>NW_028258384.1:29930000-32430000 GCF_053883595.1 Heterocephalus glaber | reverse complement strand
TGTACTGTTCTGTTACAAGGCAATGCAGAAAATAAATATGGAACATGCTGATCCCGAGGCAGTGGTGTAATCTATACATTATAATAGATATTCCAGGCATGCACAGACATTCCATGCATGGGCATGCTATGTTAGTGTTTATTTTTACAAATAAAACTTATGTACATTTGATGTTGATTGTCCAAACTTAACAACAGGATGGTAATCACAAGTCCACTTTTCCATAATTCAGGTTATTCAAGTTAGACAGATAAAGCTTTCTTAGTGAGATGCTCATATCCTTTATTAACAAACATAGAGGACACTTCCTGGTGACTAGTTGAGGGACTCAAAAGCAAGAAGAACCCATCTCTATCTTCATGGGATCCATAGGTTATGGGTCAAGCAAGTCCAGAAATATACCTTTATATAAACTATGTAAATATTTTTAGCAGTGTTTTAAAGTGGGACAAAATGAAGAAGGAAACCAAGATGTATATCCAAAGCATTTTAGTTCATCACAGAATAAATGTTTTGGGAGGACTGCCAGATTTAGTAAATAAAACTGTAGGATATTCAATTAAATTTGAATTTAAAAAAGCAAAACCAATATTGTATAATATATTCTTAGGTTAAAATTTAAAATATCTCTTTAAAATTCAGTTTTAATTGGATATCTTGGTTTCATATTTGACTCATTCATAGCTATACCTTCCAATTAGAGATAATATACATATATATATATATATATATATATATATTGTGTTTCTCATAGAAGACAAACCACTTGATCTTTTAGCTTGTTGTCAAACTTATTTCACTTAACATTATGTTCTCAAGTTGAATCTATTTACTCATGAATGTCTCAAGTTTATCTTTTTTTTTTTTTTTTTTTGACTTACTGGGGATTGAACTCAGGACCTTGTGCTTGCAAGGCAGGTGAGGTGCCACTAATCTAAATCCCCAGCCCAAGTTTATCTTTCTTTATGGCAACATAATACTGCATGGAGCATACATACTACAATTTTCCAAATCCATTCTTCTGTTGATGGACATATACACTGTTTCCAAGATACAGCTACAATATTAAAAATGGGGCTGTTATAAACATGGATATACATGTATCCTGTAATATGATGATTTTAACTCTTTGGAGGAGTTAACTAGAAGGGATACCTGGGTCAAAAAATTTCCAGTTCATTTTTTGAGGTATCGCCATACTGATTTCCATAGTCGTTGTACAAATTTACATTCCCAGCAAACACATAGTAGAGCTCCTTTATCCCCACATCCTCATCAGAACTTGCTATTATTAGACTTTTTGATGACAGCCATTCTTCCTGGGGTAAGATGGCATCTCAGTGTAGTTTTAATTTGCAATTTTCTGATGGCCTGGAATGGTGAGCATTTTTTCATGTATTTATTAGCCATTTGTACTTCTTCTGAGAAATGTTCATTCATTTCAGTTGCCCAGTTTTTGATTGTGTCTTTTATTTGGCAGGGATTTGGGGGCCATTCTCTTGAATTCTTCACATATTCCTGATGTTAGTCCTCTGTCTATGGCAGAGCTGGCAAACTTTTTCACATTCTGTAGATTGTATCTTGACTTTGGTGGTTGTTTCCTTGGGTGTGCAGAAGATTTTCATTTGATGTGATCTCATTTACTGATTTTTGGTAGTATTTCTTGTGCTACTGGTATTCTCTTTAGAAAGTCTTTGCTTCTGCCCATGTCTTCAAAAGCCATACCTATTTTAACTTCCAGCAGATTGTTACACTTTTAACATTTAGATTTTTGATCCATTTTGGTTTAATTTTGTACATAATGAGATATATGGGTGTAGACTCTGTCTTCCACATGTGGATGTCCAATTTTCCCAGCACCATTCATTTAAGAGGCTATCTTTCCTCCAGTGTATGGTTTTGGCTTTTCTGTCAAAGATCACAGAGCTGCATGTGCCCAGGTTGCTTCTGCTTCTTCTGTTCCATTGAACCACATGCCTGTTTTGTGCCAGTACCATGCTGTTTTAATCACTGTAACTTCAGTTCTGGGATTGTGATGCCACCTGTTTTGCTTTTGTTACACAGAATTACCTTTGCTCTTCTGGGTTTCTTCTGATTCCATATACATTTTAGGATTGGCTCCTCAAGCTCTCTGAAAAATAACGGAATATAACATGGAAAATAACAGGAAGATAAACAAAGCAAAATGTGTCATCAAATTGAACATCACTGGACAAGTGGTACTCAATCCTATGCAATACATATTGTTATTCATGTGTATTAGGATCAATAACTGCAACTTCCAACATAGAATAGGTGCAGTGTATTCAATCCAGAATGAGACAGGTAGATGGTGTCATTGAAAGAAGGTTCAGAGTTGATGGCACCCAATCTGATGTCGCTCTTGGGAAGTTATGCATTTGGCAGTGATCACAGCTTGATCACCCTTGGCAAGAGAGGACCAGTGTTATTGAACTCACGCATAGGATTCATGTCTGCTACCCAGAGGACTCTCGGGTCTATATGCCAGAACTAACATAACTGAGGAGTGAAGTTGTTAGACATTCATGAGTCATTAGAGCTGCTTGGTTGTTGAGTGCTTTCTCTACAGTTAATTCTTTCAGATGGCCATTAGTAAGAGGCACAGAGATGCATGTAATTTGTTTTCACTCCCATAGCTGTATTCACTTACATATTATCCATATTTTTTATCTTCAATTTCCAACCATTCTTCTTTCTAGACAGCACTCCAGTTATTCTCCACAGTCCAGGAGATAACCTTGGGCCATTTCTCCCTCCATGCAAAGTGAGGTACCAAGTGTACTACTCACATCTCTGCCAATTGGGAGCTATCACTTCAGTACTATTCTTCAGTTACTATAATTGAGCCTGAAATGAGGCAGCACTATACTCATCACTATCGCATTGCTTAATGCTGACATTTGTGCACAAAGACTGATATTTTTCCCCTCTATTAGTGGGTCATAGTTTACCTCCTATTTCATGAGAGCCTAGGAATGATTTAAGGGAAACATAGCATTGCAAAAATGATCAATGCCATGGGGATTTTCACAAACTGCTTTTTTTTTTTTTTTCACTATCTGTAGGCTGTATGCCAAATGTAACAATTCCATTGTGGAGCAGATTGATGTTGAGCCTGCTGCACTGTATGATTCGTTTGGTCATATAATGTATAACTATTGATGGACAGTTCCTTTTATATAGTCATTTGCTGTGATTTGTTTGGCACTCTCTATTAAGTCTTAATTGCATACAAAGTGTTGGTTTAGAAGTGGCATGTGTTTACAGAAGATAATTTTTCTTCAGAACCTCAAAAATTCTGTACTGTAACACCCATATAATGGTGTGGAAGTGATTAGATACTACATCCTTATCAACCATAGATGATGCTGGGAGGGATTTGAGCACTGTCAGATATTGTAACAGTTCAGCTGGATCATCAACTTCATTATTTTTGGAGCTGCCCAGGGGATTAGTAAAGCACAAATCTGCATGTGCCTAGGAGAGTCATAGAGGCATGATCTTGAGGTCTGTATCTGTTCTCTAGCCTCTTTCTCTCTGTTGCTGGTTTCCTACTGTTTCCTAGCTGCCATCAACTAAGAAGCTTGGTTTTACCATGCTCTCTCTCATAATGTTCCTGCCTTGGTGTCAGCTAACCATGGACTGAATTCCCTGGAACTCTAAGCCAGAGAAAACTTACTCCTCCTTTAAGTTGTGGGTGACAGGGATTGTGTCCTAGTGGTGGAAATGTTGATCAATACAGAATTTTATTTATTTATTTATTTATTTATTTATTTATTTATTTAACCAGGAATGTGGTCACTGCTGTGACTATACCTCACCATGTGGCTCACAAGCCTTTGGAAAAGGTTTGCACAAGGAGATTGAAAAGTTTGAAGATGAAGCCCAGAGAAACCCTCAAATGTTGTAACAGAGTTTGATGGTAAATTCTAGATCAAGCTCAGAAGACCAGAATGCTGATAGAAATGCAGAAGCTAAAGGTCAGGCTCAGGGTGTCTCAGTTGGGAAGAAGTACTCTATGGGGATTTCAATTAGAGGCAACTTGTGTTACACTCTGGAAAAATGTCTATAGTTTGCCCATTTCCTGAGATTTTGTGTGAGGTTAAATCATAAAGTGGCAGACTAATTAATGTGTTGGAAGAAATTTCAAGGGAGCCTAATATGCAAGCTGTGGTATGGCTGGCTACTGCTGGTTGCTTTTCACCAGATCTGTATTGAGAATTGAGGGCAAAAAGCAGAGTAGAAAATTTAAAAAACTTAAATTTTATATGTAAAACTGGAGTCAAAGGAGTTGTGGTTGTTATAGAGTTTAATATCATTAAAATTAAACCAAGTTCTAGTTAAGGACACAAAAAGAAAGATGCCTAGAGTATCTCACAAATCCACCGTAGGCTTCAGAGTGTAAAAGTGTAAATCTTTAATTCAAGAAGAAAGCCCTTCAACCCTTTATTTGAGAAGCCATGCCTAGATATTTGATTTCTTGGAAATCATTTCACCATGCTCCGGATTACAAACACTCTCAGGCCACTGCAAGCCATCATCTAAGGGACCTTGGCTACTCTGCATGCTGATGGCAGACATTGGCATCACCAATGTGATACCGCTTTTTCAGGCATGCAGAGTGCAAAAGTTGCAGTGTCATAGAGCCTTCCATCAAAGGAAGGTCTTGGAGGCCAGAAAATATGCCCCTAAAAAGGAGATGAATGAAGCTGTGGGAATGAAACTGAAGGTGTAGTGGTGATCCCAGGAAGTTGCAGATGCCAGGAAAGCAGAATGTCTCCCAAGGAAAGTTGCAGGCAGTGAGCAGAGTCATTGCAAGCCAGAGGCTCTTTAGGTTACAACCGGCAAAGCTACTGGGGTGGGGCTTCCGAAGTCCATTGGAACTCACATCTTACCATCCATGTGCTGAATATGGAGCCTTGGGACTTAATATTTGCTTTGCTGAGTTTCTGTCTTTCTTTGATCCAATTCTTTGATATCCAATTATCCTTCCCTTTTGGGGTGGGAAATTTTATTCTGTTCCATTGTACCCTGGGATTACATTACTTGTTCTTGATGTTTCACATGGGCTCACAGCTAAGAGTTTGCCTTGAGTCTTAGAGAAGTCTTTGACTTGGCCTTTTTAGCAATGCTGGGATCTTTGAGACTTTGGGGGAAGGGATTGCATTTACATGGGGTAAATGTACATGAGATAGTTGTATCGTGTTAGGCAGCATTATGACTTTGTGTTTACTTGGAAATTAAGTGTAGTTCAAGGATATGTGTGAACAGGGCCCAGGATGTAGCTCAGTGGTCTCACTGCCTGCCTCGCAAATGCAAGGTCCCGAGTTCAATCCCTGATACAAAAAAAAGAAAAAAAAAAAAGGATATGTGTGAATATCAGTTTGACAAGGGGTGGAACTAATATTTAAGCTGAATTGTCAACTTTGTTGGTTTGGAAGTTGCCCAGAGAATTAGTAAAGCGCACTTCTGGATGTGTCTGGGTGGGTTGCTGTTGGGATCAATGCTACATAATTCTAGGGAAAAATCATTTGAGTAGGCCTAATTTTCCTGCCTACAGACAAGCTACGACATTCCAGACATAATTGTATTTTGGCCTCGGGTCACAACTGAGACCTCAGTGATCCCCAGATGCTGTAATGCTCCAGGACAAGACCACACCTGCGGGAGACACCAGAGAGGAACCAAATCTTCATCTACATAGTTCCTCATTGTTCTTAGATTTCCACTGCCCCCCAGTCTTTTTACATCTTGTTTATCCCAATGTAAAGTACTAAACTCTACATTTTCACTTGTTACATCTGTTTCCCCATGTACTGAATAAAAAGTGCTGCAATCTAGGGGGCTTTTGTCTTTGCTGCCCAGAGCAGCACTGATCAGACCCAAAGCTCAGCTTCTTCTCACTCTCATTTGTCTGCCTTTCCTGTAATTCGCCGTGTGCTGCCGTGGCTCACAGGAGACTAGGACTTACTACAACGGTTCTGGTAATGTCCCCTTCCCCTGTTCCCTACATAGAGGCCTGACCACTGTGTCTATATTTTATCCCTCTGCCCATTCTCTCTGGCACTGTTCCTCTACTGTGCTTCCTCGTTGCTATGAATTAAGCAATATTGTTACACTATGGCTTTCTCCCATGATGTTCCTGACTTGGTGCTAGCTGAACATGGATAAATATTCTGGAATTATGAAACAAATAAACCTTTTGTCCTTTAAGTTGTTGGTGTCAGGTGATGTGTCCCAGCCACAGAAAAGCTAATATAGATATGGTGAATCATATAGCCTTAGTAGCAGAGCAACTGAGAATCTTCACATTTGGTGGGGCAGTATAATTTTACACTACAGCTGCTAACACAAGGCTTTGGCTATCCAATTCACATTTTTGTATGAAATGTACAATACACAGGTCAGCTGTCCATATATCTAGCACTGTAATACTACTAAATTTACTATTTTTGAGTCATTGCCTGTTTTCTGCCAATCAAATTTACCTAACTCCACTCTGACCTTTTTTCTCAACATGAGACTTTCTTTGCTCCTGAGATTTTGTGCTGCTACCTGTGCCCTAACATGCTGGAATCTTATCTGTATTGCAACATAATTTATTTCCAACCATGGTTTTCAGAGGACACCAACACTGAGCTCCTTATAAATGTCATTGTTTTCCTCATCAAACATTTGTTAGGATTGTATTGTCTTCTCTGTCCTCATAGGGAAACAGTTCACAGATAGGATATTTTGTCTCCTACAATAAATCATTTCTAACACAACAAACTCCTATGACCTTCTCACCAACTCCACAATATTTTGGTAAGGAAGCTCCATTCAACTGATGTTGTCCAAGTTTAAAGATGCACTGGGCGTATCTCAGTTACACAGGAGGCTGAGGCAGGACGATCACAGGTTTGAGGCCAGCATAAGTAACTTTGTGAGATTTTGTCGCAAAATAATAAAATAAAAAGACTGGGGATGTAGCTTAGTGGTGGAGTGTTTGCCTATTATGCACATGCAAGTTCCGAGTCCTACATTTAATCCACAGTATGGCAAAAAAGAAAGCCAGAGAGAGTGAGAGAAAGAGGAACAACATAAGGGGAGAGAAAGTCTCTGCAGCAGCACATTACCTGGTCACTGAACCCCAAGTCACAGGTGTGTGCTCCAATAATGTTAAGCTCTCTCTTATATTTACCTATTTCCCTGCCCTACCCTTGCTAGTTTGACATCCTCAAAATGCAGAAAGTATTCCAAAATATATTACCCTAGTTTATGCTGGTGATATTAGTCCATTCCATTCGTTCCTTCGGCATGTATTTTCCACCTGTTTAAATTCTGCATCTTGTCCTTTTTTCTGTCATTATACCTTACCCTTGTTATATGTTGGAGATGGTGAAAAATGTCAGTGCTGGGTATGGAGCAAGACAAACAACAACTTTTGAGCTAGCTGCCTTAGATAAAAGTATCCTGTGTTTCCATGAATAGGGAGTGTGACCTCGATTACCATAGGTTTAGGAGGCTGCTAATGCCAGGGTATAGATTCAGAGGGTTGTAGATATTCAATATTCTCACATTCATCATTATTCCAGGTCTCAGAATTCTACTCTTTTCTTGTCAAGATAGATCAATGATAGATAGGCTGATAGATCTAAAGATGATATAAATTAATAGACCTATACTTATTGTGCATGCAGTCTCCATGCTGTTCTTTAGATATTACAAATGGAGCCATTACTTAATATTCAGCACTCTGCTTTAAAAACTAGAAGATATAAACATCTCCTTAATCTACTTGGTTAAAGTGGAAGACAGGTCAGACTTTCTGCTCAGATATAAAAACCTATGCTAGAGGTCTACATTAGGGTAATCTCAGTGCCAGCTTTAACAGCCACTCAGTTTGGAAGTGATATGAGTCCACACTGAGATGGAAGCCAAACCCATCGTCTTCTTCATCCCAAATGCATTCGGCAACAGATTCAGAGGAGAACAGATGTATGTTTGAGGGCACATCTCCCTCATTTCAACATATGCCACAAGATAAATTACATTTCAAGAGCAATCAGGTGTACATTCTACCCAAACCATACTCCTAGGAACTCACAAATATAAGGAAACCTGGGGCTCTGACTTTCAAATACAAGGCATCAGTCCACAAGTTTAATATTTATCACTGTGATGTAGTACATTGCATTCATTTTAGAAATTACACTGTTATCTGAATTCCATGAGTAATGCATGTATCTCCTTTCTATATTAACCTACAATCTATCATCAGAGTAGAACTTTAAACTACCTATCACCTGCTCTCCTGACTTGATGCTGTGAAAGAATGAATGGGGTAATAAAATTAGAGCCAGAAGACAAAGATTTCTGAAGGTGGATCAGAGGGACTGAATGTAATGAATAAAGTGTGTTTTACCAGGGTATAAAGTCCCTATATTGCATGGTTGTGGTCTGTTGTCAAATAATACCCAGGACCATGAGAAAGGCATGTGGGTTGCTATCCAGTGATGGTGAACCTTTCTGAGCTTTCAATGATACAAACAGCCTGCTGTGACACACATGGCATAGGTTTGCCACCACTGGTATAGACTATATACCCTAGGAGACTGGTCTTTCACAGACAGGATTCACATAGAGAATGTTTTGTGGAGTCTGCAGCTCATAAAATTTGGAAGATTTTCTTTTAAAAATTATACAAAATGAACCATGAAAGTGAATATTTATTTAGAATGATAACTTATAAGAAGCATTAAATTTATAGCCACCACAAGGAAAAAAGCCAGGAAAAAATATATCTACATATATGTATACAAACACAACTTATATAGCAGCAAAATCTGAAAGATGAAGAGAACATCCAAGATGAAGGATACAGTGACTTTATCATAAATCAAAATAGCAAATTTTGCAATTTTGCATGAAAACCTTGCCATCTAAACATATAATAAGAGCCCAAGAGTGACAGCTATTTCACTCTAAGAGGTAAAAATGCAGACAAGTTCATATTAAGCATTTAGCACTTCTGTTCACATCACATATTCAAAATAGATTTTCTACCATATAATCTCACAAAAATCTTATTTAGAGTTACAACAAACAATACATTGGTTTTAGATTTTAATTGTGCATATTTAATCACATAGGAATAACTGTCATATTTAGCCAGTACAGTCTTTTCATGTGACAGACACCCAAATTTCCAGATTCTGGTCCATTACTCTTTCTAGTAGTTTGGAATGACTTATCAATTGTCATTTACCTTTCTGGAAACAACTGGAACTGTTCTACAAGTAAGCCAGATGCTAAAACATCCTGCTTTTGAGACAAATGACTACATATATGGAGATAAGATTCAATATACTGCTTGCATTTTCTTCAGTTTATACCAAACTAGATAGGCTCTTCAGAAGTAAGCTAAGCCTATAGAGTGGACAGACTATAAATACAATGACTGTAGCTGCCTTCCACGTGTGGTAAGACAGCTATATTAAGAAGATACACTCACTGGTAGTTATGAAGACAGCCAAAAGAAGCCTATCTGTTTAAAGAAACTGTTTAGCTCTTACAGAATAGATGCTCCCCAAAATGGAATTTCAGGAAAGTATAGAATGAAAAAATTCTGCTCAAGACTGCCAAAATTACTCTCTGCATGCTGAGATGTTATTCACATAAATACAGACTACATGCAGATAATCCACTTTACTTTAGAACTTTAGATTGTTTTCTTGCAAAAGCAATTACATTTAGTTATAATATATAGCAAAGCTTATCTATCTTTGGTTCTATGACTCAGATAAAGTTTTGCAAAAATAAATAGACATGGCGGGAAAAATAATTCCACTATTTTAAGAGAAACCTCAGTATTTTATAAAAAGTAAGCAAAAATATATAACCAATGTTTCTTTTAGACTTCTTTTCTAATTATCTCTCTTAAAATGTAATACCAGTGCAATTTCAATATTAAAATAATTATGCATGCTATATTCAGCTTTAGAGCACAGACACAAAAATATCATAAAACAAAATAGTACTCCCCTTTAAAAATCATTTAGGAACTCTGCATTCTAGAAATGTAGGATAAAGTAAAATGGCTGAAATATTTTAACAAAATTGTCTCTCAAGAAGCAAAAGAAAATAAAAATATAGTGCTATCTGCAGGTGGTAGGCATCATTAAAAGCAAGTGCAAACATTAGCCAAAATCTCCCATTGTGAGAAATATTGACATATTAGAGAGAACTGTTATAGATTTTTTAAAACTAGTATTCATGAAAGCTTTCTGTTATGGTTTTGACTTGGAATGTTTAATGAGCTTCATTGGTTTAGGTTTTCCGTCTCTTTTCAAATATGATTTTTGAATCAAATAATTCCCTCTCCCTATAGCCTAGAGATGGTCCTTTTAGATATTTTGCTTCAGCTGCCTCATAATCTAATCCATCAACAGCAGAAATTGAACAAATGATTGTTTCTGGCAGGAGAACTTCCAGGATAAAATTAATTTTGTCATCTTTTATCAGTGTCAGCATCCTTTTGTCTATTTGTTTGTAGATTTCTTGTAAATATTTCACCACCTCATCTAGCTGATCTTCATCTTCAAAATATGTTTCAATACAGGGTGTGAACCTCTTTGCATGTAAAAATGATTTCAGCCATCTAGACCCTTTTGTGCCTTTTAAAATGGCCAGAAGATGACTCTCTGTTCCCTTTGCATTCACGATGAAGTCCACTAGATTCTTGTTAGCTCGGTCTCGAGCAGCCTTCATCCGGTCAGGGAGAATTTTCTGGAAGGACATTTTCTTGGACTGGGAAGTCACAACCATTTGTTCCACACTATCTTCATTTTGCAGCTTTGGAAACATATTCCTGAACGTATCATGTTTGACTACTTTCCTCATTGGATAACTAATGTCAGCAGCATAATACTCAAGGAAAGAACCTGAAAAAGAACCACAACCTAGTCGAACCCTGTAGTCACAAATCAGTGAAATGCACCAGTCAATACTTTCACTGTACTCCTCCCTAGCTTTATCCACTAGTGCTTGCTTCTCTTTACAGTCAAATTTTTTTAATCTTCGGAAAGAAACTCTAATACCTTTCTTTTCAGGATTCATGTTGGCCTCAACAAAAAGCACACTTGCTTTCTTTTCTTTTCGTCTGATGTTTTTTATTACCGATGGCCAAAATGGATATTTTTGATATTTAAACCAGACTATCATTCCCGTTTCAAATGAACGTGGCTCATAATGAAAAACAAATCGTGGAAGTTCTTCATCTTCTTCATTGTCATCTAATGCAGACGCACTAACAGTATCTACATGCGATGACTTATCAGAAGCTTGAATGTCTTCCTCAGATTCTTCAATATCCAGGCTCTGAAGACTTCTGTTATTATTCACAAGGTGGGAATAATCGAGAAAAGAGTTAGAGGGACTAAATGAAGCCTGGCTTTCCCATGAACAACTTGGAGGGGATGTTGCAGTACTCATCTCTGATTCCATACAAAGTTGATTCCGGTTGGCATCTAAGAATGGATTTGGATTTGAGGGGCCCTCTTCAGGGTCTTCAATAGTCTCTGAAAAGGTAGAACCTTTAGAGGAAACAGGCAGAGTGTCCAGGCAGGTGTTTTGTGCTTCCTCGTTTGAAACTTTGGATGCAGTGAGTGATGACAAAAATTGAACACACGTTTCATCTTTAACATGTGCACTCACCCCTTTGACTGTGGAATTCCCAGATATCCTTGTTGAGATCTCTTTCTTGTTCTGTTTTTTATCATTATCTTCTGAAAGCAAAGAGAAAGTCTCCTGGAACCAGCTGGAATTTTGTGGTGACTTTGTTTCCACTTCATTTTGTATAGTATCATCAGTTGTCTTCCCCTCTAATTTGTCATTAGAGACAGAATCATCACTCTCAGAAGATAGTAACCAGGATGTTTGGTCTTCATTTTCTTTAGGATACTTTGATAAGGCTCCTTCATTCTTCCGATACCTTTTATGAGGTGGTGAGTCAGACAGACTTTGTGGTACATTTTCAGGGAGTATAGTAGTCTCTTCTTCATCTGTAATGCTTGCTTGACTCAAATTTGTTCTCTTATTCAGGATATCCAGTGCCTCTTTTAGTGCTCTTCCATAGGGCATTTCCTCTCTAGGTGAAGCACTGACCTCTGACTGTACTGGTAGGGAGGAGATAATAGCTTCAATGTCAGATTTATTTAGGACCTTTGTTTCTGTACTCTCCACCTTAACTGTCTCATCTAGTGAGAGTATTTGAACTTCTAGAGAGAATGTATTTTTTCTCTTACCATCTGATGAAGTTTCAGATCTAGATAAAACTTTTGCTGGCCATATCTGGTCTTTCCATTTGCATAAGACATACTCAGCATTCATTCTGATTTAGATTTGTGTGCCCAGAAGTAACTATCAGATATTTAAGTGGCTCTCTGTTCTTGTCACTGCAAAAACACAATTCCTACCAAAAACAATAGTCTTACCAATGCCTCTTTATTTTAGAACTACACAGAGCTTATGGCTTGTGTGGCCTGTTCTCCACCACGATTTCCTGAGGATACTTGAACACGTTGTTTGAATTGGACAATACTGGAAAGGCTGAAATAGAGAAAAGGAAAAGTATAGTAAGTAAAATTATTTTTCCGAAGTAGAAGATGAGCAATAGTGAATAGGGAAGAGATAAACTAGAAAGAAAAATGCTCAATGAGGGTTCAGACAGAGAACAACGCAGCAAATATAAAGGGGATAATTACTGGAAAAACTTTTTTTTTTTTTGGTACTGGGGATCAAACTCAGGACCTTGTGCTTATGAGGGAGATGCAGTGCCACTGAGCTAAATCCCTGGCCCTGGAAAAACTTGTGTAACAAATCAAATTGAACATAAACATATTTATTAAGGAATGAATTGTATACATGTCAGCAGAGGTGGAGAGTTTATTTGGTATATCAGGGAATCTGTTTATGATACTGGATACTTTGATACTTTTGAGATCCTAACATAATGCCTATGCACTCCAACCTTTGCACCACATTAGATTTCTAGCCCTCATTCTAAAAGTCTTACTTGAAAGATTTACATTCAGCTCACAATGTTTTTATTTCCAATAAGTTCTCAAATTACTTTTTTTAAAATTTTTTTTTTAAATTTAATCTTTTTTGGGGGGGGTACAGGGGATTGAACTCTGGACCTTGCTATTGTGAGGTAGGTGGCGGAACCACTGAGCTAAATCCCTGGGCCCAAATTCTCAAATTACTTTAATGCAACATATCCAAGAAGAGCTCATTGAGAAGCACTGAGCTTGTTGAACTAAAGCTTTGTAATTCTTAAGCTCAAGTGTTTTGCTGTTTTACCAAGCAGGCAGACAAAGACAGTAGGGTCTGTACCAGCTGGACCCAAACAACAATACAATGACTATATTGTACAAAACAGTATAATTTTAGAAAGCAGAGACTGAGAATGACTGCTATGGCCACTTATTAGATAGAGTAGTTGTCAAAGACTTGAGAGTCAGGACATTGGCTGGAACCTCAGACAGTTGAATAGTCTCTTACATGAATTTTGCATAGTGGTTTTACTACATGAGATGCTTTCTCAAAACAAGAAGTTGTGACCATTATTTACAAATGTTTTAGCTGCAGAATAAGAATCATACTGAATTGCACCTGAAATTCTCAACCAAACATGATTTTAACATGAAATGTGGTTAATTTAAAATGTTATCTCTGGAAAATAGGAAGCAAAATAAATTATCCTTCAAGATATCAGCATGTTTTAGTGTAAAATGTTTCATGAATTGGGAAACCCTATCCTCTGTCACCTGGATTGTGGTGGGTCCAGCCCTGTGATCCAGCTGAGTTGATGGTCTCTCCAGCAGTGCCTTCACCTTGCTGGGTACTTGTGTGGCTGCCCTGACTTCTAGGATTCAAATGGCAACACAGGTAGACTGCCCAGGTCTCATATACCTCTGAAGTTAACCTAGGCTGCACAAAAACAAGAAAGGGAATCAAATCAATAACATGGAAAAAGTGTAAAGGAAAATACCTACCAGAACTGTAGTAGGTATGTTATTCTGAAACACAGGTATGAGGTGAAATCTCATCCCCAATGCAGGTGTCATGCTTATTTTCCCTTATTTTTTTATAATATGAAATGCTATGTGGGACACATTAATTTTATTTTGTTCATGCTGAAGACATACTCTCATGAAAAATGTGAGCTGGAGATAGGAAAGAATTAACAACCTTGCCATCTATGAGTCAGATTAATTTTTCTGTTTAAATCCTCATATCATCATCATGTGGCCTTATTTCTTTTTCAAGCATACAAATTTTTCAATAGAGTCGCAATTGCACTCTACATAATGTCTCATAGTCTATTAATGCAAAATCGTTTCATTACTTTACCCTACTGGAGAAAATTTGAACTGTCACACGCCATCTTGTGACCAGAACCAGAACTGTAGCCTGCCCATGTTGCGCAGGCAGGATCTCAATCAAGAGCAGAGCCTTCTTATGGGAGGATGGGAATCACGACAGCTTGCCAGGAGCCTTTTCAGACTTGTAGAATTCTCTCTGGTAAATTTATGGGTTTGGTTATGTGGGATAATAAGATTATAATGTCTTCAGCCACTATATTTCTGATTATATAAGCATTCAGAAGTTTATTAAAATTGAAAAGATGAGGAAAGAGTACAACTTTATACAAATAACCACTATGAATATTCTCTATATAGTATATTCTGTTATAATTTATTTACATATATAGAAGAGTGCATATCATTTCAAACCACCTTCAGAATTCACCCAAGAGAATGGCTTGGACACCATACCACACATTTTCTACATGATTTTTAGTAAGTTATTTTAAACGAGGTTTTTCCAAAATTTGTAACATTTCATCTCACTATTTCCCTAAAGATATAAAAAATAAATTTAATAATTTAAAAAATAGTCAAAGGAAAAGCATCCCTGTCCCTTTAAATATACAAATAATCCAATTAGTAGTTTGGTAGATGTGTTTTTTCAGATTTGGTTACATAGACTAAAATAACATACATACATGAAACTAATATGTGCATTTATTGTTAGGGGAGATCATTTGTGCTTTCCTATAATTTTCTTTATTCATCTTATATTATTTTGCAGACATTTTCAAATCACTACCTGTACAGAATCATGTTTTTATTCAACAGATATATAGTATGTCATTCTATGGCTCTACTTTGCCATATAGTATTTTTTAAATTTCTGAATAGCAATAACCCAAATCATCTCTCTGTCTCACTCTTAAACTTAGATAATAAAGACTGTTCTTTTTTTTCCTTTGGTCTAAAATAATGAATTGCAATGAGGGGTTTTTATACGCAGGGCTTTTTGGTCCACACAGCAACAGGATACCGGTCTCATCAAGTCCAGAAAATTTCCACATGGGAGCATGTCTGTGTGTCTGCTAAGAATGTTTATATGTCTGAAACAAAATGGATATGCTGTTTTATCTTTGTTTTCCTTTCATGATTATAAAAATAATCATGAGAAATCTGTAATGATAATGAAATAAGATAAAATAATATTAAAATAGTAACTTGACTATTCAGAAATGCTGAACAGTAACATAGGAGTTATTTTCTTCCAGACTTTTTCTCATTGCACATATATATACACATATATTATGTACAAATGTCTTCACTCAACTACATACTTGATTCCCTTTTCATGATCATGTACATCTAAAATATAGTCTACGTATCAGTATCAATTAATTTATCAAAGTATTTCCCTTCATGCTGTCAAATACTTTTATCAGTTATTCTTCTGTATAAATTAATACATATTTAAAACTTCAAATAACAGCAACATAAGAATGGAATACCATTATAAACATGGAATATCCAGTCAATACTTTAGTATGAACAGCCATACTGCACTGAAGCCTTAGTTTAGAGGCTGTAATTTGATCACCCCTTCTCTCACTGTGGATTTATAAAGCACTGGGAAATGTGAAAATTCCCGAGGATTAACTCCTTCAAAATGCCAGCAATTCTCTCAAAATTACACACCTTTCCTGCTACTCCGAGACTGCCTTCCCTATTTTTCTCATCTTTATCCTAGGACCCCCTCAAGTCACTAGAAAATAACTAAATTTAAGACAGCCATTACCTTGACGCTTCTTGTCAGCTGCAGCCTGGTAAAATGCAGCTCCTCCCCCAAGACTGGCCAGGCGCAGCTCACTCCCAAGCTGCGGAGAAGGCTCCGCCCCTGGCTGTGATGCAGAGCAGAAGGCCCCTCCCTGGATTACAGCAGGGAAAATTGCGAAGAGAGATCGCTTAAATGTTTATGTGGGAAGATGTTCCTTTATAAGTAACTTTAAAGTGAAATGGCAACAAGTGTCTCTTTAATTTCCATTCACACCCTTAAGGTGAGTGATTTCTTGAAGAAAAAAGTAGCAAATCACTTTATCATTTAAAAACCATTGTTAAAATATTCCTAATATGTTTTTTCTTGCCTTCTTTGGCCTGGTACATCTACAGGTGAATTTAAAATCCAGCTTGTCAAGCTCCGTTAAAATAGACTTCTATAAGGAAACTGATTGGGACTGTACATTATTTAGGTAGATCTGGCTTCAATACAATTCTTTTTTTCCATTTCCAGACCATAGTGTCTCTCCTTTTACTGAGTTGTTTAGATCCTTCGGGAAAGTTTAAGAGATTTCTTCACGTACAATTTTATTTCTGACTAGAGGCTAAAAATCATTGCTTTGTGAAGAAAGCACCAACTTCATATATCATCACTAATAACTGACAAAGCCTTCTTTTATTTTGTTGTTTTCAATTGGACAGTCAATGTGGGCAGAAATAATTTTTAAAATTTAAATATCTTTTTATGTCTGAAAGATATTTTATGCATTCTCTTCAAAATTGTCCTGTATTAAATTTAAATTTAGATTTCTGGTTTTAAATTAGAAAATCAATTTTGCGTATGATTATTGATTATTTGTGGAAATAAGTGTTTTATTTGGCATTTGTATCATATAACATGTAATCTTATATATATATAATTAGTTTCAAAATTCACATTTCTATGAGCATTAATATTAGAATTACAAGTGCCAATATATTAATGAAGATTATTTCTATGCTGGCATATTAGTGATGGTTCTAATAATTAGAGTATATAATGTTTGTGCTATAAACAACTCTTAAATCTTGGAGGTTTAATCCCCACAAAGTTTACTTTGCTAATATCAAAGTTTAATGTAGATCATCAAGCGGTCAGAAAGGGAGGGGTTCTCTGTTCCAAGAGGTCTTTAAGGGGCCCAATCTTTTTGTATTCTATGACTCTATCTTTTTGGGCCTTGAAGTCCTTTATTACATTCCTTGCATGTGGCTAGCACTCTAAAGAGGGAAACTGGAAAGTCGTGTTTATGGTTTGAAGAACCATATATGGCAAACAACACTGCTGACTATAGTCTATTAGCCAGAACCCAAGTGTGGAGCCCTACCTGTCATAAAGGCTGGAGAATGTATTCTCCCTGTGACCCCTCACCCCAGGAAGAAAATGAAACAGAGATTGGTGAACACAGCATTCTCTCTGGCATAGGAAGTTATCTCTTTTAATTTTATATATGCTTCTGTTATTTGTTTAATGCTTTTCTACAACCATGTATCACATTTATAACAAATTGAAGAGTCTTCTACTGCCCACCTAATGTCTACTCCTTGCATTCTTCTTCATTATAGCAGAACCCTATTTATATTTGTGGTGGCAGTGTGAGCTCCTAAAATATTATTTTTCCCCAACTCCCTTACTGCCAGCCAAAGCCATGACATGGCCATCTGAAAGTCATGCATTCTAGCTAAAGAATGCAAACAGAAATTAAAGTGAAGGTTCTAGAGAAAGTACCACCAAAAGAGGATAAACAGACAGCTTGGAGTTTGTTGTACATTCCTATTTTTGCTTCCTTGAAATTAACCAGAATCGATACAGTTTGTGCAGCCTTTCTGAATCAAGGTGTGACTTAGAAAAAGGATGCAACTCACTAGGGAAAAATAATTATGAGTTTCTGAATAAGGCAATCAACTCATTCCAATCCCTGACTCAAAATTATACTACAAAGCTACTGTGATTAAAAAACAAAAAACAAAACAAAACAAAAACCCCGGCATGGTTCTGGTGAAACAAACAAACAAACAAACCAAAAACAGACTCAAGGATCCATGAAACAGATTACAAGATGCAGAAACAACTCCAAACAAACTCAGCCACCTTATCTTCGACAAAGGGGCCAAACACATTCACTGGAAGAAAGATAGCCTCTTTAATAAATGGTGCTGGAAAAACTAGCTTTCCACATGCCGAAGACTAAAACTAGAGCCAAGTCTCTCTCCACGCCATGAACTAATATCAAAGTGGACCAATCTCCTTAACTTAGTGAAACAATGAACTTCTATCTAAAGTATATCATTGTGTTTTCTAGTCTCTCTGATAGCGTAGCACACAATAGTTGATCTTATAATAACCAAGAAAATTAAATAATTTTCATTATAAAATGAATCCTTTCAAAGCTTCCAGGTATTACTATATAATTTTAAGAAGATTATCAAGGCAGCATATATATGGCTTTTATTTAAAAGAGATTTATTTGATTATATGTTTTATGATATAATATTTTTTATTTTGTTTCCTCATTTCATACTTTGGGAAAAACCCAAATGCACATGAAGTACTATCATTACATTTAACAATTAGTTACACTTTTTTGTGTTTGTCTATTTTCCATATTGCATATACTGTAAATTAGGAAATATTGTACTACTTCATCATTTTCCAAACTAAATTCAAAAGAAAAGATCAATTCCATGGGTATTTTTTATTTCACTGTTTTGTAGAAGGAAGTGGACAAGAATTATGACCAACATTATTGTAATGAAGATAGTTAATGTTATATATATATATATATATATATATAATGTATAATACCTACAAAAGTTTTTATATATAAGGCACTATTCTTATACTTTACATATTATGTCATTTAATAATCAGATGGTTATTTCACAGATACAAAGCCCTTAAATCATTCTGTATAACAACAGTAATATTAATAATGAAGATAATGATGAGAAGTCAAAAGTGTTTTATGTACCAGGCCCTTGTGAAGTACGATATATATAATATCCTTGATTCATATGAAATCATTTTAGAGTAATAATATAGTTTGGATGCATTTCCCAAATGTCATGTGTCGGAAACTTAATTTCCAATGCAACTGTGTTGAGAGGTGGGACTTTTCAGAGGTGATTTGGTCATGGGGACTCTCCCCTCATGCATAGACTAATGACATTATTGCTGGAGTGAGTTAATCATTGTGGGAGTGGGATCCTGATAAAAGGATAAGAGTGGTTCCTTTTCCCTCTATGTGATGTGCTTTCTCATTGCCTGATACTTTCTGCTATGTGATGACACAGCAAGATGGCTCTCATCAGATAAGGCTGCTCCATCTTGGGCTATGCAGCTTCCAAAACCATGGAGTCAAATAAATGTCTATTATTTATAAATTAGCAATGCTCAAATGTTCTGTTATAGCAGCACAAACAGACTAAAACAATGGGTATTATGAGTATTTTCATTTTGTAGAAAAAGCATTAGATAGATTAACAAACTTTACATGGATGTCCAGAGAATACATGGCACATGATATTTGAATCCAGGCACTCTGACTCTATGTACTTAATCTATAAGACACATTGTATCTATCTTACTGTAAGTGAAAAATTATCTGTAAATGTGTCCAGGAAGAATGGGTAAATGAACTAATGAATCTGAAATAGTTATGTGCTTGGAGTCATTGGAACTTAAAAGAGAATGATGTACTTGATTCTGGATCTAACAAGCCCCCATCCTTCTCGTCCTCATTGTCTCCTATTTCTCTATCCAGTGGGTTAAGCCTCTAATATAGCATGGTACTACAATCATGATATTGAATGAAATCCCATCACCTTTGCCAAATTTTATTAATTAGAAATAAGGCATAGTTTCTGCCCACACTCAAGTAGAGGAGATTATACAAGAGAGTGGGTCACCTAGAGTGTGTACTCCATAATACTGCATGATTGCATTTATATGACATTTTTTAAATGATAAAAATATAGTAATATGGAAATATCATCGTTTAGAGGTACTACAGGTGTGGGTAGTAGCTATAAAGAATAGAACAAGGTAGTTGTGAGGGTGATAGAGCTTTTCTGTCTTCTGAGTGTTGTATATTGTATCAGTCTAAACATATGTTAAAATCCAGAGAACTGCATGCCAAACAGTTCAAGTGTATTGTATAATATTTAAAGTGTGAGTTAAACATGTATAATGATTCAAAGAATAAAAGTTTAAATAGAAAAATGCAATAACCATTATACAAAATCCTTTATAAATGTTGTTTGGAAACCATCTGTTTCTGCCTAAAACATTTAATAAAAACAAGAAAAGTAACATATATACATTATTAAAAATCACCAATCCGTTTTCCATTTTGGACATAAACAAACATAAGAAAATGTAAACCATAATTTAATAAAGAAAAATTATTTAGATAACCAAAAAAACATAACTTTCCTTCTGCCCATCAAGAGAATGTATTTAAAACTGAGTAACAAAGAGCAACCAGACCCTTCAAAGAGACACAGGACATATGCACTGTTTCATCTTTGCCAAAGCATGGAGACAGAACTGGGTGCTATACAAGCAGGTAAAAAGAAATCACCTGAAAGTTTGGTGAATTCTTAAAGGTAAATCATGGTCTAATGTGTCAGTTTGGAATACCTGGAGCCTCAGACACTTACTTTCAACTTCTTTTTCATAGTCCTCAATCAGAAGCTCACAAATAAAGAGTAGGGACAAAACATGAGATCTAAAAGAGCCCGTATCACTCATTCAGTATGCAAGAGGCAATCAGTTGTTGTAGAGATACAAACATATAACCCATACTCTTACATCCAAACCTTCTATAATGGAGAGCAAAGGTGTTTAGCCACTAGGAGAGAAGTAGCACATCATCTCTTCCAAAACCCAGTCAAAAATTGGGTCCTTCTGAGGGCAGAGTAGCAGGATTACTCATCTGCCTGGGGAGGGAGAGACAGGAAACTCTCCTATTCCCCAGGACAAAGGCAAACACACCCGCTGCTGGGGGAGAAAGAGAGAGAAAAATTCTCTACTGCTTGAGAAAGGACTGAAAACCCTTTTGGACTCAGGATCTCACATGAATAAAACCAATAGCCAGCTATTGCTGAGAAAGAAATTATCTCCCACAAAAGATACTAATCAGAAGTGAGCTGCCATGGGGAGAGGAAAGAATGCCAATAATGCCTCAACCCTCAAAGTGCAGGTGCAAAGGCCTTCTTAGAAGCTAGCTAGATAGGACAACAGACCACACTCCCTTCCTTGCCAGAAACATGGCAACTGACACTAAAGCAGCCAAGTGCTGTGAGATGAACAAGAGCATGAAGACAGACTGTTTTGGTGGCAGAGGCATGAAAGGACTGCTGAAAACTTAGAATGGAGTGTGACGGGGGAAAATCCTCTGGAACTCTAGGCTACATTAAAAAAATATATTATCTATGCAAATGCCAAAAAATAATCTCCAAAATATTTTATAAAGCCATCATTAACCTGAGTCCAAAACCAGAAAAAAAACAACCCACATAACAAGTACAGAAAACTTGAGACTGCTGTCTCACATAAATACAGAAACAGAAATCCTTAACAAAATGCTGCTAATCAAAGCCAATGACTGTGATACTTAACTGTTTTGTCAAGTCAAGCAAGAAACATGCAGCTGATTGGTTTAGCATAGTTCTGGCTGTGACTGAATGGATTTGCTGAAGAGGGAAGATCCAACCTGGGTGTGGGTGGCACAAACCAAAAGGCACATAGCCAGAGTAGAATAAAAAGGCAAAGAAGAAGGAAAAATCCCTGCTGTTTCTTTGGAGGACCTCCATTCTTGGCACCAGACCATGAGATATATTGTGGTTGGAGAAAATGTTTAAAATTCAAAAAAGAGTTTTATAATGTCCCAGGATTTAGCCTTTATTAATTATAGCTAACACATAAAATTAATGTGTGTGTGTGTGTGTGTGTGTGTGTGTGTGTGTGTTAAGGGTTGGTCAGAAATGGGGAAGGAGAGCTACGGCGTTATTCTAGGGGAATATATTCCCCTTTAACTTCTCCAAGCTGCACCTGCTGCTCTTTCTACACAAGGCAGGCAGACAGACACAGGGATGTGTCTCCGAGAGCAGACCAGACAAGAAGACAATAATTTCACTTAAGAAGATGAGTTTAGGTATCAGAGACTCAGAATCACTTCTGTGACCACCTACTGTCAGGATTGCTTTCAAGGATTTCTTGAGAGTCAGGTAGTTAGCTAGGATATGCTAGTCCTCTAAAAGCAGCCATTATCATGGTAATTTGCTTATTTTAATTATAAGGGTTTAGCATGTACATGCGCTTTGACTTGGGGTTATGCCCCAGTAAAGTCATCATAAGCTGAAAATATCATTGTTGAAAATGAAATTAATGTGTTCTTTTTATGGCTTGTGTTTAGATGTCCCCCTAAATCCTCATGCTTTTTCAGAGATGGCTGGATCTAGAGTGTGTGATTGATACAAAATGGGGCTAGGCCTGAGGGCACTAGGATTAAGGGCGTGTTACCTGCCCTAAGTAGTCTGAATAAGATAAAAGGGGCAGAAAAACACTGTTAAGGTCCCTTGTTGCTTTTGCCTTTTGTTGTCTTCTACCCACAAGGACTTTTTTTTTGGTACTGGAGATCAAACTCGGGTCCTTGCGCTTGAGCAGCAGGCGGCGAAACCACTGAGCTAAATCCCCAGCCTTCGACAAGAACTTTTGCCCCTCTGCCACCCTGCCTTGGAGACAGCCAATTATGACTCTTCAGTGTCTGGCTTGGGACTGTCCCTCACTAGTTGTTGTATGACTCCAGAGAGAAGTTGACCTTCACTTTCACAGGTTGAAAAAAACACTCTGTTTGAAGGGTTCTCCACAGGATGCACATATCTAGGACTCTTGTGGGTGAATAAAACTTCTCCATATGACTCACACCTTGCATTTCCTATGCCCTCTGATTTACCCCTGGGCTGTATCCTTAAAAACTGGTCTAGATAGAGCCTCAAACTCTCAGCAAATGAATGAGAAAGTTTTAGTTTCAATTTATTTTTCTTTCTGCCCTTAGGATAAGGCCAAGAGCTGAGAAACATCTCCATTTCCTTCTGGTCTTCCCCTTTGCCTCAGGAATGCCCCTTGGACAGGGCAGCCTGACTGGTGTTTTTTTTTTCCTAGGCACTGGGGATCAAACTCAGGACCTTGCGTTTTCGAGGCAGGCGAGGCACCACTGAGCTAAATCCCCAGCCCAGCCTGACTGGTTTTAAGGTAGAGCCATCCCAGTACAAGTGATTATTTTAATAAAATAAAGCAGTTTTGGGAACCTTTATGGGCTTGATAACATCTTTAAACAAAACAGATATTAAAGAACCTGATAGTTACAGTCCTTAGTCTCCAGAGGACTTCCTCTCTCATGATTTCTCTCCAGAACATGTCGCCACGCTGGTAACTGAGTTCTATACTCAGTGATATGCTGAGGGCTATAAAAGAAAAAGCCTAACAGCTAGTATGGGGCAAGGCATCACAAGATCATGAGGAAGGTGTGCCCATGCCGGTAGGAGTGGACAGTCCAAAACTGGCCACTTTCTCAAGCACCTCCAGCTTGCCACCACTGGCACTGGATGGGGTGAGATCTGAGGGACTTTAGGTAAAGGGACAGAACAAGCAAGGTTGGGCAGGGATGCCTCCTATTTCTTATTTTTCTTTCCAAAATGGAAAAGCACTGCTTTAGGCAGACACCTTCAGCACAGTTGGTTGGCTCTGTGACAGGCCTTCAACTTACCCCACACTTTGGAATTCCTACTTAATAGTCCTTTGAACCTCAGGAAAAAATGTCACCTAGTCTTTTTCTACACCCATACCTTGCCTGAGCACTCCCTCAAAAAAATGTTGTCAAAGAAAATTTACAGCATTGTAACTAACAGTTTGTCCCTTTGGAGGACATATTTGCATAAACAGCTGTGGCTATCAGAGAAACAGTTTAGTATAGTAACTCTAATACAGAGTGCCCTAAGGAGCCTGTACTGTGGTGACAGTTACTGCCTAACTTTTCTTAAAATAGTTCTTGCTTTCAGGAGTGTAAAAGGTGTCTTCTTTTTTCCTTTCTATACTTACTGACGTTAATTTATTACATGAAATCTCTGTTATGATTCACCTAAAAAGCACTAATTGATGACCCATAGGAAAAGCTCTAACCAACTAGTCTATTTGTAGTTACAAATCTAAAACTATAAAAGGGTTATTGTAATTCAATTTGGTCCATACATTTAGGAGTGCACTATGATTTAAAAGTAACTGTTTTGTGTATTTTGTGATTTTTGCCCTTTTGCCTGTTTAATTTGTGTTAATAACTGGTTAAAGTACCTACACTTGCTTCATTAAAGATTTTTTGAGCTCATATTAATTTTATTTTTCCTTTTATTTTTGCCCTTATAAACTTCTGGCTCATTTTGGGCTTTCCATAGAAAATTAGTTCTATAACTTTTCAGGGTGAGCAAACTCATTTGACACATTACTAGATGAGGGCTGGTAGGCTCCAGGCTTACATAGGACATACAAATAAAGACCTTAAAGTTTGATTACATGAAGGTTATATATGATTATGTTAATGTGTATGTTTCTATTTATCAATTTTCAGGTATATATTCTATTTTAGTTGGCATGTAGATAAATAGGCACTCATAATATTAGCCCAAATGTTTGTTATTAATATGGCTTACTGGTAGGCTAATTTAAATTGGTAAGAGTAAAGATGTCTTTCAAGTTGGTGACCCATCTCCATCAAGTTGTTAGCCAATTTAGATAATATAAAAATTAATAAAATAAATACAATATCTATTATTGTATGTATACTTAAGAGTTGTTCTTTGTCAAAGTGTTAACTGCTATGATTTGGTTCTCATGAGTCATTTAAAGTAATTGTTACGATAAATAATTGAGGACCCTTTTGGCTTGGGGAACTGCTGGACAAAATTCTCCTCTATGGTTGAAAAAGCAACTACATGAACTAATTGGCTCATTTTTTTTCTACTGATAGGTGAATTCTCTGGCACATCACTACAAATATTATTAAATAAATTATTATAATATATTTAAGTTGAATATAATTAAAAAGTTAAGCTTTCTTTATCTAAAGCAAGGAGATATTCTTAAGGTGCTCTTGGTTAAACTTACAAAACTAGATTTAAAAACAAAGTTTCTATATTTCAATAAAATAGTTTCTTGTGTTTTCCATTACTAGACTTTTGGTTACCAAAAATTAAGTTGCAAGAGTTAAAGGTTATTTAATTGTTGAAATGTAAGTTGTTATCAATAATCAGTTTATGGTTGGGTTATATGAGCAACTATTATCTTAAGCTATGACACAACATATATATCTGAGACTAGAGATACATCTAAAATAAGATATTCCGTGAGTCTAAGCTTTAAAGTCGATAAAGTCAAGATTGCATCAATTTAATACATATAAAGTAACTAATAGGTGTTCTCTTTTATACAATATACATATAGAACTTAGACATATAAAATTACCAATAATTGGCATCTCTTTAAATTTGGTCCTGCCATTTAAAACTTGACCTACTTTTATTGGCTTTGATTAAATAAGTATTTCATTATTGTATAAATGAGATACACTTGTATATTGGATAATAAGTCTATTTGTGGTTATATACACTGTTTCTTAAATTTATAAGAACTCTAAAGATATCTTTAATTTTTTTGCAGTATAGTTGCACCCAGTAAAACCTGTTAAAAGAGTCTAAATTTTTAGGGGAACAAGGATGCAGAGAGGGGGAAAGGAAAGAAGGAACAAGGAAAAAATGGAAACAGCTTTTGTAAACAAGGAGGAGAAGAGGGGTTGAAGGGAGGGCAAAGGAGTGAGAAAAAAAGAAGCAAGATATATCATGTACAGGTTCCAAATTCCATATGATGAATATTATCATTATATATATCTAAAATGTATCAAAAAAGCTTTAAAAAAGAATCTAAATTTTCCTTAAGAGTAAAAACTAAGTAAATATATACAAAGATTTCTATAAAGCTGTGACACTAATGACTGCTAACCTCTTGGGATAATAAATGTGTCTGTGTTTCCCGAGTGTATAGGCCTTCAAATATGCAAAATTACAAAAACATCTTATCATAATAGTGACTGCCAAGCTAAGTTATTGATGGTGGTAAACTTTTTCAGGCTCAAGAATCTAGATTTCCCTTACTTGGCTTCCACCTATTTATGGTGAAATGTGCATGCCAATCCAACATGAGACAACCAGACACATGATGTGGATAACTTTTCAGGTTTATGCTTGTATGACTGTTTTGTAACTGTGTTATAACAATTTGAGGTAACTAAACAGTATGCAGTGCAGACAATGGCACTCAAATGATTAGAGGTTAGACATTAATAACGCATAAAATACATCTATAAACAAGGACATTCTTGTACCTGTGGCACTCTATTGAAAAGATAACACATTTAGGTAAGAGTTTATGTCATTTAATATTTTATAATGAGACAAAGGCAAATGACTAAAAAAGACATTTTATTTTAAAATAGGAATTTAAATACATTTTAGAGATAATAAGAAAATCTAACTGTTCTAATATAATAATGGGCTCATGATTGTCACCCTAAAATGCTGTTGTTGCCTTTGATCTCAAATTTGCTCTGTAAAACTTTACAACTGTTTTATATTATTTTACAGAAATTTGACTTCTAAGACAACCATGATTGTTAAAAACAATGGCAGTTCTTTGGCGATACTTTATATTTCAAAGTGCTTGATACCCAAGATAAGAGTGTGATACCCACGATAAGAGTATGATAGTTAAACCTACTGCACAGTATGATAGTTAAACCTACTGCTCCCACCACAATATGACCACTTAGAGACTGAAGTTAACAAAGATAATTGGACAAAGAGGACACCCTATATTTATTTTTTATTTTTTGGTACCAGGGATCGAACTCGGGTCCTTGTGCTTGCAAGGCAGGCGGCAGAACCACTGAGCTAAATCCCCGGCCCGGACATCCAATATTTAAACCTTGGCCCTCCAAGGTTAACAAGGATCCAGGACACGAGGGGACTTCTCTACAGGATCCTACAACTCTGGTGAATCACTCAATCTCCTAAACAGGGAGATTATTGGACCCCAGAGGACAGGAGCCAACTAATGTACAATATGCTAATAAGGAGAGTCTCTAAAGAGGAAAACATCTTCCATGGGAAGCCATATAGTCAAGCAAGACCATGACTTATCCTGGCAGATGATAGATGATAGATGATACTGACAGGAGCTAAGAGGCTCTGTACATGATCCCAAAAGTAACCCCTAAGAAGTCTTACCAGATATATATATACATACATATATATATATGTATGTATATATAATGCTTTTTTGTTTTTTGTTTGTGAACAATTTGGTTTGCAAACAAAGCATTTGGCAAAATTTTGGTTTTGTTTGCAAATTCTGCATCAGATGATGAACATGACTGTGGCCATCTTTTTGCATGAACACAAACTGGCCAGTTTTGCTAGATTGTGGAATGAATTAAGTTTGTGAACCAAGGTACCACTGTATATTTATATCTGTATTTATATCTATAACTATATATATAAATTTTGATTAACACAGGTCTTATGTTTTAACTTGATCTTAAACACCTAGCAAAAAGTATTACCAAAAGGACATATAAAAATAAGAGTAATACAGGCTAAATATAAAAAGGGGACTCCAGTTACAGTGGCACCTGAGTTCACAAAACCAGGTTCATGAAGTGAATTCTGAGACCAGAATCATAGAAAGAATTAAGTTTGTGAAGTAAGGTACCACTGTACTACACTGGCCCCTGATGACAGTCTCTAGCTCTGCCTATTGCTGATCACTATCATGGTTCAATGTGGCTAAATAGCCACAGTGGCAGCTATAAAAACTCAGCAAATGTCTTTAAATTCCTTACCTAAAATTGTCCTTTAAAACCACAGAGCTCTCAATCTTCTTATGGTTAAAAATGGAGAAACATGTGTACTAATAAATAAAACTTGTTGTCTTTAGAAAAATAATTCACATCAGGTGAAAAAATATCTTAAAACAATAAAAGAAGTATTTGACTTGTAGATAACCTCCATAAGCAGGGAGGTCTATGACCCAGCTGGTTACAATCCCTACTCCAATCCTCTAAAGACAGGCTCTGGACCTGGCTCCTTCCTCAAAATCTGACTTTACATTTCGGTTTTTATGTTTAGATCAAGCATGCTTAATCTATTAGTAAAATTTGTTTATTCTCACCTAGAGGCTGTCAAACTTCAAATGATCAAATAAATGAAAACAATGATAAATGTACCAGACTCCTTTTACCAGAGTCCACTAGATCAACCTTCTGAAATGAGTCCATAACTGCTAAATCCCAACATGACTTCTATCCAAGACAGTTTAGATTAGCTCTGTGGAGAAAATCCCTGGTTTCTGTCCTCCCTACACCAACCCTTCTCAGCTTAAAGCAGCTAGATTTGCTCTTTTTTCATTGTCTCCTAATGGCAACTAGGGATACCTCTTCAGAGGGGTAATATTGTAGATAATTAAGTTAGATAAAAATTAATAGGAAGAGAGGGATTAGGTCCTCAAGGAAGTCAGTGCAAAAGATGCAGACACATCAAAATTGCAGCTAGAGGTGAATCTGAAGAGGGGCAGGCATCAAGATGGAGACCAACAGCCAGGCCTGGCAGCCTCCATAGAGAAAAACAGAAACTTGAGATTATATTGTAATTAGTGCCATCTGGTCCAATAAGCTCTGATAGGCATCAGAGGCATAGGTTGGTGACCAGAACATCTAAACTCATATTCCATTCCCTTTCCAAGAATGCCTTGGTCATTTTAAAGTTAGAAGTCATAGATAAGCTAACTTTAATGATGGTCATGATGTACCTTTGCTAAGTTCCTTATTTCCCTATTGGATCAATATTAGCTAAGTGACTATACTTGTAATCCTATTGCTTGATTGTAATTTGACCCACTTTGTGACTTTTCTGTATAAAATACTCTTGACAAAGAGACTAAGTGGTGACCCACTTTGGACCCCTCCTACAATTCTAGGAGCTATTCTTCTTCTTAATTCTAATAAAACTATTCTGACCTCCTTCTTTGGTTTGCAACTTCATTCCTGGATGTTGTGAGACCACAGGCTCGACACATCTGTCATCCGAAGGGTTGGAAATTAGTTTCCCCATAATAATAGAATACAAAAATACAAAGCAATATTCAAAAAATGCTAACAACACACTCCACTGTAGACTACTGACTATTTTTTCCTCCATGACACTGTAGCTGATTGGAGCTGTGGTTTGCAGCCACTGCCCAGCAATAAGACCGGATATTGTACTGCATATCATAAGTCTGGGAAAAGATCCTACATCAAAGGATGGATTTTACTGAATACCCATGGTTTTGTACTATCATAAATTTGAAAAACTGTTAAGTCAACCCATCTCAAGTTGAGGACCATCTGTATGTAATTCTTTTCCAACACTAGTGTTTTTAAATGTGAAATGTTATGGCTACCAAGCCAGAAACAAAATAAACTACTCTGTATTCTCAATTTAACATACTTTAACATAAAATGTTTTATGAAATAGTTAAGAGTCTTACTCTCTGTTACATAGGTTGTGGTGGCTCTGGCTTTGTGATCCAGCTGTGTTGATTCTCACTCCAACTGCTTGTCTAGCAGAGCCTTCACCTTGTTGAATACTTTGGAGGGTGTGCTGCCTTTCCTGGGGCTCAAATAGTATCACAGGTAGACTGCTCAGGTCTTACGTACCTCTGATATTAACTTATCAAAAGAAGGGATAGGAATCAAACCAATAAAATGGCAAAAGTGTAAAGAAATTTTCCTAACAAAAGTCTAGTAGGCATGTCACTCTGAAACACAGGAATGAGGTGAAATCTCATTTGTGAGGTAAATGTCATGTTTATTTTCCCCTATGTTCTTATAATATGAAGTGGTCTCTAAGACACAGTTATGTTATTTAGTTCATGCTCAAATCATTTCCCTCAGGAAAAATACAAAGTAGAGACAAAACAGAAGGGAAATAACAATTGCTTTGTGCCTACTACTGGTCAGACGCAATGCAGCAGCATGTCTTGTTTTCTGTTTGAATCCTCACATCAGTTCTTGGGTAGGGCATTCATTGTCTTCTAAATATATGTAATTTTTTCAGTGGAATTTCAGTCACTGTCTACATAGTCTCATAGTCTGCTAATACAAAATATGTTTTCATTGCTTTGTTTGTTCACTTCGTATAGTTGCCTGGAAAAAATTTAGGCTATCTGGCAACTGCCATCTTGTGACCAGAACCAGAACTGCCACCACCATGTCCTTGTGAGAGAAGGATGGGAACTTCATCCTGCCAGCCAGCAGCTTTCTCAGGCTTCTAGAAAACACCATGCTTAAACTCAGAGCTTTGTTATGCATTACAGAAAAAATGGTGCCCACATGTTTTCAACGCCAATGGTCTGATTATAAAAAAATCGCATGCTTACTAAGAATTGAAAATATGAGAAAGACAATATAAAAGCACAGTTTTGGAAAGCCAAAATTATTATTTCCTGTATATCTTTCCATATTTTCTCTTAACATATATATATATATATATATGTATGTATGTCATTTCAAAGCACCCTTTTTACCCTACTCAGCCTCACAGTTTGAACATTTTTCCATATTAATAAATATTTTCAATGTGATCCTTTAATGAATCAATTCAAATATAATTTCCTCCCAACTTTGCAGCATTTTATCTTAATCTTTTTTTCTGATTGTTAGAAAATTACTAAATATATATAAAAGATTATTTTTAAATAGAGATAGTAAAGCCTGTCGTTTCTCCCCAACCACACAAATAAGTCCATCAGGTTGCATTTCATTTTTTTAAAATGTGGTTATACATACTTTACTAATAGTTTTTCCTTCACTGACATAATATGCTACTTGTCATTGTGCAGTTTGATTTTTTTCACCTAATATTGCTTAAAAGAGTTCTTTTCAATTTACTACAGGTTCATATTTTTGTCAAAAAAATAAACATTCCTTTGTTTGGAAGTATCATTTCACATATTACCTTTAAAACAGCTTATTGAAATAAACCAAATCCTGTTTTGATCTCATTTTTAAACTTAGATGATATAGGAAAGACATAGTTCTAGTTGACCACAGCTGTACCTGTGATCTGAAAGGGTGAGCAGCATGGAGCACACATGTAGGTGGTAGGAAACACTGCAACTGGGCTACCCAGTTGATCAGATCCAGGAATAACTTTAATAATCAGCAAAAGACAAGGAGAGTATGAGAGCATGCCTGTGTGTGTCTATGACCACTTATGTGTCTTCAACAAAATGGGTATGCTGTTTCAGCATCATTTTCCTCTTCTAATTTTAAAAATGATCATATTATAGAAAGATCAGTTCTAAAAATGCTGAATCCAGTTTAGAAGTGATTTTTAAAAACCCAGTAATTTGAACAATAGGAAATGCTGGCTTTTAACAGGGAATCTAAATACTCGGAGATGCTGATTGTGAACAGGGAGTCTAGTTCCCTCATAAGGTAAATATTTATTTTCATTTACAAGTATTATCATTCAACAGCATAGCTGAATCCCTTTCCACGGTCATGTACATTTATATTTGTGTTTGAATGTGTCAATTTCTTTACATATTTACATCTTTCTATCATTTATTTTGGGTAGAATATAATGTTTAAACAAAATATAATAAAAGCTGTACCGAGGATAGAAACATGGAATGCCATGAAAAAAATTAACATGAAGGGCATGCCTCACTTAAGTCTTAATTTAGAATCTGTAATCTGATCACCTATTCCCACGCTGTGGACTTTAAAAATGTCAGGAGAAACAAAAATTCCAGAGGATTAATTCTGTCCCAGTAACAGCAATTCGACCAAAACCATATTCCGTTCCCCCTCGCCGGGGCAACAATCTCCATCTTTTTAGCTTAACACCACAGACGGCCCGAAGAAATTCTCAGAAAATAACTAGCTTTAAGACAGCCTTTACCTTGAACCTTCTCCTCAGCTGCAGCCTTGTGAAATGCAGCCCCTCCGGGAGGACTGGCCTGGCACTGCTTACTTCCCAGCTGTTCGGCAGAAGGCTCCTCCCCCTCCAGTGAAGGGGAAAGCAGGGGGCCTTTCCCTCAATTACAGGGGAAAGAATTGCCAAGTTAAACTGCAATTCATTTTTAAAGCACTTGAAAGCAGAACAGCAACACTGTCCTTTAATTTTTATTCAAGCCTTCAGGGTGAGTGGTTTTCAAAACAAAAGGAGAAATGCCATTATCATATAATAGAGACCTGGTTAAGATTATCTAGTTAAGACTGTATATATCATACAGTATATATATTACCTATTTCCCTATTCTGGCACCTAATTTCTACAAAGGATTTTAAGATCTGGCTTGTCAATTTCCATTAAACAGACCCATAGGTACTTATTTGTGATTGTAGTGAGTTAATACATTATTTTGTGGAGAATTAATTTTTATAACGTTAATTCTTCTGGCCCTGGGAAATGCTATGTTATGCTTTTTATTCACTCTTCTTATTCATCCTTAAGAATGTTTCATACTTCTACCAATTGCAGTCATTTCTAAATATAAAATATCAACTAAAAATCCTTAAAATGGTATGTATTTGAATATTCTGAAATTGAACAGAAAACTATAGCCAAAATCACAATAAACCACATTTAAAATCAGAACAAACTTGACAGAACCATTTTCAACGCAAAAATATCACTAAAGTAGCTCTTACATCTTAGTAATAAATAGCAATGTAAAAGGGGGGAAACACAAATAGACAATTCACAATGTTCTGGAGAATAATTCTATTTACTTCCTGTGAGCAAGATCTTTGCTTACATTTGGGGTTTTATTATAATTATTTGATTTTTACAGTAATCAGTGCTCTGCAACTTACTTTTCCCTTGTATTAAAAAGCTCTCATTTTCTCTTCCATCTACAACTTCATTTGTTTTATATCAATTTGTTCAGTGGAGGAGAGGTACTTTTTCTGGAAACTCCTGAAAACCCAAACATGTAAAATAAAACATAAAATTGACCAACATATAAAATATTCAACAGTTTAACTCCAAAACATAAGGATGTGCCCTCTCTCCACAAGTACTCCCATCTTCATGGGCTTGGAATCCTGTCTCTTTGGTAGAATCAATGATGATTTCATTTACTTTTGGAATGTGAGGAAACTGCTGAATATAACCCAAGTGAGTATGGCTTAATCTCATATCCCTGCTGGTGAACACACTGGTGAGCTAACTACAACCATCTTCAGTAACTATTATATTTATTCATGAATTGTCTCCATCTTTTATATACCAATGCAAATTTAAAATTATGGTACACTATTGCTTGTGTGCTGACCATATCTGCATGATAATTTTCACTTGGCTTTAGAACAGTCATGACAAATTTTTTTTTTTTTTTTGGTACAGGAGATCAAACTCAGGACCTAGTTCTTTTGAGGCAGGCTCAGCACCACTGAGCTAAATTCCTGGCCCATGACAATTCTTTTCTCTTTGTGTTTTGCTGGGGCTTGGCACTAACTTTCTTTTCAGATATGCCTATTCCTGGAGAGACACTGGAAATCATTTTCCACACAACAAAATGCTCATTTCATTCCACTATTATTCCTTTTCCCTGTGATTTGTTGTCTGTAACTGCCAATTAGATATGCGAAAATTGTATTTATATCTTCTTTTGCTGAGCTTTTTATCTCACAAAATTAGGAATTCAGCCTGAAATTTAGATTTTTATTGTCTTTAACTTTGAGGTGTTACTTCCCAGGAAATGCCGAAAGTTCTCCTCTGCAGATGGAAGACTCTAAAGTTTAGGTCTCTTAAGATGTCATGCCAAGCTTAAAAACAAAACTTTTAAAATTTTTGCACAACCTTATCTCCTATCACAGAAAAGAGGAAACCACATCTCTTGCCATATTCTAGCTATTCAGGTTACAGGAACAGCTATCCTATGACACAGTGCTTTCTATAAGTAACTGGTAGAAAGACAAAATTATCTGCATTAGGGACTCTTCTTTAGAAGGGACCATCATTTTTTCAGATGCCCATAAAACCAGGGTTAGCCTGGGCCAAAATTATCCTGTAACTCATCAAGATTTTTTTGTTGTTCTTTGATTTTTGTTTTGTGAAACATGGATTTCTGTTGGCTGGGTCCAGTGCCTAGCCTTTAAGAGTGTGTCATGAAGACATTATGACAAGTTTATGGATTTGAGTTTTGTGAGTCCTGCAGGCAGGAAGTCAGACAGTTGTGAGTTTGAAACTGGCATTTAGTCTGTGGAAAAAACTTTCAAGTCTTTGAAAACTATTTGGGTCATATCTCCATATATTAGCATAGTTGACAAAGACTCGTGGGTAATGTGCACTTCTGATATTAATTTAGGTTGTCCAAATACCAATTATTAAAGTACATTTAATGATACAATCATAAAAAATTATAGATACTTAGTTTTCTAGAAAAGCAGTGTTTTTGAAGAAGCCTTACTTTATGGCCCTAGGGATAGTAAATAGTTCTCACCTGAGATAGCCTCCTTTTATCTCTCTGAAGTCTCACAAAGCAGCTTCAACCATTGATAACTGGATTAGATTAAAATGTAGTAAAAAGAAAAGGGACCAGATAAAAAGTTTACTTTGGTAGCAGAAAGAAAGGCTAACAATGAGAATGGAGACAAGATACAAGGAGAAAAATAGAATGAGACAGAAGGGGTCAGAAATATAAAACATATTTTGGAGGATCAAAACAAAACCAGAAAATACTATGATAACACATACCAGATATGTTATCTTTATTTTTTCTGCATAAGAAGGGGTAATATGCGTGGGAGAGTCTTTGACTGTATCAGGAACATTATTTGTGTTCCCCAGAAATCTGAGCTTTGCGGGCCTGAGTTACATAAGGAATGCTCCACATCAATGTTTTCTAAGCTGCTATTGCTGCCCCGTTTGTTCAAGGCAACCAGAAGTGATCACGTGGATAGAAAATGGAGATCTGCATCAACAACCTCAGTAAGAGTATTACCTTAGGAGTCAGAGATTTGTGATAGTTTCTGCGAAAGCATTAAATGTGTTATATCATTTCATGTATTATTCAAGAGAATATACGGATGTCTAGCTAAGAATGGTCATGTGCCCTTAAGAAATCTTTGTAACTATGTTTGTGGTGATGAGAACTTGGCATAGCTGTCAAGGATTTCAGTCAGGCCGTGGCTGGAACCTCAGGTGGTTACATAAATAGCCTTTTGAATTATTTCTTCATACTGGCTTAACATGAGATTCTTAAAATGAGAAGCTACAAGTTTTAATTATAAGCATTATGGCTATAGAAGAGGGACCCAAGTGAATTGTACCCCAAATTTTCAAAATGTGGTCTTAAATTTAAAATGATGCAACTTAGTTCGAGGCTCTGGGCTTGAATTCCAGTACCAAAAATTATTTAAATGAAAAAATGATATAACTACAAAGGAGAAAGCAAAATAAATTAATCCTTCAAGATCTCAACATGTTTTTCAATGTGAAAATGATAAGATTCTTAGCTTCTGTCATGTGAATCATTGTGTATCTAGCCCTGAAGTCCAGCTGTCTTGACTGAAGACAAAGAATGGCTACTATGGCAACTTATAAGATATAGAAGTAAAACTGTGAGAGACAGGCAATTGGCTGGAATCTCAGGTAGACACCTCAATAGCTTCTTGCATGATTTTTTTCATAGTGGTTTAATACATGAGACTCTCAAAATGAGACATTGTGACTGTTAATTACAAACTATGGCTCTAGGACATGGAACAATTGAATTGTACCAACATTTCCTAAATGAACATGTTATTAATAAAATATGGTTTTTAATAAAAAATGCTATAGCTGCCAAAAAAAGAAGCAAAATTAATTACACCTCAAGATTTCAATGTGTTTTTAATGTGAAATGTTTCATGAAATGGGAAACCTTACCCTCTTGTCACATGTATTGTAGTGGTTTTGGCCCTGTGATCCAACTCCAACTGCTTTTCCAGCACAGGCTTGATCCTGCTGGGCACTTCTGTGGCTGCACTGCCTTTCTGGTGCTCAACTGGAATAACTGGCAGACTATCCAGGTCTCATAGACTTCTGAATATTAACCTAGGCTGTATAAAAATAAGACAAGGAATCAAATCAACTAAAGTGTAGAGAGATTTCCTCACCAAGACAGCAGGCATGTCATTCTGAAAAATTGGGATGAGGTGAAATCTCACCTGTGATAATAAATGTCATGTTTATTTTCCTTCATGACCTTATAATATGAAATGCTTTGTGGGACTTATTTATGTTATTTGGTTCATGTTAAAATCATTTTTCTCAAGAAAATTACCAAGTGGATAAATGAAAGAAGAAAAGTAAAATTTGCCTTGTACCTTCTGTAAGCCAAATTCTGTGCAGCCTAATATTTTGCATGTGAATCCCTCACATCAGTCCTCATTTGGAATTTTTTCTGTTCTAAATGTTCAATTTTTCAAGAGATTTTTCAATCACACTCTAACACTCTGTCTCTAAGTCAGCTAACACAAAAATACATTTCATGACTGTGTTCACTGTGTAAAAATGGTCGCCCGGAGAAAATTTATGAAACATAGCAAGCGCCATCTTGTGATCAAAACCGGAACTACGGACACTCAATTCCTTACTGAGGAACTGTGGGAACTAGAGTCATCAAGACAGTAGCAGCCTTCTTAGACTTTTAGAATTTTTCATTCTCAGCTTAAGAACTGAAGAGTCATAACATCCTCGTTTTAATGTTTGTAATTATAATATCTTTCATGCATACTTGCAGTCCCACGTTTGAATTTCCAATGACAAATCTCAATAATGGTTGAAATATTATGGTTTTCTCTATATATTTTTCCTCCAAATAATATATTTGATCATTTGTACACATTAAAAAACATTTTCCACACCATATTTTGTGAATTATTTTACAAAATTTTTACATATTTCCAAAATTTTACCTCATTTTCTCATAATGAGAATAATTCAGCCTTGCTATTTTAAAATGGAGATATGTTAAGTGTAGAAGGTTAAAATTTTCTGTCTCTCCAATTCCACTGATGTTTCCAATTTAAAAGTAGCACATATATTTCCAGATTTCTCTTGCATGTAATAGTGTACACACATTCTTTTTTGTAAAAGATGTCATTGTATGATGTAAGTCACCTGGCAATTTGCTTATTTTTAGAATATACCTTGGATATCTTTTCTTATCTTTGCATTTTGAGGTAGTTCATTCCTTTTACAGCTAAATAGTATTCAATATTGTAGGTTACTATCCTATATGACTATTCTACAATTGATTTTACAACTCTTCTGAATCTTTTCTCGAACGTATACAGATAAATATCTTTTGCTTGAACCAGTGTCTGGACTGTGGCCTATATTAACTGCTAGAAGAGCACAAGCAACCAGGTAACCAGCTTCCTAAATCTACAAAAAAATCCAGCTTCTGCTAAAGACAATGGAATGTGTGTGTGTGTGTGTGTGTGTATCTGTTCAAGTGTCTGTAACAAATAGATGACTCCCTTTTCAGCTCCATTAAGGTTTCTGAAAGACTCTTAAAAGTACACAGAATCTAACACATTATCAGTACCCCAACTCCTGAGTCTTTCATTACTTATATTTAAGCCTAATTCTGTTATTTTTTCTTTCATCACATATATAGATTTGAATATATTACTTGAAATTAGTGATTTACCTGAATATTTGAACACCTATTTATGTTTATATATGTTTACACCATTTTGGAAAAGGTAGCTCCTCCAAACACAATTTTAAATTCTCATTTCAATTATTTTGATGTTGATATAGATGCTAAGTGACTTATAGAAGAAAGTAAAAAATTAGTCCTTTTTGTCTCTTGACATGCTTTACTACTAGAAACCCTTTATTAATAGTCATACTTGTTTTTTTATTATATTAAGAAATATCTATCATTTTTATGATCTCATGGACTTTTTGTTATAATACAAAAAGGAACATACCATTCTCTTGATAGACATATAAAGATCATCTTTTTCACATCATTAAAAAGGCAATTCATTTAAAACATTGAGTAGTCCCTGACAAATAAACAAACTCTTAATTCTCAGGGGTAGATGTAGCTTCATAATTATACAATAATTTAGATTATTATCCAAACTCCATCAAAACAAAGAGACTTGTTAGAAGCACAATCAGCAAACGCAGAGTAATATAAAAATAATGTTCCTAACAATTTTTCATTTAGGATTATAGTATCAGTTTTTTTTTTCAAAATAAGAAAGCTTTATTTAACCCAGCCATTACTGCTTTTTGACTAAAAAAAAATTCCATATTTCATAGTTAGCTTTTGAAACCTCATGAAGTATTTTTCCCCGACAGGAGTAACTGGATCACCATTTTCCCCACTGAGGTATCTGGATGAATACAAAACATCCAGGGATTAATTCCCTCACAGAAACGAGACTCATGAAAAGACACCTGTTTCCCTTACTCCAAAACAGCATTCTCTTCTCACCTTGTAACAAATCCTCGGGAAATCCCCTAAAAGAACTCTTTTTGACGACAGCCCCTTACCTCTAAGCTTCTTTTCAGCTGAAGCCTCCGCAGACTGTAACACAGTCCTTCCCAGCAAACTGCCAGCTTAGCAAGCTTCCAAGCTTTTAGAAGACGCCCCGCCCACTCCCTGTGACAGGGGAACGCAGGTCTTTGCTCAGTGAGAAGAGTCATCAAGATAAACCAAAGCTCAGTTAAAGAGAAGAAATATTCCTTTTAGGATTTTAAAGCTTAATGGCAAGATATATCTGCTCTATTTTCATTCAGTGCCCTAGGGTGAGGGATTTCCCAGAAAAAGAATTTTTTAAACAGGGATAAAATTTCTTTTTCATATAATAAAAAAAGCATTTAAAATATTTCTTACTTTTTTATGTAATTGTGTTGTATACCTAAAATGTACCAATAAAAGAATTTAACAAAAAAAATATTTCTTACTTTTTGTTCCAACCCTCTCTTGTAATTTATTTCTGGTAAATTTAAGACTAATTAATCAAGTTCTACACAACAACAACAACAACAACAACAACAACAAAAACAAAACATGCTAAGTATCTTGATTGGGATCGCAATTAATTGGTATTTAATTTGAGGTAGAAGTAATTCTTTACAATTTTGAATTGGAACCTCAGACAAAATCTCTCTCCTTTTGTTTGCGTTTCTTATACTTCCTTCCTTTGGTAATTTCTAAGGAAAAACCTCTCAAAAGCTGATTGTGCCAAAATCAGAAAAAAAAAATCTATCAATAGTAGGACTCTGATAAACCAAATTTAGAAAACTCCCATAAAGGTAGAAGTGCTTTTTAATGCAAGTGATTAAACAGGAACATCCTTATGGTAGTTTCTATGTTTCAGTGAGAAAGAAATGAACAAAAAAGCGGAGAAAGGGGCAAAGGACACAAGTAGACAATTCACTAATTTGTATTACTCCTGATATTTACTTCCCAGTGAAGAAAGCTGTGCGTGCAACTTTGTGGGCTCTCTACTTTTTCTTCATTAGAGAAACAGGACTTTCCATATCTTGGCTATTGTGAATAGTGCTGGAATGAACATGAGCTGCATATAACTCTTTGAGATAGTGTTTTCTCTGTATATGTACTCAGAAGTGGGATTGCTGGATCATATGGTGATTTTATTTTGGTGTTTTTAAGGAACCTTCCTGCTATTTTCTAAAATGCATATATCAATTTATATTCCCACCAACCCTATGGAAGAGCTCCCTTTCTTCTACATCCTTATCAACATTTGTTATGCTTTGACTTTTAGATAAGTAACTATCATAAGAAATATGAGGTGATATCTCAATGTGGTTTTAATTTATATTTTCCTGATTAGTGATGTTGAGCACCTTTGTCTATTTTAAAATATGTTTGCTTTTTGCTACTGAATTTCATTAATCTCTATATATTTTGGCTATGAGTCCCTTATAAATATCTGGTTTGCAAATACTTTCTCCTATCCTTGGGTTGTCTTTTCATTTTATTCATTGTTTCTTTTTTTGTGAAGAAACATTTTAGTTCAATGTAGTCCCACTTGTACATTTATGTGACTTTTAATAGCAATTTCTTCCAAAAGCTCTGGTATAATTTCAAAATTGAAAGTACATCAATACTGCAATTCTATTAAAGTACTTTTTGTTCATAAGAGTCTGTACAAAATTGTCAAACCATTTCTAATGTGTATCAAGAATGCAAAACTAGATATCATAGTTCATTGAGAGATAGCAACCTCAGGACTAGCGAACTGATAAACTTTGTTTTTTAAAAAATGTGCTAGACCTTGAGAAACATTATTATTCAGGTTAAACTGAATCTTTGAGGAGTTGCTTTTTTATTTTTGTTGTTATCATTTTTGTTTTCTTTAGTATTAAAATGCTTTAAAAATCAGTAATCATAAACATGCCAACATACAAAATATTGAAAATAGAAATGTTGGCAAGGATGAGAAGCAACTAGAAAATTCTTACAATGATGTCTGGTGTATACATTGAAACCAGGATTTCAGGAAATGTTTTGGCATTATTACATAAAGCTAAATATTATAGAAGTCAACAGAAAGCCATTTAAGGCTTATAAATGGAAGCATGACATGTCTGAATTAACACAAGAGAAATGAGCTCCACAGAAAGCTATGGGTACTCCAGAGCCTATATTTAACCATCTAGTGAGGCATAGGAAGTAAGTGTTCAGAATTTTATTTTTTTCATTTTTATTTATTTTATGAACTATTTATAAATGAGTTTTTAAATGCACACAACAAATTATTACTTAATGCAACATATACTTCATAAAAAATCAAACTATTGGGGGAAAATGTCAAAAATTTGAGAATCAAGATAATTAAATATGTGGAAATATAGGGCTTATAGCCCACAAAGCCTTCCCATTTGTCTTTTTTCTGATTTGCATGGTTTGGGATTATCTTCTCATGAAAACACTAATTAATTTGAACTTATTAAATTTCTCATATTCCGATTTCACTGCTCAGAGAAGTTGACACTACTCTCATGAAATGTTTAAGGTAATAATGAGAAACTGAATTATAATAAGGCATGTTTTTAAAGAAGGAATGGTTCTTGTAAACTTTAGACAATGAGGTAAAATATGTGGGTATGCAATTATACAATTTGGACTCTGATATTATAAAGCCAAACTTTCAATACCAACCTTAATTTTATTTCTAGGTTCTTTATTGACTTTGAGATCTTGAACATAATGAGTGTAAAATTTTGGGATACCTGAAAAATTCCTAAGAAAATCAGAATCCATAAACACAAAGCATCATTGATATACTTACAGTATAACAATCATTATTTAGATTCTTATTTATATAAAAAGTTATTTTTATAAAGAATAATTAAAATAATAAAGTTAATAATGTATATATATCATCTTCTAATGTATTAAGAGGCTATATATATATATATATATATAAATATTTTTTTTTTGGTACCGGGGATTGAACTCGGGTCCTTGAGCTTGCGCAGCAGGCTGCGAAACCACTGAGCTAAATCCCCGGCCCGAGGCTATTTATATTTTAAAGGTCAAGTTTAAGCCTTTCTGTAACATGAACTTACAGGAGACCATATATTTATTTATATGGGCCTGTATATTTTAATACATATATAATGGTACAATAATTTAAATAGTATTTTGGGGAGAATAGAAAGGAGCAGGCTGAATAAAATAAAAAATGATCTTAGAATATACAATCTGCTCTCATAATGAAATCATGTAAATTTATTATTTATTTCTCATTTATTCCATCAAGACAGGAAAAGATTTAATGTTTTCTCTGTATGTAGATTGTCAATGCACAAGAGTTAACTACTGTGCTTTTATGCTGCTTCATTTTGCTCACAGATTCTTCATTTCAGCAAAAGCTACAGGTTTTATTTGTTGTGTCTCGTTCTACTATATTTATTTTAGTGTATTGTCACTATAGTTAATGAAAAGATTCCTTGCTCTGAGGTATTTATGTTCAAAGTTTACTTGAGCAGCTAGTTCCCCTTAGCAGCCTATTTTATCTTTCATTCCAACTTTAAATTTAAATAAAATTTTCAAGGTGTCTCTCACTCTGAATCATCTTTTTTCAGTTTGCAGATGGCTAGAAAATAATACAAAAATGTACTCCCCTACTTTATAAAAGAAAGGATGAAGGGCTGGGTATTTAGCTCAGTGGCACTGCGTGCCTGCCTTGCAAGTGCAAGGTCCTAAATTCGATCCCCGGTACAAAAAAATTTTAAAAGAAGGATGAAAAACATACTTACGTGTATTTGGTCTCCTCCATATTTTATAATTAGATCCACAGTACTAGGAAAATTACTATCTTTTTCAGATAATGCGTTGTGGAAAAACTGTCAACTCTAAAAGGGAAAATCATCTTCTCCTAGATTAACTTTGTATAGCTAATGGGTTATTGAAATAACTATGTTTTGTTAACTGAATCTTTTTAAAGATGGGTAAAAGCCTGTTATTATTCATGTATGATGGAAAGCACAACAACATGTATACAAATACATGTATAAGAATTCATTCCTTGGTTATTATTCCATGTTTCCTAATGATTGTGGGCACATATTATGAAAGATTTTAAAAGCTCTAGAGATTTGTTAGTCAAATCTAGAAAATTTTCTTACAATTACTTATGACAATTATTGTCTAAGTCCTTGACAAAGAGACATGGTTAGGTCTATATGGTTATGTATTATACCCAACAGGGAAGTGATACTCCTCCATTTTGATACATTCAATCACTCTAATGAATTAACTAAAGCCTATTAGTGTTGCATCCCACCCATGAATTTAAGGGCTCCTGTCACAAGGATTGGGTATTATGGAATAAAGGTCTAAAAACCGTTAGTCTTATTATAAAACAAAGGTCTAAAAATGTTTTCCAATGAAATGGGTTAAACAAAGGACCTGAGATTCAGAGTTTCCCAGACTGTTTCAGTACACAAGCAGAGAACTTCAAAAGGACAACTGTTAATCTCAAGACAAATGCAACAAAATTAGTTACATGAGATTAAGGGAGGATTGAAAGAAAGGAAAGAGAAAAATCTAATTGTGATTATTCACTTTGGGATATTTTAGGTTTTGTGTTTAGTATTCACTATTCTGATTTTATATCATGAAATTTTTCTTTTTATTATTCTCATCCCCTTTCTCCTCTTTTAAAAATTCTAATTCTCAAAATAACAGAGTAACAAGGATATTCACTTTTTCAGTGGTTTAAAATTCAAGTGTTCAAAACAAAATAGATTTTGTGGTGTAGCTCATATCATTAAATTTAAGATGTAACAGATTTAATTCTGCAGATTACACAACAGATGGAATAACTTATCAGAATCTTGAAACATAAAATTTCCTATATTTATATTAAGAAATTTAGTGTAAAAAGACTGCAAATATGAATTTTTCAAGGGAATAAAAATTCAAAAATGAGGACTCTAGATATACAGGAGATTGTTCATTAAGCCCATTGTTTAGCCTTTTTATGTTACCGAGGAGGCATACAGCAGGATGGTTACAAGTTTCCTATTTTCAGTATAACATATAGTATTACAGATATCAATTTATTTCCCAGCTCTGCCATGTATCAGTTGTATAATCTTTTTTTAAAATTTAAATAAGAATTATTTTTATTTACATTTCTAAATGGGCAGGAAAATTGGTTCGGGGGAAGGGATCTTGTTAAGAACAAGGCATAAAGACAGCCAGCAAGGTATGTGTCAAACTGTACCAGTTCCCAGTAACTAAAAGGGAAGTAAGTCTTAACATCAGTAACCTTTTCTTTGGGAATATTGTGGTATTTATACTGTTTGTATTTTAGACAACCATTCTTTTGTTTTCCCTCCTTATTATTTGGTAAAGTTAATTTTAAAAATGTTAACAGTAAGTGGAACCAACGAAAGAAGTTTTGGTTTAAAGAAAGCAGTAGTGGTTTTGTGACCAGCCATATGCCAAAGGCTGGCTACAAGTGAGAAAGTATAATTCTGGTTGGGAAAACTGGAGGAATTAGCCCCTTATTTCCATAATCCTCTCCTTCCAGAGTTCTCTTTTGCCAAAACTTGGAGGCCTTATCTGCTTTTTTTTTGGTACCGGGAATCGAACTCAGAACTTTGTGCTTGCCAGGCAGGCACAGTGCCATGGAGCTAAATTCCAGGGCCTGTCTACTTTTAATAATAAGTGTTGGCAGTTTCTTTTCAATAGTATGTTAAAATGACTGATGAACACTTGCCCTCTCAAAGTTGGGGGTTGGAGGGGTAGTCCTCTGTAGTCAAAAAAAAGCTCCCCATCAGACATGTACCTCAGTTTTCTCATGTATGAAATGTGTGCTATCATAATTCCTACTTCTAGAGTTAGCAGAAATCATCAAAACACTATAGTGGTTCACCAGTAATCAAATTTTAACTGTAACCCTAACAGAAATGTCATATTTAAAAGTAAAAATCACTTAAACCTCATTGACAAGACCACCAAGAAACAAGAACTGTACTTGATATAAATGTCTAAAATGTCCTCCCAGGAAACTGTAATGTTCTATTGTCCTAAAAGCCCCTATTTTATATGAAGTAGAGAATAAATTAAAGTACAAATGATTATTGCTTTTCTGGAAAGGAGACCACAAAAAAGATGGTCAAAGAAAAAAACATACTGTCACCAAAAGTCTGAGATTTTGTTTTCCACTTTAAAAAAAATTGTCACTAGCAATAAGCTGTTTGGCTCTGCTCCTAATCTTTATTGACCTTTGTTTCGTGCTTTCTCTATGCTTCTATTATATACTGTTTCTGGAGGATAAAATCTTAATCTCAAGCAGATATGTTCTTAAAATGTTTTACTTAAAAGTTCTGTTTTTAATCTTCTAAATCATAGTCAGCATGTTCTGTACTGCACAGTCTTCTTTTATAACAATGGGCAAGAACATTATGTGTTTAAGATTATGTGAAAGGAAATCTTCTTAATTACTGTGTTTGTGTAAGCATTTCTAGTCTCCAAATTTCTAATCATACCATTTTAGCTCCCTTTCTGATTTGAGACATTATTTTAAATATTTTTGTTGTCTTAGAGGTTCCCATTCTGGTGAGCTAATAAAATTTGACACATTCTAGAGATAAGTTTGCCTACAACAAAATTTTATCAGGTGATATACCAAGTATACAGCAACCTCCAAGACACAGACCTCCAAAAATATCCAAAGCTGTCTATGAACAAATTGCACCACCATAAGAAGGCATACTAGCTGAATGTCAGCTCACCTTAGGTATAAGAGCAAGAAAAGAATTGACTGCAGTTGAACTCTTGGATATTGAGAAAGGTAAATTGTCACGGGCAAAAGGGGCCTGGAAATCACTGGTCAAATATGTTGAAATGGAGAGAGAGGGGAAAAGTGCTCTCTGTGAAAAGAGATTAGCTTCCACACAAAATCCACTGATACATGGCCCTACAGGGATACATGTTTGAGTTTATAACATTTGGCAGTTTTGTGCTCCTGAGTCAATACTAAAACCCACATATTTCAGTGGTAATACTACAAGTAAAGTTCTAATTATACTATGTGTTAGATTGCTTAGGGTGATATAGTATCATAATTTTAAATGTAAGTTAGTTTGCTGAAGACTTGATAACTGCACAGGTAATATCAAACAAAGCAATAAAAATCACTAGCTTTTGCCTCGTGCTGGGATCATAGACAATGTGAAGTAGCTTTTGCAATTAATAAGCAAAGAGCAGGACCTTATGTGACCAGTATAAGGAATTGTAAAGCAAAAAGGAGCCATATTATTCCTCAGGAGACCCATAAAGCAAAGTCCAGGCTGGATCGGAATATTTCCTATATATACTCTGAATAGAGGTCATTATTATTTTCTAGTGAGGATATATAGGACAAGCACTACTGTTTAGTTTTCATAAATTGCCAGGAAGGATATGCCCACACAATTACATGCATATATATTTTTCTCAACATGACAATCTGGTATGAGTTTACATCCCAAATCTACCATGAGTTGCTGTCTTAGTTACTTTTCTTGTTGCTGAGACAAAATACCCAATAGCCAAAGTTAAAGGGGGAAAGGCTTATTTAGCTCACAGTTTGTAGAGGTTTCAGTACATAATCGGCTGGCTCCAAGGCAGAGTGGAACATGGCAGAAGAGCAACAGTCTATAGTGGTGAAAGACAGCAAAAGCAAGCAAGGGAATTTAACAGTGTCTCTCTACCCTTTTGATCTTATTCAGGCTACTTAGGGTGAGTAGCACTCGCACCCTTCATCTCAGTGCTCTTGAGCCTAGCACTGCATCATGGATCGATTCCAACATCACACACTCTAGATCCAGCCACCTCTGAAAAAACCTATGACCAGATGAAGACTGTGGGGGATCTCTAGATATGAACCATAGCAGTTGTGTCGTCTTACATCAGTTTCTTAATTTTTGTGTATTTTACCTTCCTTATCTTTAACATGTGGCTAAATTTAATACCTATCTCTAGACTAGATAGAAGTAATTTGCCTGATTTAAAAACATGTAACAATTTCCAGGAAATTACTTGAAAAGAAATGCAAGTAAGGAGGACCAGTAGCACTTTATACCTGTTTTATATGAAGCCATATAAACAAAATTGGAACAATTAAAAGTGTTTAGTACCAAAATAACTAGGTATGCAGCAAGCAGGTAATAGACATTCAAAAATGAGAGGAAGGGAAAGTGAAGCCCAAATGAGCCACGGAGTATCTGAAGATACGTGTACTTCATTGAAGTACATGAATATAGACTAGAAATCTAGTATGAATTCTCTACACTGTGAAAAGTTCCTTAGGAATTTTCCTTAGGTCTGTTTATAACTTCTGATTCTCTCCTGAATCAATGCATTTTATAAGGCTTTTTGATCTTGGATTCCTAATTGCTCTCACCAGTCTATTCCTTCTAAAACTCCAGGGGATTTTAACACTGGTTTTGAATGGGCAACACTTGAGGATACTAGAGTAAGTACAAAACAGAAAAGAAGAATCAGCAAAAGAATGCCTTAGAACAAATAAGGAATCCTGTCACTGAGAAATTGAGAGAATAAAAAGCAAAGAATGAGGTTTATATAGAGAAAACCTCATAGATGGAATATACTGTTAAAAAGCACTGCAGGGTACCATTGTAAGACCATAGTCTAATATTTTCTCATTATTCTTTATTTTAAATTTTAAATATATGTCTGCATTTATGTGTGTGAGAGGAACATTGATATAGATACCCACAGACTCAAAATTATCTGTCACTTTTGTCAGACCCAAAGTTCATGAGTTTCCTGAAGCTACAGCAATGAAACTTACAAGTGTTGCACTATCAAAGCTATTAGAACTCCCATTTCCTCTATTAGAGTCTATCAGGAGCACCCTAATGCTAGGTTGCCAGTGCATCTGTAAGTTATCACCATAGCTAGAACTTTTCTACTTGAGTAGGAACCCAGGAGACCAAACTCTCAACTACTGCTGCCATAGTTGCAGGAAGAAGCACTGCAGAAGTAGAAATAGGAGAAAAAGAAGGAAAGGAAAAAAACAAAAAAGAAAAACAATAGCTTCTCTTTTTTCTTCCACCTTCCAACCTCCTACCCATGTCTCTCATTAACATAATCGAACAAATTTCAAGCTGCAAAGGGAGTCTGGAAAAAGTAGTCTATGGGCTTCTATTTATAAGAAAGAAGGATAGAAAAGAACCTGAAAGCACCAGATATACTGGTATTGTAATATCTTTATTGTCAATGGTTTTCTGTAAAATAATTACATATGCTTATAGAAAATGCAAAACTATGTTATATGTAGGCAGTCCCTGATTTATGATGGTTCAACTTCCAATGTTGTGAAAGTGGTACATATTCAGTAGAAGCCTTATTTCAAACTTTAAATTTTGATCTGTTCCCAGACTAGTGATAAGTGATACAATATTCATTCATGATGCTAGCAGTAACAGTAAGCCACAGCTCCAAGTCAGCTACAGGATCACAAGGGTAAACAACCAGTACTCTATACTGTACTGTGTTTCCAGTTTTTTCAAGATTTTATTGTTGTTGTTGCATTAAGTTTACTACATTGCATTGCATCTCCTACTTCTGGTGAGCAAAAGAGGAAGGCACTTACTTTTGTGAAGAAATTCAAGGTAATTACCTAGCATGGAGATAGAAAACTAGTAATGTCCCTCACATGTAAAAACACTTGCAATCAACAATCTCAACTTCCTTAAATTCTCAGTGAATCAGTGATTCAGTGATTTACATGGGTTAAATCCATAGTCATTACAAAGAAAAGAGCTTGAGCAATTGATGATGTGGAAAAATTGCAGAAGTAGATTCCCATTTATGAAAGGTCAGATATAGAAGTGCATATCACTCAACCTACTGATAATCCAGGCTAAGGTTAATCTTATTCAATATGCTAAAAGAATGTGAAAATTATTCTTCATATACAGAATTGTTTATGCCATATTGTAGTCGGTTCCAGTGCATCAAAAGGAATTAAAATTATCCATACTGTGAAGGTCAGCAGTGAAGCAGAAAGTGCCAATACTGAAGGTGATAGAGCTGTTAAGGAAGAGTGGCACAGAATATTGAGGGTGAGAAATATTTGCCAGAATAAATATTTAGTGTCAAAGAAACATACTTGTTCTGGAAGCATATGCCAGTGCGTACACACATTTATCAAGAATTTAAGACAATGCAAGAGTTCAAGGCATTCAGAGACCATGTAACACTGTTTGGGGTGGAATGTTGCAAGACTCAAATTGAATTTTTTCCTAATCTACCCCTCAGAGTATCCTACAGCTTTCAAAAATGTCAGCTAGCATACAGGCCAATTTATTATTGCCACAAGAAGAAACCCTGGATGGCATCAGCTTTGTTTGAAGACTAATGTTTGAACTGTCTTATTCTTCAGGCAAGAATGTATTGTAGGCAAAATGATATCTTATTCAAGATCCTTCTGATTTTAGAGCTTTAGTATATCCACAGTATACCATGGATATACATCTTGATGTAAAGGTTGTGGATTTGCCAACAAACACAATTGTATTCATTCATCCAAAGGACCAAGGCAAAATAACTGTATCCAAATCATATTACGTATGCAAAACTTTTATGGGGGCTTTTAAAGTGGTTTTCTGGTCAAATGCTCCTAGATTTTTGGAAAGGTTTTAATATTCTAGCTTTCCAGAACATTATTGCAGTATTCATGAATAAGTCATGTAGCTATTATGAACAGCATTTGAGATATAGTTTTGAGGACATGCACATTCAAAGGCTTTGACAAAGATTTTGTTGTTAATCAAATGGAAAGTAACAAGGTATTAGTGCTTGTGAAACACCTAGAATTGGACATCAATGAATATTCATGAGTTTGTTGGCATTGAAGCTAAAGAATAGCTGATTCAACTGGAGAAAGAAATAAAGAAGTTGAGACAGAGGATGTAGAATATACACCAGAAACACCGAGAAAGTTCATAGCAAAGAAAGTGAAGGAAATGTTTGCTACTATCACCAGTGGCATAGATTTTAGGAGAAATGGACTTTCATCACAAGATCCAACTGGTAGATGCAGTGTGTTCTTGCTTGCTATAAAGAAACATTTAATGAAAAGAAGAAACACATTGTACAGCAGTCAAATCTTGATATCTTTTTGAAGAATGCTATGCCTGCTTCAATTGTTGATGGCTTTGTGATTTCTACTAGCTTTTTTTGCACTTCCTTAAAAGAAACAGAAATGAATGGCCCTTTTACCATAGCATTCACATCAAAGACAAATTTTTGTTCAATCTATCATTCTTCAGGCCCAGTGTGCTTTTGGATGTGTATGTGGTGAATGCCCATACAACCGTTCCATTTTTCACTTTTAGTATAGTAGACAAAAAGTTACATGAAATAGTTCACACTTATAAAAGAGACTTTGTGTTAGATCTTGTTGTTCAACTGCAGGCTAATGTAAGTATTCTGAGCATATTTAAAATAGGCCAGGCTAAGCTATGATGTTCAGTAGGTCAGGTGTATTAAATGCATTTTCTACATAGTTTGGATTTATGATGAATTTATCAGGACATAAATCTATAATAATTCAAGGAACATCCATGTAAGAAAAACAGTGTAACACGCCAGAGAATTATATTTGTAGATTTTACTCTTCATGAATTTCAATACATATATGTGAATATTCTTTTAAATTAGGTATTTTTAATTCAATAATGTATTTGAACATTTTATATGAAACATGTTTCATCATTTAAAAGATTATTTTGAGTGATACATTTTCTATATTTCTAAATATCTACTTTTTAAACAAAAGTGATGCATTCTTCAAAGAAAATTTGATATGAGAGAATTACATAATACAGAAGTTGATATAATCCTGTCTCTACTACCTCCAACTCCTGCCTCCCTACCTAGATATATTCTTAATTACTGGCATATATTTTCCAGATCTTTAACACATTGGTCAAGCACATGTATTTGGCTTTGTAAATGGTGCTATAGGATACATCCCACTGTGCATTTTGTTTTAAAAATCTGTTTTTGTATCACTACATATATGCCAGCTTCATTGTTTTTAACAATTATATATTGTAGCATCTTATGCATAGACGATCTTCAGAGGTTTGAATGTATGTGTCAATCCAAAATTCATATGTTGGAACTTAAACCCCATGGTGATGTTATTAAGAGGTGAAGCTGTTTGAGAAGTGACTTGGTCAGAATTTCTCCACCCTTGCAAATGGTATTAATGATATTAAAAAAACAAATTTCACAGAACTTCCTGGTCCCTCCATTTCACTTACATATGAGAATAAAGTACTCATCCCTTTTGCCATGTGAGGCTGAAGCAAGGAGATATATGCCCCCACTAGACATATCCTGGTACTTTGATGAGGGTTGAGAGATAGAAAATTCTCTTATAAATACCTCAGTCTACATTATTACAGTAGGAAAAGACAAATGAACAATCTTAATGTTTCAAACTTTGCTTCTTAAAAACAGCTTTATTGAGCTAAGATTGACATAAAATAATTTGTACATATTTAAGGATCATAATTAAATAAGTTTTTATAAACTATTGAAATTGTTACACAGTCAAGATAATGGCCTTGTACAACACTCCCTCATAATAGTCCTCCAGTCTCCATCTCCAGGCACTGATGTACTGTGTGTATAGATTTGTTTGTTTTTCCTAGAGTTTTATATATATGCACTTGTACAGCAGTCTCTTTTATCAATCCCTTGCACTCAGAATAATTATTTTGAGGTTATTCTTGTTGTATCGATAGCTCATTCATTTTATTGCTGATTAAATGTTCTATTAAATTGATATGCCACAATTTTGATTTTTATTCTCTCAACTCTCGACTGAGATTTTGGTTGTTTCCAGTTTAATGGTATTATATATTAAGCTGTTGCAAATATTTATGTGAATGTCTTTATAGGGGCGCACTTTTTTCTCCTTTTGGGTAAATACTTAGAAGTAGAATGGCTCGATCATATTGGAGATTTATGTTTAGCATTTTAAGAAATTAACTGTTTTCCACAGTGGTTGTGGCATTTTACATTCTTATCAGAAGTGTATAAGAAAGAGTTCAGTCCTACACATTATACCCACCACTTAGCATAGAAAGGAATTTTACTGCTCTATAAAGTATGCAATGGTTTTGATTTGTACTTCCTGAATTAATAATTACCTCAAGCATCTTTTATATTTTTGTCACTTGTAAATCTTTGGTGAAGAGCTGATTCAAATAATTTCCATATTTTAAAATTTAAATTTGATTAATTTTTAACTGATACATAAAATCATGAACATTCTACATACTATAGGTATCAGGTGGTGTTTTGTTATACCCACACACTGAAACATTTCAATCAGGGTAAATATATCTATATCTTCAAACATCATTTCTTGGGAAAATATTCAAAACTTTTCTTCCAACTTTTAAAAATATATCACTCTAAGTCTCAAGTTTATGAGGTCAACATTTTCAGCTTCCACATATGAGTGAAATCATGTACCCTTTTGAGGTATACTCTCAGTTCAATCAATTTGAATATGACATAACTTGCCATAGTTTTGCCACTACTTTATCCCTGACCACTGGAAATTACTGTCAGGATCAAACTATATAATTTTGATGTTTTAATTTTGTATTTTTTGATTTGGTAGATAGTGCTACTGGATTCAAATCTAATAGATTAAATGCTATAGTTCCATGCCCAGAAGGGAGGGCAATCTGTGGCAAGGTGTGAACTCCAAAGGGCTTGGGTGGTACTTCCTTTACAGCCATTCAGGTGGCGGTAGCCTTCATGGCCTCTCTCTTGTGTTGGCTTTGCTCAATCCTTGTGGTTTTCCTCAGAATATCCATGTTCCTGGCTTCTCCAACCTTCTGGGGTCTCCACTGTACTTTCAGTTTCACACTAACAGCTTCACACACTGCCCTCTCAGGGGCAAACTGCCTGGCCTCCCAGGCCTTCTTCTGAAATCTGGATGGAAACCTTCCTGACTTCACAATTCTTGCATTCTGCATGGACCTAAAACCAGCACCATGTGGATGATACCAAAGTCTTTCGCCAGCTGGAACAGTAGCCAGATTGCCTGCTCTCTTGGCTATAGGGATCAAGTGCCTGGTTGGCTGAGTGCTATGAACCCAATCCCAGAGAAGAAATTCCCTAAGACATTGTTATTCTGGAACAAGTCTTTCACCTTTGCAACTTTGAGGCTGCAAAGAGTGGAGTCCTGCTGGTTCTTGTGATGCTTGCTTTTCTATTGTCCTGTTCCAAAGTACTTGGCATTTTAATGTTTGTCTTTTCAGCAAACAAGTTTTCCTCTGCTCTATCTTTGCAGGCCATAATTTTATCAGTGCTTCCTTTCTGGGAAACTCAAAAATCATGCTGCTGGGGTGTATGCTCTTGATTCTCAAGATGCAGCTGGTTAAAAGACCCCAACAGTGGCCCTGCCAGAGCCTCAACATTAGACTGCCTTGAAATTTCTTCCACCCAATTAATTGGTCCATTGCCCTTAATTTCTGTCTCCCACAAGGTCTCTGAATATGAGAAAAATGCAGACAAATTTTCTGCCAGAGTGTAACACACTTGGCCTGGAGTCCACCTGCCAATGTATTCCTTCTTCCTGAGCCTGGTCTTTACAGGCTTCATTACTCTCAGCACTCTAGTCTTTTGAGCTCTGACTAGATCTCTCATCAAGCTTTGTTCACAGCATTCTAGGACTGCTTCTCCAATCAGCATCTCCAAAACTTTCCAAACTCCTCTCACATGCCATTTCCAAAGGCATGTAAACCACATAGCCAAGACGCATCACCAAAACTACCCCATTTTTCTGGTACCAAAATCTGTCTTAGTTACTTTTGAGTTGCTGAAAGAAAATATTCAACATCCACAAGTTAAAGGAGGAGAGATTTATTTTGGATCACACTTTGTAGAGGTTTCAGTTGATCATCAGCTGGCTCAAGTCAAGGTAGTTTGGGAAAGGAGAAAGAGTTCTTGACACGGCAGGCAGGCAGGCAGGAAGGCAGCAGCAATGAGCATCAAGGGAGGATCAAGGATATATATCTTCCAGGCCACATGCACAGTGACCCACCTCTTCCCACAAGACTTCAACTCCCAACAAGATACCCAGCTATAAACCCATCAGTGGACTAATGCAGGAGCACACATTCATGATCCAGAATCACACATTCCCATGATCCAATCACCTCCCCAAAGCCCCACCTATGAGCTAAACCAAAATAACCTTATTGTTGGACTTCCTGCAAAGGATATTGTTTATTAAATTTTATTTTCCTTACATTTCTTGTTATGTAGAAATACTATTGATTTCTGCATGTTATTAATTGAAACTAAAATATTACTGACCCCACTAATTAGGACTGAGTTTTTCGTACATTCACCATGAATTTCTATTTAGATAACTAAGTCATCCGCAAACAGTATTAGTTTCATTTTTCTCTTTTCTATATTGCATGCCTTTTGCTTCTTTTCCATGCTTCCTTACAGTGACTAGAACTACCAGTATTGTGTTAAATGAGGATGGTTAGAGCAGACACTTGCCTGTTCCCAATCTTTGAGGGAAAGTACAGCCATCAATATGGTGTTATTTGGATGCTTTTTATGTAACCTTTATCAAATTGAGACAACTGCTTTGAATTTCCAAATTTACTGAAGGTTTTTGTCATGATTGATTGATGGGTTTTCTAAATCAATTGATAAGATTATATGATTATTCCCTTTTAGCTTGAGTTTGAAGTAAGTTTCTCAATGACAGCATATTGCTTGATAATTTTAAGAAATCCATCTAACAATCTATTGATTTATTATTGTTATATTTAGGTCATTTATATTTAAAGTAATTATTATTTTGTTTACCACATGTGAACTGTGATTACTTATTATTTAAATTAATTTTATTGGTACATTTAAGGAATATAATATAATGACATTCATCATTGGAAATTTGGACATTTGCATAATCTCTCTTGGTTCTTATTTTTTTCCCATTCCCCTGCCCTCCCTTCAACCCCTCCACCCCTCCCTGTCTACAAAGACTTTTTTTATTTTTTCTTTTTCTTATATTAATTCCATTCCGTTCTATCTTTTCCTCTACTCCACCCACTTCCCCTTCTCCCTTGCACCTTTTCTTCATATTTCACATTATCTATTATACATTTTAGTCTTTATTTACACTTTCAGTTTCTCACACAAGAGAAACTATTCAGTATTTACACGTGTGTCCTATTTATTTCACTTAAGAATATCACCTCAATGTGGATCCACTTAGCTATAAATGTCTCTAGTTTCTCATTCTTTATGGCTGTGTAATACTCCATTTTATTAAACAACCACATATTCTTTATCCAGTATCCAGTTGATGGGCAAATGGGTTGTTTCCAAGTTTTAGCTATCACGAATTCTGCTGCTATAAATATGGGTGCACATATATCACTGTGGTATGATACTTTTAATTCTTTGGGGAAGCTACCCAGCAGGGGAATAGCTGGGTCAAATGGGACTTCCAGTCCTAGTTCTTTGAGGTATCTCCATACTGATTTCCACAGTGATTGCACCAGTTTACACTCCCACCAGCAGTGGACTAGAGTTCCTCTTTCTCCACAGCCCTGCCAGCATTTATTATTGGTTGATTTTATGACAGCAGCCATTCTTTGTGGGGTGAGGTAGAATCTCAGTGTTGTTTTCATTTGCATCTCTCGAATGACCAGTGATGTTGAACATTTTTAAAGATGTTTATTTGCTATTTCTACTTCTTTTTCTGAGAAATGTCTGTTCATTTCAGATGCCCATTTTTGGGTTGGGTCTTTAAATTTGGGAGGTCTGATTTTTTTCAGTTCTTTATAGATTTGAGATAGTAGACCTTTGAGCGACAGCTGGTAAATAATTTTTCTCACATTGTAGGTTGTCTCTTCACACTGTTGGTGGTTTCTCTTGCTGTGCAGAAGCTTTTTAATAAGAAGAGATCTCACTTGTTGATTGTTTGTGCTAGTTCATGGGCAACTGAAGTTTCATTCATAAAATCTTTTGCTAAACCAATGTCTTCCGTAGCTCAACCTAACCCCTGTTCAGCAGATTATGTTTTAATATTTAGATGTTTAATCCATTTCGATTTTAGTTTAGTGCATGGTGAGAGATATAGGTCTAGTTTCAGTCTTTGGGAAGTTGAAACCCAATTTCACCAGCACCATTTATTAAAGACTATCTTTCCTCCAGTGAGGGTGTTTGGCTCCTTTGTCAAAGATAAGGTGGCTGAGTGTGTCTGGTGTTGATTCTGTATCTTCTAATCTGTTCTACTTATCCTCAAGTCCATTTCTTTGCCAGCACCATATCACAGTGGCTTTGCAAACTAGTTTCAAGTTGAGGATTGTGAAACCCCTACTTTGTCTTTATTGCCTAGTATTGCTTTTGATATTCTAGGTCTCTTCTTGTTCCAAATGAATTTTTGGATTGTTTTCTCCAGGTCTATGAAGTATGCTGCTGGAATTTCAATTGGGATTACTTTGAATTTTTGGAAGTATGGCCATTTTCACTATGTTGATTCTTCCTACCCAGGAGCAAGGGATGTCTTTCCATTTTCTGATATCCTCTTTAATCTCTTTTTTCAGTGTGCTAAAGTTTTCAGAGTAGAGGTCTTTGATTTCTTTTGTTAGGTTGATTCCTAGGTATTTCAATTTTTTTGATGCTATTGTGAAAGGAATTATTTGCCCTATTTCTCTCTCAGTGAGTCTGTGGTTTGTGTAGAGGAAAGCTATTGATTTTTATGTATTGCCCTTGTATCCAGCTACTCTACTGAATTTGGTTGTTAAGTCTAAAAGACTTTTAGTGGCATTCTTGGGATCTTCTATATAGAGTATCATATCATCTGCAAATAATGACAATTTGACTTCTTTATTTCCTATCTTTATTCCTTTTATTTCTTTCTCTTGCCTAATTGCTGTGGCTAATGTTTCCAAAACTATACTGAACAGGAGTGGTGATAGTGGACATCCTTGTCTTGTTCCTGATTTTAGTGTGAAGGATTTCAGATTTGACCATTTTTTACAACATTAACTGTTGGTTTTTCATATAGATAGCTTTTATCAGATTGAGGTAGAGACCATCTATTTCAATTTTTTGGAGAGTTTTTATCACAAATGCATGTTGGATTTTGTCAAATGCTTTTTCTGCATCTATTGAGATGATCATATGGTTTTTGCTCTTGGCTCTATTAACATAGTGTATTGCATTTATTGATTTGTGATTGTTGAGCCATCCCTGCATCCCTTGGTCAGGGTGTGTGATCTTCTAGATGATCTTCTGCATTCTGCTTGCCAGTATCTTATTAAGGATTTTTGCATCTATGTCCATTAGTGAGATTGGTCTATAATTCTCTTTTTTGTTTGGGTCTTTCTCTGCTTTAGAGATCAAGGTGATGCTTGCTTCCAGGAATGAATTCAGAAGTATTGGTTTCCTTTTAATTTCATTGAGTAGTTTAAACAGTAGTGGGAGTTGTTCCTCTCTAAATGGCTTGTAGATTCAGCAGTGAAACCATCAGGACCCGGGCTCTTCTTAGTTGGTAAGTTTTGATAACATTTTCAATATCATTGATTTATATTGGGTTGTTCACAATTTTTAGGTCATCTTCATTCAACTTTGATAACTCACACATATCTAGGAATCTGTCCATTTCTTCTATATTTCCCATCTTGTTGGCCTATAGTTTCTCAAAGTAGGTATTGATGATCCTCTGGATTTCTGCTGGGTCTGTTGTAATTTCACCCTTTTCATTCCTAATTGCATGAATTTAGGCCTTTTCTTTCCTTTTTTTGATGAAGTTGGCTAAGGGTTTGTCAAGTTTTTTTATTCTTTCCAAGAACCAACTCTTGGTTTCATCGATTTTTTTTGTGTTATTCTCTTAGTCTTCATTGCACTGATTTCTGCCCTGATCTTTATAATTTCCTCCCTTGTATGAGCTTTGGGTTTGTCCTGCTCTTCTTTTTCTAGAAGCTTGAGGTTCAGCATCAGGTTGTTTAATTGGGCTTGCTCTGCTTTCCTAATGTGAGTATTCACTGCTATGAATTTCCCTCATAAGACATCTTTCATTGTGACCCATAGATTCCGATATGTTGTATTGACATTGTCATTTAATTATAGGAACTGTCTGATTTCTTCTTTAATTTCCTCTGTGACCCATTGGATATTCATAAGTTTGTTGTTCAATTACCATGTGTTTATGAAATTCTTGCATTTTCTTTTGCTATTGATCTCCAATTTCATTGCACTATGGTCTGATAATATACAGGGGATAACTTCAGTTCTTTTGCACTTACTTAAACATGTTCTTTGAGTGTGTATGTGGTTTATTTTGGAGAACAACCCATGTGCAGCTGAAAAGAAAGTGTATTCTGATTTTGTGGGGTGGAACACTCTGTAAATACCTGCTAAGTTCATTCGTTCAAAATTTTGATTGAGTTCTAGTATTTCGTTGCTTGTTTTTGTCTAGTTGATCTATTTGTGACAGTGGGTTATTGAGGTCCCCCACTACTATTGTATTAGTGCTTATACGATTTTTTCATGTCCATTAGCATTTATGTTATACAGTTTAGCACACTACTGTTTGGTGCATATATATTAATGGTTGTCATCTCTTCCTCCTGGATTTTTCCCTTTACAAGGATGTAGTGTCCTTCTTTGTCTCTCTTAATCAGTGTTGGTTTGAAATCCACATGATCTGCAAAGAGGATAGCTACTCCTGCTTTTTTTTCCGGTTTCTGTCTCATGGAGTATTGTTTTCTACCCTTTAACTTTCAGTCTATGAGTTTCTTTTTGAATTAAGTGTGTTTCTTGTATGTAGCATATTGTTGGGTCTTGCTTCTTGACCCATTCTGCCGTCTATTTCTTTTGATTGGTGAATTGAGACCATTAACATTGATGGTTATAACTGATACGTATTGACTTGTCATTGTAATGACTTTTTCTTTTTGTTGGATTCTCCTTTTTTGTATTATTTTCTTGTCCTGCCTGATGGATTCATTCTGCTAGGCTTCCTGGGGTTGTGATCCTCATTGTCTATTCATAGGATATTGTTTAAAATTTTTTGTAGTGCTGGTTTGGTATTCATGAAGTTCCTAAGGAGTTCTTTGTCATGAAAACATCTTATTTCTCCATCAATTTTGAAAGATATTTTTGCAGGGTACATCAATCTGGGTAGGAGATTGTTTTCCTTTAGGGCTTGAAATATGTCATTCCAAGCTTTTCTTGCCTTGAGGGTTTATGTTGAGAAGTCTATGATTCTGATGGTCTTTACTTTGTATGTGATTTGTTTCTTTTCTCTAACTGCTTGTTAAATTTTGTTCTTCTGTTGGGTTTCTGGAATCTTAACTATTATATTCCATGTGTAGATTTTTTTTTACTGTGACTAGTTGGAATCCTACAGGCTTCCCTTATCTGTATGTAATGTTCTTTTCCCCTGGTTGGGAAGTTTCCTGCCATCACTTCTGTGAACAGTTTTTTGATGTCATCTGCACTCTTTCCTGTTTCTTCATTGACTCCAATCAGTCTGATGTTATTCTTCGTTCCATTGTCTAGCAGCTGCTGGATTGATTTCTGTTTTCCCCTAGTATTTTTAAGAAATTTTTCTTTTCCTGGTCACTAATTGCAATCCTATATTCTATATCCGAAATTCCGTCCTCACATTGGCGCATTCTGCTCTATAAACTTTCAATGGAATTTTTTAATCTACTGGAAATGTTTGCATTAGTTTTATGGATTCCATTTGTTTACTATATTGGTATTGCATCATGTTCCTCAGCTCCTCTTTTTTTAATCTGTGTCTGCTCTTGATTTATTAATAATGTCTTGTACTACAGGCACAATCTCTGCTGTTATCTGAGAAATTATTTCTGATTTCATTTTTTCCAGGTCCTCTTTTGTTGCCAGTTCAGGGAGTCCAGGTGGTTGAGTATCAAATTGTTCCATCTCATTGCCCTTTGGGGTTGTTTTAGGTGATCTGGAAGTCTGGTTTTGAGACTTATTTACATGTCTTCTCATTTCAACAGATGCAGCCTGCTGTGCCTTTGTTGAGGTGATCTTTTGCTCACCCAGTGGTCTTGAATTCTCAGCAAGCCACCAAGCAGCCTTTACTCTACTGCTCACCAGTACACGAATTCCTGGGTTTAGAGTGGTGGCCTTCTGGATCCCTGAGGTGCCCTGTTTGTGTGGGCTTCTGTCTCGGGCCTGTTCACACTTGTGATGGTACGTGGGTGTGCCTCTTGCTGGGGCTCCTATGTAGCTCTTGTGTGGGAGGGCCTTTGGCTGGGGGCTATGCACCCCAGTTTCTGTTGTCTGCACAGGCTTTGGCTAGGTTCTCCATGCACTAAGCAATGATGTCAGGGCAAGCCTCTGGCTATTGCTGGTGTGCCTGGGTAGCTCTTTTCCAGGCAGGTCCTTGGGTGTGGCCAATGGTATGGTGGGGCTCTGGCTGAAGCTAGTGAATATGTGCAGCTCTTTTCTGGGTGGGAATTTGGCTTGGGCAGGTGTTCTGGAGCCTCTAGCATCAGGGTGGAGCCCTGGCTAGGATCTACCTGCAGCTGCACTAGTCTGGGCCTCACGGCTGCTCCCCGGGACCTGTGTGCACTTACCGATGGAATAGTGGGCTGTGATTACTTATTTTTTAAATGTTTACTCTGGTTTTTGTTTCTTTGCTTCTCTTTTCTAACCATTTTGTGGATTATATGAAAACATTCTGGATTCTATCTTGACTTATTTATAATGTTTTATTTTATAAAACTTTGAATAATTTTCTTAGTAAATGCTCTAGATATGAAAAGTGTGTATATATTTTAGCATAGTTTAATGGTATCAACATTTTACCACTTTGAGTAAAGTGACAAAAAGCATGTAGGTTTCACTATTCTATCCACTTTTTAAATATAGTTGGCTTCACTCTTTCTTTTCCATATATTAAGCCCTACATCAAACAGATTTGTAACTTTTGCTTCAAATATCAAATATTATTTATAAAATAATATTGTACCTACTAAAATAAATACTCTCCAATGTTTCAAAACTTCTCTTGCTATCATTTCACTTGTGTGTACAAAACTTTAGTCACTTTTTTTTCCCCCATTAACTTTATTGGTACATTTTAGGTATAAAATACAGTTACATTCATCATTGGGATCTTGTACCATTACATGAGTCTCTTGGTTCTTATTTTATTTCCCTTCCCTTGCCCTCCCTTCAACCCTTCCAACCTTCCCTATTTGCAAAGACCTTGTTTCCATATTTTTCTTCTTCTCATATTTTTTCCTTTCCCTTTTTACTCTTCCCCTACCCCTCCCAATTCCCCTGCTCTTTTAGACCTTTTCTTCCTGTTACACAATATCAGTTATACATTTTTTAAATTACAATATTAAGATCTAGGAGACATTACCACAGATTTTACAGAATTTGAAAGGATATAGAAAGCATATTACAAAAATCTTTTTTGAAATAAATTTGACAACTTCTAAGAAGTACCTTGGAAGACAAATTAATGAAACTAACTCTGGAGGAAATATAAACTTTGAATAGCACCTATTAAAGAAAGTATATTTCTAGCTTGAAAACCTACCTATATGACAACAGCAGGCTCATAAACATTTTAACTGATAAATTATATCAAACAATTCAAGCAGAAAAAAGAAGGAACACTTCTCCCCTCATTTTAGGAACTCAACATTGTGCTAATCCTAAAACTGGATAAAGATAATAGAAGAGAAAAGTATGAACATAGAAATTTATTTAACAAAACAAACTCTTAGAAGTCAGATCTGGCAGTATGTAGAAAGTGGCTTTATTATAGGGATGGCAGTGTTGGTTCAGCATTGGAAGATCCACCCCCAAAAGTCATCATTTTAACAGAGGAAAGGAGAAAGCCATATGATCCTGTCACTAGTTTGAGAAAGAGTATTGGACTAAATTCCACAACTGTTCATGGTAAAAGCTATCAGGAGAATAGACGTAGAACAGAACATTCTCAACAGATCAAAGACATGTACTCCATACTTCCAACAAAAACTCCTTCTATGAATGGAGACAATACAATGCTTTCTCCCTAAAGTGGGGAACAAGGGCATATATGCCTACTCTTCATCTGTCCATTAGACTTTGAAACATAGGTCTAAACCAAAATAGTCTGGCAATAAAATGACACAACTAGGATAGGATTGGCACGGCAGAAGCAAAATCTTTATATGTCGATGAAGTGATCAGCTACAGAGAAAATACTAAGAAATCTCTAGGAGCCCCTAGAACTTGTACTTGAATTTAGCAGGATTAGAAAACACAAGGTATATATAAAAATTCAGGTCTGTGTATACTTGTTATAAATGAAGAACTGAAATTTAAAAGCAATGTAGGAGTACAAAGGACCCAGGAAAGCCAAAAACAAAAACAAAAACAAAAACAGTGTTGGAAGATGTTTAGCACCCAATTTTAAGACTTCTTCTAAAGCTACAGTAATCAAGGCAGTGTTGGTGTAAGGAAAGACATATAGATCATTGGAATAAAACAGAGAATCTAGAAATAGAACCACACATATATGGTCCACTGAGTTTTGAAAGATTATTTAACATTAGCATTTTATAGAATATAAACTCGATTCAAGAGCTGAGGAAGAGATAGTGTCTTCAGCAAATGGCACTAGAACACCTGGTATCCTTATATAAAAAATTAACCTCAACCCTTTTTTTCCATACATGAAAATAACTTGAAGGGATCTATGAATCTAAATAAGAAAGCCTAAAAGTATAAAACTTTAAGAAGAAATTACAAGGGAAAATATTTATGAATTGAGGGTAGGCAAGAACTACCTAGGATACAGAAAACATGATGTATAAAAGAAAAAAATTGATAAATGAGATTCCACCAAAATTTAGAACTTTAAATGACATCATTAAAATGAAAAGTAGTCCTTAAACAGACCATATTTACAATGCATATAACCTATGAGCAGAATTAATAGACAACCCAATTAAAATGTAGACATAAGAAGATGATAAATAGCCAGTATAGCACAAGGAATGGTGTGCAACGCTAGAATCAGAAAAATACTAATCAGTATAATAATCATTGTCATGACTTTTTCTTTTTGTTGGATTCTCCCCCTTTGTGTTTACTTTGTCACGCCCAATGTATTCATTCTGCTGGGTCTTTCTCTGGTTTGAGGATCAAGGTGATGCTTGCTTCTAGGAATGAATTTGGGAGTATTGCTTCCTTTTCAATTTCATTGAAGAGTTTAAACAGTAGTGGCAGCAGTTCCTCTCTAAATGTCTTGTAGAATTCAGCAGTGAAGCCATCAGGACTGGGGCTTTTCTTAGTTGATAAGTTTTTCATTACATTTTCAATTTCATTGGTTCATATTGGGTTCTTCAGAACTTTTAGGTCTTCTTCGTTCAACTTTACTAATTCATATGTATCTAGGAATTTGTCCATTTCTTCTGTGTTGTCCATCTTATTGCCGTATAGGTTCTGGAAGTAGGTATTGATGATCCTCTGAATTTCTGCTGGGTCTGTTGTAATTTCACCCTTTTCATTCCTAATTACATGGATTTGGGCCTTTTCTTTCCTTTTTCTGACAAGGTTGGCTAACGGTTTGTCAATTTTGTTGATTCTTTTGAAGAACCAACTCTTGGCTTCATTGATTTTTTTGTATCATTCTCTTAGTCTCCATTGCATTGATTTCTCCTCTGATATTTATAATTTCCTCCCTTGTATGAGCTCTGGGGTTGTCCTGCTCTTCTTTTTCCAGAAGCTTGAATTGCAGCATCAGGTTGTTTAATTGGGCTTGTTCTGTTTTCTAATATGCGTATTCACTGCTATGAATTTCCCTCATAAGACTGCTTTCATTGTGTCCCATAGATTCCGATATGTTGTATTGGCATTGTCATTTAATTGAAGGAACTGTCTGATTTCTTCTTTTATTTCCTCTGTGACCCATTGGTTATTCAGAAGTGTGTTGTTCAATTTCCACGTGTTTATGAAATTTTTTGAGTTTCTTTTGCTATGGATCTCCAATTTCATCGCACTATGATCTGATAATACACAGGGGATAACTTCAATTCCTTTGCACTTACTGAAACATGTTCTATGTGTGAGTATGTGGTCTAGTTTTGAGAATGACCCATGTGCAGCTGAGAAGAATGTGTATTCTGATTTTGTGGGGTGGAAGACTCTGTAAACATCTGTTAAGTTCATTTGTTCAAGAGTTCGATTGAGTTCTAGTATTGCATTACTTATTTTTAGTCTAGTTGATCTATCTATTTGTGCCAGTGGGGTGTTGAGGTCCCCCACTACAATTGTATTAGTGCATATATGACTTTTCATGTCTGTTAGTATTTGTTTTATATAGTTGGGCACACTAAGTTTTGGTGCATAGATATTTATGATTGTCATCTCTTCCTCTTGGATTCTTCCCTTTACAAGGATGTAGTGTCCTTCTTTGTCTCTCTTAATCAGTGTTGGTTTGAAATCTACTTGATCTGCAAAGAGGATAGCTACTCCTGCTTTTTTTTGGGTTCCCATCATATGGAGTATTATTTTCCACTCCTTTAATTTTCAGTCTTTGAGTTTCCTTTTGAATTAAGTGTGTTTCTTGTATGCAGCATATTGTCTGATTTTGGTTCTTGACCCATTCTGCCAGTCTATTTCTTTTGATTGGTGAATTGAGACCATTAACATTGATAGTTATAACTGAAACAGATTGACTTGTCATTGCCACGACCTTTTCTTTTTGTTGGGTTCTCCCCCTTTACATTTAATTTCTTGTCATGCCAGATGGGTTCATTCTGCTTTTCTTCCTGTGGTTGTGATCCTCAATATCTGTTCCTAGGATATTGTGTAAAATTCTTTGGAGTGCTGGTTTGGTATTCACGAAGTTCCTAAGGTGCTCTCTGTAATGAAAGTATCTTATTTCTCCATCCATTTTGAAAGATAGTTTTGCAGGGTACATCAATCTGGGTTGGAGGCTGTTTTCTTTTAGGGCTTGGAATATGTCACTCCAAGCTCTTCTTGCCTTGATGGTTTGTGTTGAGAAGTCTGCTGTGATTCTGCTGGGCTTTCCTTTGTATGTGATTTGTTTCTTTTCTCTGACTGCTTGGAGAACTTTGTTCTTCTGTTGTGTTTCTGGAATCTTAACAATTATATGCCTATGTGTAGATTTTTTTGATCAAGGCTATTTGGAGTCCTATATGCTTCAGTTATCTGTATATCAAGCTCTTTTCCCCTCCTTGGGAAGTTTTCTGCCATTATTTCTGTGAAGAGATCTTTTATGTCATCTGCACTCTCTCCTGTTTCTTCATTGACTCCAATTAGTCTTATGTTATTCTTCTTTGCATTATCTAGAAGCTGCTGGATTGATTTCTCATGTTCCCTTATAATTTTGAAGCAATTTTTCTTTTCCTGGTCACTAATTGCTATCTTATCCTCTATATCTGAAATTCTGTCCTCACATTGGCTCATTCTGCTGTGTAGACTTTCAATGGAGTTTTTCATGTCCTCGAAATTTATTTGTGTCTCTTTTATGGATTCCATTTGTTTCCTATGTTGGGATTCCATCATGTTTCTGAGCTCCTCTCTAGATTTATTAATCATGTCTTGCACTAGGAGCACAATTTCTCCTGTTATCTGAGAAATTATTTCTGAGTTCATTTTTTCCAAATCCCCTTTTGTTGCCAGTTCAGTGGGTCCAGGTGGTTGGTTATCAGTGTGTTCCATCTCATTTCCCTTTGGGGTTGCTGTAGGTGATCTGAAAGTCTGGTTTTGAGACTTATTTATGTGTTTTCTCATTTCAACTTGGCGGGGGGCTGTTGGCACCTGCACGGATTACCTCCTCTGATCTGGGAGATGTGGGACAGGGGCCAGGAGCAGCAGTAGGGATGGTGGCCCAAAAGCCCTTTCCTGTGGGCCAGGAGCGGTGGGAGGGAAGGTGGCCTGGAAGCCCCTTCCTCTGGGCCAGGAGTGGAGAGACAGAAGGTGGCCCAAAAGCCCTATCCTCTGGGCTGGGTGCAGCGAGAGGGATGGTGGCCGGGAAGCCCCTTCCTCTGGACCTGGAGCAGTAGGACGGCAGCTCAGAAGCCCCTACCTCTGGGCCAGGAGTGGCAGGACTCAGTACCTTGGTCTGGTGGTCCAGTGTCCTCTGGGTCTTTGTAGTGTAGAACCAGGTGGCTGCCTGTCTGCAGCGGGCTGATTCAGTGTGTTCCGTGTGACTTGGGACCTTGGTAGGGAGTGCCCTAATTGTATTCTCTCTGGCCACTCTCAGAATTTCTTGTTCTTTAGTTTTATTTAGTATATTTGGGGGAATTTTTCAGATATTTCCTTAAATACATTTTTAGGCCCTCTTTCTTCTCTGGGACTCTGAATATATGGATCTTGATATTTTATTATTATCTCACAGTTCGTATGTCTCTGCCCACTTTTTAAAGTTGACTTTTGACTGTTGCTTAGATTGTGCAAATTTTATTGAATTGTCTGCATTTTCAGTAATTCTATTCTGTACTATATTGCCACTAACAATTGTGCCAATTCAGTGAGATTGTTTCAATTATTCTTTTTAATTTCAAAATTTTCTATATTGCTGTAATATATAACTTATTTTTCTACTGAGATTTCCATTCTTTTCATTTGATGCAAATGTTAAGTGAAATAAGTTAGACATATGAGTTTAAATGTGGCATGGTCTTCATATCTCTTGTATGAAAAACTCAAAATATAAAGAGTAAAATAAAAGATAGATAATACAAAATAATGAAATAGATCTTTTCCAAAGGAGATGAGGACCAAGAAATGGAGGGAGAAGAAAGGGAAGGAAACAAAGGGGATGAAAAAAAGAATGAAGATGCATTATGTGCACATATTAACTCTACAAGAGAAATGTAATCATTATGTATTAAAAAGATAAAAATTGGAAAAAAGAATTTGTAGTCAGTTATTTAAGCATTTTCGTAACTAGTTCAAAATCCTTTTCTATTAATTTCAACATTTGATGTACCTCATTATTGTCATCTGTTTGTCTAGTATCACTTCTATTTTTCTTGGTTCTTCATATAATTTTGGTGATTTTCATATTTTTAAATATTCTGAATATTGTACTTGTGATATCATGGAGCTTATCCTAATAAGTGCTATTCTTTTATAGATTGCCCCCTTGTTAAAGTTTAGTGCAAGGCTCAGGTAATGTGCACAGTTTCTGTCTTGAATTCACCATGTCTTAGTTACTTTCTTGTTGCTGGGACAAAATTCCAGACACTCACAATTTAAAGGAATAAAGGTTTATTCTGGATCAGTTTGTACAGTTCTGAGTCCATAGACAGATAACTCCCAGGTAGGTGGCATGGCAGAGGGTCATGGCAGAGACCAAAGAGCTTATGGTATGCACACAGGAATAAGCATGGGACATGAAGGGAGGATGAGGGATATATATCTTCCAGGCATTACGCTCAGTGACCCACTTGTTCCCAACCAGCTTCACTTGCCATTATCACAGTCACCTATAAACCCATCAGCAAATAAATCTAGTTTCACACACCCATGACCCAGTCACCTCCAAATAGCTCCACCTATGAGCCAATAAGGCTTTGAGAGGACATCTAGATATGAGCCACAGGAAATAACACCATCTAGGAAAAGTATGGCACTGGCACACATTGTCTTATTGCAGATAGGAGACATGGATATTCATTTTCACACTAGGCCTATGTTAGTCAGCTTTTTATTGCTATAACAAAAAATGTGAGAATACCAACTTAAAGGAGGAGAGATTTATGTTTTGGCTCACTGTTTCACATACGGCAGTCTATGTTTGAATGACTGCAAGACAGAAAATCATGCTAGAAAGGCATGGTGGAAGGCTGCTCACCTCATGGCAGCCAGGAAGCAGAGAAGTTGTGAGAGCCAGAAACAAGGGGTCCAAGGACAAGATACAGTTCTCATGGTCATCTCCCATGATCCACTCCCTTGAACTAGGTTTCACCTCCTAAATTTCTGTGATCTCTCAATAATGCCATGAAATTATGATTCCATCAATGGATTAGTCCACTGATGAAGTTAGAGTTCTTGATATCCAGTTACTTTCTGAAAGCCCCACTTCTGAACACTTGAGACTTTAGGGGGCCATTTTAGATTTAAACAATAACAGGACCCCACTGATATCAGGAAGGAGAAAAGGTTTGTCAACTAGACTTGCATTTGTCCTCCTTGTTCATTCTTGTTGCTGCTAGGTGGAAGTGGAGGTTCAGCTCTCCATACTTGACTTTAGTGACACTAGGGATAAGGAAAAAGAGGAGTGCTTACTATCCTTGACTTCCTTTTTGCCAATTTCTAATCAGTGGCTTCCCTTTCTGAGCCAACAGTCTTTCTAACAGGTATTAACAAATAGTAATTTTGCCTATTTTTAAATTTTATATTAGTGGAATCATGCATAATGTATCCTTTTGTGTACAAATTCTGTGTTAATATTTCATTAGATATTATCTATGAGATTCATCTGTGTAGAATTTATCAGTAGTTTCATGTTTTTATTGTTGCATTGCATTTCATTGTATGAATCTAATACAAATTTAAAGAGAATTGTAATTGCTCTTCGATATATTTTATGATGATTTCATCAAAATCCTTATAAGTTTATTCCAACATCTCTTCATGATTTAGGCATAATTTGATTGTCTTTTCTCAATCAAGTTGTGGCTTCTCTAGTTAAGATGTGATAAGAGATTTTTAAAATTTCATCATGGAGATTTTGAGTATCATGAGACTGATGATTATAGTTAACCTCCTGTTTTGTAGGAATACCTCTATTGAAGTGCGGCGCATGGGTTACATGGAATACTGAATCATACTGTCTCATTGAACTGAGTGAGGTAGAAGTTCAGCTTTCCCTGTAACTCTTCAAATAATTTTCTGACCAAAACAGGATATCGACTCACACTACCTTGATGCCATCAGTTATATACGAAGTGCCCTGCTAACAGAAAAGCTAAGAAAAACAGAAAGCTAACTGACATAACTTATTGCTGCAAAGTGCTGAAGTGTGGTGCAATATTTAGGAATAAATATAACCAATAGATGTGAGATTTGTACACAGAAAGCATAAAAGATAGCACAAAGAAAAAAATAAATGGGAAAATATGGTATTTATTGCATGGGGAGATATAATATCACTAATATGGCATTAGTTTCTGAATTACTCTATAGGTTCAATGTAATTCCTCTGAAAATTCACCCTCTGTCTCTGTCTGTGTCTTTGTCTCTTCTGTCTGTGTGTCTCTGTCTCGTCTTCTCCCTCTCTCTCTCTCTCTCTCTCTCTCCAGGCTGGTCTGAAAAGATATTTCAAGAAACCTTGAGTAGCATACAAAACTTGAAAAACAGAATAAAGTTGGAGGTTTCAACTTCTCATTATCAAAACTTACTACAAATAGCATAATTAGTATTGTGTGGTACTAGCATAAGAAAAAATGTTTAAACAAATGGAAGAGAATTAAGGGACCATAATTGACTCCATACATGTAAAATTAACTGATTTCTTTTACATGTGCCAAGGCTATTTAATGGGAAAAGCACAGTCTTACAGAAAGCTCTAAAACAACTAAAAATATATAAGTTGGGTCCTTCCCTCATATCATTTACAAAATTTAATTCAAAATGGATAAAACCCCAAATGTAAGGGCTCAAATTAGAAAACTCTTAAAAGAAATCATAGTGATAAATCTTCATGTCCTTGAATTTGACAAAGATTTCTGAGATACGCTACCAAAAACACAAATGTCATAAAAATCATAAATTGAACTCACTGAAATTAAAAATATTTGAGCATTGAAACATACAACAAAGAAAGAACAAAGGCAATCAATAGAATGGGAGAAAATACTTATAAATTGTGTCTGTTAAAGCTCTAGTATTCAGAGTATATAAATAATTCCTATAAATTAACACTAAAAGATAAACAATGCAATTCTAAAAATGGGAAAGCCAAGCATGGTGGCAAGTCTATAATCCCAGAACTCTGGTAGGCTGAGACAGGAGGATTGCAGGTTCAAGCTCAGCTTGGGAACATCAGTGACTGACAGCCTGTACCAGGAAAAATAGTTACTTCTCCAAATGAGATGTAAAAATAACCAAAAGTCACATGAGAAGATGCTCACTGTTATTGTTTAGGTCAAGAATGACCCTTCAAATTTTCATGCACTCCAAAAGTGGGACTTTTATAAGGTGATTGGATCTTGGGGGCACTGTATTTATTGGTGAATTTATCCACTGGTGAATGCAATGGCTAAGTGTGTGGTTGGAAAAGAGGGCTTGGTGAGAGACAGGCCACTGGGATGTGACCTACCCCCTCTATAGCTCTTCCTTTCACCCTCTGCTTCCTGGATTCCATGAAGGTATTGTGTCTCAGTGATGAGAAAGTGAATAAGACAGATTTTTGTACTAAGAGTGAGGTTATTGTTGTCCCTACCTGACCATGTGATTCAGAAGCCTATAGAAGTGGCTTGTGGAATAAATTTGAAAAGGTTTGAAAATGCTAGCTAGAGAAGTCCTATAATTTCTGTAAGCTGAGCTTGATAGAAATTCTGGCCAGAACTCAGAAAACCAGAATTCTGATCAAATGATAAATTTCAGGCTCAGGAGGTTTCAGGTGAGAATAAGAACTGCACTGCAGTTAGGCTAAGGACCATGTGTATTATGCAACAGCAAAAAATTTGTCTACATTTTGCTTATATCCTGAGACTTTGCAAGAGATTGAGACTAAGTTAACTAATTAATCTGGCAGAGGACATTTTAAGTCAGCCCAAATGTTCAGTCAATAGCCTGAGTAATGCTCACTCCTTTTAGCAAGATTTACGCAGCTCACTTAAGAGGTTTTCAGTTTCATCAGAAAGAAAGCACCTATAAAGTAGGAGCAGCATAGACCTTGGTTCATAAAAAAAAAATATATATATATATATATATATATTTTTTTTTTTGGTATCAGGGATCAAACTCAGGAACTTGCGCTTGCGAGGCAGGCATCAGCACCACTGAGCTAAATCCCCGGCCTGGTTCATAAAAATGTTAATAATAAGAAGCCCAACTACTTTACATCAGGACAATAGGAAAGATGCCATGAGGGCACACAGGAATCGCAAAACACCACCCTTTTCAGGCTCAGGGGTGCAAAAATGGAAAGCTTTAATTTAAAAAGCGATCTTTTGCCCATCCCCCAGGATTCCATTCACAATTTTCAGTCATCCAGGCACTCAGAGTTCTCTGTAGCTATGATCCAAGGGGCCGTAGCTACTGCTTGAGCTAACAGCAAACCTTGGAATCATCCATATGGTTCTGATTTTACAGGATTATAGAATACAAGAGTCATGAGTCTATGGAGGCTTTCACTAAGATTTTAGAAAACCTGGGGGGCAGATCACTGTGAGTGTGATATGGAGGGGTATATCTCCCTCTCCAGGTCCTCCTTTCATACTCTTCTTCATGACTCCTATGTTATGAGTAAGTTTCCTCTGCCCAGGCTCTTTCACTATGCCATTTCTGCCTTGAAGTCATCTGACCTGGGACTGTAACTATGAGCCATATAAACATCTTCTCCTTTAAGTTGCAAGTGTGGCATATTGTCTTAGGAGAAAGTGACTAAAACACTTGCTATCATTATTCACTAGAGAAGTGGAAATAAAAACCATGAGTCAAACCCACTACAATTCCTATAATAAAAAATATGGAAAACACCAAATATCATTAAGTGATGAAGAAATTGGAAAGCCCTTTTATGAATGTATTGTGGTGCATTTGCTGTGGCACAGTTTGTTGGCTCCTCAAAACATTAAACATAAATTTATCATATAACAGAATAATTTCACTTCTACAGTTATACCCCAAACAAATGAAAATAGATGGCCAAATACTCTGTGAACAAATATTCATAGCAGCATTATTCAAAGCATCCCCAAAGTGGAAACAAAAATGCCCAGGAAATGATGTGTAGATAAATAAAATGTGATATATCCATGGAAAGGAATACCCAATCATAATAAAAGAATGAAGTATTGATATATGATACAACATGGATGAACTCTGAAAATATAATGCTAAGTGAAATGACACATTTTTCATTTCATATGAAATTTTCAGAACATGAAAATCTATACAATTTTTAAATTTTATTTGTACATGTTTTCAGTTTATGTAGTTAACAATCATCTTGGGGCATGGTTACATGTACATATTATTTCTTTCTTATTTTAATCCTCTTCCCCTTCCTTCTTCTTCCCCTCCTTTCTCCCCCAGTTTCCCTATCCCATTTTTCATTCCCATTGATATTAATTGTCTTAGGTCATGTTATGGCCTATAATTTTTACATTTATTGGGGCTATTAGGTTCCTGTAAATGTCATATCTTTATTCTTCTTATTTCCCTCTCCCCTCTTCCTCACTCTTCATCCTTGTTTCCTTGGAACTCTTCGCTACTGAAGGAGATTCATCCTCTTGTATCCTTATATCCATCCTTTACCCTTTTCTTTGTTTGTACTTTTCTTCACTCAAATAAAACATATCATATGATTATTTAAGCTTGTGTCTTTTCTTTTCACTCAACATTATGTTTCCCAGATGGATCCATTTTTCCACAAATTTCTCAAATTTGACGTTCTTTATAGTCAAGTAGTATTCCACTATACATAGATAATGCATTTTGTTTATCCAATCATCTTTTGATTGGTATACAGGCTGCTTCCAGTATTTCTCCAACAAACCTAAGATTCTCTTACTCTGGAAATAACAGCAATCATTAGGAAATAAAACAATAACAAATTCTGTCATGGCTGTGATGAAAATGGAACCCTCCTTCTTGTTGTTTGGAATAGTAGTACAGTCATTATGGAAATTTGTCATTCTTTATTGCCTAGTAGCATTCCATTATGTATAGATACCACATTTTCTTTATCCAGTCATCTGTTGATGGGTATACTGGCTGCTTCCAGGATTTAGCTATCACGAATTGTGTTGGAATAAATATTGGTATGCATATATCACTGTAACATGATGATGTAAGCTTTTTGGAGAAGATACCTAGCAGGGGTGTAGTTGGGTCATATGGAATTCGTTATTTCAGTTCTTTGAAATCTCCATACTGATCTCCATAATGGTTATCCTTGTTTGCATCCCAACCAGCAGTGAAGGAGAGTATACAGTTTGAAAGTAGACTAATGGCTAGTTTCTTAGGGGGTTAGGAAAAATAGGGGTTATCTACTTAATGGATAAGGGATTTCTTTGGGGATGATGAAAATATTCTAGAACTAGATCATGATAATCATTGCACATTACCAGTGTGCTAAAAGACACTCAGTTGTGCACTGTAAAATAGTGAATTTTATCTTATGTGAATCGTACTCCCCTTTTAAAAGATTTCTTATTTCTTTAATGCTTTTTGACCTTCACTATTGGATTTTGATTTTAAAAGTTGCCTGTTAAACATTAGCCTGAAAGCTGAATGTGGTGGTGCACACTTGTAATCCCATCACTCAGAGGGCTGAGACAGGAGGGTTATTGTGAATCCAAGGCCATTTTGGACTACAGAGTGAGTTCAAGTCCTGCCTGAACTACATAAGGAGACCCTGTCTCAAGAAAAATTAAAAAAAAAAAGCACCCTACAATTTTCTAATGAAAAGATTTATTACATTATTATATTACAAAGTGTAATTATTTCTTTTTTCCATGTAGATTGAAAATATATATACTAGGGGTGAATCCTGGCAGTGAATTGCCCCAAGATACTAAGAATTTCCTTAATCCTACCCCTAACTAAAATTATGACTCCAACACAGCAGTTCCCTCTTTCTCCTCTTTCCCTCAGTGCCTGAAACTGCCTGTCACTACTTTGATTCTTCTTGCGGACTACAGGCTTTAAAAAAGCAGAAGTCCCCCAGAGAAATATTTTCTAAAAATAGAATTTAACAAGTCTTTTTATTTTACTAAATGCTAAGTTCTTAATATTGCCTTTCATCTATCAGTCTTAGACATTGATGATCCCCTCTGCTTTGCCAGGTAAATCTTACACTAGCTTTTTGAAATATTGAAAATGTGAAACTACAAGATGCAAAATGTGCTATATGAATTCATAATCAAAGCTTTTGAACATATAAAGCAATGACTGATAAAACTGCAAAAATGATGTGATAATTTGGGAGTTAAGATATAACTCTGATAGAATAAGAAACATGAAAAAAAATAAGCATCCATAAAAATAAAAAACACAGGTACCATGTGTGATCTAACAGAAATGTATAGAATATTGTATCCAGGAAAAAGAACAAAGGGACAATAGACATTCTTACACCTATGTATTAGAATAGATACGATTCAACAAGAGATTCACCAAATATATCCTGAAAATACAAAAGTCTGATATCGTCTTATCTACCATTGTTGCACATAACTTGTAAATCAATTATCAGTAAGCAAATGCATTATCAAAACCTATGTTCCTGTAAATGTAACAAAATAATATTTAAATACAGAGAAAATAAATTATACAAACATATAAAGAATAAATGTACAGAAAATATTGTTTGCAAACCATATGATTATAAACTGAAGTAATGTAAAGAACATTTATATATATATATATATATGTGGTCAATGTAAATAATAACCAGAAAACTTGTAATTTATTTATTTATTTATTTATTTGTTTGTTTGTTTTTTTGGTACTGGGGATCGAACTCGGGACCTTGCAAGGCAGGTGGTGGAACCACTGAGCTAAATCCCCAGCCCCAAAACTAGTATTTTAAAACAGCAATGACATACCACAGTTTCCATTAGGTTGAATTTTTAAAAAAGATTTGGTGTTATTATGTCCTGATGAAGATATAAGTATTGAGTGCACACATCACACATAAAATATTTTGGGGGACTTATAGATAGGGTACATTGAAAAGAAAAACAGCAGTCTTTTCAGAAATTGAAAGTTAAACTACCTTGATTTCTGTTTATGTAAATGACAAACTAGAATCTTTTAGACCATGGCTCAAGAAAATAGAAGAAATGTTATATAAGAAATTCTATATAAGAAAATAAAAGAAATGTTTAAAAACTACCTACTTGAGGGTATTATAAAGTTATTGAGGCAGTCAACAGTGCAGGAGACAAGAGCTCTTGTAGAAAAAAAATGAGAACAAAATTTTTCAGGGCATTTTCCCGTAAGACAATTTTTTGTTTCAAAGCAGTACCTGAGAGATTGTAGAAGTTGACAGAGATTTCATCAGTGCCATAAGAATTGAGGAATAAAATTAGATCTCTGAGTATATCACAGAGAAAAAGATCTATGTATGTTCAATAATTTTAGTATTGACTTATGAAGGACAAGGTTGTAAGAATAAAAATCAACTGGAAATAGAAATCAGTCTGCTACAAATTGAATCTCACTTTAAATCATCTGCCTGAATTAAGATCACCTTTTTAAACAAAGACAACAGCATTTTATATTGATGTAAAACACCAAGGAATATGTAATTGCAGTTGCACAAGGAAAGAAAATACATAATGAGTAAACTGAAAATAGCTTAGAATGTTTACAAATGTTGGAAGGATTCAAAACACACATTGAAGAACTGGTACAAACACCACAGAAAAGGGTACACTAATATAAAAACCATCAACTATAAAGACCATCAACACTTAAATTATAAAGTTACTATTCATCATGAAAATACTGAAAATCAAATGCAAATAAATATAATTAACAAACAGATGCAAACAGATTTCTAGGAGATTAAAAACTTCATTGAAAGTTTACATAGCAGAATGAGGCAATGTGAGCACAGAATTTCAGATATAGAACACAGGATTGCAATTAGTGACCAGGAAAAGAAAAAATTCTTAAAAATAAGAAGGGACCACAAGATATCCATCCAGCAGCTTCTAGATGATGCAAAGAAGAATAACATAAGACTGATCAGAGTCAATGAAGAAACAGGAGAGAGCATAAACAACATAAAAAATTGTTCACAGAAGTAATGACAGAAAACATCCTAATTAGTGGAAAAGAACTTGACATACAGATAAGTGAGGCATATAAGACTCCAACTAGCCATGGTAAAAAATTCTACACATAGGCATATAATAGTTAAGATTCCAGAACCCCAAAGGAAGAAAAAAATTCTACAAGCAGTTAGATTAAAGAAACAAATCACATACAAAGAAAAGTCATCAGAATCACAGCAGACTTCTCAATACAAACCCTCAAGGGAATAAGAGCTTGGAGTGACATATTTCAACACCTAAAGAAAAACAACCTCCAGCCCAGGTTGATGTACCCTGCAAAACTATGTTACAAAATTAATGGAGTGGGGCTGGTGACTTAGCTTGGTGGTACCACCACAAGCCTTGAAAGCACAAGTTACTGAGTTCAATCCTCGGTACAAAAAAAAAAATGGAAAAATAATATACTTTCATGACAAAGAGATCCTCGGGATATTGATGAATACTAAACCAGCACTCCAAAAAATTTTAAACAATATCCTAGGTAAAGACAATGGGATCACAACCCCAAGAAGCCCAGCAGAATGAATCCATCAGGCATGACAAGAAATTAACTGCAAAGGGGGAGAATCCAACAAAAAGAACAAGTTATGACAATGATGTTAATACACATCAGTTATAAACAGGAATTTTAATGGTCTCAATTCACCAATCAAAAGAAATAGACTGACAGAATGGGTCAAGAATCAAGATCCAAGAATGTGCTGCATACAAGAAACACACTTAATTCTAAAAGCAATTCATAGACTGAAAGTTAAAGGATGGAATACAATACTCCATGTGACAAGAACCCGAAAAAAAGCAGGAGTAGCTAAACTCTTTGCATATCAAGTGTATTTCAAACCAACACTGATTAAGACAGACAATGAAGGACACTACATGGTTGTAAAGGGAAAAATCCAAGAGGAAGAGACGACAACCATAACTATATATGCACCAAATACTAGTGTACCCAACTACATAAAACAAATAATAACAGACATGATAAATCAAATAAGCACTAATACAATAGAAGTGGGGAACCTGCGTACCACACTGTCCCAAATATGTAGATCCACTAGACAGAAAATAAACAACAAAATACCAGAACTGTTCAAACTCTTGAACAAATGAACTTAACAATGTTCGCCCTCAGAAAATCAGAATACACATTCTTTTTAGCTGCACACAGGTCGTTCTCCAAAATAGACCACATACTTGCTCATAGAACATGTTTAAGTAAGTGAAAAGGAATTGAAGTTATTTTCTGTATATTATTAGACAACAGTGCGATGAAATTGGAGATCAATAGTGAAAGAAACTTCAAGAATTTCATAAACACATGGAAAATGAACAGCACACCTCTGAATAACCAATGGGTCACACAGAAAATTAAAGAAGAAATCAGACAGTTTCTACAATTAAATGACAATGTCAATACAACGTATTGGAATGTATGGAACACAATGATAGCAGTCTTACAGGGGAAATTCATAGCACTGAATACTTATATTAAGAAAACAGAGCAAGCTCAAACAAACAATCTGATGCTGAACCTCCAACTTTTAGAAAAAAAAATACCAGGACAAACCCAAAGCTCATACAAGGGAGGAAATTATAAAGCCCAGAGGAAAAATCAATTCAATGGAGACTAAGAAAATGATACAAAAACTCAACTAAGCAAAGAGTTCGTTCTTCAAAAGAATAAACAAAATTGACCAAACCTTAGCCAACCTTATCAAAAAAAAAAGGAAAGAAAAGACCCAAATCTATGAAATTAGGAATGAAAAGGGTGAAATTAAAATGGACCCAGCAGAAATCCAGATGATCATCAATACCGACTTTGAGAACCTATACTCCAATAAGAAGGAAAACACAAAAGAAATGGACAGATTCATAGATAAATATGAATTACAAAGTTGATCGAAGATGACCTAAAAATTCTAAAGGACTCAAAATCAATCAAGAAAATTGAAAACATAATTTAAAACTTACGAACTAAAAAAATCCTGAGCTCTGATGGCTTCAATGCTGAATTCTACATGACATTTGGAGAACTACTGCCACTACTGTTTAAACCCTTCAATGACATTGAAAGGGAAGCAATACTCCCAAATTCATTCCTGGAAGCAAGCATAACCTTGTTCCCTAAAGCAGTGAAAGACTCAACCAAAAAAGAGAACTATAGGCCAATCTCACTAATGAACATAGATGCAAAAATCCTTAATAAGATACTGGCAAATAGAATGCAGAAGATCACCAAGAAGAGCATACACCCTGACCAAGTGGGATTTATTCCAGGGATGCAGGGATGGTTCAACATACACAAATCAACAAATGTAATACACTATATCAACAGAGTCAAGGACAAAAACCATATGATCATCTCAATAGATGCATGAAAAGTATTTGACAAAATCCAATACCGATTCATGATAAAAAAAAACCCCTACAAAAAATTGGAATAGAGGATGTCTCCCTAAACCTGGTAAAAGCCATCTATGAAAATCCAACAGCCAATATCATACTAAATGATCAAAAACTGAAATCCCTCACACTAAAATCAGGAGCAAGACAAGGATGTCCACTATCACCACTCCTGTTCAATATAGTTTTGGAAACATTAGCTACAGCAATTAGACAAGAGAAAGAAATAAAAGGAATAAAGACAGGCAACAAAGAAGTCAAATTGTCATTATTTGCAGATGCCATGATGACCACAAGAACTTCACAAAATGTCTTCTAGACTTAATAACCAAATTCAATAAAGTAGCTGGATAAAAGGTCAACACACAAAAATCAATAGCTTTTCTGTACACAAAAATCAGACTCATTGTGAGAGAAATGGGGCAATCAACTCCTTTCACAATAGCATCAAAAAAATGAAATGCCTAGGAAACAACCTAATGGAAGAAATCAATGACCTCTACTCTGAAAAATTACAGCACTCTGAAAAAAGAGATCAAAGAGGATATCAGAAAATGGAAAGACATCCATTGCTCCTGGGTAAGAAGAACCAATATAGTGAAAATGGCCATACTTCCAAAACTGCTTTATAGATTCAATGACATCCCAACTGAAATTCCAGCAGCATACTTCACAGACCTTGAGGAAACAATCCAAAAACTCATTTGGAACAAGAAATGAGAAGCAATAGCAATTCTACGCAACAAAGACAAGGTAGGGGGTATCACAACCCCCATCTTGAAACAATACTGCAAAGCTACTGTGATAAAAAAAAAATAGCATGGTAGTGGTACAGAAATAGACTCGAGGACCAGTGGGACTGTTTAGAAGATGCACAAACAACTCCAGACACACTCAGTCACCTCATCTTTGAGAAAGAAGCTAAATACCCTCACTGGAGGAGAAATAGCCTCTTTCACAAATGGTGCTGGAAAAATTGGGTTTCATCTTGCCAAAGATTAAAACTAGACCTATATCTCTCACCATGCACTAAACTAAAATCAAAATGGATTAAAGATCTAAATATTAAAACAGAAACATTAAACCAGTTGGAAGAGAGGTTAGGTAGAACTCTTGAAGACATTAGTGTGGGAAAAATTTCATGAACAAAAACTCAATTGCATGTGAACTAGCACAATCAACAAGTGGGATCTCTTTTTATTAAAAAGCTTCTGGACAGCAAGAGAAACCATCAACAGTGTGAAGAGACAACCCACATTGTGGGATAAAATTTTTATCAGCTGTTTCTCACCCAAAGTCTACTATCTAGAATGTATAAAGAAGCCCAAAAAATCAGACTTCCCCAATTTAAAGACCCAATCCAAAAATGGGCATCTGAAAGGAACTTTTCTCAGACAAAGAAATAGGAATAGCAAATAAACATATGAAAAAATGTTCAACATCACTGGTGATTTGAGAGATGCAAATGAAAATGTCTCTGAGATTTCAGCTCACCCTAGAAATAATGGCTGCTGTCATGAAATCAACCAATAACAAATGTGGGTGGTGTGGAACAAGGAACCCTTTTCCATTGTTGGTGGGAGTGTAGACTGCTGCAACCACAGTGGAAATCAGTATGGAGATACCTCAAAGACCTAGGACCTCATTTCACCCCACTATTCCCCTGCTGGGTATCTTCCCAAAAGAATTAAAATAATCATACTACAGAGATATATTCACACCCATGTTCATAGCGGCAGTTTGTAATAGCTAAAACATGGCAACAGCTCAGTTGCCCATCAACTGGAGACTGGATAAAGAAAATGTGGTTTGTTTTTTTAATAAATGGAGTACTACTCAGCCATAAAGAATTAGAACTTAGAGGCATTTATAGCTAAATGGATGCACATTGAGGACATGCTCTTAAGTGAAATAAATAGGACACACATGTGTAAATATCGAATAGTTTCTCTGGCTTGAAATTCTGAAATTGTAAATAAGGATCAAAATGTATAATAGATAATATGAAATAGGAAGAAAAGGTGCAAAGGGGAAGGGAAATTGGGAGGGTTGGGGGAAAGGAAAGGGAATGGAATTAACCTGAGGAAATGAAAAAATGTAAACAAAGTCTTTGTAAATATGGAGGGGTGCAGGGGTTGAAGGGAGAGCAGGGGAATGGGGAAAAATAAGAATCAAGATATCTTATGTAAAGGTACAAATCTTGAATGATGAATGTCATTATATGGTATTCCTAAAATGTGCTAATAAAATTAATTTTTAAAAAGGAAATATAATTAATATAAATTATTAAACATAATATAATGAATTGTTATAGATATTTACAATTCTGAATGGTAATAAAGACAAGAAAAAAAATAGAGTTATTATAAGGGAAACAATAAGAAGAAGCCACGACAGATGTAGAGATATATTACATAACAGTAAATGATTGGGGCAATATGTAGAAAGCTGTGCTTTTTAGACCTGAAAAATCCCAAGACTCTTCTATTTCACATTTCTTTCCATCTCCAATCACATAATAATAAAAATATAGGATACAAGTGGAAATCTAGTCTCTGCCCATCAGAAATAACTAACTTTTCCCACACAACGGAGAGGTCAGAATGCTTTTGTGCCCAGTTACATCTTCCACCCCTCAAAAAAGACAAAAGCTTCATAACAATATGAGCTTATGGTAGACAATCAAGAGGACTAGTATTGATATAGGTAAGTGTCCCTTCTGTAAATATGCTACTAAATATTTCCGCTTCCAGGATATATAAACATAACCTAGATGTCACAGAAAACAGAATGTTGTGAGGTTTCTATGGAAACAGGAAAATATAAATTCATTTTCAGAAGTAGATCTTAAATCTAGACATCAGCAATTTATAGTCCTTCTAATCCAATTAGTTAATTACTAAATAAAATATTAGAGATAATATCAGCGATCATGAAAAATAAAAGGCCTTGGAAAAAATGTTTTTCAAACAGTGTGTCCTGGAGGCCACAAAATAACATATTTAATAGGTTTGCCTTTCCCAATATATAGAATGAGAGGCCTGGGATTTAGCTCAGTGGTGCCACCGCTTGCTTCACAAGCGCAAGGTCCTGAGTTCCATCCCTGGTACCAAAACAAAAAGACAAACAAACAAACAAAAACCATGACCAATATATGGAATGAACTCAGTTTCAGTCCTTTTTAAGAAGAGCCATAAGAGATGCCCAAGTTGGAACAGATCACAAAATCCACAAAGACCGAGTTTTAAACCATATACTCATTTGCCACAGTGATCCCAAGACTCAGAGTTGGAGAAAATGGAGATGTATGAGATCCATGTAATGACAACTTGTCAAGGGCCCTCAGTCTCAACTTCCAAATAAATGTATGATTAATTTTGGATTCCTAATATTAGGTCATAATATAAAGGAAGTTTAAGTGCTTAATATCTGAACCTCCAGCTATAAGTTATTTTATCCTAGGCAAGTAAAAAATTAAAATACACATAGATCAGAAGATTAACATACTCTTTCTATGGCGCCTTCACAAATACCACCTCAAAACATTCCTCAATGCTCATACATTTATTCCAAAGCTAGAAGTAAATGAAAGAAGAAAGGAAAAGTGAAAAGGATAGGAGTTAGAGAGGCAACTTACATGAGGAAGAAGAGCCTAAGAAATATATATGAGTACATGTTTTTATTTATTTAATTAGATATAGAGTGAAAATTTCCTGATTACCGTGACCATTGAAAACTCTAGAAGGGATGAGAGAATTTAGTATGGATAAGCCCCAGAGTTTCATAGAAAACAAACCAACACTAAGGCAATTCCAGAGTTAAAGGGTCCAGATAATAACTGGACAGATGACCACAATGATCATAAAGGAAATATCAGGCTTCTAGGGAAAGGAAATAAATTCCACCAAAGTTCCTTAAGTTCTACTTACCTCTGGTGAAGTTGAGCCTGTCTTATTCGGGAAATTGCATTCCTCAGCTCATGCCAAACTCTATATATGAAGAACTGATAATGATGCCTGTTGCTAAGTAACTTTATGATGCCATAATGAAACAAGCAAACAAAATATAAGTAGCTTTATTGAAGGACTCACAGTCTTATCAATAAACGCACAAATTCACCACAGTGTGTTTAACAAGCTCAGGTTATGGTAGTTAGAGACAGACAATAATAAAGACTTGATTAATTTGGGGAAAATAAGAAGAAAATAGAAGGGATAATCCATTATGCTCAGACCTGTGTACTCTGAACATGACCAAGCCATCTCATATTCTTGGAACCCATAAAAGAAGAACCACTCATGACAAGATTATACATGTAGCCAAACAGTATAGTCTTCACTACTTTCACTTAGAAAAGACAAAGAGGGACATCTTCAGAAAAAAAGTAATAAGAGTGGAAAGTGCAATGAGATTCTACTTTTTAAACCTGCTGAGATGACAATATTAAAACATTAGTGGGGGGATGAGACACTCCCCCAGTGTTGCACAAGTAGGAAATGTGAGTTCAAATGGTACCTCAAATCTGTCTTCTTCCATCAAAGTCAGGAGTGCTTTCTCCCCCATACTTTGTCAACTCCTAAATAAGGAATCAGACTTTGTGGTAGAAACTAGATATTCTCCTACAAACTAAGAAAACTTATGGTTATAATGATAGAGCAATACTATACCATAAGACAGGCCTTTGCTTTGTCTCTATGTTTTTTTCTCCCAACAGAATGTTTTGTTCCAGAAATATAACAATTTGTGCTGCTGTGCAGTGCTACTGCCCAGTGTATCAAAGTGTTTTGTAACTGAATTTCTTGACCTCTCAGGAATGTTTTGTTAGCTCTGCTCCTCTCAGGAATATTCTGTTAAGATCCGCCCCTTTATAAGAATGTGCTGTTAACTCCACTCCCTTGCAAGAATATTCTTTAACTTCGCCTCTCTGCTACAGTGAGCATGCTCACATAGTATGTGTTTCAGGAATGTTCTATAACTCCGCCCCTCTGCTTCAGTGACTATGCTTGCCTACCTTGTAGATCCCTATATAAGGAGGCTCTCATTTCTAGTGAAGCACTCAAACTTTAGAGTATGAACTCCACTGAGTCTGCTGGTGTAATAAAGGTTTTTATCCACCTCTTTGAATAATCATCAGATTCTCAAGTCTTCAAATTGTGATAGCCTCAACCCAGAGTTGTCGCACTGAGCTGTAACACTCAGTTGTTCCTCAGAGCTGTGGCACTCAGCTGTGACACTGAGCTGTTCCACTTTGCCACAACAATAATCTCAGTAAGGGTTTGTTTAATTCTATATCCCTGATTATCACTTTTGGAAAAATCCGGTTATTTTCAGTGATCACTGTTCATATTTCTTTCAATCTGCCTCTCACTTGGAGACTTTGACTCTATCATGCTCAAAGTATTCAACTCTCCCAAATTTTCACGTACTTACATTATTATATTCTAATACACATACCCACATTTAAAAATTCACTTGCAACTTTAAACAAAACACGCATTTATTTAACCTTCTGTGTTAGTTTCCAGTCACTGTGACAAAATAGGATGAACAACTAAAAAGAAGAAAAAATTCATAATTTGGCTCATAATTTCAGAGATTTCAGTACGTGATTAGCTGGTTCTTTCACTTCTGGACCTGTGGCAGATCTATGACAGAAAATACATGGAGGAGAAAAGCTGCTTACCTTGTGGCAGGCAGGAAGCAGAGAAAGAGAAAGGAAAGAGCTGAGTCTTGGAATCTTCTTCAAAGCCACACCTTTGGTGAACTAAAACATCCCACTTGGCCCTACATCTAAAGGTTCCACCACCTCCTAACAGCACTACTTATAGGAGGCTAAGCCTTTAACCCATGAGCCTTTGGGGTACATTTAAAATCCAAAGCATAACACTTCTCATAACATCCTTTTTCCTAATCTTAGAATAACTTTAGTCAGTGCCTCACAATGCAGTCAGCTAGGTAAAATATCTTGTAAGGAGCATGAAAATACACATCAAATGAAATTACATGTTTCTTCAAATTTCATTATGATGTCTCAAAGTGGCTCACAGTAGCACAGGGTACAAATGGGTTTCCAGATGTGCTCTTTTTTTTCTATGATAGAATAGAATAAACATTGATACACAGGCAGTCCCCATAGGTTTTAAAAGAATTGACTCAAGTTGAACTGAGACAGTAGTTAAATAGAATGAAATGAGATGTTTGGATTTTCAAAATTTTTATTGAAGCATAGAAGACTAAATATACTTAGTTTTAAGCACAGAACACTTCTTAGAGAAGAGGAAAGTTGATTCAGAAAGCAGAACCCAGACACATAATGCAGGCCCAAGAGCCCCAGTTTTGGATAACCAAGTAACACTTGCAGCCACGGAACACTTTAGTGAAAGTGAGGAATATAATAGTTTTGGTTGTTTTCCTCTATGTGTTCCAGAAAACTTGGGAAAGAAAATAATTAATCCAGGGCTTTACATTCCCTGACCGAGTTCCAAGTAGAGGACCAAACTACACCAATATCTGCTCTAAAAAAAATTATTATCTCTTGTAGTCATAGATCTGAGATTTCTGAAAAACAAATCTGAAATTTCTTGTGTGGGATATAAATACAATGAAACTTTCCTTCCCAATACTTTGTCTTCTGGTAAAGTTTGAACATTGATCGGGAAAGAATTAGGCAATGAAAATTTAGATAGGGACATATAAGGAGAATATGATAAAGTAGAATCCTTGAAATTCTAAATTCAATCTATCTACTTTTGTATTAGTACCAGCCTTTATACTCATGTCTGAGAAGATCAATCTCTCCTGACAAGAAACAAACTTGCAACGAATTTTCTTTAGAGAGTTGTCTTGTGTTATGTGTTGAATATGAGTTGTCCCTCAAAGACTTATGCATTGAAAGCACTGTACTCATCAGTGGATAAATCCATTAATGACTTTGTAGCTAAGTAGGCTATTAGGAGATCAGGCCTGGTTGGAGTTTATGGGTCACTGGGAGCATGCCTTTGAAGGGTATATTTCTTCTCTGGCTGTCTTGCTCTCTGTGTTGTTCCTACTTGTCATGAATTAAGCAACATTCCTCTGCCTTGCTTTTCCACCATGATGCTTCTGCCTTGGAGCTGGCCAACCTCTGAAACTGAGAGTCAAAATAAACCTTTAAGTTTGTCCCAGCCATGAGAAGGTGAGTTATACATCTTGTACGAGAATATGATCCACCTCAGGGACTATCCAAATCATGTATTATTGCTTTTAGAGCTATAGTTAGACTCAAGTATCACCAGATCCCAGAAAGTGAGGAAAAACATGCCCTATGAGAAAGTGTGATACACATCAAAATAATTACATGGTTTTGTCAATTTACATCATTGTAAACTTGGGCAATATGTATGAAAATATATCCTAAGCTTGGATCTGGCAGGATGAAGAAAATAAATATGTTGAATTGGGACAAGTGTATTGATATTGTCTTTCTAAACAGAGAGTCCATATTTAATGTTACCTTGAGTAGCTGGAGTGGGCCTAATAATTTGCTTAGTTGATTGACTGAAACATCATCCCAAAGATACCTTGTATTAAATGGGGTTAAAATGCAAGAAATTCTTTGGAATGCAGGAGATGCAGGCATAGATAAATTTGAAAAGACAGAGGGCATTTCTTATATAAATCTTCCTTTCACTAACCCACTATAATCTTCAGAATAGTCAAGAAGACACCCTCTGTTGTGGCTTATATCTGGATTACCCCACAAAAACTCAGGCACTCAGATGTGGCTTTTGGAAGGTGGCTGGATCATGGATGTGTGATACTGGATTAAGGGTGCAATAACAGGATCAGTCCTCCAATTAGATTACCATAGTTCTGCATGTGGTTAAATGGATTTACTGAAGTCAGAAGGCCCACCCTGAGTGTAAGTGGCCCCAAGCAATAGGCTGGTAGCCTGGATGGAATAAAAAGGGAATGAAACAAGGACAATTGCTTCTTTCTGCTTCCTGCTTGCCATACCATGGATTGGTTTCTCCTTTGCCATGCCTCCCTGCCTTGGAGCCAGCTGCCTATGGACTGAAACCTCTATAAAATGTGAGCTAAAATAAACTTTTCCTTCTTTAACTTCTGGATGTCAGGTATTTGGTCCCAGCACTGAGAAATTACCTAAGAAACCCCTTTTATCAAAGCTGTCAGAAATATGGGAGGTTAAATGGTTTATTCCTATATACCCAGCTCCTTGAGAGGCTGAGGAAAGAGAGTCCTTTTAGCCTAGAAGGTTGAGACCACCTGGACAACATAGAGATACCTTGCCTCAAAATCTAAAAACAGAAACAAAAAATAAAATTCAAAATTGTCAAAAACACATTTTTGAGGGGAACCCTAGAATCCTAAAATATTATATAGTGTATAGACTTCATAGATTATAAAGAAGTATGCTAATAAATTGAATTTTCTGAACTGAAAAAGGATATTGTATTCCTAGTATGAAAGGAACCAAGTGGCATCATGTATTTGACAAAAACAAGGTAGGTGTAGTTACCCTAATAAGTAGCAGAGCTTAAGCAGTAATAAATACTGCATACCTCACAGTTACCTTTGACATTGGCAATTTGATCATGGTGTCTGTGGACCAAAATGATGGGAAGCTTGCTAATTTTATATCATCTTCATGATTAAATTAAACAACTCTAGGAATAGTGGATGAAAGTTTGAGTTGAATCACTACAACAACTAGTCACTGCTGTTTATCAATTCCCATGCATGAGGCTCTTTACAGATTGAAAGCCCTATAATTAAGAGACCACATGCTGGACCGGTCTTCCCAGCCTAAATAAATATTGTGAACCAGAGTGCTTGTATACTAGGAGCAAGGAACGTTATTAGACTTTTCAGGTATTTCTAGACACTGGCAGTGAAATAAGCCTAATTCTTACAATTGTCACCATAGAATTTGACCCAGGCCAGTAATACATCTCTTGGTAGCCTATTGCTATCTCTATTACACAATGCATTAGAGAGGCAGCCATACCAAAGTAACTGACAGGATGCTTCATTGTTTTCCTAAGTATATGGGTTATTACTATAAAGACAAGTGGCAACCAATAAAATGCTTCCATCTACCAATGTATAAAACCAAAAAAAAGCACTCTTAGATGAAACTTCAGAGATTAATACCATCTCAAAGTTTTGAACTATTCAGAATGGAAATTCTAACAACTAAACTCAACTCTCCTATTTGGCTTATGCAGGAGATAGATTTTCGAACATGACAATAGGTTATTATAAAAGTAGTCAGAGGCTGAATCCAATTATATATATTATTTAAGATGCTGTTTCTACACAGGAACAGAAGTACCACATCACCTGATACCTGATGTTGAGGCCCTCTCCAATCTATATATCATAGTAAAATTCATATAAACAGGTTGGTTTCAGCTGGTTGGATGAGAAAGTTTGTCAGTTTCCTACGTCGAGGTTATATTAACTCTCTAGTGCAATGTCAAAATCTGGTCCTCACAGAGCTCGATCATCTGTGAATTCCACAGGAAGTTCTGCTAACTCATTATTTGATCATATCATGCTGATTGGATATATTGAGCCAGATGTAGTGATTGCCCTAGATATCTTGGTAAGACACATTCATGCCAGCAGACAAAACATAAACCTCCCCAAATTCAAGGTACCCTCCTTGATGAATTTTCAGCAGCTCAGAGGTCTAGAACATGCTGGAATATATCTTGTAAGGGGAAAAAGAAGTTGCTGCATCTGGCCTCTACTGGCAGACACAAAAATTTGATGGACTTTTAAATTCTGAAGTCAGTGTATACCTTATTTGGGTTTGCAAAGCATATGCATTTGTTGAATTGTCTAAAATGGTGGCAGTTTTGAGTGGGGCTCACAGAAAGAAAAGTCTCTAGACAATCCTAGGCTACTATGTAAGATACTTTTCCACTTGGTTGATAATAGCAGATCCAATGACACTAATAGTGATTAGCAAATCAGAATGTGGTGTGGAATACTTTTAGAGTGCTATAGATAATAGATTATTTTTCTAATGGTCATGGTTAATACCTAGCACAGTTTATTTGCATTGATACCCTTACCTAGATAATTGTGACATGCTAACTACTACACAACCTCTTCTTTCACTTTTGTCAGAGTGAACAAATATTAGGTAATCTCACTCTGAAAATTCTCCATTAATATTTTCTCAAGCAATATGATTGCTCATTTTAATGGGGAGATTAAGCGTGTCTAGATGCTGATACATAGTCACACAAGTTTCCATCTTCTCTGTAACTTCTTTGGTATTTTCACTATGACCAAACAAATTACAAAACCAGAAACTTTTTTGTATCCCATTTCCATCTGAATATAACCATGGAAGGAAAGAAAATAAGATACTGGCAGCTCAGACTTGAGGGATAACAGAAAAGCAAAATGTTTCTAAGAAATTTTGTGTTGATCCTAAGGACTACACATAGGTTTTGTCTGATTTAGTTAATGACAGGTTGCCTCAGTGTAGTTATTTACATGGAGGAAAAGAGGTCTTGAGTAAAACAAACTGTGCACACAAGAGGTGGAGCAGAAAGTAGTTTGTGGCAGAGAGGGTGGATGCAATTGAGACTGAGTAGAGGAGCAGGATGTTGGTGGTTATACACTTTAGTACTGCCCAGAAACTAGGTTTATAGGTCCAAAGTCCTACAGAAAGAGGGGATATCTATAAAGTAGAAAAGACCCTTTCCCAACCAAGGTACAGTGCTGTTTTTGTGCTTTGGTAGCACAGTGTGACAGGGAACAAGGAAAGTGTGGGAGGGTTATAAGCCAAGTATGTACAGTAGACGCCCTGTGATTTTTATAAGATTTGCAGAGTTCAGTGCAAGAGTTTATCTGGAAGCCCACGTGCTATATATAAAATATTTGAAAGAATTAGATCAAAAAGATACTAAATATCTTCTCTTACAAATATGGGCCTGGGGATTTAGTTCAGTGGCACTGTTGCCTGCCTTGCAAGTGCAAGGTCCTGAGTTTGATCCCCAGTACAGCAAAAACAGACAAACAAAACAAACAAACAAACAAAACACAAATATGCCTTTCTATCAACCTGAAAGACCAGATTTGAGTTTAGAATGTTGGGGGTATTCAACACTTTTTTTCTTACTTAATTTACTGAGGAAATTTTAAAAGCAAAAAACCATAACAGCGAGGTATCAGGAGTGGTTGGTTGATATAAAAACTATACATCCAGATACCAGGAAATCAATTTTCAATTGCTGTGTAACAAATTCCTTCATAAACAATATTTTTCTCTGTCTAGAAACATTTGGAAAAACAATGGATATTCTAAGATCGAAGGTTGCTGTCTCTAAGCAATCTCAACAGAAGCTCAAAGTAAAAAGCTTATCTGAAAGTTTTGTGTGTACTATTTATATAATGCAGTAAACTCAATAAAATTCATAGAAGATTCAAAACTTAGTTTTAAGTATCAGCAAAAATTCCACCATTGATCATTAAGAACCAGTGTAAGGCTCTTCAAAGGACACTACCTACAAAAGTTTCTACTTGGGCTTTCCATTCAGATTAAATGGTGACAAAAGCCTCTTGATTTAAAAAAAAATTAATTTTATTGGTACATTTTAGGTATACAACATAATGACATGCATTATTGGAGATCTGTAACTTTACATAATATATCTTGATTCTTATTTTTCCCCATTCCCCTGCCCTCCCTTCAACCCCTCCATGCTTCCCTATTTACAAAGACTTTAATTCCATTTTTTCATTTTCTCATATTAATTCCACTCGACTCTTTCCTTTAACCTACCCTTACAACTTCCCCTTCCCATTTTTACATTTTCTTCCTAATTCACATTATCAGTTATACATTTTGATCTTTATATACACTTTCAGTTTCTCACACCAGAGAAACTGTTTGGTATTTACACGTGTCTCCTATTTATTTCACTTAACAGTATCTCCTCAATGTGCATCCATTTAGCTATAAATGCCCCTAATTTCTATTTCTTTATGGCTAAGTACTACTACTTTTTATTTTAAAAAATCACATTTTCTTTATCCAGTCTCCAGTTGATGGGGTATTTCTACTTCTTTGTCTGAGAAATGCCTGTTCATTTCAGATGCCCATTTTTGGGTTGGATCTTTAAATTTGGGAGGTCTGATTTTTTTTCCTTAAATTCTTTTATTGATACATTTTAGGTATACAATAGATTTACATTTTTCATTGGGAGCTTGTAGTTTTACATCATGTATCTTGGTTCTTATTTTTTTCCCATTCCTCTGCCCTCCCTTCAACCCCCCACCCTTTCCTATTTACAAAGACTTTTTTCCCCTATTTACAAAGACATTTTTTGCCTTTCTCATATTTTTTTCCTTTCCCTTCTTTCCTTTCCTCTACCCCTTTGGACCTTTCTTCCTATTTCACATTATCAATTATTCATTTTTATCCTTATTTACACTTTCAGTTTCTCACACTGGAGAAACTATTTGGTATTTACACGTGTGTCCTATTTATTTCACCTAAGACTATGGCCTCAATATGCACCCATTCAGCTATAAAAGTCTCTAGTTGTTCTTTATGGCTGTGTAGTACTCTATTTTATAAAAAAAACCACATTTTCTTTATCCAGTCTCAGTTGATGGGCAATTGGGCTGTTTCCATGTTTTGGCTATTACAAACCATGCTGCTATGAACCTAGGTGCACATATATCGCTGTGGTAAGATTCTTTTAATTCTTTTGAGAAGATAACCAGCAAGGGAATAGCCAGATAAAATCGGACCTCTAGCTCTAGTTCTTTGAGGTATCTCTATACTGATTTCTACAGTGGTTGCACCAGTCTACACTCCCACCAGCAGTGGAGCAGGGTTCCTCTTTCCCCACAGCCCCGCCAGTATTTGTTATTGGTTGATTTCATGATAGCAGCTATTCTTTTTGGAGTGAGGTGAAATCTCAGTGTTGTTTTCATTTGCATTTCTCGAATGACCAGTGATGTTGAGCATCACTTTTTCATATGTTTATTTGCTATTTCTACTTCTTTGAGAAATGTCTGTTCATTTCAGATGCCCATTTTTTGTTGGATCTTTAAATTTGGGAGGTTCTTTATATATTCTAGATAGTACACCTTTGTCTGAGGAAAAGCTGGTAAAAATTTTTTTCCCATATTGTCGGTTGACTCTTCACGCCATTGGGGGTTTCTCTTGCCATGAAGAAGTTTTTTAACAAGAAGAGATCCAACTTGTTGATTCTTTGTGCTAGTTCACGTGTAACTAAGGTTTTGTTCATGAAATCTTTTCCTATGCCAGTGTCTTCAAGAGTTCTACCTAACCTCTGTTCCAGCTGGTTTTGTTATTCTGTTTTAATATTTAGATCATTAATCCATTTTTATTTTAGTGCATGGTGAGAGATATAGTTCTATTTTAATCTTTGGCAAGTTGAAACCCAATTTTTCCAGCACCATTTATGAAAGAGGCTATCTTTCTTCTAGTGAGGGTGTTTGGCTCCTTTGTCAATGATGAGGAGGCTGAATGTGTCCGGAGTTGTTTCTGCATCTTCTCCTCTGTTCCACTGCTCCTCAGGTCTGTTTCTTGGCCACTACCATGCTGTTTTTATCACAGTAGCTTTGTAGTATAGTTTCAAGTTGGGGATTGTGATACCCGCTACCTTGTCTTTATTGCCTGCAATTGCTTTTGCTATTATAACTCCCTTCTGGTTCCAAATGAATTTTTGGATTGTTTTCTCAAGGTCTGTGAAGTATGCTGCTGGGATTTCAATTGAGATTGCATCAAATCTGTATAGCATTTTTGGAATTATGGCCATTTTCACTATATTGGTTCTTCCTAACCAAGAAGCAAGGGATATCTTTCCATTTTCTGATACTGTATTCAATCTCTTTTTTCAGAGTGCTATAGTTTTCAGAGTAGAAGTCTTTGATTTCTTTCATTAAGTTGATTCCTAGGTATTTCCTTTTTTTTGAATGCTATTTGTGAAAGGAGTTGTTTCTCTAGTTTCTCTCTCAGTGCATCTGTTTTTCTTGTACAGGAAAGGTATTGGTTTTTGTGTGCTTACCCCAACAACTAACCAGCCACTGCAGTTGCTATATGTTTATTGGTATGACTTTCTTTACTCTCAGTGGAATTTAATTCTCAACAAAACTTGGAGAGGCCTTCTCTCTGCTGGTCACCACTGTGCCATCTTCCTGGGCTCAGGAAAAATGGCATTTTGCTTTCTGTCACATGAGGTCTGGATCCCAGTGGTGGCAGGCTTCTTGGAGAGGGGCTTGTGCCATGTAACATGGTGAAGGTGCAGGCTCCTCGGAGTGGGGCTCAGGCTGTGCACTGTGATGCTTTCCCCAGCATCAGTGGCCCTATACAATTTTAATTACAGTTTTATCAAGATAAAATTCACATAGCATTTAACATGCACAATTAAATGGTTTTTATATATTCACAGGGAACTAGGTGTCACAAGGTTGAGTGGCTCACTCCTGATCACAACTAACAAAGGAGGGATTTGAAATTCAAACATCTGTTCTCTGACTCCAAAGTGCACTTTCTTAAACATTATGTTACATTGCCAGTTGCAATGACCTTGTAGTAAGTGTATCCTCTACAATAAATATGGCATTATCAGCATGAAATAGGGAGAAGATTTGTGATCAATCCTACAGTAATGGTGATATATACGTGTGTGGGGGGTTGGTAATGGGCATAACAGTCTACTGGGGCCACCAGTTCTATCCTTGGTATGAGTTGCACATGTTCAAGTGCTGGTGTACTAGTTGGTATTATGACAGATATGGAGCCACCACATGTCCCTACATTCTATGCTCAAGGTTTTGAATGGGTCATTGTGGCAAAACCATCAATCCTACCAGGACATATTTCCAGCAAATACTTAGCATTAACTCTTCTATCTTCCTTGCCTTTGAGGATTGTGGTCTCTCAGTAAGTTCTCCTACATAGAGGAATCGGTCTGTTGTACCTTTTACTTACTTCAGTCAGCATAATTGATTGTAATGGCAGTAAAGCTCCCAGGCCCAAAGACCTCTTGGCTGTACACAGCCCTGCATGATTGGAGATCCACTTATGAGGACACAGGAAATGTATAAATTTTATCTCCTCTAGATCAGTGCCATGTCATCTGGTAATACTGAGCTTACATAGTATCTCTGCATCAATAGTATCACTGTGAAAATTTGTATTATATCATTGTAGATGCAGAAACTCTCATCCCTCAAATATAACCTCAATTACCAGCAATTCCTGTTCCTATGCCAAATCATTGTCCTCAATCCAGTCCATTTTCCTAGAAAGGGAGGCACATGGATGGAAGTAGCTGAGCTATGGTCTTCTTATAATAGGATTATTTCTATCATTCTCAGAGGTTACAGTTTAAATTATGTTAGGATAGGTTTGCTCAGGTTATGACAGAAAGGTTTTAAAACCTGCAATGAGGTGTTACTGACATAAAATATACTGCACAAATTTCAAATAATTATCTTTTTTCTTCAAAAAATTTTTCTCTTTTCTTGTCTAATGGCACTGGCTAGCATCTTCATTTTAATGCTGAGCAGGAGTTGTACTAGGAGGCATCTTTGTTTTCTAATTTTAAAGGAAATTGTTTCAGCTTTTTTTCCAATAAGTAAGATATCTGCTAAAGTTACCAATATGATGCCCTTTATCAGGTATGGGAAGATGCCTTTTATTCTTAGATAGCTAAGAGTGTTTCTAAAATTTGCTGATGAATATTAGATATTACTAAATGTGTTTTCCATAGTAGTAATATCATAGTATGGTTTGGTTTTCTTCTTTAATCTGTTTATATGATGAATTGCACCAATTCTCCAATTAATTAATTCTTGTATTCCAGAATAAACAAAAATTGGTAAACATTCATTATCTTTCTATATCTTGCTGAATTTAGTTTGCAAATATTTAAAAATATTTTTTGAACCTACAATCATGAATGAAACTGTCTTGTAACATTCATTTCATATGTCCTTTTCAGGTTTTGTTACTGAAATAAGTTGGGGAGTATTGCTAGTCCCTTAACTCTGGAAGACTGCACAATATTGGAATTTTCCATGAATAGTTAGTAGAAATAGTCTGTCAGGCACTATAGACTTGGTGTTTTCTTTGTGGGAAAATTCTAAGTACTGATAATTTTTTTAATAATTAGAAGACTTTTGGAATTCTCTACTTCCTAAATCACTTTTAGTAAATTGCATTTGTATCTAAGAATGTGCCCATTTTAACAACCACATTTTCAAAAACATTAAAGCAAAATACTTTATATTATCTTACTTTTATCTTTTTATTCTCTGCAGCTCTAGTAACTATTTCCCAAATTTTAAATTAAAAATATGTATGCTTGTGCTACCTGTCTTTTTCCCCTTGGCTAGTCCTGTTATGAGTATGTCTAATTTTTAGCCATTCAAACAACTCTTGTCTTAGTTGATACTATTATACATTTGTTTTATATTTCATTCACTTATTCATATTTTTATCATTTTTATTTTACTTTCTTGAAGTTTATTCTGTTATTCTTTCTCTAATTTCTTTTTTTAACTTTTATTAGTACATGTTTGCAGTACATAATGATCCCATTCACTGTAGTAGATTGGTACATGTACATAACACATTTCAATTCTCTTCTTTTTCCCCTCTCCCTCTAACTCCTTTTTTTCCAGCATCAGATTCATTTACTTATCTTAGAAGACCTTATAAAGTTAATTATCGTTTTATTTTACTTTTTTTACTAGTTCATGTTTGCATCACATAATGTTACCATTCCTTGTGGGGAGTTGGTGCATGTACATGATGCATCTTAATTCCTTTTTCATCCCCTTTCCCTTACCTGCCTCCCCTCTCATGTCTCCCTTCCCTGTTCCTCTCTCTTGATCCCCTTCCTAATTGAGAAACATCTATCTCTCTACTTCCTATCATCTAGATTTTATTTTGTTCTGTATTTATATTTTGCGTTTTTCATATAAGAGAAACCATGAAATACTTCAGCTTGAGTGTCTGATTTATTTCTCTAGATGATTATTTCTGAGCTTTTCTTCTAGTGAAGTGCTTTAAGTCTATTAATTTACCTCTAAATATCACTTTGGCACATCCCACAAATATTTTCATTATCTTTCAGTCCTTAACATTCAATTTCAAATTTGGTTGTCATTATAATTTTTAACCTATGAACTTTCTTTTAAACCATGTTTCAAATGTTCATAGATATGGATTTTTTCAGTCATATTTTTAGATTTATTTATAATTTAATTATATTTTAACTACAGCAGGTAGAGTGATACAATATTAAATCTGTGAAGTTTGATGAAAGTAGCCTGTGGTCAATTTCTGTCAGTGTTCCATATATACTTCAAAACAATGTATATTCTGTAATTGTTTTCTGATGTGTCTGTTTTATACAACTTGTTAAATATAGCGATCTGCATAATAACAATCATATATACATATATGCTCTTTTATATCCTAACTGGATTTTTAAATTAACCTATCAGTTATCAAAAAAGATGTGTTAAAATCATCTGTGATAGAGGGTTTATCAGTTTCACTTGTAGTTCTGTCAAGTTTTACTTGAAAAGATCTTTGATCATGCTATAAGCGATCATACACTTAAAATTGTTATATCTCAATGATTAATTTAAATTTTCCATTCTGAAATGATTCTTTTGCAATGCTTTTGCCTTAAACTTTTTAATCTAATATTTAAAGTGGTATTTTAGTTTTCTTGTGGTTAGTTTGTTCTCCAGTAGTAATCTCATTCTATTCCTTAATATTCAGTCTTTCTGTTTCTTTAATTGAGATATAAAGGTATTTTTCAATAAGAAATATAAATTTGGATTTTTTAATATATTCTGAAAATTCTTGACATTTAAATGAAGGACTTGGTACATTTTTCTTTATAGCAGTCACCGAATTAATTGGATGTATTCTAACCCTCTTCTTATATGCTAATTATCTGTTCCCTTTTCTGTTTCATTTCTATTTTCTTCTTTTCTTATATTGTTTAGATAAAAGCTTTTACATTTTTTTTCATTCAAAGTTTTCTTCTCCAGAATTTATCATTATTAGATTTCTTCATGATAGCTATTCTTTCTGGAGTGAGGTGAAGCTCAATGGTGTTTTAATTTGCATTTCTCTAATGGTCAGACTGGTTGAACATTTTTTCACTTTTATTGGCCATTTGTACTTCTTCTGAGAAGCATCTATTCTTTTCAGTTGCCCATATTTTATTGGGTCTTTTATTTTAGGTGGTATAATTTTTTTATTTACTTATATATTCTAGATATTAATCCTCTGTCCTAGATGTAGTTGGCAAAACCTTTTCCCCATTCTGTAGATTGTCTGTTCATTTTGTTAGTTGTTTCCTTTGCTGTACAGATTTCTAATTTCATATATCCCATTGTTGATTCTTTTTATTTTTTGTGTCATTAGGGGAGTCCTTGCCTATGCCTTATGACCTCAAGAAGTTTACCTATTTTATCTTCCAGCAGGTTAAGTATTTCTGTTTTAATATTTAGCTCTTTGAATCATTTTGATTTTAGTTTAGTACATGGTGAAAGATATGGGTCTAGCTTCAATCTTCTTTATGAGGATAGCCAATTTTCCCAGCACTATGCGCTAAAGAGGCTGTATATCCTCCAGTGTATCTTTTTTGACTCCTAAGCCAAAGATTACATGACTGAATGTGTCTAGGTTTCTTTCTGCATCCTCTATTCTGTTCCACTGGTCAAAAATCTCTGTTTTTGTGCCAGTACCATTCTATTTTTATCACCATAGCTTTGTAATATAACTTGAAATCTGATTGTTTCTCTAATCATAAAAGTCAATAGATTGCCTGAGAAAACACTTTTTCCACATTTATTTATTTCTTTTTAACGTTTTAAGGCATTTTATTAATTCATAAAAATCATACATATTTATGGGTTTAGTGTACCATTTCATACATGTATACAATATGTAATTATTAAATCAGAGTACTTGGCATATCTATCATTTCAAACATTTTTAACTTCTTTGTGTTGAGGACATTCCTAATTTTTTCTTCTAGTGATCTTGAAATCTATAATAAATTATTGTTACCATTAGTCACCCCAATATGCTATAGGATAATAGAGCTGTCTCTTTCTACCTGCTGCTTTTTATACCTAATTACCAAACTTCTTCCCCCACCCCCTCTTTAGTCTCTGGTAACCACTATTCTACTTTCCATATCTATGAGATCAACTTATTTAGCTTTCATATGTAAGTGACAATGTGTAGTATTTGTTTTTCCATGGCCTGACTTATTTCACTTAACAAAATGTCCTCCAGTTGCATCCATGTTGCTGCAAATGACAGGAATTTTCATTTTATAGCTGCATAATATTCCATTGCATAATACTCTATTTTCCTTATCCATTCATCTCTAAATGGATGTTAGTTTGATTCCCTGTCTTGGCTGCTATGAATAATGCTGCAATAAACGTAGAAGTACTAGCTATCTCTTTGGCACAGTGATGTCCTTTCCTTTGGGTATATACCCAGGAGTGGGAAAGCTGGATCTTCTGGTAGTTCAGTCTTTAGATTTACAGGAATCTAAACAGTTTTCCATACTGGCTGCACTAATTTACGTTCCCACAAATAGTGCATATGTTCCCCGTTCTCTGCATCCTCACCAACATTTTTTTTGTCTTTTTGACAATAGCCATTCTAACTGTGAAACATACCAATTTTTAAAATTTTGCATATGCTTTGACACCTAGCCCTCACAGAAAGTTATATTAATGTAAATATAGCAGTACTTGAATATTACAATCATTGTAATGCTGAGTTCCTTTCAGTTCATAGAGGAAAGTACCACTTTTTTTTCACACTTGTATTATAAAAAATATCAAACATGCACAAAAGCAGAGAGGGCAGGTTAATAAAGCTTGTGCATATTTTTTCTTCTTTTGATCAGTACATGTTTGCAGTATGTAATGATTGCATTGCTTGTGTGGAGTTGGAACACATACATAACACATCTGAATTCCTTTTTCATTTCCTTTCCCTCCTCTCCCTCCCCTGTGTATCTTTTAATCCTAAATGACTATCAACATTTTAGATAAGCAGAGGGGAGGTGAAATAAAGGAAAACAAATTTAAATTTGGTTGGGTTTTATATTCTATTTTTATAGATCATATAATTTAAAATCATTTCTGTATTTTAAGTTTACAATAAAACTTTAGTCTCTGAAAACAGAAACCTTTGCTAACTAGACACTTTTTTGATACTCTGCTCTGAGCAGTGACTCACTATAATTTGCTCAATACAGGGATTTGTTTTAAAAATGCAAGATTCAAGGAGTAACTTAGACTCTATCCACTCTCAGCCTAGCCTCATACCTCTAATACGACCTCCAGTTTTAGGTGCTTGGTGTCACATAAAGCATTTCTCATGTCAACTTTTTTGAAACAGCCTCTAAAAGATGCTAGAAAAAAATGACCTGTGCACCTTCCTTTCTTGACTGCATTATTATTTTTGTGTGATTTCTCTGTCCCTAAGGAAAAAGTCTCAAATACTAGTTTCCAAGCAATTGTTCCTGGTTTTCTTCTTGGTTTACAGAGTATCACAGTGTAGTGAAAAGAGCTCTGTGTTTGGAACTTATGGTATAGCTCTCCTTCTTGGGAGCTATGTACTCTTGTCAAAGTCACTTAGCCTTTCTGAGCCCTGGTTCAATCACCTATGAAACAAGGGGTTGGAGTGGCGACAATAACTAATGTCTTTTACTGTTATGAGTTTCTCTTATGTCATGAACTAGAATTCTTAAAGTCTAGTTTTATTCATAGAGAGTATCCCATTCAATGTTATTTGTAAGCACCTAAAAAAATGAGAAATTAGAAACATTTATTGCTAAATGGATGTGCATTGAGGCGATACTCTTCAGAGAAATAAATAGGTCACACATGTGTAAATACCGAATAGTTTCTCTAGTGTGAGAAAATGAAAGTGTAAATAAAGACTAAAAGTTGAGGGGCAATTGGGCTGCTTCCAAGTTTTATCTATTACAAATTGTGTTGCTATGAACATGGGTGCACATATATCACTGTGGTATGATTCTTTTAATTCTTTGGAGAAATATACCAAGCAGGGGAATAGCTGGGTGAAACGAGACTTCCAGTCCCACTTCTTTGAGGTATGTCCATATTGATTTCCACAGTGGTTGTACCAGTCTACACTCCCACCAGCAGTGGAGCAGAGTTCCTCATTCTCCGCAGCCAAACCAGCATTTGTTATTGGTTGAATTCATGATAGAAGTCATTCTTTCTGGGGTGAGGTGGAATCTCAGTGTTGTTTTGCCTTGCATCTCTCAAATGAACAGTGATGTTGAACATTTTTAAAGATGTTTATTTACTACTTCTACTTCTTTGTCTGAGACATATCTGTTCAATTCATATGCCCATTTTTAGATTGGGTCTTTAAATTTGAGAGGTCTTATTTTTTTAAGTTCTTTATAGATTCTAGATAGTAGACCTTTGTCTGAGGAATAGCAGGTGAAAATTTTTTCCCACATTGTGGGTTGTTTCTTCACAGTGTTGGTGGTTTCTCTTGCTATGCAGAAGCTATTTAATAAGAAGAGATTCCACTTGTTGTTTGTTTGTGTTAGTTCACAGGTAACTGAGATTTTGTTCATAACATATTTTCCTGCACCAATGAATGTCTTCCAGAGTTCTACCTAACATCTGTTGCATCCAGTTCAGCATTTCTATTTTAATATTTAGATTTTTAAACCATTTCGATTTTAGTTTAGTGTGAGAGATATAGTTCTACTTTTAATCTTTGGCAAGTGGAAACCCAGTTTTTCCACCATCATTTATGAAAGAGTCTATCTTTCCTCCAATGAGGGTGTTTGGCTCCTTTGTCAAATTTGAGGTGGCTGAGTCTGTCTGGAGTTGTTTGTGCATCTTCTAATCTGTTCCACTGGTCTTCAGGTCTGTTTCTTTCCAGTAACATGCTGTTTTTTATCACAGTAGCTTTGTAGTATAATTGCAAGTTGGGGGTTGTGATACCCCATGCCATATCTTTGTTGCCTAGAATTGCTTTCGCTATTCTAGGTCTCTGCTTGTTCCAAATGAATTTTTGGATTATTTTCTCAAGGTCCATGAAGTATGCTGCTGGGATTTCAACTGGGATTGCGTTGAATCTATATAGCAGTTTTGGAAATATGACCATTTTCACTATGTTGTTTCTTCTTACACAGGAGCAAGGGATGTCTTTCCATTTTGTAATATCATCTTCAATCTCTCTTTTCAGAGTGCTATCGTTTTCAGAGTAGAGGTCTTTGATTTCTTTTGTTAGGTTGATTCCTAGGTGTTTCAATTTTTTGGATGCAATTGTAAAAGGAATTATTTGCCCTATTTCTCCCTCAGTGAGTCTGTGGTTCGTGTACAGGAAAGCTATTGAGTTTTTTGTCTTGTCCTTGTATCCAGCTACTCTACTGAATTTGGTTAAGTCCAGAAGACTTTTAGTGGCATTCTTGGGGTCCTTTATATAGAGTATCATGTCATCTGCAAATAATGACAATTTGACTTCTTCATTTCCTATCTTTATTCCTTTTATTTCATTCTCTTGTCAAATTGCTGTGGCTGATGTTTCCAAAACTATACTGAACAGGAGTGGTGATGGTGGACATCCTTCTCTTGTTCCTGATTTCAGAGTGAAGGATTTCAGTTTTTGACCATTTAGTAGGATACTGGCTGTTGGTTTTTCATAGATGGCTTTTATCAGTTTGAGGTAGAGACCATCTATTCCAATTTTTGTAGGGCTTTTAACATAAATGCATGTTGGATTTTGTCAAATGCTTTTTCTCCATCTATTGAAATGATCAAACTGTTTTTGTCCTTGGCTCTGTTAATATAGTGAATTACATTTATTGATTTGTGTATGTTGAACCATCCCCACATCCCTGGGATGAATCCCACTTGGTCAGGGTGTGTGATCTTCTTGATGATCTTCTGAATTCTATTTGCCAGCATCTTATTAAAGATTTTTTGCATCTCTGTTCATTAGTGAGATTTGCCTATAGTTCTCTTTTTCAGTTGAGTCTTTCTCTGCTTTGGGGATCAAGGTGATGCTTGCTTCCAGGAATGAATTTGAGAGTATTGCTTCCCTTTCAGTTACATTGAAGGGTTTAAACAGTAGTGGCAGTAGTTCCTCTCTAAATGTCTTGTAGAATTCAGCAGTGAAACCACCAGGACCCAGGCTCTTCTTCGTTGGTAAGTTTTTAATTGCATTTTCAATTTCATTGATTGATATTGGGTTGTTTATAATTTTTACGTCTTCTTCGTTCAACTTTGCTAATTCATATGTATCTAGGAACCTGTTCATTTCTTCTGTGTTTTCCATCCTAGTGGTGTATAGGTTATGGAAGTAGGTATTGATGGTCCTCTGGATTTCTGCTGGGTCCATTGTAATTTCATCCTTTTCATTCATGGTTGCCTGGATTTGTGCCTTTTCTTTGTTTTTTTCTGATAAGGTCGGCTAGGGATTTGTCAATTTTGTTTATTCTTTCAAAGAACCAACCCTTGGCTTCATTAAGTTTTTTGTATTTTTTTCTTAGTCTCCATTGCATTGATTTCTCTGCTGATCTTTATAATTTCCTCCCTTGAGCTTTGCCTTTGTCTTGTTCTTTTTCTAGAAGCTTGAGCTTCAGCATCAGGTTGTTTAATTGGGCTCGTTCTGTTTTCCTGAAATGAGTATTCACTGCTATGAATTTCCCTCGTATGACTGCTTTCATTATGTCCCACAGATTCTGATATGTTGAAATGTCATTGTCATTTAATTGTAGGAACTGTCTGATTTCTTCTTTAATTTCCTCTGTGAACCATTGGCTATTCAGATGTGTGTTGTTCAATTTATGAATTTTTTTGAGTTTCTTTTGCTATGGATCTCCAATTTCACCACACTATGGTCTGATAATATACAGGGGATAATTTCAATTCCTTTGCAATTACTTAAACATGTTCTATGAGCGAGTATGCGGTCTATTTTGGGGACCAACCCTTGCCCAGCTGAAAAGAATGTGTATTCTGATTTTGTGAGATGGAACACTCTGTAAACATTTGTTAACTTCATTTGTTCAAGAGTTTGATTGAGTTCTAGTATTTTGTTGCTCATTTTTTATCTAGTTGATCTATTTGTGACAGTGGGGTACTGAAGTCTCCTGCTACTATTGTATTAGTGCTTATTTGACTTTTCATGTCCATTAGTATTTGTTTTATATAGCTGTGCACACTAGTGTTTGGTGCATAGATATTTATGTTTGTCTTCTCTTCCTCTTAGATCGTTCCCTTTACAAGGATGTAGTGTCCTTCTTTGTCTCTCTTAATCAGTGTTGGTTTGAAATCCATTTGATCTGAAAAGAGGATAGCTACTCCTGCTTTTTTTCAGGTTTCTGCCTCATGGAGTATTGTTTTCCACCCTTTAACTTTCAGTCTATTAGTTTCTTTTTGAATTAAGTGTGTTTCTTGTATGCAGCATATTGTTAGATCCTGCTTCTTGTCCTATTCTGCCAGTCTATTTCTTTTGATTGGTGAATTGAGCCCATTAACCTTGATGTTTATAACTGATACATACTGACTTATCCTTGTCATGACATTTTCTTTTTGTTGAAATCTCCCCCTTTGCATTTAATTTCATGTGATGCCCACTGGATTCATTCTGCTGGGCTTCCTGGAGTTGTTATTCTCTTTGTCTTTTCCTAGGATATTGTCTAAAACTTTTTGGAGTGGTGGTTTTGTATTCATGAAGTTCTTCAGGTGCTCTTTGTCACGGAAGTATCTTATTTCTCCATCAATTTTGAAAGATAGTTTTGCATGGCACATCAATCTAGGTTGGAGGTTGTTTTATTTTAAGGTTTGAAAGATGTCACTCTAAGCTCTTCTTGCCTTGAGGGTTTGTGTTCAGAAGTCTGCTGTGATTCTGATGGGCTCTCCTTTGTATGTGATTTGTTTCTTTTCTCTCACTGCTTGTAGAATTTTGTTCTTCTGCTGGGTTTCTGGAATCTTAACTATTATATGCCTATGTAGATTTTTTTGATCAAGGCTCGTTGGAGTCCTATGTGCCTCACTTATCTGTATGTCAAGCTCTTTTCCCCTGATTGGGAAGGTTTCTCCCATCACTTCTATGAACAGTTTTTTTTATGTCATCTGCACTCTTTCCTCTTTCTTCATTGACTCTGATAAGTCTGATGTTATTCTTTGCATCATCCAGCAGCTGCTGGATTGATTTCTCATGACCCATTACTATTTTAAAGACATTTTTGTTTTCCTTGTCTCTACTTGCAATCTTATCTTCTATGTCTGAAATTCTGTCCTCACATTGGTTCATTCTGCTGTGTAAACTTTCGATGGAGTTTTTAATCTCCTAGAAATCTGTTTGTATCTGTTTTATTGATTCCATTTGTTTCCTATGTTGGTATTCCATCATGTTCCTCAACTTCTCTATAACATATCTGCATGTGTTCTAGTTTTATTAATCATGTCTTGCAGTATGGGCACTATCTCTATTGTTATCTGAGAAATTATTTTTGATTTCATTTGTTCCTGATCCTTTTTTTTTTGTTGCCAGTTCAGGTAGTCCAGGTGGTTGAGTATCAAATTTTTCCATTTCATTTCCCTTTGTGGTTGCTTTGGGTGAAATGGAAATTTGGTTTTGAGACTTGTTCATGTGTCTTCTCATTTCAATGGCGGGGGGGGGGGCGCTACTGCTTGCGTCCACGTGGCTTACTTCCTCGGCACTCCAAGCAGTTGTACAGCCACCTGGAAGGTTCATGTTCTTGCAATATCGAGACGATCCTGCTAGTAAAGTATTTCTGCCTTCAATGATGACTCATTAAATTAGATATTGCATTTCTTTTGTTTAATACTAACATTTAACCCTTAATGAACTTTGCTATGACATAAGCACTTGAATCACTCTAATTCATTCTCACACTGCTACACCCATTTTTGCAGATGAATTACTGATATTGGGTCACTCTCCAAGCTTTTCCAGCTAGGATTTGTCTGGCTCCAGAGTTGAGCTTTTTTGTCCAGTGCACTAGCTTGTTTGCCTTCCTTGATATCCACACTCTTGAAACTGCCCAGGCTAACGTGTAGGAGCCAAATTTCCTCTCGTTGACAGTGATTCATTCTCTTGTCTTGGAGTAGGCGATCAACTTGTGGGGAACCCATTTACAAGGTTGTTACCATAGGAATCTCAAATAGATCCTGTTCTCATTGTCCTTTCTGCACCTTCATTTATAGTTAATCTGATAGTTCTGGGAACAAAATCAAAGGAGTAATTATGTATGATGTTTGGGAAATGAGGACTAAGTCTTTAACTTTGTCCATTAACTTGAAAGTTTCACTTGAGTGTATAAACAATTCAAAATAACTTATTCAAAGTCTCATTTTAGTTAATAATCTCAACTTCTATTGCTGAACCATTTACCTCCAATATGGAGATCCATAAATGAAATTCTTTTAAATTTCTGAAATTTCTTTTTTTTGAGATATAATTTTAAAAAGGAACTTTGGCATTGAAATCTGAATATCTGGGTCTCAATTCTGAATCAACCAACATATAGGCAAGTCTATTTCACCTTGCTGAACCTTAGTTCCTTATCTATAAAATAGATTTTTTCAATCAAATATAATAGTGACAAGATCTCCATCCCTTTTTATATAAATTTTTAAAACTTGATATTGTAATTAATTGAGTAAAATAAAGAAACTTAAACATAGTTGAAAATGATCCCCTTCAGTGACTGGTAAATCAAAACAACAAGAACAACAAAAAGATACACAGATAGACTTGAGTCATCATGTTTTATCACTAAAATTGTAACCTTATTCATTTGAAATAGCTTGTATTTTTAACTTTGAAAAAGGCTGTCAGATACATGTTAGCTTAACATACAGACAAATTATCAGTGTAGATGGTATTTTGGTACCGGGAATTGAACTCAGGACCTTGTGCTTGTGAGGCAGGCGGCAGAGCCACTGAGCTAAATCCCCGGCCCTGTAGATAGTATTTTGGATGCTGCAGTTTGGAACATTCCACTGATGATAAGATTCCCATGTACTACTGAAAACTGGAAAATCTAATCTGTGAGGAGTTGTCTCCAACTTCATTCATATCTTTTTAAGTCTTCAAACTTTAGGAACAAATAAAAGACAGTTAACAATTATACACCACTAATACGACCCAATGACTTCCTAAATCTAAGTAAATAGTTCATCTGCTGTCTTAACAGGAGAACTCAACATTTTCCTCTTGTAACCCAGATTCCTGGGTATGAACATGCTCATGCATCATCTAGTGTTTTAATCATCTTATCTTGCCAACCTCATATCTTGTCATGTATCAAAAAGGCTTGTATTTTTCTTGAGTTACCAGCCAGGGAAATAAATATATTTTACTACCTGAAAAATGCATGTCATTTCAATAAAACATAATTTCTTCACATCCCAAACACACAGATTCTATATCTGTAAAAGGAAAAATAGAAAGAAAAAAAAACAAACAAGACAGATGAGCTGTAAGCTAAATTAATCAATTTAGTGATAAGCAAAATATTACTATGACTAACTTTCCTTTCCTTTGCAAGTCACATGAAATACAAAACTTTAATGATGAATGAATACTTTTGTATTTTTAATTATGAAATTCTTAACTTTCTACAACTTTGTGGGTATTTTCATACTCAAAAAGCATTGTCTCCTAGTTAGTACATGAGACCATATTTCCATAGTCACCAAATGATGCTGACCTCTCTTTTGTATACTCCAGTCCCTTTAGACACTTGTTTTGGTAACTGTCCTACAGGCAAATATAGCTTTGGCTTATAAGCCTGATAAATTTTTCACCTATAGAAATTTTACAGCTACAGTAGCTAAAAGAAATTGTGGCTATGGAAATGTACCTTTAGGTGCATGCACCATTTGATATTATCTAATATACACATACATTATTAACATAAACATGGTTTTAAAAATACCTTTATGTCAGGAAGAGTGAGTGAGCATCTGAATGCTCTCAGGGTGCCCATTTACAGGGTGTCTGGATCATTCCTCTGGTTTTTCATTTTCATCCTCTCTCTCCTTCTCACACCCCTCCAGCTTTTGGGGCTTTATAGTCAGAGATTTCAAACTTATATTCAGTCACACCATTAGTGAGAAAAATAATACAAATTTTGAAACTAGAATCTTCAATTTAAAAATCCCAAGTTATAATCAGTAGTGTTGTCTGGTATTCTATTCTCAGGAGGATATAAAGTAGCAAAAATCAAAACAAAACAAAACTAGAGTATCTGGGTACCTTCTTCAGGGTTAATACAATACTTTTATGCTCTTCACATTTCTGCTGCTTTGAAATTTTCATGATGGCATTTTCCTTCATCCTTCTAGTAACTCTCACAACTCTTGCTGCTGCTTATTTCTGTCCCCTAATACAATCAGAATCATCTGGATCTGATTACATTTGGTAAGTGTCTGTCAGAACTTTGATGAAAAGGTATTTGTTTGATTTAAAGACAAAAATTTGTAGTGGTGCATATTGGTTCCATGACCCTTGAAAATGCAAGTTTTACACTTTTCAAGCGATCTAGTACAAGTGCATCTTTTCCTTGGCTCATTCTACCATGAATTCGTACATTTTAAAAGCCGGGTGTGGCGGTGCATTCCTGTAATCCCAGCACTTGGGAGGCTGAAGCAGGAGGATTACCATGAGTTCAAGGCCAGCCTGAACTACACAGTGAGACCTTGTCTCTAAAAAACACACACACACACAAACAAAAGGATTTGTACATTTTTAAAAGATACCAGTCAAAAATTAGGAATGCCATTTGTTTGCCCTTTGGCCTTGGATCCTCCTTTAATTTCTTCTCAACCTCTTTCCTGAAAATTCAGTAACCACTGCCATTCACTTTCTCTGGGCCCATGCACTATATTGGTGATCTCTTGATAAGATCACTTTTATTTGGACATATTCTGAGTGAAGTTTCTTGAGAACATTGAGCCATTCACTATTTAGCCAGGACAGACAAGTGTCATGTTTTGCAAGTGAACCAGCTGAATCAAAAGGTCCTGAAGGTTTTTCTGCCACACTCCAGTCTTGACTCTTTCTGGAGTGCACAGAGGCCCACCTCATTGAACAAGCAGCATGAGTCAGGGATTTACCCTCTGAGAATTAGGCCTCTGGGGTTTTTTTTTGTTTGTTTGTTTGTTTTGGTTTGGTTTTGGTTTTTTTGCGTTTTCTTTTGTTTGTTTTCAATGCGGGCTGCTCTACCATGTTGTCACTCTAGGGGGAGGTCCAGGGACCCAACCTGACCACCATACCATTTGTATGGGTCTAAATCAGAATAATGGTTATCATAATAGCTACCTTGTTTTAGGGACCAGAAAAGAACCCTGTTTTGGGACACTCACAGTTGCCTAGGATGACTTCAGCTTTCCTGTCCTGTTTGTTCTCATTCTGGTCTTCCTTACCAAGCTCCTCATCTTCTCTTTCACTGATGTTATTTTTGCTTTCATCCACATCCTTTTCACTTTCCTCCTCCCTCTTTTTATTGTTCCTCTCTTGTTCTTTCCAGCAGGTTCTTCTTCCAGCAGGCTGCAAAGAGAACAGCAGCAAATATGGCTGCTGCTGAGAGAAGAGAGGACCTTGGTCCTGCATATGCTTGTGTGTGTGTGTGTGTGTGTGTGTGTCTGTGTGTCTGTGTGTCTGTGTGTATGCTGTGAGGTGGTAGGGTGGCAAAGAAAGTTTCCCTTCAGGTGAAAAGTCTTGAGACTAGGCAAGAAGGAGGCCCAAATAGTGACTCACACAGGCAGCTCCAGAAAATGGCGATTAAAAGGATATGAAAGATTCTGATAAATTGGTGATGAGGGCAGAGCCTGAAAGCATTAACAAAGTGTCATTATTCTTTCTCACAAGCTCCAAGCTCATTTGCTGAGAAGTGAGGATTGACATATCTTGTGTCCAATGAATGGCAAAGATCTTAAATTCTAGGGGTGTCAGAACTCTCTTTCCTTTGAGGTTAGTGCCTTATCTATCATTTAGGATCACACAAATTTGGTCCTTTTAAATTCTACACTATCAGCAAAACTCTAGTGTTTAGATATGGACGAAAGTTACAACACAGTGGCTATAATTTGTCCCTGGTCTGTACTGGAGATGGCTCATGACAGTAGAGACAGAGTTTTAAAATAATTGTATAGCTTTGTTCTTACTAGTGGTAAAAGAAAAACAGAAAATCACTTGTATGCTATGTTATTGAAGCTACCTAACAAATATGGTGAAAATTTGAATTGGATACAGTCAAAAGAGAGGGTTGTAGTTGAAGAAGGATCAAAATCAGGACTTGAGAAGTGATTAATACATATTGCCAAATTTACATCAAACTTCCAAAAAATGTACACAAAACAGGAACACTTCTTAAAGGTAGAAACAGAAGGAATTAAAATGGATGACCTGAATAATATTTCTTTTGCATTTAGCCTCCCTAAACTAAGACCTCACATCTAAATAATTTTTAAGATTATGGAGAAATCAAACACCTTTTAATATTTATACTGAAAAAATTTGTAAATCTAAAATCATTTTAGGAAAAATGTGTAACAAATTAATTTTAAAATATAACATTTTGAGATAACAATAAACTCAACAAAATTTAGAGGTTACAAATTTTGTCTACTGTCATGCTTTCAAGAAGGGAGCATGATAGTGTCATACTGCATTGGAATAAATCCTAAAAGGAACATAGAACACGTAAGTATTTAGCCAGATACAAAGAATATCCACTCAGAACCATGGACCAGACCAGCTTGTCTCCACCTCACCTCCTGCACCATTGATCCAAAACATTGCCAGAAACTAAAAAGCAGGTGTCAAAGTAACTGGAAAGTAGAGACTCCAAATTTGATTGGTGAAAAAGGTTGAATGTGGAATGGATCCATTACTTAAGCATATTTACATGTAACATATTGACTGAAAACTTTGTAACTGAAAGTAGAAGGAGAGTTCACTGTAGGTAGGATTATCTTAGGAAAGAGATAAATAGTCCTTAAGGTAGAATGCAAAAGATAGGACACAGACCCCAGAGTAGAGCACTCAGTTTTCACTTTTCTTCATTCATAATCCGCTTGTTGTTTGAGAACACTCTTGGTTCTCAAGAGTGTATTAAATATTTATTTTCCACCAAAATTCATGTTTAAATTTAATCCTCAGTACAACAGTATTAAGCAGTTGGAACTTTCCACTGTGATTAGGTCGTAAAAATTTCCTCTTCCTGAATGGATTAGTGCCTTTACAAAAGGTTTGAGGTCAGTTAATCCCTTTTACTACATGAATAAGCAGCAACTGTTGCCTCTGAAGGACTCGACAAATAGGCAAAATGGTGGAAGCAGAGAGCAGTTCTTTCCAGTCATCAAAACTGCCAGTGGCTTAATTTGTATTTCCTAGATCCCAGAAGTGTAAGAAGTAAATGTCATTTAATTATAAAATATTCTTTTTCTGGTATTATATTCATCAGATTCTTGTTGCTGAGAACTAATACCCAACACCCACAACTTAAGGAGGAGACGTTTAATTTGCTCACAGTTTCAGTTCATGATTGGCTGGTTGCAAGGCAGAGGCACATTAGTGGAAGGGCATGCTATAGGAAATCTACTTCATGACAAAAAGGAAGCAGAGCAGGGGAAGAGTGCTAGAGTGGAAGAGGCAAGGGGCCATGCATGGACCTCAAGGTCACGCCTTGATTTAGGCCGACATACCTGGAAATGTGCTCCACTAATTCCCAAGGAGAATCCCAAACCCAATCAAGTCTAAACTCTATGCTATCTTCCAGGAGTATATTTTTATATCAGCAACAAAGGACAAGGACATTTTTTCTCTGGAAGAAGGGATTTATAAGCGTTTTGATGTTGTACTACTGTGGGACATGGTAAAAACAATCTTGGGATAGTTGCTTCTTTAGACTCTAATGCAGCTTTCCAACTCAAAAGATACTGGGTGAGGAAGGAAGAATGAATATCAACTGGAAAATGTAAGGAGAAATGGAACACATAAAGGTGGAGACTGTATTTTTCTCTCCCTGGAACACATGATGGACTTTTGCCACCTTTTAAAACACAAATTGATTGCCATGTAAGATCTGCAGAAGAAGTATAAGTCTTACCACAAATCTATTCTTGAACCTGGCCCAGAAACTAGACAAGCTAGAGCAATAGGACTCTGGTAACTAGAGCCATGAACCTGGCTACCGCCATTGGCAACAAGGCAAACTAGCACATGCATGAAGACACTGTTCACCCACAACAGAGTTCCTGATCAACATCATCTTTCAAAGACTAAAAACATAGCCACTGTTTCAGCTCTTCTTTCCAAATTTTAGACAAATTTTTATTGTGGACAAGCTTAACCAGAAACATGCAAAGAAAAATTTCTGGGAAATACAGTTGAGTTGGGTTTAGCTCAACTACAAATTGACATATTCCATAGGTCTCCCAGTCTAGCCTGTGTTCCATGACCCTCATATGCAAGACTTTAATGCATATACAATTCCAAGTAAAGAAAAGAACAAAGTCATCATTTTGCCTGTTATGATGCAAATGAAAACATGCAAAGCCTCTCCACAAATGAGGACACAAAGTCCCTGCTATGGTCAAGGGTTTTGTTCTCCCAAAATCTTATGTAGAAATCTTAACCCCTAATTTATTAAGAAATGAGTCTTTTTGTCTATGGCTAGTTCATGAGGGCATAGCTGTCATGAATGAGATTAATGCCTTTCTCCAGAAGGCCTGGGGATTATGGCTCACTCCTTCCACCATGAGAACATGTGCAAAAGGCACCTCATATGAACCAGAAAGCATTCCCTCATCAGATTGGATCCTTTAGTACCTTGATTTTGGCCTTCTCAGCTTCCAGAGCTTTGAGAAATAAATGCCTTTTGTTTAAAACCACTTGGTTTATGATATCTTGTTGTGGCAGCCTAAGTGAATTAAGATATCCTTTTATCTGTCTTTGGGTGAAGGTCATTCTTCCTCTGAGTCTTGTTTGACATCTTGCAACTTGTACATTATCATACTTATGACCATTGATATTGACTGTCAACATAATTAGCTTAGGAGACATCTAGATTAATAAAGACCATTTCTGGATGTGGCTGGGTAGTTTGTGTAGCCATGACCTTAAAAAGCATATCTGGTCTCTGGTCCCTTTCCTCATTATGTACTTCCTAACTACTATGGGGTAAGGTTAGCATCTTCCCTCTTAATACATCCTCTGCCATGATGTTTCTCCATCAGATCCAGCCAATCATAGACTGAAACTTTGAGCCAACCAAAGTAAACCCTTCTTCCTTTAACTCTTCTATGTCAAGTATTTAATCCCAGCAATGAAAAGCTGACTAATACACATACCAAATTAAATACAATTAACACATTCTATGTAAATAGAAAGGAACATGGGAATAGAAAAGCAAAAGAACATGGGTACTATTAATATAGATATATTGCTATCAATGTAGGAATAATACTTATAATTATTACAGTTTTGGATTTTGCAAAAATTCATGCAGTCATAATTTGGGCTTTAATTACCTGCTCCTAACTACCTTCTACTAATCCTTCCATACTCTTTTTGCCCTCAACAGACACATTAGCTAGCCAAGTTTCCCCACCTGTTTGGGTGACACAATCTTCATTTCTGGAGTATGTTAGCCATTAGCACTCCTGCTTCTATAGGTTGCTGTAATTCTTCATTGTCTTTAGCTTTAGGGTTTGAGATTGCCAAGAGGCATCCCTGATGAACACTGGCAGTACTGAACCTCAGTTTATGTAGCAATGAAACATCTTCTTGGTATTCAATATTTATCAGTATAACACTACTATAGTTCAAGTGTTTTCTTATTTGTTGAATGGAATTGGTTGTCCAAAGTGTCAAGTGGAAATCTGAAGCACAAATTTATTGCAGCTTTTGCTACAACCTGTAATGGAAGCAATCATTTGAATTAAGACTGTTGCATCAAGAAGATCCAGGTCACAGGGTTAGAATCAAGAATTTTCCTAGCGACTCATTAGGAGAATAGTGAAAAGGACTGTGCATTATCAATCTTGGATTCCCACAATATTTGTGAGTCTAGGCCATGGGAGATATAGCACCAGATTCTGCACACTGATTTAGATTATATTCCACTTCACAGAAGTTATGGCCTAGCCCTTAAAATATTGTCAAGTAATTGGATCTGTTACTGAGTCCTTAAAAAGACATTACAATCTTTATTAAACCAACTGCTTTAGAGTAATGGGAGACATGACAAGGCAAGTGAATTTCATCAGTATGAACTCATACCATATTTTGGCATGACATTAATTATTCAGTCACAATGTACAGTGTGTAGAATACCATAACAATGGATAAAGCAGCTGGTAAGTTTTGTCCTGAACATTGCAGGCACAGAGAGTATTGCAGGCACAGAGAGTAAAGCTACATTTAGAGTCATTGTGTATTCTTGTGAGAACAAAATGAGAACTTCCATGATGGAAGTAATAAAGTTAAAAACAATCAGCTTCTGGTTTATAATGCTGGTACCATATAGGAATTTTTGTACTGATTTCTAATGAGGAACTGTGCCATATAGGAATCTCGGTATTGTTATCTGCTGAGGTTATAGCCACATCAACCTCAATGAGTGTAGGTCCATGTTTCTGATTCCATGCTTAAATTTCATTACATGAACCCTTTCTTCATGAGCCCATGGAGCAAGGACAAGAGTATTTGGAAAACAGACTGACAGACATCCACAGAATGCATCATGTTAGTCACCTAATTATTAAACTTTTACTCTACTGAGGTTGTTTATTAGTAAACATTCACGTAGGGCACATACATCATCAAAGTCTGCCCATTTGCAGAGATCTACATGTATGACTCTTCTCCACACCTATTTACTTTTTCACAATCATGAGCTTTCTAAGGGATATCCATCCAAACCGTTAACCAATGTCCATGAATCAGAGTAGATTTATAACTCTCTTTCCAACTCCTGTATAAAGTGAGCAAAGTTCTTTGAAATTCCTGTTAAAATTGTATAGAATAATATCCTCCAGGAAATATTCTTTTATATTGAGATTAGTTGATAGATGTTCATGCTTTTGAAACCAAGTACTATAAAATATACAGACATTGATATTATGAGGTTGAAGAAATTGTGGCACTTTGAAGTTGATTATCTGTCTTAGGAGAGCTAAAGCCAGTTGAAAACCCCATTTGTGTTCTCGAAAGAGAATATGACAGCCCATGTAATGGACTCTAAGTGGTTTTCTGAAATGGATATCCTTTGGAAAGCACAGCATCGTACTATCTCCTTGCTTCCATAATAAATATGAAAAAATAAGGATTTCAAACATTGTGTGATAAAGTAGAAGATTCTGATGGCACAAGAAAGCTTTGAAGAAGAATGACAAGCTCAATAGCTTAAGTTTTTGACTCAATTGCTCAAGGAATATATTAAAACGACACAATATGAAAATAGAATTTCTTTAAGTGCGACTGGAGGGCTAATTAAGCTAAATTTTATATTGGCATTTGATTCTATGATTAACCAAATTACAGAACTTATTGATTTCCCAGCATTGATTGGTCACTTTTATCAATGTTCAATCAAATAAAAAGTAGTGAGAACTAATGCATAATGAAACTGAAAGAACTAAAAGAACTTCAACACCAAATCCCCACTGAACCTCCCTTGCCAGCAGAAACAATCTTTCTCTTGGTTTGATAAAGCTGTTTCTCCTTTTTAAAAAGACCCAGTAGTTTTTTTTCTCTGTGAGATTTAAATTACAAGAGGTCAACTGTTCTGATTTCACCATCCCACAACCATAATTTTCTCTATACCTGTAGGTAAAATGACATCCCCTCATTTATCACCAGACTAGGGTTCAGGGTCAAGCATCCAGGCAAATCAAGTGGAAAAGTGGTTACTTATTAAAGGATTATCTTCCATAATGTCCTTACCAGAGTTAAAATGATACTGGTTCTATGCCTTCGAACCTCTAGGACTGTGAACTAAATAAATCTCTTTTCCTTATAAAGTTACATAGAGTTGGGAATTTTGTTGTAGTCACATAAAACAGACTAATATATAACTTTAAATTTCACTAGAGACAAAAACCACTATATAGGGATTATTTTTATTTCTACTTCAGAGGTGAGGAAATTGAAGTTTATAGGTATTAAATAAATTGCCTCAAATTACAATTACTACATACCAGAGACACGACAGGAGTATAAGTGTAGTGCTTCTGACTCCATAGCATAGTATAGTGCAAGGGGAGCTGCAAGGGGAAGCGTGCCTTTCTTATATGTCAGAGACAAGGCCTGGAGTTATTAATAGTTTCTAGCAAAGCTCATGTGAGTCAGAAACAGCAGATAACAACCTGTGCCATTGTCTGACTATGCCACCAGAGGGCACAGGTTTGGAAATTTTCACTTTAGACATATTTTCCTGCTACTTCTAGAGGGACTTGCTATAACTTAGAGAACAGACAATATGTTGAATTGCCAGGGCTGAATATGAACTGACCTGGTAGTCAAGAGACCTGAGCTTGCCACTGCCTTTCTGTGGGACCCATACATCCACAGCTATCCCATATGTGAGACATGCCCTATCTTATTTAATTTGGGCAATGGGTGCCAAGAAGGCAGAAAGATCCCTTGGTTCCAGGACTGATATTTCACATTCACCTCTGAAGTTGCAGTGAAGAATGTGGTATTCTCTTCACAGTAGGAACATCGGTACTTACGGTAGCTCTCTCTGTAATCACTGTATTGGCAAAATTCTTCCAGGGGCTTCCCAATGGCTTGAGTGTAAAGTCTGTACTATTTGTTCTGAATCCAAGTCCCACAACAGAGTGCACCAACGTTTAACTCAAACTGGGACCTGTTTCTTGTATCCCCCTCCAGATGCATATAATGAGTGTGTCCTTAATGTAGTCCTGAAGCTTACAATCAGATTCCACAGGGCATGTCTTGCATAGTCAATTAGCCTGAGTCACTATTTTGCTATTACTACTACTACTGCTGCTGCTACTACTACATACTATTCTAGCTAGAAACAGGCTGAAAGCAGTGTTCTTTGCTCCTGCTACTTTTTTCTACATGATTAATAAACACTTGATCCTGGGTAGTGGAATGTTCTATTCCACCTTCCTTGGTTCCTTCTCCACCCTCTTTTGGGGTCCTTCGGCCAGGGGAGAGTACAGGAGACTTTACAGATCAGTGGACCAAATAGGATTTCCTCCAGGGGAGACATAAATGTGTATCGTGTCATGATTCTAGGGTTAGAGACTACATTTGGCATCATATCCTTCACTGGCACATAAATCATTTCTATACGACCCATTAGGGAGGATCATTCAGTTTCTGGCTATGTTTACCTTTCCCTCAAAGGCTGCCAGATCCAGCACTGTTTGGTTCTGATGGTGATAACTGTATTTCTCCTGCCACCTTTTGGCACTTTTGTTCATAGATGTCATTCTGCCTGTTCAAGACACTTTTTCTAGGACAAACCTGGATCCTTCCAATTCTGACAATCTTCTTTCTCTTTTGTTTATGATGAAGGATTTATTAGACAAAGTTGTCACCCAAAGTTCAAACCTTATCATTTTGGTTTTGCTTTTATCTTCTTGGCCTTAGTTCTCTGCATCAGCTTTGAAAACATCATCCCAGGGTTCATGTGAGGGTTAATTTGTAACTAAGTGTGCTCTGATTTTGCAATAGAGGGCATGTTATAAAGACAAAAAGGTATCGCTTTCTGAGAAGTGCAAGTGGCTTCTTGGGCATGTGCTGTAAGTACTTTTTTTTTCTCTTTGGGAACTTTGAATGTCTGTATCAGCAAGAGAAAATCCCATATAATTGTGAGCTCCAAGTTTCTAGGTCGAGGGGCTAAGGTATAAGTGCGGTCATCTGATAATTGTGGTCAACTTCTAACTAGTCTTCATGACTTTTATAGAAAGAGGACTCAGGTGATAATAAGGAGATTTAGATGTAGTAGTGAAAGAAAGGAGAATGGAATGGAGAAAGTAGGAGACAGTATGACCTTCTAGGAGCAATGTAGTTAATTTTGTCCATGAACTAAGACAGTAGCAGTAATGATGGAGAGAAGAGTGAAGTTTTCAGAAATATTCAGGTGATATTCGCTGGGCATGATGATTCATTAGAAGTGGTGAAAGAGAATGAACAAAGCCATTGGATAACTCCCAGGGTTCTGGCCTGAGCTTCTCCACAGACAGTGCTGCAATAGCCAGATATGTGGAATGAAGGTGAAGGAGCATGTTTGAGAGGTGGGAAGATAATAGGCTTATGTTTAAACTTTGCAGTTTCTGACTTGACACTTAAGCATAAGGGGACCTTCCTCATGGATGTGTCCATTAGGCAGCTGGGTAGATGGTTAGAACACAAGAAAATTGGGGGTGATGCAGCATACCTACAATCGGAGTACTCTGGGAGAATGAAGTGGGAAGATTGCACATTTGAGCCCAGCCTGGGAAACTTAGTTACCTTGGTATGCTCTGTCTATAAATAAATAAATAGCAGGGGGAATATTGCTCAGTTGAAGAACCTAGGTTCAATCCCCAGTTTTTGAAAAATAATAAAAATAGAGAACTCAGGAGAACAATATGGACTATCAAGAAAGAGTTTCATGAGGTAGGATTTGAACTCCAAGGATGAAATCATTAAAGTAGGATACTTAGGGTTAAGGAAGGATCCTTGTTTTGACTTCATGTTTGTTTTCTTTCCAACCACTTGTCCACGGTCATTGGTGATTCCACAGCTGACTTCCTTACTCTGTTTCCTTGTACTCTTCCAGAATCAAAGAAGCTTATATCATATCATATCTTTTTTGGCTTCTCTAATACTTAAAAAATGACATGCATGGAATTAAGAATAGTGTTTAGGTTTCTTACAATTTAGAAATCACTGTGAAATGGAGGGTAAGAGAGATGTAAAACACATAATAATACACTCTCATTTTCTTATTGTTTGAAAGTACTCCTTTGGCTTCCATGCCTTTTTAAAATATACAAATTTCAGTTCATGGTTTTGGACATGGCTCTGTAAAACACTTTTCTCCAATTCCAACTACTAATATCTTACACAAGTTTTCTTATTTTGTCTTTTAGTTAAGGAAAGTACAATATTTTCTGCTTTCATGTCAGAGATGTTATCTGATGAAAATGCAAAATTAGCACACTCATACTCAAAAATTCTAATGTCCATGTGATAATATATGCAGGAGTACTAGTTCTAAGTAAATATTCTTCCTTTATCAAAAAGTTGCATCTAGTTAATATAAAAAGGGATTTAATTTCCATAAATTGAATTTATTCGATGTATTTCCATTTGTTGTTTTTACATCTTAGTAAGAGTCCAAGGCATTATTTCTGTGGCTCTGGCAAGCCATTTATCCTAGTTCCTGCCCCCAATAAATGTGGCATCATTTTTTAAGGAAAATGAGATTTTCACCCATTTTTTGGTGGCCACATCATCAAACATTTGATATTGTTTTAATGATCAAGGTGGGTGATTTTTATGTCTGAATCAGAGAGTGTTTTGTTCAATTAAGCTTCCCCAATGGTTCTCTTCATCTCTTATAGATTGCCTTCATTCCAGAATGTCAGTCTTCCTCTATTTGATTACTTTTTTACTTGGGCTTCACGCTACAACCAAAGGTGCACCACCTAGCAGCTCTGAAGGCAAAGTACCTACCTGCTATTTGCCTCAACAAAATGACACTTTCTATAAAATGTCATCCATCAATGCTGATTTTGCATTCAACCTGTACAGAAAGTTCGCTGTGGAAATCCCAGATCAGAACATCTTCTTTTCCCCTGTAAGCATTTCTGCAGCTTTGGCCATGCTTTCCTTTGGAGCTGGCTCCAGCACCCAAACTCAGATCCTGGAAGCCTTGGGGTTCAACTTCACAGATACTTCAGTGGCAGAGATACAGCAGGGCTTCCAGTACCTGATCTGTTCACTCAATTTTCCAAAGAAAGAACTGGAATTGCAAATAGGAAATGCCCTCTTCATTGGAAAGAAGCTGAAACCATTGCCAAAATTCTTGGATGGTGTCAAGACCCTGTATGAGACTGATGTCTTTTCTACAGACTTCTCCAATGTTTCTGCAGCTGAACAAGCAATCAACTGTCAGGTGGAGAAGCAAACCAAAGGAAAAATTGTGAACCTAATCCATGACCTCAAATTAAATGCCATCATGGTCCTGGTGAACTATATTCACTTTAAAGGTAAGGCTACAAGACATCAGCTTCAAGTCTAGACTTCAGATACTTTAGTAGAGCTCTGGGAGGAGCTCATAGTCTTTTTTTTACAAGCATCAGTAGGCTTCCCTTATATCACAGTGATCTACTCCACTGGACATAGCTGTGCATTATATTGGATAATCCAGAAAAGGTATATGGCTCTGTAAATGAGTCCAGGAAATTTCTAGGGAAAGCACACTTTCAGAGAGAGATGTGGGTGACAATGGTATGAAAATCCTGCTCATATTTGGCTAAAGAATTATGGTTTCCAAAATGTTTGATGAGGTAGGACAAGTTTGTACTTGACAAGAAGACATATTTATATCTAAGCATTTCTTAGCTCTCACTTGTGCACATTTGGCCATGCTACATCAATAATTTTATCATGTATTACATACCCACTATGTACCAAATACTATAATACTTGTGTAATTTACACACTTTGTCTCATCCAACTCTCACAAGTACCCAAATTCATACAATTAATCCATTTCAAAGCTAGTATCCTCAGCCAGGTCTAAAACTGATGTTTGTAAAGACAAGTATCATGTGACTCTTTTCTGTTGGTGCTGTGCCCAAATTATTTCTCTTGCTTCTACAGCATATGTCAGTAACATTTGGTAGGGAAATGGTAGAACAGATTGGTTTTCTCATTTTCTTTTTGTCTTGGACATCCTTATAAATTTTTTATGGGAGAGGAGACTGGCTCTGATTTAGCTCAGTGTAACTATAGTGGTTTTGAGAACAGACTGGAGTACATCAGCCCTAGATGTGCCCCCTGCCTCTGGTACCTGCTAGCTGGGAGATCTGTCAAGTGACTGTATTTCCCTGATCCTCAGTTATTCACTTGTAAAAATGGTTGAGAGTACACACCTCTGTGGTAGTCTTAATTACTATAGGAGGTGACTAATGGAAAAAACTATCAGTGGCCCTAATACTAGTTTTAAAGAAGCAACTCTATTCTTTTTGTATTTTAAGCACAGTGGGCAAATCCTTTTCAACCATCCAAGACAGAAGACAGTTCCAACTTCTTAGTGGATAAGATCATCACAGTGAAAGTGCCCATGATGCATCAGGTAGAACAATACCATTACTTGGTGGATATGGAACTGAACTGCACAGTGCTGCAAATGGACTACAATAAAAATGCCCTGGCTCTCTTTGTCCTTCCCAAGAAGGGACAGATGGAATGGGTGGAAGCATCCATGTCATCTAAGACACTGAAGAAATGGAACCGCTTACTGCAGAAGGGGTAAATGATTTAAAGGATGTGAAGGATAGAGGTGGGTATACCAGTGCAGGTAGGATTGAATTCAGCAGAAACTCAGAGGCAGAAGAATCTCCCTGAACTGCCTAACAGCTGTGTAACTATTATTAGAGTATACAAAGTACATACCATGTACCAGGTCCTTTGCTCTAGACTTATTGCCTTTCATCTAAGCACATCTACAATCCTGAAAATGGTATAGTACCATTGGCATTTTTCAAATTAGAAAATCAAGCCTAGAAATATAAAATGAGGTTTCCAAAGTTATACTGCTAATAAATTGAAGCCTTCCTAGCAATCATCTTGAACTTTGGGGACAGGTAGTATTTTGATATTAAGAGTTGGGTAGGCAATCATTCTGAGCTGGGAGTAGCAATGCTATGTATTGACCTTCTTGCCATTGGCTTCCTACCCTTGGTAGCACCACAGGAATGTTTCTTTTTGATAATAAAGGAGTTACATGTCCATATTCTCAGTGTTACAGCCAACACTGGCTGAACCAGAGTGCATTCCTTCTAGAATAACTCCTGTGGTTTTTGTAACATGTGTTGATTTACATAGCAATGATTATCAATATTCAGAAAAGGAGCAGAGTCAAATAAAATGCCATTATGAAAGAGAAAAAGAGAGAGACAGACAGACAGCAAAAGAGACAGAGAGACAGAGAGAATCATGAGCTTATTATCGTACTTGCCATGTCTTACCTTCTTTGTTTCCCACAGGTGGGTTAATCTTTTTGTTCCAAAATTTTCCATTTCTGCTACACATGACCTTAGAATCATGCTTTTAAAGATGGGCATTGAAGATGCTTTTGCTGACAAGGCTGATTTTTCTGGACTCACAGAGGACAATGGTCTAAAACTTTCCTATGTAAGTTGATGGATTAGGGTCCTTGACTATACAATCTGGAAGTACCATTTAGAGACAAATAATTCACCCCTTTCATTTTACCAATGAGGAATTTGATGTCTAGAGAGGGAGTCTGACTCCTCCTAGACCACAGTCTCGCAAAGGTCATTGCCACTGCCCCAAATAAGCCACTGTGGAATTTCTTCCACCCTTGACCCTCACATTCTAAAATGATTCTAATGGAAAAACTTAATGATCAGAAATAATTCTGGTGACATGCAGTTCTGGAAAAGGGAGATGTTTAAGAGGTCACTCCTGGAAGCAAAAGGCCATGGAGAATGAGCTACAGTACTTCCCTAAAACTAGCCCTAAAATCATAGGCTACTTAGCCAAGTAGCCTTCATATTTAAGCAGCATCAAAACAGTAAGGCAAAGGGGTAGCTCAAACTTTCTTTATCTTTTCTTCTTTCCAAACCCTTGCTAAAATTTTTACTATTTCTTCAGGGATCAATAGTGTTTTTCTCCCTACAGGCTGCCCATAAGGCTCTGCTGCACATTGGTGAAAAGGGATCGGATGATGTTAATGATGTCACTGTCTCTGAAGTCATATCCATGGATCAGTCTGAAATCACTCTCCTTCATCCTATTATCCGATTTGATAGAACTTTTCTGTTGATGATTTTGGAGAAAAACACCAGAAGCATTCTCTTTCTAGGGAAAGTTGTGAATCCAACAGAAGTATAGTTGGGAAAGAAGCCACTGGGTAATTGTGTGTACATATTACAGTGGGAAATAAATAAATAATATAGTGCAGGTGATTGATGTGGGCTTGAACATGTTTTCCCTTGGGCAGGGTTGAAGATCGAACCCTGGAAGAACTGGCTGTGGAAGAGGATAATCTTGTGACGAAGCACTCAGATAGTCAATGAGTGTTTCATTATTTTCCGAAACACAGGGAGGTTCTATGTTAGTGTATCCCTCAGATTTACCACCAATAAGTTAGCTCCAGGAAATTTGATTTAGATGACAAATGTCTTTGCCTCTGCCCTCTGGGGAATAGCGGAGATGTAGGCCCTGCCTTTATATTTCAATAATAATATCAACAAACATAAAATTATACAAATGTTGTGGCATACATTTGGACTTTTCAACCTTCTTCCCTCCAAATCATCGGAATGATTCTCTGTGTTCTTGCCAGAATTTCCAATGATAGGCTCTCCCACTACAGGGCTAAATCACAGACCGAAATCTTATGCTTAGGGATGTAGCTTTTGTGACCTAATAAACTTAGGAGCGAAAAGCAAGAGTGAAATGAACTCCCTTGTACAAGCTCAATTCCTTCACCAAAATGTTTTCATTTTACTAATCTATAAGCTTTATTTATTTATTTTGGATTAGAATATTGGTATTATAAAAGTGTAATTTCTCTCAAAATCAATTTAGAAACCCAGTAAATTTCATTTAAACTCCCAGGAGTAATTCTTGTAGGTCTAGTAAAATTGACTCCAAAATTCATATGTAAGGGATAATAATCTATGAATAATTAATAAAACTTGGAGAAATAACAAGTATATGTTTCTATGGTGGGGGAAATATGATAAATTCATATAAATCAGAAAAGTGATATTTTAATATACATGTAAGCCAGTCAAAGAGAATAGAAATCTCAAGACAGACACAAACAAATGGAAGTTTTGTATGTGATAGAATTAGAATAAAAATATGAAGGAAAATAATGATTGATTTATACTAGCAGTCAGACAATGGACTTATGTGTAGAAAATACATTAATTTTTTTCTGTACAATAGAATAAATTCTAGATGGATTAGACACTCAAATGTAAAAAGAAAACTTTAACATTAGCGATGTAAAATATTTTATGAAATGGTGAATGGGGAAGGATATTTGTATATTAAGAATATTCAAAGCTCATAACAGAAAAATATCAGAAAATTTGATCTAAATAAAACTTTCTGATTAAATAAACACAGTTTAAATGGAAAGACAATTATAGACAAGAATAAGATGTTTAAAATTAGTACAAAAGGCACATGATTACCCATATAATAAATGCCCATAAAATAATAAGAAAACAGCACATAGACCAAGAGAAAAATAGGCAGAAATCAGAAAAAAACAGTCAATGATGAGTGGAAAAAATTGTTTAATAAATCTATGAAAAGTGCTAGTAGCTAAACCTGTCCTCAAAAGACTGATAGAACCAAATCCCTGGAAGTGGGGCCTCTTTGTTTGCTTTGTTGTACCTTAATTTTTTACATTTTTATTGTAGTATAGTACACATACAAATGGTACACAAGTCATAAGCATTTAGTTCAGTGAATTTTAACAAAATGAACATATCTCTGTAATCAGCACCCAGAAACAAAAAGGAAACATTATCTGCACCCCGGAAACCTCCTTTGTGTACCTGATATTTACTACCCCTAAAGTGTAACAGATGCTATCCCGACTCAAGAGCACAAGTCACTTTTCCATGGTTTTCATCTTTATGCAAATTGGATCATACAGGTTATACCTTAGGTGTCTGACGTTTTGTTTTGTTCTTTCTCTTCAGCACTAGGTGCTGAGTAGTTATAAGTTTTTTGGTCTTATTGTTGTGTGGTTGTTGTATAAAAATACCAACCACATTTTATCTATCTGTTCCAATGTTGATAAACGTTTTTGTATTTTCGCGGTTTGTAAGCTATTATAAGTAATGCCTCCCTAAGCAGGTTTTTTGGTGAAAAAATTCTCAAAAATATCTTGCTGATGGTTATAAATCCAGGGATAGAATTGACAGGGGTGGATATAATCAGCTCCCATAGACATCCTCTGGGATAATACCCAGATTCTCAACATCTGGGTGCAGTTTTGATTGGGAAGCTTTGCTAGGGAAATCTGTTGCAAAGTCATCATTCTCTTCAAGGATTTCAACATCCTGCCACTTGAATTCATTAGTTTTAATTTTTAATTTTTTATTACATGTTTACAATACTTAATGATTACATTCATCCTGGGGAGTTTTGTCTTCTAAAACTTGAGAGGTGTGGGGAGTTCCATTCTGCTTTCCAGAGGTATTTCTACTTAATTTCTGAGCCTCTTTCCCATTACATCTTTGGAAATAATCAAATGTCTTGAGAAATGTTCTGGTTGTGTGCTTGAGTTGCCCTACTTCTTCAGATCTGTCACTTCATTTTCCTGTGACCACTAAAAACTGACCTGGTTTATTGATTCACAAGCAACTTGCTGTTGGCCAGATTCGGCAAAATCCCCTTAGAAAAAAACACAAATCTCAGATACTTAGTAGAAGATAAAAAGGTTCTATTCTATGAACTTTTTCCTGTAGTTCTCATGACTTTTGTAGTCTTTGCATACTTTAAAACTTGATTTTAGTAATTCAGCTGGCTTTTCTATTTGTTTGTTATAAGAACATTGGCTTACCATGAACTATTTCATTTATATGGAAGCTGAAATGCACATGTGTTCTTTCATGTTTCTCAGGTTATTTGAATGTGCAGACCAGGTTAAGGAAAGATATTCTAGAGAAACACTTGCATGTATGTACTTAGAGACATGTAGCAGGAAGGTCACAGTTACTGTGTAATAAGGAAAATCTGCAAAAAACTGAACTGTCAATCTGGGAATGAACAATTAAATTAATATACTCACAGGATATAATATTGTTCAAATATCAAAATTAATGAATTTTAGCCATATGTCTAAGCATGAGTATTTCTCAAAAATCTCAAAAAATAATCTTGTCTAATAAAAGGATAAGGAGCAAAACAAAGTATAACACCACTCACATCACTTAAAGCTGTACAAAAATACCTAATCATTGTTGGAGATCTGTTATACAGCATGATGACTATAGATAATAACAATGTACTGTATATTTTAAAATTGTTGAAAGAAATTTTAGTGTTTTCAATCAAATAATAAATGATAAATATGAGAAGTGATAAATATGTTGATTACTTTCATTGTGGTAGTCATTTCTCAATGTATACATACGTCAAAACATCACATTGTATACCATGAATTCTTACAAATTTGTCAATTATATCTTTACAAAAATTAAGAAAAAAATAACACCTAAGCACTTCATGAATATACGCATATGAAAGAAAAGTATAAAATATAAATTGGAAATATATACACCAAATTCAAATTAATGCTTAATTCCAGGAGAATAAAGGTGTTGATGAGATTGACTAAGAGAATAATGAAAAATTCAAGTATATCTACAATTGTTTATTTTCACTTAATTTTCAAGGAACAAAGGAAAATATACAACCATTTTTAAAACTGTATGATTGCCCTCTGGTTGCTATATTATTTGCAATACTTCTGTGTTCTTGAGACATTTAAAAACTCAGTTCTCTCTGGTGAAGTGGTCCTAATTCCCATAAGAAGACTTAACAGCTCTCTTCTCCCTATTCCCACAGGTTCTTCTCCTAGACGTTTAATATGGTAGTACTAGGTACAATCTACTTTTTTTTGTCCATGCTGGAGATTGAACCCAGGGCTTCACACATGGTAGGCAAGTGCTTACCACTGAGCTACATCCCACCCCTCACAATCTATTGTAATAAACTATTGTTCACATGTTATTAGTTTCATACAAGAAATTACACAAGGAACCAACTCATACTCTGGTAGGTGAATAGCTTAACTGAATCAGAGTAACTTGTGGTGAGGTCCAGGCATTAGTATTTTTTAAGGACTTCACATGATTCTAATGCATAGCCTGTGGTAAAAAAATCTGTTTTGCGTTTGAGCTTCATGAAAGCAGGGATTCCTGAAGGCTGAGTGAAGGTCTCCCTTGTCATCTTTTATGTCTAACACTTTACACAAGTAATGCCATAAAGTTAGTGGTCTGTGTATGATCATGGAACAGTACCCGTGGCATTCCTGTTAATATTAACATGAGTTCATCCATTTAGTAAGACCATGAGAAGAAAAAAAGTAACTCACTAGGAGCTACAGACACAGTGACAGCAGCAGGCTCTTCTGAAAGGTCATGTTAAGTCACAGCTTTCCTTATTACCAGAAGGTACATCCTTGAAGGGTCTGGTTTGGTCTTTGCACATAACACTACCTTGCAGAAAGTGATGGACTATGTCATATAAAACAAATGTTAGGGCATTTTCTGGGGCCAAAGCTCTTCACACATAATTATTTTAAATGTCTTCTTCCTTATGTTGAGTGTGATGAGTAATTTTATGTGTCAACTCAGCTAGGCATTATCTCTCAGGTAGGTGTTTAACAAAACCTTGATGTTGCTGTTGTCTTATTCAGAAGTAATTAACATTTCAATTAGAATTTGGGTGAAGGGGGTTACCTTTCAGTAGAAGGCCTTATGATAAATGACTGGAGTCTCTTGGAAAAAAATAATTCTGCCTCCAGACTGCTTTGGACTTGATACTGCAGCATCTACTTTTTTCCTGGAACTCCATCCTGCTGACCTTGCTGATTTTGGCCTTGTTAGGTCCCATACTCGTATAAGGCAAAATATCTCTCTCTCTCTCTCTCTCTCTCTCTCTCATATAATTATGTAATCTAAAATTATATATATAATTATATATACATATAATTTATTTGAAGTTCCTTGACTAATCTAATGAGTTTGAGACCATTTCTCTGAAGTTCCTTGTGGAAGTAAAAAACAACTGTTGCTTTTTTTTATAACTTTGGTTATAGAAAATATAACATAATTTTTCTATAACTTTGGTTATAGAAAATATAACATAATTTTTCTATAACTTTGGTTTTGCCCACTCAACTCTTAATAGCAAATGAATTTATCTAGTCACTTTATGGCAAATTCAGCCACTGATGAAAATTTCTACTCACTTTTACTTTAATATATGTCTAAATTTATTTATTATTTATTTAAATATATGTCCAGAATTTCTTCCACCTTTACCTTATTACTTCATGATGAATGAATTAACATAGAAGGAAAGAATTTAATCACATATTGACCTTATATGAGGCAAAAGATTCTTGTCCAAGGCAGTTAATGTTTTTCTACATTGGTTTCTGTTAATATTTTCTTTCCCTACTGGCTGCTACCTATCCCTAATGGGATTGATTCATTTGGCTTCTTTCCTGCCTGGATCTTCCTTGAGGCTTCCTTACTGCATTTTCCCTATGCCACCTTAAGTTATCATCTCTTTCAATGTTTTAGGCACCCCTTTGTGACGTGAAGACTGCGAGTTATTCTCCTTACACCACACAGACTTTCAGTGTCTCAGAAACTGTCCTCATGAATGCACACCATAATACTTCTTTCAGCCCTTGCTATGCTTCTAAAAGACCATGTTGAGTATATGGCTTATCCACTTAGATTTCAGACTGCCAGATAAAATCCTAGAAATTAATGTAAGGTTCCTAAATGTATATGAAGTTTCTCTTGACCTCTTTACTTGCGACTCAGGTGAGGCAGGTAGAGGAAGTAGGGTAGTAGCATGTTTAGACTCCCTTTTCAAAACCTGGTATATTAATCTCTGCTTCTCAAAGTAAGTGGTACAGAAATATAATTGTTGTGAACAGTCTAGTGCCTCTTGAAAAGTGAGAACATATTTTTTTGGAGAACTCAGCCTAAGGAAGTTTCTGATGTATTTATGTGGATAGCCATGTCCAAGATCCATGATTGAAAGAAGACAAAGATGAAGCCTTTTAAAGAGAATAGGGCTGCTCTGAGAAGGCATGCATTATAGGTCACAGTCAATACTAATGTATACATGTGCCATAGGCACACTGAACTATCAAAGTAGCCATCAAGAAGATAGTTATAGGAGAAATAGTTTCCTGGGACAATAGGATGAAGATGACTTTGGAGCTTATGATCAAGTCTTTTGTCACAAGGACTATGCCCCCCCCCATCATGCACAGATGTTTTCCTGGACTTTAGGGTGAGGCACTTTGGTGCACAGAAAATGCACTTTTAGTTAATAAATACAGTAAATGACCTCCATTCTGGGGTGTCGACTTGACTTTGTTTAATTTGCTCACAATGCTTTTGAATCTGGTTCTTAGAAAATGATTACAAATTCCTCACAATGTAGTGTTAAATAAGCAGTCTGAGAACATGATTATCACATTGAGGCACAATTATCCATTTTGAGTGAAAGGAATTTGTTTTGGAAAATATTTCTCAGTATGAACTCTTGCCCCTAAGAATAAGAGCAAAGAATTAAAAGAGAGGGTGGATTAAAAGAGGCAGAGAGAAGTAGTGTGATTTGGAGAAATTTTTGCATTCTTTCTTTGTACTTAGAATATTTGACAGTTTTTATAATATGTAAATATCATTTGGACATAAATAGTATAAAAAGAATCAACATATGAAAAATCTCCTGTGTTCATGAATTGAAACACTTATTATTGAGATGAAAAGTCTATCCAAAGTGATATATGGATTTTATACAACCCTCAGTAAAATAGTCAAGGCATTTTGTGAAGAAATATAAAAACATATCCTGAAGTTTGTGTGGAATATCAAGGAAAAACAAATAGAAAAAAACCTTAGAAAGAACAGTCTTTTCAACAAATGATATTGGGGAAATACTGTATATCCATATGTAAAAGAATTAAGCTGTACCTCTTCTTATACCCTATGGAAAACTTAAGTCTAAATGCAGCAAAGAACTAAACTTAAAGGATAAAATTATAAAGTTCTTAGAAAGAATCATAGGGATGAATCTGCATGTCACTGGATTTGTCAAAATTTCTTAGATATGATACCAAAAGCATATACAACAAGAGAAAAAGTAAGTGAACTGGTCTTCATCAAAGCTAACAACTTTTGTGAATCAAAAAAACTATCAAAAGAAAATAGAAGGAAAAAATTGAATCAAAGCTTTTGTAAGTAAGGAGAGAAAAAAAGGTTGAAGAGAGAGGAGGGGAATGGTAAAGAAAGAATCAAGACATATTATGTACAGGTACAAGTTCCCCACAATGAATGTATACAATGAATGTATATCAAAAGTGTACCAATAAGATTAATTTAAATTTTTTTCTAAGATGTGTGCATAGTGATAATGCCGATGATTGCAAGTTCAGTGAAGGAATGAACTTTACCTGTTCTGTTTGCAAAAACGAAACAAAACAAACTATCAAGAGAGTGAAACAAACCACCAGAAAAATGAGCAAGACATTTAGAAATCATATATCTGATCAGGAAGTTTTACCTACAATATATAAAGAACTCCTACAACAAAATATAAAATAATATATAAAGAACTCAACAACAAAAATAACCCAATTAAAATATGAACAAAGGGCTTGAATAAATATTTCTCTTAAGAAAAGTTCAAATGACCAAAATAACATGATTTTGGTACACCATAATTTGCTATTAAGGAAATTAAAATCAAAATGAGACACCCACCACTTCACATTCAATAATATAACTATTTTTAAATAGTGGAAAATAAGTGTTGGAAATAATGTGGAGAAATTTGGATTATTGGTTATTGGTGATGGGAATAAAAAATGATACGGTCTCTGAGGAAAACAGTTTAACAATCCCTCAAAAAGTTAAACCTAAAATTACCAACAGATTCAGCAAATTCACTTCTAAGTAACTACTCAGAAGAACCGAAGGCAGTGACTCAAAGAGATACTTGTACATCATTGTTCATTAGCAACATGACTCACAGTAGGTAAAAGATGGCAACAATCCATGTGTCCACCAACAGATGAATGGATAAATATAATGTGGTAGATATATGTGCAACAGAATATTATTCAGCCATAAAAAGAAATGAAGTTATGTAACATCCTATAACATTGTGATAAACGAATAAGTCAGACACAACAGGTCAAGTATTACATGACTCAACATATATGAGGCACATGGAGTTATAAACATCATAGAGACAAAAAGTAGAATAGATTTTACAGGGTAGGGGGCTCTGATAGTGGTAATGAGAATGAAGAATCGGTGCTGAATAAGGAATTTCTATTTGGGATGATAAACAAAGATCTGAAAATGGAGAGTGATAATTGCCCAACATTGTGAATGTACATAATGCCAATAATTGTACTTTTTGTGGCATTAGGGATTAAGCCCAGGGTCTTTGCACTAAGCTACAGTCTCAGATCCTCACATTTTTTTTTTTTTAATTTGAGACAGGTTCATACTAACTTGCTTAGGCAGGGCTCAAACTTGCTATCCTTCCCCTCATTCTCCCAGAGTGCTGGGATTACAGGTATGAGTCACCATGCCCAGAAAACTGTGCTTTTAAAAGTGGTTAAAATGTAAAAAAAATAAAATAAAACAAAAACCACATCCAACCAAAACAAACATAAATCAAATTTGCTTATGCATTTTTAAAAGCATATTCCACACATCAAAAATATCTTGGGTAATATGGGGCAAATATGATATTAAACAAGTTGATATTCTCTTAGTGCCTTCAGATAGAGCAAAGCCCTGTTGACATTTTTTTTTCTGTTCAGTAAATCTATTTTGGATTTTAAAAAACATTGTCCTCCAGAACTGTAAGGAAATGAATTTCTGTTGTTTTAGCTGGGAGTGTGTGCCTGTAATCCCAGTAACCTGAGATTCTGGGGCAGAAGGACTGCAAGATGAAATACAGCATAGGCAATTTAGTGATTTAGTGAGACTCTGTCTCAAAATAAAAATTAAAAAGGACTTGGAATTTAGCTCAGTGCAAAGACCCTGGGTTCTGAACCCTGGAGATTATGGAACAAGTGTAGCTTCTCCACTTTTTCTTTCTTGAATAAGGTCATTCAAATTCCAGCAGCTCACACCTGAGATTCTGTTTTCTCTGAGTCCCCATTTGGAGCAAATTTACTGTCTATCTGGGAATACCTGCATTGTACTGTCATATTAGTGAAAGATAAACTTTTACTCTTTTGAGTCACAGAACTGTTTATCTTTGTAAAAGCATCAAATATTATACCAAGGAATATAGAAATTGAAGTGGTATTCAACTGTAACTAAAACTTACACTATGTGGCTTTGCCTTAGTGGATAATTTATACAAAATGAAGAAGTTGACAATGAAAACTGGGGATATAGATACTATTGTTTAGTGAAACAATAGCAGTGAAATATTGTTTAGTGAAAAAATATTGGGTGCGTTATCATCCATGATAACTTGGAAGTCAGACCAAAGACCTACTAAGCCTGAATTTCTAGAAGGAGAGATTAGATAATGGAATGTTACTGGTGTATAATTGTCCTTACTTGCTACATTTAGCAAAGTGTCTAAAGAATGAGATGCACACAGAAAAGAATTGCTAAATTTGAGATTAAAGATAGAAAACAATAGTCTGACAATTAGTGCTTATACCAGTTTGCTCAGACTGTAACAATCAAATACCATAGGCTAGGTGATTTATGCAACAGAAATTTATTTTCTCACAGAATGAGAACTGAAGTCCCAGATCAAAATCTGGCAAGGTTTATTTCTGGTGAAAATGCTGTTACAGATTTGTAAATAGCTGCTTTATAACTGAGTCCTCACGTGGCCTTTCCTCTATGCATATGCATGGAGAAAACTATTTGTCCTTTTGTCCTTTTGTAAGACCACAAAACCTATCATAATAAGACTCCACCATTATGATGGCATTTAACCTTAGTTATAGCCTAAAATACTGTATTTACTCCTAATATAGTCACCCCTAGGCTTAGAACTTCAACATATGAATTTAGTGGGGACATAATTCAGGCTGTAATAGTGTTCTTGCAACAGTTAAAATGACAAATACTGCTGGATTCAAATAGAAAGAATTAGAGCTGAAAACGTATTTAACTAAAAAGGCTCATTGGAGTTCCTCAGAGTAAAAATGGCAAAATAGAGAAATTTAAAAGCCCACTTCTCCACAAAAGCAACTAATAAATTAGCAGAATCTGTCAAAATTACTTTTTCAGAAATCCAGAGATGAATCAAAAGCTTGTAGAAATAGCAGGATGATTACTGAAGAAAATAATTATCAATTAAAGGTGCATAAGAAGACAAAATATTGTTTTAACTTTAATTTTATTGGTACAATTTAGATGTACATGATGATCACATTCATTTTAGGGAATTTTACCTTTACATGATGTATTTTGATGCTTCTATTTTTTCCCATTCTCCTCCCTTCCCTTCAACCTCCCTTCCCTTCCCTATTTACAAAAGCCTCATTTCCATTTTTCCTTCTTTTTTCATTGTTTTCTTTTTTCTTCCTTCCTTCCCCCACTACCTCCTTAGTTCCCCTTTCCCTTTGAACAATTTTTTCCTATTTCACATTATCTATTACACATTTTGGTCTCTATATTTTCACTTTCTCACACCAGAGAGACAATGTGATATTTGCACATGTGTGTCCGATTTATTTCACCTAAGAGTATAGCTTCAAAGTGCATTCATTTAGCTACAAATGTCTCAAGTTTATCCTTCTTTATGGCCAAATACTACTCCATTGTATAGAAAAACCACATCTTTTTAACCCATTGATCAATTGATGGGCATTTGTGTTGTTTCCAAGATTTAGCTATTACAAACTGTGCTGGTATAAATATGGGTGTGCATATATCGCTGTGGTATGATTTTAAGTTTTAAATTATAGTTATCCTTTATCCCTTTCAGAAGCTCAGTGGTGGCCATGAAGACAGCTCATGTTCTGTGGAGAATGCTGGTATCAGAGGGAGAAAGACGGACTTTTCCCTCAAAGGGTTGTAGTTGTTTGCTTTGATTTACTTACTAGCTCCCTAGTGGGTATTCTGGAAAGTTTGCCTTTATTTCATCTAAAAATTTCAGTGCTGAGGTGGTTATCTAAAAAAAAATCTGCTGAAAACATTTAAAGACAAATGAGTCAGTCAGTACTCCTTGAGGAAATGAGTAAGAGTTGGAAGAAACAATACACTAACCCAAAAGCTTGAAAAGAAAGTCTGAAAATGAGTTCTTTTGGGGGAATATGGACATTCAAATGACCTACCACATTTCTAGAAATCTGTAAGTTTAAATACAAGCAAGTGTATTCTTAGGAAATACCTGAGGACCTATACCTTAACTTTGGCTAACCATCCAGCTCTATGCAAATAGGAAGCGGAAGCTGAAACAGAATTATAGCAGCAAGGCTAAGTATTAGAGACACAAGATAATGTGTTGACTGAGTCCATTTGCAATGACTTTTTGTAGGGGAGGAGGGTAAGTTCCTGATATATAAGAAAATCTCTGTCCATTTATTAGCTGACCCCTAAATTAAAGTACCAAAGATTTCACTGAACATATATGAAAAGAATACAGACTTTAGAAAATTTGGCCAAAAATGTAACTAAACAAACACTAAGAGCTACAACAAGGAGCAAGCAAAAAATTCCTGCAACAGGAAAATATCTGATTTGCAGAATCCCCACATTATAATACTCAAAACCCCCAAAATTCAACAAAAAGCTGCATAGCTTATGGAGAAATAAGAAAATATAAGAAAAAATACTGTGGTGAAAGAAAAGAATTAATAAAAAAATGTCCTGGTGAAAGCCAGAAATTGGAATTACTGAAGAAGGTCTTTAAAATAACTATTTTAAGTAAGTTCAAACAGGTAAAGTACACCACATGATAGAAATGAAAGGAAACACTGAAAATGATGTCTTACCAACTAAAGAATATCAATGAAGAGATAGAAATCATAAAAAGTAATCAAACAAATTCTGGAGTTGAAAAACATACAGTAATTTTAATGAAAACCTCACTAGATGATTCAGCAGTCAATTTGGATAGGTAAAAGAGAGGACTGAAAAATTTGAAGATAGGCCAACTGAGAATCAGAAACAAAAAAGAAAGCCTAAGAGACCTATGGTACACTATTAAGTGTACCAACATATGTATAATGGAAGTCTCCAAAGTAAAGGAGGAAAAAGGGGAAAGCAAAACTAAAAACTTGCCCAACTTGTTGAAAGATATTAGTATTAACCTACGAAGATGAACTTATCCCAAGTAGGATAAACTGAAAGAAATCCATGCTGAGAAATTACAGTCAATCTATCAAAAGGACAGGACAAAGGTAATTCTGATAGCAAAAATAGAGAAGCAACTCAATTGTAAGGATTCTCAGTATGATTAACAACTTATGTTTCATCAGAAACCATTGTGGACAGGAGAAAATATGATGACACACTAAAGTAATGAAAGAAAAAAGTTGTCAATGGAGAATTCTAAATCAAGAAAATTATCCTTGAAATTAAAGGAGAAATGAAGAGATTGCTAGAAGAGTAAAAAATCTGAGGGAGTCTTTTATAAGTAGACCTGCCTTTAAAGAAATAGTAAATCATTTCTGACTGAAAGGAAAGGATATCAGACAGCAACTGAAATTCACCTGAAGAAATTTAGAATAATTTCAAAAGTAACTAGATAGGAAAATTAAGAAAAAAGCATCAGTAACATATTTTTCATTTGCAACACCTTTTTTTCTGTAAGGTTTAAAAGACAGTTGTTTAAACAATAATTATAAATCTATGTTGATATACACACAATGTGTAAAATAAAGATATAATTTGTGACAGTAAATAAATTCAGAAGTGAGGCAGAGCTATATATGAGCAATTTTTGTACTATTTTAAATAAATCAATATTAACCCAAACTAAATAGTTATAAATTAAGATACTAATTATAATCATAGGCAAACACTAAGAAAATAACTAAAGTCTATAGTAAAATAAACTACCAGGGAATTGAAATTATACACTAGAAAATATCCACTCAACACAAAAGAAGACAGTAATCAAGGAATTGAAAAACTAAAAAGTTATGAGACTTTTAAAAATTAAATAGAAAAATGACAGCTAAAAGTTCTTTTTAATCAGTAATTACATTATATATAAATTAAGTAAAATCTCCAATTATAGGGCAGTCACGAACAGCATGGACATAAATAGTTTGAAAGTAAAGGTTAGAAAAGGATATTTCACACAAATAATAATGAAAATAGAACTGGTATGGCTGTAAAAAGGACATTATATAATGATAAATTGTCAATTTGTTAAGAAGATGTTTCAATTGTAAGTATGTATACATCTAAATACAGACTCAAAATACATGAGTCAAAGGCAGAACTGAAGGAATAAATTAACAGCTCCACACCAATGTTGGAAAGTTCAATATTCTGCCATCAATACTAGTAAGTACAGCTATATAAAAGGTCAACAAAGAAATAGAAAGTTTAAATAATTTTATAAAGCAATTATATCAAGTTGGACCTTTATCTCACACTATATATAAAAAAAGAACTAAAAAGTCATTGAACAGAAAAGGACTATTAAGATCTGTCAGTTTATAAGGTAGGTTCAGTCATTTAGCAAAGATCATATTAGAGTTGTTTCTTTTTCACTCAGTACCTCTGGTTCAAATGGCCTCCAATGGACAGAGCAAGAGGGTGGGGAGGCAAAGAAATAAGATGGATAATAACTGTGTATAGAAAAAAAGCTTAGGTGTTGTTGCTGGCGCACAGGACTGGTTGAATGTAAATAGATTGAAAGTTTATTGAGTTTCAAGACAATTAGTACTGCCAGAGAATAAACAAACTAATTCTTAGAGTCTGCAACTATAGAGCAATCCTTTGGCCTCCATACCTACACTAGAGGAAGAGGGCTGTGGAAAATCATGTGTTCACCAGGAGGAGAAGGTCTCCCTAAACTCACCTGTGATATGGCTATGAAGAACACTGGACAAGGAAATTTCATACAGAGAGAAAAATAAAGAATTGATTTGGAACTTCTCTCGTTTACTGAGGCAGGGAGTCCTCAGAGTGACTGACTAGTAAGATTTTATTATTGATATAAGCCAGCAATTGTTGTATATCTTCAATTATTCCATGTATTAATAGGAATTTCACTGTTTTTTTGTCCCTATCTGATCACTGTATATTGAGGATTTGAGAATTATCTTTCAGTTCAATAAGAGCCAAATGAAATTTGAGCTGAATACAGCAACTAGGTAAAGTATTGAATTATCTCCTTTCGAGAGGGAGTGAGTGTACTTGGTTGGGAGAAGGAATGTGCATTAAGATATTTGGTGAACAGAGGATCAAAAAGAGATAACTAAGTTTCCTTCAAAGATCTGTGCCTTGTCCTCCAGATATCTGTGACTTGTTGTAACCAACACATTAATATTCTAACCAACAAATGTATATTAATGAATGAAAGTGTCCTATGCTACAATTGAGTAAATGAGATTAAGAGGCAGATATCCCCTTTCCATCACCTCTTTTCTCATTTTGCCAGTTGGATGAAAGGCAATCTGGAGTCCAAGAGTAGGGAAGAATCATCACACAAAGGAGCCTGAACCTCTCAATCACCATGTAGAAGAAACTACTCACCTATCATGAACAACTGCTTTAGACTCTTAAATGAGAGTCCAACAATCTTCTAATTTATTAAGCCATGGAACAGTGAGTTTTATTTTATAAAATGGTATCACCTTGATTTAGAAATGTACCAATATTATCCCCAGTATACAGATGAGTAAACAGAGGCTAAGGTGTTTCAAGAACTTTCCTAAAGGTATGGATATACAGTGGTGAACCAGTCCTTGCTGGTCTCACTCTGGAGTCTCTGGTCTTGACTAGGACCATATGTGCCTCCTGGGAAATATTAGCAACAAGGGACAATCACAACAGTGCTGACCTCTTCCTGAAATTACTTAATGTTGCAGTAGGAAGCTACCCACAAAGTAAATTAAGGGCAAAAAACCCAAAAGCAGTCAGAAAGCTTTATCAATGTTTGAGGAACCACGAGTTTCCAAGAAGCCATTTAGAAAGTTGGAACTGAATATTACAATCCCAATATCTCCTTCAGGAGTGAGAGCATCACAAATCCTCTTGATACATTCATTTAGTCTTTGATTTAACAGCATCATTGGAGGGACTGCTACATTCTAGGGCCTGTTCTAACAAAACAAAACAAAACTCTTTATGGAATTTACATTCTACATGTGGAAGGACAAGCAGCAAACTAAATAAATGCTATGGAGAACAACAATAGGAAAAAGCAAGAACAATAGTTCAAATATAATGGTGCCTTTTTGCAGGCTGGAAAATCATGAGTCAGTCTCTCCCTCTCTCTCTCTCTCTCTCTCTCTCTCTCTCTCTCTCTCTCTCTCTTGCTCTCTCTCTGTCTCATTACACTTCCCAGAATTTGAGATGAACCACCCCCACAAAATCTAAGTTGATTTTTCCTACCCCTATCACTTATTTGTTTTATGTTCCTGCAAATGATTAACTTTGCAAGGTGAGATTTTGCAAGGGTTTGTCTCAGTCTGCATCCGTCCTCCCCCACTCTGTTGTAGTAACTGTGTTATCTACTTCCTATCTAGATACTGCCTAGACAAGGGCCCTACTCTTTACTAATTGTGGGCCTTCTACAGGAGCAATTCCCTCTGATATTACTCCACTTCCTGCCTCTACCCTCAATTCTCTCCTATTTTTTCAAAGAGCTAGACTAATACCACAAATGTGCATTTCATAGTCAGAGATACTTGAGTACAAATCTTGATTCTATTACTGTCTACAGGAATTTGGCAAATTACTTTATGGCTAAGTAGCATGAAATGGGCATGTGAGAGAAACATCTTGAAGTCATTGCCTAAACTAAGGATTTTGCACTTAAATATGCAATTTTCTCAGAAAGGATAGTATGGGAATCAGATAAGCCAAGAATTAAAGTTTGAGTACACCCTGAGCAATGAACCCTAACTGGAGATGCTGGGAAAAAAAGAGGGGAAGCTAAATGGAGAGCGGAGGAAGAAAGTCAAAAATTCTCAATATGAACTCAAGATCAACAACAGTTCTGAGGACTTTGGTCCTTACAAACACATCCTTTTTTCTTGGTAACGGATATATATTCATATTTTAATTAATATATATTCTACTTCTTATTAATCCACACATAAACTGTTTCTATGGGAGCTAAATTTATTCTTTAACATAATGAATATTAATACACAATCACAATAGATAATGAAAGCACATGAATATTATTTACAGATCCTAAAATTGGAGCTCAGTGAAGTGACTAATGAGATGTTTGGAAGTGACAAAATTTGAGGTTGTATATGAAATAATTGCATCTTTTTAGGCAGGGACATTTTTGAAAGAAAGTCTATGAGCAGATAGTGGGCACTCATAAGCATGGGTTCTAGTGTAAATATATTTCTTTTTTGGCAACTGAAGCATCAATTGTCCCCTTCCTAATGATGCTCCAATTTTCTTTTCAAATTTCTATCTCTTTGCCCTTTATATTGAGTCTAGTTAAATCAATGAATCTCCTCTCTAGGAGATAGGCACATGATCTAAATTTGGGTAATCTAATGCTCTGTGGCTAGACTTTGAATCTTAGTTGTAGGGATGAAAAGACTGAAATGGTCTGAGATCCAGACAATTAACATATCAGTGTTCTAATTAGAACAATCATTCTATAACATCATTCTTGCTCATTTCCAGCCCAATTCTCCAGTTTCCCACTGGTTCTGTCCTTAATATTATAATAATAAATTGATTCTTACTTAAGTTTCTTGAATTATTTTCTGTTTTTCCTAACTTTTGAAGAGTTTTAGTAGAAAGAACATATGTAATATACCAACAACATGCTTGGCTACTAGTATCAGAGTATAGATTTATATTCTGGTGCTACAAGTTGCTCATATTCTCTGGGCCTCAGCTTCTTTATTTAGAAAAAAGGAGGTGATAAAAAGGCACTTACAGAGTTTTTATGTGGTAAGTGCCCATTAAATGTGAACTTTTGGTTTTATGTAACAATAACTAAATCTTTAAAATTTAGTATTCCTACTCTTTTCTCCCTCTCTTTCTGTTATAAGGAGGAATACCCTATTACTTGTGCAGCACCAAGACATGGGATTTTATTGTGCTGGTTAGAATGATGGATAGAGATACTGCAGAATGGAAAGACTCTTAAAATGTTAGCTCAATTTACCTAGGAAAAGACCAGGAATTACTCCTATGAAAATGGTGACTATTTAAATTGGTTTTCAATGTTGTTACATAGTAACATTAAAGCATGGTTGAGCAAACACACAACAAGCTTTCCTTTGTCATTTATTTCTAAGAATTTTAATTTTAATGATATAAGTTAGATTTATAGGAGTTGAAGGAAGGGGAGTGGGATGGGGGAAAAAAAGAAACCAAGATACAACATGTACAAGTACAAATTCCCTATGATGCATGTGATCATTATATAAAGCTTTCCTTTGTACTCATTAAAATAAATTAAGATGTGAATTCCAGGTGGATGAGGATTCTTCCTCTGATTTGATACTGAGAACTTCAGTTGAAACATTGCATTTTTTTGTCATCAACACAGACAGTTAAAATTTTGACCTGAATAGTCCCTATTGTTCCTAACAATTCTGAGGGTCCGCTGAAAGATCTTAAAGGATTTTGTCCATATTATTTAACTAGTGTTTACTTCAAAAACACTGAGGACCTTTAAACTTTTCTCATTAACCATTTTCTCTTTTGCATCTGGTAGCTCCAACGTTATTCTAGTCGGAGTTCAAATGCCTTTTCCCAGTGGAGCAAGACTATCTGAGAAAAATCTCTGTTTTAATAAAATGATTTTATTAATGGATTATTTTTTCTTATTGCTTATTCTAAATTATTCCCAGAATTTGGTAAATCCCTGGGAGTTTAAATTTATTCAGATAATATTTTTTATAGAAATGCAGAATTTTTAACTATTCAAAAATACTACATTTGTACAGAGTTTGAAAATAAACTATATTTTTGTTGTAGAGATATACATACAAACCTGTTAACTGCAGGTAGCTTTGAGTCATAAGGAGTGGAAGTACAAATGAAGGTGTGGACATAGGAATTTTAATTTTTCTTTTATGCACTTCATTTTTTGAACAATGAAAATGTTATACTTTTATAATTGTGTGGCTTTTAAAGCTGTGGATTTTTTTCCAAAGATATTTTCTCAGGTGGTCCATCGAAATAAACTCTGTATAAAGTATTTTATGTAACTCAAATTTTATGATAAATCATCAGAATTGTTTCTTGCCTATGCCCTTTACTCTCTTATCCTTCTGTCACTTTGTCACACTTACTTTGAAGTGTTGCAACCTCAATTAAATAAACTTTTGCCATGGCTATGTCTGAGAAGCTGAGGAACTGGAGAAAAAGTGCACATAATAAATGAAAAATATTAATGAATAACGACCACACATTTAAAGTAGGCTCTTAATGCTTCTAGTATACCTTATTATTTGTTACTAATTCATTAAATCTGCTGATTAATAAATCTTATTCTCTGTCTTCACATTTTCAATATCATTTCCTCCAACTTCTCTTCATTGATGACATTATCCTACCTTTGTAATAAAAATTGAAATAAATAACAGGAGAATATTCACAGATTTCCCCATCTGCTTAGCAACATCTATTCCTCTATAACCTAACTTTCTGCTTATTACAAAGATGAACTTCCTTCACTCTTTTCAAAAATCATCTTTTTACTAGATTGCATACCTTTTGCCTACTTCTTTTTTTAGTTCCAGCAGCTATCCCATTTCTGTCCTTAAAAATTATTTTTTAAACTCTAATGGATCATTTCAATATACATATAAATTTCCCATTTTCTTCTGTCACAAAAGAAAAAAAAATTAAATCTTATGTCCCTGCTATGTCATACCACATCTCTTTACTCATCTTTCATAGCAAAAGTTAAAAATTTTTTAAAACGAGTTCTCTAATTCTTCTCATCTCATCTCATCCACTATTCCTCACCACTGCCGCTTTCTTTCTCACTCTCATACAAACATGCACATATCATTATAATTTATTGAATGAATTAATTATATTGAGAACTTACCATTCAATTAGTTTTCACAAATGTATAGTCTTCAAAATCCACCATGAATTCAAGAAATAAAATATTTGCAGCAATCTAGAAAGTTTCCTTGCATCTTTTTCCAATCGAGTTCCATCTTCACCTCAAATAAAAACTGTTTCTATTTATATAGCCATAGATTAACTTATTCTGAAATCAATTAAATGAAATTATATTAAGCGAACTCAATATTTCGTAGAAATATGCCTCGTACATTCATTCTTTACTGTAAAGCCTTAAATTTCATGTGCCATGTGTTACCTTGACTTTTTTTTGTAGTATTGAGGATCAAACTCAGGGGTGCTCTACTACTGAGATGTAACTTCAGCCCTTTTTTACTTTATTTTGAGAAAAATTCTCACTACATTGCCCAGGTTGTCCTTGAACTTCTTACCTCAGCCTCCCAAGTAACTTGGATTATAGGTGTGTGCCACCTTGCCCAGCTCCTTGAAATGGTCAAGCCTCACAGGGCCCAAAATGTTAAGTGGTGAATTTCCCTGCTTTTTCCAGGCGTGCTCTTTGCCTAAGCAGGAAAAGTCCATCACCTGGATAGCCTTCCTATCATCTAGAAAAAGGTGTACTCTATGTGGTCTTTAATCTAACAAGTTTCACTTCCCCACCGGCTTATAAAACTATTCAAGGAAGCCAATTAATCCTCCCATTGGAACCAGGTATTACTCCATCCTCCTCTCTAAGAAGACTCCCTCTCACAGCCACTTCTGCACTACTCTAGAGTTCAACACAATGTGGTCTTGCATGGCATGTGGAATCCACCTCCATAAGGCTATATGTGACCAGTAAATAGCTGCCATATTCATCTGTTGAATGTCAGGTGCCTTGTACTCAGCCATTCCCAGAATTCAAGGGTATAACTCCTTCTGTTACCAACAGAGTCAATAGGAAGTGATCAAGCTCAAATTAATGTCTTTGAAATTTCTTATATTTCTGTTTGTATCACCAGGTTGTTTCTTCTATTGCTGAATTATATTCCATTGTAGTGATATAGTATAATTTGTTTATTCAATTCCCTATTCATCAACACTGGATTAATTTTCACATAAGTGGCACTAGGGATCAAAGTTGCTATTAAAATTCTTATACAGGACTGGGGATTTAGCTCAGTGGTTTCGCCACCTGCTGTGCAAGCGCAAGGACCCGAGTTTGATCCCTGGTACCACACACACACAAAAAAATCTTATGCAAATCTTTTGTGGGTGTAGGTTTGCATTGCTTTAGGGTGAATACTTAGGAGTGGAATTATTGAATCTTATGTTAAGTATATGCTTCAATTTATGGAAAACCGCCAAAATGTTCTATATTCCACACTCAATATATTACTGTTATGGTAGCTCTACACCCTTTTTCAACAGTAACTGATGTCAATCTTTAACTTTAGCTATTCTAGTGAGTGTGAAAAAAATCTCATTTTAGTTTAGATTTTACCAATGCCTAATGATTGGGAGCTTTAAAATATTAATAAGCTATTTTAAGACAATATTTGATTTACAGAAAAATTGAGTAAATTGTACATAGTTTCTCTATATTCCCCTCATGTTTCTCTATTATTATCATCTTGTTTTAGCGTTATATCTTCATTACAATTACTTAACCAATACTGACACATTATTATTAACTAAGGAGCACAGCTTACATTGTTTCACTCATGGTATTAAACAGTTATAAAGGTGTAACAAATGCACAGTGACATGTATCAATTAAAAATATGTAATCACATGCATAAAGTTTCACTAGCCTAAAAGTCCCTTGTGTTCTACTTGTTCATCCCTTCTGACTTCCCCCAATCCCTTAGCATCACTAATCTTTTTACTGTCTCTCTACTTTTGTGCTGGCCAGAATTGCATATAGTTAGGATCATATAGTATGTTGCCTTTTTAGAATGGCTTCTTTTATTTAGCAATACACACTTAAATTTTCTCTGTTTGTTTCATGGCTTATTGCTGAATGATATTCCATTGTATGGATATACCTCAGTTTGCTTATTCATTTATCTCTTCAGCAAATCCATTCAGCCACACCAAGAATTATGCTAATCAAATCAATTGGGTGTGGGTGTTTTTTGTTTATTTGTTTGTTCTGTTTTGTTGGCTTTTGGTATTTTGAGACAAGGTCTTGCTATGTAGTTCAGGCTGTCCTTGAACTCCCAGCAATCCTCCTGCCTCACCCTCTCAACTGATGGGATCACAGGCATGCACCATTATGCCCAGTTTAGTTGGGCATTTCTTACTCAAGTTGACACAATTGTTAATTATCACAATCTACCCCTTGTCTGCCCAACAACTAGACAAATTTTCTTAAACCATACTTTGCCTCCAGATACAAAGACAAGTTCTTAATTGGCTTAACATGGTATGACTATCATGCTTACAAACAGAAATGCACTAATTCTCTCCTCAGGATAAAAAGTTAGTTTTATTTGGGCGAGGATTACTCATAGCATTTCATAACTTGAACATTATAACATAGTTTAACAATACTTAAGAACCAATATTAAGTCTACTAACATCATATTACATGGGACATATATTATCATAGCATAGAACTATTATAACCAAAATACTAATTTCTGTAATGATCACGAGTTCATAGCTGACATTTTATAACTACTTTCTTCTACTACCCATTCTGTATTCCCTTAGCCTTCAGCAAACACTTCAGAAGGGCTTGGTTCTTTCCCTGCTATGTTGACTCATACCTTCATTCCTGAAGGTTCTGGGCCATTTGTCATCCTGCTTGAATTGGGTTGTTGTAGTTTCCCATTGACCTTAATAACAGGGCATGGTAATACTAGGAGGTACCTTAAGGGATCTTGTGCACACCAAATATAGTCTTTCTTTGTTCCATTGTGTAGTTATAGTCAAATTCCCCCTAGATAGTCTGGGTCAATCACCCCTGTCAACACTATAACTCCCTTTTTAGCTTGTTTACTTAGAGGCATGAGGAAACCAAAATGATGAAGGGGAAGTCTTAGCTTTCAGTTCAATGGAGTCATAGTTGTGTTTCCTTATAACCCACCCTCCCATCATCTGCATCTGAAACTAAGACTTTTAGTCCAACAGAGTATAAGGCTGTGGGAACAAGAAGCAAAAATTTGCTAGTGTATCATTAGGGATAATGGTGAGTGATACCATTCCTACTTCCACCCCTATATTCCTGAACCCATGAATCCTGGCTATGGGAGACACAGTACCATATAGTGGATGCTGATTCAAAGCAGGTACACCCTTTCAAAAAAGCTTACCTCAGCCCTATAAGTTATTGTCACCTAGTTGGTACTGCAACTGCATCTTCAAAAGACCATTACATAATTCTATCTATTCAGCTGCTTCTGGATGGTGATGAACATGGTAAGCCAGTGTGTTCCATGAGCATGAGCCCACTGCCTCACTTCCTTGGCCATAACATTTTTCCTTGGTCAGACACAATGCTGGGTGGAGTTTCATGATGGTGAATAAGGCATTCTGTAAGTCCATGAATGGTAGTTTTAGCAAAAGCATTATGTGCAGAGAATGCAAACCTATGCCCAGAGTGTCTATGCCAGTAAGGGCAAAATACTGCCTTTTCCAATATGGAATCAGTCCAGTATAATCAACCTGCCACCAGGTGATAGGCTGATCACCTCTATGAATTGGGTCATATTGGGGACTCAGTGTTGGTCTCTGCTGCTGGCATATTTGACATTCAGCAGTGGTTGTAGCCAGATCAGTCTTGATGATTGGGAATCCATTTTGCTGAGCCCATGTATAACCTCCATCCCTGTCACTGTGGCCCCTTTGTTCATTAGCCCAGTTAGATCTGCAATCCCTTCATGGTTGCAATAATGTTTTTAGTTTGCCATTTTCCTAGGTAAAGGTAACTCTAATGGATTCCATTTGGCATTTCTAATCATAGTAGCCTTTACAGTACATGAGAAAATTCAGCCAAGTACTAAATACATATATCTATCCCATTTATACATTCTGGAAGAGGAGAAATAATGACAGGATGGATTTGGGGACTTAGTGGACCCACTGTGTGCCAGGTATTTGCTAAAACTCCATTGATCACCTGACCTCCATGGATTGCTACTCTTACTGGAGAGCCACAGTGATGTTTTGGATTCCCTGGAATTGGCGTTAGTTCAAAACAAGTGCCCAATATAGTCCCCAAAATATCTGATAATTTCCCTTCCTCCAACATACAGTTACTCTGGTGAAAGTCTTTAGGTTTCTTTGTGGCAGGATGGGAGAAAGATTGATCTTATAAATTTTTGATGGTGCACCAGGGCTTTTCCTCATAGGGACTTGGCCAACTCTTCATTCAAAGGTTTCTGGGTCTATAAACTGGCTCAACTCTAGGAATAGTTGAGGCACTGTAATTTTTCTGTTGTTATGATTTGAGGTAGATTTTTGTTCATTTGTCCTTAAACTTTTTTGATTATATAAGTCTAATAAAATTTTAGTAGATGTATTAGTCAGTGTTCACTAGAGAAACATATTTAATGTAAGACATATAAATATATAAAGATTTACAGGGTCGGCTTACAATGGCTGCTTGCAGAGTCAGGTGTGGAAGAGTGTAAAAGGGCTGTCTTCACACTGGAGATCCAATGGATTTATTCAAAGCTTGAAGGCCCGGAGCTTGTTGTACTGTCCTATATGCATCTCTATGAAGAAACCAAAGGATTTACAATGGAAGTCTGAAGTTTCTGAGCTGGAATGTTGAAGAGTCTGTGCTTGAAAGCTGAAGAGTCTGTGATGGAAACCAGGAGATGACATCCAAGGTGAATGTAAAGACTGGAACTCCTCCAAAGAAACAGAAGTGAGCCTTACTTCTTTATTCCTCTTTTTATTCCATGCAAGCTACAAGTCTATTGGTTGGTGCTGTTGGGGCTCAGGGCGGGCCTTCTATCTTCAACAAATTCACTCAGCCACACCCAGAACTATGCTAATGCAAAAACTTGGGCATTTCTTACTCAAGTTGACACAATAGTTAACTATCACACTGAAAGACAGGGGAAATGGGGAGAAGTCAGACAAATGATACAAATTTTCAGTTAAAAAGGGAAAATAAATGATAAGTATACCAGGTGAGGGTATGTTAATTGGGTTTATTCAATCATTTCATACATAACATCACTGTGTAGCATAATTAAATTAATAATTAATAGCTGTCAGGTGTGGTGGTGCAAGCCTATAATCCCAACACTCAGAAGGCTGAGGCAGGAGGATTGGCAAGAGTTCAAGGTCATCCTGGGGTATACAGTGAGTTGAAGCCCAGCTTGAACTATATAATGTGACTCTGTATCAAAACAAAACAAAACTAATAACCTTTCAAAAATAGTCACCTTATCCAGATGATTTCCTGATATATTTCATGAAATACTTGAAGGAGAAATGGCACCAATTTTTCACAATCTCTTCCAGAAAATATTGATAGAGAGAATGCTTCCTTACTCATTCCATGAGGCTAGCATTGTTGTAATATGAAGACAAGATTAAGGATCTGATTGAAATTGGCTTGAGAGAGAAATTGGGAAAAATGAATGTAGAATATTTCATGCTCCAATTAAGACACGGAATAAGTGCAGCTTTTACAGTGTTTGTACATTGGGCAATGGGGGAAAGCAGAATGCAAAGAACCTTTTGCTCCCGAACCTATGTTATCTATACCTTTAAACTTAATTTAAGGAAGTCATTTCTAGAGGATGGGTTGGACATGCATACCACTTCCTAAGAATTATGAATTATTTTTTCTTTCTCTTACTCTTTAATTTTTCTAAAAATCATATTGTCCCTCTTTACACAAAGTATCTCAAACTTCTCAATCCCTTCAACACTAATACCTTGGTCCAAACCACCATTATCTCTCAACTTAATTTTAATAGCCTTTTAATTGCTTTTATTTTTGCTCTCTGATACTCTATTCTTAAAACTCCAGAGTAATCATTTTAATAATGTCATCTATATCACATAAAATAAAATTCAAAATCCTTCAAATGGCCTATAAGACCTTATGTTTCTGACTTTCTCTTCTATTACTTATCACCTCAAATTCTATCACATCTAACTTCCTTGCTCCATGGATATCCTAGGTATTTTCCAACCTCAGTGCCTCTCTACTTGCTACTTCCTCTCACTGCAATAATTTTAGTTCAAAGAGACACATGACTTGCTCCCTCACTACTTTTAAATCTTTGCTTAAATGTCATATTAGTGAGATTCACCTTGACTGTCCTATTTAACATTGCAATCAACTACTCTAACATTCTTTCTCCTCATTAGCATGGTTTAGTTTTCTATTGCATTTCTTCTGCTAAAATACTATACAATTTACTTATTCTTCTTACATATTCATGCCTCATCCTGCTAGAAAGTAAGCTCCACTAGTGCAAATGAGTTAGTTTCTTCTGTTCACTACACTGTTACCAACATCTACTAGAAAGCCTCATAAAAATTAAGTGCTCAGAAAATTGGCGAGTCTTTAATCACACTCTGGACTGCTTTCAAGGCTATTCTTAGACATGTGACATTCATTTTCATTACTGTTATCTGACTTTCACTGCAGCTATTACTGATTGATACTGTCCACCCATAAGTGCTATTTTCTGCTGCCATCATGTGGGACAAGCTTGTCCAATATTCATCTTAATGGATCTCCTATTTGTTCAAACGCCCCTGGTCACATATGCAACATCAATATACCCAATCACAACTGAGGGTTTACCATCACATTGTACATCTGAATAATATAACGCCATTTATAAGGCTTTCTTTTTATTTTTAAATTTTAGTTTATTAGAATATGTGTGTACTGCATATGTTTTCCATTCTTTGTGAGAAGTTGGTACATATACATAACACATTTTAATTCCTTTTTGTATCCTCTTTCTCTTCCCCCACCTCTTGATCCCCTTTCTTGATACATTTTTTTAAGTTTAATTTTTAATTTATTAGAACCAGTAAGTGATGATTTTAAAAGCAGAGTTCCCATCAAATTAACATGTAATTCAGGGCAAAAATACATATAAGAAAACCCTAAATCTTAAGGCAGAAGTAAAATATTATAAAAACAGCAAGTCTATTTTAGACTGTAGAATGTCAGATTTTTAAGAGATTCACGTAGTATCTATAGAGCTACAATGTGTTAATAAAGTCAAAAATATTATCCATTGATCCAAGATTTTTTAGCCTGTAAAATCCCTCAGCTGCTAATTGAAGAAATTTTGCTGTTAAATAAGAGCTGTCACATAACCAAGTGACCACTTTCTATGTCAAAGGAACTAAGGCCAGTAATCTTATGGTTTTCATTTGTAAAGATTTTAGAATATTAAATATGAAGTGTAGATTTATCTCCCCATGCTAATTCCCAAAGGATGTATATCACTTCCCTTTAACTCCATTTAAAAATTCTGTGAACTGTTAATATTTATTCATTTTAGGCCTACTGATAATGAAGACATAAATTATTTACTTTCATATGGTAGAAAAACTCTAGTTAATTATTGCATTTTTTTCTGGTCACTAACTTCAAACTGAAGTCAAAGAAATTTTGCACCTCAACAAGTGAACTTGTACAAGTTTCAATTATGACGAACCTGGGCGTGGGAGGCAGGGGTAGTTCATGTTTGTTTGCATGTTTTGTGGTGCTGGGGACCAAGCAGGCAAATGCTCTATCACTCAGAGATACTTTCAGCCCAATATTTCATATATAGAGACAATTAATAGTAGTCCTTCTGAAAAACAGAGTTAACAACCTTAAATTTCCTTCATGGTCAACACCTTTAGTTTTGGGGACATGGGATAAGATGTAAAAGTGCTTTCCTCAGAAAACAAGGATTAACTAGCTTACACATTCTATTGAATAGTGTCAAAAAAGACAAAATGTATTTAAAATAATTTTGTAAGTCTACCAAATATGAGGTTGATAGTATCTTAACATAGTAATTACAAAGTTTCCTTTTTATTACAAACTTTAAGCTATTTTTTTAAAACAGCTATACTTCACTGTACTTCTATCTTTATTTTTGCATTAATAAAAACTTGTTAAAATTTCTTGGGTAGTATTTCTGAAAAATACATACTCAAAGAGAACCACTAAAACTTTCATGAAGGCTTTGAAATCCTGATTGCAGATTCATTTCAAAGTAGATTTAGCCCCTTTCAGGACCTGGCATTTAAATCATGAATATCTTCTCCAATGCAAACTGTGAAAATAAAACTTTAGTCAGTGCTGACTATAGTTAAACAGTACTGGTACTATGGGAAAAATGAAAATGCATTCAACAATTTCACACTAAGTAAATATAACATAAATATTTATGTCTTTGAAGGTTATTTCAACTTTCATGAGTCTTCAACTATTTTGTATACATGTTGCACATGTTTGGCACCCAGTTTCCCTTCACTTATGTCACTACTCTAGGCATAACTCCTGGAAGAGCATGAAATGAAGGACAGCCAGAACAGAACACCTGTTGGGCTCACAAGAATACATTAGTGCATAGAACCTTTTCAGCTGAGTAGCTGCTCTTACTGTGGTTACGCTATGTGCAACATATAATCTGTACAACCATGTTCTCTTGCTATTTGTGGAAAAAATTAAGCTTAATAAAATGTGAAATATACATTAGTTTGCTTTAAATGGAAAGATTGACCATTTTGGGCTCAATTGTATCATAACCAAAAAAGTCTCTGCTTTGATAATACAATATGAAAAGTTCACATATGTACACGGGTACATTTCTTCATTAAAGGTTTTCCTTCAATCTACCTCAATGTATCTTTACAACTGGTACAACTGATCTTTACAACAAAAGTTAAAAATGACGAAGTAGAAATGATTTCATTTTATAGCACTTTAAGTTTTGTGAAATTTTCCTTTAGGATTTAAAGGACATCATTGAAATGCTGCCTTCCATAGTCTGCAGGATCCATCTGAAGCTGTCATTCTTCATTATCTTGGACATCTTCCTCTTCACCATCACCATCTTCTTCCTCATTGTAAGCCAGCTCAGCCTGCTTGTCTGCCTCATATTCACCTACGTTACCATCGTCCCCATTATAATCCACCAGTTTAGAGCTATGCTGCGGATCAACAAGGGATTCAGTTTCATCAAAGAACTGGCTTTGCCTCAATTTGTGGAAATCACCAACTCAGTGGCTTGCTTTAGTATGTCCATTGGAATTCTGGGTTCACTCTCCAAGTTTGAGCCAGGATTTAAATGCTGAAGAGGATTGGAAGGGTTCTATTTTGAAGTACCTGGGTTGCCATTGTGTTTTACATGTGAATCTAGACCCTTATTTGGGGCGAGAGGTTGTCCAATTGGAAGATGGGAGATTGTCTGATGATTTTCATGTTGAGAAACTAAAACAGGGGGCTTCCTTAGAGAGGTGGGAAGATCATCCACTTTAGCTAGGTCATTTTCTTCTACTCCAGGCATCCCTGCATCACCAGCTCGTTTGATTTGCTCTTTTCCACATGGAATACGATTACTTGAGGGTTCTTCATTCTTATCTGCAGCATTCTCATCTACTTTTGGAATATTTTTAGGTACTACATGATTGCTTATACCCAATTCTTTTCCATCAGATTGAACCTTGGGGGCCTCTTGCTTTTGTTCTTGGAAAAACTGATCTGCTAACTTTTAAATATTTTCTTCATGCTATGCCCTTAGTTCCTCGATCTGCTGTCCACACTGAAAACTTTCATATTCTAACCTCTTCACAAAGTAAGTGTTGTTCTTTCTATAGTCCTGAAGCTGATTGATCTTTTTGTTGAAGAAACTCCTGGTGAAGTTCAGCAAGTTGTTCTTTTAAATGATGTATGTCTGCCATGTAATATGATACGTTGTTCTGTAGTTTAACCTTGTCATCTTGGCACTTCTTTCCCAGGCCATCCCTGGCCTGCAGCCGGCTACTGAGGCCTTCATAGTCGGCCTCCTTCTGGTCGATCTGTTTCTTGTGCGTGTCCACCAGGAGCAGGAGATCCGAGTTGCGCTTCTCCAGACGCCCGCGGGCACCTGGGTGCCCTGGACCTGGGCCTGCAGCTCGGCCACCTCCTCCTGGAGCTGGACGTGGAGGGAAGAGATGCTCCAGTAGTTGAAGGCAAGTACGACGATCACCACGAGGAGCACCACCAGCACGAAGGGGGCCAGGCGGCCGCCGCACTCGTCGACCCGGAATTCCACCATGAGGCGGAGCTAGGCTGCGCCCTGGGGCCCCTCCCACGACACCTGCGAGCAGGAGCTCCGGGCTCCAGCAGCCTGCCAGGGGCGCTGGGAAGCTGCAGAGGGGGGCGGGGTGACGGGGGGGAGGGGCCACGAGCCCGGGTCCCTCCCCGCACACCCCTCTGACCCGAGTGCGCTCTGGAGCAGAACTTACTCCACCACCAAAGGCCTGGAGAAGCCCTAGGGCGCACCCGGGCCAGGCCTCTCAGGGGTGATACATGTTTTTAGTACATAATGTTTTCAGTCCTGTGTGGAGTTGGTATATGCACATAATACATCCTGAATCTGTGGGGGTTTTTCCCATCCTGTATTCCTTCCTTTCCTCTCCTTCCCTCCATCTCTTAAGCCTCTTCCCCTTTGAGAACAATCTCCCTTTTTCCTATTATCTGTCCTTCATTTTTCTCTTTATTTTCACTCTGTGTTTCTTCACTATAACCATCTTCAGAATCCTGAAACTATTAGCAAACACCTTCTACCATATCTATATGATAGTTTAAGAGGGTCTAATAGTACATATATAATAAAACCCTGTGCTATAACACATTTCAGTTTATACTTATTTCCTAGGACATTAAAGTGCTTGTTGAAAGTGGGCCATGATAGGGTCAAGCATCTTGGACTGAGTATATCCTAATGTATTAAGAATGCCATATATTGTATTGATCTTTAAAATTCTTTTATGTCTGTCTGTATTGCATGGTTTACTCATGCTGCTAGAGTATGTTCTACCAAGTTTGATGCACTTGCAGAGCCCTTCAGATGCACCTTCCTTGTACAGTGTGCCATATTTGCATCTATGCAGAGCACCCATACTTTTAGTATCAGAGAAGTTTTTTTTTTGTATGAGATGAGTTGTATCTAATAATGGTCTTAATTAAGGATAACAAAGGCTCAGCTTCCCCACCTGTCAGACATGTCTAGAAAAGTGTTTGAATGACAAGTTAAAAGCAGATTTAGTTTTTAGGAAACTTCTGTCTTGGCAACATCAAGGAAAAGTGAATCCCAGAGCATTTCCTCAGTTGTATCTGGAGAATACAGTTGGGGAAAAGTTCCTATATACTTGCAGACTGGGTGGCACTCTCTGAGAAAACAGTGTTCTGGTAGGGTAAGAATGGTCTGAGGCCTGATTTCATTCCCAACTTCTAGTTCTTCATATGAAAAAAATACTTTGAGATCATTAGGGGTAGAATCTATTACATATGATGATAAAATTCCAAATTGCAATTGCTTAAATACTTTAGAAATGTATTTGTCCTCTCCTGTAAAATTCACAGCTCTGCCATGACACAGCTGCTCTGAGCAATGAAGAAAAACTCATGTTCCTTCAAACTGTTTTTTACCAAGCTTAATGCATCCTTTACTCTTAATTCTGAAATATCAACTTCATTTCAGGGAGCAGGTCAGAAGATAGCAGGAAAAAAGGTCAAAGTTGAAAACTCCAAAAGTTTTATGCAGAAGGCTTATAAAAACTTCATATGTCACGTTTTTCACCTAATTGTACAGTAAATAATTATAGACCAAAAGTAGAAATATTTAAAAGTCTATTATTTACTGTGGGCAATTACATTCCCAATTACAAATATTATTGAGATGAGTGAATTTAAAAGTCAATGTTATGGTTTGAATGTTTATGTTTCCTTCAAAAGTCACGTTGAAACTTACTCCCTAGTATTAGATGGGGACTTTAGGAGGTGATTAGACCATGAGGGATGTGCCCTAATAAGTTGGGGTTAGTGGATGTATAAAAGTATTAGAAAGTACTGGCTAGGTCTTTTTGCCCTTCCCTGTCCAGATAAATTTATAGCATTTCTCCTCTCTAGAGGATGAAACAAGTTGCCACCTTGAAAGCAGAAAGGAATTCTCACCAGACCCTGAATCTGCTGGAGGCTTGATTTCAGACTTCCTAACATTCAAAACTGAGTGCAATAAATTTCTGTTATGTATAAATTACTCAGTCTGAGGTGTTTTGTTGCAGTAGCACAAACTGATCAAGGCGGTCAGTATCAGGCTTAAGAAGGATGAAACAGCCTGATCATTCTCAAGCTACTTTTCAGTTACACATATATGCAGGAGAGAGAGAGAGAGAGAGAGAGAGAGAGAGAGAGAGAGAGAGAGAGAGAGAGAGAGAGAGAGAGAGAGAGAGAGAGAGAGAGAGAGATCCTTCATGAGATAAGATCATAGTTAAAAGCATGGACTTGCTTCCACTCATCTTAGATATGACTTCAACCTGTTCTAAAAAATAAAAACCTATTAAAAATTAGAAAACAAGCAATTAAAGGCTAAGTGGTGAAATACAGTGCTTCTTTCATTCAAAGCCCTGAGTTCCACCATCAGTACCAGAAAAAAAAGGACTTGAGTCAGTAAATCTCAGAATCAAATTCTAGTTCTTCTACTTATATGCTTTGTAATTTGAGGCAAGTTATTTTATTTCCCTAAATTTTAGTTTCCTACCTGTGAAGCTGAAATAAGTAAACCAATTCCTAGGATTTGTTGTAGCATTATATATGTTGTATTTCAAAGAGAGTGTGGCTTTCTGGAAGGATCCTAAAGTCAGTTTTAATTCAAATGGCCTTGGGTAATTCACTTTTTTATCTTTTTCTTTTCTCCTTCAGTTCTGGTCCTATCTCTTTTCTTTCCTTTCTTCCATCTCTCCTCCTCATTTTACACTCATTCCCATTTCGTATTGTCATATCAAGGATCAACTACTTCCCCTCCATAGCATCCTTGGATCCCTGGCCTCTTCTCATGAGATGTCAGTAGCCTTACCTCTCTTCCAGTTTTGATAACTGAATTTGTCTCTAGACACTGCCAAAGGTTCCCTGGGGGCAAAATTGCCTGCCATTGCCATCACTATCTAGGCAGTGCAACACTAAATAATCAAATAGATAGTATTTATCAATTATAAATGAGAACCAACTTATAAAAATTACATTACATGATATAAAATTCAGGCATTATTTCTTTTCAATTTCCTAATATATAACATTATTTTCTAAGTTTGCAATAATCAAAGAAGCATAGAGCTTTGCAAATGAAATATAGGAAACTGAAATTTTAAAATAACATTTTTAAATTCTTCAGTTATTGTAAACTACAGTACTGCAATTGTAAATACTATGGAATGAAATAGGATGAAATTAAATATCTTTTATGAGTCACAACCCTAAACCATGCAACACATCAATGTTTCAAATTCTGAATACACATTCTGAACAAGAGAATAAAATTTGGGGAATAAAATAAAGCTGTATTTTGTGATTATTCTCAGAGGGCTTCAAGAATCTAATTACATTCAGTTTAATGAAATAATTGAAAGCATGACATACCTTTCTTATGCTTATGCCTATAGCTCCCCTTAGTGGCTAGCATGGTTCATAGAAAAAGCACTTGTAAGAGAGGTTTTAAGTGGTTTAAGTGATATTAAATATATTTGGAAAATAAATGTTGTTTCTATCTTCTGCATTTGGATAAACACCTACTTAAAATAATTAACTGTAGAACTATAATCCAAATGTCAAACAGTTGTAGTATCTTCAGAGCTAAGAGAAAATTCATATTTCCGAGGCAATTATGGAATTATAACCTCTGACTATAAATATATGTCATGAGGCTGTCTAAGAATAATGACTGCCTGCTCAGAAAAAAAAGATTTAAGTAGAAGTCTTTTAACACAATAAATAAAATACCTGCGAAACAATAAAACAATCTATTGTATCAAGAATTAGAGAAAACAAAAGACAATCCTCAGATACCAACAGCCTAAGGAATCAAAACTTGCAATCATCTGACAAGATTTAAAGCATTGATTTCAATATTCAATTATAAATTCTCTTGAAACAAATGAAAAATTAGAAAATTTCAGCAAACAAAAGTTACCAAAATAACAAAAATGGAATTGTAGAACTGAAAAAAATAGAAAAATCGAAATAAAAAGAAAATATGCTAGAGTGGCGATGACAGGGCTAGAACCAGTGAACTGCAATACTTCAATAAAATTTACCCAATTTGAACAATAGAGATAAAATAGAATGGGAAAAATGAACTAAATTTCAAGAACTTGTGGGGAAAATAATAAGCAATGTTTATCCTATGAAGTTACAGAAGAGTAGTAAGACATGGTGTTGGGTGGAAAATGATTTAAAGATGGAATTTACAATCAAATGAGAAGTAGAATGTAACAATTTGGAAAATTGTCAACCTGGTCATGTAAAGAATTCAAAATTTGTGTGTAGGAGAGAATGCCATGTATGGTCAAGCCACCCTTTGATAGAGAGATTCATAGGGATTGTAAGAAATCAGATGTTATTTATCAAGATAACGGAAAAATGACCTCAAATCTTTTGGAGAGCTAGAAGGCTACTAGGTTCATCACATGTGCAGAGTGTTAGAGTTTTATGGGCAGAAAAATATGAGGAAAATCTGGAAGACCTTGGAGTTCCTTTCTAGGGTTACATCAATCCTCTGCTACCTGCATTTGGATGCAACACTCCTCAACCAACTTGGCTATGGTTTACACTGACTTGGATGTGATTCTGGCTGCCAATTTATGGGCAATGAGCTGTAGTAAAATACATATGAGACTAACTCTGCAAGTAGGGACTTCATGAGTTTTGCATGCATGGTTATGTCTATTTAGACTTAAAAGATGATGTGAAGGACCCTGGGGCCTAGGCAAAGGACTGTGTTAGGGCCAGCCCACCACAGAGAGCCCCACTAGGCAATGCCTGAGGAAACTGGTTTCCAAGCCACCATAAAAAGATTGCAAATGAAAACAACGCTGAGATTCTACCTCACTCCAGAAAAAATAGCTGCTATCAAGAAATCAACCAATAACAAATGCTAGCAGGGTTGTGGGGAAAAAGGAACACTTCTCCACTGTTGGTGGGAGGGTAGACTGGTCTGACCACTGTGGAAATCAGTGTAGAGATTCCTCAAAGAACAAGTACTGGAAGTCCCATTTGACCCAGTTGTTCCCCTGCTGGGTGTCTTCCCCCCAAAATTAAAAGAATCATACCACAGTGATATATGCACACCCATTTTTATAGCAGCACAGTTTACAATAGCTACATCTTGGAAACAGCTCAATTGCCCATCAACTGGTAACTGGATAAAGATTTTAAAAAAAAAAAATAAAATGGAATACTACTCAGCCATAAAGAATGATAAACTAGAGACATTTATAGCTAAATGAATACACATTGAGACCATACTATTAAGTGAAATAAATCGGACACACATGTAAATACCACAATATTTCTCTGGCATAAGAAACTGAAAGTGTAAATGAGGACCAAAATATATAATTGATATTGTGAAATAAGAAGAAAAAGTTCAAAGGGGAAGGGGAACTAGGGAGGAGGGATGGGGAAAGGAAAGAAGGGAAAAGTGAGAAAAGAAGGAAAAAACTGAAACAAAGCATTTGTAAATAGGGAGGGGTGGAGGGGTGGAAGGAAAGGAAGGGGAATGCGAAAAAACAAGAATCAAGATATATCATGTACAGGTTCAAATTCCCAATGATGAATGCATTCATAATGTATACCTAAAATGTACCAATAAACTTAATGAATCAAAAAACAGTTCTCATTAGGACAATGGGTAGAGGTCCCATGTGACAGAGCTGTCCTAGAGATAACAGACCTGAAGAGTCATCAGCATGCAGCACCAGCCTGGGAGATCTACAGGCACCTGACTCCACCCTGAGAGGTGCAATGTGGGCTGCACCTAGCAAAGCTATGACACTAAAGTCACCCGGAACTCTGAGGACCCAGTCCCACCCCAGTGTGTCTGAAGGATGGGACACTGAAATAAAGTTTATTATGGGGCCTTATGATTTAATGTTTTTCATGTTGGGTTGAGGGTTTACCTGGGAGTTTGTTGTATGTCTTAGGTATCTTTCTCATTTCTGGGCCAAAATATCTGGCACCCATAAGTTAAAGGAGAAAAGGTTTATTTTAGCTCACAGTTTATAGAGGTTTCAGCTAGCTCCAAGGTCAGGTGGCATGGCAGAGGGGCATCACAGCAGAAAAACAGCTCATGGTGTGGTAAATAGCAAATAGCAGCCTCCCTTTTCCTTTTATCCCATCCAGGCCACAAGCTCTTTGGGTGATGCCCCCCACACCCAGGATGGGGCTTCTGTCTTCAATAAATTCACTCAACCACACCTAGAACTATACTAATTTGAATCAGTGGACTAATTTAGTACTACACAACCTTAATACCAGTATCACCCAGCCTAGATCCAGCAAGCTCTGTAAAGCCCTGCCTATGAACACTTGAGGCTTTGAGGAGACATCTACATACAAGCCATAACATTACCCTTTCTTCTTTACAATTTATCCCATTTATAATGGAAACATCTATCTCACACATATGACCCTCCCTCACTGTAGTTTGGAAAGACATAACTTATTCAATTACACAGGCTTTCATCTGAAGGGGAATTTGCCCCAGGATGAAATCTCACTTTGAATCTCACTTATATGTGACTCAGACATGACTGGACTTCACACTTGTAAGTTGTTGCTGTAACAAGTTAAGACTTTAATGAATACTTGAGATAGGATGAATGTATGTTGTATGTGAGAAGGACATGAACTGAGGAAGTCCAGGGAGGAAAGCTATGGTCTGAATGTGTTTCCAAAAATTCATGTGTTGACTCTTAACACCCAATGAGATACTATTGAGTTGTGGCTTGTAGGGTATGATTAGTTCATGAGGGAAGTCTCATGAATGGGATTAGCTGCTCTTTGTTTCTGCCTTCTGTTATGTGAAGACACAGTAATTCACTTCTGTGGAAGTTCAGCAGAAAGGAGCCATCTTGGAATCAAAGTCTAGCCTCTTAAGAAACTGAATCTGACAGTTCCTTAATTTTGGACTTCTAACCTCAAGGACATAGAAAAATAAATTTCTAATAGGAAGAAAAGGTCCAAAGGTGTAGGGGTGGCAGGAGGGGAAGGGGAAAGGAAAGAAGGGAAAGGAAAATTATGAGAAAAGAAAAAAAAAAAGGAAATGAAGTCTATGTAAAAAGGGAAGGATGCACAGGTAATGGGGAAAAAATGAGAACCAAGATACATCATGTACAGGTACAAGCACCCAATGATAAATGTAAACATATTGTATAAATAAAATGTACCAATAAAAGAATTTAAGGAAAAGAAAAATAAATTTTTGTTCTTTATAAATCAGTCAGTCTCAGGTATTTTGTTATAACAGCACAAATGGGCTAAAATAATAATAAGAAAAATCTTGGAAAATTCACAAATCTGTGAAAATTTACAAACTAACTCTTGAATAATCACTGGGGCAAAGAGGAAATCAAAAGAGAAACAAAAATTGAAACACAATATAAAAAAACTTATGAGATGCAGCATAATAAGTTCTAACAGAGAAGTTTATACAAATAAATACCTGCATCACAAAAGAAGCAAGGGGGCCGGGGATTTAGCTCAGTGGTTCCACCTGCCTCGAAAAAGCAAAGTCCCGAATTCGATCCCTGGTACAAAAAAATAAAAGCAAGATCCCCCCCAAAATAGCCCAAGATTATTTCTCAAGGAAGTAGAAAAAAACTCTAAGTCCCGAGTTAGTAGATGGTAGGAAAAATAAATATCAGAGCACAAATAAATAAAATAAAGGTTAAAAAAAATATAAAAAATAGATGAAACTGAAGAGTTAGTGCTTTGAAAAGATAAACAAAATTGATAAAGTCTTCTCCAGAATTAAAAAAAACCCAAAATTGTTCAAAGAAATGAAATCAGAAATGAAAGATGAGAAATTATAACTGATCCCACGGAAATACAATGTATCATACAACTACTATGGACAACTACATGCCAACAAATTGGCTAATCCAAAGGAAAGTAATACATTTCTAGAATCAAAATCTACTCTCTTAGTTACATTTTTCTCCTTGCTGAGACAAAATACCGAACACTTGCAGGTTAAGAGAGGAAATGTTTATTTAGCTTATAGTTCATAGTTCATAGAGGTTTCAGTCCATAGTCAGCTAGCTCCAAGGCAGGGTGGCATGGCGAAGGGCATTGCAGAGGAGCAACAGTACATAGCAGGCAGAAGGCATCAAAACAGAAAAGTATCAAACAGCAAGTGACAAGCAACAAGCAACCAGGAGTGAGCCTCTTGCTGTCCCTTATAGCTTATCCAGGCTACCAACCATTAGGGCAGTTAACACTTAACACTCAGGGTGGGACAACCTTAATCCTATCAAGGAACCATTAGTGAATGCCAGGATCACATCCTTAATTCCAGCAGCACTACAGGCTAGATTCAGCCACCTCTGAAATGCCCCACCTATGACCACATGAGGCTTTGAAGGGACATCTAGATATAAGCCATAACACATAAAAGACTGAAGCATTAAGAAACGAAAAATCTCTGTAGTCTAACAATGAGGCTAATTTGGTAATAATAAGCTCCCCATTAACAAAATATAGGTAGATCTAGATAGATTCATGGTTGAATTCTACCAAACATTTAAATGAATATCACAAAGTTTACTCAAACTCTTCTAAATATTTTTAAATTGTTTAATTTTAATGTAATATAAGTAGATATTAATAAAGAAAATATAAAATCAGTTCTTTGAAAAAATAGCTTTTTATAAAAAAATTATTATAGAATAACTGTGGTGAATACACTGTGTATCATGATCTTAAAAAATATATTTTCATTTGCTAATCTCTCAGCTCATTTTCTTTTTCTTTTTCTTTTTTGTTTTTTTAGGTACTATAAATAACATGAAAATATTTTATTTTTTTTCATTAAGTTTATTGGTACATTTTAGGTATACAATGCAGTTACATTCATCATTGGGATCTTGTTCCTTTACATGATGTGTCTTGGTTCTTATTTTTCCCTGATTCCCCTGCCCTCCCTTCACCCCCTCTACCCTTCCCTAGTTACAAAGACTTTGTTTCCATTTTTTTCCTTTTCTCATATTTTTTCTTTTCTCTTCTTTCCTTTCCCCTACCCCTTCCACGTCCCCTACCCCTTAAGACCTTTTTTTCCTATTTCACAATATCAATTATACATTCTGATCCTTATTTACACTTTTAGTTTTTCACACCAAAGAAACTATTTGGTATTTACACGTGTGTCCTATTTATTTCACTTAAGAGTATCACCTCAATGTGCATCCACTTAGTGATAAAAGTCTCTAGTTTCTTATTCTTTATGGCTGAGTAGTATTCCATTTTTAAAAAACCAACACATCTTCTGTATCCAGTCTCCAGTAGATGGGCAATTGGGCTGTTTCCAAGTTTTAGCTATCATGAATTGTGCCGCTATAAACATGGGTGAGCATATATCACTGTGATATGATACTTTTAATTCTTTTGGGAAAATAACCAGCAGAGAAATATGTGAGTCAAATGGGACTTCCAATCCTAGTTCTTTGAGGAATCTCCATTTTGAATTCCACAGTGGTTGCATCAGTCTGCACTCCCACCAACAATGAAGAAAAGTTCCTTTCTCCCCACAACCCTGCCAGCTTTTCATATTGGTTGATTTCTTGATAGCAGTCATTCTTTCTAGTTCAGTGGATGGTGAAAGACAGGGGTCTAGTTTTAATCTTTGGCAAGTTGAAAACCAGTTTTCCCAACACCATTTATTAAAGAGGCTATCTTTCGTCCAGTGAGGGTGTTTGGCAGTTTCATCGAAGTTGAGATAGGTGAGTGTGTGTGGAGTTGTTTCAGCATCTTCTAATCTGTTCCACTGATCCTTGGGTCTGTTTTTTTGCCAGTACCATGCTGTTTTTATCACAGTGGCTTTGTAGTATAGTTTCAAGTTGGGGATTGTGATAACCCCTGCCATGTCTCTGTTGCCTAGAATTGCTTTAGGTATTCTAGGTCTCTTCTGGTTCCAAATGAATTTTTGGATTGTTTTCTCTAGTTCTGTGAAATATACTGTTGGGATGTCAATTGTGATTGCATTGAATCTGTACAGCAGTTTTGGAAGTATGGCCATTTTCACTATATTGGTTCTTCCTACCCAGGAACAGGGGATGTCTTTCCATTTTCTTACATCTTCTTCAATCTCGTTTTTCAGAGTGCTATAGATCTCAATGTAGCAGTCTTTTGCTTCCTTCATTAGAATGATTCCTAGATATATCATATTTTTGGATGCTATTGTGAAAGGGATTGTTTCTTTAATTTCTCTCTCAGTGAGTCTGTAATTTGTGTACAAGAAGGCTATTGATTTTTGAGTGTTGACCTTGTATCCAACTACTCTACTGAATCTGTTAATTAAGTCTAGAAGTCCTTTGGTGGAGGTTTTTGGGTCTTCTATTTAAAGTATCATATCATCAGCAAAGAATAACAGTTTAACTTCTTCCTCTCCTATCTTTATTCCTTTTATTTCTTTCTCTTGTTTTATTGCTGTGGCTAGTGTTTCCAAGACTATATTGAACAGGAGTGGTGATAATAGACTTCCTTGTCTTGTTCCTGATTTTAGTGTGAAGGATTTCAGTTTTTGACTATTTAGTATGATGTTGGCTGTTAGGTTTTCAGAGATAACCTTTATCAAGTTGAGATAAAGACCATCTATTCCAATTTTCTAGAGGGGTTTTTTTAATCATGAGTGGGTGTTGAATTTTGTCGAATGCTTTGTCTGTATCTATTGAGATGATCAAATGGTTTTTTGTCCTTGACTCTGTTAATGTAGTCTATGACATTTATTGATTTGCGTATGTTGAACCAAGCCTGCATCCCTGGGATGAATCTGACTTGGTCAGGCTGTGTGATCTTCTTGATGACCCTCTGTATTCTGTTTTCCAGTATCTTATTGAGGATTTTTTTCATCTATGTTCATTAGGGAGAATGGCCTGTAGTTCTATTTTTTCTTGGGTCTTTCCCTGGTTTTGGAATCAAAGTAACACTTGCTTCCAGGAATGAATTTGTGAGTATTGCTTCCCTTTCAATTTCATTGAAGAGTTTAAACAGTAGTGACAATAGTTCTTCTTTAAATGTCTTGTACCATTCAGCAGTGAAGCCAGCAGGACCTGGGCTTTTCTTTGTTGGTAAATTTTTAATTGCATTTTCAATTTCTCTGATTGCAATTGAGGTGTTTAGAATTTTTATATCTTCTTTGTTTAACTTTGGTAATTCATATGTACCTAGAAATCTGTCCATTTCTTCTGTGTTTTCCATTTTCCTGGAGTAGACGTTGTCAAAGTAGGTATTGATGATCCACTGGATTTCTGCTGGATCTGTTGTTACTTCACTTTTTTGTTCCTAATTGCATGGATTTGAGCCTTTTCTTTCCTTTTTTTTGATAAGGTTGGCTAAGGGTTTATCATTTTTATTTACTCTTTCAAAAATCCAACTCTTTGATTCATTGATTTTTTTGTACCATTCTCTTAGTCTCCATTGCATTGATTTCTGCTCTTATCTTTATAATTTTCTCCCTTGTATGACCTTTGGGTTTGTCTTGCTATTCTTTTTCTAGGAGCTTAATTCAGCATTAGGTTATATATTTGAGCTTGCTCTGCTTTCCTAGTGTGGGTGCTCACTGCTATGAATTTCCCTTGTAGAACTGCTTTCATTGTGTCCCATAGATTCCTGTATATTGTTTTGTCCTCATCATTTAATTATAAAAACTGTCTAATTTCTTCTTTAATTTCTTCCATGACTCATTGTTTGTTCAGGAGAGCGTTATTCAATTTCCATGTGTTTGTGAAGTTCTTGCAGTTTCTTATGTTATTGATCTCCAATTTTATTGCATTATGGTCTCATAATATACACGTGATAACTTCAATTCCTTTGCATTTACTTAAACATGTTATATGAGCTAGCATGTGGTCTATTTTGGAGAATGACCAGTGTGCAGCTGAATAGAATATATATTCTGATTTTGTGGGGTGGAATACTCTGTAGATGTCTATTAAGTCCATTTGTTCAAAAGCTTTATTCAGCTCTAGTATTTTGCTGCTGATTTTTTGTCTAAATGATCTGTCTATTTGTGACAGTGAGGTATTGAGGTCCCCCACTGCAATTGTATTAGTGGTTTTTTGGTTTTTCATGTTCCTTAATAATTGTTTTATATAGTTTTGGGGATTAGTATTTGGTGCATATATATTTTTAAAAATTCTTTTATTGGTACATTTTAGGTATACAATATATTTATGATTGTCATCTCTTCCTCTTGGATTGTTCCCTTTACAGGGCTTTGGTGACCTTCCTTGTCTCTCTTAATTAGTTTGCATTTGAAATTTACTTTGTCTACAAATAAGATAGCTACCTCTGCTATTTTCTAGGTTCCTATTACATGAAGAACTGGTTTCCATCCTTTTAATTTCAGTTTATGAGTTTCTTTTTGAACTAGGTGAATTTCTTTTACACATCATATTGTTGGATTTTGCTTCCATTCTGCCAGTCTATTTCTTTTGTTTGGTGAATTGAGGTCATTAACATTGATGGTTATAACTGATATGTATTGATTTACCATTGTCATGTTATTTTCCTGTTGTTGGCTCTTTTTCATTTTTCCCCTTCTTCCTTTAATTTCTTGTCCGCCTAATGGATTTGCTCTGTTGGGCCTCATGGAGTTGTGACCTTCATTGCCTTTTTCTAGGATATTTTTTAGAATTCTTTGGAGTGCTGGTTGGGTATTCATGAAGTTTCTCTGATGTTCTTTGTCATGGGAGTATCTTATTTCCCCATCAATTTTGAAAGATGGTTTTGCAGGATACATCAGTCTAGGTTGGAGATTGTTTTAGGGCTTGAAATACTTCACTCCAGGCTCTCCTTGATTTGAGGGTTTGTTTTGTAAAGTCTGCTGTGAACAAAGAAGTAAAAGCAGCAAATAAACATATGAAAACATGTTCAACATCACTGGTCATTTGAGAGATGCAAGATGGAAACAACTGATCTTCCACCTCACCCCAGAAAGAGTGGCTGCTAACAAGAAATCAACCAATAACAAATGCTGGCAGGGTGTGGAGAGAAAGGAACCCTTCTTCATTGTTGGTGGGAATACAGACTGGTGCAAGCACTATGGAAATCAGTGTGGAGATATCTCAAAGAACTAGGGCTGGAGGTCCCATTTGACCCAGCTATTCCTCTGCTGGTTATTTTCCCAAAAGAATTAAAAAAATCATACCACAGCGATATATGTGTACCCATGTTTATTGTGGCACAGATTGTAATAGATAAAGCTTGGAAACAGCCCAAGTGCCCATCAACTGGAAACTGGATAAAGAAGATGTGTTTTCTTTTTATAAAATGGAGTACTACTCAGCCATAAAGAAAGAGAAACTGGAGTCATTTATAGCTAAATGGATGCATATTGAGGCCATACTCTTAAGTGAAATAAATAAGACACATGTGTAAATACCAAATAGTTTCTCTAGTGTGAGAAACTGAGAGTGTAAATAAGGATTAAAAGGATTAATAACTAACAATTGATACATTGAAATAGGAAAAGGTCCAAAGGAGTAGGGGTGGTGGGAGGAGATGGGGAAAGGAAAGAATGGAAAGGAAAAATTACGAGAAAAAATGGAAATAAAGTATGTAAATAGGGAAGGGTGGAAGGGTGAAGAGTGCACAGATAATGGGGAAAAAATAAGAACCAAGATACATCATGTACAGGTACAAGCACCCAATGATAAATGTAAACGTATTGTATACTATTAAAAGAATTTAAGCAAAAAGAAAAAAAGAAAAGTCTGCTGTCATTCTGATGGCCTTTCCTCTGTGTGTGATTTGTTTCTTTTCTCTATCTGATTGTAGTATTTTCTTCTTCTGTTGGGTTTCCAGGATCTTGATTATTATATGCCTAGTTGTAGATTTTCTTTGATCATGTCCATTTGGAGTCCTATATGGCTTACTTATCTGTAGGTCAAATTCTTTTGCCCTGTTTGGGAAGTTTTCTGTCATTAATTCTGTGAACAGTTTTTTTTTTTATGTCATTTGTAATTTCTCCTCCTTTTTCGTGGACTCCTATCAGTCTTATGTTATTCTTCTTTGTATCATCTAGGAGATTTTGGATTGATTTCTCATGATCCCTTACTATTTTTGTCTAATTGATCTATCTATTTCTGACAGTGTGGTATTGAGGTCCGCCACTACTACTGTATTAGTGCTTATATGATTTTTCATGTCAGTTAGTATTTGTTTTATATAGTTGGGAACAATAGTGTTTGGTGCATAGATATTTATGATTGTCATCTCTTCCTCTTGGATTGTTCCCTTTCCAAGGATGTAGTGTCCTTCTTTCTCTCTTCATCAGTGTTTGCTTGAAATCAACTTGATCTGCAAAGAGGATAGTTACTCTTGCTTTTTTTCATGTTCCTGTCGCATGGACTATTGTTTTCCACCCTTTAACTTTCAGTCTATGAGATTAATTGTGAATTAACTGTGTTTCTTTTATGCACCATATTGCTGGATCTTGCTTCTTGACCCATTCTGTCAGTCTATTTCTTTTGATTGGTGAGTTGAGACCATTAACATCGATGGGTATAACTGATGCGTATTGACTTATCATTGTCATGACTTTTTCATTTTGTTGGATTTTCCCCCTTTGCTTTTAATTGATTGTTATGCCAGGTTGATTCATTCTGCTGGGCTTCCTGGGGTTGTGATTCTCATTGTCTTTTCCTAGCATTTGGTCTAAAATTTTTTTGAGTGCTGGTTTGGTATTCATGAAATTCCTAAAGTGCTCTTAGTCATGAAAGTATCTTATTTTTCCATCATTTTTTGAAAGATAGTTTTGCAGGGTCCATCAATCTGGGTTGGAGACTGTTTTCCTTTAGGGCTTGGAATATGTCACTCCAAGCTCTTCTTGCCTTGAGGCTTTGTGTTGAGAAGTCTGCTGTGATTCTGATGGGCTTTCCTTTGTATGTGATTTCTTCCTTTTCTCTAAGTGCTGGTAGAATTTTGTTCTTCTGTTGGGTTTCTGGAATCTTAACTATTATATGCCTATGTGTACATTGTTTTTTGATCAAGGCTAGTTGGAGTCCTATATGCCTCACTTATCTCTATGTTAAGTTTTTTTCCCCTGTTTGGGAAGTTTTCTGTTATCACTTCTGTGAACATTTTTTTTTTATGTTATCTGCACTCTCTCCTGTTTCTTCATTGACTCCAATCAGTCTTATTTTATTCTTCTTTGCATCATCTAGCAGCTGCTGGATTGATTTCTCATGGTCCTTTACAATTTTAAAGCAAATTTGTCTTTTCCTGGTCACTAATTGCAATCTTATCTTCCACATCTGAAATTCTGTCCTCACATTGGCTCATTCGGCTGCATAAACTTTCAATGGAGTTTTTAATCTCGTGGAAATCTGTTTGCGTTTGTTTTATGGATTACATTTGTTTCCTATGTTGGGATTCTATCATGTTCCTCAGCTCCTTTATTTTTTTATCTGTGTCTTCTCTAGATTTATTAATAATGTCTTGCACTATGGGAACAATCTCTGCTGTTATGTGAATAATTATTTCTGATTTCATTTTTTCCAGATCCTCTTTTGTTGCTATTTCAGGGAGTCCAGGTGGTTGAGTACCAGATTGTTCCCTCTCACTTCCCTTTGGTGTTGCTTTAGGTGATCTGGAAGGCTGGTTCTGAGGCTTCTTTATGTTTCTTCTCGTTTCTGGGGGGTGGTGCTCTTCATGCCTGCACGGCTCACCTCCTCTGTGCTGGGAGTGGTGATAGGTTGGCCCAGAACCCAGCTACTCTGCACTGGGATCCTTGGCATGCCAACCCGGAAGACTCCTTTGTGCTGAGAGCTGCATACATCGACCCAGAAGCCTCCTCTGCACTGGGAACAGTGGTAGGCTGGCCCAGAATCATCTTACTCTGCACTGGGAGCCGAGGCACACCAACCTTTGAGCTTGGAGCTGCAGCACCTCCCTTATTATTTTTAAGAGATCTCTCTTTTCATGGTCATTGACTGCCATCCTCTCTTCTATATCTGTTATTCTGTCTTCAGATTGGCTCAGTCTGCTGTGTATACTTTCAATAGAGTTTTAATTTCTTGAATATCTGTTTAAATCTGTTTCATGGATTTCTTTCCTATTTTGGGCATTCTTGGTTTCCATTTCATTCCTATGCTGGGCATTCATGGCTTCCATCATGGTCCTGAAGTCATCTATTTTTTTTTATCTGATTCTTTTCTAGAGTCTCTAATCATGTCTTTCATTCTGCTCACTGCCTCTGTAATTATCTCAGAAATTATTTGTTTTGAATTTTTCTAGAGCCTCATTCATCTGTTTTGTTACTTCCTGTGTTCAGGGTGTTCAGGTGGTTGATTTTCAGACTTTTCCACCTCCTTTCCCCCAGAAATTGCATTTGGAGATCCGGAAGTCTGGGTTTGTGCCTTGCTTAAATGTCTTCTCATTTCTATTTTTCCTGTTATTACAGTCCTTGGTTTAATTCCCTGGGTTGATACTTCGATATTGCTTATTGTAAGTATCTTTGTTGCCTGTATTTAGAACCCTTATGGAATGATTGTGTCTCAGAGGTGTCTTCCAGGTATAGCTGGTCTTTAGGTTTTAAGTCTCTAATGACTCTGAGACAATAAACTACGGTGGTCTGGTGTGCCTTTATTGCAGAGATTCCCTTCACTTTTCCAGTACGCTTCAATTTTCATCAAGGAGACTGAGAGAGGCCCTCTTTCTGTTGTTCACTTCTGTTCTAACTTCTGGAGCTCCCGAGAATGGCCTTTATGACCCCCTGTGCCTCTGTGGTGTGGATCCAGGTACCAGGGTAGCAAGGAGGCTAGAGGCAGGGGCGGGGGGCTGGAGTGGTGCTGCAGGCACCCACAGGGCTCCACTTGTTGCTTGGAGACCTGAGGTGGGGGTGGGGCAGTGCTAATGGTTTCATATACAGCTCAGCTCCAGGCAGCTCAGCTCCTCACCAGTTCACTCTCTCCACTCATTTTCTAATAATACTAAACCTTTTTTATAAAAAACATTGTAAGTATTGACAATGTATCTCACATTCTGTATAATTTTGAAAAATGTCTTACTATTTCATAATATTTATTGTTTTTTTTTTGGTCCTTATTTTTACTTTTAGTTTTGCATACCAGAGAGACAATGTGATATTTTCAAATGTATATTCAATTTATTTCATATAAGCATATGTTCTCAATGTACACCCATTTAGCTAGAAATGTCTCAAGTTTATCCTTCTTTATGGCTGAATAATACTCCATTATATTAAAAAAGCACATGTTTTTATCCATTCATCAGTTAATGAGCATTTGGGTTATTTATAAGATTTACCTTTACAAACTATGCGTCTATGACCATGGTTGTGCATATGTCACTGTGGTATAATGCATTTAATTCTTTCAGGAAGACACCAAGAAGGGGGATAGCTGGATCAAATGGAAACTCTAGTCCTTGGTTTTTGAGGCATGTCCACACTGATTTCCACAGTGGTTTCACCAGTCTGTACTCCCACCAACAATGTAGAAGCATTTCTTGTTCTCCATAGCCCCACTAGCATTTGTTATTGGTTGATTTTTTGATAACAGCCATTCCTTCTGGAGTGAGATGGAATTTCTGCATTGTTTTAATTGGTATCTTTCAAGTGACCAGTTGTGTTGAACAATTTTTTTTCATATATTTATTTGTCATTTGTACTTCTTCATCTGAGAAGTGTGTTTTCATCTCAGATGCCCATTTTTGGATTGGGTCTTTAAATTTGGAGTGTTTGATATTTTTCAGTTCTTTATATATCTAGATTTTAGTGTTTTGTCTCAGGAACTGCTGGGAAAATCTTTTCTCAATCGGTTGGTTGGCTCTTTACTCTTGGTGATTTATTTTTCTCTGTAAAATCTTTTTAATAAGATGAGATCTCAGTTGTTGATTCTTTGTGATATTTCCCATGTGATCCGGGTTTTGGTCATAAAGTATTTGCCTATGTTCTCAAACATTCTACCTATTCTCTCTTCCACTGTATTTAGTGTTTCTGTTTTAATATTTAGACCTTTGATCCATTTAGATTTTAGTTTAGTGCATGAGGAAAGACATGTGTTTAGTTTTAGTCTTCAACATGTCGAAAGCCAGTTTTTCCACCACCATTTTTAAAGAGGCTATCTTTATTCCAGTGAACATGTTTGGTAACTTTGTTAAATATAAGGTGATTGCGTGTGTTTGAGGTTCTTTCTGCATCTTCTAGTCTGTTCTGTTGATCTTTAGGTCTATTATTTTTGCCTGAACCATGCTGTTTTTATCACAGAAGCTCTGTAATATAATTTCATCAGGGATTGTGATGCCTCTTGCCTTGCCTTTGTTGCCCAGAATTGTCTTTGCTATTCTAGGTCTCTTCTGATTCCAAATGAATTTAGGAAAGATGTCTCCAGTTCTGTGAGGTACACTAATGTTATTTTTATTGGGATTGCATTAAATCTGTATAACAATTTTGAGAGTATGGCCACCTTCACTATGTTGGTTCTTCCTACCAAGTAGTGAGGGATATATTTCCATTTTCTGTTATCCTCTTTGAATTCCTGGGGAGCCCTGAAACATTACCAGAAACCTCTGCAATAGCCTCCAGTCTCCTACTCAGAGTATGATGCAGGCCTGAGAAAAAACCCCTAAAAGGCATAACTAAGACAGAAAGTGGGTCACCAGGATGACCAATTCCAACACAACTGACAAAGGCACTGGCCAGTCTAAGCCACTGATTTTTTTTTTTGTTAATCAATTGGCATAATTGTGAGATATGTGTAAGGGCAGAACTATGTGTGAGGATGCACAATTGTGTGGTTTCTATTGAAAATAAATGTAAGCAAGCCTCATAAAGAACAAAACAAAGAATTTCCAAATCAGGAGCAGAATAGATAAAACATATGGTCTTAATTAGAATATTGTCTTTCTAGTTAAGAAGGTTTTAGTTGTGGGAACAAGATTTTGTTGCAAGTTACTCTGACCTCAGCACATAGGCTTCAGTTGGAATCGTTTCTCAAAGCAAGCCAATTGTAGAATTAATTTTTTACATCCAACACTGCTTACAGCCTGCTTTGTGGTATAATCAATATTGCAGTCTCCCACACTCTTCAATCTCCTTTTTCAGAGTACTGTAATTTTCAATGTGAATATTTTTACTTCCTTTGTGAGATTGGATACTATATATTTCTTTTTTTAGTGTTATTGTGAAAGGTACTATTTCACTAATTTCTCTCTTTGTGAGTTTATTTGTGTTCAAGAATACTATTGATTTTTGAGTGTTGACTTTATATCCAGCTATGCTGCTGAATTTGTTTATTAAATCTAGAAGTATATTGGAATTTTTTGGGTCTTCTATGTAAAGTATCATGTCATCCACAATTGATGACAATATAATTTCTTCCTTTCCTATTTTTATGGCTTTTATTACTTTACTCTCTTTATTTCTCTTGTCTAATTCCTCTGGCTAATGTTTCCAGAACTATATTGAAGAGAAGTGGTGATAGTGGTTAGTGGTGATAGTGGTGATCTTTGTTTTGTTCCTGATTTTAGAGGGAAAGCTTTCAGTTTTTGACCATTTAGTGGGATGGTGCCTGTTGGTTTCTCATAGAGAGCCTTTATCAGATTGAGATAAAGACCATCTATTCCAATTTTCTATAGAGTTTTTTATCATGGATAGGTGTTAGAGTTTGTCAAATGCTTTTCTGTATCTATTAAGATGATCATGTGATTTTTATCTCTGGCTCTGTTGACATGGTGTATTACATTTATTGATTTGCATATGTTGAACCATGCCTGTATCCCTGGGATGTGCTTGTTTGTGGTGTATAATCTTGAAGATTTGCTGGATTCTGTTTGCTAGTATCTTATTGAGGATTTTTGTATCTATGTTCATTAGGAAGATTGGCCTGTAGTTCCCTTTTATGGTTGGATCTTTCTCTGGTTTTGGTATCAGGGTAACACTTGCTTCCAGAAATTTTTTTGGAAGTACTGCTTCCTTTTCAATTTTATTGAAGAGTTTGAAGGATACTGGCATTAGATCATCTCTAAATTTCTCATACAATTGAGCAATGAAACCATCAGAGCCTGGGCTTTTCTTTGTTGGTAAGTCTTTAATTACATTTTTTATTTCATCAACTGATATTGGGTTATTTAGAATTTTATATCTTTGTGATTCAGCTTTGGTAATTCATATGTGTCTAAAAATCTGCCAATTACTTCTATGTTTTCTATCTTATTACAGTACAGGTTCCCAGAGGAAATATTGAGAATCTTTTGAATTTCTACAGGATTCACTGTGATTTTACCCTTTTCATTCATAACTGCATGAATTTGAGTCATTTCTTTCCTTTTTTCATAAGGTTGGCTAAGGGTTCATCAATTTTATTTAATCTTTCAAAAAATCAACTGCTTAATTCATTGATTCTTTGTATTGTTGTCTTAGTCTCAATTGCATTCATTTCTGCTCTAATCTTTATAATTTCCTCCCTTTTTGAGCTTGACTTTTCCCTCTTATTCTAGATGTTTGAGGTTCAACATTAGGTTGCATATTTGAGCTCATTCTGTTTTCCTGATTGAGAATTTACTGCTATAAATTTTCTTCTTAGAATTGCATTCATTCTGTCCCATAGGGTTTGATATGTTGTATCAACATTATCATTTAATTGTATATACTGTTTAATTTCTTCTTTAATTTCATCTGTGAGCCATTATTTGTTTAGGAAGGTGTTATTTAATTTCCATGTGTTTATCCAGCTTTTGTAGTTTCTTTTGCTATTGATTTCCAATTTCATTGTACCATGGTCGGATAATATTCATGGGATGATGTCAATTCCTTTCAATTCACTTGAGCATGTTATATGGGCTAGTATGTGGTCTATTTGGAGACTGTCCCATGTGCAGCTGAGAAGAATGTGTATTCTGATGTTGTGCAGTGGAGCACTCTATAGACACCCACTAAGTAGATTTGCTCACAGATTTGGTTCCATTCTAAATTTCATTGTTGGTTTTCTGTCTAGTTGATCTATTTGTGACAGTGGGGTATCAAGGTCCCCCATTACAATTGTATTAGTGCTTATTTGAATTTTTGTGTCTGTTAATATTTGTTTTACATTAGGTGCACAGGTATTTGGTGCATATATATTTATGATTTTTATCTCTTTCTCTTGGATTGTTCCATTTACAAAGATGTAGTGACCTCCTTTGTCTCTCTTAATCAGTCTTGGCTTGAAATCTACTTTGTCTGAAAATAGTATAGCTACCTTGTTTTTTTCCAGCTTCCTATCACATGGAATATAGTTTTCCATCCTTTGACTTTCAGTTTATGCATCTTTTTGAGTTAACTGTGTTTCCTGTATGCAGAAAATTATTCAATCTTCTGCTAGTCTGTTTCTTTCAGTTGATGAGTTGAAGCCATTTACACTAGTGGTTATAACTGAAATATATTGGCTTATTCTTATGTTATTTTCCTGCTGCTGGTTCCTGGTCTTTCCCTCTGTTTAGTTGCATGCCCTGCCTGGTGGCTACATTCTATTCGTGTTCTTGGAGTTGTGGTCTTCATTAACTCTTTCTAAAATATCCTTCATAGCATTTTGTAGAGGTGGCTTAGTGGTCATGAATTTCTTCAGTTGTTCTTTGTCACAGAAGTATCTTATTTCTCCATTGAATTTGAAAAATAGTTTTACAGGCTACATCAATCTGGATTGGAGGTGATTTTCTTTCAGAACAAGGAAAACTTCACTCCAAGCTCTCATTGACTTAAGTGTTTGCATTGAGAAGTCTGCTGTGATTCTGATGGGCTTTTCCTATGTAGGTGATTTGTTTTTCTCTAACAGCTTTTAATATTCTGTTCTTGTGCTGAATCTCTAAGATCTTCATAATTATATGCCTTGGTGTAGATTTATTTTCATCATGGCTCATTGGAGCTCTGTATGCCTCACCTATTTGCACGTCAAAATATTTTTCCATGTTTTGGACGTTTTCTGCCAATACTTCTTTGAACAGGTTTTGTATGTCATTTACACTATCTCCAACTCTCTCATTCAGCCCAATCCATCTAATATTGTTCTTTGTGGACATCCTCTTGCAATCATTGGATTGATTTTTCATGGTCCCTTGCCATTTTGAAGATAACTTTCTTTTGCTTTTTTAAAAAAATTCTTTTATTGGTAAATTTTAGGTATACAATACATTTACATTTTTCATTGAGTCCTTGTACCTGTACATGATGTATATTAGTTCTTCATTTTTTCCCCATTGCCTGTGCACGCTTCACCCCCTTCACCCTTTCCTATTTAAGTAAATTTGGTTTCCATTTTTTTTTCTTTTCTAATAATTTTTCCTTTCCCTTCTTCCCTTTCCCCTTTGCCCCCTGCCACCTGTACACCTTTGGACCTTTTCCTATTTCAAATTATCAATTATTCATTTTAATCATTTTCATCCTTATTTACAATTCCAGTTTCTCACACTAGACAAACTATTCAGTATTTACACATGTGTGTCCTATTTATTTCACTTGAGTATGGCCTCAATATGTATCCACTTAGCTATAAATGTCTCTAGTTTCTCATTCTTTATGGTTGAGTAGTACTCCATTTTATAAAAAAATCCCCACATCTTCTTTATCCAGTTTCCAGTTGATGAGCAATTGAGCTGTTTCCAAGGTTTAGCTATTAAAAACTGTGCTGCTATAAACATAGGCGTACATATATCGCTGTGGTATGATTCTTTTAATTCTTTTGGGAAGGTATTCAGCAGGGGAATACCTGGGTTAAATGGGACCTCTAGTCCTAGTTCTTTGAGGTATCTCCATACTGATTTCCACAATGGTTGCACAAGCCTGCACTCCCACCAACAATGGAGAAGGGTTCCTTTCTCTCCACACCCCTGCCAGCATTTGTTATTGGTTGATTTCTTAATAGCAGCGATTCTTTCTGGGGTGAAGTGGAATCTCAGTGTTGTTTTCATCTGCATCTCTCAAATGACCATTGATGTTGAACATTTTTTCATATATGTATTTGCTGCTTTTACTTCTTCATCTGAGAAATGTCTGTTCATTTTGGATGCCCATTTTTGAATTGGGTCTTTGAAATGGGGGTCTGATTTTTTTCAATTCTTTATATATTCTTGATAGTAGACCTTTGTCTGAGGTACCAGTGCTAAAAATTTCTTCCCACATTGTAGTTTGTCTCTTAGCTCTGTTGGTGACTTCTCTTGCCATGCAGAAGCTTTTAAATAAGGTGAAATCCCAGTTGAATCTTTGTTCCAGCTCCCTTGATACTGAAGATTTGTTCATAAAGACTTTTCCTATGCCAATGTCTTCAAGTGTTGTACCTAACATATCTTCTACCAAGTTTAGTGTTTCTGTCTTAATATTTATATCTTTAATCCCCTTCGATCTTAGTTTAGTGCACAATGATAGGTATGGGTCTAGTTTTAATGTTTGGCAGGTTGAAATCCACTTTTTCCAACACCATTTATTAAATAGGCTATATCTCCTCCAATGAGAGTGATTGGGTCCTTTGTCAAAGATGAGGTGGCTGAGTAAGTCTGGAGTTGTTTCTGCATCTTCTAATCTATTCCACTTATCGTAGGGTCTGTTTCTTTGTCAGTGCCATGCTGTTCTTATCACAGTAGCTTTGTAGTATAGTTTCAATTTGGGGATCATGATACCCCCACCCATGTCTCTGTTGCCTAGAATTGCTTTTGCTATTCTAGGTTTCTTCTGATTCCAAATGAATTTTTGGATTGTTTTCTCTAGTTCTGTGAGTTATTTTGTTGGAATTTCAATCAGCATTGCATTAAATCTATATAGTAGTTTTGGAAGTATGGCCATTTTCACTATATTGGTTCTTCCTACCCAGGAACAAAGGATACCTTTCCATTTTCATATATCCCCTTCAATCTCCTTTTTCAAAGTGCTGTAGTTTTCAGGGTAGAGGTCTTTTGCTTCCTTTGTTAGGTTGATTCCTAGGTATTTCATTCTTTTAAATCCTATTGTAGAAGGAAATATTTCCCCTATTGCTCTCTCAATGAGTCTGCTATTTGCGTATAAGAAGGCTATTGTTTTTTGAGTGTTGACCTTGTATCTACTGAATCTATCAATTAGGTCTAGAAGACTTTTGACAGAGTTTTTTGGGTTTTCCATGTAAAGTATCATATCATCAGCAAATAATGACAGTTTAACTTCTTCCTTTCATATCTTTATTCCTTTTATTTCTTTCTCTTTTCTAATTGTTGTGGTGAATGTTTCCAGAAGAATACTGAACAGGAGTGGTGATAGAGGGCATCCTTGTCTTGTTCCTTATTTTAGTGTGAAAGTTTCCAATTTTTGACAATTTAGTATGATGTTGGCTGCTGGTTTTTAATAGATAGCTTTAATCAGGCTGACATCAAGACCTTCTATTCAAAATTTCTATAGCATTTTTATCATGAATGGGTGTTCAATTTTGCCAAATGCCTTTTCTGCAGCTATTGAGATGATCACATGGTTTTTGTCCTTGACTCTGTTAACATAGTATATTACCTTTATTGATTTACAGATGCTGAACCATCCTTGCATCCCTGTGATAAGTCCGACTTGGTCAGCATGTATGATCTTCTTGATGACCCTCTGTATTCTGTTTGCCAGTATATTGTTGAGGATTTTTCCATCTATGTTCATTAGGGAGATTGGTCTGTAGTTCTCTTTTTGGGTTGGGTGTTTCGCTGGTTTTGGAATCAAAGTAACACTTGCTTCCAGGAATGAATTTGGAACAAATTTTTTCTCTCATTTTTAACACTTAATTTTTACTTTTTTCTACTCTTTTCAAATTTTTATATTGTCTTCTTTTTTTCTTTCTTTTATCTTTTCTCTCTCACTCATTTTCTCACTGTTTCACATTGCTCTTCATCTCCATATTTGTTCCTTTCTGGACTGATTTCAGATTTCTCCTTTATTTTTCTTTTCTTCTCTTTTTCCTTCTCTTGATTATCATTAGTTTTAATGGAAAGTAAATACAGTATCTAGCCTCCCTATTGCTGTTAGGTATTCCTGTTCATGTCTTTGTTCTTTCATTTTGAATTTTCCTCTTGCCTTTAATAATTACTTTGAGTTTGTGTGATCTTCCTGTGTCTTCTGGCCTCACTGCCAATGTTTCCTCATCTTTCTACCTGTCCCTCCTTCCCCAACTCCTACTAACTATCCATCCTTAAAGGTAAAGTTGCTATATTGAAGAGTTTATTCACTATAAACATATGTTGGGTTGGTCCTCGGTTTTGATTTAATTCACACAGTTAAATGTGATACTTTATTTATTACCACAAATTGTCATTTTCTAAGCTGTGCTTGATGCTATGGTCTTGCTGACTGTATCATTTGGGCTAAGATGTTTTGATTGATCTAATCAGTTTTCCTTCCTGGTATAATGAAAATGAAATAGCCTCAGAGTTATTAGAATCTCACAGACTAAACACCAGCTATATCTGGAAGACACCTCTGAAAAGCAATCATTCCATAAGGGTTTTAAACACAAGCAACAAAGATACCCACATTAAGCAATTTTGAAATATCAACCCAGGAATTAATCCAAGGACAGTACCAAAATTAAAAATGAGAAGACACTTAAGCAAGGGACAAACACAGGCTTCCATGCCACAAAATTCAAACTGTGGGGCAAATGAGGTGGAAAAGTCTGATAAGCAAGCACTTGGACACCCTGAACTGATAGCACAGGAAGTAACAAATCAGATGAATGAGGCTCTGGAAAAATGCAAAGCAGAAATATCTCCCAGATAACTATAGAGATGGTGAGCAGAGTGAAAGACATGATTAGAGGCTCTAGAACAGAAATAGATGAGAAAATAGAAAAGATCAAAAACATGCTGGGAGCCATGAATGCCCAGCATAAGAAAGAAATGGAAACCATGATCGTTCAACATAAGAAAGAAATGGAATCCATGAAACAGATTCAAACAGATATTGAGGAAATTAAAAACTCCATTGAAAGCATGCAGAGCAGATTAGGAGAATCTGAAGACAGAATATCAGATATAGAAGACAGGATTGCAGTTAAGGACCATGAAAACAGAGATTTCTTGAAGATAGTAAGGGACCATGAGAAGTCAATTCAACAGCTTCTCTATGATGCAAAGAAGAATAACATAAGAATGATAGGAGTCCAGAAAAAAAACAACAGGAGAAAGTACAATTGACATAAAAAAACCTGCTCACAGAAGTAACAGTAGAAAACTTCCCAGACAGAGGTGGAGAATTGGACATTCAGATAAGTGAGGCAAATAGAACTCCAAGTAGCCATGATCAAAAAAAATTTACACCTAGACATAGAATAGTCAAGATCCCAGAAAATCAACAGAAGAACAAAATCCTACAGGCAGTTAGAGAAAACAAACAAATCACCTACAAAGAAAGCACATCAGAATTACGGCAGATTTCTCAACACAAACCGTCAAATCAAGGAGAGCCTGGAGTGAACTATTTCAATCCCTAAAGAAAATAACTTCCAAACTAGACTGTTTTACCCTGCAAAATTATCTTTCAAAATCGATGGAGAAATAAGATAATTCCACCATAAAGAACATGTGAGAAATTTCATGAACACCAAACCAGCGCTCCAAACAATGTTAAGCAACATCCTAGAAAAAGACAATAAAGGTTGCAACTCCATGAGGCCCAACAGAGGGAAGCCACCATGCAAGGTAAGACACTAAAGGGAAAGGGGGGGAAAATAAGAAATAAAAGAGCCAACAACACTAAAACATCATGACAAGGATGAGTAAATACCTATCAATTAGAACTATCAATGTTAATGGCCTCAATTCACCAATCAAAAGAAATAGACTGACAGAATGGATTAAGAAGCAAAATCCAGCAATATGCTGTATACAAGAAACACACCTAACTCAAAAGGAAATTCATAGACTGAAAGTAAAAGGATGGAAAACACTTCTCCACACTACAGCAACCCAGAAAAAAGCAGGTGTAGAAATCTTATTTGCAGACAAAGTAGATTTCAAACCAAAACTAATTAAGAGAGACAAAGATGGTCACTACATCCTTGTGAAGGGAGCAATCCAAGAGGAAGAGATGGCAATAATAAAAATTTATGCACCAAATATGAATGCCCCCAACTATATAAAACAAATATTAATGGACATGAAAAACCTAATAAGCACTAACACAATTGTAGTGGGGGACCTCAATACCCCATTATCACAAATAGACAGATGATCTAGAAAAAAAATTAACAATGAAATTTTAGAAGTGAACCAAACTATTGAACAAATGGACTTAATAGATGTTTACAGAGTGTTCCACCCCACAAAATCAGAATACACATTCTTTTCAGCTGCACATAGGTCATTCTCCAAAATAGATCACATGCTAGCTCATAGGACATGCCTAAGTAAATGTAAAAGAATTGAAGTTATCTGCTGTATTTTGTCAGACCATGGGGCAATAAAAGTGGAGGTCAATGTCATAAGGGACCTCAAAACTCCCACAAACACATGGAAATTGAACAACACCTTCCTGAACAACCAATGGGTCACAGAGGAAATTAAAGAAGAAATTGGACAGTTTCTACAAGTAAATGATAATGCCAGTAGAACATACAGGAATTTATGGGACACAATCTAAGCAGTTCTACGGGGGAAATTCCTGGCAATGAATGTCCATATTAGGACAACAGAGAGAACTCAGTTAAATATACTAATGCAGAATTTTGAGATCCTAGAAAATGAAGAGCATAACAAACCCAAAGCTAGTACAAGAAAGGAAATTATAAAGATCCGAGCAGAAATTAATGCAATGGAGACTAGGTGAATGATACAAAAAAAAAAAAATCAATGAATCAAAGAGTTGGTTTTTTGAAAGAATAAATAAAATTGATAAACCTTTAGCCAACCTTATCAAAAAAAGGAAAGAAAAGGCTCAAATCAATGCAATTAAGAAAGAAAAAGTTGAAGTCACAACAGACCCAAGAGAAAACCAGAGGATCATCAATACTACTTTGAGAACCTGTACTCTAATAAAATGGAAAAGAAATGGACAGATTCCTAGATAAATATTAATTGCCAAAGTTAAATGAAGAAGATATAGAAATGGTAAACACCCCCAAAACAATGAGTGAAATTAAAAATGTAATATAAAATTTACCAACAAAGAAAAGCCTAGGTCCTGATAGCTTCACTGCTGAATTCTACAAGACATTTAAAGAAGAACTATCACCATTACTCTTTAAACTCATCAAGAAAATTGAAGGGGAAGCAAGGCTTCCAAATTCATCCCTGGAAGCAAGTGTTACTTTGATTCCAAAACCAGGGAAACACCCAACCCAAAAAGAGAACTACACACTAATCTCCCTAATGAACATAGATGCAAAAATCCTCAACAAGGTACTGGTAAACAGAATACAGAGTGTTATCAAGAAGATCATACACCCTGACCAACTCGTATTTATCCAAGGGTTGCAAAGATGGTTCAACATCCATAAATCAATAAATGTAGTATACTATATTAACAGAGTCAAGGACAGAAACTATATTATTATCTCAATAGCTGCAGAAAAGGCACTTGACAATATCCAACACCCACCCATTCATGATAAAAAACACTAGAGAAAATTTGAATAGAAGGTCTTTATGTCAACCTGATTAAAACTATCTATGAAAATCCAACAGCCAACATCATACTAAATGGTCAAAAATTGAAAACTTTCACACTAAACTCAGGACCAAGACAAGGATGCCCACTATCACCACTCCTGTTCAATATTGTTTGGGAAATATTAGCCACAACAATTAGGCAAGAGAAAGAAATAAAAGGAATAAAGATAGGAATGGAAGAATTTAAACTGTCATTATTTGCTGATGATATGATACTTTACATAGAAAACCCAAAAAACTCTGTCAAAAGTCTTCTAGACCTAATTGACAGATTCAGCAGAGTAGCTGGATACAAGGTCAACACTCAAAAAAAATAGCCTTCTTATACGCAAATAGCAGACTCATTGAGAGAGCAATTGGGGAAATAATTCCTTCTACAATAGGATTTAAAAGAATGAAATACCTAGGAATCAACCTAACAAAGGAAACAAAAGACCTCTACCCTGAAAACTACAGCACTCTGAAAAAGGAGAATGAAGGGGATATATGAAAATGGAAAGGTATCCCTTGTTCCCGGGTAGGAAGAACCAATATAGTGAAAATGGCCATACTTCCAAAACTACTATATAGATTTAATGCAATGCCAATTGAAATTCCAACACAATACTTCACAGAACTAGAGAAAACAATTGAAAAATTCCTTTGGAATCAGTAGAAACCTAGAATAGCAAAAGCAATTCTAGGCAACAGAGACATGGGTGGGGGTATCATGATCCCCAAATTGAAACTATACTACAAAGCTACTGTGGTTAAAACAGCATGGTACTGGCAAAAAAACAGAAACAATGATCAGTGGAACAGATTAGAAGATGCTGAAACAACTCCCGACACACTCAGCCATCTCATCTTCGGTAAAACAACCAAACACCCTCACTGGAGGACAGATCGCCTCTTTAATAAATGGTGTTGGAAAAAGTGGATTTCACCCTGCCAAAGATTAAAACTAGACCCATACCTATCACTGTGCACTAAACTAAGATCCAAGTGGATTAAAGATCTAAATATTAAGACAGAAACACTAAACTTGCTGGAAGGTAAGTTAGGTACAACTCTTGAAGACTTTATGAACAAATCCTCACTAGCAAGGGAGCTAGGACAAAGAATCAACAACTGTTATCTCATCTTATTGAAAAGCTTCTGCATGGCAAGAGAAGCCACCAACGGAGCTAAGAGACAATCTACAATGTGGGAAGAAATTTTTAGCACTGGTACCTCAGACAAAGGTCTACTATCAAGAATATATAAAGAATTGAAAAAAATCAGACCCCCATTTCAAAGACCCAATTCAAAAATGGGCATCCAAAATGAACAGACATTTCTCAGATGAAGAAGTAAAAGCAGCAAATACATATATGAAAAAATGTTCAACATCAGTGGTCATTTGAGAGATGCAGATGAAAACAACACTGAGATTCCACTTCACCCCAGAAAGAATCGCTGCTATTAAGAAATCAACCAATAACAAATGCTGGCAGGGGTGTGGAGAGAAAGGAACCCTTCTCTATTGTTGGTGGGAGTGCAGGCTTGTGCAACCACTGTGGAATTCAGTATGGAGATACCTCAAAGAACTAGGACTAGAGGTCCCATTTGACCCAGCTATTCTGCTATTGGGTATCTTCCCCAAAGAATTAAAAGAATTGGCCCAGAGGAGACATCCAGATTGATGCACCATGGCTCCCAGGCAGGACAAAGCTTCTGGGTAGGCATGCTGTGGCTCCCAGTGTAGAGGAAGCTTCTGGGTAGGTGTGCCATGGCTGCGAGCCTGGAGGAGACCTCCAGATTGGCATGCCATGGCTCCCAGGCAGGACGAGTCTTCCAGGTAGGTGTGCTGTGGCTCCCAGCATAGAGGAAGCTTCTGGGTAGGCATGCCATGGCTCTGAGCCCAGAGGAGGACTCCAGATTGGTCTGCGATGGCTCCCAGGCAGAATGAGGCTTCTGGGTAGGCATGCTGTGGCTCTCAGCATGGAGGAAGCTTCCATGTAGGCATGCCATGACTCCAAGCCCAGAGGAGCTGAGCCACGTGGCCACCAGGAACACATACCCACCCTACCCACCACCACCACCCACCCAGCATTAAAATGAGAAGACAGGTAAATAAGCCACAGAACCAGACTTTCAGATCACCTACAGCAACCCCAAGGGAAACAAGATGGAACACTCTGATACTCAACCACCTGGACTCCCTGAACTAGCAACAAAAGTGGATCTGGAAAAAATGAAATCAGAAATAATTTCTCACATAACAGTAAAGATTGTGCCCATAGTGCAAGACATGATTAATAAATCTAGAGAGGATCGAGATAAAGAAATAGAGGAGCTGAGGGACATGGTGGAATTCCAACATAAGAAACAAATAGAATCCATAAAACAGATGCAAACAGATTTTCAGGAGATTAAAAACTCCATTGAAAGTCCACATAGCAGAATGAGCCAATATGAAGACAGAATTTCAGTTATAGAAGATAAGATTGCAAGTAGAGACCAGGAAAAGAAAAAATTCCTTAAAATTTTGAGGGACCATGAGAAATCAATCTAGCAGCTCCTAGATGATGCAAAGAAAAATAACATAAGAATGATTAGAGTCAATGAAGAAACAGGAGAGAGTGCAGATGACATAAAATATAACTGTTTACAGAAGTGATGGCAGAAAACTTCCCAAGCAGGGTAAAAGAATTTGACATACAGATAAGCGAGGCATATAGGACTCCAACTAGCCTTGATAAAAAAAAAAAAAAACTACAAATAGGTATATAATTGTTAAGATTTCAGAAACCCAACAGAAGAACAAAATTCTACAAGTAGTTAGAGAAAAGAAACAAATTACATACAAAGGAAAGCCCATCAGAATCACAGCAGACTTCTGAACATAAACCCTCAAGGCAAGAAGAGCTTGGAGTGATGTGTTTCAAGCCCTAAAGGAAAACAACCTCCAACCCCGAAGAATGTACCCTGCAAAACTATCTTTCAAAATTGATGGTGAAATAAGATACTTTCATGACAAAGAGCACTTTAGGAACTTCATGAATATAAAACCAGCACTCCAAAAAATTTTAGACAAAATCCTAGGAAAAGACTATGAGGATCACAACCCCAGGAAGCACAGCAGAATAAATGTGCCAGCCATGACAAGAAATTAAAAGCAAAAGGGGAGGATCAAACAAAAAGAAAAAGTCATGACAATGATAACTCAATACAGATCAGTTATAACCATCAATGTTAATGATCTTAACTCACCAATCAAAAGAAATAGACTAGCAGAATGGGTCAAGAAGCAAGATCCAACAATATGTTGCATACTCAAAAGACACTTAATTCAAAAAAAATTCATAGACTGAAAGTTAAAGGGTGGAAAACAATACTTCATGTGACAGGAACCCGAAAAAAAGCAGGAGTAGCTATCCTCTGCAGACCAAGTGGATTTCAAACCCACACTGATTAAGAGAGACAAAGAAGGACACTATATCCTTGGAAAGGGAGCAATCCAAGAGGAAGAGATGACAATCATAAATATCTATGCACCAAACACTAGTGCACCCAGCTATATAAAACAAATACTAATGAACATGAAAAACCATATAAGCACTAATACAATAGTAGTGGGGGACCTCAATACCCCATTTTCACAAATAGATAGATCATGTGATGAGACAACACACAATGTGGGAAATGTTTTTTACTAGCTGTTCCTCACACAAAGGTCTACTCTCTAGAATAAATAAAATACTTAAAAAAATCAAACTTCCCAAATTTAAAGATCCAATCCAAAAATGGGCCTCTGAAGTGCACAAACATTTCTCACACAAAGAAGTAGAAATAGCAAATAAACATAAGAAAAAATGTTCAACATCACTGGTCATTCAATAGATGCAAATGAAAACAAAGCTGAGATTTCACCTCACCCCAGAAAGAATGGTTGCCATTATGAAATCAGCCAATAACAAATGCTAGCTGGACTGTGGGCAAAAAAGAACCATTGTCCACTGTTGGTGGTAGTGTAGACTGGTGCAACCACTGTGGAAATCAGTATGGACATACCTCAAAGAACTAGGATTATAGGTCCCATTTGACCCAGTTATTCCCCTGCTTGGCATCTTCCCAAAAGAATTAAAAGAATCATACAACAGAAATACATGTTCACAAATTGTGCCACTATAACATGGGTGAACATATATTGCTGTGGTATGATTCTTTTAGCGACACAATTTGTAATAGCTAAAAATTGGAAACAGCCCAATTGACCATCACCTGCAATCTGGATAAAGAAAATGTTTTTTTTTTTTTAAATAAAATGGAGTACTACTCAGCTGTAAAGAATGTGAAATTAGAGACATTTATAGCTAAATGGATGCATATTGAGATGATATTCTTTTTGTTGTTCTTGTTGCTGGATTTTTAATTGTATATATTAAAACATGATGTTTTGTTACATAGTTACATATTGAAGAGTACTACCATTAAACAAATGAACACATCCCTTAGCTCACAAAGTTGACTTTCTGTTTTGTGTAATACAAGCACTGACGTATCTTCTCTCAGCAAAATGTAAGCATACAATATTATTAACTTTAGTTCTCATATGTTAGCTCTCTAGATAGATTTATCCTACATAACTGTAACTTTGTGCTCTTTGACCTACATCCTATTTTTCTTGCCCCTGATTCTATTCTATTTCTATGTATCAGATTATTTTTAAAAATTCCACATGTAAGTGAGTTCATGCAATTTTTTTACTCTGTATCTGGCTTATTTCATTTATCATTATGTCCTCTAGTTTTATCTATATTGGTTTCTTCCACTTAGTAGGTTTTTGAGGGTTTAACCATGTAGTGACATGAATTAGTAGCTCATTCCTATTTTTTGATAAGTTATATTCCATTGTATAGACAGACATTTTGTTATAGAAGAACGCTTAGAGTATTTCCCCTTTTTAATTTTATGAATAATGCTGTTGTGAACATTTGTATGCAAGTCTTTATGTGGGCACATGTTTTCATTTGGGCAAGGGAAGATAACTAAGAGTTGCTTTTATAGTTCATATAATAAAGTTATATTGAAATTTAAAAAAAACTGTCAAACCTCTTTCCAAAGTGGCTGCAGCATTTATATTTCTACATCTTTGCAAATAACATTGTCATTGGCTACGCTTTTAAGAAACCATAGTCATTCTATTTGTCAGAAATGATATATCTCACTTAGTTTTGATTTGAGTTTTCCTAAGGTCTAATGATGGCTAGTATCTTATCAGCTGTTTTTGACCATTCATATATTTTTCTTGATGTATTATCTATTTGAATCATTGACTGGATTGTTATTTTTTTCACTGCATTGTTCATTGTAGTGATTTGTAAATGTTTTGTATATAATCTGAACATAAATATTTTATCAGATAAGTGGTTTAAAAATCATTTTTCCACTATGTAGCTGTTCTTTTTTACTTTCTTAATGTACATTTTGGGGTGAATAAAGTTTTAATTTTTACAAAATTTTTCAATTTTTTATTTTATAGATTGTGCTTTTGGAATCATACTTAAGAAATTATTGAAGATCACTCTGTGTTTTCTTATTATATAGTCATAGCTGTTATATTTAGACATGTGATTCAACTTGAGCCAATTTTTATGTATTGGGTGAAGTAGAAGTCTAACATTTTACATTTAGATATGCAACTGTTCTGACATTATTTGTTGAAAAGATTGTCCCTTCTCCCATTGAATTACCTTGGCAATATTGTCAAAATATCAGTTGACCAGAAAGTATAAGGAAAAATTGTTGGACTCTCCATTCCCATTTTTCATGCCCATATCACCTTGTTGACAGGAGCAAGTGGACACAAGACAGACAAGTGATGCTTACCACCCACAGAAGCAAACAGGTCTGTGCTGAACAAACAGCAAGACCACCCCTCGCCACACACACACACACGCACGCACACACGAATAGGTAGGCTCACATCAGATAGGTGGTGCCACTCATCCATGCAAGCAAGCAGTCCTATGCCACACATGAAGTATTTCCACAATCAAATCCAAAGGCAGAGCTGTCTACCATCTCCAAGCTGGCTCTACATTTTGCTTCCCCATGGCATGCCACAGCAGAGTCAAGGACTATCTAACCAACCTGATCCAGGATGAAGACAATGTCCCGGAAGAGCAACCAGACCCCATGACTACAGACATTAAATCCAACAGCTTACTTGAACCCCAACCTGGCAGCCTACATCCAGCAGAGACTAGAAGGCTAATCGCATTTCAGACCTACCAATGGGAGCAAGGACACACCTTGTATGGTAACCATAGTCTGAGGACAAGAGTCAGAGTAAACTCCGGTGCAGGGAGGGTACCTTAAAAACCCATTGGCCTTAAAGCTAGGCATAGAAATTTGTTACTGGCTGGATCCCAAGACTGCAGATTTTGGAAAGAAAGAACTCTTTCAAAAACATAAGAATTTTTACTGTCACTCAAAATTTTTGAATTTTTAAATTTTGGATTGGTTGGGGGTTTGGAGTTTTTTTTTAAATATATATATATGTATTTATTCTTACATTCTTTTATTGGTACATTTTAGGTATACAATATGTTTACATTTATCATTGGGTGTTTGTACCTGTACATGATGTATCTTGATTCTTATTTTTTCCCCATTACCTGTGAGCCCTTCTCCCCCTCCACCCTTCCCTATTTACATAGACATCATTTCCTTTTTTTTTCTTTTCTCATAATTTTTCCTTTCCCTTCTTTCCTTTCCCCTTCCCTTCCCTTCATCCCTACCTCTTTGGACCTTTTTTCCTATTTCAAATTGTCAATTATTCATTATAAACATTTGAAGCCTTATTTACACTTTCAGTTTCTCACACTAGAGAAATTATTTAGTATTAACATGTGTGTCCTATTTATTTCACTTAAGAGTATGGCCTCAATATGCATCCATTTAGCTATGAATAACTCTAGTTTCTCATTCTTTATGGCTAAGTAGTACTCTATTTTATAAAAAAACCACATCTTCTTTATCCAGTTTCCAGTTGATGGTCACTTGGGCTGCTTCCAAGCTTTAGGTATTACAAAATGTTCAGCTATAAACATGGGTGGACATATATTGCTGTGGTATGATTCTTTTAATTCTTTGGGGAAGATACCCAGCACGGGAATACCTGGATCAAATGGGACCTCTAGTCCTAGATCTTTGAGGTATCTCCATACGGATTTCCACAGTGGTTGCACCAGCCTGCAATCCAACCAGCAATGGAGAAGGGTTCCTTTCTCCCCACACCACTGCCAGCATTTGTTATTGGTTGATTTCTTGATAGCAGCCATTCTTTGTGGGGTGAGGTGGAATCTCAGGGTTGTGTTCATCTGCATCTCTTGAATGACCAGTGATGTTGAACATTGTTTCATATATTTATTTGCTGCTTTTACTTCTTTTTCTGAGAAATGTGTGTTCATTTCAGATGCCCATTTCAGAATTGGGTCTTAGAATTTGAGGAGTCTGATTTTTTTCAATTCTTCATATATTCTAGATAGTAGCCCTTTGTTTGAGGTACAGCTGCTAAAATTTTTTTCCCACATTGTGTGTTCTCTTAGTTCTGTTGGTTGTTTCTTTTGCAGTGCAGAAGCTTTTTAATAAGATGAGATCCCAGTTGTTGATACTTTGTGCTAGTTCCCATGCTACTGAGGTTTTGTTCATGAAGTCTTTTCCTATGCCAATGTCTTCAAGAGTTCTACATAACTTTCTTCCAGCATGTTTAGAGTTTCTGTTTTAATATTTAGATCTTTAATCCACTTCGATCTTATTGTGTGGTGATAGGTATAGGTCTAGTTTTAATCTTTGACAGGTTGAAATCTAGTTTTTCTAACACCATTTATTAAATAGGCTATCTTTCCTCCAATGATGGTATTTGGCTCGTTTGTCAAAGATGAGGTGGCTATGTCTGGAGGAGCTTCTGCATCTTCTAATCTATTCCACTGATCCTCAGGTCTGTTCTTTTCCCAGTACCATGCTATTTTTAATCACAGTAGCTTTGTAGTGTAGTTTCAAGTTGGGGATTGTGATACCCCCAGCCATGTTTCTGTTGCTTAGAATTGCTTTTGTTATTCTAGGTCTCTTCTGGTTCCAAATGAATTTTTGGATTGTTTTCTCTAGTTCTGTGAAGTATATTGTTGAAATTTCAATTGGCATTACATTGAATCTATCTAGTAGTTTTGGAAGTATGGCCATTTTCACTATATTGGCTCTTCCTACTCAGAAGCAAGGAATGTCTTTCCATTTTCTTGTATCCTCTCGATCTCCTATTTCAGAGTGCTCTAGTTTTCAGTGTAGAGGTCTTTTGCTTCCTCTGCTAGATTGATTCCTAGATATGTCATTTTTTTGGATGCTATTGCAAAAGGATTTGTTTCCCTAATTTCTCTCTCAGTGAGTCTGTTATTTGTGTACAAGAAGGCTATTGTTTTTTGAGTGCTGACCTTGTATCCAGCTACTCTACTGAATCTGTCAATTAAGTCTAGAAGTCTTTTGGAGGAGTTTTTTGGGTCTTCTTTGTAAAGTATCATATCATCAGCAAATAATGACAGTTTAACATCTTCCTTTGCTATCTTTATTCCTTTTATTTCTTTCTCTGTTCTAATTGCTGTGGCTAATGTTTCTAGAACTATACTGAACAGGAGTGGTGATAGTGGGAATCCTTGTCTTGGCCCTGATTTTAGCGTGAAAGTTTTCAGTTTTTGACCATTTAGTTTGATGTTGGATGTTGGTTTTTCATAGATAGCCTTAATCAGGTTGAGATAAAGGCCTTCTATTCGAATTTTCTTTAGCGTTTTTTATCATGAATGGGTGTTGGATTTTGTCAAATGCCTTTTCTGCAGCTATTGAGATGATCATATGGTTTTTTTCCTTGACTCTGTTAATATAGTGTATTACATTTATTGATTTGTGAATGTTGAACCATCCTTGCATCCCTGGGATAAATCCGGCTTGGTCAGGGTGTATGATCTTCTTGATGACCCTCTGTATTCTGTTTGCCAGTATCTTGTTGAGGATTTTTGCATCTATGTTCATTAGGGAGATTGGCCTGTAGTTCTCTTTTGGGGTTGGGTCTTTCCCTGGTTTTGGAATCAAAGTAACACTTGCTCCCAGGACTGAATTTGGAAGCCTTGCTTCCCTTTCAATTTCCTTGATGAGTTTAAAGAGTAATGGTGATAGTTCTTCTTTAAATATCTTGTAGAATTCAGCAGTGAAGCCATCAGGACCTGGGCTTTTCTTTGTTGGCAAATTTTTTATTACATTTTTAATTTCACTCATTGTTTTTGGGGTGTTTACCATTTCTATATCTTCTTCATTTAACTTGGCAATTCAGATGTATCTAGGAATCTGTCCATTTCATCTGTGTTTTCCATTTTATTAGAGTACGGGTTCTCAAAGCAGGTATTGATGATCCTCTGGATTTCTGTATGATCTGTTGTGACTTCCCCTTTTTCATTCTTAATTGCATGGATTTGAGCCTTTTCTTTCTTGTTTTTGATAAGGTTGGTAAAGGTTTATCAATTTTATTTATTCTTTTGAAAAACCAACCCTTTGATTCATTGATTTTTTTATATCGTTCTCTTAGTCTCCATTGCATTGATTTCTGCTCTGATCTTTATAATTTCCTTTCTTGTGCAAGCTCTGGATTTGTTATGCTCTTCTTTTTCTAGGAGCTTGAGGTTCTGCATTAGATTATTTATCTGAGTTCTCTCTGTTTTCCTAATATGGGCATTCACTGCTATGAATTTCCCACATAGAACTGCTTTCATTGTGTCCCATAGATTCCTGGATGTTGTACTGAAATTATCATTTACTTGTAGAAACTGTTTAATTTCTTCTTTAATTTCCTCTGTGACCCATTGGTTGTTCAGGAAGGTGTTATTCAGTTTCCATGTGGGGGTTTCCATGTGGGGGTTTGTGGGGGTTTTGCAGTTTCTTATGTTTTTGATCTCCAATTTTATTGCTCTATGGTCTGCTAATATACAGGGGGTAATTCCAATTCTTTCACATTTACTTAGACATGTCCTGTGAGCTTGCATGTGGTCTATTCTGGATGAATAACCCATATGAAGCCAAAAAGAATGTGTATTTTTATTTTGTGGGGTGGAACACTCTGTAAACAAATATCTATTAAGTCCATTTGTTCAATAACTTGGTTCAATTCTAGAATTTCATTGTTAATTTATTGTCTAGATGATCTGTCTATTTGTGATAATGGGGTATTGAGGACCCCCACTACAATTGTGTTAGTGCTTATTAGGTTTTTCATGTCCATTAATATTTGTTTTATATAGTTGGGGGCATTCATATTTGGTGCATATATATTTATTATTGTCATCTCTTTCTCTTGGATTGTTCCCTTCACAAGGATGTAGTGACCCTCTTTGTCTCTTTTAATTAGTTTTGGTTTGAAATCTACTTTGTCTACAAATAAGGTTGCTTTCCCTGCTTTTTTCTGGGTTCCTGTGACATGGAGAACTGTTTTCCATCCTTTTACTTTCAGTCTGTGAATTTTCTTTTGAGTTAGGTGTGTTTCTTGTATACAGTATATTGTTGGATTTTGCTTCTTAATCCATTCTGCCAGTCTATTTCTTTTGATTGATGAATTGAGGCCATAAACATTGATGGTTATAATTGATAGATATCGATTCATCCTTGTCATGATATTTTACTGTTGTTGGCTCTTGTATTTCTTATTTCCCCCCTTTCCCTTTAATGTCTTACCTTGCCTGGTGGCTTCACTCTGTTGGGCCTCATGGAGTTGTGACCTTCATTGTCTTTTCCTAGGATGTTGCTTAACAATGTTTGGAGTGCTGGTTTGGTGTTCATGAAATTTCTCAGGGGTTCTTTGTGGTGCAAGTATCTAATTTCCCTACCGATTTTGAAAGATAATTTTGCAGGATACAACATTCTAGGTTGGAAGCTACTTTCTTTTAGAGCTTGAAATACTTCACTGCAGGGTCTCCTTGAGTTTAGTCTTTGTGTTGAGAAGTCTGCTGTGATTCTGATGGGCTTTCCTTTGTAGGTGATTTGTTTCTTTTCTCTAACTGCTTGTAGGAGTTTGTTCTTCTGTTGGGTTTCTGTGATCTTGACTATTATATGTCTAGATGTAGATTTTTTTTATTATGGCTAGTTGGAGTTTATATGCCTCATGTATCTGTATGTCCAATTCTCTACCTCTGTCTGGGAAGTTTTCCACTATTACTTCTGTGAACAGCTTTTTTATGTTAATTGTACTTTCTCCTGTTTTTTCATGGACTCCTATCAGGCTTATGTTATTCTTCTTTGCATCGTCTAGCAGCTATTGGATTGATTTCTCATGGTCCCTTACTATTTTTAAGAAATCTCTGTTTTCATGGTCCTTAACCACGATCCTGTCTTCTATACCAGATATTCTATCTTCAGATTCCCTTAATCTGCTGTGGATATTTTCAATGAAGTTTTAAATCTCCTGAGTATCTGTTTGAATCTGTTTCATGGATTCCATTTCTTTCTTATGTTGGGCGATCATGGTTTCTATTTCTTTCTTATGCTGGGTATACATGGCTTCCAGCATGTTTCTGAGCTCATCTATTTTTTTATCTGTTTCTGTTTTACAGCCTCTAATCATGTCTTTCACTCTGCTTACCATCTCTGTAGATATCTGGGAGATTAATTCTGTGTTGAATTTTTCTGGAGCTTCATTCATTTGTTTTGTTTCTTTCTGTGCTATCATTTCAGTGTGTCCAGGTGGTTGATTATCAGACTTTTCCACCTCATTTCCCCTGGGGTTTACCCTTGGTGGGGTGGAAGTCTGAGTTTGTACCTTGCTTAAATGTCTTCTCATTTTTGTTTTTGGTACTGTCCTTGGTTTAACTTCTGGGTTGATACTTTGAAATTGGTTACTGTAAGTATCTTTGTTGCTTGTAATTAGAACCCTTATGGAATGATTGCTTCTCAGTGGTGTCTTCCAGATATCGATAGTCTTTAGGTTTTGAGTTACTAATGACTCTGAGACTATCTCATTTTCATTATACCAGGAAGGACCACTGACTAGATCAATAACAACACCTTATCCCAAGTGATACAATCAGCAACACCATAGCATCAAGTACATCTTAGAAAATGACACTTTGTGGTAGTTATTAATCTCTCACCTTCAACTGTGTGAATTAAATCAAAATCGAGGACCAACCCAACATATGTTTATAGTGAGTAAACTCCTCAATATAACAACTTTATCCTTTGGGATGGGGAGTTAGAAGGAGTTGAGGAGGGAGGGATAGATAGGTAGAAGGACAGGGGAAGGTTTGCAGTGTGGCCAGAGGACACAGGTGAGAGAAGGAAAAAGAGAATAAAAGAAAAATAAAGAAGAAATCTAATTAGGGCCACAACAGGAACAAAAAGGGAGATGAATGCTGTGGGACAGCAAGAGAGTGAGTGTAAGAGAGAGAGAAAGGAAAGAGAAAAGAAGAAGAAAATAAAGGGAGAGAAAAACAAAAATTTGCACAGAGTAGGAAAAAAAATTAGATAAGAGGATAAAAAAAAGCAATAATACTAATTTTGGAAATAAAAATTAAAAATGAAAATGCAGGGCTTCCTTCAGGGTATGTTTCTGCTGTCACAATAGACAACATGAGTACCAGTGTGCAGATATAAGTCAATGTGTCTCAGCCAGCCAGTGACAGACCTGTGAGATTCAGGCAGATTTCTGGCTGCAAGTCCCAAGTTGAGCTCCCTGTCCTCCTGTAGGGTTGAACTCTGCAGGATTCTACTGCAGGTTCCAGCTGCCCTTCCCCTTTAGATAGTCCCAGTTCTGATGGGAGGTGATGATCCCTCTAACTTACCCAGTACGGTGGTCTGGTGGTCCAGTGTCCCCTGTGTCTTTTTAGTGTGGAACCAGGTGGCAGTACAGCCAAGAGGCCATTGTGGGGGGGGGGTCCTGCAGGCACCTGGGTGGCTAAGTTGATTGCTGCTGGGCTGCGGGCTGGATGGGGCGGGTTCCCTGAGACCAGGAACCCCTCTGAGGCAATATTCTTAAGTGAAATAAATAGGACACACATGTGTAAATACCGAATAGTTTCTCTGGTGTGAGAAACTGAAAGTGTAAGTAAGGATCAAAATGAATAATAGATAATGTGAAATAGGAAGAAAATGAGCAAAGGGGAAGGGGAAGTGGAAGGGGTAGGGGAAAAGAATGAAGGGAATGGAATTAACATGAGAAAGTGAAAAAATGGAAACAAAGTCTGTAAATAGAGAGAGGTGGAGGGGTTGAAGGGAGGGCAGGGGAATGGGGAATAAATAAGAATCAAGATATCTTATGTATAGTTACAAATCTCCAATGATGAATGTCATTATATTGTATATTTAAAATGTACTAATAAAATTAATTACAGTATTCCCAATATAATATTTCACAGACATAATAAAAATCCTGAAATTAATATGGAATCACCAAAGACCCTTAACAGCTGTTATTCTTTGAATCTAAATGTCTCACAAAGTCCATGTGTTACAAGCTTCATTGGCAGCTTGTGGCTCCATTTGGGGGAAAGAGGGATGGAAACTTTTGGAGATCATTCTTAGTGAAATAAAGTTAAGTTATTGGAATGACCTTGAAGGGGATATTGGGACCAAAATCCTTTGCTCTTTCTTTGCTTTCTGCTTGCCATGAAAGTTGCAGCTTTGCTTTGTTATTTGCTCCCTGACTCACCTATGGCCCAAAAGCAAATGATCTAACTAATCATGAATTGAAATCTCTAACACCTCTGAAACCATGAATCATAATAAATATTTCATCCTTTTAAATTGATTATTTCAAGTAATGTTACATAGGTATGAAAAGTGAATGAAAGAGGCAAGGCAATCTTAAAACACGAATGAAGCCAGAGACATCACACTACCTGATATCAAATTATATTGCAAAACTCAAGTAATTAAAACAGTATGTCACTGGCATAAAAATAGAAGCATTCACCAGTGGAACAGAATGGAGAGCCCAGAATTGAACCAACATATTAATGATCAATTGGTCTTCAACAAAGGTACCAAGAACACACAATAGAAAGAGAACTGTCTCTTCATTAAAAGGTGCTGAGACAGCTGAGTATTCATGTACAAAGGAATGAAATTTGATCCTAATCTCATACCATATACAAAAAAAACCCCTCAAAATAGGTTAAGGGCTTAAATTTCAGACCTGAAAATCTTCATGACATTGGTCTTGAAAATATCTTTTTTTGAATTTACCCCAAAAGTTCAGACAACAAAAGCAAAAATGGGCAAATGTGATTACATTAATCTAAAGTACTTCTGCACAGCAAATGAAACCATCAGTGAAGAGAAAATATTCAAACTGGTAGAAAATATTTACAAGCTACATATATAATAAGGGATTAATACTGAAAATATGTAAGGAACTCAACTCAATAGTAAGAACTCAACCCAGTTAAAATAGTTTAGCAAGGGACCTGATGGATAATTCTCTGAACAAGACATACAAATGATCAACAGGTATGTAAAAAATGTTCAACATCACCAATCACTTTGAAAATGAAAATGAAATACCACTTCTCACATATCAGGATAGGTATTATTGAAAAAGAAAAGATAATAAATGCTATCTAGGATGTAGAGAAATGTGATCACTTGTACACTGTTGGTAAAAATGTCAATTAGTACAGCTACTTTAGAAAACTGTTTTGAGATTCCTCAAGAAATAAAATGAAATTACCATATGATCCAGCAATCTTTGTACATGTACAAGGGTTTTACATCAATATCTTGATGTATCTGCATTCCCATGTTTATTGCAGCATTTTTCAAAATAGCCCAGGTGAGGAATCAACATAATTATCAAGTGATAGGGAAATATGGTTTATATACACAATTAAACACTAATAAACTTTAAAAAGAAGGAAATTATGACATTTGGCATAATATGGATAAGCCTATAGGATATTTTGCTAAGTAAAATAAGCCAGGCACAGAAGGACACACGCTACATGATTTCACTTATATGTGGAATCTAACACAAGCAAACTCATAGAAGCAAAGATTACATTGTTTTATCAAAGGCTGGGGTTCTGAACAATGAGGGGATATTAAGTAAAGGGTAGAAAGTTTCCATTAGGATAAATGCTTTTTTGAAATGTGCCACACAGCATGATGACTATCATTAATGACAATGTAATAAGATTTCAGAATGACCAAAAATAAATTACAAATATTCTTATCACAAAAAAATGATTATGTGTCTGAGGTGAGGGATGTGTTTATTACTTTGAATAAATTATTCTGCATTGTATACATATGTCATCATATCACCCTGTACCAAATAAATATACATAATTACAATTTTTAAATTTAGCATAAAATAAACAAAGTGATAAGAGGCTTACTACAAATCTATTGTAATCAAAATAGCATAGTACTGGCATAAGGTAAGACATATAGGCCAATGGCATGGAACTGAGAGTCCAAAAATAAAAACTGTATAGTTAATTGATTTTTTCATGGGGTATTAGTCAACTTTTTACTGCTGTGAAAATATACTTGAGAATACAACTTGAAGGAGGAAAGTTTTTTGACTCATAGTTTAAAATATTTTAGTGCACTATGGTCGGATGCAGAAACATGAAGGCAGAAAGGAATGGTGGAGGAAAACTGCTCAGTCCATGCTGTCCAGAAAGCAGACAGTGAGAGAGCCACAAAGGAAGGGATTGAGGGCCAAATATAGTCCTCAAGGTCATGCATCCATTACCCACTCCCTTCAACTAGGTCACACTTTCTACATTTCTCTCATTTCCCAATAATTCTATCAAATGATGAATCCATGAACTGATTAATCCACTGGTGAAGTTAGAGCCCTGATGATCCAGTCACCTTCCAAGAGTCCCACTTCTGTATACATTAGCCTTCCAGGGTACATTTTACATTCAAACTAAAACATATGAGTACAAGAAAATTTAGTTGTGGGAAAAGCTGTTTCTATACAAATATTTCTATAACAATTGTATATGTACATGTAAAAAGTTTAAAAAATGAAATTAGGCTTTTATTTCACACTACACACAATAGTTTACTCAGAATGGACCAAAGACCTAGACGTAGAATTAAAACAATAAAACTTTAAAAAGAAAACGTAGGAGAAAACCTCATGGCACTGGATTTCTCAATGATTTCTTGGATATTATATCAAGAGCACAGCTATCAAAGTGAGAAATAGATAAATTAGAAGTCATCTGTGATACAAATAATATCATTAATATAATAAAAAGCAGGAATGGTATAAAGTATTTGCCTATCATGTATCATTTAAATGAATAAGATCAGAAAATATATAAAGAATATCTGAAATTGAACAACAGTAAAACAAAGAACTGAATTAAAAGTGGGCAAATGATGCACTTATATTTTTCTCCAAGGAAGATATATAAGTGTCTGATAAGGACAGAAAAAGTTGCTCAGCACCATCAGACATTAGGGAAATGCAAATCAAAAGTACCATGAGCTATGAATTCACATCTACTAGGCTGGCTATAATTTTTAAAAAGACAGAAAATAACAAGTGTTTTCCATGATATAGAGAAAATAAATTCTTTGGCACTGTTAATGAGAATGTAAAATGTTGCAGCTTCTTCAGAAAACAGTCTAGCAACTTTTAAATTGCTCAACACAGAATTGTAATATGTCCTAGCAATAACATTCCTAGGTACATAGCTAAAAACTATGATGTACACACAAAAATATGCTCACACAGCAGCAAAATTTATTATACCAAGAGTGGAAACAATCCAAATATCCATCAGATAAATAAATAAAATATGATATATCTATACCATCGAACATTATTCAGCTATAAAAGTAAACAAGTACTAATACATGCTACAACTTGAATGGACCTCAAAAATACTTTGCTAATTTCAAAAAACCAATCATAAAAGACTACAAATTGGGTAATTCCATTTAAATGTGCTGCCCAGAATAGATAAGTTTACAGAGAAGAATAATTTATTACAGTTACTCAGGGTTCTGCAGAGATGAATAGTTGATGGCAAGTGATCATTAATGAACATGAGGCTTATTCATTTATTTATTGCTTTAGGGGTTTATTTATTTTGTGATACTAAGGATTGAATTTAGGGCTTTAGCACTGAGCTGCATCCTTAGTTATGGGATTATTTTTATTTTTATTTCAGACAGGATCTCCCTAAATTGGTAAATTGCCCAGGCTGGACTCCAACTGGTGATCCTCCTACTTCAATCTCCCTGAATGCTGGGATTAGTAGTTTTTGCCACTAAACCTGGCTATTTATTGTAGAGATAATAAAAAAGTTTTGAAGTTTATATACAGTGATACCTGCACCATGTTGTAAATATATTGAAAGGTATTATATGCTTTAAATTAGTAAACTTTATGGTATAAAAATTATACCAATAAAGCTGTTTATTTTTAAAAATTGAAAATGCCATATAAACAGTAAATTGTATAAGTCTGGAGCTCAGAAGAATCCTGTAAACAGGAGATAATTATTTGGGTGTCTTCAGTGTATAGATAACATTAAATTACAAGAGAATTGATACTGTCACCAAAGGAGAAATTACAAGTGTAAGAGATATAAGGTACCAAAACTGAATCACAAGGCACTCCAACAGCATTTTTTTTGCTTAAATTCTTTTATTAGTACATTTTAGGTATACAATATGTTTACATTTATCTTTGGGTGCTTGTACCTGTACATGATGTATCTTGGTTCTTATTTTTTCCCCATTACCTGTGCGCCCTTCACCCCTCCACCCTTCCCTACTTACATAATTTGTTTCCATTTTTTTTCTTTTCTCATAATTTTTCCTTTCCATTCTTCCCTTTCCCCATCTCCTCCCACCACTCCTACCCCTTTGGACCTTTTCCTATTTGAAAGTATCAATTGTTAGTTATTAATCCTTTTAATCCCTAGTTACACTCTCAGTTTCTCACACTAGAGAAACTATTCGGTATTTACATATGTGTGTCTTATTCATTTCACTTAAGAGTATGGCCTCAATATGCATCCATTTAGCTATAAATGACTCTAGTTTCTCGTTCTTTATGGCAGGAACCCAGAAAAAAAGCAGGGGCAGCAATCTTATTTGCAGACAAAGTAGATTTCAAACCAAAACTAATTAAGAGAGACAAAGATGATCACTACATCCTTATGAAAGGAACAATCCAAGAGGAAGAGATGACAATCCTAAATATATATGCACCAAATAGAAATGCCCCCAACTATACAAAACAAATATACATATATATATTTTTTGGTACCAGGGATCGAACTCGGGTCCTTGCGCTTGCGCAGCAGGAGGCAAAACCACTGAGCTAAATCCCCAGCCCTACAAAACAAATATTAACAGACATGAAAAACCAAATAAGCACTAATACAACTGTAGTGGGGGACCTCAATACCCCACTATCACAAATAGACAGATCATCTAGACAAAAACTTAACAATGAAATTCTAGAACTGAAACAAGCTATTGAACAAATGGACTTAGTATATATTTACAGAGTGTTCCACCCCACAAAAATCAGAATACACATTCTTTTCGGCTGCACACGGGTCATTCTCCAGAATAGACCACATGCTAGCTCACAGGACATGTCTAAGTATACGTAAAAGAACTGAAATTACCCCCTGTATATTATCAGACCATAGTGCAATAAAATTGGAGATCAATAACATGAGAAACTGCAAAAGTTCCACAAACACCTGGAAATTGAATAACACCCTCCTGAACAACCAATGGGTCACAGAGAAAATTAAAGAAATTAGACAGTTTCTACAAGTAAATGATAATGCCAGTACAACATCCAGGAATCTATGGGACACAATGAAAGCAATTCTATGCAGGAAATTCATAGCAGTGAATGCTCATATTAGGAAAACTGAGAGCACTCAGATAAATAACCTAATGCACAACCTCAAACTCCTAGAAAAAGAAGAGAATAAGAAACCCAATGCTCGCACAAGAGAGGAAATTATAAAGATCAGAGCAGAAATCAATGCAATGGAGACTAAGAGAATGATACAAAAAGTTAACAAATCAAAGAGTTGGTTTTTTGAAAGAATAAATAAAATTGATATACCGTTAGCCAACCTTATCAAAAACAAGAAAGAAAAGGCTCAAATCCATGCAATTAAGAATGAAAAAGAGGATGTCACAACAGATCCAACAGCATTTAGAGATGTTATAAATGAGCAGAAAATAGGAGAAGAGGCAGGAAGAAATGAGACAAGTAGAAAGGCTTGTGCATTTCTCTACATTCACAGTCAACTGCACTAGTGATATGGGAGACATATGGGTGCAGGGTGTTGCCTCAGAACCCAAGAGAAGAAATTATTCCAAGGATAAGATGATCAATTTTCCCAAACATTTGTGATAATTTAAGTAAAAGGACTGAGATGCTTTTTTCTTGTATTTAGCAATGTGGAAGTCATTAGTTACCTTGACAAGAGATTTTTAGCTCTTTCTGTGGCATTGAAACTCTGATAGGATTAATGTAAGACTGGAGACAAGGAATAACAGACTATTGATGTACATGAGTGGATAGGATGATGAGAGCATCTGAAAATTCAGTATTACTAGGTTCTTTCCTAATGAAGTAGTAAAGCAAGTCACTAGGTGAGAATGAAAATGAGAAAGGGGATTTAAAAGAATTTAAGATAGAAGAAAAACAGAATGTTTTCATTTAGGAGCGTGGATACAGTGAGTGAACTAAGGAAAGATAGTGCAGGTTATGGGGTGTGGGAGGTCACTGCCAGTCTACTTGTGGCTTTCAATCATTAACTGAGAATGACATCAGTTAACACAGTTGTGTATTTTGTATAACCACAACCAGCTGAGCTAGTGTAGGTGTGGAAGAGATGCAGAGTGTGATTCAAGGAAATGTGTAGTTTTGCCGAGTTACAGAAAGGCAAAACAGTTAAGGTGTTTGCAAAGGGTTCATTATTTTGTTACATCACAGAATCTAAGCTAAATAAGCGACAGAAGGCTTTGACAGTGCAGTGTTCAGGGCAATAGATTGTGGGTTTACATGAGCTAAGAACATTTTAACATCCAATATTAGAGAGACTCAGCTGGAAAAATGAAGATTTGGTGGTATGAGATTGGGCCATTTAAAACTGAGCTTATGGAACAAGTATAGCTCTTGGTAAAGATATGGTTTAGAGCACATTCATGTGGAAGTGAATGGCTGAGATAATGTGATCAGGTTTATTTGACAGAAAGTCATGGATAACAAAAGCTTATTGTTTATATCATTAGGTAGATTATAACACTTCCTAGGATTATAATAGGAGCAATGTTGGATGACATTACACATAGCCAATGCTAAAATTTTTAATGAATAAAGAGTGCTATGGTTTGAACATTTATAACCTCTCCCAAGTTCACATTGAATCTTATTCAGTGCAACAGTATTAAGAGATTAGGTTTTAGTAGGTGATTAGGCCATGAGGGCTCCACCGTTATAGATGTGATTAATGGTGTAAAAAACATCTTGAGGGGGTAAATTTGTCCTTCCCATTCCTTCTGCCATATGAAGACACAGCGTTCACCTCTAGATGCCAGAGCAACAAAATATCATCTCAGAAGCATGGGATAGGCTTAACCAGACACCGAATATACTGGTATCTTATCTTAGACTTCACAGCTTCCAGAACTGTGAAAAATAAGTTTTTTAAAAATAAACTTTCTAGTCTCAGGCATTTTGCAATAGCAGCACAGATTGACAAAGATAAGAAGGAATGGTGTTGGATATCTGAAAATGATGCTAACAAAGAGGAGCAACAGGTACTATAGTCTGATAGCAAAAGATTCAGAGGTGGGGGCTACCAAAGAGAAAAAAGGGACAATGATCTAGAAAGGACAATTGCTGGAAAGCTGCTAAAGGGCACAAAGAAATAGAAAATCTACTAGTGAGGAGATTATAGGTGGTAACAGATGATTAGGAATTGCTGGCCTTTCTCATCAATAGCAATGCTGTAATATCATTTTAAAAAATTAGTATATTTGATTACATAAATTTGAATTTTTTCATATGTAGATGATAAGACAATTAATTGTGGTCTTATTGTTTTCTAACTGAATTTCATCTTCCCCAGCTCATAGACGGTTCCTTATTCTTAGGTACGTAGAGAGATTATATAGTGAAACCTAAAGAAAAATTGAAAACTACTTTCTGAAAAATTTGAAGCCTTGGCTCTTTGTCATAATCATAAATTAGGGTGCTCTCAAAAGGAAATGGAAAGAAGAGACTGCATTTTATATTAGATGAAGTAGGTTATGACCTATTTGTGGTAATTTCATCAGATTTTAACCCACAATATCAAAATAAAAGAAGAAATTGATCAGTGCAACATTTTGTCTTTAAATTTTTATTCCATTACTTTTAAAAGAAACAGAAAAAAGGCCAGTAGGATCTTTACTGTGGGAGTGAATGGCCAAAATAATGTGGTCAAGTTGAATAGGAACACTCATGGATAACAGAATAGGAAGTCATGGATAACAGAAAGAAGTTTGTTGTCAGAATCATTTAGGTGTCTTTATGTAAGTCTCTTGAGTAATGACAAATGCTACATTAATAGGATAGAAAAAAGTGACTGTATTTTATAAGGGAATAAAAGTTGAGGGGAGGTTTACCAGGAATAAGAAAGAATAAGGAAATGTAGAATTTTTGAAGTAACAGGGATTCATGCATACACAATACCTAGGGATGCAGTGGGATCATCATGGATATAGCCCAAAGTCCTTGGGCCCCCATCTTGACGAAGATATCCATGGCCACAGATGCCCCAGATTACTCAGAGTCATTGCAAGAAACTAAGTGAGCAATAAATAAATCAATGTGACTATAGACCAGTGGGGTATACCTGCATTTTCTGACATGTAAAACATACCTGGGTCCTTTGTATACCTCTAGTTTTACTTTACAGATTGTTAAGATGGGAAATTGAGCCCAAATAACTGTATTTTATGGGGGGCTATACATTCATGTTTATAATGTATAACTCATAAATACATTTTACAATATCAAATGAAGTCCACATTTTCCCAGCTTTTAATATAACTTTAATTCTATACGTGTAGAGAAGCTTTTAATTTTTTGTAGTTCAATTTGATTTGAACTTGATTACATTCATTTCTGACTAGCTCAACTTGTGAAACTTAATTTTATAGTGTTGTATCCGTGTTTTTCAGACTTTTGGATAGCTGGTCCCATTTGGCATGCATTTTAATGCCTGACTGCCTGCCTATAAATCAGACACTTTCGTCTGCAAGAAAAGTGCCTTGAAGGAATTCTTGGGATATTTTTGTTTAATGGAACATAGTTTTAAATTTTTGAATGGAAAGGAATATTTTAAAATTTTGAAGATTCATAAATATATCTCTGGATATACAATATAAAAAGATAATCATCTGAAAAAGAATCACATTCAAATAAAGTGTTTGTACAGAATAGCTAATTGAATGGCTTTTTTCATTTTTGTGCTCTTTTTATGTTATTAACCAATCTCTGTCATTATTTGAGAGACATAAGAAATTACCAAAGGATCATAGTGGCTGTTTTGTGTTTCTTTTAAAGGTAAACAAATAAAATTTAAAGACAAAATGTTATATTGATCAATATTTTTGGTATTATTTTAGGATTATGTATTAAAATCTGTTGAAATTACCCAAAATGCCTCATGGCCCCTCATCAGGGGAGACTAAAACAACAAATGATTTATGAATTTTAAGTGATTATAAATAAAATAGCATGAAAGAAATTCCTCGTCCTCCTCCTCTCAAAAACATCCCAATTTCTTCCCTGTAATTCATGTTTTCACTGAATATATGTTAAGCACCAAATGAGGCACTGTGATTTATTGGGTGGATAGCTATAAAACAGAGTTAAAACTAAATCTGATATTGTGAAAGAAAAACTACATGGGAGCAGGAAGAGAGTAACCCACCCACTCCTGCAGGAAACATCAACCAGATGTCCTGGGAAACCAGAGACCCTGAAACTTGCCAGAGATACATTTGCCCCCAGTCAACTTTGCATCCTTGAATGTAGTGCTCTGGCTGAGGCGGCTAGCCAAATCCAAGCCCACTTTGCATTTTGTTTTCCCTTGGCAAAGAGCAGGAAAACAAACCGACCTGAGAGAGGACAATGCCAATGCAGGAAGAGAAAAGGTAAGTCTAGAGGGTCAGAAGCTCCAGGAAGAAACAATAGACCAGGCCAGCAGTGCTGGCCCCAAGAAAACCCCACAGCTACTGTAAACTACAAAAACAGCGTGGGGTTTTACTCCAAAACTTTACTCCTGCACAGCAAGCTATAGTTGGAAATAAAATCTAGGGCACAGGGGCCTTAATTGAGAGAATGTAGTCAGAAGCCATTTTGGAAAGGGGTTAAATGTTTTAGACTGAGCCACAGAAACAACTATGGAATAACTTCAGGATTTCCAGTGTCATCCTAAAACAGTAACTGGGTGAGAGATATCCATGGGGGCCAGTCATGGAGAGGTTGTAGGGTAGAAATAGACCCCTGAGAAGTTTAAGCTTAGCCTGGGAAGGACATAGGGCTCTGTTCTCTGTGGTGAAAGGCGTGGGCTGATGTATGTGATTTTCAGAGGTGGCTAGACATGAATGTGCTGGAATTAAATTCAGCAGTCTGCTTGAACCCTCACCCTGCTGCCTATATCCAGGCCAGAGATCAGTGATCTGGTTGTTTTCCCTGACTACCAATGTGAAAAAGGACACACTTCAGCCACAGCCTGAGTTGTACAGATGGGGGGGGCATCTTACAAACTCACAGGCTATAAATCCAGGCAAATAAAACCTTTATTTGCTGGACTATAAGACTACAGGTCCTAGAAAAAAAACATGCATTCAAAAATAAAGAGGAGCTTTTTTTTACTATTTTTTTAATTGGTTTTTTTGAGAATTGAATTTTTTTCTTTTTTTGTTTTTATTTTTCTTATTTTTTCTTTTGTCTTTATTTTGCACTCTAAAATTTTTCTTCTTTTTCTTTTTTTTCTATTAGGTTATCTAATTCTATTAATTTACTTTCACCCTTAATAGGATCCTTTAACTCACTTTTCTCTCTTCCTTCACATTTTCCATTGTTAATTTTACTTATTATACTTTTGCATTCTTCCATTCTCCAGCCCCTCCATCTTTACTATTATAGCCATTAAGCTTTATTAATTCTTAGTCAGTTAACTCTATGTTGTTACTGCTGATTTTTTTTTCTATTATTGGTGAAGGTACAGTTGTGTTTACTGGCTATTTACTGTGTTTCAATATTTGGTCTGTCTTAGTATTTACATTATAATTATAGATCTCATATCTAAGGGTCAGTGTGATACATTATTGGCCCTTATAGTACCTCAATATCCAGTTTGTCTTGCACATTATTTTTGATGCTGATTTTGTTGCTATTGCCAGGGTGACATAGTTTTTGTTATTAATTGGTTTTCCCTGAATGCTAATATTTGAATTGCCTTTGTGTCTAAATTATTGTAGTCCATTCCTGGAGAACTGGGTTCTGGGCCAATTATACTACATCCACTCCTCCAAATTAATGAAGATGTTTTGATCTTGCGACAGAAGCAAAGACCTGTAGTTAGCCATGCCCAGAGTGCATCACTGAAAAGCAGGCATTAACTGAAGAGATCTTCATACTAGCAACAATGTCTTTCCACTATATTTAACTAGTGAACCTCAGTAAACAAAGAAAAAATAATAGAAACATGAGAAGACAACAAAATGTCTCCAAAAACATGAATGACCAACTTAGTAAATAATTAGAATCCCTGAAAAATTACCAAACAAAATCCAGGAGATTAAATTTTAATAAAATTATGAGCAGCAGAAGTGACCAATGGGAGGACAGAGTGTCAGATTGGAAGATTGGGCTGATGTTGGTGACTCAGAGATACCTTAAAAACAGAAGAACGTGAAAAATGGATCCAAAAGTTGATAGATGATACAAGAAAGACTAATCTAAGATTAATTGCTATTAGGGAAAAATCAGAAGACAACACAAATGACATAGAGAACGGTTTAAAGAAATCATAGCAGAAAAATTTCCAAATATAGGGAAAGAATTTAACATAAACATAAGTGAGGCATATAAAATCCCAAATAGCCATAATCAGAAAAATGTTTGTCTCTGATTCATCATAGTCAAAATCTCTGAAGTTCAACACAAGGACAAGATCTTAAAAGCTGTTAGAAAAAAGCAACATATCATTTATAAAGGTAAACTCATTTGAATTACAGCAGACATATAAACAGAAACCTTAAAGAAATCTTAAAGACTAATTAAGTGTTTCAAGCCACTTTTCCCAAATTTCCAACCCAGTTGATGTGTCCTGTAAACTATCTTTCATAATTGATGTAAAATAAGGTCTTCCCATGAAAAAAAGCTCCTGAGGAAATTTGTGACCACCAAACCAGTACTCCAAAAAATTTTCAAGTGCCACCAATGCCAAAATGTGTAATTCAATGAATGTACAAGGCAGGTGATCATTTAAGCAGAAGGAAAAAAAATGGGATCAGCCTCAAAAAATGCAAAAATAATGGCAAGAATAAGTCAATACTTTTCAGTAATAACTCTCAATGTGTGTGTCTCAATTCCCCAATCAAAAGATGTGGATTAGAAGAATAGGTCAAGAAAAATTATCCAATAATATGCTATGTACATGAAACACATTTGATCCAAAAAGAAATCCACAGTCTAAAGATCAAAAGATGGAAAATATTACTCCATGCAACCAAAACTCAAAAACAAGTAAGAGTAGCTGTCCTATTTTCAGATAAAATGGACTTCAATCTACAGCTGATCAGAAGAGGCAAAGAAAGTCACTACACATTGGTTAGGGAACAATTGAACAGGAAGATATAGCAATTATGAACATATATTCACTGAATACTGGTACACCTAACTTCATAAGATAAATACTACTGGATATAAAAATCAGATGCACATCACCACAATTATAGTGATTTACCACAATACCTCACTGTCACAAATAGAGATCAACAAGACAAAATGTCAAGACAGTAATATCAGAATTGAACCAAGCCTTGGAACAAATGGACTTAATAGATATTGACAGAGTGTTCAACCGAACAACAAAAGAATACCATCTTCTCAGTAGTACATGGAAATTTCTCCCAAATAGATACTATTCCATAGAGCATGCTTAAGTAAATGTAAGACAATCAAAATTATCTCATGTCCATTATCAGATCATACTACAATGAATCTAGAAATCAATGACAAAAGATAGCACAGAAATTACACTAACACATGGAAATTAATACACTCTTGAATAACTAATGTGTCTCAGAAGAAATCAAGTAAGATATTAGGCATTTCCTAGAATCAAACAATAATGCCAGTATAATATGCCAGAATCTATGGGACACAATGAAAGCAGTCCTAAGAAGAAAGTTTATAGCTGTGAATGCCCACATTAGAAAAATTGTGTGTCCAAATGAATAACTTAATGATGCACCTCAAGGTCATATGAAAACAATAAGGATGCAAATTCAAAGCCATTACAATGAAAGAAATTACAAGGACTTGAACAGAAATTAATAAAACAGGCTAAAAATATTACAAAGAATCACTTAAACCAATGAGCTGGCTTTTTAAAAGAATAAGTACAATATACAAACACTTATTCAATATTATTTAAAAATAAAAGACCCAAGTCAATGCAATTAGAAAGGAAAAAAAATGAAATCATAATGGACACTGCTGAAATCCAGATTATTAGTAACTACTTTGAAAACCCATATGCCAATAAATTGGACAATGCAGAATAAATGGGTAGAATCCTAGATAAACATGAATTATCAAGGCTGAACCAATGTGATATAAAAATCCTGAACAATCCAATAATGGGTATGGAATTTAAGTAGTAATAAAATTCCTACTAATGAAGAAAAGCCCAGCGCCTGATGGATTTACTGCTGAATTCTAAGAGAACTTAAGGGAAGATCTAATGTCAATATTCTGCACTTTTTAATGAAATTGAAAAGAAAGGAATACTTTTAAAGTCATTCCCGGAGGCTACCAAAACTCAGATTCCAAAATGAGACAAGGTCTCAACCAAAAACCAAGTCTACAAGTCAATCGCTTTCATGAGCCTAGATGCAAAACTCCTCAACAAAATACTGGCAAACAGAATGCAATAAATCATCAAAAAGATCACACATTATGACAAAGTAGAATTCATTCCAGGGATGCATGTATGGCTCAAAATACACAAATTAATAAATATAATGCATTGCATAAATAGAAGTAGGGAAAAAATCCATGATCATATCAAATAATGTCGAAAAAGCCTTTGATAAAACCAATATTCATTCATGATAAAAATGCAAAGAAAATAGCTATAGAAGGACTTTATCTCAATCTTACAATTGCCATTCATGACAAACCTACTGCCAACATATTAAATGGGGAAAACCTAAAAGCTTTCTCTCTAAAATCGGGAAAAAGACAAAGATGTCCACTGTCACTACTCTTATTCAATACAGTACTTGAAACATTGGCCAGACCAATTAGGCAAAATAAAGAAATAAAAGGGATGTATGTTGGAAAATAAGAAGTCTAATCATCATTATTTACAGATGACATGATACTCTAAAAGAAGACCCTAAAAATTCCACCAGACTCTTAGAATTAATAACCAAATTCAGTTGTGTAGCAGGATACAAAATCAACGCACAAAATTCAGTTGTGTTCCTGTACATCAATACTGAACTCACCAAGACAGAGATCAAGAAAACAATACCATTCTTAATATCATCAAGAAAAATAAAGTATTTAGGTATTAACCTAACCAAGGAAGTGAAAGACCTCTACAATGAAAACTATAGAACCCCTTTAAAGGAGATTGAAGAGAACATCTGAAAATGGAAAGATATCCTTTGTTTCTTGATGGGCAGAACCAATCTCAAAATAGTCATACTTCCAAAACTGATACAGAGATTTCATGCAATCTCATTAAAAACAACAGTCTTCACAGAAGTAGAAAAAACAATCTTAAAACTCATATAGAACCAGAAGAGACACTGAATAGCAAAAGCAATCCTGAGGGAAAAAAAGGCAAAGCAGGGGGTATTCAATCCCAGACTTCCAGTTATATTGTAAGACTACAGTGATAAAAACTGAATGTTACTGGCACAGAAGCAGACATAGAAATAAATGAGACAGAAAAGAGGTTGCAGAAACAACAACAGGCACAGTTAGCTATGCGATCTCTGGCAAAGGGTCCAAAAACTTATGCTAAAGGAAAGATAGCCTCTTTAACAAATGATTCTGGAGAAATTGCAGAAAATTTAATCTAGTTCTGTATATTTCACCATGTACTAATGTCAAAATGGATTAAAAATCTAAATATTAAACAAGAAACATGAAATCTACTTGAAGATAAAATAGGTAAAACTCTTGAAGACAAGCACAGTTGAGGACTTTTTTTTTTTTTTAACAAATCCCCAATGGCACCAGAAAAATCATCAAGAATCAACAAATGGGATCACATAAAATTAAAAAGCTTCTGTTCTGCAAAGGAAAGAACCAAGTGAAAGAAGAAATAAAGTACAGAATGGGGAAAAATTGCCACCTATTCCTTGGACAGAGAATTAATATCTAAAATATATAAAGAACACAAAAATTAGATCCCTCCAAAATAAAAGACCCAATTAAAAATGGGCTACTGAAATGGATAGACACTTCTCAGAAGAAGTACACATGGCCAATAAATGCATGAAAAAAGTTCAGCATTTGTGACCATTATAGAAATGCAAATTAAAACAACACTGAGATTCCATCTTACTCCAGAAAGAATGAGTACCACCAAAAACTCAAATAATAACAAATACTGGCGAGGAACACAAATACATGTAAAAAGGAACACTTCTTCATGGTTGGTGGGAATGTAACCTACTACAGCCACTATGGAAATCAGTATAGAGATTCCTCAAAAAACCTAAAAATACAAATTACATTTGACTCAGATATTCCACCCGTAGGTATCTTCCCAAAAGATTTAAAAATATCTTATTATAGTGATACATGCATATCCATATTTATAGCAGCACAATTCATAATAGCTAAATCATGGAAGTGGCCTACATGTCAAATAATAGATAAATGAAAAAAGATGGTGTGGTATTTGTACAAAATGGAGTACTACTTTTCTGTAAAACGGATGAACTTTAGTCCTCTGTTGGAAACTGGATGCACCTCAAGGAACATAATGTTAAATGAAATAAATCAGACATATGAACTCAATTATTGTATGGCTTCTCTCATATGAAAAACCCAAAATATAAGTAAAGACAAAAATAAAAGATATATAATAGAAAATAAATCTTTCGCAAGAGGGAAGAGGACCAAGAAATGGAGGGAGGGGAAAGGAAGGAGGTAAAAAAAGGATTAAAATGTATGAGCATATGTACCAATTCCCCATGAGGAATGGAATCATTATGTACTGTAATCATGAACTAATACAAAATTGAAAAAAATACAAATGTGACTGTGGCCCAGTATGTGAAAATATAAATCTATGTAGAATCCATTTCAGTTCCCCTAATATTATTCATTTGAGTTAGTTTACATGATTTTAAACAACATAAAATAAGACACATGACAATGCCTCTGAAGCATGTTTGACCTTAGTTTATTAGCTACCACCATTCAGTTGCTGGCAATAAAGAGGTGCCACACTCAATCGCTTTACTGTGTTCAGAAACCTGAGTATCCTCAAATGAGGAGAAAAGTCCATCTAAATTGAAACTTCAGTTTTAAATTGGAAATCAGTGTTGGGAATAGATGCACTTACTACCTTTGCAGAATTGGAGTCTGCAAACCCACCATTCTCTTGATAAGTCATAACAGTGCTAATAGCTAATGACTTCTACATGATTTATCCTGTCCCCATGCTTCAGTAGTAGGTTCCCAGATTAATGCTCTCTCTCAGCCTCAGAACTTTTCTCTGTTTAAGTTAAATGTAATTCATGATGATAATTGTATTCTTTGGTTCATAATACTCTCCTTTAAAGTAGTTGAAGTCAGTGGGCTCTATACATTAAGTTGAATTTTCTGGTAATGAAGCATTTTTGACTTAGCTTCTAAAAGTCTGGACAAGCTTGACACACTTGACAAATTAGAGCCCCACTCATCAGGCCCCAGTGGAATGGCCTGATGAATATGTCTCCAGATTGTCCTGAGATGACAGAAAGTAGATGTTACCAGACTCTTAACGCTCCGCTGCTGAGAAGTTTCTTGAGGGAAGTTCTGTTCTTCTTATGGCCTCAAAGGCTGGAATCACCGTTCCTGACAAATTTTCATGGTTATGTCATCTTGCACTAAACCCTTTATTGAATGCTAAGAAAATATAAAGATATACACTCGTCTTTGGATAGAGTTCTTCCTCTTTCCTTTCCACTGGACTTGAACATATGGGGAGTGGGGCTGGGAGGGAAGGCAGCATTAAAACTTGCTTGTGTTTTATCCAAACTACATGAGTCTGTCCCTATGTGTAAAGCCTCATATATTTAGAAGAATATTTTTCTATTTCTAATTTAACCACTGTAGCCATAAAGATTTTTTTAACCCCTCCATGGCCAGAATTCTTAATGAACAGGTGGAACTCCTAACATCTACTAATCAGTGCACTCTCACATAATTTAAAGAAATTAATATTCCTCAAATGAGTCCTTTTTCCAAATCATTAGACAAGTATATTTCAATAAAGACAACAATCAGTAAGCTTGAATTTTTTTATTTTTAGAAGTTGAACAAAAATTCATTAGTTTCGGATGAAATTACTAGTATCAAAGACTGTTCCAATATTTTTAGAGTACAGATTACATATAAATTGACTTAAAGAGACACATTTCTTGAAAAAAAATTAAGAGTGCTTAAAGATCCCATTGAATATGTGTCACATTATTCTCAGTTTTATGGATACTGCCTCAGCTAAATGAATCTTGGAAGAAAACAGTGGCTAATTCATCTCAAAACTGGTGGTTAAGAAAACCATTAAAACTATTACAGGGTACAATAAGAGTTGACTTTCTAAAATAGTTTTCCAAATTACTGCCTTATAGTATGATTTTAAGCTAAAATTTATTTTTAAGCTTAACTTTGAGTAAATAATATGAAGACAAAGTGAATTTTTAAGACGTGGTTCTATATATATGTAAATGAGAAATTTTCTGAAAATCAAATACAGCAAGCTCCATTTGCTCAGCTAAGAGAAACATGTACAAAGTTCTCCCATGGCCTCTTGGTATGCAAATTTATAGTAATAGATACTACTTCTAAGGAAATACTTCTACATAAACATTCATTTTCTTTTTAAATCTATTACATTTATAAAGTCATTTGGCTTGTAAACACTCTAGGATAAACCAGTTTTAGGACCAGATCATTGTGTCACAGTAACAGAAATGTGAATCCTACTCATTTCTTTAATTCATGGATTCAGGTTCTCCTAAATTCTCATCATTGAGTTACTAAACTTGTAATATAAGTGTTTGGAAAATCCAAATCTTCATCTCTTGTACCAACGTACCAAGTTATGATGCATTATCATGAAATCACCCCTAGTCAGTTACTTTTAAAATTTTGGTTTGTAAGGTAGTTTGAAAATTATTATCCCACTAGCACTGTCTTCAAATTTCTGAAGCAGAACTAAAAGGAATCATTAATGAGGTATACTTTGTGATAGTTCTATTGCTTCTCTATTGCCCCAGAACTAACCAGGTTATTGAGGATAGATATACAGAAATTATGTTTTTCACCAGATAGCACTTACCATAGGTGATGAAACATCACCTATCTGTGGCTTCTATAATATATTTGGGTGATAGGCTTGCATTAATTTCACCACTGTAATTTTGTAGATTTAGATACATGATGAAAGTTAAATTTTTTTCAAAATCTTTTCATTTCTTTATTTATAACATTGAATCTATATATGAAATTATATCTGAAATAATTTTAAATTAATTTCTCCTTTTACAGCAATAAAAATGTGAAAATTTAAGTATTAGGAGTTGATATTTTGTTGTTATATATTATTATTTTTATATTATTTATTAGCTGTAGTGAAATGAATTTATATTTTAATCTGGGATTAAATATTTTGTACTATCCAATGGTCATACTATCGACCAAATAATAATTTTGAAAAATCAACCAATCTTAGGCAAATTTTGATCTCTAAAGAGTTAAAAAAAGAAAAATTCTTTCTACAGTACATGTGTGTTAGAGTTCAGTCCTGTATTCAGGCTTGCAAGTGTATTATTTGGTGGTTTGTAAAACCAGTGATTGCACATCTTTTAGGAGTCTGGGCAAAACCAAGCATTTGAGGTTTTTCTCTTTTCTTATAATATGAAGAAAATCAGTTTAAATGGGGTGAAAACACACCTGATTTCTAGCTATGCACTTAATGGTGAAGAAACAAGTGACCTTTCTTCAGTTATCACTGTAATTTTCTCTGCATACAGGTTCAACCTTAGTTTGGTTATAGCATAGTCATACAATTTTTGTTTTATGGCCTAACCAGTGGTGGCAACCTATAGCATGCATGCCTCAGTAGGCTGTTTGTTATCACTGAAAGCTCTAAAAGGTTTGCTATTACTGTCCTACCTTTATTTTTTCATGACTTTGGAAAAATTACATATACTTTGTTAGTATTTTTCTCTTTCTGTAAAACCCTACTCAGGGCCAATTCTTCTGAAAGCTGCTTTTAATCTACTTATAATTGATTTCTTTATGCTGTAAATTTGAATACAGATACCATCCAACTGTCTTAAGAGTAATATTTGAATTCACAGTAACAAAAGTTACAAAGTTTGTGCAAAAGATATTGTACACCATTGGAGTACATAGAGATTGCTATAGTGAATTTTATATATAAAGCTGCATTTCTCACTAAAACTATTCTGTGCTACATTAGAAGTTAAGTTTCTGATTTAATTTTTCTTTAATAATAAAACTGAATACCCATTTAATCTCAGAAAATTGAAAATGTAGCATATATATATATATATGTGATGTTTGTAAGTGTTATAGTAAATCTTGGAACCTTTTAAACAGAATAACTGCTTTGGAGTTCTTCAAGTCTTCCAAGGGTCATAAAATAAACCCGGCTGTGGTGATTGCGCAGGGTTGAGGTAAAGAACAGCTTTAAAAGAAGGAGAAAGACACTGTCAGTAGACATTTAATACACTGCAACCAAAGATTTAATAATCAACCATGTTAAGTACTAAGATATAGCTATAATTTCAATTTATCTGCACCTGCTAATGAAAATATTAACCCATACAGTTGTTTGGGACAGGTTTTTTCAAATGAAAGAATGAGAAATTAAATTAGTTTGAAGTTTCAATTATATAGTTAAAATGACCTTTTGCCATATTCTATACTTGCAATTCATACAGTTTAAATCATTTTTATAGGTGGCATTCATCTGTTGAAGTTGACGATTAATTTTGATTAACAATTTTTTGCTTTGGAAATCTAGTTTTACTCAGATTCTCAGATTAGCTTTACTTTTAGTATAAGAAAACAACTTATTTTCATAATGTTTACTATTAACAGCTGGAGTTTAAGAAGCCACTGAAATTTTCTACTTTGTATAATTTTCTATTTCAGTGAATAAATTAACATTAATAGTTTGATAGCATGAGTTTAAGCCAATGACTTAGAGGACATGTTGTATAAACACAGACTCTTTCACAAAGAAAATTAAAACAGAACATGGACAAAAATATCAAATGGGCCTCATTCATAATGGCTATACTTCAAAGGATTTGAGACATAATAATGAGGAAGATAAGATACGCTAGCTGCCCTTGGCTTAACACATTTTATGTGTCAGACATTTTGGGAGATGCTTACTATACATACATTACATGAACGTTCACACTTGCTCCCAAAGTAGTTATTAATATTTCCATTTTGGAGATGAAGGAACTAAAGATCAAGAAGACCAAACTTCTCAGATTTTCATACCTAGTGACATGGAAGCCAGAACTGCATCTTAGTCTATCTAACCTCAAATACTAGTTCTTTTTTTGCAAATTTGGATCTTTCCTTGCTGTGGAGTACTTTAATTTGGTTAATCTCTCTCTCTCTCTCTCTCTCTCTCTCTCTCTCTCTCTCTCTCTCTCTCTCTCTCTCTCTCTCTCTCTCTCTCTCTCGTTTATTTATTAATTTTTTTTTTTTTGGCACCGGAGATCGAACGCGGGTCCTTGCGCTTGCGCAGCAGGCGGCGAAACCACTGAGCTAAATCCCCGGCCTCTCTCTCTTGTTTTGTTGTTTGAGACATGGTCTCACTATGTAGTTCAGACTACCCTTGAATTCACTATGTAGCCCAGGCTGGCCTCGAACTAATGGTAATCCTCCTGCCTCAGCCTCCCGAGTGCTGAGACTATAGGTGTCCAACATCATGTCTGGCTGCAGTCTCCTCTAAATAAAAATGTTCCTTATTTTTATTAGAATTATTTCTTCAACTGTTATTTCTCATGATAAGTAGGAGTATTCCTGGTTTTATAGAATGAACTATCCCATCTAGCTATATGAAGTAGTTGTTGAAATTTATTAAATTACACAAATAATTGTCAAATCTCATTTTTCTTTATCTTTCCTGAAAAGTAGACATCGTAATACCCACTGAAGGAAAATCGATATAGCTTTTAAAGTACCTGCATAAAGCCTAACTCGTGAATTAGGTTTTTAGCAAACATAAGTACTTTTTTCTTCTTTCATTATTTGATTGTGTTGAGAGTTATGAAACAGATTTGAAAAAAACACAAAGAATCAAAACAATAAATGCTGAAGAGGATGTGGAAAAAAAGGAACTCCCATACACTGTTCATGGACTTGTAAATTATACATGGAGAACAGTATAGATATTTCTCAGAAAACTAAAAATACATTTTTCATAAAATCCAGCTATCTCACCTCTGGGTGTATATCCTCAAAAAAAAAATTAAATTAGTATATCAATACTGCCATGCCTGTGTTATTGTTGCCCTCTGACCATAGCTTTGGAATCAGCTATATGGACAGTGAGAAATTATTCAGCCATAAAGAAGAATTAAATCCTGTCATTTGCAGTCAAATGGATGGAAATAGAAAACATGACATTAAGAGAAATAAACCAGAGACAGAAAGGCAAGTGCTTCATGCTCTCTTTTATACATGGAAAGTAAAAACCATTAACCTGAATGTAGAATAATGATTACTAGAGGTTGAGAAGGGTGTAGGAGTGGTGGACAAATGGAGGTTGAACTTGATCAACGTACACTGCATGTGTGTGTGTGTGAACATAACACAATGAATCTCATTAATATGTCCAATTAATGCATGTTAATAAAAATATATGTTTTACAACAGATTTGGTCAATTATTTTTGTTTAAAAATACTCTATATGAATATAAAAAGAACAGTGGATCAGGGATAATAAAGAACTTTATACTGAACAAATAATGGCTAAATTTTAAGATATAACTGCAAATTTTTACTCTTGAAAATGAGGCTGTTTTGAAACAAAATTTTATCATTTAACAAGTCAATATTTCTATTGCAAAATGGAAAATTGTTTTTGCCAATAGCATGCTAATTTGAAAAAACACAACACAAGTATATTTGTGGCCAGAAACAAAAGGGCATATATTCATTTGGTTAATTTCAATTGCTTCTTTATTTTTGCTCTAACTTAAAGGTGTACATTGTACCTTGTCACCTCGAGTACACAGAAATCTCAACTTCTTGATTGACCTGGCCTTCAGCTCACTTTCCAGAACACTTGATTGAAAAGAGCGCACTTCAATGGCCTTTTGCCCCCATCCTGTGGTCCGTTGTGTGCACTCAAAAGCTAAAATACCAATGAAAAATATCAGAAAAGCACATATTTCCCAGTGATGACTGAAAATTTCAAACATTATTAATGTTTGATTATAAAGAAAGGCATTGCAATTCAGGTTAACCCATCTTTTCCTGCTAATTCTATGGTCAGTCATTTGGTCACTTTGTTGCTTAGGAGCGGTGTTCTAACCAACAATTATATATGGGAAACCTGACTTTTAAAAATTAAAACTCTTAAAAATTAACTTGTTCAAATAATGACTTTAGCAACATTAATGTAATTGAATAAATTACTACTGTATATGTAGAACTAAGCCTAATTTGATGGCATTAAGCCTTTTCCCTCTCAGGAAAAATTCATTAAGATTTTAACTTTTTAAGCCTTGGTGACAATGGAGATTATGACAAAAATTCCTTTGCAACAGAAAACCTAATTATGTAGATAATCATACACTCAACTGGTGTTATACAGTATTTTCTGGTACAGGGAGCATCTTACCATTAAATGTTTAACTTTAAAATTGCCATTCTTTATGTACTTTATGAAAAATAAAATTTCTACCAGTAAATGAAATCATAAAATTGTTAACTCAAGCTAAAATAGTCTTGGAAACAACAAAATAAAGCAGTTTCATTTCCAAGCTAGCATGATTAAAATCAGAATTCATTAATTAATATGACTTTCCATTTTCTATTTTGAAGGAAATAAACTATACACTGATATAATTACAATATACATCTCTTAAAAACTTTTCCTTGTCTTTCTTAAAGGTTCTATGATGCCTTTATTTAAACCAAAATTTACTTGGCCAATATATGTATAAATATACATAAAAGATTCATGAAGAAATTCCTAAATCTTCACAAAAGTGACTTTCAAAGCAATAGTTTATTAGATCTCTCAAATAAAATTACCAATAATTTATTATCTTCTGCTTCTTTTTATTGTAATCCAAATTACTTATGTTTATGAAATTGACTTTAAAATTGTAATTAAATTACAAACATATTTTGACTCAGAAAATGACTGTTCTGAAAGAACTTTATGTTTCATTTCAGAATAGAATTAACATAATCCCAGATTATAAAAAAATAAGGAAAATCATTGGCCTGAGCAAGGGAAATAAGTAATGCATTTAGTCCATATGGATTTGAATTTTTTGCCCATGTGACTACTTCACCAAAAAGTAACAACCAAACAGCAAAATTTTCTAAACTTAATGCAAAAGTTACTTGCTAAATGCAAGAACATAGTTCACATGACATCACAAAATTTCTACCTTAGTCCTGCAACATATGAATCTGCCACTTAACCTAGCTACTGAGCTAGCATGCTTTTTGCAATGGGATTCACTCAGTGATTTGGAAGTGAGAATGCTTAGCAAAACTGTTAGTGATTGTTAAGCCTCTCTATATTTGTTTGGAAATGCTGAGCAATGATCTTGCTATCAAAAATATTTGTCATTGTTCAAGGAAATGTAAAATTTAAATTAGGAAAATTTGGATCTGAGTTAGTTTTAAATAACAAAAGAGTTGTTTTTTTAGACAGAAAAACAGAGTAACTTCTTTAACATCAATGCTATAATGTATATCAATAATTAAAACCAAAAATACCATGCACCTATAAGGCTATAATTTATTTTATGTAAAAATGTTTTTCAAATTCTAGTAAAGTAAAATAGCTTTCTTTCTCTAGTTAACAAATCATCCTGTCTAAGGGCAAGAATTGGACAGATAACTTTTCAAGATTCTTTTGACACCTTTGATTGTCTAGTGGCATAAACATAGGGATATCTTCAGTTTCACATTGGAATTGAATGGCCTTATTCCTGTTTGTGTTAACATATTAATCACAAAAGTACCACTGTAAAGGTTATTACATGATTGATTATTTTTACTTCTATCACCTCAGATCTGTCAATTATACTGTAAGCATTTATCTTCTGTCACTTAAAATAGTTTAAAACCCTCTGTGAATTCTTGCCTGTTAGAAGAAATTGGAGCAGGTTTTGGGGACAATCCTTAACATTGACTACATATGAAAAAAATAAAGGATTCTGCAGACACAATGCAAAGTACCATCATCCCATAGAAAAAATGTCCATCAAAATAAGTTTTTTCAAACTGGCCCTTAAAGCCACATGAGGATCACTTTTACCTACTTTACAGAAATTTCTGAGGCTGCTGGTTTCTCTCTTGACAAACTCTCTCTCTCTCTCTCTCTCTCTCTCTCTCTCTCTCTCTCTCTCTCTCTCTCTTCCACACACACACACACACCTGTTTTTCTTTTCCTTAGGAATAGGTATCTTCCATCTTAATAATTTCACCCCCAAATTTTTACTTTTCCTATGCATTCTAGTCCCTATCTAGAAATAACAATATATTCATCAACATTCAGAAACATACACAAGCATCCCAAATCATTTGCATTTCTCAAATCATAAGTCCTCCATTGGTTAGGAAAGCATGCCCTATTTGGAAGATAAAAACACAGTTTTCTTTATGTGGCCACCAGATTGGTACCTTATAGGTATTCCAGTCATATCTATTATTTTTCAAAATGATTTGATTCTTCACAGGAATATTACTCACTAAACAGAATTTTACTAACTGTATGAAATAGAAAATTTTTGTTATTCTTTTATGACTGGGAGTCTCCTAAAGAAAGGTAAATCCTCCAAAATTAATGCAATGGAAACAAGTATTTTCAGCATCTGTGCGAAGTCTACGAAGAGACTTAAAGCAAAATTATAGATTTATTGTGGAAAGGAATTAGTTTCTGTTTTAATTATATAATTAATTTAAATGAACAACTAAGATAACTAAAATTTTTCACTATTTAGTAGTCATATGACTGTGTTAAGTATATGAAAAACACTTGCTTCACCTTACTAAGGGAAAAGGTGTGCAAGACTCCAAATAACCCTCTGTTCTTTAAGAAAAAGTAATCTTTCAGGAAACTTTTACTCAGGATACATTTTTCCTGAAAAGTTTCTCTGAGATTATCTCAAAAAGTGATACATTTTATACATACCTACAGAAGATGGTATGTCTTTCCATACTTCAAGGATTTTCTTGAACAGTTGTTCGTTTGCTTCCACAGAGAGAGTTTCAGCATTGAAGGTGAGCATCATGCCAATTTCCAGGCAATCAGGTAAAATGATGATATTCTGTGGTATAATGATTTCCAGGGGCTGGAATTATGTTTCATAGAGATTTATATGTTCAACATTTTTTATCACTACTATTTTAATTGAAGCAGCTTTCCTAAGCATTAAGACCAAAATAGGTTCAAAGTGTAGGGAGTAAGGTAAGTTCTATTTCCAAATTGAACAGCATGCTACTCACCACTTGGAAAAATCTGCTTACCTTATGAGTTGTAGTCATGACTGTTAAAGATTTGCCTTTATATTTAGGATAAAGACTTGTTTGAAAAAATAAAAATATATTTCTAATACAGAGAGATTACTTGAACCTCTACAATGTTATGACTTGGCTTTAAAATACATTTTGACAATGAATATTTTAGTAATGAATATGTGAACCAAATAACAAATATATAACCTTTGTTATCAATAAATTCATTATAATACAAAATAGAAAATCAACCTAAAAACACTTTGAGCTTAAAATGCTTACAAGCCGCAAGTTTACAATATTTTTCACAGCTTGAAATAAAAATCTTCCCCCCCCTGCAAAAATGTAGAATTTTATATCTAATTTTTATATTATTAAAATATATTCAATACACACATTCAGAAGTATTTCTAAATTCCACAATGCATAAAATAATGTGACAGAATTTGCTTAAGCTGATATTGTCACATTGACAATGTTTCCCTGAGAAATAAATAATTATATTCCTCTATTGTTTCTTTCAAATTAGCAAGTTACAGAAAAAAATAAAAGTTCAGAAACTATACTTGCCAGACCCAGCATACTCAGGCCAAGAGCTTGAGTCCATGTTTCAGCAACAACAATCCTTAAAACTAAAATAGGGATCCAGAGGCGAAAAGCAATTTTAATGCGTTCTCTGGGCACTTGCATGAGCAATTGAATCAGAAAAGAGGTGAAAATTGCAAGAAAGAAGGTTGTCTCAGTAAAAACTGTTTATAATAAAATTGGACTGCTGATAATCCAGACAGCCTCTGATTTAATCCACTTGCTTTTCAGATGATTCCTGAAGTAGCCAGATGCTCTTTGGCACACATGGCTTTGTGAAGCATTACGGATTTGTAATTCAGCACACTTAGAAAGATTTTATTTTCAGTACATTCCATTTTAGAAAACACCTTCCTCTCTCTTATATTAGAGTCCTTTCTCTTTTAATGGATCAATACTCTAGGGCATTTAGCTAAATCTAATTTTGAATATACCTAAGGTATCTTAATTAGGTCAGAAAATGATTTTTAAAAACTCATCTTCTCTCATTCTAGCTTGCACAGTAATTAATGGATTACTTCAATAGGAAATATGTTTTCTTGTGTACTGGTCAGGTGGAACACTGGGTTCAAATATCTTCAGTGGCTTTTCAAATAAGTATAAATTTGGACCAATGCTTAAATGTTCAATATTGCACTAGTTTCTAAATAAAAGATATCTTATACACATAAAGAAAAAGATACAGGAAACTATGGAAGACAACTAAGGAAAATATAATATTTAGAATAAAATTATCCTGACCTCATATCTAAGTGGCTTTTGATGGAAGTGCTTCAGTATTTTCTACATTACAAACAGGGTAAGTTTTGTATAAGCATAGGCAATCACTAAGTGATCAACTAATGATTGTTAATATGACCAAAACACTTTAAAAAATGTTTTCACCAATGTTTTAACAAATGCTCCATGCAATTTATAGAGATCTATGGTGTAATTTTGAAAGTTGTTCAAAATGTCACATGATTCCAGTGACTTAAGAATATTTAGCAGTTTTCTCCAGGAATTTTTGCATAATGGTAATGTGCTAGAATTTTAATTGTTTACAAACTGGGAATCAAAAAAAGGTGAGACACCATAGTTGGTTCAGGCAGTTTTTAAAATATAATTTTCAATAGTACAAGATTGATCATAAACAAAAATTATGAGACAGCGTTATACTTTGACATGTCTAGGGTATTATGTTATGGTCAAGTTTTTAATCAAAATTTTATATATAATATTTTTACAAATATCCATATTTTAGATATTGTATCATATTTTCACTGTTTTATAATTATTTAAAAGGGAATAGATGTGTATTTGTTAACAAAATGCTGAATCTTTTGATCAGAAATTTCAGGCAACAATTGAAACTGTTTTGCATTGAAAAAATCTGTTATTGTATTATGGGATACAAAAGGACTAAGGCAAAAGCTATCACTTAAAATGCCTCCTAGAGCTAATTATTATAATTGCATAAAATGGATGAATAGAGAATGTAGAATCTATCTCTAATCTAAAAGAGGCCAGGCATGAATCAGTTCCAGTTGAAAATTGGCCAGATAGTAATTAGGGCCTGAGATTGTCAGTCTTCAGTAGAAATCCAAAATTTAAATGTAAATTTTATTTACAAGGAACAAACAAATACTCAAACAAAACAAAAACTGTGCCAGGAAAGCAAAATGTCTGAACTGGACTAAGAAACCATCAGTGATATTTGTTTATGTGTGATTAATTTTGGTACTCTATAGCTACCTTTTAGCTCCTCATTCCAGTACGTGTTGTTATTCATATTTTAAACCTTTCAGAATTTTGATATTTGGAAATTTACAATGCTGTACAATAATTTCTAGGGATTTGACGGCATTAACTTACGTTACTTGGCAGGATCACATCAGACAAAACTTCAGATTCTGCATCGATAATGTGGTATCCATTTTCTGAGCTGAAGAAAATCTTTAGTCTTCTCTCAGAGTCCATAGTCAGGTCAACTGTCACTGGCTTATGATCAAGAGTTGGAAATAACTGAAAATATAAAGCAAAATATGAACAAAAGGCCAAAAAAAATGACACTGTGCTTAATGCAAAAAATTCTCCCATTCTTTTCTGGGTTTACAGGTTTGTAAAACCCAGACAGATTTTTTAAATGGCACATTGTATTTAAAGACCTATACATTGGAGCTTGTGTTAGGTCTGTCACTATAAAAAAAAAAGCACAATTATAGTTAGGTTCTAAATATTGTTTCCTTTCAAATGTCAAATTGCCAATGATTCTAAGAGCCTTATAGCACCCTGCACTTTGCTGTACTTAAATCCTTTGTCTTGAGATTCAGCAAATGAAGAAGCTCATCTGGATCAGCTGCCTGTATTTTCGCCAGTATTTGTATATAACCTTCATAAAACATGTAGTGCCCTTTAGAACCTACTGATTGATCGAAGCATACTTGCTAAAAAATGAAAAAGAGCAGACATGTTTACCTATTATCAACTGGGTATGCTCTATGCTTTTATGGTTTCTAGTCCAAGGACACAAAAAGCCAAACAGGATTCCCTGCCAATACCAGGTCATGGGGGAGGACTGAACAACACAGGATTCATCATGCTAGAGTCTTGGGGTGGGATTTAAGAACAGGAGTGAGGACTTGTAGAGGAACTATGTATCAGTTTAGAGAGATTGTTGGTACATATCTCTTTGATTTCCATGTTCCATACCAGGTAGCTCTGAGCAATAGGTTGACACTAAAGAACAAACCCATGTCCGAATATTGACAGCTGAGATCAAATTAGTGATGTAATTTGTGTCAAGGAAAACCAAAGCTGTTTATATAGTAGTCTGTTCTATTTATAAAAAATATATCTATAGGGGAAAGAATCCTTGTGAAGCAGTTATAAGAAGTAGTCCATCTTTATTATGTTATTTTGGCCTACAAAATAAACCATACAAACAGAGTCAAGATACGAAAGTTTTTCATAAATACTTTACTGGGGTCAATCAGAATGTGTCTCTATTTTGTGCCTTGTAAAAACTGGTCCAAGTACTATCTAGTTCAATATTATCTGAAACATTTGCTAAAAAATAGAGATTCTCAGGCCTCACTCCAGATCCACTAATTCAGTGTGAGATTGGGTCTGAGACCTAAATGTTTAACAAATGCTCCAGCTAATTCTGATATATATCCCAGATTAAAAGCTATTTGACTTGATAGAATGTTGCTATTTCACTAATCACATATTTATTTTTATATATTTATTTATGAAATAAATATAAAATAGTCCTATTTGAGTGGGATTTTGGAGCATTCCATTTATTTACAGTCCTCAATTTATGTGATATGATAAAAAAATTAGCAGCACATTGAGGCGCTAAACGGTCTTCCATGAAGATCTACTGAAGCTCAGTTAAATCATAACAAACATGGAAAGACTACTAGTAAGCCTAATTACCATGCCTCACAATAGTTCTAGAGAGAAATTTGTTTAAATTTCAGCTTGGAAGCAACATAGATCCACTCTTTCACCTATTGTATTCATAGTTATTGAAGTAAAGATTTTTCTCTTCCTTCCTACTTGTTCCAATGGGTTCCAATCTTTCCTTTACCTTCCCTCTGCTCCCTACCCTTCTATTAAGAGAGAACAGGGATTTTCTCAGATTCAAGTCTACAGCACAACACCCACTGCCTGTGTTTGGGACTCTGAAAGAGAAGATATTAGTGTTGACTGCAGAATTGCGTGTGAGCAGCTTGTGTGGAGGTTCAGTAAGACGGGTGGTGAGAGTGGGGTGAGGGATTTCCCTCACATTCTCCCTTGGTGTGATACTTGTGTATTGTTTAAAAAAGGGTTGAAAAGGGCTAAATGAAAATTACTGACATGATATATTCAAACAGCAGTAACTGTTGCAGAATGGTATATATTGCATCTGTATTAAAAATATTGCTTTGTTGACTTTTCTGGTATCTTTCTTTTCCTTTCTTTTCTTTCCCCTACCCCTCCCACTTCCCCTACTCCTTTAGACCTTTTCTTCCTGTTTCACAATATCAGTTATACATTTTGATCCTTATTTACGCTTTCAGTTTTTCACACCAGAGAAAGTATTCGGTATTTACACAAGTGTGTCCTATTTGTTGAGTTTTCTTCTCAAAAGAAAAATTGTATGATCCAAAGGAAAAGGAGATCACTCACTTTAATAGCAGTCCTTTCATCAAAGGACTTTGATGTCCATGCATAAAGGTGAATTGATGATTTCAAAGCAATTGCTATATATGTTGTTTCTTCATGTTGGACTACAATGATAAAATAAAAAGAAGTAACACTGCCACAGATTTAACAAGAGCACTCAAGTGTTTGCATTTGTTATTGAAAATATCATAATCACAATGTAAGCACAAAAACTGCATATATTTTTTCAAAAGCTACTTGTTTACAATTTGATGCTGCTTCAAAAGTAATAAGATTACTATATAATTTTTGGGGTGTATTTATTAGCCTTTAAGAGTATTTTAAATTTTACATTGAAAACTATAGAACATGGATGAAAAATTTAAAGAAGACCTAAATAAATGAAAAAACTTTTCATGTTCATGCATAGTTAAACGTAACATTTTAAAGATAGCAACATTATCCAAACAAATTTCCACAGATTCAATGGGATACTTCTTAAAATCCTGATGGCCTATTTTTTTGTAAACTAAAAAGCTATTCCTAAATTTCTCGTGGACTTGCAAGAGGTTCTGAACCACCAACATAATCTTGAAAATAAAAATCAAAATTGGAGAACTCATATTTCTTGATTGCAAAAACTACAAACTGTAATAATAAAAACAATATAGTGCAGGCATCAGGCTAGACATACAGATGAAAGGAATAGAATTCACAGTCAACAAATATACACATAAGTCCACAGTAAATTGTACCAAAACCATTCAATAAAGAAAAACAGTGTACAACAAATGGTGCTGGAACAACTGGATACCCACATGCAAAAGAAAGAAGTTGGAACCCTCACACCACATATAAAAATTAACTCAAAATGAATCAAAGCCCTGAATATAAGAGCTAAAACTTCAAAAGTCAGCAATAAATATTTGCACAACTCTTGGTGACCTTTAATATGTCAATGTATTCTTATATTTGACACAAAATGTGTAAGCATCAAAAAATGGATAAATTTGGATATGTCACATTTAAAAACTTTTGTGCATCAAAGGACACAATGAAGAAGTTGAAAGTATAGCCTATGGGCTAGAAGAAAATATTTGCAAACCACACATCTGATAAGGGCATAGTAAACAGAATATTTAAAGAATTCTTAAACTCAACAACTACAGGACAAACCAGCTAAAAGTAGGAAACAGTTCTTCCTCCAAGAATGACAAAAGAATAACCATTAAATACATGAAAAAATGCTCAACAACATTAATCGCCAGGAAATGTCAAATCAAAACTACTACTTTATACACCACTAGGATGGCTAGAATCAAAACAAACATCTACAAACATTTGAAAGGATGTAGACAAAATAGAGTCCTTACACGTTACTAATGGGAAGGTGAAATGGTACATCTACTTTGAAAACATTCTAGCAAAAGAAAAGAAAATATGCATATTCATATACAGAGATGTAGAAAATTATTCATATATACAAAGATATACAAAAATATTAACACCAGAATTATTCCTAATAGCCAAAATGAAGAAAGCATGCACATGTTTATCAACTGAGGTATAGGTAAACAAAAAATGATGTGTCTGTACAAAACAATTACATAGCACATGAAGTATATGATACAACATGGATGAGCCTTGAAAACATTATGCTAAATGAAAGAAATCTGTCACAAAAGACATCATAATGTATGGTTCTATTTACAATAACTATTCAGAACTGGCAAATTTTGTAGAGAAATAAAGTAAACCAATTGGTATCTGGGACTCTGATGGGAGTAGGGAAAAGGGAAAAGGAAGGGCAGGGGGAATGTCTGCTAATGGATGGGAGCAGGTTGTTTTGGGGATACAAATCGGATAATGATGTCGCATACCTTTATAAACATACCGTGAAACACTGACTTGTGTGCTTTAAATTGCTGCATTTTGCAATATCTAAATTATTTCAACAGGAAAATTTTTTTTCTTAAATTCTTTTATTGGTACATTTTAGGTATACAACACATTTACATTTCTCATTGGGAACTTGTACCTTAACATAAGGCATCTTCGTTCTTATTTTTTCCCCATTCCTAGCCCTCCCTTCACCACCTCCACCCTTCCCTATTTACAAAGACTTTATTTCCAATTTTTCCATTTCTCATCATTTTTCCTTTCCCCTGCCCCTCCCACTACCCCTACCCCTTTGGACCTTTTCTTCCTATTTTGCATTATCGGTTATTCATTCTAATCATTGGTACATTTTAGGTATACAATATAATGACATTCATCATTGGAAATTTGCACCTTTACATAGTCTCTCTTGGTTCTTAGTTTTCACCCTTGGCCAGCCCTCCCTTCAACCTCTCCATTCCTCCCTATTTACAAAAATTTAGTTCCTATTTTTCCATTTTCTCACATTAATTTCATTCCCTTCTTTCCTTTCCTTTACCCTTTCCACTTCCTTCCCCTTTGCCCCTTTTCTTCCTATTTCACATTACCTATTATACATTTAGTCCTTATGTACACTTTCAGTTTCTCACACCAGAGAAACTGGTATTTATGCATGTGTGTCCTATTTATTTCACTTAAGAGTATCACCTCAATGTGCATCCATTTAGCTATAAATGTCTATAATTTCTCATTTTTTATGGCTGAGTAGTACTCCATTTTATTAAAAAAACACATTTTCTTTATCCAGTCTCCAGTTGATGGGTATTTGGGCTGTTTCCAAGTTTTATCTATCACAAACTGTGCTGCTATGAACATGGGTCCACATATAGCACTGTGGTATGATTCTTTTAATTCTTTGGGGAAGATCCCTAGCAGTGGAATAGTGGGGTCAAATGGGACTTCCAGTCCTAGTTCTTTGAGGTATCTCCATACTGATTTCCATAGTGGTTGCACCAGTCTACACTCCCACCAGCAGTGGAGCAGGGTTCCTCTTTCCCCACAGCCCCACCAGCATTTGTTATTGGTTGATTTCATGATAGCAGCCATTCTTTCTGGAGTGAGGTGGAATCTCAGCATTGTTTTCATTTGCATCTCTCGAATGACCAGTGATGTTGAACATTTTTTCATGTATTTATTTGCTATTTCTACTTCTTTGTCTGAGAAATGTCTGTTCATTTCAGATGCCCATTTTCAGATTGGGTCTTTAAACTTGGGAGGTCTGATCTTTTTAAGTTCTTTATAGATTCGAGATAGTAGACCTTTGTCTGATGAAAAGGAAGTGAAGATTTTTTCCCACATTGTGGGTTGTCACTTCGCACTGCTGGTGGTTTCTCTTGCTGTGCAGAAGCTTTTAAATAAGAAGAGATCCCACTTGTTGATTGTTTGTGCTAGTTCACAGGCAACTGAGGTTTTGTTCAGAAAACCTTTTCCTACACCAATGTCTTCAAGAGTTCTACCTAACCTGTGTTCCAACTGGTTCAGAGTTTCTATTTTAATATTTAGGTCTTTAATCCATTTTGATTTTAGTTTAGTGCATGGCAAGAGATATAGGTCTAGTTTTAATCTTTGGCAAGTGGAAACCCAAGTTTTCCAGCACCATTCATTAAAGAGGCTATCTTTCCTCCAGTGAGGGTGTTTGGCTCCTTTATTGAAGATGAGATGGCTGAGTGTGTCTGGAATTGTTTCTGAATCTTCTAATCTGTTCCACTGATCCTCAGGTCTATTTCTTTGCCAGTGCCATGCTTTTTTTTATCCTAGTAGCTTTGTAGTAGAGTTGCAAGTTGGGGATTGTGATATCCCCTGCCATGTCTCTGTTATCTAGAATTGCTTTTGATATTCTGGGTCTCTTCTTGTTCCAAATGAATTTTTGGATTGTTTTCTCAAGGTCCGTGAAGTATGCTGCTGGGATCTCAATTGGAATTGCAGTAAATCTATATAGCAGTTTTGGAAGTATGGCCATTTTCACTATATTAATCCTTCCTACCCAGGAGCAGGTGATGTCTGTCCATTTTCTGATATCATTTTCAATCTCTCTTTTCAGAGTGCTATAGTTTTCAAAGAAGAGGTCTTTGATTTCTTTCACCAGGTTCTTTCCTAGGTATTTCAGTTTTTTGGATGCTATTGTGAAAGGAATTATTTGCATGGTTTCTCTCTCAGTGAGTCTGTCATTGGTGTAGAGGAAAGCTATTGATTTTTGTGTGTTGACCTTGTAACCAGCTACTTGACTGAATTTGGTTATTAAGTCTAGAAGATTTTTGGTGGAGTTCTTAGGGTCTTCTATATACAGTATCATATCACCTGCAAATAATGACAATTTGACTTCATTTCCTGTTTTTATTCCTTTTATGTCTTTCTCTTGTCTAATTGCCATGGCTAATGTTTTCAAAACTATATTGAGCAAGAGTGGTGTTAGTGCACATCCTTGTCCTGTTCCTGATTTTAGTGTGAAGGATTTCAGTTTTTGACCATTTAGTATGATATTGGCTGTTGGTTTTTCATAGATGGCTTTAATCAGTTTGAGGCAGAGACCATCTATTCCAATTTTTTGCAGGGTTTTTATCATAAATGCATGTTGGATTCTGTCAAATGCTTTTTCTGCGTCTATGGAGATAATCATATGGTTTTTGCCTTTGGCTCTATTGATATGATGATTACATTGATTGATTTGTGTATGTTGAACCATCCCTGCATCCCTGGGATGAATCCCACTTGGTCAGGGTGTATGATCTTCTTGATGATCTTCTGCATTCTATTTCCCAGTATCTTTTTAAGGATTCTTGCATCTATGTTCATTAGTGAGATTGGCCTATAGTTCTCTTTTTCGGTTGGGTCTTTCTCTGCTTTGGGGATCAAGGTGATGCTTGCTTCCAGGAATGAATTTGGTAGTATTGCTTCCCTTTCAATTTCATTGACGAGTTTAAACAGTAAAGGCAGCAGTTGTCCTCTAAATGTCTTGTAGAATTCAGCAGTGAAGCCATCAGGGCCTGGGCTTCTCTTAGTTGGTAAGGTTTTAATTATGTTTTCAATTTCATTGGTTGATATTGGGTTGTTCAGAATTTTTAGGTCTTCTTCGTTCAACTTTGGTAATTCATATGTATCTAGGAATCTGTCCATTTCTTCTGTGTTGTCCATCTTATTGGCATATAGGTTCTGGAAGTAGGTATTGATGATCCTCTAGATTTCTGCTGGGTCTGTTGTCATTTCACCCTTTTCATTCCTAATTGCATGGTTTTGGGCCCTTTCTTTCCTTTTTCTGATAAGATTGGCTAAGGGTTTGTCAATTTTGTTGATTCTTTTGAAGAACCACCTCTTGGCTTCATTTATTTTTTGTATCATTCTGTTAGCCTGCATTGCACTGATTTCTCCTCTGATCTTTATAATTTCCTTTATAATTGAGCTTTGGGGTTGTCCTGCTCTTCTTTTTCTAGAAGCTTGAGGTTCAGCATCAGGTTGTTTAACTGAGCTCACTGTTTTCCCAATATGTGCATTCACTGATCTGAATTCCCCTGGTAAGACTTTCACTGTGTCCCATAGATTCTCATATGTTGTATTTTCATTGTCATTTAATTGACAGAACTGTCTGATTTCTTCTTTAATTTCCTCTGTGACCCATTGGTTATTCAGAAGTGTGGTGTTCAATTTTCATGTGTTTATGAAATTGTTTGAGTTTCTTTTGCTATGGATCTCCAATTTCATCGCACTATGGTCAGATAATATACAGGGGATAACTTCAATTCCTTTGCACTTACTTAAACATGTTCTATGTGTGAGTATGTGGTCTATTTTGGAGAATGACCCATGTGCAGCTGAGAAGAATGTGTATTCTGATTTTGTGGAGTGGACGACTCTGTAAACATCTGTTAAGTTCATTTGTTCAAGAGTTCAATTGAGTTCTAGTATTTCATTACTTATTTTTTGTCTATTTGATTTACCTATTTGTGACAGTGGGGTGTTGAGGTCCCCCACTACAATAGTATTAGTTTATATATAACTTTTCATGTCCATTAGTATTTTTTATATAGTTGGGTGCACTAGTGTTTGGTGCATAGATATTTATGATTGTCATCTCTTCCTCTTGGATTCTTCCCTTTACAAGGATGTAGTGTCCTTCTTTATCTCTCTTAATCAGTGTTGGTTTGAAATCTACTTGATCTGCAAAGAGGATAGCTACTCCTCCTATTTTTTGGGTTCCCGACTCAGAGAGTATTATTTTCCACCCTTTAACTTTCAGTCTATGAGTTTCCTTTTGAATGAAGTGTGTTTCTTGTATGCAACATATTGTTGGATGTTGCTTCTTGACCCATTCTGTCAGTCTATTTCTTTTGATTGGTGAACTGAGACCATTAACTTTGATGGTATAACTGAAATGTATTGACTTATCATTGTCATGACTTTTTCTTTTTGTTGGATTCTTCCCCTTCACATTTAATTTCTTTTCATGCCAGATGGGTTCATTCTGCTTTTCTTCCTGGGGTTGTGATCCTCAATGTCTGTTCCTAGGATATTTTGTAAAATTCTTTGGAGTGCTGGTTTGGTATTCACAAAGTTCCTAAGGTGCTCTTTGTCATGAAAGTATCTTATTTCTCCATCCATTTTGAAAGATAGTTTTGGAGGGCATATCAATCTGGGTTGGAGGCTGTTTTCTTTTAGGGCTTGGAATATGTCACTCCAAGCTCTTCTTGCCTTGATGGTTTGTGTTGAGAAGTCTGCTGTGATTCTGATGGGCTTTCCTTTGTATGTGATTTGTTTCTTTTCTCTGACTGCTTGTAGAACTTTGTTCTTCTGTTGAGTTTCTGGAATCTTAACAATTATATGCCTATGTGTAGGTTTTTTTTAGATCAAGGCTATTTGGAGTCCTATATGTCTCACTTATCTGTATGTCAAGTTCTTTTCCCCTGCTTGGGAAGTTATTTGCCATTACTTCTGTGAAGAGTTTTTATGTCGTCTGCACTCTCTCCTGTTTCTTCTTTGACTCCAGTCAGTCTTATGTTATTCTTCTTTGCATCGTCTAGCAGCTGCTGGATTGATTTCTCATGTTCCCTTATAATATTGAAGCAATTTTTCTTTTCCTGGTCATTAATTGCAATCTTATCTTCTATATCTGAAATTCTGTCCTCACTTTGGCTCATTCTGCTGTGTAGACTTTCAATGGAGTTTTTCATCTCCTGCAAATCTATTTGCATCTGTATTATGCATTCCATTTGTTTCCTGTGTTGAGATTCCATCATGTTCCTCAGCTCCTCTCCAGATTTATTAATCATGTCTTACACTAGGAGCACAATTTCTCCTGTTATCTGAGAAATTATTTCTGATTTCATATTTTCCAGATCCCCTTTTGTTGCCAGTTCAGTGGGTCCAGGTGGTTGAGTATCAGAGTGTTCCATCTCATTTCCCTTTGGGGTTGCTGTAGGTGATCTGGAAGTCTGGTTTTGAGACTTATTTACGTGTCTTCTCATTTTGACCGGGGAGGCAGTGGGATATGCTGTTGGCGCCCATGCAGCTCACCTCCTCTGAACTGGGAGATGTGGGACAGGGGCCTGGAGCGGAGGGGGGAATGGTGGCCTGGACTCCCCTTCCTCTGAGCCGGGAGCAGTGGGACATATGGTGGCCCAAAAGCCCTTTCCTCTGGGCTGGAAGCGGTGGGACAGATGGTGGCCAGGAAGCCCCTTCCTCTGGGCTGGGAGTGGCAGGGTGGATGGTGGCCCAGAAGCCCCTTCCTCTGGACCAGGAGCAGTGGGATGGCAGCTCAAAAGCCCCTACCTCTGGGCCGGGAGCGGTGGGATGATCAGGGACCTGGAAACCCCTTCCTCTAGGCGGAGAGCGGCGGGACAGTAGGCGGTCCAAAAGCCCTTTCCTCTGGGCCGGGAGTGGTGGGAAAGATCTCAACAGGACAATTTTTAAGGGAAAATAACAAGTATATGCTTGCTTTTAGCCCTTCTGGTTCTTATGGAATATATTGTGTTACCTGGTAGATTTGTACTTTGCATTAAATTCCTTCTTTCTTGATTGGAAGGTTTCTGTGTTGCCCCCCCCCCTCTTTCTCTCTTTCTCTCTCCCACTCTCTGATTACACTTTCATATACTTTTGTATTTGTTTCCAAGTCAAAGGAACATGACTAATAAATCCCCAACAAGAAAAGGAAGTGTTTTAGTTAAGCAAACACTTTCTATACATTTAATAAAGGTTAATGATTTTTGGGACCTCATTGCTTTATGGAGCTTGGAAGGTTATGAAAATACTGAACAAGTATGATTCATAGCTCTCTTCCTTTGTGAACATACTACCATTGCACTTGTCAATATTCCGAATGATGGAGTAGATTGAAATGAGACAAGTCAGGAAAACTGTAGTTACGTAATCCATCCACTTGCCAAGAGTATAGATTTACAAGATTATTACCTTCATAACATTATTGAATTAAAAAGGTACAGGTTAATAGGAAATAGTTCTGCAATATAAACTCCTGGATAACATCTGGGGTATGTTTTACCTCTAAGGCTATCACATTTACATAATATGATTAGAAGGGAGTAGTGATATTCAAAACCAAGAATAATCGTGCTTTTATTTAATGCTTATTAATTCCCCCTTTTAGTGGTGTATGTGTATATATCCACACACATGAGAAAAAATATTCTGATAATGCTTCTTTATATACAAGACAAAAATGTTTAGTCATGACAGAAATATGCTGTTGCAATTCATATAATATACTTTGAACTACCTTCAATCTATGATACCAGTTCTTCTTGAAGGGGAAATTAGTGCAGACAGAAGAAAAAATGAGGCTGAGAGTAGATGGGACTTGCTTCATAAATTGAACAGAATGGAATGATATTGCTTCATAGTTGACAGCTGAAAGCAGAATTCTGAGATGTTGGAGTTGTTGCTTTGCTATTATTTCACAGTGGATGGTTGCAAAGAGATGAAGGATATAAAATATTCTCTAATTACACAAAATGCTAAATGCATAATCAGTATTGACAGTGCAAGCCAGAAGATCATAGAAACATTTTCTTTTTCACTTATTATAAAGTTTCTGGTTATTACTAAAAGTAGTTCTACTTTATTACCGTTCTAAAGAAATATCATAAGTCTCTATAGATTGTTGAAGATACATCAGAAGCACTTATAGCTGTATAGAGGTAGGAAAAATATCAGTTCAACTGGTATATTTACTGTGACTCATAAGGGAAGAAAGGTGAAGGAGTACACCAAATTTAGCATCAATAGTTATTTCAGCCAATTAATATTTTCTCATTAACAGCCAAGATTGTAGCAGAAAAGACACGTCTCAATGAAATTCACTTATCTTTCCATTCGAAGTTGCAAATTCCTTCCTATTTCTACTTTCTATTTCTTAATTATATACTTCACTCAGTGAAAGAAAGGAAATTTTATATAGCTATAGTAAATGTGAAATGAGACTTACGGACACTGAAGTGTTCACATCCGGTCAACTTATCAATAGCTCTGCAAGCTTCCTCTGTCTTCAGCATTTCTTGCTGCCTTCTTTTACTTTCTGGATCATTATTCAAAATCTTGTTCCTCAGCCAAGTTAAATGATACACCCGAAGTCTGTTCTTATGACCTGATAAAAAAAGATACAATATCTCAATTCCAGCTTTCATCTTCATATCTTAGAAGAACAAAAAGTTAAAATATTTTGCCTTTTCAACCAAATGTTTTCATTACTGTAAAAGGCATATTTTTAAAAACTACATTGCATCAGAATCTCCCCTTCATCATTTGGAATTGAGATAGCAAAATTTTAGTCTCACAGTTCTAAGTGATAAAGTGCTAGGTGCTTTTCTGTGGTGGGATCTAAAATGCTTCTTTGAGACAAGTTATGATTGCCACTGAGCAGGCAACAGAATTACCACCCATTCATTTATACCTGGGCTTTTTACTAAGTCACAATTCCTCTGTGGTTCAGAAAACTAGGAGCTATCCCTGATAATGTGTGTGTATACAAGGAATGTCTGAATATTGACCGGTTAGTCATTTGAGGCCATGAAGATGGATCTCTTTGTTTTCTACTGCTCTGTCATGCTTATAAAATAGTTGAAGGTTTATCATTTCTTCTTCAACCCAATTAATTTTTTCATTTAAAAATTATTTTAATGGTTTTAAACTTTTGTTGCTACATAATATAATACATATTTTGAGGTACATAATATGATATTTTAATTCATGTATACATTGTGTAGCAATCAACTCAGGATAACTAGCTTAAACTTAACCTTTCAAATTGACCTTAAACTATTAATATTTCCTTATTGTAAGTATATTCAAATTACTTTCTTCTAACTATTTTGAAATTGATAATGTGTTGTTAATTACATGCACCTTACTATTCCACAGCACACCAAAGCTAATTTCTCTTGTATTCCCATAATGTTGTACCCATTTCTCTACCTCTCCTCCTTTTCTCCTACCCTCTATTTAACCCAATGTCTGGTATTATTCTATTTTCAAGGTTTATGAGATCAATCCTTCAGATATGACTTGCGATGAGATCACGTTTCATATTAATTTCTCAATTGCAATTTCTTAAATCACACCAAATTCATAAAATTTATTCAAGAAGCAGAGGCCACTAAAATTACACATTTCTGTTGCTACACAATGAGTTACATTCATTTTTCTTATTTATTTTTAAAGTTTATTATAAAAATTTCTAATCTCAACAATAGGACTCTCATGTGATTAATCGTTGATATGTTTTACATAAAATATCTGAAACAATATTAGGGTTTCGATATTTATGTCTATGAACATTCTGTTCTTAAATGGTAAAATAAACTATTGGGTATCTTCCTGTACGGATATTCTCAGAACTATTTGATACTAAAATAATTCACATTTGAGAGATGCTCAAACATTAAGGAAGGCCATATTTGGGTTAGAAAAAAATGTAAAGAAAATCTGTGTTATAATGAAATCTGTTATTTAGATGTGTAGTCTCTAAACTACCCAGATGTTTTCAAAAACCAAATATTGCTAAATATCTGTTGTACCTCAGATAGTTATAAATGAATGGTCATGAAATATAATTTAAAAAATCATGATGCCTGAGCATATTTCTAAAGGGATTTCTCCTTTAATGCAAATATAAAGGAAACTTAATCATATTTCATAACATATAATCAGCATGTAACATGGCAGTTTTCACACTAGCATATATTCTACCTATTAAATATTATAAAAATATATAAACTAATTTAAATAACTGTGCTTAGCATGATTTTACTCTATAACTAAATCATTTTTTCAACTTTACCTCTCCTTTATTTTCTGTCATCTTTTGCCCATATGCAGATTTAACGTGACTCCTTTCTTATAACAAGTCCTAGTTAGCAATCACATTCACCCTAACACTCATTTACTTGCTTTTTCATAGTGAACAGTTTAGGCTCTGATTGCTCCCAAATAAAAAATGCAACTCTTGGGCTGGGGATGTAGCTCAGAAGCACAGCTCCTGTCTGGCAACTGAAAGGTCCTGAGTTCAATCTCCAGAAACAAAAAAAGGAAAAAAAATGTGTAGAGGCCTTGAGGGGTTTCATTCTGCTTTTAGTACATGTTTGTAATACAAAATGAATACAATCATTGTGGCTAGTTAGTTGGTACATGTATGTGACATATCTTAATTTTTTTCATGTCCGTTTACCCCATTCTCCACTCCCCCCCCTCATCTGTTGGTCTCCTTCCCATTTTCAAAAAAGTCTATCTTACTGTCTCTTACTATCTATGTTTTCTTTGATTTTAATTTATTTATACTTTAGATTTCTCATATAAGAGAAACCATAAAATATATGAGCTTGTGTGTTTAACATATTTCACTTAATATTGTGGATTCAAGGTGCATCCAGGGAACCTATTCTTATAACAAACCTTACATATAGGCACTAGTGATAAGACTTTGCCAGAATCAAGTCTCTTTTTCACCCAAATATGTCTTCACTTTGGTTTATTTTTGTTGTTGTTGCTCTTTTGCTTCTCTCATATCACAAGAATGGTGTTTGATGGATATTGGTGTGGTCTGTGTGTATGAGTGTATGAAAATTAGAGGTGTGAAATCTTAAGAGGCTATCCAAGAAAACACCTGAAAGGATGCAAATGATGTGGGTTTTCTTATCAATAACCTGGGTTAAGTGTATTGCAATGAAAGGAAGTTAACTTAAGTTGTAAACAGATTTAAAAAATACAAGTAGGAGAGTCTAGTGTCCCAATTAAATGTTATATTTAAAGTGTTCACCTATGAACACATTCTTCTGAGGAAGTCATTAACCCAGTTTGCTACCTAATTAATTTACATAATTACTCAGCTAATTTTAGTACTTAAACAAACCAGAGATGGTAATCAGCAAATTGAGTGGCTCTACGACTTGAATTTGGCGGAATGGTCTTCGCTTTATAAGTTTAGTAATGTTTGCCTTTCCACTTCTGTCCAATAGACACAGATTAGATCCGGTTCCGAGCAGCAAATTGACTCCTGTTCAGATACGAAAAGTACTACATTAGTTCAGGTTATTTATGCAATTGCATTTCTATTACATTTTTTATACTTCAGTGTGCTAATCTATATAAAGGTGACTTTTATAATTTTAGGCTAATATTAATTTCATACTGCAATTAATTTCATGCTATGTACTCTAATAATACAAATTTCCCAGAAATATATGAAAAGATGGAAGATAATACTCTGAAGCAATATTCTACAGTTTGTTGTCTGCTTTGCCATCTCACAAATAGAATTTTATGTATATCTGAGCAACGATTAGTAGTGTCCTACAGTTTATCAAAGTCAATCAATTCTTTTACAGATCACTATTAAACATCTTTAGTCTAGAACACACAAATAATTCAGTTTAGATCATTTCTCCTTCATAGCTATAACAAAATATTGTAATGCTTTTAAAATAATTATATGTATATTTTAACTTGAGTGCTTCTATGCTCATTCAGATATTACAAAATTTTACTTCGATAAATACCTGTGAAATTGTTCCTATCTTTATGTATCTAGGTGTCTATGCTATCTTTTATTTGTTGGCTAGCTCTAATAGCTCAAATATATGTACTCTTTAAAGGCCAAAGGCAAAGATTGAAATAGAAGATACAACTAAATTTAAAACACATTTCAAACTACTGTGGGATTCTCCCCATCAACTGAGATAGAGGAGACAATTAGCCAAGTGACAGAGGAGGAAACTTCAGTATCTGTCATCCCCTTGCAGAATATTTGTGCTCTGAGACCATAAGGAGAAAACACTAGTGTTTCTGCCTTCAGTTTTCCACTCTGCCCCTTTCCAGTTCTCACAGCCAATGGCAGGTTTAGAAACAGTATCTTCCCTAAAGGAAGTCAAAGAAGGAGGGGGAAATAGCATCACTTTTTATTATGATTGTTTATTTTTCAAAGTAAATAATCACTAGTTATAAGTATGAATTACTCAACATTATATTTCTGGGTAATTGCTAGGCTGAAGTGCTAATGCCTTCTTATTGTCTGATACAATCAGCAAAGTTTTGAGGATACCATTTTTCTAAATTTCTCAGTCCATAAAATATCCATATAATTATGTTTGCTACTTAATTGAAAACACTTCTCCTGCTCAATTGTACATCAAATAAAATCTATCAAATTTGAAGTTGGAAGTTAGCATTTACTTTGGAGTCTGCCATTCCTTGCATTCATTTTTTTCCCTTAAATTCTTTTATTGGTTTAAGTATACAATACCTTTACATTTATCATTGGGTGCTTGTACCTGTACATGATGTATCTTGGTTTTTATTTTTTTCCCCACTACCTGTGTGCCCTTCACCCCCTCCACCCTTCCCTATTTACATAGACTTCATTTCCACTTTTTTTGTTTTCTCATAATTTTTCCTTTCCCTTCTTCCTTTTCCCCTTCCCCTCCCACCACTCTTACCCCTTTGGACTTTTTCCATTTCAAAGTATCAATTATTCGATATTAATCCTTTTAATCCTCATTTACACTTTCAGTTTCTCACACTAGAGAAACTATTCGATATTTACACATGTGTGTCCTATTTATTTCACTTAAGAGTATGGCCTCAATATGCATCCATTTAGCTATTAATGATTCTAGTTTCTCATTCTTTATGGCTGAGTAGTGCTCCATTTTATAAAAAAACACATCTTCTTTATCCAGTTTAAAGTTGATGGGCACTTGTTCTTGCATTTATTTATTCCATTTTATTTATGATGCAGACTGGCTTGAGGTAAAATATTGTCTCAGTATTACTGATATCGCTGCTTTTTAAACAAATAATAGAAGGCTGTCAAAGTTAAGTCTTTATAGCGGAATTTTCTCTTAAAATCCTCACAACTTTAAAAATAAGATTCTATAGAAATTTTTCTTACAATATTTTACTAGGTATAATATGCTGCACTATATCCTAAATTAGGAATACTAAGCTCAAATTTTCAAATAATCAAAAACTTGTCTAATTATAAAAGGAGTGAGGCATCAATCAACAAAATTATTTCTGAGTAAATTATAAATATATTTTATTTGATTTGGTAGTGATTTGGTAAGAGTTAACAAATGTTTTACATATATGATTTTCACATTTTTTATCCACGTGAAAAATAGAGTCTTTTACAAAAACAACTCAGTTTCAAAAAACCAAACTCACCCCACAAAGAACCACAATAGATCTCAGAAGTAAATTCTTTTTCATACATGTGGATTAGTGGTTTTTTACATGTAGAAGAGACAAAGGGTGGATTAACATTGACTTCAAAGTTTCTCTCAGTTGATTTTTCAGGGACTTCCATGAATCCAGCATACACTAGGAATAAGTAAGAGGAAGATATTAAGAGAAATTGCTAGTTTATACATCATGTGTACTTGAGTGCTTCCACAAAATGCTGCAGCCTAAAAAAGTTCCTTTTCCTGTTCTGTATTTTATTTCTTACTGAAGGTATCATTTTGACAATTCTCAAACCATCAGACCACACTAATTACAATGGTTAAAAATACACTGCTCAATAGAAAAATATTTTAAGTGACTGTTATTAGAATAAAAACCAAATCTAATATGGGACTCAATTTCTAAACTTTATCTCAGTTATGCACCATAAAATTCAGCGAACATTAGATTTAGTAAAAGCATACATTCATCTGAAATTAGGTCAACCGAACATCAGAATTATTTGATTCCTTGAAGATCATTAATAAGTGGATAAAAAGCATTGAATATGAGAACAAGTAGAAGCACTGAGAAATCATATTAGACACTCACAGATGGCACAGGCAAAGTCAGCATTAGCAGCCATCCCAGAACCTTTGGAAGGAGATGAGTTATTTTCAAAAAAATCCGACTGTATTGATGATTCTGATGTGTCTATATCACCATCCCCATCATCCAGTTCAGGGAGTGCAGCATGTGAGGCAATGGAGTTTGAGCCTTCACTCCCACTATTTAGCTCCTGAAAGGATAAAATCAATTTTTATTTTGTTAGAAAGTTTAAGGAGAAGAAATATGCATAGGAGTTACTTAAAAACTTGAATGCAAAATTTGTAATATGTATGTCCTTATGAAATCCACATTTACTTTCAAAACTCAACAATGTCATTGTTGAGACAACTGATGTTAGAGGTGAAATATGAGGGGCATTAAGTCCCACTTACCCAATTTGTGTGCTAACATTTGTGTTACTATGCTAGGAATCTTACTTACATATCACCATCCGTCCTTATCATAAGTCAACAAATAAATATAATTATCTCCTATTTACTTATAATAAAACTAAATTTTACTTAGAAATGTTAAATACAGTTTTCTAGGTCATAGTGCTAATAAGACATGAAACTAGAATTTGAAGCCAAAGTCTATTTGGTTACAAAGTATATATTCAACTATGTCATTCCAAATAGCTGCTTATAAAAGTAAAAGGCACTGTGTGGGTCTATCTATTCTATTGCTTTACATACCTTCTGAGAACTTACAGCATGAAAAATTTTTAAATGACAAAACAAAAGATGAAAAATCAACTTACAAAATTGTAGTCGAGCGTATAAATATATTTAAGTGAAAATCCAGCCTACTACCCTTAGCTAATAAAGGTAATCAAGGATAAAAACCACAAAAATGTGACAATGTGGCATTCCACATCTTGTAGGAAAACACACCAACTGTTTTTGACAAATTTGTCTATTGACAAGCTCTTTTTTGTATTTAAAGAGTGATTTTTGGTACTGGGATAATTGTTCCACTCTGTCAAGGAATGGTTTTTATGACCTAACAAACCAATAAACTATAGTATATAGTAGGGCAACATTTTAAAATTAAAATGAAGGGAAGGTCCATTTTACCAGTAAAAAATCAAAACTTTCCTTAAAATAATGAGAGATTCTCAGGGTGCCATGAAACTAATGTTTGGACATCCTGTTTTAATGTCTTTAATTAAGATGAATGATAGATGGATAGATAGATGCATGTACACATAGATACTTTCACACTGATACTGCTTTCCTATTGTAAATCATTAAGACTTTGTCTCAAACAGACAAACAAACCAGTATATGCTCAACAATTTCTCAAAAAGTTAAACATGCACTTGGCATATGATATAGCAATTTCACTCCTAGATAGAGTCCTAAAAAGACCTGAAAATGGAATCAGATGCCTGTACACCAAGATTTATAGAAGCTTATTCATGATAGGACAAATGTGGAAACAACCAAAACAAAAAGTGTCAAAATATTATTCAGCCTTGAAAAAGGAGCAAAATCCCAATACATACTACAACATGATGAGCCTTGAAATTGTTATCCTAAGTGAAATAATCCAGACATGACAGGACAAATATTGTCTGATTAAAAATGTTACCTAGAAATAAATTAGAATACAGGTTACCAGGGAGTGGGGAAGTGACTGTGACTTAATTGTTTGGGATGATAAAAAAGTAACAGAAATGGGGAATAGTGAGGATTATATGCCACTGGCTATACTAAATGCCACTGATTTGTTTTCTTAAAAAGATTGAAAATATCCAAGTGTGATGGCCCGTGCCTCTAATTCTAGAAGTCTGAGAGACTGAGGTAGAAGGATTGCAAGTTTGAATCCAGCCTGGGCAATTTAGTGACTTGGTTACATCCTGACTCAAAACAAAAACAAAAACAGAAAAGTGCTGAGTATGTAGCTCAGGGAGAAAGCCCTGGGTTCAATTCACAGTACTGAAAAAAAAGTTAAATTGTACATCATGTATATTTTAAAATAGAAACAATCTTTCCAGGAAAATTATATATTAAGATGTACCACCCCACATCTGTGATATGAGTAAAGAAAGGCAAATAAGATACTTTTGTCTCTGGAAATAAAAAAGAATCAGCCAAATTAGAAGCAGTAAAAACCTCCACCCACAGCGATAATTAAAATGTTTAATGTTTCAGGGCAGAGAGTTAAAATCTACTTGGCATAGCTGGAAATGCTAAATATCATGTGAGAAACACATTCCCAATGAGAGTAATTTATTATTTTTTACAAATAGTACATTACCTCTGGTTGAGGTTCAAAATCGTGGAATATGGGTCTCTTCAATCCTGGACCATCTGTGTCTGACTGCTTTTCTCCTCCATTGAATCCACACGCTCTACTCTCTTCATTGTTGCCACTGACTCCCTTATTTCCATTACTCCCACTACCTCTTTCACTGCCTATATCACCTCCATGTCTTTCCTGATATCCAATGGCTTCACTGCCTCCACTGGCTGTACTTCCATGGCTTCTACTGCTATTGCCTCTGCTAGTATCTTCTTTTTCATCACTGCCATCTTGCTTGCAGCTTCCATCTTTAACACAGCTTGCCCTGATAACAAGGACACATTAATGAAAGAAAGTTACTCAATAAAAACATAGTTAAAGACAGTAAATGAAACACAATTAGGATATTTCTTATACGTATCTACCATTACTAGGCGTGTTTTTGGTTTGTGTGAACACTATTAGTATTCAGACAAGAAGAAAAAACCACAATGTCCTGCCAGTCTTAAATACTGATTAGCACCATACCACTGTCAATTCTTTGGCTGCATTTGGGTGACAGAGGAAAGAGAAATTGCATTCCTTGTTAGGTTCATGCATTACATTAGTAGGACAAACATGCACTTTTTTCTTTCATAATAGACTACTTAAAGCATTAGAAACTTCACAGTCACATGAATGATTAAGCCCATAACTTTGGCTCAGCTACAAAATATTTGAATAATTCCCTTGCAACGTATCTAATTTATGTTAAATTTAATACCTGCCTTTATTTTCTAAAATATATATTGACTTCTTTGCTACAGAATACCATTGATCAACTTATCTTCCCAGCAAGTTAAAATAAAATTGGCCTAATGTCTTATAGAACTATGATAGTCATTTAATCAGTTTTTAAAAACACCAAACTTGCCAAAATGTCTCAGTATTCTCTTTTTGCATATGAGACATTAAACGTAAGTTCCTCTAGTGATTCTAAAAACAAATCTATGTGAGAATGGAACTCCTTTTATTCTTATGTGTGACACTGGGGAGCGAACCCAGGGGTTAGTGGATGCACGGTATCACTGAATTAGATTCTGAATCCTTTCTTTTTAGTTATTATTTTGAGACAGGGTCTCATTAGGTTGCCTAGACTGATCTCAAATTTGCCATCCACCTGCCTCAGCCTCTCAACTATGAAAATCTTGATAGATATTTACTAATAAATCAGGTAAATATCATGCTAAATTTATCACATACATGTTTCAGGAATGCATAGCTATGTTTGCAAATACTGGTAGCTTCACTTTGGTCATTTATTATGCTTGTTGTTTTACATAGTAGTAATATTTAGTCACAATAATCTTAATAAAAACACTCAGACCACTCCAGTTATAAAGCAATTAATAAATAATTGAATGATAATAAAAATAACATGCAATTAATGTGAAGTTAAGCATTCTACAGTAGAACAATTTAGACTATATTATTGAAGATCAATTATTTGCCATTATGCAGGGACAATTCGTTCTCTCTCAGGATAATACCTTTGAAAATAAAGCAAAGATGAAAACAATTCTAAAGTTATAAAACATAGATAATATGAGTCACTGAAAAAACCAACCTTGAACAATTAGGAGCATAAACAGGATTATTATCTATGCCATCAACAGACACGTCAATGTTGTCAACAACACCATGGTCTTCACAGACATCATTTTCCTGAGCAACCTGGTTATCCAAGTCATCATTGCCATTCGAATGGTCATAAGTATCTTCACAAGCACCACTAGAAGCACCATTAGCAACACCATCATTACCATCAGTATCAGCACCAGCATCATAGAGTTCAACATAATCACCATCCTCCTCAGGTGGCTGAATGACAGGTGTAGGAGTTAACCATTCATTCCAGAAGACTTCAGAAAGTGAGTTATTGCCTGGCCATTCATTTGTCAAGTACACAGGAGGTGATATTTTTCCTACTTTAAATCCATTTGGAACCTGTGTGCACAAGAAAGGTTAATGTAGTCTCTTGTACCCTTTCATTTTCTTCTAGATTGTAAAGTTTTCAAGCTGAAAACATTTAAAAATATATTTGCAAGTAAAATAAAGATGTCCACTTATTAGCAAGAGTCAACATTTTAGTGAGGATGAGATGTCAAAAACCAAACATTAAACTACGATTATTAGTGGACTTTCTAGAGCACACAGGCAAAATATACTCACTTTGTTTTTATTATCCCTACTTGTCTACTGAAGAGTTGACATTTGCTTTTGATGCTGGAAAAAACAAGCGATTTGATGCTCTATAGATAGTTATTTTCCTTTTATTTTTCTCCTGACTTTAGATTAATGTATAGCTTATGAAGTTCTTAAGTTAATTTCCAAGCTTTGTCTTTAAATGCCATAGGTTATCTTAAAGAATCTCAAACACTTCAAATAAGAAAATTAATATAAATCCATCTCTTAAGTATGGGATATGTCACACAGCAACTTTTGGGTATGGGTGTGTGTATAGTAGGATAAACGTAACTACAAAATTAAAATTATCTTAAAACACACTTCAAAATGAGCTGGAAGAATTTTTATTTATGTATCAGAGAACATTTTGTTTTTCACTAAATGTTTTATTTTTATACATTGTCTCATCAACTAAGAAATACTATTAGACTCAAATTGAACATATTAACATTTACTCTCTTAATTTGACATCAGCTTCTACAAGTATCTATCACTACTCTCTTTAATATGTTCATACTGATATAAAAATGTGAAAATAAAATATTATTCGATGAATCAACACTTTTCTCATTTCAGTTTTAACTTCTAAATTTTGTATTCTGGATGTTTATATAGTGGGAATCTATCTTGAAAAGATTAATAAAGAATTAAACTCTTTAACCTTTCCCTCCTTAAGTGAAGAGGATAAAATTTAGGTCAAAACAAATTGAAAATTAAAAAGAATAGATACGAATGTATTAAGAATGAAACCTACATGGATATCAACCAGCAACTTCTGATCAATAGTACAATAAGGCGGTGATGACTGGGACCTCCTCCCAGTCACAGGACTCTCCTCTTCAGAAGATTCTATGGAATGTCAAAAATACATTAGTAATGCTGGTGGTTACAGTGATTGCCTTCATTTATATATAGTCCCCAATTCAATCTCTTCTGTTTCTAATAACCTCTATAATTCCACTTAGGAAGTATTACCTGTTAAATATTCATAGGACCAGGATCTTAAATTCTGTCTGCGGGCTCAAGATTTGTTCCATCTAAAGATCTATGTGGTTGTTTTTGTTTTCAATATTCAATGTATATTTGCTAAATATTTCTATCTGTGTAAAAAGGTACACAATAAGGCTGGTAGCCAGGTAGATCTATTTAAATAAAAAAGGATGTATCAAAAATATGAAGGACTGGGAGTACCACTGGCCTTACATGCTAACCATTAGAAAGAGGCCAATTATGTTAATTAGAAAATGATAGATCAATCCAAACTTATGTGATTTGCTACGTCAATCTTAACTCCCCTTCTTCAATTTTCACCCAGTGATATATCTTTAAGAATTTAAATAAAGTTAAGAGTAGACTAGTGAAAAGATGCACACTTTAACCTGTTTTGTAAAGCTATGACTTTCTATAGTAGCCCTGTGTAAGTGAACTTTGCACATTGATGGAAATGCTTTGTGTTTGTATTGTACAGAATAGCAGCCACTAGCCATAAATGATTACTGAGCACTTGAAATGTGACCAATGTACCTGAAAAATAAACTCTTAAAGTTTATTTAATTCTGTTTGGTTTTAATTTTAAAACCACGTTACTAGTTGCTATCACATTGCACAGCTCAATTCCATAGTGTAGATATTTTCATTTAAAATACAAATTTATTTAGTTCAGAAGTGTAGCTTTTGATATTAAGCTGCCTGGTAAATAGCACTTGCAGTTAAAATTCAGTGAAAATATATAATAGGCTCAAAAGTCAGTAGATCTGGGTGAATGTACCTAGAAAAAGCTTTTCTAAAGGAATATTCAGGTCACTGCTTATGGTTTTTATGCACTGAGATTTTAAAGATAAATAGTACTGCTCCCCTTTTATTTGCAGCCTTGGTATATATGACCAAATTACAGACAGTTACAACTCCAAAAAGCATGGATTTGAAAACATTGCTGCATCTTGTGAACATTACATACACACTCTACATTGTATTTCTTCATCTCCTGACACTTGTGCTTTTGCCATTTATTATTTTTTAACAAGTCTTTTGTTTATGAGAGTAAACCAAATAAGAAGTTTGATGGAGTGCCTTGTGATTTTGAGGAAAATCTGTAGTAAGGTGATTCCCTCAAGAAGAAGCCTGAAATCTCATAAGATCTGTGTAGCAGTCACAATATGCAACAGAAGTTCAGACCTGGAAGGAAATTTGAGTACTGCTACCTCTTTCTTCTTCCCTTCAATGCTACTTAACAGTGTTGGTGCCTAATCTAAAAATCTCTTTATTTCAAAAAGGAAATATGACTAGACTTTAAAATTTTAGTTGTTTGCCCAGTATACAAAAATTAGCACTACTTGAACCAAGAAGAAAAAGATTCTGGGTTAAAAAATCCTAAAATTTTACTCATCCCTCAGATTCATCTTACTTCTCAGAAGACAGTGTTTTTGTACAAGAAGACACTAGTACTTAAATGAATTCTGTCATTACCTGATTCTTTTACACTGAAGAATGAGATTTTTAAGTTCATAGTTTTGAATGCTAGTTTTCTGTATTTTACTAATATTTAATACAATCATATGCTACATTTTTAAAGATAATTTTGGGACTTGAAGAGGCATTTGCCTTTTGCTTATCTTAACTGGAATGCTTAGAACTAGGCGATGCTGTATTTTATGATCTCAGGCACAATTTTGATTTTATCATCATATATCACAATTTTTTAATTCACGTATACTCTCCCAAAAGCGTATCTTGAAAATGACACTTTTTTGAAATTCATATCACAATTTGTGAAGTTATTTTATATGATTTAATTAATTATGTATGTTAAGGCCATCAGTTCACACCATTTAGAAATAGTTATGATATGTTGTTTATATCACATTTTGAAGAAGTTAAATAACAAGCTAAGAAAACACACTTTCATAACTATTATATCCAATATTCTAAAAGGTTAATCATAATTTTTCTGCCTATTGGAGAAGCCTTTCTCAAATTCTTTTTCTTGTTTGTCTCACCTGGTATAGCAACTAACTAAAGCTGACTTCTGTACTTTCCTAGACACATTCCTAACTACTCAACTGCAAGAGAAAACTTAAGAAAAATCATTTTCTATTTCACAAAGGTCACCACTGACCACCCAATTGCTAAACCCAGTGGCCTAATTCTATATGGAATCCCTGACATGTTTGATTCATTTCCTCTTGAAATTCTTTTTTTTCTGACTTCTGGAATATAAACTATTAAACATTAGTGTTGTTATTTGACTGTTGAAACTCTGTGCTTTGAATCACCTGATGCTGCTTGGAAATTCTGAGGATTTTGTGAGCTCCTTTGTCTGATGTCAATGGGTTTCTGAGCTTGTTCCAAAGGAGACCGCTGAGGATCACTAATGAAAAGACAGAAAAGTATGTGCCACATTCTAATATTCATAAAGGAAACATAAAACTCAAGATAAAAATCAAGAAAAAGGATTTTGTAAATATATGGGACTATACATAATACTGAAAAGAAGTAGAGTGTAAGTAATATTTTCCAATTCCCATTTCCCCCAAAATCTATTTTATCTAGAACAGAGAAATAATTTCCAAAACATAGAAATAAAAAGCATGCTTCCACACAGCATGATTTTTTCACATATCATATTTCCTTCTAAAAATTTCTATAAGCTTTTTATGGTAATATTCAGACAATATTATTACCAGGTAAATACAGCAAAAGACATAACCTTGTAATGTTTGTGAGCCTTTTTAGCATGGGCAATATAATTATTTGGTCAAATATTGTCCTATTATCTTGACTTCTAAATGCTTAGATTTCATCCTTTTTTAATGTAGTTCCTGATTTAGATGGGTGGACAGAAAGGCAAATTTAGTTCTCACAAATCAAATTCAAATGCTAGAGCTGTAAAATTTTATAATCACTTTAAAGTTTCTGTAAGGGAAGGATTATGGTTATTGATTTAGGCTTGGAATAGACAAAGACTATTAAGGACAGAAAATTTAAGGAAAAACTTCAGTTTTATTTTACATAATTTTATAAATGCAACTGTATTTAAAGACAATGCATCTGACATTCATAAATTTAAAATTATTTTTAAAGTGAACAGTCACTACCAGATTAACACTAAATTTAATGTTTATATACTGAATTATATTAAAAGTTATGTTCCAAGATAACAAGCACAACTATAAAACTAAGCTGGTTTCTTCCCTTTGAGGTCAGAAGCACCAGGAGGACCCACACATTGAGAGTGTTGATAAAAAGAAAATTTTTGGTTTTGTATTCTAATTTTTCAATATTTTTGCTCTCCACTTCAATCTGAAGACATAAATATGTGTTAAAAATGAGGTAAGAATATCTGTGTTACATAATATTTTTGTGTCAATTCACCATGCTGTCCAGTATCTTGAATATAAGAAGTGCTTTAAAAATATTTATGTGATTGAATATGTGGCTGAATGAATATAGGCAAAGTTTTCTTCTTTATGATTTGGAGTTTGAGAGGGTATGATTATCAAAGAAAATATATTTTAAATTTTGCCTTTCAAGTATAACCACATTTGTACATAATGTCTACAATAAGGATCTTTGAAAATCACTGATACTGCAAAAATGAGAAATATGTACGGTGTCAATATTACATATGATATAACATTGAGTTAGATCTGATTTTGATTATAAGTAAATTTCAGGGCATACTTCCTATTCTGTGGCATTAGCATCTGCACTGAAAGATAATGTGTGTATGTGTGTGCTTTTCATATGGTGCAGTCAAAAAAGTCACTTGAAATGTTTTTTATCATCAATTACTAATTGAATGCTATCAAATATTTGATAGTTATTATTTCTTTTTTAATATTATGAATTGTACCAGAAAATTCTCAAACTAAAGGACATGGGGCTGAAGTATATCCAGATGTTAAATATCTAGTTATTGGATCATCACAGTTAAGGTTGTAAACTTGGGCCAATACTGCTAATGCTGTTGATGTTGTTACTGGTGTTTCAGTTTTGACTTCCCACAGAACTTGGTGGCAAAGAAATAAACATTAGTTTTCCATGTGATGGTTAGTTATAGGAAATTCAAATACTGAAGTCAGAAACACATACCTTGAAAAGAACTTGACACGGTGTGTACAATCTTGGTTGTAAGGCATAGAAATAGATCTGTCTTGGATCTTAAAGACATAATGCAATACTTTGGTAGACTTCTGAGTCATAAATTATTTTGAGTTACTAATTTATAGAAAAATGCTTTTCTTCATTGTTTTCTTAAAAATGCAAGTTATAAAATACGCTTTTATAAATAGACCATATTTTCAGTTACTCCTACTGTAGTATTGAAACTGCTGATAATTTGTGATGATTTCTTTGAGCGTGAGAACAGGAACAGATTCTGTAATGTATATAATCAAAACTCTTCATATTGTTGCTGAGGAATCCAGCACCCAGAGGAGGAAAACGACTTTTCTAAGAATTTTACATCAAGTCAAAGGAATATCTAAAATCAGAATGCAGACTTCTCGACCTCTGATTAAATATTCTTTCTAAGTTATAACATTTATTTTTAATGTCAAGTCCACACTTCTCACTTAAAATTTAAGAATTTCAGTTCAAAATTTCTACCCTTTTCAGCTAATTTTAGATTTCAAAAGGTTGACACACACACACACATTAGGTTAACACACACACACACACACACACACATTAAAACTCCTCGAGAATCAAAACTGTCCCACCTTTAAGTAAACGTTTTAAACTTTATAATTTATACTCACATAATGTTATAAAATCTTTTTCATTTTTATTCTAAATAAATTAACTTGGATTTTACTAATTATACATTTATATAATACAGCCAAACACTCAAGAAAGAACACAAATAATGAATTCACTTTCTACAAACACTGGAAGACAGGACCATCAAAATTGCCTTGCTTTTTTAATTATTCTGACATGCAGTGAGACAGTGACATTCGATTCTTTGGAAAATTTCAATATGATTCAATTTTTAAAAATTATCTAACATTTTAATGCCAATAAAATCACTCTGCAGTTTCTGTAAACTGTACACACCTTCTACACTATTTTTCTCCTATGAAGTGATCATTCAAGGATGTCTTTACACTCCAAAAGACAAATTGGTAATAAGTAGTGCTGCCAATCTTTCACTTTTTAAAAAATGAGTGTTTCTAAATATAACCAAATATTTTGTAATACATATTTAAGATACCTTTGCCTAACTAAATCTTTCTACTTTCAATTCAGATAGCTGGCATTATAGTAATCCAGTATAAACCTCTCTGTTTATGACAGTATTCTCAAAATTGATTGATTGATTGATTGATAAGATGGTTGTCTCAGTATGCTCCCTTGAACTCCCAGGCTCAAATGATCCTCCACCTACAGAATGGCCTGGACTACAGGGGTGCACTATCGCACCTAGCTAAAGAAATTTATTGACAGTAGTAAACACAAAGATAATAGCCAAAAGTAACAAAGGCAGGGCCTTGCATGAGTTGGCTGCATTTGGTTTGAAAACTTGGAAGAGGAAAATAATTAGCAAGAGTAGCCTACGCTAAGACATATAATTTATTCTAAATGAAACACAGCTCCTTATATTTCTTGCTTCTGATGTTATGTTTATTTTGTGAGAAAACAAGAAAAGTCATTTACCAGGGCAGAGAGGAAGACATATTGTCTCATTAAATAGTACAATCTAATTTATGCTCCTTCTGTGAATGATTAGTATTTAGAAATCAATAATCATAGTTATTCACTTCAATAAAATGTTAGCATGTTGTATTTAAAAAGGAGAACTGCCCATGAAAGACTTCATTGAAGACACCTGTGAGGCATCCAGTGCTGCGAACAGTCTTGTGCTGATGGAAACAATAGTGAGCCTCCTGCCTCCTTGTGAATAAAGTAAGACTTTGTGTTCTTCACACACCTAATTGCTTAGTGATCAAAAAGTTTTTTCAATGGCTGGGTACTGTGAATGCTGCCTTGTCTATATAAGAATTCAACCCAACTAACATTATGGTCTCAAGGTGTAACCATTTTCCTAAAATTGACTCAAGTTTATCCTTCTTTGTGTCAGAGTAGTACTCCACTGAGTACAAATACCACATTTTCTTTATCCATTCATCTGCTGATAGGGATATAGGCTGCTTCCAATATTTAGCTATTATGAAATGTGCTGCTATAAATTTGGGTACATATCTATCACTGTAATATGATGTTTTTAACTCTTTCAGGAAGATACCTAGAAGGGGAATAGTTGGGTTGAATGGAATTTCTAGTTTTAGTTTTTGAGGACTCTCCATACGGTTTTCTCTCATGGCTGTACTAGTTTACATTCCCACCAACAATGTAGAAGGGTTCTTTTTTTTCCCACAGCCTTACCAGCATTTATTATCACATGGTTTCTTTTATACAACACAACCTAAATATAAATAGAAAACAAAGTAAAAGCTAGATAATAGAAAATAGATCTTTTGCAAAAGGCAAGGGGACCAAGAGATGGACAGAGGGGCTGAGAGGGGAAAGGAAAGTGATGAAAAAAATAATTATGATGTGATTTATGCATGTATAACTCACGAAAAGGAATGTAATCATTATGTACTATAAATATGTAAAAATAATAAATACATTAATTAAATAAATAAAGAGCATCAACAACAAAAGAATTGAACCTATAAATCTAGTCTCACCAATGTATTGCTAAATAAGATAATATTAATATAAGTCAACAAGGACACAAAGCTTGACCTAGTTATTCCAAGATGTGTAAGAAAATAAACCTGAAATTAAATTACCCAGACTCTGTCACAAATGTCATCCCAGAACAGAAACAATCAAGGAGAAAGATGCATGATTATGAACTATTAGCATTTTTATGGGAAATATTTTTATGTAAGTTTTTACTGATAGAAAAACTATGATTACTCAAACTATGGACATTTGAAAGGCATTTTATTTTAAATGAATAAAGTAAGGATGTCAACTGAAGAGAAAAACTGATGTTATTTGCTAGCAATGATAAAAATATCAGAATTTTAAACATATCTGCCATTAACAGCTAACAAATACTAATTGCATTTATTTTGAAATTGATAGTATTATTAACAAAATTTTTTTGGCATTATTTGATGAAACAGGCACATATTTTCAAAGATTTATATACAGAGCAAACCAATATTTTTCAACTGATGAATTCATGAAGTTAAAATTCATGCATAAACAAATCACCTATTCATCGCACAAGACAATAGATTTGACTAGTACTAATTATAAAAAATTTCATTGATATGGTTTTAGATTCCAATTTTCTGGTTTTGACATATTATCAAAGTATATGTACAATGATCTGAAAAAAATCAATAGAAAGTATTCTTTTACAACTATGTATATGTGAGAAGCCAGTTTTTGCTCATATATTTCAACCAAAACAACACGTGGCAACAGATTAAAAGCAGAAGCAGATATGAGGGTCCAGCTGTTTTCCACTAAGTGAGATAGATTAAAGATATCTGGAAAAATATAAAACAATGATATTATCTCCAAAATTTTCCTTTATAAAATATACATATTTCATTAAAATTTTTATTATGTTAACATTTAAGAGTTTTATTAGATTCAAAATGAATTCATATGTATTTTTAATTTTTTGTTTTTAATTTCTCATAAGTTAAACATTGAATGACACAATCCAGACAATAAAAAAAAAATTTTGGAGTACTCAATGTTTAAGATTAGAAAGAGATCCTGACATAAAAAGTTTTAGAACCACTGTTCTATGCATTTATTTACTACATATATTAAATTTACCTCATTTTCTGTAGGATTTGGAATGTATGGCTGCAATTGTTCTATTTGGACCTCTGCCTGAATTGGATGAAATACTTCATCATTGTCTGATGATCCTTCATCTTTGTCCTTTGAAACAAAAAATGAGTACAAATATTTTAAATGTTGTTAGAATGAAATGATAGGACCAACCAACAGCATAATCCTAATAAATAATTTAAAAGTATAATTTTTCAATATGAAAATTATTTACATCAGTGGTTTTTAGTAGCTTTTAGATCTGGATATCTTTCAGAATCTGAGGAATGCCACAAATTTTCTACAGAAAACTGAATATAGAAATATACTTTTGCATATATTTTCAGGGGAAGTCCTGATTTCTTAAAGCTCATCTATGGGTTCAAGATTAAGAATCTCTGGCTTGGGGCTGCCATGCCACCCCCGCAAGCACAGAGAAGGTGAGCCTCTCCAAGTGGACAAAAGGAGGCTTCCAGGCCACTGTTCCACCCCTGCAAGCACAAGAGGAGGTGAGCTGCTCCCAGTGCACAAGAGGTGGCTTCTGGGCCGCAGTGCCCCACCCCCCAACAAGCACAGAGAAGGTGAGCCACGTGGGCGCCAGCAGCACACCCCTTCAACCTGTGGAAAGGAAAAGACATGTAGACAAGTTTCAAAACCAGACTTTCAGATCACCTAAAACAACCCCAAAGGGAAATGAGATGGAACACTCTGATACTCAACCATCTGGACTCTCTGAACTGGAAACAAAAGAGGATCTGGAAAAAATGAAATCAGAAATAATTTCTCAGATAACAACAGAGATTGTGCTAAAGTGCAAGACATGGTTAATAAATCTAGAGAGGACACAGATAAAGAAATAGAGAAGCTGAGGAACATGATGGAATACCAAAATAGGAAACAAATGGAATCCATAAAACAGATGCAAACAGATTTCTAGGAGATTAAAAGCTCCATTGAAAGTCTATGCAGCAGAATGAGCCAATGTGAGGACAGAATTTCAGATATAGAGGATAAGATAGCAATTAGTGACCAGGAAAAGAAAAATTGCTTCAAAATTATAAGGGAACATGAGAAATCAATCCAACAGCTTCTAGATAATGCAAAGAAGAATAACATAAGACTAATTGGAGTCAATGAAGAAACAGGAGAGAATGCAGATGACATAAAATACTGTTCACAGGAGTGATGACAGAAAACTTCCAAAGCAGGGGAAAAGAAATTGACATACAAATAAGTGAGGCATATAGGACTCCAAGTAGCTGTGATCAAAAAAAAAAAAATCTCCACCTAGGCATATAATAGTTAAGATTCCAGAAACCCAACAGAAGAACAAAATTCTACCTACAGTTAAAGAAAAGAAACAAATCACATACAAAGGAAAGCCCATCAGAATCACAGCAGACTTCTCAATGCAAACCATCAAGGCAAGAAGAGCTTGGAGTGTTGTATTCCAAGCCTTAAAAGAAAACAGCCTCCAACTCAGATTGATGTACCCTGTAAAATTATCTTTCAAAATTAATGGAGACATAAGATACTTTCATGACAAAGAGCACCTTAGGAAGTTCATGAATACTAAACCAGAACTCCAAAAAATTTTAGACAACATCCTAGGAAAAGACAACAAGGATCACAACCCCAGGAAGCACAGCAGAATGAACCCATTGGGTGCAACAAGAAATTAAATGTAAAGGGGGAGAATCCAACAAACAGAAAAAGTCATGACAATGATAAATCAATATGTATGAGTTATAACTGTCAATGTTAATGGTCTCAATTCACCAATCAAAAGAAATACACTGGCAGAATGGGTCAAGTAGCAAAATCCAACAATATGCTGCATACAAGAAACACAATTAAAACAAAATTCATATTCTGAAAGTTAAAGGGTGGAAAACAATGCTCCACGGGACAGGAACCAAAAAAAAAAAAAAAAAAAAAGAAAAAAAAAAGCAGGAGTAGCTATCCTCTTTGCAGATCAAGTGGATTTCAAACAAAAATCTGAAACACTCTGGCCCCAAGGATTTCAGATAAGAGATAGTCAAATTGTATGTACAAATCTATTGTGAACATGTGTTTTCCTTCCTCTCAAGTGAAAACTTAAGAACAGGACTGTTGGTTCTTACCAGTATTACAAGAAATTTCTATATTGTTTTCCAAAATGGTTTTGTCATTTTACATTCACATTAGCAGTATTAGAAAGTTCTAACTGGTTCACACCTAAGCTGACATTTGTTCTTTTAAACTTTTAACTTCATCTCCCTAATGAGTGTATAATTCAATCTTGTTATTGTACTGATTAGTATTTTTCTGATTCTAGTGTTGCACACCTTTCCTTGTGCTGTACTGGTTATTTATCATCTTCTTGTGTCTACTTTTTAATTGGGCTGTCTATTAATGAGCTGTAAGAGTTCTTTATATATTCTGGTCATAGGTTATATGCATTATAAATATGGTCTGTTTAAGGACTACTTTTCATTTTAATGATGTCATTTAAAGTTCTAAATTTTGGTGGAATCTCATTTATCAATTTTTTCTTTTATACATCATGTTTTTTATATCCTAGGAAATTCTTGCCTACCCTAAATTCATAAACATTTTCCCTTATAATTTCTTCTTAAAGTTTTATGGTTTTAAACTTTCATATTTAGGTTCATAGATCCTTTCAAGTTATTTTTATGTATGGAAATAAAGGTTGAGGTTAATTTTTTATATACAGATACCAGGTGCTCCTTTGCCATTAGCTGAAAACACTAACTTTTCCTCAGCTCTTGAATTGAGTTTATGTTTTATAGAATGTTACTGTTAAATAATCTTTGAAAACTCAGTGGACCATATATGTGTGGTTCTATTTCTAGATTCTCTGTTTTATTCAAATGATCTATATGTCTTTCCTTACACCAACACTGCCTTGATTACTGTAGCTTTGGAGGAAGTCTTAAAATTAGATACTAAATGTCTTCCAACACTGTTTTTTTTTTTCACTTTTCTAGGTCTTTTGTACTCCTGCACAACTTTTAAATTTCAATATCCAATTCTTCATTTATAGCAAGTATACATAGACCTGAATTTTTATATATATACCTTGTGTTTTCTAACCCTGCTAAATGAAAATACAAGTTCTAGGGGCTCCTAGAGATTTCTTAGTACTTTCTCTGTAGATGATCATTTCATCTACACATAAAGATTTTACTTCAACCTTGCCAATCCTATCCTAATTGTGTTATTTTCTTGCCAGGCTATTTTGATTTGGGTCTATGTTTCAAAGTTTAATGGACAGATGAAGAGTAGGCATATCTGCCCTTGTTTCCCACCTTAGGGAGAAAGCATTGTATCTTCTCCACTCATATAAGTCTTTTTTGCTGCAAGTATGGACTACGTCTTTGATCTGTTGAGGAGGCTCTGTTCTACTTCTAGTCTCCAGATAGCTTTTACCATGAACATCTGTAGAATTTAGGCCAATACTTTTTCTGCAACTACTGACTGGATCATATGGCTTTTTCCTTTCCTCTGTTAAAATGATGACTTCTGGGGGTGGATCTTCCAATGCTGAACCAACACTACCATCCCTATAATAAAACCACTTTCTACATACTGCCAGATCTGACTTCTAATAGTTTGTTTTGTTAAACAAATTTCTATCTATGTTCATACTTTTTTCTTCCATTATCTTTATCCAGTTTTAATATTAGCACAATGTTGATTTCCTAAAATGAGGGGAGAAGTGTTCCTTCTTTTTTTTGCTTTAAATGTTTGATATAATTTAACAGCTAAAATGGATATGAGCCTGCTGTTGTCATATAGGTAGGTTTTCAAGCTAAGAATATACTTTCTTTAATAGGTGCTATTCAAATTTTATATTTCCTCCAGAGTTAGTTTCATTAATTTGTCTTCCAAGGTATTTCTTAGAAGTTGTCAAATTTATTTCAAAAAAGATTTTTGTAATATGCTTTCTATATCCTTTTAAATTCTGTAAAATCTGTGGTAATGTCTTCTAGGTCTTGATAGTGTAACTTAAAAAATGTATAATTGATATTGTGTAATACGAAGAAAAGGTCTAAAGGAGTAGGGGAAGTGGGAGGGGTAGAGGAAAGGAAAGAAGGAAAAAGAAAAAATATGAGAAAAGGAAAAAAATGGAAACAAATTCTTTGCAAATAGGGAAGGGTGGAGGGGGTGAAGAGAGGGCAGAGGAAGGGGAAAAAATAAGAACCAAGACACATCATGTAAAGGTACAAGATCTTAATGATGAATGTAACTGTATTTTATACCTAAAATGTACCAATAAAGTTAATGGGGAAAAAAAAGAATCTCTGGCTTGCTTAATTCCTAACTAGAAATGAATTTTTTCCATTTAGTCAGCTGTTACAACTCTGAAGTTTGGATCTTTAAACAATAGAAAACCTGTTACACAAAGATGCAAACATTACTCACTAATTAAGCTTCGAGATTTTAGGAAATTATTTTCTATTTTAAGCCAACCAATGCTATCTCTTCAACTAAAAAAATGTGATTTTTTTCTGCTGGTGAGATGAAAAATGCATACACATTGCAAAATTCTAATAAAATTTCAGTATTTCAAAAGACCCAAGTCTTTGACTGTAGTATTAATAATTTTCTGTTACTTTGTGCTTTCCTTAAGGACCACACATAAAGATATGAATGCCAAGGAATTAAATTTGTTTGATGTTCCATTATGCCCAAACCTAAAGAGCTATTGTTTTTAGTAAACGGCACAACTTCACTGGGGTAGAAATCTAAAAATTGGTAATACATATGTGGATTATTATAGATCCAAATTTTAACAGACTTCAGAAATACAAAGTATGAACTATTCAAACTCACTTAATGTTCATACACTAGAAGTTAGATATATCTCGATTATTTTAAAAACAGAGAGTAAATGTTTACAAAGGAATAACCAAGGTTTACAAAAATTTTTCAATGAAATATGAAATCTTCCTCCATTTGCAAAGTATACATGTTGTCTAGAATTTAGTAAAGAAAAAATTAGGAATTGAAGAGAATGAGTAGCTTCATAAATGTGCTTTCTTTTTTCAGTGCAAGGTGAGGGAAGGGAATCAGGACCTCATTTCATTAAGCTTGTGCTCTACCCCTGAAGTACATTTATCTAGATATTCACACAAGGTTCATTTCTAGTTACTATCTCAAATATTATTAGGTAGATGTATGTGGATAACAGGGTATAATTCAGGATCATGACAATAATTCTATCATAGAAACAGGTGCTGTAAAATATAAGAAAACAACTGCTCTCTTAATCTTGTATAACCTCATTAAATTGCTTATCAAGCTCACAAATTTCATAGAGATTAGAGTTACCAGATTAAATTCAACAATTCCAGTGAAATTATACCCATTTATATTATTAGAAGGTTTTGAAAGAATGAAGTTTTATTATTCTTAAATAAGATAGAAATCAATGCTTGGTATTCTACATTTCCAAAGAGTTAACAGGTCAACTTGGAACTGTTTCATGGTCTGTGCAACCATGCCATTAATGATATAAGAAGAGTAGCCAATTAGTGAGACCATAAATATGGTAAAAATATACAAAATGTTTTGGAAACAGATTTTCCTCATAACATTGGCTTCAACATCTTTATGTATTAGTACAAAATTAGTATAATTCGCTCAAATGTGCAGTCCAATATTCTATGGCAAGAAAGAACTAATTCATTACTGCTTACAGGAATAAAGATTGAAGTATATTTGAAATATTAAATTAATATTAATATTTAAAGGTCCAAAATAATAATTATAAGAGTGCCTATGGAGTTATTGTATTAGTGAAGGGAATAGTAGCTACAAAACTAATAATTAAAGCTATATTTCTATGGAGACATGTTAAGCAATTACCTCCATAATTCAAACAATTTTTTCTCATATTCCATCACAGTTATCTGGAAAATTAAAGATAACTCATTTGAAGCATAAATTATTTAGTAAATCTTCTCTAGAATACATGGAATATTTATTTCATTTGTTTTTTTATTATACATGTTTGCAGTATATTATGAATACATTCATTGTGGGTATTTGGTACATGTAATTGATGAATCATATTTCTTTTTTCATCTCCTTCCCCTCACCCACTACGCTCATTCCCTTCTCATTTGTCAAAGATCTATCTCCATATTTTCTACTTTTATTTTTTATTTTGTTTCACTTTGACTTATTTATACTTTGTCTTTTTCATATAAGAGAAACCATACAATTTTTAAACTTGTGTGTCTGATTTATTTCACTTAACATTAGGTTTTACATAGGAAAAATATAAACATGAACTAGCATGTTTTCTCTGCATTTTTGTCTGAATAAAATTATCCAAACTCTTACATTTTCAAATTGGCTCAAATCCTCCTCATGCTCATTGAAGACACCTTCCAATCTGCGTCGGCGCCTGTGCCTCCGGGCTTCTAAATAGGAGTGTTCAATCTCCTCAGGTGATGACTTTGCCCTGAACCTCTTTGGTGACAGTCTTTTTGCAAGTGCTTGCCTTAGACTAGAAACCTTGGATTTTTTTTTCCCTGATTGTTCTGGTTGAGAGTAAAACACATCTGATGACAGGTTTTCCATCAGGGTTTGCAGTAGACCAAGTGGCTTTGAGTTATGCGAGTTTGGTGCTCGAAGCAGGTATGTTGATAGTCCGTCTATGAGTGCTTGAACTGAGCTAACTGCCTGTGAGGGCTCTAGTGTCCAGGCATGTGCCTGAGGTGACCCTTCAGTTGGCCCTCCTACTGGCATGAGCACCTGAGTATCCAAATGTAGTGGCAACAGCACGTGGTGGCTCTGTGACAGTAGGGGCAGGAACACCTGGGCATGTACCATTAATGACTCAGGTTCTTCTGCCTCAGACTCTGCTTGTGCAGGCTCAGCAGCCTGCTCCTGTACCTCTGGCTGTTCAGGTGCCTGGTTCTGCCCCAGATTCTGTTCAGGAACCTGGTTCTGTATCTGCTGTTGTTCAGCAGCCTGGCCTTGTCTTTGTACTTGTTCAGGTACCTGATCTTGCCCTTGAAATTCCTCTGGCACCTGGTCCAGGTCTTGAGGTTGTTTTAATTCGTGGGTTTGTGCCTCAGCCTGAGCCTGCCGCATTTTAAGTACTGAGGCCCATATCTGTAGAGGCCTAAGTAGCTTACCCTGAGACTGTAGTGGCATGAGCATCCGGGCTGCTCTCCGCAGTCTCAGAGGTGCCTTAATCTGCATGTGCAGAGGCCTAGATGCCTTAGCCTTAACCTGAGCCTGTAGTGGCATGAACACCCGAGCTGCCCCATGTAGTCGCTGAGGTGCCTGGGCCTGCCTTTGTAGAGGCCTATGTGCATTGTCCTGAGCCTGTAGTGGTATGAACACCCTAGCTGCTCCTTGTAGGTGCTGAAGTGCCTGGACCTGGGGGTCTTCTCGATCCGGAAACCACCTTGGCTGAGAGGGTTCTCCATGCAGCACTCTAAGTGGTCTGCATTGGCTGCTCGTTGGCAATCTCAGAAGCTCATGTGTGCAAGAGGGTCCTCTGAAATAAACATACAAATTAGAATTTGCAGTGGAATGGAGCCTTTCAGGGAAATTGCTTTTATTTTAAAAGAGACATTTACTGCCAAAGGTATTTTCGGAAAATCTTTTTGGAACAATTCCTGTAATGTCTGAAATATCCTGCAGATAACATTTGCAATGTCAATATATAAAATTATTAATGGAGTATAATAATTTTTTGATCATTTTATTGCCACATACTAAGAGGCTTTGGGTAGTAATAAAAAAAAATCTCCAAGTCAAAATCTCATAGAAACAGAGCTGCTATTTGGTGTTTCAGAAAGGATTAAGCTGTTTTGAACTAAAGGCAGCAGTATGGAAGCAAATGCATCCTGTGAATTGCTATCATCAAATTATAATGCAACTTGTCTAACGCACCTGAATCTTCTCATGGTATACTGCTCCTTAATTACTTCTTCTCTTTCAAAGACCAGAGGTATACCTTTTTATGAAAGAGAAAGATAAACAATCTATAAATTTTCAGCAGAGTTACACATAATCCAACTTTGTTGTTTTGTACCTGAAAGTAGCAAAGAGGATAGCCCTTCAAACATATGGTTGGCTTCAAACAGACAATATTCTAGGTTCACTTTGCAACACGATACAGCTGTTGAAAGCAGATAAATATATCTATGATCAGGAAAAAATTTAGCAAATGAATTACTGCTACAAAGGAAAACATGGATTAAGAGAAACTCCAGATGTCTGGCGGGCATAGCTTACACCTGTGAGCTCCACAGGTAAAGACTTTATGACTTGGAATTGATCTTTGGTATTTTCAAGGAGAAGGTAAAATCTTAATTCTTGGTTTTCCATCTAGTATGTTTGAAAACATTTAGCTTCTTTCTTGCTATGTTATAACTACTGAAAATGAGAAGCTTACAAACAAGAGTTTTCTTTTGAATGTCCAACATTAAAATGTTTAGGATGAGTATATTTATATCTTCAGTGTAACCACCATATAAATGAGACTTTGCCTGTAGGTAACATTCTGGAAATCTTGCATCGCTGGATATCAGTAAATTATGAAGTAGCTGTGTGATTTTGCTGCACCCATTTGAGTCTGGTTGGCTTCTGTGATGTTGGTTCAATGACTTCATTGCCAAAGGCACATAAATTAGTCTATCTTCTCTTCATTTGAAAACAGGATGAGTATAGTTATGTGGATGGAATAAGCACCATTGCATTGCAATACATCCTGCAGCTAATTTGAGGATGGCTGCTATGTGTCTAATTTTCCCTTCTCCACTCCCTTGTTACTCTGAACCCTGTACATGATCCATGAAATTAAATGTAGAATATGTTGTAAATCATGATGTTAGAGCTTCCCACGTAGTTTCCCCTGTATTTGCTGACAATCTGTTCTGTCATTTTGAGCATTAATAGAAACTCATTTCTATTTGTATAAATTAGTTTCTTTAATAACATCTCATAGTTAGTGATTAATATGTAAAATGAGTCTTTATATGTACAAACATTATGTCAAAATTAGTAGCTAATAAATGGTTAATTACAAATCCACCTTTTTCCTAGGGTCAACTAAATTATCTTTAGTTTGAGTCAACTTACAATAATATTGCCACATCATAAAATTGTATTTAAGGCTTTCAAATTCTTTGTATATATAAATACTTGCCAAATACAACTGGCTGTAATGAATAACCTCATATAAAACTCACAAGTAAGAAGTAATCGACTGAATAAAAGAACAAATTACTAAAAAAACTAAATGTAAAAGGCTTCAGAAATTGTATTTTCAATCTAATTCTTAAAAAATATTTTCCTTGAACATAATAAATACATAAATAAATTCTACTTTCATCTAAATATTTATTCCAATGAAATAAAACTTCTCAAGTTCTACCTTTTTTCTGTCTTTTTTTAATGATTCCAGTAAGATGTTTTGTTAATGACTCAACAACATGCTGTTCATTTTTTATATCCTGAACAAATGGGTGAACAAGCATGTTTGCAGAGGTAGGACGAAACAGGAAGTTCTTTATCATGCACTTTTCCATGAAATTGTGGAACTTTCGAGACCTAAAAGAAATGAATCAAACAGATAAAAGAATATTCTCCAGCCTGCCACATAGCTTCTCTCCCTAGCCACATGCCACTCTGAAGGTCATATTTTTGGAAAGAGTTGTCTCTAGCTGTAAGGGTCTTTTTAATTAGCAAATATCCTGCAATTCCCTGATATACATTATACAGTGAGGTTATTTTTTTAAAGAACCCAGAATCAACAGTATTTTACACAGATAATAGTAGAAATGTTAATGAGCTCAGCAGGGTGTACATGATAAAAACTCACGTGGTCATTTGGCAGTTAAGTGGCTAATATAATGTAATGTAGTTTGTGTAAATAGATTGCTTGCCTCACAGCAGTCATCAACTGAACCCTGAATATTTCACTTACTATATTCAGTTTTAGCTACAGAGGAATGGATGTAATGACTCAAAAATTGAGTGCTAACTAACCAGGATTAAACTAATCTTAGAAAATGACCCATGGAAACAGATGTAACCCCAAATTCTTAATTTATAGACAGGGTTAATTTGAACTATAAAGAATGTCAATAATCAAACCATAGTAACCACTTCTACTAGCAAGCAATAAATACTAATAATAAAGCAAGAGTTTAAGTTACTAGATCAACAAGCTTTAGAGGGAAGAACCAAGTTTACTGACTTATACCATCCTGGAAGAACAAGTCTTCTGTTGTAGGTCTATGGATGTTTAGTACAATGAGACAACCAATAGTGCTTGCTTTATGTAATACTTAGTGACTGCCTATCTAGGCACAGTGAAAAACTACAAATTTTTGTCTCTTGTCCATCTCATTACCATGGAAACAATTAAAAATGCCCACTAATGATTAGACAGTAATGCCATCATCATTTACTATGAAAGATATTACTTATTTTTAGTTGGCTAGTTAGCTCTTAATGAAAGCTGGTCATTTAGACTTTTGAGTTAAGATATTGAGTGTTAGGAAATATTCAACAAGGATGGTGAAGCAAGACCAATGAACTGAATGAAGATTTTTCTACATAAAAACATTAAACCAACATGCTTAGCAGATTAAGACATTTATCTTTACCATCCACCAGACTTGACTGTAGGAGCAGATTCCCGTAAAATAATAAAGAGGGCTTCCAAGGGCTGAAGATTACACAGAGCTGCAAAAAAGTAAATATGTTTAGAGAAGTAAAAGGCTAACTACAGAATGCGCTCCTCATTCTAGAGGGAATATATTCTTAGTGTTCTTTCACATATCCTGCTAAATGTCACTAAGAGATGAATAGTTACAAAAGAATATAGCTAAAGGCAAACTCATTTTAACATAAACATTGCATTGTATATGATTTTAAGGCATTACCATCACAAAGTGTAACAAATTAGTAATAAATTAAATTAGATAACATTTTTGAAATGTGTGGTTGATTAATTATATTAGAAAATTTAATCAAAAGTGGAGAAAAGCACTTTCGTGTTTCCATATTGTAGGTACTTACAGTTGAAAAGTGGAATACGTAATTATAGGCTGAAAAAGTGAACCCAGCTTGTGGATAAGTACAATAATGTGCAAAGAGAGATGATTTAGTAGTAATCTATTTAGGAAGCTAAGAGTCCTAGGAAAAAAGGTATAAACAGTAAAAATAATTGTTCAGAACACACTCTCTCTGGGTTCAAATCTTAGCTCTCTGCCTTTGTGACCTTAGACAAATTACTTCACCCATTTAGCCCTCAATTTCTTCATCTGAAAAATGGGAAATATAGAAGAAATCCCTTCTAAAGAGTTTCCATGAGGATTAAATAGCAACCTATAAGTAAAAGAGGAATTTTGCTGGTGCTTAATAAATACTAACTATTAATATTATAATAAAGATTTAAACTATCTCACCCTTCAAGTCTTTGGCAAATTACTGAACTTTCATTGTTTTGTTTTACATACAACTATACAAAGAAAAGCTGATTGTAATATGTGCTAGATAGATTAATCAACTCATTGCTCTTGGAATTCCAGGTTTCTCTCTAAGTGTTTAAAAATGTCTCTTTACTTATCTCTTGTTGTGCTTTAAAGAAAGCTGACAATCCAAACAATTCCTAATAGAGAGCTATGGTGTAGATTTCTCCTAACACTACAGGCATGTCATTTGTGTGAGGACAGTTTTTATGAATGATTTTCAGTAGAAATATCTTTCCTCTCCCAAAATGCCTCATCAGAAAACCTACAGTGTCAAGCTGCCCTTTCATAGTAATACAATAAAGCTCCCTTCCCAGAGTTGTTTTGTTAGGGTAAAATAACTAATGAAATTGTTCAAAGGTCAAACTTTGTTTTCAATTACATAGGTACAATGAATAGAAGGTACAAGCTTATAATTAAGCACAGAATTAGCTCCAAGCTCAAAAGATCAGTATTATATTTAACTCTCTATAAATCCTTCACTGTGTGCAATCAGTCATCAGGTTCTGTCCTTTAAACATAATTTGTACTTGTACAATATTAAATACTTTGTTATTCATTAACATCTGCACATCATTCAGTCAACTGACATTTTCAGAAGTCAAGGGTGACTACATGGACTAGGCAAGGTTTTATTAGTGAAAGGGAAAAGTTCATACAAGAATGAAGTATATAGGGTGGGTACAGGAGGAATGTGAACAGCAGCTATGGAAAACTTCCTATACTGTTTAATTTTAGGAATGTTAACAAGTGTCCTTGCCAACCTATATCTAACAACACTGCCCAAATGTTCACAATTAAAGGCTCCTTCCTTTGAAATAGCAGACCTCCTGTAAATGTCACATCTCTTAATAGATTGGGCACACTAAATCTGGTTTAATTTGAATTAGGTTAAATAATATGGTTTGTTCCTAATACCTGTTAAGACCTGAAGGAATCTTCTGCATATTGAAGAAATGAGGGACCCTTGGTGGGACAAGGGTAAATTTGAATTATGAGACAGTCAGGTAAACATTAACATGGGGTGTCAGAGAAAGACATAGTAAAAGAAACAGAAGCAGGATAATTAAAAGGTATGGTTGATGATGTGAAGAATAATTTCCACTATATCAAAGAGCATGCCAAATTAGGTAAGATTAAGGTAAATTAGTTGCTGTAGAAAACTGACAAGGAAGGGCTTTTGACCCCATCCTGCTTATCTCTCAGAAAAGATTCACATTTACATAAGAGAGAGAGGCTAACAATCACTAATCACTACTCTACGACACTAGTTGGCCAATATATGGTGTCTGAATGACAGCTTATGTTCTAGCCTTGGTTTAACAGCCCTCATAGTGCTTAAATTCCTACCAACAAAGTAAGAACTGAAGACGGTTCTGGTATGCCAGGGCCTAGTCCTTTCTTTTCAAAGGCCTTACAGCAAATATTCATGATGTTATTCTTCCCCTTTCATATATCTCTGGGAGATACTAACCAAAGAAAGATCAAGGGGAGATCATTTTGTTGTTTGGATCTCAAAGGATATTGTCAGATAACTGTCACTTTGGAAAGCCATCCCCTCTGAAGTGATAATTACAACTTGAGGACTCCTGCAGTTAAATTGATGACAATCATTTTTGTGCATAGCTACTACCCCAGGCAATAAAAGAAGCTATTGAAAAGAAATGTTTTGGCAGGGCAGCTATCTAGAGTTGCTCATGATCAAAGCTGCACCATTTCAATTACTTATCCAGACAAGCTGGCTTTATATTCTCCCCTTGTGAGTTTAGAATATCATGGTCTTTACTAGTCTTTTGCAAGAAGCTTGCCATTTGCATACTCTGTGCCAAATTCCTCTGCATTCTTTCTGTGAATTTACTCATCACCTCATTTCCTCCCATAACTTAATATTTTGGAATAAAAAATGTGCTTTTAGGGGAAGATTTTGTGAGAAGCACTCAGAAATAATGGAAAAAAAGATGTACTTTGGCAACTTGCAAAACTACTTGATGAATTCATGCATATTAATCAAATCCTTGTATCAATAATAATATAAGCTATTATATTGTACACTTAAAGAGAGAGGGAGTGGGAGAAAGAGAGAGAGAGAGAGAGAGAGAGAGAGAGAGAGAGAGAGAGAGAGAGAAACAGAAAGAGAGAATATGGAGAAGATAAAGAAATTGGAGAAACACCACCAGAAACAGTAACTGTTCTACTCCTCAACCTAACATAATTTAATCATGATTTTAGATAAAAATAATCAGAAGATAGGGTTTACATCTCCCTAATTTTATTTCAAGACTGATTTATACATCTGTTCTAACTTTATTTCAAACTTTTTTTGGTATTCTAAGGGACACCAGAAATTGGCAACAATTATATTACCACTATGTGTGCTTGAAATTCTTCCCATTAGCCTTGCAACACAATGATAAAATATTTCAAGTTTGCAAAATATGGTGAATGGATGTTATGAAGACAGAGCATACAAGAACATGGGAACATACTGGATGTTTGGAGAAGGGGAAACAAAGAAGTCCCCCCACCCCACAATCCCTAAAGGCATTTCTCTCACTTTTCACACAGCTTACCAGGAATTCATTATCATTTAGACCTTTAGATGTAAATATTGAGAACAGCAAATGTGACGTGGAGTCACATTAGATGGATATCAGTCATTTATACCCATGTTCCTATTCCATTTTCACTTTCCTACCAGAAAGCAGTGCCTTAAGAGAACAGGATATTGCTTGGCCATTTAAATGATAGGGAGGTGGTGAATACAATAGGAAATAGAGAGCAAAGAAGGGACCAAGGGTGAGCTGGATTGACTGCAAAAGAAAAACAAAAACCAAACAATGCTTAATACCCAACATTGCTTAGTATTAACTCAATTTAAATGAACCACTGGAGGATTTTTTCCCCAACTACCTTAGCCTGAAGCAGTAATAGTGTGTGACCATAAGTGTTCTGGAACCTAAATTTTCCACTGGTCAATATAGACTGGAACACTTAGATTCGGGTTGGTCAGAAATGGCAAGATCCAGAACTACTGAGGCTAAATTGAAATAATCCTTAGCCTAACATAAGATATAATGAGAAAAAAAGCACAAGCTACTTTTATATATCCAAATCTTGGCATTTTTTTTTGTTTTTGTTTTTTTGAAACAGGGTTTTGCTTATGTAGCCCAGACTGGCCTCAAACTCAAAATGATGCCTCTGCTATATACTTGGCTTAAATCTGGCAATTCTGACAAAAGCATTTGGTAATCACTGAAATGATAAATCATGATATAATCTTGCACATAGTGTGACACCCGTGTGGCCAGTAAAACCTGAATGGTTAAAACGATTATCTGATTTTCTTCCAGAAGACAGATTTATATGCACATTTCCTTAACATTCAATAAATATCAAATATTTTTACTCACGAGGAGCCCCTTCAGCCATTTCAATAGCAGTGATTCCCACGGACCACACATCGCTCTGCAAAGGAAAAGATGGCCCAAAACAGGTCACTTAAAAATGGGTAATTGGTAGTATTAAGAAATTCAAAACAGTCTTTGGCTGGGGATGAGGATATCAATGCCAGAGCCAATTCATGTGCCTTCTGTAAGAAAGACTCATTATACATTGACATTGTAAGAAGATATTTTCTGAGCTTGTGACCATCCAGTATGTCACTACATAATGAATTGATACGGAATGAGGTTCAGTGCAAGGGAAGTTTGTCTTGAATGTGCTGCTATTGCTTTCTCACCTAAAATATCAAAGTGAATTTGGTATAAAGAAGTCCTAATAGATAGAACCACAACCAGCACAATCTTGGGCAAATGATTTAACTCTCAGTACTTCAATTTTACTCTATGAAGAATGCTGATTATAATAGCAGCCACTTCCTTGAAATGGTGTGCATGTGTGTGTTTGCATACACATAGTTGATATATAAATATATTGTTTATTTATGTTAAGCATATAAATATGTATTTATTATATTTATTATATTATATTTATTATTTAAAATAATATATGAATTATCATATATTACATGTAAATTAGGTATGTACTAGCTAATATATTTATATGTATAAATATAAATATTTTAGAAGTTTCTGAAATATAGTAAATGGATACTAAATTACAGAGATCTTAGAAATTATCCTCACCACTATTAACTGTACTTTGTTTTTCATTGTGTAGAAAGGGCATAGTGCTAGAGGTACACTGGTTGGATGACTCCTAAACACCATAACTGAATTTTTGGAAGCCAGTATATAGATCTCTTCATTTTTGTTATAGTCTAAGCTTAAACTTTCTTTTGGGTATGTGGGGATAAAAAAATAAAAATAAATAACTAATACTGATGAAAAAGTCTTTGGAAGAGAGCAAAATATATATAGGAATAAAGTACTACTTTTTACAATAAGCCATTTGAAGAACTGTATGCATTTTAGTCTCTATAGGTTCTAATGTAGCACTGAACATTTAATAAGCTCTCGGTAAATAATTACTTTTCAGTTCAAGCAGAGGACTTTTAAGAAAATGGAAAAGAAACCTAAATTAATCAACTTCAAGTACTGTGTCCTAGGTTCCACACAGGAGCCCACATTGAATTGTTTGGATGACTTATGATGTGGAGAGTGAGTGAAGATTTTCCAGTCTATAGCAAATGCAGAGTTTTCCTTATTTCCACATCAGTTTTTTAAAATGCATACAAAGATAGATATTGTCCGTATTGCAGCCTCAGTGGAAATTTTAATAAATAGCATGAATTTTACTTAATTTGTCTCTTCCATTTATTTTCCTGTGGTTTTAGAAGTGAACTCTGCACCAAAGATTTTCTCCATTACCCTGAATAATCAAATTATTTTTTTTCTTTTTGGGGCTAAGTTATGGGGCTTAATCATTGGCTTTACATTTATTCATTTTTAAGTTTATAAAACCCACAGCCTCTGGAAGTTAATTTTCCATATAAAGCCACATAATATAGTATTTTTACCAAGAAATTACAAGCAATATGAACTAGACAGTCTACCTTCCAATAATTCCTCATGGTTTACTTTGTCTACATCCTTATAAAATATTATTTTATGCATACCTTCAAAACACATCAAGAAATAGAAGAGTGAATATGAAGGAACTGCTGCTTGCTTTTCATTTTTTTATCAATAAAAAGAAATGTTAGTCAAGAATCCTCCCAAAATTTTGATTCCTTCTATATGCAACCTCACACTCACTCTGTAATCATAGGAACGTCTTGGGTCCTCGTCACAGTTAATCACCTCCGGTGCCATCCAGTATGGTGTCCCAATAAAGCTATTTCTCCTTCCATTAGTTCTGCTCACCTGGGCACTCACTCCAAAATCCACTGATAATTTCAGCATATGTCAAAATAATTAACCAGGAACAAAAAGCTCAATAAGTTATTGGTTTAATTTGGGAAGTCAATACAAAAAAACACAGCAGATAACAGATTTTCATTCCAGCCCAGCAACTTTACCATGAAATCTACTCCAGGAATACTGGGAAATAAGTATTTGCTGATGTTTATGTTGGGATGAGACTCCACAGTGCCACTATTTACAGTAGGTTTGGCTGAATATTTATCAAGAATATTAAAAATAAAGTCCCATTGGTATACCCTGAACCTCTAATCCAGTAACATACATAGTGTGTATGACTGCCACCAAGCTGAAGGAAGAACAGCATTATAAGCAATATCTCAGAAAAGCAAAACCCATTAGCAGTTGACTAGGAAGCCTCACTCTTAAAATCAGAAAGTCCACCACATTTATATTGAAAAATGACCTTTCTGATAGGATTTAATTTAAATTCTTACACTCATCTTCTGAATTAAATGCAAGTATTTACCACAGTCTCTGTATCTTAGCTTAGACTATAAAGATTCCATCTTCTAATCTCTTGTGCGATACATTATAAGAAAATATTTAGTATGGTATCCTCAGAAACAGACAGACAAAAGGCTGAAGTAGACTGGAGTTATTTGTTCCAGAAAAAAAATAAGACAGGGATGAAAAATGAAGTAGGTTTTCTAATTGAGAATGGTTTCCAGGAATTCTCAGGATGGGAACAAAATTGACTGAAAAGCAGTTTGAAAAATTGAAGAGAAGAAAAGAAAAAGAGAAAATCCTGGTAGTTTAAGGCAGTCTTTAATAAAAGGTCTAATACTAACAAAAATTATCCAAAGTATTGTAAAGTATTTTGAAGATCATTATTGGTTGTTGCACATTCTCATTATGTAAACTAATTCTCTCTCTCTCTCTTCATGAACAAGTTAAATCAGCATTCCCACTAACCCTAATTCTCAATTTTAAGGAAAGAAATACCTATGAAGGCCAGAAGCTAATATGTGGCATACATCCAGGAAAGAAAATGAAAGGAGAAAATACTACAAGGAGTGATGAACAGAAGGAAAGAGAGAAAAGAAAGAAAATAAAAAGATGAAATTAAGATAAATGATGGAGTTGAAACTTCAATAATGGCCCAGTTTAATCTTTAATAACCTGTGGGAGTGGAATATGAATATTATTGATCAATTATAACTGCCATATAAAAATTTTTCCTGTCTTTTTTCCCACTGTCACTTCCTTTGGCTATCAGTAGTTTTGCCTTCTGCAACCTTCTCATTGTATATTGCTTAAAAACATCCTATGATCAGAGGTGGGGTGTAGCTCAGTGGCACAGCACTTGCTTAGCATGTACAAGGCCCTGAGTTCAGTCTCCAGCACTTCATGAAAAAAATAAAAGCTAGGACTTGAGAAATCTAAAACATATTGTATAAAGATTATATGTAAAGTAAGCTGGATTAAATTTTAATCCATCAATAAAATGTCTCCTTCAGTGTAAAATGCATGAACTTTGATGCAAAGACTTAATGACAGACATTTTAGTGGCTTTCACTTCCTTATAATTTCTGTTCTGTGTTGCAAATGGTTGAGTGGTACCAAATTGATCCAAGCAGAGTGTTGCACATCATGTATACTAAGTGTTTAGCATTAATGTGGACTATCTACTCAACACATTTGAATTAGAAATCTATATTCCTCTTATGTTTTTAATATCAGTTTCATAAAATTGTGTTTCTAGATTTGTAGCTTTTAGATAAAAAGAAATAGTATATTTTCTTGAAACCTATTTATTTCAAGAAAAGTTACTACGTGTACTTCTTTCACAAATGTTCATCAAAAAGTATTCTTAGTGAATGATCAAAAGTTTTACACTAGCTCTATTAGTTTACCAAAAAAGGGGGAGAAAATCATGAATTTATGTTAAAAAATATGTTAAAAATAGTTGATATAATAAAAAATAATACAAATGATTAAATTATTTATGTTCTTATCAGTGCAGTTATCTGTCATTACGTAGTACTGACATAATTTTATAGTATTATTAAAAAACCAACCATTGGGCCATATATATATATACATGTGTATATGCACATGTGTGTATGTATATATACATATTTCAAAGTTTGTGAGATATTGTTCCCTGTGTACCTGAGAGACAGTGTGTGTGTGTTTTAAAATAAATTATACCAAAAAATAGAATAAAATTAATTATACCACTCTAAAGCCTGGAATAGAAATCCAAAGACTTTCTGCTTTTTTAAAATTTTAATTTCTGAATTTTATTTGGATATCATTAAAGTATCATTTCTGATTGATATCACTTCTTTAAATATTTGAGAAGTAACTACAAGGAAGCAGTTTGTGTTTAATTAAAAATTCTTTGATAATCTTGGCAAAATAGAATGTAGATATGGAAAGAAATTTTTTAATCCATGCCCATGTCATATAAATTTGTACAAGGTAAATACTCAATTCAATTGCTGACATAAATATAATAGTTTTCTGTAATAGAGGGTAAAGCAATGACCAAAAAGTAATACTGCCAATAACATGTTTCATATGTTCTTTGCCCTATTAGTCTGGTTTTAGTCTGATAATTAACTTTATAAGGTTTTATAAGAAAAATGAGTAAGTCTGATGCTGGAAAAAATAAAAGAAGGGTGCAGGGAGGGGAGAGGGCAAGAAGGGAGTTGAAATGTGCTATTTACATGTACCAGTCCCCTACAGTAAATGCAATCATTATGTACTGCAAACATGTACTAATAAAAGTCAAAAAATAATTGTTTGTCTACATAATTTCAAAGAACTGGTTAGCTGAATCCTTTTTTTTTTTTTGGTACCGGGAATCAAACTTGGGACCTTGCACTTGCGAGGCAAGTGGCAGAACCACTGAGCTAAATCCCCAGCCAGCTGCAGCCTTTTTCTGTTGCTCCTGTTCCCTTCTCAAACAAATTTTCAACTTTTGACTAGTTTTGCAAGTACAGAAGACCCAGCTCAAATAAGTATAGGATGTTTGCAGGGACATGAAAAAAAGCACAGTTATATTAATGGAGTTTTCTTGATTAAGATGTTTTGGGCCTAACCTAACATAATGCAAAAATAAACTTACCCAGTTTTACTTCAGCATTATGAGTCAGGAGCACATTCTGACCTTTGATGTCCCGGTGAATTACTCGGTGTGCATGAAGATGAGCTAAACCCTGTGTGTGTATATATATATATATATATATATATATATATATATGCATATGTTAAAAGAAGGTCACATCAGTATACATATTTCTCTTTTCTGTTACTAGTCTTGGTATTTTTGGAAAAACATTTGTTAAGAAATGACTCAGATTTGATTTTTCAGACAAAATTCTTTCTTTAGGCTGGAATTACTATAACAATTTCCCGAAATTCTACTTTTGGTCACAAGGAAAGGAAAATAAACCAAGACACCCATGAAAGAACAGAACACCAGAAAGTAATGTGTGTATACATTGGGCCACTTTACCTTCTTTTTTAACCTCTCTATTTCCAACTAACCATAAGAGTATAGAACTGAACATCTTGACCATATCATTGCTCAGACATAGTTTTTCTCTATTCCTCATCCAACTATTTGTCTAGTCCAAAATATTTTCAGTCATCCTTGTAGGCTGAGTATTTGAGGGAATATGGAAATCATTTTAAACCATTTGTAATTTGTTTTGGCTTCCCCTGCTGGCCCAAGTCCATTCACCACTAAAACTAACCCATGACCCGGCTATACTATGACATGGTATGTAATATTAGGCTGCTGTGAATTTGCGCTAGACACTAACTGGGGGTGGATAATAGAAGTAACTATAAAAACAACTAAAATTGAATGAACCTTTATACTTTGCTAGATATTGTGGTAAATGCTTTACAAGGAATAAATTATTAAATGCTCACAGTAACCCTCTGAGGAAGATGTTAGTATTATTCCATATTACACATGAGAAAAGTGAGACTGGAGAAATTAAGTAGCTGACTCAAGGCCACATGGCTAATACATGGTGAAATAGAATTTAAACTCAGCAGAGAGCGCATACTCTTAGCCATTCACATTATTATCACAAATGAGTCTAATCAAATGGGAGGAAGGATATTCTAACAATGTTGAACGGTACTATTCATTTTTATTAATACCCTCCTTGGGTGATTTTAAGCATTTTGAGCCACAAAGGAAAAACTGAGTTTGGTGGAGAAAGAAGATTGTTGCTCCCATGCAATTGGGTGTTAGAAATTTAAAATTATATATCTATATATATGGCAACATTCAAAGAAGATATCTGTCTAAAAAGGTTTGGGCCCTTCTATAGAACATTGACTTCTCCTGATAGGTCTTCATCTAAATCTGTGATGACAGTGCTAAGCTTTTTAAAAAGTGAACTCTGGTGTGGGGATAAACCTCCAATAGTAGAGCACTTTTGTAGCATGTGCAAGGTCTGGTGTTCAATCCTCAATAGAACAAAAGAGGAAAAAACTAGAAAAGAAAAAAACTATGAACCCTAAAAATATAATAATAAATGGGGTCATTTCCATGATCCACTGAACACAATAGTTTGAATCTGACAGCCATTAAAGGCTATGATTCTGAAAGATGGTTGCACATCTTGCGGTCCAACATAAAATTGAAGGATATTAACTGAACAATTGATTTTTCTCAAGCTTTTTGGCCTTTTAAAATTTTTCTCTGATCCAGGGATTATGTTTAGAATTTCTCACTCTCTCTCTCTCTCTCTCCCGTCTTTCCTATATTTAGTACAGGGGGTTAAACCCAGGATATTCATACTGAGTTACTTCCTCAGTCCTTTTCATTTCTTATTTTGAAACAAGAGTCTTGTTAGATCACTCAGACTGAATTTGAATTTACAATCCTTCTCAGCCTCAGCCTCCTAAGTAGCTGAGACTACAGGTGTGCACTGGCTTTAGAATTCTTAAGCAACCACATATGAGATAGAGACTACATTCTATACAATCTTCCTAGGTTCTTTCAAGAGTAACGAAGAATGATTACATGAAAACTCACCTGAAGGATTTCTCTGCAGATATAAGCAATCCAATCTTCTTTTAAACTCTGATTTCTTGTCATTCTCACAACATCAGTGACTGAGCCTGCTGCACATAATTCCATCACCATCTACAGGGAAGCCATCCAAATATAAAGAAATAGAAAGTGATACTCTGAAACTATCTAGAGAATTTTAGTCCATATAGCTTGTATTTATATGTAAAGTTTAGAAATTAAAGCACTGAGAAGACTGACTCAGTTGTCTTCCAGGACTCCAAAGACTAGTTCAATTAGAATTTGTGGAGGCAGGAAAGCCAGGTACCACACCAAAGATATTTAACTAGGAGGAGGGTTTTGAACTAAGCCTTGAATTATAGGTAGTGTTTGGATATGCTTAATAGGAAGAACATTCTACTTATGGAAAACAGAAAAAACAAATACCCTCAGAAAGAAACAGGTGCAGGGGACAAGACTGAGTTATGACTAGAGTGGAAAGAAAGGAATAGTTGAGGGAACAGTTTGAGCTGAAGTGAAGAAGTAGCATATGGAGGGCCTAAAAATAGTACACATGAATGTTAACAGTAGGTAGGATTTTCACTGTTTTGTTTATTTTCCAACTCTACATTATTTTCCACAAAATACCGATGAACTACAGCTCCAAGAGGAAATCGTCAATTGAATTCCTTTAGTATAATTTATTTCAAATGGAATTAATGCTGAGGAAGTTTATTTTAAGGCTAACCTCTTTGACAGCATTTCATTCTGATTTTACTGTTAATAAATTTAACATGTCAGAAAAATTACTTTTGCCATCAATGAATTTAGTGCAAAAGTTGTAAATTTCTTACAAGATAGTATTAGCTAAATAAGGAAGACAGATGAATAGGAAGGAGAATATAACTATTATAATCAACCTACCAAACTGTGCTTCAAGTGGAGGTTTATGCATCACTACACATGTTGAAACCAGTTTGTCAAAAGGACAAAATACATGTTTTTATCTATAAGCAAGTTAATTGTCACTATAGATGAATGAAAGCAAAAAGATAAACTCAAAATCTTGAATATTTAAAAATGTAATACTATTTCCTTTTGGAATATTATTTTTTTTCAAAAAGCTACTTCCCTAATTTGTAGTTGTTCACCATTGATAATACTGAATGCATTGACCTGTATACACTGTCAGTAAAAGAAGAAAGAACTCAGTCAAATGAAATCAACTGTACAGATTAACTATGAAAGGTAGATTTTTCGTGTTGGGGACTAAGTGCTGACTATTGGATGGCACAACATGTACACTGTGGTAATGGAAGCAAAGGGGTTCATTTTGAACTATGATTAACCTGAATTAAAGCCATTCACCTAAGATGGACCCTGAAAGATCTTGCTAACATCTAAATCAGAAGTATTCAATTATAAAAGGAACAGGAGGCATTCACAATGATTTTCTTAGCTTTGTAAGCATAGCATCTGATGTATATAAATGGTAAATGTTTGGCTATTTACATACTTCCTGTTTGTTTTTTGTCTGATTTACATAGGCAATAAAGTGTTGATGGACCAACAGAAACTCTTAGCTCCACAAGTAATTTATGCATTAAGTTCCTATTCATCCTTCAGATCTCAGTTTAAGCTTTTATTTCCTTAAGGAAGAGTTTTCATACCCCCGCTTAAATTTAGTTTCTTTTATTATTCACTCACATAAAACCATTTTATTTTTCTTCTGACATTCATTTGTGTGTCTGCTTAATATTGGTCTTTGCAAGTAGACTGTAAGCTCCAATGAGCCAGGGGCATATCTATTCAGCTTACCGTTGCGTATCCCCAGAATCTAGTAGAATGCCTGGCAAATAGATGGTTTTCAATGAATGTATGTTGAATGACTGAATGAATTGAGTACTAATAATATATATCCAATAAGGAAACTGCAACATTTTTCATAGTTTGCCATACTGTCAAGAGGAAAAAACTTGTAAGTAAAGATATATGAAAAGACAAATGGTGTATGTAAAAAATAAACTAAAAACCAGTAACCATTACAGCTGTGCAGCAATATTTAATAAAATCTCAATTGAAATTGCCAGAGAAGAGAGGAGTCAAAATAACTGGACGTTTGAGAGGAAATGGGATTTAGTTGAAAATCTCTAAATTTGGTGGTTCTCAGATTATTGTGCTCAGATCAAAAGCATCAGCATCATCTGTGAACTTATTGGGAAGTGCACATTTCACACACATCCCTGAGCTACTGAATCAAAACTTCTGTGAATGCGATCCAGTAGTCTGTGTTTTATATAGCTCCCCAGAAAATTCTGATAGATGCCAAGAGCTGAAAACCACTGTTTCAATTTAACCTTTTGTTGAAAAGCTTTCCATAGTGTCACTACCTACTTCCTCACGTCCATATAGAATATAAGAGGATCTTTTATCCCCACTTGAAGATTCTGAAAAACTTTATTTGTTACTTTAAAAAAATGTATTACTACTGATTTGGACTGGAACAGAAAATGTACCAAGTATAGATATTACATATACAATGACTCCAGTTTATATTCTAAATATTATGCTTTTAAGAAGAACATCTTTAACCAAAGCTCATTTTCTTGCTAATGTACTTATGGAGGGCAGCAAAATTTCTAGTAACTGTGGCTCAATGAGTCTAATGTCTTATTAGCTTCTAAAATTTATATTTCATTGATAGGATTTTGTGATACCCTGGCCATGATGACTACAAAATGGATAAGTCAATTAACTAGAAGAGAATATCTAGGAGTTATGTTTTTACATAAGTGCATAAATTTGAAAATGCTTAAAATGTACCCATATGCTCATGTTGAATACTAATTACAATTGATCCTTATGTAGTTTTTATTTGCTAATCCATCAGGCAGCCTCCATACCAGAAAACAGACTACCTTATGTTAAAAGTAGCCAAACTATACTTGAAAATATTTGTTACATATTACCAGCATTCGAGTCCTCCCTCATCCCACCAAGAAACCACTTGCGAGACATATAAGTTATCTTTCTTTATTTCATCACTTTCTTAAAGCACTTCTTTCCATTATTACCTTGAGCACTTGAGAGCAGAAGTTTTCCTGTAGATGCACAAAGTGCCATATCAACTCACAGAAAAGTACTTCTTTGGATAAGACTTCTTTCTATCAAATAATATTAAGATAATTAACAACATACCCAAAGTTGGTGTCTGTGGCCAGGGGGACTCAGCTTGAAAAATGCACCATAGAAAGACACAATGTTTTTGTGGAAAGAGTACTTCCTCAGAAGGTTGAGTTCAGTCCTGAGATCTTCTTCCTCATCCTATGGAATAGGAACAGACAATAAACTGCTAAACCACGCAATTCAATGACTATTGATCTCTAAACTCAAGTAAATTTATAAAGTAAAATGGTATTGCAAGATCTTATATCCCACAGTAATTCATAATAACATCTCAACTTGAATTTTCAGCAAGTGGAAATCTCAGGTTAACTTGTTATTTTTTTTGGTGGGGGAGGTGGTAGATTGAAACTCTCTTAATTCAGTAGTTCTTATAATGTGGTTCCCGTATCAGCACAACCGACCATTGTATAAAGTTTTGATTAAATAGAGTCATAGAATTTTTGTTTGCTTTACAAGGCAAAAATAACTTGGTTTTTTTTTGGTGTTACTCAGATATTATATGCACACTATAATTCACTCAATTTAAAGTGTACAGTCCACTGCTTCTTAACATATACAGAATTGTACATTCATTGTGACAACTGTTCTACACACACAGATCTTTATTTTCTTTGTGTAAAGTTATCTATTCTGGTTATTTAAAATACATGAAACCATATAATATGTGGCCTTTTGTGACTAGATATTTTTAAAGTTCATGTTACATTATGTATCTATTTCATTCTTTTAGATTACCATTCATCAATCAATGAACATTTGTATTATTTTCACCTTTTGGATGTTGCAAACAATGCTTCTATGAGCATACATATCATATTTATATGGATATATATTTCAATTTCTCATACGTATACTTAAGGAAGGAAATTGCTCAGTCAAATGGTAATTATGTGCTTAATGTTTTGATGAAATGCCAAACTATGCCTTAAAATTTTATATCCTCAGTAACAACGTGTAAAAAGGGTTCCATTTTCTCCACACTTTCACCAACACTTTATAATCTGTTTTTATTATTATAACCATTATATAGTAAATGATGACATAGTATACAATTATGGTTTTGATTTAAAATTCCCTGATGACTAATGATGTTGGACATCTTTTCATGTGCTCATTGGCCATTGTATATGTTCTTTGACAAATGTCTAATAAAAATTCTTTGTGGTTTTTTTAAAGCTAAGCTACCTTTTATTATTAAACTGTAAGAGTTCTTTATATATTCGAGATAAAAATGCCCTATTAGATATAGAATTTGCAAATAATTTTTCTATTTGGGGAGCTTGCTTGAACTTCTTGACAAATGTTCTTTGAGGCACAAAAGTTACAAATTTTGATGAATTCCAGTTTATAGATTTCTTGTTTTGTTGCTTATACTTTTGGTGTCATATTTAAGGATGTATTGCCAAGTAAAAGGTGACAAGGATTTAATCTTCTGGTTTTTTTTAAGAATTTTGTGATTTTTACCTCTTATATTTAGGTCTTTGATCACTTTAAGTTAATTTTTGTAGAAAGTAGAGGTCCAACTTCATTCTTTTGTATGTGGATAGTCAGCACCACACTCAGTCTGTAATTTCTTACCTTTTAAAGGCATTGTTTTGTTCTGTGCTAATCTTTTTTAAAAATATGTTTAAAATAATTTATTTTCCTAATCAAAGCAATTGTACATGTATATGAATTAAGATATGCAAATAGTGTACTGTCATGGAAAACTTGCTCCAACCATTGCTAACAGTTTATAGTGTATTATTTCAGATATTAGTATATGCTAATGCAGTAGCTAGAACAATGGCAGAAATATATATATATACATATATAAAATAGGGAATTTATTTTTAATATAAACAAGCTTATACTTTTTCACTATTCTGCAACTTTCAAATTTTTATTAACAAATCACATCTTTTTTTTAATTTTTATTAGTACATGTTTGCCATACATAGCTTTTACAATTCGTTGAGATGAGTTGGTATATGTACCTGACACATCTTAATTCTTTCTTCATCCCCTTTCCCTCCCTTTCCACCCCCTCCCTCCATCTCTTGGTCTTCTTCCCTTTTGGAAAGCACATCTTTCTATATTAATAAATGAATACACATCCTTTTATGGCCTCATAAGATAGCATAGAATGAAAGTACAGATCTGATGCTCAGATCAGGTGTAGAGGCATTCCTGTTTTTGAGAATTATCTATATAGTGAAAATTGAAGGCATCTGACTTGGATAAGATAACTAAAGTAGAACACATAGTTTGAAGAGGTAGAACTGGCAGAAGACAGTGCAATATCAATCAGAAAAGAGCACCTACCCTGGACATTAGGAGAACTGAGTTTGAGCATTGATTTCCCCAAATAGAAAATTCTCTTAATCTTCCAAAACTTCAATTTACTTTAAAAATAATGGAAGATGTACACCTTTACCTATCTCCATGAATTGTTACTAGGACCAAATTGGATCGTATGCATAATGTCTCTGAAATTCTTGAAAGACGGTATACACGTACGATATTATCAAAAATATCTGTTACTTCTCCTTTTGTTGAATAAGAGTTTTATCAGAACTATAGTCCTCTCTTTACTTTTTACCTTAATCTACAAACGGCAGCCCTTTCATTCCCAGTATATTTGGTATTGTGGAGTGAAATATCAAGCGATTCTTTCCCCTTAAGCTTCAGCTATGTCTGCTTGTCAGATGACAACCAAATGATTTTGATAATCCTCTTATAACCATTATTTCTTAGGGAATCTGAAAAAATCTTTGTTTCTTAATAATTTGAAAATAACCACACTTTTGTGCATCTAGCTAGTTACTATATACTAGAGAAAAATACCTTAATATATTAACTTACAAAAAGGTACTTCAATTGCTAGGAATTTACAATGATCATATTAGTAGTTTGTACATTTAGATATTACTGTTCTAGCTTAAAGAAACTACCATACAGGGAAATAAGATTCACATGCATGATTGGCATAACCTGTCGTGAATACAAAATAGTGCATATGAAGTAGAAGATGATAAATAATGACTCAGAAAAGAATTCTGCCCTTGAAAGATGGATTCACCACTAGGTTCCTTTGAATCCCTACTAGTTCTAAATTATATTTGATTCTAAATAAACCAGCTCTCTCAGTGTATCTATAAAAGTTCAATTCATATGAACTTCTTAGGAATAGTGTTACCGTCTAAAGTCTAAAGTGAAATGTATTTGTAGAATATAAATGGAAGAAGACTTGAAGTACATACACAAAGATATCCTATTGTGAAATTCAGTATAAAAAGGATACTTTTCTGTGCAAAGAACTAAGAAAAGGCCAATTGACAAGAAAAACTATGAAGGGGTTAACTGCCAATTATCTTTACCCCTCTCTAGCATTTTCAACAACTACACTGACTTAACAACCTGAGGAAATAAGCCTCCTAGCAGAATAGAACTACTCAGTAACTCAAAATATCTATGCAGTTATTACCTTCTTTCTTTGCTTATCCTCTAGACTCAGAAGGCAAAAGTGGGCAATTACCTTATGTGTTTGGTTATATTGTGGATTGATTTTAAAAATGCTTATGATATAAAAACAAGGAAACGAACTAGGCTCTGTCATATCTCCAAGTTGATTTGTTTTCTGTTGGTAAAGTATCTTTTTTCCTCCCAAATGCCAAGTACTTATACCATGTCTTATTTTAAAAAGTTTGAAATCTCAAACAAATACCTGGCAGCTGCAGGACATTCTTTGAAATTTTCCTTGGATTTTCCAGGGGATTTACTCAAATACTGTACTAGAAAATAAATCTTCATACCAATTTGTCTTATGGGGGAAGGCTGATTTTTTTCAACTGGAAGCCCCCAGTGAAAGATTCTCCCTTTCTAGTTATTGTGTAATAAAAGCACAGATGAATAAAAGAAGCAAATTATACTATAAGAATTTATTGCATGGCAATACAGGCTCCAGTCTCATCCTAGCCTCTCAAAGAAGCTCATTTAGTAAGTTCCCTTCAAATTTCTATAATCCTTTTTCTAACAAGGTAAAAGAAAAAATTATCCCTGTGGCTTCTATTTCTGTCCTGCAAGACACTTGAATCTCATTCTATTCCTGTGGTATAGCCTTTCTTTAAGAGGATAAACATATCTGACATTATGTAGACATAAACCTCAGGAACAAGCGATTTTGTATGTAATCTCAGTTTATGTTAAGATATTAATGATATACTGAAAAGAGTATGAACACGTAATAGTGCAATAAATGGGAAAGATGCTAGTGTAAATCTAAGAATATGAGTGAAAAGTTATAGAGAAGCAGGGGCAAGAATAAGTCATTTAACCTATTTGATTGTTTGAGGCCAACATTCTTTTTCTAGGTTCCAAACCTCACACTGCCAAAAAATAGGAAGATAATGGCTGGATTTTAGGTAACAATGGTATTGTATTTGTCGTATCATTTTGCTTATGAGGAACCTGAGTCCTAGAGATGTAAAAAGACCATTTTTTCAAGTGCTGTTTGACTATTTAGTAGTAAACTTGGATTTACACTTACATTTCTGAACATCTACATTATTGCTAATTCCATAAAGCCCTGGTATCTAAGATGTGTGAGCAAATCACAGGCTTTTTATTCCAAGGGATTTGAGACGTTGAATGGCTGATTAGTTAGCGCCAATATTTCTTACTAGAATACATAACCAGAGAATTCAAACTCTCCAACAAGAAAAATCCTATAAAAGTAGGCTTCCCATATAAATGTAAATTCCCCCAATACAAATAAATGAAGATCAGATATGTTTGGAAGGCATGTGTGTATGCCACTTTCAATTAACAGGAAGTTGAGCTTGTGAAAAACACATAAATACATTACATCCATCAGGCCAAGTGGGTAATTTAAAACTCTCATACTTCTGCCAGTAATACAATGCTACAACATTTCCTGGCTCAGGGCCAGTTGATCCTAGGCTTGGCCTGAAATCTCTGCTTTTTGTCAAGGATAGGCAGCTCAAGGATGCCAGAATTCCCTTTGTAATTTTCCCAATTCTAGAATCAAATCATTTGAATTACAGAAAGAATACCAGAAAAGTTTTGGGAAAGAATTTTAGAGTTTTATTAACATATGTATTTGATAAAATTAGAATTCATCGAATAATTACATTTTTTATATCTTATATTTTGTGGCTTCTTGATCTACAAAATCCTGTAATAGCTGTTTCCTTTGGATATGCTTTGTCTCTCAAGATACATTAGAAACAAAAAGAAGCCTGGTACATAATAGACAAATTATGAAGCTGTTTAGCAATACCTTTCTAATATAACTAGATTTTGTATGTGATCATATGAATATTAAATATTATCTTAATGCATCTGAGAGTACACTTATTAAAATACAAAAGGTTGAAAATATTTTAATCCTAAAAATTAGACTGAAGGAGATAATTAGGAAAATATATCAATGAACTATATTAAGAACAGTAATCTGCAGTTAGGTCTACATAATACTTTCATAAATTATCAATATCTATTGGAAAATAGAATTCTCTTTGCTTAGTCTTATTCTAGAGTCAGTGAATCATTAAAATCAGCAGATCTCAAAAAAACTACAAGTAAAAAGGATCTTCACTCCTGTATGCGGTCAATTACAGTTGTTAGATGTCAAGACTATAAGGCTGGGAAGCCTGTTGATTTTCTGTCTCCACTGCTCTTACAATAAAAAAAAGAGTAGCTATCATTTGGCTCATATATAATAGTAATATTAGTTAGAATCATAATGCAAGAAAAGCTCTTCAGTACAGACCACCAAGTACAAGGTATGAAAAAGATCTTACCAAGGACAATTTTGTGTAAAATTTGCTCTTGGCTCCATCAACTCCTCTTTTGTTTCCACCCAGTCAAAGCCCGTTATCCTCCATAGATGTCCTTGTAGTCAACCTTTTCTGGTTCAAATTACCATTTCTTCTAGGCCCTGCTATTTGGCAGGTGTTAATGTTCAAATATGATGTCTGAATTTGTAGGCGTATGTTAGAAAATACAAACATCACCTTCATGCAACAATATTTTAGGGGTGGCCTTACAGAGACAATAACATAATGCAAAGGGATGAGTTTAAAGCTGAAAAATAAAGCAAAGACTATGTGGTTGCTAATGAGGACTTCTAGCACTCACACTGTATCTCCAGCCAACAGACTTCTGATATTTATTCACTCTCACCCGTCTTCCTATTTCAGGTAAAGGAGTCTGAAAAACCAACAACAAAATATTATTAGGTCCACTGGTATACTTTGGCAATGATTTGTGCTTAAGTTTTCTGTGCTTCGTTTGCACCAAATGGAAGAGTAAGGTAATGCTATACTTATCTTAATTTTTCACAAATAATTTTAATCTAAATATCAGTTTCTTATTAAATGATAAACAAGGCACACAATTTATTGTAATAGATGTAAATGCTGCATTAATGACAAAATTTCTATATGGCAGAAAAGTGCTGTGTTCCCCTACAAAACCAGGTTATGAATACTAACCACTGACTGGCTGATCGCAATTTTTAAATATTTCAAAATTTAGAGTATCTGAAATGTGGATGAAATGTGGATTTATGTCTCTCAAGCTGATACAAAGAAATAAGTATTTTCTATAATTTCACTCAGAAAAGTACAAGTTTGATTATTTAGAAGGCATGGTTTATAGAGTAAAATGAATCCACAAAACCTCAAAATCCCTTGAAACTCACACTGGTTTGCAACATTTGACACTTACTGGCAAAACAAAAAGTACACAACTCTTTAAATAGCTTCAGCAATTAACTTCCTGCTTAAATTGGAAAGAACCATTTACAGCACAGCTTGTGAATTTGCACAGTTTTTAAACATAATTTTTCATTTAAGATATAATGATGTGAAAATCTTTTGATTTTTGTTATGTTCATGTTAATATTATTTTGAGAAAATGAGATAACGCATCCTAAGAAAAAGAAATCAATACTTAGCAAATTCTATGACAATATGTTACAAACTGTTATACAACTTTATAAATATTAGCAGAAACAGTGCCAATTAAACTGTTTCTCTTGCTCATCTGTCAGAAGATACATGAAAAATGTGCACCTCTGACAAGTTCTTTACTTCTGCCTGTCATTGAGAATTTAATAGGCTCCATCCTCAGAAGGAATCATAGCAAAGGAAAGATAATAAGATGGAACTCAGACAGAGTAACACAATATGGAGGAATAGGGGGAATATATTCTTTATTACTCCTGATAACAGATAATCAATTGCAAATAGAAAGAAATACAGATATTTTCCCTATTGTTGTAGAATACCAAAATATGTGGAACTTTTGGTGTGAGTAAAGTATTTTAATGTGGAAATATAATAAAAGAATAAGTATAATACACCAATATATATTAATAATATTAGAAAACTATTGGAACTGGTATTTAGCTCAGTGGTTCTGCCACCTGCTTCACAAGCATAAGGTCCTGAGTTCAATCCCCAGTACCCCCCCAAAAATGAAAATTATAATAAATCCAAATAACATAATAATAAATTATGTAAAATAATAATTTATCAACAAACACAATATTTATTGAGCTGCTTATTCCAAGAACACAGTCCTTAAAGAAATAGAACACAAACAAGATACAGTATTACCTTACGAGCATTCATCACTTTAACAGCTGTAAATGCACCAGTCTTTTCATGAAGTCCCTGAAACATCAGATGGTGATAAACATGAAATATTAGCTATTTGACTCAGCTATAAAGAAGCAATCAAAGTTAAGAAAAGAAAATTAAATAAAGCTAAGTACATATCATGTTATGAAATATAAAATAGTATATACAGATGAGATATAAGGCATATATAGAAATCAGAAACACTAAGTTATCAACAGTGTAAAGAAACTCCAAATATTTCACTCAAAAAATCAAGCAAATTTATGGAGCAGTTTTGTTTTTTATGTTTGTGTTAAGTATTGGACATAATTGACCATTTAAAGTTATTGCTTACTCAATGTTCTTGGGCTAGATCTGTTTGGCATCCACATACAAAGTGGAAATTTCAATTAAGGATGACTCAAAAGCAGATGATCTACTATATAACTTTTTTTTCTTTTTTTGGTACCGGGGCTCAAACTCCGGACCTTGTACTTGCAAGACAGGCAGCAGAACCACTGAGCTAAATCCCTGACCCTACTATATAACTTTTTAACTGATCATATCGTACTATGCAACCACATCTTTCCACTGGACCGTTTCTCACCCACATACATTTCTCTATAATTATCACTACTCATAAAGGTGACTCATAATTACTTCAACACCCTCTAAACTGCTTGATTTGTCCTGAATCATATGAACCAAATGTTTTATGAAAGGAAAAGCTCTGGAAGATTCTCTCTTATTGGAAACATGATAAGTTCTAAGAATTTAGTCTTATCCTAAATGAAAGTGCAGGTTACAGTTTACAATTTTAAAAGATGAACATGTAAGAATGAAATTATAGCTGTTATTTTGCATCTGCTTTTAAAAAGTATTTCAAGCTGTGGCAATACCAAAAATCAGCCCAGCATTACTATAAGAAACGTTAACATAAACAGAATGTCTTATTTGATAGTTTTCCAGCAAGATGATTTTATCCTTGGGCTGCACTGGATTGATCAGTGTTCTACCAAAATTTAAATTAATCTGGAACCTTAGGAATATATTTTTTGCAGATGTATTCAAATTAAGGTGCGGTCCTACTGGATTAGGATGGTCAGTAACTGGTGTCACTTGTCTTAATTTGATTAACTTGTTTGGACAGAACGATATTATTTTGCAGGATTATGACAACACATGAACTTTAGCTGCATTTATATAAATTATTAAATATGTTGGAAACCTTAAATTTATTTACATCTCTAGGGCCAATTGTATATTAATATTTTTTTCATTTAGTCCTTATCACAATTTAGAAAGTGTTCCTTTTCTAATTATTCTTACAAGTACTTCTTAGGGAAATAGTTCCCATATCTATATGCATAAATATAACATATTAGAAATTGATTTTCACCCCTTAAAAGGATTACAATATTCCCTGCTTGATTCTAAAAGGTTATCTATGAGTCAAATTAATATTGTGTGCAGTATAAAGCATTTGTCATATTATCACAGATATTAGCCACACTGTTTCTGGTTAGGCTGATAGTAAAATAAGAAAATGTTAATGTCAGACTTTGCATCAGTCATAATTGGAATACACATTAATGAGATAACTGAATATCACTAAAAGGTACTACCCGTGGTCATAGAATTCAAAAATTTGCTTTATTCCTACACTGATTATCTCTGATTTATTCTCGTTTGAAAATTGCATAAAACAATACTGACAATGTATCCTAATGTGCTTTGTCAAAAATATACTTTCTGTGGCTGCAGAGGAATAAAACCCTAGGTCTCGGTACTATGTAAAGAGCTAAAACATTATATAAAATTCTATAGAATGGTGGTGTATATATATAGATAACAGATAATGATAAATTATTGCTGCTAATGAGGCATTTCAGAGAATTTCATTTGTATCTTGCATTTTTAAACTTGTACTTTGAAATAATTTTAATCCTAAAAATAGTTTCACAAATAGTACAGAGACTTTCTGTATTTCCTTCATTCGGCTTCTTCTGATGTTAATACTGTATATTGCACTTCCAAGTTACAATTCTCAAAACTGAGAAATACAACCTATTAACTAAATTATAGTTTAAAACATATTAACTATTAGTTATAGTTAATTTTCATCCTGATTTCCCCAGTTTGTCAACTAACATCTTTTTTTATGGCCCAAATTGGGATCTCACATTCTATCTAGCTGTCATTTCTCCTTAGCTTCTTCAGTCTGTGACAGTTGCTCAATCTCTCCTGTATCTCATGACTGTGACACTTTTCAAGAGTACTGATGAACTATTTTACATAATGTCCATCAATTTAGGTTTTGGCTGATGTTTTCCTTTGATTAGACTGAAGTTGTGAGTTTGAGAGAATACCACAAGGATAAAATGTCCCTTTTATCACATCATATCAGGGATATATGGTATTACTGTGATTTTCCCTTCTTTCCCCCCTGCACCTTATTCTTTTTATCTTTTCTACTAATATCCCTTCTACTTTCATGTTTAACACTGGTTTTGAAGAGGAATAACATTTTTCTTGAAGAAAACCTGTGAGTCATTTTGAGATAAACTAATTGTTTAGTGGTGCCATCTTGTGGTTTACTGATTACATGGAAGATGTTTGCTGACTGTAGCTAAAGGCTGTGTTGTCATAAATAGTTTCCCTAAATGATATGGTGAAATCGGACTTGTAAATCCAGTTTTTAGGACATGCAGTGCTTTCAGTTACATTGTGTGATTTATGACAATTTGAAACACCATTTGTTGTAAGCACACATAAAAATGCTAAGAAAAGTGTTTAGTTTAGGATTCTAAATTGAATATTAAATAAGCACAATTGTCATTGGCCCTATAAAATAACAGAAAAAGCCTTAAATTACAAATGTGAATTTTGTATATTTTTCCTATATTTTTCCAATATTAAGAATATACAGCAGTCATTAGTTGTACTACATTAACAATGCTTCCTTGAGTTTAATTGCAAAGAATGGTCATTATAATTTTGTTAAATTGGTGAATAAAAACTATATATACCTCTGGTGTATTAACAAAATGGCTCATTATATGTATACATTGTGTAAAGGATAAACTAATCTTATTAACATACATACTATTTCACTTGCTTATCTTTGGAGGGGTAATGAGAACACTTAAAATCTACTATCTTGAGTTTGAAAATTCCCAACAGGAAGAGATGATTAAATGTTGAAGGAGATGGAAATAATAATTGCCCTGGTTTTATGATCACACATTGTATACATTTATTGAATTATCACATTTTATTCTATGAATGCTTACAATTGTTATATGATAATAAACATTTTAAAAATTACTGTTGGTAATTTTAAGCATGCAATTTATTGGTATTAATTATAGTTACCACATTGTACACTAGATCTCTTGGATTGATTCCTCTTTTCTATTTGAAATATTACTTGTAATTGAACTGTTATTTGAATATCTTCCCAAACACTACCCCACATTCTACTTCTGCTCTGTCTCTATTGCTAAAGTTTTTGTCAGTGTTTTTCAGTTTCTTCATATGGGTGAGATTACTTGATATTCGTTTTTCTTTACCTGGATTATTTCACTTAGCATACTGTCCTCCTAGCTCATCTATGTTATCCAAAATGAAAGGATTACATCTTAAATAATTTTCAAATACCAAGGAGCAAAAATAACAAAAGTATTTTAGCCCTCATTTCTATCATAAGAATAGATCCTGCTGCATTAATTTTTTATATAAGTCCATAGTCTCATTGGTATTTTAGAAATAGAAAATGGTATGTAATAACAAGGCTTTATAGACATCTCTGAGTCCCATCTCAAGTCTATTGTCATTTGGAATGAAAGGTTTACCATCTTCATTGCAGGAACTTATTGTCATGATATCAGACTTATTCAATGTGTTAAAATTTAGCTACTAATAAATGAAGCTCATATGTTTGGATTTTAGTTACAAAAGAGGTCACCTACTTCAAATAATTTCCACATATCACAAGTCTTAGTTACTCTCTCATTGCTGGGACAAAATACTCAACATCCACAAGTTAAAGGAGGAAAGCTTCATTTTAGCTCAGAGTTTGTAGAGGTTTCAGTCCATAGTCATCTGGCTACAAAGCTGGGGGGTGGTGCATGGCCGAGCAAAGTGGCAGAGGAGAAACAGTTCATGGGCTGGCAAGCAAGAAGCAGTACAGCCTTCCTTCTTCTTTCCCTTTTTATTACATCTAGTCTGTAAGATTATTGCTTGGTTCAACTCACACCCAGAGCACATCTTCCCTCTTCAGGGAGTCCATCATCCACACAGAGAACTATGCTAAACCAATCAGCACTCTAACCTAGTAACACACACCCATGACCCAATGTCACACACTCATGATCCAATCACTCCCAAAAGCCCAGCCTATGAGAGCATGAAGCTTTGGGGGGAAATCTAAATATAAGTCATAATATCCCACAACCTGAGATAGTATATAAAAATCATTCATGAAGTCCTGTCTCCCATTTATTAAGGTAATGAAACTCCCTGATTATTCAAATATTCACTGAAAGGTTTATTAGTATTTATTACTTTAATTTGTTTTTCAGATGAGGTAACTGAAACAATGGCATGAATAAGTAAGTAGTGATGGAAGGGTGGAGAAAGAAAAGGGCTGACCTCTGAGAAAGAGGTTCTAGGAGAGGTTGTTCTTCAGCCATAATTAAAGGAGCAGGTGCCTGGAATAGGGAGGAGGGAAACATTAAATTTGTGGTTTCTTTAAGTTGTGAAGAGAGTTTAAAATTGCAGGGAGTTGTTAGTTGCTCATGGTGGCATGTTCTTGCAATTCCAGCACTCTGGGAGGCTGAGGAAGGAGGATCACAAGTTTGAGGCCAGCCTTGGGCAACTTACAGCGATGCTGTCACAAAATAAAAAAGCTCTGGGCATATAGCTCAGTATGAAGGCCCTTGGTTCAATCCACAGTACAAAGAATTTTTTTTATATAGGTGGGGAGTGATGGAAAGACAAAGGGATAAACTGCTCCAAGTCACAATTTCATTAAAAGATTTTATAGTTTTAAGATCTATACACCTGAAACGATTATACAGCAGAATAAAATGCAAAAACTAGTTATTAACATAAATTATTTTGGTCTCTATAAAGGGTTCAAAAAATGAATACATGGTACCATGAAAAGGAAATAAATAACATTATAAAAAACTTTCTTGACAAACTTATGCTTTCACATCTAACTCCATTTTTTGAGTTGCACTAAAAATATAGTAATTAGGATGAACGTGTATTCTTTTCACAGTATCATCGGAGATTACCCAGTAGAGAACACAAATCCCTCAATGAGCTGATTGCAGTTTGTCAAAGATTGTGTTCTTAATTAATTAATTTAGATAATAAAATAAGCTGCATTATTTAGTCTGCTTCCCCCAGGAGAAATAGAATTTATTACCGTGCTGCTGCTCTTTAATGGCTTCAAGATGAACATCAGCATTTTGAATATATCCTACTACAGAAAATTCTACACATTCCTGAATTTAAGATTCTTGTCATATATTAAACTTTGTTAAAATACATAATAATATTCCATGTCTCATCAGTATCTTTTTTTTTTTTTTGGTACCGGGGATCGAACTCGGGTCTTTGTGCTTGTGATCATCAGTATCTTAAATTATGTAAGTGTGTGTGTATACACAAAACCAATTCAAAAAGTCACAAATGTAAAACAAAAAGAAATGCATGGTCATAAAATAATTTTCTAGTTTACAAAAGGGCTTGCATTAGAGTTCAGTTGATTCCAAACACTTCAAATCTATGTTTGGAAAGTCAAATTATCACGTCTCAGATTACTTTCAATTTCAGAGAATATCTAAAAAGTAATAAAGCAAGATCAACTTATATATTGTGGTTCTAGAATCAAATATAGATTACCCATTAACCATGGAAGAAATTTATGGACTATCAGTGTCCTGGTCACCTGAAACTTAGACTTGCTGACTTCTAACTGATCAATCAGTCCACAATCTTCCTAAGCCCATGTTTCTTTTGACACACAGCATCTCAAGGTTTCCACTTTTTTATAGTTATATTCTCTGCATTTAGGCCTGTTCAGAAGAAAATAAATGTCCCTTCCAGTTATTTAGTATGATTTTTGTTAGCAAATCTAGGAACAGACTTGGATGGAGGGAAGGCATGAGAAGAATAAAAATGGTAAAGCAGAAAACAAATGATGGCCCTAGGTGGTACCCAGTCTTCCCAAATAATGACCACAATGACAATGTTAAGGAACACATACGGGAAAATTTATTAAATACAGAATTTTATGATTGAAAAATACATTAATGCAAGAAAACCTAGAGAGATATCAAGCATATTGCTACATCAAAGATTTATTTACTCCATCAATAAAATCAGGTAAAACAAAGAACTTCTTGGAGGCTGAGATTATATTTCTTTCATTTTCACATTTCTAATGCCTACTATAGTAGCTGATATGTGTGATCCTTTTAATAAATACTAGTGAACAATGAGTATAGTATACGGGAAGGTTTCACAGAAAAGCTACAATATCAATTGAACCATGAAGACGGCAAAACTTTCAAAGATATTTAGAAGTAGAGGGTGTGTGCAGTGGGGGGACAACATAAGCAAAGGCTATGATGTAATGCTGAGTAAGAAGGCTCAGCCACTAAAGACAAAAGACAAGGAAAAAAGAGGAGTAGCTATATAAAGAACAGAGACAAAAAGGAGAGAATACAAGAATGCACCTTTTTTATCATGCCTGAAATTTCAGTGTACATTTTTAAAAAGTAAAATCTTATTTAAAAGAAGATAGAAATTACCAATGAGAAATAAGGCATTAGTAACTTAGCAGTTTATGACTGACTTTTGAGCTTAGGATTGTTAAGGCACTGAAAACCAGCCCTGAAGTGCAGTAATGATCAATTTCCTGGGGATTATACATTTTAAACCATAAGAAATGATTTAAAATAGCAGTTGTGACAGCTGTGTTGGGAAAATCCATCATTCTGTGTCAGTTAATTACCATGACCTTTCCCCCAAGAATGCCGACCAGTCCTTGATGGCCTTGTAATTTTGATTGGGCTATTTTTTAATATTATGCAGTTAAAGAAATTGTTGTGGAAAGACTGCGAACTCTTCATCAGTTTCTACATAGTCCTTTCAGTTATTTGTTTTGCCTTCTGTTGGCAAATTAAAACCACATGATCTCCGCAGCATTTCTTCTTTTCTTTCAATTGATTTTTTAGTGGTAAAAGAACACAGGGCCACTTACTAGAGTCATGTCCATTCACACAGTAAACTTTTTATTCACACAGTTTTGTTCATGTAGTCGTTTGTTTGGGTGCCTAGCATGCAAACCAAATGATCCTTTAAGGCCACCATGAGTGCCGTTATAAGCGTATTTGGGAGTCTGCAGTGCAGTGCTGCAGAGAAATGAGACAAAATGCTGGCAGGATAGCACATTTGGAAGTCTTCCATTTTGTTTCTCTTTTTAGCATTCATCATCTCTGACATGCTCCAGAACATGTGTTCTAAGCAATCAGCTTTTGGAAAGTGTGGCTGAGATTGGAGAAGATCTAGGAAAAGTGTGGGTATAGATTTGGGGACACATAAAGGAATATACTAATCACCCTCTACCTCATATTTTATCCATCAGGAAGATTTCTTTCTAACAACGATCAAGGGAGGAGGAGTAGCATGTTTGGGGAGCTCCTCAAGGGAATTTTTTAGGCATAAACTTTCATTTAAGATGGTTTAAGAGATTCATATATATACACATGTCTGACATATCTTATTTGATAAATAACCAGATTATTAAGATTCACACTCTTTTTTAACTCCCACAAAGCCCAGTATAATTCTAGGGCACAGACCATGATGATTAACACTGGACTGAAAGGTAGTCATTTTGCTACTAAAGGGCAGAGTTTCTGATTCAATAGGTGCATGAACATCCCATCATCACTAATTTTGATACAGCAAAGTGTATCAACAGTGGAAATTTCTTCTTAGGTGTGAATTTCTCCTGTTAAAGAAAATTCAGAATAAACAGAAGCAGATATTTCTGGCTTTGTCCAAATGAAGCCTGAAGTTGTATGAATAGTAGTTTGACCTAGACATTTTAGGATTGAAAACTTCTGTAATCAAGCTGCTACAGCTTTCAGGACAAACATTGCATGTTAAAGGTCAAGGAGGAAAAAGAACTTCTCTTCCTTCAAGAATAGTAACAAAGAGATAGTTTCTAGATGTTATCAATATTTCTCATGGCACAGTTGTCACTTGTAGACCACTATAAAAATGTGTCTTACTTTCACTTGTATCAGAAGGGTAAATTTGCATTCGGTTGTTTAAGGAATACATATGAAACTTACATGATCAATTGATACTTTATATTTCTGAGGTCTCATAGATTTCTTTTACCTAATTAATCTATTTACCTATCCATTTCATCTATTATATTGGCAGCTCCCTAAAGGCAAATTTCCTCTTTGTATAACCACAGGGTCTAGAGCAGTGCCTGGCACATCAAAAACTCATCAAATGCGTGTTGATTAACCATGTGAATCTAAACATGAAGTTCTAAAAGGGGAGGGATGCATGCAGTGGTGTGTATATGTGTGATGGTGGGGGCAACAAAGATCATTTTTATGCCAAACAGTATGGGAGGATTAGAGGGAACCCAAATCCTAACGTGTCCTGTAATACATTGAAGTTTCCTGAAAAAGGCTGTGAAGTGCTGCAATGTAGCAAAGTGCTCCAGAAACTCAAAATCCATTATTTATCTTAAGGGGCATTTCATTTTGATACTATAATAATCTTTGTGCTTCCACCCAAAATTTCTCACAAATGCCTTCAGCGAAAAAGCCTCAAGGGGGGAGATACTAGGTAGTCAAGGTTACAGGGAATGATGTCATGAAGATAATAATATCATCAAAGTTCTTGCCAAATTGGCACAAGTTTAGGTTGTCAGGTAACATTTCATGACTCTCATCCATGCTTTTTCCAACTACAGTCTGAAAGTTTCTTCATTAAATATCGGCACTATATAGCCCTTTTGAATATATCAACTATGGGACAATAAATGGTAAAAACTACAAGTATTTCACCTCATTGTTTCTTAGCAAAACCTCAAATTATAACTTGGCTAGTTGTAGTCAAAGAATTAATAATAAATCCAATTTTGTAGCTAAAACGCTAGCTATAGACCACCAGAATAATCCAACAGAAAAATGCTTCTCCTTTTCCAGAAAGCTGGGACCATTATGGCCATGCTTATAACCGTGGAAGAAGTCAGAAGATGGCCTCCATCATCTCAAAAGCTTTGTAGCATAGAAAGAGCCCTAGAGTTAGAGGCAGTAATTTGTGCTTATACAGCCACTCCAACTGAGTTTTATTACCATTGCTACTACTCATGCAGAGAAAAAAATATGTCAAAATATGTAGTAACACCATTTGCAAATGGAGCAGCTGTCTATTGTGCTACAGAGCTCAAATGATGAACTGTAAAAATGGACAATAAAGTTCAATGTCCTTGGCTTCAGGATACATACAATAGTTCCTGGAAATAAATGAATAGCTTCTGGTAGGCTACTAAGGAAGGACCTCAATATATTGCTGTGTGATAACCTGTCTTTAGGGCCCCAAAACATAAAGCCAACAGGGTGACTGTAACAAATGTGTGACATCATAAAACCTTCAATGCTGGTCATTCATTCAAATTTAAAGTCACGCAGTGTAACCACACATGGTAAGGAAACTAGGAAATTCATGAGACTATGGACCACACTATCTGAAACCCTCTGATAATACTTTCTAGTAGCTTTATTTATGAAAAATGTAGTACAGTGAAATCATGATCAAGTTAGAGTTGACTATGTACTTCTCTGTGTATGCAGCTTTCCTACAATGAGATTTTCATCTAAAGGAAATGAACTAGAAAAATAAAAGGTAACAGCTACCAGAAACCACTTTGATATGCAGATATTTTTCCACTCAGTTTCTGTTTATGCACATTGTCACAGATTTTATACAACTTTTTCTGTGAGATTTGTCTAGGCTCAACCATGGAGTAGTGCATGAGGGTATGCCCAAGGGCAATGTGACAAATAATCTATGAACAAACAGGTTTCAGTACTCGACCAATAATGCTTCACTCTAACACCACAATGTTTTAACATAGATTACTTTCTTTACGCATTGCATGAATCAGTTAATACTCATGCAAAATGTATTCCATCTGCTCAGACAGATGTACCCTTCAGTGTTTCAAATTCTGTCAAACAGCACAATTACATAGTTGAAAGAAAAGAATTGAGACGGGTGGTGATTGAGGAGAGGGATTCAAGCAAGAGCGGCAACTTTGCCTTAAATCTACCCAATCAAAAGAAGCTTCTGAACTATCCTGGGTCTTTCCATGGAGGTACAGAAGTCTTTAGCACAGAGCTAAAGTGGAAAGGGTTTTGTTGTGTTAAAGAAAAGCCTTTATAAACAAAATTGTATCCATAGTTTTATCTAAATACCTAAGCTTGACTGCTGCAATGGATGTTAAAATTAAGGGAAATGTCAAGGAGGAAGGGCAATGGAAAAGGAAAAAAAATAGCAGGGAAGTTGATAGCATCAGAGTAGAAAAAGGATTGAGAAAGGAGACGATGACAAGAAAAAGATGGCTTCCATTAAAGATAGATTCAACAGTCCTCAAAGACTAGTCAATTCTCTTTAAGCACAGATGTAAATAAAGTGACACCTTCCATCAATATCAGTTTGAGAATCTTCCATAACTCCCAAGCTTAGCTAGCTTCAAAAAGTTTGAGAGTGCTCATTTTAACCCTTAAATCGACTGAAAGCCATTTCTCCAAGTGGTCTGTTGCCAGTAATCAATCTTTATGGATAATGCTCCATACTCACATGTTTCCTCCTAAAGTAAACCTTGCTGCCCCATCCTTCAGCATCTCACTTGCAATTTGCAAAGACAAAGCACTAACTATCCTTTATAGATATATTGCAAATATCTTGTCTAGTGACCTGTCTTCTCATTGAAGTACTACATGTTCATTTTCACCAGAGCTATCTGTTGTTGTTTTGGGGAGTCTTTTTAACTCTAAGGAGTTACCAACTCTGTAGGAATTTCGGTACATTTTGGCTACTATAATGCTAGATTTGTCAATGACAGGCTGTTTACCTCAAGCCTACAGAAATGAAATCTGGAGAGTGCGAAATCAATTGAGAGAATCAGAGTTAAACCCTTCAATATATCCCTCACAGTTGTGTGGCAGACAGGGGTGGGGTGGGAAGGATGGTGGGATACTCAAAGAATGTCAAGTTGAAAGCTAAAACATGATAGAAAGAGAATGATATGATGCATAGGGAAATAGAATCCAAGTACAGGAAGATCTTAAAGTTATCCAACCCAGAGAACTCATTAAGGTAGGCAGGTCAAACCTAGGAAAGAAATATGGGAAATTCAAGTAATCATCTAAATGAAAACACACAACTATATAAAATATCTGGTTATTGTAATAACATGTGTGCATATGGATGCATATGAGAAGAGTATGTGAAAGAAGGAATGAGAGTATGTAGCAATAACAATTCCCATGTTTGAGGAAAGAAAGAAAAGAAATCTAAGAGGTCATGGAAACATGTAGAAACCAACTTTGCCTTGTTCGCAATTTTGACATTTTTCTTTCCTCCTTCAAAGAGTTTTGCCAATTTCTGCTGTATTCTCCAAGAGGAATCTTCTAGATTTGTTGACATCCACTGCCCAGTGGCATAGAGTTAAAAGAAGAGCCAAAACTAAGAAAAAGATTCCCTTCCTTGTCTGATGCTCTTTTTACTCTTTTATACTATTTCCATATTTAAGAAGTATTTATTAAATGTGACCAGTAGGTTAAAAAGCAAGACATAAAATTAATGTTTCTACTTTTAATGAACTTTTAATATACTAACAAATATACATAAACCACCATAATGCAAGATATAATGTAATTTTCATAATATGGATATGAGTGAAAAGTTGTAAAGCACTTGAAAGTATTAGAGTTATTTAAGATTATTTATGATTATCCCATTAAAAATTTCACAAATCCAAATCTGTGTTCTACAAAACAGGGATTTTTCTTATATTTGGCTATTTCAAATTCTCAGTATACATTTCAATTCATACATAACTTAAATTTTGTTAGGTTAGACGGTCTATACAATATCATATTGATTCCAATTTCATATACAGTATATTGCTATAATCATAAGCTTCAAAGTGGATCCATGATTAAATTCCACAGAGGACACTGCTTATATTTGGAGGACAGAAAGGAAACAACTAGTGTAAAAAAGATGATTAAAGTTTATGTTTTAATTTCTATCCATAATGGAAGAAAGAATTTCATCTATAAAAGTCTCTATGTATATAAATATACTTTCTAATTATTACCATAACCATTTAAGTATTTGTCTGACAGTGCTAGGACTTATTAAGTGACAGAAATATGTGTGAAGATTTATTCTCAGGTTTGGCTTGTATCAATCAGGGAATGAGGCCTAATTCTTAATCTGCAATTCAGGATAATTTAGGTAACCTACATATAGCCTTAATAAACTCACTCTGGCTAATGATCAGTCTTTCAAAAAGGATATACCACCACCTGACTTAGGAGTATGCAGTCCAGAGGAGGTACTTCACCTATACCTAACCTAGGAAAAAATCTTACCTGTAATATATGGCTCTGAGATTCACTTTGTTTGTTTGAAAATATTAAACAATTATATTCTACTTCATTTATTTACCAGTATTTTTAGGAAGGCCAATCTCAATTAATTCAACATAGTCCCCAAATTATGAACATTTGAGTTGTGAACTTTCACAGATAGAATGGACCTCCCATTAGGAACATTCTTAGATGCTAACAAATTGTGCAAGTAGCTCACATGTCTGCTGAACATTGTCACAGTTGTGCTGCTGTGTGCTTACTGTACAGTGCTCAGTCAGAGCCCAGGATGTCCAGAAGCAAGAGGAAAAGTGGTGATGATGTGGAGGGGACTGCTAGGAAGTGCAAAGTGACATACATTGTGTTAAAGGTGCGTAAGACTCACTTTGTTGGACTTAGCAATGAATTCAATTTAGGAACATTCTACCAGAACAGAACTTGTTAGTAAGTCCGGGACTTACTCTACTTAAACTGAAGTAACTTCATTACATTGATCCAAGTTGTCTAATAAAGAACCTGAGAAAGCCTACTTTGTTTCATAAGAATGATTATCAACTCATCAAGACTCTACCAATAAATATTTTTTCACTGTTTTCTATTGCAACCAGTCCAACAAAAATTAACTGAATGCCTGTTTGCTAAGTACTGTATGAGGACATGTGACAGAAAATTAAAGTCTGCCCCCAAAATGAAAAAATGTAATCCTAAATAGATTAAGTAATTGTAAAATTTTGCCTATTATATTAATTTGCTTAATCATGCTTTTTTCTAAGCAATCAAATATTTATGAATTATGCAATAAGATTAATATTATTATTTGTTATGCATGAAAAATTAAAAATACTTTTCTTCTTTATTGAAAGTATTACTGAATTAGATAAATATCTGATGGAATATACATGAGCTTACATTATAATATTCATTTGCCTATAAATTATTTAGATATTATGTATTCAATCTCTAAAGGCATAAGGAATTTTGTTATACTTTGTGGTTGCTCTGTAAATTGTATTGAATTTTGATCAGAGTATGTTCTGTAGGATATAGATTCTTTGGCATTTAAGATTTTCTTTACTGCTAAGCATATAATCAGTTTTTCAGAATGCCAGTCTGTGCTGGAAGCAAGTGTTTATTCTCTAATTGATGGTTGCACTGTACTACATATTTCTAAGAGATCAAATTTGTTAATTATATTGTTACCATGCTTTTACAAATTGATCTATACATTATGAGACAGATATCAAAGTCTTACATTGTGACTGTGGATGTACTCTGTCAATATCTCCTTTTAATTTTATCAATTTACCTTTACTTACTTTTAGGGTATATTTTAGGTGTGTATGATAGAAGTTCTGTTATAATAAACTATCAATAGATTTTAAATTTTATTTATGTACTAAACCAATTTATTGCTAATAAAACTAAGCCTGAGTCAAGAAAAATTTAAGATTTCAGAACAGACACTAAACTCTACCACTAAAAAATTTAATTTTTATTGTTTACTTTCTGGTTTATTTTGTTTAATGCACCTAATTTGCATTGCTTGAGGAGTATGCAACCTATAGCACTTTAAAAGCTAAGAAGTGTTCCTTGGACCAAACTTCGAAAACAAAATAACTGACAGAACTGGCTTTCCCCTGATTTGACTGAGAAATGACTCTGTTGGTAGAATCTAAATGAGTCATAGCAAGGCTTGTAAGGCTGCAAGACCATTATCATTTTCCTTAATCTGTCTTCTACAGATAAAGAAATAGAGACTTTCAAAGAAATGAGGCAAAGATAGATTATTTATTTTCTTTCTTTATTTCAATTTTATTTATTAATACACAAAATCCAAATCTTTTCAGGCCCAAGTTACGATATTTACATAAACAGCAGCTCAGCAGCCTTCACCACTTGTGTGGATTTAAATGCTTAGTACACCCCTCAACAGCTGCTGAGACATACAGAAGTGTTTACACTTCAGCAAGAAAATTACCAAAAAAAGGAAAGAAAGAAAGAAAGAAAGTAAGTCTCACTTTGTCTCCAAGACCACCTAGGGCTTCACATAATCAAAGTATTCTGGCTGTGAAGGTCTCCACTGGTGTTGTAGTCTTTGCTGGTATTGTAGTCATAAGTCACTGTCAGTGTGGTAATTTGGAAGTTGCTCTTATTTATAATATACTGTACTTTAATTCTATTGTGAATTATGAGAAATTACAAAGCAACTATACCCTTTATGGTATATAATGTGTGCCAGACTGTGAGCTGAGAGGCCTCCTTCAGGAAGATCACATGCCTGGCAAAATTAAACTCCCCTCCATGGAATGCTCTTTTACTGTGTACTACTTCCTCTCTATGTACCCCTGTCCTACCAGCCAGGTGTGGACTTAGGGAGATAGTGATATTTTTGTATAATTGTCTTGCTGAGGTGGAATGCCTGTAATATGTTTCTGTTTCAATAGCTGCTGAGGAATGCAAAAAGACTTTAAATGCGGGAGACATTCAGAGTTGATTTTTATTTTTTATTTATTTACTAGCACATATTCACAATGCACAATGAGTACTTTCATTGTATTTGGTAGACATGTATGACACTTTATAATTCTTTGTTTACATCCGCTTCCCCTTCCCCCTTCTTCATCTCCTGATCCCTTTCTCATTTGCAGTAAATCTGTCTCCCTGTTTCCTTTCATCTATCATTTATTCTGCTCTTTATTTATAATTTGCATTTTTCATACAAAAGAAACCATACAGTGTTCAAGTGTGTGTGTCTAATTTATTTCACCTAATATTATGTTTTCAAGGTGCACCCATTTTCCTTAAAATGTTTCAAATTCCTCCTTCTTATAGCACAGTAGTATTCCACTGTGTATAAATGCCACATTCTCTTTGTCCATTCTTCTATTGATAGACGTATAGGCTGCTTTCAAGATTTAGGTACTGTGAATTGTGCTGCTAAAATAATCGGTATGCACATATCCCTGTAAAATAATAACTTTAGCTCTTTTGGGATCATGCCTAGTGGGGGAATAGCTTAGTTGAATGGAATTTCTATTTTTAGTTTTTTGAGGAATATCCATACTGATTTCCATAATGGTTTTACTAGTTCACATTCCAACCAATGATAGAGGAGGGTTTCTTTTTCACCACAGCCTCTTCAGCACTTATTATTGTTTGATTTCTTATTGTTTGCCACTCTCTCTGGAGTAAGAAGATATCTCAATGTTAGTTGAATTTGCATTTCTGTAACCACCAGTGACGTTGAATATTTTTATGTATTTATTGGCCATTTGTATTTCTTCTCCTTCTAAGGGTCTATTCATTTCAGTTGAGCATTTTTTTGATTGGCTCTTTCATTCAGGGGGTCAACATTTTTAAAGTTTTTTATATACTCTAGATATTAGTCTCTGTCTAAAGTGTAGACGGCAAAACACCTTTCCCATGCTGTAGGTTGTCTCTTCACTGTGTTGGCTTTTTCCTTTGCTATGCAGAAGCTTTTCTTATATGATCTCATTTGTTCACTCTTGGTGTTATTTCTTGTGCAACTGGGGTTTTGTTTATAAAATTCTTGCCTACTATGCCTATGATTTCAAGAGTTTTACCTATTTTATCTTCCACTAGGTTAAGCATTTCTCTTTAGATGTCTGGGTCTTTAATACATTTTGATTTGATTTGATTAAATTGTGAGAGGTATGGGTCTAGGTTCAATCTTTTGGATGTAGAAAGCCAGTTGTCTCAGTACCATTTTTTAAAAGAGGCTATGTTTCATGAAGCATATGCTTTTGACCCCTTTGTCAAAGATTGAATAGTTTAAAGTACTTGGGGTTGGTTCTGTATCCTCTACTCTTTTCTGTAAATACTCAAGTTGTCTTTGTGCTGGTACCATACTTTGCAATATACCTTTACATTCGGGATTGTGATACCTCTTGTTCTGCTCTTGCTATCCAGGAATTCTTTTGCTATTCTTGTTCTCTCTTGGTTCCATATGAATTTTAGGATTTTTTTTCCTAGTTCTGTGAATAATGCTGTTGATATTTTGATTGGAATTGCATTATATCTATAAAACAAGTTTGGAAGTATGGTCATTTTGGCAATATTAGCTCTGCTTCTCCAGGAACAGAGGGTATCTTTCAATTTTCTGATGTCTTTATCTATCTTCTTTTTCAGAATTCTACAGTTTTCATGATAGAGGTCTTGTACTTCCTTGGTTATGTTAATTCATAAGTACTTAATTTTTCTTGGTGCTATTGTGAAAGGTATTGTTTTCCTAATTTCTTCCTCAGTGAGTTCATTATTTATGTATAGGAACTCTACTCATTTTTGTGTGTCAATTTTGTCACCTGCTGCTTTGCTGAATTTGGTTATTATTTCTAGAAGTCTTTTGGTAGAATTTTTTGTATCTTCTTTGTAGAGAATCACATTATCTGCAAATAATGATGATTCAAATTCTTCCTTTCCTGTCCAAATTCTTTTAATTTCTGTCTTTTACATAATTGCTCTGGCTAATACTTTGAGTATTATACTGAATAGGAGTGGTGATAGTGGACATCATTGTTTTCTCCTGATTTTACAGGAAAAGATTTTAGCTTCTCCCCATTTAATATAATTTTGGCCATTGGTTTGTCATAAATGGCTTTTATCATATTGAGGTAGTGTCCTTCTATACCTATTTACTTCAGGATTTCTATTATGAATGGTTGTTGAAAAACATCAAAGGAAATCTTGAAGGGGCAAAATATCTTCCAGAGGAGCCTGAAGGAAAATACATAAAATTGTATAGGAGGGCATAGGTGTAGTTCCATGTATTTTGACTGGGTGGTGTAAGAGTGCTGATGAGCTAATTCCCTAAAAGCTGTCTTTCTAATTCAACTACTATTAGGGAAGGGGTGCAGAGAGAAAATGGGAGAAGAGAAGAGAAGAGAAGAGAAGAGAAGAGAAGAGAAGAGAAGAGAAGAGAAGAGAAGAGAAAGGAGGAGAGGCTGGAGAAGAGAGAGACTCATTCTCATGTGACAAAATAGGGCAGTGATGTGGGTTTTAATTAATTTAATTGAATTTTGCTACAGATGGGTTTAATTAATATTAGGGGAATAAGAAAAGTATAGAGCCAGAAATTCATGTAATTGGTCCCTGTTGCCCTAAATCTGTGAAGTTTACCTAGCATCTTAGCAAAATTCAGATACCTTAATTGACTTTATTTTATTCTCTTAAATTAACACTAATTTGACCAGGTCTTACATTATTAAAGCAAGTGAAAAGGAAAATAGTTTTTCTTCTTTGATGCGTTTAAACCCAAATTAAATTAATAAAATTAGTCAATGTTGAGAACTATGTGTGTTTATTTCATTTAATATATATATTTATATTTGTTTAATTTTGAGCAATTTTGTCTTTGCTACCAGTTAAAACAAATGGTGATTATCTGTAAACACCTAATTTCATCCTATATTACCTGTATTTGATGGTTTCAGAGATTTTTCCATTAATATGTTTTTTTAAAAATTCTAAATATTTCAGAAATTTCCAGCTCAAAAAATTGGGGGGTGGGGGGGTGGGCTGGGTATTTAGCTCAGTGGCACTGTGCCTGCCTGGCAAGCACAAGGTCCTGAGTTCAATCCCCAGCACCAAAAAAGAAATATTTGGGGGAGGTGTTTCCTAATAGAGTGAGCCAATTTGCAAAATTGAGACGTTTTAACTGGATAGCAAATCATAGACTTCTCAAGATCTTCCCTATATTCACAAGGTAAGCAGATGTACTATAATATCACAGGCAAACTAACCATTTTTTGTTTGTGTGCCTCATTTAGATTCTTTATATTAAGCAGTGCCTATTAAGGATCATCTCTACAGGGATGCATAACTGTACTCTCTGTCCTTCAGATGAATAAATTAAACTCAGCATATCTCTGCAGGATACATTCTATATGAAAGTGTAATAATAGCTTTGAAAATCCCTTTTGAATTAATTTTTATGTCTCCATACAAAGGACACCTTTATATTTCTGTTCATGCTACTGAATGACCTTGGATAAGGAGAAGCTTAGATGATCATTATCTTGCAAGAAGTGACTCAAGTCATTCTCATGGGTTAATGACCAAATTGATATCAAGAGCAAAAGCCTGTAAGATTTGGGGATAAACTTTGCTTATATAGTTTTTCATACATCATCACTTAAGATGGTAAGAAATTATAATCTGAAAATTATCAAGGTAAGAAATGAAAGTCTCATAAATAGAATGCTAGATTGTCAGCCTTCTTCTTTCATCTAAAAAAAAAGTATAACAATTGAAGACTCTGCTAAACAGACTCTACTAGAGTCAATTTGGACATTATTACTCTTGAAAGGAAAGAATATTCTTTTACATAAAATAACAGAAATGACTAAAGTGATAGAAAATAGAGATGTTTGGGTTGTTATACTGAAAGAAGGGAAGGTTCAGTTGTAACTTGGAAGATTGTTTTTGAATATACAGGTCAACTGCTGCTGTGAATATAGAAAGCTGATAAAAAGGAAATAAACTTTAATTAAAGCAAGAAAAATTTTGCCTTAACAGCACAAAGAATTTATTGACAATTAATATGATAATATATGGGAATGGATAAGTTATTTTTAATAGAGACCTTAAAAGATTTTTGGTATATGTGTGTTTGTGTAACTAATCTGGAAATTTGAAGTTTGGAGTTTAAATGAAGACTGTTGCAACAAAATTCTATCCCTTAATAAAAACAGTATTTTAGAGTACAACTTCTTCTTTACCTTTTGAGACTTCGGAATCCTTTAAAAAATCCTTAGTACCTTCACAGACTTTCTTTCTTTTTAGAAAATGTAATCAATGTGGTACAAAAGCTTGTGCTAAGGTTTCATGAAAATCATACCATATGATCCCATAAGTTTTTGTTTTCCCAGGCCTGTCCTGGACAACAAATTGAATATAACCTCTCTTTCCACTTTCTAATTTTTTTTCAGGAAGTGTATAAGATTTATTTTAATGGAATCAACCCCAATGTTGCCAGCCAGGCTATTGGCTGGCCTGTTGTGGAATTCATAAGTACTCAGACTGGAAAACAGATTGGTTCAAAGAAACCCAAAACCAGTGTGTCCCTCTTAGCTGTTGCAGAGAGAGTAGAGCAACTGTAATGGTAGACTGGCCCATCCATCCGACCTCTACACTGAAGGATGCAAAGCTCTGGATGTGAACAAGCCGCAGGAGACCATGATGCACGTCATCGGGGCGGCGCTGGCCTTTGGGCTGTCCAGTTCTGGGCATGCTGTGTAGAAATACAGCTTGCCACTGGAGACACCTACGCCCAGAAGAGGCTGGGCCTGAGTTGTCGGTCCTGCAGGACTTGGAGGTGGACCAAGTAGGTCGGGTGCGCTGGCTCCCAAGTTCTCTGGTTGAAGTGTGTGAATGCTGGTGTTCGGCAGAACAGCTTCACCCACTTACCTTTCTGCCTATGGCTTTCTTTCCCTCTTCTAACAGACTCTCAATGCCTCTAGATTTTAAGTTTGGTGGGACTTAAACCATTTGCAAGTTGTGTAGCTTGGTAGGATAAAGGTGGCCATGGGCCTCCGTGTAGTGAGGAGACTCTGCTATGGGATCGCTGGGTCCTTTCTGTATTCACAATGGAGAACTCTTGGCCAAAGGCTGCAGGGTGAGGGACTGGGGGAAGCCAGCTGTGTGGTAAAATGAACACCAGATGGTGCCTTTAATTGGTGTCCTTAAAAATATATATACTGTAAATAGTATTGAGTAGTTAAGACAGATTTTTATCAGAAGTGTGAGATTTTCAAAGTTTGGTCAAAAGATGAAGATTAGAGATTATGACAGCATAATTTTGTTGTATTTTTATTGATGTGTCACAGCCAACATCAGAATGAATAAAAATATATTTTGTTTGGGCATTCTTGGGAAGATGTTTTAGAGTTGTGTACTATGAGTTTAGAGAAGTCACTCTAGTTGATCTTGCTTTTAGTGCATGAACTGAGTAGGGATTTCTATGTTCATGCTTAACGAAGGGACAGTGAAGACGATAGTGCTTACATGTTAGGTTTGTTAACATGATTAAGTTGCCATTTTGGCATACCTTTCTGATATGGACAAAAGTTTTATATCTAGATTTTAAAGGACTTTTTGGGTAAATGGACACTTTGAATTTCATATTCAATATAAGACCAAGGCATTGAACCTGGGAGCCCAGCTAGTACACATATCATTGGAACAAAGTCATAGGCATCAAATTATGGAGGGGGGCAGGTATTGGTATTAAAAACTTACACCAGTCAAGTGTGTAGTCAACTTCTATAATGTGAACATGTAATGTGAACATGGAGCCATGGAAACAAACTTCCCAAAATCCAACTATATTGAATATGAAATTCTACTTTCTAATATTTTAATGACTAAAATATTAGTTCTAAAATAAAACACTCCCCCTAGGGAATGTTTAAGAGCAAAGTATGACATTTCTAAGCACTACATAGGGCCTCAATGCCATAAATGTACCTCTTAATGGAAACAAATTCACTCATCTTGTTGAGAAGCATTAAGAGCACAAGCCTCTCCATCTTACTTTTAACATCTGCCACTAGTTATATCCACCATATGTTAAGTGAAATAAATTAGGCACACAAGCTTAAATATCACATGGTTTCTCTTATATGGGAAATGCAAAATATAAATATAAAGAGTAAAATTAAAGATAGATCATAAAGCAGGAAGATTTTGTTTTGAAAATGGGAAGGGGAACAAGAATGGAAGAAGGAGAAGGGAAGGGAGAAGAAGTGTATGAAAAAGAATTAAGATGTGTCATGTACATGTACCAATTCCCCACTGTACTGTAAACATGTATTAATGAATAATAAAAATTGAATAAAAGCCCTAGAAGCTTATAATTTAAAAAAAGTTAAAGTCACTAATATTCCCTTTTCAAAGTCAAGTTTTTTCTCTGTATAGTTTGTTTGCACATCAAATGTTCCATAACCTGGTACCAAAATATCCTGTCACCCATTGCAAGTCTTTGAAACAAATCTGTGTACAATTGCAGCCAAAGGAAAACTGTAACGAAGAAAGCACTTCAGAGACTTCAAAACTTACTTCTGTATTTTGGAGATGGGTGATGTCTTCCCTATTATTCCTGTTTTTCAAAATGTCTTATTATTAGGCTTAATTTGTGCAGGATAATTAACTGGTTTGGTTTTCTTTTCCTATTTGAAATTTCTCTGGCTAATCAGTCAGAAATTATTAGACTTTATAGGAGCCAGACAGTGGTGACACCAACTACCCACAATGAATGTATTCGCATAGTAGATACCACCAATATCTAGCAACAAATACACATTATTTATTTGAACAAGTAGTTACAGAAAGTATGCCAGTAAAATATTCAGATTCAAAATGTAATTACTTATTAAGTAATTAACAAGTTTTCATTGATTCATTTTCCTTCTTCTACTAGTGCCAAAAAAGTTTCCCTAGAAGTTGAAGTGAAAACAATACTAAAAGCTATAAAACTCATAAAGGTATATTTTTACACTGACCGAAATGTCTTGGGTCAACCAGATTCTGACTTCAGCAGCCTGATATAGCACTGCAACCCAGGTGGCTCCATCTTGACCCAGACACTGCTATAAGAGAACAGATGTTTCTCAAATTTCACATCACATTATCCATTCCACCTGTTTTTTTTTAAATAGACGATTTACTTTCTAATGTTTAAAAAATCTCCCAACCCACCTCTCCCATACTCTTGCCAAATTAGGCCATCTCACTGGAGAATTGGGAGTTTAGTGAGATTCTAGTCCAACCTCTTCAGCTTATAGAGGCAGAATCAAACTCCAGGAAAGTAACCTTACTACTGTCACTTGGAGGAGGACAAGCCTAAAATTATGCCTGTGGGATCTCAATCTAAATTCTTTTTTGTAACTACAGAATTGTTTGTTTGTTTGTTTGCTTGGAAACAGGTTCTTGCTATGTTTCCCAGGCTGGTCTAAAACTTCTGGGCTCAAGTGATCCTCCTGCCTCAAGTCTCCCAAACTGGGACTGCTGTTACACCACCATGCCTGGCTTCAGAATTTTTATCTTTATAGCATTCATCTTTATATCTTCATCCATTCATCCATCCATATATCTTTTAAATCTCTCCCTTTCTAATATAAAAAGGGGGTATTGCACATTCCTTTGATTAGGTTTACTGAGATATAATTTTCATCAGCAAAATTTCCCTATTTCAGTGTACATTTCTATGAGTTTTAACAAACACATTTAGCCATGAAACCACCACCACGATCAAGATTAGAATAGTCTCATTACCAAAGAAAACCCCCAAGAGCTGCATTTAATTCTTATTGACAATGCTGGTAATGAACTTAACATTTAAATTGTTTGACTGAATACTTAGCTTAAATGTGAGGCAATCAAAAAACACTTTTTTGGGGGGTCTCATTGTGCTGAAAACTTTCTAAAATGCCAGTTTATTTGCTGTCTCATTAAAGACAGAAAAGAAACAAGATGTTGGTCGTCTTATTGGCTAGGTAAATTTGCTCAGGTTACAGGGCTGAACCAAGGGAGGGACAGGGCCAATGGAACAAACCAAATCTCCAGGGGTGGGAAGAAAGAAGGGAAAAGGAGAGGAAGAGAAGCAACAGAAGCAGAAGGGAGATGACAAAGTAAATTTTGCTTATTCATAGATTTTTGCAGAGTCAGGGTTGACTATTGATTATCAACAAAGAAGATTTTGAAAAACTGCTGATATTTGGAAATAGCTTTTTAAAGCCTGTATTATTAGATCACTAGTTCTTGTACAAGGTATTTACATAACAAAACACCCAGTCAATTAACACTGCTTTTGGGTCTGGGATTTAGCTCAGTGGCACACCTGCCTCACCTGCCTCCCAAGGGCAAGGTCCTGAGTTTGATCCCAGGTACTGAAAAACAAAAACAAAAACAAAAAACTATTGCTTTTGACTGGGTTTAATCAATCAAGATCTGTGGCAAATAAATTTAGTTATTTTTCTTTCCTGAAATATCAATTCTCTGCAAATTGGTATGAATGTCATCATAGTTTTAAAATACACTCGTGTGTCACATAACAATGGTTTTTTTTCCAATGCCAACAGTGATCTCATAAGCTTATAATAGAATCTAATATGCAGTAGACTTTAATGCCTACATGTAGGTAAGTACACTCTGTGACTGATGATTCCACAAAGAAGAGACTGACGAAAGATGCAAATGTTACAATGAATCTCTGATATTAAGTGATCCATGACTTTATTTATTTGGTATGAGATACCAGAAAATCTAGATTTCTATTATTCAACTGAACTCATTTTTTTAGTTTCTTGGGATGATTATCTTTATTCTCCTAAATTGGTTTCCAACCTTTTATCTTAAAAATGCATATTAAGACTAAAAATTACTTGAAAACTTCTGATAAAAGACAGGGTTTAATTTATACACTATATCTGGTTGTTTGATAACTGGCTAAAAATGAGTATACTGGAACATAGATCTGTATCAAACTTTTGCTTCTCATTTGATTGCTTATATTTTAAGATGATTGTGATTTTAATCAAAGATTATAGAGACATGCTATCATCTTAAGGTTAGAGGAATGAAAACAATAATTAAAGAATGAATTTAAATTTCTTTAATTTGCTGGTTTTTCTCACAATTTTTTAGGACAAAGATTCATTAGACCCACATAACTAATAATGACAAAATACATATAAAATTTTTGACAGTCTGTAACATAGCAAGTTCTGTTTTAAAACTTCATAGATAAATATATAGATAGATAGAAATTCATTTAGTCCTCACAGCTGCTTTATTCAGAAATGGTATTATAATATCTAGTGTGCAATGAGAAAATTGAGAGGTCACATTTTAAAGATCATATAGATAACTAAGTAGAAGAGCCAGAATACAAATCCAGAAACTCTTGACTCCTAATCTCATGTTTTAAACCATTATGTAGTATTTCTATTTACTATATGTTTGGTCAAATAACTTCTTTGACCGCTAACAACATACTCACTTATCAAATCTATGTAATTTAGCATCTATTTGAAGAAGCCCTATATATGGATAGTCAGGTTTGCATAATGTTGTGTGTAAGGAAGTCAAGCCATTTCACCTCTGTAAGTGGTCATGAGGTCCCCATTTCTGTCTCTAGCCAGTGGTCCTAGGGCAATGGTATCCTTAGTCTGTCATATTATGTTCCTCTCTTTAACAAAACTGGAATAGCCTACAAGCATAATGAACATTGCTATTGTTTCTGCTACCATTGTATTCAAGAATCTTCTAAAATAGCTAGCATGTACACTTAAAATATAAATGCAATGCTGTAACATTCAAATGTGGTTATATATCTAGATGTTTAGCATCTTATGTGCGTGAGCACCAACTTTATAACATAATGGATTAAAATGAGTTTGTTTGATGGCATTCCTGAAGCATTAGTATTACTTTATTACAGACTGTTTATCTATCATTGAAAATCAAGGGGCAAAAGTGAACAATAACAAGACTTCAGAATTTAAATTTCCTTTAAGGACAAGGATTTTAGGGGGAGTTTTCTTTTAGATACCTAGGCACTGTCTTAGCAGAGCTTTGTGATAATTTTCAAACTTGTTGTAACTATTACTGTACCTATGTAACTTATTTAGGTATACTTTCATAAGATACTGACTTGAGGCTTTGGCAAAATTGCCCAAATATATGTCCATTTTAACCAAAGGAGGATTGATTACAGGAAAAAGATCCATAGAAGCAATAAAAATGTTACTGCCCCAAACTCTCTGAGTGTGGTTGATAAAAATAAAGCTTAAAAAGAAATAGGTAAGGTAAATTTTCCATTTTCATGGATTAAATGGCTGAGAGGAAATCTACAACAAGTGTTGATTGATTAATAACTATAAAGTGACAATTTATTAATGATTTTTAATATATTTAAATTTTCTCCTTAACAAAAGTTATATGACAATGATGCTAAGAATTAAGTTTTGTGGGCCAGGGATGTAGCTCAGCAGTGCCCACGCTTGCCTGGCAAGAGCAAGTTCCTGAGTTCAATTCCCAGTACCCTCCCCCCCCAAAAAAAGAAAAAGAATTAAGTTTTGTGTCAATACATTCATTACATGTTCTAATTCTTATATAAAATGGTATCTAGAGTGGTTTAGTGGATCACAAGTTACCTTCTTTCTGACAGAATTGGAGCCAAATTTTAAAATATTGCTGTCTCCAAAACAAAGTGAAGCATGAATGTGCCTAGGTTTATACTGCCAATAATTTTCCTTATGCTTTTGTTTTATACATTAGATAACACTTATCATTCAGGAGTCAGTCACCTGAAGCGATAATAAATTATTCATTCTGCAAATGCAGACTTGTCTCCCAGGTAGAAATGAGAAAGAATGAGGAGAAGCTTCTAGAAACTCCCTATCCTCGCTCTTTCCAATGAGAATAATTTCAATATCTTTTCCTCCTCCATTTCCACAAACCAACTCTACAGCTCTCTTTATTTTACAGTATGTATTTCAATACAATTACTTCTGCATGCTTCTATAGAAGAAGTTTCCCTTCTTTCTCTCAATTCTAGTTTTTATTTCCTCCCTCAAAGTTCTGTACTTCCATCTTAGTGTTGGGTATTGTTTCCTCCATTGAGTAAAAACTGATTTTTACCACTTAAATAAACCAGAGCACACCCAGAAAGTGAGAGTAATGGTTAGCAGAGCCTGAGGGGAGAGTAGGATTGGGGAGGAGTGGGGAAAAAGGTTGATCACTGAGCACTGAGTTACACTTACAGTAGAAGCAAGAAAATGTGGGATGCTATTACACACACAGTAGGTAACAGTAATGTACAGTACATTTCAAAAAGCTAGAAGAAAAGATTGTGGAACTTTTCACCAAGAAATAAAAAAGTTTGAGGAGATAAGTATATTTAATCTAATTAAACATTATGCAATGTATACATGTATTGAACATTATATAATAACCTATTATTTTGTGCATATTTTATGCTTATATATATTGGGCTTAAAAGTTAAAATAAAAAAATTAAAGGTAATTAAAGCACAGGGAGACCAACCTCAGGTCATTTCCACTTCTTTCTTCTGTTCAATAGCTTATATATTACCTATACCCACAGGTTAAGATTGACTTGGCAAGAAGACAAATAGTTTCTTTCTTAGAGGTCACTGGTACAGGACAGTGTGTATGCTTCTTAACTAAGATTAGATTCTCAATTGTAAAGTTAGTCCTTTGCCATGAAAAGGGATAACTAACATTTGCTGAGTGCTCCTTAGTGACCAAGAGATGCATCCTATGAGGTGAACATTATCATCTAATTTTACAGATGCAGAAATCTGTTGCTGAAACAGGTTAAGTAATTTGCTAGTTGTCAAAGGGAAATTGATATAACTAAACTTAAAACCCATGCATGAGTGACTCCAAATCCCTCATCTGAAATGTTACAATATTTTCTCTAATATTTTATGCAGCTAGCTAAGGCAATCTAGTTTTTATTTATTTAAAATAAGAATATAAAGAGCTGTTGGGGATTTAGCTCAGTGTCACTGCCTGCCTTACAAGCACAAGGTCCTGAGTTCAATCCCCGGTACCAAAAAAAAAAAAGAGCTACTACTACTGGAGGTCCCCCTGTAAGTACTAAAATGCAACCTTGGAAGAAGCAGAACATTTCATACCTGAATGTTCACTTAAACTGTTATGTACCAGGCTCCACTGCTCCCAGCCCAGAGGAAGGGGCTTCCAGGCCACCCTTCCACTGTTCCCAGCCCAAAGGAAAGGGGCTTCTGGGCCTCCCTTCCACTGTTCCCAGCCCAGAGGAGGTGAGTCATGCAGGTGTGAATAGCAACCCACATGGGTCAAAATGAGAAGACACCTAAAAAAGGTCTCAAAAACAAACTTCCAGATCACCTACAGCAACCCCAAAGGGAAATGAGATGGAGCATTCTGATACTCAACCACCTGGACTCCCTGAACTGACAACAAAAGAGGATCAGGAAAAAATGAAATGAGAAGTAATTTCTCAGATGACAGCAGAGATTGTGCTCATTGTGCAGGACATGATTAATAAATCTGGAGAGGAGCTGAGAAACATGAAGGAATCCCAACATAGGAAATGGAATCCATAAAACAGATGCAAACAGATTTCCAGGAGATCAAAAACTCCACTGAAAGTCTACACAGCAGAATGAGCCAAGGTGAGGACAGAATTTCAGATATAGAAGATAAGATTGCAATTAGTGACCAGGAAAAGAAAAATTGCTTCAAAACTGTAAGGGAACACAAGAAAGCAATCCAGAGCTACTAGACAATACAAAGAAGAATACCATAAGACTGATTGGAGTCAACCAAGAAACAGGAGAGAATGCAGATGACATAAAAAAAAATCTCTTCGAAGAAAAAATGGCAGAAAACATCCCAAGCAGGGGAAAAGAGCTTGACATACAGATAAGTGAAGCACATAGGACTCCAACTAGACTGGATAAAAAAAAAAATCTACACATAAGCATATAACTGTTAAGATTCCAGAAACCCAACAGAAGAACAAAGTTCTACAAGTAGTTAGAGAAAAGAAAGAAATTACATACAAAGGAAAACCCATCAGAATCACAGGAGACTCCTCAACGCAATCCCTCAAGGCAAGAAGACCTTGGAGGGACATATTCCAAGTCCTAAAAGAAAACAGCCTCCAACCCAGATTGATTTACCCTGCAAAACTATCTTTCAAAATTGATGGAGACATAAGATACTTCCATGACAAAGAGCACCTTAGGAACTTTATGAATACCAAACAAACACTCCAAAAAATATTAGACAATATCCTAGGAACAGACGATGATGATCACAACCTCAGGAAGCACAGCAGAATGAGGACATTGGGCACGACAAGAAATTAAATGTAAAGGGGGAGAATCCAACAAAAAGAAAAAGTCATGACAATGATAACTCAATATGTATCAGTTATAACCATTCATGTTAATGGTCTCAATTCACCAATCAAAAAAATAGACTGGCAGAATGGGTCAAGAAGCAACATCCAACAATATGCTGCATACAAGAAACACACTTAATTCAAAAGGAAACTCATAGACTGAAAATGAAAGGGTGGAAAACAATACTCCATGTGACAGGAACCCGAAAAAAAGCAGGAGTAGCTATCCTCTTTGCAGATCAAGTAGATTTCAAACCAACACTGATTAAGAGAGACAAAGAAGGGCACTACATCCTTGGAAAGGGAACAATTTAACAGGAAGAGATGACAATTATAAATATCTATGCACCAAACAATAGTGCGCCCAACTATATAAAACAAATACTAATGGACATGAGAAGTCATATATTCACAAATTCAATTGTAGTAGGGGACCTCAGTACCCCACTGCCACAAATAGCTAGATCACTTATCAAAAAATAAGTAATGAAATACTAGAACTCAATTGAATTCTTGAACAAATGAACTTAACAGATGTTTACAGAGTGTGCACCCCACAAAATCAGAATACACATTCTTTTCATCTGCACAAGATTTGATCTCGAAATTAGACCACATACTCCCTCATAGAACATGTTTAAGTAAATGCAAAGTAAATGAAGTTATCCCCTGTATATTATCAGACCATAGTGTGATGAAATTAGAGATCCATAGCAAAAGAAACTGCAAAAATTTCATAAACACATGGAAGTTGAACAGCACACTTGTGAATAACGAATGGGTCACAGTGGAAATAATAGAAGAAATCAGACAGTTCCTTCAATTAAATGACAATGACAATACAACATATCAGAATCTATGGGACACAATGAAAGCAGTCTTACGAGGGAAATTCATATCAGTGAATGCACATATTAGGAAAACAGAGTGAGGCCAATTAAACAACCTGATGCTGAACCTCAAGCTTCTAGAAAAAGAAGAGAAGGACAAACCCAAAGGTCATACAAGGGAGGAAAATGTAAAGATCAGAGGAGAAATCAATTCAATAGAGACTAAAGAATGATACAAAAAATTAATGAAGCCAAGAGTTGGTTTTTGGAAAGAATAAACAACATTGGCAAACCCTTAGCCAAGCTTATCAGAAAAAGGAAAGAAAAGGCCCAAAATCATGCAGTTAGGAATGAAAAGGTTGAAATTGACCCTACTGAGGTCCCAAGTGGCGCAGAACACCCCGAATCAGCCTGCTGCAGACAGGCAGGTCTGCTGACACCCTACCGAGGTCACGAACATGTGGAAACAGCCTGCTGCAGACAGGCAGCCACCTGGTTCGACACTACAAAGATGCAGAGGACACCAGACCACCAGACCATGGTACTGAGTCCTGCTGCTCCCAGCCCAGAGAAAAGGGCTTTTGGGCCACCTTCTGTCCTGCCACTCATAGCCCAGACGAAGGGGGCTTCCAGGCCACCATGCCTCCTGCTGCTCCTGGAGCAGATGTAGGGCCTTCTGAGCCCCTGTCCCACTGCTCCTGGACCAGAGGAAGGGGCTTCCTGGCTACCACCCCTCCCACTGCTCCCAGTCCACAGGACAGGGCTTTTGGGTCACCATCCCTACCGCTGCTCCTGGCCCCTGTCCCACCTCTCCCAGCTCAGAGGAGGTAATCTCTGCAGGCGCCAACAGCCCCCCCCCCCCAAGTCGAAAGGAGAAAACATGTAAATAAGTCTCAAAACCAGACTTCCAGATCACCTACAGCAACCCCAAAGGGAAATGAGATGGAAACTCTGATACTCAACCACTGGACCCACTGAACTGGCAAAAAAAGGGGATCTAGAAAAAAATGAAATCAGAAATAATTTCTTAGATAATAGGAGAAATTGTGCCCCTAGTGCAAGACATGATTAATAAATCTAGAGAGGAGCTCAGGAACATGATGGAATCCCAATATAAGAAACAAATGGAATCCATAAAACAGATGGAAATAGATTTCCAGGAGATAAAAAACTGCATTGAAAGTCTACACAGCCGAATGAGCCAAAGTGAGGACAGAATTTCAGATATAGAAGATAAGATTGCAATTAGTGACCAGGAAAAGAAAAATTGCTTCAAAAAGGTTGAAATTACAACAGACCCAGCCAAAGTCCAGAGGATCATCAATACCTGCTTCCAGAACCTATATGCCAATAAGATGGAAAACACAAAAGAAATGGTCAGATACCTAGATACATATGAATTACCAAAGTTGAAAAAAGAAGACCTAAAAATTATAAACAACCCAGTATCAACCAATGAAACTGAAAAGATAATTAAATACTTACCAACTAAGAAAAGCACAGGTCCTGAGGGCTTCACTGCTGAATTCTACAAGATAGTTAGAGAGGAACTGCTGCCACTACTGTTTAAACTTTTCAATGAAATTGAAAGGGAAGCAATACTCCCAAATTCATTCCTGGAAACAAGCATCACCTTGATCCCCAAATCAGACAAAGACCCAACTGAAAAAGAGAACTATAAGTCAATATCACTAATGAACATAGATGCAAAATTCCTTAATAAGATACTGGCAAATAGAATGCAGAAGATCATCAAGAAGATCATACACCCTGACCACGTGGGATTCATCCCAGGGATGCAGGGATGGTTCAGCCTATGGAAATCAATCAATGTAATACACTATATCAATAGAGCCAAGGACAAAAACCATATGATTTTCTCCATTGACCCAGAAAATGTATTTGACAAAATCCAACATGCATTTATGATAAAAACCCTACAAAAAATTGGAATAGGTGGTCTCTGCCTCAATCTGATAAAAGCCATCTATGAAAAACCAACAACCAGTATCACACTAAATGGTGAAAAACTGAAATCCTTCACACTAAAATCAGGAACAAGACAAGGATGTCCACTATCTCCACTCTTGTTCAATATAGTTTTCAAAACATTATCCATGGCAATTAGACAAGAGAAAGAAATAAAAGGAATAAAGATAGGTAATGAAGAAGTCAAATTGTCATTATTTGCAGATGACATGATACTCTATATAGAAGACCCCAAGAACTCCACCAAAAGTCTTCTAGACTTAATAACCAAATCCAGTAGAGTAGCTGGATACAAGGTCAACACACAAAAATCAAGAGCTTTCCTCTACACAAACAACAGACTCACTGGGACAGAAATCGGGCAAATAATTCCTTTCACAATAACATCCAAAAAACTGAAATACCTAGGAATCATCCTAATGAAAGAAATCAAAGACCTCTTCTCTGAAAACTATAGCACTCTGAAAAGAGAGATTGAAGATGATATCAGAAAATGGAAAGACATGCCTTGCTCCTGGGTAGAAAGGATTAAGATAGTGAAAATAACCATACTTCCAAAACTGCTACATAGATTCAATGCAATCCCAATTGAGATCCCAGCAGCATATTTCACAGACCTTGAGAAAACAATCCAAAAATTCATTTGGAACAAGAAGAGACCCAGAATAGCAAAAGCAATTCTAGGTAACAGAGACATGGCAGGGGATATCACAATCCCCAACTTGAAACTATACTACAAAGCTACTGTGATAAAAACAGCATGGTGCTGGCAAAGAAACAGACCTGAGTACCAGTGGAACAGATGAGAAGATGTCGAAGCAACTCCAGACACATTCAGCCATCTCATCTTTGATAAAGGAGCCAAACATGCTTTCTGGAGGAAAAATAGCCTCTTCAATAAATGGTGTTGGAAAAATTGGGTTTCAATTTGGCAAAGATAAAAACTTGACCTATATCTCTCACCATGCATTAAACTAAAATCAAAATGGATTAAAGATCTAAATATTAAAATAGAAATGCTGAACTGGATGGAACAGAGGTTAGGTAGAACCCTTGAAGACATTGGTGTAGGAAAAGATTTTATGAACAAAAACTCAGTTGCCAGTGAATGAGCACAAACAATCCACAAGTGGGATCTCTTCTTATTAAAAAGCTTCTGCCCAGCAAGAGAAACCATCAGCAGTGTGAAGAGACAATCCACAATGTGGGAAAAAATCTTTCCTGCTGTTCCTCAGACGAAGGTCTACTATCTCAAATCTATAAAGAACTTAAAAAGATCAGACCTCCCGAATTTAAAGACCCAATTTGAAAATGGGCAACTGAAATGAACAAACATTTCTCAGACAAAGAGGTAGAAATAGCAAATAAACATATGAAAATGTGTTCAACATCACTGGTCATTCGAGAGATGCAAATGAAAACAATGCTGAGATTCCACCTCACTCCAGAAAGAATGGCTGCTATCATGAAATCAACCAATAACAAAGGCTGGCGGTGCTGTGGGAAAGAGGAATCCTGCTCCACTGCTGGTGGGAGTGTAGACTGGTGCAACCACTGTGGAAATCAGTATGGAGATACCTCAAAGAACTAGGACTGGAAGTTCCATTTGATCATACTGTTTCCCTGCTGGGGATCTTCCCCAAAGAATTAAAAGAATCATACCACAGTGATATATGTGCAGCCATGTTCAGAGCAGCCCAATTTGTAATAGCTGACACTTGGATACAGCTCAAATGCCTATCAACTGGAGACTGGATAAAAAAAAGTGGTGTTTTTTTTTTTTAAATGGAGTACTACTCAGCCATAAAAATGAGAAATTAGAGACATTTATAGCTAAATGGATGCACATCGAGGCGATATTCTTAACTGAAATAAATAGGACACACATGTGTAAATACCGAATAGTTTCTCTAGTGTGAGAAACTGAAAGTGTAAATAAGGACTAAAAGGTATAATAGGTAATGTGAAATGGGCAGAAAAGGGGCAAAGGGGAAGGTGAAGTGGGTGGAGTAGGCGTAGGGGAAAGGACAGAAGGGAATGGAGTTAATATGAGAAAATGGAAAAATGAAAACCATGTCTTTGTAAATAGGGAGGGATGGAGGGGCTGAAGGGAGGGCAGGGGAAAGGGGAAAAAATAAGAACCAAGAGAGTATGTAAAGGTGCATATCTCCAGTGATGAATATCATTATATTGTATACCTAAAATGTACCAAAGATTACAATGAATAATTGATAATGTGAAACAGGAAGAAAAGGTCCAAAGGGGTAGGGGAAGTGAGAGGGGTAGGGGAAGGGAAAGAACAGAAAGGAAAAATTATGAGAAATAGAAAAAATGGAAACAAAGTCTTTGTAAATATGGAAAGGTGGAGGGGTGAAGGGAGTGCATGTAATGGAGAAAAAATAAGAACCAAGATACATCATGTAAAGGTACAATTTACCAATGAGAAATGTAAATGTATTGCATACCTAAAATGTACCAATAAAAGTATTCAAAAAAAGTGTTTTGTATCAGAACAGAATGAAACTTGCTTGAGTCAACTTGGGTGCAGTTTAAAAGAAACATAAATGAAATGTAGTAGACTATAAATGACTTTATGCTTTCTGTGACTGAAATGATTGTGTTTAATCTGAAGCCTGTTAACCAAACACAAATTTACATTCATGTGGCTTTCGTATATTAATATCGCCTCAGTTCCTTATTAGAAACATATTCAACATTCGTTTTATCATCAGGCTGTCTTGAATGAAATAATTAGCCAGTATAAACATCAACCAAACAATTAATTTAGCCAAACAACTGGTTGGAAAAGTTTTTTATTATTATTAAATTAATTAACCAAATTGACTGAAATAATAAGCCAATCTGTTTAGCTGGAAAACTTTAGAAGAATCTGTAAATAATCAGCAAAGTATCTCATTCTTTAAATCCTATCAAAAGAAGCATCTTATAGCTTCATCCGTCACCACCCTCAACTTCTGCCTTTTAAAAAAATCTTGTCTAGATTTGCAGATCTGAAATTTCTGCAGAAATATATGGGAATTCTAACCCATCATCACAGGAAAATTTACTGTAGCATGTTGTCACAGTACTCTAAACCATTACATGAAGCCACTGTCACTAACTTGACAAGATATAACTTTGTGGAGATAGCCTCCAAATGCTACTCAAATTTGTATTAAGATGTAAGGAAACAATTGCTTAAGTTTCCTATTCACTCACAGGATGCATATGAAGAGCAAAGAAAAGTAACTAATTCTATAATCAAAACGAGGGCTACATGTATTTCTGAACTTCTAGAGATTTATGGTCTGGGGGCAGAGAAATCAGGGTATTTGCTTTTATCAATGCTCAAAGATGTATTTTCATAGATTATAGTTTATTTTTATTGTGAAGGAGAGTCTCAAATAGCCTCCTCAAATCTATATATTTTAAAATTTTAATCTGGAATATAATTTACCTAAATTTTGCCTACCTCACACTTTCCTGGAATTTGCCCAGTGGGAGAGTGATATTCAGTTCGCTTTCCCTTTCCTGGAATATTCAAGAGATGCAAGAGTGCTTGTGCACATACATATGCATGAGATTTGGGAAAGGGAAGAATGAGTGTTGCCAAATCACCACGAAACTCCAATATTAATGTGAATTTCTTGTTAGTACCTGATTTTAAGTGAGGTTGTTATGTACAATAAAGTGATAAAAGAGCATGCCCTAGGATGGGAATAACTAAGAAATGTGTTAAGTGACTCTTCAACTTGGTAAATGCCCAGAACTACCTGATTTGTTAGAATGGATTGCTTATTTCCCCTACTCCATCTGGCATTCCTACTTAGGAGTTCAAGTTTATGATACAGTATTTCTGGTGCACTCCTCAAGAATTTGACATTTCTAACAAGTTTCTGGACAGGACTTATGCAGCTGGTCCATGGGACAAACTTGAAAATCACTAAGCTAAGAGAAATAATATGTGAAAATAGAAACTTAGAATCAACCACTCCTAAAAGTTCATAAAAAATACCAAAGATTCATCCCTATGATGACCAGGACATGGCAAGTGGAAAAAAATACAAAAGATCCATAACTGTAATACTTCATTGCTTGACTATAGATTTGAAGTTCACATGAGTGTACTGTAATAGGAATATTTCAAAAAAAATTTTAAGTGACTGCATTCCTCCTTCCTTTGCCACCATAACTGTTAAGATTTGGGGGAATTTGAGGAAATTTGAGCAGATTTCCAGTAATCTATAGTGACTAGATTTTAATTCTAGTGTTTTATCTGCCATGGTTTTAGTCCCGGCTTTTGGGTTTCCCTAAAGCAGGTGGTACACACTCATGCCATTTCACCTGGCTTCCTTGATTGAAAACATGGGTGCTGCTACAGGGAATACATGCTAACTTTGGAGGGAAGGGGTGAGAAATAGTTCATAATTTGACTTGGTTTAAATACTGCTGCTTAGATTTGATATGTGGTTTTATCTTTGTTTTACATGGCTAAAAAGAGAAAAAGAGGAAAAAAATATTAAGTCCAAGTCTTAAGTTATCTGACCTAACAGCAACTGTATGATCAAAGAACAGAAGAATCAAAGCCACATTTTAAAAAATATCATACCAAAACTATAGGCTACTCTGAAAGACATTTGCACATATAGACTTTAGAGATATCTAGAAAGATAAATAAAAAGAATAGTAGAATTCCTGGCTGCCAATGTCCAAAGTCCCCCAAAATAGTTTACATCTCTGACCAGACATTTCCCTATTTCACTGTCAGTTAACTTAAAACAGTCAAATGTTCATGACCATTTCTCCACTTCCTTTACATAGTCTTTAGCGTAGATTTCTGTGTTTTCCAAGACTTCTATACTTTTAGTATATTGAAGGAATCTGACAATATTTGACCCAAAGGTCAGTTCTCCTATCCAAGGGAAATTTAAAAGGTCTCACAACTCTAGATGAGTTTCAGGTGAGTAAACAAAATGCATTTTCAAAGAAATTGAGGAAGTTGTTTCTCCATTGGCTCAACATGGTATAACTGTTTTCCTTGAACTGACAAATGAACTCAAACTGTTGCTTTGAATATGCAGCTTGTGTGTTTTCTCTTCTCTGAGTGGGACAAATCAATAAGCTGTTTAATATTGTGTAACCCGAAATGTAGGATTAAATCCCTCCAGCCTTTCTCCCTTTTTTGGCTTTGCATTTAAATGAACCAGGGTCAGTGGTGGCTCATTCAAAGCTGGAGAGACTTAAGCCTGTAAGAATGAGAGAAGCAGGATGCCTCCATCAGGGCAATCAGATAACCTGTAGTAAAAATGTACTTTGCTTTCATCCCCTGCCCTTTGCACATACCCCTTCAAGGCTCTTTTCCTCCTACAGAGGTGCTACGTCTGGATTTTCTCTCTTTGAAAACAACTCCCCTTGTTACAAAACTCTTCTTCTCAACTCTCTCACAACCATTAAAAATAATTTACCCTCCTTGTGGATCATTTCCCTTGGGATTAAGGTAAGAACTAATTTCATTCTTGCTAAAGTATTAATCATTGGTTTAAGACATTGATATAATGTCTTTAATTTATCATATGCAAATGAACAGATGATTTTTGGTAAGAAGGCTGAAAGAATGAATCTCTGATACAGTGGTAATTTTGAGAAATGGGGCCAGCTGATCTGTGGTATTTTTAGTCTGGAGTATCTTTCCTCTAAATCACATCATATTAAGTCAAATCTCTGCCTTCTCAACCCATTTATTTAATTTAAATAATATCTTAAAAAATGAACCCTCTCTGAAATTTTTAGTCTACACCTAGAATGCAAAGTCCATCTAATCACTGCTTCCAAATCAAAACATTTTTAGTTGGATCTTGAGGATTTGTATGTTCAAAGGATTCTTCCATAAGATTTTGCTGTGTACTCCTACTTAAGAAATATAGAAATATAAGGGCATTCTGCTTCAGGAGGTGGCAGCAAGTCCAGGCCTACTACTGCTTCTGCTGACAGCATTGCTGAAATAGTTTCTCAATTCATGTCAAATTGTAGATTACCATGTAGAGAATGCAATACTGAGATCCATAATCTATTATATATTCTCATTCATTTACTTCATAATAATGAGATATTTTATCTTAAGCTCCCTAAGAAGAGTCAGGATACTTAGGGTATAGCTAACTGGAACTGAGCATACTCATTAATATCTGGGAAGCCTTGGATATCTGGGAACGAATTAGCAAAGAATAAGAACATGGTATTTCTATAGCAAAGTGAGGCTTTACATCTTTTGTTATTCGACCTTAAGCAATTCACTTCCTTTCTTGAGTTTTGTCATCTGTAACTTAAAGATTGATATACAACCTCTAGAGTCTTTCCAGCTGTCTCTTGCAATATATAGTACTTTGATTCTTCCTCATCTGCTTCAGCTTTGTGCATAATGAATATCAAAATTAAAGTTTGTATTAAAGAAACACATTCTTCCATCAATTCTCTCCCCATTGTAATAATATTTTATATTGTTATCAGTATTGATGAAAGACTTTTGAATGTTCTTCCATGTGATAATAACATCTGCATTACATAATACTAGATTTTATTGTCCTCATTGTTTTTGTGAGACTGAGCCTTAGTGAGGTGAGGTGACCCATCTTCTTGTCACTCACTTCATGAAGCCATGAGTTACATTCAGATCTGTGTAACACCAAAGCATACATTTCCCACTGTGGCATGGCAAGGGAAGGGATAACTTGATTATATAAGGATATTCCAAACTCAGGTCAAAATAAGTTTCTATGTAAATTTTAATTAACTAAACAAAATGCATTCCATGAATCCAAACTGATACCTACCCTGTCATGTCTATTGTCTAGCTTCTTGAGAGAAAAGGTTTCCATGTTGAAATTCTGTAGCACAGTACCTACAGAATGTTTAATTTATTTGTCCTTCTTGGTTCTGAACCTATATTTTTTACTGGCCACCTTTCTGCTGAAAGATTTTATATAAAATTTATTTTTTCATTTTTAAAGCAAACTCTTAGTGAGAAAATTTAACTGAATAATTCTTAAATATTACCATTCAGAAAAGGCACTTCGTGAATGGTTAACTTTTCATATAGTTTCTAATATTCTTCATAAGAAGCATCATGCAATTTGTCTTTGCCAATTGAATGATAAAACAATTGACTAATTCTTTCTGTCTTTATCAGAAAGGCTCTTTGGGACTTACTGGAGAAAAACAATACTATTAAAACTAGAAGAGTTCTGTATACTAGATACTCATCATAAACAATTCTTGGGAGTTTGGTGGAAACCACCTTCCAGGTTTCTACTGATTTGTCATGTAGAACTGTGCCCCTTTTTGTATTTAATGATTCTGTAGTTTTATATCGCATAGCTAAAAGTGTGGGATTTGGCTTCAAAGCTAGCTCTACCGCTCACTGTGTGACTTGAGAGATGGGAGATGTAGGACACCATCTATGGATCTATTTCTCCTTCCACTGAGCCTCTTGGTAAATTCAGAGGAGGCCTAACTAGCAATGCGACATGAATGGGAGACTTCCAGCATAGTGTTATTCCTTTTATAAATCTTCTTAGAATTTCAAGAAGCATTATTTTTGTGGAGATTGTAAACCAGCCTTGAAGAAACATTTGAAAAACAGAGAAAATAGTATAGTCTCTGGGCCATGCTAATAGAATTAGTAGGAGCATGATGAGGTGGTTAGATTTAAAGCAGTTCTTCTGGTACTCAGCCTCAATTTTATGCCATACATAGATCAGCCATGCCCTTTGCATCCTTCTTTAAGGTAAACTTCCAATGACCATGGGTAAAATGAATGATTTAACACACAATGCATAGAAACAGACCACTTTTGATGGGGTGCTATAAACATGGTTGGTCTTTTGTTGACCAATCTGTAGATTGAAGCCAGTGGTGGCCTGGTCTGTGACCATAGAACATGGCTTTCATAAAAAAGTCCACATCATTGATTTATGCTTATTACATTTGCAGTAGGTGTTTGGACCTATATTAAGCACAATTAAACTGAGGAGTGACCAGTCTGTTTACCAGGCCACACCCTTCTCCTTGAACAGTAAGGACAAAAATCATAGTAAGTTTGATTTCCTTATCTAGCTTAAGAAACTGAGCAAGCATATGCTCTCTTTGGCTTGTAAAGGAAAAGCTTATTTCCTTGACCCAGCCCATCAGTGAGGAGAGTATTCACCCAGACTTAGTGACCACAACAGCTTCCAGCAGAGCAACTTTGCTATGGAAATCTGAAGGAAGCACAAAACATTGGCTAGAAGAGGCAGGGAACAGTAGCAACTATTGTAGGATCATAAGACCACAACCTCCCCACCATTTGGAAGCTTCTTAGGCCAATCCAGCATTTTATCACATACCACTGTGGGTGGGATAGGCAGTCTCCCTCTTGTTTCTTAACACACGGTTAGGGGGAGGTAAATCCATGGCCTGAGTAAAGTTGGCTCTGTATAAGAGTGCAGATAAAAATACAGAGCATACACAGTTAAATTCAATAAACAAATAATGTTTAGTATAAGTATACAACTTTGGGGGCATACTGACATTAATTTTTTTTTTCAGCAAAACCCAAATTTAACTGGATATCCTGTGTTTTTATCTGCCAAGCCTAGCATCCCAAGTCCTAAGGTCTCTAATTTTCTTTTATTTACCTCTTTTTTATTCCCATGCTGTATTTCTTCCATTCCCTACCTGATCATCAAAGCCTTGGAATATAAGATTTGAATAAACAAAGCCACAAAATACAGAGCCAGCCAACAGAATGTGATGTAGCAGAATGTTTCTGCAGAAAACATTAGAGAAGTAATGCACATTATCTCATTTTTGCCCTCATAGATTTCCAGAATGAGCATTTTGATTAGGGCTAAATAAAATTGCGTGGATCAACATTTTTTACTGCATATTTTAATGAAAATAGAGGGAAAGTTGCATAAACCTAGGGGCAATTCTCGGGCACTAAGTCATACCATAATTCATACAAACTGAATTTTAGCTTTCTACCAAGTGTGTGATGATATATAAAATGTGAGTAATTGGCAAGATTCACAACTCTGACAGAAACCAAAAGTTATGAACACTTACAGAAGGAGTTGAGGGTACACAACCATATTTTTAAAAAATTGCTGTGGAGAAGCAGACTCTGCTTTTTAAAAAAATACACAGTCTCTTGTTTTGTAGAGAGCGAAGGAGGCTTTAAAACTCAGACTCAATTGCCTCATGGAAATATTACTTTGCCATTTTTTCTTTAAACAAACTATCTTATATAAATTAACTGGCCATATTTTAGCGAATTTCTGCAAACTACTAACCCAGTGCATCTATTACTGATGCCACTGCTAGATCCAAAATGGTGGAAGGAGTTCAGAGTGTTTACCTGGAAAGTTCTGGCCTCATACCAGAGCATCCCCTCTAAATGGTCTTAAGGAGGGAAGTTAACAGTATGCGAAGCTTCTTTAATTTCTCTCCCTTGAGTCCAGGCATTGAGATCTGGCTGAGATGCCCCTAATAGCATTTTGGATGCAAGGTAAGATATCTATTTTCTATTTTAGTAAAGTTACTTGTACCAGATGTGGACAAATATTTTTGGTAATTTCCATCAAATAACCAATCAGGTAATTTTTTCTACATATTTTAGGGGTTTGGTAGATGTGGTGTTGAAGAAATCATCAAACCAATGTTCTCATTACACTTGCTAAAGTAAACACAAACTCTCCTCCTTATAAGTATTACCCCTCTATTTTACACTTCCCTTCAACTAGTTTTCACCTTTCTATTAATGTCTACTATTTCTGCCCTAAGTATAGTTGATGAGAGGATAACTCTACCTCTTAGTACAGTATGTTCTTCAAGTATGAAATGATTTAAATCAAGCATATACATAGGTCCTTGTCATATATGAGCTTCCCTGGACATGGAACTGGAAAAGCACCTAGCAGATCAAGAGAAGTTGGTTAAAATAAGTGTGTGTATGAGATAGTATAGACCCTGCAAAATTCACATTACTAAAAAGAGTAATTTTAGAGTTTAAAATTATGGACCATTAATTTCTTTTGAAATGATAAAATTTAAGGTAGTTAAATAACCTATTACAGCAACTGGAAAACGTGTGTGGAAGGCTAAGAGAAGCAAGATCATTTGTAGGCTCTTATTTATATGTGTTTTTCTTTCTAAAAGCTGCCAATTTTCCAAGTCAGGAAATATTTGTACATGTTCTAGACATCTTCCTGAAAGTATGAGGCTCTCTCAAAACCATCTTTATATTTGGCCATGCCAGCAACACTACAGCAAACTACAGTACCTCAAAAAATATACTCTTTCAAGTTCCTTAAATGACTCATTCAGCAGAGAGTAATAAAATAGTCATACTAATATTTCTATCCTTTGGAAATATTTATCTCTGCACAGTACAACCTTCTTAAATAGTCAGCATTAAAAATCACTTAGGTGGTACAATTTTGCAAAGCCAACCTCTCTCAGCATTAGTTTAACAGGCTGTCATAGTCAATCCCTTTCATCAAGGTACATATGCACAGAGCTCTTGTCAAAATTTGTCATTTGGACATAGGTCACTTTTGCACATATTGTTTTAGTTCCAGCAGAAATTATGCTACACACCCTTCTGTAAAATACACTATGCTGGTCCCAAAAGAGACTATAAAGGTGATTCAGATAAGTTTTCAGTATATTTCTAATTTTGTCATAATATATATTTGTAGAATGGGGATATTGATAATAAACAGAGAACGTGAGTGTGGGCAACATATCAAAAAATCTATATTGAAATTTTGGCTTGACATTTATCCCCAATGTCCTTGTGTATAATATGTTCACTGAACTTTACTATGCAGTCTGAGAGTGTATTCAAAATAAAAAGATCTGGGTACCACCTCCTGAAAAACTTTACAAAGTAATTTTAAAGACTAATGAATCTTTAGTCATCTAATCTAAGGCTTATAGCTGATTTTCTATTATCATTAGAACACTTTATTTTGTGACAAGATAAAAACAACTTGGCTGATCACAAAACTCTTGTAAAGGTTAAGGACCAAGAAAGCTTCAAGCTTAAAGTTCTGTTGAAATCTGCTTCGTCATCTAATGAGAACAATATAAGGAGAATTTTACTTATACAGCTCAGCTGGTATTCCTCTCTTCATTTTGGAATCAAATCCTTATTGTAAACATCCATCTGTTTAACTATCTTCTTCTGCCACACTCTAACCTCCAAAATTATAGCCACTTAGCTCTTATATGTGAATTATTCAAGCTCAGTCTCTGGCAGAAGTTCTGTTCTTAGTCTGAGAGAAAAAAAGTTCCCTAGGTTTTATACATTCTACTCTTCACCATGCTCTTAGAAATACATTCATTAGAAAGCATACACTTTCATATAGCCACCAATCAGATAGCAATCATCCCAAAGGAAGGCACAAACTTTCAATGACTCACTAGAGTCTTCCTCCACCTGGGGCTCCCACTGTAAGTAATGACTGAGGAAAAAATATCCCTGAACCTGGAGAAGGGTCCCTGGCCACTAGAAGAGAGTGAAGGGCTACCTCTCCAGGCTTCCAGGATAATAAGAAAGAATGTAATCATGAGCTTCAAGTCTCCTATAAAACATATCTGCTTGTCCCCATCCACTTCTGAAATTTTACTCAGTTTCAGAAAAAGACCTGCAGACTAGGCTTAGTGACCATCATGAAGGAAACCAATATGCTGGAGGGATACATCATTAATGATCTCTAACATTGACCTCAACTTAGCACTTTTTTCTTGAAGATGGACACTTTTGTCTTGAGCTGACACACTTTACAACAGGATAACCTAGTTGATAATATTTTGAAACTGGGTTGGAGATGGTAAAATGAATAGGGTATAGTAGGATTAAGAGCACACATCCAAGGCCTAAGCAAATTTGATTTGACTCATGACTTCATAATTTATTACTTTTTTAAAAATTTGATTTTTTGGTACATTTCAGGTATACAATATAATGACATTCATCATTGGAAATTTGAACTTTCACATAATCTCTCTTGGTTCTTATTTTTCTCCCTTCCCTCCCTTCAACCCCTCCATCCCTCCCTATTTACAAAGACTTCATTTCCATTTTTCCATTTTCTCGTATTAATCCCATTCCATTCTTTCCATTCTCCTACCCCTACTCCTCCCACTTCACCTTCCCCTTTGCCCCTTTTCTGCCCATTTCACATTATCTATTATAACTTTTAGTCCTTATTTACACTTTCAGTTTCTCAGACTAGAGAAACTATTTGGTATTTATACATGTGTGTCCTATTTATTTCACTTAAGAGTATCACCTCAATGTGCATCCACTTAGCTATAAATGTCTCTAATTTCTCACTTTTATGGCTGAGTAGTACTCCATTATATATAAAAAAAAAAACACATTTTCTTTATCCAGTTTCCAGTTGATGGGCGTTTGGGCTGCTTCCAAGTTTTAGCTGTTATGAATTGTGCTGCTATGAACATGGCTGCACATATATCACTGTGGTATGATTCTTTTAATTCTTTGGGGAAGATCCCCAGCATGGGAATAGTGGGGTCAAATGGGAATTCCAGTCCTAGTTCTTTGAGGTATCTCCATACTGATTTTCACAGTGCTTGCACCAGTCTACACTCCCACCAGCAGTGGAGCAGGGTTCCTCTTTCCCCACAGCACCATCAGCCTTTGTTATTGGTTGATTTCATGATAGCAGCCATTCTTTCTGGAGTGAGGTGGAATCTCAGCATTGTTTTCATTTGCATCTCTCGAATGACCAGTGATGTTGAACACATTTTCATATGTTTATTTGCTATTTCTACCTCTTTGTCTGAGAAATGTTTGTTCATTTCAGATGCCCATTTTCAGATTGGGTCTTTAAATTTGGGAGGTCTGATTTTTTTTAAGTTCTTTATAGATTTGAGATAGTAGACCTTCGTCTGAGGAACAGCAGGAAAGATATTTTCCCACATTGTGGATTGTCTCTTCACACTGCTGATGGTTTCTCTTGCTGGGCAGAAGCTTTTTAATAAGAAGAGATCCCACTTGTGGATTGTTTGTGCTCATTCACTGGCAACTGAGTTTTTGTTCATAAAATCTTTTCCTACACCAATGTCTTCAAGAGTTCTACCTAACCTCTGTTCCAGCCGGTTCAGTGTTTCCATTTTAATATTTAGATCTTTAATCCATTTTGATTTTAGTTTAGTGCATGGTGAGAGATACAGGTCTAGTTTTAATCTTTAGCAAGTTGAAACCCAATTTTTCCAGCACCATTTATTAAAGAGGCTATCTTTCTTCCAGTAAGGGTGTTTGGCTCCTTTATCAAAGATGAGCTGACTGAGTGTGGCTAGAGTTGTTTCTGCATCTTCTAATCTGTTCCACAGGTACTCAGGTCTGTTTCTTTGCCAGTACCATGCTGTTTTTATCACAATAGCTTTGTAGTATAGTTTCAAGTTGGGGATTGTGATACCCCCTGCCATGTCTCTGTTTCCTAGAGTTGCTTTAGCTATTCTGGGTGTCTTCTTATACCAAATGAATTTCTGGATTGTTTTCTCAAGGTCTGTGAAATATGCTGCTGGGATTTCAATTGGGATTGCATTGAATCTATGTAGCAGTTTTGGAATTATGGCCATTTTCTTCATATTGATCCTTTCTACCCAGGAGCAAGGCATGTCTTTCCATTTTCTGATATCATCTTCAATCTCTCTTTTCAGAGTGCTATTGTTTTCAGAGAAGAGGTCTTTGATTTCTTTTGTTAGGTTGATTCCTAGGTATTTCAGTTTTTTGGATGCTACTGTGAAAGGAATTATTTGCCCGATTTCTGTCCCAGTGAGTCTGTTGTTTGTGTAGAGGAAAGCTCTTGATTTTTGTGTGTTGACCTTGTATCCAGCTACTCTACTGAATTTGGTTATTAAATCTAGAAAACATTTAGTGGATTTCTTGGGGTCTTCTATATAGAATATTATGTCATCTGGAAATAATGACAGTTTGACTTCTTTATTTCCTATCTGTATTCTTTTTATTTCTTTCTCTTGTGTACTTGCCCTGGCTAATGTTTCCAATACTATATTGAAGAAGTGTGGAGATAATGACCATCCTTGTCTTGTTACCAATTTTAGTGTGAAGGATATCAATTTTTGACAATTTAGTATAATATTGGCTGTTGGCTTTTCATAGATGGCTTTTATCAGATTGAGGTAGAGACCACCTATTCCAATTTTTTGGTAATTTTTATCATACATACATGCTGGATTTCATCAAATGCTTTTTCTGCATCTATTTTGATGATCCTATGGATTTTGTCCTTGGCTCTATTGATATAGTGTAGTACATGTATTGATTTGCATATGTTGAACCATCCCTGCATCCCTGGGTGAATCCCACTTGATCAGGGTATATCATCTCCTTGATGATCTTCTGCATTGTATTCACCAGTCTCTTATTGAGGATTTTTGCATCTATGTTCATTAGTGAGATTGGCCTATACTTCTCTTTTTTGGTTGGGTCTTTCTCTGCTTTGGGGATCAAGGTGATGCTTGCTTCTAGGAATTAATTTGTATTGTTGCTTCCTTTTCAATTGTCTGGAAGAGTTTAAACAGTATTGTCAGTAGTTCCTCTCTAAATGTCTTGTAGAATTCAGCAGTGAAGCCATCAGGACCTGGGCTTTTCTTAGTTGGTAAGTTTTTAATTACGTTTTCAACTTCATTGGTTGATATTGGGTTATTTAGAATTTTTAGGTCTTCTTCGTTCAACTTTGGTAATTCATACGTATCTAGGAAACTGTCCATTTCTTTTGTGTTTTCCATCTTATTGGTGTATAGGTTCTGGAAGCAGGTATTGATCATCTGGATTTCTGCTGGGTATGTTGTAATTTCACCCTTTTCATTACTAATGCATGGTTTTGGGCCTTTTCTTTCCTTTTTCTGATAAGGTTGGCTAAGGATTTGCCAATGTTGTTTATTCTTTCAAAGATCCAAGTCTTGGCTTTATTAATTTTTTATATTGTTCTCTTAGTCTCCATTGAATTGATTTCTGCTCTGATCCTTATAATTTCCTGCCTTGTATAAGCTTTGGGTTTGTCTTGCTCTTCTTCTTCTAGAAGCTTGAGGTTCAGCATCACTTTGTTTAATTGGACTCACTCTGTTTTCCTAATGTGTGTATTCACTGCTATGAATTTCCCTCATAGGACTTCTTTCATTGTGTCCTATAGATTCTGATATGTTGTACTGTCATTGTCATTTAATTGAAGGAACTGTTTGATTTCTTGTTTAATTTCCTCTGTGACCCATTGGTTATTCAGAAGTGTGTTGTTCAAGTTCCATGTGCTTATGTAATTTTTGTCATTTCTTTTGCTATTGATCTCCAATTTCATGGCACTATGCTCTGATAATATACAGGGGATAACTTGATTTCCTTTGCACTTACTTAAATATGCTCTATGAGCAAGTATGTGGTCTTTTTTGGAGAACAACCTGTGTGCAGTTGAAAAGAATTTGTATTCTGATTTTGTGTTGTGGAAGACTCTGTAAACATCTGTTAAGTTCATTTGTTCAAGAGTTCGATTGAGTTCTAGTATTTCATTGCTTATTTTTTGTCTAGTTGATCCATCTATTTGTGACAGTGGGGTATTGAGTTCCCCCACTATTATTGTATTAGTGCATATATAACTTTTCATGTGCATTAATATTTGTTTTATATAATTGCACTCACTAGTGTTTGGTGCATAGATATTTATGATTGTCATCTCTTCCTGTTGGATTGTTCCCTTTACAAGGATGTAGTGTCCTTTTTTGTCTCTCTTAATCAGTGTTGGTTGAAATCCACTTGATCTCCAAAGAGGATAGCTACTCCTGCTTTTCTGGGGGTTCCTGTCGCATAGAGTAGTGTTTTCCATCCTTCTACTTTCAATCTATGAATTTCTTTTTGAATTGTGTTTCTTGTATGCAGCATACTGTTGGATTTTGCTTCTTGACCCATTCTGCCAGTCTATTTCTTTTAATTGGTGAATTGAGCCCATCAACATGGATGGTTATAACTGGTACTCATTGACTTATCATTTTCATGACTTTTTCTTTTTGTTGGATTCTCCCCCTTTACATGTAATTTCTTTTGCCACCCGATAGATTCATTCTGCTGTACTTCTTGGTGTTGTGAGCCTCATTGTCTGTTCCTAGGATATTATCTAAAATTTTTTGGAGTGCTAGTTTGGTATTCATGAAGTTCCTAAGGTGCTCTTTGTCATGAAAGTATCTTATTTCTGCATCAATTTTGAAAGAGACCTTTGCAGGGAACATCAATCTGGTTTTGAGACTGTTTTCCTTTAGGGCTAGAAATATGTCACTCCAAGCTCTTCTTGCCTTCAGGGTTTGTGTTAAGTAGTCTGCTGTGATTCTTATGGGCTTTCCTTTGTATGTGATTTGTTTCTTTTCTCTAACTGCTTGTAGAACTTTGTTCTTCTCTTGGGTTTCTAGAATCTTAACAATTATATGCCTATGTGTAGATTTTTTTTTGATCAAGTCTATTTGAAGTCCTATATGCCTCACTTATCTGTATGTCAAGTTCTTTTCCCCTGCTTGGGAGGTTTTCTGCCATTACTTCTGTGAACAATTTTTTTGTGTCATCTGCATTCTCTCCTGTTTCTTCATTGACTCCAATCAGTCTTATGTTATTCTTCTTTGCATTGTCTAGAAGCTGCTGGTTTGCTTTCTCATGGTCCCTTATAATTTTGAAGCAATTTTTCTTTTCCTAGTCACTAATTGCAATCTTATATTCTATATCTGCAATTCTGTTCTCACATTGGCTCCTTCTGCTGTGTAGACTTTTGATGGAGTTTTTAATCTCCTGAAAATCTGTTTGTATCTGTTTTATGGATTCCATTTGTTTTCTATGTTGGTATTCCATCATGTTCCTCAGCTCCTCTATTTTTTTATCTGTTGTCCTCTCTAGATTTATTAATCATGTCTTGCACTATGGGCACAATCTCTGCTGTTATCTGAGAAATTATTTCTGATTTCATTTTTTCCAGATCCTCTTTTTTGCCAGTTCAGGGAATCCAGGTGTTTGAGTATCAGATTGTTCCATCTCCTTTCCCTTTGGAGTTGCTGTAGGTGATCTGGAAGTCTGTTTTTGAGACTTGTTTACTTGTCTTCTCATTTCAATGGGGGCGGTGCTTTTGGTGCCTGCATGGCTCTCTTCCTCTGTGCTGGGAACTGTGGAACTGTGGTCCGGAAGCCTCTACCTCTGGGCTGGGAGCGGTGGAACAGTGGCCCGGAAGCCCCTTCCTCTGGGCTGGGAGCAGTGGAAAGGCAGCCCAGAATCCCCTTCCTTTGGGCCGGGAGCAGTGGAAAGGTGGCCAGGAAGCCCCTACCTCTGAGCTGGGAGTGGTGGAACTAATTTACTACTTTTGTTAATTTGTTTCAAAACTTGAGCTCTTCAATTCTCAGTTTCCATATTTGTTAATGGAAAGATGATGATAGTAATAGTACCTACCTCATTATTCTCTTATAAGATGAAAATATAAAATCCAAAATAAGCACTTTGCACAATGCACAATGTGAGAACTCAGTAAAAGTTGCCCACTTTTAGGACCTCAAAGTCGCAATCTCTAAAAGTTACCTAATTAATGAGTGCATATTAGGAATACAGAATAGTGAAGTTCATTTTGGAACATTGGTTCATTCATATAAAATATCTTGATCATTTTCAATCCCTTTAGCCCCTCTCCCTATCCTCCTCCCTTCTCCTGAACCTCTTCTCTACTCCAGAAGTAAAGTGACTAATATTTAATTATTCATCTTTTATCTCACCCAATGTGCATACAAATAATTTTATTTAATTTCAATACTTTTTCCCTCAGAGTCAAACATAGTTGACCTTCTCTGAGAACTCTTAGACTTGTCCTTTTTTCATCATGGTGGGATTTTTTTGTTTTGTTTTTTGCTCTTCAGAGTTAATGATTTATACAAAATGTTACTGGCAGTTCTTAGAATATAATCAATCTTTTTTTTCCTCCAGGGGACTCTGAATAGTCCAACTTTCTTTTCCTCACCATAAAGAGACTCTGCCTGGAGCCTGCCATGGTGACACATTCCTGTAAGCCTAGCACTTGGGAGGCTGGGACAGGAGCATCACTAGTAGTTTGAGGCTAGTCTGGGTTACATAGTGAGTTCAAGGCCAGTCTGAACTACAGAGGGAGATCCTGTCTCAAAAACATAAATGAATAAGTAAATGCAAAATAGAGAAATAAAACAGACTCTGCCTAAAATGGCAGACTTTAAAAAGCTTTCTTATTTTTCTAGCATAAATTACATATAAACTACTACCATATCATTATTTATCCAACTGCAATGATATAATTCATATATTATTTTGCCTCCATCATCATTCTATTGGAAGAGGAATGTACTAAATAGAGGTGAGCAAGAAAATATAAGACTGCAAAATAAAGAACTGCTTGTATATTTTGACATTCTTTGATAGTTTAATTTTATTTGCTGATAGACTTTTTTTCCAAGAGCCTGATTTCATAGTAGCTTCAATAACATAAAATTCTAAGAACTTACCTTTACTTTGACACTCTCAGGGTATTACTATGACATATGACTTTCTAAACTTTGGCACCACCCGCAATACTACCTCAAACACAGATACAAAAAATGTAATAGAATGGTGGAAATCAAGTTAAGACTCATTTCAAGAGTGAGTAACTCTCTTAATGTTATTTTCCAATGTTTCCATTTAATGAAATGTGGCGATGGTCTAACTAATCAGTTCATAGTGGTCAAATACTAGAAGATAAAGGAAAGCAAGAAATCTTGATGGTTCAATCAATTTTAATAAATTTACTCTGAGAACCTGACCAGTTTTATATATATATATATGTTATATATGACCATAATTATATATGTTACATATATATATGTTCTATATAGCATATGTGTTCTATACATGGCCACAATCTGATAAAAACAAAATCAATTTCCATATATTTTATCAGTTGTACCTTAATGCTAGTAAAACTTTCTCACCCATCCTTACCACACTTTATGATAGTTTGTAAAAGCTCTTCTACATGAAATTTCTTAAGACGGATATAATAAGAACAGCTTTGTATCAATTAGACAACTTTTACCCCTCTTTTTTTTCTCTCAGGACTGGGGATTGAACCCAGGTCTTTCACACTCTCCTACATCCCTAGCTATTTTTTTTTTTTTTTGTGGGCTTGAATTTGAGATCCTTTTGCCTCAGCCTCCCAGAGTTCTGGGATTACAGGTATGCTCCCCACACATAGGGCTATATGTCTATTTTTAGGTAACTGTATGATTCCCCCATGCAGAGAATTATATTTAATAAAAATTTTTAAATTAGGATGTTTTTATCTGATTGAACAAAGTCACTATGCTTTAAAGAATTTATTTGTTTGGGTCATTGTTTGGAAATACATATTTGTCTCCAAACATTTAAATTTGCCTTTTCTGCAGCTCTTTATAATATGACCTAATTCAATATATGCAGAAATGAAATAATGATGTTGTGTTACCCCAATACATGAATATAGAATTTAAATTGTTCCCTTATATAACTGCGAATTTATTATACAGATTACCATTGTGATAGATGTAATTATGGCCTCATGGGAGCAGAAATCCCATATATGACTTTTACATTTATCTTTTATTCCAATCTTTTTTTTTTTTAGATAGGGTCTCACTATGTAATTCAGGCTGGCCTTGAACTCGTTATGTAGCCCAGGCTGGTCTCGAACTCACAGTGATCCTCCTGCCTTAGCCTCTTGAGGGCTAGGATTACAGGTGTGTGCCACCACACTCAGCTCGTTCCCATCTTACTACCAGGAGTAAATTTTGGTGCAACAGGAAAAAAAAAAAGACACATCAGAAAGACTTGGGTTACATTCCATAGTTGGAGAGAAGTCATGGCCAAGATAGAAATACTCCACTTTCTCCAAGGCCTTTAAGCCTCAGCACTTTCCACTGATTTAGTTCCCTGAGTCCTCTATTTAGCCTGTGTTGCTTCTTTTCATTCCCATTGCAAATATTCAACCTCTGTTCTCTTACTGAAAAAAATTTGTTTTTGGAGTCTCACATGTTAGAAGCTTAATTAGAATTTCTACATCCAAGAAAAAAACCTACATAAACATTTCCTTCTTTCTTTTGCCCAATCTTACCCAGCTTTCCTGTTTCTTCCTGTAACTCATCACTACTTCCTGAAATTAGAGGTCACAATCACATGGAAAATACCTCCTTCCTTATCTCTATTAAAACCAAAATTAATAAAAATTACCCCCCATGATACTTGCTTAAGAAATAGTATACATTCAGTAAATAGATTTTTAAAATTTTTGTCACAGAACATTTTCAACTTTCAAAATAGTGTTTTTATTTAATGAATAAATCTAAAATTTCCCTAAAGCAGCCTGAGGTTACTTAAGAAAGAACTATCTTTACTTTTTAGGCACACTATTATTTCAAAGGAACAATGTCATAGGAGGGAGGTGGAACCAAGAGAAGGCTCTGGACTTCTGGTGTTGCACTCTGAAGACACAACAACCCAGTATGCCTACAGCCACTTTTGAGCTTCAGGTTAAGCTCTGGCTTCAGACATTCTCAATGTATAATGAAGTGCACAATGTTATGTGCTTCATGGGTGCTTAAGCAATATTTGTGGGCTGGCTTAATTGAGCTATATTTGCAAAATGGCAAGGATGTGAGGAAACTTTCCTACCTAAAAAGAAAGCATTCACAGTGCTAGACATTTGGTAGGCAAATAAACAGTATATTTTCAGCCTAAAAGGAAAAATACTCAAGTCCTCATCCAATAGGCCTAGTGGTTAGGCAACCCAAATGTCAGCACCATGTTTCTGGAATTAATTTCAAATATCATAAATTGTGTGTCATCAACTTTCAGGACATTTCTTTTCTTCACTTATGTTCCCATTCCCTGCTCCAACTTCAAATTCAGAAAACGTAAGCAATAAATCTTAATCTCACATGTCTGTTGAGGTTTTCAAGTGAAAGCAATGTGTCAAACAGTGATTTCAAAAATCAAATTCAATAGTGATGCATTGGACAGTGTAATGAGAAGAAATTTCCATATTCAACAATGCATTTACAGAGTGCAAACAATTCAGGAATTCGCTCTTGACTGTCATGCCACAACTTCATATACTGTATCTAAATATGAGACACTTGTAGGAAAATGGATGCATGTGGAAAATATAATGTTAGGTGAAATAAATCAGATACACAAGTAAATACCACATGGTATCTCTCATTTTAGAAAGGCAAGGTACAAGAAAGAGCAAATTTAAGGGTGGATAGAAACAAACAAGGAGATCTTTTGCAAGTGGGAAGGGGTCCAGGAGAATGAGGGTGGGGAGATGCGATAAAGAGAAGGGGAACTAAAAATGATTTGAGATGTGTCACCTGTGCCAAATATCTACAATGAATGTAAACATTATACATCATATACATGAACTGAAGATAACAATAAGAATGAAAATGAGGAAAAGGGACTTAGAGGAGAGAGGAACGTGGGTGGGAAGGGGGAGGGGATTAAAAAAGAATCAAGCTGTGTTAAGTGCAGGCACTTACTCCCTAAGATGAATGTAAACTCCATGTACTCCAAACATGTACTAATAAAATAAATTTTTTTAAGAAAGGTCAAAGTGCTTCTCTAATATCTCAAGGATAGATGTGAACTTATGCCCCAAATACATCTTTAAGTTTTAGAAAAATAATAAATTTGAGATAGTTTCTTCCTTCTGTCAGCATTTAATTGCATTGCAGCTGGATATCAGGCATACATGATTTAGGCTCTAGAATCATCATTAGATATGTAGTATATTTTAGGAGAGTTTTCTTTTGTTTGAAATGATTCCCTTGGGTTTTTTTCTTATTTTTTTTCTACCCTCACTTCTTGCAAATGGCAAGTTGGGAACAGGTGATTGATGTCAGAAGTGTAGTTGAGACCTCATGAAGTTCAAAGTGAACTCTTTCATTCTAAAAATTCAGTTTATTGCTTTACCTCACTAGTGTTATGTTAACAAAATGGTGTTAGATCATAATGTATAGTGAAGCAACCCTACCTTCCCAGTATACCTGCTACACAGTTTTACCTTTACAGTGGATGTCATCATGGTTACTAAGCTAAACAATAAGAATTGTTATCAAGTGGTGAAGTAGAGAGCAAAATAGAAAAACACGGCAAAAATCATTTTATTTGGTGAAATGTGTAACTACTCCAACTAATAGCCAATAATCGAGTTCTATTTTGCAAGGTGGTGGAGCTATAGGATTATTATTTTTATTATGCTGATGACAGAGTAAAAGCAGCATACGTTTTACTGAGTTTCAGATGTGAAGTGCTTTTTCTTCAATCCAGAATAAACTCTGGAAATTCTCTAGTCTAGTACATTTATAATATAGTTGAGGAAATGGGACTAGAAAAGTGAAGTGAAATGTTCAGTGTTTATTGGGAATGTCAAGTTTCTAGCTCTCACCATGCCATTCTAAAGAGTCTTAACCTTTTTCTTAATATTTTACAAAATAACTGTGGTCTCTCTGTATCCATTGCTCTTCAGTAAATTTGTTTTTTCATTACACGACTGCAAAACTGAGTTCATCCTAATTTTTTTTGTAAATGTTGCCTTACATGGCAAATTACTATATATTTCTCCAATTTAATTATGAGCTATGAGTTGTAAGACTAGTAGTTCAAAGTGATGAGAAAACTACTCGAAGTCTACTGGGAAAGTAAAGGGAAGAGTAGTATTCTTTCTCCTAAAAATAGAGAAGAAAACAAAGCCCACAATTTTCAGTGGCATATGTATTGGCAGGAGGTGAGAGAGAGTAGTATGTTAGGTGTCTAATTAGAACTTAAAGGAAGGGAAGGGGGTTACAATGTGGAGGTTGAGACTCAGTCTTCATTTCAATGTTCACAGTTCTCAGCAGACAGCTGGAAACTTGCCACAGTACAAGGGCCTTAGAATCAGGCTAGAAGACATTGAAGAGAATTTAACTAAAACACCAGGAGGGGATGTGGTTAGCAGCACTGAAAAAGCAAAGGACTCTGACATTAACTTTGAAAGGTATCATGCTTCCATTTTGTTGTACAGATTATTTATACAATATTTGGTAATTCATATATATATGTATACATATATATGTAAAATTTATACATATCCTTTATCAAATAATGTAACTGTAGATATCAAAATATAGCTTACTAACATACAAAACCTAATATCTAATTATTCTGATCATTTAATTCACTATCTTCAACAGGTTTAAACATAACTAAAATCAAGATATATATAATAAGAAATACTTAATATCTTAAACGTAATTCTATTTTATTATATAACATTGGTTTATAGAATGATAATATGTTGACTAGGTAATGTGTTTGCATTTTTCTTTTTTATCATTTAGAGTGTTACTAAATTTTTCTTTTCAAAAAATCATCATAGAAATTGCTCCCTTTTAATAGGCATGTACCATAAGTCAAACAATTTATAATATTTCTAAATTTTATCAGATCTTTTGAGGTATTATTTGATTCATTTTATAAATAAGGAAATTTATACTCAGGGATTAAGTGCCTTCTTCAAGGTCATAGCTCATTAATGGCAAGGAAGCACTGAATTAGGTATGCCTAGTTCAAAGCAGGCTGTCTTCCCTACAACACACTACATTTCTGCTGTGATAAATATCTGTGTACTTTTTATATCTGAGATATTATCATATATTTTCAACCGAAGATGAGTATTTTAAAATTATTTATTACATACACCAAACTGTTTCCAATGTGGGTGACATCAATATAGATATCAATGCACAGTACCACCATACCCAACACTTTACAGAAGGAAATTGATTTGATGTAGGAAAAGGGGTTTCAAGTCAATGAGTGACAGAGAGAAATCTTTCTGATGTAAGTAAAACAGTATGCATCTACCTTGTGTAGCACAGTTTTCTCCTTTGAAAATCTGATGATATTGTTCTCTATCTCCAGGTCTGACTAGGTTACCATGAAATTCTTATGAATTACAAATGTATACAGAATCTAGCATAATAGTAGATGTTTCAGGAAGATTCATTTAAAAGGAATGGATGTGGATTTCTTGCTTATGATGAAGATGTGAAATCTGGAAAGCATACCACTCTAACAATAAAACGCTGAATAATCTACAAATTCTCACTTTTCTTTAATCTAGACAGAAATGTCACAGCAACCAACTGGTATCAAGTGTGAAGAAAAACAGATTCCTGCACAGAGGGATGGCACATGAATACTGGCTCACCTGTGGCTGCAAGGGGAAGACAGTCACCAAAGAAGCAGGTATAAAGAATGCAATTATTTTTAATGAATTGTTAAGGGCCAAGTGTGGGATTGCATGACAGTACCTAAACCTGGATGGCCACAGAGAAGAGGAATTTACACACACACACACACACACACACACACACACACACACACACACTCAACTCTTACAGATAAATTTATGACTCAGACCTAATGGAGTGAAGCCATCACAGTGGGGAAGGCTTGAAAGCAGGTCCAGTTCCTTTACCTGTAAAGAGTACAAGTCCTAAACCCTAGGGAGAAAGGTGGCAGATTCTATTCCCTTATTCCCTCCAGGGTACCTATGTAGATCTACTGCAGTTGGGGAAAGGTAATAAAATAAAGTCCTCTGCTTTCAGGGGAAGGGTAATAATTAGTTCTTGGCAAAAACTATTAGAGGTTTGTCCTGCACCTAAGAGAGAGGCAGAATAACTACACAAGCCCCACTCCCGTGACTCAGTGACATAGGTTCTGTGAAAACTGAAGTTTATTCAGGAAAACAAAGAACTCCTCCCTACTGGGTACCAACAGGCTAAGGAGCACTTAGTAAGAAGCAATAGCAGTACACACCTAGAAGGCCAGAGCATGGAGAGATAGGCTTTCTGATGTACACATGAACAGAGAAAGTCTAAAGTTGAGGGTAAAGCATGAATATTGATAAAACCCCCAGTAAACGAATCCGAATTTTAAGCACAAGGAAATAGAGAAATCTGAAGATGGTAGTAAACTGGGGGTAACCACAGCAACAAAATAATCCAGTTTATCTCCTTTTAAAGTTACTTAACCTCCCACATAAACTAGTAAATCAGCTGAAGTAACATGACAATTTCAAGACACAGATACTATTTCTTTCAACTTGTATGGTTCTGTATATTATGTCTGACATTCAAAATGAAATTCTGAGATGCCTAAAAATTACAAGGAAAAAAAAGACCACTTTCAAGAGACAAAGCAATCAACATAAACAGCCTCAAAGATGACTTAGATGTTGAAACTATCAGACACAGAATTTAACAAAACTATGATACATGAAAGGGTTTAGTGAAAATATGAAAAACATACATGAACAAATGGGTAATTTTAGCAAAGATGTTAACTATAAACATTTCAAGTAGACATGCTAAAAATGAAAACAGTAATAGCTGAAGAATACTTTTAGTATTCACCTCATTCAACTTCAAACATCTGAGAAAGGAGTCAGTGGAAATGAAGATAGGAAAAAACATGATATAAACTGAAACATGAAAAGAGAATGAGAACACACACACACAGCACACTCCAAAACAGAGCACACAAGGGCAGTAGGATAATATTAAATAGTCTATCACACACGAAATTGCATTTACAAAAGAAGAGAACAAGGCAGAATAAATATCTAAAGAGATAAAAACCAAGAACTTCCATACAATAATGAAATATGTTGAGTTACATTTTCAAGAAGTTCCTACAACACCAAAGGTCTTTAATCCTGACCTGACATTATTGTTGACAGATATTCCATAAACACAGGCACACACACTAATATCAACAACAAAAATCCCAACCCTGTACATGTTTCATATTTAAACTTCTGAATAACAAAGATGAAGAGAAAAGTCATAAAAGTGGCTAGAGGAAACCTACAATGAAGCAAAGATAAGAAAAACAGGAGACCTCAGAAACTATGTAAACCAGAAGACAATGGAGTCATATCTTTACAGTGCAGAAAGAAAGAAAGAAAAAACCCTATCAACCCAGAATCCTGTGCCCAGTGTAAAAATCTTTCAAAACTAAAGAAGAAATAGGGTTTTGTTGTTGTTGTTGTTTTTTCCCCAAAGAGAATCAATTACTGGAAGTCCTGAACTATAGAAAACATTAGGGGAAGTTCTTTGAGCTTCAGTTCTTTATACCAGATAGAAACAGGAATTTGCATAAAGAAATAAAAAATCCAGAAAAGGTTAAACTGAAGATTATTTTTAATTACTCTAAAAAATAATTGACTATCTAAATATAAATAGTAGTAGTGAATATAGGGAAAAGAATAGATGTAGAAATATAATAAAATATAGTATTATGGTAAGTTTACATTATGTGTGAAAAAATATATGGCAATTATAACCGCAATACACTATCTGGGACATTATACAGTGAAGCGACTGAAAGTTTCTTGAAGGTACACTCTCATTAATTGAATATGTGTTGAAAATTTTCATTGTTGTTCAAACCCATAAACTTTAAAAAGGTAAATTTTACTCTGTATATAGTATACCTCAATATATCCTGATTTTTATTTATTTTTATGTTCATTAAAAATAAAGTTTATGTTAATATGTTTTTTTTTTTAAGAATCTTTTTGGTTTATGTCTTATATCGAGTAACTACTTTGAAGATGACGATACACAGTGTAATAATTATTGTTACTCTCTTATTATTCGGTCATGAAAAATTTGTTTTATTTTCTAATGAAGTAAAAAATTCCTGGCTTTTAGAAAATGAAATTCTCATGCTCAACTTACCTGTTTACCCTCTTTACTTTTCTTCTTCTTGCTGCATCATTGTTCTGGTAAATGATTCTTAAAAAAATCATCTTGTGTTTTCTAATCCCACTTTTGCTTCTTACCTTGTTTCTGGGATAATTTCTAACATTTAATGTTGGAGACAACTCTGTATCTTCAAGTCAGAGGAAATACACACACACACACTTCAGGAATTAATCTTTTTTTTTTTTTGGTACCGGGGATCGAACTCGGGACCTTGTACTTGCGAGGCAGGCGCCGGAACCACTGAGCTAAATCCCCGGCTCGGCTCCCACACTTCAGGAATTAAAATATGTATAGAGCCATGGAAATTTTAAATCTGTCATACAGAAATGGAACTTCTTCTGGCTATAAGTTGTAGATATCAATATATAAGGTGGCAAAGCTGACGAAGATCACACCACTTGTAACTAATCATTGAGTATGTGATGCAATTAAGATACCCTAAATGATATATTTGTGTCTTATTATATCATTGTCTATAGCTATTAGTTTTGTTTCATAGGTAAGGTCAAATGGTTTGAGTAAAACAACTTTGATCATAAAAACTGGCACTCTCACTGTTCCCTATACTCACCATCGTTCTTTCTGCTTGCAGGGCCTGCCCACACGCTATTTTTGCTATGCAACTTCTATGCTGTAGGTGCTTTTGTGGAAGATTTAAAAATCATCTCTCCACTCCAGACTCGGGAGATGAAGTGAAAAAGTAGCCTCTTCTTGGTAGATGTAAATCCAGAGCTGTAAATCTTGGCAAGTGCAGACTGCCCTCATCTGAACTAGAAAGAAGGGCAATACCAGGACACCACTGCTAGGCCAATACCAGGACACCACTACACATATACACCATGATCACAACACACTACACAACATATATATATATATATATATATATATATATATATATATATATATATAATGATCAACCTACAGTAAGGATCAGCCATAGTACAGTAATTTTAGTTTTGAGGGACAGGCCTAGGAAAGAGACCATTGCATTTGTATAGAACCTGTACAGTGTACAGATTGAGAAAATTCCAATTTTCCATATTAGAGAGTGGGAGAAAGGTAGCTGACCAAGGTAATAGGGCTATTAAAGCACCTCAACCCCAAGCCATCCCTTAAGATCACCCCTTCATCCTACCTAGAATGCATTAAATCATCCTCCACAACCACACTTTTGCTTGGTTACCTCATATATTTCCTCTTGGCATAAGTTTAACTGTCAGTTTCCAGGGAGTATACGATTAACATTGATCCTCCATTCCAAATAAAGCCCCCAAGTCTATGCTTTTATATCAGTAGGAATTTTCTTACAGACAAATATTAAATTTGATATTGTGCCGTTTTTGGGTTCATATGCAGTATCTGTGGCTCCTTTAAACTTTGCTTTCCAAGACATAGGCACACTTACACATTTCTAGACCATAAGCCCTAGAATAGCAGAAACATTGTTTTTTTCATCATTTTACCCCAGAGACTAACAATGCCTGGTAAATATTTAGTGTGTAAATATATTATCATTAAATATGTGCAGGATTTTTGTTAGATTCTTTAGCAAACTTTGTCACACACATATATGCATCTGTATATAGTTTGATATCGAATGTTATGAAATTTTTCCTTTTAATAACAATCAGTTTAAAGTTGAATATGGGTAACTAGGATGGCAGGGATGTGTACTATACATAAATAATTTTTTTTTTTGGTGCTGAGGATCAAACTCAGAACCTTGAGCTTGCAAGGCAGGCACTGTGGCACTGAGCTAAATCCCCAGCCACAAATGATACTTTTATTTGGACACATCTTACTTGAATTTGGTCCCTTTTACAATGGTGATTTTAATTTTCTGCTAATAAGTTTTGGATATCATGTTGGGTTGGTTGGTTTACTATAGAATAACCAATCCATTCCTTTTGTAATAATAAGCAATGATCTTTAACGGTGTCACTGAACTATATTAATTTGATTCATCTTTCAAAGTGAAAAGTTATGTACTGTCATTATTTCACTTGCAGTGTGGGGCTTGGGGTTTCATTTACAATTATCATTGTTACTAGAAATAAAGAATGAATAATCTCATTCCACTTACCAAATAGATTCGTCCATAAGTACCAAGGCCAATGGTCTTATCTAGTGAGAATATTCCAGTTGGATCCTGCAAAAAACATAGAATAAAAATTGTCAATTTTTCTGGTAAAATTCCAATCTGCCTTGTTTCTTTAGAATTTACATTGGAAGAACCTAAGCATCATTTACCAAAAGAATAGACATGCCAGAATCTCCTTGGACCGAGTGTGGTCATTTGTAAAAGACAAATAGTGATAGAAGCATTGGAAATTTTGTAACTATGCATAAATTTAAACTGCATACAGTTATGAAAAGCTGAGGTATACTCATGATACCATTAGAAAGATAATGGAAATCAGTTCATTTACTTGCTATTGAAGTAATCTTTTAACATCTATTTTTGAGTGCTAAACAGACTGGTAAAAAGCTTAAAACACAGCAGTAAGGACTAGATATTGAATACAAAGTCTAGTTGGTTTATTTATATTACATCAACTCTAAAAGAAATATCATCTCAATATGTGAATAACAATACAAGATAATGACATTAAAAGAGCATCATTTAAAAACACTACAGAGTGTTGGTTTTGTTTTTTTAAGTTCATCTTTGCAACAGTTGAATGCCTTTTCATGGCACAAATGATCTTTTTCTGAGACTGAAGTTTAAATATGGCATCGTAAGAAAGAAAATATAACATTTATGAACAGCATCCTAAGATTTCCATATTCATCTATAAGCATTATCTCCTTACCTTTAAATATGGATATCTTTTCCTTGTTTGCCACAAAATATGGTTCCCTGAACTTTATCACTGTTGGAACCTTTAGACTAACAGTTCATTTTAGCAACACTTATATATGAGGTGTGAAGAGATACCAATTTATTTTCAGAATGGTAAAACATAGGTAAATTCTTTGAAATTCACATTACTTATAGAACATGAATGTTTAATCCTCTTAGAAAACGTTTTATCACGGAAAAATGTGAGCTAAATAGAAAGAATATTGAATATAGACAACATATAGAATGAAATTATAAGTTTAAAACTGGCAAGATATTCATGTAATCTAGCAAAACTGTCATAGAAACATGACACAGTTCTGGGATTACTTCGGTGAACAAGTATTTCAACAAGTCAGATAATCAGGAGATTTAAGTTTTAGCCCACCTTTTCCAATAATTAACTATATAGCTCTGGGTCAATTTTTTACTTTCTCCAGGATTTAGTTTTCACATAAAGTGAAAAGTCCTATGTTAATTGATTTCTCAGCTCTAAAATTCTATATGAAAAAATCAGATTCTACTATTCTAAAATGTAGATGTTTTCAGTGGATTGATGCAAACATTGTTAAAGTAGCAGCCCAGCAGCTTACTTTCTCAAAAAAACAAAACCATCAAAATTAATTTCACAATAGATTAAATTATAATTATTAACAAATAGTTCAAGGAGTATATGCCTCATGAAAACGTGTACATTTTTAAATGACCTTTTTAAGGATTTGAGAAGTAAAAATAGATTGTTGCAGTGCCATTGATATTAAGCATATAACTTTTGTTGTAATTCATTGCAAGATATATGAGGAAAAGTCAAGCAATAAAGGTGTTACTAAGCACCAGATTAAAAACTTTAACACTTTAACATATTTCTTTGAAGGATATTATGGAGAAATGTTAGACAAATAATTCTGGAGAAACAGCATTTCAAAAGAATAAACCCACTAGGTGATGCCTATTAGTAAAGTATTCTTTGTTGCAGTTAAGGCTGAGTTTTAGCTGAAAAAGATACCATATATTTGAGAATTACTGTATTGTCTATTCAACCTTTATTTCTTAACCTTTGAACATGATCTTGAATTTCTTTATCCTGTTCCTAGATTTTAATAACATATGCACCTTATACTCATATTTGAACTCAGTTATCTAATTTCTCAAAAGAGAAACCAAGAGAAATAATAGAATAATAAACTTCTTGTGAAAATTATGGAGGCCATATTTTATCTATATTCATCTTAAATGGAAATTTTTTCCTACTCACAAATAATCAAACCATCTGAATTCCCTTCATGCTTACTTTTAATAAAATAATTTTTTAACTTTCCTGTTTTGAAAGGCATCTTAACTTAGAATTTATCTATTCTAAGACTATAGTTTTCTTTGGTTTTATGTAATTTTTTTATTCTGCATCTCCATGCTACTATCTTTCCAGGCTAAATGGTTGGCAAATTGAGAAAAAAGAAGGAAGGAGCTCTGGTAACTACTAAGTTAATAATACCCAATATTTATATTATATTTTCCATTTTTAATCAGAGCAAGTATATTCTGGGCTCCCAAGGTAGGAAGCATTGAAGAGCAACTCTGTTTTGGGTCACTACGAAATTAAAAAGTCCACATTAGACGTATCACCATATTATGTGGTCCTCTCTTCTGCCCTGCCATCCTGAGATAAGAAAATCAGAGAAGGAAAACATTTCTGTCTATCATTGTTATATCAGTGTGGAGCTTATCTGAATGTTTGGTGTGCTTTGGCATCTCATTTGGATAAACACAATGATCAGTGAAGTAGAATCCCCAAATTCTAAAGCTTTTTCTTAAAAAGAGATATTACTAGAAGTTTGTTTTAAGACATTTCTGAACCATAGTAGTTTGGACAGATATTTCTGCCATATTTTTTATGTAACTATAAGATATCTCCTGAAATTTAACAGTCCTACCTGTATGCCCCCTGAAGCCTAGAATTTTAGAAAGTTGTTTCTGTCTTCTGAATTCAAGAGAAGGAAAGAATGAGCCCGTTGATAGAACCAATTTTCATAAGGGTGGGCTAAATGGAAAAAAAATAGTACCACTAGAAGGCAGTGTTTGCTGGTCAAGGGAGAAGGCTTTAAAGCTGATTCTGATCTACGAACCTAAATACGGCAATGTTTAGGAAGATAATTGAACCAGGAAGTGGTCAACATAGGTAACAAGAAATTTCAATTTTAGGATAATAAACAAGAAGAATGAATGAATGTATGTCAGTAGTCAGGCAGTAAAAAGAAGGATATTACACACTACCAAGAAGACAGCAGAGGCTTTTCTTCTTTAATTTTTAATATTAGCAACAGTGATTTTTATGAAAACATTATCTAGAGAGAGAACCTAAACATGGTGGATAAGATAGGATAACTGCAGAGAAACAGAGATAGTAGGAGAAATGGGCCTCACAATTCAAGTGGAGAGTTTAGAAAAAAAAGTCTCTTTCTGTAGATCAGTACTTCTCAAACAGTGCATTTCATGGACTCTCCCTACATGAGAATCATCTCCTTTGGACCTAAAATGGAATTATTAATTCAGAATTTCCTGGGGTGAGTCCCTCAGATCCCCAGATGATTCTTATACAATGTATTTGTGTGTCAGTTTATAAAATACACTGCTCTAGAAACTAGAAAAAATACTTAAAATAGACAAGGAGAATGTCAAGCTGAGGTGATGCTCTATATGTAATGAAGGATAGGCTGAATGTTGAAATCTTTGTGGACTTAAAAATAAAAGTGCTTCCCACCAGGAGCTGAGGGACATGGTAAAGAAGGAAGTTTCTTATGATTGAATGTGGAAAGCAGGTTTCCTGGGTGGTAGAAGACCAAGAGAGTGGGCAGGTATATTTAAATATAAACCAAATATAATTCAAATATATGTTTGGATCATATACTATTTCAGATTACTGCCACTACTGCCACTGCCACTGCCACTACTGTCCTCCAGGAATTTCTAATCCTGACCCCATTACAGATTAGGACTACACATGACAATGTCAAATACCAAGGGCACAGCCATTAGAAATGTATTACCATACTGGGTATGGAAGGTGAAGGGACAATCACAGTGAAAGACTTGCCAGATTTGGAGATGAAGAAATAGTTTCCAGTCCCAATGTTTGAGTGACACAGGCATACTTGTGAAATATATATATATATATATATATATATATATACACACACACACACACACATATATATATATATACATGTATATATATATGTGGGGGGAGTACACACCTCTGGGTATTGCTGGTGGGTAAGGTGGAAAAATACACAAATACACACTCACATATTCTAAAGATATGTGTAAAGATATAAGGTTTTACAATTCTCTGCACTTTCATGTTTACTTTTCACCCATAGGAAATACTTATTCAATAGAAAATTGGGAAAAATCACAGCAGCCCATTAATTAAAAAGCATGATGAACTTGACCTATTATTTGTTCATAGTTATGTTGGCTCTCTCATTTTATGTCTCTACGCATTATTGAAAAAACATAATTATATAAAATTAACTCTTATTTGTAAAAGTTATGTCACTGTATTCCCCCTCCATGCTTTCCCAACTTTCATTCCTGCTTAATATTTCAGGTTAGGAATTATTACCTATCTGATAAAAATACCAAGTAATGTTCCCTCACTTTCTTTAAATCCCAATTTGTGCAGCAAACTTCCTGTCATAAGGGTTTTTGCATTATGGTCATTTAGCTACGGAGCACATAATTTATCAATCTTAAACTAGACTCATATTTAATTATACTGTACTTCTATACTCTGGAAAGTTCTTTTTTGATCAATTTGACTGTCTAAGGTTTGAATTGTCCTCATTGTCTGGCTGTTGCTAAAATGTTATACTGTACTTGGTACTGATGCCAATATTCTGAACCTCATATGTGTCCTATGGAAGGTAATTATTGCAAGGGATTCCACCACATGCAGGTTTCTTTACTTGCTCTGTCATTTCTCCTTTGCATCAAATGTAAACTTTTACACAATTTAGATGTCGTTTTACTGCTCCAAAGACTCAGGAAATAAGTCAATCCAAGATTGAAGAATCCAAGATTACTGAAATATACGTGAGTGACCAAAACAACAATAACTTTCAGATCTTTAAAATTAAGACATAAAGGAAATTCTGAAGGGGATGCTGCTCTTCTGGCAGATTTCTTAGGATTTGAGTCTGGGTGTTTGGGGAGAGGGGAGAATTATGCATAATTAACTTAGATAGTGAGAACAAATGGCTCCTGCATAAAATTTAGAAATTTAGGAACTTTTAGAAGCTGAGAACCTTGTGAAACATTTACAAAGTTTGTAAAATAAAGCCTAGCACCAGTGCTGTAAGGTTTTGTGTTTTCTTTTTACTTCCTTTACACTACAAACCAACCTCATGTTTCTCCTTTCTCCACTCACTTCACCCGCACACAACCTCCAGAAATCCAATATTCCACTGAATTGTAATGTAAAGATTGTAGACTTTCTGCTTATCTTCTTGGGCTTTTTGTGTCCCAGGGCCATGACTGGGTCAGTTAGTCTAGGGCATCCCCCCCCTACCATTTTTTTTGTGGAAATAACATTTTTATTTTTCTCCTTGGGTTTAGAGTTCCTTTCCCTATCATTTCCATGAGGTTTCCCATTCCCCTCTTTAGTCATTTTTAGAAAGGGGCTTATTTCAGTTTGTCTATGTGTGGTTTCACATATCTGCCCTAGTTTGCTTTTTACTCTTCCTCTACTATACACTGAGAATGCTGAAGGAGGATAACATTTCATTCTTTGATGTTACACTCTTACTGGGAAGCCAATCTGTCTGAATATGAGAATTCTGTTTAGAAAGGGAATCATCAACTAAAACTTTCATATTCCAGAAATCTTGTGTACACACAGGAAGGAAGGGATTTCAGGTATATGCAGGGTGGGAACTGATGAAATTTAATAAGCTCTGTGACCTTTATTTTATGAAACTATATCAATGATCACAAGTCTAATGTTTGTAACTCAATTTTGTATTGAAATTTGTTTTGGTAATGTTTGCAAACAATTTGCTAAAATGTTACACGTGTACATCACTTCCTCTCACCACATACACCATTCTAGTGTAAAATTATACAGGCAGGCTTTAAGAATGCCCAGCCTTTAGGGGTAAGGTGTCTGTCATCATCAAGGATACAATCTTTAAATTCTAAACAAGTGTAAAATTAAAGAAAGGCGACTTTGAATAGTCCTATAACTTCATGGTTAATAGTTAGCTTTTCCCAAAGCAAGCAGGCCACTGCTCTGAAATATAGATGCCTGGAGATCATTCCAGCAGAGTGCTTGCTTATTTCCCTTTCGGAGAGTCCAAGGGCTCTTTGAATTTAAGAGAGGGTTCTAGTGAAATGCCAGTCTAAAAAAGGAACTTAAAAAATGGATTTGGCTACATTTAGAAAATGTTCCACTCTTTAGGGCCCACTGCCGCTTCTCCTCCCCGACTTTGCCTCTTCCCTTTGCTCTGTGGTGGAGTTCAGGGAGGTCTTGGTCCCAGGAGGCAACTATTCGCCGCCCAGCCTGCTTCCAGGGTCCCCTCTGGTACCAGCCATTCTTTGGAAGTCACGTCTTAGCCTGGCTTGAGGGAGTCTGCTCCCTCCCCCGGTGCTAAAAGCCCAGGGAAATAAAGCACTTAGAGAGTGACAGACTCCTCTACTTACCGGCAAGTGGCCCAGATCTGCGATCTCCTTGTCTCTCCAGCCCCCAGGTCCCGCCATGACTTCTAGAGGAAAGGGAGCTGAGCGCAGGCAACTGAAAGTTGGGCGTGCTCTCTGCGAGTCTGAGGTGGAATCAAACAAGGAGTTGAAGTCTGGAGAGGGAAAGTGGGAGGGCGGGAGAAAGCAGTGGGGATCGTTTTTGTGGAGTGGGAGATAGAGGAGGAGAAAGTGGAGGGGAAAGAGCTAGGAGCGGAGGGAAGTCTGAGTTTGAGGGGCGGAAAAGCAGAAAGAGAGTTTGCCTAAGGCGAGAGACGAGTTTGAGCTTCAGTCCTGGAGACAGAGAAGCTAAAAGGGTGCTCCAAGGCGAGAGTGCAGTGTCCCTCCTGGCTGGATGCACCTCTTTCAGGGTGAGGAGTGGGGCGGTGCAAGGAGAAGGGCCCTGGAGGAACAGGATTGGCGCAGCGTCACTTCGCCAGGTGGGCAGCTGCGAAGCAGGGAGGCAGTCTAAGGGTCCACCGGCCGAGGAAGGTGCCAAAGGACTATAACGGTTTGTGAGCTGGCACTGGCTTTTCTGGACCTTCACACCGCCCCCTCCTTCTCGCCCCCTTCCTCCCGCCCCCTTTCAGGTCCTTTGCTGCTCCTGCCGCCCCCGCCCCCGCTGGCAAGAGTTCCACAGGAAACTTTTTCCAGGCAGCTGCTAGCCCCGGAAAACCGGTCCCACTCTGCACCGCTACCAGCATGGGCCCCACATTCTGCCGCAGTCCAAACAGCCTAGCCCGTGCCCTCTTGCCCCCCAGAAACTTTTCTAGCTGTCTATTTTCTCTTTCTGCTCATTTGATTTTATTGCTCAGTTTATTGCAAAACTTCATCGAGTTAGAAAAGGAAATGACTTGCCACCGGGTTAGGGATCAGACCTGTGCAAGCCCTGGTTCGAAAGGAGGAGTGGAGCCTTAGGGCTGCCACAGCTCAGCCTTTGAAGCTACTAGCCATGAACAGAACAGAACAGAACAGAACAGAACAGAACAGAACAGAACAGAACAGAGCAGAACGACTGGACAGAGCTCTGTTGAACTACCCTCCAGGCAGGTGGCATCTCCTTGCCCCAGGGGCTAGTAGTTAGTACCAGTCAGGAGCCACTGATGCTCACAGAAACTGCACCTGTGAACAAGTGGTTGGATTTAAGAGACACTGAGTGAACCTTTGCAGCCCTGGTTGCCCAGTTTCTGAATTTGCGACTCTCACTCGCTAAGGGAGGAGAAAGTTCCTCCATGTTCCTCAGTCTCCAGCGTTGAGACATGGTTTCATTCATTCCCTCATTCATTGAAAAATATTTCCTTTCGCCCAAGCTGTTCGCCTCCACTTGTCCTCAGAATAAAGAGGGACCGACAACACGGTTTAAAAGAGTGGGGCAAACAGGATTTAACCTTAAGTAGGGGCGCCCCTATTAAGCATTTATGTGAAAGGGTGTCAGTGTGCCAAACTAACCACTTCCTAAGCTCTTGTGCTGCAAATAGCACTTTAGAATAGGTCCTGAAGCTGCTTACTTTCTTGTAGTTCACAAACTGGGTTCCGTGTACCCAAAGGCCAGTGTGGGGAGCGCAATGTGAAGGGTTTGTTTCCTTTTCTTTTGAAATTAGGAAATATTTTGTGTCCTCTAAGAAAACTTATATGAACAAAAACAGTTCTTTCCACTGTCCTGGAGCTCACCATTTCTGAACCACTCTTGCAATTTTGTAATTATTTCCTTACATATTGGTGGGTTTTATTCATTTCATGTTAGTTTTAATACAGGAGTGACCTCTTTACATTCCTTAACCTCTTAGATGCCTGTGGGCTTTATATTAGACACAGACTGTCTCAGGAACCCAGTCACCCTAAATAAAGAAAATTAAGGACTACAGAGAAACTCAACCACTGCCTCCCCTCAAAAACAAAACTGGGTGCTCTGGATCTAATGTGCTCATTAATTCAAATATGATATATACCATTATAGAAATTATATTTTCCAAGAATTCAAAACTTGACAATTCCAACAAACAAAACCTTACCCCTTTTTAATATTTTAAGAATTTGTGGATGATCAGTAAACCTCTTCAGATCTTCCTAAATCTATTTCTGAAACTTAACCTTTCAGAACTAGAAAAGGACAAGTGAGCTCATTAATAAAAAGCTGCCATTTCAGATATACATCTAGTTTTTAGGACTCAAATCACAGAGTCAAAAAATACAACACGTAAGGAAACTCTGAAGATAATCTTTGCTATAGGGAAGTCATGTTCATAAATTACTTTAAAAAAATATGGTTTGCTGATAGTAGGGTGTGGGGAAGTGCCCAAGTGGCCCCCCACAGCAGACATTTAGTTTGTCTAAAGGGGCAACCCCAGACCAGGCAAAAGAATCCAGGCTAGATCATTGGGCTCTCTAGTTGCAAGACTTGGTGGGAGATTAGCAGCTTCCTGACTCCACAGGGATTAATCACATTGCCAGGTGGGACACCCGCTCCTCATAGCACAGGGTGGGGCAAGGAGGATGTTAACTGTTTGACAGAGAACCAATAAAGTTTTTTTTTTAAGTTATTGTTTTCAAGGAAAAAGGAAGCATGGAAGAGCACGGAAACTTTGTTCAAGTTGGCATTATGGGGATTTTTGTGCCTGGTTTGGGAAGATTGGCAGGGTTACCAAACTAGAAGGGAAATAGATTGCCTCCACTCATGAGGCTCAGCTTTGAGCACAACCTTGAAATAAAGTTTTTGCTTTCCATCTTCAGGATTTCGTTTTCCCTCATCCCCAAACCAGCACCTCCCTTTCCCCTTCTGACATGTTTGTTTTTTCTGTTTCCTGATCTCAAACTCCACAAACATAATCCTAGTCTTCCCAGGGTCCAGGAATTTATTAGAGTGTTTTTCACTCAGAAATGGTCTCTCTGCCAACATTTCATGTCCCACATTTATTCCTTCTCTTTCTCCTCCCATCCATCCTGTTATCTGAAGGTCCTGATCCCTTCATAATCTTTGATTTCTGGTATTTTTTAATAGCAAACATTACCAGATGTTTACTCTATGTGCCAGACTAAGTGTTTTGCATATATTGTCTTATTTAATTTTGTCAAAATTCTATCCAGGTTATTAATTATTATCCATATTGCATAGGTAAGGAAATTGAGGCACAGTGAGATGAAGTAACTTGCCTAAAGTCTCACATATAGTGATTGGGGGATCCAGGCTTCCAACTCAGCCAGTCTGACTCCAGAGCCCACTTGTCAATGACTGCTGAAGGGCTAGTGTGTATTTTGAGACTGTGTGAAGAGATGCCAAATTCAAAAAAGTCTTAGGGTGAGAGAGATCAGATGACATTAGCCCCTGAGCTATCCAGTTCTCCTTTCCCCCTTTCAGCCCTCAAGCCCTCCTAACAGAAATAAAAAGAAATGAGACCCAGTCATTGCCCAAGTGTAGCCAGGACTGCGTAAGCCAAGATCATCAGGTAGCTCTCACAGAGAAAAATCGTGGCTTTCAAGCTTAAGAAACTTCCAGAAAAAAATGACACTTTTCAATGCTTTAAAAAATTACAACCCATTCCTATTTCTCCGAGAGAAATTTATTGGCTGGGAACAAATCTTACTCAGTGAGGACTTGAAGGTGGCTGTGTTTGCAAAAAACCATGCTTACTAGAGCTCAGATACTAAATGGCATATTTGCAGCCAATTATCTAAGCTTGTGGGAGTGCTATAAACATGGCATCAAGGGCAAGGATCTGATTCCTCAGGGGGCCAGTTATACACTCTCTGTGTCCTTTGACCCTTGATAACACTTAGCCTCTTTCCAGTTAATATGCCTTTTACTGGACAAGAAACTTCAAAGTTACTACTTTAATCTTTATATACAAACAACTATATATTCATTTTTTCATCTAATTGGCTAATCACTATAGTCTGGAGAAATTATCCTCCAAGGACATTTGTATGTCTTGAAAAATGTATTTAAAAGATTCTTGGCTATTTCTTTTTTCTGACATATTTAATATTGACAATATATCTAAATACACATTTACTTAAATGGATGCATATTGAAGCCATACTCTAAAGTGAAATAAATAGGACACACATGCGTAAATACTGAATAGTTTCTCTAGTGTGAGAAACTGAAAGTGTAAATAAGGATTAAAACAATTAAAATGAATAATTGATAATTTGAAATAGGAAGAAAAGGTCCAAAGGGGTAGGGGAAGTGGGAGGGGAAGGGGAAAGGAAAGAAGGAAAAGGAAAAATTATGAGAAAAGAAAAAAATGGAAACAAAGTCTATGTAAATAGGGAAAGGTAGAGGGGATGAAGGGTGCACAGGTAATGGGGAAAAAATAAGAACCAAGATACATCATGTACAGGTACAAGCACCCAATGATAAATGTAAACATATTGTCTACTTAAAATGTTCCAATAAAAGAACTTAAGCAAGAAAAACCTAGAATCTTATAAAATGCCTTAATAAAATGTTCAAGTATAATATCCCCTTCAAGAGATACATTCCAAGACCCCTGGTGGATACCTGCAAGCAAGGATAATATTGAACCTCATACATCTATGTTTTTCTTGCACATGTATACCTATAATAGAGGGTACTTGATAAATTAGGCATGATAAAAGATTGACAACAACAATTAAAATAGAAAAATTATAACACTGGAAGTTATTTAAAGCTTATAAATTTTTATTTCTGGAGTTTTCCACTTAATACTTTTGGACTATGGTTTATCATGGGCTACTGATATCATAGAAAGTGAAAAGGCCAGATTAGGAATGAATACACTACACCAGAAAGGTCTGTTTATTGGCTTCCTTTTCTCTGATGCCTCACATGTGAAAATGAATCAATGTCTTGCAAACTTATGTAATACAAGCTTGCTGTCTAGAGTATTGGGTCCTGAGTGGGAATGGCGAAATAAGTCTATATGACAATCTTCTTGAAAATGAAAGATTAACATATCTATGATTCCAGCACTCCAGTTTCAGCATCTTCAAATACACTCATAAGTGCCAGTGGCAGTCTACTTGAAAGAGTCTCAAGAAGTCCTCGTAGAAAGAAGCTTGCTTGGGAGCCACCAGGTAAAGGCACTTCTTGAGGTTTTCTTTCTTATGGAAACACTAGGGATCACATTTCTATCAGAGTTTGTAACACTCTTGCCACCACTCTTCTTGATACTTCCTATGTGCCACTCCTCTGTGGACAAAGCAGCAATCCACCTAATGTTTCTCAGGCTAACGGTCATGCAATCTGCCATCTGACCATAGTTTGCAAAGCTTCTGTTGCTTGTCATGGAATGCTCTGAAGCACGGCATGATTTGAGTTATGCTTGTTTCTAAAATGGGGCCTTGGAAACCTGATCTTGGATGAACACGGGTAGCCTTACTATTGAAAATTGGAATGCTACTCTATGAAAAGACAATTGTCTTATAAACAGAACTAAAACAAGGAAATGAAAACCAAAAGTCAGATAGATTTCTAAAGTTTATCATGAAGCTTCCTCTTATTCTTATCCTTTTCTTACTTTGGAGGCCATACCATCCTCAGCCTTGAATTCCTAGCTCAGCAATTCCAGGAAACTTATCCACCCTTGCTGGACACAGATGTACACAGGAAATTATTTACTGTAACATTAAGGAATCTAAAGCTTTACATCCTTCAATGGCTGGGAGTGGCACTAGTAATTCTGTATCGATGATTTTATATTCCACTTTTTCCTTTGAAGTGGGCTTCTTGAATAAAAAAGCCTAATATACAACAAAACTCAGATGTGGTGCTGAATGCACAGCATAATAAAACCCAGTAAATTAGAAAAGAGTGTGTGTGCCAGTGTGTGTGTGTGTATGTGTGTAATTTCCGTAATATCCCTGAGTTACTACTAGTAATACAAAGCTAAAAAATAGATAGTTTTAAAAAGAAAAGGCCATGAAAGGGAAAGGAAGATTACCTCTGAACTTCAAGAAATTATCCAACTATATAGCAAAAGAATGCATCATATAAGCAGGATGGATATCCTTTTTGATTGAGGATGGAAAAAAAGAGAGACAAAACAGATACAATATTATGACTGCATGCTACAGACTGATGACAGGAACCTTATGAGGAAAAGGTTTCTAAATTCAGACCATAAAACTACAGAAGAGAAAGTAATAATGTTTTTAATGCTTTACATTATTTGATTAGAAAATTTTACACAATATATTCTTATTTTTACAAATATTTGACTAATAACTCAAAGGTAAAATGAAGAACAGTAATAGTGACAAAAATACATGCTCTACATTTTCAGATTGCTAGTTTAAACCCGTATTATTACAAGTGAAAAGTGAACACAAAAAAAGGCACTATAGCAGTCTCTATTTTCTCCATTCAACCATATGTGACCACCACCACTCTCTCCTCCCAAATAATCAATGGCAAATATTTTATGTGTATCCTTTTATACAACTCTCCATGACTATGAACTTTATGTAAACACACATATACAGTTCTGTTTTCCTATTCTGTCATTCTTTTATCAAGTTTTTAAACAAAAATTAGACCCCATCATTCATGTTACCTTTCAAATTAACTATATGTGTCAACAATATCATTTCAAGTTAAATGTATCAATTTACTTTGTGAAATTATTTATTTATATATATTCTAAAAAAAAAGAATTTAGTAAATTCCTAAATTCCCATGCCAACAACTTTGTTTATTAGATGATAAAGGAAAAGATGAGAAAAGTGCTACTCTGGCTTAATTTTGATCAATAAAGAAAAGATGAAACCTGGACATTTCAGGATATTTAGGATAAATTGACCATAATATTTTTATAGTATTTTAATAACAATAAGTAAATTCTTGGAATAGTCAATCATGTATATTAGACTTCAGGAAATAAAGTGTTTTCAAAAATTCAGAATATATTTACACATGCATATGTGTATAGAAATATTCCATCAATCTTATATTCAATGGATAGCCTTTAAGAGAATGTGGTCCAAAAGTGATGAAAATACCAAATTGATGAAATTCTTCATCTATTATATATGTGTATGTGTGTATGCACCACAGAGAAATAATATTCCCTTGGCTGATGACACAATGTCAAGTTGCTTAAGAATGCTAAAATGCTAGAAATCTAACCAAATTAGTTTGATTCTCTGTGTGTACACATGCTCTGTGCAAAACACAACTATGACTGGAACTCACACTCTTTGGTATAGATATATAGTATAGTGATAGTTGAGCACATACATTAGACTGTGTGACTTAATTCGTTTTTTACTCCCTTTACATCATTTAGGATAATTTTCTAATTATAAATTTTATGAAACATCATCAGTAAGAAATATGCTCAAGATCTGAAAGAATACTCATACAACAAAGAATTACTGTGAGGCACTACAAAGTTCGAAAAAGAAAGAAAATTGATAGAATAGGTAGCTATTATGTTTAGAGACAGACATATGGCAGATTTAAAGTTAAAAGAACAGCAGTAACAAAACTAACAAAACATCTGCAGATGTGATTGTGCTAATCTTTGGTTCTTTTTCTTTTTTAAAAATTTATATATTAATTGGTACATTTTAGGTATACAATACATTTACATTTATCATTGGGTGTTTGTACCTGAACATGATGTATCTTAGTTCTTATTTTTCCCTCATTACCTGTGCGCCCTTCACCCCCACCACCCTTCTCTATTTACATAGACTTTGTTTCCATTTTTTTTCCTTATAATTTTTCCGTGATTGTTCTAATCTTTGAAACATAGTAGAAGAGCCTCAAGTAAGTTTGGAAATAGGCAAAATACAAATGTTTAAAACAGAACAAAAAGAATACAGAAAGTATAAAGTAATAAATTTGATGTTGATTCTAGGAGAATTTCTCACAGAATATTTAAAGAAGTCTCCTAAGGGATGGTTCCCATGAGTAGGCAGGTGTTTGCTAATAATGAGCCATGACAACCTAGTTCTTTCTCGGCTTTGAATAGTACCATAACAAGCCTTCAGTGTCATCTCCAATGAACCAGCATTTTGATATTCACCTTGTGAGGTCTTTTCCCACACTGAATAGGACTTAACCCTGTATGGTTCATAGAATACAGAGGACATAATCATGTTTGTTCTAAAGGTTTAGTTCAGAAAAAGCACTGAAACTTTTAGTTAATTCCCTCTGATACCTTGATATGAAGGTAGACATTTGCCAAACCATGAGGGCACAGAAGTGTTCCTGTGGTGAGCAGTACATAAGAACTGAGGCCCATGATAAAGAGCCACCACCAATTTACCAAAGCTATGTGAGCAAGCCACTTTGGAAGTAGATTTTCTATTCTCATCGAAGGCTTAAAATGCTTAAGATGCACCAGTCCAAGGCACCCTGTGGTTTTATTTTGTTTTGTTTTATTTTCATAGTAGGGGTTGAAACTGAGGCCTTCTCATTGAGCAACATCCCCAGCTCTTTTTTTAAAAAAATTATTCCAGAGACACATTCTTCCTAAGTCATCTATTCAGTCTGGGGTCAAACTTGAGATTCTCCTACCTCAGCCTCCCATAATCCTGGGATTATAGGTGCACACCACCACATCCAGCTCCATTCATGACAGTCTTTAATTTCTGACCCACAGCAAACATGAGAAAATGTTTAAATGTTGCTGCTTTAAGCCATTAAACTCAGAGATGATATGTTACAAAGCAATATGTAACTAATTAAATGGATTGCTCATCAAGTAGACTATAGTATTATTGTAATCAATATAGTTTTCTTTGAAAAAATATTTTATAGGATCCTTTTGGATAAAAAAAAGAAAACATGAGCTAAATAAAACAAAAATAGGCATATCTATGACTACTTCAATAAACTGCTGACTAATGAGTCATTGGCAAAATGAAGAAAAATTCCAATACTGTTATAAGATTATGCAGGGAATAATTACTTGTATGTTCTACAGTACTACTGTCCAATAGAATTTCCTGTGGTTTTGCAAATGTTCTGCGCACAGATATTATATATCTGTGATAGTCACTAGAAACGTGGTTGAGTGCTTGAAATGTAACAATTTAAGATTTGAAATTTACTTTCATTTAGTATTAATTATTATAAGGTTAAATTTTCATAGATACATATGACTAGTGACTACTGTATTGACCAGCTCAAATATTATTTGAGAACTCAGATTTGTGCAACTTTAGAGTAAAAGCAAATAGAAAACTAAGACAGCCATTCTTAAAGCAACAGCTCCATATTTTTTATCCTTGGCCCAGTATTCAATTTATTTATCAATATTTTAGGTGACAACATAAAAGACATGAATATAACTTTTTTGATGAACCAAAATTGGGAAGAATTACTAATTTATTGGTTGACGGCATTTTTCTGACCAGCATTAGAAAAAGAAGGGAGTGGAGCTCAGGAAGTGATTGGCTGAGACGAGTTAGTCTTTAGGGTTAGTTCAAAGGAAGGGTCCCAAGGCCAGAGCAGAGTAGAGGAGACAAGCAATAAATTGGCCCTAGGTTGGAGAGGCAGTGAATCAGAAAAGCTGAGAAGATAACACTAGGGATGAGGCTGGAGCTGACAGTAAGCTAGAGTGATAAATGAGAAGGAGGTTAGAAAAGGGAGGTAGGGAGTAAACTGAAAGGACTCAAGGGAAAAACACAGATGAAGGCCAGTCATGCTGGCTTTCTGCTCCGGTTGTTTTGTTTATGGATCTATGCATTCCCTCTGGGTGTGAGCTGTAGCACTAAAGCCACAAGTCAATTTCCAGAGAATCACCTTATTCAAGAACCTGAGATTACTGACCTAAAATAACCTGATAACATTTTACAGAATAAATGTGAAACTCTATAGCTGAGTTTTGAAAACAATCAAATCCATAAACATGAGATGTGAGAAACCTAACTATAAACAGTCTTAATCCAGTGCTGCAGTGGTACCAGAGAGACCAATAAAATAACTAAATCAAGGGCAATTGTCTGAATTACACCCTAAACCAAGTAAATACATCTGTGGTGTGACTAGTTCAGAGTCTTGAGTTTTAAACAAGCAAAACTGTCTTCAAATGTGACAATCAGAATGATTAATTTGGAAGCAATGACGTAGTTTGAAAGCTTGAGGGATTAGTGGCATATATTATTGTAAAGAGAAGACTTAGTGAAATAGAGACGCTATCTTCAGCTAATTCTAATTGTAAGATGTAAGGAAGAAGAGTGAATAAATACAGGTGATAAAAGTTAAAATTCAGAATAATTAAAAGAAGAACATTATAACAATTATCACTGTAAAGAATTAGCTGTTACACCTGGAAAATATGATGCTAAGTAAAATAAATCAGACACACAAATTTAAATACCATATAGTAGCTCTCATTTCAGTAAAGCAAAGTACAAATAGCAAAATAAAGGACTGATAGAAGGAAACAAGGAGATAGAACTTTTGCAAATAGGAATGGTTCCAGGAGAATGAGAGTGAGGGTAGAGGGAAGGGAAAAGGGAAGGGGAAGTAAAAGGATTTAAGATGTGTCACTTATATGCATCAAATACTCACAATAAATGTAAACATTATGTCTCATAAAAATGGATGAAAATAATATTAACAACAATAAGAATGAAAATGAAGAAAGGATTTAAAGGAGAGGGAGGTGGGTGTGAAGGAGAAAGGCACTAAAAAGTATCAAGCTGTTTGATGTACATGTACCTAATCTCTAAGATGAATGTAAACTTCCTGTACTGCAAACATATACTGATAACATAAAATTTAAACATAAAAAAGAATTAACTGTTTCCTAAAGAAGGGATTTATAAGTGAAAATACTTCGAGCAGAATAGAACTAGATACTCATTTTCCCCAGATTTGCACTTAAAATTCTGGTGGGTTAGATGATGGATTGAAGTAAATCCCTGCCTTTTTCAATTCAGAGAAACTATGCAACTACTATTCTGTTCCTCTATGGATTGTGGTCTCTGGCTGTTTAATTACAAGACGTTACTATTCTGTTTCTAATGAAGGGGTATGTAGTATCCTTAAGTCAGACCGGCAAAACTACCTTTTATGTAAAGTTACAGAACATATACTACACTTGATTAGAATGCAAGGGCATAGCTAGCTATTTTTAAATTTGGTCATCCCCAAGGCAATGTAAGCATCAACGCCACTCTTTCCCTTTCTCCTTAAGCTCCTCCCACTCCTAGACACTGCTGTGCTATGTGCACTTCTCTCACAATTTGCAAATATCTACTCCCATCTTTTCTGTTTCTCTCTTTATAGTATTGGAACATTAAGAAAGGTCTTCAAGTTCAGGTACTGTGTGTGTGAGGGAGGTGGGGAGTAGTCACCTCGAGGAATGTGTCTGAGTGATTGTGCTCCTCACCCACTATAAGTTATGGGACATATCAAATAATTAATTCATCTTAGAATGCTTCCAAGAAGAATGTGAGAGGGTAGTGCTTACTCCACATAATACACCTCCGAGGAGGAGGAGGCTGTTAAAAGCACAACAGAGGTATTCTTTAAGATTTTTCCCCTTTATTGTATTTTTGAAAAATGCAATAGTTATATACCCTAGTTGTGATCAGTCAAATCACACAGGGAAGTGTGAAGAAAAACAGGTTTCCTTTGTTCCTCATCTGGCGCCACTGAGATCATCAACATTAAATGTTTGGGGTTTTATCTTTCCATATTTTTATTTTTACTCTTGCAAATAGATGCAAACATATACAAACAATATATTTTCCTCTATTTTTCAAAAATATGAGGATGAATCACAGTATATTTATTATTCAGCAACTTGCCTTATTTTACTGAATATATTATAAGCATCAAAACATACAGGTTTAACTTGTGTTTCAAGAATTGCAAAAGATTGACAAGCTCAAACACATAAAAACTAAAAAATTCAATGAACATGGAAACTACTTGCACTCATATGAACAACGTATGGCTAATATCCTTGATAGGCAAGAAAATCTTCAAATTAATACAGAAAATAAATTATCTAATGGAAAAATGACAAAAATTACAAACAGGAAATTCATAGATGAAGATATATAAATAACCAGTAAATACATGAAAATTGATTTAACTTTCATTAGTTGTTAGGAAAATGTAGATACAAAGAAAACAATACTTTGCTAAGCATAACAAAAGCAATAAAGCCTCATTCAAAAAAGAGGGTAACAGTCAAAGTATACAGAGATGTATTAAAAAATTAATAGTCTCACCTTTGAGTGTTTGGTTTTACTCTTTGTGTGCTAAGCATACTATTCAATTTGCATTTCCCATGCTCTTACAACCATATATGTACTCATAACAAGGGTTATTTTAAGTAAAATGGATGTCTCCTGTATATATTATCTTACAAGCTGCTTTTATTCATTTAACAATTTTCATAGATATTTTTTCTAGTCAATGTACAAAAGTCCACCTGATTGTTTTAAAAAGCTATATACTAATGTACAGGAGAGACTTATCCAAATCTATTCAATCAATTGGTAGACTTTCACATAGTTTTCAAATTTTATTTATTCATAAATTATACTTTAAAATTTATTACAGACATATTCTACATACTAATTGTATTGGTTAGGGTTATCTAGAGGAACAGAGTCTATAGAAATGTATGTATAATTACACAAAGAGATTTATTAATTAGGCTTAACAGATCAGAGGCAGGAAAGTCCACAATGACTACCTGTATTCTGGAGAAACAGAATATCCAGTAGCTGGTCAGCCACAGATGACAGAACAAGAGAGATCAAAGACTCAGCACTAGTCTAAGGCAGTCTGGAAGCTCATAGGAAAGTTGCTGGTATGAGACTATGTTGGAAGGCCAAAAAAAACCCTGGAGATCAATGTCCAGGCAACGGCAGCAAAAGACCTACTTGCTGAAGCATATTGAACCTCTTCCAAAATGCAAATCATGCAAACTTTCTTCTTCTTTTCATTTTGTATTCCATCTAGGTTACAAGCCTATTGGTTGGTGCCACCCATAACTGAGGTGAGTCTTTCCTTCTCGGTTTGCTGGCCTACATGCCAATCATCTCCAAAGACACACCCCAAACGGTGTTTTACTAAACTAGTACATGCTTCTTAATCCAGTGAAATTAACATATCATGATTAATGATCACACTCATGCTTATATTACTTAGTACAAATTTCCAGAACTAAAATTTCTATATCAAAGGACATGTTTATATATTTTAATAGAAACTGCCAGTTGATTTTCCAAAATGTACAGTAGCAAACACATTCTCACCAACAATTTACAAATATCACATCTCTGCACCTTTGCTCCAGTAAATGTTGCTAGTCTTCCATTTCCTTCCTTTCTTCATCTCTCCTTCCCTCCTCCCTCCTTCTTTTTCTCCCTCTCTCCCTTCCACCTTGAATTTTTTTCTTTCTTTTCTTCCTCTTTTATTTATTTATTTATTTATTTATTTATTTATTTATTTATTTATTTTGGTACTGGGGATCAAACTCAGGTCATGCGCCTGTGCAGCAGGTGGCGAAACCACTGAGCTAAATCCTCAGCCCTTTTCTTCCTCTTTTTTCTGCTTCTCCTTCTCTTTCTTTCTTTTCTACTCTATCATATAAAAAATTTCCATGCATCTTTGTTCATAAACCACTGCAAGTTTTTGGTTATGGTAAATATTTTATGTTGATATTGACTCACTCTGACTTTAAAACAAAGTTAACAGTACAAAGTATATGCTATTCAACTGTATGTGCTGAAATCATTTGTATGATCGTGAATATTTTGAACTTTTTCTTTCAAGTGTATGAATATATGGGAGGGAAGATGATAGTCAAGTGTTGATACCAAAACATTATTATAATGAGGCCTGTGACAAAGGCCTATTACTCACTGCATTTATCTAACTCTGCAAATTTCTTGGCTTCGCCTTGTTCCTTGGTATATGATTTGACCTTCCTCTGATAAACTGATGAGAAGACTGTAAACTACCATAGCTAAAATGCTGACTAAAAGTAAAAGTCATTATATTTGCAAATTTCTCAAACAAACTAGGGTAATAATAATCATTTCCTCAGGAATTAACTTATCATTGTAGCAGTATACTTTTATGAAGACCATGGTGGATATCAGCAATCTACTAAACCGAGTCTTGATGCTAAATTTGGGTTTAAGGAAATAAAAGTGATATGGAACAGTTTTACAGACTTCAACAGAGTTTCTTCATCAGATATATCTTGTAAAGTGTGTCAGAGCTGTTACCTAGGACTCTTATGGTCCACACAGCCCAGCATTATGTGTGAGATGCAGAGTGAGTTATTTGTAATAAATAGCCTTACTTTACTGAATATTTAAATCATGACAGGCACTGTGCTCATGTTTTTCATTCATTATCTCATATGAATCCTATGGGAGTACTATTAACATCTCAACTTTTCACGTAAAACAGGTTCACAGAATTTACATACTTTGCACAAGGTAGAGTGGGGAATTGAACCTCATTCTATGAAACTTTAAAGATACTATGGCCAATGGCAGTGGTCAGCAAACTTTGTCTATAAATGAGCAGATAATAAATATTTTAAGGATTGCAGATCTTATAGTTTATGTTGCAAATATTCCAGGGAACAATGGCCATGGTAGCATAAAAGCAAGCAGATATGATACATATACAAATGAGCATAGTTATGTCCCAATTAAACTTTATTTACAGACACTGAAATTTGAATGTTATATAATTACCCCATGTCACAAAATATTCTTATTCTTATTTCTTTCCACAAAAAACTTTGAATAAATGAATAGTTTCCTAGATTCATACAGATTACCAATGCTAACCCAACAATACACAAAGTACTGAACCACCAAATATAAAGCAATAAAATTAATACAGTAATAAAGAATCCACTGACTGAAAAATTCCCAGGACCTGATAGATTCACTGATGAATTCTACAAAATATTTAAGAATGATGTATCACCTATACTACTGAAGATCTTCAAAAAAATTGAAAGGGATAGAATGCTTCCAAATTCATTTGTGGAAGCCATTGTTACTCTGATCCCATAATCATATAAAGAACTCATATCTAGAATAAAGAATTTTTTAAAAAAATAGACAACCTAAAAGACCCAGTCAAGAAATGAACAAGTGAAATAGATACTTCTTAGAGGAAGAAGTACAAATGACCAACAAATATAAGAAAAAATGTTCAACATCTCTGGCCACTAGAAAAATCCAAATTAAAACATTTCTAAGATTCCATCTTATACCAGAGACAATAGCAATCATCAAGAAATAAAAAAGAAAAAAACCCAAATACTACTGTGACTGGAAGGAAAAAGTAAGCCTCCTTCATTGTTGGTGGGAATGTAAACTAGACAATCATCTTCGAAATCAGTATGGGGTTTTCTCAAAGAACTAAAATTAGAAATTCCATATGATCCAGGTATCCTCATTCTAGATATCTTCTCCAAAGAGCTAAAGACATCATACTACAACAATACATGAATACTAATATTTATACCAGCAGAATTCATAATATATAAATCCTGGAAGCAGTCTATAGTCCCATCAAGTGACGATAGGATAAAGAAAATGTGGTATCTATGCATAGTGGAATACTACTTGGCTATAAAGAAAGACAAATTTGAGACATTTTAGGAAAATTGGTGCACCTAGAATATATAATGTTGAGCAAAATAAATCAGGCACACAGGCTAGAATACCATGTAGTATCTCTCATTTGAGTTAAGCAAAGTATGAAGAAAGCACAATGAAGGATGGATAGAAGGAGATAATGGTATAGATTGCTTGGAAATCAGAATTGATCCAGGAATCCCAGGGCAATGGGAGAGGGGGAAGGGAAGGTAAAATAAGTAGAATAATGATATGCCATATACAGGAACCTAATAATGTCAATGAATGCAAATATTATATACCATAAACATAAGATTAATAATATCAACAAAAATGTAATTGGAGAAAAAACAATTTAGAGGAGGAGTGAGGGAGGGAAGAGGGATGATGATGGGGATTCAAAAGGGAAACCCACTGTATTATGTACATGTATCCACTCCCCAAACACATACTAATAAAAAGTTTAAGAACATTTCTTAGATAGTGAGTCATATAAAAACAGGTGGAGAGGCTGGGGAAGAGAATTGCTGTGAGTTTGAGGCCAGCCTGTGCTTTCTAGTGAGGCAAAACCAGCCTGGACTACACAGTGAGACTCTGTCTCAAAAAAAATGGTGGTCTAGATTTGGATTGTGGGCTATAATTTGCCCACTTTATCCATGGCATCTCGAAAGTTGCAGAGCATAACCACAACATAATTGAAGGACTTCATTGACCCTTTTATTTCGTCTGAACAACTCAGTCTAGTCAATTATTCTGGAACACATCTAAACCTATTCTGAATCTATTTTTCTATTCAGTACCATAGATGTATTGATTTTGTCGGGCACAAACTAATCCTTTTCTAAGGATCCATTCAAATATTCTAGCATTCACTGAACAAGCCTCTATTGGCTTCTTTTGGTTTTTTTTAAATGTAGTTCCCCTTTATTTCACATACTATGGCAAAGATTTGCCCACTTTGAAAACATATTTTCTATAACAAATTTATCCTCTAATATCTTAGGGGCAATTCTACTTAGCAATTCATGACTCATAAAAATAAGAAATATATAACATTGTAAACATTATGGTGATTGAAGGATTATGTTGCTGTCAATGATTCAACAATTGACAACTTTAATAAAAAGGGCTAAGGTATATCTTGATTCTTCCTTTTTTCCTATTCCCCTCCCCTCCTTTCAACCCCTCTTCCCCTCCTTATTTACAAAAGTTTTGTTTCCATCTATTCCTTCTTTTTCATTTTTACTTTTCCTCCCCCACCCCCAAGTTCTCCTTCCAATTTGAACATTTTCTTTCACAGTATTCTTTCACAATATTTATTATGCATTTTGGTCCTTATTTACACTTTTGTTATATCACATACAGGTACAAATTATCTATGATGAATGTGATCATTATGCATTTCTAAATGTACCAATAAATTTAATTAATTCAAAAAGGGTCTGAGACATTACAAAGTTATTTCTCAGTACCTGTAGGTTTGGATTTGTGTTCTGTAGGCTCTCTTATTTGAATAATTGTTGAGCGGTTAATAAGTCAAAAATTATGCACGTAGTTTCATGTGGGCTTTTTGCTTTTACCATGTTCCTGAAAAGCAGACTTCCATACTGACCATTGTCAACCCTATAGGATAGATATATCTTTTATGAAAAGACAGACAGACAGACAGAGTTCAATACAAGCCTCTCACAAATAACTTAAAAGAAGATCAAATTCTATTTCTTCCTGGAGATTGTGGATCAGAAGTATGTGTCATCTTGGAAAAAGTGGAAAACAAAAATAAAATCGAGGAGTAAGGGAACTTTAATATTTCAGTGAGCAAAATAAGGAGCTTATCTACAATACCACCACAGACAGATGGACCAATGAAAATATTAAAAAGTCAAGGAATAATATTTGACTTTCTTGGAAGGAAGTAGGATTCAATAATTTAAGAAAAATTTATGGAGCACACATTATATGCCAAGTTGACAAACACAATAACATTGTATTTTGAAAAATGCTAGAAAAATAATAAAAAATGTATAAAGAAGAAAAATAACAGTGAAGACTGACCTTATATAAGCTAGTCATATAAAGTGTCAATGTAAAAGTGGCATTTATCTGAAAATGCAACAAGCTATCCTGCCTTATGCTTCATTTTGCCCATTTTAGGCCCACATTTTCATTAGGGTGTGGAAAAGCTTTCCTAAATGAAAATTTTTCTAGTAAAGAAATAATTTTCCCTAGTCATTAAAGAGCAGTGGGGTGCAAAAAAGGAAACTGGCATTTATTGAACATTTGCCCTAAACCGTACCCTTTACATATATTATTTCATTGCATTCCATACTTACAATACCCCATGATGTATATGTTATTATTTATGTTTTGTGGATGGGAATCAAAATTAAAGTTGCTTTGCATCTAAAATTTATGTAACATGATACTATCTAGCCATGTACATAAATTCACCAAGAATAATAATTGGTACCATTAGTGAGGATATACTACACTAATAGCTTTAGAACATTATTTCTCTTAATATTCAGTTGGTTACTAGAGGAATTACTAACCTATTATACATGAATAAATTAAAGCCTAGGGATTTTAAGTAACTTGCTCAAGTCATATGACTAGCCAATGATGGATACTAATATTCACCAAATGATTCTGAGGAATAAATCTACATCAAGTTTTAGTCTTAAAACTGAACCAGTCTGATGTTTCTGATGTGGCTGTGTCTGGAAGTCACATTAAAGGAAACATCAGTCATTCAGCTGGGTCCTTACATTTCTTTAGTCTAGATGCAGCTTTTCTGGAACTAAAGTAAAGCAGTAAAGCAATATTACTTGAGCCAGTAAATCAATATTACTCCTCAAGTGCAAAATAAGTACAATAAGACAGGAGCAGTTGCTTGCATTTCTCTTTTGTCAAAGAAAATGCCATCTCCTCCCAGGAAATACAATAATCCAGCAGCCATATGCAGGGCTCAACAAGGGAGTGAATTCTATCTATGGTGAGATGTAAAATTCTTGCCTGTGAGCTTCCTTTCCTTTAACATATAGTTTTAAATATGTACCTTCTCCTTTTAGATTTTAACACTTACCTCATGAGAACAGATAATTTGCAATTTCATCCAAGTAACCAATTATTACAAACTTGATTTGCATAAGAGCTGGAGACATTGGAAACAGAAGGAAGAGACACTGGGTCCCAGAAAACTTGTGAGGTGAAGTTATACCTTAGGATCTGCATTGCTCTTCACGCATCCCCTCTTCTCATCTACAGTGGAGTCATCCTCCATCATTCACAGTTTCCTCAATAATCTTGTGTCTTCACTACATTTTCCCCTCTGCAAAACCTTCTCTGAAATAAAGAGGTGCCAAACTCATAAAAAATGACTGATAAAGCTAAATATGACATATTTATTTTTCCTGAATTTTAATAATAGGTAATATATACTTGTGTTGGAAACTTATTCTATACCTGGCACTGTGCTGAAGCCATTATTTCATATGATAATTGATATGTGACAATTCAATAGGGTGTCATTATTTGAAGTAGTATCACTCTCATTTTATAAATTTTACAAAATGGCTTCAATGAGAGTCACAAATTTCCCTAAGGCAACCTAGTTAACAAATAATATAGATGTGATTGGAACTGACTGGTTCAAACCTGTATTCTTAGTGAATCACTATAGTCCCTTAGAAAGACAAAAGAATAACTAGGAAATTTTGACACCAACAAGGTAGATGAGGGAGCTTTTGTGAGATAAAGGGCCAATGGGAAGGAGACAGCTGGTGTTTTCATGATATTCCCATAATCACACCATGAATTAGGATGTCTACTCCATTCTCTATTCATGTAAAGCTCTTGCAAGCCCTAAGTCTCCTTTTTTATCATTACTATAAGAGTGGAAATATGATTATATTCTCCTATCCTCATTGATCCTCTCTTATTCTTTAGCTGAATAGCATGTTTTGTGGAGAAGAAATTTTTATTCCCCAGAGAATTACTAATATATATCCCATGATGTTTAAATCTGTACACCACTTAATACAAACCTTTTGATTAGCAATCTTTTAAAGTGAATAAACATTGCTCTGTGGTGTAATGAATGCATGTCTACTTTTCTTAATTCATGCATTCTATTCATTTTGATCAGGATTGCAACAAGATCAGTTTTCAAATGAATGAAATAGTCATGATTTTCAGACCATTGAATTAATAAAATAGTCGCAATTCCCAGAAGATGTCAAATTGTGAATTGTGTGTTGTAGGTGTAAGTTTTGACATCTTACAGTGTAGCAGTCTTGCATAAATAAGGGAATAATACAATGGCTTTTCTTTTTCTATGAATAACCAGACAAAGAATGTTGCTAATATACTTACCATTAAATACCCTTACTTTAGGAGGCAGTAATTTTAGCAACTAATTTTTCTTAATCCCCTGAGCTAATTCCCACGGATTCCTCCAAAATGAAATTTCAAAACAAATGTATTTCTTTTTTTCTCGAGTATTCCCTATTTGCCCAGGCAAGTTGAAAGAGATGGGGCTTAATACATTAATTATATTTGATGTTTTGTCTTTTTCATCCCTTTAGCCAAGATTGACCTCCAGGTCTCACTTATATTATTTGTCAGAATGAGACCTTCTGGTATTTTAGTTTAAATATCACTGAAAATGTCATTGTTTTCATTTGGTCAAAAGTTGCTTTTTTCATTATGATTCTGAGTTTTTTGGGATGGCTGTATATACATCTTCCAGATCAGATTAGCTTCCATGCACAAAGCCTGTTTCACAACACCATCACATTATTTCTCAAGTAACACTGATCATTGGAGGCTTTCTGCTTAACTTTACAAATGCACTCACACTGTGAATTTTCCTTTAGGGAAATTTTCAACAATATTTGCACAGGCCTGTTTGACTACCAAATTCAATTCTATTTAATTATTTATTTATTTGGCTTATTCTGCTAGGGCTTGGCTTCATTGGGTACATGCCCTTGGCTTGGAATTCAATTTCAACTATGCAAATAAGGACCTCAACTAGTTAGAGCCTCTCTGTTTTGGTGCAATATTCTTCAAATATCATTTACATATTTCATATTTATAAATTAAAATTGAAGATTTGATTAATATTATACAAAAATAATTTTAAATGTCTTCAAAACAAATAGCATTGCCATTAGAACTCTTAAATTCTCAAGAGAAGTACAAGTGTCCAGTTAGTTTATGAAAAAATGTTCAGCATCTTTTGCTATCAAGGAAATTCAAATCAAAAGTACATTGAGATTACATCTCATCCCAGTCAGAATAACTGTTATCCAGAATACACAAAGCAATAAATACTGGTAGAGATGGAGGGAAAGAGGAACATCTATACTTTTTTTACAGGATTATAAATTAGTACAACCACTATGAAAAGCACTATGAGGGTTCCTTAAAATACTGAAAATAGAATCATCATATGATCCAGGTATACAACTTCTTGGTACTTACCCAAAGGAATTGAAGTCAGCATACTATACATATGCATTGTTTATTATGGCATAATTTACAATATCCAAGTTATGGAATTACCTTAGGTGCCTATCAGTGGAAGAAAGAGCAAAGAAAATGTGCTGTATATACAAATGTAGCATTACTTATCCATAAAGAAGAATAAAATAACTATCTTGTCATTTGCCAGAAAATGGATGGAATTGGAGATCATCATGTTAAGTGAAATAAATCAGAAACAGAAAGGCAAATACTGTGTGTTTCTTTCATTTCTGTAATCTACAGGAAAAAGATATGAAAGTGGAAGGGAGACTTAGAGAAGAGAAGAGGGGTCAGGAAATTGAGGAGGAACAGGTCAATTGGGGCAATGAGGAGATTTGATTTGAACAAAATATCTCATCTGCATGTACAAAAATGCCACAGTTAAACTCATTATTCTATGTAATTAATATTCACTAATAAAACATAAATAAAAAGAACACTCAAAGACCATTAACACAAATCCTATATTTTGTTGATACAAAATAAAAAAAGTACATTCAGGCCCAATTAATGCAGTTTCACTTTGACATATAGCTATTTGTTTTCTATTGTCCATATTTAGAATATTCATTTTCATTGAAGGGTCAAGTGCATTGTTCCATAATATAAGAATTGTTATGGAATCACGATAAACTCAATTGCAGTGAAAGTAAAAGGTTTCCTAATTATATTCCTTTGTTTACTTCTGCACATACATTTGGAATATAGCGCAACTGTGTCTAAATGTTTTCTGTATTATTCTGAGAGAAAAAATTCTACTCTATTTTGCTTTTATTTTAAACTTTGAGATCCTTTAATCATATTTTCCCCATTTTATTTGCCTCATGGCATTTTGTTATGTTGTTACTTTCGATTTGAAATTTTAGGTCACTTGACTGTTAACAGTGTGATGGCAACAATTTTCTCAGCAAAGAAAGATCCTGGTAATTTCCATTCTGTGTGGGTACCTATACACATTGCCAGCTTGCTAGTTTGGGGGAGATGAAATAAGAGGCTTTGTTCTATCACAAGGGACAGCCATTAAGAAGGAGTAGTTTTTGTAAGTGAATATTATATATTTTCCATATTCTGGTTAACACCTTTCTCCTCGTGAGCAAAATAGTTGTCTTAATTCTTATGGCCCCTTGATTAATTCATCCTTGATTCAGTATCTTGGCCTTCTTAAGAAGAAAATTATCCTTTCTTATTTTCTACTTTCTTGCTCTCCTTGATCATCTTTAAAAATTTTTTAAAATTTATTTTATTTTTTATTGTTAATTTTATTGGTACATTTTAGGTATGCAATATAATGACATTCATCTATGGGAATTTGCATTTTTACATATTTTATAATGGTTCTTATTTTTTCCCCATTCCCCTGCCCTCCCTTTAGCTCCTCCACCCCTCCCTATTTACAACAACATTGTTTCCATTTTTGTCATTTTCTCATATTAATTCCATTTCTTTCTTTCCTTTCCTCTACCCCTCCAACTTTCTCTTCCCCTTTGCCCCTTTTCTTACTATATCATTTTATCTATTTTACCTTTTAGTCATTATTTATACTTTCAGTTTCTCACACCAGAGAAACTATTCGGTATTTACATATATGTGTCCTATTTATTTCACTTAAGAGTATTGCCTCAATGTGCTTCCATTTACCTATAAATGTCTCTAATTTCTCATCCTTTATGGCCAAGTAGTACTCCATTTTATAGAAAACAACATTTTCTTTATCCAGTCACCAGTTCATGGACAATTGGGCTGTTTCCAAGTTTTAGCTATTATAAACTGTCCCACTATGAACATGGGTGCATATGTATCACTGTAGTATGATTCTTTTAATTCTTTTGAGAAGATACCCAGCATGGAATTAACTGGGTCAAATGGGACTTCCAATCCTAGTTCTTTGAGGTATCTCCATAATAAGTTCCACAGTGGTTGTACCAGTCTACACTCCCAACAGAAGTGGAATAGGGTTCCTCTTTACCAACAGCCCATCAGCATTTGTTATTGGTTGATTTCGTGGTAACAGCCATTCTTTCTGGGGTGAGGTGGAATCTCAGCATTGTTTTCATTTGTGTCTCTTGAATGACCTGTGATGTTGAACATTTTTTCATATGTTTATTTGCTATTTCTACTTCTTTGAGAAATTTCTGTTCACTTCAGTTTCCCATTTTTGGATTGATCTTTAAATTTGGGAGGTCTGATTTGTTTAAGTTCTTTATATATTCTAGATAGTAGACCTTTGTCTGAGGAACAGCTGGTGAAAATTCTTCCCACATTGTCTCTTCACACTTTTGGTGGTTCCTCTTGCTCTGCAGAAGCTTTTTAATGAGAAGAGATGCCACTTGTTGATTATTTGTGCTAGTTCACGTCAAACTGAGATTTTGTTCATAAAACCTTTTCCTACGCCAATGTCTTCCAGAGTTCTATGTAACCTCTCTTCCAGTTGGTTTGGTTCTTTGAAACAATAAACAAAATTGACAAATACTTAGAGAACTTTATCCAAAAAAAAAAGGAAAGAAAAGGAAAGAAAAAGCCCAAATCCATGCAATTAGGAAGGAAAAGGGTGAAATTACAAGGGACCCAGCAGAAATCCACAGGGTCATCAATACCTACTTCGAGAACATGTACTCCAGTAAGATGGAAAACACAGAAGAAATGGACAGTTTCCTACATACGTATGAATTACCAAAGATGTACGAAGAAGATCTAAAAATTCTAAACAACTGAATATCAACCAATGAAATTGAAAACATAATTAAAAACTTACCAAATAAGAAAAGCCCAGGTCCTGAAGGCTTCACCACTGAATTCTACAAGACATTTAGAGAGGAACTACTGCCACTACTGTTTAAACTCTTTAGTGAAATTAAAAGGGAAGCAAAGCTCCTGAATTCACTCCTGAAAGCAAGCATCACCTTGATCCCCAAAGCAGAGAAAGACCCAACTGAAAAAGAGAACTATAGGCCAATCTCATTAATGAACATAGATGCAAAAATCCTTAATAAGATACTGGCAAATAGAATGCAGAAGATCATCAAGAAGACGATACGCCCCGATCAAGTGGAATTCATCCCAGGGATGCAAGGATGGTTCAACATATGCAAATCAATAAATGTAATACACTATATTAATAGAGCCAAGGACAAAAACCATATGATCATCTCAATAGATGCAGAAAAAGCATTCAACAAAATCCAACATGCATTCATGATAAAAACCCTACAAAAATTGGAAGAGATGGTCTCTACATCAATCTGATAAAAGCCATCTATGAAAAACAAACAGCCAATATCACACTAAATGGTGAAAAACTGAAATCCTTCATAATAAGATCAAGACCAAGACAAGGATTATCCACTATCACCACTCCTGTTCAATATAGTTTTGGAAACATTAGCCACAGCAATTAGACAAGAGAAAGAAATGAAAGGAATAAAGATAGGAAATGAAGAAGTCAAATTGTCATTATTTGCAGACTACATGATACTCTATATAGAAGACCCTAAGAACTCCATCAAAAGTCTTCTAGACTTAATAACCAAATTCAGGAAAGTAGCTGGTTACAAGGTCAACACACAAAAATCAGTAGCTTTCCTCTATACGAACAACAGGCTCACTGAGAGAGAAATGGGGCAAGCAATTCCTTTCATAATAGCATCAAAAAAACCTGAAAAACCTAGGAATCACCCTAACAAAATAAATCAAAGACCTCTACTCTGATAAATATAGCACTCTGAAAAAAGTGATTGAAGATGATATTAGAAAATGCAAAGTCGTCCCTTGCTTCTGGGTAGGAAAGTGAAATTGGCCATACTTCTCAAACTGCCATGTAGATTTAATGAAATCCCAATTGAAATTCCAACAGCATATTTCATGGACCTTGAGAAATAATCCAAAAATTCATTTGGAACAAGAAGAGACGCAGAATAGCAAAAGCAATTCTAGGTAACAGGGACATGACAGGGTGTATCACAATCCCCAACTTGAAACTATACTACAAAGATACTGTGATAAAAACAGCATGGCACTAAAGAACAGACCTGAGGACCAGTGGAACAGAGGAGAAGATGCAGAAACAACTCCAGACACACTCAGCCACCTCATCTCCAACAAAGGAGCCAAACACCCTCACTGGAGGAAAGATAGCCTATTTAATAAACAGTGCTGGAAAAATTGGGTTTCAACTTGCCAAAGATTAAAACTAGACCTATATCACTCACCATGCACTAAATTAAAATTGGTACAGATTAAAGATCTAAATATTAAAATAGAAAAGCTGAACCAGCTGGAAGAGAGGTTAGGTAGAACTCTGATCATCTTTATTGGAAAATGCCAAAAAATGTATTGTTGGGTACAGATGTTGGGAAATCTATGTTATTGGGAGATCCTCCTTCCCAAACTGTGCTCCTCTCAAATTTTGATTAGTATTGAATCTATAAATCTTGTCTTTTGCAGTTTCGGAAAACTATTTTTGCACTATTGTATTTATTTTTTCATGTAATTTATCAACACTGAAATGTCCCTGTTTCCCAGAAATGTATATAGCCATAGTAGAAGCACCACTGTATGTAAGCATCTGTGGTATGAACATAAAGGTGTGGACAACATGCCCATAAATAGCTTTCTCATCAGCGTGAACCAATGCTTGAAATTCCTGCCATATTCTTTCATCCCCTGGATTAATTCTTTGATAAAATACGTTCATAAAATGTATATATACCTGGGTATATTAAATTATTCTGTTTTAAATTTTGTAGTGTAAATGAGTTTATCAGATTATTCCTACTATAAAAATGTTACTAAGGACTAAGGCACAGGATAGGGATATATTAATAAGAAGAAATGAAAGAGTAAACTATCTTTAATATTTCTTTCTTTTGGGGAGCAAACTAGGAGGCCAGGTTGGAAAGATCCAACAATTTTGTGGATCTTAATTCAAAACACATCCGAGTAGACCAATCCTGTTTGTGTAGCAGTATATTACATTAAACATTATCTATTTCAATGATTTCCACTTTGTTTTATTTGTTAGTCCCACTTGTTTTTGCTTAACGTTGGATTTCCTATTTTATCACTTTCTAAATCATTCTAGAGGGTTTATTTTTCTCTCCCCCTATCTTAAAGGCTCTTTTGGGTTCTCTCTTGAAGGAGATTTAAATCTACTACATTTTTCTTATCCCCAAATGTTTTCTAATCTTTGGGCGATGGGGTGAAAATTGTCTATGGATAGGCTAAGATATGCAAATTAAAAATGAGCACTTAGCTCTGCTTTACAAAGCTACCAGTTAGCAATTTTAAAAGCATTCACAGACTGAATTTTCTTAATGTTTATCTTTCCTTCTCAAACAAGGGAAGTCCTATCTTTTTAACTCATGTAGAAAGCTATAGGGGACTTTATCGCTACTCAAAAGTTAACATCTTTTCCTCAATCAATAGAACTTAACAATAATCAGGCTTGCATTAAGTTTCCAATTTCCCAGCTTTCAGGTAATGGTGGTCTCCTTTCTAAGTATTTAAGTGCCATTTTTAGTGATAGTTAAGAAGTGAGGGTAATTTCTCAAAAAGAAAAAGGAAGAAGAAAGTTGAAATTCAGAGCGCTAACTTAGAAATTTCAGAAGTATCTTCCAAAGGATTTCATATTTCATATTTATTGTCGGGAATCATAACACTTCTCTCATGAGTTATTATAGAAATTAAATGAGATATTCTATGTGAAAGGTTTTTATAATAATGAATCACACAAGTGTTATTCTGAAGTCAATCTACCAGTTTCCCCTGTTTCTGTTTCTATTTCCCTTCTCTCTCTCCGCTTTTTTTCTCTTTCAAAAGACACTAGACAAAATCTGTATGTGTGTGTGTGTTTGTGTGTGTGAGTTTGTGTGTGTTTTCTTTTTGGCTAAGAATCTCTTGGTCTGAGCATTGATTCTGGAGGCATTCTTGGGTTTGATTATGAATTTTGTCCCTTTATACTTGTGCATTCTTATTGAATTAGTCACTTCTATGGGCCTTGATTTCTGCTCCTAATACAAGGCTAATAATATCTACCTATTGGGAGTTGTAAGGGGATTAAATAAAATGACATATGAAAAGCAAATGTGCAGTTCTTGGAACACAGGAGCTGCTAACATTGTACACTGGTCCCACTGATGGTGCCCATTCAAAGCACAAATACACACAAAACTTTGTCCATGTGGAATGTCTACACTGTCCTATTTACTGAATCTCATCTTTTGGAAATGGCAAAATCTACTAAGTACTTTCTAGGTTTTGTATTTTACTTATGGTGATGGTTATAAAAACAGGAGATTTTCACTGGAATTAGAAATAACCAGATCCCAGCATTGTTCAGTCCTCCTCAGTGGTCAATTGTGAAGCAGCACACTTGCTAGAAGAAGCTGACCTTCACAGACAGAGACCCATGTGCTTCAGTTAAGGTTATGGGACTAGCTGTAAACTCCTGTGAAAACTTTCCAAATGAATGCATTGGCACTTCTCATGGCCTTCTCAGCATGTTGACATTTCTGTTGCCTTAAAATAGCCATTGATATTTTATTACATTTAGGAAGAATTGATAAGACATTTTCTAGCTACAACAGAGCCTGTTGGTTTCCGTATGTGGACATTAATACACGAATTATCTCCTAAGTTTTACTTTTAGAATGCTAGACAGGCAAGTAAATTTACTCATATCTACCTCTTCTGTCATTATAATTCATGAATGAGGTTGATATCCTTGCCTTTCTAACTAGACATCATCTTCCAAGTGTCCTATATGCTGTCTTTCTCTTTCACAGGACTCATGGAATCTCTGCTAGAATTAAGGGGCTGTCAGAGCTTTATTGCAAAAATAGTTTTATTACTGATATGGATGAAAGTGGTAAAGAGCATATCATAGAAGTTATAGCTAAATTTGAGCCTTTTTACATTGTAGGATAGTTCTGAACTTTTTTCTGTGATGCTTTATAAACATTAAGAACTTACATTACTCAAAGATAAATTTGAGAATATCTTCAAAGCAATCAAGTGAAGGCAGTAACTTATCAAGCAGAAGTATACAGACAGGTTGATTTGGGGGCTTAAAAATATCTCAAGGAATTCAGAGAGACCTTTATTCTCTAAAAAGCATCTTCTCAAACGTTTTGTTTATTTTAACATTTTAAACAGAGTATTCCTGTTTATCATGAGATGATTTAAGAATTCTAAAACTGTGCTAATAATTTTCCCAATTCCTTCATTACATGAGACCATTTAAATCATAGTGCTGTTGCCACTGATTATCTTGAAGAAACCTCAGACACATGGACTTATGCTTGAAATCAACTGAAGAATCATTGAGCACACAGCCTATGCTTAGGGTATACAATAATATGGGTACATATTTTGCTGTGAGCTAGACTTGATGTAGAAGTAAAAGTAACCTGAGTTTTTCCATTTTCCTTTCTGTCACCAGACATGATCTGCTCTCTAATGTCATAAAATGTACAGAGGGGGAAAATGTGCCAATAAAAGACAAAGCAAGGGAAAGGTAGTAAAATCAAAAGGCAGAGGATAGGCAAAAAAACTCCCAGAAAAATAGAACTATGAAGGATATAAAAGGGAATACAGTTTGGAGCTATGAACCCCAAGACACTAGAGTGATGTGAGGAATCTAGATGCTATATTAGTTAAGGTTTGTCAGAAGAATATAACTAATATATTCATGGATTCACTAGATTGGTTTACAAGATCAAAGGCTGGTCAGTCCCATAATGGCTGTCTGCATGCTAGAGAGTCAGAGGATCCAGTAACTGCTCAGTCCCAGAAGCTGGAAGCCTCAGAACAAGAGGAACTAAGGATGAAGTGCTCTGAGACTGAAGACCTGGAAGCTGCCTGGAGAGTCACTGGTATGAGTCACATAGAAGGGTGAAGAAGATGGAGACCGATTGCAATGGGTAATGGCAGCAGCAAAAGATGCACCCACTTCAACAGAATGCAGCTTTAGAGTCTTATTGGCTTCCTCTTTCTTTCACTTTTTTTTTCTATCCCAGCTGGAAGACTTTTGGATGATGTTACCACATTCTGTGCAGGTTTACTGGCCTATATGCCAATCCTCTCTGGAAACACCATCACTGACCTATCCAGACACAATCAAAAGTGTGTTGTACTAATCCAGGCATCTCTCAATCCAATCAAGTTGATTCTCTAGATTAACTGTCAAGAGTGAAGTGAGTATGCCTATAATCTCATCACATCAATGTTCACTGTTGCACATTTATCTCCTCCTGTATTGCATTTGTCTATACAAATTATCAGTTAAAATATCTTGATTATCTTAAAGAGAATAAACCCCCTAAAATCCCAGGAAAATTAGTGACTACTATCACTGTATCACTGGGAATGAAAAAAGTGCATCAAGTATGGTACTCTCAAGGAATTTACAATCCAACTTGCAGATGAAAAGAGTAGTGTCATTTTCACTCTTCCAGCAGAGTTGTTCCATGCATGATTCCTTTCCTCTCTCCATCCAATATTGTTGGTTTTGAAGCTCTGGGGAAATGAGTTAACAGAGATTGAGCCTCAAAGTTCTCATGTGTTTAATGGGTTAAAAATTATTTACATTTCACAGAAATTATAAGAATTGATGAAATAAGATATATAAAATATCTGTGGTGGTAGAAATGGTGAATTGTTTCCCAATATTCTGTACTACTCTTCTTCCTTAATAGTAGAATGATTAATCTCATCTTTGCCCATGACCACCTGGAACAAAGACTTCATTTTCCGTACTCTTTTGCATCTGAATATGAATATGTGACTTTTTATTTGAATGACAGGATAAAGTTGGGGAGGCAGGTAACTGGGGGCAAGTTCTAGCCAACTGCCAGTAAAAAACTAAATTCTTCCAACTGCAATGTGAGTAAATTTTGAAACAGATTTGTTCATAGTGACACCTTCACATGAGACCATGGTCTCAGCTGGCAGCTTGATTGCAGCCTTATAAGAATGTGACAGAGTATGCAGTTAAGCCATGCCCAGATTACTGACCCACACAACTGTGAGTTGTTCAAAGATGCTAAATTTTGAACTAAATTATAATGCACTAAGAGATAATTAATGCAAGGATAAATGTGGGAATGGAACATTTCACTTCCAGGAAAATGTTCTTAAATAAAAAGATATGCTGGTCTCATCCTTCAACTTGATCACTGGGTTAAGGGTATAATGGCTGGAAATGTAGCAGCTATTCTGAACTGCATAATAGTGCAAGTAGAAAGAATCCGGTGTACCTGAGGTTATCATGTATAATATTACATGGATATATATATACTATATATATATAATATTAAATGGATCACACCCCACACATACAACACAGATCAGATACTACTCATGACCTGATAAATGTTTAACGTATGCTAGTTATCTTTCTACCACAGATATATGAATATATATATGGATATATTTATACATGTAGTTCTTTTACTTGTACAGAAACATGTACACTATTTTCAAGATATTTTGATGTGTGAGATAAATTTTTTTCTCATTAAACTCCATCCAAGTAGACTTTTCTGTTTACCTTTCAAATATAAAAGCTTCTCTGAAGAAAGTTAAATCCTCTTTTGTAGTGGGAAACATTTATTTCAATATGGCAATATTCAACCTTAATTCTACCATTTCTTCAAAATGAAGCTTTAAATATTATTTTTCTTCTTTAGTAAGAATATATATTTATATATAAATACATATAAACCAACTGCATATATATTTTCATCTAAAGTTGAAATGTATTCTTACTTTGTCACAGGCCCATTGCATGAACTTGTCAAAGTCCTTTTTTATGTCAAAGCCTCAGTCCCCCTATTGGCAAGATAGGAATAATATTATCTTCCTCAGAGTGTTAGTTCAATGGGATAATACACCTAAAATACTTAGCATAGTGCTCCGTACAAGTTACCATTATGTAAATGTAACTGCAGTCATCATATTATTTGGAAGGTTCTTATTAATACATTTCTCCAAAACAAAGATTATGGGTTGATCCTGGTCTAATATGTTAAAATGCTGACTTTGTGGTCTTCTGGAAAAAATGCCTACACTTGAAATAATGAGTCTAGTGTTCAGAATTTCAGGCACTAAGAAACTAAGAGAGCAGATTTTTACCTTTGGTCAGGGAGCAGAACTTCCTAAACACCTTTCACATTCCCCTCCACACAAGCAGTGTTTTCTTATTTTTATACCTATGCCAGGATCAATAATGTCAACAGATTACTGGCTTTTTCTTGAAGAAATTCAGAGTTGGAAGGTCCCCCCACCCTATTCCACCTTTCTTCAATCTTTTATTATGGTGTCTTGTCTCTTAGATGTTCAAGAAATTCTTAGGGCATAATTTTTTATTTGGACTCATGGAAAGATCTAGATACAAGGAAGCTATTTTACTATCTGATTACTGGTATTATTTGAAGGTACACTATATATAATTAAAGACAAAATGATGCTCAAATTTTGGCCTCTTCTAGGAATTTTTGCTGCTTTTTGCTATGGGGATCATCCGTAGAATAATTAAGTTTGGTATATGTTTGCTAGCCTAATTTTTGAAAGTCAGGGCTAGTCATATAATCTAGTCCAAGATTCAGATGCATTTTTCTGTACTGCTCATCCAGTTGCTTTGGCTTGCCATAGACTGCTAAATACTAGAATTTTCACATAAAACTCTTTGCTTTCCACCCCACCAAAGAAGCTTAGTTCCTTCAGGGATGGAATCAGAATGGAAATAAATGGAAAATTATTGTAGGGTTAATTGACAATAAAGGAGTCCTGAGCTTGTTGCAGGGTTTACCAGGCTCAGATATTCTCTAGAAATGAAGTTTTTGAAAGATCAAACAGCATCTATAGATTTAAATGTTGATGAAATATATTTCTCAGAAAGGATTAAAGTGTTCTAACTTATCTTTGTGAGACTTTATTCGGATTTTCTTTTTTCTAGTACTCGCTGTACAATTCTACCATTTTTGGACATTCTGGATCTGGATATATATAATAGTAGTGAATTGTTGATGACATGCTATTAATCAATGGTGTTAACTGTCCACAGACGTCCACAGATTTTAAAGCTCTAGGAAGAGACCAGCCAACTGATGTGATGGCACACCAAAGTGGTCTTAAAGTAAATTTTCTCTCTCTGCCTTGAAATTACCTAGGCAATTTCTATTTCATTCACATACACTAGGATAGCCATCATTTTAAAAACTGAAAATGATAAGTGTTAGTGAGGATGCAGAAAATTTGGAATCTTCATTAGTAGTAATTTTTCAAAGAGTTAAATGTAGGATTACCATATAATCCAGCAATTCCACTACTAAGTATTTACGCAGAAATACTGAAAACAAGTGTTCAAACAAAATCCTGTACATGAATGTTCATAGTAGCATGTTACACTAGTGAAAAAATGAAAATAGTGCAAATGTCCATCAAGTAATGAGTGGATAAACATATATATATATGTATATATCCACAATTAAATACTACTCATTCATTAAACTAGAACTATTGTGAACCTCAAAATTATGATGTTAAATGAAAAAAATCCATACAGAAAGGGTTATATATTCTATGATTTCAGTTATATAAACATCCAGAATAGATGAATTTATACAGAAAATAAAGCAGATTGTTGGTTTATAACTGCTGGGGGAGGGGTACAAGGAGTGAGTACTTTATGAACATGAGAGTTTCTTTGGGTGTGTTGAAAATGTTTTGAAACTAGATAGATACATTGTTGAACAACATTGCAAATGAAAATGTTATATATTTTTAAATGGTTAATTTTTTGTTATGTGCACTTCACTCTCAAAATTTTAATTAAATTCTATCTTATTAGTTTGGCTAGAAAATTTACTAGTGTCTTTAATTGGCAATAGGCTACCACCTTGTTGCTTTCTCAGAAATGTATGCTTCCACAGTGAGGTTTACATTTTGCATTTCTGAGGTGAGTTTGGTTAAGGGAGCAGAAGAAAGAAAAAGACCTTCTTTAAGTAAATTTATATACACAAACAAAGTAGTTTTAGCCATTTGACAGTGCTCATGTCAAGTTAGAAGCTTACTTAAAGGTCACCTAGTTAAACCTAATCCCTTATTAAAACTCACATGGGTGTCAAGAATCATGGCAACTAAAAATCAGTGGCTCTAAGCAAAACACATTTTTTTTGTTGTGTAATGTGTCACATTATGCTCCATTAACAATATCTCAGATGTGCATGCTATTTCATTTTTTTATATTTTATTTTTATTAGTACATGTTTGCAATACATAAAAATTACAGTCATCATGGAAAATGTGTACATGCTCATAGCACATACATGTTAATTCAGTTCTTTTTTTTGTCCCCTTCCCCTCCACTCCCTCCAACCCTTCTTTCCCTCCACATTTACAAAAGCTCTGTTATCATTGTTTCTTTTAATTCTTTTTTTATTTATTAAGTTTATGGTTATATTTTAGGTATACATTATGATCACATTCATTATTGGGAATTTGTACCTGTATATGATAAATCTTGGTTCTTACTTTTTTCCATTCTCCCTCCCTCCCTTCAACCTCTCCATGTCTCCCTATTTACATAAGCTTTGTTGCTGTTTTTTCAGTCTTTTTTCACTTTTTTCTTTCCCCTCTTTCCTTCTCCCTGCCTCACCCTCTTTAGTTCCCCTTCCCCTTTGAATATTTTCTTCCTATTTCACAATATATATCATATGTTTTGGTTGTCAGAATATTTTCAGTTTCTCACAACAGAGAAATAATTAAGTACTTACATATGTGTGTCCTATTTATTTCACTTAAGAGTATGACCTCAAAACACACCTATTTTCCTATAAATTTCTCTAGTTTGTCATTCTTTATGGCTGACTAGTATTCCATTTTAGGGGAAAAAAAGCATCTTTATCCAATCACCAGTTGATGGGCATTTGGGTTGTTTCCAATATTTAACTATTACACATTGTACCACTACAAACATGGTTGTGCATACATCACTGTGGTATGATGCTTTTAATTATTTTGGGAATATAGCCAGAAATGGAATAGCTGGGTCAAATGGGACCTCTAATCCAGATTTTGAGGTATCGCCATACTGATTTCCACAGTGGTTGCACCAGTCTACACTCCCAACAGTGGAGCAAGGTTACCTTTTTCCCCACAGCCCATCCAACATTTGTTATTGGTTAATTTCTTGATAGCAGTCATTCATTCTACCATGAGATGGAATCTCAGCATTGTTCTCATTTGCATCACTCAAATGACCAGTGATGTCGAATATTTTTTCATATGTTTGTTTGCTGCTTCTACTTCTTCATCTGAGAAATGTCTATTCATTTCAGATGCTCATTTTTGGATCAGCTCTTAAAATTTGGGGAGTTTGATTTTTTTTAAGTTCTTTACATATTCTATATACCTTTGTCTGAGGAAGAGCTGGTAAAAATATTTTCCAAAATTGTGGGTTATCTCTTCAGTCTATTTTCAGTTACTCTTGCTGTGCAAAAGGTTTTTGATAAGATGAGATCCCAGTTGTTTATTCCTTGTGCTTGTTCATGTGGTACTGAGGATTTGTTAATAAAGTCTTTTCCTACAGCAATGTCTTCAAGAGTTCTACCTAAACTATCTTCCCACATGTTTATTTTTTCTGTTTTAATATTTAGATCTTTGATCCATTTTGATTTTAGTTCTGTGCATGTTGAAAGATCTGGATCTCATTTTAATCTTTGGAAAGTTGAAACCCAGTTTTTCCAGCACCGTTTATTAAAGAGGCTATCTTTCCTCCATTGAGGGTGTTTGGCTCCTTTGTCCAAGATGAGGTGGCTGAGTATGTCTGGAGTTGTTTCTGCATCTTCTTTCCTGTTCTCCTGGTCCTCCATTCTTTCTTTGCCAGTACTGTGTTTTTATCATAGTAGCTTTGTAGTATACTTTCAGCCTTCTTTTTTTTTTTTTTTTTTGGTAGTGGGGATTGAACTCGGGTCCTTGAGATTGTGATACACGCTGCCTTGTCTTTATTGCATAGAATTGCTTTTGATATTTTAGGTCTTTTCTGGTTCCAAATACATTTTTGGATTTTGTTCTCTAGTGCAGTGAAATATGCTGTTGGAATTTCAATCAGGTTTGCCTTGAATCTATATAGCAGTTTTGGAAGTATGGTCATTTTCACTATATTTGTTCTTCCTAACCAAGAACAAGGTATGCCTTTCATTTTCTAATATCCTCTTTGATCTCTTTTTTGTAGTTTTCAGAGTACAGGTCTTTTACTTCCTTCATTGGATTTATTACAATGTATTTCATTGTTTTGGATGCTATTTTGAAAGGAGTTGTTTCCCCAAATCCTCTCTCAGTGAGTCTGTTAATCTTTTACAGGAAGGCTATTTCTTTTTGAGTGTTGACCTTGTATCCAGCTACTCTACTGAATTTGGTTATTAAGTCTAGAAGTCTTTTGGTGGAGTTTTTGAGGTCTACTATATAGAGTATCGTATTATCTGCAAATAACGACAATTTAACTCCTTCATTTCCTATCTTTATTCCTTTTTTCTTTCTCCTAATTGCTGTGGCTAATGTTTCCAGAACTATATTGAACAGGAGTGGTGAGAGTGGATATCCTTGTATTGTTCCTGATTTTAGCATGAAAGATTTTAGTTTTTGACCATTTAGAATGATGTTGCCTGTTGATTTTTCATAGATGGCTTTTATCAGGTTGAGATAAAGACAATATATTCCAATTTTCTGTAGGGTTTTTATCATGAGTGGGTGTTGGATTTTGTCAAAACCTTTTTCTGCATCTATTGAGATGATCATATCTTTTTTGTCCTTGACTCTGATTTACTTATGTTGAGCCATGCTTGAGTTCCTGTGATAAATCTCACTTGGTCAGGATGTATGATCTTTTTGATGATCTTCTGCATTCTGTTTGCCAGTATCTTATTGAAAATTTTTGCATCTATGTTCATTAGGGAGATTGGTCTGTAGTTCTCTTTTTTGGTTGGATCCTTCTCTGCTTTAGGAATCAAGGTAATCTTTGCTTTCAAGAAAGATTTATGAGTATTGTTTCCCTTTCAATTTCACTGAAGAATTTGAGAAGTAACGGCATTAGCACTTCTCTAAATTTCTTGTAGAATTTAGCAGTTTAGCCAACAGGACTGGAGCGTTTCCTTGTTGGTAAGTTTTTAGTTATATTTTCAGTTTCCTTGATTGATATTGGGTTGTTAGAATTTTTAAATCTTCTTGGTTCAAGTTTGGTAATTCATATGCATCTAGGGCTCTGTCCATGTCTTCTGTGTTTTCCATCTTACTGGAGTACAGGTTCTCAAAGTAGGTATTGATGATCCTCTGGATTTCTGCTGAAGCTGTTGTAATTTCACCCTTTCATTTCAAATTGCATGAAGTTGAGCCTTTTCTTTCCCTTTTTTTGGTAAAGTTGGCTAGTGGTTTGTCAATTTTATTTATTCTTTTGAAGAAACAACTCTTTGATTCATTGATTTTTTTTTATGTTGTTCTCTTAGTCTCCATTGAATTGTTTTCTGTTCTGATCTTTATAATTTCCTCCCTTTTACAAGCATTGGGTTTGCCTTGCTCTACTTTTTCTAGAAGCTTGAGTCTCAGCATTAGGTTGTTCATTTGTGCTAATTCTGTTTTCCTTATATGGGCATTCACTGCTATGAATTTCCCTTGTAGGACTGCTTTCATTGTGTCCCATATGTTGAATTGGCATTTTCATTTAATTGTGGAAACAGTCTAATTTCTTCTTAATTTCCTCTGTGCCCTACAGATTGTTCACAAGCGTGTTATTCAATTTCCATGTGTTTATGAAGTTCTTGTGGTTTCTTTTCTGATTGATCTCCAAGTTCATTGTGCTATGGTCTGACGATATACAGAGGATAACTTCAATTCCTTTGCATTTACTTAAGCAGGTTCTATGAGTTAGCATGTGGTCTATTTTGGAGAATGACCCATGCACTTCTGCGAAGACTGTGTATTCTGATTTTGTGGTATGGAAATCTCTTTAGACATCTATTAGGTTCATTTGTTGAAAAGTTTGGTTCAGCTCTGGTATTTTTGGTTGAATTTTTGGCTAGTTGATTGCCCTATTTGTGGCAATGGGGTATTGAGGTCCTTATTAGTGCTTACTTGATTTTTTATGTCCATTAATATTTGTTTTATATAGTTGGGTGCCCTAGTATTTTATCCATCTATGTTTAAGATTGTCATTTTTTCCTCTTGGATTGTTTACTTTATAAAGGTGTAGTGACCTTTTTATTTCTCTTTTAATTAGTTTTTGTTTGAAATCTACTTTGTCTGCAAATAGGATAGCTACTCCTGCTTTTTTTTTTTTTCTGAGTTCCTCTTGCATGGAGCATTGTTTTCTATCCTTTGACTTTCAGTCTATGAATTTCTTTTTGTATTAGGTGTTTTTGTTGTTTGTAGCATATTTTTGGATCTTGCTTCTTCATCCATTGTGTCCATCTATTTCTTTTAATTGATGAATTGAGACCAATAACATTGATGGTTAGAACTGATATATATTGACTTATCATTGTCATTGTGTTTTCTTGTTGTTGGCTCATTAATTTCTTTTTTACCTTTTCCCATTTAATTTTTTGCCTTGCTTAATGGCTTCATTATGATGTGGTTCATAGAATTGTAGTCCTCATTGTCTTTTTCTAGGATATTGTTTAGAATTGTTTGGAGTGCTGGTCTCATATTCATGAAGTTGCTAAAGTGTTCTTTGTCGTGAAAGTATCTCATTTCTCCATCAATTTTGAAAGATAGTTTTTCAGGATACATCAATCTGGGTTGTACTTTGTTTTCTTTTAGGGCTGGAAATACATCATTCCAGGCTTTTCTTGACCTCAGTGTTTGTGTTGAGAAGTCTGCTGTGATTCTGATGGAGTTTCCTTTGTATGTGATTTGTTTTCCTTCATATGTGATTCTGTAACTGCTTTTAATATTTTGTTCTTCTTTTTGATTTCTGGAATCATAACTATTATATGCCTAGGTGTAGATTTTTTTTGACCATGACTAGATCGAGTCCTGTTTGCTTCACTTATCTGTATGTCAAATTCTTTCCTTCTGTTTGGGAAGTTTTCTCCCATTACTTCTGTGAACAAGTTTTTTATGTCATTTTCTCTATCTCCTCCTTTTTCACTGACTCCAATCAATTCTTATGTTATTCTTCTTTTTCTTATGTTATTCTTCTTATTGTTTTGTTATTCATACATTTACATTATCTAAGAGCTGCTGGATTGATTTCTTGTGGTCCCTTGCCATCTTTAAGAACTATTGTCTTCTGTATCTGATATTTTGTTCTAACATTGGCTCATTCTGCTGTGTATACTTTCAATGGAATTTTTAATCTCCTGGATATCTGTTTGAATCTATTTCATGGATTCCAATTTTTTCTATGCTGGGCATTCATGGTTTCCATTTGTTTTCTATGCTGAGCATTCATGGTTTTCATCATGTTCCTGGGCTGTTCTATATTTTTTTTTATCTGTATCTGTTCTAGAGTCACTAAGCATATATTTCATTCTGGTCACCATCTCTGTAGTTATCTGGGAAATTATTTCTGATTTCATTTTTTCCAGAGCCTCTTTCATCTGTTTCATTACTTCCCTTGTTACCAGTTCAGGGAGTCCAGATTGTTGACTTTTGGACTGTTCAACCTCCACCTCATAGCCCCCTGGGTTTGTCTTTGATGAGCTGGAACTCTGGGTTTGTGTCTTGTTTAGGTGTCTCTCATTTTTAATTTTTAATTTTTTTGTTGTTTCTGGTTTAATTCCTGGGTTGATATTTGTATATTGCTTATTTTGAGTATCTTTATTGCAAGTATTTAGAACCCTTAGGGAATACCTACTCCTCAGTGGTATCTTCCAGTTACAGGTTTTAAGTCTATAATGACCCTTAGGCAACCTCAGACTTTGTATATCAGGAAGGAGAGCTGAGGAGTACAATAATGTCACCTTGGCCAAAGTAATAAAATCAGCATCAACAATAGCATCAAACACAGCTTAGAAAATGATAAATTGCAGTAACTATTAATCTGTCATCTTTAACCACATTATCTAGACTTGTGGTTATACATCAAAATCAAGGACCAACCAGAAATATGTTTGCAGTAAATAAGACCTTCAGTATAGTGAATTTACCCTCTGGGAAGAAGACTTAGAGGAAGTTGGTGGAGGATAGTGAAAAAGAAAGAGAGGGAAAGGTAAGAAATAGGTCTAGAGGACACAGGAAGATCGTGTAAACTTTGGGAAACTGTTGAAGACAGGAGGAAAAAGTAGAAGGAAGGGGCTAAAGAAAGAACAGAGCAAACTAACAACAAGAAAATTAGAGACTATATTCATGCTCTTATATATATAAGAAAAATCAAGAAAAACCAAAACAGGAGAAAAATAGGAACAAGAAAGTAGAGAAAGGAAGAAGAATTTAAAAAAAGGAGAAGAAAAAAATGTCCCTTTCAAGGTGTATCTCTTCTGTCACAATGTGGGCAGCAGTGTGCAGATCCAAGTCAAATAATCTCAGCAAGCTAGCCAAAGTCCACTAAGATTCAGACTGGTTTCTGGCTCTGAGAGTGGAATTGTGCTCCCTGACCTCCTGGAGGTTTGAACTCTCCATGGTTCTGCTGCAGGTTCAAGACACCCCATCCCCCACAACAAGTCCAGGTTATGGTAGGAAGAACTGATCCCAACCACTCATCAACCACTGTAGTCAGCTGTGTCTTTATTACAGTGACTCTCTTTGCTCTTCCACTGGGGTTCATTTCTCAACAACAAGCTCTGGAGAAGCCCTCTCTCTTCTGCTCACCACTCCACCATCTTCTGGAGCTGAAGAGGTGGGCAGTCCTGCTGGTGAGAGCACATATGGGCAGTTCCTCTGGTGATGGTGCACCTGAGTGCCCCTCCTGGTGAAGGTTCACATGGGCAGTCCCTTTGGTGAAGGTGTACCTGGGCAGTCCTACTGGTGAAGGCACATGTGGGCTGAATTCTTTTTTTAAATCCCTTTTTCCTTCCTTCCCTACACCCTTCCCCATCTCTTGTTCCCCTTCCCATTTCAACAATTTCTTTCTACTTTCTAATATCTCTTTCCCATTGTGCTCCTTATTTATACTTTGGATTTCTTACATAAGTGGAATAATGTGATATCTAAATTTGTGTGCCTGGTTTATTTCACTTAACATTATGGTCTCAAGGTACATCCATTTACCTAAAAAGGCTTCAAGTTTATCCTTCTTTATGGCAGAGCAGCACTCCATTGTATATAAATACCACTTTTTCTTTATTCAATTATCAGTTTTTAAGGGGGTATTTTTTGGTACCGAGGATCAAACTCGGGTCCTTGCACTCATGAGGCAGGGGGTGGAACCACTGAGCTAAATCCCCAGCCCTATTCACTTATCTATTGTTGGGCATATAGGCTGCTGCCAAAATTTAGCTATTATGAACTTTCCTGCTATAAACATGGGTATGCTTGTATCACTGTACTATGATGTCTTTCAGGAAGATACCTAAGAAGGGAATATCTGGGTCAAATGGAACCTCTAGTTTTAGTTACTTGAGGACTATCCACACTGATTTCCACAGTGGTTGTACCAGTGGACATTGCCACCAACAATGGAAAAGGGTTCCTTTTTGACCACAGCCACACTAGCATTTGTTATTAGTTGATTTCTTGATAATAGCCATTCTTTCTGGAGTGAGAAGGATTCTTGGTGTTGTTTTAATTTGGATTTTTTGAATGGACAGTGAGGTTGAGTATTTAAAAAATCTATTTATTGGCCATTTGAACTTCTTTGTCTGAGAAGTGTCTGTTTATTTCAGGTGCCCATTTTTGGGTTGGGTCTTTAAATTTGGGAGATCTAATTTTTGAGTACTTTATATATTCTTGATATTAGTCCTTTGTCTGAGGAGGAGCTGGCAATGATTTTCCCATCCTATAGGTTGTCTCTTCACTCTGTTAGTTGTTTCCTTTGTTGTGCAGAAGCTTTTTAATTTGATATGATCCCATTTGTTGAGTCTTTGTAATATTTCCCATGCAACTGGGGTTTTGTTCAGAAAATCTTTGCCTACACCTATGTTTTCAAGAGTTTGGCCTTTTCTATCTTCCAGCAGATTAAGTGTTAGTGTTTTAATATTTAGATCTTTAATCCATTTCAATTTTAGGTTAGTGCATGGTGACAGATATAGATCCAGGTTCTTTCTTCAGCATATGGAGATCCAGTTTGCCTGACACCATTTATTAGAGGCTATCTTTCATCAGTAAAGGTGTTTGACCACTTTGTCAAAGATAAGGTAGCTATGTGTGTCTGGAGTTGTTTCTGCATCCTCTATTCTGTTCAGTTGATCCACAAGTCTGGTTGTTTCATCAATATGCTGATTTTGTCACTATAGCTTTGTAGTGTAACTCAAACTCTGGGATTTGTGATGCCGCTTGCCCTGCCCTTGTTGCCCACAATTGCTTTTGCTATTCTAGGTCTCCCTCTTCTGCTTCCATGTGAATTTTAGGATTGTTTTTTCTAGTTCTGTGAGGAATGCTGTTCGTATTTTAATTGAGATTGTATTAAATATGTATAAAAGTTTGGAAGTATGGCCATTTTGACTATGTTGGTTCTGCCTATCCAGGAACAGGGGATGTCTTTCTATTTTCTGATAACCTCTTTGATCTCCTTTTTTAGGGTACTATGATTTTCACTATAAAAGTCTTTCACTCCCTTAGTTAGATTAATTCCTAAATTATTTCATTTCTTGATCCTTTTGTGTTTTCTATCATTTTTTTCCTGGGATGCCCATCTTACACTTGGTTACTTAACTTCTGTTTCATTACCTAAGTAAAACTGTTGCCTCCTCAAGGTGACTTAGTTTCTCCTTCCTCTGTTGTACTTGATATCTTATACATATGTACCTTAGTGCACTTAGACACTAATGTATTATTCATGTTTGTGTGACTATGTCTCAAAGACAATGTGATCCTTAAAGAATAGGATCCATATCCATTTTCTACTTGACTGCATTCCTAGTGGCTAAAAAAAGTGTAGGTCCTATAGAGGAGCTCACAAAACTTTGTGAGACACTTAATTATACAAATGACAATATAACATTGGTTTTCTTAGAGCCAGGAGAATAATGAAAAAATTGTTTAAAACCTGGTGTTATCTGAGGATGACTTCAGTTGCCATAGAATTCTTTTTGAGAATTTTAACCACAAGGAATTCTGTCTCAAAGCCTCAATGATTTATCTCCTTCCAAGATATAATGTCTGCTGTTTTCTTCTCAGTTTCTCCATTTGTGTAAGGTGCCTGATTATTTTTACAGGCAAAAGTATTTCCTGTAAATGTTCTTAATGCAAAATACAGCATTCTGAGACCATGGGATCTACACTGAAGAATTGTTTTTCTTATTGTATCTGCTAGTGTGACTCAAATGTTCTGAAGAATTGGACACACTTTTGTGACCTGATTCTCCACAGAAAGACAACTCCCTCATTAGTAGAGCCCTTAAAAGTCTCTAGAAGCTTTAGCAAGGCAGATGAATCTGCCAACTTCAGCACTCTGCCAGTTTCCATGCTGTACATGCTTTTAACCCTCAGGGTAGAGCAAATGCCTGGAGATATTCTTTGGCAACATTTGTTTGGCAAGAAAAATAGAAAAAAAAAATCTAGCAGCTAAAAGTCACAGTTTCTGTGTTCTGCAAAAATATCTTTAAGCATAGTCTGCTTTTATTTTTTGCAGAGTAAAAAAAGCTCATAGTTTAATGACAACTTCTCTAGTTTTTCTTTCCTTTTCTTTCTTTTTTTTTTTTTTTTTTAGTTCCTGAGATGGGGTCTGTCACAGCTTTAATTCTATATTTCTCACATTCTTCACAACTTTGGTTCATTTGAAAGTGTTGTTATATTCCCTACCTTGTCTTTTCCTATACATCCCTTTACCTATGTTGTGTTTTCAATTTCTAAAGGAAGCACACAACTTGAGGATCACTGACATTTAATGGCATCCATAGATGGGGTCCTGAATATACATGAATCCCCTCTGACTGTGATCTAAGCAAAATATTTTATATGTTCCTTTTCTGAAGGATAAAATCCATAAACTTCCCCAGATTCCCAAAGAGGCCATAAAGTGTGTTCAGAACCAGTATCATATATAAATCTAAATAAATCTATTTTAAGGGAACCCTTCAAAGGAAAAAAATAAATGTGTCTAACTCTAAAAGAAGTTTCCTCTCTAGAGATATAGCTGTCTTAAGGGATTTATTATGAAATGAGACTAGAATTTTCTGCATTGTTTTGTGATGGAATCCTCACACCTTGAGACTGAGTCTCTTTATTCAAACTGTTGAACTTAGAGAACTGGCTGAGCTGCTCGAGGTCATATAGAATTCACCAGCTGTAGCTCCTACAAGAGAAACAGCAAAGAAACTGTTGCTGGACTTATAAATCTTTTTAAAAAATTTTTTGAGGTCCAGTTGTTATTTGTAGTTTGTTGGAGAAAATGTTCCAGCATGTTAATATCTATGAATTTACATGTGTAAACTTGTGTACATCTCTTTATCAATCTGCATTTATTCATCACTCTTAGATGATTTATACCCTCCTAGTCTCTGAAAACCTGAGGACAGAGTGTTACACATACTTCCAATTATTTATGCATAAAAATATGAGGTTTGGACATTGAACTCACTAACACAGCTAAACATTTTTGGCCTCCTGAAAAGGTAGAGTGAGGGGATGTGGCGGGTTGTGGACTTGCATTCCATAGTCTGCATTGGTCTGTGGGGGAAGTGAGGAGTGGGTAGAAAAAGAGCTCCTTCAACTTCTCAGGCCACTCTTTGAGAAAGAGAGTTTCATCCATTGAGGCAAATGTTAGAATTAGGTTATTTTCAAGTTTTGTCACCTTGGAGCTCTCATTTCTTCCCTTAAGCTGTTCTCTTTACCAACACAGCTCCCTACACATAGGTGTAGTTTGATTTAATGCGGGAAGGTTACATACAAAGTGCTTATATTTCCCAGTTTGTATTCTTGTTCTTGTGTGTACCACTCACTGACATTTTCTATTTATCTGCATTTTATTCCTTATCTAGAATTGTTAAAATTAGGGGCAGTGACTTAGAAAAATGGTCAATATATAATATTCAGTACATATTGATTATTTCAATGTTCATGTCAATGGTGATTTCTGGCCTCTGGCTTTATATCTCTAACTTCAAAGAGATGGGGTGATTGGATATTCAGTTATGGGCATAAAACTGAAGAACACAGCTTATTGGGCTCCTATGGCTTTTTTAAGGGCCAAACTGAGCAATTGTATTCTTAAAGGTTGTCTTAGTCAGTTTCCTCATTACTAGGACATAATATCTGACATCCACAATCTAAGAAGGAGAGCTTTATTTTGGCTCATTCTTATAGTCCCTGGGCAGCTGGCTATAAGGTAGAAAAAGCATGGAGAAATGGTATTATAGAAGAAAGGTGCTCATTTCAAGGTGGCCAGGAGAGAGAAAGGAAGAGCCCACGAGGGAAGTATATACTTCCAGGTCATGCCACCAGTGACCCACCTCTTCTGATAAGAGCCTACCTCCAAACATCACATTCAGCTTGAGCACCTCTGTGAAGCAATCACATTCTAAAAGTGCCACCTCTGAGTGCTTGAAAGTTTTGGGGATGATTCTGTACCTAAACCATGACATTCTGCCCCTGGCCCCCAAAAGACTCATGCACATCTCTTTATGCAAAATGCATTTAGTCCATCTCTAATAGTCACCAAAATTTAAATAGTCCCAACACTGCTGAAAGTCCAAGTCCAAAATCTTCTTTGAGACTGAAGGCAAACTCATAGTTGTGAGTCATTGTGAAATTTAAAAGTTAAGTACTTCCAATATACAGTGGCACAAGTTAAACATTCCCATTCAAAAAGGGAAAAATAGGGAGCTGGAAGGGCATGGGACCAAAGCTAGACCAAAACCCATCAGGGCAAACATTAAACCCTGTAGTCCTATGTGCAGCACTTGGGGTAAGTTGTGGTGCAAGTAAACTCCAAATCTTTTCTGAAGCTCTCCCTCTATGCCATTACTGGTGGTAGCCTCCATGGCCTCTCTTGGGCTTTATTTGCTCACTCTCTGTGGCTTTCCTCAGATGTTACATTTTCCTAACTTTACCAACTTTCTGGGCTTTCCATTAGACTCTCAGCTTCACTCTCACAGCTTCACACATTATCCTCTCAGGGACACACTGCTTGGCCTCCCAAGCCTTCCTTTGAAATCTTGGTGAAAGCCTCCCTGACCACACAATTCTTGCATTCTGCATGCCTCTAAGACTAACAATATGAATGACCACAAGTCTACCACCAGCTCAAGCAGTCACTGAGCACCGTAGAATCATGGCTGAGGAGGCCTCTGAGTTCATGGAGGGTGAACCAATTATTGAGGTGGCCCTTCTTTGCCCTTCAAGCCATTCTGGGGGTCTCTCCTCAATGCAGAGTATTTTAAAGGAGTTTATGATAACCCTTTTATACCCATGAAGCAGTGAAGGGTGGGTTCTTGTTGATTCCTTAGTTGCTCTCAAGGCATCTTTCCTACTGTCTTGATGCCAAGGACTTTGTTTCTTTTTAGTGCTAATCTTTTCAGTAACCATGCTCTCCTATGCCCCCAATTCGCAGTCACTTTCTTATTGTGAAACTGAAAACTTTTAAAATAGGATTTATTTTCCTTTTCCTCACTATAAACCAGACTAAAAGCTGCCATCACTACCCATGTCATAGCCTGAACTTTAGGCTGCCTTGATATTTTGTGACTGTGATCCAATATAAACCTCTCACTTAAGTTGTGGTTGTCAGTTTTAGGCCCCAGCAGTGAGCCATAACAATGATGTTCAAAGTAATTTGAATCTAGTTAGACTGAAGTAAAACCAGACAAGACCACAACCTTCTAGGACTTGCTTTGTTTCACAAAAGAGTGAATATGATCCTTCTAATAGTTACAGTAAAACAAACAAACAAAAAAAGAATCCATTTTCCAAAATTTTTCCACATGATGAAGTCACTGTTGCTTAGGTCAATTCAGTTTTTTGGTATCAAAGAAAGTTTTACAAAAGTGTAAGTCATATAAGCTTCTCTTCTTTTAATAAGTGTAAGTCATATAAGCTTCTCTTCTTTTGGAGAGTTTGTTGACCATATGTTAATATGTGAGCCGTATGGGGCATGTATCTCTATTTATTTTGTTCACTAATGTACTCCTATTACTAAAGTAGTTCTTCCAGAAAGGAAGTCAGATAAAAATTTCCAAATAGACTAAAAAAATTAAGAGTTTACATAGCAGCAACTATGTGCCTAATAAAGTGTAATTTATCCTGAAGACACAAAGAACTCTGAAAATGGAGTGCTCTTTATTGTCCAGAAGTTTAGAATCTACCTGAGAAAGTAAACTGAACAGATTCAAACAATTATATTCTAAAGCACCAAGACTGAGAACACAAATACCTAAATTTTTTTTCTGGTTTTGCTATACATTTTCTGGGTTTGTGAACAAGTCACTTTATTTGTTTTTTGTTTGTTTGTTTGTTTGTTTGTTTGTTTTTGGTTCCGGGGATCGAACTCGGGTCTTTGCGCTTGCAAGGCAGGCGCCGGCACCACTGAGCTAAATCCCTGGCTTGACAAGTCACTTTATTAGGGAGCATTATCTTTTTTCTTTTGGATAACTGTATATTAGATAAATTTAGAGACTGAATATATTATATTTCTATGTATACAAATGCAGAAGAACAAGGGACACATTGTCAAAGAAAGAGTCAAGTAAACCTGGACCAGACTGTGGCCTTGAAGTTTGAATGCCACTTTACTTTGTGGAGTAAAGGACTGGGAGAATTTCTAGAAGTACAACATATACAAAAGAATGGGGTACAGTAGAATTTTGGCATGACTAGGATGATATTAATTATAGTGAATATGTTTTGGAAAAGAGAGAAATAATGTTGCAGAGAGAGGTGTTTAGTTAGTAGGAGGTGTGAAGAATTGGAAAAGTGATTAGAATCCGTTAAAATAAATAAATAAATAAATATATAAATATATATAAAAATATATAAATATATATAAATATATAAATATAAATATATATATAAATATATATATATATATATATTGCATGGGTGTGTATCCATCTAGTGTTTAGAACAGTGTTAAGTACACAATGAACTTAACATATGTCTCAACTATTAAATTTGGTCATGTGTGTGTATATTGGGTGAAGAAACAGAAGACAGCAGAGAGAGGAGAGGAGAAGAAATAGGAGTGGAGGGGAATATAATAAGAAAGAGAGGGGAGGGCAAGAAGAGGAAAAGGCAAATAAAATTTGAGATAAAAGATTAGTTTGATGGTAATAGTGAGGATCAATTAGAAGGCATTCCAACTAGAGATGTATTTCAATAACCTGATTCTATAGTAGTGGGGCTGTAATTATCATGTGTCCAGGTTGGAAATAATCTTAGATATCAACTATTTCAAACTTAAACTACAATTTTTTTATGCACTGCACCAATCTTTAAGAGTTTTCAGTGACTAAGTGTATTGTTTTACAAGACAGCACATTCTGTTTAGAGGTAGTTTACATCCTTAGACAGAAATTTTCTGATTCTGAGCCTAAATTTCCCTTGTCATGAGTTCTACTTATTATCCTGGTTCTTCCCTTGGGACTACATTGAATATGCCTAATTATGCTTCCACATCACATTCTGGGTAAATTTCTTCTTTTTCAGGAAAAACATTTCCAGTTCCTTCAATCATCTTTTCCATGGCATGATTCCAGCAATTTAACCATCTGGATCATCATCTTCTGGAAACTCTCCAGACTAAAAGTTCTTAATGTAGGTGCCCAGAAATGAATAAAGCCTACCAGATGTGATCTGACCAGTGCTAAGTTTCTCCCATGGGCTGGGGATTCTATTTGTATTGCTCTATTCCAACACTGCATTTGCTTTTTAAGAACCTACATCACAAAATTGACTTACTTCAAATTGTGATTGCTTAAAAGCCACAGCTATGCAACAGCTTATTGACCTAGTAAACTTTCTGTTTATTATTTTGAACTTTCAAACCTGTTATGATATTCAAGAGTGGAAAATTCAGGGAGGTTGGCATGTTGAAAAACTACTTTTTGAAAAAAGCTTAGGGTTGTTTTTATTTGAGGACAGAGGTGAGTGCTGAGGTACAGTCACAACTCACTGATTCTCAGTATTGGGAGGGTGTATTTGCTGAGTGAAAGGTCTGAATCACATTCTACTTTGTTTTTGAGACAGGGTCTTGCTATATAGTTTTCAGACTGGTACTGAACTCACTATGTAGCATAGGTTGGCTTTGAACTCACAGTGATCTTCCTGCTTCAGCCTCCCAAGTGCTGGGATTACAGGCATGTGCCACTACACCCAGCTACATTCTACTTTGAAAAAGAATGGTATTTGTTATAAAAATAGAAATTGGAGTAAAGATTATGATAATGTTTTTAAGGAAAGGGCATGCTTAACTAGCTTTAATGAATAGACATGACTAGAAATTAACAACACCCTTCCTTGGATACATTTCGTGGTTAAAATCCTTTAGAACAGTCCCCATAGTAATCAATGTTGGGCATTAATTTGCTGTTTCTCTCTTCAGTAGAGAGGAAAATAATAAGAACGGCTAACACTTTTACAGCACCTACTTTGTATATGAAACTCTCTTCCAAGCACTTTGTATACTCATTTAATTTTCCCCACAGCCTTATAAAGTAGACATTATTATTAGCATCCTCATATTCATTGTTATTTTATTATTGAGAAAACTGAGGCAGAGAAAGTTTAATTTTCCCAAATTGAAATAGCCAGTAAATTCAAATCTGGAATTTGAATATAGGCAATCTGGCTTTACAAATCGTGCCAATAGTGTTTCTAATATCCAATTACTCATCACAAACAGTATAGTAGAATTCAAATAATGTCTTACAATATGCAGAAAATGTCTGCAACTTACTTTGACTAGGAAGACTAAGTTTAAGTGTGAGTTAAAGTCACATAGCACAGACATATCTACCTTCTCTTCTGCAGGTAGTGGCGGTAGTTATGGGGAGGAAGTTTCAATATTGCTTCTAGTCCCCTTGTGTATATAGTGCATTTATAGTGCACAGATGCATCTATGTGACATAAAGATGCTAGAAAGGATTTAATTTCATTCATTGGCAAGACATTGTTATCCCTGTACCAGAAAAGGGAAATGAGTGTATGAGTATCCATTCTATGAATCCAGTCTATGAATTGTCAATAGGATGATTAAGATAATGGAAAGAGTATGGTGAGTCAAGAATTTTTTGATTCCAATTTTAGTTCTGTAGCTAAGTTTTTTAATATTGGATAACTGACAACATCTATGAATCTGTTTCTCCTTATTTAACGTAAGAGTATTAGATGCTGTCCAAGGGTAAAGGAAGCCAGCAGTGGAGATATAGAAAAAATATTTAAAAGAGTTTCCATTAATGAAGAAATAATGTCAAGCCTTTTCTTTACCATTTTTAATCAGCCTTGGGTTGTGGCTGGAACTGAAAAGCAAAGAGTAAAATCAATGAATCTCATCTTCCATAACAAGGCTCAAAACTGGGATTGCTCATATTAAAAGACAGGAAAGAGAAAAAGAAATCTTTCAAACCAATAAAGTTAATTTCATGTGAATTGGCATCAGTGCAAAATAAATTAGATGAGTAGTTTACAGTATACTTCCCATAATAATCTGATTTGTCTTGAAATATTGAGCTTTTTAAACAAATTTTACTGCCTGGTCTCTGGCTTTGTGGTTCCATCATGCTCAGGGAAAACTGCTGACAACTTGTTTTCTGCTTCTACTCGCAGCATTACTCTTTTGAAGTTGAAATGATAAATGGTCCGGTATGTGAAATGGTTGAGCTCTGAATTATATAGCTATATTCTATGTTTCTCTTTATTGCACATATTTTTATTTCCAAGCATATTTTTACTTTACCAAAAGAAGTGATCATTATGTAATAATCACAAGCATTGAACAATTATACGGATTTTTGTCCTAATACTCAAAAAAGAACATGTTCTAACTTAAGCATCTTTTCATTATGTGGAAGGGCTTTGAAAGATCAGGCAACTCTGAAGAGAAATTCCTTTTTGCGTTTTCTATGGGACAAACCCAGGTGCACAGAATATTTTTCTCATTTTTTTTTCATGACTTTTGAAGCATTTGAGAACAGTTGATTTGTATTTCCTCCACACACATTGCCAAAGACAGTGCTAGAGACCTAGAAAGACTCACTTAGATCTGAAGGTAGTTTTTGCTTGCCATGTGCTTGTGCAATTGAGCGCTAGCTGATAATCAAAACCAATTCTCCAAACCTGAGCTTAATCTTTTGACACCTTATTTCTTTTTTAAAACCTAAATTTTTTATCTTTATTGGTCAAATGAGGTGATCCTATTCCTAAAAAACATTATACACAAAAGACTGCTGTTTGTGTTAAATAATGTTGTATATATTCACAAAATTAGTCCTAAGTAAGGCTTACTTATCTTGTAACTCCTGAGTCCTCTCCTTATTGCTCACTTAACTCCCAGTCATGTCTTCAGCATATTTTCAGCATTCCACTTGTGCACAGTACTTTCATAAAATCCTAAATTCTTCCTACTTTCAGTATCCATTTCCTTCCATGTTTATCAAAACTTATTCATCAGTTGCCTCATAACTGCAGGGTTCTGTTGTCCATGGTACATCTGTCACTTAAGCATATCACTTAGTTTATGAGACTCGGTTTTTCCAAAGCTAAAATTAAATGATTGAAATACAGTAGATAGCCTTGAAGTCACCATCCAATTCTAAGATTGCATAAATTGAGGCTTACTAATGTATTATTTAGTAAACATGTTTCTTTTCCTGATAGAGGAATTTGGTGGAATCATAGAGGATAGATTATGGCAACTCACTAGGAAAAATACGATTTAACTTAGTGAAGATTATTTAAGGACTTTGATCAGAGGCCTTTTGGGAAAGGCCTCATAAATTTTGATTTTCTTTAAATCACACTTCATAAATGGCTGTCTATTTTGCTATGCCTACCGTCAGCTCCATCTTTTGGTTCCTAGGTAGCAACTATTTCATAAACGCTATCATTTCTTAAATAAAAGAAGATATTTGTATGTATTATTTTGGATTTAACTCCTTATGCATTTAGTTGAGTCAGATTCTCTTTAGAAATAAGCACTATTTCTGAGAAACTTTTTTAGCAAACTTTCTTTTACATTGGTATCATCCCTACCATACTTTTCCAGATATTATACTTATCCAGATACTTTTCAGATGACCAACTCTTTCAAGTCATTGTCTCACTGTGAAAATAATCACCTTTCAAAAATGCTACTCATAGGGCTGGAGATGTAGCTCAGAAGTAGAGTGCCTACCTTGCAAGCTCAAAGCCCTGTGTTCAATTTCTGATACCAAAAAAGGGGGGCAACAACAAAAACAAAAGCCAAAAATCAAAAAACCTTTAGCTGGGCATGGTAGCACACTCCTGTAAGTCCAGGACTTGGGAGGCTGAAGCAGGAGGATAGCTGCGAGTTCCAGGGCAGCCTGGGCCTCATAATGAGTTCCAGGCCAGATTAAATTACATAGCTAGACCCTGTCTCAAAAAAAATTTCTACTCATAGGTTAGATATCTTCTTTAAAAAAATATCTTCCTGAAGCAGAGCTCATGGAGTGCTATTATTATAAAGTTACTTAATCAGATTTGGGGCATTCTAAATTCCTATGACATGAATTTGGCTTGATTCTAAAAGATGAAGGAAAAAGAAAATCTATATTAGAGCTTTGTTTTGTTTTGTTTTGTTTTTTGGCTTCTCTTTCTTTTAAAAGAAAGAACAAAATGACAAATCAAAATTTGAGGCAGCTGGATGTTTCCCATCATGAGGTTTACACATCTGCATTTTTTCACTTCTCATCCAGATGTTTTGGTCTTGCGTAAACCTAGCTAAAGTGAATCAGAATATCAGGCAATCATCTGGGGACTTTGATTAACATGGACAGAAAATCTGAATAATCCATGTTCTGAGAGTCCTGTTTTGTGTCTAGCTCAGAACACATTACTAATGAGGTCAAAGTTACTGTAGGCTGCTTATTCCTTGTATGGGCCAGTTAGCTCTGATCTGCTCCATGACCACAGAATACACCTCCTGCTTTAGACAGCTATTGTGAAAATAAGTATACTTACTTGGTCATACAGGAAGTCATGACAGAAACTGAATAATGAATCTCTACCATTTGAAAAGTAAAATAAAATTATATTTCTCATGGATGGTAGGTCAGCTATGTCATTTTTGTATAAGACAATAATTATAATAGTCACTGTTATATAGCTCTTATTTGGTGCCAAGCACTGCTCTAAAAACTTAACAAACATTAACTCACAATGTTCACAATAACTCTCCACATGTTACTATTATCCTTATTTTATAAATGAAGAAATGGAGACACAGAAGGGCTAAGGAATTTGCCTCAAGTAAAAATGGATGACTTTTTTAGGGCATTTTCCCACATCTTCTGTATCAAGAAGATTGAGGGCAACAATGTATTGGTGACCTAGAAAATATATCACAGGAGCACAGAATTTGGATACTTCTTTACACTGAGGTTATCGGTGAAATTGCTACTGGGGCACAACTTGTGCCCAGTAAAGTAACCTAGTCTAATCCATATTTTTCCACCCAATATAATTATAGGCATAAAAACACCCTTTGCAAAAAAGAAAAACAAATTTTTGTTGTCAATAGGTTGGCATACAATGTATGCATTTAAGAAAAAGTATGATGTGGTTTGGAGTGATGAGTATGTTTGGGTTGTCTCATAGGACTGAAGTATCTGAGTACCCTGAGGAAGAATTATTTGTATGACTGGCAGAATGCTGAAAAATCTTTGATCTTTAATTACAATTGACATAGAATTCTAAAATTCTAGGCTTAGGCAAGATACAGTAACACCTCGGTTCACATGCTTGTGTTTGCAAACAAAAGCATTTAGCAAAATTTTGCTTGTTCACAAACTCCATATCAGATGACAAACATGACCATGGCCATCTTCCCCACACATGAACACAAATATCTTCAACAAAATTATAAAACAAATTAAGTTAGTGAACCAAGGTACCATTGTATATAGATAATCTGATTTATAGTTCTCTTTTCTTTTTATAAAATTGTAAATAATAAAATTGCTTATCAAAAGAAGCAAATGAAAAACTATCTTCTATCATCTACAATCTATCTATGTTTATCTACCATCTATCCACCTATCATTTTCTTTCATTACTGGAGAATTGAACCTGTAATTGGCCTGGAACTTGCAATTCTCTGTCTCAGCCTCCTGAGTAAGTTGAATTATAGGCGTGCCCCCCCCACTCTGCTATGTTATATTTTTGAAAGACTCTGGGAAGTGAAACTTCACTGATACTCCCAAATGCACTTGTCCATTTAATCAACAAATGTAAAGTGATCATTTACCCATGACCTGCTGCATTACTGGTGCTGAGCATAGCAGGTAATGAGATGTAGGACACTGATCTTCAGAACTTGTTTTTCTACTCTGTTGTTTTCTGCTCTAAAAAGATAAAGGCTCTACTTCCTGTATTTTGTATCCTGCCTATATTTGGTTTTATATTTGGGTTTTATGGGAAAAACAATTTTTTACCATTTTAGTTAGAGACTATATTTGCTAAATGCCATTTTCTTTTCCTTCTCATTAAACTGTATACATTCACTACCCTACTATGTTTTCCCCTTTGGAATGTCAGTGTTTTTATCAGCCATCTTATTCAAATCCCTATCCTCTCTTTCTGAACCCATCTAGTAGGTGAATGAAGAGGACTCCTTGGATATAGAGGATAGAAGACCCCCCAAAATAGAAAGATCCTATCTCTGAATACCTCTGCTTGTAATCCCACCCAGTCTCCATTAGATTGTTATGTATATAAGTAATATTTTTATTGTGTTAAAATGGAAAAAAATGTGAGGGGTTGTTGTTAACAATAGGTTCATATCCTCCTAATTCAATGGCCTGTACAGAATTTTCTGCAAAATCTTAAAGATGGTAATCAGCTAATCACTACAGTTTCAAGTTTGGTGAAAATTGAATTGCAACCTCACCAAGTTTCCAATTACTAACCTTGTTCTTCACAGGAAAAGACTCTGCACTGCTTCCTGTAACTTGGACACATTGCAGCATATCCCCTGCTGTTCTTTGGGACACCTATCTAGCTTCTGCATTTTAGAACTGGTTACAAATAACTGCAATCTCTTCTTCTTGAAATTTCCCCCACTCTGATTCAATCATTTCAATGTCTTCATTTTTAAGATCACAATTATTTTCTCCAGTTTTTTGTTCTTTGTGATTTTGAGATTATAATCAGCAGAGTGAATGTAATTATTTGTTTCTAAACCACATGTGCAGAAGGACATTGCCTTTCCTGATCATTTCTCTCCTCCAAATACTTCATGGGATGCTTCAGTAGCAAATACATCTAGCATTGTGTTGTGGCTTATTCATGTTTTGACAGTATCAGGATACTTGTTTAAAGTAGGTTAAACATTCCCCTAAAAAGTCCTTTGTTACAACTGAAATTTTTGACCTTGAGGTTTTAACTAACATTGTTTTCTTTTTGTCTTTTACTTTTTGTATCATCACACATCTTTTTATCTCTTCCTCCACAGATCCACCTTTTTTGTTTTATTTATTTATTTATTATTTTTTGTGAGAGGATCCTGGTCACAACCTTAGCTCCATCTCTCATTATTTCACACTTGAACCATTAAACTCCCTTCCTCCATTCTCACACCTTACCTAATTCTTCTACATCTGCTTTCAAGGGAATGCTCCAACACTTCTCCCTAGACTTATTTCTTATGATGTCTTCACACAGATTTCTGTGCTTGCCCGCTATAATGCACTTGCTATCAGCTAAGTAGAACTTGCTTCATGTGTATTCCCAGGTGCTATTCTCCACATTTGGAAAATTCCTACTCTTTGCTACTGTTTTCTGTGTTCCAAACATTTCTTACCATGTCAAATCTCAATTGCCCCACCTTGCTTATGTACACAGTGTGTTCAATATTACTTTTCCTACACCAGAATGTGTTTTATTAATACTCTTTTCTTCAAGCATATGATATGAAAACTATTTGATAATTTATTTTAATTTTTTTTTTGTACTGAAGATCGAACTCGGATCCTTGTGCTTGAGAGGCAGGTGGCGGAACCACTGACCTAAATCCCCAGGCCCAATTTATTTTAATTTTTAAGCATTTCTATTATATTTTATGAACTGACCAGTAAACAGTATCGGTCACTCAATAAATACTCATGATTGACGTTAGTACCATCTAGAAAAGATGTAATTGAGAAAACAGCAGGGACCATTGTGGAAAGCAAGTTTGGGTGGGTGTAAGTGATTTTATACATCCTAATTTCATGGTAAAGGAGCACTGAATAACCTTTATAAAAGTACTGGGGATGATTTCAGTTCTTAAAACAGGTAAATTTGATATGAAGGTAATTGAAGTGAAGGATTATTTTTAATAAACTATTCCATACTTTCATCAGAGAGCCTTAATTCTCAAAACTATGACCTCTTATCGGACATCTTACAACATGAATGCATGAATAATGGAGAAATTGGAGCCAGACAATTCTCAAAGTTAAATTCTCTCCCCAAAAAAGAGCAACAACAATTGCAAGTATTCAAACTTAACTTCTCACCATGAAACTATTTTCTCTCTTTAGTCTGCTTTTAACAATTTATTACCTCACCTTGGCACATGAATACAAGGGGTGTAAAGATTTATATGTGCAAATTTCAGGACATTTTCTTTGGTCATTAATTTTCTAGAAAACACTTGGTAAAATGTAAATAATTTATTTTAAAATAAAATGTGAAAGAAAATAAATGGGTGAAAGCCATCTCCTTCCCTTTCTTGGCAGAGTTTTCTTATTTCTCACACTTGCCTGTTGGAGAAGTAATCCTTAGAATACTACCCATTTCCCTCTTCTTTTGAACTACCCTATAATCTCTTTCATAAATGAATTTTATTTTCACTTCTCATTAAGACCTGGTTCCTTCTTTAAGCCCCACAATGTTAAAAATTCATTCTCAACCAAAATATTTGCCTTTCCCATAATACTGCCTTGGGTTCAAACCTTACCAAATGACTGAAACTGTCTGTACTCATAATTTTGAATCTGAAAACAGAACAGATTTGGATCTAATTCAACTAAGGCATGGAGAAAGCAAGGAGGGGCATCTTTTTTTTTTTTTTTCAGGAAGTATCCAGCTACACTTCAGAGTATCTATGGTTAGACTGGAGTGCAGACATTGTTAAATTTGCCAGATTTCAGACTTTGCCAGATTAAACCCATGTACAAGCTGACCATCTTCTTGAGCATTACTTGTTCTCAAAATGATTTCCTTTGTATTGTTATGTTTTGATATTGCGAATTTCTCATCGTATCATATTTTCAAAATGCTTCACCTTAAGAAGTCTGCTTTTAAACGTATGCTAACATCTAGTAACACAACAATAAATTTGTCGTACTTGTGTGAGAACTAGTTATATCAGTGTTTTTCTAGATTTCGAAAATCATTTCAGTGAAAAGTTGAAAAGAAAAAAAAATCACACTGTGGAAGCAACTGGAAGAATGCCTTATGTTCTACACTAAATACTTATTATATGTTTATGATCTATATCTTAAATTTATCTGATGAAAATTAAACTTTGAAATTGCCATCTAGAAATGAATTTTATAGATAGTGTACACATTAATTTCTGAAAATGGTAGAAAAGATTTCTTGTCAAGTTCCCCACTACAAGTGTGAATGCTCTGTTTTTGAGTACCTACTAGTAGTGAAAGGACACATTGTGGCCAGCCAACTCAAATTGCTACCCACGTTTAATCATTGTAAATAAAGGAAGCAGAGAGACCCATGTTATATTTTCAGAACTGGCATGCTTAATACAGAGCTATTAGTTTAAAAATACCACTGAACATTCTATTTGAATTAATCTAAATATCTGTGAAAAAATAGTAAAAAGTACAATTGTCCACTGAAACACACTACTCATTTCATGCAGATTATTAACTTAGTAATTATACATACCATTAAAGAACAACCAGAGTACATAAAATTTTACAACACTCAGAAAACAGTTCAACATTGGTGGATTTTCATTTTGAAATACCGATTGTTTTTACAGAAGCAAAATCTTCTTTCTCAGTGGAAAAAAAATAACATCTATGAAACACATATGTTGAACAAGACTTTTCTAAGGAGCAACTAATTGTTCCATTGTAAAATGTTCATGTATTATAGCTAAGCTTTCACATATTATTGGTATATACTACATTTTCTGAAGAGGTGGATATAGAAAAGCAACAGATAAACAAAATTCAAGGATCACGGAGAATAAATAGTGGGAAAAGGTTGAGAGAAATAGTTAAAGCATATTATCTAATGTTCTCATATATTTGAGCTTCACAATTACAAGAGTTGGGAAAATTCTGAATTTTTACACATTGTGTACATTTGTCCTTGTTTATATTTGTCCACTAACGATTTATAAATCATTTGCAAGTTCCCAAATCAATCATAATAAACAATTGATTCCCACAGGCATCTAGGTGGAGAGCACATCAAATTTGATTAATTAGAAAGAATATAAAGTATTAATCCACAATAAGTACTAGAACAGGGGCACATTCCTTACAGCAAATAGGAAATAGATTACACACAGAGATTTTTGTAGTATGGTTGAGTCACTGTCATTATTTGAAGGTGGACAAGGCTAGTCTGTCAAATATATTTGAAGCATCAGGGATAGAGACACTTGTGCTGGAGCCTTGTACCCATGGACAAGCAGATACTGTGTATGTACAGAATAGTCTATTTCACAATAATATTAAATTGAGAATCCCTATATTTGCTGTTCTACCACTAGTAAACTTGAATCACTTAGCACTTCATCTGTGAATATCGTTGTATTACTTCTTTTCAGTTGCTGACACTTGCAGTCAGTATATGTTTAAATTCAAACATCAGTCATGCTTAAAAACAAGAAGAAAAATGCCCACATCTACATATATACCAGGTCAAAGATCATTTGGGGAAAAAGGTTATCCAAATGTGAGTTAGTTAGAAAACAATAAAATGTGTATTTAAGATGTGTTTTCAAAGTTGTAAAACTTTTGTAATAAGCCAGAAAGCCATAAAGGTTGTTCAAACCATCCTAAAAGAATTCACAGCCTCTCTATTCATTTGCTTAAGAAATGTACATTATTACTTACCTACAAGTTTGCCTACAGAAGATGTGCTTGCTTAATAACCTAAAAGTTGCTATTATTGATTTAGTCTACAGAAGTTGTCCATTATGTTGAAGAAGTTCTAAACATTTCAATCACAGTTTTTTTTCTCAACTGATGTTGTTCTACAAACAGTCTTCCAGCTGGAGTTCCTCAACATTTTTCTTTATAATTCCTGATTCTTCAGTTACTCTTGAGATGTTCTCTTTTCCCCTTAAACTTAGTTCAAATTCTGTTAAAATTTTTAATTTTTCTCATTTCAAGTACCATGTAAATACAGAAATATTCATAAATATGGGGAACATACTTCACTAAATAAGGTTGCAGTCCATGTAGTATCACAAAACCTACTCTAAAAGAACACAATTTTAAAATTTTCCTCTGCAGGAAAAAATTAAAACTGTACATTGGAAAAAGTGCCACACTCAAAAGCACATCCTCTCCCCACTCACTATTTTAGAAATGTAAACAAAAACATTTAAGTACAAAAGCAATTCTGTGCCTTTTTTTTCACTTTCTCAGTACCTCAGTGTTATTAGGTGTATTGTTTTCCACGTATAGCAGAAATTCTGTATGCACATATAACTGTTTAAAGGAATGCAATTTTTTCACTACCAAATGTCACTGGTGAAGCTAAGCTCTTTGGATGACAAAGGCAGCAGGGAACTGTTCCTGGGAAATTCCTGATTATCTTTCAGGGGTAGTTGTCCATTGAGTAGTGTCAGAGGCAAATTACAGTAAGTGTGGTGGTTGCCTAAGGAAGGTAGTGGCAAGGTGCTTGTTGGCATTTCGTGTTTATAACCTCGGCAACAATGCCTCATCTGCATTGAATCTGAATGGTGGAAATCAGGGAGATCAGCTTGAGATGGCACCAGAGTGGCAGAGGTACTGGTCATGGCAATTGAGGGTAAAGGCTGGAGCTCTCCAAAGAGTCCTTGTTCTGCAGAGTCCAGAACATGACACTGAGATAGCATTTCTTTTTTCTTGATGGGCATTTCATATACTAAGTGCTTCCAGAACTTAGAATTTAATTTGCTGCTTTTGGGTCCCTTCCACTTGATCAGAGACAGAAGTTTGATGCTGCGCTTTAGTGATTCTACTTCCTGGCAATTCAGCTTTCCTTTTAACTCTGTACACTCAATCAAAATTACTTTGATTTCTCCACTGACTAGCATGTTATGAAGTCTGCTTTCCAGCTCAAAAATACTCCATCCCCGTCTGAGAATATATTCTGGAGTTAGCAGGATAATAAGTCTTCTACTTTGCTCAACACATCTTGTGAGATCTTCAATGTATGCTACAAATCACAGAAAAAGAGAAAGAGTAAAACAAAGACATTGCCAGCCTTTATAGCATCAGGTTTGCACTCTAGTACATCAAAGATTCAGTCTTTCATTAAATTCTGTCTCATTTTCTTTTCTTGTATTGCACATTGAGAAAGCCCATTTAAAAATTATATTGTAAATAACTGCTTAAATTCTTATTTTGTCTCCCCTTATCATTACTTACAGTATTCTGTTGGCCAACACAAAATTCTGCCTTTTTCAGAGCTTAGGTATATTTCAGTGATTTTTATTTATTTAATCAGGTAATTCAAGGCAGGCTTCCAGGCTAACACTCTAAGTGAACAAGCAATTAATGGGTCAATGAAAAGAGAATTGCAGCTTTCTATTAACTGTGTGGTTACTGTACTTTTGGGTTTGGTTTGATTTTCTTCCGTTTTCTTTCTTTTATTAGTATTATTGATTTTAATTGACAAATAGTAATTGTATATATGGTCCTTCATTTTCAACTACTAAATAAGTACCAAAGCTATGTGTACAATCCACTTGTGATACAAAGATGGTGGAAAATCTCTTCTGGAATAATAGTCAGCTTGTTTCTCATAATATCTTTTCATTTGCAACCTTGGGCTCTTTTGCCCTTCCAACTCAGAGATAGGGAAATGGTGTGTGCCTGTCCACGAGTTTAATTTGAACCAGATGCTTTTTTTGTTTCCAAGAAAAGTGGAGGGTGGCGTTGGAGGTGGGGGTTGGTGCGGAATGAATGATGAAGGAGGAGGCAGAGTCAAACAACTGAGAAGTAAGTCTTTGCCCTGCAACGTGGAGTGATTCTGAAAGTGAAGTAAATATGTTATGCCTTTTTCATGGTAGAAAAACACTCAACTAACCCTAGGTTTGTTTATCCCATGGAATAATCCTTTTGCAATCATGATTCCCAATGTCTTATCTGCCAAAAGAGGAAATGTACACATGTGTTAACAAATGGAGACTTGGACACAGATGCTGCACCAGAAAGCTATCTTTACTAAGCAGAGCATAAGGCCTTCTCTACTGTACAGTGCCCTCTAGCAGAAGCAGTACTAACAGAAACATAGCCAACATTTGTCACTGCAAATCTGCCCAAGGTTACAAACTGCTTTCAGGAAGTCACATTCAGGATACAGTGTGGGGACACCAAACAGCCAAGTACAAACCGTTAGAAAAGAGATACTTGTTTTACAGATGCATATTTTACAGATGATCTCTCTTTTCCAGGGTTTTATTTCCACCACTTGGCAAAAAAAAAAAAAAAACTTTCACAAGTGAAAATGAGAAAACTTTCTACACACCCATCAGATAAACAAAACATGTTTTAAAGAGATACACATAGAATTTCCCCTTTAACAATTTGTCCTTAGGGCTGTTTAAGTTTTTACTTAATACATTATAAGACTTTCTCATGAAGAGTTTCAATAGCTGTATCTGAGGGGATAAGGCAGTTAGTTCCTCAGTCATGATGGAGCCCTGTTTTATTTTAGAGAATATGTATTCAGGGGAAATACCCAGCAATGAAATCTGCAGAAACAAAACAACACACAACAAAAAACACCACACAGGTAACAATGGAGAGGTTTATCACTCTGTAATTATCACTTAGAGAACTGGTGAAAGAGAACGGAAGGAAAAGTAGAAAGTTTCAATAGAGTGGAAGACTCTTCATTTTCTTCCTTTCTTTCTGCTCCCAAAAAGAAAGAAGTTAGGTGGGAAGCTTCATCATTAGAAGTTGGATCTGTAAGATACAGTAAAATAAACTATCATGCATCTTTCGCATTTTTTTAACCTTTCCTCCAAAACAAAACAAATCCCATGCTTAGAATTATGGTATCAGTGCAGAAGTCCATAAGAGTACCATTTTATCAGGTGAATTATGAGAGTTGTTAATTTTATGGAAATACTCTTTACAAAATAATTTACCAAGGGATTACTTTGAGTAGTACTCTTCCTTTATTAATTGCAGATTGTAATTTAATTTAAAAAACAATGTTTCTGTACAAACCTTTTTAGGAGACACATAAAATATACCTCGAAAAACAACACAGTTCCTATGTGTTGGCATGTAATCTTAATCCATTTTTAAACTATACTTTTTGAATAAAAAGCTGTATCTACACATGTCTATATCCACTTAAAAATTATAACTGAAGTATCTTCAGTCATAAATTTTACACATGTATATTAATTAATATGATTAACCCATGACAGAATTTGGCTCTGCTAACCTCTTTTTGGGATGAGGAAGGGAACAGTGTAGTATATATATATTTTTCCTATTATCATAGTGTTACTACTTCATCCATGTATTATATTTTGCCACTTGACAGCTAAGCAGAGTGCAAAATTTAGGATTGTTGGGGTTTCTTAGAGACTTCTTAGGCAGAATTTACATTTTCCCCCAGAAGGAACGCCTGTCAGCACAGATCCCACTATGCTCAGCTGCACAAGCTGTGGGCATTGAAGGGAACCTTGGAGAGAAGGGGTGGTCCCTGTCTCCTGCATACTGCACTGGTTGTGCTTATCCTGGCAAAGCCTAGTGGAGAGTTGAGGCAACCATCCAGATAATTCAGGCTGAAAACCTGCTGTGGAAGAAAAAAAAGTTCTAAATTATCCTGGTTTGCCCTGCATATACATTAATCATATGCACTGCAGTCAGTCAGTACATCAAAATTTTCCCTGGGTAGACAGAGCCCAAGTGTCCCAAAGAAAACACAAGCCATTTGCTTAGGCCCTGAATCTTGTGCTCCATTTCACTTGGTGAAAAACCAAGTGGAAGTTTTCAGATGTGGAGCCCACATTTCACTTATTGGGATGGTGATCAGTGGCTAGACAGTAATCTTGGGATTTGCAAGTAGCTCAGGAATTCCCTCTAAGAGTCTATTGGCTCTAAGGAAAAGGAGAGACTGTGCCCTAGCTTCCATATTCTGGCTTCCTCTCTGTTTTTCTCCCTGCCATTCCTTTTCTCTTTCTTTTTGCCTTTCTTTTTTCTTCTTCTGAATTTTTCATTCTTTTTCTTTCATCTCCAACTTTGCTTTTTTTCCTTGCTCTTCTTTGGCCTTTCCTTCTTTTCCTTCCCTTTCTTCTCTCTCTTATCTCCTTCTTTTTACTTCTTCCCTCCTTTAAGTCTTCCTTTCACTCATTTTTTGAGAAAAAACAAGAATCTAGGGATCATGGAAAATATAAGTAAATGAGGAAGAGACGAAACTGGATACATTCATGTTTTTTTACTTGCTACTCTTTAGCCAGGGAGTTGTTGTTGGCTTGTATTAATTATGTGCCCAAATTAATTTCCCCCTTACCTAGGGGTTTCATGTCTGTATCCAATGACTGTGGCTTGAAGCCTGATCCATTAAAGCCCGTGTCCTGTTTTTGTATGGCCCTTGAGTTAAGAGTGATTTTTTTTTACATTTTTGAGAGTTGTTTTGAAAATGTGATAAATAAGTATATAATGCAACAAAGACCATATGGATTACATAAACCTTAAACCATTTACTATCTGGACCTTTACAGAAAAAGTTTGCTGTCCTTGAATTAGAGAACAAGCAGAGTGGTTAAGTTAGGAAAAGTTCCAAATAAACTAAGCAGAAACAGGTATCAAGTTAAGACATTGCTGGTCCATAGTGTAGTCTCTGACAGGCAATAGGATTTGCTCTGGTAAGGCTGTGGTTTTGTGGAAGACATTTTAGAAACCTTCAGAAAACGTTTTCAAAAGCTTGTTACCACAGAGAGATAATAAAGAAACCTTTAAAAAAAATCCCTAAATCCACAGAGCATAGAAATATTCACTAAATCTTGCCGTGACTTGTTCAGACAAATTTAGCAACTAAGTAGCAAGAATCGTTTAAAAGATTTTTCTACATAAAATATAATGTATCTCTTAAATAAAAGGTCAATAAGTCATTTCGTTTCTTTGAAAATTTTGGTTTGAAGTAACTTTTTTTTTTTTTCGTACTGGGGATAGAACTAAGGGCGTGGTGCTTGCCAGGCAGGCACAATGTCACTGAGCTACATCTCCAGCCCTGAAGTAAATTCTGATGACAGAGAAAGCCAAAGGGGTATATTTCTGATCTTCTGTTTCTCTAGACAAGTCTGTGAAACCACAGCAGAGTAGTAGACACAAAACAAAGCCAATTATATTTAACCTGTAATCTTTACAATTAGGTAAAGCAAAAATCCCCTTAAATATAGTCTTGATAGGAGTGATTAATTTGGCACAAATTATTCACACTGTAAGTGCAAATGCAAGGAAACTTCCTTTTGTTTATGCTAGGAGTTGACAGAGAAGAACATATTCTTGAAGAAAATGCATTGTCAATAGATCTTCCTCGGGATGTGAAGTAATGAAAAAAAGTCAAGCCAATAGCAATAATGGTGGGAAACAATAAAATTGACTACTTGAAACCCTACTGAAAACAAAGCAAACTTAATTTAAAAATCTTCTACAGGAAAAGTATAAAGCAAATTTCTAGTGCATTTAGGGAATGACTGGATTTAGAAAAGTGATTTGAAAATAAATTATGCCACTTATAAACAAAGCCTAAAAGCAAACTGAAGGAGAAAATAAGAAGCAGAAGCAGGAAAAATAGCAGCCCAAAGAAATTGCTTTTAATGAGATGTGTATACTTCTGCAAAAGAGCTCAGTACTATTCGAATTCTCAGGCAGATTTACTGTAGATATAGGCAGAATGATAAGAAAGAAAAAGCTCCATATTCATGATTTTTTTTTGGTTTAGCTACTGATTACCGGCAATTTGATTTCTCACAATAATCAATTAGTTCCTTGTAATTTGTTTTTGTGTTGACCCTTCCAGTTACGTCAAGGTTATTATCAAGGGCAATAACACATTTTTATAAAACAGTTAAAGGACAAAGATGTAGGCTGTAAAAATTGTAATTAATTATAATATGTTGTTAGATTCAAATGATGGAATAATAGTATTTTCATATGCTTAAACGCACAGATATGTACAGCAGCAATTAGTTAAAACAATACTTCATTAAGATGAGACAGGACACATGAAAAAAGATAATTACTAATTTGTAATGAACATTATCTAATTGAGAGCTATCAATAATATTTATAAGACATAAGGTTAATAAATCAAGACTTAAAATCAAGCCTCTATGGGTTTTCATATATCAAAGAAAATGCATTATTCATTACTATATATTTGGGAAAATACTTACAACTTTGCTACATCTATGTGAGGAGTTTTATAATGAAGTTTGAAAATATTTGGGTTTTAGATGATGATACTAAATACTAACCTAGTAGAAGTGTTATACAGGTTGACTCTACATTGCATGGTGTTGCTAAAGTTTTGGGGGTCAATTCTTCTATGAAAACTCTGTGTTTTCTGCCTTGGAGATTGAGGCAGCGCAATTTTTATTTGCCCAGGTATGTATGTGTGATCACTCACTTCCTATATGTGATATTATTTGCTGCTCAAAAATCTTCCCTCTCTACTCCTCTATGAAGTCCTTGATTTGATAATTCACAAATAGCTGGGCTAAAGGTCTTGGATGAAATTTTTTTTTTCTCTATTGACTGGAATGAGGGGCCAAGTTAATTCTGATTAGTGAGTCTATCAACAGTTACCATGGACTTGCTGAAACTTCATGTATTCAGGAATCATTGATTTATCATTCTGACTTTTGAGGCTATATTTCTGTTAATGAGACCTTTATATATTTTTTGGTTTCATTTGTGGATGTATGAGGAAGCACAATAGTGGGAAAAATCCACCCTGGAGTGCTGTTCACATATTTAACATCCTTTTTTCCATCTCTTCACAGAAAGGAGAAGTGGGGAATGGGACACATCCAGAGAATATTCAAAAGTGATGAAGTAAAAAGTAGCAAAGAAAGAGAATCTATAAAATAAAACGTCCTCATTGTCTTTTTTCTCCCTTCACTAGGAAGGGAGAAACTTACTGATGCAAATAAATCTCACCAGTGCTACTTTGGCATGTATTGAACAAAGCTCCTTACTGTTTTTCCTTCAGTATGTAAGACAACATTTTCCTGCTCTTCTAATTTTTTTGTTTTGCTTTTATTTTAAAGTACTTCTTCTGTGAGCTGAAAATAGATTTCCTGATTGAAATTCTATAAAATAGAATTTAATCTGCATCTCAAATTTTAATGAGAAAACTAGTCTATTTATTTTAGTATATTTCTGAACATGCTAGAGTATAGTTTCCTCACTCTAGACTCTTACATGAAGGGGCAGTTGGACATATCTACATGTATTTCAAGTGAGTAGATTTCACACAATGTGTTAAATTTCCATGGTTGTACATGTCATTGCTGCCTCGCACTTTTTAGGTCACAGACATTAGGCTGCCTGAAAAGGGGTTTTATTACTCCCCAAGGACAACTTAACTTGAATGGTGGGCAGTCTGTTCAGCTATTAGAGGAACTATTGGCAATGAAACTTACAGACCTATGTACATAAATGCTTTTTGCATGCCTCACTTCAGATGTGACTAGAAATCATCTGACACCAGATGTATTCTCCAGTTATTTGTCATTTCATTGTCAGCATTGCTGGTCCTAAGCATTAAAGAACTGAAGATTAGACTGGTGAGGAAAGTCTAGCAAATGTGATCAGACATTTTAAATTTTCTCCTTAAATTACTGAAAGAGTCCCAGAATTCTTGAGTGACAGAAACTCATAGAAAATTGAGCATGAAAACAAATGGAAAGACAATTTGATACTTGAGGTCAAATTTATAGGCATAATTTCAGTAGACATGGTTGATCATCCACATGCATGAAAATATTTTTAGTTCATTAGTGTCTTTCTCTGCTACAGTCATGCATGGATAACTCACTCAGAGAAATCCTTATGATCTTCCTATGATTAAAAGGGGAAATTGAGGTAAAATCTTTTGAAGAGGGGCCGCGGATTTAGCTCAGTGGTGCCGCCGCCGCCTGCCTCCCAAGCACAAGGTCCTGAGTTCCTTCCCTGGTACCAAAAAAAAAAAAAAAAAAAAACCAAAATCCTGAAGGAATTTTCTTTTCCTTTCAAGTTCGTATAGACATTTATAGCTTTGTCTAAATTTTCAGGTAGAACTGGCTCAAAATATAATATAAATATTGTATATGCACTTTTAAGCATCTTACTTGCTTTCTCTAAAAGGGAAACAAAACCCCACAGGATTAAGTTGTTTTTACTTTTATTCTTAGAATGCTGTTTTCTCTGTTCTGTGGCTCTCAGCCTGATACAACAGCCTTTTATATTTTTATGTTTTTTAACCTCTAAGAAACTAAGATAAGATGGGTCCAAGGGCCTAAATGGTACTCATCGAAAAATGTCCCCAATCTCAGGATCTCAATTGCACAGCTGGGTTTTATTGGTCACATATCAGCTTGAGAGCACATCTGTTCATTCCTCAAGGATCCACTAGGCCCCATGAACACTGTGTGCTCTGTGTAGAGTATTTTATACCACAAAACCCAGCAGCTGTAGCGGTGAGAAAATCTCTACTTCTCAAATGTGTGTCTCCAGGCAGTTTGAGTAGGGTGTTTTCTATCTGGCTTTCTTTTGGTTGCCTGTCACTTCTGACATTCAGAAGCCTCCTGGCAACAAAGTTGCTTTTGCTGTTCTCATGGACAGGTGTTTCTAGTCTGGAAAGAAACAGACCAAACTTTTACTGGAAAGTAGGAATTCTTGCCACGTAAAGGCACACAAAATGAGAAAATATAAAGAAGATCTTGGCCACAGGCTCAAGAATGTAAAGGTAGTCACTGACAGGAAAATAATGTCTAGATCTGAAGACTTGATTTCAGCATTTAGGAAAAATATTTGTATAAAATCTCCCTATGTCTGCTGGTTCATTATTGCCAAAGAACAACATTTTTCCTGGTAGAGCATATGGGAAAGGCACAGATACCTCAGGTTCATCTTGGAACGTGACCTCCTTGTATTTAAACTTTCTGTTTCAGAGAAGTCTTGGGGAAGAGAGGGAAGGGGAGAGAGAGAGAGAGAGAGAGAGAGAGAGAGAGAGAGAGAGAGAGAGAGAGAGAGAGAATTTTCCTGTATTTTTGAAACTGTTCATTGAAAAGGTCTGTATGTTGACAAAGTTGAGTTGGAATACCATGAGAATGGTACAAAAGAAAATGAATATATATGAAAAGTGAAGACACTAAACAAATTGGTTGTGTCACATACTTTATTAATTTGATTCATAGAAAATTATTGTTATAGCTCGAGAATGATCTTACGAAGTCTGCTTCTATAGTCCTTAAAAGCCTCATAGCTGGCTTTTGGAGGAAGGACCAGTTCTGGTTCAACATGTTTTAAATGAGATGTGAGGGATAAGCTTAGCTTATAATATTTTAACTAGGTTTTTTCCTAGAGGAATGTGTCTATATTTATATAACATAACCCGTTAAATCTGTACCAATGGCTGCAGATACAGACCACAGAAGCTTATTTAATAACACATATACACTAAGTACAAAATTTTCTACTCTGTCATTCATGTGTAAATCAAGTATATTATTCATGTACTTCATCGGATTTCCTGAATGCATGCTAAAAATGCCAAGGAAAAACTCGTTAATTGTAACATGGCAACTGCTCTGCTAGCTCTGAAATGTTGCTGGAAAAGAAAAATTGTCAAAGGACCTTTTTAAGAACTACTACAGGTTACACTTGCAAATCAGAATTCAGAGAACATAAACTTCCTCCTTCAGGAAGGAGGGATTAAAATCAAACACCCTCCAGTGGTTACATCTAAAAGCTGCATAGTTATTCCAAATGGCTTACTATAAAAGTCTTCCTGTGCACTATTGTATACCCAAGGTTGACATTCCTGCTGAGTCTGATGGTTGTTCAATCTCAAAAACATTAAAATGATTTTCTATTAACTGAAATATCTCTGCCAAAGAAACAGACCTGAGGACCAGTGGAACAGATTAGAAGATGCAGAAATAATGCCAGACACACTCAGCCATCTCATCTTTGATAAAGGAGCCAAACACCCTCACTGGAGGAAAGATAGCCCTTTAATAAATGGTGTTGGAAAAATTGGGCTTCAACTTGCCAAAGTTTAAAACTAGACCTATATCGCTCACCATGCACTAAACTAAAAATGGATTAAAGATCTAAATATTAAAATAGAAACTCTGAACCAGTTGGAACAGAGGTTAGGTAGAACCCTTGAAGACATTGGTGTAGGAAAAGATTTTATGAACAAAATCTCAGTTGCCCATGAACTAGCACAAACAATCAACAAGTAGGATCTCTTATTATTAAAAGGCTTCTGCACAGCAAGAGAAACCACCAGCAGTGTGAAGAGACAACCCACAATGTGGGAAAAAATCTTCACCTGCTCTTCCTCAGGCAAAGGTCTACTATCTCGAATCTATAAAGAACTTAAAAAGATCAGACCTCCCAAATTTAAAGACCCAATCCAAAAATGGGCATCTGAAATGAACAGACATTTCTCAGACAAAGAAGTAGAAATAGCAAATAAATACATGAAAAAATGTTCAACATCACTGGTCATTTGAGAGATGCAAATGAAAACAATGCTGAGATTCCACTTCACTCCAGAAAGAATGGTTGCTATCATGAAATCAACCAATAACAAATGCTGGTGGGGCTGTGGGGAAAGAGGAACCCTGCTCCACTGCTGGTGGGAGTGTAGACTGGTGCAACCACTGTGGAAATCAGTATGGAGATACCTCAAAGAACTAGGACTGGAAGTCCCATTTGACCCTGCTATTCCACTGCTGGGGATCTTCCCCAAAGAATTAAAAGAATCATACCACAGTGATATATGTGCGCACATGTTCATAGCAGCACAGTTTGTGATAGCTAAAACTTGGAAACATCCCAAATGCCCATCAACTGGAGACTGGATAAAGAAAATGTGTTTTTTTAATAAAATGGAGTACTACTCAGCCATAAAAAATGAGAAATTAGAGACATTTATAGCTAAGTGGATGCACATTGAGGCGATACTCTTAAGTGAAATAAATAGGACACACATGAATAAATACCGAATAGTTTCTCTGGTGTGAGAAACTGAAAGTGTAAATATGGACTAAATGTATAATAGGTAATGTGAAATAGGAAGAAAAGGGGCAAATGGGAAGGAAGTGGGAGGGCTAGGGGAAAGGATAGAAGGGAATGGGATTAATATGAGAAAATGGAAAAATAGGAACAAAATCTTTGTAAATAGAGAGGACTGGCGGGGTTGAAGGGAGGGCTGGGCAAGGGTGAAAAATAAGAACCAAGAGAGACTATGTAAAGGTGCAAATTTCCAATGATGAATGTCATTATATTGTATACCTAAAATGTACCAATGCTTAGAATGAATAATCGATAATGGAAAATATGAAGAAAAGGTCCAAAGGGGTAGAGGTAGTGGGAGGGCCAGGGGAAAGGAAAGAAGGGAAAGGAAAGAAGGGAAAGGAATAATGATGAGAAATGGAAAAAATGGAAATAAAGTCTTTGTAAATAGGGAAGGGTGGAGGGGGTGAAGGGAGGGCTAGGAATGGGGAAAAAATAAGAACCAAGATGCATTATGTAAAGGTACAATTCCCAATGAGAAATGTAATTGTGTTGTATACCTACAATGTACCAATAAAAGAATTTAATTTAAAAAAATAAATAAAATAAAATAAAGTATCTCTGCCATTCTGATGTCATCATCTTAGTATTTTTATGTTGTGTTATTTAAAATGCCTAGGTAAACTAGGTGACTACTTTCTATCATCTCATGAGTGTATTAAAATCCACAATAAAATCTGGAAGCTTTGAGCCAGGAAATTTTTATGGTTTGTGTAAGCCTTGTACCTCATGGTCAAGCAGGACTTTCAGATTATGATACACCTAAACAGCTAATGGATTTTAATCAGTTTAGCCACACAACCAGCTGATGATGAAGTGTAAAATATTCTATAATCTGTTTGGCTAAAATGATACATTGAATTGATTTAATGAATTTTTTAGGTAATCAAAATGGAGCTCTAAGAGAACACAATATTGGAATATATCTTTCTTCTTCTTATATTCTTCCTGTCTTACTCTTACCCACACACATTATCTGCTTCATTCCACATTAAGCAAATGTCCTTACTGAAGCCTCAGATAAAGCGAATTATCTGAGTTCCACGTGATCCCCATTTTCCTTTCTAATGTGAATAATAGTGAAGTACTCATTTGTACTTTAGGAAAAAGATCATCTGTGTTGTCATTTTCAGACACAAAGACTGCCATTTTCCAGTTGCTTGTTGGAGTTGATAAAGGGTGCCTATTGTGATGCTATTAACCGCAGGAAGGCAGAAAGGTCAGCACCACACTGAGTCTTACTTGAAAATGACCCGACATATAACATAGATTCCAGTTTGATAATGACAATACATTAATGCAATTTAAGAGATTAACATTCTAAAAATGAATTTTGCAGCATTTCTACATTAGACTAGATGTTTTTGGCAAACACATTGCAATATATGCCTATCTAATTAATTAGGTCAAAAAATAGAAGAGAGTTTTAAATTTTTCATCAGTGATTAAACAGTATCTTCTGGGTATTATTTTAACATCATATATATATATATATATATATATATATATATATATATACACCTTAGTTCACAAATACTTTTGTTTGCAAACAATTCAGTTTGCAAACAAAAGCATTTGGTAAAATTTTGCTTCTATTCACAAACTCCACATTGGGTGACAAACATGACCACGGCCATTTCCCTCATGCAAACACAAACGCAGCTATCATCCCCAAAATTGTGAAGCAAATTAAGTTTGTAAACTGAGGTACCACTATATGCTGATTCTAAGGTTTAAAATCTTTCTTATGAATTACCAACAAAATGTTTCTTTCAGCAAAAAGCTCCCATACCTTGTTAAAATGTCTTTCAAATACTCTCATGTAAATATTTAAGCACTTTTCATTTTTTTGCATCACTTTATCTTAAACTCACACTGTTTAAAAATATCAACAAGCATCTAAAGCCCAGTGAGCTCAGGTCTTCTGTTAGAAGATGATATGGTAAGAAGATAAACAAGGTACAGTACCTATCCCCATGGAGCTTATAATCTTTTGCTGATTAGAACAGACAGAAATAGATGGAAATCTACATAAAATTATAAAACAGCACAAAATATAACAGGAGTACAAAATTTAGTCAAACAAGTGGCTATATACCATAGACTCTAGGACTGAAAAGGTTTTTATAGATTTCACAGAAACAGTGAAACAGTGATATGAAGAATGATACATAAGATTTGCAAAGACACCAAGCTAACATGAACAAAAGCATTGCAGGGTCACACAATGTATATCAAAGGCACCATTTGGTTAGAGTGGAAGCTTTGAGTAGAGGAAAGGATAGGAGACAAATTTAGGAGATATATCAGGCCTGGCAGCAGATTGTTGAAGTGTTAAGCTAAGCGTTCAGGTTTTTGTGCTGCAAGAATTAGTGGACAATTATTTCGTCAATAGGAGTATGACAAGGAGGTATATGTGATATTAATAGGGCTAGATGGAAAGATATGGAAACTAACAAAATAATCAGTATTGCACAAATAAGGTAATTGGGTCATACACTAGGATGGTAAAAGTAAGAATGGAAAAAAATGCAAGGGTTACTCAATTTGGGAGAAAGACACAGAAGAATAAAAAATGCCTAGAGGTATCAGGATGTTCCTTTGGCAATAAATCAATATATAATGGATTTTTAAGTTATTAAATTGTGAGAAATTACAAAAACAAAAGAGTGGAGGGGCATAAGCTTGGGAAACATTTACATTTGCAATTTTATGGTGCAGGAAAAATAGACCAGTAAATATTGCTTTCACTGGGCCTTGTTATGTAAGTGTAAGTGTGCATCCTAGTAAAGTATACATACAAACATATATAGATATATGCACACCCTAAGAAAAGAGATAAAGAAGCAAAACTCAGTTGTTTCTGTTTGTCTCATGTCACCTTAGTGACCATAATGGACTGCTGATAATCTGAATATGCATTATTGATTAACACAGCGATCTAGAAGAATGAGACATAGAGCTCAGACATAGGTTTTAGTTTCAGCTCTACCATTTGCACTGTATATGATCTTGACTTCATCAAGCTTTTGTTTCCTCATTGGTAAGATAAATATAGCAGTATTTACTCTCTCTATACCAGGTTATTGTAAATAAAAAATAAAAATTATGTATGTGAAATCATTTTACATACTGTCAAGCACTGAAAATACAGCCTTTTCTTTTTGTTATCATGTATTTAACATATTCTAGGTTGTAAAGACCAGTTCTATCTTCTGCTCTCAATGATATTAACTGACCACAGATACTCGAATAAGTTACAGTAGATTTATTGGCCCTCAATGACATTTTTAAAAGCTCTTTGAGGGCAGGGACCATATCTTCAGTTTCTCTGTATTTGCCTTACACTTTACAATGTATGCATTGAGAACATTAATAAGAACAAAGTTTATATTTTGCCTTGAAACTAAATTTATTCTGAAAGTTCAATTGTACTTTTCAATATGTATAGGACTAATTAAGACTAGTATTCAAGCTCATAGTGTCCAGCACTTCTTACAAATAATTTAAATACACAGTGAGAGTGTTATAGCCGATGGCCTCATATACCTTTTTAAGTGGCTCTTTTCCAGAGATCTGAGAATAAGTAACAAGTCATAATGATTTTAAAAATTGAAAGAGAAAGATTCACATTTATTAGTGACAGTGATTGAAAGTATAAGTAGAACAACAATGACAGAAGCCAGCTCTGGAACTAAAGCACATTTAAACAGATTTATTTGACTTTTATAGACTCTTTAAGGAACATAATTTTCTCAATACACTAAGGCAATATAATTTTTTTAAAAACACTATTCAAAACACAATTTAAAACATATACCTAAAATGTATGTGTGAATGCCTTTTAAAAAGTACATATGTTCTAAAGACAGAATACAGGCAATGTGGAGAAATTTGAATTGAAACAAATCTCTTGTAAGAATAACCTGTCTAAATATGTAGCTCTGATTTTTGAAGCTCCATATAACTTCCTAAAATAAACTGAATACTTTAAATATAAAATTTGAAAGTACTTACTTCCACTTGGGATCAGATCCCTTTCTGGGATGAATAGTTTGTATCCATAGTGTTTTTCCAGGACATCTGGAAGTATTTCAAGTGCAAACTGCTCTTCTTCAGGATTGTCACAGTCTAAAGTATCCTGATCCACTTTGGTATAAGACAGGTAAGCATCATACTCCTTGTTGTCTTAAAGAACAAAATTAATATTAGTAGGTTTACTATCTTTTTTAGCTTCAGAATAAAAGATTTATTAAGGTATAAATTGTCAAGTATACTTTTTTCATTTTTTTATTATTAAACTACATTAATTGTACAAGTTGATGGGTTTCACTGTGACATTTCCATAGATCATTACAATGCCTTGATAAAGTTCACCCTCTTTTATACCCTCTCTTAGAAGTTTATAACTACGAAGTGGCTGAAATAAACACTATAATTGGTGACTATCTTTAATATTTAAAAAAATAAGTCTCATGCCATGTTATAGAAAATCTAGTTCATTTAAAAATAACTTAATTATATGATATGAACTCAAACGCATGTACTTGGCTATTTGTAGTCAAGACAAAATATAATAAAGAATTATTGTTACTTTTGGTGACTACACACATTTGTGATGTTGAATGATGTATGCACATGATTAGCTCAGTGTGTTTGTATGTAGGAATAAATAGACCAAAGTAAAAAAAATTAACCCTTTTTGTAACAATAGGCTTGACTCTATTACTTGGACACAATTTATATCTTGTCTGCACAAATATGTGTAAGACATCCAACAGAGGCCAGGCCCTACTGTATGGAAGAAGATGGAAATAATGCACTGTCACTCCTGGAAACACTACTCACAGCATGTGTCATACTTCCAGTTGGTTAATGTTGCCATCTTCACATGAAAAAACAGTGTATTACTAAATATTAGAGACAGCAGCTAAGGTTATACAGGCACATTACCAGTCCTTCTTCAGTACATGGCCAACTAACTTGACATAAACTCCAAAAGAAGCCTTAGTTTCAAAAATATGTATTCTTCAATTGCCAAATTAAGTGTTCCATTCACACATTTAGTCAGGGAATAAACTGTGCTTTTTGAGTGTATTTTTCCTCCTTTGCCTTAATGTCCCAAAGCCAGTCTCTCTAATGCAAAACTGTGCAAGTATATATGCATGCAGTATTTTCCTCCAAAATGTTAATGAACATAGCTACTCAAAGTGCTCATCATCATAGGTTTAAGGATGGTCACATTGGAAAAGTTATAGTGATATTTCAAAATTCAGTTACTTATACAAAAATCATTTTAAAATTTAGTGAGCATTGGCTAACATATAACTATTAATGTTTATTCAAGCACAGTTACTTGCAAATAATAATTTTGAAAGACTGGTAAGCATTTAAAGATTTGTTTCTAAATCATATCAATATTTTCCATTAAAACATATTTGATTAGACTATAGCTGAAACCTGACCAAAAGGTAATTTGTAGAATGAAGCAACCATTTACCTACATCTTTAATAAGCTGGTACAACCTGCTGAATGAGGTATAAATTATAGTCAGGCAACAAGATATGGATACTTTACAATAGTAGTAGGTGGGACCACTGACTGTCTTGGGATAACTGAGATAGGATTTATATTGTTTTAATTCCAGTAAAGTTCCAACCCTTACTATTCCTACATGAAAAGTACTCTGATTATTTCTATTAAGATGGTGCCTGAGACCAGGAGGAAGGTTTACTAATTTTTAGCATGTATTCTGTATGCAAAAGACTTCTATAAACCTTGGCTAGGTTATCTGATTGCCTAGAAGCAGATGCACATGAAGGATTTCCCTTGAGGAGATCACTTGGCTTATAAATTGGGCACATTCCACTGTTGTGCATAAAACTCCACTTGAAAGTTTGAATGCTCAAAAGCACGGCTAATGTATGAATATCCCGGAAATTCTAGCACTTTTGCCCTTGTTCCAACAGGCACAGGATGCACCTGCAGTCCCTTGACTTTCTTGAACTATAATTACTCACCCAGGACTCAGCTGCCTATGATGCACAGCTGAAAGAATAAACTAGGCCAAAGGCCAACAATCCCCATTCCTATGAGCAAAATAAAATTCATTGTTCTTGGTGAATAGTGTTGCTGCCTCAAACTCCATGTTGGACTAGAACCTTATTTGCTTTGACTTTGCTTTCTTGTGCCACAAACCTCCCTAAATTCAACTAAATATTGATCCCTTCAACAACAGTTTTCTCAGCATCTATCATGAACTAACCATCTGCATTGGCTATGTGATTATGTCACCCATCAGACTGGACCTTCTTGATTCTCATCCCATTGGTTGTCTTGACCATGGTTATTTGCCTTCCAATCATGCCTAAATTCACATAACCTTGATCCTATCTCCATTTTTCCATGTATGCCTTAATAGTACAATTTATGCTACAAAGGCTTTCTCCTAGAAAAGTATATGTATATTTGCGTGTCCCAAATTAGTTACAACAAATGATGTGGCTGTCTTTGACATGTTAATACCTAATGCTGGCTAATATATTTTTCCTGGCATTCTAGAAACACATCATTCTTCAGAATATGGTCTTTCTGGTTTCAGTCATGTATGTTTAAGATGAACTAAAGGTGCAAAGTTTAAAGTGGCTGGACAGAGTGGAAAAAGAATTCTTAAAATCACCATGTCAGATGTCCCAGAAAGTCTGGGATGCCAGATAGTGAGCCAGCAATGACCCAGATGCCACAGTTTAAAAATGCTGTTTAGCCTTATGTAGACAGCCAGGAAAATCTCATGAATATCCACAGCTGTTTCTCACAAGAGAGGAGCAAGATGGATACAGTAAAAATAACACGATGCAAATAAGGTTAACAGCAAGACCCCCAGTTGTCTTAAAACCAAGGGGCAGTTCAGTGGTACCACTCTTCTAGACAAAAATAATGTGCCTTACCCTCTGCTAAATTGTGCTAATTTCATCTGACGAACCAAAAAGCGAGCACAGCACAGAGTATTGGAAGAAAGAGCGCTGCACAGTAGTCACCATAGGTGTGTTGTTCTTAATGAAGAGAGAAATTATGAAGAAAAGAACCAAAATATTTATGGAAAAATTTCCCTGTTGTCACACCTGTCATTCTCTGTTTTTAAATCTAATTTTCATCCTTCATCAGGAAGCCATTCCTGTTTATAGCCCAGATCTTCTGCAGCTATACAAAAACACAGTGCTAAACTTATAGTTTCTAAAGTGAAAAGACTGTGCAACCTTGATAATTATTATATACAGTACCTAGTGCTTACTTTCATAGCTGCATGTGCATGTATGTGTATGTGTAGCACATGAAGAGTATAAGTAAATTCACCATGCATAGTGCCTACCACATAATAGGAGCTGAATAAATATTTAATGACTGAAAAACCAAAAGGTCAAATAAATGAAGCAATCATTGTTTGCTATATAGAAATGAAATGAATTAAATTTAAAGAGATTAAAAGTCCAAGTTTGTTGGAAGAATTTTATTTTGTAATATATAAAGCATTTTTATTTTTAAAAGTTTCTTTTTTTTTTTTTTTTTTTTTTTTGGTACTGGGAATCGAACTTGGGTCCTTGTGCTTTCGAGGCAGGCACTGGAACCACTGAGCTAAATCCCAGGCCCACTAAAAGTTTCTTATTAGTACATGTTTGCAGTATATAACATTTACATTCATCTTAGAGAGTAGTATAGTTAGGGAGTATACTTCACATATTTTAATTATTTTTATTTCCCTTCCCTTCACTTGCCTTCCACTCCCTGTGTTTCTAGATCCCCTTTCCATTTCCAAATAATATATCTCCCTTGTTCCATAAAACATTTAAATAAGAATGTGGGAGAATTGCCATTGTAGATTATATAATCAAATATAAGTTATGAAAAAAGTATATGAGTAAAATTAAGCAGAATTTTTAATATGCAAAAATATTTAAATGAAGTAATGAAAAATAAGTTGCCACCCTATCTGGCTGACATTTGGCATCATGCAACTGAATATTTCCAAAAAGATATTAAGATTCATTTATTTATACTTAACACATACCTGATGACATTTTTAATTAATTAAGTTTATTTGTACATTTTAATACACATAATGATCAGATTCATTACAGGCAATTTGTATCCTTACATGATATATGGTGATTCTTCTTTTTTCCCCATTCCTCTCCCATCCCTTCAACCCCCTTTCCCCTCATTATTTACAAAAGTTTTGTTTCCATTTTCCTTCTTCTCTCATTTTTTTCTTTTCCTTTCTTTCTCCCCCACCCTGTTCCCTTTCCCATTTGAACATTTTTCTTCCTATTTCACAATATCTATTATACATTTTGGTCCTTATTTACACTCTCAGTGTCTCACACCAGAGAAATAATGCGATATTTACACGTGTGTCCAATTTATTTCACTTAAGAATATGGTCTTAAAGTGCATCCATTTAGCAAGAAATGTCTCAAGTATATCCTTCTTTATGGCAGAGTAGGACTACACTGTATAAAAAACACATTTTTTGTTAAATTCTTTTATTGGTACATTGTAGGTATACAACACAATTACATTTCTCATTGGGAATTGTACCTTTACATAATGCATCTTGATTCTTGTTTTTTCCCCATTCCTAGCCCTCCCTTCATGCCCTCCACCCTTCCCTATTTACAAAGACTTTATTTCCATTTTTTCCATTTCTCATCATTTTTCCTTTCCCTTCTTTCCTTTCCCCTGCCCCACCCACTACCCCTACTCCTTTGGACCTTTTCTTCCTATTTTGCATTATCGATTATTCATTCTAATCATTGGTACATTTTAGGTATACAATATAATGACATTCATCATTGGAAATTTGCACCTTTACAAAGTCTCTCTTGGTTCTTATTTTTCACCCTTGCCCAGCCCTCCCTTCAACCCCTCCATTCCTCCCTATTTACAAAGATTTTGTTCCTATTTTTCCATTTTCTCATATTAATCCCATTCCCTTCTATCCTTTCCCCTAGCCCTCCCACTTCCTTCCCCTTTGCCCCTTTTCTTCCTATTTCACATTACCTAGTGTACATTTTAGTCCTTATTTACACTTTCAGTTTCTCACCCTAGAGAAACTATTTGGTATTTACACATGTGTGTCCTATTTATTTCACTTAAGAGTATCAGCTCAATGTGCATCCATTTAGCTATAAATGTCTCTAATTTCTCATTCTTTATGGCTGAGTAGTACTCCATCCTATAAAAAAAACACATTTTCTTTATCCAGTCTCCAGTTGATGGGCATTTGGGATGTTTCCAAGTTTTAGCTATCACAAACTGTGCTGCTATGAACATGGGTGCACATATATCACTGTGGTATGATTCTTTTAATTCTTTGGGGAAGATCCCCAGCAGTGGAATAGTGGGGTCAAATGGGACTTCCAGTCCTAGTTCTTTGAGGTATCTCCATACTGATTTCCACAGTGGTTGCACCAGTCTACTCTCCCACTAGCAGTGGAGCAGGGTTCCTCTTTCCCCACAGCCCCACCAGCATTTGTTATTGGTTGATTTCATGATAGCAGCCATTCTTTCTGGAGTGAGGTGGAATCTCAGCGTTGTTTTCATTTTCATCTCCCAAATGACCAGTGATGTTGAACATTTTTTCATGTATTTGCTATTTCTACTTCTTTGTCTGAGAAATGTCTGTTCATTTCAGAGGCCCATTTTTGGATTGGGTCTTTAAATTTGGGAGATCTGATCTTTTTAAGTTCTTTATAGATTCGAGATTGTAGACCTTTCTCTGGGGAAAAGCAGGTGAAGATTTTTTCTCACATTGTGGGTTATCTCTTCGCACTGATGGTGGTTTCTCTTGATGTTCAGAAGCCTTTTAATAAGAAGAGATCCTACTTGTTGATTGTTTGTGCTAGTTCATGGGCAACTGAGGTTTTGTTCATAAAATCTTTTCCTACACCAATGTCTTCAAGAGTTGTACCTAACCTCTGTTCCAACTGGTTCAGAGTTTCTATTTTAATATTTAGATCTTTAATCCATTTTGATTTTAGTTTAGTGCATGGAGAGAAACATAGGTCTAGTTTTAATCTTTGGCAAGTTGAAACCCAATTTTTTCCAGCACCATTTATTAAAGAGGCTATCTTTTCTCCAGTGAGGGTGTTTGGCTCCTTTATCAAAGATGAGATGGCTGAGTGTGTCTGGCATTATTTCTGCATCTTCTAATCTGTTCCACTGGTCCTTAGGTCTGTTTCTTTGCCAGTACCATGCTGACAAACACATTTTCTTTATACATTAATCAGTTGGTGAGCATTGAGCTGTTTCCAAGATTTAGTTATTACAATCTGTGCTGCTATGAACATGGGTGAACATGAACAAGGATGTGCATATATTGCTGTGGTGTGATACTTTAAATTCTTTTAGCAAGATATCAAAAAGGGGAACATCTGGGTCAAATAGAAACTCTAGTTTTAGTTTTTTAAAGAATCTCCACATTGATTTCCATAGTGGCTGCACCAGTCTACTTTCCCAATAATAGTGGAGAAGTGTTCTTTTTCCACCACAGCCCTGCCAGCATTTGTTATTGGTTGATTTCTTGAAAACAGCCATTCTTTTTGGGGTGAGATAGAGTTTCAGTGTTGTTTTAATTTCCATCTCTTGAATTACTAGTGATGTTGAACATTTTCTCATATATTTATTTGCCATTTTTACTTCATCTGAGAAATGTCTATTCATTTCAGATCCCCATTTTTAGATTGGATCTTTAAATTTAAGAGGGTATGGTTTTTTGAGTTCTTTATATATTCTAGATAGTAGTCTTTTGTCAGAGGAACAGATGGAAAAAATTTTTCCCACTATGTAGGTTGTCCCTTCACTCTGTTGGTGCTTTCTTTTGCTGGGCGAAAGCTTTGTAATAAGATGTGATCCCAGTTGTTGATTCTTTGTGATATTTCCTATGTGGTGGGGGTTTTGTTCGTAAAGTCTTTGCCTACACCTATGTCTTCAAGAATTCTACCTAACCTCTTTTCCAGCAGTGTTAGTGTTTCTGTTTTAATATTTCAATTTTTGTCCATTTTGATTTTAGTTTAGTAAATGGTGAGAGATGCGGGTCTAGTTTTAGTCTTTGGCATGTGGAAAGCCAGTTTTTCCAGCATCATTTATTAAAGAGGCTATTTTTATTCCAGTGAAGATATTTGACCCCTTTGTCAAACATAAGGTAGCTGAGCGTGTTTGAAGTTGTTTCTGCATCTTCTTATCTGTTCCATTGATCCTCAGGTCTGTTTATTTTTTTGCCAGTACCATGCTGTATTTATCACAGTGACTTTGTAGTACAATTCCAAATCAGGGATTGTGATGCTTCCTGCCTTGCATTTGTTGCCCAGAATTGTTTTTGCTATCCTAGGTCTCTTCTGGTTCCAAATAAATTTTTGGATTGTTTTCTCTAATTCTGTGAGGTATGCTATCGGTATTTTGATCGGGATTGTATTAAATCTGTATAAAAATTTTGGAAGTATGGCCATTTTCACTATATTGGTTATTCCTACCCAAGAGCAAGGGATATCTTTCCATTTTCTGATATCCTTTCTGATCTCCCTTTCCAGAATACTGTAGTTTTAAATGCAAAAGTCTTTTATTTCCTTTGTTAGATTGATTCTTAGGTATTTCATTATTTTGTATGCTATTGCGAAAGGTGTTGTTTTCCTAATTTGGCATCATGCAACTGAATATTTCCAAAAAGATATTAAGATTTACTTCTTTATCCTCAACACATACCTGCTGACATTTTAGTATTCCACTCAGATATACAGAGGTTGTACAAGAGCTGATCAAAATATATGGTGAATGTTTAATTTAAAAATTTTTATTATAGGAAAAGACACATTGCCAAAACACTTGCCACATCTTTGCCAAAATACTCATCAGTTCTTTGAATACACTTGTCCCACCATTCTTGACACTTTGTAAAGTGGCTTTGGAAGTTCTCTTTCATGAGTGTTTCTAAGATGTGCTAAAAATATGGTGAATGCTGCTGCCCTGTTCAATCAATTGAAAAACAGGCCCATAAAAATATTATGGTGTGTCTTCATCCACCTCATTCACTGGATCTGACACTATGCTACTTCTGACTCTTTTCTAAAGTCAAAATGACTAGGAAATGTAAATGTTTTGGATCAATTCACCACATGGAGGCAGCCATGACAGTGCAACTAAAGACACTTAATAAAGAGGATTTTCAGAACTGCTTCAGAAGGTGACAACAATGATAGGATAAGAGTGCTTGAAGTGTTGGGGGGAGACTTTTGATGGGGATTAATTACAATATGCATTTTATTGTAATACATTTTTTAAATTTAAACATTTCACCACATTTCTTGATCATACTTCATATACCTAAGGTTGAAGTTTCCATGTAAGAATATAAAATATTTAAGCTCTTTTTCCTAAGAAAAACCTTTGAAGTACCTCCCCCATTATTGAATTATCAACCCAAAAAGTGGGCTTTGAATTAATATATAGAATTCCCTGGGTAGAATATTCTTTATTATTGTACACTTTTTAACCACATGGGGAACATTGGAGATAAATATGAAAATTGAATATTTGATCCCTGAAAATTCAACATAATGGCATGACCTTAATTTTATAAATATATACTAAAGCTTATCAGTTATTCTGGGTTATTGGATATTGGTGATGAAAACAATTATTACAGATTATCCTAATGAACTGTATCATCTCTTACTGAGTTTAACAAATAGCTCCTACTCATGACTCAAACAAATCATAGGATTCTCATTTTCATGTTCTTTTATATAGAGAGTGCAACATTTACCTCCCCAAATTGATACTTTAGCCACTTGTTGGCATCTTGGAACAAGTGACATTTTCATCAGGATATTATATAGTTTTTTATTATATACAGGTAAAACTTCAGATTTTTCAATATTAACTGTTGTATACAGGAACAGAATGTAATTAATCACATTTTTGTAAATACTGTGTAGTATATAATTATAGTCAGAACAGACAATAATTTTAAACTTTGAAGATTTGTCAGAATAAATGTCTGTAGTACTTTTAATCAGCTAATATAATTGTTATGTAAATGCACAGCTTGAAAATGAGCATGCAGTGCATAATGATTACATTCTTCATGGAGAGTTGGTATGTGTACATAACACATCTTAATTCACTGCCAACGTGCACCAATACAAACTAAAAGTGCACAGAAATTACTGAAAAAAGAAAAGGGACAATCATAAATACAAAGGAGCATTTCTCTAATTTACTGTGAAAATGTAAAAGTCAATTAAAAACCACTTACATAAGACAAAAATGACAGATCTCTGAATCAATTTTGATGTTTCATTTGTCATTATAAAAATTTTAAAAATCACAAACTTCTTTAACATAAGACTATCAACTCAAAAAATGAACTAAATCTCTAATTTTCATCATTTCAATACAATTAAAGTAAGTAAATCTACCTTCAAAGTAATGATTCACAAATTTTACTTCTATTGTTAAATTTTTGGCTTACTTAAGGTACTTTACATATTTGTTTTAAGGCTTATAGTAGTTTAGGTATAGAACTTTTATGTATAAGAAGCAATATATCATGATTTTTTTATTGGTATTGTTTGGAAATATGGGAATTGTTCTCTTGAAAAAATGAAAACATTTTCTGTTTTCAGAATGTTCAAAATGAATTTTCAAAGAAATAAGTCTCAGTACAATACTTTATTGATACATCATAAAAGTACTAAATGTCATAAAAAGCAAATATAAGAAAATATGACAATTCTGAATTTTTGTCTTTTGATTTTGCCTTTGTGAATGATGCTACAAGTATACAAAATATCTAGGATCTTGTACTTTGAGTTGTAAACAGAGTATCTTCATAGATTTTAATCTGTTTCTTGCATGTTTATGATTTTTGATGACAACAATGGCTATTTTCAAGACAAAAACATGGAATTAATTCCTTTTTTCCATATTTTTAATTTTTAAATTTTTTCCTTCGTACATGTTTGTAGCACATAATGATGTACTCATTGTGAAGAGTTCATACATGTACATAATACATTTTCCTTTCTTTATGTCCTCTTTTCCTCTCCTCTCTCTCCTCTCCCTTCATTTCTTGATCATCTTTCTTTTGGCAAAAGAACTATCTCTCTGTTTCCTATTATCTATATTTTATTTTGCTCCTTAACATACTTATACTTTGAGTTTCTCATGTTAAGAGAAACCATGCAGTATTTAAGTTGTGCGTGTGATTAATTTTACTTAACATAATGATCTTAAGGTACATCTGTTTTCCTATAAATGATTAAGTTCATCCTTCTTTATGGCAGAATAGTACTCCACTGTGTATAATATCACACTTTATTTATCAATACATCTATTGGTATACATACAGACAACTTTCTAGATTTATCTATTGTGAGTTTTGCTGCTATAAATATAGGTATGAATGTATCATTATAAAATAATGTCTTTCACGTGTTTAGGAAGATATCTAGGAGGAGAATAGCTGAATCAATTTGAATATCTATTTTCAGTTTTTTAAGAAATCTGCAAAATGGAAGAGAAATTTTTCAGCTATGTCTTGGACAAAGGACTAATATCTAGAATACATAAATAATTCAAGAAATTAACCCCCATGCAAAAAAAAATGACAAAAAATCTGTAACAGAAATGAATAGATACTTCTCAGAAAAAGTACAAATGGCCAATAAGTATAGCATCTCTAGGCTTTAGAAAAATGCAAATTAAACAACATTGAAATTTCATCTTACTGTAGAAAGAATGGCTATTATCAAGAAGTCAAGTAATAACTAATGCTGGTGAGGCTGCAGAGAAAAAGGAACCCTTCTTTTGGAAAAGTAAACTAGTACAGGCACTATGGAAATCAATATGGAGATTCCTCAAAAAAACTAAAATAAGTATTGATTTCTAATTTAATTCTTATCAAGGGATAGGTTTTCACAGCAATTGTTTTGTATCCTGATCAAGTAATGCCTATTCATTAACTTTTATTTGGAAATAATTTAAGGTCAATAAGCATCATGAAGACAAAACTACTCCAAAAAAATGCACACATCCTTTACCTGCTCCACATATTGTTAATGTTTTTCCTCCTTTATCTTTCTTGGTAAGTAAATTGTTTTCCTAAATAATTTGAGGTTAAGCAGTGTATGTCATAGCCCTTTCCTTGTAAATATTTCAGCAAGTATTTTCTAGGAATAGGACATTTCTTTTACATAGTCATAAATAAAATGGTTTCCTATAATTTGAACAATCAGAGATAGTTTACCAGCAACAGTTTCATCACTTCCAAAGCGTTGTCGGTAGAAGAGCATCAGTTCAATGTTATAACATTTATAGATGACCACCAGAAGTATAATGAGGAGGAAGATTGCTCCAAGGCCTCCAGCAAGCTCAATTTTGTAGATTAAGTCTGAAACAAACAGAGTAAACAGGAAATGGTAATTAAATCAGCAATACTTGGGAAGTTCCCATATTTCTGCTATGTAAGATGTATTACACATTCTGCTTTTTGTTTTGAGAACCATCTTGCTTATTGTTTTGCTCTTGATATGTTTGTATGAACTAGATTGCTGTCAGATTAACTCTTCCAAAGAGTGGGCTGATTTACCACTAAAAATGGTCAGTTTATCTGACAAACATACACTCCCAGTATATTTTGAACACATCTTTTTTCTCAAATGGACTTTTGTTTTAAATATATTACAGGAAACTATTGGAGCTCTTTTATTCTGGTTTCAGGGTAATGTTTTATTGTCTCTGTTAAACTGTCTTACTGGTTTATCAACATTATCATCTCATCTCTCTCAGGTTCCCAGCCCTATTCTTCTACAAGAGGACAACATCATAAAATTACTTTCAGTCAAATAAAATCTAATTAGTGAGACTTAACTGTTTCACTTAACTCCAGTGGTACATAACCTAAAACAACATAAGTGAAAAATATTAGCTTACCCATTTCCCTTACTATTTTTGGAATAACTGACTATAATATAATATATAATAATAGATCATATATAATTATATATTATAATTATATCATATATAATTATATATTGTAATTATATCATATATAATTATAATATATATGATATATCCATTGAGAATAAAAGAGAATGAGAAATCCAGAATAATCACATGGCCTCTGTGGCCAACACCAGGCTACATCAGCTTAGGCTGCTCCAGGGAAGCATCCTTAGAATGCTGAGAGTTGAAATAATTAAATCAGCACATAACAGAAGGAGATATAATATCTCCCATACTTAGGAAATAGTGAATTACCATGGTTTAATTAGAATGTTAACAATTCTAAAGAGTTTCTCATCAAAAGAAAGGAGGGTATCATAGGATTTCGAGAAATGGAAAGTCAGAAGAGGATTCAGTACTGTCAAAAGAAGAAATGTTAAATCTGAGAAGCACCAGACTGGAGATATAGTCTCCACTTAGGGACAGGAACATTTTGTGGTTTTATCATAATTAACTGGAATTATTTATAAGATTATCTAACCTCACTTTAATCTAATTCTGTAATTGTCAAATGACTATTCTATCACTTATTCAGTTTACCATGTAACCTAAAACTGAGTAAGGGAAACTAGTTCTGGTTTGTATATCATTTACTTCTGATTTGGGTTGGCATTAGTCTTTCTGGATGGATAAATTCTGGAGCATTGTCAAAATGGAGTTAGACCATAGTAGGCTGTAACTCTTGGAAACCAGATAGTTGAACACTCTCTGGGAATGTCCCTTACCTCTACATAGAATCATTTTTTTAAGATAAATTAAGCTCCATAAAACAATTAAGATCCATTTTTATAGTTTACAAAAACATAAACATAATATAGTCAAGTACTAGATTATATTATAGATGAAAACTTCAGCCAGTCTATTTTCTACTTGGTAAATAATCCCATTGTATAGGAATTATTAGTCTAAATCTGTAGGTGAATATTTTGAGACTCAGTAATTTAAGTCACTTGTCCAAGGTCAAGTACCTATGAAGTAGCCAAAATGGGACAGTGAACCCAGGTCTCTTAATTTCAAATTCAAGGTTCTTTTTATTACACCAAAATTCTATATGCTATATCCTGGAAATTTACAACAGAAAATTTTATACCTGGTCTTCCATTGAACTGTTGTTAGTACTTCCTAACTACATGTATCTTCTGGTGAATTTTGTCTCCTACCCTTTTATTTGTTTATTTATTTATTTGGTACCAGGTATCGAACTAGGATCCTTGTGCTTGTGAGGCAGGCAGCAGAACCACTGAGCTAAATCCCCGACCCTCCTGCCCTTTTAGTTCAAAGGGAAGAACTGTAATTGCTAGGTAGAATGGAAGAACTAGGCAGGTCTCAGATACTTCATTGGGTAGAACTGCAGAGTCCTGTAACTATAGCCAGGGAAAGCAGGACTCTTTTGGGTCCAGCATGTGAAGAGCATTGTTAGGTGGCATGAAAAGAAAAGTCATTTAGTTTCAAAAAGAAAGTAGTGTGAGAGGAGATGATGGTGGCCAGATACAGCACAGCCCATCAGGAAAATCATGGAGTGGAAATGCAACAAACAAACAAATGCCACTCTTTTAGAGTATGGAAAGATGGAGGAAGAATGGAGCCGCTATTGAGGAGAAACTATGTCAAGAAGGAACATTATGAAGGAATATGTAATGGGTAGAGATAAGAAATTGAAATCTAGTTCTGTCCTACAGGCTGTAAGTTTATTTTGAAATTTAAGCCACATAATTATAGGTAAAATAGTCTCACTGCACATTAATTTTGAGGCCATACTCTTTTTCGTTTGTTTTTTGTTTTTGCTTTGGTACTAGAGAGCAGGAAGCAGTGAGTGGGTCTCTACCATAAAGCAAGGAGAGAAAACAAACTTGCTTAAGAGACCTCTGTGGGTTTGCAAGTCATAATCTTTCTTGTTTTCTCACAACCTTACATCAGTGATACCTGATTAATAAGCAGTGTTGTATTGGAAGTGACACAACTTCCTCTGTTACTCTGAAAATCAATTTCTCTTTAATCTAAGGGCATTGATTGAATTGATTAAAAATATTTTTCCTGTTGTAAGATGTTCATTTTATGCTACAAATGTTATTCTTTCTATATCAATGTCTTTCTGATTTTTCTCTGTCTCTCTCGGTCTCTCTCTCTGTCTCTCTCTCTCTCTCGTTAGACAGCTTTCAACTGTTTTCAAAGTCACTGAATGGGAATTTTTCCAGCTATATGTAAACTATTTACACAGTAGAGTTGCTATAGGGTCGATGGAAAACTTCAGCGGCAGGCAAAATTTGCGTTCCCAAGAAGCAGACCCTTTTTTCAATAGCAAATTTATGGATGAAAATCTTGGTGTGAAAAAAACCATTATGGTTTTGCGGTCCATTTTATATAAATAACTTTGGAAGATATATAATGACGGCTGTTTAAATTGAAAACCCTGTACCTCTTTGAGGCTCATCCAGTTTTCTTCAATTAGGTCCAGGGAGTCACATCAAAAGTGGAACCTCTATCTTATGATTAGAAAGTAGAATTGCCATCAACTGAATGACACCCAGCTTTCATTTTTTCTTCTGTTTTCATTTGTCATTTACTTTGTTAGCAGGATCAATACTTCAAGCTGAAAGTATTTCATTTGTGCTGTGTCTTGTATACTTGTCATAGGATAGTTGTAGCCAAAATAGTACATATTTATGGGGTTGTAACTTTCTGGGCATCTAAGGTACATGGAGAGTTTGATGCAACCTTCTTATTTTGAACCCAGCTATTTCTTCACTGTGACATAAACATCAAATGTCACAGAATGTGACAAATAGAAGCAGAATGCAAGGTAAAAAGAAGGCTGGAAATGTTTGTGCTTATTCCTTTGACTTATAAGATGGGAAGCATGTTAGGAGATCCCACCTGAGGTCTTCTGCTATAATTTGAATGTTGATGTCCTCTGAAAAATCCTATGTTGAAATTAACACCAAAGTTATGATATTAAGATCTGTGACCTTTGGAAGACAATTAAGTACAAAAGGTAAGCAATAAATGCCTGCTATTTATGTTACTTAGTCTAAGGTATATTGTTACAGCAGCCAAAAGGATTAACACAGAAATTGGTCTTGAGAAATGGAATGTTGCTTTAATAAGTACCAAAAAATATGGAAGTGGATTTGGAACTGGGTAAGAGATAGAGGCTAAAAAAGTTTTACATTGCCATGAAAGGAAATTTTGGAGAGAGCCTGGTGTGGGCTCAGAGTTCTGCAGGGAAAGCCCCAATATTACTAGAGATTCCCGAAGTGGCTTTGATTATAATGTTTGTAGAAATATGGATAGTAAACTCTATTCTGTTGACTCAGATGGACATAGAGACCTAGTCCTTAGCAAATATGAATCTGCCAGTGTCTTGATCTTGGATGTTCCAGTTTCTAAAATTGTGAGAAACAAATTCCTGTTCTTTATAAATTACCTAGTATGAGGTATTTTATTATGGCAATTGAACAGACTAAGAAATTTTCCTATGTGATTGAGGACATCAGTATAGAGCATTAGCAATGGAAATGAAAAGAGATATCTAGTTATATGTTTCTGTTTTGTGGGAAAGGGAGTGTGTGCAGAGAAGCAGAAATGATTATTACACTTCCTTTGGCCCAAGTTCAGAGTCTGGGCTAAACAAATAAAAAAATTAGGATGGATCAATTACTGAAATTTAGTTGCACACACTACTTAATAATTTATAAGAGAATAAGGAAGTGGTAAGTACAGATAGAAGATGCATACAAAAACAAGACCTGACCCTGTTATTTGGATAGACTGAATATGAGTTTTCATTTTACAAAAACCTTTTTGCAGCTTATGAAATGATTTTTCACGTGTTTCTTCTCCGTAATGATCACTTAGGGAATTTTAAATATTTGGCTTATAGATCATTAAGAAGTTATTGTTCCATAAACAAACCATACTCGTACTCCAGGAGGGAACACCATAGTCACTGAAATCAGACTATACTGTCGAAAAAGTCCAACTCCCTAGTCTATGTTTTGTTTGCTCAAATATCTGGTCTTTGAAAAGAAGTCCCTTTCTGCCTGGCACCTGAGGCCAGTTGAGTTTTCAATGCCAAAGAAAAAAGTCTTTGAAAAGAGAAAAGACATTTAGTTAACCCAGGGCAGACATAAGTCAAGACAAGAGCACAGATCAAATCTCTTTGTCAATTCCTTTTATCCTTCCCCCACTTCATTGTGTAGGTCCTCTGTGAGGAGTTTTCATGCAACAAATACATTTGAACAATTATTATACTTTTTACACTAACGGCACTACAGTAAATCAAAGAGGAAAAGTACCTGTTCTCAAGGAGTTTACTTTATAGTTGAGGGAGGAAATAAGAAGCAAACAAATATACAATGTAATACCAAATAATAATAGATACAATAAAAAAACATAGGAGCAAGTAAGAGGAAAAAGGAAATGAAAGGTGATGCTCTTTTACATAGGGTGGCCAGGAAGGGGCTAGGAAGAGAACTGTGTGAAGAGAGAAAATGAATCATCTGGACAAAGAGGAAACAGCAAGAGCAAGGGGTCTGAGGCAGGCCTGTACTTAGTAAGTATGATAAACAGAAAGGAGGCTGTGTTTATGATGCTTGAAACAGATCATGGTAAAAAGTGAGATGAGATTGGAAATACAAAGAGATTGCGCAGTGCCTTGTAGGCCGTCATACAGGTTTGAGATTTCATTCAACTGGTACTAGTGGTTCAGACTACAGTGGAGGCAGTGAAGATGAGGGAAGTGGTCAGAATCTGAAGAGGCTTTGAAAGTAATAGAGAAAAAAAATTGAAGAATGACCCCAAGGATTTTGGCCTGAGCAACAGAAGGATGATGATGGAGATGAAGCAGGAGACTGAAGGATTAGGTTTTTAGGGAGGAGGAATTAAAAATCCTGTTTGGGACAAGCTAAGCTTGATATGTCTACTAGATCTCTACACGGCTTTGTGGAGTAGGCAAATGTATATACAAGTTTGGAGTTCAGGTGATAAATCCAGGCTACAGATATAAATCTGGGCGTTGTCAGCTTTTAAATAGTAAGCACAGCCATGAGATAGACTGGATTTAATCACCAAGCAAATAAAAGGAGGCCTGAAACCTGGGGAACTCAAATCTTTAATTAGGAAAATGACAAATAATATTGTTAGTTATGGTTTTATGCACATTTTCTTGTAGAGCCATAGTAGCACAGTTTTATAGAATGACTTTATTCCTAGTGCCAAATTTCTAGAAATTTCAAGGGCTTCTATTCATTGATTTACTTATTAAAGAGAGATGGATTTATTTTAAAACTAAAATAAGACTATTTCTGTGTCTACCGGCTCAATTATAGAAACTTTATTACTTTTCCTCATAGCAGGTTTTGAATTATGACACTATATATTTAGTGTAATTTATTTTGCTTAATGTTTACTATCTTTCCTTGCATTCTCACCTCCTCAAAGATGACAAGTTTCACAAGGACTTGAGGTGTCTATCTTACTCAGCAACCTATTCCTCATACCTAAATACCTTTTATCTGCCATAGAATACAGGCATATTTGTGGCCATTATTTTTTTCTACATGGCAGAAAACATAGTGCTTTCTACACATGAGTCCTCAATAATAAAAGAGAATTATAATCATTTATTTGAAGAGAATATATTCTAAAAATCTATTAGGTGCCAGGCACTGCTTATGTTGCTAGAGATACAGAAATAGAGCAGCATGATCTGGCATGGATAATCTCTGAATCTGAAATGAGTCTGAAATTGACAAGAATAATGATCTTTTCTACAACCTGTCTGGACACTGTAAGTACCTTCCCTTCATGTAGGTGGACTAAGTGATTACCTAGTGCGTAGGAAAAATTATGCAAACTCAATATAATAACAAACATTGCTTGAACATGATGCATTTCATATCCAATATATCACTATCATTTGAACTCAAAGTAACTCTACAAGGTCGGTATTATTACTTGTACTTCACAGATAAGGAAACAAAAGCTCAGGAAGTCTAATCAGACAAATTAGTCCTATTGAATCAGGTGTCTAAGCCATGAACTTCTGGACCCCGGTCTCCGGAATTCACTTTCCATATTTGATTTCTAAAGAAATCTGGCAAGCACAAGGTCCTGAGTTCGATTCCCAGTACCCCCCCCCAAAAAAAGTGTCATGGCAATGTAAGGGCCAATTCAGAAGCTTCTCTAGCTGTTGAAATTGTTGTTCTTAAGTCTGGTTTTATCCCTTTTATCTGTAAAATTAATAGGTTCTTTATTTTACCCATTTTATGCAACTTTTACCCAATCCAAAACTGGATCTAAAGAGAGACCTTCATAAATGACAAGTTATTTAGTTATTTCACACCCACTAGAGGCCTAACACCAGATCATATCACAAAATATAGTTTATAATTGTTATGATAATAATTGTAAAAATATTATATGGTATTACTAATTATTTTGTTTATTGCTTAGTTGGGGAATATAAAAGGAACATTGTTTTTTATCTGATAATCTCTAGCATTTTATTTAAACTATTTAATATTTAAGACATAAAAAGATGAAATATGTAGAAATGTTGAATGACAATCTATATTTTTTTGTAACACATAATTATAGCCAAAGATATTTCATCTTTATTGATTTAATGTATAATAAGACTTAGTTTTATTTATCCATTTTCTAGTGGTATTGAAGATCATAGATATTTTATGTTATGTACAGCAAAAGTTATTGTATTTTAAACAAAATACTTAACAGAAGTTTGTACTAAATGACAAAACAAGACCAGGAAAAGTATCTAACTTTACTAGTTATTGCCAATTAAACAAAATATAATTATACTAAAAATAAATACCCTTTTTACGAAGTAGGACACTGGCATGTTTCCGTCCATTTCGGTTTTCTACATGGCAGGTGTAATTAGCCAAGTCAGCCTCCACCACTGAGTCAAAGATGAGCGTCAATTCAACTTCTTTTTCTCCAAGATGCTCTTTGAGAAGCCTGAAATAAAGACAGTATTCTTGGCTGAATTGGTTTATTTTACTTGTGCAAAAGCCATGCAAAGTCTACAGGTGGTTACAGAGCCCTGATCCCAGGTCTCTAGATGGGACAGAGAGTGATGGCTCATTGAATGGTATGTGCTTGTGGGACCCCCCAATAAGTAAACAGAGAAAGTGGTACTTGACCTGAAGGACAAATGGAAAGAACAGAAGTGAAGAATTCACTTAGCACAACGAAATATTAATATGTCATAAGGCTTTGAAAAATGAAGCCAACATGATTTATGTGACAAAAATGAGGAAACAATGGGTTCCGTATTACAAACTAAGTTTATGAAAACTAATTTTATTTTTGTATCATGGCCTGGAAGCCAATAATGTGTAGGAGTATAGGTTTTGTGTCAAAGGTTAGAATTTTCACATTAGTGAGATAAAGAGGTAATGAAGAGGGCCTTGAAAGTAATTGCTGTATAAAAAGTAAACCAAAGATTACTAGTGGCCTTCTATCCCCAAATATCATTGAGAAGCTTGTTGTCTGATGCAGTAATATGCCCTTCTCCCTAACTCCCCAGTGATGATCACAACACCCTCAGGGCCCTGATGTCTCCTTACTCTTCTCTACGTTTGCTTCTGTTTCCCTTCTCACAGGAGAAACCCTGTCTTCTGTGACATTTTCTCCAGTCAGCTTTTTGCTTTCTCAAATGAAGTTGCGAAAGGCTTTGAATGTCCAGGAACAGGTGTTCTTCGCAGTGGAGCTGAGTTGACAGGATTTTTTTTCCTGAAGGGGTTCAAATCCCGTTTCTTTGAAGAGATATCCTTTCACAAATGATTAGTTACCTCCTGAGTGAGGTGAAAGTGGGCATCCTGCTGCCTTTTTTGTATCCTCTTGCCTTTGGCAAAGTAGGAACAAATTAAGAATCAAGTGGTGGTAATCTCACAGTTACATTCTAGACTAGGTTCTTAAATACATAGTATCATATATGCGACATTGGGGAAACAGAAATAACTCATCATTTATGGGTATATAAGTGCAGAGAGGATTTGCTGGCATTAAGCATGAAATTGGAAAAGACAATTGTGCACAGGAAAAAAAAAACAGATTCTAAGTATCTAATTCTTGCTTAATCCTTACCTAGCCATTAACTTCTTGTTTCCTTAATTTAACTCATCTTTAGGGAAAAATAGTTACAGTATTTATTTGTATCTTACATTTATTGTCAGAGTGAAATGAGTTAAAGTGATTTGACAAGTAAATAGCACTATGGACATGCAAAGGGATGTTATTAAATATAAACATTTTATTATTTGAAGTGAGATTGTGTAAATTTTGGATTCTCAAAAATATTTGTATTGTATGATTGGCATTTAAGATTAGCTTGAGGCCTGGGATTTAGCTCAGTGGTTTCTCCGCCTGCTGTGCAAGCTCAAGGACCTGAGTTCGATCCCTAGTAAAAACAAAAAAAAAAAAGATTAGCTTGGCTTAATGTATTCTGGCTCCTGTTTGAGAGAAGGAAGCACTTAAATTTCAGTTAATATAAAAGAGTTTCTAGCGTCTGAAAATCTCTTGTGCTGAAATTTGAAGACAAAAATATATGCCAAATTGATATGCTTTAAAAATTAACCTTGTTTATTCTTCTTTGAAATAATATACAAACTTAAGAAGTGATAATTTTAATATTCTTTTCTCTTTTTTGGTTTTTTAAGATAGGGTCTTGCTCTGTAATTCATGCTGGTCTTGAACTCACTATGTAGCCCAGGCTGGCCTCAAACTCTTGGCGATGCTCCTGGCTCAGCCTCCCGAGTGCTGGGATTACAGGGGTGTGCCACCATGCTAGGCAGAACTTATAACCATTTTGTAGCTCAAACATCTGTGGCTCAAGAAGTCTTCCCCTGCCTTTTACCTCTATGTACTATTACAGAAGTAGGTAAGTATAGATCTTTTCTCAACTAAACTTTTCAGGCCATATCTTATTGTTAGTCTATTAATACTTTTGCTGTCTGACCACAGCTATAATTTCCTCTTCTGTCTCTTTTTTCCAACAACCTGCTTAACCAAGAAAAAATTTGAAATTTACTACACTCCTGGTTTATATTAACTTTTGCTTCCTCCATTTTATTCCTATTACTAGTAAATTCCACCACACTCAATTCTTTTAGCTTTGTGTAACCTGTTTGCTGTGGAAGTATTTCCTGTAGTTACAGAAGCTACTTAGGTGCCACAAATTCATTTTGATTTAAAGCTTTACATGGAGGGCAGCCACTGGCTCTGCCAGACACAAGGAAGAAAGCTAATCCTTTTCCTCCCAACCAAGCCTTTCCCTCTGCATTTCTAAGACAGTTTCCAAAAACAGCTTTTCACGGGCTGCAGAAAAAACTTGGAGAGTGAATTTGAAAAACGAGCCTTGGTTCTTCTATTAATATATATGATGTGTCTTAATTATCAGATCTTAGAAACCTAGAGATGATTCCTTTCTTTGGAATCAAGACATAGGTTATAGTTATCTACAAATCACTTTGCAGAACAGTAATATTTTCCTATGAAATATAAGTATATAACAATCCATTAATGATTTTTTTGTTAGTCCCTAGTATGTGCCTAGCTCTGGGCTAAATTTTTGACTCATGGAGTTTTTCTTTTTGATCTCTAATGTAAACATTAAAATGCCTGGCCCATTCACCCATTCAGATTCAAAATTTAAATGAGAAGACAAAACTTACACAGTTGAAAAAATTATAGGGAGAATTAGGCAAAGCGGTGTGGAACCGTCATGCTTACCATAGAATTTCAAAGAAGGAAGAGGTCATATCAACTAGAAAAGGCTTGAGAAACTGGATTAAGAAAAGGAAAAACAATATTTTCCAGAAGAAAAAATATTGACAATCATATGCTTGGATCAAAATCCAAGAGGCTTGAGCCAGTACCAGTAGGAACATGTAAACTGTAATTGAATGCAGTGTATCAAAACACTACACAGTACCCCAATAATATGTGCAATGTTCATGTTTTATGTATTAGTTTAATATATATATATATATATATATATATATATTTTTTTTTTTTTTTTTGCAGTACCTGGGATTGAACTCAGGAACTTGTGCTTATGAAGCAGATGCGGTGCCACTGAGCTAAATCCCTGGCCCAGTTGAAATTAAAATATATTTTAAAATGTAATTAATGAAAATTTGGAGGTCCATTATGGGTGACCATTACAGATAAAAACTCTGTGGGTCTTAATCTAAATATCACTCACACTTCCATGAATTTTGTCTATAGGAGCACTATAAGTTCTCAGGGTGAAATACAGATAAAGGACCCCTTGTGCTTCTTCCAGGTAGAAAAGGAAAAGTAATTCCTTAAAAACAAGGCCAGAACATTCTGTTCTTTCAAACAACTTTCCTTCAAGAGAAGCCAGCCTATCAGAGTCTAAACTACTTCGGGTTTTACAAAAGCCAAATCTACCTAGGAAAAGAGAAATTTCCAACTCCAGAACACTATACTTCTTCTCTTATCTAAAAAGAGGTGAAACTGAGAAACACTTATGAAGATAACAGTTCAGGGGCCTGGGCTCTTAAAAGACTCAAACCTCATCATAGACTTGTGGAATGAATACCATCGTATCTATTAGGCTCCTATATGATAGCAAGGGATTATAGTTGAAATAGCTCCAAAGCTCAGACCTTATTTACAAAGGTAGTCTCTAGAAAACTCCAACAAAAACAGTGAAAACAAAAGCTAGAAAACTAGAGGAAATCTTAACTCCTGACACCAGTAAGTATAACACAGTAAACACAGTCCAATTCTTAGCCAGATAAACAAGAAATCTCACACTAAAAGTGTATTTACCTTTTTTTAAACCAGTACATTATATCTGGCATTCAATAAAAAGTTAAAAGGTATGCTAAAAAGCAACAAAATAAACAAGAAAAAATCCCTTACAGTTTTAAGCAATAACGTAATAATCAGAGCCAGGCTCAGATATGGCAGAGACTTTAGAATCATCAGACTGAGAATAAAAGATAACTATGATTAATATGTTAAGGGCTGTAATGAAATCAGTGGATTGTGTGCATTAACAGATGAGTAATGTAAGTGGAGACATGGAAATTCTATGAAAAATATTAAAAGAAAATATTAGAAATTAACATACTGTACAGAATGAAAAACGCCTTTGATGGGCTCTTCAGTTGACTGAATAAATAAACAGTTTGTAAGCTTAAAGATATGAAAATAGAAACCACCTATACTGAAATGCAAAGAGAAGAGGAATAAAAACAATTTAATAAAATATCCAAGTAGTGAGGGAAAATTACAAAAGGAGTAAAATGTATTTAATAGAAATATGGGATAAAAAAGAGAAAAACTGAAATATTTAAAGTAATAATACTTGAGAACTTTACAAATTTCATGACAGATACAAATTCATAGATCTAAAATGCTCAAAGAACATGAAGCAGAGTAAATACAAACAAATTTCCCTAGGCATATCATACTCTAATTGCAGACATCAAAGAAATCAAAGGTAAAAGCATCTTACTTGTAGAGGAACAAGAATAAGGTACACAACAGATTTCACTTCAGAAAATAATAAAGCAAGAAGAGAGTGGAACAAAATAATGTTTGCGGGGGGGGGGGGGAAGCAACACTGACCTAGAATGCTGTATCTAGCTAAATTATCCTTCCAAAGTGAAAGTGAAATAAAAATCTTCTTAGACAAACAAAAACTGGGGATGTCCCAAGTTTAGAAAGCGAAAATATTCAAGAATTTAAGAGAAAAAATTATACATGTCAGAAATTTAGATCTACATAAGGAAAAGAAGTGTGTAAGAGAAAGATTAAATGAAGATAAAATAAAATCTGTTTTCACTCCTTTTTGACCTAACAAGAAATAATTTGTTCTAAATAATACTCATGATATATTTTTTGTTATAGCTTATGCATAGACACAATTAAAGACAGTGGTGTTACAAGGAACAGAATGGAGGAATAGAGAATACTTTGTTATAAAATATAAGCATTATCTGTGAAGGAGTGTGGTTCTTATGTTTTATAGCAAGATTGACCCCCCTAACTCTCATGCACTCAGAGGTGGTACTTTTGGAAGTTGTTTGGAACATAGTGGCACTATAGCTGATTTGCTGTTGGAGATGGGGCCAAGTTAGTGGCGGGCCACTAGGAGCAAGACTTGGAAGGGTATGTCTCCCTTGTGGCTTCCCCCTTTTTCTCTCTGTTCCTTGACTTCCATGACTTGAGAAGCTTTACTCTATCAGACCCTTCCACCCCACCCTTCCTGCCTTAGAGCCTGGTGACTATGGTTGGACTGAAATTTCTAAAACTGTAGGCCAACATAAATATTTCCTCCTTTAAACTATGGGTTCTGGGTATCTGTTCCAATGATTAGGGATGTGACTAAAACAGATTTTGTTGCCAGGAGTGGAGTTCTTGCTGTGACTGTAGTTGACGATGTGGTTTAGAAGCCTTTGCAACTGGCTTGTGGATGGAGTTTGAAAAAGCTTGGCAAAGCCAGTTAAAAAATCCATAGAATGCTTTAAGCCAAGATTGATGGGAGATTCTGGTTGGAGTACAGCAAACCAGAATGCTCACAGGAATGTAGACAGTAAAGACCAGGCTCCAGAAGTTTCAGTTGGGAACAAGGACTCCATTGGCAGTTGAGCAAGAGGTCATATGCATTAGGCTCTGGCAGAAAATTTACATTTTCCCCATGTTCTGAGACTTTGCCAGAGACTGAAATTAAGAGCAGTGAACTAGTTAGACTGGCAGAAGAAATTTCAAGGAAGCCCAACATTCAGGTTGTATCATGGGCACTACCAGCAGTTTTAAGTGAGGTTTATACTTAGAAATGGGAGACAAAAGCTCATTTGAAAAGTTCAGTTTCACCAAAAAGGAAGCACCTATAAATTTGGAGTCTTAAAGAACATGGTTGCTGAAAAGATTACTATTAAAAAGAACCCATCTGTTGTCCCATAAGGACAATATGAATGATGTTTTGAAGGCCTCTTAGGAGTCAGCAAGATCTCACCTTTCACAAGCTCAATGGTGCAAAAAGTGAAAGACTGCTTTGAGAAGAGAGTCTTGGGGTATTCTGCTTGAGCAATGTCACCTAAAGAATTGATTCTCTGGCATTCAGTTCACAGTGCTCAGTCATCCAGGTACTTGGAGCTCTCTGCAGCTATAATCTAAGAGGCCCGAGCTATTGCTTGAGCTGGCAGAAAATGTTAGCACCATCCACATGAAGCTAGCTTTACAAAGATGCAGAATGCAAGAGTTGTGGGGTCAGGGAGGCTTCCATACAGGTTTAATTTTTTTAATTTTTTAAAAAATTTAATTTTTTTTTGTACTGGGGATCAAACTCAGGACCTTGCACTTGCGAGGCAGGCATGGTGCCACTGAGCTAAATCCCTGGCCCTCCATTCAGATTTAAAAAGAAGACTTGAGAAGCCAGGCAGTGTGTACTGAGAAGGCAGGTGATGAAGCTGTGAGAGTACAAGCAAAAGTGCAGTGGAGACCCTATAAATATTGACAAGTCAGAAACATGGAATATCTGCTGAGGAAAGTCACAGGCAGTGAGCAAAGCAAGCCCAAGAGAAACCCCATCAGGAGTGCAAAAAAGCAGTGCTATAGAAGTGGTATCATCTAAGTTCTTTGTAGCTCACATCTCCCCACAAATTGTCCTAAGTGCGGTATATGGAGGTAAAGTATTTGGTATTTGCCCTGTTAGGTTTAAATCTTGATTTTTGTCCCATTCCTTTATATCTCCCCATTTCTCCCTTTTGGAATGGGAATGTTTATCCCATGTCTTGCAGGTTTAAAATGTTTATCTTTATTTTTGACTTTTACAAGGGCTCAAAGTTTATCTTGACTCTCAGCAGAGAGGTGTTATAGCTGAACTTCTGTTAGGAGAGCCTTGTTGGAAGTGGGGTACTGGAGGCATGACCCAGAAGTACATATCTCCCTTATAGGTTCCTGCCTCTCTCTCTGCTTCTTGGCCATCATAGAATGAGCAGTTTTCTTCACCAGACCCTCCCACCATGCCCTTCCTGCCTTGGATCCTGCCGATGATAGAGTGAAACTTCCAAAAATTGTGTTAAAATAAACCTCTCCTCTTTTTACTTGTAGGTGTTAGGTATTTTTTTCTGTGGTAAGGAAAGTGACAAAAACAGTGGTGTTATTGGAAAGTATACTTACATTAGTTATAAGGTATAATGTAATCTCTAGTGCTACAACTAATATTTTTGAAATATAACTGATATGATAAGAGAAGAGAAAAACACAATAATAAAGAATGCTCAATTAACACAAGAGAAGGCATAAAGACTGGAGATGAATGGACCCAACAGAATAGCAAATAGAAAATTGGTACACATATAGTAGATGTTTAGCCAACTATATCAATAATCAGTATAAATGTGAAAGATCTAATTACCAGCCAAAAGACAGCATCAAAGTGCTTTTAAAGAACAAGTCCTAACTCTGTTGTCCCTAAGAAACCCACTTTAAATATAAAGACAGAGACAGATTAAAAGCAAAAGGATGCACAATGATATATCATGTTAAAAATAATTTCTCAAAAACTAGAGTAGGCATATATTAATTTCAGACAAATGAAACCTCAAAAATTATCAAGACTAAAGAGGAACATTTCATGACAAAAAGGTCATTTCTAAAAGAATACATAAAAACCCTCAACATATATGTATCAATCAGAACATCAAGGTACATGTGGCAGAAAAATGATGGTACTACAAAGAGAGACAGAAGAATCCAATACTATATTTGGAGAAATCAACATCCCTCTATCAGTAACTAGCAAATTCAATAGGAAGAAGAAAATAGCAAGAATATGGCTAAGCTGACTAGCAATAACAATCAACTGGATCTAATAGCAGTTACATAATATTTCATCTGACAACAGCAAAATACACATGTTTCTCTAGGTCATATGAACCATTCACCAAAATAGAACATATTATGATCCATAAGAGATGTCTTAGCAAACATAAAACAATACAAACAATGCAAAATATTCCCTTAGACCACAATAAAATTGAACTGGTAGAAAGTAAATAAATATAGCAATGAATTCCAAACTGCTTGGACATTAAACAATACACTTCAAATATAGGTCAAAGAAGAAATCTGAAGAGAAATTAAGCATAATTTGAAATAAATTAAATTGAAAATACAATTTGAAAAATTGGAGAGACTCAATAAACACTGTGCTTAGAAAGAGATTTATAGCAGTAAATGCATATTTTAGAAAAGGAAGATCTAAAGTAAGTCAATTAAGTTTCTATTTTTCAGAAACTAGAAGAAACGAATTTAATTCAAAGTTTGTAGGTGAATAGGTGTTATAAAAATCAGAGGTAAAATTACTGTAATTATTAACAGGAAAGCAATATAGACAATCAACAAAATCTGAAACTAATTCTTTGAAAAAAACATAAGATCTATGAACCTCTGGCCGGAGTTGGACGAGAAAGAAGAATCACAAATTATTAAATTATAAAATTCAGATATGAAAAAGGGGCCTTAACTACTGGTAATAAAAGGAGATAATGAATAACAAAGCCCACAAAATTGAGAATTTAGGTGAAATTCCTTGAAACATACAGTATATTAAAATGTGGGCAAAGAAAATTATATACGCGAATAGTCAAGAGCCCAGAAATATATTCATAGTGAACACAAATATAATGAAGTAATCATTGACAATGAACAAAGGCAGTTCATTTGAGCAATCATTGTTTTTCCATAAGTTGTGCTAGAAAAATGGCACTTCTTTGTGCAAACAAATTAATTGAGATGCTTACCTTATAATTTTCACAAAAATAAACTCAAAGTGAATCATAAGCCAAATGCAAAGCACACAATTATAGAGTTTGTGAAACGTCACACAAGAAATGTCTGATTTGTTTTTAGTATGGCAATGATTTTTAGATGAAACAGTAAAGGTATAGTCCATGAAAAAAATTGCTAAATTGGACTTCATAAAATTCAAAACACCTATCTTTTGAAAGTTAAGAAAATAAAGACAAGCCACAGAGTTGGAGAAAATATATGCAAACCACACTTCTATTAACAACTTGCATGCAAAAATCCACAAAGATCACATAAATCTCAACAATAAGTAAAAAGACCATCCAACTAAAAAGTGAGCAAAGGGCTAAACAAATAGTAGATTATAGAAGACAGACAGAAAATTAAGCACCTGAAAAGATACTTAATTACATATCACCTGGAATTTTAAATTAAGGCCGTGTCATATATCACACACTAAATGGCTAAAATAAAATATTCTTTTTTTATTCATTAAGTTTATTGGTACATTTTAGGTATACAATATGATGATATTTATCATTGGGAATTTGTACCTTTACATTATATATCTTGGTTCTTATTTTTTTCCCTATTACCCTGCCCTTCCTTCAACCCCTGAACCCCTCCTTATTTACAAAGGCTTTGTTTCCATTTTTTCCTTTTCTCATATTTATTCCTTTCCCTTCTTTTCTTTCCCTTACCCCTCCCACTTCCCCTTCCTCTTTGGACCTTTTCTTCCTATTTCACATTATCTATTATACATTTTGATCCTTATTTATTCTTTCAGTTTCTCACACAAGAGAAACTATTCAGTACTTACACATGGGTGTCCTGTTTATTTCACTTAAGAGTGTCACCTCAGTGTGCATCCATTTAGCTATAAATGTCTCTAGTTTCTCATTCTTTATGGCTGAATAGTACTGCATTTTATTTTTTTAAGAAACCCACATCCTGTTTATCCAGTCATCAGTTGATGGGCATTTGAGCTGTTTCCAAGTTTTAGCTATTACAAACTGAACATGGATGTCCACATATCACTGTGATATGATGCTTTTAATTATTTTGAGAAGATATTCAGCAGGGGAATAGCTGAGTCAAATGGCACCTCCAATCCTAGTGTTTTGAGGTATCTCCATACTTATTTCCGCAATGGTCGCACCAGTCTACACTTCCACTAACAGTGGAGAAGGGTTCCTTTTCCCCCACATCCCCTCCAACATTTGTTATTGGTTGTTTTCTTGATAGCAGCCATTCTTTTTAGAGTTAGGTAATATCTCTGCGTTGTCCTCATATGCAAGCTTTTTATGGTGGCTTGGAATCCACCGTTTCCTCAGGCAATGCCTAGTGGGGCTCTCTGTGGTGGTCTGACCCTAATGCAGTCCTTTGCCTGGGCCCCAGGGTCCTTCATGTCATCTTTTGAAGTCTAAATAGACATAGCTATTCCCACACAACTCATGTAGTCTCTACTTGCAGAGTTAGTCTCACATGTACTCCATTACAGCTCATAGCTCATAAATTGGTAGACAGATTCACAATCAAGTCAGCCTAAACCATAGCCAAGTTGGTTGAAGAGTGTTGTATCCAAATGCAGGTAGCAGAGGATTGATGTAGCCCTAGAAAGTAATGCCAAGGTCTTCCAGGTGCTATGGATTTTTGTGTGTTGACTTTGTATCCTGCCATTTTGCTGAATTTATCAGATCTAAAAATATTCTAGTGGAGTATTTGAGTCTTCCATGAAAAAGTCTTATCATCTGCAAAGGGATAATTTGAATTATTTCTTTATCATGCGTATCCCTTTTATTTCTTTCTCTTGCCTGATCACTTTGGCTAAATTTTCAAGTGTTACTTTTGAACAGGAGTGGTAAAAGTGGAAATTGTTGCCTCATTCTAAATTTTGGAAGAAATGTTTTCAGTTATTATCCATTCAGCATGGTGTTGGCTGTGGGTTTGTCATATATGGCTTTTACCAGTTGGAGGTAAAATCTTTTTACACCCATTTCCACCAGAGTTTTCACCATGAAAGGATGTGAGATTTGGTCAAAAGCTTTTTTTCTGACTCTATAAAGATGATCACAATTTTTATCCTAAGTTCTATTTATGTGGTATAATACATTTACTGCTTTATGCATGGTGAACCCTCCTCACAGACCTGGCATGAATTCAACTTGTTCATGTACGATTTTTTAAATGTGTTACTGAATTCTGTTTGCAAGAATCCTACTGAGAAATTTTGCTTTTATATTTATCAATGATACTGGTGTGTAGTTTGCTTTTTAAAAAATCTTTACTGGTTTCAATACCTGGATACTTCTAGCTTTATACAATGAATTTGGAAGTATTCCTTCTTTACATCGCATAGAAAAACTTGAGGTGCATTTGTGGTAGTTCTACTCTAAGAATCTGGTAAAATTGAACAGTGCATTCATCAGTTTAAACTTCACTTACGTGATAGAGATTTTATTCCTGCATTAATCTCTTTGCTTGTTATTGATCTACTTAAATTTTTCCCATTAACTTTATTGGTAAATTTTAGGTATACAATACAGTTACATTCATCATTGGGACCTTGTATCATTATATGAGTCTCTTGGTTCTTATTTTTTTTCCCCTTCCCTTGCCCTCCCTTCACCCGCTCCACCCTTCCCTATTTGCAAAGACCTTGTTTCCATTTTTTTCCTCTTCTCATTTTTTTCCTTTCCCTTTTTTCCCTTCCCCTACCCCTCACAATTCCCCTGCTCTTTTAGAACTTTTCTTCCTGTTACTCAATATCAGTTATACATTTTAAAAATTACAATATTAAGATCTAGGAGACATTACCACAGATTTTACAGAATTTAAAAGGATATAGAAAGCATATTACAAAAATCTTTTCGAAATAAATTTGACAACTTCTAAGAAATAACTTAGAAGATAAATTAATGAAAATAACTCTGGAGGAAATATAAAATTTGAATAGCACCTATTAAAGAAAGTATATTCCTAGCTTGAAAACCTACCTATATGGCAATGGCAGGCTCATCAACATTTTAACTGATAAATTATATCAAACAATTAAAGCAGAAAAAAGAAGGAACACTTCTCCCCTCATTTTAGGAACTCAACATTGTGCTAATCCTAAAATTGGATAAAGATAATAGAAGAAAAAAGTATGAACATAGATAGAAATTTGTTTAACAAAACAAACTATTAGAAGTCAGATCTGGCAGGATATAGAAAGTGGTTTTGTTATAGGGATGGCAATGTTGGTTCAGCATTGGAAGATCCACCCCCAAAAGTCATCATTTTAACAGAGGAAAGGAAAAAGCCATATGATCCTGTCACTAGTTGGAGAAAAAGTATTGGGCCAAATTCTACAGCTGTTCATGGTAAAAGCTATCAGGAGAATAGAAGTAGAACAGAAACTTCTGAACAAATTAAAGACATGTACTCCATACTTCCAGCGAGAACACCTTGCATGAATGGAGAAGATACAATGCTTTCTCCTTAAGGTGGGGAACAAGGGCAGATATGCTTAATCTTTATCTTTCCATTAAATTTTGAAACCTAGTCCCCACCAAAACAGTCTGGAAATAAAATGACACAACTAGGATAGGATTGGCATGGCTGAAGCAAAATCTTTATATGTAGATAAAATGATCATCTACAGAGAAAATACTAAGAAATCTCTAGGAGCCCCTAGAACTTGTACTTGAATTTAGCAGGATTAGAAAACACAAGGAATATATAAAAATTCAGGTCTGTGTATACTTGCTATAAATGAAGAACTGGATATTGAAATTTAAAAGTTATGTAGGAGTACAAAGGACCCAGAAAAGCCAAAAACAAAACGAAAACCAAAAACAAAAACAGTGTTGGAAGACGTTTAGCACCCAATTTTAAGACTTCTTCTAAAGCTACAGTAATCAAGGCAGTGTTGGTGTAAGGAAAGACATATAGATTATTGGACTAAAACAGAGAATCTAGAAATAGAACCACACATATATGGTCCACTGAGTTTTGAAAGATTATTTAACATTAACATTTTATAGAATATAAACTCGATTTAAGAGCCGAGGAAGAGATAGTGTCTTCAGCAAATGGCACTAGAACACCTGGTATCCATATATAAAAAAATTAACCTCAACCCTTTTTTTCCATACATGAAAATAACTTGAAGGGATCTATGAACCTAAATAAGAAAGCCTAAAAGCATAAAACTTTAAGAAGAAATTATAAGGCAAAATATTTATGAATTCAGGGTAGGCAAGAACTACCTAGGATAAAGAAAACATGATGTATAAAAGAAAAATATTGATAAATGAGATTCCATCAAAATTTAGAACTTTAAATGACATCATTAAAATGAAAAGTAGTCCTTAAACAGACCATATTTACAATGCATATAACCTATGAGCAGACTATATAAAGAATTCTTAGAGCTCATTAATAGACAACCCAATTAAAAAGTAGACATAAGAAGATGATAAATAGCCAGTACAGCACAAGGAATGGTGTGCAACTCTAGAATCAGAAAAATACTAATCAGTACAATAATAAGATTGAATTATACACTCATTAGGGAGATGAAGTCAAAAGTTTTAAAAGCCTTGTCATGACTTTTTCTTTTTGCTGGATTCTGCCCCTTTGCCTTTAATTTGTCATGCCCAATAGATTCATTCTGCTGGGTTTCCTGGGGTTGTGATCCTCATTGTCTTTTCCTAGGGTATTGTCTAAAAATTTTTGGAGTGCTGGTTTGGTATTCATGAAGTTCCTGAGGTGCTCTTTATCATCAAAGTATCTTATTTCTCCATCAATTTTGAAAGATAGTTTTGCAGGGTACAGCAATCTGGGTTGGAGGCTGTTTTCCTTTAGGGCTTGAAATACATCACTCCAAGCCCTTCTTGCCTTGAGGGTTTGCATTGAGAAGTCTGCTGTGATTCTGATGGGCTTTCCTTTGTATGTGATTTGTTTCTTTTCTCTCACTGCCTGTAGAATTTTATTCTTCTGTTAGATTTCTGGAATCCTAATTATTATATGCCTATGTGTAGATATTTTTTGATTAAGGCTAGCTGGAGTCCTATATGCCTCACTTATCTGTATGTCAAGTTCTTTTCCCCTCCTTGGGAAGTTTTCTGCCATCACTTCTGTGAACAGTTTTTTTATGTCATCTGCACTCTCTCCTCTTTCTTCATTGACTCCAGTCAGCCTTATGTTATTCTTCTTTGCATCATCTAGCAGCTGCTGGATTGATTTCTCCTGTTCCCTTACAATTTTAAAGCAATTTTTCTTTTCCTCCTCACTAATTGCAATCTTACCTTCTATATCTGAAATTCTATCCTCACATTGGTTCATTCTGCTGCACAGACTTTCAATGGAGTTTTTAATCTCTTGGAAATCTGTTTGTATCTGTTTTATGGATTCCATTTGTTTCCTATGTTGGGATTCCATCATATTCCTGAGATCCTCTATTTTTTTTATCTGTGTCCTCTCTAGATTTAGTAATCATGTCTTGCACCATGAGCAAAATCTTTGGTGTTATCTGAGTAATTATTTCTGATTTCATTTTTCCCAGATCCTCTTTCGTTGCCAGTTCAGAGAGTCCAGGTGGTTGAGTATCAGATTGTTCCATCTTGTTTCCCTTTGTGGTTGCTGTAGGTGATCCAGAAGTCTGTTTTTGAGGCTTGTTTATGTGTCTTCTCATTTCCACGGCGGGGAGGTTCTTCTGGTGCCCACATGGCTCACCTTCTCTGCCCTAGGAGCTTGGGATGGCAGTGGGGGAGCTTCCTTCCTGGTGCTGGGACTGGCTGAGCTTTACTGCCCTAGGAGCCTGGGATGGAGGCAGGGGAGCTTCCTTCTGGGTGCTGGGACTGGCTCAGCTTCTCTGCCCTAGGAGCTTGGGATGGCAGTGGGGGAGCTTCCTTCCGGGTGCTGGGACTTTCTGAGCTTCACTGCCCTAGGAGCCTGGGATGGAGGCAGGGAGCTTCCTTCTGGGTGCTGGGACCACCTGAGCTTCACTGCCCTAGGAGCCTGAGATGGAGGCTGATCTACTTAAATTTTTAATATCTTCTTGTTTCAATCTTGGCAGGTTTCTGTGTCTAGAAATTCATCTATTTCTTCTAGATTCCTTGATTTATTGGAACATAAGTTTTCAAGGTAGTTTCTAATAATCCTCTGGATTTCCCTAGTGGTTTCTCTTGTAAATTCACCCTTTTCATCTCCAATTTCATTAATTTGGAATTTCTCTCTTTCTTTTGATACATTTTGCTATAATTTATCAATCTTGTTTATCTTTTTAAGAAATTAACTCTTTGATTCATTGATCCTTTGTTTTTAAATCTCAATATCATTAATTTTCACTCTGATCATCATTACTTTCCTTCTACAGGTTTTCAGTTTAGTTGTTCTTATTTTCCTAGGGCCTTGGGGTGCATTATTAGGTTATTTATTTGGCATCTCTCTTCTTGTTTTTTCTAATATAAGTACTCATAGGTAAAATCTGATTTAATGTGCCCCACAGTTTAAGACATGCATTTCTGTTATCATTTAATTCTGTGATTTCTTCCTTGTTCTTTTCCATAACCTCTATTTATTGAAGTGCTTTTTCATACCAGCCATCATCTTCCTCAGTTTTATCCCTTTAGCCACTTATTTGGTTCTTCTTTGAGCTCATTGTTCATTTTAGGCACTGACTTATTCCACTGCTTATTTATGTCTTCTTTGATCTCATTGATCATATTAATTATCAGTTTGTTAAGCTATTTGTTCAAAATTTCTCCAACTTCAGTATCTGTGGGATCAGCTATTGTCAAATCTTGAATTATTAGAAGCATCTTGTTGGCTTGTTTTGCAAGAACCTTGTGCTTTTTATGTTATAATTAGTAGATCAGTCGGGATTGAAATTCCTACCACTATTATGTGGAGATGTATGTAGTAGCTTTATCCTTGTGATGTGCCCTTGACTTTGGGTATGACTCAGTATAAAGGCACCCACTCAGCCTATTCAAAGTACTAAGTTCAATTCCTAGCATTGCATTGTGAGGAGAGAACATCTCCCAGTAATATCAACATCCAAAGTCTCAACCATATATAAAAATATAATTTAAAACTTCTTTAAATAGTTCTCTACTATTTCAGTATCCCAGGAAAATGAAAGAGTAGCAGTAAAGTAGGATAGGCTAGGAAAACAGAGCATAAAGGAAAAGAAAAAATATTTAAAAAGGAAAAACTATAGGAAAAAGGAAAAAAAGAGAAAAATAAAAACTAATGAATAATTTTAGTGATAATATTTGTGTCCCAGAAAAGAAGGGAGAGGGAGGTTGAGAGCCAGTGTGAGGAGAAGGAAAGAAGGAAGAGTATGGAAGGGAATATAAGTGGAAAGTATGAGAAGATAGAGAGATTGAATCCAATTAATAAACAAGCAGGTACAAAAAATTAGAAGACCTAAGAAACATTGCTTGATGGGGAGAACATGCAAAGCAAGGTAAGACACTATAGAAGCCATATAGGCAACTAACAATCATACACAGTTACAGGGACACCTATCCTCCCAACACCAATAAAAGAGAAAGGAAGAGAAAATTTAAAAATTGGTTTTAATGTTAAAAAAAGGAGGGGAGGAGATTTGAGAAGGTATAAGATGGGAAGGAAAGAAACAAGAGATGAAGAAGGAATATAAATGTAAAATGGGAGAAGGTATATCAAGATTGAATCCAATTAATGAACTATCAGAACCACAAATTTATCAAGCCCTATGAGATAACACTTGGTGTGGGAAAACATAAATAACATGATAAGACACTGCATAATGTGTGGTCAAAACTAAGGTGAATGTTTGCAGTTGAAAATTATGACAGTAAATGACAGTGCCATTAGCCCCCCCTCAAAAGAGTACCCCTCAATTTCAACATATTTATCCCATTAGTCTTGCTACTTTCTGAAGCAATTCTGGAATTCTTCCGTGAGTGGCCTTGATGTTCTGAAACAATGCAAGATTTTAATCATTCATGGACATTTTGACTTTGATAAAAAGCCAGAAGTTGTATGGTGTCAGAACAGATCCAGTGAATAAAGTGGATGAAGACTCACCACAATGTTTTAAAAATATGCCATTCTGTTGGACGACAGCTGGCAACAACATTCATAATATTTTTTATCACAGCTCATAAAGACATCACAAAGGTAATTTCCAGAATTTCTACCAAAATTAGAAAGGATGATGGGTTAAGTCTGTTTGAAGTGAGGCCATATATTTTGAGGAGGATTAATAACAATGTTTCTTTTACAGTAATGATTTTTTAAAATTTAAACATTCACCATATATTTTGATCACACCTTGAGGAGCAAAAACAATAACCAGAACACATTAACACTTGCGTACACAATACACTGCCATGTACATATTAAAAGAAAAATCACAAAAACCTACACAGGTTTGATATTCCTCCTTCTGGTGGTATTTAGACTGGTGTCAATTTGTAGAAGCTCCCTAATGAAAAGGAGGGCATGTATGTGAAAATCTTTTTCATTTTTTGTCCATAGTACAGCACCACGTCCAAGTAGGAGAAGCCATTTGGAGCAGTTATGGCCATTTAGAGGCCATTTAGAGTGACTCACTGTGGTTGTCTCTGTTTACTCAGGTAGGTGCAAAAGTGTTGGGATTGGTTTGCAGCTACAGATTTAATCTTCTATGTACTTGGAAATAAGGGGACAAGAAAATCCAGGGTTTTTCACTGAATGTATCATTCCTGTAATCATTTCTGTAGTTCATAGGCAGGTCCAGAGGGCAGGCTAAGACTGCAAATTTCTTTTTTAAAATTAATTTTATTGTTACATTTAAGGTATACAATATAATGACATTCATCGTTGGAAATTTGCACCTTTACATAATCCATCTTGGTTCTTATTTTTTCCCCATTCCCTTGCCCTCCAATCAACACCTCCACCCTTCCCTATCTACAAAGACTTTGTTTCCATTTTTTTCTCTTTCTCATATTAATTCCATTCCCTTCTCTCTTTTCCTCTACCCCTTGAGCTTCCCCTTCCACTTTGCCCCTATTCTTCCTGTTCCACATTATCTACTATACGTTTTAGTCCTTATTTACACTTTCAGTTTCTCACACCAGAGAAACTATTCGGTATTTACACGTGTGTCCTATTTATTTCACTTAAGAGTATTGCCTCAATGTGCATCCATTTAACTATGAATGTCTCTAGTTTCTCATTTTTTATGGCTGAATAATACTCTATTTTATTTAAAAAAAAAAACAGATTTTCTTTATCCAGTCTCCAGTTGATGGGCTATTGTGTTGTTTCCAAGTTTCACCTATCACAAATTGCGCTGCTATGAACATGGGTGCACATATATATCTGTGGTATGATTCTTTTAATTCTTTGGAGAAGATACCCAGCAGGGGAATAGCTGGGTCAAATGGGATTTCCAATCCTAGTTCTTTCAGGTATCTCCATGCTGATTTCCACAGTGGTTGCACCAGTCTGCACTCCCACCAGGAGTGGAGTAGGGTTCTGCTTTCCCCACAGTCCCACCAGCATTTGTTACTGGTTGATTGCATGATAGCCGCCATTCCTTCTGGGGTGAGGTGGAATCTCAGGGTTGTTTTCATCTGCATCTCTCGAATGACCAGTGATGTTGAACATTTTTTCATATGTTTATTTGCTATTTCTATCTCTTTGTTGAGAAACGTCTATTCATTTCAGATGCCCATTTTTGGACTGAGTCTTTAAATTTGGAGGGTCTGATCTTTTTAAATTCTTCATAGATTTGAGATAGTACACCTTTTCCTGAGGAACAGAAGGAAAGATTTTTTTTCCCACATTGTAGGTTGTCTCTTCACACTGTTGGTGGTTCCTCTTGCTGTGCAAAAGCTTTTTAGTAAGAAGAGGTCCCACTTGTTGATTGTTTGTGCTAGTTCATAGGCAAATGAGGTTTTGTTCATAAAATCTTTTCCTAAAACAATGGCTTCAAAAGTTCTACCTAACCTATCTTCCAACCAGTTTAGTGTTTCTGTTTTAGTATTTAGATCTTTAACCCATTTCAATTTTAGTCTAGTGCATGGTGAAAGATACATGTCTGGTTTTAATCTTTGGCAAGTTGAAACCCAATTTTTCCAGCACCATTTATTAAAGAGGCTATCTTTCCTGCAGTGAGGGTGTTTGGCTCCTTTGTCAAAGATGAGGTGGCTGAGTATGTTTGGAGATGTTTCTGCATCTTCTCATCTGTTCCACTGGTCCTCAGATCTGTTTCTTTGCCAGTAACATGCTGTTTTTATCACAGTAGCTTTGCAGTATAATTTCAAGTTGGGGGTTGTGATACCCCTTGCGACTGTTACCTAGAATTGCTTTTGCTATTCTAGGTCTCTTCTTGTTCCAACTGAATATTTGGATTTTTTTCTCCAGGTCTATGAAGTATGCTGCTGGGATGTCAATTGGGATTGCATTGAATCTATATAGCAGTTTTGGAAGTATGGCCATTTTCACTATGTTGATTCTTCCTACCCAGGAGCAAGGGATGTCTTTCCATTTTCTGATATCCTCTTCAATCTCTCTTTTCAGAGTGCTATAGTTTTCACAGAAGAGGTCTTTGGTTTCTTTTGTTAGGTTGCTTTCTAGGTATTTCAGGTTTTTGGATGCTATTGTGAAAGGAATTCATTGCCCCATTTCTCTCTCAGTGAGTCTATTTTCTTGTACAGAAAAGCTATTGTTTTTGTGTGTTGACCTTGTATCCAGCTACTTTCCTGAATTTGGTTATTAAGTCCAGAAGACTTTTGGAGGAGTTCTTAGGGTCTTCTATACAGAGTATCATGTCATCTGTAAATAGTTACAATTTGACTTCTTCGTTTCCTCTGTATTCCTTTTATTTCTTTCCCTGGTCTAATTGGTGTGGCTAATGATTCCAAATCTATAATTAACAGGAGTGGTGATAATGGACATCTGTGTCTTGTTCTTGGTCTTAGTGAGAAGGATTTCAGTTTTTGACCATTTAATATGACATTGGCTGTTTGTTTTTCATAGCTGGCATTTATCAGATAGAGATAGAGTCTGTCTATTCCAATTCTTTGTAGGGTTTTTATCACAAATGCTTGTGGGATTTTGCCAAATGTTTTTTCTGTATCTATTAAGAGGATTATATGGATTTTGTCCTTGGCTCTATTGATATAGTGTATTACATTTATTGATTTTCCTATGTTGAACTATCCTTGCATCCCTAGGATGAATCCCACTTGGTCAGGTTGTATCATCTCCTTGATGATCTTCTGCATTCTATTTGCCAGTATCTTATTAAGGATTTTTGCATCTATGTTCATTAGTGAGACTGACCTATAGTTTTCTTTTTCAGTTTGGTCTTTCTCTGCTTTGGGGATCAAGGTGATGCTTGCTTCCAGGAATGAATTTGAGAGTATTGCTTCCCTTTCAATTTCATTGAAGAGTTTAAACAGTAGTGGCAGTAGTTCCTCTCTACATGTTTTGTAGAAATCAACAGTGAAGCCATCAGGACCTGGTCTTTTCTTAGTTGGTAAGTTTTTAATTATGTTTTCAATTTCATTGATTGATATTGTGTCATTTAGAATTTTTAGGTCATCGTCGTTCAACTTTGATAATTCACATGAATCTAGGAATCTGTCCATGTCTTCTGTATTTTCCATCTTTTTGGCGTATAGGTTCTGGAAGTAGGTATTGATGATCATCTGGATTTCTGCTGGGTCTGTTGTAATTTCACCCTTTTCATTCCTAATTGCATGGATTTGGGCCTTTTCTTTCCTTTTTTGATAAGGTTGCCTAAGGGTTTGTCAATTTTCTTTATTCTTTCAAAGAACCAACTCTTATCTTCATTGATTTTTCTACTGTTCTCTTCGTCTCCATTGCATTGATTTCTCCTCTGATCTTTATAATTTCCTCCCTTGTATGAGCTTTGGGTTTGTCCTGCTCTTCTTTTTCTAGAAGCTGGAGGTTTGGCATCAGGTTGTTTAATTGGGCTCGCTCTGTTTTCCTAATATGTGTATTTACTGTTATGAATTTTTCTCATAAGGTTGCTTTCATTGTGTCTCATAGAATCTGATATGTTGTATTGTCATTGTTATTTAATTGAAGGAACTGTCTGATTTCCTCTTTAATTTCCTCTGTGGCCCATTGGTTATTCAGAAGTGTATTGTTCAATTTCCATGTGTTTATGAAATTTTTGTGGTTTCTTTTGCTATGGATCTCCAATTTCATCACACTATGGTCTGATAATATACAGGGGATAACTTCAATTCCTCTGCACTTATTTAAACATGTTCTATGAGCAAGTATGTGGTCTATTTTGGAGAATGATGCATGTGCAGCTGAAAAAAGTGTGTATTCTTATTTTGTGGGGTGAACACTCTATATACATCTGTTAAGTTCATTTGTTCAAGAGGTCGATTGATTTCTAGTATTCCATTACTTATTTTTTGTCTAGTTGATCTATTTCTTTGTGACAGTGGGGTATTGAGGTCTCCCATTGCTATTGTATTAGTGCACATATGAGTTTTCCTGTCCCTTAGTACTTGTTTTATACTGTTGGCTGCACTAGAGTTTGGTGCATATATATTAATGATTGTCATCTCTTCCTGTTAGATTGTTCCCTTTACAATGATGTTGTGTCCTTCCTCGTCTCTCCTAATCCGTGTGGGTTTGAAATCTACTTGATCTGCCAAGAGGATAACTACTCCTGCTTTTTTTCTGGTTCCTTTCACATGGAGTACTGTCTTCCATCCATTAGCTTTCTGTCTACGAGTTTCTTTTTGAATTAAGTGTGTTTTTTGGATGCACCATATTGTTGGGTCATGCTTCTTGACCCATTCTGCCAGTCTATTTCTTTTGATTGGTGTACTGAAACGAATAACATTGATGGTTATAACTGATATGTATTGACTTATCCTTGTCATGACTTTTTCTTTTTGTTTGATTCTCCCCCTTTACATTTAATTTCTTTTTGTGCTTGATGGATTCATTCTGCTGGACTTCCTGGGGTTGTGAGACTCATTGTCTTTTCCTAGGAAATTTTCTAAAATTTTTTGGAGTGCTGGTTTGGTATTCATGACGTTTCTAAGGAGCTCTTTGTCATGAAAGTATCTTATTTCTACATCAATTTTGAAAGATATTTTTGCAGAGTATATCAGTCTGGGTTGGAGGCTGTTTTCCTTTAGGGGTTAAAATATTTCTCTCCAGACCGTTCTTGCCTTGATGTTTTGTGTTGAGTAGTCTGCTGTGATTCGGTTGGGCTTTCCATTGTTTGTGATTTTTTTCTTTTCTCTAACTGTTTGTAGAATTTTTTTCTTCCACTGGGTTTCTAGAATCCTAACTGTTATATGCCTATGTGTAGATTTTTTTTTTAATCATGGCTAGTTGGAGTCCTGTATGTCTCACTTATCTCTATCTCAAGTTCTTTTCACCTGTTTGGGAAGTTTTCTGCCATTACTTCTGTGAACATTTTTTTATGTCACCTGCACTCTCTCCTGTTTCTTCATTGACTCTAATCAGTCTGATGTTATTATTTTTTTGCATCATCTAGCAGCTGCTGGATTGATTTCTCATGGTCCCTTACTATTTTAAATAAATTTTTCTTTTCCTGGTCACTAATTGCAATCCTATCGTCTACATCCGAAATTCTATTCTTTCCTTGGCTCATTCTGCTCAGTAAACTTTCAGTGGAGGTTTTAATTTCCTGGAAATCTGTTTGCATCTCTTTTATGGATTCCATTTGTGTCCTATGTTGGGATTCCATTATGTTCCTGAGCTCCTCTATTTTTTAATCTGTCTGCTCTAGATTCATTAATCATGTCTTGTACTATGGGCATAATTTCTGCTGTTATCTGAGAAATTATTTCTGATTTCATATTTTCCGGGTCCTCTTTTGTTGCCAGGTCATGGAGTCCAGGTGGTTGAGTATCAGATTTTTCCATCTCATTGTCCTTTGGGCTTGCCTTAAGTGATCTGGAAGTCTGGTTTTTGGACTTATTTACTTGTCTTCTCCTTTCAACAGATGCAACCTGCTGTATCTCTATTGAGGCGACTTTTTGCTCCCCCACTGGTCTTGAATTCTCAGCTAGCCCCGAGCAGCCATTACTGTGCTACTCACCAGTACACCAATTCCTGCACTCAGAGTGGTGGCCTTCTGGATCCCTGAGCTAACCTGTTGTCTGGGCAGGCTTCTGGATGGGGCCTGTACATATTTGGGATGGTATCTAGGTGTGCCTCTCACTGGGGCCCCTATGTAGCTGTTGTGTGGGAGGACCTTTGGTTGGGGGCTGTGTGTCCCAGTTGCTGTTGTCTGCACAGGCTTTGGATAGGGTCACCACGCACTTATCAATGGTATCAGGGCAAGCCTCTAGCATTGCTTGTATGCCTGTACAGCTCTTCTCCAGGTGGGTCCCTGGCTGTGCCTGATGGTATGTCAGGCCTCTGCCAGAAGCCCATGCAATTGTGCAGCTCCACTCTGGGAAGACCCCAGCCTGGGAGGTTGCACAGGAGCCTCTGGGGACCCCTGACTGGGATCCACCTGCAGCTGCACTGTAAGACTGCAAATTTCCAAACTGTGCTTTTAGAGGGATGGCTGACTAGTGTCAGCATACTGTTGTTTTTACTCTGAATGACTCTAAGCAGATTAGGGGGTGTTGGACATGAATGGTATTGCTGGATAAAATGGTAGCTCTATTTTTAGTTTTTTGAGGAAATTTCATACTGATTTCCAAAGTCACTCTACTAATTTTCATTTGTACCAGCAGTGTAGAAGGGTTCCTTGCCCCAGTATCTTTTCCAGCATTTATTTATTTATTTATTTATTTATTTATTTATTTATTTATTTATTTTTGTATTCTTGATAATAACCCTTTTTACCGGGGTGAGATGGAATCTCAATGTAGTTTTGAAATGCATTTTCCTTACTAGCTTAAGATGTTTAGTATTTTTTCACATACTTACTTGCCATTTGTATTTCTTTTGAGAAGTGTCTTTCTAATTCTTTTGTTCACTTCTTGACTGAGTTATTTGTTTTTTGGCATTTAGTATTTTGAGATCTTTATATATTTTAGATATTAATCCTCTGTTAGAAGAGTAAATGGCAATGATTTTCTCCCATTCTGCAGGCTTCATTCTTTGGTTGTTTCATTTGCTGTGCAGAAACATTTTCATTTGATATAGCCCCAATTTTTTGTTCTTGCTATTATTTCCAGTGCTCTTAGAGCATTGTTGAAGATGTCTTTGCTTATGCATATGGCTTGAAGTGTTTCTCCTGTTTTCTTTCAGCAGTTTCAAAGTTCCAGGTCTTATACTTAGGTCTCTGATCTATTTTGAACTGTTATTTTATAGAGTAAGAGATACTCATCTAGTTTCAAACTTCTACAAGTGGATACCATTTTTTCCCAGTACCAATTGTGAAAGAGGCTATCTTTCCTCCAACATATTTTTCTGCTCTTTTATCCAGAATCATATGACTATAGTTGTGTGGGTTTGTTTTCATGTCCTCTACTCTGTGTGATTGACCTAGATGTCTATTTTTTTGCCAGTACTATGATTTTTTGTTACTAAGAATTTGTATTATATTTTGAGATTGCATATTGTTATGCCTCCAGCCTCATTGTTGTTGTTTAGAATTGCTGTAGCTTTTCTGGGTCTTTTGTGCTTCCATATGAATTTTAGGATTTCTTTCTAGTTCTGTGAAGAATGTCAATGGTATTTTGATAGTGATTGTACTAAACTTGCAGATTTCTTTTGGTAGTATGGTTATCTTGACTGTATTTTTCCTGCCAATCCATGAACATGGGAGATCTTCCCATCCATCTGGCATTTTCTTCAATTTCTTTCTTTAGTGTTCTATAAATTTCATTGTAGTGCTCTTTCACATCCTTGGTTGGATTGATTCTTAGATATTTTATTTCTTTTGAAGCTATTGTGAATGTAATCATTTTTTTGATTTCATCTCCAACTAGTCCAGTATTTGCATATAGGAGAGCTACTAATTTTTGTTTTTCTTTCAGTACCAGGGATTGAACTCAGGATCGTATGCTTGCAAGGCAGTCATGGCACCACTGAGCTAAATCCCTGGCCCTAGCTATTCATCTTTTAAATGTCAATTTTATATCTTACTACTATCTGATCTAAAATCTTTTGGTGGAATATTTATGCTCTTTTTTGTAAACTTAAAAAAAGTGCTGTTAAATTTTGCCTAATAAAAAATAACTCATTCTTCTTTTTCTCTTCAAAACCTGCTTTCCTGGAGGTAACTTTTAGGGTGTGATTGTGCCTTCACTTTTTTATCATCAGCAAGCAGCATAGTAGTGGGAGCATCATATAAACTCAATAAAATCACAGTAAGTAAATGATTTTGTTAAAAGTAATGTACTATGAAAAGATACAGAAGAACCATAAATACATATTACTAAGCAAAAGAGGCCAATTTTAAAAGGCTATATGCTGTATGATGCTATCCATTTGAAAATGTTGGCTCTAGTAAAATGATCAGGAGTTGCCAGCAGTGTTAGGAAAGGGAGAGATGAATAGGTAGGGCATAGATTTTAGGTCAGTGAAACTATTCTATATATCATTATTGTAAGTAACATGCACATTATATTCATCGAAACCCACAGAATGAACAACACCAGGTGTGAACTACATTATAAACTATGTACTTTAGGTGACAATGATGTGTCAATGAAGGTTCATGGATTGTAACACATGTATCACCATAATGCTTGCTGTTGATAGTGGAGGAAGATGTCTGGGAGGAAGAGGGTGGCAGGGATATATGTACATTTCACTCACATTTTCTGTGAACTTAAATCTTTAAGAATTTAAGTTCAGTACATGTTTATAACATTAGAAAGACACTCTATTAGTGCAATTTACTAAAATGCAATGTCATTAAACAGACTTTTGAAAAGTTTTATGTGCTAGAATTTTGGTAAGCTGGGACATATTAATAAAATCAATATTATCTTAAACTACTTTGATCTATTGCCTCATTATTGACTTCCTGTAATAAGATATTTTATGGCAATGAAAGGAGAAAAAAAAGGAAAAGCAGTGAGTTCTCTGCATCTGTGAGTTATATGTCCATGGATTCAGCCAAAAAAGGATTGAAAATATCCACAAAAAAATCATGTGTACATTAAAATGGTACAGAATTTTCTTGTCATCATGCTCTAAACAATTCAGTATAACTGTTTATATGGCATTTGCAATATAAATATTATAAATAATCTAGTGATGATTCAAAGTATATGGAAAGACAAATACTTCTCAATCTCATTCATGTGGAGTTTAAAAGAGTTGATCTCACAGAAACTGAGAGTTGAACTGTGGTTTCCAGAGGCCAGGGTGGTTAAAGGTGAGGATGGGTTGGGGAAGGGTTAATCAGTGGCTATTAAGTTATAGTTATACGGGAACAAGCAGTTCTGGTGTGCTATTGCACAATAAGGTGACTATAACAAAAATATTCTGTACATATTAAAAAGCTAGGAGAAAGGATTTTAAAAAGTTTTTACCATAAGAAAATGATAGATGAGGAAATACATATTCAATACAATTTAAACACTATACATTATGTGTAGAAACACCATGTTACTCCATATTTATTAAAATAGAACTCTGCTCCATTAATGTGTGTGTTATGTTTTTATGTGTCATTTAAAAGAAGTAAATAAAAGTATATGGGGAATATGCATAGGTTTTATGCAAATCACTATGAAAATTTATATAAAGAACTTGAGTATCTATGGATTTCGGTATCTGCATGGGGGTTTAGAGAAATCTCTCATGAATACTGAGAAATGTCTAGTTTTTTAGCAGAAAAATTCCAAACTACTTTGTAGTTAGTTCCAGTAGCAGTAGTACTTTTAATAATTTATAAAGGCACTGAATTACATCAGAGAGCCCACGGTTCATATGCTTTAGTCCTTACCCATATCATCAAGTCTATTTCTGCCACTATTGCTGTTATCATCAGAAAGTACAAAACCTCCTTCATTTTAATGGGAATCCTCCCAATAAACCCATTATAAGCTGAATATATTGTAAGTTGAAAATGCATTAAACATAACTGACCTGAACATCATAGCAATACAATAAGATACTGTAGAGTATGTGTTTTTTTACTTGTGATCATGTGACTGCCTGGGAGCTGTGGCCCAGTACTGCTGTAAATCATAGCAAAGGTACGATATAACTTCCCAGTGATCTGGGACAAGGTAAATATTCAAAATTCAAATTAATTTCTACTGAATGCATATCACTTTTACACAGGTGTTCAGTGGATTAACTCTAACATGAACCATTGTAAATTGGGAACTATGTATATTTATTAGTAAGCAACAACTTGCTGTAATAGGTACTGTACTAATCTTTGTTTGTATGTAGTTGCTGCTTGTCCTCCCAAAGATCAAAATCTAAAAGAAGTACCACAGAAGAAAATGATAACCTTGCCTTTAGATAAAGAACACAGATGCAGTTAAATATTAGTGAAATCTTGTTTAATGGAAATTTTCTGAGGATTCTGATAATTTTGCTGAGGATTCTGGATAATTGAATTTTCTGCTCACTTGAGATTTAAATAGAAATTTCTTAATTGAAGAAAATAATTATAAAATGTCTAAATGAAATTTCCATTCATTATAAATGGTCCCTTGAACTAAACTGCATTCTCCTTATCATGCAGAGTCTCTCGGTCACTATTCTGAATTATGAGTAATCATCATCCAGAATAATGATTGAGAATATGAAAATCTTTCCATGCCATTTATTTGCCTTTTGTTCTTACTAAAACCTTATTTGTCAAAGACCAGCATCAAGTCTCTCCTTTGACAAAATCAGAATGGTTGTCTCAATGTATTGAGGAGAAGCACTCCGGGAACTACGATTGAAAAGAAGAAAAGAATCTTTTGTAACACTTAGGTTTCAACAAGAAGGTTCTCAGGATGGTCTAGGGAAGCAGTGGTAAATTCTGGATTGAGTGGAGTTCCTGACATCAGACCTGGGGAAGGGGGAGTAACTAGGGAGTGGATCATCCTGAGATGACGGTGACTTAGTCAATAGGTATCTCTAGTAATAAACGTGAAGAGTAAAGTGCGCCTGTACATCAGTGGTGGACCAATGATCACTCAAGGGAGGAAAGGTCTTTCTGGCATTTTACAACTGCTACACAACCCTTGGAGAAACATTGTTTTATGTTAACTATGCAGCTGGCTTTATTTGTCTGTCTTCCCAACCTGATTAATGGCAGGGCTGCTTATTCTCACTCTATACTGATTTTCACTCTTTCAGTTCCAGGCAGTTTTTGATTCTGCAGCCTAAATGTGGAGTAAACGAATCATCCTGGACAACTGAGGATTCTTACTAGTTGTGTTGTGATGAATTCAGGAACTATAAATTGTTCAGTGTCCAAACCACAGTTTCATTATCTGCAAAATAAAGCTAGTATTATTTATTTCAGATGGCTATAATTAGAATCCAATTTGACTTAGAATGCTAAATGTTTTTTTCAGTCTGCTCTGTATTATAAAAATATGAAATCCAAGTATTAATAATACTGTTATTATTTACTAATTATATGTTCTTGTCTAGAGAAACTTACAAGACGATACAGTTGAAACTGTGTCCGCTCAGTAAATAGAAAAAACAGATATGTCTTATGTAGGCTTTAGGTATTTTATGTGTATGCAAAGACTAAAACCCACCATAGAACCATGAATAGTAGATAACATTCTTCCAAAAACCAATCCTTCAGATAAATGGCAATGAAGGCTGATCTTCAGTAAAACTATGTTGCTTATGAATTTTATCTTTTCCATTGAAGTCTTCTCCTGACTTAGAAAATATATGTTTACATAGAACTGATAAGATTTGGAATTTATGTAACTCAGTGATCCTCTAGAAAATGGGATGAGTGTGGGGGAAACGAAGAGATTACTTTTTGAAACTCAGTTCTGGGAAAGTTAAGGGCATGTGGATTGCTTCAAAGTACTGAAAAATGTGTGAAGTTCCAGGACCTATCATTTTTGTCTTGGGCTGTCTGGAACACCAGTTATTTCCTCCACATAGTCATAAGTAGCACAAAGATGTTTAGGTAAATTATAGACTGCATATGCAATGATGGTACTATAAGATTATATCACCTACTGGCATCATACCTGTCTCGCTTTGGTAAATCAATGCCAATGTTTTATATCTATCTTTGCACAATGCTGAAATCACTTAACAGCACACTTTACAGAACATGTTCCCTTCATTAAGTGATTTGTGACTATACTTTGAGGACTCAACTACATATTCACAGCTTCATGTTGTTTTCGCAAAAGGTAGGCTATTAACAGATTAGTTTGGGTCTTTAGATAGACTCACTTCATTTCAAGAATAAAATCATTTCATGTGTACCTATGTCGGATTTCTTTCTTTGTTAGAGCATCTCCCTCATTTAAGTACACTCTATTAAGGTTAAGGGATTGAACTGAAGACAAGAAAGTGGTGAAAGCAAGAGTGAAGAAACCAAAACTAAGAACACAACTTATAATCAGTTTGCAGCCTCTCAGAAATTGAATGTACATGAAATTATTTGCATTTTAAGGTTTTCTGAAAATAGCTTAAAAATAAAATGAATATATTTTCAAGTGAAAAATTATGAAAGATTTGATAAACTTTTATTGTATGCCTGAGAAAGAAAACATTGGACTTCGATAAGGCTTTTATAAAGTGAAATTTATTATTGAAAATTAAACTCCATTGGAACAAAACAATTGTTTTAAAATTTATATGGACTATTTTGATAATCAGATGGAATTCCCAACCTTGTAGGCAATCTTAAAGATTGTTATTTCTTGTATAATGTTCAGTTTCTCTGATACTGTGGAATACGTAACTCAACTAGCAAATTCTCATCTCTTTTTTTCATTCTCACTCTTCTTGTTAATTATTTTTTTATTAGAATGTGTTTCCAGTGCATAAAGTTTACACTCATCTTTCAGAGTAGGTATATGTACATAAAACAGTTCAATTCTTTTTCAATCCCTTCCCCTCCCTACTCACCTCCCACCCTCTGTCTGTAAATCCCTTTTCCCCATTTTTTCTGTTGTTATTATTATTTTTAGTTCATGTTTATGATATACAATGTTTACATTCATTGTGGGTATTTAGTAACTGTACATGACGTATCTTATCTCTTTTTCTTCCTTTCTTTCCCCCTCCCCTTGTCCTCTGTCTCCAGGACCCCTTCACATTTGCAGGAGATTTATCTTCCTGTTTCCTTCTATCAGTCTTGTATTTTGTTCATTATTTGTAATTTGTGTTACTCAAATGAGAGATACCATGCGGTATTTAACCTTGTGCTTCTGGTTTATTTCACTCAATATTATGTTTTCTAGAGGTATCCATTTTCCTGTAAATGTCTTGAATTTGTCCTTTTTCAGAGCCAAGTAGTATTCCATTATACATAGATACCACATTTTCTTACCCATTTGTCTATTGATGGGCATACAGGCTGCTTCCAGGATTTATCTGTCATGAATAAAAAGAAGTTGTACAGAGGTGTAGAACTTGAGTGGCCTTTCTATAGTGCTCATCCTCAAAGTCTTATATCACAAACTGTCTGATCCTTATTTGCAAACAGATACCCTTGAGCATTAAGGGAGGCATAGAAGTCAGAATGTCTTCTCATAATGATGGCTCTCACTGGTCTCCTCCATACAATCATTTGATTATGTGAAAAGATTTAGTGAAGTTATCTGAGGGAAAATTGTTGGAATGATTATAAAATTGTAGGAAAGGAACCAAAAGTGCAAAGTTGCAGTTTATGCAATAGTGCACATGAAACTCCTTTCCCATCTCTCAAAATTACATCTTCTGGAGTCTGAGTTCTGATGCAGTTGCATAGGATGGGGTGGCTGTTGAGAATAAATACTACATTTGAGTTGAAGTTTCCTTGGAGCTCAGTCTCTTAGCCACATCAGAGACAGAGCAGTGCTATTTCAACCTTTGCTTAAAGGGAGGCAAGGGGAGATCTGTATGCCCAGATTTGAGTGTTTTACCAGTGAGTTGCAAATCAAGAGATGTCAGTGACCTCAGTGATCAAAGTGATCCAGAAAGCAGACAAATTTAAGAACTCTAAAACTGTGGCCAGGATTTGATCTCATATGTTAGTCAAGCCACAAGTCATCTATGTACGGCTTGCACTTTTTGAAGTATGCATGACCTTATAACATCAAAATCTCAGTAAATATCAAAGCTTTTCCCTTGGTAATATTTTAAAGCCCTGTATTCCCCTGGGGCAAAACTAGGAGATTAAAAATTGCAATATATACTTGTAGGATCAAGAGCAGGAAATTGAGAAACCAGGCAGAGAAGCCAGTCCTCCTCTCAGATCCAGTGTATCTTGGGAAACTTCTCCATAAGTCGACTGCCTGAGAGCTAGTTATGTACATTCTTATATTTTGATCTACTCAGAAATAGACTTCAAAATTTATTAATATGTATTAATTGTACATATTAATAGACTCAATGTGGTATATTCAACATGCACTGATCAACTCCAACCACACTTTTTTCATCCCCATCCCCATATATCTGTCTCAGTTTCTAGTAATCAGTATTCAAGTTTTAGGCAGTGCACTGTTTATATGTATGCACAACACAAGAACCTTGCTTCAATTAAAATATTATTCCAATACAATACCCTTTCGATAGACTGAATGTTGGTGTCTCCCCTAATTTTATATGTTGGAACCTAATACTCAATGTGATATTAACAGGTGGGGCCTTTGGAAATTGATTAAACCATGAAAGCCTTATCTTCACGAATGTGACTAGTGCCCTATATAAAGGAGATTGAAATGAGCTCTTTCACCCCTCTGCTATGTGAGGACACCCAGAAGTTGCGATCTATAAAACATAGGTTCTCACCGGATACCAAATCTGCTGGCTACTTGACCTTGGATTTCAGAGGCTCCAGAAAATGTAAGTAATATGTTTCTGTTGTTTTTAAATTACTCACTATACAGAATTTTGTTGCAGTAATCTGGACAAAGATAATTCTGAAGGAGAGCCATCATCTAGAATAAGTTTTGTTCATAGAATTGTCTTTGAGAGCAATCCTTTAATTAAACTACTCAGTATATTGTCTTCAGAGCTGTTCCTTGGGAGAACATGAGTAAGGATGGGAAGAATGTAGATTTTCTCCTGGAGCTAGTAATAGGATAAGTAGCAAATTTTTAATTAAACTTCCTGATTTTTGTAATCTACCATTCTGTATAAAAATCTTACATGTTTGTTTCAAAGACATAGGCTTTGGAGGATAGAAGACAGGGTCTAGTAATAATTAACTCCTATGTAGTGTAAATGATTATAGAGTGAAGGAATGATGAAACCCCCACAAGCTCCCCAAGAAATTACAGATCATACAATTAATATTATGTAATGGCTGACTTTGTGTTTATATTGGCTGGGAATTACTGCCTTTTTGCACTTTTTGAAGATGTCTCTAGTTAGCTAGTGGGTCTTATAAAATTTTCAAAATAAATTCTCTGTGACTTTCTTCCACTGCAGTTATATTATGTACCATTTTATTTTTCACAGAAGGTGTAGTATTGGGGAGGGTGGAGAAAGAGGATGTAACAAAATCAAATAAAAAACAGCATTTTTCAAGTCTTGAAAGTTTGACTTTTATCATATTTACTAGCTGGTTGACTCATTTGGCACCTAGTATAGTGGCTTATTATGGGCTTAGTTGTTTTATGATTATATGTTTTGTCTCCCTGGTTTTAACCATTTACTGTTAGAGAGTGGCAGCAACTACTGCCTTATTCAAAAAATGGTAAAACCACTTTGGAATATAGTGAAGTACATTCTTTAAAAGGTTAAATAATCCTAGAGAAAAAAAAGACAGTGGGCAAAAACTAAGGAAATCACACTTCTAAAAATTACTTTAGTTAATAATAATGAATCAATTCAATTCATTGGTTGTAAGAAGTGTACCATGGCAGCTTAAAATGTTAATAATAGAAGAAACTAGATGTGCATTATATAGAAATTCTCTATAATATCTTTCAATTTTCTATAAGTCAAAAATTACTCTAAAATTAAGCTCGTTTTCTTTTTTTTTAAGTAGGAAGATATTTATAGATAGAAAAGCTACCGAGGGGCAGGAGAGATCCTGAGTGGGTAGCCCAAGCTTGTTTTCTAACAATAATATTTGCTTTCTAGAAGAGTCTAAAGGTTCTCACCACATATAAATGAAACACATATAAATGAAAAAATGTTTGAGGAGATGGAAATGGTAATTACTCTGATTTAATCATTATATATTATATGTATGCATTGAATTACCATAGTGTACTCATAAATATGTGCGCATATTTTGTCAATTAAAATTTACCTTACTGAATAGCAAAAAAGTTAGTGCCAAAAGTTGCAGTAAAATTAAGTTATTTTTCAAAGATGAGCTAAAAAGTCAAATATACACATACTATATAATTCAGTCCCTCCATGTTTAGTGTTTAGTTATTTAATCAAGAATAAAAGAAATATATGTACATAGAAAGACATGTATATAAATATTCATAGCAGCTGTATTTGTAATAATCACAAACTGGACACAACTCAAATGTCCATAAACAGGTAAATGGATAACCAAATGATTGCAATACCCCTCTAACAGTACTCATCAATAAAATAGGAATCAATACGATACACATAACCAGAAAGCTAAATCTAAAAATTAAATAATTTTGTTAAGTGAAATATTCTAGACAAAAATTAGTACGGACCTCTTATATGATTCTGTTACATAAAACTGGAGAAAATGCAGATTGATTTATAATGAAAGGAAAATTAGTGTAATGGGAAGGATTTCATGGGGGCATCAACAAAGGTGAGGGTGACATTTTTATTACGGCAAAAGTTTGATATGGCTATGCATATATCATTCAGTCCATATAGATTGTGTACTTTAAATGGTTTGTCACTTGTTATATGTCAATTTTACTTCAATAAATCTGTTTATTTTTTTAAAATCCACTAAATCTTGGGCAAAAAAAAAGAAGATAGTTTAGGTTCATAGAATTATTACCCTTGATCATGAAATATAGATTTGTTTTGCTGCTGTTGTTGTTGTTATTATTGTTAGTTTGTTTTGGGGGTTTCTTTGGAGAGAAAATTCTGCTATTAGCTATGTACCAGTGTACCTATATGTTGCCTTTTTGGGGACCAGTATCTTTCAAGGAAAAAAATGAAGGTCTTTTAAGGTCTCTTAAGGTCTTTTACAGGTAGATATATTTATAATAACCCTAAACTTGTATCTTCTAAAACAATTTTAGAAGAAATTCAGTTGCATTAATTTAAAATAAATCTTAACTTGAAATTACTTTATAAAGTGTTATTAATTAGGAAACTAAAGTTCAAATGGGAATCAATATTTAAGAATTATTTATAGTATATAATTTTTCTGAAAATATATTCTGTGCCATAAAATTAGAAGTGTTTTATAAACAGCTTTTTAAAGATAAACTTCGCATACCATACAACACTTTTTTATAATTCAACACTTTTTTTGAATATTCACCAATATGTGCAACCATAACCATGGTTTATTTTACAACATTTTCATACCTCAAAAAGGAGCCCCAGACTACTTAATGGGTACAGAATTAGTCTTTGAGGTGATGAAAATGTTCTGGAATTAGACAGTGGTGGTAGACGCACAACCTTGTGAATGTAGTAAATGCCACTGAATAGTATGCTTTTAAATTAGCATTGTATGTTAAGTTATATTTTGCCACACACACATAAAATACACCCATACACTCGAGCTATCACACCCTACCACCCCATCCTTTCCCACCAGCCCTAAGCAACCAGTGACCTATTTTCCTTTATATAGATTTTCCTATTCTGAACATTTCTCATGAGTTAAATCATATAACATGTACTTTTTATACTGACTTTTTCAAATGGAATATAACTATCGCAAAGTTCATGTTGTAGTGCTTATCAAAACTTTAGACATTTCCATGGAAAATAATATCCCATTCTATGAACATATGATATTTATTTATTCATATAACAAGTAATAGATGTTTAGTTTGTTTTCATATTTTGCATATTATAACTCATACTGCTATGAGCATTCATGTACAATTTTTATGTGGATTTATGTTTTTATTTCTCTTAGTTATATATTTACCAATGCATTGATGAACCATATGTTAACTTTACACTTAACCATTTAAGAACTTGCTGGACTTATTAAAGGTGTTTGGACTGTTTTACTTTTCTATCAGTAGTGCATAAAGTTTCCAAATTCACCACACCTTCACCAACACTTGGTATAACCCCACTTTTTTTTATAGCCATCCTAGTAAGTATAAAGTGATATCATATGATTTTAATTTTGATTTCCCTGATAACCCCGATGATGTCAAACACCTACTCAATATTTGTATAGACTCTACGGGTCTATGGATTATCAAAGTTATGAACTCCTCAGTTAGAGTTACTGGGTGGGCATGTGGAGAAAGTTTGCCATGGGTATAATTATAAATTATATTTAATCATAATTAATATTAGAAAGTATACTTGCTCATTTACGCTGCTGTATATTCAGTAAGAAAATAGGAAGAAATACCTATTAACATGAATTGTACTGAAATCTTAGATTCATTTCTATTACACAATTCTTTGTGGGGAGGAATATCCCAATTTCTATGAGGAGAGCAACATATACTGCACATCACCATTTCTGGGAAATCACACAAATTGAGTGAGGTAGAAAGGATTACCTTTCCTTTTGGTACAAAGGAGAAAGTGCTAATTAGAATTTTAAAAAATCAATTGAACTGAATTGATATTGATAAACCAGGAAGGGATCTGTGTAATAGGAAAGCAAAAAGCAGACCAGAAAGATGCTGAACTGGAGGATCAGTCATTTTCAAGATAAGCAGTGGATGGTGAGAAAATTAAACACTATTCAACAAGAGTCAACAGTTATTTTGGCAGGGTATCAATTTGTTACTGCCCCATACAGCTTTAAAGTTGTAACAGATAAAGGTAATCTGCTGCCAGGGGAGTAAATATACATTTTCCCAATAGACTAAGGAGTTACCTGCTTAACTGCAAAGATAGCAAAGAAAAATAAACAAATCAAGTTCTATACCTTATTTCACCTTCTCTAATGTGACCTGCCAGTTCTTCAATAAACTTTTCCCCTTTCATCCAGTAGATCATTGGCCCCGACTCTCCACTGAATCCAAAGAATGCTTTGCAAGGGATGTTCAGAGGCTTACCTGAGAATAAGAGAAAAAAAGAATTGATCAAATGACAAGATGGAGCATTTAACATATAAAGTAAACTCAGAAATTACCCACATTTCAACTTTTTCCATTCATTTCTATGCATGAAAAATTTTTAAATAATTATGAAAACTGGAAAATTATAAAATCCAAGCTATTATAAAAATTACAAAATATAGACTGTTACTTACTTTTTAGAACTGTTTATTTTTACTGCCTCCCACCCAAGAATTAACATGAAAGAATCAGATGGAAAAAAATCTCTTATTATTTTTCTTTTTGAGAGTAGTAAGTATTGCTTACTTGGACTCACTTTTGAAGCTAACATTAATCAAAAGTATAAGTTAATTCTTGATGTATGAGCAGATATAATAGACCATCCACCATGATTAAGATTGACCAAGGAAATTTTGTTTTTAAGAATAACTGAATAATGCAAACAGTAATGGTTGAATAGAGGTGTCGACTTGAATAGATTAAGAAATATCAAGATAGCTGATGTAGTATTATTTTTAGGTACATCTGTGAGTGTTTCTTCAGAAGAAACTGAAATTTGAGGTGGTAGACTGAGTGGGCACCATCCAATCTGCTGGTGGTGAAGGGGAGAAAAAAAGATAGGAAAGAAAAATTTACAATCTCTCTGCTAAAGCTGAAGCATCCTTCTTTTCCTTTTATTGGGCTTCAGAACTCCAAGTTCTCTGGCCATTGGACTAGGGGACTTGCACCAGAAGTACCTTGGAGTTTTGAGACTTTGGATTTGTGCTAAGAGAAACATTATCAGCTTACTCAGTTTAGAGTTTTTAGGACTCAGGCTGAGCCATTCTACTTTGGTTCTCCAGCTTGCAACTGTCTATTGTGGGGTTTCTCAGCCTTCATAAACATGTGAGCTAATTCCTTTAATAAATCTTCTATCTCTAACTATATCTCTATCTATAATCTATTACCTTATTTTTGTCTCTCTGGAGTACCCTAATATACAAACCAAAAGAAAAATTTTCAACCAAAAAATATCTAGAAGAAATACATGCAGGAAAAATTTCAATCTTATAATATCTTGTATATTCTTTGTATTATTCACTGTGTTAAAATAATTCTAGGCACTATTTTGGCACTTTTTATTATGCATCTTTCTAGTATAATTAAAAATTTTGTTTCAATTATAGTTATCATTAACTATATAATCAACTGTATTTTTGCTGCAATTGATTTCTTTTCTTCTTGCAAAGTAGATTAGTGTTATAGAGAGTACAATTCTGACATTTTTGATACAGAAATCTCCTACTCATACATAACATTATAGCATAAAATTTTCTCCATAAAATTCATTTTTGCTTTCCTCAGAGGAATGTTTTTACTGTCCCACCAGATAGGTTCTTCTTAAATAAACACAAGAAACAGTTATTACAGCAGTCTAGGTTGTATGAATGCTGACTAAATATACTTTTGTCAATGTACAAACCAGGGAACCATCCAACCTTCATACACACTACTCTAAAGATAATCCCAAAGCAATCAACTCCTGTGTCAGATAGTGATATTCAGCGTGTGCCAGTGAGTGGGCATCTTCTCTTCCAAAATGGATGAGAAAGATCTCTGCCTTGATTGGGAAAATAACCTGAAGCAGAATCTCCCCAGGCTTTTCTAAAATATGCCTTTTGTGCTAATTCCCATCTACTATTGGCATCTGTTAGCTACTGTATGTTTTGCCTCCAGAGATCTTCAAAGTCATTCTGTTACTGCCTTATTATTAGAGAAAGGCAATTTACATTCACATCTAAATAGGATAAAAATTATCAGCATTGAAAGAACTTTGTGAGTCAGTGCATTAGTGCTGATAAGTGAGGTTTGCTGGAAAGTTTTCATACACAGAGTGGATTGGCTTTCCATTGTCTTATCACCTTGCCAGTTTCCTTTCTCTGAGAGCTCTCTGAGAGTCCACATTGTGAGAAGGTTGATTAGAGATCTTAAAAGTCTAGAAATCTTAACAAGATTAAATTGTTGCAGCCATAAATTTGCTGGACATTTGTGTTGAAACAGATAAACACAGAATATTGATATTTTCAGCAAAGAAATCTACAGTGCCTATGTCCCATCAAGTTTTCCTGGGTGTTAGAGCCCAAACTTTTCAAAACCAGATTATGGGGTAATAAAAATCAAACTACAGTGAAAATTGTGATGTTAGTAGAACTTGTATATCTCTCTGTGCACTTGTGGGTGTGAATGTAGATGGGATTAAGAAAGGAGTGGGAGTTAGAGAGGTAAGGGATCCACATTTTATAATTTCCACAATTTCTAAACAACAAAGACATCAATGATGTGCTGGAATAAAATAACTTGTTTTAAAGAAATAATATGACTATAATATATATAAGTTTACTAAAATTTTATTGATACAAATGATATGCATAACACAATTTACCATTAGTACTAAAATATAATGGATTTACTATAAGTACTCAATTTTTGGTTGGAATATTTTCGTTTATTTTGAAACCTATATTTGCAGAGGAAAAGCCAGTGTAGTTTCTGATACGTATATTATTCAATATTTTCATTGACATTAATGAGAAGGATCAAAATAAAACAAGAGATGAATTTCAGAACGTCACTCATTCTTCCTTTATGTGAATATTTCTTTAGATGAATTAGGTAACAGATTCTGTTTTGCATTTCAAATCCATAGAATTGCTCTTAGAAGAACTTGGAAAGAAACTGAGACTGAATTATCTGATGTGAGAGAAATGCAGCTAAGGGTAAAATTATTAAGTATATTTTAATTTGAATACATCTTAATCTCTTCCTCTATAAGAATTTTCTGAGAACTTCTCAAGGGCAACAATTTAATTTTCAATCTACCTTTGCCCCTCCATAGACTACGAATTTTATAAAGGCCACAGGAAACCATCAGTATCTTTTTTTTTGCCAAGTAATTTTTTCTCCCTTCTTTGTTCTCTTTAGACAACTTCAATTTTTTAAAACATCTCTTTTAAATCATCCTATTCTCTCTACTTTTTGAGATGAAATTTTTTTCCATTTCTGTTTGAGGAAACAGTTTTATGATGATTAATTTTCTACTGAAGTTTTTAATGTCATTACTGTTTTCATCTATAGCTGGGATTGTTTTTCCTGTGTAATTTTTGGGTGCTGAGGACTAGAGAGGAATTCCCTGAGTAGGTTCAAGGTTGTCACTACCAAGGACCTACAAGTTTAACTGGTTTGAAACTAATTTTTCTGTTAATTTCTTAGCTTACATGTTTGTGTCACATGTGTCATATGTGAATTTAAGTTCAGAGCCAGGCTTGGTACATGTGTATAGTTCTATTTTCTCTGAATTATTTCTTCCCATTTATGGCCATGGCACTGAACTGAAGAAATTTCCTGGCTGTTTTCCTGGGCCAATGAGCAGAGCTTTCTAGTCTGTAGTTCATACATTATTAGGCAGGATAGACCACTTGGACCTGTAGAGTTTTGCTGGGGCCTAATTTATCTTCCATACTTTACACATTTCCTGAGCTCAAGTCCTTAGACCTTTAAGTTTCATATCTGGTTCTAAAAACCTCAGGAGAAATTCAGCTTCAATTTATAAATTCTTATTCTTCTTTCTCTGGCTTTGAGTTCCCTTTTCATTCTGAAAGTGTGGAATTTCCTTTATCTGCTTTCAAACTGGGCTAAGCATACCAACTTTTTATCCTAGTTTGGCCAGCAATTTTTCTGTGGCTAGAACAAGAGATGAGTCTTTATCATATTAATTCAATCTACCACAATGACTAGGTGTCTGAAGTTCCACTGTAGAAATCTATAAAGTGTGTATCTTCAGCTTGAATAATATGTTTTATTTTCTCCATTATCATCAAGGCTAAAGCATTGAGTTTCTATTCTTGTTAGTGCTAACATAAACAGATACTCTCCTTTCTTCCTGAGTTCATGCTTGGATTTGCTCTTTAGAAGATAAGATGAAAAGAGGGCTGTATAGTTATAATACCAATGTGAAAGCTATTCCCCTTCCTGCTGTGACTTACGTACTTTGTAACTACAACTTTCAAGAGGCTTTTCCCTTTCTTAAGCAGAGAATCCACAATTAGGACATATATCTCATTTGTACTTGTGAGAATATCCTGACTTTTACACTGTAGTCTAGTAGGTCAGTGTTAGAACACACAGAACACAGGCACATGTTACTTTCTGTGGTGAAATTTATTTTAAGTAGTTAATTGCTAATAATACATTGAAGATTTAAAATTACTCCTTAAAAATTACAGAAAATCTGAGGTCATGTTTATATTAATTGCACTCTTATACATATTTGAACTGTTATGGTTTTCCTGATTGGTAAATAAAAAAGAGAGTCAAAGTCTGCATATCGGGAATGTCCCATTAAGAGTGTAACTTATAGTTCAATGCCATCGTTTCATTGTTTGACAAGGGAAAAGCTGGTTGGGGATATAGACCAGCAGTTGAGCACGTGCTTAGCAGGCATAAGGCCCAGGTTTCCATCCCCAGGAGGCAGAGGAAGAGGGAGAGGGAGAGGGAGAGGGAGAGGGAGAGGGAGAGAGAGAGAGAGATCCTCATACTGACCTTTTATTCACACTGGCTCTTCATTCCTTACACTAGCTTTTCCATCAGTCATCCAATATGTTAAGTACCCACTTGCAGCCAAAACTAAACTGGTGAAAACATGAGTGTCTTTGCATTCTCTGAGACTACAATCTCAAATCAACTGAGCAGATTACTGAAGTTTAGAAACAGACTCAGACAACTGGTTTTCCAGAAGTCAAATTTTGAGCTAGTTTCAATTCTGAAAAAGGAATTCATATCTTCTAACATGTAGTGTGTTGTTCAATCTCCTAGAGACAATGTTGCTTTCCCATCTGTATATATCAGAAAAAAGAAACAGCTTACACATTCCAGAGTGAATTTATGCTACCTTTTAATCTTTTTTTTCTAAATTAAATGATACAGTCAGTGAGGTAAATTCTAAATTATAGCTGAGAGGAAGTTTTCATGAACCTAAAAGTCGAAAGAAAAAACATGCATTTATTCCAATATGATCCAAAGGGAGGTGAAAATTTGATGAGACAAGAAGACATGAATTAGTTGTCCCAGATGGTGGAAAGTTCTGAAAAGTAGAGTTTTCTGCCCAGAAAACAATGAAACTTTGTGAGAGAAGAAAGTAGGTACCAGAGTTAATTGATCTAGACATAAAGAAACATGGGAGGAAATGTTTTAGTATCTTTGGACTAATGTGAGGGATAAAAAGAGGAAGATGTTAAGGAGAAAGGGAAGGAGATGGAGGGAAGGGAAGGAGGTAGAGAAGAAGAGAGAGAGAGCACAAACACATGTGAATGCCTTAAATTTTCTAACATTTCTTCTCTAACTGTGTATCTGAACCCAGGGAATGTTTTTTCGAGTGTGGTGGGGAATATGGCCACAGTTAATTTGTCTGTATTAGAGAGGAATAACACCATCAGACTTAAAAGTAAGGTGAGAAAGAGCACTGTTTCCATAATTGAAAGTATCAATAAAGGGTTTGCTTTAGTCTACAACTGGATGATTGTTGTAATGTCCAATTGAGAATGCATTCTTTAGAGTTCATAGGACTTACCTAGCTAAGTTGCCAAGTAGTATGAACCTTAAAAGTTTCTGTTATTGAATTTGATCTAGAGTGAATGAAGAGAACCCCCACTGTGACTATATACCATGGCCGCAAACTTTATTTTTACCTTTTTTCATCTCCTTAGGAAAAGGCCTGGATAGCTCAGTTTCTGAAGATCTGGATTTCTTGGTCTTAACTCCCATTCAAGGGCTACAGGTGTAGGCAAGGTAGAAACAGATGGAGAGTACTGAGGTCTGGACACCAAAGTCATAGTCCCAGACCTCTTACTAGGTTGCTAAAATTTTTTGTGTGAGAATTCTACTCTCTTAATGAGCCCATAGTTTCTTCTTTTAAAAAGTGATAGGGTCAACTGAGAAAATCTCTAAGTACTCTTCCAAGTCTGATGTTCGAATACTTCAAGTAGCTGTTAGGAATTTCCAGGTGGGGTCGACTGCTTCATTTTGAGTTCTAGCCATCAACCACCAGTATTTGAACACAGGAAGGGGGAGTAGGTTTCTGTGTCTCAGATAGATTTTAGCTTTAACTCCAAGTTACCTTGGCCATGGTGTTTTGTATCTGACCCAGCCTACATGTTCTGCCTCAATTCTCAGTTCCTCTTCATCCTCTAACTTCTGGCTGTTTATTCTAGATCAGTCTTCCTGTCTATGAACCCTACCTTGCCTTGAACTCTAGTTCCTTTCTACCCCACTGGCCCTTGACTGTTTATATTAGCTTTGCTGATCTTGGCTTTTGGCCCTGCTCTCCTTGAACCAGTGCTTTCCAAACCTCAGCTTGACAAATGATTTTAAAAAGCTCTCTAGGGGAAAAGATAAAGTCCTTGGATATTAAGTCACTCCTCTAGGAAGTCCAATTCATACTCAACAAAACAAGATGTCAGCAGAGTTGAACAAAGCAATTATACTATCTTTCTATGTGCACTCAAGTGTGTGTATAGTTGCAAAAGAATTCAGTTGGACTGAATTAGTAGTTCAAAGTTAAATGCACATGATTCTCTACATTGTGTTAAGTGAAAGGAAAACACAGACCAATTCCATAAAATCTTTGAGATTAAATGACTTAATTAAAAAATTCCTTTAGTGATTTAGAAATATAGGTTTTAGTCAACCTATTTAATCATATCAATAGAAAAGTGACTTAAATTCATATAATAATGAGTCTTATAACAGGAATAAATTCAGAAAGTTGGTGAAGTATACTTTGAGGCCTCTCTTGTATTCTCCATTGCTTTAATCACAATGTGCTTCAACTCTGAAAATGTCCAGTTCTAGGTCCTCTAATTTCTCTTCCTGTAGCACTGAGCCAACCTTTCTGATAGAAATGCACCCTCACATCATCATTGTTTTCCTTACTTGTTGGTGTGCTGCTGTTAATAGGTGTGTGCTACACTGCACCTAGCCTTACTAACTTATACATCTCCTCCATAGTGTAACTTTTCATTATTATTTCTACCTCTCATAATAAAGCAATTGGCTAATTTTATAAAATTATGTCTACATTTTTGCTAACAAGATGAAGCTACAAAAGGGGATTTCTGTACCTTTCCATGTGCTGTGTGCATTTTTTCTTTGAAAATTAATGTTCACATTTAGCAAAGTTTCTCAAAGAGCAGCACAGTTGTTAAGCAATAAGGATTGCTTAACACAGCAGACCTTTCTGAAATTCCTCTCTACTAATCTATTGACTCAAAGTCCTCAAAGCAGCTGCTCAATAATCTTTTCTCCTTTTCATCCAAAATTCTCAGTCAAATCCACAGGGAACATTTCTGACTCCTGAATCATCTCCACTCTTCCTGTCCTCTGGATCTAATCCTATCTCTGCCCTCTCCTTCCTAAAGCCTGTATAAGGCTGCCATTTTTGGTTTAAAAAATGCTTATAAAATTCTACCACAACTTGCAACTTCCAATTACAGTTACTTTCTTTATATGTAGGCTCCTAGAAATAGATATCTCACTCTATTTTGAATTTTCATAGGCTGATATATTTTGTTTCATAAATATGACACTTCATTTCAACAAGCATATAACAAGTACATAGGATAGCCAAAGTCCTTTACAAGGTGTTGAGTCGATGTAATATCAAAGAGTAATCTTTGTTAAAGACAATTTCATGAAATTTTTTAGACTGGTAGTTTTCACCTGTTTGAGTTTAATCCCCAGAACTTTTCATAGACTTCTTAGGGCAGGATTATGCCTTATATTCTTTCCTATTTCCCACAGTGTGAATGTCCTACAAGTAACAGACTAAGACTGACCTAGTATGGAAGAGAAAGTTTCAAAGCTGATTGTTCCTGGAACAGCCACCTCTCTATTTGACTGGAGCCAACAGGGACCTCAGCAATTCATCCACCTTGGCCCATTTCCCTTGCTGTCAGCATTTCATCCATCTTGGCCCATTCCCATTGCTTTCTTTCACTTGGTCTCTTTAGTCAAAAGTCTTATTGAAAATAATCTCTTTCCTCTACAGCTCTCAAGTTAAATACATGCTCAAAGGTGAGTTTCCTTAACCACTTAACTCAGAAATGAGGGAAAATTTCTTTCCTGATGCATTTGGACTGGAAACAGGCCAACATGAATTTTACTTTATGTGCACGGACTGGGCCTCTGCCATGTATTCATGGCCACCTGATGGAAAGGTGTTCAATGTGCCAACTAGAAATGGGCTAGTAAAGTAGCTGGACACAGAGGAAGCAGAGACATGTCTTTGAAAGTAATATTCAAGTAAACAATGCCAAATATTCTCTGCAACTAGGAGTATAGGTGGTGATGCAAAAGCCTCAGTATTCATGTTATCTCCATTCCTTGTATTGAACATCAGAACCACAAAACCAAAGGCTCCATTTGCTGCATATGGTTTTCTCAAGGAGATCAGACAGTGAGCTCCCCGAGGATGGAGGATTGGGTCTTCTCTTCCTTAGTGGCTAGCACAATGCTAGGCACACAGAAGACTTGGTTTGCTGGCTAGAATACTCTTAGTTTACCAACAGATATAACTGCATAAAAAATGAAGGTATGCTTGTTTTAATTAAGTCATTATGATTTTTCTCTTTAAGGAAATTGTGTTCTGCACCAGTTTTATTATTATTATTATCATTTCTTTAAGGATTTGAAGTGACCATGATTCCTAAGCCTCCCTTTAGTAGACTACTCTTAATTGCATGTGCTCTTATTTCCTTTTTCTTAATATTTACCCCAACCCTTTCCTTTCTGATGTAGAAATGGCTAGTCTTAGCTCTCCCAAGTTGGGTGAATAATTACCTTCCTATATTAATATTGTTACATGGAATATATTTATATATAAGAGTTAGGTTTCAACTGGAATAGCCTATTTTGCTAAGCAGCTTCTTTCTCTCCATGAGACTTTCTTTAGAACATTCTAGTTTCCTGTACCTGTATTTTATATTTTATATTATTTTTCTCTTTATCCACACACTTCCTATATGTAAGAAAAATATGCATCATTCTAGATATAGTCTTCTCAATTTCAAAATTACCTGAACAAAATTTCCTGTGCTTATCTACAAAGAGTGGAAGAGATGGCAGAGAATTTTGGAATTCATAAATAATATGAAAATACATTTTGGGTACTAGTTTGAACTTCTTTTCATGTATTTCTCCTTAAAGATAGCTAAAGGAGTCAAATTGGCTTCCCCATTGAGTCCATCCCCTACTTGTTCACTAAATAAGAAATGAAAAGCAGTACAATAACTTAGCAGGTAAAAGGAAAGAATATAAAACATCTAAACTGTATGCTAAATTTCTCAATAGTTGCCAATTATCTGTATTTTGGGCCTAAAAAGCTACCTACCTGCCTATCTAGGTATCTATCATCTCCTCCACTCCTTTCTCAGCATTTTCTCCCTGAATTAATTACATGTGTCTCTGCAACATCCCGATTACTCTGTATATGGGAGTGAGTACATACCTCAATATCTCAAGTAGGACCTATTCATCAAAGTGGTGCATCAGCCATGTTCATAGCCCTGCTGATAACCTGAAGTCCATAGAAAACAGCACAAGGGAAAAATATTCTAACAATATATGTACTTATTTATATGATATATAGTAAAACCTTAACATTAAAAATACTGTTGGGGCCATTCCACCATTCCCAGCCCAGAGGAAGGGGCTGCCAGGCCTCCTGTCCACCGCTCCCACCCAGGAGGAGGGGCCTATGGACCACTAATCCACTGCTCCCAGCCCAGAGGAAAGGGCTTCCGGGCTGCCATGCCACCGCTCCCAGCCCACAAGAGGTGAGCTGCAGAGAGACCAATAGCACCCCCTCCCTCAAAATGAGAAGACATGTAAACAATTCTAACAACCAGACTTCCAGATAAGCTACAGCAACCCCAAAGGGAAATGAGATGGAACACTCTGATACTCAACCACCTGGATTCCCTGAACTGGGAACGAAAGAGGATCTGGAAAAACATGAAATCAGAAATAATTTCTCAGATAATAGCAGAGATTGTGCCTGTAGTGCGAGACATGATTGATAAATCTAGAGAGGACACAGACAAAAAAGTAGAGGACCTGAGGAACATGATGGAATTCCAACATAGGAAACAAATGGAATCCATAAAACAGATAAAAACAGATTTCCAGGAGATTAAAAACTCCATTGAAAGTCTACGTAGCAGAATGAGCCAATATGAGGACAGAATTTCAGATATAGAAGAAAAGATTGCAATTAGTGACCAGGAAAAGAAAAATTGCTTCAAAATTGTAAGGGACCATGAGAAATCAATCCAGTAGCTTCCAGAAAATGCAAAACAGAGTAACATAAGACTGAGTGGAGTCAACAAAGAAACAGGAGTGCAGACAACATTAAAAATAATGTTCACAGAAGCTGGACGGTCTAGGTGAGACAGACGAGCAGCTTGAAGCTACGTCGTGGCCATCCCGGGCCCCGCCCACGCCACGGTGAGGTCTGCTTGGGCACATTTCAAGGGCCAATCCCCACCCCACCCCATGCATTTCTGGCCTTCTGGCTTTTCTGCTACCTGGTCCCACACTGCAGAGGCACAGGAGATTATAAAGACCCTTGTCCTGAGCGCCACAACATAGAGCAGAAGTTAGAAACAGAAAGAGGGCTTCTCAGGCTCCTCGATGAAAACTGAAGCTCAGTGGAAAAGTAAAGAGAATCTGTACAATAAAGGCACATCAGGCCACTGTACTTGGTCTGGTGCTGGCTTGCTGAGACTCATTGACTCACATATGCACATGGATTCCTACATTGCCTATTGTGACAGCAGAGACATACCCTGAAGGAGGCCCATAATTTCTAGTGCTATTTGCAAAAAAGAAAAAAAATTTTTTTTCTCCTATTTTCAATTCTTAATGTTTACTTTCTCTCTACTCTTCAAAGTTATACTTTTCTTTCTTTTATCTTTTTTTCCCTCTCTCTCACTCATTCTCTTGCTGTCCCACATTGCTCCCCATCTCCCCATTTGTTCCTTTCTGTGCTGAATTCAGATTTCTCCCTTATTGTTTTTTTCTTCTCTTTTTCCTTCTCTTGACTATCATTAGGTTTAAAGGAAAGTAAATTTGGTATCTAGCCTCCCTATTGCTGTTAGGTGATTCTATTCACATCTTTGTTCTTTCATTCTGCCATTTTCTCTTGCCTTTAACAACTTCTTAGAGTTTGTGTGATCTTTCTGTGTCTTCGGGCCTCACCACTAATCTTACCTGTTCTTTCTACCTGTCCCTCCCTCCCCAACTCCTTTCAACTCCCCACCCTGAAGGGGAAAGGTGCTATATTGAAGAGCTTATGCATTATAAACTTAGGTCGGTCCTTGGTTTTAATTTAACTCACACAGTTAAAATTGATAGATTAATAACTACCACAAATTGTCATTTTCTAAGCTGTGCTTGATGCTATGGTATTGCTAACTATGTCTTTGGGCCTAATATGTTGTGATTGATCTAATTAGTTTTCCTTCCTGGTATAAGGAAAATAGCCTCATTTTCTGACCTGGTATAAGGAAAATAAAATAGCCAAACACAAGCTATATTTAGAAGACACCTCTGAAAAGCAATCATTACACAAGGGTTCTAAACACAAGCAATAAAGATACCTACATTAAGCAATTTTGAAATATCAACCCAGGAATTAAACCAAGGACAGTACCAAAAACAAAAATGAGAAGACACTTAATGCAGCCTCCCACACCACAAAAAGGAAATTCTGGGGGAAATGAGGTGGAAAAGTCTGACAAGCAACCACTTGAACACACTGCACTGATAGCACAGGAAGTAACAAAGTAGATGTATAAGGCTCTAGAAAAATTCAAAGCAGAAATAATCTCCCAGATAAATACAGACATGGTGAGCAGAATGAAAGACATGATTAGAAGCTCTAGAGTAGAAACAAATAAGAAAATAGATGAGATCAGAAACATGCTGGAAGCCATGAATGCCCAGCATAAGAAAGAAATGGAAAACATGATCTATCGACATAAGAAATTAATGGAATCCATGAAACAGATTCAAACGGATATTCAAGACTTTAAAAACTCCATTGAAAACATGCAGAGCAGACTAAGAGAATCTAAAGACAGAATATCAGATATAGAAGACAGGATTGTGGTGAAGGACCATGAAAACAGAGATTTCTTAAAGTTAGTAAGGGACCATGAGAAATCAATCCAACAAAGAAGAATAACATAAGACTCATAGGAGCCCACGAAAAAGCAGGAGAAAGTACAATTGACATAAGAAAAAGTGTTCACAGAAGTAATAGTAGAAAACTTCCCAGACAGAGGTAGAGAATTGGACGTACAGATAAGTGAGGCATATAGAACTCCAACCAGCCATGACCAAAACAAATCTACACCTAGACACATAATAGTCAAGATCCCAGAAACCCAACAGAAGAACAAAATTCTACAGGCAGTTAGAAAAAAGAAACAAATCATCTACAAAGGAAAGCCCTTCAGAATCACAGCAGATTTCTCAACACAAACCCTCAAATCAAGGAGAGCCTGGAGAGAAGTATTTCAAGCCCTAAAAGGAAATAACTTCCAACCTAGACTGTTGTATCCAGCAAAATTATCTTTCAAAATCCATGGGGAAATTAGACACTTTCATGACAAAGAACACCTGAGAAACCTCATGAGCACCAAACCAGAACTCCAAACAATTTTAAGCAATATCCTAGAAAAAAACAATGAAGGTCACAACTCCATGAGGCCCAGCAGAGAGAAGGCACCATGCAAGGTAAGACACTAAAGTGAAATGGGGGAAAATAAGAAATAAAAGAGCCAACAACAGTAAAACATCATGATAAGGATGAGTCAATATCTGTCAATTATAACTATCAATGTTAATGGCCTCAATTCACCAATCAAAAGAAATAGACTGGCAGAATGGATTACAAAGCAAAACCCAGCAATATGCTGTATACAAGAAACACACCTAACTCAAAACGAAATTCATAGACTGAAAGTAAAAGGATGGAAAACAGTTCTCCATGTCACAGGAACCCAGAAAAAAGCAGGCATAGCAATCTTATTTGCAGACAAAGTAGATTTCAAACCAAAACTAATTAAGAGAGACAAAGATGGTCCCTACATCCTTGTGAAAGGAACAATCCAAGAGGAAGAGATGACAATCCTAAATATATATGCACCAAATATGAATGCCCCCAACTATATAAAACAAATATTAATGGACAAGAAAAACCAAATAAGCACTAATACAATTGTAGTGCGGGACCTCAATACCCCTCTATCACAAATAAACAGATCAACTAGAAAAAAATTAACAATGAAATTCTAGAACTGAACCAAGCTATTAAACAAAAGAACTTAATAGATGTTTACAGAGTGTTCCACCCCACAAAATCATAATACATATCCTTTTCAGCTGCACATGGTCATTCTCCAAAATAGATCACATGCTAGATCATAGGACATATCTAAGTAAATGCAAAAGAATCAAAGTAATTCCCTGTATATTATCAGACCATAGTGTAATACAATTGGAGTTCAATAACATAAGAAACTGCAAAACTCCCACAAATACATGGAAATTGAGCAACACCCTCCTGAACAACCAATAGGTGACAGAGGAAATTAAAGAAGAAATTAGACAGTTTCTACAAGTAAATGATAATGACAGTACAACATATAGGAATCTGTGGGACACAATGAAAGCTGTTCTATTCGGGAAATTCATAGTAGTGAATGCCCATGTTAGGACAACAGAGAGAACTCAGTTAAATAACCTAATGCAGAACCTCAAGCTTCTAGAAAAATAAAAGCATAACAAACCTAAAGCTCGTACAAGAAAGGAAATTATAAAGATCTGAGCAGAAATCAATGCAATGGAGACTAAGAGAATGATATAAAAAAATCAATGAATCAAAGAGTTGGTTTTTTGAAAGAATAATTAAAATCAATAAACCTTTAGCCAATCTTATCAAAAAAGGAAAAAAAAGACTCAAATCCATGCAATTAAGAATGAAAAAGTTGAAGCCACAACAATTACAGCAGAAATTCAGACAATCATCAATACCTACTTTGAAAACCTGTACTCTAATAAAATGGAAAACACAGAAGAAATGGACAGATTCCTAGATACAGACGAATTGCCAAAATTAAATGAAGAAGATATAGAAATTCTAAACACCCCAATAAAAATGAGTGAAATTGAAAATGTAATAGAAAACTTACCAACAAAGAAAAGCCCAGGTCCTGATGGGTTCACTGCTGAATTCTACAAGACATTTAAAGACGAACTAACACCATTACTCTTTATCAAGGAAATTGAAAGAGAAGCAAGGCTTCCAAATTCATTCCTGGAAGCAAGTGTTACTTTGATTCCAAAACCAGGGAAAGACACAACCCAAAAAGAGACCACTACAGACCAATCTCCCTAATGAACATAGATGCAAAAATCCTCAACAAGATACTGGCAAACAGAATACAGAGGGTCATCAAGAAGATCATACACCCTGACCAAGTCGGATTTATCCCTGGGATGCAAGGATGGATCACCATCCATAAATCAATAAATGCAATACACTGTATTAACAGAGTCAAGGACAAAAACCACATGATCATCTCAGTAGATGCAGAAAAAGCATTTGACAAAATCCAACACCCATTCATGATAAAAACCCTACAGAAAATTGGAATAGAAGGTCTTTATCTCAACCTGATTAAGGCTATCTATGAAAAACCAACAGCCAACATCATACTAAATGGTCAAAAACTGAAAACTTTCACGTTAAAATCAGGAATAAGACAAGGATGCCCACTATCACCACTCCTGTTCAATATTGTTCTGGAAACTTTAGCCATAGCAATTAGAAAAGAGAAAGAATTAAAAGGAATAAAGATAGGAAAGGAAGAAGTAAAACTGTCATTATTTGCTGATGATATGATACTTTACATAGAAGATCCAAAAAAAATCAGTCAAAAGTCTGCTAGACCTATTTGACAGATTCAGTAGAGTAGCTGGATACAAGGTCAACACTCAAAAAACAATAGCCTTTTATATGCAAATAGCAGACCCATTGAGAGAAATTCGGGAAATAATTCCTTTTATAATATCATCTAAAAAAATGAAATATCTGGGAATCAACCTAAAGAAGGAAGCAAAACACCTCTACACTGAAAACTACAGCTCTCTGAAAAAGGAGATCGAAGAGGATATAAGAAAATGGAAAGATATCCCTTGTTCCTGGGTAGGCAGAACCAATATAGTGAAAATGGCCATACTTCCAAAACTACTATATAGATTCAATGCAATGCCTAATGAAATTCCAACAATATACTTCACAGAACTAGAGAAAACAATCCAGAAATTCATTTGGAAGCAGAAGAAACCTAGAATAGCAAAAGTAATTCTAGGCAAGAGAGACATGGCTGGGGGTATCACAATCCCCAACTTGAAACTAAACTACAAAGCTACTGTGATAAAAACAGCATGGTACTGGCAAAGAAACAGACCCAATGATCAGTGGAGTAGATTAGAAGATGCAGAAACAACTCTAGACATACTCAGCCACCTCGTCTTTGACAAAGGAGCCAACCAGCCTCATTGGAGGAAAGATAGCCTATTTAATAAATGGTGTTAGAAAAACTGGATTTCAACCTGCCAAAGATTAAAACTAGACCCATACATATCACCGTGCACTAAACTAAGATTGAAGTAGATTAAAGATCTAAATATTAAGCCAAAGACACTAAACTTGCTGAAAGATAAGTTAGGTAGAACTCTTGATGACATTGGCAGAGGAACAGACTTTGTGAACAAATCCTCAGTAGCACAGGAGCTAGCACAAAGAATCAACAACTGGGATCTCATCTTACTAAAAAGCTTCTGCACTGCAAGAGAAACTACCAACAGAGCTAAGAGACAACATACAATGTGGGAAGAAATATTTAGCAGCTGTACCTCAGACAAAGGACTACTATCTGGAATATATAAAGAACTGAAAAACATCAGATCCTCCAAATTCAAAGACCCAATTCAAAAATGAGCATCCAAAATGAACAGACATTTCTCAGACCAGAAGTAAAAACAGCAAATAAATATATGAAAAAATGTTCAACATCACTGGTCATTTGAGAGATGCAGATGAAAACAACACTGAGATTCCACCTCACCCCACAAAGATTGGTTGCTATCAAGAAATCAACAAATAACAAATGCTGGCGGGGGTGTGGAGAGAAAGGAACACTTCTCCATCATTGGTGGACTGTAGATTGGTGCAACCACTGTGGAAATCAGTATGGAAATACCTGAAATAACTAGGACTATAGGTCCCATTTGATCCAGCTATTCCACTACTGGAATCTTTCCCAAAGAATTAAAAGAATCATACCACAGCAATATATGTGCACCTATGTTTATAGCAGCACAGTTTGTAATAGCTAAAGCTTGGAAACAGCCCAAGTGCCCATTGACTGGATACTAGATAAAGAAGATGTGGTTTTTCTATAAAATGAAGTATTACTCAGTCATAAAGAATGAGAAACTAGAGACATTTATAGCTAAATGGATGTATGTTGAGGCCATACTCTTAAGTGAAATAAATAGGAAACACATGTGTAAATACTGAATAGTTTCTCTAATGTGAGAAATTGAAAGTGTACATAAGGATGAAAATGATTAAAATGAATAATTGATAATTTGAAATAAGAAAAGGTAAAAGAGTTAGGGGATGGTGGGAGGGGAAGGGGAAAGGGAGGAAGGGAAAGGAAAAGTTATGAGAAATTTAAAAAATTGAGTCAAACTCTGTGTAAATAGGGAAGGGTGGAGGGGGTAATGGGTACACAGGTAATGGGAGAAAAAATAAAAACTAGGATACATCATGTTCTGGTACAAACACCCAATGATAAATGTAAATGTATTTTATACCTAAAATGTACCAATAAATACATATATAAATAAAATTTTTAAAAAATTGTTCACAGAAGTACTGACAGAAAACTTCCCAAGCAGGGGAAAAGAACTTGACATACAGATAAGTGAGGCATATGGGACTCCAAATAGCCTTGATCAAGAAAACTCTACACATAGACATATAATTGTTAAGATTCCAGCAACTCAATAGAACAACAAAGTTCTACAAGCAGTTAGAGAAAAGAAGCAAATCACTTACAAAGGAAAGGCCATCAGAATCACAGCAGACTTCTCAACACAGACCCTCAAGGCAAGAAGAGCTTGGGGTGACATATTTCAAGCCCTAAAGGAAAACACTGTCCAACCACAATGATGTACCCTGCAAAAATATCTTTCAAAATTGATGGAGAAATAAGATACTTTCATGACAAAGACCACCATGGGAACTTCATCAATATGAAACAAGCACTCCAAAAAATTTTAGTTAAAATCCTAGGAACAGACAATGAGTCTCACAACCCTAGGAAGCACAGCAGAATGAATCCATTGGGCACGACAAGAAATTACATGTAAAGGGGAAAAATCCAACAACAAAAATTTCATGACAATGATAAGTCAATATGTATCAGTTATCACCATCAATGTTAATGGTCTCAATTCACCAATCAAAAGAAATAGACTGGCAAAATGGGTCAAGAAGCAAAATCCAACAATATGTTGCATACGAGAAACACACTTAATTCAAAAGGAAACTCATAGACTGAAAGTTAAAGGGTGGAAAACAATACTCCATGTGACAGGAACCCCCCAAAAAGAAGGAGTAGCTATCTTCTTTGAAGATCAAGTAGATTTCAAACCAACACTGATTAAGAGAGACAAAGAAGGACACTACATGCTTGTAAAGGAAACAATACAACAGGAAAAGATTACAATCATAAATATATATGCACCGAACACTAGTATGCCCAAATATACTAAACAAATACTAATGGACCTGAAAAGTCATATATGTACTAATACAATAATAGTGGGGGACCTCAATACCCTACTGTCACAAATAAATGGATCAACTAGACAAAAAATAAGGAATGAAATACTAGAACTCAATCGAACTCTTGAACAAATGAACTTAACAGAGGTATACAGAGTGTTCACCCCACAAAATCAGAATACACATTCTTTTCAGCTGCACATGGGCCGTTCTCCAAATTAGACCACATACTCGCTCATAGAACTTGTTTAAGTAAGTGCAAAGGAATTGAAGTTATCCCCTGTATATTATCAGACCATAGTGTGATGAAATTGGAGATCCATAGCAAAAGAAACTCGAAAAATTTCATGAACACATGGAAATGAACAACACACTTCTGAAAAACTAATGTGTCACAGAGGAAATTAGGAAGGAATCAAACAGTTTCTTCAATTAAATGACAGTGACAATATAACATTTCAGAATCTATGGGACACAATGAAAGCAGTCTTATGAGGGAAATTCATATTAGTGAATACACATATTAGGAAAACAGAGTGAGCCCATTTAAACAACCTGATGCTGAACCTCAAGTTTCTAGAAAAAGAAGAGCAGGACAAACCCAAAGCTCATACAAGGGAGGAAATTATAAAGATCAGAGGAGAAATCAATTCAGTGGCGACTAAGAGAAGGATACAAAAAATCGATGATGCCAAGAGTTGGTTCTTTGAAAGAATAAAGAAAATTGACAAACCCTTAGCCAACCTTATCAGAAAAAGGAAAGAAAAGGCCCACATCCATGCAATTAGGAATGAAAAGGGTGAAATTACAACAGGCCCACCAGAAATCCAGAGGTACTTCAATACCTAGTTGAGAAATTATATGCCAATAAGATGTAAAACACAGAAGAAATGGAGAGATTCCTAGACATGTATGAATTAACAAAGTTGAACAAAGAAGACCTAAAGATTATAAACAACCCAATATCATCAATTCAATTGAAAATGTAATTAAAAACTTACCAAATAAGAAAAGCTGAGGTTCTGATGGCTTCACTGCTGAATTCTACAAGACATTTAGAGAGGAACTACTGCCACTATGGTTTAAATTCTTCAATAAAATTGAAAGGGAAGCAATACTACAGAATTCTTTCCTGGAAGTAAACATCACCTTGATCCCAAAGCAGAGAAAGACCCAATGGAGAAAGATAAGTATAGGCAAATCTCACTAATGAACACAGATGCAAAAATCCTTAATAAGATACTGGCAAATAGAATATAGAAGATCATCAAGATCATACACACTGACTAAGTGGGATTCATCCCAGGGGTGCAGGGATGGTTCAACATATGCAAATCAATCACTGTAATACACTGTATCAATAGCAGCAAGGACAAAAACCATATGATTATCTCCAGAAATGCAGAAAAAGGATTTCACAAAGCCTAACACACATTTATGATAAAAACCCTACAAAAAATTAGAATAGATGGTCTCTACCTCAATCTGATAAAAGCCATGTATGAAAATATCAACAGCCAATATCATGCTAAATGGTCAAAGACTGAAGTCCTTCACACTAAAATCAGGAACAAGACAAGGATGTCCATTATCACCACTCTTGTTCAATATACTTTTGGAAACATTACCCACGGCAATTAGATAAGGGAAAGAAATAAAAAGAATACAGATAGGAAATAAAGAAGTCAAATTGTCATTATTTGCAGATGACATGATACTATATAGATGACCCAAGAACTCCACCAAAAGTCTTCCAGACTTAATAACCAAATTCAGGAAATTAGCTGGATACAATGTCAACACACAAAAATCAGTACTTTGCTCTATACGAATAACAGACTCACTGAGAGAGAAATAGGGCAAACAATTCCTTTCACAATAGCATCCAAATACTGAAATACCTAGGAATTAACCTACCAAAAGAAATCAAAGACCTCTTCTCTGAAAACTATAGCACTCTGAAAAGAGAGATTGAAGACGATATCAGAAAATCGAAAGATATCCCCTGCTCCAGGGTAGGAAGGATCAATATAGTGAAAATGGCCATACTTCCAAAACTGCTATATAGATTCAATGCAATCCCAATTGAAATCCCAGCAGCATATTTCATGGACCTTGAGAAAACAATCCAAAAATTGATTTGGACCAAGGAGAGACCCAGAATAGCAAAAGCAATTCTAGGCAACAGAGACATGGCAGGGGGTATCAAAACCCCCAACTTGAAACTATACTACAAAGCTACTGTGATAAAAACAGCATGGTGCTGGCAAAGAAACAGACTTGAGGACCGGTGGAACAGATTAGAAGATGCAGAAACAACTCCAGACACACTCAGCCATCTCATCTTCGAAAAAGGAGCCAAACACCCCCACTGGGGAAAGATAGCCTCTTTAACGAATGGTACTGGAAAAAATGGGTTTCAACTTGCCAGTGATTAAAACTAGACCTATATCTCTCACCATGCACTAAACTAAAATCTAAATGAATTAAAGATCTAAATATTAAAATAGAAACGCTGAACTGGCTGGAACAGAGGTTAGGTAGAACTCTTGAAGACATTGGTGTAGGAAATATTTTATGCACAAAACCTCAGTTGTCCGTGAACTAGCAGAATCAAAAAGTGGTTTCTCTTCTTATTAAAAAGCTTCTGCACAGCAAGAGAAACCACCAGCAGTGTGAAGAGACAACACATAATGTGGGAAAAAAATCTTCACCTGCTCTTCCTCAGACAAAGGTCTACTATCTCAAGTCTATAAGGAACTTAAAAAGATCAGACCTCCCAAATTTAAAGACCCAGTTCGAAAATGGCCATCTGAAATGAACAGGCATTTCTCAGATGAAGAAGTAGAAGTAGCAAATAAATATATGAAAAAGTGTTCAACATCACTGGTTGTTCTAGAGATGCAAATGAAAACAACACTGAGATTCCACCTCACCCCAGAAAGAATGGCTGCTATCATGAAACCAACCAGTAAAAAATGCTGGTGAGGCTGTTGTGAAAGATGAACCCTCCTCCACTGGTGGTGAGAGTGTAGACTGGTGCAACCACTGTGGAAATCAGTATGGAGATACCTCAAAGAATTAGGACTGGAAGTCACATTTGACCCAGTTATTCCCCAGCTAGGTATCTTCCCCAAAGAATTAAAAGAATCATACCACAGTGATATATGTGCATCCATGTTCATAGCAGCACAATTTGTAATAGCTAAAATTTGGAAGCAGCCCAAATGCCCATCAACTGGAGACTGGATAAAGAAAATGTGTTTTTTTAATAAAGCAGAGTACTACTCAGCCATAAAAATGAGAAATTAGAGACATTTATAGATAAATGGATGCACATTGAAGCGATAATCTTAAATGAAATAAATAGGACACCTATATGTAAATACGGAATAGTTTCTCTAGTGTGAGAAACTGAAAGTGTAATTAAGAACTAAATGGTATAATAGATAATGTGAAATAGGAAGAAAAGGGGCAAAGGGGAAGGGGAATTGGGAGGGGTAGGGGAAAGGAAAGAAGGGAATGAAGTTAATATGAGGAAAAATGGAAACAAAGTCTTTGTAAATAGGGAGAGATGGAAGGTTTGAAGGGAGGGCAGGGGAAGGGGGAAAAATAAGAACCAAGAGAGATTATATAAAGGTGCAAATTTCCAATGATGAACGTCATTATATTGTATACTTAAAATGTACCAATAAAATAATATTTTAAAAATTAAAAAAATAAAATTACTATTACTTTAGAAAAAATTACTAAAGCAAGGAATAGTATAAATGTGATTTTAAGAAGGATATTTAGTATTTTACATACTTGAAAAAGAAAATTGATTTCAAGTTCTTTAAATCAACCATTGACATATAAGTTTGCTAGCTCCCAACCATTATCGTCTACTTAAGATTTCACTAGCAAATGAGTTTAGTCTATGTGTGGAACAATTACAATCAAACTGTACCTTAAACATTTTAATTGAACTGATGCATAAGTGTTTAAATTATATTTTTTGCTTATTCAAATATTTTAGCAAATCAATAAAATTTTGTGTATTTTATTTATTTCTTGAACCCAGATGTACGTGTTGTCTACATGACAAAACAATTTAAAAATCAGCCTGTTGGTGTTCATGAGGCTTGAACATATGTTTTTTTCAGAATGTCCTACATTCTTCTCTGCATTACAATTGTGTACATGTATATTTTTATTGCTTTACTATTTTTGAAGCTCCTTGGTAGATCCCGTAACTAACTCATCATATAAACGTATGCAAAACCTAACAGAGTTTTGCACTTAGTATGCTTTCAGTAAATGCTATGTTAATGAACAAAAGTAGTTTCCAAAAGATCTTGCCTAGGCAATACATCAACATCTATGTTCTAAGTACTTCATCTATTTGAAAGTAATACAACCACATATCTTTAAACTGCATTTCAAATCACAGTGAGGTCATACTCTTTGTCTTTATACAGAGAAGTCAGACCCACATTGGAGGCTCATTAAGATTCTTTAAAAATACATATAGAGAATAATGAGTGTGGTTAAAGTTAGAGACAGCATTTTTGTATCTATCTAGAATTGAGCTGGAAGGCAGCTTTGAGATCCTCATATCTCACTCACTTACTCTAGATGAGAAATAGGGAGCAAGGTTTTTAAAATGACTCTTTCAAGAACATATACTGACAGAGCTTGCAATGCACTTCAAGTATCATGCCCTTCAGTTTAATGTTCTTTCCAATAAAACACCTACCTCTGTCCCCTAACCCGAGACCATTACTATATCATCCTGTCAAGCTTTTAACAATTTTTCTTCAGTTGTTTCCTCTTTCCAATTTACCCTGTAGATCTTGGTAATGTTTACCTTCTGTAAGCATAGACATATTTATACAATTTCTCTATCTCAAAATATGAGATGGCTTCCATAATCTACTAATGTAAGTAGTTTTCAGTAAGGGGTAATTATGCTTTAGAGAGAACATTTTACAACATTTAAAGACATTTTTGTTTGTCACAAGTGAGGGAAGGGATATTACTGTTATCTATTGGGCAGATCCCAGGGATGCTGCTAACACCTTATAGTACAGAGTGTCCTCGCAAGAAAGGATAATCCAGTTCCAAATGGCAATTGTACTGAAGTTGAGAACTTCCATTCTAGAATAGAAGAGTATCATGTTCTGCTCTGAACTTTCTTTTACTATCTTCTTTCCTAAAACTTTTCCACAGTTAGAAAAGTTGGACTACTTTCTATTTCTTATATACACTCCACACTTTCCCATTTCCCTGATTTTGCTTAATTTGGAGTGATTTTCCTCATCTACTCACATTCTTCCTACTTGTTAATGACATAAGTTAATAGGATCTCCATATATATCTCCCTTGATTCTTACAAGGAGATTATCGCACATTCTCATAGAACTTTTTATGTAAGTCTTTTAAAAATTGTATACATTACTTTAGTTTAGTTTGACTGATATATTCTGATGCAGGTGAGTGAAAACAATGAATCTGCAGCTCAAAGGCTCATAACTTCACTGTGTATTACATATGTTTCACTTTGGATATGCCATTGCTTATCATTGGACCTCACATTTTTCATCAGTGAAATGGGACAGATAATGCCTACTCCCTAAAAGTGGACAGTGGAGGAAGTAAAATTATTTGAATTGAAGTCCTATATAAGTTTAAAACATTAAGCTAATGTGAGAGATCAATGTTTTCATTGCAAGGGAGCTAGCTAGCCCTTGAAAGTCAGGAAAATCTTTCATTTAACCTTATATAGGGAATAAGTACTTCCATCGACTATACTGCACATTTTCTGGCTGACTTTGTGTAAAAGCAAGGCATACACTTAAGTCCAAATTTGCCTGTAAAGAATATAGTTTGTTCTTTACACTTTCCATCTACTCAGCATGGTGGGCAGGAAAACACTTTCTTTCCCTAGAGGAGAAAGAGAACAAATGAATACACAAGCCAATTATTCACTATAGGAAATCCAGGGGCAACAAGAGATTTAAAAATATGCTTTCTGCAATCAAATACATCCATTTCATAAAGAATGTCATAATTTACTTCCAGTTCCCTATAAGGGTATTTGTAGAAGTGATGCCCTTGCCATCTCAGAATCTCTAGAATGAGACTATCCTTTGGTCGCCAAAGCTTAGGAATAAAATACATGTGCACTAATAGAAATCCAGCTTTAATTTTAGGTTATAAGTTGTCATATTTGTGGAGGTTTCTTTAGTTCTATTACACATAACACTGATACCTGTGGAAACTAAGGCTGGATAAGAGATTTTGGAGTTTGAGATTATAACTACAGATGTTTCACACTAGAGGTCACTCTTGCAATCCGAGAAAAAATTCTGAAAATAAGAAAACACAGCAAAACAAAATAAAAAAGCAAACAAACACCAATAATACCACAACACACCTGCAATATCAATGCAAAGAGGTGATTATATATATTTTTAAATTTGAAAGATATGAAGATGTTCTTAAAATGATCACATGAGTTGGCAATGGGATGCACAGTATTTGTTCAAGGTGACAGAGAGCTAATAAATAATAATTGCTCTACTTAGCAGGTAAGTATGCAGTAAGCAAGCATTCTTCTCTGACTTGGGAAATCAACCCAAAGCTGCGTTGAAGTGTTCTACTTGTATAGATATAAATAGAGTCGGATGACAGATATTGTAAACCAGTTGAGTAGCTAGTAAAAGGACTTGCAGGAATTCAGTGAGGAACTATATGAAAAATAAAATACAATTTGCCTCTAGATGTTTCAGTAGTAGCTTTTACTATAAAAAATGACTTTTCAACAGATGTCACATGTCTGAATAAGTGGATTTACAATCACCTTATGAGTGATTCTTTTCACAAGGGATAGGCACATGATTGTGCATTATAGATTACTATCTATATGTTTTATGATATAAAGATTCAAACTGTACTCTTGTATATCCATATTCTTCATTCCTCCTACAAGCTTAACTGGCCTGCATAGTGCCTGAAATAACATTATTATTACTTATTTTTATTAATACATTTTACTTTCAGTTGTCTCTTATTAAATTCCAAAATTCCTAGGAGAAGAGGTACAACAGATAAATTGATCGATCCTCTTCATTCAAACCTCAATTTGTTGTTAAGGTATATCCTCATTGGGGCACATTATATGAATGCCAAAAGGGAGTCAGGACATGTGATCTAGGAAAATACCCATGAGGTTCAGAGGAAGCTAAAGCTAGGTATTTAGTGGTGAGCCCAGGGCAGTGCTGGAGAGCACGTGAGGAGGAAGAAGAATATTGAAAAGTATAATGGAATAATCTATTATCCATTTGTCAAGCTTCTAGTAAGAGAGTTAAAAACCCTGCTTTTCATCTGAAATCAAATGAACATGATCACAAAGAGACTGTTTTCCTTTATGAAAGAAAGGGTTCAAATGATAATATTAAATAGATACTGAGCAACAAGTTCTAGACCAGTAATAATTTAAAGGGACACCAAAACACTAAATTTGATCCTTCTGACATATCCTCTTTCTTAATGAGATGTTTCAAGCAAAAGCAAAGCCACAAAAATGGGCTTTGGTTTTACAACCATGAATGTTCTACTTACTACAGCATATTAGCAAAATGTCACTATAACATGTCACTGAAAGTTAAGCACTTTTCAAGAACTTCAACTGCTATGGCTTTGAGAATGATAGGCAGCTATGCTGGAATGAGGAAATCAAAGAATTTGAGACTGGGAGAAAAGTTGAATCATTTAGGGAAATTCTTTTCATAGTATAGATCTTTAAAGAAAATCGGATGATGTCTAAGAGTCTGTCTAAACATGGGGAATGAAGTGGTTACGTGACTCAATTATTTCCAATAATGCAGTCCCCAAATAACTCCCTCTTGTCTCAGTTTCATATTCAGCTCACTGCCAAATTATTACAGGAAACTGACTTTTCTTTGAATGCAGTGATAGGGTCAAAATCAGGGCAGGAAAAGTGACTTTTACTGAACAACTCAGCCCACCCCAATTTATATTGCCACTTGTATTGTGCTCTATAATTTTTGGAGAACTTGCCCATTCTTATTAACACCAACTATTTCCACAATGAATGAAATTTTGAAGACATTGTTACAGAGAAATGCCCTGTTGGCAAATGAAAATGATGAAACATAAACACGTTGCAGAAGATAACCCATATATTTAAATAATACAGCAGAGAGAAATTCAGCCGATGCTGAAAGACACTTGGAAGGGGTAACCTATTCCCTATTCCCTGGAAAGCAAAAACTGATGACTAAGAATGTATATTCTGCAACATGAGCTGACTGAAATTTTGAAGCTAAAAAAAAAAACTAAGTGATGACCTACAGAAAAGGACCAGAAAGTTTATGTCCAGAATGGGTCTCATCCAAAAGAAATAAAACAGGGCCATGATAAAAATAAGTAAGACTCTCTAAGAACTGCATCTCTCTTCATAATTGTATACTTGCAAAGGGCATAGAGAAAGCAGAGATTTCTGCAAGCCTAAAAAAGAATAGATTCCAAATCATATCTCACAGATGAATGTAGAAAATGAAGAAGGAGGAGTGGTAAATTAAGCAGAAAAAAGAAATAGAAATTAACTGTAAGGAAATCACCTATAATCTAGTCCAAGGTTATTTACTCATTTTTAATTCTATGGCACATGATAAATAACAACATACCTATATACTATTAAAATGTTACCAGGGCAGGGCTTTTTGTCTGTGATATTCATTGCTGTAATCTTAGGGTTTAAAAGAGTAAATGACACATAGGAAACCTTCATATTCCTTGCTGAAAGACTGAATGAGTAAGGCACATCTCTCTAATCTATAAAGTGTAATACATTTTAGGAATATTGTGAAGTTATGTGAGAAAATGCATGGATAAGGACCAGTTCAGGTTTTGTGGATTTAAAGTTTATACAATTTGAGGTGGAATGTCTTTAAGAAAAATAATAGAAAATTATAAATAAAAATTATGTATTGATACACATATTTTAGAAGTAAAAGCTACTTTAAATTTTAAAAGCTGATAAATGCCACAAACATTGCAGATTCCAGAAGAATAAACACGTGATATTTTCATGAATTAACTTCATGGCACACTTTTATAATACCAGCATTCCTTACATTTTATTGTATGTACTGTGCTTTTCCTTTCATATGACAACAATTTTACATTTTCTATAAATGGATAGAAATGAGACTCAATCTCCTCTTTAGTATGGTTGATAAAATTTATTTTTGGTACTGATAAGTTTGGGAACTTCCTTCAGCTATATAATTTGTTATTATTAATCCCATGCAAAGTTTCACAATTGCTTTCAAATTTGGGGAAATATCTATCAATTTTTTAAATCAACTTTTTCTTCATTTTCTGTTAGATATAGAATAATTTCCCAAAGACTGGCTCTAGCTCTCTATATTCCAAAGCTTATTTCTCTTGCATTCACTTCTACTTCTGTTGCAAAACACATTAGGACATATTGTTATCCTGATATGACCACTAATATCTGATTCTGAATCCTTGGGTGCTTGAGTTAATGAATACAGGGCGGCATGGTAGAATGATTTCATGGAAGCCATTCATACTGCAGTAGATAGAATAAATTAAATATATGTAGAAGTGACTCTAAATCACATGATTATGTCTTACTAAACCTACATTAAATATTCTGTCTCCTCAACTTAGTGCCATCAGAGAAGTGAAAGTGTTTAAACTTAATTCAGTTAAAATGACTCCTGTACATTTCACAAAAACATGTTATAATGCAAACAATTGCTAAGCCTACTCTCTGGAAATTGCAGGAGGCCTGGAAAGATTGTGCTTCATTAGCCTTCCAGTGATCACCATCTGACAATAAGTGTATTTTTTAAGTATAAAGTGTTATACAAATATTACTAATTATGATGATAATGATGGTAACAGTAATGATGATCACCTAACATAGAAAGTACCCTGGTGACACTGCAGAAGTTAACAAGTTATGGGGCCAGGGATTTAGCTCGGTGGCACTGCACCTGCCTTGACAGCACAATGTCATGAGTTCGACTCCTGGTACAAAAAATAAAAATAAAAAAACAAGTTATGGCAAGATCCACACTTGGTTATCTAGGAGTCACTTTTTCTTAACATTAATTTTATTGGTACATTTTAAGTATACAATATAATGACATTTATCATTGGAAATTTGTACCTTTATATAATGTATCTTGGTTCTTATTTTTTCCCCATTCCCCTGCCCTCCCTTCAACCCTTCCACCCCTCTCTATTTATAAAGACTTTGTTCCATTTTTTCCTTATCTCATATTTATTCCATTTCCTTCTTTTCTTTCCCCAGCCCCTTCCATTTCCCCTTTGGACCTTTTCTTTCTATTTTACATTATCTATTACACATTTCGATCCTTATTTACACTGTCAGTTTCTCACACCAGAGAACCTATTTGCTATTTGCACGTCTGTCCTATTTATTAAGAGTATGGCCTCAGTGTGCATCCATTCAGCTATAAATGTCTCTAATTTGTCATTCTTTATGGCTGTATAGTACTCCATTTTATTTTTTAAAAACATTTATTTCCTTTATCCAGTCTCCACTTGATGGACAATTGGGCTGTTTGCTAGGTGTACTCTCCTTCCTTGAATGAGCCTGGCAGGAGCCACATCCCAGTCATCTGACCTGAATCTAAAGGAAGCAGAAAGTTTTTGACTTGTATAACTTTGCCATTCATGCAGTGTTTCTATAAAAAGGGAGCTTTTATAAGTTAGTCCCAACAATATCAGGAATTCTTTGGAATAGACTTTTATTTTTACTATGTGATGTTTTAGAAAAATATATAATGATAGAAAATAGCTATTAAATCACCAATGACTTGAAATAACTTTGCACTTTGGTCATGATAAAAACATTTGTACATACTCAGAAATGTAATGGTATGTATACATATGAGCAAGACTAGCGTTGATTCAGTGCACAGGTCTACGTGTGTTCATATAACTTCATTAAGCCCTTGTAGTCTCTAAGCTAAATCTGACCATTTCAGAGTCCAAATTAAGATAGTCTATCCCAGTGGTGGTGTACCTATGGCATGCATGATGCAGCAGGCATGCGGAGCCCTCTCCATCAGCACATGAGCCAAGTTGCCCCAGCAGCCAACCATTGAACAACAGTCATTTTTTTTCTTAAAAAAAACCTTCAGTATTCAGGTTTAATTGCAGTGTTGGCACTTTGTGATAAATAAGTGGGTTTGTGGTTGTAGTTTGGGCATTCAATCTCTAAAATTTTCTCCATCACTGTCCCATACATGGTGGGATCTTGAATTCAAATTCCTGTTATGGTTTTTAAAAAATCTACCATATCCATGGTAACTCCAGGCCATTTGGCTGGTATCAAATAAATACAAGACTCATACTCTCACTAAAAACAACTTCAGCCCTAAATGATTTGCTTCTACCTATTCAGAGCACCTCCTAACTGACTACGGATTTAACAATTTATGGGACCATAACCTCATTATTCTTTCTCTCCTGTCTTCTCTTGCTTCAAAACTCAGATAAAACACTTGACACAGTACTTTTATCTAGGACCTTGCTTTTCTTCCTTGACTGAAAGTTTGGTAATCATTTTTAGTCATGTTGTCTTAGGCCACTCAAAGTAAATAACCTGTTCTGGCTCCACTTGTCCTCCAGAAACTTCTATCTTGAAGTACCCTAGTTATAATTTCCCTAGGCCCATGAGTGGAAACTTAATAATAGGGTTAGTCTACAATATCCTTAAGGTGAGCTTTCAGCAGTTACATGTGTCCCAGGTCACAATCTTCTCCCTATCATGTTTACAGGTTTCTTACCACTTTTGTGAGGAGATGGACTTGAACTCTAGTTCATTTGGCCAGAGCCATGATACTGTACTTTGTCTGATTTTTGGCCATTCCTCAACTCTGACTCCCCAGGGTTGGATGTGGTGGTCATATTCACTCATCATCAGTAATAACATTGTAAACACTTCATCTGCTTTGAAGTATTACTAGTTCTAAACACCATATGGGGCTCCTGGTTATTTACCATAGTCAAATTAAACCATTTTCCTTCAGATAGTAGTGTATCTTTCAGATATCGTGCACTTGGATGATAACTAGCTGCCTGGAATCATGACTTTCAGCTGTTTGCCTCAACATGATTCTGGGCTGGCCTATCCTTCCTTGCCTACTGATTTATATAGCTGAAGCCCCATGAGTTGCAACATAAATATGACAAATTCAGACATGTGTTTTTATTCAGTCATCTATGAATCTGGAGTTGTTTAATGTGTTAGCCTTATCTTGCTGACTAGATTATGAAGTCCTTGAGGAAAGGAGACATGTCTTCTGCTGATATCTTTCCACAGTCCTGGATACATAATGAATATTGGCATATTCAGATATTAATAAAATAATTCAATTTTTGAAAATAAAGCATCAAGATACCCAAGCTAGAGATGTAAGGATTGGCAATGTGTAAAATTTTAATAAGGATTCACATTTAAGTCCTCTAAGTCTCCTGAAATTATATGGGATACCATTAAGAAGTTGTATGCATACATTGAAGTGTAGGCAAAAGAGCAGCTGATTGAGTATGTGGCTTTGTTGTATGTCAGTAAAAGATGTGAATTCTGGATTCAGTTCTTAGCTTGCAACTTCATAGCTGTGGATATTTGGTCAAGTAAATTATTCTCTCCACCTTATCTTATTAATACATAATATTATGAAGATACTACAATTTACTGTACAATACTTTTGTGAGGACAAAATGAGATGGTGCATTAAAATGCTCAGAACAATGCTTGACACACAGTCATGCTCCATAAGTGGCACCTTTTATATTGTTTCTTGGGTGTAACATGTGGCCTGAACAAACCATGATTTTTAATACATGGATAATATGTACCAAATAAGCCACTGCATTTCTCTTTTTAGATTATAATCTATAAACTACTTTTTTTCCTTAAATTCTTTTATTGGTACATTTTAGGTATACAGTACATTTACATTTCTCACTGGGAACTTGTACCTTTACATAATGTATCTTGGTTCTTATTTTTTCCCCATTCCCAGACTTCCTTTCACCCCCTCCACCCTTCCCTATTTACAAAGATTTGTTTCCATTTTTTCCATTTCTCATCATTTTTCCTTTCCTTTCTCCCCCCCCCCACTTCCCCTATCGCCTTGGACCTTTTCTTCATATTTTGCATTATCAATTATTCATTATAAACATTGGTACATTTTAGGTATACAATATAATGACATTCATCACTGGAAATTTGAACCTTTACATAATCTCTCTTGGTTCTTATTGTTCCCCCTTCCCCTGCCCTGCCTTCAACCCCTCCATCCATCCTTATTTACAAAGACTATGTTTCCATTTTTCCATTATCTCATATTAATTCCATTCCCTTCTTTCCTTTACCCTAGCCATCCCAATTCCCCTTCCCCTTTAACCTTTTTCTTCCTAAGTCACATTATCTATTATGCATTTTAGTCCTTATTTACACTTTCAGCTTCTCACACTGGAGAAACTATTTGGTATTTATACATGTGTGTCTTATTTTACATATGTGTGTCTTATTTACACATGTGTCTTTGAGGTATCTCCATACTGATTTCCATAGTGGTTGCACCAGTCTACACTCCCACCAGCAGTGGAGGAGGGTTCCTCTTTCCCCACAGCCCCGCCAGCATTTGTTGTTGGTTGATTTCATGATAGCAGCCATTCTTTCTGGAGTGAGGTGGAATCTCAGCGTTCTTTTCAATTGCATCTCTCGAATGACCAGTGATGTTGAACATTTTTTCATATGTTTATTTGCTACTTCTATTTCTTTGAGAAATGTCTGTTCATTTCAGATGTCCATTTGCATATTAGGTTTTTAAATTTGGGAGGTCTGATCTTTTTAAGTTCTTTATAAATTACAGAGAGTTGGCCTTTGTCTGAGGAACAGCAAGTGAGCATTTTTTCCCATGTTGTGGGTTGTCTCTTCACACTGCTGGTGGTTTTTCTTGCTGTGCAGAAGCTTTTGAATAAGAAGAGATCCCACTTGTTGATTGTTTGTGCTAGTTCCCAAGTAACAGGTTTTGTTCATAAAATCTTTTCCTACACCAATGTCTTCAAGAGTTCTTCTCAACCTCTGTTCCAGCCAGTTCAGCATTTCTATTTTAATATTTAGATCTTTAATTCATTTAGATTTTAGTTTGGTGCATGGCAAGAGATATAGGTCTAGTTTTAATCTTTGGCAAGTTGAAACCCACTTTTTCCAGCACCATTTATTAAAGAGGCTATCTTTCCTCCAGTGAGGGTGTTTGGCTCCTTTATCGAAGATGAGATGGTTGAGTGTGTCTGGCATTGTTTCTGCATCTTCTAATCTGTTCCACTGATCCTCAGGTCTGTTTCTTTGCCAGTGCCATGCTGTTTTTATCATAGTAACTTTGTAGTATAGTTGCAGGTTGGGGATTGTGATACCCCCTGCCATATCTCTGTTTCCTAGAATTGCTTTTGCTATTCTGGGTCTCTTCTTGCTCCAAATGAATTTTTGGATTGTTTTCTCAAAGTCCATGAAGTATGCTGTTGAGATCTCAATTGGAATTGCATTCAATCCATATAGCAGTTTTGGAAGTATGGCCATTTTCACTATATTAATTCTTCCTACCCAGGAGCAAGGGATGTCTGTCCATGTTCTGATATCATCTTCAATCTCTCTTTTCAGATTGCTATAGTTTTCAGAGAAGAGGTCTTTGATTTCTTTTGTTAGGTTGATTCCTAGGTATTTCAGTTTTTTGGATGCTACTGTGAAAAGAATTATTTGCCCTGTTTCTCTCTCAGTGAGTCTATCATTCGTGTAGAGGAAAGCTATTGATTTTTGTGTGTTGACCTTGTAACCAGCTACTTGACTGAATTTGGTTATTAAGTCTAAAAGACTTTTGGTTGAGTTCTTGGGGTCTTCTATATACAGTATCATGTCATCTGCAAATAATGACAATTTGACTTCTTCGCTTCCTGTTTTTATTCCTTTTATGCTTTCTCTTGTCTAATTGCCATGGCTAATTTTCCAAAACTATACTGAACAAGAGTGGTGATAGTGGCCATCCTTGTCTTGTTCCTGATTTTAGTATGAAGGACTTCAGTTTTTGACCATTTAGTATGATATTGGCTGTTGATTTTTCATAGATGGCTTTTATCAGATTTAGGTAGAGACTATCTATTCCAATTTTTTGTAGGGTTTTTATCATAAATGTGTGTTAGCTTTTGTGAAATGCTTTTTCTGCCTCTATGGAAATAATCATATGGTTTTTGTCCTTGGTTCTATTGATATAGTGTATTACATTGATTGATTTCCATAGGTTGAACCATCCCTGCATCCCTGGGATGAATCCCACGTGGTCAGGGTGTGTGATCTTCTTGATGATCTTCTGCATTCTGTTTGCCAGTATCTTATTAAGGATTTTTGCATTTATGTTCATTAGTGAGATTGGCCGATAGTTCTCCTTTTCAGTTGGGGCTTTGTCTGCTTTGGGGATCAAGTTGATGCTTGGTTCTAGGAATGAATTTGGCAGTACTGCTTCCCTTTCAATTTCATTGAAGAGTTTAAACATTAGTTCCTCTCTAAATGTCTTGTAGAATTCAGCAGTGACGCCATCAGGATCTGTGCTTGTCTTAGTTGGTAAGTTTTTAATTATGTTTTCAATTTCCTTGATTGATATTGTGTCATTTAGAATTTTTAGGTCATCGTTGTTCAACTTTGATAATTCACATATATCTAGGAATCTGTCCATTTCTTCTGTGTTTTCCGTCTTACTGGCATATAGGTTCTTGAAGTAGGTATTGGTGATCCACTGGATTTCTGCCACGTCTGTTGCAATTTCACCCTTTTCATTCCCAACTGCATGGATTTGGGCTTTTTCTTTCCTTTTTCTGATAAGGTTGACTAGGGGTTTGTCAATTTTGTTGATTCTTTCAAAGAACCAACTCTTGGCATCATTGATTTTTTGTGTCACGCTCTTAGTCTCCATTTAATTGATTTCTGCTCTGATCTTTATAATTTCCTCCCTTGTATGAATTCTGGGGTTGTCCCGCTCTTCTTTTTCTAGAAGCTTGAGGTTCAGCATCAGGTTGTTTAATTGGGCTCATTCTGTTTTCCTAATATGTGTATTCACTGCTATGAATTTCCCTCATAAGACTGCTTTCCTTGTGTCCCATAGATTCTGAAATGTTATATTGTCACTGTCATTTAATTGAAGAAACTGTCTGATTTCTTCTTAATTTCCTCTGTGACCCATTAGTTATTCAGAAGTGTGTTGTTCCATTTCCATGTGTTTATGAAACTTTTTGTGATTTCTTTTACTATGGATCTCCAATTTCATCGCACTCTGGTCTGATAATATACAGGGGATAACTTCAATTCCTTTGCACTTACTTGAACATGTTCTATGAGCGAGTATGTGGTCTATTTTGGAGAATGACCTGTGTGCAGCTGAAAAGAATGTGTATTCTGATTTTGTGGGGTGAACACTCTGTATACATCTGTTAAGTTCATTTGTTCAAGAGTTCAACTGAGTTCTAGTATTTCATTACTTATTTTTTGTCTTGCTGATCTATTTGTGACAGTGGGATATTGAGGTCCCTCACTACTATTGTATTAATGCATATATAACTTTTCATGTCCGTTAGTATTTGTTTTATATTTTGGGGCTCATTAGAGTTTGGTGCATAGAAATTTATGATTGTTGTCTCTTCCTGTTGGATTGTTCCCTTTACAATGATGTATGTCCTTCTTCGTCTCTCTTAATCAGTGTTGGTTTGAAATCTACTTGATCTTCAAAGAGGATAGCTACTCCTGCTTTTTTTCAGGTTCCCATCAAATGGAGTACTGTTTTCCACCCTTTAACTTTCATTCTATGAGTTTCATTTTGAAGTAAGTGTGGTTCTTGTATGCAGCATATTGTTGGATTTTGCTTCTTGACTCATTCTGCCAGTTTATTTATTTTGATTGGTGAATTGAGACCATTAACATTGATGGTTATAACTGATACGTATTGACTTATCATTGTCATGACTTTTTCTTTTTGTTAGATTCTCCCCCTTTACATGTAATTTCTTGTTGTGCCCAATGGGTTCATTCTGCTGTACTTCCTGGGGTTGTGAGACTCATTGTCTGTTCCTAGGATATTGTCTAAAATTTTTTGGAGTGCTGGTTTGGTATTCATGAGGTTCCTAAGGAGGTCTTTGTCATGAAAGTTTCTTATTTCTCCTTCAATTTTGAATGATATTTTTGCAGCATACATCAATCTGGGTTGGAGGGTGTTTTCCTTTAGGGCTTGAAATATGTCACTCCAAGCTCTTCTTGCCTTGAGGGTTTGTGTTGAGAAGTCTGCTGTGATTCTGATGGCCTTTCCTTTGTAAGTGATTTGTTTCTTTTCTCCAACTGCTTGTAGAACTTTGTTCCTTTGTTGGGTTTCTGGAATCTTAACAATTATATGCCTATGTGTAGATTTTTTTGATCAAGGCTATTTGGAGTCCTATATGCCTCAATTATCTGTATGTCAAGCTCTTTTCCCCTGCTTGGGAAGTTTTCTGCCATTACTTCAGTGAACAGATTTTTTTATGTCATCTACACTCTCTCCTGTTTCTTTGTTGACTCCAATCTGTCTTATGTTATTCTTCTTTGCATCGTCTAGCAGCTGCTGGATTGATTTGTCATGGTCCCTTTCATTTTTGCAGCAATTTTTATTCTCCTGGTCACTAATTGCAATCTTATCTTCTATATCTGAAATTCTGTCCTCGCATTGGCTCATTCTCCTGTATAGACTTTCAATGGAGTTTTTGAGCTCCTGGAAATCTGTTTGCATCTGTTTTACCGATTTCACTTGTTTCTCATGTTGAGATTCCATCACGTTCCTCAGCTCCTCTCTAGATTTATTAATCATGTTTTGCACTACTAGCATAGTCTCTGCTGTTATCCGAGATATTATTTCTGATTTCATTTTTTCCTGATCCTCTTTTGTTGCCAGTTCAGGAAGTCCAGGTGGTTGAGTATCAGAGTGTTCCATTTCATTTTCCTTTGGGGTTACTGTAGGTGATATGGAAGTTTGGTTTTGAGACTTGTTTACATGTCTTCTCTTTTGGACGGGGGGCGGTTGCTGTTGGTGCCTCCGCAGCTCAGCTCCTCTGAGCTGGTAGGAGTGGAACGGCAGCCTGGAAGCCCCTTCCTCTGGGTTCAGAGCAGTGAAATGGAGGCCCAGAAGCCCCTACTTCTGGCCTGGGAGTGGTGGAACCTCTATAAACTTCTAATGGAGTTAATGTTAAGAAAAATATAGTATTACATTTAAATAGGAGCAAAAAGTATAGGAGATCTACTGTACAGCATCGTGACTTTAGTGACCTCATATTTTACTCTTGAAAAAAGTTGAATGTATGGTGTGTTTTCATTCTCAAAATGATAAATAGATGAGGTTTCTATGGTGATTAGATACACTTAACCATTCCAGCATATATAAATATATATATTACAAAATATGTTGTATATGATAAATACATTCAAATTTATCTGTCAATTTAAAAATTCTAAAGACAATCATAATAATAGCAACTAACCTTTATTGATCACTTATCCTATGCTGCCTAGATTTCATATTGTTGAAATATTCTATAGGCTAATTCCATTTAACTATAAGTCTCATTGAAGAAATATATGTGCTGGATAATCAGTGAGGCTCTGTATTTTTGGTTTTGGTAGTATGAGGATTTTCAACATGAAAATTTACTTTGAATCTGATACATTTTACCCTAAAAATATGGTATATTTTTATTGCTTGACTACCTTACTTATTGATTGAAAAATTAATGTTATAGCAATTGTCTACCATGTTTAAAACAAAACCTAGAATATGCCTTCCTACATATAAATTCAATTAAGGAACATTAGAAGCAATTTTTATAACTCTGGGAACATTTTCCATATTTGTCCATGCACTTTTCAAATAACTAAATAGGGAGATATGTAAACAGTTACTAAGGAAACTAGCCACATGATATAATAGCACTTAAAATTTAAGTTAACCTTCCTTAGCCTTGGGTATCTGTTGCTTCTTCAGTTCATATGGGGTTCCCAAGGAAAAAGAAAAATGTCATTTCAGGAGAAAGAAGCCTGAAAAACTATTTCTTCCTTTATGAACCACAGCCTCCCAAAGGAAATCACATCCAGATCGACATCTTTTCTTCATTCCTAGGGTCCTATTGGTGTACTTACTAAAAGGTAGTTTCATTTGGATCTGCATTTTCATTATTAACTTTCCCTTCAATTGTTATCGTATTATATGAATGTGCCATCTTTGTTTTACTACAACTATTCTTTTTTTTTGGTACCAGGGATTGAACTCAGGACCTTGTGCTTGCCAGGAAGGCACGACGCCACTGAGCTACATCCCCAGCCCTAACAAATTGGATCATATCAAATCAAAAAGCTTCTGCAAAACAGAAGAAATCACCAATAGAGTAACAAAAAAACCCTACAGAATAGGAAAAATTTGCCAACTGTATCTCAGACAGAGGAGTAATATCTAGAATATATACAGAAATCAAAAAATTAACCCCCCAAAATGAAAGGCTCAATCAAAAAATTGGCCAATAAAACATAAAGAAATGTTCAACATAGCTAGCCATTAGAGAAATGTAAATTAAAACAACACTGGAATTTCATCTTACTCCAAAAAGAAAGGCCATCATCAAGACACCAAATAATTACAAATGCTAATATAACTGCAGGGAAAAAGGAACTCTTCTATATTGTTTTTGGGTATGTAAACTAGTGCAACTACTATGGAAATTAATGTGGAGATTTCTCAAAAAACTAAAACTACAAATTCCATTTGACCTAGCTATTTTACTTTTTCATATCTTTCCCAAAGAGTTAAAGACATCATATTACAGTGCTGCATGCTTACCCATGTTTATAGCAACACAATTCATAATAGCTAAATATTGGAAGCATCCCATATGTCCATCAACACATGGATAGATAAAGAAAAAGTGTTGTTTACACACAATAGAGTGTAAAGAAATATAAATTTGAGTTACGCTTAGGAAAGTAGATCCACCTTGAGATCATAATTTGAAACGCAATATCTCAGGCACACAAGCTTAAATATTGCATAGATTCTCTTATATGGGAAACGCAAAATACAAATAAAGAGCAACATAGAAGATAGATAACAGAAAGTAGGAAGACAGATCCTTCTCAAAGGGGAAAGATATCAAGAAATGGAGGAAGAGAGAATGTAGGTGAGGGAAAGGGAATGAAAAAAGGATTTAAGATGTTTTATATTCATGTACCAACTCTGCAGGAGGAATGTAAACATTACATACTGAAAACATATCCTAATAAAAAAGAAAATGCAATTTTGATTATGTCACTCCCTGACTTATAACTTTCCAAGAGATCTGACTGCTTTTCAAAATAAAGTCAAAATTGCTTAGCCCTCTCTAACCCCAACCCTGTCTATCTCACTGTTTCTTTCGTCCAACATTCATTTCTTCTAAATGTATACTTCTGAATCATTGAATTGCTAGCTCTTAAATTATATATTGCTTTGTACTTGTCTGGAAACCTGTCTTTCTCCTCCAAACTGGGAACTAAAAGCCATGAATGTTGCTTCCCTCATATATGTACTTAAAGCACTTAATACAGCACCTGGGATAGAGTAATTCTGAATTACAAATTATTTAATAAACCAATACAAGAATGAAGAAATTTTTGGTTTTCACAAGGCTTAGTTTTTTTATTTCGTAGAGTATGTTAATAAAATTACTTAAATCCAGGTGAGATTCTCCAAATAACTAGTTGACATCTCATTCTAACTACCAGTACTTGATATGTATGAAATTATGGGCAGGCTACTATATTCTTTCACAGTAGAGCCTGTTTCTTTTTCCTATCTTTAATAAATGTAAAACCTTTTGCACTTGTCTTGGCCAATTCTTTTTTCAGAACAGAAAGAATCTAGAAACTAACCCTATAAGGGGACCTCAGCATCCCACAACCCAATAACATATTATGGTGAAGCCAGCCTGGAGCAGGTAAGGCCATTTGGGGCATGTTTCTCTCTCTCTCTTTAAAATATATGAACTCAAGCCAAGACACACTGGTGTAGTTTTTTTTTTTTTCCTTTCTCTCCCTCTAGAAAATCTCTAATCCCCTTTTTATCCCTTCTCTTCCCACAACAGGCTTTCATCTGTCACAGGGCTCAAATCCTTTTGGGTTATCAGGGAGATATAAGGAACATGAGGGTGGTAAAAATTAATGAAAACTAGGGAACTCAGGAAGGTTTTTAATGATGCCAGGAATAGTTTTCTAGTGTGTCCCATCATATGGGAGCGGCTAGGAGAAATTCATGGCCTCTGTGTTTTTCCCAACCAGTAAGAATCCCAGAGGTCCACCTCAAGTTTCTCTCCCTTATTCTTTATTCTCTTTCCTGTTTTAGTCACTCCTTGTATCTGCCCCTGAAGAGCAGCCAGAAAGCCTGTTATTAACACAGTCGCAAAATAGATCATCAGGTTTCATGTTTGTGACCTAGGGTTTAACATGCTTTTTTCTCCTCACATTTCTGTTCTCTAAGATACTTTGCTCAGTTTTCTGACTCTTCTGGGAAAAACAGGTATTGGTAACATTGTCTCCTGCTCAAAAAGCTAGCCACTTTTTATGCTCAAAGTCTCATTTGTGCTTCTCACCTAGATGGTGTTTTAACTCTGGGTATTATTAGTGAGTTGTTTTTTCAGGGCCTTGTTACATACCAGTCTACCTTTCCACCATGATAGGCATTTTGGTTCAACATATGAATTAGTTGCATGGGTTGGTCATTTTGGTTTATCACATGAATTGGCCATTTTGTTTAATCACATGGGTTGGCCATTTTAGTTCATGTTGTGGATCAGCCACATGGATTGAGCCATGTTTGGCTGCCATTTTGTTGGTTATGTGAATCTGTCACCCATGCATGTTTAGCATTTCCTTTTGCTTTCTTCTTTCAATTTGCCACATGGTCACCAGGAAATCTCACCCTTGTAGACAAAAGGTAAGCATCTTGATTTGAGGGAATGTATGGGCCTCCACCCCTTTTCTCTTTTCAATGGGGTTAGCGCCTCTCCTTGTTTCTTCTAATAGAAATTCATGTAAAAATTTTAAAAATATATGTCTGAAGGCCAGTAAAGCTCAAATCAAATGGTTTTGTGTATACAAAAGTAGAGCCATCCTTGTTCTTTGAACTCCTTACAGTTTTTTTTTTTGAAGAGGTTTCTATTTCCATTGCCTTAAACAACATAAACTAGAGAATGGGTACAGGATGGCAGTTTATGATACTCTGCATAAAGAAGGTGGAATGAAATCCCTTATGTTCAAGATTTTATGGCTCTTTATCTCTGGAAAGGCCCAAGAGCTGCAGTTCTTTTTTATTCTTTTTTGATTGTTTCATTAGTTTTTTTTTTTAGTAGTATATGTTGACCATACATAAAGATCATATTCGTCATAGGGAATTTGTATCTCTACACAATATATCTTAATTCTTTTATTTTTATCTATTCTCCTCCCCTTCCTTCAACCTTCATCCTCTCCTGATTTACAAAAGCTTTGTTTCCATTTTTTCCTTTCATTCTTTTTTTTTAAATTCCCTTTCCCTTCCTTCACTTCTTCCTCCCCCTCCCTTGTTCCCCATCCTATTTGAACATGTACTTCCTATTTCCCAATATCTATCTTATGTTTTGTCTGTTATTTACCCTTTGGGTTTCACACACAAGAGAAACAATATGATATTTAAACTTTTGTGACTGAGTTATTTCACTTAAAATTATGGTCTTAAGGTAGATCCATTCATCTAAAAAGTCTCATGTTTATCCTTCTTTATGGTAGAGCAGTACCCCATTCTATATAAAAATCACAATTTCTTTATCCATTAATCCATTGATAGGCATATGGGCTGTTTCCAAGATTCAGCTAATATAAATTATGCGGCTATAAATATGGGTATTCCTTATCGCTGTGGTATGATGACTTTAACTCTTTCAGGAAGATATCTAGAAAGGAAATAGCTGGGTCAAATAGAACTTCTAGTTTCAGTTTTTTGAGGTATCTCCATATTTATTTCCATAGTGGATGTACCAATTTATATTTCCACCAACAATGGAGAAGGGCTCCTTTTTCCCTACAGCCTCATTAGCATTTGTTATTGGTTTATTTATTTTTAATAGCATTCTTTCTGGAGTGAGATGGATCTCAGTGTAGTTTTAATTTGCATATCACAAATGACCAGTGATTTTGAACATTTTTTCATATATTTATTTGCTGTTTGTACTTCTTCATCTGAAAACTCTCTATGCATTTCAGATGTACATTTTTGAATTGGGTCTTTAAATCTGGGAGGGTATGATTTTTTTGAGTTCTCCATATATTCTTGATATTAGTCCTTTGTATGAGGAGTAGCTGGATAAAAATTTTTTCCCATTCTGCAGATTGTCTTTTCACTCTGTTAATGGTTTCTTTTGTTGAGTGTGCTTGGAGTTATCTTTGTATCTTTTATTCTGTTCCATTGATCCTTGAGTATTTTTTCCAGTATCATGCTGTTTTTATCATGGTAGCTTTGTAGTGTAACTCCAAATCAGGGATTGCGATGCTCCCTGCCTTGCCCTTGTTGCCCAGAATTGCTTTTGCTATTCTAGGTCTCCTCAGGTTCCATATGAATTTTAGGGTTGTTTTCTCTAGTTCTGTGAGGTATGTTATTGGTATTTTGATTGTGCTTGCATTTAATCTGTATAGTAGTTTTGGATGTATGGCCATTTTCATTATATTGGTTTTTCCTATCCAAGAACAGAGGATATCTTTCCATTTTCTAATACCCTCTTCAATCTCCTTTTTCAGATTACTAAAGTTTTCAATGTAAAGGTCTTTCACTCCTTTGTCAGATTTATTTCTAAGTATTTTACTTTTCTTGATAGTATTGTGAAAGGTGTTGCTTCCCTATTTTCTCTTTCAATGAATTTGTTATTCAGGTACAGGAATGCTACTGATTTTTGAATGTTGACTTTGTATCCTGCTACACTGCCAAGTTTGCTTATTCAATCTAGGAGTTTTTGGTGGAGTTTTGGGAATCTTCTATGCAGAGTTTGTCTCAAAATAAAAAAGGTTAACTGGAAAATTTGCTTTAGATAGAAAAAATAGTAAAGGAAGTTGCAAGACAAAGACACTGTAGTGCTTAGCTTTATCCTTCAAGAAATAAAATCTTCTCAGGCAGCTGACCACAAGGAAACATTGTTAGTTTTCTGGGTAGGACAAGCCAGGCTTTCTGATATATGAATGATATAAAATATTTATCATTTTTCTGTCCTTTAGAGGTTATGAGTACATGCTTCTGAGACTGAGAAAACTTGAACCACTAGAATACAGAAGGAGGAATGAACCAAAAATTATGACATAAAAAATCTTTTTTGATTTGTTTGAAGAAGTTTAAAAATCTCTCTCTTTTACTAATCCTAAGGTATTTTGGATCCTATGTAACTAATAAAAATAAATTTTACTTTTATTTAGAGATTGTTTGAAAATTGCAAAATCCACACAGAAATCAATTAAATTTGGTGCTGTGACTTTTGTTAAAATAATGTCAATTTTAAAGGTATTTGAAATGCATTACCTAGTTGGAGCAAGTTATTAACCATTTTTGCATTTTGTTCTCCATGTTTGGTCAAAAAAGCGACTCATTATGAGAAAACTATGAAGAGAAAAAATAAATAAGTCAAGTTCAGAAAACATATATCCAGCTATTGAATCAATATTTTACTTCAACCACTCAGTAAACAATTTACAGTGAAAGAAAAAGTCTTGTTATTTGTCCTTTTTATAAAAACTTATGTTAAATAGTATTACAGTGGGTATAATTTTGAAAAAAGGTCAAGTGTTTTTGAAGTTCATCCATAAAAATGTAACAGTTTTCTGACTTTGGATTCACTCTCTCAAATGATAGGAAATAAAACCCCAGTACAACATGCTGGTCTGTTAAGATGGTCCAGTTTTCACTCACACACACACGATCATTAAATTTCCTTTGTGTAATTTTAACTCTTTAGGTTATAACTATTCAGAACAAGGATCCAAGTATGAAAATACTTTTATTTGATGGCTTCAGCTATTCCCTATCAACTATAGGTAAGTATCATATAAAAATGATCTTAGCTGTTTTTGAGAATTATGATAGTCTAGTTGCTTAAATCTATTAATGTCTTATTATATAAGAAATTACCTTAAAATTAGTGCCTTAAATTAACAAATATTTATTATTTCAGTTTCTCTGTCAGGAATTTTTGAATGCCTTAGCTGGATGGTCTGGCTCAGTATCTCTCAGGATGCTAAAATCAACAAGTTAGCTGAGGTTATACTCATCTAAAATCTTGACTGGGGCTTTAGGATTCTCTTGAAGATGGATCACTTACATAGTTGTTAGCAGAAGGCCTCGGTTTCTTGCCATGGTAGATTTCTCCATAAGCTATTTGAATGTCCCTAGGACATGGCCACTAACTCCTCTGAGCGTGAGCATTCTAGAGTGAAGAAGTCGTAGTACCTTTTATGCTCTAGTCTCCAAGGTGACACACCATTTCCTGTACTTCATGTATTAAAAGAGTTAATAAGGCTAGCAGAAACTTTAAAGCAGTTTTATGGTGAACTTTCTAAAGCTTTTAACGATACAAACAGCCCACTTTGGCATGCTTGTCATAACTTCACCAACACTGCTCGAAGGGAAAAAAAAATTAGTCTCCAACTCTTAAAGAGAGGGGTTTGAAAGAAATTGGGGACAATTTTAAAAAGTACCATCATGGCCAACTCCAGTTTATACTAATTAACTTTTCTTATGCTCAGTTGATAAAATTCACAATAGTCAACATCAGATATCAGTAACACAGAATTCAATTCATCAGCACAAAGTTCAGTGTCACTCTAAGAATGAAAAGTACGATGACTGAAAAACTTGGAATTTCATAAGTGAAGCTTTTGAGAGCTCTGCATAAGGTGTAGAATCACTGGATAAAGAGATGGCATGTATACAGTATCTACACTAACTAGCATGGGAGTTTCATAAGCATCATAGCAAGATCTTTTGATGTACATGCAATAAAAACACATGAGGGCAATGAAATGTTTGTCATTGGCTCTGGTAGAAGACAAAGGGTATAGCAGGACAATCAGAGGATAAAAGAAATGAGAGAGAAACAATCAAGATATTGGAGATTTTGGTAAGGTAGGGAAGGTTTATGCAAATAACAGTAAAAAATATGCTTTAGATTTCATAGTGTATTTAGACAACTAGCTAGTAATGTAATCATTTCTTTATACCGCTGCCTTTTTTAAAACAATGGAATGAATCTAATTAAATATCGTAAATGCTACTATGTCATAAAGGGTAAAATGTATTTTCAAAGTCCTTATCTTTACTAAAGTAATGAAATAAAAATGAAAAATAGGCACTGATGCTTATGGATCACTTTTTAACTACTTTTAGAGGGAATTTGCTTTCAGCAACTCAAGTTTCAAATGGAAAGAAAAGAAAGAAGAATGTCTTTCTAATTTTTTCTCTTTTGAGAGTGGTAAGCTGCTCAATGTATCAGCTGGTAGAAATTAGATAGCTGAAAGTTATTATGTAATTACAGGATTTAGGGTTCTCAGAACTACCTATATTGTATCTCTTAGCGGCAGTAAAGACTTGGAAGATCCCTTCACCAACATGAATTATGCCAGGTACTATTAGTGTACACCTGTTGTCCCAGCTACTTGAGAGGCTGTGGCAGAAAGATTGCAAGGTTGAACCTAGCCTCGATATCTTAATGAGACCATGTTTCAAAATAAAAACTTAAAATTTAAAAAGGCTGGGGGAGGGCAGGGGATTTAGCTCAGTGGTTTCACCGCCTGCTGGGCAAGAGCAAGGACCCGAGTTCGATCCCCCGTACCAAAAAAAAAAATTTAAAAAGGCTGGGGGTGTAGCTCAGAGGTAGAGTGCTTGTGTAGCATGCACAAGACCCTGGGTTGAATATTCAATACCAAACAAAAAGCAAAAATAAAACATGAAGTATTTCTCAGGTTGAATTTTTCATGCAAAATGATATTTTCTTTTTTTGAAAATAGAAATACACTTTATAGAATATGGGGACATGAACGCCAATAATATATTCCACACGTGACAGAATCATTCTGTTGGTTCATTCTATTTGGCAGTTATGAGCCATTTCAGTCTCATTGTACACAGGCTGCTACGGCCACCAACACTAGCATTTTGAAGTAGCAACATTTCACCAGTGTCTTAGTTACTTTTCTCATCCCTGAGACAAAATACTCAACATCTACAAGTTACAAAAAAGAAAGGTTTATTTAGCTACCAGTTTGTAGTAGTTTCAGTCCATTATTGGCTGGCTCCAAGGCAGGGCAGCATGACACAGGGGTGTGGCAGAAGAGAAATAGTACATGGCAGGGCAAAGAGGAAGCAACAAAGCAGAAACAGCAAGCAGCAAGTGGTGAGCCTGCCTTCTTTCTGTTCATTTGTATTCCATCCAGGCTGCCAGCCTTTTGGGTGGTGTCACCCACACCCAAGGTGAGCCTTCCCATTATAGACATTCAGAACTATGCTAAATCAATCAGAGGATTACTTCAGTACCACATACTCTTAATCCTAGTATCATACTCCCTAGATCGAGCCAGTTCCATAAAGCCCCACCTATGAGTGCATGGGGCTTTAGGGGGACATCAAGATGCAAGCCCTAACAACCAGCATATTAATCATACTTGGGAAACTTGGCTTAAGATAATGTAAATAACCAAGAACTAGAATGGACATTTTTCTTGAATATTTACTCTATACAGTTTTCTTGGAAAAATCTGGGTCTTGGGTATGATTACTATAGTTTAATAGTTCATATAAACTAATAGTATTGTAATTTAAGTGCTATATGGTTAGCTGCATTATAGTAAAATGTACATAATTCCATTCTAGAATGCCATTTTCTTATTTGATGCCTTTAAACATAATGGATCCCCACTTTATAAGGAAAATAAGAATGGTGATGATGATGATAATATTTATTCAAGTCTCTTTATACACCATTACAGGCTGAAATCTCTACTGGGAGTTAGCAGATAAGTGGGATATATCTCTCAAGTTCAGCACATTATATTGCTAAGTGAGGAAGTTATTTACAATATCAAGATAGAGATAGATGAAAAATCAGTTACTACATTATCTGGGAAACCTCAAGAGAACTCTTTATAAATTAATTTGGAACAATTAAATAGAACACTTATACTTCCTACAGTGTTTAAGAGACACATGGAATTTTTTATGTCAAGAGTTGAAACTGGCTGAAAGTATAATTAGGTTTAAGGAAAATTCAGAATAATTTTCTAGATAAGAGACACATAATGTGCTAGTCACATTCCTGCCACTGGGACCAAACACCTGATACTCACAACTTAAAGGAGAAGAGGTTTATTTTGGATCATTGCTTCAGCAGATTCTCCAAGATAGAAAAGTCATGGTAAAAATGCAAAGGAAAGTTGCTCAACTCATGGCAACCAGAAAGCAGAGAGAGAAGGGAGGAGATGGAGAAGAGAATACAGCCCTCTGGCTCATGTCCCCAGTGACCCATCTCTTCTGACCAAGCCACACCTCCTAACAGAATATTCAGCTATAAAGGCATCAATGAATTATTCCACCAATCCAATAATCTTCCAAAATCCCCACCTCTGGACATAAGAGACTTTGAGGGGACATTGTTGATCTAAACCATAACACATAACAAATTCAGTACTGCTAGGAATTAATAGAGATGCCTTTAATTTTTGAAGTTGATATCACTGATAACATCATTCTAACATAGCCATATATCTTCATTTTCTTGTAGAGTAGCATGAGTGTGGTACATGCGTGTGTGCATGCGTGCATGTGTATGTGTTTCAGCATGTGTGTATGAGAGTTGTACTGGTGGTAGTCACAGTTGTAGTCTTATTAATAGGGATGATGGCAGATTTTGTAGGACCTATAAATATTACAAAGAGGGAATGGATCCTATCTGCAAAAGTAAAAAGGAAAGTAAAATTGTTTGCCATCGTTAGGTATATTAATGGACAGTTATAATTACCTACATGTGATCCATGAGTCTGGGACAAGTCAAAAGTAGAACAAAAAAAATTCTGAGGAGTGAGTTTTTGCTTTCTCTAGAACCAAGTATGAGTGTTTTTCTGTACGGTTAATTCCAAGACTGGTGATTTAAAAGCACAGCACACTTAAAAGTCAGGAATCTGTCACATCCTTTGTAAAACCTGTAAACTATACTGTGAAAGGAGAAGAGAGAATCAAAGTACCTCGTGATCAAAAAGTATTGCCATGAAGGCCTGTAGAAACTATTCTACACTTCTAAGCAGGAACCCAAAGACACGATGGGTGAGGTTTTATGGTCTCCACATTGCAACAAAACAAAACAAAGGTAAGATATGAAATAAAAATACTACTGAAATATATGTGTGTGTATAGATATATATGTGTGTGTATGTGTGCAAAAGTGTATGTCTCTCTATATAAATCATATACACACCCCATGGTTTCCCAGAGCACATATAGTGCTTTGTATAAAATATGTGTTCAGTAGGTATGTTTTATCTTTTCTCTGTTGTTGAGTAGCATTAAAACTAATAAACAAATATTTTGTCATATGAGGACTGCTATTAAGGTATGGTGGCTGTTTTCTTTCCATTTGTTTCCCTTCCACTCCATGCAGAAAAACAAAAATCGGGACATAGTTATGAATAACTCACTTTCTTCTCTCTTTACCCTCTAATTGCTGCTCTCATAACAATGAAAAAATTTAAAAATATAAAGAATTCAAGTTAAAAGACACAGGTCAATATTTCAACTCAGATAACAACCTGAAAAATGCAATGATAAAAAAATTACTATCACATATACCAAGTTGATGCCAATGATCTAAATAACAAAATATCACTGTAAGAATGATTAAAGATCAGAAAAGGATAGTGGTAATACTGATACACTTTCTACTGTCTGATTCATGCTATTTAAAGAACCCAGATTATGGCTGAAATATTGAACAGATTCTCTCCATCAAAACTGTTTTCTCATCAGTACTTTGGCATTGAAGTAATATCAATAGTTGTAAAATAGTCTGAATTTCTTTATAACAGTTTTGCAGCCAAACAAATCCATTAGAATATAAGGGCAACATGTTGCCTGGACAATGATATAAGCCCAGCAATCCAAAAGTCACAAAGTAATGTGTAATATAGAAAATAATTTCAGAATTAGAACAAAGTGCTTCTTTTGTAGCTGGATGGGGGTGGTTAGCTCAGTGGCACTGTGCCTGCCTCGAAAGTGCAAGGTCCTGAGTTCAGTCCCTGGTACCAAAAAAAAAAAAAAAAAAAAAAAAAAAAAGAATGCTTCTTTTGTAATTAAAGAAAGTATATATGTATACAGAACAGAATAGGTGGATGAAATGGGATGTGCTATAGTGTGATGGGAGAAATGAGGTGGCCCATGAATAGTACTCACACAAATCAAGATTTGTGCTTAAAATGTGTTTAGGATTCAGGGTGCCTGAATCCTGATTTACTACCTTAAGATAGATACATCCTTGTCTTCTGTACAGAAAAGTGATGCTTGAACACCTCTTAAGAACAGAACTATGGACTAGATAGACCAGAAGTATGATCTAATGTTATTTTCTTCATGTTGAGCTTATAGCAGAAAGAAGCATGCAATTGTGATTCTAATACACCAAATGGAAATGTATCAGCCTGCCTAGCCATATGGAAAAAGATAAGGTCTCAGAACTACATGAAGATTTTACCCCATTTCAATCAATTCTAAAAGTTTGTGAAGCTTTCACATTTTTCTGAGGTATCTTCCCAACCTTGTCCCAGAGTTTGTAAGTCAATGGGCTAGGTGGGCTAGAAAGAAAGGAAGAATTTAAACTGAAGAGTGATCTGTACCTAGGTTTTCAGGACTGTCTAAATTCATTTTATGTCAGCCCAAATTTTGACAAGAGGAAATTAAGTTGTATTTCTTGAGAGCCATAGGGTTATATTCTAAGAAGCAACAGAACAAACTAAAGAGTATATAAATGCCAGAAACATGACCTTGGATGTACCGTTATAATGGACCTTGCTTATTTTCAGAATAACAATGAAAATGTCTTTGTTTGAAAGTAGATTTTGATATATAAACAATGAAGGAGGTCAAGAAGAGAAGACTGAGGCAATTAAAGTATTTAATAAGAAAATATTACTCAAAATATTCAAACAGGACCGCATTTGATAAAGCTTCTAAGCCAAGAATTTTGTAACTTGTTGAGTAATATAGACATGATCTATATTAATGCTGGATATTCAAAATATCAAAGAAAACACCCTTCATGCCACGTTTAAGACTTCACGTTTATCAGAATAAGATAAGAGATCAGAGAAGGTAAAAGAGTAGTAGGATATGAGTCTATGGAATATTGACACTGAGAGGAGATAAATGTCCTAAATGGAAAACTAGCTTTTGTTCCTCTATTTAGGTAGAGGAAAAGTCCTAATTACTCCCTTCTTCTGGACTCCAGAAGTATTGAGAGGAGTTTACAATATTTCACAAAATTCTTTTGGAGTGAGGAGTTCAAAAGTTTTAAACACTAAGTTTTCAACATCACCTCAAAGGACAAAGGATGATTAACTCACAACTAAACTGCTAAATTCCCAAGGCTTGCTTTTGAGATTCCTATGGCTTCTTGTTCACCCCTGGACCACTTTGGGGATGTTTATTACTTGGAGCACTTCAATCCTACAACATAAAGAGAGTGTATGTGTACATGTGTGTGTCTGTGTGTGTGCACACATGTGTGTACATACATTAAGAATCACAATAAGGCCTCAAAATCAGTTTTAAAGAAGACTAATATCCAGCCATCTGACTCACCTTCCCTGCTTCCACGAAATGCATACATAGTTAAAAATACATACATATGCAAAGTACTGCATGGCCTTGGTTCTCTTAAATCAAAGCATTTAAATCTCCAAGAGTGTGGAGTATTTATTTTGGGCAATTATGAAGATACATCTTCGACATAATTTTCATATGAATAATACTTGTTTGAGGGTGAGGAAGGGAACAAAATTTTTCTCATCTTTTCCTAAGTTTTTAGATCATTGTACTTCCAGAAAAAAAAATAACACTGCCGTCTTAGTTATTTTTCTCTCGTTGCTGAAACAAAAACCCCGACACTCAAAGTTAAAGGGGGAAAGATTGTTTTTTGGCTCACAGTTCATAGAGATTTCAATCTATAATCAGCTGGCTCCAAGGCAGGGTGGCACATGGCAGAGAAACACCACAGAAGAGAAAAAACAGGGAGTGCAGAAAGTACCAAAAACAAGGGACCTTAACCGCGCCTTTCTGTCCCTTTTATCCCATCCAGACTACAGGGATTAGGGTGGTACCAAACCAATCAGTCACATGTGGTGATTTAGTAATCACATGCTTTTAATCCCAACATCACACAATCCAGATTCAGCCACCTCTGAAAAAGAAAGCCCCACCTCATTGGAATGAGGCTTTGGGGGACATCTAAACACAAACCCTAACAACTTCTCTATAAATGATTAAAAGAAAAAAATTTTAGCAGAAAACAAAGGATAGAAGAAAGGAAGGAAGGAAGGAATGCACAAAAGAATGAAGAAAAACATAACCACATAGTCTGGGATGCATAAATATTGTTATATTAGATATGGTTTAAGTCCCTTTGCCTGAATTCCTAAACTCACTGAGTCTCAAAAATGATCCATCTTACACACCTGCAAAATACCATTATTGTGCCAAACAATGGGTAGAGATTTTGCTTTTCAGAATCACAAATTATTTCTCTTATCCTGTGTGTCACAATCTCATGCCCTGATTTTATGCCAGATATAAAGAAGAGGGAAATTCAAGTTCCTTTAAAAAAAACAACCCTGAAATCTAAAAGGAAGGTGAGGAGTGGGAGTAGAGTGGAAAGAAAAAGGAGGAAAGGTGACTGAAATTCATTAAAATATATTAATTATATGTGCCAACTTCCCAAAACAAACCCATCACATTGCATCATGTATTAACATGTACTGATAACATATAACAATAATAATAAACAAAAGGAAGTTTTTTGTAGCAACCAAGAAGCTATTATTTCTCAATTTCATACTACACAATAATATTAAGTTGAGTACCATGTTGATATTGTTCCTTTTGGCTTATTTGATATTTGCTTTGTTCATTGACCTTTACTTTATCTTTCTTTACAAATGCACATTTATTTTTGTATTCCTATCTACATACTGAACTGGAGGAGTATTGTCCCTTCTCTTTTATCTTCATAGATCATAGCATCGTACTGGTATACAGTAGATGCCCAACAAATACAGTATTTGTTAGTAAAATGATAATATATCATTGTTACTACAAGATGCAAGTTTATCTAATTCTGATCATCCCTCCTGCTCATCTGCTCATCCTTCCATAGAGTACTATCTTTATTGTGAGCTTACTACGTACTTTACATTGATTGGAGTATAAATATTAGTATAAGGCTCAGCGCTTCTCTTTAAGCATTTACAGTTTAATTGTGGAAATGATATTACGTGAGAGATTATGAAGTAAGATTCAGTGCTTTAATAGATGAGATATACAGCAGATACTGTATTATGAATTTAGAAAAAGGGGTATTACTAGGGTTCAATTGGTTAAAGAATGTCTCCTGGAAGAGAAGCTATTAGATATTAATTCTAAATGATAATGCATAACTCATGGGTCCTTGCAAATACTAAGTGAACTAAGTATTTTGAATGCTTAAATTACCATCTTAAGCATTGTAAGTAAATAGCATCTACAATGACAGTGATGAGAGAAAACTGAGGAGGAGGATTGGGTAGATGGAAAGGCTAGTAAGTTTTATCTAGTAGAAAGCAACCAAACAATGAGTAGAATTTAGGATAAGCACAACATGATGATAATAGTTAAATTAAAATAGAAGACCTATTCTCAGAAATCAAAACAACAAAGAGGAAGGCTCATGAGAAGGATCTTAGTGTCAAGCTAACAAATTGAGTTATTTTTCAATATGCAGGGAGGAGTCATTGATGTTGGATGGGTTCTTGCTACAACTGGATTAATTTATTATTCTTTTCTTTAAGACAAGCAGATTGTGCACCTACATTTCAGCAGCACAACCTAGTACCAAAAAAAAAGAAAGATTCAGGCAAATAAATGATAACTTTAATTTAAAGTTGACTATTAAGACAGTTTATTTTTCTAGCTCTGGATGCTCCCTGCATTAAAATGACTGGATTAAATAGTTATTTTAACAAAGACACATCATACATGGCTTCAAAACATTACACAGTGAAGGTAAAGTGAAAAAGTTATACTGAATTATAATTGTATGGGACAATATTCTTTCATATGGTATCACATTCAAAAATTATAAAATGATAAGCAACTATTAAATTGGTCTAAACCACTCAATGTGCTAAATACTGTGCAAAACCTGCACATGTACTCAGGTCTTTGCAGGTGAGAAAACACAAAACTAAAAGTTGAGAAAATTAACAAAATGGAAAAAGAAAGGGTTGGAGAAGAGAGAAAGGGAAGTGAGGCAGTTATGGTTTGCAATAATCCATGATGATAGAAAAGTCACATAATTTTCATTACTACGAATAACTGAGAAATTGAAATACATTAAATGAAAATATATCCAAAATGCATATTGTAAAATGAGCACATTAGGGGACATGGTACAAATAATATATAAAGATACAGACTTCATAGAAACAAAGAACTAAGAAAATTCTTGAGATATAATTTTGTTCATTTCCCTGATCTTCATACAAAGTTTCAGCTCAACCATCTTAAGACAAGATGGAATCTAATCCTATTTGCAACCAAAATGCAAAACAACAAGTGGTAATTTCACAACCTCTAAAGAAATGCACTCTGATGTTTGACAGCCTTCATTGCAACTAAAGTCTTTTTTAGCCTTTTTTTTCTGCTGTACAGTAGTGTCCTTTCCTGTACCACCACCCTCTCTGCAGATGGGGATTATCTGGTACTAATGATTGTCCTTCAGGTCTGAGAAGATCATTACTAAGTCACTGCTTAGCTTTCTCTTCTATGGGCTGAACAATCTCAATTCCTCCTGGTTTTCTCTTCTTCAGCTTATTTTATTGCTGTTTATCATCTGTGTTCTGGAATAGCTTTATAATAAGAAAAACAATCTTATCTTTTTTTCATGCCAAATAGTTATACAATTAAAACTACAATTTAAAAAAAACCCATAGATCTACCTAGGCTTCTAAGGTCAAGAATATTTTTTAAAAATAGACTATTTTCCTTTTCTCAAAGACAAATGCCAATAGAATATCTTAATCTAAAACATTATTTCACTAGGAAGTTGAGCTGGGCAGAAGAATTATTTCTGGAGTGGACAAAGATCAACCATTTTCCCCTTGTCTTCATGGAATACATTGTATAGTTACATAAAGAGAAAAGTTACTCAAAGTACTACTGATACAGGATGGGGGCAGTTTTATCAATTTACATAGCCTCAGGCAAAGGTTATGTTTCTGAATTCTGAACCCACCTTCCATAGTAACCTTCTTTAGTAACCCAAATATAAGGAATTACAGAAGGAAAATCCAAGGTCATTAAATAATAAAGTAACATTTTTTTCAAAACATAAGGGACAAAGATTGTCAAAAGATTGGAAGGTCATAACAAGTTTTATAAATACCTGATCTATAAAATGTATTAATCCAATTTTGAACTGCTACTGCAACACTGCAATTCAGATGAAAGCATTATGTATTGCTTCTAAGGCAATGTAATTTATCACCGTAATTTTATATTGTTATTTATGAAATATTGATAATTTGTCTCTTCACTTTTAACCTGGGCCCCTGGGTACCTGATATAATCTAAGTCCTGTACTAAAGAGGTTAAAATTATAGTTTGAATCCACGTGAGCTTTTTAGCTCCATTCCAATATTTGTGCACTGGAAATCTCATGAATCTCTACTATGGACCAGGCTGTATGCAAATGTGCTATTGTTTACAGAAGAGATTGAAAAGAAATTAAATCCAGGGTAAAATCCCATCTTTAAGAAGAGCAGGGTAGTATCATTATCTCCATAATGAGAAGATTTGTAGAAAATGTTACACTTTTCAATAAATAGCCAGTATCTTCACAATGGCCCACCAGCCTGATTTGGTAAAAAAGATGATTAATATAAGTCTCAATAGCATTAATCACAACACACACACAAACAAATTCATGAAAACACATGAAGAACTTTGGCCTTACCCCCAACAGAATCATAACTGGAATATAACTACCCTGTCCAAGTGTAATTGCCCACAATTACAATGAGGGTGTGTCTCCATATGTCTCTATAAACCAGTGGCTCTCAAGAATGGATAAATTTGACAATGTCTAGAGTCATTTTTGGTTATCACAATGGAGATGGTGGTGCCACTGACATTCTATGAATTGAGGCCGAGGATATTGCTAAACACCCTGTAACACACATAACAGACTTCTACCATAAAGAATTATCCAGCTTCAAACATTAAAGAATATAACCCATAACGAATGTAATCATTATTTACTGCAAACATGTACTAATAAAAATAATAATAGTTTTAAAAGAGAAATCCTGGCCCAGCCTAAAGAGTGCTCCCTGACCGACATGGCTGTGTAGGGAAAGACACCTTTTGTCGGCCTTGATGTCATCATCTGCCTTGCTTGGGAAACTGGCCTTCCAATTTGCTGATGATTCACTGTAGTACCTTTCTCCCCCTCCTCACTTTCTGAATGATGAGAAAGCCTGAGAAGACTTGAGATACATTTCCCTTTTCCTTGGGGAGACAGTGAAAACTTGTACCCCAAATGACCGCATACTTCCTGTTGCATATTCTTTAATCTCAAGTCATGTGAGAAATTTCAGAGTAAGCACATGCCTTTTTCCTTCAGAGATGAAAGGAATGCATTTAGTTCACAGAGGTCCAAGTTTCTCTGCTCAAATCCACGAACATTGCCATTTGCATCTACAGGAAGACTTCCTACACTCTCCAACATTGGTTTCTATCTCTCTGTAGCTTCTGTATGTATCCAACTCAAGTATGCTGGGAAGTTATCTGCATTGTAATGTAAGACTGACTGATATATTTTCAAGTTCTTATTAACATTTATTCAGTATTGAAAGCAATATGTACCAACAAATTTCTAGTTAACTGAGAGTCATTAGAGCTATAACAGAATCACTGTTTTTATCAAGGAGTTGGAAAGAAACGAAATATACTAAACACTAAAACTGCAGTAGACATCATTTTATCTTTACTTGATAATTTAAATGGCTGATTAGGATCTTTTATTGACTTAGGGTCATTGTTAGAATCTTCTCTCTCTGTCAAGTTTTGCTTGACTGATGCTGGGTAAAGGAACCAGTTCAATTAAAGAATTCTGGGTAACAGAATTAGGTCCTGAATTAGTATGATTGACTGGGAAATGGGGTAGAGATGACTTTGTTGGGTAAATCTGGTGCCTATATCTTGACACATTTTTTTATAAATTCAGAAACACATAAAACATGGAGAGCAGAGAGCTAAAAGTGGTGTGGCAGTCACAGTTACACATATAGTGTATCTCTCAATTATACTTTCCCACTACCATCTACCAATTACTCAGGAAATGGTAATTTAGCAATCTAAAAAGACTCTAACCCATGCTTAAATAGCCTGTTGCTTTGCTTCATCCAATATTGCCACTAGGTATATGGTATTCTTCTTTGACCTAAGCCTTGGGCTGTAAGCCAACACTGGCATTTGGGGGTTTACTGAACTGGAAATTTTGCTCTAGTATTCCTGACTTGACCCTTTCAGGGGTTTCACAAGAATTCTCCACACTCAGTAAAGTACACAAACTTGGTGAACAGCTTAGATACACCTTTTGCCCAGGAAACTATCGCAGTTTTGTTTTATTGCCTTGGAAAAAAGAAAACAGTATAATAGCTCTGTGTCAAGAATGCTGAATACCTAATGGCTTCCCCCTCAGTACAGCACTCTACCATGTCATAAAGATGCAGCTTTGAGAGTATCAGAATCTATCGCCTCATCTTGCTTTCTTTTTATAGATTACTTTGCTCTGTAGTTTTTCTGAAGTAGCACAGACCAGGTAAAATTAATGAGGAGAGTTAAATATAGCCATAACTCTAATTTTGGTGATTGACTTGGATCTTAGAACTTGAACTTTACTTCCTTGCTCTCCATTACTTTATCTTTATTTGTAAAAAATTATTATCTTCTACTAGTCTGAGGCAATCTGGGCAAAGAAAGCCACACATGTTCATAGAACTTTGAGCCATGGACAGATTTTCCAGAGTTTCTGAACCTTTCCCATTGCCAGCACTTCCATCAGAAATCAGCATGCACAATTATGAGCACTAGAAAAAGTCCTGATTTTATTTTGCAGAATATCTATATTTTTCTTAATGAAAAACTCCATCATTTATTTTAAAAGCTTCTTTATAAGATCTACCATAATAGGAAAGTTATTTTCTCATTAATATAAATAAAAGCATCAAATGCTTACCATACTATAGGGATTTTGCCCAAATTATGATGATTCTTCCCAAGGTAGTATTATAAACCTCATTTTATAGATATAACAACAACCTCAGAGACCTTGAGACACATTTTTTCTTTTATTTAACTATATCTTTTTTCTTTTCAGGGCTACTGAATCATTGGTTTGCTTATCAGGTCTAATTTGTGACCAAGCCATATTGACAAGTTAGCCAACAGAGTTGTGAGATGTGTTGATTCAAGTCCCCTGAAAAGTAGATCCCATAGCAGGATCAGATATGCAAGAGACTTACTAGGGGTATCAGAGAGATAAAATGGGAGGGAGACAAGGAAATCTGGGATTGTGATATAATTGAGGCTTTTGTGGAGGAGAGGAATGGAAAGAGGGTTAGTTAGTAGGAGTCTTAAACTGTAGAGCAATTCTAAGTTTTGGCAAAGCCAATGGGGAGACCTAGAGGAAAATTACTCATCAGTTTCTGTCCATCTCCTAGGCATGGCATACTGTACTGTCCTTGCCACACTCAATCATTGCCTGGGATAAGCCTGTGAGAAATGTGGCTCCTAATGCAGTTGGAGAATCAGAGCTAGCATCCGGGGTTGTCAGTCAATTTACTTCTCCCATCAGGACAACTGAGAGGCAGCTTTTCTTGTGTCCATAGGGACATAGACTGCACTACTTTCAGGGGGACTTTGGCCTAATTAGGAAAATCCAGTTATCTACTTTATATTACCCAAACTCTTTTGAGAATATGGGACTTTCCTTATTGGATTTTGTATCTTTCACAGCACCTGATTAGGCACAAAATAGATGTTCTGTGATTGATATTGATTCAATATTACTTGGCCAGCAGCAATCTTCTGCAAAGTAATGTAAATGATGTGATGACATTTTATAAAAACAGATAATTTCCTTAAGGGAGTCCTAAAATGCCAGGCCTTAAAAAGTAAAGTTGACAAATATAGCTAATTATAATTACAATCATTAAGAATAATTATAATCTTTCACCCTTCTCACCCTCCTTACTCTTTTTTTTTTCTTTTTTTGGTACCAGGGATTGAATTCGGGTCCTTGTGCTTGCGCAGCAGGCAATGAAACCACTGAGCTAAATCCCCAGCCCTTCATCCTTACTCTTTATAAAAGGAAATGCCTCAGGACTTGAACTATAGGACAAAGTATCACAAAATCACTGATGAGACCAATACACATATGTACACACACCATTCCACACATTGCTGTCAAGTACTTTCAACTTTGTGTCATGCAGTCAAGTTAAAAATAACTCTGAACACACAGAAGAGGTTTCTTTAATCGCACGCTCACCACTAAAACCAGGAGAGTTTAGAAAGTTTCCTGGATACTCACCATGGAATCAGATCTATATAATGAGCAGGGTAAGAGAAAAAACAGGAAAAAAGAAGGAAACAGGAAAAAAAGAGTGAAGCAAGACATCTGGGAGGGTTAAAGTAAAGAAGGGTAAGGGAGAGAACACAAGAGGAGAGAAAATAATAAAATTGAACCTATGCTAGAGATAGTAACACATCAGTACTACTGCAAGTGATGGGATGGGCTAAAACCACAGATTACTAATGCCAATGACTGCAGACATAAGAGCTCTGTGGTTGAGGCAATTAACTTGAATAAACACAACCATATTATTAGCCACCATGTGTTGAATACTCATTATATGCTAGGCATTGTTAAAAGCACTTTACCTGAGTTACTAAAAAAATATTTTACTAAAGCTCTGGGAAGTGACTACTAATATCCTCTTTTTCACATGAAGCAACTACTTTGAGAAAAGTCATACAACTAATACATGGCAGAACCCAAATGGGAACTCAGTTCTATCAGTTGCACTTACCAACTATACTATTTTGTTCCCTTACCTATCAAGACTATTCACATTACCTATTTACAATATTGCCTGAGCACATTTTGAGACTTTAGATCTATAGCTAAGATTAGACATGGTGCTTGCTTATCAAAGATCACATATTTTACCATGTCATTAGAGAAAGTACACTCAAACCCTCAACACAAACACAAGAATGAAATGGACTGTAGTAATCAAAACATGACAAAAGCATATTGAGAGAAGAACGTTGTTATGGCTGTAGGAGACTAGATTAGGTCCATCATTAAAAAAAAAAGCTTCCTAAGGATGTGGCAACTTTGAGCTCCACAATCAATGAGAGAAGAAAATAGGAAATGATTGGGTTTTTAGGACAGGAATTTGCCATCATTTTATGAGAATAAATGATACAGGACTTACTGTATGACTGCCTGGAAAAAGAATGCTGAAAACTCTGACATCAAGCCTGAGTACTTGTTTTTGAAATAAGAAGCATGATAGAAAAGCTTGTTTGTATTTATATCAATGTACCATAAAATAACATTGTCAATTTGAGCCAGATGCAGCATGTTCAGAAAGTGTTGCCACTGGGAAGGATCAAATTATCAGCACAAATGGCACCCTTTTGAGTAGTGTCAGCTAGGATGCTACAGACTGAACATAAAAGGTGGCAGAATGACAGTACTGACCAAGAGTTTGTCCAGCTGCTGACACCATAAAACTTTGACCAGCTATGAAATGTTTTCCTAACCAGAGTAGGTAAAATTCTGGAATCATCAACTTTAGTCCAATTTTCTTACAAAGAAGTAAAGAGCCAGAAGTGTGACCCTTGCATAACACACATTTGACATGTTTTCTATCAGTCTATGATACTGTTTCTGTCTCTGTATTCAGGCCTTTACATGAATCTGGATTATGTCTGTAATATGCTAAAGGGAGCAATGCAAAAGTCCCATTAGTTCAGGAGACAACATTCTGCCTCAGGTCTTTGCCCTCCTATTCTCCTATTTCTTTATCTCCACCAGATCTCCTTTTTTCTGACTTTCAGACTCTAATGCCTCTAAATTTTACCTGCTACTGCTTGCCTTAGACCCTCTTTGTTTTGACAACCTATTCAATTTTGTTTCTCTGGTTTATTTACCTCAGCTTTCTGTGTACAATTTTCAGCTTTGAAGTTTGTACACACCGTGAGCATCATAAACACCTACAGCTTTAAGCAATAGACAGTTCTGCCACCCACTCCAGCACGATAGGGCCCACACTAGCTATGCCAGATTGCTAGGAATCTTTGCCAAAATAAATGATGGGACACCTGGCATAGAAGAATATTTCTCCATTGAAAAGACAGCTTGAAAAATCCAAAAGTTGTAGTATTTTGTTGCATGTTCAGGGGTCTAAAGGCCCAAAGGGGACTAATAGGGGACAGAACCTTGTCAGTAATGATAATTAAATTCTAAGGCATGAAAAGAGACTGTGCTTTATGGAGAACACATTATTACAACATGCACAGAGACAGATACGATGTAGTACAAAGAAAGCTGGTCTAGGTATAAGGAAACGTAGATTCCAGTCATTATCTGCTACAAATAGCTGTGTGAGCTTGCATAAATCCTTCCCACTCTCTGAGCCCTGGCTTTCTTTTCCAATGAGAAGGTATTAGGTTAAATAACCTTCTGAGATCAATTCAACACATATTCTTCTAAGACTAATTGGTGTCTTAACAGGCAGTCAGAAGTGAAGAAGGTAGAAATGACTCTTTCTGGATGTCCTGAAACTTGAATGCCAACTGGGAACCTTTATTAATGGGAAATAAAAGCAATAAATTGCAAAGATGAATAAGAGAGATCAGGCATTGGATACTGGTTGTGTATTGTAGGTCTGGGATTAGGGAGTGCCTTTGGTAAGGGATAATTAATTTAAAGCAAAGATGTTTGGTGGATTAAAAAATCTAAAAGTAGGGTTGTTAAATATATATTGCTGTAATGATGTTTAGGTGGTGATATTTAAGGTACACTGATGGGTGCCAATTCATGCCAAATGATTTATTTTTAATTGTACCAATATATATGTAATTTCTAAATTTTTTTATGTCCATATATTACTAGGAAGTATGACACAAAAATCTTCTTTGTACATCTGAGCACAAACCAATTTCTACATTTTAGTCTACCACCAAACAGGGGCTTTGAGGAATTGGCTGTAGGATAGATGAATGCTGATGAAGATAAGAGTGGGAGGGGTGAGGGTAAGAGTGAGGGTGTGTGTGCAGGGGAAATGACCCAGGCTGTTAGGGATGATTTAGGAGTTCTGCTAACACACTTTGTCCTTCTTCCTGAGTAGGGATCCTTAGGCACTCAGTGAATACTGTGAGGACATAAGGAACTTGAAAAACTTTGTAAGGTTAAAAAGAGGCAATACACACAATGGCCGGAAAGCAACAGCAGAGACACAGGAGTTAAAAAACAGAACACAAACAAACATAAAGATTCATGACTTTCTCTTAAGTTCTATATCCTTGCATTCGATGACATCCTGAACATCTAAATCAACTTGTTCCACCAAACATCTCACAAAGAAAGCATGAATGAAATAGAAGGTATCAGCTGTGTTCATAAATATATTCTTCCTGTATTCGCCCTCCTAGTTGACCTGACTACCTTCTAGCTACTTTGGCGTACAAGTTGTAAATAAAAACTCTAGAGGCTTTCCTTTTCTTCATCATTCTACTTCCATCATCAAGTTCATCGTTTCTAGGTTTTGTTTTTCTAAAATTCAAATATTTCTTACCCAGTCTCTCTGTACTTGCTTTAGTTCAAGTTCACCATACTTACTGTCTGGATTACTGCAGCAGGCTGCTAACCAATCTGCCTGTATCCAGCCCACCCCATGATAGTGCTGTCAACTTTTCAATAATGCTGTCAGAGTAATCCAAGATATAATCTAATCATGTCGCCACTGGCTTCCAATTGCCTATAAAATAAGCCTCCAGCTATATTACATGGTTTATAAGGCAAAATTGGCCTCTTGACTCTTGTTTTCCATCACTTTCCTACATGTTCCCTTTACTCTGATCTGTATCATTTACATAAACTTGTAATGCTGGATTCATGTCCACGTGCCTTTCAAAATGTGAGCCTCTCTATCTAGCACCCATTTTGTGCTAGCTTTTATCGCACCCCTTAGGATTTAGCCCAAGGATCCCCTTCTCAAGGAAGCTTAGACCTCTTCCCCTCTACCCACTCTCCTGATAGGTAACTTATACTTTCACTGTGTTCTCATAACATTTTATGCTGAGATCTGTTGCAGTTTGTCTAGTATCAAAATTGTTATTCCACATAATTACATATTGTATTTTTCTGGTAGCTAATGGATTTTGAACTCCTCAGAAAAGGGTCATATCTTATTCATCTCTATATCCCCTACCTAGCAGAGTGCCTTGCACAAAGTAAGCATTCAATAAATATTTGTTTAATGAATGAATAAACAAACGAAGGAACTTAAATATTTTATTTAAAATTAATCACTAAATTCCCATTTTCTAACTACCAAAAAATTTTAAAAACACCTTTCAAATAAAAATTAAGAACTTCTGTGGTAGACATACCAACTCAAAAAAATCTATTTGTGCAGTTGTCTCATATCTTCATACCCTGAGTAAATTGTAGAACCTAAGATGCTAGCCTAGTGATTTCCAATCTTAAAAATTTTGAGCCTCAGTCTAGCTACTTTATTCTTACCTTTAATAAGTTGAGTTTACCATCTATTTTCAATACTATATTTACTCAGTGATCAATTCCTTTTATAAAGAATTACCTCATTAGGACTCCCACATTTCTTATATCAGCATTACTGCACCTGTCAATCAGTACTAGTTATTAGCAAATGAGTTGGAGACACAGGAGACTTGGCTTAAGGAAGAGGAAAAACTTCCATAAATTTTCAAACCTGTTTGATACCTTAATGTTTTTACTCAAAAAGACTTTGTGTACTTTATTGATCAATCCTTGCATTATTTTATTTTATTATTATTATTACTGTTATTTTTACTTTTTAAGTGGTTTGGAGCTTTTAGTCAAATAGCTCATTACTCCACCCCAGTCTTTTTGGTCACATTTTGAACAATAAAAGCAAACACTATTAGCAGTTAATTCACAAACAGCAAAAAATCTAGCCTAGGATGATCCTCTAGTAACTAGGCCTCAGTGGATATGGGCATTTTGAGCCTGTCACAGGATTACTGGTAGTTACTACACAAGAGAAAATTAACTGAACTAGCAAAATGACTCCTGTCGGGAAGTGACTAAAAGTAAGTCTGTAATTGGTCCTCACTGATGGTTGGTATTCCTAAGCAGCCAGACTACTAAAAGCTTTGCTGCCAATTCACTTTGTCAAGTGAATTATTGGCCCCTAATTCAAATCCCTAACAAATATCTGAATGAGTTTAAATATGATCCCCACAACTCTTAACAGCTGAATATTGGAAATGGCCTATATGTCCACCAAGACATGAATGGATAAAGAAAATGTGCTATTTACACACAGCAGAGTAGTACTCCGCCATAAAGAAAGATAAATTTGAGTCATTTGAGGAAGATGTATGTACCTTGAGACTATGTAAAGTAAAATAAATCAAACACCAAAGTTTAAATAAAGGTTTCGTTTCTATGAGAAATATGAAGTTTAAATAATTTAAAGAGTAAAATCAAGACAGATAATAGGAAACAGGGAGATGGATCTTTTGCAACTGGGGAGGGGATCTATAGATGAGGGGGAAGGAAAAGGGAAATAAAAAGAATTAAGATGTGTTGTGTACATGTACCAATTCCCCACCATGTATGTAACCAATTGTACTGCGAACATGTACTAATAAAAATTAAAATATGAGTTATATCAACAGTAACGATACTAAAAGTCCATTCTATTATTTGAAAACACATATATAGTTCAAAAACATAAGTAATTATTATAGTTTTTGGTTAGATATAAAATAAAATAGGTAGTTAGACAGATAAATATAGTTATAGATATGGTTGTGGATATTCATAGAATTTCTTTGCAGTCTTAATAGACATGCATGATAATAGAGGGAAGATGCCAAGTTCAACATGACTTTGCTGACTGTAGTGAGAAATCAATGGACCCACAAAGGATCATGAAAAACAGCATGTCATATGGTACCTGTCTTTCTGCCAATAGGCTTCAGATCGTAGGTACTTACAATTCATGCCTTTTTTGTGTATATGTTTTGTTACTTGCTTCCTGTCTTTTCAAGCAGAAGGTGGAGAAGCAAGAGGAATTGCTTTATTTTGTTTAAATTTCCTTTATTAGTACATATTTGTGGTACATACTGAATGCATTCATTGTGGAAAATTGGCACATGTACTTGTCACACTTTAAGACATTCACTTCCTCAAGGTATCATCCAAGCAGCCCCTTGCTTTAAGGTGTGTTCTAGATCTCCTGTTACTTACTCCTTTAGAATTTATATATTCAATGTTTTCTGTTTTCTTTTTGTACCGGGGATCGAACTCAGGACCTCGCACTTGTGAAGCAGGCGGCGGCACCACTGAGCTAAATCCCCAGCCCTAGAATTTATATGTTCAGTGTTTTCTTAATGGTAACAGTGTTGCATAAATATTCACATTTGATTCCACAAGAGCAAGGAGTTAGCTTGGATTTTTTATGTAAAAAAGCTTAGTGGAAAGTTTTGTTAGGCTGTGTCCTATGCACAGCAGTTAAGTTCCTGATGGCATTTAGGTGAAGATTAAAAACTTTATGACCATAATGTAAGACCAACCTAAGAAATAATTATTTCAAAATCATAAATTGATTTACTATGGAGGTGTTCAGAATTATGTAAAGTTTGAGACATTTACTGTTTTGTCTCCTGAGCACAAAGTTAACAACATTTATACTAGATCCCTGTATTTAATACTAAACTGAATATAACTTAATACTGACTAGAAAAAATATGAAAAAATAAGCCACCGTAAACAAAACTCATATTGCTACATGGAGTCCCTCATGTCTAAATTATTAAACATGCTATATGCTAATTAATATTTTTAAATGAGCTGATTTGATAATTAATGCAATGCTTTTCACTTTTCTTTTTCCTCTAGCCATCACTCTTGGATGATTCAGGACAAAGGATAAGAGAAAAATATAACCCAGATCAACAAAAAAAGCCTGAGTCTAATTGGGAGAATCCCAGCATGTGAGTAAAATTTCTATGTCCTTTTCAGAATTAAGTTAAATTAAATAGATCCTGCACTATACCTGCTACCCCAATGTGTACAAAAGCCCTCGTACCAAAACTGAAATCTTTCATTTTTAAACAAAATATAACTCAATAGCAACATCATTTCCTCCAAGAGTTTTAACTGTTTAGAATTATTTTGCCTCTTTCTCCCTTTTCCCTTGAAAGCCATATTTGAAGCAGTGGTTCATATCAAATACTTTTATTTAGACTACAATTACACTTCTTCCACACCATTAAAGGGGCCTATAAAGCAGTAGTCCTTCTACAGTAGAAGAAACTACTGAGTGTTGCAAGGCTAATACAGAATGAGATCACCTGAAAACCACAGAGCAGGATCGTAGAGTTTTCAAGGTGAATGATTTCCTGTCACACTGGTAAACCACCAGGGATACATGGCTTTTTCTTTCTTCCTTTAAATTGTCTCTCATAAGCCTGTATTCTTTTATAAACAACTCCTTTGTCCACATAGCAAAAATAACAAAAGCAAACAAAATAGAACTTTTCCAAATCTTTCATTCTGTCTTCTATTACTGTCAAACCTAGTATTTTATCTCTCTGATTTTTTCCTTATGTATAACCATCGTGTTCCCTGCTCCAATTTATGGTTATTTTGTTGTGTTAAGAAAAGGAAAATGAGCGTGAATTTGAAAAGAAAAATATTCAAGCTGGATCTTTTCTACAGTGCATCTGAGCTGCAAATGAATAAAGATAGGGCTGCCAAGTAATTTAATACTAAGAATAAACCATTGCCATCCAGTTTCTTCAGGGGCACAGCATCATGCCAGGGGAGAGGGATGCAATGGAGTATGTCATTGAGGGAGACATTTCAGAATTTCTTCCTTAAAAAATGTAAATTTAATTTTCCATGTCCTAGAGTGACTCTTTCACATGGGCCAAGTTGTTCAGATAAAATACAACCTGATCTACAATCACTATTCCAGCTCCAAGGAAAGAAGAAATGGAGATTGGTTGAGGTTGATTTTCACTTTTAAATATCTTTGCACAAGAGGTAACATATATTCACTGACCTTTCCGTGTGGTAAAATGTTCAAGAATAAAGATTAAAACAAGACAAGAGGAGGGGTAGTCGTGCAGAGATAAAATTTTCTTCCCAATAGAAAGAAAGTTCAAAGAGTAAGGTAGCTGTTCTTTTTTTTCTTCTTTTAATCCCTCTACACTTTCCCTTTCTACTTTCTTGCTTTTTCAACTCTACAAAAGGGAAGATTGTTCACTTAAATTATAATTAACAGCCCATAACCCTTATTTTCTCCTATAACTCAATAGCCCAAGAGGTTAGATTTAGAGCCATTGTATACCACCTGCTTCCCACTTAAACTCTTTGTTCAATGTCCTTTATGCCAGTCATTTAGGATGAAGCCAGAGTAATGAATTGCAGTTGTTCCCTAGCATATAACACCTTAGGAGAATGCTTGGCCTCTAGAGAAGTACCCTATAAAATCAATAGTATATGGTCAAACTCATCTCAAATATCATCACCTTAGGAAAACCTTCCCTGCACCCTGGACCCTGCATCCATGACTAGGACACTTGTATTTCGTGGTTTTTACCTATATCACAGCATTCATCACACAGTATTATGCTATTTTGATCTATGCTTCTTCTATTAGGTTGTGAGATCTTTAATCATGTGAACTCTATCATTTATCCCTGTACCACAATGCATAGCACAGAGCCTGGCACAGAGCAGACTTCCAATAAGTGCTGAATGATTCACAGATTCACATTCACATCTGTCTGCATCTGAAGGTCACTTGGGAAAGGGGTGTGAATTTGTTTTCTGTTTCCAATATTTCTATGAAGATTCAACTACCAGAGAAAGAAAAAACATCATGCTATTATCTAATGCCCTGGCACCTTTAATTTTATCCTTGGTTGTAATTCTTAATTAATTATACTTTGTGATTTATTGTCATTTCACCTATTCTGCATTATAGTTTTATGAAGAAAAATTCACTCAATGGATAGCAAATATAATAGGTAATTATACTTCTTCAAGTCAAATGCTCCCTGAATTTGGCCAGTGGATGTCACAACTTGATGGGATGGGGGAAAGAAGAGGTTAAAAAAGTGGACTACCTAATAAATGTCTTTCTTCTAAGTTGGACCTTTCCCCTTGTCCTCTTAGCCTTACTCCTCCTTTCTCTCCCACATTCTTCTTCCATCAATTATGCCTTCTTTCTCCTTCTTCACTAATATTCAGTGGACAATAGGTTTTGTCCTTCCCTATCCCAAAAGAAACTTCCTTAGCTCTTCTATCCCCTCAGCCTACCTACCTCCATTGTTTATCTTTCTTTGCCAGCTCTTCTAACTTGTAGGCAGAATAAGTTGTTATCTATAACCTCCACTGCCTTACTACCCACTCATTTCACAACCATTCAACCTGTCCTCTCCTTTCCAGTCAATCTTTGCTATCTGACTCCTACACTTCATTTTACACTGAAACTTCTCTCTTAAGGTTGACTTCCTCATCAGTAAATCACATGGCAAGCGATTTTAGAGGTTAAGAACATAAGCATTAGAGTTAAACAGATTTGGTTTAAGTCCAGGCTGTGCCTTTTTACAATGTATGAGGACTTGATCAAGTTTCTCTAACTCTTTACTCAGCTTTCTCATTTTTAAAATGGGGAATATCACAGTGTACCTCACAATGGGTTCCGAGGATTAAATGGGAATTTCCTGTAAAGTGCATAGCCCAGTACCAGTAGCATAGATGATCACTAAATGGTGGCAACTTAGCCTACTAAAAGTCCTTATTCTTTTCAGGTTTCATAGAATTTGACATTAAGGATTAAATATTATCTTCTGGCACCCTAATCTTCCATGGCATGGACCATGCTGGAACCTCTGCGTTTCTACTGACTATTCTAACTGCTTTGCTTCTATCTACAGAGCATGTGGCTCTCCCTCTTCCTACCCTACCAGCGTGATCATGTTCTAAGATTCAACTTCTGACCTATGCTTCTTTCTTTTCAGTGACTTTGGAAATATGGGGCTGGAATCCAGGAGTGAAGATATTGCAAGTCTAGAGTCACACTCATCACCTTTCATTCTAACTGGTACCTTTATGACCTGATTGTTCTACTGGCACCACAGATTTGGCTTCACCAAATCAGTACTATTTCTAACCCTTTAAGTGTGCCCTATACCTTTAACAACCTTCACAGTTTTGCTTCTATTGATCCTTTCTTCCTGTTGAAATCAATCCATCCCTTGAAGATCATGGTAAATATTATCTTTTCTATGGAATCTTTCCTGTGAATGAAGACTCTAGAATAATTCTAGTTCTGTCATTTTCTAGCTGTGTGACCCTGGAAAAGTTACTAAATTTCTCAGCTTCAGTTTTCAAATGAGAACAATTTTAATCCCTAACTGATCCATTTGGTATGAGGATCAAAGGATAACATTTTTACAAAACAGTTTTTATAGTGTCTGACCTATAATAAACCTCAATCAATGATATAAATTATTGTTGTTAACAGTGATAGTACTACTACTATGCCTACTATGGATATCTTCTTCACTTGCGACTTTAGAAATTGTAAGTTTTGCCTCTTTTATTGAACATTCCTAACTAGGTCTTGTTACAATTATTTACCTACATAGGTTGATGCCTATCATTAATACTTTTGAATTATTAGAATATGAGGGCAAGAACAATTTCTTCCTTACCTTCCTATGATTACTATGATTCAACATGTTTTTGTTGAATTTAAGTACACTGAGCTCTATTTGCTCCTTGTCTTTTTGGTATTTTTCTTTATTTCCCTCTCTTTTGTTCAGTTCCAAAGAAAGGAGTGACTAGTCTAAAAATGTAGGACCATTTATTTTATAATTTTTTTATCTTTAATTAAATTCTGAGCTTTCCTTTGCTTAATGTTTCACAGCAGTTTACTTAGGGATTGTGTTGACTGGACATAAGGGTGTGCAGAAGGCTTATCCTCAGAGTTAATGTGAGAAACTATAGGCCTGATTATTAGAAAGGAAATCTTACCTTTCATTTTTTTACTCCTTTCAGATTCTCCCACTTATGCTTCTCTCTTTGAACACTGAAAGTCAGTCAATATTGTTCATTGTTTTATTTTAGTGTACAGACCCTTAGACACTGGAAGGTATGAAAGAGAATAACATATGTTCTCAATTCTAAAAAGAGCTCAAGTGAGGCCCACAGTCTTTCTCCTTAGCTGTCAGAGAGACCAATAAAAGATGAAGGAAAGGAAAGCAAATCAAAAGCAAAAACTACCCCCACTGGTTGCATTATTAAAGTAAACTTTAGGCAAAATCATAAACTATTTGTCATGTGTCATAAACTGAGGACTTGCCCCCTTATTCTTCTATGCGACCCTCTTCTGTGGACCTTCTCAGGTGCTAGGCACCAAATTTCTTTGCCCTAGACTCAAATATAAAACCAAATATCTCTTACTTGCTCACTTTACAGAATAAATTTGTTGACAACAACAGCTTAGGGAGTTTCCGTGGGTATATTGTATGTGTATGTGTGTGTGTTCATGTATATACTCTCTCTCTCTCTCTCTCTCTCTCTCTCTCTATATATATATATATATATATACACACACACACACACACACACACACACACACAAACACGCACACACACACATATATGTCCCTGACTTATGATCAAGTTCTGTTCTGGGAGTATGTTCATAAGTTGGATTCGTTTGCAATTCTGACAAAGTGAATCTTATACAACTTTGACACAAATATACAATGTAAAGCATAAAGCAACGAAGCATACACACAGATACTATAAATAAACTATTTTTACTTTTGCAATTACCTTAAAATGGTAGTAAATTACAGTTCAGTATTTTCTCTTTTGTTTCCATGGCTATTGCTTTGTGCTTCCTAGCAGGCCCTTCCACATCACCACTGTGCTTCCCCTTACTTCCAGACATCCTGGGCTCTTATGGAGCACTGCACTGTACTGCTGTACACTGTCGCACTGTACAGTGAGCTCACAGCAGCACAACTGTGACAATGTCTGGCAGGCATATGAGCTACTTTCGAAATTTGTTTGCGTCTATGAATGTTCGTAATGCAAGGTCTGTTCATATCTGTGAAAGTTTGCAATTCGAATGTTCGTAAGTCAGGAAATATATACAGGACTCAACATGAAAACTTAGGTTGTATTCCATAGAATTAAAACTAAGCTAACATCTTACTTAAATTTGAAATCATTTCCTAAAAGTGAGATGCTATTTGGAGGCGAAAGAGAAGAATGATTGCTGCCAAGAATTTTTTAAAGAAGTCCCTGCCCACATCCAACAAAAAGGGACAATTTTGACTTTCCTCTTGGGGCTGTTAATAAGTTTTATTCAGTAATGGTAGAACAGAAATATTAAAAGTCTTGAGTCTCTCAAGTAGGACAGATTCTTAGTTGTCATGTCAGTGTCAAACTCTGTCAGCTGTCAAAGCCGAAATATCTTATTTCAGAAACATATGAAAACTTAGAGGAGTTATTCACCCAATTACATTGAATTAAAAAGGTTTATTGACCATTTGCACAATATCTCACCCTAGATTCAGTGAGGAATGCAAAAACATCTAGTAGTTCTTTAATCTCAGGGAGTTTATGAAAACTGTACCTGAATATCTTGAAGGTCAGGGCCCAGTAATATCTTTAGTTCTGTGAGGCTGTCAGTGGAGTTAAGCCATAGTGAGTTTAGATCAGCTTAAGGTGGAAAAGAAAAAGGAAAAGAAAGGGAGACTATAAAGAAAGGACCTGGGGGAGTGGAAAAAGACAAAGGAAAGATTTGTGAGAAAGATTTAAAAAATGGTAGAAAGGGCTATAACAGCATGACTTAGGGAGAAGAAAGATTGTCTTAGGGATCCAAACTTTAGGTTCTCTCCCCTCTTTAATTAATATCCATAGTGACCCTAAAAGTTCTAGATTCCTTAAGTATAATACCAGGATCCACAGGTAGATGTGCTGTGGTTTCCTGCTGAAGGAAGGGAAGGGGCAGGAGATTTGCCACACTTGAATTTCCTTATCTGCCTTTTATAATGCCAGGGTCTTGGAAGTTCTAAATCTTGCTTTGAGAGTAAATATTGTTTTCTCGTTTTCTGAAGCATCTGGGCTTGAATAGTGCTGAGCCATCTTGTCTCTTATAAGGAAGCCACATTTCCTGTCAAAAAGCAACTGGAGAACTATGTTGCCTACTGCAGAAGCATGCCTGGGTTTGTTTGTCTATTATTCTTGAAACTAGATACCAGATGCTACAGGAAATAGGGGATGCATTTTCAGGAAATTAGAGAGTCTATCAGGGCAGCATGCCCTCAACATTCCTCTCCATTTGTTATGAACAAGGACCAGACAGGATGATGGATGGTTGGGGTATTCATAACTATTGAATATGCCTAATCTGAATTCTAAGCAATTAGGTCTATTCAGCTTTAACCCTTTGGCTGGGCTATTCACTTCAACCAGATGTAACAGATGCACTGGCTAAATCTGTTTTCGTTTCTCTGACATCTCCTATTTGCCTGAATGATTTCCCTCAGATACAAATGTGTTCTTTTTAGTTGTTGTTAAATTCTCTTACTGGTACATTTTAGGTATACAATGCATTTACATTTATCTTGTGTGGGCACATCTCAGTAAATAGTTATGAAGTATACCATTCCTCGATCACAATTGCTTTTGTACAAAGATGGCTATGAAAGTTTTGTGGGTGCCTTTCCAAAGAGGGACATTTCCATTAAAGAACGCTTACCCCACAATTGGATCAGATCCTTGCATGAAAACCTCCTTTTCTATCTCTATTCTTAAATTTCAGATGATATAGAAGAAAAAGCCTCAAGGGACCACAGAATCTCAGGGAGGAAATGAATATGCATTTAGTTATCCCCATCACTTAAAAAATGAGAGAACTGAGGCCCAAAGAAGAAACAAGATATTCATAAAGTCACACAACAATTTATGGCAGAAGTAGCACATCTGATTTATACAGAAATGAACACATGGGATCATAAAATCCTTCATAATTAATATATTTTCTTTTCTTAATTGATTTTTCTAACACTTTGCCTTTCAATTTATTGACAATGTATCCCCTTAATGTTTACATTTTAGACAGACTTTATATTTTCCCTAAACTCAAATGAATGATCAGTTCTCACCTTCAGTTTAAATATTAAAGGAAGTAGTTGAATTTTATAAGATATTTTTTCACTAGAAACATTCAAAATTTGTATATAACTAATAACTATATATAGTTTAACATAAAAGACTTCTGAGTTTGAAGTCAGGCATATTTGGTTGCATTTAAGTACTGATATTTCCTCGGTATATATCCTTGAGTAAGTAGTTTGCCATATCAGAGCCTTATTTCTGCATCTATAAAATGGAAGTTGTCATGATAGAGGTAATCCTTATAAAGTGCCTAACAGGGTACTCAATAAGTGATGGGCATTCATATTACTTGAATGAAGCAACAAGTGAGGCAACTTTGAAGTAAGACGGGTCTACTTTTAACAGGAAAGTCACAGAGAAGAGCTGAACAGAGGGATAGAGGGGAAATTTAATAGCTTCACAATACCCCCTTGAGTTTGATTTTGTCTTACTTTTTTATTTTACTGTTGACTTAAAGCTAGTCCATATAAAATCCTGCAATTATCAGAACTGAAAACAACTTTAGAGATCACTTTGTTCAAACTTGTTCATTCTATAGACTTAGAAAGTAAGTAGAAAGGTAAACTGACTACACATTGATCATATACCCAGTTGCAGTAGGAATATACTTCCAGTCTTTAAAGGTTTCTTTCCAGTAATTTTTCATTATAATTCAATGCTAACTTCCATAAAGTATAATGATTTCATATATCAGCACAAAAACATACTCTAAAGCCAACCACATGATTTTGGCATAACACAGTATTTTGAGTTAACTATTTCTCTGAACCCTTCTTTATTATGAATCATTGACTAGATGATTATATGATTTTACACGAACATGAATATTTAATTTAAGGGATATATGCATGGTATGTATATGTATGGTATACGTTTATATGTATCAGGCCTCCGTGCATATACTCTTAGTCAATGAAATATACGAAAAAGAGTCAAGAAATGTCAAGTATATGTACCAACTCTCAAGATGAATGTAATAATTATGTACTACAAACATGTGCCAATAAAAAATAGCCAGGTGAAGAAAAAGAAAAATGCAAACTATGTTAAAATGAAGAATGAAAGCAAGTTCACCAGCTCAAAAGCACACTGTTGTGGCAGGCTAGGGTTTAATGGCAAGGGTGAAGAGTAGCACTTTCGATTATTCCCTTTCTTTAGTGAAAGGTAACATGCAGTGACAACTGGGGAAATATGATTTTTTTAGTTTCTGCCTTTTTTCTATGAAGTCACTAACTTCTTTTATTTCTTTTTAATGACACTACAAGTATCATATTAAATAATGCCATATCAAAGGAATAATGAGGAAAAAAAGAAGAGTCCAATAGCAGGCTGAAGGCATCCTAAAAAAAGTTCAAGAAATATTTTTATATGTTGACCAATTAATGCATTCAAGGATCAAGGAAACCTGGCAACAGGGAGCCTATAGATTCTAGTTCAATTTTTAGTTTTGCCAGCACTTGGGTCATTTTTCCAGCACAAAATAGGGGAAAATTATAAGTAAATGGAAAATTATACATTCTTTAAAATTCCAGGTTGTCTGAATTCGACCATTCACTGTCTTTACATAGTTTAACAATTCTGTAAACTGTAGAATACTAGGAGAAATGCAAAATAAAGTCTTGTGCATAGAAACATAAATTCTACCCAGTAGATATTCAATTGTGTTCCCTCTCTCTCTCTCTCTCTCTCACACACTCTCTCTCTCTCAACTTTTCAGGAGGCCAGTTTAACTCCCCCTTTGCACATTTATTTCAATATTCCTGATCCATAAGTGTGTCCTTTTTTTCATTTTTACCTATTGATTGTAACATTCCATGAGTTTTCTCCTTAAAGTGATGGAGAGAAGGGAGGAGACTGAAAAATGAGTTAAAATTATAAGCATTAATTCATTTTTATATCATTTGACAGTTGTGACTTTATAATATTTTATAAGACTATGTTTTAACAACAGATATGCCAATTATATAAGGGGCCCTTTTCCCTTTGGTGTTTAAAGGTTAAGAAGGTTTTTGCTAAAAATTCAGAGCTTTCATATATAGGTATTGGTAAGTTATGATTTTCCCCAAGTTTGGTGGACTAATCTTTCTGTTGAGCTAGAATAAGCAAGCTGAGTCTTTTCCTTTTTGAAATGGGTATGAGACTAATGCACTGTAGCATCAAAGCAGCTCCCCCAGGGCAGCCTGTAAGCCTATTTGCAAAGGAGCAAATGCACAGTCAGCACCAGGAAAGTGCTCCTCTCATTCCCTCCTCACCCCATTCCTCCCATCTCCAGATACTCAAGCTACAGCAAAACAAAGGAATTCTGCTGATATAATCTTGCCTGTACAGACAGGATACATTCACAGAGATTCTGTACTAAACGATTTTAGTAACTTAGGTGCCATTCCTGAACCTGCCATATGTAGAATGGCTGAGGACAGCTGACTTCGTGAAGTCAACTAGCTTCCTTAATTATTGAACGGGGTTCTCAGATGTGTGCCCAGGACACACCTTTGGGCCTATTCACACCCAAGCTACCAAATGAAGTAATAAAACTACTTTCATCAGGGCTCAGGGATAGATCTGATTTTACATGAGGATCAGCACAATTTCTTGTCATTAAGAGAGAAATTTTCTAACTCTCCAAATGTTTCAAATAACAAAATAAATTCATAATGGATGGAAAGGGAACTTCAAGTTGAAGGTAGATAAGCTGTAGTAGGTGTAAAGAGTAATGTGTAAGGGTTGCCAGGGTGTAGCAGGGAAACATTTTCATATCTGTGGGTCAAATGTCAGTTCCTACAGATTTCCATCTTTCTTTTCTAGTTGAATGCAGCACTGCTGGATAAAGCAGTGCTCTGAAATTCAGAAAATATATATTCTGAGCCAGTGGTTCCTGTATAACTTTTGGTCACTCAACTTCTTTGCAATTTTATTTTTCACTTGTACTATACAGTTATAAATGTAAAGTGGATAATATTTATTCTAGATTGGCAAAAATTCACAATGTTACTAAAAGGAGGATCTTCATCCAAAGACAATGTTTAAATACAAGTCATGATGGTTGATATGAAAATTGGTTTTTTTTAATGAACCAGTAAGTGTCAGTCTGATGATTCTGATTGCAGTAATATGATTTTCTAAGTGGCCAAATCAGCTCTTGCTAAAGAAAGTCTTTTAAAACTTGCTTTTCGATTTGGTTCTACTAAACACAATAATAAACAAATATGAAGACAGTTTCTAAGATGAATTAAAAAGGGATATCTCTATTATTATTACTCTGTGTTTTCTTGGCATTAATCCTGCAGAACCCTGTGGTATCTTCAGGCCTACTGAATTAGAATCTGTGGTGGGAGGAGAAACAGGCAGTCTACATGATTTTTCCCAGTACTTGTGATGCATGCTGAAGTTTGAGAACTGGTAGGCCATGAAGACAGGACTGATTTTAAGGAGGGGTACAGAATAATACCTCCACAGATTTTTTTTGAGACAGGGCCTCACTATGTAGTCCAGGCTGGCCTTAAACTCCCAGCAATCCTGCTTCGGCCTCCTGAGTACCGAGATTACGGGTTTGTGCCACCACGTCTGGCTTCAATGGATTTTAAATAACTAGCGTGGGGAATTTTTCAATTATTTGCATGAATTGTTTGGAACCAATTAAAAAATTTCACCTTGTAAGCACAAGTTGTCATTGACTATGTTCATAATGATAATATCCCCTAATTGAGGAATCTGAAATTTTCTCTTATCACATTGAAGAGAAAAAGGTAGCCTGAAAAGCACTATCAGGTTTCCTTTCTTCTTTTTTTCTATTGCTCTGGACTAGAGAAGGAGAAGCCAACACAAAAGATCCCCCTGGGACTACTCTGAGCTCAAGTAGATTTAATGAGCTTGGAATGAGTTGTCGACCTTCTTCCAACTCATTAATGCCTTCTGGCATCTTTCACCATTTTTCACTCTACACCTTCTTTCTAATCATACCTTCATGTGGCATTTCCGTGACAAAAAGATGTGTGTTCACCTCCAAAATTCAAAACACTCTTTGCAAAGTTTCATATGACAAAGGACAAGGTGTTAAAAATTTTTATTGCATCCCTGTTTTTCTCTTATGTCAGGTCACCCCCATGCTGAAATGCATACAGTTCTGAGCATCTATAAATCTGTCTATTATCTCCACTACTACATGGTTAAAGTACTGTCTTTGGGCCAGCTAAGAATATTCCAGCTAAGGTTTTTGACAGAATTTAAATAAAGCACTTATAAACCAACAAGCTATAAACTTAGATTAACAAGTCTTGGGAGAGATTCTGATACATTGAACTGATTTTTCTCTTTCGCGTTATTATGCCATGAAGAATAGTCGAATTACTCTCTAAACATCTGTTGGTACTTTCTAGAAGTTGAGCTGATGTTTGAATTTATGAGAACAGTGATTTTGCCTTTTGCCTATTTCACTGCACCCTCAGTTTCTTCTCTGAATATAATCAAAGGCAACTCCACAACACCGCTAGCACAGATTAGCACAAAATACTCCAAGTCAGAATGAGTTCAGTGATTACAAGATGAAATGTAATTTTTAAGTTGCTGTGAAGCTAGTGAGTCTGGAGATGTTACAATTCCCTATTGATGTAATATATACATTTAAAAAAAGACTAGTTGTTGTAGTCACACCCACAGAAGGAATTAATTCCTTTTTCCTCTGTGCTCCTATAGTATATATTTAACATTTGTTTGATTCTGCCTTGTAAGATAATTTCACATTCCATATTTGTCATAATCATTGGATGATGAATTCATAGAAGGTGTGTGTTTTGGCTTATATCTGGATGACCCCCCAAAGCCTCATGCACTTATAAGCAGGGCTTTTCAGAGCTTGATGGTTCTAGGGCAGTCATGGTGAAACTTTCAGAGATGAGTGCCCAAACTGCCACCCAAAACCCACTAAATTTATCACAAAGTGGCAATATTGCAGTTAAACCTAAATACTGAGGCTTTAGTTTAGAAAAAATAACTTATACATTAACATCTTTTGTCTTAAAAGAAAAACAAATAACATGCATGCCATAAATCAGCCACTACTAATCTAGAGTGTGTGATACTTTGATTAAGGGTATGTGTTACTAAATTAGTTCACTGATTAGAATTAGCACAGTTCTAGGTGTGGCTGAATGGATTTACTGAACACAGAAGACCCACACTGGGTGTGGGTGGCACCACCAAAAAGGCTTGTAGCCTCAATGGGATAAAAGGGAAAGGGAAGCCTGTTGCTACTGCTTGTTGCCTCCTACCTGCTCCACCATGGACTGTTTCTCTTCTGCCATGCCCTTGTGCTACACCACCCTGCCTTGGAGCCAGCCAGTTATGGACTGAAACCTCCACAAACTGTGAGATGAAATCAACCTTTCCTGCTTTAACCTTGAATGCTGGGTATTTTGTCTCAGCAACAAGAATGTAACTAAGAGAGTGTGTATTATATTTAGTAATCTTTAAAATCTCTAGCTCCTACCACAGAGCCTGGCCCAAAGAGAACAACTAATTTACATTTTGTTATATGTATGTATGTAAGTATGAATGTGCTGTGTAGAAATCAGGAATCTTTGTCACTATTTTTTGCTAAAAGGTAAAGATAAAAATGGATTCTTAAAGAGTCTTTCAGATGCTAGTACTACGGTTTCATAAAAATATGGTTGAAATTGAAGCTAGTAAAATTCAAATAAGACATCTACATCAAAATATAATACTAGCATAAATAAGTTACTACAATTTGGATGTGATAGTTCATGCTGTAATAACTTCTTAAAAAATAAATATTTATTCTGATGCATATCATAAAGGAGTCAATTTATAATTTCTTTTCTTGAGTAAATGCCTACATGCCAAGCATTTTGCCAGAACCTTTCATACATATTAAGTATTTTATATAATTGTTAATTGTTACAACCATCCTCCAGATGAGTATCATTAGTTTGACATTTCAAATTAGTAAACTGAAGCTGAGAGATTATTCATTCAAGATCACATAGAAAATTAGTTGTAGAGCTAATCTCTGGGTATGAATTCATATATCATTTTGACTCCAGAGCCTACCTTTCTTGGCTTCATGATATGTCTATTGGCAGAATCAGCTGGCACATGTCTAGAATCATCAAACATATCCTCAACATATAGGTTCTAGTCTCACATCTAGGAGTGAATGATATTTGTTCAAATCACATTGAATAGTGTCTATCTATCTTTCTATCTATCTATTCTCTCATTCCAAAAAACATCTGAGGAAGACTGAAGGAAAAAAAAAGGGCCAGTGGTAAAGGACAATGCAAGGTAAAAGTTGTCAATGCAAGTAATGGGTTAACAGTGATGTTAATGAGAAAGTTTTGCCGGTATTGATGTCTAAAGTACACTGGTTGGATCCAGTTACTATACATATTCTTTTTCTGTTGACTGACATATCTTTGTCCTGTGGAAAGCTTTAGACTATTTTCATCTATTCAACACATACCAAATTCTGTACAGACCCCTTCAGAACTTTGATTTTTAGAGGATAACAGGCAATAAGGCATTTATTTTACCTCAGGCATGGACTTTGTTTTTCAGTAAGGCCTCACTTTTTATGGGAGGTGGCACCAGGGATCGAACTCAGGACGTTACACTTGGGAGGCAGGCGTGGTGCCACTGAGCTAAATCCCAGGCCCAAGGCCTCATTATTTACTGGAGACATACCTGGTTATAAATTAATATGGTTGCCATGATGGCTCAAAATTTACATTATTGAGTATTACTTTCCTTGAGGTTTTGGATGAAAAGTCAAACAGATCAATTAAACATGTAAGGAATATCCAGATAGAAACTTGTTCATCATTAGGGCTCCATACACGCCTCATTGAAAAGAATCAGAAACAATTTGATGTACTCAGAGAAATTATTAATGTGCTATGGATACTGTATGTGTTCATTAAATCCCTAATGAAATTAGATATAATCATGATATGTTTAGAAATACTTTCTTTTGTAGCAAAAAACCTGAGTGAAAAGAGAAACTGGAGGCATATCTTTATGTGGATGTGGTAGTGAAAGATATTGGACTCAACCAAATAAATCTCCCTGGCTTTAAGACATCTGCTGGTCCTTCCAAAGTGGCTAACAGGACAATGTTAAGTCCACTATGTACAACACTATCCTCAGAAGCCAAGGTCATTGGTCCAATTCTACATTGGTTGGTGAGGCTCATTCTATTTCATGGCCACAAATAATTTAAATTCAAAAGAAAACTCTCATTTTTACCATTGTTTGTTTAAAGATGAAAACCTTATTTATTTACTTATTTATTTTGTTTGTTTGAGACAGTTTTGATATGCAGTTCAGGCTAGCCTTGAACTCACTACATAACTGTTACTGCTTGTGCCTAGATGTTCCCTCAAAGCCTCATTCAGTCTTTTGCAGAGGTTTCTGAATCTGGATTGTGTGAGGCTGGGATTAAGGGCATGTGATTACTAAACCATATGAGTGATTGGTTTGGCACCACCCTAATCTTGGTAGTCTGGATGAGATAAAAGGGGCATAAAGATGCTGTTAAACTCCCTTGTTACTTTTTCTACCTTGTGGGTACCATGAACTGTTTTTCCTCTGTGATGCCCTGCTGCCATGTGCCACTCTGCCCCTAAACTAGCCAATTATGGACTGAAATCTCTCCAAACTATAAGCTAAATAAACCTTTCCTCCTTTAACTTTGAGTGTTAGGTATTTTGTCTCAACAATGAGAGAAAAGTGACTAAGACAGTAACCCAGGCTGGCCTTGAACTCACAGAGATCCTCCTACCTCAGCCTCCCAGGTGCTGGGATTACAGGCTTGCATCATTGCACCTGGTTAAAGATAATAACTTTAGAAAATAATTTAACAGATTCTTTCCCAATATCTTGCTATTTTTTAACAACCACCTTCAAACATTTATTTTGAATAAAATTAAATTTTGAAATATCCATCATTTTAATATTATGCTTTCGATTTTCTTGGCACTTGAGATTTATGTTCCCTTTCAGAGGAAAAATTTTTCTCTCCTTTCCTAAGATCATAGGAGATGAAAGCTCTGGGGTAAAGCAAATGGATATTTAAAACATTACTATTCCACTTACTAACCATAAGACTTTCTCCAAGTTACTTTGCATCTCTAAGCTCTTGGATTTCTCATGTATAAAATGGGGAAAATAAGCAGAGTTTTTATGAGAATGAGAGGAGATAAGCCATCACAAGCACTTCAGTCCTAGACCTGGGCATACCAAGTACTTGTAGTAGTCCATTTTCAGTTGCTACAACATAACATCTGAGGCTGGGTACATTATAAGTGATAGAAATTTATTTGGCTCACAAGTTTGGGATGTTGAAAGTTTAAGGTTGAAAGCTCCATAAGCTTGATTTCAAGTGAGGATCCCTTTGGTTCCATTAAATCCTGACATATCGCATCATGGTGGGAGTTCATGTATGCGGGTGACACAGGACACAAGAAACTGGGTATGGGCCAGCCTTCTTTTATAATAATCTATCCTCTTGCAAATTTAGTGGGGTTCTACACAAACTACATTAAACTCTTTCAAGGGCAGCACCCCCAGTGACTTAATCACTTTCTACCAGCCCCCCTCCCCCACTTCAAGGTTTTACCACATCCCAACATTGGTTCATTGGGGACCAAGCTTCCAAAACAAGAACTTTTGGGAGGAATACTAATATCATTCCCAAATCATAGCAATATTTATTAATTGCTGCTATTATTGCTGCTAGTAGGATGTACTGCATATGGAGGCTAACAGGGAACAAAACTACTTGGATCAATACTTACTGTATAACTTGGACCAAATTGCATCATTTCTCTGAACTTTGGTTTCTTCATCTGTAAAATCAGAATAATCATTTCTATCTCAATGTGTTTTGAAGACTAAATGCTATAATGTACATAAATCACTTAACACATAGTTGGAACTTTGTAACTGTTGACTTAAAGAATACAATCAGAGGACAAACATTCCTTCATTTTAATGAGACCTTTTTTCCAAATGCTCTTGTTTTGAATTAAATAGTTGATGAATATTGCATTTCTATGATATTATATACATGAGTACAACAAACATCGTTCTCCATTCCTGAGTAACACAGAGACCCAGGGGCAATATTCTGGGGAGGTGATCTCATCTTATTTAATGCTCTTATGCAAATGATTCCTATGTCTATATTTTCTGTTTTGAATTCTCCAAATTCTATCTGTTCTTATTTTTCCTGAGTTCCAAACTCAAATCTAATTATCTACTAAACATCTATGAAGTATCTCAAAATAATGTTGTCTAAAATATAAATCTTCACCCCATACGTTCCCAAAATATGGCATTACTTTGCTCTATTTTCCCTTTCATCCCTGAATCTTTTGAATCTATATCCAAAGCATATCCTTAGTATAACTATTTCTCCCGATCTCAACTGTCATTACTCTAAGCTAAGCCTCCATCATCTGTCTCCTGGATAACTACAACAGCATCTTAAAGGCTTCCCTGCTTCCACTGACCTTTCATATTATTGCCCATATTGATACTATGTGGACATGATGGGATTCATAAAATGCTACCCAAAATATGAATGTAGAAAATCAGATTATGTCACCCCAAATTATGCCCCTTTCATATAAGGGTTATTCTGACCTGTGTATATTGAGAAACTGAAGACAGAGAAACTTAGAGAAGACTTCTTAGAGAAGTCATCTTTCAGTAAAAGAAACTTTTTCCATAAAGGAAATATTCATTCATAAGTGGGTCTCCCTCAGTGTATTAGGAAGAGAAGAATGACCTGTTTAATAATGGAAAAGGAGACTTAAACAATTTAAAAGATGACTTACATCTGTACAAGCTTTACCTTTATTTTAAGATACTTTGCCTTGATATCTTGTATTAAGCATCCCTTTCCCCACATCTTTTTTCCCCTTTGTTTCACTGAAAAGCAGTATCAATCCTGGAGTCTAAGACAACACTTTGAAATCTACTTGAGATTTACATGCTCATCTCTTTAGGTCACTGCTCATGTATACATGAGGTACACATGCTAATACACTTCTATTTGTTTTTCTTATGTTAATCTTTCTTTTGTTACAGGACACCACCACAACTAAGAAGTACAGAGGGTAAGGAAAACATTATTTTTCTCCCCTACACCTTCATGGAAAAGGCATGAGGCAGCTCTGAGCAGGTGACTTAGGCTCTTAAGTAGGTTAAAGCTGAAGGCTGCATCTTGGGTACACTGCTAGTAGCTGGGACAATAGGTCCTTTTTGAAGTTGAAAGAGTCCAGAGACTGTCACCACAAAGTATGGCTTCTAGTATGCTTGTTATTATAAATTTTTAAAAATTAGAAGAGCAGGAGAGGCTGAAAGAGACTACCTTGATATCTCCTTGCCTGCCTAAAGTCCAGATATGCCAATGAACAATTATCTCCTGTCCCTTCCACAAGCTTTCATTAACTAAACTCATATGTAAAGAAGAAATAATGAAGTTGTCAAAACATCTAAACAGGCTTGCAACACAACATCATACTCTATTCAGTTCTACAGATAATCACCTAGAATCCATTACCTGTTTTGCAGCCCCAGAGGTCTTTGTCCCAGGCCATTTTTATGTTCTCCAAGCCTATTGATTTCCCCTAAAAATCATTTACCATTTTCCTAACATTCACCATTTTCTTACTCCTATACAGAAAGGGGGTACAAGATTTTGAATCATGTCTAGCTAGTATGCAGTCAGACACCCGTGATTTTTCCTCCATTCAATGATTTTCCTCTTTTACACAAGAATAAATTTGTATATCTTTTCTCTTATTGAATTGGGCTATTATCCATTCATTCAGAGGGCAAAGGGAAGCACATCTTTTTTCTTTCCTATAATGGGTAATCAAGACAGTGCAACTCCATGTTCATTAAAATATATGTGCTAGTTGAAAGCATTTACCTGTTTGACTCTAGGATATAAATGATCAAACCTGTGATATTTTCTTATCAATAGAGAATATTTACATTTTACAAAGACTTTATGTTTTTATTTCAATACTTTCAATGCTTATATAACAAACATTTCTATACCAATTTTTCAAATGAAGAAATTGTGGATCAGAGCAGTTGTTGTCAATATCATACAGCTACCAATTGTTGCAAAAGGGCACTTAAATGCTCTACTTTCACTCTCAACTCTACTGTTCTTTTTACTGTGTTTCAGTGCGTTCCTAATCAAAGAGGTTAATTTGGCAGAAAACTTCATTTTTAAGTGAGGTTTCTTTTACTCTTTTTTAAAATCTATGCATTCTTTTAGTGTATGTGTGTGTTGTGATTATTTTTATTACTAGAAGTGTGGTGGAAAACTGACACATGCATTAGGAAAAGGCAGTCTCCAAAGTAATCAGGTTATGTCCTGGGAAAGACTATTTGCTTAATAATATATTTTGAATGGTCTCTTTGAAAAAAATTTTTTATAAAAATTATTTAATAGTAATGCCCTAAGTAGGTCTTTATCCATGGAAAAGGAATTGAAATTTATTCTAATCCCTGTCAGATAATCCATTATAGTTTCAAGATAACTTTGTATGCTGAGCACATGCTTAAAACCAACTTCCATATTCAGCAACCCTGTATTTATTATTCGTATGCAGTAGTTAAGATTGGTAAAAAAGCTTCAAATAATTTTTTCAGTGTCAACGCCCAAAGCCTTGCTAGCTGATTTGAGAGGGTGGTCAAGCTTTATTAGTCACCCTGTCAGAAGAATTATGTGGCGTTGCAGGTAACAGCTCATTAGCAAGAAGTATCTATTGTTAATTATGACAGGGTCAAAAAAGCAATATCTTTCAGAAATTCAGAGGGAATTATAATACCTAGAAAATGTGTTATATTAGAAGAAAACTCAAAATCAAACACAGAAAACTATGTCTGAAGAATGGAAGCTGGATAGTCTTTTATAAGTTCTATAATGCAGGGCTATAGAAGCAGGTTCTCAGAGTTGTGTAGCTGCTGACTGAGGTTGTCAGTAGCCACCTGGAATTCTGCTGTATATGAATGTGTTCTCCCTTGCTTTCAAGGGAATGCAATCTTGACTACACTAAAATTCAAAATGTGCTAGAGCAATATTTAATTTCAGTTCTCTTATTGAGTTGGTCATTCAATGTGTGTAGAGAAATGTTCTTGACTGTCTGCATAAGTTGAGAAAGGAAAAGAGAGAGCGAATTTAAAAAGATGACAAAATCAAAAAGACATATTTGCAAGTAATAACAACTACCATTTAATAAGTGCTTGGTATGTTCCAGGAAATGCATCAAGTATTTTTATATAATTTATTTAGTTTGTTACTTACAACACACCTGGAAGGTAAATAATAAAATTATCCTCATTTTATGTATGAGAAAACTGAGAAACAGAGATGTTAGATTACTTAACCAGGGTTACATAGTAAGTGGCAGTGACACAAGAACGCAGTTTTGTGTAACTCCCAAGTCCATGCTCATGATATATTTAAACATGGCAATAACAATAACTATATTAGTAATATCATTTAATAATACTTCTTAACATAATGGTTTCTTAGAATAAAAAACTTGAATCACAAAAAAAGTTGTTAACTGAAACAGATGTGGGGCACACAGCTTCAATCCATGCTCTCTGGGATGGTGTGGCGGGAAGTTGGCAAGCTTGAGGCTAGCCTGGGCTACTTAGTGAGACCTTGTCTTAAAATAAAACATGAAAAGAGTTGAGGATGTAGCTCAAGATGTAGAGGATGTAGAGCACCCCTCAGTTGCATCCTTAGTACCACATAAAAATGTTAACTCGATTTCATCAAAAGTAAAACTTTGCACTCTACAAAAGACATTATTAAGCAAATGAAAATGCAATTGATATGCTAGGATAAAATATTTGTAAAACCTATGCCTGAAAAGGGAATGTTATTGAACATATATAAAGAACTTCAAAAGACTTTTACAGATATTTTACAAAATAAAACACAAGACTGTCTATAGGTACATAAGATGTTCAACATCATTAGTCACCAAGGAAATGAAAATTAAAACCGCAATTAGATGCCACTTCACAATTAGTGTGACTGTTAATCATGATATGTTAACTTGAGTGGATTAAAATCCCAGGAGATTAGTAAATCACACTTCTGAGCATGTCTGGGTTGGTTGTGGAGGTGTAACCTTGAGTACCATATATATGGTTGCAACCACTTTCTCTGGCACTGTTGCCCTGCTCTGTTTCCTCCCCACCATGGAATAAGCATCTTTTCTCTGTCACACCCTTTTGCAGTGATGTTCTTGAGAACCCAAATGCCCATAAGCTGTTGTGCTGGTAAATTCTGTGTTGTAGTCACACAATAACAAAGAAAAGCTGCTGATGCAAACAAAAACTTGGTCAAGTTCATGAACTTTTTACCTAGCAAAACAAGCCTAAAGCCAAGGAGTATATTCTCCATTTCATTTACATGATCTTCTGACTAGACTATATACAATTAATCTATACTTTATTTTTTTAAAAAGAAGAAAGAAAATGTCAGTTGCCTAGGGCAGGACTGGGGAAAGTTAGAGATTGACTACAAAGGGGCACAAAATAAATCTTGCAATTTTAATTGGGGTGGTGATTATATGGGTTGCGTGTGTCAAACCTCATCAATTTCTATACTTACGATACATATTTTATTATAAATATCATTCACTCAGGAAAAACTTTAGTAATTTCATAAGGGTAAATGATATTAAAAGATATCCTGATTGAAATAAAATCTGTCTCAGTAAAGCATGTCAACAAAATAAATCACTGTTTTTAGAATGACATCTAAGAATCAATCTTTTATCCTAGCAACAAAATCTAATCCACCAACTGGGGAAGTACTTATTATATAAAGATGGAAATGAAATAACTTCAACCCATGGTAGTTAATCTCGTGGACAGTAGCCTGAGGTTTCCTACTGGGAGCCATAGGGAGGCAAAGAGCCTCCTTGCTGCCCTCACATATTCTCTATTAAAAATAGCCACAAAAATTTGATGGCTAAATGACATGAATCTATGAAAGGAAAAATCATAAGGCAAAATGCAGAAAGTGGTCACTACATAATTTGTGGTGAATCATCAGGCTAGAATATCAGGCATGGGAGTATGGATTTTTTAAGTCATAGGCAGATTAAGAAGAAACTAGTATAATCCATACTATAGGCTTACTAGTATTTATTGTTAAAATTAGTTTTCAATATAACAAATTAGTTAAAATAAATGACGTTGGGTTAGCCACGCAATTCCCAAGAGAGCAAATGGGAAAAATATAGACATCTGTGAAACTTTTAAACTTTTACTTTATTTTTCTGATTTCTATCAACATGTTATTTTAGTCATTTAAAAAATAACTTTGGCCCTATCTACCCTAGATTAATCATAGATATAAAACAGCTACATATCAAGACTTAATAATGTCCCATTAACACTTTCTTGCTCTATACCAGAAGTCAGAAATATTTAAGTAAGAAACATTAATTTTCTAGTTTTTGTGTTTCCTATTTGCTAAAATAACTCATTTTATCCCCTTTACTTGCTCTTTCCTTTATTTTGAGTTTCTATGCTCCCCATTAAACTGGAGTCATGTCTACCCTTATCTGTTTCAAAGTTTCCTCAAGACTGCTATCTTTTGTTAAATGAAAAATCTTGTTTGATATTTTTAAACTTGATTACTTAAAGCAGCCATATTGAAGCAAAAATTATCTTGGGTTCAATTAAGTTAAATAGTAAGGCATCTATACATAGTGTATTTTGGATTTATCTAATATTCACCTTATTTTTTAAAGGATATAAGGTTGAAATAATACAAATAAATTGAATAAACATATAATAATTTTCTCTTCCTGAACCAACCAGAGTGTCCTCTTTAAATTAACCACATCCTACCATTCTATTACAGCTTACTTGTTCTCTTATAAAGCTTATCATGACTGATCCACCCTGCAAAGTTCTTATTTCCCCGAATTTCTACAGCAGTTACACAACACTTTTGCCTTTAAACCATCCTCACACTTCTTCCAAGGACAGCTGATTATGTTCTCCTTGCTCAAAAGCTTATAATAGCTATATTCTGACTGTAGAATAATTCCAAAATCTTTTTTTTTTTGCTTAAATTATTTTATTGGTACATTTTAGGTATACAATATGTTGACATTTATCATTGGGTGCTTGTAATTGTACATGATATATCTTGGTTCTTATTTTTTTCCATTACCTGAGCGCCCTTCACCCTCTCCACCCTTCCCTATTTACATAGACTTTGTTTCCATTTTTTTCATTTCTCATAATTTTTCCTTTCCCTTCTTTCCTTTCCCCTTCTCCTAGCACATCCCCTACACCTTTAGATCTTTTCTTCCTATTTCAAATTATCAATTATTCATTTTAATCATTTTAATCCTTATTTACACTTTCAATTTCTCACACTAGAGAAACTATTCGGTATTTACACATGTGTGTCCTATTTATTTCACTTAAGAGTATGGCCTCAATATACATCCATTTAGCTATAAATGTCTCTGTTTCTCATTCTTTATGGCTGAGTAGTACTCCATTTTATATTAAAAAAAACCAAACCACACCTTCTTTATCCAGTTTCCAGTTGATGGGCACTTGGGCTGTTTCCAAGCTTTAGCTGTTATGAACTGTGCTGCTATAAACACAGGTGCACATATATCGCTGTGGTATGATTGTTTTAATTTTTTGGGAAGATTCAAAATCTTTACTAGAATAATTAAGTCCACTTATATCTGGCCCCTATCTTCTTGTGTGACCTCAAATTCTATCCTAGACTCTAAGGACTATCCTCTACTGATAGTGCACAGCTAGGAGTCTTTAAATTTGGCATACAATTTCATACCTATGTGTACTGGCATGTTTCTTCTAACTGGAATAACTTGTTTCTTTTTCATTGCCTGACAAATGTCAATGCATCTTTTCATACTTGGTCAAGAGTCCCTTCCTTTATGAAAACTTCTCTGACTCTCATGGGCTATATATATTATAATATTATCATAATTGAATAATATGGTACTGATATGGTAGAGAAATAGAAAAATATATCAATGAAGCCTAACAGACCTTCAAAACAGACCATATATGTGTGATAATTTAGTATATGGTAATATGGGAATTTCAATTAAATAATGTTGAAACAATTGACCATTTGTTTGAAAAATAACAAAAAAGAAAATGAATTATTGATAACACATACCATTAACAAAATCCAAGTTGATTTTTAAAAGTAAACCTATTATTATTACAAAAAAGCACAAGAACTAGCCAATATACTATTTGTATGATTTTCTGGTGGGGATGAAATTTTTTAAAAATCAAAGTAAACAAAATATTTCAATAACAAACTCTTTATGATAAGATACTCAAAACAAATGGGGTAGAATAGGTGTTATTATTTGAATTATTTGCAGTATACAAGAGAAGATGTTAGTATCCAGAATACATGTGAAACTCCTGATATTCAGTTAGAACAAATTCTCCAGTATAAAAATTAGGAAAGTCAGTTCACAAAGTAGGAAATGCATATATCCAATAAGTATATTGAAAGGCACCATTATCAATTATACAGAGAAATGCAAAATAACATCAATGAGACAACATTTTAAGCCATCTGATTGGCGAATAATGAATCAGTTTGAAGATACAGTGTTAAAACAAGAACAGTCATATATTTCTAGTGGGAGTGTCACTTAAAATGGCCACTTCGAAAGGGAATAAAACAGTAACAAAATGAAGTTAATATTCATATCCTACAAAAGTCAGCAGTTGTATTTCTCAGTATGTAAACTAGAAAAACATTATGTATATGTTTAAGAATGTTCACTATAGCACTGTGTGGAATATTGATCTGTTGTAAACATCTCTAAATAAATATCAGTAGTACAACTAAATGAAAAATCTTCAGAAGATTATGGAGCATTATGCAGTAAATTATAAGTAAATTACAAGAATGGGGATACAGATAAAGCTGAGTATTATATGAAACAAAAGCAAATATGCAAATATGTTTGTACAGGGGAATGCCAGTTTCATTCAAAAATAAGATTAGAACTGTATACTATCTAAAGATATTAAGTATATGAGTGCTTAGAGAAGTTCAGATTTAAGGGAATGCTATCCTTACCCATAATATGCTTATGTGCTACTTGTATAATTACAAATAAAAGCAGAAAGAAAAAATAAGGTGGGTTTCTTTGTATTTGAATGATTCACTATGAATTGCTTTTACAAAGATAAAAGGCCATTTTCTCAATCTTAAAATTTATAACTAATTTTAAAAAGAATAAACCAAAGACAGAGCTCATTTAATTTCCATTAAAAATAAAAAACAAGGCCAAGTTTAAGGAGCGATAACTGAGATCAAGACATCTAAGTTCAGGATTGGACCTTGTCTTTATTTTAAATAGGGAAGGGTGGAGGGGTTGAAGGGAGGACAGGAAATGGGGAAAAAATAAGGACCAAGATATATCATGTAAAGGTACAAGCACCCAATGATAAATGTAAATGTATCGTATATGTAAAATGTACCAATAAAAGAATCTAAGGAAAATATTGATATTTTGTTTGTGTTGAATTTCTGCATTAGAGTTTTCCAAAGATTATTAAAAATATTACATGTATTCATTACTGAATTTTTGGTGTTCCCTAAATTTTGCCCCCAAGGTAGGTGGCCCACACACCTGTCCATAGTGCAAGCCTTGTGTAGCACCCTGTTGAATCTAATATTATTAAAGCTGTTTTCTAGGTGAGGAAGTTAGTTTAAATCCACACAACTAGAAAACTAATAAGTAATACATCCAGAATTCAAATCAAGCTCTGTTATACTCAAAGCCCATATTTACTGTTTGAGTTTCTATACAATTTTGTTTCATTAGTTCAATGGCTCACTCCAAATGATAATGTGCTCCATAGATATTCCATGTAGCTGTGCTTCACATCCTACTTGGCAATTTAGTCTTGGCCTTAACACACAATTTGTGAAAGCATTCTGTACTTTTCATTGCTTACCATCTGTCAGAAAGATGCCAAAAATATCTCATTAGAAAGAGGATATGAATTATGTAGAGCATGAGTGGTTTGATCCATGCTCCTCATGAGAATAATCATAAATCTGGGTGGATTCCAATGTAGATTTATTAGTTCCACCTTATTGTGGCAAAGGGATAGTTGAAAGGTAATTCAATGATTGTTCATATGAATTCTTATGACTATTTTGGACAATAATAAATCAATGTTTTTTGTTTGGTTGGTTGTTTTTTTTTTTTCTTTTTTGTGGGGGAGGGAGGTTGGAGGTTTTGGTACTTGGCATTGAACCCAGGGCCTTACACATGCTAAGCATAATCTCTAACATTGAGCTACACCCCAAGCCCAATGAATATGATTTTTTGCTTGTTGCTGTTTATTTGTTTTTGAGTACTCACTTAGATCTCCTCTCAGTGGTTCTCAGCCAGGGTCAGCAGAGAGCCCACAAAAGAATGTGGAAAAGTGTATGGATATTTTGGTTATCTCTAAATAAGTTCAAAGGTACTACTTGAAATGATTTGAAAGAGGAGTAGAAACTATATACTGATGATAGTACGGAGTGATGATTTTTGAGAATCAGGATTTCATAGAAGAGGTTACATGAAAAGTTAATCTTTTGCATATTTGGGTGTGAGGAGAAGAACTCAAAAGAACTTGAGCAAATAAAAACAACTCAATGCATTAACTGATCACTGTATGCCAGGTGCTATTAGAGTGTCTTATAGGTTTATTATTATTGTTTTATTATTTAAAATTGAAGTATGCAAAATAATGTGATATTCATAAGTAGTAAGAAATAATTACTATAGGTAAGTAATTTAATATATACATTCTCTAACATAGTTACCTTTTTGTGGTGAGAATAGCTAAAATCTCTTTTAGAAAACTGCCAATATAAAATAGTGTTAACTGTAATTCTCAGACTACGTATTAGATCTCTAGATTTATTTGTCCTACATAACTGCTACTTTGTAACTTCTGACCAAGCTCTCCCCACTTATACCTTCCCTTTGGAAGCTGCTGTCCTATTATCTGGTTATATGTAATTAACATTACGTAAAAATTCTACATAAAACAAAGATTGTTCATAAAAGATCACACAGTATTTTTCTTTCTGTTCAGCTTAGTTCACCAAATATAATGACCTCTGGTTTTATCCATGTTGTTGCACATGGTAAGATTCCCTTTTTCTTAAAGTTAAATAATATTCATGTTACAATTTTGTAATTTCAGCATTCGCCAGTGGACATTTATCTTGTTTTCATATTTTGGCTGTTTGAACAACGTTGCAATGATAATAAGAGAACAGATATTTCTTTGATTTAATTATTTCTTTTCCTTTGTCTATAAACCCACCACTAAAATTGCTGGATTATAAGGTAGGTTTATTTTTTTTAGAGACTTCTATACACATTTTCACAATAGCAGTACAAGGGTTCCCTTTACTGTACATCCTTGGCAACAATTTCCTCTTGTCTTTTTTATATTAGCCATCTTAAAAGGTTTGAGGTGATAACTCCTTGTGGTTTTGATTTTTATTTATGGGGTGATTAGTGATAATGAACAGTTTTTCATATACCTGTTGGCTATTTTTTAATTTTTCCTTGAAGAACTGTCTGTTCAGTACTTTTGCCCAGTTTTAAATTAGGCTACTCAATTTTTGTTACTGAATCGTGTATGTGCTCTGTATATATTTTGAATACTAACCCCTATCAAATATATGGTACACAAATATTTTTTTCCTAATCTGTAGGATGGCTTCTCGTTTTGTTGTTTTCTTTCTTGTGCTTTTCAGTTTAATGTAGTCTCACTTATTTTGGTTTTGCTCCCTGTGACTTTGATGTCCCATCAAAAACAAAATCATTACAAAGATCAATGCCAAAGAGCTTTTCCTCTGTTTTCTTTTAGGACTTTCATAGTTTTAAGTCTTACATTTAGCTATTTAATCCATTTTGAGATGAGTTTTGTGTATGCTATAAGTGTCCAGTTACATTAATTCCACACTTTCAACAACAGATAAATTATTCGATAGAAAATCATTTTCTTGGCCTTGAACATTGGACTTGAATCATACTTTAAGCCAAATTTATCTGACACACACACACACACACACACACACACACATATATATAAATCTATCCCCTTGTAAGGGAATACACCTTATTATCAAGTGCACATGTAACATTCTCCAGGATAGATCATGTATGAGATCATAACATAAGGCTTAAAAAATTTAAGAAGACAAAAATCACATCAGGTATACATTATGTGATTTCTTTTTTATAATGATTAGCATATATTAGTTGGACAATAAAACGTGATCTCTGTGAACTTTTCGGACCTGCAAATATACTTCGATCATATCTTCCCTTTCAAGTATCTTTTCTAACTGCAATGTTATAAAACTAGAGATTAGTAATAAGAGGAAAGCCTGAAAATTTCATACATATGTGAAAATTAAACAAAGTGTTCCTGAAAAATCAATGGATCAAAAAGAAATAGAGAAATAGAGTCAAATAAAATTGGAAACATAAAATATTATAACCTGTGGAATACAGTTTAGTCAGTTTTAAGAGGAAAGTTTGTAGTGATAAAAACCTACATTGAAACAGAAAAAACAATTTTGAATAAAAGAATCTAATATTGCATTTTAAAGAACTAGAAAATGAAAAAAAAAACCAAAGGTAGGAAATAATCAGAACAGAAATAATCCAATTAAAAATATGAAAACAATAGAAAAAATCACCACTAACAATAGTTTTATAAATTTAAAAATTAAACAAGCCTTTAACTAGACTAAGAAAAAAGAAAAGAGATTCAAATAAATGAAATCAGAAATGAAAATGGAAATACTGTAATGGATGCCTCAGAAATTAAAACAACCATAAAGTACTATAATGAACAACTATAAGCCAAAAAATTACATAAAGTAAAGGAAATAGCAAATTTCTAGGAACACAACCTACCAACACTGAAAGAAAAAGAATTAGAAAGCTTGAGCATGATCAATAATGTATAATGAGACTGAAGTTGCAATTAAAAACCTTGCAACAAAGAAAAGTTCAGAACCAGATGTTTTCAGAGTTGAATTCTAGTAAATATTCAGAGGATTAATACCAGTACTTAGACTCTTGCAGAAGGTAGAAATAGAGGGAATACTTCCAAGGCAATTTTATCAGTGCAGCATCTTCCTGATACCAAAACCACACAAAAATGCAGGGCACAAAGCAAAACAAAACAAACATACTTAAGCCAATATGAACATAGATGAACATAGATGGAAAACTCTTCACTGAAATGTTTTACAAGTTTTATCCCACTTATTTTTCATAAAAACTCTATGACATTAGGTTAAGATCATACAGAACTCTGTTAGCAAAATGGTACTTGATTTATTCCTATGTGAGATATACTTAATCATATGCTAATCAGCATATTAAAGGGTAAAAGAAGCTTCAATGATAAAATATCTATTTACAGTTGTTAACTCTGGACTCTTGCAACCTGGTTGGTTGAAGAAATATTTTTATATATAAAATTCTTACACCATGCCAGTGTTCCAACAGAAGACATTCTGAGAAACTTTATAATTGGGGCATAAGACGGTGGCAAAGGAAATGGTGAGGAAGGTATAAATTAAAGAATTAATTTCCTTTATTTAATCATCAAAGACAGTCTTTCCTTTTACAAAGTCATAAAATATTCCAAGTTTTGTTATGACGATATAATGCCAGAGAAGTAACATCATGTAATCCAGATTATTGAACCAACGCCATTATTAAGTTATATATCTCCCTCAATATGACTTGTGTGTGTGTGTGGTACCAGGGATCAAACTCAGGTCCTTGCACTTGCGAAGCAGGTGGCGAAACCACTGAGCTAAATCCCAGGCCCTCAATATGACTTTGTAACTCGACAGTTATTCTATATTTCTTCTGTAGAAGTAAACAAAAAGAAATAATTACTATGACCTAAAAAATGACAATAACAAAATAATAATTTTTCCACCAGGTGCTAAAGTAAACGATGAAAAAAAAATAAACACAATAGTATGATATTGGCATAAGAGATAGCAATGGATCAGAATATGTAACCAGAGACATACTGAAGCATATTTAAGCACTGAAGGTGGCATAACAATGCAAATTAAGCATTAAATGTGGCATGATAAATCAGTAAGATGTAGGCATGCAAATTATTCTATTATGATTACAGTGTTATTTAGGTATACAAAAATTAAACAGTGAAAATGTAGACCTACATTTTATACCGAAATAAATTCCAAATGGCTTAAAAGTACTAAATGAAGGCAGAAAAATATTAGAAAAATATAGATACACATATCTCAAATTGTGATTGAAAAGTATAACTTTGAGCACAGATTAATGAGAAAACAACAAACAAAAGTTTGGTATAATTTATGCTTTCATTTAAAACTATCAACTGTAAAAATGTCATTCTACAATTGAAGAACCTAAATTGTCATCAAGCACGTTTTACTAAAATATTGAACATATGTCAACCCATGAAGCAAATCTTTACAAATTTTGAGGAGTTGGTGTTATACTGAAAGTGTACTCTGTCCATAGTAAAATTAAGTTAGATGTTGCTATAAAAAATAAAATAATAATTAATATTAGTGATGACTAATAAGACACAAAAATAATCATAATATGTTCTCATATGTGGAAATTTTAATAAAACACTTCCAGAGCCAAAGAAAAAATTATAATAAAAATATTTGAAAACTAGGTGATAATTACAACCTAGCACGTTACAATTTATGAGGTAAAATAAAAAAATGTTTCAACAGAAATTCAGTCTAAAATGGTTTATTATGAAGACATTAATGACAAAAAAATCAATAAAATGCAACCAATAAGGTAGGAAAAGAACAACAGAATAAACTCCAAGAAATTAGAAGACATGATCATAGCAATATAGTAGTAGAAATAATAATATTACTAAAAATATTCACAAGAACCAGAAAGAAAATAGGAAAAATATAACAAAGAGAATGAATGAAAAGAAAGTTTTTAATTGTTAGAATTTTCAGATGACTACTGCCTCAGTAGTGGGTATAAATTACATGTAGAAAGGGCTTCTCTTAACCTAAACTAAAATTTCAGAAGCAATCCTCAGAAAATGAAATTGTGAAACTGTATACTTTATTAAAATTCAACAATATTTGTAAAATAACAGATTTCAGTATCTAAGCACATAAAATTATAATGTGTAAAATCAAAATAAGAAAACCTTGAGCATAACCATGAAAAATAGCAATAAGTAGTAACATGAAAAAATGAATTAACAGTAAACAGTAAAACTGTTATAACTACACCCAATATGTGTAAAATCATAAAACATGAACAAGATGAGGCAAGGAAAAAGATGCAAGTAGAATTTATAAAAATTCAAAATACAATATCTAAAATTTATGGGTGAGATCAACATCAAATTTAACTCTCCAAAAGAAAATAAATGACTGTTCTAAAATGAGCCATACAGGCAGAAAGAAGTCTTTAAAAAGTAAACGGTTGGGTGGGATGATATAACAGTTGCTACATATATTTAATTCACTTTCCAGATGAGAAAGGAATGAAGGAAAAAAAATTTAAATGACTGCATACTTTCCGTATGTGATGGTTCCTATAAGTACAGTCATATTGCTGACTACCAATGATCAAAAGACACTCAAAAGAAATAAAGTAAAAGACATGTTCTTCACAAACTATACAAACAAGAACATGAACGTTTATATAAGATACTGATAAAAATATAGTCAACATAAAATTTTAGAATAAGCAAAATGATAAATATTTGGGTAAATATGTAAGATTTTTCTTCTATTTAACTGCAGTAGAAGATAATTCATTGTATAAAGCACCAAGAAAACAACAATGTATCGAACTGGATAGAAAAATAAACATGATCAACTATGTATTGTCCTTAAAAACACATTTTTAATATAAAGGAACAAATACCTTGAATGTAAAATGTTAGAAAAATATGTTTAAGACATTAATTAAAAGAAAGCAAGAATGAATATTAATATTACACAAATTATATTTCAGAGCAAGAAATATTATCAGGACTAAAGAGTTCATTAAGAACACAAAAATTTCACCAAATAATGGAGATATAGGACACAAAGTAAAACTAGCAGAACTGAAAAGAGTAATAAACAAATCCACTATTACAGATAGAGATTTGTCAGCCTTTTCTTAAATAATTGGTACAATATATAGTCAGAAAATCTGAAAGTACACAAAAGACTTGAACAGCATACTGTAGTTGACTAACTTGGCCATATTTGGTCATTTGATTTAAGATTCCAACTTGAGAAAATAGTAAAAGGAGAAGAAAACATAAACTTAGCACAAAGCATAAAGAGCAAAGAGCAGAAATAAATGAGATAGAAATGAAAAATAGCTCATTCAAAAGATTGATGTAATTTATAAACCTCTAGAGAGACTGAAGGAGAATAAATGAAAGAAGAAACATATCACTTATATTAAGAAATATGAGATATCACTATAGTCAACAGGCATAAAAAGTATAATTAGGGGATATTTTATACAACTTTATGCTAGTAAATAAATCTTAAATGAAATAATTACATTCCTTGATAAACGCAAATATCAAGGTTTACAATGAAACAGTAGATAACCATAGTATCGTTACATCAATAAAAGAGGTTACTTTCTTAGTCAAAATCTTCCCAGAAATTATGATTGCATTCACATAAAATTATAGAAAACAAAAAGCAATCCATGTTGACAAAAATCAGATCAGTAATTCTATGAGCATGGGAGGGGGAGATGGTGAAAAAAATTTGTGATTAATAATATATGTTTTTACTTTATATTGATAATGATTATATGAATCATTTCATATATTGAAACTTAACAAATTTATACTTTAAATATATACAATTTATTCTATCAATTAAATCTCAAATGAAACTTTTACCTAAAAATGAAAAATAAACAAAAAAACAAAAAACACTTCAATCCCAGATGGCTCTACAGGTTAATTCTCCATAAAGCATGGGGAAAATTATCAACCATGCACAAATAATTTTTCACAAAAAATGTACAAATAAGGAGAACTCTCCAAGTTATTGTATGAGGTACATATTATTGAATTCCAAAACCAAGAAAAGACATACATGAAATGAAAAGTACACATCAATATTGCATATGATCATATACACAATGATTCACTTGACAAAATAAAGTGAAAAGGTGTTGAGTGATTATATATTATGATTAGGTGGAAAGTACTCCATACAGTTATTGTAATATTGTAAAAATTAATAAATAATTCACTATATGAATAGAGCAAAATAGACAAAGTTATATGTTCACATCAATAGATGCATAAAGCCACTTTATAAAATGTAACAAATATATGATAAAATGAATTATCAACATATTAAGGAACTTTCTCAACCTGATAAATAGCATTTATAAAAATCTACAGATAAAACCATATTTAATGGTAAAAGTTGAAGGCATTCCCTTGAAAATATATTTTATGGCACAAAAATGAAATAATTACAGACATTTTTAATGAAATATGTTACTTTGTATTTTGAATATATATTGAAGGAAATTTGAAGATAGAGAAATGTTTATTATTCTTGGAATGGAAAAAATACTATTAACATGTCAATTCTCTCCATATTGACCTATAGATTTAATGCAATTTCAATCGTTTCTAGTATGCTTTTTATTGTAGAAATTGACAAGCTGGTTCTAGTTTTTATGAAATGCAAAGGACTTAGAAAAGGCAACATAAATTTGCAAAGAATAAACAGAAGAAAAAGAAAAAAGATTTGATTAAATAGATTATGGTATATGAGAAATGTTTACAATGTATATTTAAAAATAGAATAAATTTACATACACAGATCCCAAGTTAATGATCTATCTAGTAGTAATTACATTGACAAACTGGCCAGAAATTCACTGAAATATTAACAATGAGCATAACACTGGGTTTTAAAGACCTGTCCCTTGCTTTTCTACTGTAAATTTTTACTATAGTGTAACCGTAACCATCTGTGTATCTCAGCACCTTTCCCTGCAGGATACAGGAAGCAAAATTTCTTTTTTTTTTTTTTTTTTTTTTGGTTAAATTCTTTTATTGGTACATTTTAGGTATACAACACATTTACATTTCTCATTGGGAATTGTACCTTTACATAATGCATCTTGGTTCTTATTTTTTCCCCATTCCTACCCCTCTCTTTACCCCCCCACCCTTCCCTATTTACAAAGACTTTATTTCCATTTTTTCCATTTCTCATCATATTTACCCACTTGGTGCAACAAATGGCAAAGTGTGTGCACCTGGGCAAAACTGTCCAACTGGGATTTTCACCCACCTAACAGGTTTTGTGTATGTTTACTTCAGCATCACACAGGGTATAATACACCCACACCATTCTAGGACTTTTTTTTAAAGTTTTCTTTTGATTTTTCTGATAGAAGTAGCCCAATTCAGTAAAATAGCACATGACAAACCAGATGTGCAAGTTTTGTGGATCAAAAATGAATCATCATCATTGAATGATCATTCATGCATGAATGATGAAGATGATCCATTATAGTAAAATACTTGTTCTCATAACAGAAAAGCAGTGTGGGTATATGATGATGATAACACATTGGCCATGTTAGCCAAAGTTTCTGCAGTGAAATGGAGCAAGAATCAACTAATCCAGATGCAATGCAAACCTCCTTGATCCAGATGACAAAGAAAACTGCGATGTGAATGCATATTTGACTATTTGAAATGTTGTAAAATGGCCATGCAACCAAATGGAATGATGCAGTGTTAGAACTAGGTCTGAAAATATAGTGAGGACCTTGGCAGGTGTGAAATCTATTGGACAGAATGCCAGCACTGCCATTCAATGATGGAAATTGTAACATGTGAAATGCTACAAGATGTTGTGAAATACACAAAGGCTTAAATACAAGTAAAACATTCTGTATGCACCAATGACCATACTCAAAAATGTATTTATTATGCCACCTCACTAGCTTAACTGAAAGTATTCATAGGTCTGCTGTACTTTGCAGGGAATTCTCATGACAATCACAGAAATGTAGACTTGTGGCAAAGCAAAGTGATGGGTGTGGGCTTGAGGTTTGTAGACTAACAATGACACTGAGGATATTTGGTTTCCTTCAAAATTGCCTGAGGTATGATGACAAAACCACTTCCCAAGAAAGAAAAAGAACTGATAATCTGGCTGCTATCTGGTCATTGTTTGACAGATTTGTGAGTCATTGCCAAGCAATTTACACACCATAGGAATACATGACTATTGATGAACATCTTGCAGCATTTCATGGCTGCTGTAGCTGCAGGGAGTACTTACCAAAAGAAATCCCTTCAAAATATGGCATAAACATTTATGCCATTGTGGATGTGAAGACTTATTAAGCTTTCAGTTTAGAATTTAGCCCTGGGTCTCAGCCACCAGGTCCTTATTCCTATAATAATACAATGAATAATGCAGACTTGTTGCTCCCATCTCCCAAACTAATCAGAATGTGACATTTGACAACTGGTTTACCAGTTTCCAATCAATGTTACAATTGCTAACAGAGCACAAGTTGACCAGCATAGGAACTGTATGCAGGAACAATGTAGAAATTCCAAATGAAATGCTGTAATTTCAAAACAGAGAATTGTATAGCACAATCTTTGGATTTCATAAAAATTTATATTGGCCTTGTATATGGCAAAGAAAAATAACTGGTACTGCTGATATCAACACTAGACCATGAAGAAAATATTGATAGGGAATCCTCAACAAAATGGTAGCCTGAGATGGAAACTTTCTACAACAAAACCAAAGGCAGAATAGATGTTTTTGAGTTATGCTGCAACTATGATGTTGCTCAAAACACAAAGCATTGACCAATGGTTATGTTTTACTCAATCCTAAACATATGTGGTATAAATAGTCTGATAGTTTACAAAGAAAATAACAAGTGCATAAAACCATGGGGAAATTTTCTTAGAGGATTAGGACTGGAACTCACAAGAGATCATTTACAGTAGAGGAAAAATAAAATGTTTCTGCCCAGAGAACTATACAAAAAATTATGGAACACACTGATGACCTGACAGGTGAACAGGCAGGCACAGCATCCCAAAGGTCTACTACAGCAACAGAAAATCCAAAAGATGTCAACTGTACCCTACAAGAAAGGACAGAAAAACAAAACCCATGTACTATCAGTATAAGCCATACTTGTGTACGGAACGTGCAATTTTCATGTGTGAAGGCTGCCTTGGGTGTGACAATTGAAGCAAAGATTATTTTTGTTGGAGCATTCTAGTGATATTTTCATTGTAGTTCACATAGGTTTTTATTTCTGATGTTACCTTTTAGGTTTCATAAAAAACTGAACAGGTGATATGAAAATGTTGATGTTTATTGTTAACATGCAATATATATTAATAATTTAGTACTTTATTTTATTGATATTTTATGTTCCTGTTAACTACACATTGTATTATACAATAAGAATCTCCTGACAAAACAGCATGACCAGTGAGATGTCAAGTATGTTCCACAAAAAGGTCAAGAAAGCAAAATACATGTGCTATCAGTGCAAGCAATGTGTGTATGGAACATGTTGTTGTCATGTGTGAAGACTTCGTTAGGTGTGATAATTGAAGTAAAGATTTTTTTTGAGAGTGTCATTGGTATTTTCATTGTAGTTCACATAGATTTTTATTTCTGCTGTTCTTTTTTAGACTTTGCACACCAAAAAATAGTTGATGTTGAAAATTTTGATGCTTTTTTATAAACATACAATAAATATTAAAAATGCAATATTTTATTTTTGTGATATTTTCCTGTTAAGCACTCATTGTTTAATATAATAAAACTCATAAAATTAAAATTAATGGTTCATCAATAGAAATAGTCTGAAGAATAAACGTGGGTTTGACACGCTATATTTATGGACCTTTATAACAAAAAATATGTTCTGACCCCTAATAGCTTTTATCTTTAAAATGATAAGATCATAGGGGATTTTTAACTTATCACTCATGTACTTTTCAAATTTCCTATAATTACTGTTTTATAATTTTTATTATTAGCAGATAAATATCATTTCTAAAGTGCAAAAATGAACTAGTTTTTTTCAGTACTGGGAATTATACCCAGGGCTTTTGTACTGAGCTATAGCTTCAGCCTTTGTTTTAAATTTTGAGATATGGTATCACTAAGTCACTATGTTGCCCAGGCTGGGCTTGAACTTGTGATCTTCCTGTCTCAGCCTCCCAGAATACTGTGATTACAAGCATTTTCTATCACATCTGGGAAGAAATGAACCAAATTCTTAATGTTGGGTTATGGCTGTGGAAAGATAATTTGCATGACAGTAGAAATACAGTCAAGCCTAGAAAACTGTGCAGTAAATCCCCTTTATACTACTATATCTACAGCAGATGGAACATCCAAGATTCTGTATTAAGCCCTTGGTACAAGGTCCCCTGACCTATCAGTTGATGCATATCCAGGAAGTTTAAATTACTTGAATTATTATTCTGAACAAAAAGGAGGGTGAGTTCACAGAAGGAAAAAATGCCTCATGGTGCATTTCCAAGCCAAATGTAAATTATTTAAGATTCTGTATTTGGACAAAATGGCAGAGGATTGAGTGCCAGCAACTCAGCTTCTCCAGAACAAAGTATCTAGACTCTGGATAACAGTACCTTGGACAGGAACCATAATGAGTTAATGATACACAGCAACCATGAGGGAACTGACAGAAGAGACAAAAACAGGATTAAGTGATACAGAAGAAATAGAGTACAGCAGAGGAGAGACCACGCAGGAGTGCCACCAACAGCAGCTAGGTAGCCAACAGCCAGGAGGTAAAGTACAACTAACAACTTTTCTGCTCACGGAGAACCTGAGAGCTGAACCAGGACTAGGAGAATCTTATGCAGTTAAAGATAGCATGAAGAATATGAGACTTTCCTTCCCTAGTGGCCTGCCAGAGTCAACAGTTGGTGAGTGACTATGGTACAAGCGCCCAAGGACAATCATATATAGAGCAGAAGCTGGCAGGGACACCACTGTAGAGAAGGGATGGGTACTTGAATCTTGGTCCCAGAACAGCCGCTTGGCTACCTCACACTTCCAAGTTCCTAGAGTGGATGAAAGACAGTCACAGGAGACTGCTGGGAGCTGGAGAGAAGACAGGGGGAGAATCCCACTGAGAGGCAGGGATTGGTGATCATAGACTGAGCTCCTGCCCTCACAGGCCACTTTCAGCATAAGCTTCACTGGATTGGAAATTGACATTGGTACTACATTCCCACTGGAAGCAGATCTCTACATGCAGCACGGCTCTGGGGGCAGACTGCAACCTTAGACTTCCAGCATAAACTAAGACACATCTTAGCCTGAGCCCTGTTCTTTACCCTAAGCCTGGGAAGAGGAGCCATGTGTCCAAAATAGTACAAAACTTTTTTTCTCTTCTTTATTTGATTTTATAATTTTTTCATTTTTTATTGTATTTTTTAAAAATTTTACTCTTTGCCATTTTCCTCCTTTGGTACATTTCCTACACACTTTTATTTCATTTTTTTGCTTAAATTCTTTTATTGGTACATTTTAGGTATACAACACATTTACATTTATCACTGGGTGCTTGTACCTGTACATGATGTATCTTGGTTCTTATTTTTCCCCATTCCCTGTGTTCCCTTCCCCCATTCAACCCTTCCCTATTTACAAAGACTTTGTTTCCATTTTTTTCCTTTTCTCATAATTTTTCCTTTCCCTTCTATCCTTTCCCCTTTCCTTCCCAATTCCCCTACTCCTTTGGACCTTTTCTTCCTATTTCAAATTGTCAATTATTCATTTTAATCATTTTAATCCTTATTTATACTTTCAGTTTCTCACACTAGAGAAACTATTAGGTATTTACACATGTGTGTCCTATTTATTTCACTTAAGAGTATGGCCTCAATATGCATCCATTTAGCTATAAATGTCTCTAGTTTCTTGTTCTTTATGGCTGAGTAATACTCCATTTTATTAAAAAAAACCCCACATCTTCTTTATCCAGTTTCCAGTTGATGGGCACTTGGTCTGTTTCCAAGCTTTAGCTATTACAAATTGTGCTGCTATAAACATGGGTGCACATATATCGCTGTGGTATGATTCTTTTAATATTTTGGGGAAGACACCCAGCAGGGGAATAGCTGGGTCAAAATTTTTACTAAGTTTATTGGTACATTTTAGGTATAAAATATAATGACATTCATCATTGGAAATTTGCACCTTTACATAATCTTTCTTGGTTCTTATTTTTCCCCCTTCCCCTGCCCTCCCTTCAACCCCTCCATCCATCCCTATTTACAAAGAATTTGTTTCCATTTTTTCCATTTCTCATGCTTTTTTCTTTTCCCTTCTTTCCTTTCCCCTCCCCCTCCCCCTTCCTCTACTCCTTTAGATCTTTTTTTCCTATTTCAATTATCAATTATACATTTTGATCCTTTTTTTCCCATTATTTTATACTTTTTTCTTTCGTGACTGTGTCTGTGTATGTGTGCTTCACTTATGTTTGCCTTTTTTTTCTCCCAATATAGTTTATAGAGGGTAACGGAATTCTTCCTTTTGCATTAATATCCCTCCTACATTTATGAATATTTCTTCATCTGTCCTCTTTCTCCTATGTTTTATTCATTCTAAATTTTACTTTTCTTTCCTCTCTACCTTTTCAATTGTCTCCTTTAAACTCTTTCTCTAATATTTATACCAATCATAAAATCTTTTCCCATCCCTATTTCTCACTACCAATTTTATAACCCTTTTTTCTTATTATTCCTTTCTAAAAACATAACAACATACCCTTATCATCAATAAGATCTTTGCCCCCTCCTATTTCCTCCTTCCCATATCATAGAGCAGAAAACTTAAAATTTTTTTCTCCTTTTTTTCTTTTTCGCTTCTCTTCCCCCTCTGTCATTACCTAGTCCCCAAACCCCCGTCCTCTGCATAACAAATTCTATAACATTGCTGTTGAATGTTGTTTTTCACTAGTAGAAGAGATACAGCCATAACATTTAATACACATTAACTGTGGATCAACACTTGGGTTGTTATGATATTTATATTATAGCTGTGAATTTCTTCTCCAGACTAAAGGGAGACCCCCAAACAGTATCTAATGGAATGTTATTTCTCAGTTAGCCCTGATAGATACCACTGTAATTGATTAGCTTGCTACCCTTGTAGTTTAGTTTTTTGCATAGGAATAATTCTGACTCAGTGAACAATTTAGAGTCAGTGAACTTGTCTGCCGAATCTACCACCACACCAAGGGAGAGGGAAGGCAAGAGTTCCTAACCCAAGAACTGAGACTGGATCAGACTTTTCAAGAGAGACTGCAACCTGGCAGAAAGAGTTCCTGAGCCTGAGTTAGCTTCAGTATTGCAGTGGAAGGATCAGAGGAGCTATTTGGGTGTGAGCACTCAGGCTCTCTGGCAAAGAAGCTACTTGGGAATCACGTATGCAATGTCTCATTGGAATATCAAATCTTTATTCCCAACTGACATTACAATGGTTTAAGTTTTGTATGTTTCTTGATTTATTTAGTTACATGGGGTTATGTTATGTTCTTGTATGTTTTCCTCTCTTTATTAGGTTGTTACTCCTGTATATTTGTTCTTTCATTGACTCTGATTCAATAGGTATCTTGGTTCTTTACCTAGTCTCAGCTCTTTTTCTAGTTTCTTCACTTCAAATCCCTAGCAATATTATTCATGTATTTCTTTTTCCAAACCCGTAAATGCCCCTCCCCAGTTTTTAAATTCACCATATTTAGTTCCCTCACAGTTACTCCTATCTTCACTAGTATAATTTCTCAACCCTCCCCATCCTAAGCCTTTGGCTCTTCCATATCTTACCTAACTTATTATCCTCCCTATTAGCAAGTTCTGATAACCAAATAGGTTTTCCCAGTCAAAAAGCAAACCCCCTTTCTCTCATATCTTGCCATTGCCTCCACAAAATATCCTCTGAAAACTCACAGTAATAAACCTTTGACTCAACTAAAAGTACTCCAATAAAATCAGAACCCATAGCAATCTTTTCTTCTAATCTACCACTACTCTTCCCTTCAAACCTTCCTTAGTGTCTAACACTATCCAACCACGTCCAATTTGCCCCATCCTATCTCACCTACCTCACTTGCAGAGAACCACAAGTAATAAACTGTCATAGTGTACACAGAGACTAGACAAAGGGAGAAAGAGTAACTGCAAAGATTATCATATAGTAGTCTTGTAACATTGTATCTGTGGATGCTGTTATAATTGGTATCATTCCTTTTTAGCAAAACATATAGACAAAGTCAAAAATCACATAAAGTAATTAACAGGAGTAAATACTAGCACTGGAAATACAAAGCTGAAAATTATTCATGAGGAGGTAACATCCTACTGAAAATCTCCATTTAAGCCACAAATTCTCCTCATTTCTCTAGTCCCCAACCTGAAGTAACCCTCCCCCAAAAAGGAGAAGAAAAATGTGGAAACCATATATAATTAATGCAGACATAAACAAATAAACACAGATACAAGTAAGAGAATGGGGAAATAAGGAAATAGAAGATCTCTGAAACCCCCCAACTTTCCCAAGGCAGAGCAAAGGGCCATAAAGGGAGAAGAAAAAAATACCAGGTAGCAGAAACGTATGAAAAGTTCTTAGAAAGGATGAAGAAAATAGGAGTTCAAAGATGAAATGAACCAAAAGTTGACAACAATTGCTCTCATTATGCCCATGGTGAATTTTGTGGAAATAGGTAAATAACTAGATGAGCTAACCTAAACAGTTCAAACTTTGAATGACAGATTAAAAAAGAATATGGAATTCTTGAACAGATGTCAGACAAATATCGAAATAAAAAATAGTATAGAATTCATACATTGCAGAAATGACCACGGTGAAGACAGAGTGTCTGATCTTGAGGGCAAAATAGTGAATTACAATTAAGAGCTCAAAGAAACAAAAACAACAAATGACAAGACAAGAATATCCAGCAGATACTAGAGGACAAAAAGAAACTCATCTAATCAAAAAAGATATGAATATACTAAAAATTAAAGGATAGAAAACAATATTTCATGCACCAGGACTCCAAAAACAAGCAGGGGTAGCAATTGTAAGATCAGGCATGGTAAACATTGAGTTAAAACTGCTTAGAAGAGACAAAGAAGGTCACTACCTACTAGTTAAGGGAATAATCCAACAAGAAGAGATAACACTGTTAAGCACATATACACAGAATACTGAAGCACCTGTGTTCATAAAACAAAAACTGATGAAATTAAAAGATTAAATAAATATTAACACAATAATTAGGGGATTTTCATAGCCTGCTTTTGCAAAGAGATAGATCAATCAAACAAAAAATCTATAAAGAAATTTCAGAGCTGAACCACACTCTTGAACATATGGACTTTATGGATATATACAGAGTATTCCACCCCTCTACAACAGAGTATATGTTCTTTTCAGCAGTACAAGGTAATTTATCTAAAATAGATCACATACTGTTCCATGAAGCCTGCTTAAGTAAATATAAAAAGTTGAAATCACCCCGTCCATGCTATCAGACCCCTGTGCAATGAAAACAGAAATCAAGGACAGAAGAAATTTTGGAAAAGGCAAAAGCACCTGGAAAACTGACTACATACTCCTAAACAACCAGTGGATTACAGAAGAAACCAAAGTAGAAATTAAAAAATAACTGGAAGTTAATGACACTGTACAGCTCAACAAAACCTCTGGGACACTATGAAAGCAGTCCTAAGAGGAAATTTCATTGCAATAAATGCTCACATTACAAAACAGAGCAAGCCTAAATAAATAACCTTATGAGAAATCTTAAGATACTTAATAAACAACAACCCAGCCCCAATCCAAAATTAAGGAGATAAATTATAAAGATGAGAGTGGAAATCAATGAAATAGTGACTAAAAAATGTAAAAAACATCAAAAATAGAAGAGCTGGTTCTTCAAAAGAATAAATAAAATAGATAAGCCCTTAGGCAGACTCAACAAGGGAAAGCGAGAAAAGACTCACATCAACGCAATTGAAAATGAAAAAGGTGAAATCAAAACTGACACTGTGGAAATCCAGATGATTTTTACTAACTACTTCAAAAAATTATATTCTAAGAAATTAGCAAATTTTGAAGAAATGGACAGATTCCTAGACACATGCAAGCTACCAATACTAACCCAAGAAGACATAAATATGCTCAACAACTTAATGACAAGCAATAAAATTGACTCAATAAATAATCTAATAAAGAATAAATAATAAAGAATCTACCAATTAAAAAAGCCCAGGACCTGACGAATTCACTGGAGAATTCTACAGAACTTTTAAGAATGTTATATCATCAATATTCTTCAAGCTCTTCAAAGAAATTGAAAGGGATAGCATGCTCCCAAATTCATTTATGGAAGCCAATATCATCCTGACCCCAAAACTCAACAATGACCCAACTAAAAAGAGAACTATAGGCCAATCTCTTTGATGAACATACATGCAAAAATCCTCAGCAACATATTAGTAAATAGAATGCAATACATTATGAAAAAGATCACACATCATGATCAAGTAGGTTTCATCCCAGAGATGCAAGGATGCTTAAATATACATAAGTCAATAAATGTAATACATCACATAAACAGAAGCAAGGTAAAAAAACCTCATGATCATATCAAGAGATGCAGAAAAGGCTTTCAACGAAATCCAACACCCCTTCATGTTAAAAAATAAAATGAAGAAAACAGGTATAGAAGGACCATACCCAAACCTGATAAAAGCTATTTATGATAAACAAATAGCCAGCATCATACTGAATGGGGAAAAACTAAAATCATTCTCCCTAAAATCAGGAAAAAGACAAGGATGTCCACTATCACCTCTTCTATTCAACATAGTACTTGAAATACTAGGCAGATCAATTAGGTAAGAGAAAGAAATAAAAGGGATATACACAGGAAAGGAAAAACTCAAATCATCATTACTGGCAGATGACCTGATACTCTACATAGAAGACTCAAAGAACTGCACAAAAAATTTAGAATTAATAACAAACTTCATCAAAGTAGCAGGATACAAGATCAATACACAAAAATTATCAGCATTTGTGTTCACCAACAATGTATGGGATGAGAAGGAAATTGTGAAAACAATTCCATACACAATACCTTCAAGACAAATGAAATATCTAAGACTTAGCATTACCTAGGAAGTGAAAGACATCTACAAAGAAAACCCAGAAGGTGATTGAAGAAGGCATTAGAAAATAGAAAGATGTCCCCTGCTCCTGGATAGGTAGAACCAATATTGTCAAAATGGCCATACTCCAAAACTGTTATACACATTCAATGCCGTCCCAATCAAAACACAAACAGCATATTTTACAGATATAGAGCAAAAAATCCTAAAATTCATATGGAGCCAGAAGAGGCCCAAAATAGCAAAAGTAATTTAGAGCGATAAAAGCAAAGCAGGCAGCATAGCACATATCACAAAGCAATAGTGATAATAATGTCATAGTACAGGAACAAAAACAGACATTTGTTTATCATTTGAACCTGAGGCCTTCAAACCAAGATACATCCCCAGCCTTTTTGTTATTTTTTTAAAATTTTATTTTAAGACAGGATCTTGCTAAGTTGCCCAGGCTAGGGTTGAACTTGAGATCCTCCTGCTTCAGCCTCCAGAGTGCTGGGAGTACAGACAGGCATGTGGCACCATGCCCAGCTTAAAGTTTAAGACATTTTTGAAAATTTTAAACTGTAGTTGTTATTTAAATATTTGTTTCCCTCATGTGAATCTATTTTATTGGTTTAAAAATCACCATGGGGAATGCATTTTATTTTCCTGAAAGTGAAACTAAAGTCCTTGTTATGATATTACAGGAAGGAAAAGTTAGTTGCAGAAAAAAATTGCTCTCTTTAGCAATACTGTTCCCCAATATCATAACTAGCCAGTATAACTTTTCCCCAGATGGAGAGCTCATTCATATAGGATTCATTTTCTGAAGAAGCAGAATGCCCTCAATATACAATGGATCTCAGTTATATGATAGCCCTACAACATGGAATTGAGGGGAACACGGACTCTTTATTTAATTTGTTTATTCAACAAATATTTATTGATCAAACAGCTTTGAAAATTCTTAAAGCAAGAATCTGGTTTATAGAATTTTAAAATCACTGATAGATTTTCATTGTCTTCTATTTACCCCAGTGATAGAAGCAGTATAAAGTTGTCTGATAAATAATGATACTAGGGTTTGGACTCTGTTCCCTTTGTGATTGTAGTGTTATATTTTCAAGGGGTTAATAGCTTTGAAGATATCTCAGTGACTACTGAGCTCCAATACAACTTGCCTCACGATTTTCATGGCTTCTCTGTCACCTTCCATTGGTATTGGAATTTCAGTAGTTAAACTGAAAAGAAAATACCGTAATTCTATCCCAGGCAGACTGCACTACTTTAGAAAAGGGATTAGTCACTGTCATTTAAAACATAATGAAAGGTACTTGTTGGAGAAAAAAATGTGAAATGTCAATTAAAATATCAAACCAAACCTTGCAGGTGTGTTTTTTTCTTATATAAGCCCTATATTTGACGTATCACTTAACCTTGAACATAGTGAGTGACCCCTTCCTCAAAAAACTATACTTTGTTTCAGAAACAATGTCCAATGTGATTATATATATATATATACCCATGTATATGGAAGCTGCTCAAAAGAACATAGTATTTCTGCTATTACACATGTTTATAAAATATGCATTATACAAACAAATTGAATATTTTCCTACAATTGGGATCATCTTGAAGTCTTCAAGTCTCACATAAATTCAGAGCAATGGAAACCACATGTCTGACTCTGGCCTAGATCCTACCATAAAATGGAAAATGAGACAGTGTTTCGTGGGGAAAATGGAGGAATTTTGTTAGTAAGGGGGAAAACATATATCCTGGCACTTCGGATTTCTTCAATATAGAGTCATGTTTGGGGGTGGTAGGAGGGTTGGTACATGATTTCTCATGGGTCAGTAGTGTCTGTAAAACATGCCCTCAATTTTGGCAAAGTATATAAATATCTAATATTTTAAAAACCTAACCTATCAATCAAATTAATCACAGCAGTATGTATTGTGTGCCTATTATGTGGGAGGTAAAGGAAAGCCAAAAAGACAAGACTGTCTCTGATATAAATACAACCTCATTGAGCTGACAATATACACAGATTGTGGTAAGTCATACCTTACTGTGTTAGTGCCATTAGAGTTTAACAAGAGAACAAAGACATAGCTTTAGAGCTATCAGGGGAAGAAATTATCTGGCTCAACCTTTTTACAAATTTCTATATTAAGCAATATTCCACAAGAACATCAAAGTAAATTTGAGGTATCATTTTTAGGCAATTATTCTAGAAATATTCTTTTGCCAATATCACACAGGACCATCCAGAAAAAGATGGAGAGATTCTTCAGCCCTTTGGTCAATTATCAATGAAATGCTCTACTTATGGTAGGCATGTGATAAAATTTTGTTGAATGAATGAATTTCTCTGAGAGCTCTTTTTTTAATTATATGCAGTAATCTGACTTTGTCTACAGGAGATATATTTTAAGATTTTCACTGGATGCCTCAAACCACAGATAGTGCTGAATCCTTGCATATGCTATGCTTTTACCTAAACATATGTACCCATGATAAAGTTTTATTTAAAAATAGTATTGGACCACAGCTGACCTTAGATAAGCGAAACTAGAGATAACTTAAACTGCAAAAAGTATAAATTGCAGGGAAAGGGGGATTGCTACGGTTGGTTTATACCAATCTGATATTCTCATGCCACCTGCCACATCTGGGGCATTTCTTCAGTTTTTCCCATTAACTCTAATACTGACCAGGTAGGACGATATTCACTTAAGTATTCACTTAAGTTCTTTCTATCTTAACTCCCTAACAGAATATAAGTTCCTTAAATAAAGTGAATAGGCTAAGCCTTCTGAACACTATAAAGATTAACAGTACTGGAATCTGTGTGGAGAGGTTATTGCACTGTATGTTGCTCATCTACTGATTTATTAAATGTTTGAAACTTTTATTCACAAAGTTTAGTAATGCTAGGCTAGTTCCTCACCTACTTCCATGTCTTCAATTCTGATTTTGTGTTAATGGGTAATTTGTTTAATGTCTATTTGAGTCAGGGGATGTTTTAAGAAAATGTATTCATTAGTATGTCATATATAATGCTTCATTTTTCCACTAAACAAGCACACTTAAAAGATCATACCACCTGCTATAGAGAAGAAAGATCTCGGGTTTCTCCCAAGCATACTCACCATTACTATTTTACTCTACACAAAGCATTAACATAGAGCTGATTGTGCATTCAAGTGCCATTACAGACAGCAAAGGGACCATTCAACACTCCATGTACCCACTTGGTATCTAGTTTCCCTCCAGACTTTTTAGTAAATCCTGCCTGATTGAAAAGAAAATTAAAAGATGTTATTCTTAGCTTGTCCTACTAAAAAAAGACAGCTCTTGAAAAGCTAATGCTATGGAATTTTAAATCATATTCTTAGACATGTGATTATCATTCAAATTTTAAATGTCAAATCTTTTTGAAATAGCCTTGCTGACAGTGACCTGAGATACTAGGAGGTAGGACTGTTGTGTGCAGAGATGGCTTGGCTTGGTAGCCTGCAGTTGAAGTGGGTCTTCTGTATCTTTTCCCTCTCCCCTGCAAGGTCCTTGCTTTCAGCACAATAAACACAAGTAACTCCTCTGTGCACAAGAAATACTCCCTTGGTTTAAGACTCCCTATGGCTACTGCCTTCTCTAGCCTTTCACACAAAAATTATTTGACATATTTGCTTCAATTCACTGTTTTTCAACTTCCTTCTAAATCACAACTTTCTCTAAGATCATGAGTGAACTCCGCATTTACAAACCCATTCAATAATCTCCTGCCATAATATTATTTAATTACTTGATTTCTCTTAAGCATTTGACAGTCCCTCTTAAAATTTTATTTTCTCTTGGGGCTTTCATGATACTCATCTGTTTTTATTTAACCTACTCACTGGCAGGCTTTTTTCAATATATCTCATGGTCTTCCTATTCTTATTAAGCTTTCCCAGCAGTTGTTTAAATTCTGGTTTCTTCCCCAGTGCTCACCCTTAACCTCCTACTCTTCTTACTCAAAAGTGTTCTTCTGAATGATTTTCATACCATTGCCTAGATTACCAGTTATATATGATGACTTTTCAATCTTTATATTTCAGAACTCTTGGTTTAATTCCAGGCTTATACATTCTATTTGCATAATGAATATTTGCACCTGGATTTCTCATAAGCAGTTCGTATTCAACATGTACAAAATTGAACTCAACTCTTTTACTTAAAAATTCTCTTTTATGTCCACCACTTCTATGAATTATACAGCTATAAATGTGGTTTCCTAAGTGAAAAATGTGCAAGTCATCTCTTACTCCTCTCTTTTTCTGGCTACTAAGATCCATTTACTCATCATAAAATCATGTTGCTTCTGCATTCTTAGTACTGCATTTCTTTCAAATTCATTTTACTACCCAAATTCAGAATGCATCATTTCTTTCCTGGATAACAATATTGTACTAATTGATCTCTGTCCAATCTATCTGCCACACTGACATCAGATTGAATCATATCAGTCCACTTTCCATAGTTTCTCACGTCTTTCATGATAAAGTTGAAATGTCTTAGCTAAGTACACAAAGCTCTTCATGATATGTCCTCTGTATATTTCAGTAATTTTATCTCTATGTATTCTGAATATTTCACTTTACCTCGATCATATTAAAATATGTTTAATTCCTACAAAGTATATCTAATTAATGTAATTTAATAACATTTAATGCAGTATAGTAGAGGTCAGAAAACTATTTCTTCGAAGGGCTAAATAGTTAATAATTTACATTTCACAGGACATACAGTCTCTGTTGCAACAACTTTGAAATTGTAGTGTGAAAATGTCTACAAATAATTCACAAATTAAATGAATGAGTGTGATTTTGTTGGATAAAAATTTATTTACAAGCTTGTTAACTTTAGCCCTCAGGCCATCATTCACTAACTCCTAAACTAGAGGACCAGGATATGCAAAGAAATCCTGTCTTGAATCATTTTATAGAGCTTAGAATTAATCTTGATTTTTGTGTCAATTAAGATTTTTCATGTATGTAGTTTACTTAAAACAAGTTACAGTTGTACTTAAGACAGTATTTGAAATACATTATTATCCTCAGAAGGATTTAAGATCAAATAGTATTAATTTCCATGGACAATATTCCTGGTCACTATGCAGATTTAAGTTTCTTGAGTATTCTGTAAATCTCTACTTTCATTTGAAAAATAAATAAGCTTATAGGAATTATTTGCTTCAGTGTATTTAGCTTCTAACCCACTCTTATGATGCCTTTTCTTTTTCCTTAATGCAAAACTTTCTTATAAATCATTTGCTCTTGGTTTGTAGGTGTTTATGCTTCCAGATCAAGGGAAAGTACAGAATCTGATAAATATTGTCAATGTCCAGGAAGAATTGTTTTTATTAAATGCTCCTATAGCTTATGGTATTATTAGGAACACTGAGTGTCCTTACTCTGAAAAAGAAGTGAAAAAAAAATTCCTGGCATAACATCATTTCTGTTGATGAAGATAAAATTTGAAATACCTGATGTTGAAGTTTGATCTGTGGACTAAAAACTAAGGAATGCTTTCATCATTTCCTACTCAATAGAAGAGTCAAAAGCTAGCTGGAGTCCATATATTTCATCCTACACATAAGTAGACTGGACAGTTTTGTATAGGCTAATTTTCCATCAGGACCACCTTACTGTTCTGTCCAATTAAACAGTATTAATAGACATGTTTATCAACAGTGCTCTTATCCATCAATTCTCTCCCTTACAGAAAGAGATCCAATAAGCTTGGCGTGTTAATTATTTTTGGTCCATTTGAATTAAAGCAATGCTTTTCAATAATAATTCAAGACAAAACAAATTGTTATGGAAATGTAACATAGGAAGCTACAATAACCATTATGACATGGCAAAATATTATCATCTTGGGCCATGTAGATGAGGACAATAGAGGAAAGTGGAGCTGGAAGAGGGAATCCTGAATCTATTACAACATTAATCACTGTCTTAGCCCTGAACTACTGCATACACATTGACTAACATGTGGAGAGGGGCTAGGTATAAATGTTAAGATACTAAGTGTTTATGGTTCTTTATTGTAGAAGCCCAACCTCCTATACCATGATTAATTGAATGATTTATCATCATGATGTATTAATATAAAGACAATTTAGTTTATGTTTCATGGTACTAAAAAGACTTGTAAGTCTAACTTGGAAGTTAGGGACTAGAATATGAGATACATTTAAGATTTTACTGAATCCTGACAGTCACACAAATGTATCTAAGAAATATAGTTATGTATGAACTAAGTCAAGGCTCTTCTCTCTGGACCCAGTTTCCTCCTAAGAGAAGGAGTTGAACCAATTAATTGCTAAGGCTCCTTCCATCTATAAAGGTTATTGTTCTAAGTTTCCATAGTCCATCTGCATTTTGCTTTTGAGTAATTTGTTAAGATCAATGAAGGAAAGAGAGTAGGCTTTTGTACATGGCAAGGGAAACAACATATTGAGGTTTGAATCATGGCTGTGAGAAGAGAACAATTATATTTTTCTACTGCTGTGGTAACAATATCTAATATTTTCAATCTTAAAGAGATATATTCAGAGAAACCTACTTCTATCTTGACAGAGTGAATTTTAGTGGTGCTAAAGATAAATCTCCTCACTCTCCAATTTGTACACATTCTCTTCCCTTTTCCTCTTTCATAGATGATATCTGAAATGAACTTAAACTCATCATGGCAAGGCCATCTCTAAATGCATGGCATTTTGATCAATATGATATTTGCTTCAATTCACAATTTTCTCCTTTTGAATCAAAGGCCTTCCTTTCCTTTTTTTTTTTTTTTTTTTGCTTAAATTCTTTTATTGGTACATTTTAGGTATACATTTACATTTATCATTGAGTGCTTGTACCTGTACATGATGTGTCTTGATACTTATTTTTTCCCCATTGCCTGTGCACCCTTCACCCCCTCCACCCTTCCCTATTTACAGAGACTTTGTTTCCACTTTTTTGTTTTCTCGTAATTTTTCCTTTCCCTTCTTTCCTTTCCCCTTCCCCTCCCAATTCCCCCACCCCTTTGACCTTTTCTTCCTATTTCAAATTATCAGTTATTCATTTTAATCATTTTAATCCTTATTTACACTTTCAGGTTCTCACACCAGAGAAACTATTCGGTATTTACACATGTGTGTCCTATTTATTTCACTTAAGAGTGTGGCCTCAATATGCATCCATTTAGCTGCAAATGTCTAGTTTCTCATTCTTTATGGCTGAGTAGTACTCCATTTTATAAAAAAAAACCCACTAAACTTGCTGTAAGATAAGTTATGTAGAACTCTTGAAGACATTGGCAGAGGAAAAGACTTTATGAACAAAACCTCAGTAGCATGGGAACTAGCACTGTTCTGGAAATCGCAGAAAGAAATATACGAAGACACAGATTTTGGGTAAAATAACAAAAGTTTTACTTCCAAGCAGGCGGGACTGCCACAAACCAGTGTGATCAGTGTCCATGCTGCATTCTCTGTTAGTCTCCTCTTTTATACGTTTGTTAGTCATTATCTCATCCCTAGTTGTCTTTGAGGTGTAAATACAACTCCAGTTCCTATTTACAAGTCACAGACACAAAATAAGCACATATACATTGTAAATTTACCCAGGCATTGCAACATTGTTAGGTTAAAATGATATCTATAATGAATTTACTGGTTAAAGAGTCAGATAGCCATCACCTTAAACAACAAGAGTTAGGGGAAAAGCAAATCTTAAAGGAATACATTACTTATTTTGCTTCTACAAATACCTTAATATTCAATCTACTAAGTTATCTAAAACTTTTCCCTATCAGCACAAAGAATCAACAACTGGGATCTCATCTTTTTAAAAAGCTTCTGCAATGCAAGAGAAACCACGAACAGAGCTAAGAGACACCCTACAATGTGGGAAAAAATTTTTAGCAGCTGTACCTCAGACAAAGGACTACTATCTAGAATATATAAAGAATTGCAAAAAATCAGACCCCTCAAATTTAAAGACCCAATTCAAAAATGAGCATCTAAAATGAAAAGATATTTCCCAGAAAAAGAAGTAGAAGCAGCAAATAAACATGAAAAAATGTTCAACATCACTGGTCATTCAAGAGATGCAGATGTAAACAACACTGAGATTTCACCTCACCCCAGAAAGAATGGCTGCTATCAAGAAATCAACTAATAAATGCTGGCAGGGGTGTGGGGAAAAAGGAACCCTTCTCCATTGTTAGTGGGAGTGCAGACTGGTACAACCACTGTGGAAATCAGTGTGGAGATACCTCAAAGAACTAGGGCTGGAGGTCCCATTTGACCCAGCTATTCCCCTGCTGGATATCTTCCCCAAAGAATTAAAAGAATCATACCACAGCGATATATGTGCACCCATGTTTATAGCGGCACAGTTTGTAATAGCTAAAGCTTGGAAATAGCCCAAGTGCCCACCAACTGGAAACTGGACAAAGGCCTTCCTTTCTGATGCAAGTTGCATATAAAAAGGTAGGAGAAAGTGTTCACCTGCTTAAAAATAGGATGTAAAATTATGGAACTAGTGGCATTACACCAATGCCTGACTCAGTGTTATGCTTAAAAGGACTCCTTACATCAAATCTACCAAGTCCAAAATGGTCCAGTTTGAGAAAAGTCACAGAATGTTACTAATGTATCTGTGTACAAATGATCCTGTCCCCAGTGGAACAAGGTTTCACAGACATGAAACTGTGAGGAAAACATAGTTAAATGAGAATATAATGTGCATTCCAATGTAGAGTATATATGTAAGTAAGGATGGCTACCTTATGTCATAGAAACAAAAATTATCCCATATCTCCTGGATTAAAGCAACAAAGAATTATTTCTTATTTAATTTTCATATTCAGTGTAGGTTGATGGTGTGGAGGTTTTACCAATATTAATCTTTCATGGAACTATGTCATAAGTATAAATGAAAGACTAGAGCTGAACACTGGTAATTAAGTGCCTCTATCAAGAAATAAAATGAGTTACATATGCTCACACTCCAGTGGCCAAAATATTGCCTCCCTTAACTTCAAAGGGGCTGGAAAGTACAAAACTACCATATGGGGACAAAGGAAACTGAAATATTTATGAGAGTCTTATTGACTATCACAGGCTATAAGACTGAATGTCATGAGACCAGAATTTTAGCTTAATTTTATCATTAGGTATGTGACTTGTAGCATTTCAATTCAGTAGACTTCATAATCTTCCACATTGGTTTGTGAGGATGAAAAGGAGAATAGCAAAGGAAAAATGTAAGCCATTAATCAAATATAAGGTGATGATTTAATTATCCATACTTTTAGGATGAGTTGTTTTAAAGATAGAGCATTGATGATTTTTATGTAGGCAGAATGCAACAATGCAATTTATTGGTATTTAGGGTGGCAATCATTTAACAACAACCACTCAGCAATAAATTATTTATAAATGGAATATACACTGTTGCTTTTTTGAGATGATGTAATTGACATCTGACCCATCATAAAAAATAAAAATGGTGTCAATATAATCCTGTAATGATTCAGAGATCTAGGTCTATGTTGCTATGCAAAGGCTAGATGCAAGGTCAACTCTTTCATGCATTTAACAAGGGCTGCAATTACTTTTACATTCAACTAACTTCTTTTTTAAACTCAGCATTCCATGCAATGCAATAACTGAAAGTATTAATTCAATAAAGAACCAGAAATAAAATTGGCCTTTTTTGAAACTCACCCAGTTGGTAGTTTCTGGATTGACATATGTAAGGAAAGAGATGAAGAGTTTAACAAGGAGGTAACCAAATAGCCTCTGCTTCTTCATAGGAGCCACGTAACCACCAGTCTTTGATGCATGTTAAGCTTCAGACATACAAAAAATATTCTTACATTATATATCAATCACATTTCATGTTAGGTTAGCCTAACTTGGATTTTATGTTCATCTCCATAGAGAAGTGCTTTGTGTTACCTCAAAATGTACTAGAAGATTCTAATAACATTGTTAAAGTTAAGGGATTTTGACTTCTGATTTTCTTTTTGAAATAAAATCTTTATTGATACATATACATGCATTTCACCTAACTAATTTAAAGACAATAAATCTATGATCTACAGTACATCTAGGAGAGGCAGACAATGTCTACAAAGTTACAGTGATAAGGATGACATTTGATGATAAAAGGGAAGGATCATCACATAAGGTTCATCTTCCTGAGAGACGTATTTCTTTCTGTGCAGGCAGATCTAACATAAAATGATGTAGTGGCTGATGTGTTTGCAACTGTTGTTTTCATGTGTCTGTCTCTCTGTATCTCGATTCTATTTCTTTTACACACACATGTAATTTGAAAATTTAATTATTTTCTCATATTTAAGTTATACTAATATGCTCTGGGTCCTGGTGGAAGAGGATGGATGATCGTTGTAAAATCCAATAAATGATCAGAAACACCAAAACTACAGGACTCCATGAAGGCAACTCTGTGGGTTTTTTTCTTTTACAGCATTTTATCTTTCTTTCAAGGAAACTTTCAACAAATTTCTAAAAAATGCTATAAGCTACAGATATTTACAAAAATTTTCTAAGAAAAGCTTTATAAAATCTCTAATGCATCAGTAGTATTATATTCAATGGACTATAAAATTTTCTAAGCCAAAAATATCCAAGACAAATTGACAAATGAGATTTTATGTATCAGTTCTCCAAATCCATCCACAAATAATGGTAGAATAGAAAATATCAAATAATTCAGAATGACATAATCCATTGCAATGGAATTAAAAAGTCAAATGTAAATGAGCTCGTAAGAAAGGGAGATCAGCCCGCTGCAGACAGGCAGGTCTGCGGACGCCATCCTGAGGTCATTAGTCACGCAGAAAATGCCAAATCAGCCCATGCCCCAGCATCAATCCACTGGACCCCCCCCCCACTCCTCTGGCCTCTTCTCTGTACAGCCACATGGTTCCACACTACAAAGACGCAGAGGACACCAGACCACCAGACCACTGTACTGAATAAGTTGGAGTCATCTTCACCTCCCATCAGGACTGGGTCTATCTTCAGGGGAAGGGCAGCTGGAACCTGCAATACAACTCTGCAGAGTTCAACCCTACAGGAGAGGGAGCTCAACTTAGGACTTGCAGCCAGAAATCTGCCTGAATCTCATGGGTCTGCGACTAGCTTGCTGAGACTCATTGACTTATATCTGCACACTGCTACCCACCTTGTCTATGGTGACAGCAGAGACATACCCTGAAAGAGGCCCTTCATCTTAATTGTTATTTTTTATTCCCAAAATTAGTATTATTAGTTTGTGTTTTTTTCTCTTTTCTTTTCTTCTGCTACTCTTATCTTTAATTTTTTCCTACTCTTTGCAAATATTTGTTTTCTCTCCTTTTTTCTCTTTTCTTTTCTTCTTTTTTTCTCTTTCCTTTCTCTCTCTCTTACACTCACTCTCTTGCCCTCCCACATTGTTCATCTTCCCTTTTTGTCCCTGTTTTTGTCCTCATTCAGAGTTCTTTATTTTCCTATTATTATCTTTTTCCTTCTCACATGTGTCCTCTGGCCACACTGCTAACCTTCCCCTATCCTTCTTCCCATCTCTTCCTCCCTCCCCAACAGCTTCTAACTCCCCATCCCAAAGGGTAAATTTGTTATATTGAAGAGTTTATTCACTATATGTTGGGTTGGTCCTTGATCTTAATTTAATTCACACAGCTAAAGGTGATAGATTAATAACTACCACAAAATGTCATTTTCAAAGATGGACTTGATGCAATGGTTTTGCTGACTGTATCACTTGGGCTAAGGTGTTGTTATTGAACTAGTCAATGAACCTTCCTAGTATAAGGAAAATGAGATAGCCTTAGAGTCACTAGAGATTCAAAATTTAAAGACCAGCTATATCTGGAAGACACCTCTGAGAAGCAATCATTCCATAAAGGTTCTAATTACAAACAACAAAGATACCTACCATAAGCAATTTCAAACTATCAACACAGGAGTTAAACCAAGGACAGTACCAAAAACAAAAATGAGAAGACATTTAAGCAAGACTTCAACTCCACCAAGGGTAAACCCTGGGGGACATGAGATGGAAAAGTCCCATAACCAACCACCTGGATACCCTGAACTGATAGCACAAGAAGTAACAAAAAAGGTGAATGAGGCTCTAGAAAAATTCAAAGCAGAAATAATCTCCCAGATATCTACAGAGATGGTAAGCAGAGTGAAAGACATGATTAGAGGATCTAGAACAGAAACAGATTAAAAAAAATAGATGAGCTCAGAAACATGCTGGAAGCCATGAATGCCCAGCAGAAGAAAGAAATGGAAACTATGATCGACCAACATAAGAAAGCAATGGAATCCATAAAACAGACTCAAACAGATATTCAGGAGATCAAAAACTCCACTGAAAGTATCCACAGCAGATTAAGGGAAGCTGAAGACATAATATCAGATATAGAAGACAGAATCGTGGTTAGAGACCATGAAAATAGAGATTTCTTAAAAATAGTAAGGGACCATGAGAAATCAATCCAACAACTGCTAGACGATGCAAAGAAACATAAGACTGAAAGGAGTCCATGAAAAAACAGGAGAAAGCACAATTGACACAAAAAAACTGTTCACAGATGTAATAGTGGAAAACTTCCCAGACAGAGGTAGAGAATTGGACATACAGATAAGTGAGGCATATAGAACTCCAACCAGCCATGATCAAAAAAAATCTACATCTAGACATATAATAGTCAAGATCCCAGAAACACAACAGAAAAACAAAATCCTACAAGCAGTTAGAGAAAAGAAACAAATCACCTACAAAGGAAAGCCCATCAGAATCACAGCCGACTTCTCAACACAAACCCTCAAATCAAGGAAAGCCTGGAGTGAAGTATTTCAAGACCTAAAAGAAAATAACTTCCAACCTAGACTGTTGTATCCTGCAAAATTATCTTTCAAAATTGATGGGGAAATTAGATACTTCCATGACAAAGAACACCTAAGAAATTTCATGAACACCAAAGCAGCACTACAAACAATTCTAAACAGTATCCTAGAAAAAAGTAATGAAAGCCACAACTCCATGCAGACCAACAGAGGGAAGCCACCAGGCAAGGTAAGACACTTAAGGGAAAGGGGGAAAAAATAAGAAAGAAAAGAGCCAACAAAAGTAAAACATCATGACAAGGATAAATCAATACCTATCAAGTATAACCCTCAATGTTAATGGCCTCAATTCACCAATCAAAAGAAATAGACTGGCAGAATGGATTAAAAAGGAAAATGCAACAATATGCTGTATACAAGAAACACACCTAACTCAAAAAGAAACTCATAGACTTAAAGTAGAAGGATGGAAAACACTTCTCCATGCCACAGGAACCCAGGAGAAAGCAGGGGTAGCAATCTTATTTACAGACAAAGTACATTTCAAACCAAAAATAATTAAGAGAGACAAAGATGGTCACTGCATCCTTGTGAAGGGAACAATGCAAGACGAAGAGATGACAATCCTAAATATATATGCACCAAGTATGAATGCCCCCAACTATACAAAACAAATATTAATAGACATGAAAAACCAAATATTAATAGACATAAACACTAACACAATTGTAGTGGGGGACCTCAATACCCCACTATCACAAATAGATCATCTCAACAAAAAGTTAAGAAGGATATTCTAGAACTGAATCAAGCTATTGAACAAATGGACTTAATAGATGTTTATAGAGTGTTCCACCCCACAAAATTGGAATACACATTCTTTTCGGCTGCACACAGGTCATTCTCCAGAATAGACCACATGCTACCTCATAGGAAATGTCTAAGTAAATGTAAAAGAATAGAAATTACCCCCTTTATATTACCAGACCATAGTGCAATAAAATTAGAGATCAATAACATAAGAAATTGCAAAACCCCAACAAACATATGGAAACTGAATAACGTCCTCTTGAACAACCAATGGGTCCCAAAAGTAATTAAAGAAGAAATTAAACAGATTCTACAAGTAAATGAAAATGCCAGTACAACATACAGGAATCTGTGGGACACAATGAAAGCAGTTCTACATGGGAAATTCATAGCAGTGAATGCACATATTAGGAAAACAGAGAAAACTCAGATAAATAACCTAATGCAGAACCTCAAGCTCCTGTTAAAAGAAGAGCATAATGAATCCAAAGCTTGAAAAGAGAAGAATTATAAAGATCAGGGCAGAAATCAATGCAATGGAGACTAAGAGAACAATAAAAAAATCAATGAATTAAAGAGTTGGTTTTTTGAAAGAATAAATAAAATCGATAAACCTTTAGCCAACCTTATCAAAAAAAGGAAAGAAAAGGCACAAATACATGTAATTAAGAATGAAAAAGGTGAAGTCAAAACAGATCCAACAGAAATACAGAGGATCATCAATACCTACTTCGAGAACCTCTACTCCAATAAAATGGAAAACACAGAAGAAATGGACAGATTCCTAGATAAATGGGAATTGCCAAAGTAAAATGAAGAAGATAGAGAAATTCTAAACACCCCATTTACAATGAGTGAAATTGAAAATGTAATAAAATATTTACCAACAAAAAAAGCCCAGGTCCGGATGGCTTCACTGCTGAATTTTACAAGACACTTAAAGAACTAACACCATTACTCTTTAAACTCATCAAGGAAATTGAAGGGGAAGCAATACTTCCAAATTCATTCCTGGAAGCAAGTGTTACTTTGATTCCAAAACCGGGGAAAGACCCAACCCAAAAAGAGAACTATAGGCCAATCTCCCTAATGAACATAGATGAAAAAATCCTTAACAAGATACTGGCAAACAGAATACAGAGGGTCATCAAGAAGATCATACACCCTGACCAAGTCGGATTTATCCCAGGGATGCAAGGATGGTTCAACATTCATCAATCAATAAATGTAATACACCATATTAACAGAGTCAAGGACAAAAAACATATGATCATCTCAATAGATGCAGAAAAGGCATTTGACAAAATCCAGCACCCATTCATGATAAAAACCCTACAGAAAATTGGAATAGAAGGTCTTTACCTTAACCTGATTAAGGCTATCTATGAAAACCAACAGCCAACATCATACTAAATGGTCAAAACCTGAGAACTTTCACTCTAAAATCAGGAACAAGACAAGGATGCCCACTATCACCACTCCTGTTCAATATAGTCCTGGAAACATTACCACAGCAATTAGAACAGAGAAAGAAATAAAAGGAATAGAGATATGAAAGGAAGAAGTTAAACTGTCATTATTTGCTTATGATATGATACTTTCCATAGAAGACCCAAAAAACACCACCGGAAGACTTCTAGACTTAATTGACAGATTTAGTAGAGTAGCTGGATACAAGGTCAACAGTCAAAAAACAATAGCCTTCTTGTACACAAATAACAGACTCACTGAGAGAGAAATTAGGGAAACAATTCCTTTTACAATAGCATCCAAAATAATGAAATATCTAGGAATCAATCTAACAGAGGAAGCAAAAGACCTCTACACTGAAAACTACAGCACTCTGAAATAGGAGATCGAAGAGGATATAAGAAAATGGAAAGACATCCCTTGCTCCTGGGTAGGAAGAAGCAATATAGTGAAAATGGCCATACTTCCAAAACTACTATATAGATTCAATGCAGTGCCAATTGAAATTCCAACAATATACTTCACAGAACTAGAGAAAACAATCCAAAAATTCATTTGGAACCAGAAGAGACCTAGAATAGCTAAAGCAATTCTAAGCAACAGAGACATAGCTGGGGGTATCACAATCCCCAACTTGAAACTATACTACAAAGCTACTGTGATAAAATAAGCATAGTACCAGCAAAGAACAAACCTGAGGATCAGTGGAATAGATTAGAAGATCCAGAAACAACACCAGACATGCTCAGCCAACTTATCTTTGACAAAGGAGCCAACCAGCCTCATTGGAGGAAAGATAGCCTATTTAATAAATGGTGTTGGAAAAACTGGATTTCACCCTGCCAGAGATTAAAACTAGACCCATACCTATCACCATGCACTAAACTAAAATCGAAGTGGATTAAAGATATAAATATTAAGACAGAAACAGTAAAATTGCTGGAAGATAATTTAGGTAGAACTCTTAAAGTCATTGGCATAGGAAAAGACTTCATGAACAAAATCTCAGCAGCACAGGAACTAGCAGAAAGAATCAACAACTGGGATCTCACCTCATTAAAAAGCTTCTGCACTACAAAAGAAACCACCAACAAAGCTAACAGACAACCTACAATATGGGAAAAAAATTTTAGCAGCTGTACCTCAGACAAAGGACTACTATCTAGAATATATAAAGAATTGCAAAAAATCAGATCCTCCAAATTCAAAGACCCAATTCAAAAATGGGCATCTGAAATGAACAGATATTTCTCAGACAAAGAAGTAAAAGCAGCAAACAAATATATGAAAAAATGTTCTACATCACTTGTCATTCGAGAAATGCAGATGAAAATAACCCTGAGATTCCACCTCACCCCAGAAAGAATGGCTACTATCAAGAAATCAACAAATAACAAATGCTGGCACATTTGTGGGGAGAAAGGAACCCTTCTCCATTGTTGGTGGGAGTGCAGACTTGTGCAACCACTGTGGAAATCACTATGGAGATACCTCAGAGAACTAGGACTGGAAGTCTCATTTGACCCAGCTATTCTCCTGCTGCGTATCTTCCCAAATGAATTAAAAGAATCATACCACAACGATATATGTGCACCCATGTCCATAGCGGCACAGTTTGTAATAGCTAAACCTTGGAAACAGCCCAAGTGCCCATCAACTGGAAACTGGATAAAGAAGATGTGTTTTTTTTATAAAATAGAGTACTACTCAGCCATTAAGAATGAAAAACTAGAGTCATTTATAGCTAAATGGATGCATATCTAGGCCATACTCTTAAGTGAAATAAATATTACACATGTGTAAATACCGAATAGTTTCTCTACTGTGAGAAACTGATAGTGTAAATAAAAGTTAAAATGATTAAAATGAATAATTGATAATTTGAAATAGGAAAAAAGGTCCAAAGACGAAGGAGTGAAGGGAGGGGAAGGGGAAAGGAAAAGAGGGAAAGGAAAACTATGAGAAAAGAAAAAAAAATGTAAATGAAATCTATGTAAATAGGGAAGGGTAGAGGGGGTGAAGGGCACACAGGTAATGGGGAAAAAATAAGAACCAAGATACATCATGTATAGGTACAAACACCCAATGATAAATGTAAACAAATTGTATACCTAAAATGTACCAATAAAAGAACTGAAAAAAAACAAAAAAAAGAAGAAAGGGAAAAAGATGATACATTAATTACAGATCTATAACTTTGGTAAGATGCTCTTTTATTTAGCTGTAAGTCATCTTCTAGCCTTCTGGCAAAATTCTTCAGTGAGAATCTGGTTTATCTGTAATATTTTTAAAAATTCTGACTTCTGTTTAAATGTTACAAATTCATGTGTGTACAGTTTGTATATGAATGTCTATGAATGCTTCCCTGATTATGTGTCAGAATGTAGAGAATGCTCATGCCTTTCATAGTACATTGACTTCAAATTTAAGCTGCTTTGCCCATAAATCCACAGCCTTAGACTTCGGGGCATGTATTGTCCTGGTTTCATGTTTAGTGATGAGTTTGATTCATTGTTTGAATTTCTCTTTCTCAATTACCTTCTGCTATCCTCTCTTTTATCTTAGATAGCGAGTATGTCCTAAGTGCAGACTCCTGAATGCATTTCTTACCCTAACAAGTACTGGTTTTAAATATGTCACTTAAAAATGCTTCCAAAATTGAATTAAATAATTTTCTTCTTCTATCTCCATATCTAACATCATCAGGGTTAGATAATTTCAATTATCTTCTATGCCCTTTCTTGGGATGCATCTATTCAGCCAGATCAATGAAACAACAGTGTTTTTGGGGAAATCTAGGACAGACAGAGTAAGAGGACATTTATAGAATGGATATTCAAAGGTATCATCTAATACAGGGCCCTGTTTTCTGGTTGATGTTTATATTATTCAGATCTCAGGATTATCTTATCTTCCCTTGAAGATCTCCATAGTTTCCCTCCAATGATTTCATTATTATCTTTCTCTCTAAAATAGTTAAAACCATCACTTTTATGTTCTACTAGAACATTCTTTACTAAAATTGTATTTCATTTCTTTGATTACTTTATTCTTAGGTAGAAATTAAAGGTTTGAAAAAAATCTATTTTATACTTAAGACATTAGTTCCGTCACTCTTCAACCCACAACCTTTCAGGCTCAGTGAATTTTCAGATCCCATTAACATGTTTTACGCTAATTTTGTCAAACCTCTTTACAAACTTATGAGTGATTATTTGGGCTAAGGGAGAAAGAACATCATATGGTGAAAAAAGGAAAGATGAACAAAGACAAAAGCTGGCTTGGGAGGTCCTGTACATTTCCAGCACTACCATTTGCCACTTAAAGTTACAAAGATGGATATCAGCCTCTACTATATCTTCTCCTTCATGTTACACATTCAATTAATTACCAAGACCTGTCATTCTGTCATTTCTACTCCTAAATGTCTCTGATGTCTCTGAAATCAAGTCTTTCTGTCCTCCTCCATCATCTCTTGCCATCCCAACACACCTAGGCTGCTGCCATTAAGAATACATACATACATATATATATATATATATATAGAGAGAGAGAGAGAGAGAGAGAGAGAGAGAGAGAGAGAGAGAGAGAGAGAGAGAGTCCAGTAGTCCTGGAGTAACCAATAGTTTTATTTCCCTAAGCAGGCTTTGTAAACAAAGCACTTTGTTTTTCTTTCCTCTTATCTGTTCTCCATTCATAGTGGCTACCCCTCCCTTCTATTCCCATTGGAATCATTACAAGGCAAGTTAGGGCGGCATCTATCTGATTGCAAAGCTGATGTGACACTTTAAAGTTATTCACCAGCCAAATTACTCTCCACAGATTGCTTAATTTGTGGAACATGTTCCATAATCACATTTTTCTCCTGATTGCCCTACAGCTTTTCCTTCTCCTTATTTCTTTGCCCCATTTCCTTTCCCTTGCTGACAGCAGGTGGTCAGTGGTATCTTGGAAAGAGAAACTGGCACCAAATCAAACCTGGCAAAGCAAAAGAAACTGTACTTCAATTAACAGTCATTTTCTCTGTATAGATGTAGATGAGAGACTAGGCATGGCTATATCGATTGCATAGGTGAGCAGTGTTGATTATGTGGTGTGCAAAAGTGGTACAAAGGCAAAAACATCCAGATATGAGACCACAGTATGTCAGTCTATTAAAAGTCAACTCATTTCTTCTGCATTTTGTTCAAAAGTAGAAATTAAAACTCCTGAAAAAATTGATTTGGACTATATATGGTCCATTTAACAGATCGAATACTTGTCAGAACAGATGTCATAAAGGTGCTCTACCTTTATTCCTTTACCAAGATTGGACAATCCATAGCAGATTGGGAGTGGTTTATAGGCCCTCAAAACTTAGTACTTATCAAAAACTCCTCAAAATTTACTTTCTTCATAATATTTTATTAAGCTTATAGTTTTAATTCAGTTTTCAACTGACATTGAGTTATAAGCCTATTGCTGATTTCTACAGAGCAACGGTGAATTTCAAAGGAATCTCTAGTCTCCTAAGACCATTCTCAAAAGGACTACATTTTCCTTTTAAAACATTCTTTTAAAACATTCCACCTAATGGAGTTACAAATACATAGTTTTGACAGTTGTGTAATGAATCTTTGAAAGTTTTGTTGAAGCAGAAGCCACTAAAACAGCATTTTATAGCTGAGAAAAATGGAGGTTCAAAAGAGCTACTTGATGAATACAAATGATGGAGTCTCCCACACTAAGGCATGTCTCTGCTACCTTTTGTGGGGAGCCACATAAGGCTATGTTAAAGATAAAACCGGCAAGTGTCTGCTTCTTTGTCTAATATCAGCAAAAATCAAAGCCTTCCCTTGTGTATAAGTGGAAAAGTGGAGGAGAAAAGAGAAAGGCAAGACAAAGGAGAGACAGCATAGGGTGAAAGGTAGACTTGCTGCTCATCCAGAATAATGAATGGGTAGGTCAGCTCCATCCCACAAGTGATTTGAAAACATCCTGAATTCTACACCACATAAAGGCTATACCACAAGGCAGGCAATCTGCTATTTAGCCTTCTTTGCTAACACTGACCATCAGCCCATTATTCTGACATTCCCACAATGCTATTGTTCTAGTATTAGAAAGGGAGAGTTTGGCAGGCAAGCCATTTATAACGTTATTTAATTACGGCTGAAAACTTTAAACTGTGTTTTGGGGCGAAGACTAAAAACGAAACCAACCCCTTGCTATCAAACAACTAACTAACTGCTAGTTCCCAAATATCAAATGGTTCTTCCATTTTCCTTCTTGCCCTTAGTAAGTTTACATGCCTTGCTTTCCTGGAATACCTGATTGGAAGACAGCATCAGTTCCAGAAGTTGATGCACTGCTCAGTGGCTATATGTCAATACCAGGCATCGGTGAGAAATTAGACATGCTAATCTTTGGAACCCTCTAATCACAAGGATTCTCACGATTTCATCTAACTCGGTGTCATTATTTGAATGCTTATGCTCATTCCACAAACTCATATGTTGAAGTCTAAGAACCACTGAAATCATTAAAAGGAAGGGCCTTTAGAAGGCAGAGACTTCATGAATAGGATTAATGTCTGAGGGAGCTTGTTTGCTCCTTCCACCATGTGAAGATGCAGAGAGAAGGCAACATCTATGAAGTAGCCTCTAGAAGTATGAGAAAATAAATTTCCCTTATTTACAAGCCCCCCCAGTTCATGGTAGTTTTGCTCTAGCAACCCAAATAGTCTAAATATTTGGTGTGAGGGAAGAGGTTGGGGATGAAGCTGTCACTAAAAGTTCTCTAAGCCACTGTCAGTTCTCTGGCTCTCTAAACCTTATTGCCTTTATTTTGCTGTCTCTCCCTCCTTCTCACTTTGTCTTCATATATTTTACTCCAGATTTCCTTGTCTTTCTTTTTCTTTTTGCTGGATACAACATAGTATAAAGAGCATGGGCTTTGCTGATAGTTAACCTGAATATATAATTTTAGACCTTTGTTCCTGTGAGATTTTGGACAATTTTCTTAGCCACTCTGTTGTTAAGTTTGGTCACTTTCAAAGTAGGTATGTTTTTCAAAGTAGGTACTTATTGCTTTGTTGGGAGTATTAAATGAGGCTCTATGTGCAAAATAGCTATCCATATAACATACTCAAATATTAGTCATTTCATTCCCACTTCCTTTCTGGGGACCCTTTGCCAGGAACCTTCCTTACTCTGCTTCAATAATTGCTTCTTTAGCATAGATCTATTGATGCCTCACAAAGCTAATGAGAAAATTTGCACATGGTTCTGTTTCAGACAGAGTCCCAAATGAATGTACCGCATTGGTTACAATGATAGAATTCTATGCCAGACTGCTTAAGTTCAAACTGCAACTCTGTCTCTTACTACATTTCCTTAAGAAAGTTAACTTCTCTTGTACTCAGTTTCCTCATTTGTAAAACAAGGATAATAATGACTCTACTTCAGAAGATTTTAGTGAAGATGGAAGGAGTTAATTCATGTGGCTGACACATGACGGGTGTTTAATAAATGTATATAGTTAAAAATCAAATGTTAAATTCACTGGAAGGCCTTGTCTGATTACCCTATTTAAAATGAGAGCCATTACTCTTACTCTCTTTTATCTTACCATGTTTCATTTTTATTTTTAACAATTACTACCCTCTAACAAGACATATATTTAACTGTTTTTTTTCCTTGCTTCCTATATGATTAGTTTGTCAGCAACATGAAAGCAAAGGTTTTTTTCTTTATCCTTAAGACCTATAATAGAGTTATGGAACTTATTAGGCACTGAATAATTATTGATTGATTGTATTATTAATGGATTCTGTGCAAAAAAAGTTCAGAGCAGAGAAAGAGCTCAGATCTTTGAGAATGAGAGAAGCCATAATTTGAGCATAGGAGACTTCCTATTCTCTAATTGAGCCACTTCTTTAGCAGAAAATCCTGAAAATCAAGTAAAACCCCCTGGGAGACAGGAACAGACTTCTAAGTACAGAGAGGAACTCCTGTACTCTCAGGACATCCTGAGTATGAGGCCTAAAATTAAGGTTCCTAAGATGTCTCATATTATGTGGCTTGTGTGTATGTATTTAAGTTTTATTTTATTTTTAATTGAAAAAATCTTATCTATTAAGTGTACTGTGATATTTTGATATATGTATATATTTGTGGAATGATTAAATCAAGCTAATAAACACACCCATCACCTCAAATACTTATCATTTCTTTGTAGTAAGAACCTCAAAAATCCACTGTTTCAGCTATTTTGAAATATACAATACATTATTATTAACTATAGTACCCATCTTATGCAATAGAATTTCAAAATAATTCTGCTTCTTTAAAATTTTATCTCAGGTCATAAAAAATTGTTTAGGTGGTTTAGCACCTTAACCTAAAATTATGCCTATTACTTTTTATTACTAGAGCACTGAAGCAGATATAATAGCTAGTGAGATTCAGAGCAATTCAGTATAATGGGAGTGGGGAGCAAAGGGGATCTAAGCCAAATGTCTCCACTGTCTCCATTGCCTATGTCTATATGGAAACCACTGGAACAATGAAATGCTATTCTCCTCAGTCAGTTTGTTCTTTTACTCCAAACCTTAAATCTTCTGTTGACTTTTTACCTCACTAGGTGTTCTCCATTAAGTGTTTGTGAAATCTATGTCTCTCTTCTGATATGAAACCCTGAATCATCTGCTTACCTCTGCATAGCACCATTATTTTAAAGAAATAGAGAAGGTCAAAAGAGAAGAAGACATTAGGTCAAAAGAGAAGAAGACATTAGGTCAAAAGAGAAGAAGACATTAGGTATTAAATCAGAGGAAAGCCAAGCTGTTACACAGTGGCAAAATGAGAAGCATTCTATCTACCTAATTGTGAGAGGAAATAGCTCTGAACTTTAGTATTTCATATATATGTTTTATATACACAACCTTCAAATGGCAATAATGAACATCACCTATCACTTTTTCTGTTGATAAATATTGATTCCTGTGTGCTGGTAGGAATCTCAACTTCATTTGGATTTGATAGCTACCAGCTGTGTCTTATAAGAACTAGATTCCCCTCTCCCCCTCCCAACATGTATGGCTGCTTGGGTAACTCCTATTCTTAGTTATCTAACCTAGGCCAAGGTTTTCAAAGCAAACATGGATCAAAGAAGTTTTCTGCTAGTGTTTCTTCACTTTAGACCTGGGTTCCAAGGGAAAGCTGAACCTTAATTGGCTTCTTAAAGTGAGTTGTGAACACTGATGTTTATTTTACTTGGCTACATATTTAGTAATGGTGAGCACTGGTATCTCAGGGAGTGTATGGTATGAAGGTGTCCCATCTCTCTGAGTACTATAATATACCAGAACTGTTCTAAAGGTTCGTGCGTGGACTATTTCACAGGGAAGATCTTCTACTACTGACATTTTTCTGGAGAATAAAATTTCTTTCAAGCGTCTAAAACTAAATTGCTTTAGGGATGATGGATTCTCTGGATCAAGTGAATTATGATGAGCTAACTTTCCTAATGTGATAAAAACAAAAAATCAGCCCACTCGAGTCAGGTCTATAATAAAACTGTGAGGGTCAACTGAATATTTGCTAGTGAAAACTTGGCAGCTTACTCTGGATTCTATGTCACTTTCTTCTTCTCTTATTTGATATCATGGAAGATAAGTAAATGGTGAAATCTCATTTTGTTTTGTTAGTTGCAGTGGTAAGATACAAGTGAAGATGAGAAAAGAAAGGATTGACAAAATCCCTATAAATAAAAGGCACAAAATGTCCTTTTATAGGGCCCCAAAATAATATTTGGAAAAAGAAATATTTATGCCTAAGTAGAATGGAGAATGCAGTGTCTGAGATTTGAGTAACAAGCAGTGTCTTTCATCAAATGCTTGGTCCCTAGAAAGAACTGTGAAGCCAAATAAGATTCACTTTCATACCCACAACCTAGCTCTTTCACCACTTTCTGCCCTCTGGAGTCCATATTCTACTCACCTGGATAGGCTTGACTTTTGCCTGCGTTTCCTATCAAAATCTGCCCAGCATCTTCATATATCACTTAACTATAGAAAACAGTTAATTGTACAACTCACTCTCTCATCCAGGGAAAGTTCTGTGTGAAGATCAAATAACAGGTAAAAGGAGATATCACTAATACTAAAGTCAAGACATTCAGCCAATAGTTGAGAGAAGACAGGGATATGAGGTGTGGGCCCCAATTAAGAATCAGTGTTTCTTGCTCCCTTGAAATCCAAATATAGAATATGTTTTATTCCAAGATAGCTTGCCCCAGAAAAACAGACTCTTCGTACAGATTTTTGAGGTTTCCTTCTTTAAATATGTGGTAGAACTCTCAGCTGGAACCTTAGTATGTCCACTACTGGAGTTCAGGCAAGTCTGGATGGCCATAGTTAGCTGGTGGAGTTAGTTTGTATGTTGACTGAAGGAAGAATGAGGATTTTGTCCAATTTTTGCACAGGTTCCTGAGCCAATAAAGTGGAACAAAGTCAATATGGTACTGAGTGCCCCATTTAATCTTAAAGATTGGGATGTGAGCCCTAGGGAGGGAAATGTTGAAAGCAGAAGCCAAAGAAGCTATTTTTACAATGAGAATAAGGACATACAGAGACACAAGGAATTTATTCAGTACCCAGATGACAAAGTGGAATAAATAAGGGGCAGAGTGACACTCTTCCACTTTTACCCATAGTGGCACTGATAGAATGAGACCCAAAGGGGCTTTTTAGTGTTACTTTGGTTCTTCTCAAGGTTGCTACCTTGGAGAATACAAGAAATGATCGCTTCTCCACTGTTGGTTATGAAAAATTATTCTTTCATAGAATGTCTTTTATATTTTCTTTATTAATATCTGCTTGTGTTAAATTAAAATTTAAAAAAGAAGTGATCAATTGCTGGGTGTAGGCGTACACAACTGTAACCGCAACACTCTGGGAGGCTAAGGCAGGAAAATCAAAAGTTTAAACTCAGCTGGGGCAATTTAGTGACTTGGCAAAAACCTTTTCAAAATAAAAAATTAAAAGAGCTAGAGGTGTAATTCAGTGTAAAGTTCCTGGGTTCAATCCCTAGTACTACAAACAAACAATCACCCTAAGCAGGAAATCATGGTGCCACAAGCTAGCACAGCAACAGTGAGAGGAGCAGTTTCTTCTTGGGGCTTGAAGAAGATAAATACGAGAATATCATTTGTGAGCACATTTGAGACACTACCAGAGATTTTCTTACATAAACAGATGACACTTTGGGGAAAAGGAGTCAAGAGATCCCGAAATATACAACAGAAAATAACAAGACAATGATATTGGCATTATTATACTTGATGATTACATAAACAAAGATATTAATTTAGAACTAGTCATATGTGTATCTGAGTATATTTTTATTGTTGTTTGCTTATTTTTGTGTGTTTAGTATGGAGATGGCTTTCTGCCTAACCTCTCAATGAATCTCCCTTTTTTTTAAAGTCATACATTTGTGGCAGAGCTATTCTGGTGGAAAAGCCCAAAGTTAATTGGTTCTTATAAGAATCAACCTGGCTGGGCATGGTGGCACATGCCTGTAATTCCAGCATTCAGGAGGCTGAGGCAAGAGGATCCCTGTGAGTTCAAGGCCAGCCTGGGCTGCAAAGTGAGTTCAAGTCCAGCCTAAACTACACAGAAAGGCCCTGTCTCAAAAAAAAAAAAATCCAACTCATAGTCTTGACGTCATTAGGATATTCTAACCATCTGACTTAACTAACTGGCCATAATCCTGGGAAACATTTTTCTTCTGAACTCTAAAAACTCAAGAATTTCAGTAATGTTATAAAGATAAGTTGGCTCATGAGCAAAAATTAGATGTTCGAGTTGATGGCCTTGGGGTTATGAGTCAATATAAAATTAACATAAATGCCTGCTCTGGGCAGGGATTAAAACAGTTCCAGGAGCTAGAATATAACTTATGAAAAAAAATGTAACAAAAATTGAGGTAAACAGATTTAATTAAAATTTAGGCTTCCTAAATCCGTTTTCTCAGATTATTTGGTATTATTCTTAGGAGGTGATTAAGCAGTAACAGATGTCAGTAATACACATATCTCATTACACATGTAAAATATGTTTAGTACATAGAAGAAGACAGTGATTACAACATTTCTGAAAGATACTGCTAACTACTTCCTACTTGATCTGAAATAAATCTTTTACTTTATATTTTTAAGAATGCATACAGATTGAATTAAGACTGGACTCATTTTCTGGGGAATTATGAAACCAAATTAAAGCTGTCCTTTATATTCAGGTATATAAGTATTCATTGTATGTCTATATGGACACATAATTATTAACCAAGTTAGCCTTTGCTTAAAAAATAAAAAGGGCAGGAACATGAAAGTAGAATGGATAAAGAGAGCCCTTTTGTTCATTTTGGCCAATCAGGAAGTTGCTTTACCCAGACAATGTTCTGGAATAAAGGTTTGGTAATAGGCAAAGAACATTGTAAGAGCTAACACCTGCTTAGTGCGTATTACTTAGCAGGGATACTAAGTACTTTTACATATGTTCACTTGTTGAAGAGACTGTAAACATAAGCACTCCTTATATCTCTATTTTATAGTAAAAGAAACTGAGACACAAAGAAATGACATGAATTGCTGAAGATCACAGGACCAATAACTGGTTGAATTTTGAGTTGAATCCAGATAGTTTGGTTCCAGTTTATACCTTTTAGCACATTATCATGTTGCTGATAATGGAAGGGTGATAAAGTATTCCTGGTTTGTGAATTCTGAAATATACAGAATTAGATTCCCCATTTCAACGAATAAATATCTTCAATAACTACACATATAGAATCAAATATAAAATGCTCCAAAGACACTGCTATGTATGCTTCTTTCTTCAGAGATAAATGAATAAATGGATGCGGTACAGATTACTGGGAAGTAGTTTTACTAGTGCACAGCAATTTCCTGTGAAAGCATAACACATTTTTTTTTAGTGTCCTGAAGTATTCAAACTTGTATGCATTGCCAACAAGATTTTTTGTTGTGATAGGATGGCGGGAGGACTAGTCTTGCTCTTATTTGGCATTGAGATATAGTTTATGTAAGCTTCAATAAAATGGAAATAGCGGTAATTAATAGTAATGTTTATAATTGTACTCCAGGACAGAATGAGGAAGGAAGTCTTTTGCATTGATATTTTTCTTTTCTTTTCTTTTCCCCATTCCTAGCCCTCCCTTCACCCCCTCCACCCTTCCCTATTTACAAAGACTTTATTTCCATTTTTTCCATTTCTCAGCATTTTTTCTTTCCCTTCTTTCCTTTCCCCTTCCCCTCCCACTACCCCTACACCTTTAGACCTTTTCTTCCTATTTTTCATTATCGATTATTCATTCTAATCATTGGTACATTTTAGGTATACAATATAATGACATTCATCACTGGAAATTTGAACCTTTACATAATCTCCCTTGGCTCTTATTTTTCACCCTTGCCCAGCCCTCCCTTCAACCCCTCCATTCCTTCCTATTTACAAAGATTTTGTTCCTATTTTTCCATTTTCTCATATTAATCCCATTCCCTTCTATCCTTTGATTCCTTTCTATTTTAGGCAAAAGGAGGCTTGTGAATGCTGGAAAAGAACATTATAATTTATTGCCCAAATTAAATGGCACTCCTAAGAAATTAATTTTTGGATTAACAGAGACATATGTATCAATAATTTGTTTCCATTCCCACTATAAAAATGCTAGCATTTGTATTTACTTGGAAATATGTAGACTCCTGGTATTTCTTTCAGAATCTAAAAGAAAGTAATATTTGTGGCAGAAAACATTACTTGTTTTAGGTTCTCCACAAAAGAGAGAGATTTTGTTAGTTATTGGCTAACATTACCTTATTATATCAGTGTCTCTATTTTATTTAATATCCTTTGGGGCAATGGTCTCTTATCTCTTTGGAAATATCAGCTCAATGCTATCAGGGAAAAGGAGGATTGTGAACAGAGGGTTCCGAAGTTAGAACATCTGCAGGACAGTGCTCTAAATCTTCTCTGAGCCCCAGAACACACTATCCTATGGTTTGTTTTTTCTAAAATGCAATGACAAACTTTCAACTTCAAACACCCAGGCAATAAACAAATGTATTTCTATGTGGGAGATCAAAAGGAAATTTTATAGCCCTAAGATTTTCAGCAATAAGTCAGAAAGGTCACATAAAAGCAGACTAGTATCTTAGGCATTTCCCTGATTCTCTGAAGTAAGGAATGATTTAGAAATAAAAGGGGATTTTTGCTGTCTTGTTTTCTTATTACTTCTCCATTTTTTTCTATATTTGTTTCTATAATATTTAGTTAGTAAATTTGAAATATATCTTGATGCCCATAAAAGAGTGAGGTATATCTTCCACAAAACATTAATAAAATGTCTTGAGCAAAATAAAAATAATAGTGAACCTTTTCTAGGAAATGCTGATTACTAGGCTTGTTGCAAAAATCCTCAGTTCTAAACATTAGAGATTATTGTAATTACTTACAATTCATTTTTGGGTACCTGCTTGTGGGTCAATAAAAACTACTATGCACATGTGTGTCCTATTTCACTTAAGAGTACGGCCTCAATACACATTCATTTAGCTATAAAATGTCTGTAGTTTATTGTTCTTTATGGCCATTTTATAAAAAAAGAAATTACTATACAAACACTATAATAAGGAATCTAAGACAATGTAATAATTCATATATAACTTGAGTAGATTTATGGTTTTCAGGTGGCATGATGGTATTGGGAATGGTACTATGGTGGGGAGTACAGGTTGTGTTATTTTCATCAAGAATTTCAGGAGGAAGGGGGAATTTGGTTTAAAGTTTCAGCTGATCAAGTTTTGTGATTTCATTCCATCTCTTGACTAGTAGATGATCTTGAATATGTTTTGTCTCCTGGATCTCAGCTTGCCTGTGGGAAAATAACATTAAGTGGTAGCACTATCAATTAGCTTTAGATAAGTCACTTAGTAAAATTACTAAATACACACACATACACCCACAAGCATGCACCAAAAGCCCAGTAAAACAATTTCATAAGGGCTAAGGGATTAAGTATACATATAAGGATTCTGGTAATGTCCCCCATGACATGGCAAAACTTGATAATGATAGTAATTAATTTTATTAGTTCATGTATGTAAGGCGCAATCCTAAATTGTGAGTCAGAGAAGAAAAACAATATATTTGTTTGTTTTTTTAACCAAAGAGATTCAACATGTATTTTATCATAAAAATCCAGCAAATAAAACTATATAGAAAAGCCATACAAACAATCCATTTACACACCCGATACATTTAAAACCTAGCTAAAATATAATCTCCATAACAGTAGGGAATTAAACCAGAAAGACTAATTATCTTTATGAGAAACAATCGTGTTTGTATTTGGATGCTGCTTGAATCCAACTCTCTCCCCAGCAATGAGGCACTGGATCACTTACTCTTATAACGCCACAGGCAGCTACAATGCTTCAGCACACTTCTTTAGCAGTCAGGCCAGGCATAAGAGGTCTATCATCACCACATCAAATACACCTAAAGCAATGTCTTTGTTATGGACACCTGAATGGTTCTGCTTTACAGAGGCTGCCCTTCACCCCAGGTCTCCAGGATCTCAGACCAGTGCTCCGGGAAGTTCTGTTGTTGACCTGACATCAAGATTACCTTCAGATTCTGCAAATGGTTTTCACAGGGTTGCCAATTCAGAATTCTTTGTTCCTCAAGTCTGTAACCAAGGCTGTACCCAGCAGGCAACAGATTATTACACTAGCTTTGGATTTTTTTTTTTTTTTTTTTTGGTACTGGGTATTGAACTCCGGACCTTGTGCTTTCCAGGCAGGCAGCAGAACCACTGAGCTAAATCCCCGGCCCTATTGCACTAGTTTTGGAGCTGGTTAGTGTGGCAGCTGTCATGGACCCAGACATGAGACAAGAATCCCACTGGGAAGGCACAAAAAGTACTTCTAGTTTCTGATCAGCAATTAAGAGATACTGGTAGGCCATACTACAGTGTGCTTCATTGAAATCTTCAAGGATTTAGTTAGGTCAAGCTTAAAGCTGGGATGCTGTGTACTGCTTGTTGAAAGGAGGAATTTCTAAATATTCCCCCTCTTCCTCATTGCTTCTTGTAGGAAGATCTGATAGTTTGGAGCAACTGGCCAACTTGTCACTTGTTGTGGCCATGATAAGGAAAAGGCATATCCTAAAATCAAGGGCTTGTTGAGGGGAAAAGGCTCTGCTCCTCCAACACAGAGGGTTCACCTGCATGTTGGTTCGCCTGCGTGTTGTCTCCACTCTCACAGTGGCTCACAAATTCTCCTTTCCCCAAAGTGTGTTTAAAGTGGAAGACTTGTGGCCTGGCTTGGCAGGGGACTGATCTTCTGAAGTTGAAGCCAATAGATAGAGGAAGGTAGGCAGATAGGGTACAGGTCCTGAATAGTTAACCTAAAGTAAGCTAAAAGTCAGGGCTTTAGTGAATTAACATACCAAAGGGCCAAAATAATTAAACAAACTGACCACCAGGGCCTAATGGAATGCAAGGGACAAAGAACAAGTCCTTAAAGAAGACCTTGGAAGAAATAAAATGCAAACAAAGCAGCTTGCTTTCTGGACTTCAAAGGCCTAACTGCAACTGAGAGTCACTCCTGCTTTTTATCATGTACACAGGTCCCAAAAACTGTATAAAAGGCCAATGGATTTAAATATTTATGGATTTTTACCCCTCCCCAACAAGCAGGGAATTATTTTCTTTTATTCTTTCTAATAAACACACATTTGGCTATTTCCCACCACTTGCTGCTTTATGTTTTATCAACTTCAATCTTCACTGCCACAAAACAAGATCCTTGGAGCTAAAGGGAGCTGGTTACTAAGTGATAACTTTTCTTTTGCCTGATAGAACTCCCAGGGAACCCAGAGGACTTTCTGTGATCTTTCAGGTAGGGGTTGTGCTTCTGCTGCTTGAGGCAGTAGGAGTGGCTGGGGAGCTGATGTTAATGTGCTCTTTCCTCTTACTTTCCACCAAATTGTTTAGGTTGCTATCTGCCACCTTTGTGAGAGATGTCATTATCTCATATGAACCAAGCCCATACTGCTCTCTCAGTCTGTTTCCTGGCTCCAAAGACAGGATAACAGCCATTCACTTTTAGCACTTTCCTTGACCTTCTTTTTCAGTGCTGTAATGGAGCTCACTAGACTCTTTCCTGTGCCCTTTTACCACTACTACACTGAACTATTCATTCTAGGAGAGGGCAGTCACTTCATTATCCAGCGGGAGGGGGTCACACAAGAGAATATCTTTGCCCAACACATCACACTCATGCCCATCATCAAAAAGTAATTCATCTTTCCAAGCTCCAGTATCTTCTGTGATTTTTCCAGAGTGAAAATAGCCATTGAATGACTGTTTGCCTATAATACAGAGCCCTGCACAGCTGTTCCCAGAAGAGGCAGGCAGCATCTAAGCCATCAGAGCAGCTAGCAGTGGCTTAGAAAGGTATCTGAAGAGGAACTACAACAAAAAGCACTAGCACCCACATCTGTTCTTCTGGTAGAATCTGGTATATGGGGCAAAATTTAGGTGAAAGATTTATCATCTGGCAACATATCTGGAAACATATTGATGCCTTTTCAAGGACTCAGTTTTCCTGTGGCCCCTCGTGAGCTGGGTAAAGCAAAATCTGTGGGTTCTATCCCAGTGGTTTTCCACTTGAGTGGTCTGCCTTGTCTCCCTGAGTTGTCACTGCTGTGCAAGGCCGAGAAACTTCTCTCACTTGAAGTCCCAAGAAATCTGGATGCCTTGAAAGAGAAGGAGCTCATATCCCCCAGATGACCTGAGGAGCCCTCATCTGTGAAGGGGACACTTGAGTTTTACACTCCTGACACTCTACAATTGGCTTCTTGAGTTTCTCCATGGATTGTTCTCAAGTGCTGATGCAAAATTTGGCTTTGTGGAGGCTCAAGCCTATCAAACTCTCCTCCTTGGTTTCAGAGTGACTCTGTATCGTCCCCAGCAACACTGATAGGTTTTGAACCACTGCCCCTCTCAGTCTGCACCATGGCATCTTGCTTTCCAGAGTTCTGGTCCACTGTACCGGTGCTCTACTCACATACATTTTTGACAGTCTAGGTTGTTGCTGAGTTTCTGAAACCCAGAGGGAAAGTTCCATGGTCTGAATTCCTGTGTTATTTTGAGTAGGCTTTCCAATCAAGGCCTTATTAGGCATCTCCTGATTGTCATCTCATTCTTCTTTCTGGCTTTCCTGTACAACTGTCTGCATTGCTTCTCCTTGAGGGCTGGATGGCCCTTTTCTGGCCATCTGCTCTGAAGCAGGCACAGCAAGGTCCTCAATAAGACTAATAATCTTTATAGGCCATTCATTTTGCCTAATCCTTTCGTCACCCTCCAATTTTTCTTTCTTTTCTTCTTCTTGAGTACTTGAAAAATGAAACAAGTTCCCCCTACTGGAGGCAGAGGGAAGACTCTTACCTCAAACCATGTCTTCTTATCAAGCTTCACAGACACAGCTAAATACAGACACGATCTTCTGGGAACTGGCAATGTCCTCAGCAACAACAGTAGAACTTTATTTTCTTTCACCAGTTTCAGGCTTTTCCAGACTAAATTGTAAGGACTCTTCCTTCAGTGGCCTTCGTTTCAGTGCTGATCAGTTTCATTTTTACACACAGTTTCTCATTCAATTCTGGGGCAGCCTCAAAATCCCCCTTTTCACTTCTAAGTATAGCATTGTTGGTTTCTACCGTACTTTGAGACATGACAACACTGGTTGCTATGGTGCTTTCTGTACAGTTGCTAATACCAATAGAAGTACTACATATGTCTTTGGGTTCCAATTTTAGGTGCCCAATAAGAGTTGGGATTGTACCAGTCAATGGTGGGATAATATCACCTTCTTTAGCCAAAGTTCAATGAAATGGGTTTTCACTAGAACTTTCACAGAAGCTCTGTGAGGCATGGACAGAGGCATTCTTGAGCTGCTAGGTCTCTCCATCTGACCCTTGCTGCATTGTATTAGCCATTTTGGAGTCTTGTATTAATTAATTATCTGTTTTCACTTGAAGTTTGGGCTGCTGCATCTCCTGGTCAGATCTAGGCAACTCACCTGTTTTACTTAAGCCAAGGGAGGCTGTACAGAGTCTTCCTATATAGGTTCCTTTTCTGTAGTCACTGATTTCATATCTCCCTCATATTTTATATTCTTCTCTTCTTGGGAATCTAATCTCTTCTCAGAACATTGTTCTATTTCTATAGCAACATCTTTCCAGGACTGGGAATCTGAGCATTTCTCCACTCCTTCCAAAAATTCACAAGAAACCTCATCCCTAGGATACAGCTTTTTTACATCTATAATGACAACACTTGAATCCTCTGACTTAGGTTCCTTCCAAGCTTCTTGATCCTTATGTTCTCAATCTGAATCAAGAATTGGCAGTTTCTTGGGGGAAATCCGTACTTATCAGACTGGTTTCAATTTCTATAGTTTCTGAGCATTCTTGTTTGGGAATTTCCTTTTGAAGACACAACCCTTGTGACCGAGTTTCAATCAGAGAAATGTGCAATGGAACACTCTCCATATATTTTTTCTTTGGGTTCCTCTCCAGGACTTTCACAAGGAGACTCAGGGATTTCTCCTCCATCAGACCCTGAAGATCTCTCCTCTGGTTGGTATTCTGTAACTCCCATAGCTTCCTCCTGATTTAAGACACCAGAAAGTTTCTCAGTTTGAGTAACTGGAGAAAGAACTGTGTGACTCCATGAATCACATGTGAGATAAATACAAATGTCTTCAGCTAAAATTTCTTCTCTGCCTCTGCAACCAGTGCCTAAAGTACTGATGTGATCTCTGTTCTCGGTGTCATCGCCTTTTGTTTTGTCATCACTCTGACTCAGTTCTACTTGGCCATCCAAGGCTAGGTTCATAAGGGTACTATTTTCATCAGGAGGAAGTTTAAAATTGAGAACTAGAGACAAGGGTTCAGTATCCTCAATTTGTGTTTTCTCCATGTTCATCAGTCCTGTGAGAACTCAAGCTCTCCATCTTTGGGGACTGACTGTACTCACTTGAAGAAAGTATCAACTTGCAAGAATCCCCTGTCAAACACAGCTCAAGAGTCTCAGTAGAATTTCTTGGTTCAATATCCAAAGTTTTAGAATATTCAAGAGTCAAAGATGAATTATGCAAATCTTCACCTTTATTCCTAACATTTGATCATTCTTCCAAACTTACTGATGGAATTAAAATGGCATGTGAAAACTTAGACTGGTATAGGATAGGAAGGGATCCAGGGGTACAGACCAGTGTGCTCTGAGACACTGGGGTTGAAGCTTTGGAAATATAGTGCACTCAAGTGGGAGAGGTGGTTTTTTTTGCACCTGTTTGTCAACTTGGAGTTTTTTGTGAAAAGATTCTCCTCAGATCACACTGACATATTCACTGGCTCATCTTTTCTCCCCTCTCACTCTATGAGACTGCTATGAATGAGCCAAGGAAGGGGTAGATTGGAAAGCATATGGGGAAGGAACAGCAAGATCTGAGGAATTTGTGGAAAGACTCTCTTGAATAGGGACCTCTGAACAGAGAGCTGCAGGAGGTTCACAGGGGTAGCAGGTGTGGAAGCCCGAGAACACCCAACTTCCTCCCTTAAAGGAGTAGAAGATCCATCAGAAGCTGTTTAATTGCCCTTATCTATTGACAAAACCTCAGGCTCTGATGATTTCTGAATATGTAATCATCCACCTTCCACAAGTTCTTGAGTGGACATTTGTTCTTTTGTTTCCATAACAGCAAGCGATACTTTGGTATTAGAAGCCCTTGCATATGTTGGACTTTACTCTCATACAACTTTACTGAACTTTGGTGTCATAGAAACATCTTTGCTGTGCTCTCCTGTCATAGGGATATCTTCACAGCACTGTTCTTCAGGTTTTATTTCAGTATCTGCAGCCACACCAGGTATCCTGGTATAGCCAAAGTTGGTGGTTATTAACTGTAGATATTCTTTGTCTACTTCATATGGGGCAATATGTTCTTCAACATCATGACACTGGGAGAGTTGTAGGACTCCAAAGCCCAGCTGTGATGAGGCAGGATCTTTAGCACTAAGGTAGTATGTGGTATCACATGAAGTATCATCTTCTACTTCCTCTTTCTCCTTCTCTTCCTTCTCCTCTCCTATAGCAGGAACAGATTCCAATGACATTTTCAGATCATTGCTTGTCTTGTTTACCTGAGGTAACTATTCAATGACCTGACTGATAGAATCACATGTATACAAATGAGAAGAATACAGTCTGAAGCCATGATTTCTTTCAAATGTTCACTGAACACACTATTATTATTTCCTTGTTCTTCTGTGGATATTTGTACAGGATTTGACACAACATCCAACTCAGGGTTTTTTTGTGTGTGTCAGTAGATTTGGAAGGTGTCAAGAAAGCATACTAAAGTGAGAACCAGAATCATCTTCTAAAACCTGGCTTTCAGGATGAGAATCCTCAATTGTCAGGCAAGGAGCATCTTTCTGAGAAAAATCTGAATCCAACTGATTTCCAACAGGATCCATCTGATTCTCAGGTATCCGAGCAAGGTGGCACGCTCCCCAGGTTTCTCCAGCTCTATCCTCAAGTCACCCCACTTGCTACTGCTGCCACCAGCTATGAGGTCTTCCTCTGCCTGTAGCCTTGGTTTTTAAAGAAAGGAAAACTGAATAACACAATCTTGGCCTCTTTGATCAGTTCTTTGCAAAGGCCTGCAAAATTCAAATAATTTTATTCATCATTGATTGTTAAAATTTCATAATGCAAATGAGAAATGAATAAAATAAAACTTGCATTTCTAGTTCACAAAAGACTGAGGCATGTTCTTTAAAAGAGAAATAAAAGCTCTTTTTCTCCATGTGGAAATCCCAATAACTTTTCATATAAAAAATCCTCACAAATATTTATTCACTCAAGAAGGACAACTACATATACCTCTTATTTCAGTGGTGAGGAGGGAAAGGATTGTGTAAAAACAAGATACTTCTGGGCAGGACACTTGGAGTTTATCTACATACCCTCTGATTAAACAGGAACTTCCAAGGGCCAGATTTTACAAAGATATTGTGAAGAGGTATGTGAGAATTTCTCTGAGGTGTGACTGGCAGCTTCTGAAAAAGTATCTTGGGTCTTTTGTTTCTAGTCATGAAGGAATAACTAATCTGGGACTTAATATCTCACTATATACAACTAGGGAAGAGAGTGGAAGATATGAAATAGTAGTTTTCAATCTCACAGGACTTTGATCTCTGAGAGAAGGGAAATAAACAAGATAACCCTGATAGTTGCTTTCTGCCTAAGGTCATTTTTGATTTTCAGAGTAGGGCAAGGAGAATCCAAACTAAACAAAGCAGTTTCACTAATTTGAAGAGACAGAGATTAAAGTTTGAAGAGGCTGGAGAAGGTGGGATTTGCAAGGCAGAGCATTAGAGAAGATGGAACTAATATGAGAAAGAGTTTCACCAAAATGTATGGTAGGCTCCTGAATCTTTGTCATAATATTAAGCTGCATACCCCATGGATAAAACTACAAGACTGGACAAAGAACAATTATGAGGGAGCTATAAATTGAGCAATTCCTAAAGCTCACACAGGGCTGGGAAAACAATGAGTTTTGATCATGCAGAGTGGAAAGGCCTCATTGAGCACCTAGTAATAAGTAGAGAATGCAGAAGAGTCTACCCAAAGGAATAAAATTTATGCCCAACTAGGAAAAACTCAGCCAGTTGAAATTGATAGAAATGATAAAGAATATATAATGATCACATAAAGACTGTGAAAGAGCTGTTACAACTATGATCAAGAATTTAAAGGAAAACAAAGGTAATGAAAATAGAAATAAAAAAACATTAAAAAACTAAATATATCTAGAGCTCACTGGACAGGCTTAACATAAATTTAAATATTGTAGAAGGAAAAAAAGATGAACATTAAGCAAAAAGAAAATCTATCATATCTTTAAGCAATACATAATCATAACTGAACTGTATCAAGGAAAAATCTGAAAAAATTAAACAAATCATCAGTGACCTGCAGAATAATTTCCAGTAATCTATGTACATTTTTAAAATATATGTACATTTAATTGGACTTCCAGGCAAGGGAAGAGGCAGACAAATTATACAAAGAATTATTGTCTGAAAGAGTTCTAAATTTGACTGAAAACACCAAACACAAATTTTAGAAAGTTGATAAATTCTATGTAAATGTAAATGCCATATCAAGATAACCACTGTTGCTGAAAATGAATGAGAAAAATTTTAAGCAATGAGAAGCATAACAACAGTTCTTTGCCCTCAGAAAGCATCATTTCTCTAAAATCCTTGGTTAAAATGTGAATGCTTTTAGAGAGAGAAAACATTATACAATTAAAAGTATACTGGGGAAGAGTTTCAGGATTATTTAAAGATGGATATCTGATGTAGAGCAGGGCTCTGAAGAAATGAGACACAGATTACATAAATATGAGTAGACCCTGGAGTATGAAGGAAACAGGTAACATGTCATTAAATGGGGAGGCAAAAAGATATAGAAGCCAAGTTTCATCAACTTTGAAGTTTGGATTCAAGATGATGATGGTATCAGTCTAATGAGGGTCCTTAAATCAGGGGCTTATAATTGAAGATAAAACTTACTTTTATAATTTTAAATTGAATATCATTCCAACAAATGATGTGATCCATAATTAAAATTTTTAAGGCATAGAACAAGTACAATAATATAATGAAATTATTATAGATATGTATTTGTTAAAGTAATTCTGGCTGCAGCAGTCAAACCAAGAAGCACCAATGGCTTAACACCATATAAATATATTTCTCACAACTTCAGAGACCCACCTTCAACATAAGGGTCTTGAGGTTACTTCAGCATTCAATATCTAATCAGATAGATGGGGGAAGAAAGAGAGGAGAGGATTGTATGGGAGACTTTTATAGGATACGGCTGAAAGTGGCTTGCATTATTTTCATTTATATTTCACTGACCAGAAATTCAGTCATATGGCCAGATCAATATTTAAGGGAAACTTGAAAGTGTATTCCAGTTAAGGGAACTGAGTTCAATGAGCAATTAAACTGTTTCTGTCCCAAAGCATAGTATTAGTAGGAGAAATGGGGGCAGAATTGGTTACTAAGAAATGCTTGTCACAGGTTTAAGAATAATAATTAACATATTTAGTAAGTGCCTACTATGAGCTAGGTAGTATGTTAAGCATTAGAATTAGAGCAAAACTATAATTAACTCACTACCTGTCTTAGTCACCCCGTTGCTGAGACACCCACAATTTAAAGGAGGAAATGTTTATTTTGCCTCACAGTTTGTACAAATTTCATTCCTGTACAGCTGGCTCCAAGGCAGGGTAGCATGGCAAGGGGGTATGGCAGAGAAGAAGCAGCTCATGGCATGGCATGGGAAGCAGAGAGATATCAACAGAGGAGGGAAGGAACTATACCCTTTTGGGTCATGTCCCACTGACCCACCTCCTCCAACCAGGCTTCAACTCCCAGATCACATTTAGGTATAACCTGATAGTATCATGTGCTCATAATCCAATCATCTCCCCAAAACCCTACTTATGAGGACATGACACTTTGGGGAGACATCCAGATGCAAATGATAACATTATCATCATCTGTTAATGGTTTGTTGAGGGTAAATGAACAGCTAACTTCTGCCTCTCATAATAATAAATGCATGGGAGAAATAAGTGTAGGGAATCAAAGGTCTTTTTTCTAAAGGGAATTATTCTCACCACTCCCCTAATCTTTAGCTCAGTAGAGATTACATTTTTCATTGCATATTAAGGGAATGTGAGCCGAACAATTATGGAGAAGGGAATTTATAACTTTTATCATTTCCTTGCTGCATTGTGGTCATTTTTATTTGCAGCTCAGCAGTTTTATAAACTTTATGGAGCTAAATTCTTGCTTATTTAACATTCACTAAACATTCTGCTTTTCATCCCTTACCAACAATTTTTAAACGAATGGAAGGAGAATCTTTCTTAGCTATTGAGTAATTTGCTTTTAGGTCTGCTGTTTTGAGGGGTGTTGTTTCACTAAAATGTCCAGAGGTGAAAGAAATCATGAGTTTAGTGCAATTGCTCTTATCAAGAAAGGGTGAATTTTAAAGTCAAAGACCTCTTTTATTTTCATTATAAAAGAATGAGGTGTCTGTGAAGACTGGGTATGAATTTTTCTTTTGTAAAATGCATAGCCTTTCTTCCATTCTATTAGCATAAGTAATGCTTTCAGAATAGCCCTAAAGATAAGCATTTCTGAGACAAATAGAATTCTGAAATTTTGAGAAAGATACTCTTTAAGGCATTTTCTCCATTGCTCTTTAAAACTAGCATGAGGTTGTAGCAAGAACACTAGTTTAGGTGTCAGGACTAAAAAAATTGGAGTCCTACCTTGCTGCTATTCACTATAAGAACATGGGCTGCACATGCCTCAATTTCACCTGGGTTTACTCTAGTTCTTGAATGAGCAAAGTATACTAAGCAGGGCCAGTCATATATATGTGTATGTAAGTATGAATGTATAGTGTGAGAGTTCACTAGAATGCATGATATTTCTTTCTTTTAGCATAGAATTGTTATAAAAGTGATAAATTTTAATATATAGAATACAGTAAAACAAAAGAAAAATTGTTTAATTCTAGTATGGAGAGATAATCACTCTTTGGGATATATCTTCCCAGACATTCTGTCCCAAGGTAAACACTGCTCAGAGTCTTTGTCACTTAATACACCCTAGGACCACACCCTGCATTTAAAAATCTCTTTTCTGTTTCTCTAAAATACATCCCATTTTAGAAAATAATCAACAAGCAGCCAAGGAAGCACTTTTTCCATTACTAATGTTAGAGATATCAGCTATTTTCAGTTTGAAAGACTCTCTATACTTACAACAAAAATAAAACGAACATGCCAATGACTTCAGGGTAAGAAGCAAGGATTGTATGAATAGTGCTCTAAATAATAATAAAGCTAGTGAAATGAACTGGATGGGAAAGAAAGATTTACTTCATACTTTATCTGAATATTCTTGGGACATAGACAATGGAATATAGCTCTAGTGTTCAATTCTATCCATTTTTACTGTGTCAGGGGATGTTTAAAGAAATTTACAAAGCTCACTGAAAGTCAGCATTTTAATAAGTGGCACTGAGAAAAATTATGCTCAGAGAGATGCAGGTGACAATACAAAACATGAGACACAAAAGACTTCACAATGGCTGTGCTAATTGTAGTGGAAAACACTCAGAAAGGCAGATCCCATTGAATTATCTGTCCATCTTCCTAACAACTACCTATCTCTCTGCCTGTCCCTCTTTAATGATAATTTCAGGGTTCTCAGGTTCTATCTTCTGGAATCATGATGCAATGTAAAAGCCTTGATTTGTACAAGAGTGGCATTCTTAGTCTCAGAAATCATTTGTAATATAGAAACATGTCTTATTACTAATCAAATAAATTTCATAGACTTCGAACCCTAAAAAGAGCATATATTTGTCTGAGCATCTACAGAAGCAACAAAAAAATTAATGAAAAAATGGAAACCTGAGCATATAAAGACAGATTTAATAATGAAATTGGCCAGAGTGATGAAGCCCAAGATAGAAAATCAAAAGACGAGATTATAGGTTAAGTTTCATGAATAAATGTAAATTTCAAATGTCAAGCGATATTACAGGCTGGATTTTCTATAGTAGACACCTGATATGGAGCTTGGCATGCAGGGTGTTTATTAGGGATCACCACCTGTGAAAAGAGGGAGCAGGATGAGGAAAATTTAATAAAACTGTCATGTAGGCCAATCACACACAGAGCTCTGGAGTAAATATGGCTCATCAGCATGTTTAATGCTGGACTCAGATGGCAGGGCCTCTATATTCCCACTGCAGTTAGTCACTGGAATGGTATTAGTATGGGAAGAACATCTCTCCATAGCTGAGACAAACCCTGAAAGAGGTAGTAGGAGGCTGTCTGTTTATAACACTCCTTACTGAACCAACAAGCCCTTCCTTTAAGGTGGCTCTGGGAAGCACATCTTCTGTCCAATGCAAAAGAAAAGTGATGTGGGAACATATCACATTAGAAGAATGTTAAAGATTTCCATTAGTTTAACAACTTACTATTTTTTGAGAAAAGTGACAGATAACAGATTAGGTAATTAAAAAATATCAATCCCTGTTGTGAAAGAATATCACAGAGAAAATGACTTAGCCATTGTTATCAATTCAGTGACTATAACTCAATGATAAACACACACAAACACATTTATACACATCAGGAAATAAATAATATGTTATGGCATGCTGAAATTTGTAAGATAGTATATTAACTGCATTTTATTCATACCAAGAAAGAATGAAATCCAGTTGAGTTTATCTTTTATCACACCATGAAAGACTCAGGATGGATTTTTGGATAATCTTTTTTAACAAATTGAAATCATTGTTGATCATGAAAAGAGGAAACTCAGTTTAAATCCATATGTTTAAAAATATACCAGAAAAACAATGGCACAGGCTGGGCATTTAGCTCAGTGGCACCGCACCTGCCTTGCAACCACAAGATCCTGATTTCGATCCCTGGTACCACCAAAACAAAACAAAACTATATATATATATATATATATATATATATATATATATATATACACACACACACACATATATATACACAAATACAAAAGAGTAAAGGGACTTAAAAATATTGGTAAAATAATATTATTTACTATTTGTCATATGCTAGAGACTTGTTAAATTCTTTTTAAAAAATTTTATTGGTGTATTTTAGGTATACAATATAATGACATTCATCATTGGAGATTTGTTCCTTTACATAATATATCTTGATTCTTATTTTTCCTCATTCTCCTGCCCTCCCTTCGACTCCTCCACCTCTTCCTATTTACAAAGACTTTGTTTTCATTTTTTCATTTTCTCATATTAATTCCATTCCCTCTTTCCTTTCTTCTACCCCTCCTACTTCCCCTTCTCCTTTGCCCCTTTTCTTCCTATTTCACATTATACATTTTGATCCTTATTTACACTTTCAGATTTTCCCACCAGAGAAACTATTCAGCATTTACACGTGTGTCCTATTTATTTCACCTAAGAGTATCATCTCAGGCCCGCACCTCATTGGAACCCAGTTCGCGGACACCAGCATCACGTGCCACGCCAGATCACCACCATGGTGGCATCTGAATCTGCAGAGCAGAGGCGCCAGGGGGAACATAAAGGCCATAGTTATGAGCCCCAGAAGTTAGAGCAGAAATAAACAACAGAGAAGGCCTTTCTGATGCTCCTCAATGAAAATTGAAGCCCACTGGGAAAGTGAAGAAAAACTCTTCAATAAAAGCACACTAGACCATTGTGGTTGGTAACTTGGTGGGATCAGCACCTCCCATAGAAACCTGGATTCGCATAGGGAGGCGGACAGCTGGAACCTGCAGTAGAACCTTGCAGAGTTTGATCCTGTAGGAGGTCAGGGACCTCAACTTGGACCTTGCAGCCAGAAATCAGCCTGAATCTCAGTAGACTACAGCTGGCTTGCTGAGACTAATTGACTTAGACCAGCACACTGCTGCCCACATTTCCTACCAAGACAGCAGAGACATATCCTGAGGGACACATTTTGTGTTTGTTTTGTTATATATGCATATATATATTTATATATGCATATATATATATATATATATATATACATACACTTTTTTCTTTTCTTTTTCTCTCTCTCTATCCCACCTGGCTCTATATTTCATACAAACATATATGTGGCTGGCCCTAAATTTTGCTCTAGCTCAAGTGGTTAAAGGTGACAGATTAACTGCTACCACAAATTGTCATTTTCTAAGCTGTGTTTGATGCTGATTGTGTCAATTGGGCTAAGGTATTATGATTGATCTAATCAGTTGTCCTTCCCGGTATACTGAAAATGAGACTGCCTAAGAGTCATTAGAGACACAAAGCCTAAAAAGTCCAGCTATACCTGGAAGATATCTCTGAGAAGCAATCACTCCACAGGGGATCTAAATACCACTAATAAAGATACTCAAAATAAGAAATATTGGAGTATCAACCCAGGAATTAAAGCAAAAACTGAACTAAAAATGAGAAGGCACCTTGGCAGGACACAAACACAGACTTCCAGCTCAGCAAAGGCAAATTCTAGGGGAAATGAGGTGGAAAAATGTGCTAATCAACCACCTGCACACCCTGAACTGATAGCACAGGAAGTAACAAAACAGATGAATGAAGCCCTAAAAAATTCAAAACAGAAATAATTTCCCAGATAACTACAGAGATGGTGAGCAGAGTGAAAGACATAATTAGAGGCTCTAGAACAGAAACAGATAAAAAAATAGATGAGCTCAAAACCATGTTGGAAGCCATGGATGCCCAGCATAAGAAAGAAATGGAATCCATGAAACAGATACAAACAGACATCCAGGAGATTAAAAACTCCACTGAAAGTATTCAGAGCAGATTGAGTGAATGTGAAGATAGAACATTAGATATAGAAGACAGGGTTGGGCCGGGGATTTAGCTTGGTGGTTCTGGTGCCTGCCTCGCAAGTTCAAGGTTCCAAGTTCGATCCCTGGTACAAAAAAAAAAAAAAAAAAGAAGACAGGATTGCAGTTAAGGACCATGAAAACAGAGATTTCTTAAAAAAAAGGAAGGGATCATGAGAAATCAAGCCAGCAGCTGCTAGATGATGCAAAGAAGAATAACATAAGACTGATAGGAGTCCACAAAAAAGCAGGAGAAAGTACAAATGACCAAAAAAAAAAAAAAAAAAAACAAAACTGTTCACAGAAGTAACAGTAGAAAACTTTCCAGACAGAGGTAGAGAATTGGACATACAGGTAAGTGAGGCATATAAAACTCCAACTAGCCATAGTAAAAAAAAAAAAAAAAGCTACACCTGACATATAATAGTCAAGACCCCAGAAATGCAACAGAAGAACAAAATCCTATAAGCAGTTAGAGAAAAGAAACAAATCACATACAAAGGAAAGCTCATCAAAATCACAGCAGACTTCTCAATACAAACCCTCAAGTTAAGGAGAGTCTGGAGTGAAGTATTTCAAGCCCTGAAAGAAAATAGCTTCCAACCTAGACTGTTGTATCCTGTAAAATTATCTTTCAAAATCAATGGGGAAATTAGGTACTTCCATGACAAAGAACACCTGAAAAACTTCATGAACACCAAACCAGCACTCCAAATGATTCTAAACAATATCCTAGAAAAAGACAATGAAGGTCACAACTCCATGAGGCTCAACAGAGGGAAGCCACGAGGCAAGGCAAGCAACTAAAGAGAAGGGGAAAAAATAAAAAATAAAAGAGTCAACAACAGTAAGACATCATGACACGGATGAGTCAATATTTATCAATTGTAACCATCAATGTTAATGGCCTCAATATACAAATCAAAAGAAATAGACTGGTAGAATAGATTAAGATGCAAAATCCGACAATATGCTGTATACAAGGAACACACCTAATTGAAAAAGACATTCATAGACTGAAAGTAAAAGGATGGAAAACAGTTCTCCATGTCACAGGAACCCAGAAAAAAGCAGGAGTAGCAGTCTTATTTGCAGCCAAATAGATTTCAAACCAAACCTAATTAAGAGAGACAAAGATGGTCACTACATCCCTGTGAAGGGGATAATCCAGAGGAAGAGCTAATAATCCTAAATATATATGCACCAAATACGAATGTCCCCAACTATACCAAACAAATATTAATAGACATGAAAAACCAAATAAACACTAACACAATTATAGTGGGGGACCTCAATACCCCACTGTGACAAATAGACATCATCTAGACAAAAAAAAATCAACAACAAAATTCTAGAATTGAACCAAGCTTTTGAACAAATGGACTTTAATAGATGTCTACAGAGTGTTCCACCCTACAAAATCAGAATACACATTCCTTTTGACTGCACACGGGTCATTCTCCAAAATGGACCATTCTCCAAAATGCTAGCTCAAAGGACATGTCTAAGAAAACGTAAAAGAATTGAAGTTGCCCCCTGTATATTATCAGACCATAGTGCAATAAAATTGGAGATCAATAACATAAGAAACTGCAAAACTCCCACAAACACATGGAAACTGAATTACACCCTTCTGAACAACCAATGGGTTACAGAGGAAATTAAAGTAATTAGACACTTTCTACAAGTAGATGATAATGCCAGTACAACATACAGGAATCTATGGGACACAATGAGAGCAGCTCCATAAGGGAAATTCATAGCAGTGAATGCTCATACTATGAAAACAGAGAGAGCACAAATAAACAACTTAATGCTGAACCTCAAGCTCCTAGAAAAAGAAGAGCATGACAAACCCAAAGCTCACACAAGAGAGGAAATTATAAAGACCAGAGCAGAAATCAATGCAATGGAGACTAAGAGAACAATACAAAAAAAATCAATGAATCAAAGAGTTGGTTTTTTGAAAGAATAAATAAAATTGATTAACCCTTGCCAACCTTATCAAAAAAAGGAAAGAAAAGGCTCAAATCCATGCAATTAAGAATAAAAAACATAAAGTCACAATAAATCCAGCAAAAATCCAGAAGATCATTAATACCTACTTTGAGAACCTGGACTCTAATAAAATGTAAAACACAGAAGAAATGGACAGATTCCTAAATACGTATGAATTACCAAAGTTAAATGAAGAAATGAAAATTCTAAACACTCCAATTACAATCAGTGAAACTGAAAACATAATTAAAAATCTACCAACAAAGAAAAGCCCAGGTCCTGATGGCTTCACTGATGAATTCTACAAGACATTTAGAGAGGAACTATGGCCGTTACTCTTTGAACTCATCAATGAAATTGAAAGGGAAGCAATACTTCCAAATTGATTCCTGGAAGCAAGTATTATTAGGTTAGAAAACCAGTGAAAGACCAAACCAAAACAGAGAACCCCAGGCCAATCTCAATAATGAACATAGATGCAAAAATCCTCAACAAGATACTGGAAAACAGAATACAGAGGGTCATCAAGAAGATCATACACCCTGATCAAGTTGGATTTATCGCAGCGATGCAAGGATGGATTAACATATGTAAATCAATAAATGTAATACACTATAATAATAGAGTCAAGGAAGAAAATCATATGATCATCTCAATAGACGCAGAAAAAGCATTCAACAAAATCCAACACCCATTCATAATAAAATCCCTGCAGAAAATTGGAATAGAAGGTCTTTATCTCAACCTGATTAAGGCTATATATGAAAAAACAACAGCCAATATCATACTAAATGGTCAAAAACTGAAAACCTTCATGCTTAAATCAGGAACAAGAGAAGGATGTTCACTGCCACCACTAGTATTTAATACAGTTCTGGACACATTAGCCATGGCAATTAGACAAGAGAAAGAAATAAAATTAATAAATATAGGAAAAGAAGAAGTTAAATTGTCATTATTTGCTGACAATATGATACTCTATATAGAAGACCCAAAAAACTGCCAAAAGACTTTTAGACTTAATTGACAGATTCAGTAGAGTAGCTGGATACAAGGTCAACACTCAAAAAACAATAGCCTTCTTATACACAAATAACAGACTCACTGAGAGAGAAATTAGGGAAACAATTCCTTTCACAATAACATCAAAAAAATAAATATCTAGGAATCAATCTAACAAAGGAAGCAAAAGACCTCTACACTGAAAACTACAGCACTCTGAAAAAAGAGATCGAAGAGGACATAAGAAAATGGAAAGACATGCCTTGCTCCTGGATAGGAAGCACCGATATGGTGCAAACGGTCATACTTCCAAAACTACTATATAGATTCAATGCAAACCCAATTGAAATTCTGGTAGCATACTTCACAGACCTTGAGAAAATAATCCAAAATTTCATTTGGAACCAGAAGAGACCTGGAATAGCAAAAGTACTTCTAGGCAGCAGAGACATGGCAGAGGGTATAACAATCCCCAACTGGAAATTATTCTAGAAAGCTACTGTGATAAAAACAGCATGGTACTGGCAAAGAAACAGACCCAAGGATCAGTGGAATAGATTAGAAGATCCAGAAACAACTCCAGATTTACTCAGCCACCTCATCATTGACAATGGAGCCAAACATCCTCACTGGAGGAAAGATAACCTCTTTAATAAATGGTGCTGGAAAAACTGGATTTCAACCTGCCACAGAATAAAACTAGACCCATATCTATCACCATGCACTAACCTAAGATCAAAGTGGATTAATGATCTAAATATTAAAACAGAAACACTAAACTTGCTGGAAGATAAGTTAGGTAGAACTCTTGAAGACATTGGCATAGGAAAAGACTTTATGAACAAAACCTCAGTAGCATGGGAACTAGCACAAAGAATCAACATCTGGGCTCTCATTAAAAAGCTTCGGCACTTGCAAGAGCAACCACCAACAGAGCTAAGAGACAGCCTACAACGTGGGAAAAAATTTTAGCAGCTGTATCTCAGACAAATGTCTATTGTCTAGAATATGAAAAGAACTTAAAAAAATCAGACCTCCCAAATTTAAGGACCCAATCCAAAAATGGGCATCTGAAATGAACAGATGTTTCTCAGAAAAAGAAGTAGAAATTGCAAATAAATATATTCAAAAATGTTAAATATCATTGTTCATTCGAGAGATACTAATGAAAACAACACTGAGATTCCACCTCACCCCAGAAAGAATGGCTACTATCAAGAAATCAACCAATAACAAATGTTGGCGGGGGGTTGGGGAGAAAGGAACCCTGCTCGACTGTTGGTGGGAGTGCAGACTGGTGAAACCACTGTGGAAATCAGTATGAAGATACCTTAAAGAAATAGGACTAGAGATCCCACTTGACCCAGCCATTCCCCTGCCAGGTAACTTCCCAAAACAATTAAAAGAATCATACCACAGCGATATATGTGCACCCATGTTTATAGTGGCACAGTTTGTAATAGCAAAAGCTTGGAAACAGCCCAAGTGGCCATCAACTGGAAACTGGATAAAGAAGACAGATGTGTTTTTTTTTCTAAAATGGAGCACTACTCAGCCATGAAGAATGAGAAACTGGAGACATTTATAGCTAAAGGGATACATATTGAGGCCATACTTTTACATGAAATAAATAGGACACACATGTGTAAATACTGAATAGTTTCTCTGGTGTGAGAACTTGAAAGTGTAAATAAGGTTCAAATGAACAATTGATAATGTGAAATTGGAATAAAAGTTCCAAAGGGATAGGGGAACTGGGAGGGGTAGGGGAACGAAAGAAGGGAAAGGAAAACTTATGAGAAGAGGAAAAAATGAAAACAAAGTCTTTGTAAATAGGGAAGGGTGGATGGAGTGAAGGGAGGATGGGAAATGGGGAAAAATAAGAACCAAAATATATCATGTAAAGGTACAAGTACCCAATGATAAATATAAATGTATTGTATATCTAAAATAAATGTATATATACATATATAAATATAAATGTATTGTATACCTAAAATAAAATGTACCAATAATGAATTTAAGGGGGAAAAAAGAAATACAGTAGAACAGATAGTTATGTAATGAAAGGAAAGGCAGCTTCTGATGTTCAATATTTTGCACATTCTGGCTAAAAATGTTTCTTCCTTGGGTAAATATATGCACACACATGCATACACATACTTACCTACTTCACATAATGTATCTCCATATAAATATAAATACACTGGATGTGCTGTTTTGTACCTGGCCTCTTAATTTAAAAATAGGTCCTAAAAATTGTTCAGTATTAACATCTGTATTACTTACTAGCAAATACTTTACTTGGAAAAATTCCTAGAATTGGAATTGCTGGATCAAAGGGCATGTGCTTTTGATTCATTTGGAATTTCTTTGATAGGAATGAGGTAGGTAACTAAGTTGATGCATTTCTAGATGGATGCTAATTTCTGCTAGGTTTTTTTCTGTTTATTTTATTTCATTAGTTTTATAGAAAAGCTATTTTTATTTGACCTTTATCTCTTTTTTTAAAGTATGCTTTCTAGTGTAGTTTTTCTGTCAAAGAACTTTACTTTTTATTTTCTTAAAGTATAGTAAAACATTGGATTGTGAGTACCTTGTTTGACAAGTGTTTCTTAAGATGAACAAACATTTCTAATACATTTTAACTTGATAGACAAAAAAACAAAGAGTATCACCTCAATGTGCATCCACTTAGCTATAAATGCCACTAATTTCTCATTCTTTATGGCTGAGTAGTACTCCATTTTATTAAAAAAAAACACATTTTCTTTATCTGGTCTCCAGTTGATGGGCAAATGGGCTAGTTCCATGTTTTAGCTATTACAGACTGTGCCGCTATGAACATGGGTGCACGTATACTACTGTGGTATGATTCTTTTAATTATTTTGGAAAGATACCCTGCAGGGGAATACCTGGGTCAAATGGGACCTCTAGTCCTAGTTCTTTGAGGTATCTTCATACTGATTTCCACAGTGGTTTCACCAGTCTGCACTCCCACCAACAGTGAAGAAGGGCTCGTTTTTCCCCACAGCCCCTCCAGCATTTGTTATTGGTTGATTTCTTGATAGTAGCCATTCTTTCTGTGTTGAGATGGAATCTCAGCACTGTTTTTATTTGTATCTGTCGAATGACCAGTGATATTGAACACTTTTTCATATGTTTATTGGCCATTTGTACTTTTTTTCTGATAAATGTCTGTTCATTTGAGATATCCTTTTTAAACTCTTCAATGAAATTGAAAGGGAAGCAATACTCCCAAGTTCATTCCTGGAAGAAAGCATCATCTTGATCCCCAAAGCAGAGAAAGACTCAACTGAAAAAGAGAACTATAGGCCAATTTCACTAATGAACATAGATGCAAAAATCCTTAATAAGATACTGGCAAATAGAATGCAGAAGATCATCAGGAAGATCATACACCCTGACCAAGTGGGATTCATCTCATGGATGCAGGGATGTTTTAACATATGCAAATCAATAAATGTAATACAGTATATTAATAGAACCAAGGACAAAAACCATATGATCATCTCAATAGATGCAGAAAAACTGTTTTACAAAATTCAACATGAATTCATATTCAGAACTCTACAAAAAATTGGAATAGACAGTCTCTACCTCCACCTGATAATAGCCATCTATGAAAAACCAACAGCCAGAATTATACTACATGGTCAAAAATTGAAATCCTTCACACTAAAATCAAGAAATAAACAAGGATGTCCACTATCACTACTCCTGTTCAGTATAGTTTTGGAAACATTAGCCATAGCAAATAGACAAGAAAAAGATAAAGATAGGAATAGAGGTAGGAAATGAATAAGTCAAATTGTCATTATTTGCAGATGACTTATTAAATTATTTACATAAATTATTCTATTAAATTCACTAACAATAAATGAAGTAACTATTTTTATTAGCTCTATTTTACAGATGAAGAAACAGGCCCATAGTCATACAATTAGTAAAAGAGTATAAATTCATAGATGACCTTCTTACTTCAGAGAGTACTTACATTCCTAACTACTATTATATAAAATTGAAACTTAAATTGCTCCCTGTGACTCAAAGAAGTCAAATGAAAAATCTACACAGGGGTTTAGATAATTGTTCTGCTAGATACTTCTCCAATATATTCTTTCTCTTACTCTTTACATGTCTAACTTTTATGCCATTTCTTCAAATATGCTTTCCCGGATGTTGTCTTTCAGACTACTTTGGACATTTCTGTTATATTCTCTCACAGTTCCCTTACTTATTCAAGGAAAATTTAAAAGATTATTTTCTTATTTCTTGTCTGTATAAGTCATGACAGCAAAAGTCACATTTGTTATATTCATTGTTTCCTAAGCTATTTGGTAATTAAGATATTACATGCTTCCTTGCTGTATTGGTATATTGGTAACTATATGGTATTGGTAGCTATAAGGTAGCTATATGCCTGGATCAAAAACTACCACAATTGAACATTCATATCTGCACTATCATGAAAGATGTCATCTTAGAGAGTATTAAATTTATTTCTATTGGAGACGCTCAGGGCAAAATGGAGCCACAATTACAGAGTTTGAGAAATAAATTAATGGACAGAATTTTTTTCTATTATTAAATGCACAGTGACTTTTCCACCTCTCCCATCAAGAGATAAAGTATAGAGAGGAAGGCACTTCTGGGCCGCCCTCCTTCCCACTGCTCCCGGCCCAGAGGAAGGGGCTTCCAGGCCAGGATCCATCCCACCACACCCAGCCCAGAGGAAGGGTATTCGGGCCTCTGTCCTTCCCGCTGCTCCTGGACCAGAGTTAGGGGCTTCCAGGCCACCAATCATCAGGCCTCTCCCAACTGAGAGGAAGGGTCTTCTGAGCTGCTGTCCCACCACTCCCAGCTCAGAGGAGGTGAGCTGCCTGGGCACCAACAGCATCCCCCCACCCCGGGGGTCAAAATGAGAAGACACATAAACAAGTCTCAAAAACAGACTTCCAGATCACCTACAGCAACCCCAAAGGGAAATGAGATGGAACACTCTGATACTCAACCACCTGGACTCCCTGAACTGGCAACAGAAGAAGATCTGGAAAAAATGAAATCAGAAATAATTTCTCAGATAACAGGAGAGATTGTGCTCATAGTGCAAGACATGATTAATAAATCTAGAGAGGAGCTAAGGAACATGATGGAATCCCAACATAAGAAACAAATGAAAAAAAAAAAAAAGAAATGGAATCCATAAAACATATGCAAATAGATTTCCAGGAGACTAAAAACTCCATTGAAAGTCTACACAACAGAATGAGACAATGTGAGGACAGAATTTCAGATATAGAAGATAAGATTGCAAGTAGTGACCAGGAAAAACAAAATCGGTTCAAAATTGTAAGGGACCATGAGAAATCAATCCAGCAGCTGCTAGATGATGCAAAGAAGAATAACATAAGACTGATGGGAGTCAATGAAGAAACAGGAGAGAATGCAGATGATATAAAAAACTCTTCACAGAAATAATGACAGAAAATTTCCCAAGTAGGGGAAAAGAACTTGACATACAGATAAGTGAGGCATATAGGACTCCAAATAGCCTTGATCGAAAAAAAAAATACGCATAGGCATATAACTGTTATGATTCCAGAAACCCAACAGAAGAACAGAGTTCTACAAGCAGTTAGAGAAAAGAAACAAGTCACATACAAAGGAAAACCCATCAGAATCACAGGAGACTTCTCAATGCTTGGAGTGACATATTCCAAGCCCTAAAGGAAAACAGCCTCCAATCCAGATTGATGTACACTGCAAAGCTATCTTTCAAAATTCATGGAGAAATAAGATACTTTCATGACAAAGAGCACCTTAGGAACTTCATGAATAGACAATATCCTAGGAACAGACAATGAGGATCACAACCCCAGGAAGCACAGCAGAATGAACCCATCAGGAATGACAAGAAATTAAATGTAAAGGGGGAGAATCCAACAAAAAGAAAAAGGCATGACAATGATAAGTCAGTATGTATCAGTTATAGCCATCAATGTTAATGGTCTCAATTCACTAATCAAAAGAAATAGACTGGCAGAATGGGTCAAGAACCAAAATCCAACAATATGCTGCATACTAGAAACACACTTAATTCAAAATGAAACTCAAAGACTGAAAGTTAAAGGGTGGAAAACAATACACCATGTGACGGGAACCCCCCCCCTAAAAAAAAGCAGGAGTAGCTATCGTCTTTGTAGATCATGTAGATTTCAGACCAACACTGATTAAGAGAGACGAAGAAGGACACTACATCTTTGTAATGGGAACATTCCAACAGTAAGAGATGAAAATCATAAATATCTATGCAACAAACCCTAGTGTGCCCAACAATGTAAAACAAATACTAACGGACATGAGAAATCATATACGCACTAATACAATTGTAGTAGCGATCTCAATACCCCACTGTCTCAAATCTATAGATCAACTAGACCAAAAATATGTAATGAAATACTAGAACTCAATCGAACTCTTGAACAATGAACTTAACAGATGTTTACAGAGTGTTCCACCTCACAAAATCAGAATACACATTCTTTTCATCTGCACATGGGTTGTTCTCCAAACAAGACACATACTCACACATAGAACATGTTTAAGTGAGTGGAAAGGAATTGAAGTTATCCCCTGTATTTTATCAGACCGTAGTGTGATGAAATTGGAGATCCATAGCAAAAGAATCTGGAAAAATTTCATAAACATGTGGAAATTGAACAACACACTTCTGAATAACCAGTGGGTCACAGAGGAAATTAAAGAAGAAATCAGACAGTTCCTTCAATTAAATGACAATGACAATACAACATATCGGAATTTATGGGACACAATGAAAGCAGTCTTACGAGGGAAATTCATAGCAGTGAATATACATATTAGGAAAACAGAACGAGCCCAATTAAACAACCTGATGCTGAACCTCAAGCTTCTAGAAAAAGAAGAGCAGGACAAGCCCAAAGCTCATACAAGGGTGGAAACTATAAAGATCAGAAGAAAAATCAGTGCAATGGAGACTAAGATAATGATACAAAAAAGTAATGAAGCTAAGAGTTCATTCTTTGAAAATAATTGACAAATCCTTAGCCAACATTATCAGGAAAAGGAAAGAAAAGGCCCAAATCCAGGCAATTAGGAATGAAAAGTTTGAAATTACAACAGACCCAGCAGAAATCCAGAGGATCATCAACACCCGCCTTGAGAACCTATACACCATTAAGATGGAAAACATAGAAGAAATGGACAGATTCCTAGATACATATGAATTATCAAAGTTGAACAAAGAAGACCTAAAATTCCTAAACAACCCAATATCAACAAATGAAATTGAAAGCATAATTAAAAACTTACCAATTAAGAAAAGCCCAAGTCCTGATGGCTTCACTGCTGAATTTTTCAAGACATTTAGAGAAGAACTACTGCCACTACTGTTTAAACTCTTCAATGAATTTGAAAGGGAAGCAATACTCTGAAATTCATTCCTGGAAGCAAGCATCACCTTGATCCCCAAAGCAGAGATAGACCCAGCCAAAAAAGAGAAACATAGCCCAATCTCACTAATGAACATAGATGCAAAAATCCTTAATAAGATACTGGCAAATAGAATGCAGAAGATCATCAAGAAGGTCTTACACCCTGACCAAGTGGGATTCATCCCAGGGATGCAGGGATGGTTCAACATACATAAATCAATCAATATCAATAGAGCCAAGGACAAAAACCATATGATTATCTCTATACATGCAGAAAAAGCAATTGACAAAATCCAACACGCATTTATGATAAAAATCCTACAAAAAATTTGAATAGATGGTCTCTTCCTCAAACTGATAAAAGCCATCTATGAAAAACCAACAGCCAGTATCATATTAAACGGTCAAAAACTGAAATTCTTCACACTAAAATCAGGAACAAGACAAGGATGTCCACTATCACCACTCCTGTTCAATAGAGTTTTGGAAACATATGGCAATTAGACAAGAGAAAGAAATAAAAGGAATAAAGATAGGAAATGAAGAAGTCAAATTGTCATTATTTGCAAATCACATGATACTCTATATAGAAGACCACAAGAATTCCACCAAAAGTCTTCTAGGCTTAATAACCAAATTCAGTAAAGTAGCTGGTTACAAGGTCAACACATAAAAATCAATACTGTTCCTCTACGTGAACAACAGACTCACTGAGAGAGAAATAGGGCAAATAATTCCTTTCACAATAGGATCCAAAAACTCAAATACCTAGGAATCAACCTAAGGACAGGAATCAAAGAACTCTTCTCTGAAAACTATAGCACTCTGAAAAGAGAGATTGAAGATGATATCTGAAAATGGAAAGACATCACCGGCTCCTGAGTAGGAAGGATCAATATAGTGAAAATGCCCATACTTCCCAAAGTGGTATATAGATTCATTGCAATCCCAATTGAAATCCCAGCAGCATACTTACCAGACCTTGAGAAAACAATCCAAAAATTCATTTGGAACAAGAAGAGACCCAGAAGAGCAAAAGCAATTCTAGGCAACAGAGACATGGCATGGGGTATCAAAACCCCGATCTTGAAACTATATTATAAAGCTCCTGTGATAAAAACAGCATGGTACTGGCAAAGAAACAGACTTGAGGACCAGTGGAACAGATTAGAAGATGCAGAAACATCTCCAGACATACTCAGCCATCTCATCTTCGAAAAAGGAGCCAAACACCCTCACTGGGGGAAAGATAGCCTCTTTAATGAATGGTACTGGAAAAATTGGGTTTCAACTTGCCAAAGATTAAAACTAGACCTGTATCTCTTGCCATGCACTAAACTAAAATCGAAATGGATTAAAGACCTAAATATTAAAATAGAAATGCTGAACCATCTGGAACAGAGGTTAGCTAGAACTCTTAAAGATAATTGGAATAGGAAAAGATTTTGAGCACAACTTCATTTGCCCGTGAACTAGTATAAACAATCAAAAAGTGGGATCTCTTCTTATTAAAAAGCTTCTGCCCAGCAAGAGAAACCACCAGCAGTGTGAAGAGACAACCCACAATGTGGAAAGAAATCTTCACCTACCATTTCTCAGACAAAGGCCTACTATCTTGAATCTGTAAAGAACCTAAAAAGATCAGACCTCCCAAATTTAAAGACCCAATCCAAAAATGGACATCTGAAACGAACAGACTTTTCTCAGACAAAGAACTAAAAATAGTAAATAAATACATAAAAAATGTTCCACATCACTGGTCATTCGAGTGATGCAAATGAAAACAATACTGAGATTCCACCTCACTCCAGAAAGAATGGCTGCTATCATGAAATCAACCAATAACAAATGATGGTGGGGCTGTGGGGAAAGAGGAACCCTGCTCCACTGCTGGTGGGAGTGTGGACTGGTGCAACCACCATGGAAATCAGCATGGAGATACCTCCAAGATCTAGGACTGGAAGTCCCACTTGACCCAGCTATTCCCCTCCTGGGAATCTTCCCCAAAGAATTAAAAGTATCATACCACATTGATATATGTGCACCCATGTTCATAGCAGCACAATTTGTAATAGGTAAAACTTGGAAACAGCCCAAATGCCCATCAACTGGAGACTGGATAAAGAAAATGTGGTTTTTTTTCATAAAACGGAGTACTACTCATCCATAAAAAATGAGAAATTAGAGACATTTATAGCTAAATGGATGCACATTGAGGCGGTACTCTTAAGTGAAATAAGTAGGACACACGTGTAAATACTGAATAGTTTCTCTAGTGTGAGAAACTGAAAGTGTAAATAAGGACTAAAATATATAATAGATAATGTGAAATAGGAAGAAAAGGGGTAACGGAGAATGTGAAGTGGGAGGGATAGGCGAAAGGAAAGAAGGGAATGGAATTAATATGAGAAAATGGAAAAATGGAAACAAAGTCTTTGTAAATAGGGAGGGATTGAGAGGTTGAAGGGAGGGCATGGGAGGAGGGAAAATAAGAACCAAGAGAGATTATGTGAAGGTGCAAATTTCCAATGATGTATGTCATTATATTGTATACCTAAAATGTACCAATAATTAGAATGAATAATTGATAATGCGAAATGGGAAGAAAAGGTGCAAAGTGGTAGAGGAAATGAGAGAGGCAGGGGAAAGGAAGGAAGGGAAAGGTAAAATTATGAGAAATAGTCAAAATGGAAACAATGTCTTTGTAAATAGGGAAGGGTGGAGGGGGTAAATGGAGGGTTGGGAATGGGGAAAAAATAAGGACCAAGATGCTTCATGTAAAGGTACAAGTTCCCAATGAGAAATGTAAAAGTATTGCATACCTAAAATGTACCAACAAAATAATTTAAAAATAAATAAATAAATAAGAAGAGATAAAGTATATTTGCCCCCTTTTGTAAATACACTTTAGCAATGAAATATTAACAAATGTGACTAAAATAGAGACATCTAAATTTTATGCACAATAAAACTTGTCCATTATCAAAACAGTATCCTCCCATTTGGAGTTTGGTAAAATGTTCTTGAATAATTAGAAACTATATGGAGAGAAATGCAGCCAACATCAAATACCCAGTGCTATGAAGCTGCTATATTCTTAGATATAGTAGCTAGTATATTCTTAGATATAGTAGCTAGTGCTAAGCATTTGACATACAAGTGAGGCCACATTAGACCATTACTATATAATAAAGCCACCAAAAACTAGTCACAAGAGTGATCCCAGGTGAAACAAGGAAAACTGCCTCGCTAAGCTTTGAACAAACTGGTGACCCATAGAATAATAAGCAGTGATATGCTGGTTATTTAAAGCCACTAGATTTGGAGAGGATTGATTATCAAGTATTACCTGGATGAATCAGAAGATGTTTTAGAAGTTCTTTCAGCAAGAGGCAGAGGGATTTACTGGATAACTTTATACTGTCAAGAACCTATAATTATACTGAATACATTTTTCAAATACTTAAATGTCATTTCAAGTGGCTATCAAGTCCCTTTGTATTAAAATATACTATAGATTATATTTATTAATTTTTAGATGTGTGGTATATGACATAATTAAATAACCATTTAAACATTTATTTTGAAAGCTCACATATTTTTTAAATATGTTCTCTAAATCCTTCTTAGAAAGCAAAAAAATTATGCTGAATTCTGTCTTGTGGCCTGTTCTGTGTTTCTACTTACAGACTGTAATAGATATAATTCATCCATAAAAGACAAATGAAATATGTGCTGCTTTGAATTTCTTTAATAGTGTGCAGGAGGGGCTCAAGAAGAAAATTAACTGCCATATGCTACTTCATTCAAAGTGTCAGATGGATAATAATAAAACAGAAAATGTATAAAATAATTTAGAGCAATTTTAGGACCATATGTTCAACTTCACTGACAATAATCAATGATAATATGTTTCAGAAATAGAAGTGGAGAAAGGATAATTCAGCTCATTACATTGGATGTTAGTCTCTAAATCATTTGAAAAATTCATAGACATATGAAAAACACAGTTTGTAACTAGAGATACCTAGACCTCTGATAAAAATGAACTCAGTTACTCACGGGGTATATTTTTAACACAACTTCAGTTTCTCCTCCATCAAAGGGAAGGCTCTAAGTTCTTAGTTTTCAGTACATTCTCCAAAATATACCACAATTCATGCAGATTCCTCCTTCTGACTGCATATATCCATTTATGTACTTATTCTGTAAATATATTAGTAGGCATCAAATATTATTCACATTACAGAACTCTATAAATTTCTTCAAACAGCAGAAACTCTAGGCCTGCCTTTCTTATTTTCCCTCCTCCATCTTTCTATCTTAATGGTCTAATTGTAAGTCTATTGCTTTTTTTTGTATGTCTGTTTTAGTAACTAAATATGAAGCTCTGTGAATGTGTGTGAAAAATGTGATAGAATATTGAATCAAGAGGAAACAGATTCTTCAGAAAATACATGAATGATAAATGAATGAGTGAGGGAATGAATTAAAAATACTATGTTAATCATAGAATTCAATGTGGATTCCACAAATATATTTGGAAAAGCAAGGTGCTGTGTTATGGTTTAGATGCATTATGTCCTCCAAAATGTGGAGCTCTTGGAAGTTGACTGGGACATGGTGGGCACTATACTCATCAGTGGAATAGTACAATGGTGAGTTCATAACTGACTGAGCTGTTCAGAGGTGAGGCCTGGTTGGAAGAGATGGGTTTTCAAAGGTGTGGTGAGGAAGGCTTTATTCTTGTCATATATTTCTCTGCTCCTTGATTACTAGGAATTGAACAAGTTTCCTCCATCATGCTACTTTGCCATTCTGTTTTTGCCTTGGAGCCAGCCAACTATGGACTGAACCCACTGAAACTGTGAGCCAAAAATAAACCACTTCTCCATTAAGTTGTGGAAGTCAGGCATTTTGTTCCAGTGAAAAGGAAGCTAACTAATTCAGAAAATTGGTACCAGGAGTAGTGTCATTGCTGTGGCTATGCCTGGCTACCATAGTTCCCCCAGAATAGGACCTAATCAGAAAATAAGCCATTGCATGATTATTCAGAATCTTTTTAATATAAGACCTACCCCCAAAATAAGCCCCAGTTAGTATTGTCAGCCAGATAGATCCATTTAATATGTTCAGATGTATCAAATTAAAAATAATATTGATATATAAATAAATAATATTATTGATATTATTATTTAAACTAAACCATAATATAAATTATAATTAAGTATTTGTAAATATCTAAGTGAGTGCCTTTGGATGAGAAGTGCCTAGGTAAACAAATGAACTCCAGACTTACTGCAGAATGACCAGTCAGAGTATAGATGCAATACACAAATAATGTGTGCACTGAAAAACAAATGGTCATGGTTTATCTAATATAAATCATTATAACTCAATACATTGTGTATTGTAATGGACAAACTAAATGCACTCATATGAAATAAAGAAACATTTTCTGAATTTTAGTGCCTGCAATTTTTTGTAGCTTTTGTGTTGACCATCATTCCTGTCATTGTTTATTTTGCCATTACTGTCTTGTAAGTCCTCAATTAACATTCCATTTAATGGAAACTTTGTGAAGACTAACCTGCGAGAGGTCATGCCTTAGGTGAAGAATTTATAGAAAAAAATCACTGACAGCTGTGTTGCCAGTGTGCTATGAACAGGTCACATGGACAAGAAGTGCTCATTTAAGGAGCACTCTACTCCTGGATATGAGAGAGTGGAGCCAATGTTTATACAAGAAATTCAGGCCAGAATTTGGGGTTTGGAGAGTTACACCAATGTTCCAGAAGTGACATGATTGTATTTGAATACATGTAGATTTTGTACATGAATAAGTGCAGATTGTTGTACATAAATAAATGTAGATTGTTTACATAAAAAATAAGATGACCTCTGACAATAAGCCCTATTAAATCTTATTTCAGGAGAAATATAGTACATTGTTTGAAAGCCTTTGGAAACAATTTGCAGATGGGGTCGAAAAGATCAAGATATGGAGGTTAAAGAAGGCCTAAAATGTTGACAGCAACACTAGATGTCTGATTCTGGTTAGAGGTCAGAAGACTTGAATGCTGATAGGAATATGGACAATAAAGGCCATATTCAGAAGGTTTCAATTTATAACAAGGACCCCACTGGCAACTGGACTAGAGGTCATGTGTGTTATCCTTTGGTAGAAAATTTCTCTAAATCTCGCCTATGTCCTGAGGTTTTGAGTGTAATTGAAATTAAGGGTGGCAGACTAATTTATATGTTGGAGGAAATTTCAAGGCAGCTCAACACTCAGGCTGTGGCATGATTACTGCTGGCTGCTTTTTAGCACATCTACATTTAGAATCAGGAGCAAAGATCAAGATGTGAAAAGTTTGCAGTTTCATTAGAAAGGAAGCATCGGGAAAGGAGAGTGTGGTTGCTGGAAAGATTAACATTGTAAAAGAGCCAAATGTTTTGTACAGGAACAAGAAGAAAGATGCCTTGAGAGCATCTTAGAAATCAGCAAGACCCCACCTATTGCAGACTCATGGGTGCAAAACCTTAAATCTTTCATTTGAGAAAGAGAGCCCATGGGCCCCTGCTCATCCAGGGCCATCTAGGGAAGTATATCCCCAAGTTCAGATATACAGGAGCTCAGAGACCACTGTAGCTAGGGGTCCAAGAGGCCTGGCTACTGCTCAAAATTGATGGCAGTTCATGGCATCATGTATGAGCTGCTGGCTGGTTTTACAGGCATGTGGAATGCAAGCATTATGGGGTCATAGAGGCTTCTACCCAGACTTCAAAAGGCCTAGGAGGCCAGCCCAAACTGTGAGACAGGGTCACAATCCATGCTAGGAACCCATAACAAGGCCATGTATGAATCAGTGAGAGTGAAGCCACATGTGCAGTAGAGACTCAAGAACATAAACATGGAGCATCTACTGAGGAAAGCCATAGGCAGGGAGCAGAGGCAGCCCAAGGAGAGAGGCCATGTGAGGTACAGCCTGAAAAGCCAGAGGGGAATGGCTGCCCAAGCTTTTTGGAATTGACATATCACTACAATCTGCCTTGGGTGCCAGACACAGAACTACAGAATTTATTGCTTTCCCTGCTGGTTTTCAGTCTTCCTTTCATCTAATTTCTTTTTATTCCACTATTCTTATCTTTTGAAATGGGAAAGTTTACCCTGTGTCATTGTATGCTGGAAGTATTTAACTTCTCCTTGATTCTTATAATTGCCCACAGCTAAGAGTCTGTCTTGCGTCTCAGGGGAGAATTTGGACTTGGACTTTTCAGACTGCTGAAACTGCTAAAACTTTGGCAGTTCTTAGAGATGGAGTAGATGTATTTTACATAATGAAATGGATTGAGCCCTTTGAGAACCAGAAGTGAAATACTATGGTTTAGATCTAAAATGTCCCCAAAAGTCTCCTGTATAGGGGTCTGATTTTGGAGGTGATTGGATTATGGGACCAGTATATAAATCAGTGGATTAATCCATTGGTGAGTTCATAGCTGACTGTGTTGTTCAGAGTTGAGCCTTTTGGTAGAGGCAGGTCACTCAGAATGCGACCTGGAATAATGTAATCTTGTTCCTGGTTCTTTTGCTTCTTCTCTCATTTTCCTTCCTGGCCACCATGCAATGAAAAATTTTCCTCTGTTATGTCATTCTGCCATGATATTTCTGCCTTGGAATCAGCCAACCATGGACTGAACTTACTGAAACTGTGAGTCAAAATAAACGTCTCCTCTTCTAAGCTGTGGTTGTTAGATATTTTGACCCAGTGACAAGAAAATTGATGTATACATGCAGTATTAATTTATTCACTGAGCCTCATGGGTTCCCCTTTTATTTTATTTCATGTTTATTTTTTAATATTTCACATACAAGAATTCAGGAACATAAAAAGCAGAGAGGCAATTTAGGAGATGGTATTTTTGCTCTGGCTGAGTATGGTACATGGTAAATCCTTTTCTCAAAGGACAACTGTATCAATGGGAAAAATTGAAATAAGTAATTATGTAAAGAATCTGGACATACAACAATCTGAAAATCATTTATTTTTGACAAATAGATGATGAAGTTCTTACCTTTGAGTAAGAACAGTGAAAAATTTTTTGGGGGGTAACACTCTCATCTTTTCTGCTTCTCCTCTTTCCTCATAACAAAGGCAGAAATTCCATCTAAATGTGGCATGCTATAAGAACTGAAAACTTCTGCCATTACCAGAGGAGGCTCACTTGATTTGGAAAGGGGAGTATTGGTGACAGTCACACCCAGCAATGTTGTCATGGAAGTGATGATTTTGAAGACAGGTCATTGAGAAGACCAAAATCTCTATTAATTCTAGGCTATAGTCATGCTTAGGATATGTCTTAGATTCTAAGACAGTTGGATTCAGTGTAAAAGTAAGGGAAAATGTATACCATACAAACACTAAACATGTAAGAGTTGGATTAGTCACAGTATCAGACAAATATATAAAGAAGAATATTTTACAATGATAAAATATAAGATATATTTATCTCATATATATAATATGACATATAGAAAATATTGTAATAGTTCTTTATATATTCTAGATAGCACTCCTTTGTCTGAGGTACAGCTGCTAAAATTTTATCCCAGACTGTAAATAAGGATTAAAAAGAATAATTGATAATTTGAAATAAGAAGAAAAGGTCCAAAGGGGTAGGAGAAGTGGGAGGGGAAGGGGAAAGGAAAAGAGAGAAAGGAAAAATTATGAAAAAAGAAAAAAATGGAAATAAAGTGTGTAAATAGGGAAGGGTGCAGGGTGGGAAGGACACACAGGTAATGGGGAATAAATAAGAACCAAGATACATCATGTACTGATACAAGCACCCAATGATAAATGTAAATGTATTGTATACCTAAAGTGTATCAATAAAAGAATTTAAGCAAAAAAGAATATAATAATAATAAATGTATATGTATATAGCATAGAGCCATAAAATACATAAAGTAAATGTAGAAAGAATTGAACATGGAAATTACAATTTAATATTAATATTTGAAGCTTTTGATAACTCATTTGCAATGATACATAGAACAAAAGATGCAAATGTAAAAAATGTAAAAGATGTAAACAATACTATCAATTGACTAACATAGAACTGTCCACTTAATGACTACAGAATATAAATAATTTTTAAGCCTACATGAAATATTATCCAGGACAGATTACACGGTACCCCATAAAAGAAATCTCAATTTTTGCTATTTATTTTTAAATTAAATTCATTTAAATTGGTACATAAAATTGTACATATTAATGGAGTTTTATAAAATGTTCAATACATGTATACATTGTATAATGTTTAATGAGGTTAAACATAGTCATATCCTCAAATATTTATCTTTTCTTTCTGGCAAAACCTTTCAAAGTCCTTTCTTATAGCTTTTTGAAATGTAGAGTATATTATTGTTATCTATGATCACCCTACCCTACAATAACACAACAGAATTTTTTACTCCAATTTAACTGTAACTTATTTTCTGTTAATAATCCTTTCCTCATTCCATCCTCTATTTTTCCCAAGCCTCCAGTTACTCAAATTCTAGGAAATCAACTTTTTAATAAGACTTCACATGTGAGTGAGATCATATTACCTGTCTTTCTGTCCCTAGTGGGCTGGCGCGCTTTCTCTCCCTCCCTCCCTCCCTCCCTCTGCACGTGCGTGTGCCTGTGTGTGTGTGTGGGGGGATGGCTCTGAGGATTGAACAAAGGGCCTTTGCATTTAACCTTCATCTCTGACTTTTTGCTAAATTTTTATTTTGAAATGGGGTCTCACGAAGTTGCTCAGTTAGGCTTGAACTTGCTTAACTTCCAGTCTCAGCCTCCCAGAGTACTAAAATTATAGGCATGTGCTTCCATGCCTGGCTTCTAGGTGCCTCTTTAAAATACTGACTTCATTTCCTTTGGATATATAGCCAGCAGTGAGACAGTTCCTTTTCAATTATTTGAGGACTTTCCATACTGTTTTCCGTAACGGCTATACTAATTTACATTATCAATAACAGTGTGCAAGAGTACCCTTTCCTCCACATCCTCACCTGCACTTGTTATCTTTTGTCATTTTGATAATAACCATTTAATTAGAATGAGGTAATAGCTCACTGGGGCTTTGATTTGCCTCTCCCTAATGGGTTAGCTTTTCTATCACTACAATGCGATAACTTAAAAAATAACTTATATAGATAAAATACTTATTTTATTTCTGGTTCTAGAGGTTCCAGTCAGCATTAGATGAACCTAAAACTTTGGGTTATCAGATGGCAGTGGTGGAGAATGTGTGACAGCAAACTGCTCACAACAAGAGCTGGGAGGCAGAGAGATTGACACTCTGGAGTCCCAAAATATACTTCAAGGACATGCTTCCAAGAGCTTAAGGACATCCAACTAAAGCCTACCTCCTAAAGGTTTCAGAACCTCTAAATAGTTCCACCAAGAGCAATAAACCTTTACCAATTGGAGTACTGGGAGCACTCATTCAAACCATAACTTTCTACTATTGGCCCCCAAAAGTTCATACCCACCTCACAATATAAGATGCATTCATTTCAAATGAGAGAGCCCCAATGTCTTCAATGTTCCTGGATCTATCAAAAGTCCAAGTCCAAAGTTTCCCTGAGACACACACAAAAAAACTCAAGGCAACTGTTTGTATTAGTCACTTTCCCATTGCTAGGACAAAAATCCATGATGTTTGTAAATTAAAGGAAGAGAAGTTTATTAGGATCATTGTTTCAGAAGATTCAGTCCATGGTTGATTTCTGTAAAGACAAAAAATGATACTGTGCATGGGCTGAGTAGAGGAATGCATACTGTGGCAGGATATTGTCTCTCAAGAGCCTAGAAGGCTTTGCCACTATGACATTTTTTGGTTGCAGCACACATGACCTCTCTTTTGGCTTGGCTCTGGACAGTACCTGCACTTTCTTTAGTAAGCTTTGCATGTCGCAGCATCTCTACCTTCCTTAGGTCTACATTGCAGCTTCACTCCCAGACCTGTACTGCAATTGCCCCATAAGGGTCTGCTTATAGAGACTAAGACCTCAGAGAACACTACCAGGATTCCTAGGTTTTTCCTTTGATATCTTCTTGGAAGTCATCCTGAACCCATAGCTCTTGAATTTTGGAAGCCCACAAAGCCAGCCCCTTATGTATAATCCCAAGGTCTGTGGTGGGCATAAACTACACCTAGACATATCTTAACTATGTCTGCATCAGCCAGAGTATTTTAGTGGGTGAATGTAAGGGACCAAAGCTTGAAGTGGTACTGACTTTCCTGAAGCTCTTTTTTGAAATGACTCTGCCTCTATAAAGCCTCTGAAAAAAATTTTATTACTACACATTCAGCTTTGGTTGGGTGTGGTAGTCCTGCAGATTTCTGAGATGCCCTGAATATAAACACAAAGTACTTGGTTTCTTTTTATTGCCATTATTCTCTCTGTCAATCTCACCCTCCATGGCCACACCTATACATGTATGAGTTATGATCAAAATACAGGGTGAATGTTTAAATTTTTAAAATATTACAATAAAAGAAACATTAACATTAACCTTCCTCAAAATACTCCCTCACCTTGGAATACACTTATCTCACCATTTTTGCCACTTTCTAAAGCAGTTCTAGAAGTCATCTTTCATGTGTGTCTTTACAAGTTATGATAAAAAATTTGGTAAATGCTACAGCCAAGTGCCATCCAATGGAAATTCAAGTTTATAAAAATATTATGGTTTCTTCATCCACCTTACTTATTGGATCTGGTACCATGCAACTTATTACTCCTCCCCTAATTAAAAATGAAGGGTAAACATTTTTAATCAATTCAGGGCATTAAGGCACCAATAGGAGTGCAACTAAAGATGTTCAAGAAAGAGGATTTCCAGAATTGATTCAGAAAGTGGCAAAAACTATGAGATAAATGTGTTTGATTAAAGGGTGAGAATTCGAGAAGGATTCATGACAATATATCTTTTACTGCGATACTTTGTTTTTAATCTAAGCAATCACCGAATATTTTGACCACACCTCATACTTCTTTACCAGGCAAGTTTGAACTTTTCAAATTTTTCTACTCTTACATTTTTTCTCCTGATTCACTCTATAAATCTCGCTTCAAAATCAAAAGATGCCCATGTTGTACCCTTAAATGATTTGCTATCTTTAAATTTCCTCTACCAAATGAACTATTTCATCACCTCAGCATCCCAAAGATTCCCAGGCCATAAATTAAATTCAACCAAATTCTTTTCCATTATTGAACCAAAATAGCCTTTTCTTCAAACACTAGAATCCTCATTCCCATCTCAAATCTCATCAGCGTTCTCTTTACTATCCACATTTCTGTTAGCATTCTGGTCTTATGATTCCCCAAAAGAATTACCTGTTAAGTTCCACTTACAACAGTTTAGGTTTTTTTTAGTCTTCTCTTCCAAAGTCTCATAAGCTTCTCCTATAAATCAATTCCAAATGTGAATGCACACCTTTAAGAATACAGTTATAGTAAGACCTCACTACACAGTATCAATTTTCTGTATTGTATTCTATTACTATAATAAAATACTTGAGGCAATTAATTTATATACAGATATTGTTGAAATGTCCATATTACCAAAAGAAATCTAGATTCAATATAATTCCTATCAAATAACCAATGACTTTCTTCACAGAACTAGAAAAAATTTCTAAAGTTCTTATTAAACCATGGACACCCCCAAATATCCAGACATCTGCAGAAAGTGCAAAACAAGAGATATTACACTGACTTCACAATATACTACAAAGCTATAACAATGAGAACAACATGGTATTGGCATAATAACAGCCACACAGACCAGTGGAACAGAATAGAGAGCCTAGTAGTAAGAACACATATTAGAGAAAGGGCAGTCTCTTAATAAATTATGCTTGTAAAATTGGTTTTCCACACGCTAAAGTGTGAAGTTAGATCCCTATTTCTATTTTTCTGTTACAAGAATCAACTAGAACTGGATTAAAGATTTAAGTATAAGACATAAAACTACTGGAAAAACTGTATGAGAAATCCTCTGGATTTCTAGGAATGGCTAGGATTTTTTTATATAAGATATTCAAAACACAGGAAACAAACTAAGAAATTGGGGGCAATTGAGATTTTATTAGGGTGCCATAATAAGCACAAAAATTCACTCAAAATGGAGCACAGTTGTAAGACTTAATCTCCCATTCTCCACTTAACTCAAAGTAGGTGTTTAGCCTCTGGTCTTTCCTTTCAAATATCTCAGGCTGATCATACAGGAAACTTTAGACCCTTAACCAGCCTTCTAAATAATATGACCTTCAATGCCATTTAGAAAATAACTTGTCAATAAATCACTACATCTCACATTCAGTGTATTTTCATAGCTCCGATCTAATACCTGTGGAGGAGGAGAACAATGTGTGAGGTATAGGAAAATATCAGAAGTGTTCTTTAGGTTTCTTCAATGCAAAGCAATAATTCAAATATTTTTTCCAACCTATATAATGTATTGCTTTTCAGTGAATATTTTATATGATTGTTTTTCTTTTTTCCTATGTCTTACAGGGTTGGGCCATATATTATAGTATGTACTCACGACTTAGTAAGTGATTGATTTATTGAATTTTATAGGTGAGCCTGCCATTTACATAGGGTTTAGAGGAGAGATGGCGTCAAGTCACTTCCTTGGAAGCATATTTTCATAAGAATTTATTGTTCTATGCTTTCGTAAAATGGCAATATTTAAAGATATCAATTTTATAAACTCGTCTCAGAAATCTGAAAAGAATTTTCTTCCCAATTAATTAATTAATATATCCACAACTGTTTTAAAAAGCCCAGGCTTTATGTGAAGTGGGGAAGCATGAAGTGCCCCCCATTATAGATTTTGGATTTTTCCCAGTAGGCAATATAGAATGATTGAAGAATTTTGAAGAAGGACATGGTATGATCAGAGCATTGCTTTAGAAATATTAAGTTGTTGGAGAAGAAAGTCAGAGAAAAGATAAAAAAGGACAAATTAGGAGGTCATTTGAATTGTCCATGCAAGAGGTAAATAGGACTAAAACTAGGGAAGAGGAAGTGAGGAATGAAAGAAGATACTGACTCAAGAGAAACTTTAGGAAAAAGCAAAACAGAAGATTTAAAAATATATCACTTTACTTCCCTATTTGGTCCACATTACAGCTCAGCATTCATGACCTCTACAATCTGTTCCAATTATTATTTCCAGATTTACTTTTCACCAAGCATGTCACATATCTCATTCTCCAAACTTTCCTGGATCATATTTTTTACTGAAGGAAAAAAATTTACGTACTTTTTCACTTACTTCTTTTATCTCTATATGTAGAAATCTGGCCTATCTTTGAAAGTCCACATCAAATAATATCTGTCTACCAAACCTTCCTGATTTCCTTCCCACAACAATTAACTTATTCCTGTTCCACTTTTTTCATAGCATTTCATTTTTACTTCTGTTTTGTTACTCATCTGAATTTGTATATACAATTCACAATATTCTATCACCAAAAAAATGAAATTTAAAAGCCTTAGTATGGCATCCAAAGCTTTGAAACAGATTTTTAAAAATTTTATTAAGACATACTGATTACATTCATTGTGGGGATTTGGTACATGTTTCCAACACATTTCAATTCTTTTTCCCCCTTCCCCCCACCTCTTTTTTGCCAGCATCAGATTTATTTATCTTATAAATCCTTATAAAGTTAGTTACCATACATACTGATTAACAACCAGACTAACCGGCAAAAAAATATAAAACACATAAGACAAATATATTAATTCAGGGCACACTTTCAGATATATTGTCCATGCTGGACTACAGAATTTATTTCATTGTTTGTCCATCTGATATGCCAGATACTTTGCTAAACCCCAAAGTCAGAGAGAAAGACATATAAAATGCTTAACTTTATAGAGCATACATTCTACTGGAAGTGGCAAGCAAAATAAAACAATTAAGTTAATTAGAACTTGTAGTCAGTGATGTGAGGGACATACACTTTGAGAATAAGGCACAACCAAAACAGGAACGTCTCAATCTAAATAAGGTGGTCCACAAAGACATGACTAGTGATATAGTCTTTAACTGAAGTTCTAAAAAACAAGTAGGAAGTAGCTTGTGAGGAGTTTGAGAAAATGAATTCTAAGCAAAGATAATTAGGACAAAGAAAGTTAAAAGACCTCAATATATTCAAAGAACTTCCATAGAACTAATAAGGGGTTGAGTGTAGTGAGTGAGAAGAATGATAAAAATTGTTGCTGGAGATATAAAGCTTAGGCTTCGTGGGAGATGGTGTGGACTTTTTCTTCAAAGTCATGGGAATCTATTTAAGAATGTAAGCACCAGTGAAGTAAGATTTGATTTACATTAAAAACAAACATTTTTATTTCATTTTTATTGTTCTTTGGGTAATATATAGAAAATAATGTTGTCTACAGACCAGGTACAAAGTTATTGTCATAGTTCACACAAGAAATAATGATGACCTAATGAAGAAAAGAGCAATGTAGATAAAGAAAAGAGAGCCCATTGTTGAATTTCTGACATAAGTAAATAAGTAGCAACTTTTAGCAAAATGCAGATCACTCATGTAGGAAGCAGATTTGAAATACCCATTTCAATACCAAATGAAGTCTGCGGGTAGTTGGACATTTATGAAGAATTCAGTAGAACAGAATGGGCTGGAGAAAAAATATTTTGGGATCAATGGTGTGTTTGTCAATTTACATTGCCATGAGAAAACATCTGAGATAGATCAATTTAAAGGATAAAGGGTTTATTTTGGCCCACAGTTTCAGAGACTTAATCCATGGCCACTAGGCCCATCATTTTGGCCTTTGGGGAGGCAAAACATCATATTGAGAAGCACATGGTAGAACAAAGCTGCTCACGTTATCGTGGCTTGCAAACAGAGAAAGAGAGGAGACCAGAGTTCCAATGTCTCTTTCAAGGGTACACACCAATGACCATACTTCCTTCCACTAGGCACCACTTCCTAAAGGCTTCACAAACTTCCAATAGTGCCGGAGACTAGCTTGAAAGTAAAATGGGCATGAAAGGCTAAGCCATAATGAATGAAATATGATAGTCAAAGCCATGGTATTGGATGATATTACATATGGAGGAAATGTAGGCAGAGAAAAGAAGCAGACCAAACATTCAGTCCTGTAGAATTTCAATATTTAGAAAGTAGAAGACAAAGGAGATTTATTTAAAGCACCTAGTATTAAAGGAAAACTGAATAGGAGAGTATGATCTTGCTGAAGACAAAGAAGTACTAAAAAACAAAACAAATTGATTATGCTATATGTTAGGACAAGTAAGACAATGTCAGAGAAAGGTCCACTGAAGTTTACATCATGAAAGATTTTGTTGACTTTGTCAGAAATATTTTCACTGGAGTTAGGGGAAAAGAAACCAGATTGGAGAGGTTTGAGAGGTAAATGGGAACTCATAAAATGAAGAAAGTGAATGTGGATAAATATTAGAATGAATATGCTTTTGATGAGCTGCGGAGAAACAGAGGGACGGTTGGAATATAAATAGGTGTATAGAGGCTGCCTCCTTTTGTGAAATGGGAGACTAGAAAACACTAACATAGGTTCATGTTTATCGGATCATGCCAACAAAGAAGAGGAAATTAATGATATAGGACAGGGAAATGTAGCTGAAGTGAAAAAAAAATTCTTGATAAGGAGACAGAGGATGAGAATAAAGTAAATAAAGGGACTTGCCTTTGATAGAAAAGGAGATAGATGTTTCCTCGTCTGCAAATGGTGAGAAAGGGAAGAAATATTTTTAGATAAACATAGGTCTATAGATTTGGGCATGGGGACATTTGTCAGGCATTACATACACACATAATTTACTCAAAACTATCAGATAAATATTAGTATATTCATTTTCCAGATGAATAAAATTGAAGCATACATTAAGAAACTTGTTCAAGGTCATACTACTGGTAGCTGGTTGAACTGTAATTTACATACAGTAGTATGTACTCAATGTTCATACTTTTAACCATATACTACTTTTTTCAATGAGTTTGACAATATGTAATAATACATAAGTAATAATATGTAAGAGGAGGAAATCTTGCATGAGGAAGGAAAAATCTATGGAATGATCATTTTGCTAAGTGGGAAGGTGAGCCCAAAGAGGAGCATAATGGTAACACTACAAGCCTATTTCAGGTTTGAAATCTTAAACAGAAACCAGTCAATTATGATTAGTATCACATTTATAAAAGTCACCTGCCTGTCTTTTTTCCAAGTGAAATTATGAGCTCTTTGAAAAGAGGGCAATATCATTCTTGTCTGTATATTCACCAAAGCATTCTGCAAATAATAGGCACCTAATGTCCATTTAATTGATTTTGTTTGATCTATTGCTCCCAATTAAAATCATTTGAAAGAGGGTTATTGAAAACATTCATTCTCTGAGGGAAAAGACCTAACTGTTATTCAAATTCTAGATGTATGTGATAAGTGATTGATAAATTTGATTACATAAAAGTTTCTACATGGTAAAAACACCCACTATAATTAAAGAACAAAGTTCAATCATAACAAATTATAAAATGAAAAAAAATCTGTGATATGTATCGCAAAAAGTTAATCTCAGTAATATATTGATATATGGATCAACATAAAGGGAAAATAAGATCAAAATTGTGTGAGAAAAAATGGGCAAGACTGGCATCAGGGTGCATGCCTGTAATCCTAGCACTCAGGAAGCTGACGCAGGAGGTTTGCCACAAGTCTGAGGTCAGCCTGAATCACATAGTGAGTTCAAGGCCAGTCTACACTACAAAACAGGGAAAATACATAAAAAGACAGTTCACAAATCATATGAGTAATGCTTAATATAAATTTTATTTTAATCAATTTTATTTGTAATAAGAGAAATGCAAATGAAAACTGATTTGAGATATAATTTCTCATTCATCAGTTGGAAAACACTTAAAGGCTTCATCATAATACACTGTTGCTGAGACTGTGGTAAACACAAACTCTCATATAATGAAGGTAACAGTACAGAATGATATGATTTGTTCAAGGGACATTTTGAAATGCCCCATAGTGTCTCAGTAATTGTTTAACAGCTGGTTCTCCTAGAAAAAAAATCAAAACCCAAACCAAAAAATTTTAATGTGTAGTATAAAATATTTGCTAATTTTCTTGGTGAAAATAGTTACACCATGGGCATTTCAAGCTAATAGAAGAAGTCGCTGAATACAAACTGAGAAGAGTTCCACTGATAATGTAATATCTCTTCTACCATATACATACAATTAAAATGATTAACCACAATAATATAGATAACAATAAATGTAGATATAAAGAATTAGAAAATAATGAGTTTAGAGTATGCATTACTTTAATCTTGTATATAATTCTAACTAGACTTGTATATGATTTAATTTTTCCTAATGACTATGCTTAATGGCAAGCAAAAATTTCTGAAAATGTAACAATTGACACTTGAAAGCCTATAAAAACCACCTTCAGCACACCACTGAAATAGCTAAAATTAAATATATACATTTTACCTAACATTCTCATTTCTAGGAATTTCCTGTAAAGATATATCTTCAAGAATACAAAATTCATATCCCCAAAATTATTCCCTATGGGATTGTTATCACATAGAAATTTGGAAATAATATATGACCAAACATAGGAAATCTACACAGTGAAGTTCTATGTGGTTAAGAAAATGAATGGGGTTGAAGAAACTTGTGCACAAATGTCCAAAGCAGCTTTTAAAATTTATAGGCTCCTAGGGCAGAGAAGCTCAGGCGGTCCCAGCACTGGGAAGAAAGCTCCCCCGCCGCCACCCCAAGCCCCTAGAGCAGAGAAGGTGAGCCGTGTGAGTGCCAGAACCATCCCCCCTCCCGTGGAAATGAGAAAACACATAAAGAAGCCTCAAAAACAGACTTCCAGATCACCTACAGCAACCCCAAAGGGAAACGAGATGGAACAATATGATGCTCAACCACCTGGACTCTTTGAACTGGCAACAAAAGAAGATCTGGGAAAAATGAAATCAGAAATAATTACTCTGATAACAGCAAAGATTTTGCTCATGGTGCAAGATATTATTAATAAATTTAGAGAGGACACAGATCAAAAATAGAGGATCTGAGGAACATGATGGGATCCCAACATAGGAAACAAATGGAATCCATAAAACAGACACAAATGGATTTCCAAGAGATTAAAAACTCCATCAAAAGTCTGTGCAGCAGAATGAACCAATGTGAGGATAGAATTGCACATATAGAAGATGAGATTGCAATTAGTGAGGAGGAAAAGGAAAATTGCTTTAAAATTGTAAAGGAACATGAGAAATCAATCCAGCAGCTGCTAGACGATGCAAAGAAGAATAACATAAGACTGATTGGAGTCAATGAAGAAAGAGGAGAGAGTGCAGATGACATAAAAAAACTCCTCACAGAAGTGATGGTAGAAAATTTCCCAAGGATGGGAAAAGAACTTGACATACAGATAAGTGAGGCATATGAGACTCCAGCTAGTCTTAATCAAAAAAAAATCTACACATAGGCATATAATAGTTAGGATTCCAGAAATCCAACAGAAGAACAAAATTCTACAGGCAGTGAGAGAAAAGAAACAAATCACATACAAAGGAAAGCCCATCAGAATCTCAGCAGACTTCTCAATGCAAACCCTCAAGGCAAGAAGAGCTTGGAATGATGTATTTCAAGTCCTAAAGGAAAACAGCCTCCAACCCAGATTGACGTACCCTGCAAAACTATCTTTCAAAATTGATGGAGAAATAAAATACTTTGATGATAAAGAGCACCTCAGGAACTTCATGAATACCAAACCGGCACTCCAAAAAATTTTAGACAATATCCTAGGAAAAGACAATGAGGATCACAACCACAGGAAGCAAAGCAGAATGAACCCATTGGGCGTGACAAGAAATTAAATGCAAAGGGGGAGAATCCAACAAAAAGAAAAAGTCATGACAAGGCTTTTAAAACTTTTAACTTCATCTCCCTAATGAGTGTATAATTCAATCTTATTATTGTACTGATTAGTATTTTTCTGATTCTAGAGTTGCACACCATTCCTTGTGCTATACTTGTTATTTATCATCTTCTTATGTCTACATTTTAATTGGGCTGTCTATTAATGAGCTCTAAGAATTCTTAATATATTCTGGTCATAGGTTATATGCATTGTAAATATGGTCTGTTTAAGGACTACTTTTCATTTTAATGATGTCATTTAAAGTTCTAAATTTTGGTGAAATCTCATTTATCAATTTTTTACTTTTATACATCATGTTTTTAGTATCTTAGGTAGTTCTTGCCTAACCTGAATTCATAAATATTTTCCCTTATAATTTCTTCTTAAAGTTTTATAGTTTTAGTCTTTTATATTTAGGTTCATAGATACTTTCAAGTTATTTTTATGTATGGAAATAAAGGGTTGAGGTTAATTTTTTATATATGGATACCATGTGTTCTAGTGCCATTTGCTGAAAACACTATCTCTTCCTCGGCTCTTGAATTGAGTTTATATTCTATAAAATGCTAATGTTAAATAATCTTGCAGAACTCAGTGGACCATATATGTGTGGTTCTATTTCTAGTTTCTCTGTTTTATTCCAATGATCTATATGTCTTTCTTTATACCAACACTGCCTTGATTACTGTAGCTTTAGAAGAAGTCTTAAAATTAAGTACTAAACATCTTCCAAGACTGTTTTTTGTTTTTGTTTTTAACTTTTCTAGGTCCTTTGTACTCCTACATAACTTTTAAATTTCAATATCCAGTTCTTCATTTATAACAAGTATACACAGACCTGAATTTTTATATATACCTTGTATTTTCTAATCCTGCTAAATTCAAGTACAAGTTCTAGGGGCTCCTAGAGATTTCTTAGTATTTTCTCTGTAGATGATCATTTCATCTACATATAAAGATTTTGCTTCTGCCATGCCAATCCTATCCTAATTGTGTCATTTTATTGCCAGTCTATTTTGGTGGGGAATAGGTTTCAAAATTTAATGGACAGATAAAGAGTAAGCATATCTGCCCTTGTTCCCCAGCTTAAGGAGAAAGCATTGTATCTTCTCCATTCATATAAGGCATTCTCCCTGGAAGTATGGAGTACATGTCTTTAATCTGTTGAGAAGTTTCTGTTCTACTTCTAGTCTCCTGATAGCTTTTACCATGAACAGCTGTAGAATTTAGTCCAATACCTTTTCTCCAACTAGTGACAGGATCATATGACTTTTTCCTTTCTTCTGTTAAAATGATGACTTTTGGGGGTGGATCTTCCAATGCTGAACCAACACTGCCATCCCTATAACAAAACCACTTTCTACATCCTGCCAGATCTGACTTCTAAGAGTTTGCTTTGTTAGACAAATATCTATCTATGTGCATACTTTTTTCTTCTATTATCTTTATCCAGTTTTAGGATTAGCACAATGTTGAGTTCCTAAAATGAAGGGAGAAGTGTTCTTTCTTTTTTCTACTTTAATTGTTTGATATAATTTATCAGGTAAAATGTTTATGAGCCTGCTGTTGTCATATAGGTAGGTTTCCAAGCTAGGAATATACCTACTTTAATTGGTGCTATTCAAAGTTTATATTTCCTCCAGAGTTAGTTTCATTTATTTGTCTTCCCAGGTACTTCTTAGAAGTTGTCAAATTTATTTCAAAAAAGATTTTTGTAATATAATTTCTATATCCTTTCAAATTCTGTAATATCTGTGGTAATGTCTCCTAGATCTTAATATTGTAATTTAAAAAATGTATAACTGATATTGTGTAAAAGGAAGAAAAGGTCTGAAAGAGCAGGGGAATTGTGAGGGGTAGGGGAAGGGAAAAAAGGGAAAGGAAAAAATATGAGAAGAGGAAAAAATATAAACAAGGTCTTTGCAAATAGGGAAGGGTGGAGGGGGTGCAGAGAGGGCAAGGGAAGGTAAAAAAAAATAAGAAGCAAGAGATTCATGTAAAGGTACAAGATCCCAATGATGAATGTAACTGTATTTTATACCTAAAATGTACCAATAAAGTTAATGGGGAAAAAAAAGAAATTTTGAACTTTAATTAAAGGCTTATTGTTGATAATGGCATATATGTAGCAAATCCAAAACCAATATAAGTACATATTGATGATATAAGAAATTAAAGTTCACATTTGGGTGAAGGGAGATACAGATGAGCAACAGAGAAAAGACATTTATGGTGCTAGATTGGGAATAGGCGTATCAATATAAACTTGTTCACTTGCTAAAAAAGTTTAGAATTGATGACACTCTAATGACAGCAAGCAAAACATGTGTTCGATCCTGTGATTTCAAATTATTGTACCATACTGCACTCAAATGAGCCAGAGGTACTTTCAGAGATGGAGCAAGGAAAGTTCGTGGTAAGTTTGGAATACTATGGTATAAAAAAACCTGGTAGGAATATTTCAAAGGAACAGAGGTGTAATTTTGAAGAAGCATTACCTTCTCTAATTTTAAAAAATTCAAACACTGAATAAGATTAACATAACTTTCAAAATTCAAAACTCATTAAAAAGAGTATTTACAATATGAAATGGCAAGATACAAACTAGGAAAAACTAAAAAAATCTCAATCCTCATCTGCAGAATATATAGAAAACTTCTAAAACTCAATGAGGAAACTACAAACAATTTTAAAAAGTAGTTTGAAGTGCTGAAGAGGCATTTCACCAAAGAAAATATCTGAATGGAGAATGTGCATAGGAAAAGGTACTCAATATTATTTGTGATCAGAGAAATACAATTTAAAACCAGCATGACATACTAATATGCACAACAAAAGCTTCAAAATGACAATTAACTATAATTCCAAGATCATAGTCACTTGGCAAAAAGGTTCAGCAGTTAATTTTAAACTATAATATATATTTATGATATGACTTAGTGATTTCACTCCTAGGTATGCAACCAAAAACAATTAAGTCTATAGGTTTATCGAAGTTTTTAACAAGAATGTTGATATTAACATTAATTACAGATGCCTCATTTTGGAAATAACCCCAACATCCATTCACAGGAGAATGCACACACAAAGTTTGGCGTATTTAAGCAATGGAATTGCCTCAGCAATAAAAAGAATAAGTTACTGATCTAGGGATAATAAAATGCATCTCCAAAATACACAGCATAGCCCTGCCTGTCCACCACTGGCCTGTAAGTCACCCAGCTATGCTTCTAGAAAATTGACCCCCTTCCATTAGCTCTCCTAACAATATCAGCATGTTCAACTGCTTGTACATTCTTTTCCCTCAACCTAAAAAATTCTCTCATCCTTGTCATCTTACCTCCTCAAAGAAACATTCCAGGACTACAAATCTTTGTGTGATTGCTATAATCATTCCCATACAGTTCAATTCACCTCTAGCTTGGTGATAATTACTTCTTCAGTGAAATATTAAGTTCTTTGATGGTCTGGACTTTGTCACATATTTCTACATAGCTACCAAATTTTTGGTATATTTACTTAACAAAATGTAGGCACCTAATACACTTCTGTTGTTTAAATTTTTCCCCAGTACTGGGGATGGAACTCAGGACCATGCACTTGTGAGGCAGGTGCAGTGCCACAGCACTAAATCCCCAGCCCACACTTCTGTCCTTTAAAAACATATTGAGCAATAATAGGGTGTGTAATTTGATTCTACTATATGAAATTCAAAAATAGATCAATCAAATATATGTCGATGGACTCCACAATATTTCTTTGGGAAGTTTGACTGGACAGGGGCATGAAACAATTTTCTGGGATTATGGAAATATTCTATAGATTGATGTGTTGATTACCTTGGTATAAAGGTGTTATCAACATATTTAGTGAATTAGATTAAATTTAAAATATTATTACAGAAAAAGATACATTGCCAGGAATCCTCATCAAAATATTCCTCTTGCTTCAAATGAACTTATCCCATAATTCTCATCACTTTTTGAAGCAGTTCTGGAATTCCTCATTCATGATTGTCATTAGTTGCACTGCTGTGGCTGCCTTGATGTCTCATTTTGATTTAAAACATTTACCTTTCAGGGTCATTTTGATTTTGAGGAAGAGTCAGAAGTTGCACAATGCCATATCTGGTGAATGAGATGAATGAGGACACACCATAATATTTTTCCAAGGCTTCCTTTCTGTTGGATGGTACTTGGCAGAAATATATACCACATTTTTAATTACACCTATTAAAGGTAGGAAGAAACACTTTCAAAACTGCTTCAAAAATTGGTAAGAATCCTGGGATAATGTTTTCAAAATGAGAGGAAATCAAAGACTCTTTCATTTATACTGAACTTTTTGTTAAAAATGTAAATATTCTCTGTGCATTTTGATCATCTTGGTATACAGAAAAAATTCATTGAAGTGGTTAAAAAAATCAATGTTATAGTGTCAATGGGGCTTTCATACACTAACAATAAGTAATTTAAGAAGGTAATTAAGAAAAACACCTTTTTACAATAGTATCAAAGAATAGAATAGTTAGACATAAGGTTACCTAATGAGGCTACAGACTTGCACACTGAAAATTATATATAAAGTTGCTGAAAGAAATTAATGACACATATCACTGAAAGGAATACTACATCCATGGACTTGAAGGCTTCTATTGTTAATATGGCACTAATGCCCAAAGCATTCTGTAGTATTAATGAAATCTCTATCAAATATCCAAAAAATTTTTTACATAAATGTAAATCGCTATCCTAACATTCACATGAACTCTCAAGCAGCCATAAATAGTCAAACGTTTCTAAAGACAACACAATTGGGAATCTCACACTTTCTAAGTTCAAAACTTACTAAAAAGCTACAATAATCCAAAAGGTATGGCACTATCATTAAATACACAAATACAGACTAATGGAATAGCATAGAAAGCTCATAAACACACCCTTTCTTATATGATTAAGTTATTTTTAATAAGAGTGCCAAAAGCATTAAGTGTGGAAATGATGGCCTTTTCAACAAATTATGTTTGGAAAAATGGATATTCACCTGCAAAAGAACTAAGTTGAACCTTTAGTTTCTACATATGCAAAAATAACTGAAGGTGTTTCAAACAAATAAATGTAAGAATTAAAATTATAAACCCATCAAAAAAAATATAAAGTTAAAACAACAAGACTTTGGATTTATTCATTATTCCTTGGTTGTAATATCAAAAGCTCAGGCAATAAAAGAAAAATAATTAAATTTCATACAAATTAAAAACTTTTGTGCAAAAAAGGATTCTGTTAATGGAATGAAATGATCATCCACAGAATGGGAGAAAATACTTTCAACTCATATATCTGATAAGTTATAAAGAACCTCTATAATTAAATAATAAAACTCAAAATCCTAAGAAAATCCTGGGTCCTGATGACTTCACTGCTGAATTCTACAAGACATTTAGAGAAGAACTATTGCCACTACTGTTTAAACTCTTCAGTGAAATTGAAAGGGAAGCAGTAGTCCTAAATTCATTCCTGGAAGCAAGCATCACCTTGATCCCAAAAGCAGAGAAAGAACCAACCAAATAGAGAAATATAGGCCAATTTTTCTAATGAAAATAGATGCAAAAATCCTCAATAAGATACTGGCAAACAGAATGCTGAAGATCATCAAGAACATCATAAACCCTGATCAAGTGAGTTTCATCCAAGGGATGCAGGGATGGTTTAACATATGCAAATCAATCAATGTAACACATGATATTAACAGAGCAGAGGACAAAAACCATATGATCATCTCAATTGATGCAGAAAAAAATGTTCCATAAAACCCAACACCCATTCGTGATAAAAATGCTACAGAAAATTGGAATAGATGATCTCTCCTCAAACTGATAAAAGCCATCTATGAAAAACCAACAGCCAATATCATACTAAATGGTCAGAACTGAAATCCTTCACTCTAAAATCATGCACGAGACAAGGATACCCACTATCACCACTCCTGTTCAATATAGTTCTGGAAACATTAGCCACAGCAGTTAGACAAAAGAAATAAAAGGAATAAAAACAGGAAATGAAGTCAAATTGTTGTTATTTGCAGATGACATGATATTCTATATAGAAGACTGCAAGAACTCCACCAAAATCTTTGAGACTTAATAACCAAATTCAGTAGAGTAGCTGGATACAAGGTCAACACACAAGAAAGAATAGCCTTCTTGTACACAAAAATAGACTCACTGAAAGAGGAACTGAAAAAACAAATTTTACAATAGCATCCAATAAAATGAAATACCTAGGAATCAACCTAATGAAAGAAATCAAAGACCCCTACTGTGAAAACTATAGCACTCTGAAAAAAGAGATAGAAGAGGATATCAGAAAATGGAAAGACCCCTTGCTCCTGGGTAGGAAGAACCAATATAGTGAAAATGGCTATACTTCCAAAACCGCCATATAGATTCAGTGCGATTCCAATTGAAATCCCAGCAGCATACTTCACAGACCTTGAGAAAACAATCCAAAAATTCATTTGGAACATCAAGAGGCTAAGAATAGCAAAAGCAATTCTAGGCAACAAAGACAAGGTAGACAATCCTCAACTTGAAACTATACTACAAAGCAACTATGATAAAAACAGCATGGTACTGGCAAAGAAACAGACCCAAGGATCAGTGGAACAGATTAGAAGATGCAGAAACAACTCCAGACACATTCAGCCACCTCATCTTTGACAAAGGAGCCAAACATCCTCACTGGAAGACAGATAACCTCTTTAATAAATGGTGCTGAAAGAAATGGGTTTCAACTTGCCAAAGATTAAAACTATACCTATATCTCTCACCATGCACTAAACTAAAATCAAAATGGATTAAAGATCTAAATATTAAAAAAGAAACACTAAACTGGCTGGAAGAGAGGTTAGGTAGAAGTCTTGAAGACTTTGGTGTAGGAAAAGATTTTATGAACAAAACCTCAGTGAACTAGCACAAACAATCAACTAGTGGAATCTCTTCTTATTAAAAAGCTGCTGCACAGCAAGAGAAACCACCAACAGTGTGAAGAAACAACCCACAATGTGGGAAAAAGTTTTTACCAGCTGTTTCTCAGACAAAAGTCTACTATCTAGAATCTATAAAGAACTTAAAAAAAAATCAGACCCCCAAATTTAAAGACCCAATCCGAAGATGGGCAACTGAAATGAACAGAAATTTTTCAGACAAAAAAGTAGAAATAACAAATCAACATATGAAAACATCTTCAACATCACTGGTCATTTGACAAATGCAAATGAAAACAACACTGAGATTCCAACTCAGTCCAGAAAGAATGGCTGCTATCATGAAATCAACCAATAACAAATGCTGAAGGGGTTGTGTGAAAAAAAGGAACCTTCTCTACTGTTGGTAGAAGTATAGACTAGTGCAAGCACTGTGGAAATCAGTATGGAGATACCTTAAAGAACTAGGATTAGAGGTCCCATTTGACCCAGTTATTCCCCTCCTGAGTATCTTCACAAAACAATTAAAAGAATATATAGCAGCGATATAATTGCAGACATGTTCATAGTAGTACAGTTTGTAATAGCTAAAACTTGGAAACGGCTCAATTACCCAACTGGAGACTGGATAAAGAAAATGTTTGTTTGTTTTGTTTTATAAAATGGAGTACTACTCAGCCATAAAGAATGAGAAACTAGAGACATTTATAGCTAAATGGATGCACATTGAGGCTATACTCTTAAGTTGAATAAATAGGACACACATGTGTAAATACGGAATACTTTCTCTAGTGTGAGAAACTGGAAGTGTAAATAAGGATCAAAATGTATAATAGATAATGTGTAATAGGAAGGAAAAGTTCAAAGGGGAAGTGAAGTGGGAGGGGTATGGGAAAGGAAAGAAGGGAAAGGAATAAATATGTGATAAGGAAAAAATGGAAACAAAGCCTTTGTAAATAGGGAAGTGTGGAGGGGTTGAAGGGAGGGCAGGGGAAGGGGGAAAAAATAAGAACCAAGATATATCATGTAAAGGTGCAAATTCCCAATGATGAATGTCATCATATTGTATACCTAAAATGTACCAAAAAACTTAATGAAAAAACCCAAAAAATCCTGATTTAAAAAGGGGTAAGTGAATTGAAAAGACAGTTTTCCAAAGATGATATAAAAATTGCCAATAGCACATGAAAAATGCTTAAAATTAATAATCCCTAGAGATATATAGCAATATATAATCTTGTATCCACTGTAGAAAAAAGTAGTAGTTTCTCAAAAAATCAAATATAGCTGTGTGTGGTGGCATATGCCTGTAACTCCAGCAACTTGGGAGAGTGAGGCAGGAGGATCATTTCAGCTCAAGTGCTAGAGATCAACCTGGGTGCAGCAAGACCCTGACTCTCAAAATAAGAAACATAAAAACAAAACAAAAAGCAACAGAAACAAGCAAAAAATTAAACACACACACACACACACAGACACACACACGTACATATATATATTTTTTCACAAATCCAATTAATTTCACTTTGGGGCTTATACCCAAAAGAGATGAAAGGAGAAACTTGAAGAGATTTTTAAAATTAACTATATTGGTACATTTTAGATATACATAAAAATAACTTTCATCATAGGGAATTTGTACTTATACATGATATATCTTAATTCCTTTTTTCCATTCCCCTCCTTATTTATGAAAGCTTTGTTTGCATTTTTCCTTCTATTTTTTTTTCCTTTCCCTTCCTCCCTTTCCCCTCCTGCCTCCCTAGGTCCCCTTCCCATTCGAACATTTCTGGGTGAATAGACCTCAAGACCATACTTTTATGTGAAATAAATAGAACACACATGTTTAAATATTGAATTGTTTCTCTGGTGTGAGAATTTAAAAGGGTAAATGAGGACCAAAATATCTAATAGATATCGTGAAAAACAAAAATAATATTGAAGAGGGCCGGGGATTTAGCTCAGTGGTTCCGCCGCCTGCCTTGCAGTTGCAAGGTTCTGAGTTCAATCCCTGGTACCAAAAAGAAATAATAATAATATTGAAGAGATATTTTTATACCAGTATTAATAGTAGCATTATTCACAATAATCAAAAGGGGGAAGCATCCTGAGTGTCCACTGAAAGATGAATAGGTAGCAAAATATAATATATTCATGCAATGAAATATTATTCAATCTTAAAAGAGAAGGAAATTCTGACACATACTACAGTATGGATGAACCTTTAAGAAATTATGCTAAGTGAAATAACTCAATCTCAAAAGAGCATATATTGTGTCATACAGCAAAGGTTTGTAGAACTGCCAAATGCATTGAGGTAGAAAGTAGAATGGTTGTTTCCAGAGGGGAATGGGGAGTTACTGCTTAATAGGTGAATGCTTTCAGTTTCAGAAGACAAAATATTTTTGGAAATGGATGGTAGTTATATCTTCACAAAATTATGACTGCTCTTAATGCCACTGAATTGAACACGTAGAGATGGGTAAAATAATAATAAAATAATATTCTGAACTATAGGATTGGTTCACTTCAACATGGAGAGCATTGTATGAAAAGGAAAGTCTATGAGTCTAGTAATACAAATAAAACGGGGAAGCTCATTCTTATGTAAAACTACCAACTAACACATACAGAAGGAGTTAGAAATTGGCAGATTGCAAGCAACATCATAATCGCTGATTCAGAAAATATCAGTATAGCAAAAAGTTTTGAAGCATCAACAACGTATTACTTATTCATTGCAAAGAAAGATGCTTTTATATTGGACTAATCTGTCAGGTACCTCTTAAAGCAAATGATCAAACTCAGAATGACTAATAATGGGAAAAACAGAAACATTTGTCTTTTGATGTGAGGCCTTGAGAAGGACATAGGCTTACCCAAGTAGTATTCCTGTCAAAAAATATATAACTTGAATCTAATTGTGAGAAAATAAATTCTAATCGAAAGTAATTTACACAAGAACTAGCCTGATTGTTTAAAAATATCACTGTTATGAAATCAATTTAAAATTAACTCAAAATACCGTGAACATATATATTTATCAATTTTACCTCAATTAGGCTGGAGAAGTAAAAATAAACTAAAAATAAAATGATTGGGGAAATGTTTTTGGTTAAACGATGAAGACATGAAATATAAATGTAATGCAATATTCACTTTGGCTCTGGATCAGAAAAATACTATAAAGGAGATTTTGAGGAAAAATGAATATAGGGTACTATGTGATACAGTATTCCATTGATGTTCAGTTTCTTGAAAGCGATAGTTGTGTTCTGGTTATGTAAAGGAGGTCTTAACTCTTATAAGACACATCCCAAATTGTTGAAAGTTGCAGTTTTATGTTTGCATCTGACTCTTATATTGTTCAGAAAAAAAATACACATACACTTGGCATATATGAAGATATAATATAAACATGGATCAATATTAACAATTGGTGATTCTAGGTTAAAGATACATGAGTGTTCATTATAATTTTCTCATAAATATTTTATGAGTGTGAAATTTTTCCAAACAAAAGTTATGAAAAATAAAATTTAAAATTGTATAAGACAGTATTTACTTTCTCTTTTAAGTCTAGAATATATTTAGGCTGAAGCTGATATAGCTGAAGGAAAGAAAGAATGGCTAAATGGCTGGATAAATAACGTGGAGTCAGATGCTCTAAATTTTAGTCTAGGTTCCGTAATCAAGTTGTCATTTCACTTTTGTTCTCTCATAGGTCAAATGGAAGTGCTAATACCTCCATGCCATGTCTACCTTATAGGGTTGTTTTGGGTATTAAGTGAGATAACAGATGGGAAATTTCACTGACAAGGGAAAAGTGTTATTGAAATTGAGAACAATCATGTTGTTAGTATCATCTTGGAATATTTTTTCCCTACTGGATCCATTTCTAGAAACTGATAGTTATAGATTTGCACATTTTCAGTGCTTTGCTTGTGAAACCTTTGCATTTTACGACATGAGCATTCTCTAAAATGATTGATAGCCCTTGCAGGATATCATTAGCACTAAATGAGACCCCTGGCTTCCAAGTGGATTCTGCCACATGCCTGTATTATGGCCAGCAGTTCTGCATATTTTCCATTTGAGTCAGTGGTAGGAGTTCTGGTTAAATCAAATGTAATGAGAGAAGAGTGTGGGTAAAAGGGAGATTGGTGGAAGGAAAGAGGAAGGCAAGGAGGTGGTGTTGCAAACAGAATATTTAACATTTTTTAAGAAAGAAGGGAAAGTTCCGACACTGTCAAGTACAGATATATATTTCCTTGGGATATTCTAATTTTTCACTAGAAACTGCTGCTCACCAATTTTCCATGTATTTAGTGGTGAGAATACTGTCCAAAAATCAATGTCTTATTCATGCTACTTGCATATAGCCAAGATAGTTCTGTTTCAATGATCTCTACATGGAGCAGAGCTCATTTTTTCACTTAACTATTTATTCGATATTTGTGGTATACAAATAGGTCCGTGTTTAATCAAAGGATAGTTTTTGGTACAAAAGTTAAGATCCTTAAATTATTACAGAAAGGAAAATACATATGAATGCAGACTTACATTCACTGCAGTCCCTCTTTCTTCTGTAAGCTTTGAGGAGACAGCTATGTTTGTGACTTAAGCCCCTACATTGGCTTTTATTTTTCCTGTAGAGATTTTGATCTACATGAGGACATAAATGAAAGAGACCTGAAAATACAGGTCCGTTCAATAGTACCAACCTGCAAATAAAATGCTATGGATCAGTCTTATTCTAAATTATATTTGCTGTCATTCATTCATTCATTCATTCAGTTCTTACAACTCTTTCTAAAACCTAATCTCCTGGCTTGTGGTTAGATGCTTTTTGAAAATTTTTCATCAATAAAATAACTAAGTTAGACAGATTAGGAGGCAGTATAGATTGGACTTGATTTTTGTGATCTTAGGAAATTAATAATGTTTTTCATCTATAAAACTGAACTGTAAATTCTTTCCCAATCTTAGTGTTAGTATAGTGATGAAATCTAGAAATTCATTCAGGATAATCCATATCATTTACTATAACATTATTACTATGCATCAAACTTTGACATTTAAAATATGTGTCTCCTACCCAGAAAGTAGTAAACCAGATAAAGAATTAGACAACACAAAGACAGAAGGTTTTATATCTCTAGTAAGCAGGAAAATATTAAAATGTTTTTCAAATGATAAAAAAATAAAATAAGTTCAAAGGAAATAGATAAAAGTATTCTATATGGGAAAAAGTGGGAATATGTTTGATCATAGTGTATTTTTCCATTATGACCAAATAAACAGCTGACATGCCAAATATCACCTCTAAATACCTCTGTAGCCAAGTTATAAAGCTTAGAAGAAAGTTTAGAGCCTGGTAAAGAACAACTTCCAAAATGCCAGAGTCCCTTTTTCCTGGCAGTAATAATAGAGCCCATAATAGCAAAAAGTGACAGGAGTCCTGTCAATAACCACCAGCATGGGAACAAGAGCAGCACAGTGCTTGTGGGGGCATGATGGAACCTTTGCTATTTTAAAATTTGATGCTTTATCCAAGACTAAACATTTGATTCAAGATTTAATCTTAAATACATGACAGAATACAATTAAGGTGGAATGAATTGGAGGAAACATTGATGAGAGCTCTTATTAAATAAGTAGGCACATTTTCCAAGTGGTAAAGTGGACTTTGATCTTCCTGAAAGCAGTGTTTTGACATAAGTTCCCTCAGAGGAGAAAAATGCAATTAAGTCATGTATGTTTAAAAGGAATAGGCAAAACTTTAAATGGGAAGTACACTGTCCATATCTAGTAAAAATTTAAGGAGGTTTTATATCTCTAGTATGCAAGAAATTAAAACTTTTTCAAAATGATGAAAGAATAAAACAACTACAAAGGAAAGAGATAAAGATACTCTATGTGGGGAAAAGTGGGTATATGTTTGGACTTAGGATCAAAAGTATTAATAGAGTTGATATGCTAGCTATTTTAATTATTATTAATACAATCTATTACAATTGCGTGATTAAGACAGCTCTGGGTATATACCACAACTCTCATCTATGAATATTCAACTGTCTAATAAACTTTAACTACCTTTCATAAGAAAAGAGAAGTCAGTGGTTTTTGCCAGTGGTGAAAGAAGGTTATAATATTGACTTGAGATGCAGGACATTATGAGACAGGAGCAAGCTGTATGAATTTTCACAGAGGGAGCGGAATTTATTTCTCTCTATTCCTTTTTCTTTATTTCTTGATGACTTGGGTAAACAATAGGGAAGAGGGAACAAGAGCAGCAGAGACAGGTTTTATAACTTTTGTGCTCTAGAGGGAAGAACTGAACAACTACAATGAAATTTCATGGGGTAATTAATTGACTAGTCAACTCATAAGTATGCCTTAAATAAGTATAGCCATATCTGTGGCATTCATTGATAGTAAAAGTGGAAGAAGCTACTATCCTGACCCTTCAAGGAGCCCAAAGTATTTTAAAATTATTTAACTTGTTTTGTTACTACTGTGAATATTTTAATAATACTGTGATTACAAAAGAAAATGTTTTTACTTTTTAGACATACATGCTGAAGTATTTAGGGGTGAAACATTAAGATATTTGGTAATCATAATTAAAAGAAATCTGGAAAAATAGAGGTAGCAAATATGGCAAAATATAAAGTGCTGTAATATCTAGGTACTGTATATATGGGTTTTCATTATACTATTTGGTCCTTTTCACGTTTTCAAACTGTTATAATAAAAACTTAACTTTTTTACTAATTTAGATCAATAGGAAAAAAGCCAAATTTATTCAGAAAAATCAGAATAACAACATATTTTTTAAAAGAGATTCTTTTTAAAAATTCTTTTCTATTCTTTATACTACATGAAACTAAGCTAGTTTTGCCTAATATTTTATGAGTTGCTTCATTGACTGATATGTACCTTGGTCTAAAAAGGATTTACGGATGTTCAAACTATTTGACAATGCCAAATAAATTTAAATAATACTGAGAATGTAAAACTGAATCACAACCTGGAGGTTATAAAATTTATCCTTGTGTGAGGTAGATCACAAAGTGAGCCCTAAATTGTATACTAGCAAAATAAACAGGAAATATTCATACAGTGTTTATTTGTGAAAAAATGAAGCAGTTACAAAGAAAAATCATGATGCTATAATAGATAATATTGACTGAGCATTTACCTTTTTGTGTTAGGCATACTTCTAAAAGTATCTCATGTATAACTTCATTCATTCCTAACCATAGTACTATTTCATTCTCAATTTACAGGACAGGAAATGAGAATCATTGAAAGTAAATAATTTTCCAAAGGTCACACAGCCAGAAAGTGACAAAGTTTGGATTCAACTCCAGATAATGCTGACTAGAAAGCTCATATTTTAATCGCTAAATAATATTGTCTCTTTCCTTGATAAATGTAACTTTTTCTAATGATTAGGCCAGAGAGAAATGTATATTTCATGGTTTTTGTAGAGCAAAAAATGAATAACATCCTCAAGAAATATCTTTATTGTAGACACAGTGGAATGTTTCATTGGGTTTCTCATAATGATTTATAATTATCGTAGGTAGTATTTGTTTGAAAATATGTTTAAGTACTCTTCCATCTATTAACAGTGTTAATCTTGTGAGAATAATTGTGCCTTATTTTTTCAAAGAAGCCTGAGTCATCACAAATTCTGAATTACTGGAGACTGAATCTCTGACATGTTGAAAGTGGCAAGGCTCATTTAGACTTAATTTATACTTATTCCGTATAGAATCACATATGGCAGACTTTTAATATTGAGATAGATTAAGTAATGAAGTCAAAATGGTAGGAAATGAATGATGAGCAGCTTGAATGAAAGTTAAATTCAGTTATGCTAACATAGTGAGAATTTGGTCTGGAACAAATCAACTAAGTGTCAAACTCCCCGCCTACTTCAATCTTCTTTCCTCTACATTTTTATTTATCTTCTAAGTGGGGCTTTCAAGCCCAGAAATTCTACCGAGAGAATATCTCAATGATGACTGCAATAAAAATGATAAGGAGGATGCAGATCTATACTTAGAGTCTAGAATTATCTGATTAGGTGAGATTAAAAATTGAGATAAGCTGCCATTACATTAAATATTACTATTCATCTAAGTCTGCGTTTATTCATATCAGAAAGCACTATCCATTCATACAGCACTGAACTGTGTAGGAGACAGGGGGAACAGGTGTCCTATTACTAGATCCATTAAACAAGAGATTTATTCATTACATATCCATCTTGAGGCAATTAGGCTGATCATTTTTTATTTTATGACTTCATTGAAAACTGCAAGCAATGAAGCAGTTATAACATATGTTTCATAGCATTTCTCTATGATATCAAGAGCTTTTTCATGCATTAGAAATAAAGTGGACCATTATCCACTTTTCCCTTGAGAAATTCAGTGCTTCGTATCTCACTGTTATGAGAGATATACAAATATGAAAAGTTTTAGTGTACCAATGGCAACTAGGATGGGTGAAGTATTTTGTTTTGATTGCCAAATTATTGTTGATTTTAAACAAATGCCAACTAGTAACTGTTGAATTTTTAATTATTTCAAAACAATGTTATTAATGTGGTTTTGAAAAAGCATATTTATACCAGCATCTGTGAAAAATATTTTGCAGATATTATTTTATGTGGTGATCACACCCTGTAAAATTATAATCATCTCCATTTCAGAGATGTAAAAACTGACACTAAAAATGACTAGCCAAGTGATCCAAGGTTAAATGGTTAGTAAATTGTGGAAACAGGATTTTAATTTAGATAGCCTAATTTTGAACCCATGATGTCAACTACTATGCTATATTATTTTTAGCAATATGATAATAAAATATTAGATTTGGGAAAGAAAAAATTAATCCACAAGCATCTAGATAGTGATGCTATCAATCAAATTTTAAGTGGTAAGTTGAAACAAACTGAACAAGTTCAAGACTGACAGTTTAGTCAGATTTGACCAACTGTAAGGGGTCAGGATACAAAAAAAGTCGTGGTATTCCAGAAAATATAAAACTGAAAAATAACCAGATTCTAAAACCTACTGTTTCTACCAAAACATGGTCTGATCAAGCCACTAATTCAGTTTTAGGGAGAATGAAATTGGTAGGTATCCAAGCAAGAAAGTGATTTATATTCAAGAAGTAAATTTCAGATACCCTTTAATTGAGAACCTGTGGGGAACTGATCTACTAAATAGGAAACAAATTATCAAGGAACTACTGAGATACGATGGGCAGTATAGGACCCAGCAGGTAAATCACTTAGCTCACGGTTTTTAAGCTTAGCTTCACATTAGAAGTGCCTTGTGAATTGTTAAAACAACCCGATGTCCGGACTACTCCACACCAATTACATTAGACCTTCTGGGAGTAAGATCAATGCATCAGTGCTTTTATAAATTTATCATTGACTATTGGGTAGCCAAAGTTTAGAACCACTGAACTAGGGACCGAGTCATGATATAACACAAACATTTTAGGTTCTCCAATGCAGACATAAAATGTATCACTGAAACTTGAACGGGTTTGAACTTACCACTTTGTAATTATTCGTCTCAACTATGAAAGCTGGAGTAATATACATGCGCAGGTATGTCATTTTATTTGTTTCTAAAAAGTGAACAATCTCAGATGGCTCAAGATTTGTTTGATATGTGGTTCTGAATAACTAGATGCATGACATCATGTAGGAAATCCATCTTAATGATTAAATAAAACTTGATTTTTATGTGGATGGGTTGATACACAAAAGTACTAATATATATATATATATATGAGATTTATCATTATTATATTGTTTCTTATATTCTTTATGTCAAATGACTTCTCTCAAACCAAAGATTTCCAAATAATAGAAGCTGGACGATACTGTCTATAAACTCATCATAGTCACAGAATAAAGGTCGAACTCCTTAAGTTCAGGACTTGGATTCAATTAAAGTTCACCGATGGCATATTATGTACCAAATTATCGATATTTATTTTAATATATATTAGGAAAATATGATATCAAGGCCCTATGATAATAGCCAAGTCATAAAGCTATTAAGAGGACCAATTAAAATAATTGGATTGAGATCCACAACTGTCTATTCCCATACTCAGGCTGATCACTGAAAACTAAAACTATACCTTACTGTCAATGTTAACATGATTGCTATTTCATTGTCTTTATTAGCAATGTTTTTATTCTTTAGGACTATCCTGCCCATGGAAATAGTTTGCTTGGTCATTATACTAAATTTCTAAAAGACCACAAATTCTTCAATGGAAAGCATTGAAAGACAGTTTGGGCCTTAAGATTCTTTGAATCCTCCCCGCAAAATCATCACCTTGTTTCTACCAGTTCCCGACTATCGTGTCATGATTCTTACCTGTCCCAATCCTGTCTCCACAGAGATATACTTACCATAAATCAAAATTTCTAATTATTAATAAATTCTGTGCTTACCTCCCAACCAAAAAAACACTATCAAAGGTTTGTACAAGTTTCTAGTAATAAACTCAGTTTGTCTTATCTACCAATGCCTTGTTAATTAGCAAGGGAGACTTTATGACGGAATCTTCAGGAGGACGTTAAAGGACCTATAATTTTCTAAATTTATCTGACCACCTCTACCACTGCATGTGTGTATAGTCAGTCTCTCTCTCTCTCTCTCTCTCTCTCTCTCTCTCTCTGTGTTTGTCACATTCACACAGTTTGAGAAAGCTTGATATAGTCAAAAGGACCTTGGATTAAGTTGAAATTTATATTCCAACTCTAACTCTTCTAACTAGTTGTTTGATGTTGGTTAAATACCTTGATTTTTCTGGGTGTTTCTGTCCTGTAATGAAAGGATGATAACAGATACCCCCCTACCTTGGTTCTTTGCTATTGATCCATTTCCTTTCCTCCCCACCCTTTGAGTGTGTTTCCCTAACCCCTGATCTTGGCACTTTTCTGTTATCTCTGGATTCCTTGTCCTTTGGTATGTAATATTCAAAAGGCTTCTTTATTAACAAAACCTAAATATCTTTCTAGTATGTGAGAAGTACAGATAAAATGCTATGAAAGTTTGAGTGAAGTAGCAATTATTTTCAGGTTTGTTCTTTTAAAGGAACCACAGAGGAGCAATACAATATTCTGGCTTTTACAGTGAGTCCCTAAAAGTTGAGTTAGGACTTAAATCTAAAGCAATGGTAAAAAAAAAGTCTTCCAGGAAAGGAAGAACAATGAACGAAGTGCGAAAAAGAGTAAGAATATCACTTTGTATTATAGGATGAATGGTTGAAGTAGTGTGAATTATTGATGAGATTTTGAGGGGAGTCTTTAGTACTAGCCACAAAACTTTTGACTAAATTTGGAGTGGAGGTACTAGCAGGACCATCAGGTTGAAGCACACAGTAAGGAGGTTCACACATACGGTAAATTTGGGCATAAAAAGATACATCACTACTCTATTTACAGTATTACACCTGATTGGGTTTTGTTTTTGCCATTTCTATTAACATTAGACTGAATTTTTTGAGAGAAGGATCTGTGAACATTGCATGTTGATTACCTCCCCAATCCTCAGCTTTTATTTTGGTACCTCGGAATCAATAAACAAATAAATGATACCTAGTGGTAATGCTGTTTTACAAAATACTCCTGTACTTTGATTTTTATAACTTTAAAAATATATTAATGTGTCTAGTGAAATGATAAGCGTAATCTAAAAGTCTGGAGCTTTGCTGCAAGTCTTCTATTACAACCATCCTAGTTAGCCCCACTGCACCTGATCTCTACCTTGACTGCTATTCAACTTTCACTCTAGGATGGGTTTTCCATCTAAGAAATCTTTTAGGAAATTTCTGAAATATTACATACTAAAGGTTCACATTCTATCACATGTATACCCACCATGTACTCTTGTGACTTGTCTGTGTCGTCTTCTAGTCTGTGAACTTCTGGAAAAATAAGCCTATGTATTTTATTTCTGCATCTTCACGGCATGTGCATACAGTTTAGAGGGTGGAAAAACAATTGTTCAAGTTGGTCTTAAATACCACAACTTGCTCTCTCACATTTATTTATTGTCTCCTATGTGAATGATCCTCTAATTGGTTTAGTAGGGTATCCTGTGGATTCTGTCCTCTAAAAGTTTTTCATCTACTAGGAATGCAATTCTCTCTCTCTCTCTCTCTCTCTCTCTCTCTCTCTCTCTCTCTCTCTCTCAAGCCCAACTAAATAATTTTTAAGCAAGTAATTTCACTCCTCCCTTTTACTGTATCCAGATGATTGACATCCTCTTTACCAAACACCTGGATGACTGTGGACTTTTCCTCCAAATGTCAAGCCATCTTATAATTTCTGCTGTGCTCTGGGGTTATTGTCTAAAGCAACCCTGAATAATTTGCCTGATTTTTAAAAATATTGTAGCAAGTTCAGAACTATGGCTTAACTTAAACAGTCCCTGCCCAATTCAAGAAGAATCAAGTTTCTTTTTGCCAAATCACTGCTCTGCAATGTTATTTGCTATCTAAATAAACAATATACATTTAGTGAGAACATGGTCTAGCTGGAGAAAATCATTGCAACTATCTGTCCCCTGACCTTGAATCACACATTCAAAAGAAAATGTTTGAGCTTGCTTATTATTTATTCGTATCCATTTCCCACTGATTCCTCCAACTTATTGGCTTTGATCTTCTCTTGGAAACATATTCTTGTACCTTACAAACTTCTAAACCTTACTGACAACCACTCAACTTCTCAAAGAAGAGATTTCCTATGAATTTGAGCACAAACCAGAATGTTCTCTTGTCACATATACTAAATCAAGTCAAAAGGACAAAAGTGCACTTCTTACAAGTTTATATGATACTTCCTCATATACTTTTATCAGGAGAGCCATATCAATTTCCCTGATGCCCTGCCACAAAGTAGATCCAGGCCATAGCTCTCCTGCCCCTTCCAATCTTTCTAATTATATATTCCTGATTTTCTTATCACCACACTCCAAAAATGCATCTCTAGTTGATTCAAGACTGTCTTATAGAATAACCTTAGAAATTCTTTCCTTTCATATCTTTTGTTTCACATGCTTAAAGCTGGCCCAAGACCATTAGACTCCCTGAAGTTTCTTTGACAGTTCCAACTACCAATGAGCTCCCTACTTCCCAAATACATGATTATCATCTATTACAATTTAGTTGTGCCCCATATTGCCAATTCCTGACCTGAAAGTTGGTCAAACTTTTATGGCCTAAGAGTCAAAGTCAAAAAACACTCTAAATGTTATCACTGATCTTCCTCAAAAGTGAAGCTGTAAAATGAACATACAAGATGTGAGCATAATAACTAGGGTCCAATATACTATAAACTTCCTGAAATTAGCTGCAGAATTTTTAGTTTATGCACAATATTTTCTCTACAGAGTTTCTGTAGTTCTCATAAGGTTCTCAAAATTATCCGTAGTTGCCAAATAGTTAAAAAGAAAAAAACAACACTGTAGGATTTGTGTCTAATGGCATTGTCAGAGATATCTTCTTCGGTGATTCTGTCTTCATCTGAAAGGATGTTATGGTTATGGCCAATAAAAAGAATTCCTCTGGACTTCCCAGGGACAGTGAAGGAGGAAATGGCTACAAACTGATGGATATAACCAAAGAAAAGAAACTTCATCATCAGAGTCTAGGAATAGTCATTACTACTAGTATTTATTTTCTTCCTTACATGTTAGTAGTTCTAGACAACTTACAATGCTTTTATTATGTATTACTTCCATTTCTATTCTAATTGTCTTCTTTGTCTTCAACCCTGATTAGATTAATTTGGTTTAACAGGATTTTCCCTGGAAGCTGACAAAGGTTAAGGTTTTTGTGTTTTTTTTAATTAAAGGAAGCAGAACCTTTCTTTACAGTGGCTTACTGATATAGTTGGTTCTTAAGGATCTTGGTAAGGATCTTGGTTAAGTAGACTATAAAACAAAAACTCTATAATCCTTTGATTCCTTTTGGTACTGTGCCCATACCACTGGGCCACAACAATTTCTATTCATGAGCCAGTATTTAATGCCCACGTTCGATTCTTGGACTTCCTTGTATAGCTCTGGGGCATCTCTTCCCATGTATTTCATCTACACTTACTATTATAGGTTATAATATTTATTACTATCGACAGTCATTAGTAGTAAACTTTAAATGATAAGCCATATAGTTTGTACTATTTTGTGTCTATTTCAAAGTCTTTTACTACATGTATTTTTTTAACTGTGCCCAGGTATGCATTATTTCCCCCATTTGGTAAATAAATAAACTAATGCAATGAAGGTATGGAAATTTACAGAATATTCAGCTGTTTTGGAAACAAGAAGTCTCTGGATGTCCTATGTGCATCCAGATTATACTAGATCATGCTGTTGAGACATTCAGGCTTGGGGTACCAAAAGTTATTGCTTGTAAATTCCAAACTGAGATAAGTAGTTTTTTCAGGGTGTTGGTTGACTAAAACCTGCATGTAGAAAATTAATTACACAGCCAACTCTTAGAAAATATCCACTGATATTAAATTGATAACTAGTAAACCCTCTTGCTTTTAGCTAATCATTTTCTGACAGCCAACACATTTGCAGTTATTTAATTATAACCCATCCTAGTCTATTGCCATTTCATGGGATTTGATAAAGAACCTAAATTAGATTTGGTGGAATTGGCTTAGACTTTTAAACATTTCTGCTTTCAAGAAAGGCACATCTAGAAAATTAAAAGTTTATACATATGCTTACCAGCTGTTCTATTGCCCTCTACTTATTTCCATGATCATCTGTTACTCTCAACAGAAAAATCAGATATATTTGCCTCCTATAATAAAGTACAACTTTGGCTTCCATGCTTCCAAAAGATACAGAGAAAGGCTTCCTGCTTATAGAGAAACACCATGAAAATTTCATTTTATGAACTCAGAAATCCAGTTTTACTAGACTAGAACTCACCAAAAGATTCTACAGTTAGTTTTTACCATTGATCCAAGTTCAATAAGAAAACACAAAGGAGAGGTGAAAGCCCTTATCAATTACAGTATCAATATTGAGGGTTGTACAACTGGAACAAATAATCCAATAAAAGCTTTTTGTAACATTTTTATCCATGAAGGTCATAGAGTAGCACTAAAATTAAGGAGAAAATATTCAAAAAGTTTGAAATTAGAGTGAAGTATTTGCATCGCACACATTATTTTAAAATTGGTACCACTCAAAATTTTATTTCCTGTGATAGCTCTTAACCAAAGGGCCAACCATCTGAAAAAAATGCTACTAGGGATGTGGCATATAGCATATAAATTTATGGAAGATGACTTTATAAAACATAAAATTTTTTTAGTAAAACATTCATTTTCTTAGTTAAAAAAAATTCATCCATGTGAAAGCTTATTTCAAGCTTATTTCAAGGGAGAAACAGCCTCTTGCTGAATACTGCACTAACCAAAATATGCTTAGGTATTAAATTTCAAAGCCAAAGTAGAAATATTTGCATATTAGGTCATCTTGTTACTAATGAAGCCAAATTCATGTATCTAGTTGTTATAAAAGCCAAATAGTTTTTCTCTAGTCAAAGCCCAAAGTCACGGTCTAAGTCAGTAATCATGATATTAATAAATGAAATGTTGTGTATTTATTATGGAAAACAAAGATTGGGAGGGTGGTGAGTTTAGGGAAAATTCTTTTTTGTAGGTAGGAGAAAACTCTCAAAGTACACACTCTACTTAGGCTAGGTTTATAGGGCTCTTTTATATATGTGTATGACAGCATAAAATACCTACTGGAGAGAGCTTTCCTAGAAAATTTCTATGAGGTTTCAAGAAACAAGATGCAAGAATACTTGTTACAAAAATAAACTGATAAAAAGTAAACATCATTCATAATGATTATGTCCTTATAGATTTAGAGCTACGAAGTTGATGAAGTATAAAATAGTTACTTCAACATGACCAATGGTCTTTTCTGCAAACTTAAGAGCTGGTTCAACAGATCCCACAAAAAATATGAAAAAGATGATAACTGAAATAATCTCTATGATTTTCTTGCCTTGCCTTATTGAAGCTCAATTAGCTCTTGCTTGCATTCATTCTCAAAGTAAGTGGTCAACTTTAGCATTGTACCTCAGTTAATGTGGCTGAAGGAACTATATTTTCTAAGTTATACCAACAAAGTCTACTCAATGAGCTCTCTACATGATGTTAGTTCCTCTTCCCGTACAACACATTCTACCCATAAGAAGAGGACTACTAGTTATCTACTGCTGCCATGTTAGGACAAACTTAGTGGCTTAAAACAACATGAGCTTAGTGTTTTATAGTTCTACAGGTCACAAGTCTGACAGGGATTTCACAGTGGTTAATACAGTAGAAAGGAGCTAGCAAGGCTGCCTTTCTTTTTTGATAATCCAAGGAATGGCTTGTTTACTTTAGTTCCTATCAGGTTTTACATTTCTCGGTGAGTAGTTCCTTCTATCATTTTCAAAGCTGCCATAAGCATGTTGCATCCTTCTTACATGAAATAATATCACTCTGATCCAGTCTTCCCATTTCCCTTCCAGTTCTAAAGATACTTATTGTCTGAGCCCACAAAGACTATTTCAGCTGCAATCTTAATCTTCTTTTGCCATGTAAGGTAATATATTCATAAATTTCAGAGTTTAGTCTGTGGACTGCTCTTGAGAGAGAATTATTTTATTCATCGTATGAAATTTTAATCATAACCAAACACAGAATCCATCTGTTTTTCACACATGTTACTCATATATGATCAATGAGATGTTGGTGGGTATAACAAATCCATATACACAAATGAACACATGCCACACACAGATGTATATGCATATATACATACACATATTTCCATACAAAGTATTTTACAGTATGAAGTATGTTTAGGAAATGATGGATTACACAAGGTTCAGCAGTTTTCTTTACTACATGATATTGCAGAAACTTTGCTGCACCAGTGTACACTATAAATGTTGATGGGGGGCACGGAGCATGAGGCCTTACAAGCTTTAGCTGATTATAAAATTCTCTATTCTACTTTTGCTTGCAGAATTAGAGGGAAATTCAGCCCTAAGATTTTTTTTGGCCACTAGTTTCCGTTGCTTTTTGAGATCAGTTCTAAAAAGGTTAATTGGAGAATAATCCAATTGTCTATTCTGTGGCTGCTGACTACATTTAATCAGTAACCATTCCCTTGGAAATATTTTTCATTGGTTTCTTACTCCTCACAACCAGTGGGAAGAATCTAGCACACACACACACACACACACACACACACACACACATCTTTTACCTTATGAAATTAAACATGATTTATATATTTTAAATATTGTAACTCATGAGAAAATTATATTTATTTTCTGGTAACCAGAGGCTATCAGTGAGGCCAATGGATCTAATTGTTATTAAGAGCAAACATTTTCTTGCTAGTTTATTCCCACAGTTGTTCCAAACTCTAATCTTCATGTTGGCCACTAAAACCTAGTTTTTGTCCTAAATTACCCAAGATTTTTCCATAGATGCCTCATTCCTATCCTGGAGTTGTCAGCCTAAATGTGACTTCTTCAGTTCTGTTTTCTCTGAGCATTCCATATTAAGTAGTCACTCTTAGATAATTTCTATTTATTATCTTGTTTTTCATAGAAATTATCAAAATATGGGCCAGGGGTTTAGCTTAGTAGTTCTGCCACCTGCCTTGCAAGTGCAAGGTCCCGAATTTGATCCCTGGTACCAAAACAAAAGAAATTATCAAAATCTGTGAACATGTTATATGTTAAATTACCTAATAATTGTCTCTTTCTGGAACTAAAATGTAAGTTCATTAACAGAAAATGCTTAGTCAGTCTTCTTTACTGCTATATTTCTAACACTTAGAATTGTGTCTGACACATAGAAAATTGTCAATAAACATCTGTTAAATGTGAATGAATCCCTATCCTATGGATTAGAAAGAAAAAGCTAACTGAAAGAGGTAAATTACTTAATAGTATCATCCAAACTCTTTGTGACTCAGCAGGGACCATATTCCATTTTTCCTGATACGTAGAGAAGTGTTCTTTGCTTTATAAAAGATCATTTGCTAATTACTATCCTGTGAAATTACTGTGATTTTATTGGTAGTTATTAGTCAATAATCACCCCCCACCCACTGCTTTGAGAAGGAATCTATAAGCAGTGGTACTTGTTCAATGAATAATAGTTCCAGTGGAGGACATAGAGAAGAATAAGAAAGTATACATTTCTTCCCTTTTCACATTCAGCAGGAAGAAATTCTTTCCTTTATTTCTTTTCTAATAGCTCTTAAGGGTCCTTCTATGTTAGCCCCACAACTGTTCTTTCCCATTTCTGAAGCCTAAAAACATATACTGAGAAATTTTTTTCAGAGACAGCAAATATTAGCCACTTCAGATAAATCTTATATGTATCCAAATAGAAGTGAGGGGGCAATGTGAAATGCCAATATTCATTGTGATAAAAGAGAGTTTGATGATTTAAGCTAAATGATATGACTCTAACCATACTTCTATGGCTTATGGCTTCCAGTAGCTTGGGTTATTTCTTCAAAAAACAGTTATTAATGCTAATTTTAGCATATGATCTCTGAAAAATACCCCAACATTGAATGGTGAATTTTGTAAATAGTCCTGAATATTAAATAGAATCTGTGGGGCACTCAGATGTGGTGGCATGCTTATAAGCTTAGCACTTTGGAAGGCTGAGGCAAGAGAATCACAAGTTCAAGTCCAGCCTGGGCAATTTAGTGACTTAGTGAGACCGTATCTCAAAATATAAAAAGGAGCTGATAAACTTCTCTAATGGTACAGATAATAAATACTTTAAGTTTCTTGGGCCAGACAGCCTGTTCAATTACTGGACTCTGGCTTTATGCCAAGAAACCAGCCATTGACAATATGTTAATGAATGAAAAATATTGTTTTCCAATAAAGTTTCTTTTATGGTCACTAAGAAAAAAAACCCACCTAGAATTATAGCTCAGTATCAAGGTCCTGGGTTCATTCCCTGGTACTTCAAAACAAAACAATGAAAAACAATAACATAAAACTATGGGGCTCACCTTGTCAAGATTGTTATACAATGTCTTATTCTCATAGAGCTTCTCTGTCTCATTCTTTCTTAGAGCAAGGTAATGAAATTTCAGTTTACAGAGGTTTGGTGTCTCTTTCAGGCAGCTGTATATTGCAATAGAACATAGGTTTCCAAAAGCCATTCAGAGACCTAGGGCATCTGTGGCTGTGGTTGAGGTTTGGTGGGACTTAGATCTCCTCTTTCACTGACACTGCTTCTCCTCAACTTGTTTTCTTGTTTGACCTCAGCTTTTTTTGAGGCCGGTTCTCACTATGTAGTCCAGCACAGCCTTGAACGTGCTATGTACCACAGGTTGAGTTCAGACTCTTGATTCTCCTGCCTCAGGCCCCGAGTGCTGAAATTACAGATGTAGCCCACCACATTTAACTTTGTAAAAAAATTTTGTTAGTACATTTTAGGTATACAATATAATGACATTCATTATTGGAAATTTGCACCTTTACATAATCTCTCTTGGTTCTTATTTTTCCCCCTTCCCCTGCCCTCCCTGCAACAACTCCACCCCTTCCTATTTACAAAGACTTTGTTTCCATTTTTACATTTTCTCATAGTAATTCCATTCCCTTTTTTCTTTTCACTTACCCCTCCCACTTCCCCTTCCCCTTACCCCCTTTTCTTTCTATTTCACATTATCTATTATACTATTTAATTCTTAATTACACTTTCAGTTTCTCACACTAGAGAAACTATTCGGTATTTACACATGTGTGTCCTATTTATTTCACTTAAGAGTATCGCCTCAGTGTACATCCATTTAGCTATAAATGTCTCTAATTTCTCATTTTTATGGCTGAGTAGTACTCCATTTTATTTAAAAAAACACATTTTCTTTATCCAGTCTCCAGTTGATGGGCAATTGGGCTGCTTCCAAGTTTTAGCTATTACAAATTGTGCTGCTATGAACATGGGTGCACATATACATTTGTTTTTTAAATTGCTTTTGTAGACATTGTTTCACTGTTACATAGGGCATGTCACTGAAAGTAGCAATAAATTTTAATGTCTGAAATATATCAATACTACCATTATCTTTATTTTTACACAGAACCTATAGGTCTCTAAGTATGTACTAAATAGTTTTTCAGTATTAATATTTAGGTGAATTATTAAATTTGTAATTAAAAATGTGAAAATTTGAGATAATTAGAGATCCCAGAGAAAGTTTCAGGAATCAGGTTAATAAATACTGCACTGTCAAACCCAATGTGGGCTGTAGCTAGGGTCTGTTCATATATAGTAAAATTCATTTTCAAAATGTATTTAAAACATACTGCAATTTTAGTCATATTGTTCCTTTATGCCTTTAACGCTATCATCATCATATGTATTCTTTTAAGTCATATTTGTGTGTGTTATAGGAGGTGAAAAGAATAATAAAACAGATTTATCCTGATTTAAATCCTTGTTTTGAAAAAACAGTCTCATGATACACTATTTTGACCTTCTCGGTATTATATATTTTGATTTGATGGTCATTCCAGCTCTTCCACAGTTCATTGATGCTGTAAACGAGAAGATGGCAATGGCATAACCTGAAAATTATATATTGTTTAAAAAGTCAAAATAATATAGGTGAACGATGCTATTTGTAATTTACAGAATATATGAGGCATTCAAATTCAAATAAATCATTCTTCTGACAGAGTTCAAAAATATAGACTGGCACAACATGAATCCATTTGTGAAACAGACTCTAAAAATGAAACACAAACAAAGCCCAGTTTCTGTGTTGGTTTCCTAGGATAGTGCTCCATTTTCTTATTCTTCCATAGGGACAAGAAATCTCTAAAGTTTCCTGGAAGCAAATTACAATTATTCAAATGTTAGCCTGAAAAAGTGTTGAACAAAAGAAAAATTTGACTGGCTAGACAAGCTTACATTTTGTTGTACAAAGAGGGAATACGAATGCAGCATAAAAAGTATTAGTGGACTTAGAATAACTGTACCTAGGTTACTATATACACCTCACTTTTCTCCAGGTTTCCTCTCTCTCTCTCTCTCTCTCTCTCTCTCTCTCTCTCTCTCTCTCTCTCATATATATATATATATATATATTTTTTTTTTTTTTAATTACTTGCTGTTCTAGCCCAACTTTCTTTAAGGCTTGCTTCTAAAACACTCATAAGGTGGCCAGGTCTGTGATCTTAGCTCTGTGACCTTAGCTTTGTGATCATAAATATGTCCTGTTTTTCTCTTTGGGCTTATATTTCCTTATATTAAACAAATGTCGTTAGAAAAGATGTTCTTGTAAGAATCCCCCAGATTGAGTATTTTTTTAAATTGATTTTATTGGTACATTTAAGATATACAATATAGGTTAAATAATGCACTCTTCAATAACACTTTCTTGCTCTGAACCACTGGTGGTACTTGCATTGCTGTTGTGTCAGGGTGCTTCTACCACTGGTGTTACAAATGGATCTAATCACATTTATTGATTTTTTTTGGTATATCCTTTTATTGGTACATTTTAGGTGCACAATATATTGACATTCATCATCGGAAATTTGCACCTTTACATAATCTTTCTTGGTTCTTATTTTTCCCCTTCTCCTGCCTTCCCTTCAACCCCTCCATCACTCCCTATTTACAAAGACTTTTTCATTTTTTCATTTTCTCATATTAATTCCATTCCCTTCTTTCCTTTCACCTTCCCCTCACACTTCCCCTTCTCCTTTTCCCCTTTTCTTCCTATTTCACATGATCTATTATACCTTTTAGTCCTTATTTACACTTTCAGTTTCTCACACCAGAGAAACTATTGGGTATTTCCATGTGTGCCCTATTTATTTCACTTAAGAGTATCACCTCAGTGTACATCCATCGTGTATTCTTGAGTATTCCTTATAATCCAAGCCCCCTTCAGATTTTTTTGGTAGATTGTTTCTAAAGTTTGTCACTAACCTTTATATGAATATAATTGCTTCTTTTGAAAAGTGGAATCAATTTTGCTTCCTTTTAAATTTGTGCTAGACTTGTAACTTTCCTTAGCCAATAAAATGTGAGGGAAATAACACTTGTTCTAATTCAAGTGTTAGAGACCTGGTATCTTCTGACTGCTTTAGAAGCAAGCTTTAAAGAAACTCAAGCTATCGGAGCAAATAATAATAAAATACGGAGAGAGAAAGGGCACCTGTAGAAAAATGAGGTGCTTCTGTCAAAAATGAGCACTACAGCCCCAGAAACATGAGTAAGAAAATTGTGGGTGTTCCAGGCCCAATTCTGTTCTCCTCTTAATGAAATTGTGTAAGCTAACTAGTCAAAATCAAGTGCAGCAAAAGATCTGTCCAGATGCCCATAATATCTCTCTCTCACACACACACACACACACACACACACACACACACTAAATGATTGTCTTTTAAGCTATTACATTTGGGAAAGAGGACAGATGTGATAAAGTAATAGGTATATATCTTTACTCACTAATTTGCTCAATGACCAGAAAGACTTTCAATATAGTTACCCTTTGTCTCTTCTGTCCACATCTAATCCATTACTAAATCTGCTTGACAACAAGGTTCCTTAAAAAAGAAACCATGTTTCTTTTGTTCACCACTGTATTTTCAGCTCTTAACATGATACATGAAACATGGTAGATTAATTTCAGTGTTAATCCTACCTGATCACAATTACCACTTGTCTCTCTCTCTTCCAACATCTTGGTCTAAAAAGGTACCTAAAATACTGCAATATCCTTTAAAATAGAGTCCTCATATAAAGAAGGTGAGGGATAAGGTATACAGGAACTTTCTAGACTACTTCTGCAACATTTCTGTAGGTCCAAAATTATTTCAAGATGAAAAATTAGAAATAAAAGTGTATATAAAGTGTACATTTAGCTCAGTGGTTCTGCCGCTTGCCTTGCAAGCACAAGGACCCGAGTTTGATCTCTGGTATCCCCCCCCCAAATATAAATAAATAAAGTGTACATTAAAATATACATAAGGCTTCTCTGTTTAGAATGTTCCCATGCATTTCTGCATGATGTTATCACTGCTTATCTTTCTGATGTCACCTTTTGTCACCCTTATGTCCATCTCCACAGATTCCAAAGTTCTACTTACGCTGGACTCAAATCTCTCAAATATTTCCAACTTTTTTCCCATTTGTAGGACTTGAATATGTGCTATTCCCCTACATAAAACAAATTTCTCCTCATTTTCCACATGGTACCTCTTTCTCACCATTTAAGTTTTGCTTTCGAACTTTCTAAAATTATGTATCTCGATACATCCATATTTAAGAGATGTTTTCTCTTCTTCACATTTATAAAACTTAATTACAGTTTGTAACTTTAGATTCACTTTAGGTAGTAGATTAATTTATTTAACCTCTCTCTTCGGCTAAGACAGTAATTTCCACGAGAGGAAAACCCATAACATCCCCAGTGTTTAGACTATCGTTTGCTATACCATTAACAGTTAATGATTTTTTAATGAGTTAAATCCAGTGGATCTTTGCTTAAATTATATACTTATGTGAATTACTATTTAAAATTTATGTAGATTAGAGTACATAGGCAAAGTTAAAGTTTTGGGATATGAAGTACCATTTTCAGGCAAGAAAAGGAGGGTGAGAATTCATTTTATGGTTTTATGCAAAACAAAAATTAAACAATCCTACATCATGTACCAGTACTAAGGGTCTAGAGATCGTAACAGAAATGAATGGTATGCCTTTATTTTCTGGGCCACAGTGATATTACATTGATTTATTTAGTACTTTTTGATCATCTATTGTCCGAACTATCTATATTCTACATTGACTACATATGGAATCTTCACTGTCATCTATTAGGCACTAGAGGGACTAAAATAATCCTGGTAGCATTACTCCTAGACATCAAGAAACTAGAAACTCAGTTTATAATCATATACAATCTATTTACAGGAAAATAGATGAATTAACTATTTTGTTCTACTTTCCAAACTATCTTTTTTCTCTTCCATTTTTGGGCTAAGATGCACAAGGAACATAACACTGAAATTGCACTTACTCGCTATACCACTTCCGTGATTTGTACACATACCTGTACCCTTAAGAATACATTGGTCAGATTTTGCTGCCCTCAGTGTTGTGCTATAATGAAATATTTTTATTCACTTTTTCAGACTTCTAAACTGATATCACTCCATCAATACAAACTCTACAAATACATCAAGATATCATAAATTTCCAGGTCATAAAGATATATTTCTGTCAAGGGGGCTAAAATGAGTAAGCCCTTATGGACCTGAGAAAAAAGAAGGAAAAAGAATACTTCAGATGAAGCCCGATTTTGAATGGATACGCCCATGTATGCAAAAAATTCCACTCCTGGCCTTGATAAGCTAGATTAATAGATTCAGCACTGAGACCACAGCCAATTTTTGATAGACTTCCCATTTTAAGATCTATATGAGACCTGCTTATGTGTTTGTTTCACAATGTGTATTTCTCCAGGATTTTCTAGTGATGTGAAAACTCAAATATTCAGCTTCCAGATATTCATATTTTAGTACAGCAAACTTTTCACTTTGTGACTGAAGAATTTATTTTCCTTTTTTTTTTGTACTTTATGGTTTTGATTATTTTTTTAAATTTTATTTTATAGGTACATTTTAGGTATACAATATAATGTCATTCATCATTGGAAATTTGGACCTTTACATAATCTCTCGGTTCTTATTTTTCCCCATTCTCCTGCCCTCCCTTCAACCCCTCCATCACTCCCTATTTATAAAGACTTTGTTTCTATTTTTTTCATTTTCTCATATTAATTCCATTCCCTTCTTTCCTTTCCCCTACCCCTCCTACTTCCCCTTCCCCTTTGCCCCTTTTCTTCCTATTTCACATTATTTATTATACCTTTTAGACCTTATTTACACTTTCAGTTTCTCACACCAGAGAAACTATTCAGTACTTACACGTGTGCCCTATTAATTTCACTTAAGAGTATGGCCTCAATGTGCATCCATTTAGTGAAGCTTTTACTTTTCATCTAGATGTTCACTGCTACATGGATCTCAATATAAATAGGGATGATGTTAAGGATTGAATTATGTTATTCAAAAAGCTGTGTAACTGAAGTATCTGTGAATGTAATCTTATTTAGAAATAGGGCTTTTACAGATAGTTTAAAATGTGGAGGTCAGACTGGATTAAGGTGAGCCCTATAATGCAATGGTGTATCACCTTATAAGAAGAGGGAAACTTGGAGACAGAAAAAAGAGATAGATAGGGAAAGAACACCACATGATCACAGAGATGGAGATTAGAGTGATGTACCTATGAGTAGAGGGACATTAAGTATTGCTGGCTGCTGCCAGAGTCATGGAACAGATTCTCCCTTGGTGCCTCCAGAAGGAACCAACACTGCTGACACATTTATTTCAGATTTCTAGTTTCTGAAACTAGGATACAATAAATTTCCGTGGTTTTAAGCTTGTTATAGCCGTTTGTTACAGAAGTGATAGGAAACTGATATATACAGTAAGGGAGCATATGCCATAGTAAATGCAATCAGTCCACCTAAATATGATGCACCTATAGAATACACCACTGTCTCCCTGTAATAAATATTGAGAGAGGGGCGGGAATTTAGCTCAGTGGTTCCAGCACCTGCAGCGCAAGTGCAAGATCCTGAGTTCAATCCTCAGTACCATAAATAAATAAATAAATAAATAAATATTCAGAGAGATGTTGCATTTAGGCCCAGTCAAATTTGCTGTATATTTTTCATTATCAAATATGAAAACTGTTCTCTTTTTTTTCTTTTATTTAGAAAACTTAAAATTCCATTTTAACAAGATGAAAAAGAATTAATATAGGGCCGGGGATTTAGCTCAGTGGTTCTGCTGCCTGCCTCGCAGGCACAAGGTCCTGAGTTCGATCCCCAGCACCAAAAAAAAGGGAGAATTAATATAAATCCAATATTATGTAGTGTAGCAGCCTTTCAATGATTGATATAGTATAATTAATGAGTTGAAATATTTTTCAAAAAGTCAATATTTGAAAGTGCCATCATATTCCCCATGGAGGAATACAATTGGACTAAGAAATTTAAATTACTACATTCACAAAAATCTTAATCCTTTTATTATGGACTGCTAATCCTGGATTTAGAAGATGATTTCTGATTTATGATTTTGAGTAGTAAATGCTCCTGAATGTTCTAGAGAGGAGGAAAATATGGTGGAAAAGTGTATTTTTCCATATTTTTGCTTTAAGTTTACTAACCATGAAATTCCTAGACTTTTATTATGATTTCTGTGTTTTTGGCGTAATTCAAATTGCTCATGATGCTAGTAAAATTCTGAGAATGCATATACCTCCTGACCACCAAGAACACTTAATGAAAATAAAACTACCAACTACTAAAGAAGAAATCAAAATTTAAAACCATGTTCACACCAATGACAAAAAATGGATTAAAAAGGTTTTTAACAAGATATTTGTTGACCTATAGTCAAAACCTATGCTTAACTGACTGAATTTGTACTTTTTAAAAAAGCCACTGATTTTGGTCAAATTGGTTTCTGTAGGTGAAAAGGATCTAAAATTTGTCAAGAATTTTAAACTGGTACTTGGCTCTGGAAGTGTGGATATTATCAAGCCTATTTTCTGAAAGCTAAAAAGAATGGTGTATTTGTCACTGACCATGGAAGAAATTATTATGGGGCCTATTCATGTAGCAACTTCAGTGAAAAGGTTTGGGATTTTATGTGAACACAAGTTTAAAATATTAGTCAACAGTGTGATATGGCAGCTGAATAAATTCACATAATCTGAAGTTGCATTTATAACAATGACAATACCTTCTATGAGTGTATTGCTTTATATTGTAAAACATGCTTGTAAATTGGTGATTTTATTTTACATAGTGACTGGAATGCAGGACATCAATATTCTACCCTCTACATGAATTAGGGACATCTAGTGCAGAGTCATATATTTTAAGTAGTATACTGACACCCTTTACCACAGTATATCTTAAAGAAGGAAAGCATAATAGTGCAAAGTCCCTATAAGAAATTTTTTAATAACTATACACTTTAATCCAAATGATTATAAGAGTTGGGAGACCCTGTTAGTTTATTCAATTATTTTAAGGGGTTTGTGAAAGGAAAATAAATTTCTTCTAGCTTGCTCCAATAGAGAGATTACGGATCAACATATGGAATAACTGTCTAGTGAAGAGTTCTCAAATAATTAAATAGTCTTCTTTTTGGAGATGAGTACTCCATTGCCACAGAACTCTTTTATTGTGTACAATACTCTTAGGGATGTTCCCAGAGAAATCCTCCATTGAGTAGAACTACATGATTGCTGTGGAGCGAGTCAGTGCTCAACTGTAACTATGTATTTCTCTACATTTTACAGTCTCCATTGGAATTATATTGGCACTGCTGAAATCTGGACAAGAATATGTGGTTGGAAGTAACGTACACTACTTTCTGTTCTGTCACCTAAAAACACCATTGAAACTTTCCACACTCTCTTTTAGCTAGATAAATATAGAAGATCCCGCAAAAAACTGAAAACATCATTAGAGGATGATAGACATACTAGTTAGAAAAAGCTTCAACTGCATAGAAAGGTACTTGAATATTCAACTAGACTTTTCATTCCCAAGAAGTAAACTTTTCCTCTGTTAAGCCATTATGATTCTTTAGTTATTTCCTTACTAATAAAACTACTAAAGTTGCTTTTAATTTACAATTCTATGGTTCTTGTTCATCAAATTATTCCATAAATTAGAGAGATAATGACTGCTTCAGAATTGATTCTATAAAGACAGTATCATCCTGATACCAATACTGAAAACTGTACAACAAAAACAAAAAACAGACTAATATTTTATATGAATATAGATGAAAAAATCTTCAATAAGATACTTGTAAACAGAATCCAACAATAGAGTAAAAAGATCATACACCATAATCAAGTTGGTTTTATTCCAGGAATGCAGTTATGGTTAGATATATATATGTACTCAATAAGTATAATATACCACGTAAATAGAGTCAAGGATTAAAAACACATGATCATCCAAATAATTGCAGAAAAATTCCTTCAACAAAATGCAATAAAATTCAACATCCCTTCCTGCAAAAATCCATGAAGCAACAAGGTATAGAAGGTCCTTACCTTAATATAATTAAGGCTATAGATGAAAAACAAACAGCCAAGATCACATTGCATGAGGAAAAGCTGAAAGTGTTTTCTGTAAAATCAGCAACAAGACAAAGGTACCTAATCTCACCACTTCTCTTCAATGTAGTACTAAATTTTAGCCAGAGCAATTAGGCAAGAAAAAGGATAAAAGTAGCAAAGGAAGAAGGAAAGTTATTCCAATTTACAGATGATGTAATCGTTTACTTAGAAGACCCAAAAAACTCTATGAGAAGACATTTACATCTGATAAACAAATTCAGCAAACTGATAGGAGACAAAATCAACAAATAAAAGTCAATAGCATTTCTATACACCAGTAATGAACCTGGTGAGAAAGAAATCAGAAAAATAATTCTTCAAAATAGCTTCCAAAATGAATAATAAGGAATAAGCCTAACAATGGAGGAGAAAGACTTCTACAATAAAAATTATATAACACTGAAAAAAGAAATTGAAGAAGACACTTCTTCAATTGAAGAAGACACTTCCCATTGAAGATGAGAAGGCTTCCCATGTTCATGGATCAGCAGAATTAATATTGTTAAAATAAACATATTATTAAAAGTGACCTACAGATTCAATGGAATCACAAATGAAATACCAAGATCATTCTTCAAAGAGTTAGAGAAAGCAATCATGTAATTCATATGGAATCAGAAATACCCCAAACAGCAAAAGTAACCCTGAGAAAAAAGAAAAAAAAAAAGGGATATTACACTAAATGTCTGATTTTAAAATATACTACAGAGTAATAGTAAAAAAAATAGTATGGTACTGGTACAAAAACAGACACCTAGACAAATGGAATAGAATAGAAGCCTACAAAATAGGAGAAAATCATTTGGAACTATTCTTACAATAGATAATTAATATCAAAAATATATATAAAACTCAAAAACACCAAAAACCAAATAATAAATAAATGGGCCAATGAACTGAACAGACACTTCTCAAAAGAAGTACAAATCCTCAATAAGCATATGAAAAGATGTTCAACATCTTTAGGCATCAGGGAAATGCAAATCAAAATTACATTGAGATACCATGTTACCCCTGTCAGAATGGCTATCATCAAGAATATAAGGGGTTACACTCAAGGTGCAGTGAGGACTCAGGTGTGGCTTGGAGCCCCTGCTCTGTCCTGCACTCGGCTTAGCAGCGTGGGCGCCTGCAGGGCCCAGTCCAGCTGCCCACCCACACCACATCCCGCCTCTGGCCTCCTGGCTCTTCTGCTACCTGATTCCACATTACAGAGGCACAGGGGATTATAAAGGCCCTTGTCCTGAGCACCACAAGGTAGAGCAGAAGTTAACAACAGAAAGAGGGCTTCTCAGGCTCCTCGATGAAAACTGAAGCTCAGCAGAAAAGTAAAGAGAATCTCTACAATAAAGGCATACCAGACCACTGTACTTGGTAAGTTGGAGGGATCATCACCTCCCATCAGAACCTGCACTATCTTCAGGGGAAGGGCAACTGGAACCTGCAGTAGAAGTTTGCAGAGTTCAACCCTGCAGGAGGACAGGGAGCTCAACTTGGGACTAGCAGCCAGAAATCTGCCTGAATCTCACAGGTCTGCTACTGGCTTGCTGAGACTCATGGACTTGTATATGCACACAGCTGCTTACATTGCCTACTGTGACAGCAGAGACATGCCCTGAATGATGCCTTTCATTTTTATTTTTTGTTATTTGCAAAAAAGAAAAAAAAATTCTCTTATTTTTAATTCTTAAATTTTACTTTTTTCTACTCTTTTCAAATTTTTACTTTTCTCTTCTTTTTTTCATTCTTTTATCCTCTCTCTCTCTCTCTCTCTCTCTCTCTCTCTCTCTCTCTCTCTCTCTCTCTCATTCTCTTGCTGTCCCACATTGCTCTTCATTTCCCCATTAGTTCCTTTCTGGACTGAATTTGGATTCTCCTTTATTTTTCTATTCTTCTCTTTTTCCTTCTCTTGATTATCATTAGATTCAAAGGAAAGTATATACAGTATCTAGCCTCCCTATTGCTGTTAGGTGGTTCTGTTCACGTCTTTGTTCTTTCATTCTGCTTTTTCCTCTTGCCTTTAACAATTTCTTAGAGTTTGTGTGATCTTCCTGTGTCTTCTGGTCACACCGCTAATCTTTCCTGATATTTCTACCTGTCCCTCCCTCCCCAACTCCTTCTAACTCCCCATCCTGAAGGGTAAAGGTGCTATATGGAAGAGTTTATTTACTATAAACATATGTTGGATTGGTCCTCGGTTTTGATTTTATTCACACAGTTAAATGTGATAGATTAATAACTACCACAAATTGTCATTTTCTAAGCTGTGCTTGATGTTATGGTGTTGCTGATTGTGTCATTTGGGCTAAGATGTTGTGATTGATCTAATCAGTTGTCCTTCCTGGTATAATGAAAATGATATAGCCTCAGAGTCATTAGAGTCTCAAAACCTAAAGACCATCTATATCTGGAAGACACTTCTAAAAAGCAAGCATTCCACAAGGGTTTTAAACACAAGCAACAAAGATACCTACATTAAGCAATTTTGAAATATCAACCCAGGAACTAAATCAAGGACAATACCAAAAACAAAAATGAGAAGACATTTAAATGAGGCACAAACTCAAGCTTCCACCCCAGAAAAGGCAAATTCTGGGGGAAATGAGGTGTAAAAGTCTGATAATCAACCACCTGGACACTCTGAACTGATACCACAGGAAGTAACAAGGCAGATGCATGAGGCTCTAGAAAAATTCAAAGCAGAAATAATCTCCCAGATAAATATACAGATGGTGAGCAGAGTGAAAGACATGATTAGAGGCTCTAGAACAGAAACAGATAAGAAAATAGATGAGATCAGAAACATGCTGAAAGCCATGAATGCCCAGCGTAAGAAATAAATGGAAACCATGATCGCCCAAGATTAGAAAGAAATCAAATCCATGAAAGAGATTCAAATAGATATTCAGGAGATTAAAAACTCCATTGAAAGGATGCAAAGCAGATTAAGAGAATCTGAAGAAAGAATATCAGATATTGAAGGCAGGATTGTGGTTAAGAACCATGAAAGCAGAGATTTCTTAAAGATAGTAAGGGATCATCATTTGCAGCTGCTAGATGATGCAAAGAAAAACAACACAAGACTGATAGGAGTCCATGAAAAAAAAGGAGAAAGTACAAATGACATAAAATCAGTTCACAGAAGTAATGGTAGAAAACTTCCCAGACAGAGGTGGAGAATTGGACATACAGATAAGTGAGGCATATAGAATTCCAACTAGCCATGATCAAAAATATCTACCCCTAAACATATAATAGTTAAGATCCCAGAAACCCAAAAGAAGAACAAAATTCTACAGGCAGGTAGAGAAAACAAACAAATCACCTACAAAGGAAAGCCCATCAGAATCACAGCAGACTTCTCAACACAAACCCTCAAGTCAAGGAGAGCCTGGAGTGAAGTATTTCAAGCCCTAAAAGAAAATAACTTCTAACCTAGACTGTCATATCCTGCAAAATTATCTTTAAAAATCGATGGAGAAATTAGATACCTCCACGACAAAGAACACCTAAGAAATTTCATGAACACCAAACAATTTTAAGCAATATCCTAGAAAAAGACAATGATGGTCACAACTCCATGGGCCCAACAGAGGGAAGCCACCAGGCAAGGTAAGACACTAAAAGGAAAGGGGTGAAAAATAAGAAATGAAAGAGCCAACTACAGTAAAACATCATGACAAGGATGAGTCAATATCTATCAATTATAACTATCAATGTTAATGGCCTCAATTAACCAATCAAAAGAAATAGACTGGCATAATGGATTAAGAAGCAAAATTCAGCAATATTCTGTATACAAGAAACACACTTAACTCAAAAGGAAATTCAAAGACTGAAAGTAAAAAGATAGAAAACAGTTCGTCATGCTACAGGAACCCAGAAAAAAGCAGGCATAGCAATCTTATTTGCAGACAAAGTAGATTTCAAACCAAAACTAATTAAGAGAGACAAAGCTGGTCACAATATCCTTGTGAAGGGAACACTCCAAGAGGAAGAGATGACAGTCATAAATATATATGCACCAAATACGAGGGCCCCAAACTATACAAAACAAACATTAATGGACATGAAAAACCAAATAAGCACTAATACAATTGTAATGGGGGACCTCAATACTGCTCTATCACAAATAGACAGATCATCTAGACAAAAATTATCAATGAAATTCTAGAACTGATCCAAGCTATTGAACAAATGGACTTAATAGAAGTTTACAGAGTGTTCCACCCACAAAATCAGAATACATATTCTTTTCAGTTGCACACAGGTCATTCTCCAAAATAGATCACATGCTAGATCATAATCATATAATCAGACCCCCCAAATTCAGAGACCCAATTCAACAATGGGCATCGAAAATGAACAGACATTTCTCAAAGAAGTAAAAGCAGCAAATAAATATTTGAAAAAATGTTCAACATCACTGGTCATTCGAGAGATGCAGACGAAAAAAACACTAAGATTCCACCTCACCCCACAAAGAATGGCTGCTATCAAGAAATCAACCAATAACAAATGCTGGCAGGGGTGTGGAGAGAAAGCAACCCTTCTCCATTGTTGGTGGGAGTGTAGACTGGTGCAACCACTGTGGAAATCAGTATGGAGATACCTCAAAGAACTTGGACGAGAGGTCCCATTTGACCCAGCTATTCCCCTGCTGGATATCTTCCCCAAAGAATTAAAAGAATCATACCACAGTGATATATGTGCACCCATGTTCGTAGCAGCACAATTTGTAATAGCTAAAACTTGGAACCAGCCCAAATGCCCATCAACTGGAGACTGGATAAAGAAAATGCGTTTTTTTTATAAATTGGACTACTACTCAGCCATAAAGAATGAGAAACTAGAGACATTTATAGCTAGATGGATGCATATTGAGGCCATACTCTTAAGTGAAATAAATAAGACACACATGTGTAAATACCGAATAGTTTCTCTAGTGTGAGAAACTGAAAGTTTAAATAAGGATTAAAATGATTAAAATGAATAATTGAAAATTTGAAATAGGAAAAGTTCCAGTGGTATAGTGGTGGTGGGAGGGGAAGGGGAAAGGGAAGAAGGGAAAGGAAAAAAAAAGGAAACAAAATCTATGTAAATAGGGAAGGGTGGAGGGGGTGAATGGGGCACACGTAATGGGGGAAAAATAAGAACTAAGATCCATCATATACAGGTACAAGCACCCAATGATGAATGTAAACATACTGTATACCTAAAATGTACTAATAAAAGAATTTAATATATATATATATATATGTAAAATAAATAAGTAAATTCTGGTGAGGATGAAGGGAAAAAAAGGAACATAGTACACTGTTAGAGGGAATGACAGTTAGTAAGCTTGTGCAGCCATTAGAAAAATCAGTACAGAGGCTTCTCCAAAAAAAAATTAAATAATTAAATACAGATAAACCATGCTTTGGTATATTTCCAAAAGTATTAAAATCACAATACTATAGAATACTTGCACACCTGCGTGTCCATGTTTATTTCAGCACAATTCACAATAGCTAAGCTATGGAAACATCTGAGGTGGCTGTCAATAGATGAACACATAAAGAAAATGTGATATATATTCACATAATGGAATATATTCAGACATAAAAAAGAACAAAATAATGTCATTTGCTGGAAAATTCATGGAACTGAAGACCATAATATTAAATAAAATAATCCAGCCTCAGAAAGAAAAATATGATTTCTTATATGAGGAATTTAGAAAAAAATTAATTTAAAAAGGTAATATGAAAATAGAAGAAAGACTATTATAAAAGTGGAATGGAAATTGGGTGGGAGAGGAAAAGGGAAGGGGTAATGGGGAAAATATGGCCAAACATTATTATATGTACTTATGAATCTGTAAAGACAAAAACATGTTCTGTATAATAATATACATTAATAAAAATAAACAATGCAATCTAAAAAGCATTCTATGGTTCTTGATAGCAATGAACACAACTATTATACAAAATTATTTTCTAAAGTAAAATTGGATTTTAAAACTATAAGAAAGTTAATGGCAAGGGAGCAGTGAGGGATGTTGTCAACCATCCGAAATTTAGTTCTCAGAAATTCAGTCATTTACACACTTGTTATATATACAGCCAGGAGGCTGCAAATCCACAAGGGTATCAGTTTGGCACAGCTGGAGACCTGAGAAGTAGCTGGTATCTAGTGGTCAAGGTAAGGAATTTGTTGTTTTCTTCCCTAGGTAGGTAAGTTGGAGTTACTGAAGCGATTACATCAGGAGAGACAGATAAGCTTTACATTTTACTAGTTATTCTGATGAGAATTTATTGAAGGTAAGACTAGAGGAGGAAACCCATTTTTTTAAAAAAGAGACCAATTTGGAATAGATTGTAATACTTGTCCCTGCAAGAAATATGGGAGCCTTATTTGTAGTTGTTGAAATATAGTAATGATATAGAAAATTCAAAGTAGGAAGCATGGTTGCTGAAACATTCTTGGAACGATATGGAAGATGAGGTACAGGGAAGTGTCTACGTTGTCTTAGATTTCTGATTAGAACATTTTTCATCAGTTTTCTGTATTTTTAAAAATCATACTAACAAATATATAATCTGAGATGTAATTTGTAACCATATACTGCAATCCAGCAGATTATTGTTAACTATATACAGTACCTATTGTTGTACATCACATGTGTTCAACTTTTTTTGTGTGGCGGTATTGGGGATCAAACCCAGTAGTGCTGTACCACTGAGCTACATCCCCAGCCTTTCTTTTTATATTTTACTTTCACATGGAATCTTGCTAAGATGCCCAGGCTGACCTGGAGCTCATGATTCTCCTGGCTCAGCATCCCAAGTAGCTAGAATTATAGGCTTGTGCTAGCACTCCTGGCTTAAAACTTTTTCATCTTGCATGACAAAAACTCTGTACCTGATGAAATCTTTATTTTTCCTTCCCTATACCCTGACAACCACCATGTGAACTGTCTAAGAAGATTGGTATCAATTGGTAGAACTATCAGTGAAGCCATCTGACCCTGGACTCTATTTTTTAGAGCTTTTAAAATTACAGAACCAATATTTTTATAATGCATCATTTCTTTGTTTTATTAATTTTGCCTCTTATTTTTTCTATTTTTATTTTCATTTATTTATGCTCTAATTTTTATTATTTCCTTTCTTCTGCTGAATTTGAGCCTGTGGACTTGGTTTGTTCTTTGTTGTTGCTGCTGCTGTTTTTTTTTTTTGGTTTTTTTTTGATCTATAAAGTTAGATTGTTGCTTTGAGATCTTTCATCTCTTTGGATGTATATGTTTACTATTATGAACTTCCTTCATAGTACTGCTTGCTGGATCCTGTAGTTTTTGGTATGTTGTGTCTTCATTTTTGTTTGCCTCAAAATATTTTCTATTTTCACTTTTTCTTACTTCTTTAATCCATTGGATGTTTAAGAGTGCCCTTAAATTATTACAAAATATTTGTGAATTTTCCAAATTTCATTTGCTATTAATTTCTAGTTGTATTCTATTGTGAGCAGAAAAGATACTTAGTATTATTTGTCTTCTTAAATTTGTTAACACCCATTATGAACTGTAATTGAACCCCCAGAATTTATCATATGTTTAATATCTCTTTGAGAATTATGTATTATCTGTTGTGTGGTAATCTGCGGTTGGGTCAGGTCCATTTGGTCCATCCTGTTGCTCAAGTTTCCTTATTGATTTTAAGTCTCAATGTTCTATGTATCATTGAAAATGTAACATTGAAATCTCCTACTATTGTGTTGCTCTCCATTTCTGTCCACAGTTATGTCAATGTTTGGCACATATATTAGGTTGTTCTAAAGTTGGGGGCACATGTGTTTATTGTTGTATATGGCTGGTGAATTGATTCTTTAATCATTGTATAATATCCTTCTTTGTCCCTGGTACAATTTTGATTTAAAAAAAAAATATATATATATATATATATATGATCACCTCTGTTGTCCTTTGGTTATCATTTGTATGGAATATCTACCTCTAAATTTTCACTTTTAGCCTACATGTGTGTACTTTAATAGGAGTCAGTCTCTTGTAGACAGCATATGGTGGTATCATTGTTTCTTAATCCATTCAATTACTCTAACTCTTTTAATTATAGAAGTTACTGAAGAATTGATTACATTTAAAATAGAGAAAGACTTACAATTGTCATTTTGTTGTTTTCTGTCTGTTGTGTAGCATGGATTTTTTTTTTGCCCTGGTATTCCTCTCTTGTTTTCTTTTGTGTTCCATTGATTTTCTTCCATAGAAAATTGCTTGGATTTTTTTTTCATTTTTTTCTGTTTTCTTCTTAGTGTCAGGCTTACATAAAATATCTTAAAGGTATAACAATAATTTAAAGATGATTATCTTAACTCAATCACATACAAAAACTTCATTCTTTTACTTCTCCTATTATGGACTGAATGTTTGTGCTCTCCAAATTAATATCTTAAAGCCCTGAGCATCAATGTGATGGTATTTGGAAGTAGAGTTTTTTTAAGGTAATTGAATTTCAATGAGGTTATGAGGATAAGGACCTCATGGTAGGATTATTGTCCTTATAATAAGAGTAAGAGACAAGAGGTTGCTCTTTTCCCCCCATGTGAAAAGCCAGCAATAATGTGATCATCTGAAAGCCAAGAAGAGCATTCTCACCACAACACAACCATCTTGGCACTCACATCTTCCAGTTGAATCCTCCAGAACTATGATAAATGAATTTGTGTTGTTTAAGTTATTCAGTTTATGATATTTTATTATGACTGCCTGAGCTGAATAAGGCTCACCCCACATACTTTGTACATTTGATTTAATAAGTTACATCTTTTTATACAAAGCATCTATTAAAATATTTTATACTTATAGTTTATTACATTTGTCTTTCCAACTTATACCATAATTAAAAGTTTTATGCACTACTATTACAGTACTCTGTATTTAGCCATACATTTATCTTTACCAGTGTGTCTTATAATTTCATATGCATTCATGGTGCTATTTAGCTTCCTTTCATTTTAACTTGCAGTATCCATTTAGCATTTCTTGCAAGTTTTATCTAGTAGTGACAAAGTCCATCTTCTGTTGTTTATCTTAGAAAGTCTACTTCTACATTTTGAAGGAAAGTGCAACTGGATATTTTTTGGAAGTTTTTTTTCTTTCTTTCAGTACTTGGAATACATCACCACATTCTCTTATAGCCTAAAAAAATTTTTTCTGCTGTGAAATATGGTGATAGCTTAATGCAGATTCCCTTTTATGTGCTGAGCACTTTTGACTTGATGTGTTCTACATTCTGTGTGTAACATTTGACAGTTTGACTATAATGTGTATCTGGGCAGATTTTTTCGTAATTACTCCCTATTTGGGAGTAGCTACACTTCTTGAATCTGGATATTTATCCTCTTGAGATGTGAAGAGTTGGAGCATCATTTCTTTAGTCCTTTTCTGTGTTTATTCTCCTTTTGGAAATTCCACAATCTATATTTTGAACTATTTCATGTTATCTAATAATTTCTTTAGGTTTCTATAACTCATTTTCATTTCTCCTTTTTTGTTCATCTTACTAAGTGATTTCAAATGTACTGCCTTGAGATTCTTTGATTCTTTCTTCTGATTGATCATGTCTGTTGCTTAGCACCTGACATTTTCATTTTAGATATTGTGTTCTTCATCTCCACAATTTGTGTTTAAATAGAAATAGAATGTATAACTCTGTTGATATTCTCATTTTATTCATGTAAACTTATACTAATTCTTGTTTCACTCAAACCATAGTCATTTTAAGCATGCTCAATAACTTTATAATGATTTTTTAAAATTCTTTTTCAGAAAATTAATATATGTACATTCCTATAAGATCAGCTTATAGAATTTGATTTTGTTCATTTAAATGGGCCATATTTACGTATTTCTTCATGAGCATTGTATCTTTGTGTTGGAATGTACACATTTGATAGCACTGGCAACCTTTCTTTATGTTTACAGACTGGATTCACACAGGGAAAGACTTTCATTTACCAGCCAAGCTAGAATTTTGGGGGAATTCTCAAATCTTTTAGCTTCCACTGGACACATCTCCTCAAGGCTTACATTTGTATTATTTCAGATAGTGAAGTTTGCACCTTTTTTCCAGGAGATTATTGTCTATTTCTCCCTCTTGTGACTGTCTCCAATAGTGTAGGTGCTCTGGTACTACTTCTAGCCACTAATGCTACTGTGTTCACTGTGGCTCCCAGATGTCCAAAATATGTTGGTTCTATTATTGTCCCAAGTGAGGTAAGACATAAATCAGTCTCTTTGGCAGCCCCACAAAAAATCAGAATGATGTCTATATATTTTCTCTTTCTTTTCCAAAGGGAAATCCACTAGTTTCACTTGTCTTCCCAATTGTGAGTTGTCTCAGTTTGAGGGTACTTGCTGAGGTCATTGAAATGCAACCAATTTTTGTACCTGTTTCAACCTGTCTTTTTTGTATTTGACCTTGCCCTGGTTACTATGATCACTTATCTGTTTTCTGGAGCTTTTATGATGGCATGTATTATTGTTAATTTCTAGTGTTGTAGGGGAATATTATGTAGTTCTTCATATTCTGTGACCATGTCAGTGCTACAGCCTGTTCTGTATTGTTTGTTTGTTGGTTGGTATGGGGGATCGAAATCGGGATCTTGCGCTTGTGAGGCAGGCAGTGGAACCACTGAGCTAAATCCTCGGCCCTCTGTATTGTTTGTTTATCTCTTTCTTCTCAGCAATGTTCTAGTCTCCTTGGTTCCTTCTTTATCTCTAAGTCTTCTTTGTTACTCATCAGATCCCTATACATAATGGGTGGTCAGTAAATATGTTATTAACTGGATGAAGTCTATCAAAAATCCTTCTAAAGAATGAGATAATCCATTCTTGAAGGTTTTTTAAATTAAGAGTAGGATTGGCCTTTTACCAAATAAACCAAAGCAGTGCCTTTATCTTCCCTGGGTAGGGGGTACATATTAGCCAATACCATATTCTCATGACTAACCTTTTATCAAATAAACCAGAGTAGGTGCCTTTATCTTCCTTAGGCATGGGATAAATATACGCCAACCCTATATTCTCGTTTTAATTTTTTGAAGATTTTAAAATAAAATTTATGGTTGTAAACCTATATTGATTCTCTTTCCCACTAAAACCAGTTATTGCAATTTTATGAAAAGATATCACAAAAAAGACTGGGAAGAATCAAGATAATTATGCTGAGAACTAAAGGATATAAGAGGAAAGTCTGAAGAAAGACAAAGTGTTCATCACACACTGAATATCTATTGTACCGTGCAAAGTGCTAACAACTTCTTCAATGGTGTAAAAGAGTATATAAAGATCACGTTGGGGCCAGGGATTTAGCTCAGTTGTTTCGCCACCTGTTGTGCAAGTGCAAGGACCTGAGTTCGATCCCCAGTACCAAAAAAAAAATCATGAAATGTAACAGGACACAGAGAAAGTAACAGAATTAGGTAATTACAAGAATACTGAGATATGAGTTTCAACAGAGTAGTGGGAGTTAAGTTTCACTGAGGTAAGAAATGAATGAGACCATAAAACAGATGCTCTAAGTATTTTTTCAAGCAATTGGGTGGAAATAGGAAAAAGAAAGACAGAAGAATGTACCTTGAACATGATGAAGAACAACAAGGAAAGTGAAATATCAATACCTATACATTATCTATATCTATATCTTCATTTAGGAAGAACAATAATTTAGTGTAATTACTATGGGACCTAGTTTGAAAGTACACTTGCAAGAAGGGATAATTTATAGATATGAAAACATGTGAGAAGGGTAGAAACAAGAGCAGAGGTAGACAGTTTTAAGTTTAGAAAGATGTAAGGGTATGCCCCTCCTTCCTAGATAGAGGGAAAGGGGGAAAGGATAAAATAGAGTGACGTTTTGACATAAAGGGAAAGAAAAACAAGCCACCGTACATTGAATTATCTTGGTCTGCTTCCTCAATGTCTGGATGTGACACTAGTTTACATGATTCTAGAATGAGATAAATTCCACTAAATTTCTTTCTGCTGATAATCAAAACCTAGGATGCAATTGGCACACTGACAAGAATAAATACAATAAAATAATCCCAATGAAAATGACAGCTGGAGTATAACTAACAGAATTATTTACTGGAATATATAGACATAATGGAAGTTGGTAGAATGTTGAAAAGACCAGAACCTAATGGGACAACATCACCATGGAGTTGTAATTGATAAACAGAAGTTAATACTGACTCAGCTATTTCTATGTAGTACATTAAGGCAGGGTATCTATCTCATCTGCAAGTGTTAACATGTTTTCATTCACACTTTTTTTGTTGTTGTTTACATATCTTTTTCATTTTTAAATTTTTATTACTACATTTGCAATACATAATATTTGCATTCCTTCTGGGGAGTGAGTCCACTTTAAGATTTATTTGCACATCAGAAGAAATTAATGCCTAAAATTCCAGGAATAGTGGGAAACAAAAAGTAAACTGATGCATAAAGTAGCAATCTAGAAGTTTTAAGAGATACTTGCTTGACATACAAAATGCTCACTCATGAGAACAGCTATCATTAGGTTAATAAGCTAACTACTTGGCTGAGAAAATGGAAACACACCCAGAAGTGAGTAGACAGATCATTTCAGTAATATGCTTGTACATATACAATAGCAGAGTCATAAAAATTCTGATCTAAATAATAATAGTCAGGCTAATATTCACTTATTCAATATTGATCTAATTGATTCCTCATGAGTAGGATCTGTTGAACTGACTGTGGATACAATAAAATACCTTAATCGTTGTACATGTCAATGCTTAATAATATTGTGCACTCATCCTACTTTGGAGAACCAGTCAACAAATTAATTAAATGGTGTTTGAAAAAATGTTTTGAGTACTTTGGAGAAATATATTTAATAAACAAGAGGCAATATTATTAAATTCTTAATTTCCCTGATAAAGAATTAGCATGAGTCTCATTCTAAAACACTTTTATTTTCCTACAGTTGAGTTAAGATGTTTTCAAATTGGACTTTGAAAAAAATTTCTTCTGCTCTGGTGTAGGCCCCCATTTCATAACATATTCACAAACTTTTTGTTCATTTGCTGACTCTTTAACCATAGTTTTCATCTCAACAAGTTAGAATCTTATCAAACAATTTGGCTACAAATGGGAAGTTATCATAGCAATGGATGTATGCTCAAAACATCTGCAACTAAAGAAACTAAATTAAATGATCTGATATAGGGCCTCAGTGGGCCAGAGCTCTTCCTGTGCTTGGAAGAGAAGTGTTATACCTTATGCAAATTTTAAATGTACCTATGATTTATTCCTGGATTGATATTATATTTGTAAGACAGAAATAAATAAAAAGTAAACAAAAACCCCAAAACAAACAAAAAACCTCACTCAGTTGCAAAAACACATAATTAAAGTGTTCCCATAATCTCTTTTATATAGTAGTCTGGGTTCAATTACAGGTCTCTGAGATGCCTCCTTCTGCATTCCTGCAGACACACACACACACACATACACACACACACACACACACACACACACACATGAATTGTTCAATTGCCTGCTTTTTAGCAGGAGGCTTGTAGATCTGGATGACTGTCTGGGCTCACCTCCTGGATACAAATAATACTCTGGGCATGGCTAACTGTAGGTTTTGACTCTGTCCCGAGATCCAATCACCTCAGTTAATTTGGGAAGAAGAGGGTGCGGTGTAATTTCCCAGCATCCAGTTCTCCACTAGTTTCTGCTGGGAGCTTCTCAATCCATATGTCTTTCTCTTCATTGCATATCCCATAGTCACCTTTGAATTTTTGCTCCACAAGCCACTGCATAGTACTTTGTAGGGTACCATCTCATTCTGATGCCACTCTCTGTCTTTCCACCCTTGATCCTTGATCAGTCACCCTCCACAAAAAGTCACTCTCTAAGCAATGAATCTGGTGGGGGTCCCTGGACTTCCTGCTTTCAGTATCCCTCGAAAGGGGTGGGAAGCTCTTCAGTAAGCATCTGTCATTGGGCAAGAACAGCACACACGATGTCCTATAAGCACAGCACTTCTAGTGTTTGGGGAAGGGATAGGCAATAGCTTATTTCTGAGTTGATCTGGCCTTTCCTTTCCCCATGGCCCCACAGCTTGCAGACCCTGCTCAAATGCACAGCTCCAAAGCCAATTTTGTCACAACTCAGCACTGCATCTCTAATCAGACTGGTGTGCTTGTTTTCAAATACCCAAGGGGCTGCTGTTGGCATATCATAGACCACTTTCTGGTTTTCTGCATCTTAGATCCCCTGGTTGGCAGATATCTCATTTGCTGTTCTCCTCTTCCAGAGGGGGAGAGTAGTAAATTTGGGAGGCTATTCAATCAGCCAGGCCACCACTGAAATGCTGGTGCCCTCCCTCTGGTAACTTGATCTTCTCCCAAGATGCCAATAAGCTGGACTTGGGGTGTAAGGGTTGTCATGGTGCAGATGCAATATGGCTTCGCTTTCTAAACTCCTCAATACCCATATAAAGGAATATTTTTGGAAGTAATAAGGAGTGAAAATTTTATACATGTACAACATAATTGAAACTTGAGACTGACATGGTGAGAACAATATTAAGTATAAAAGTTAATCATAAAAAACTAAATTCTGTATTATGTCTTTTATATTAATTATCCAGAATAGGTAAATATATAGTGACAGAAAGTTAATTAATGGTTGCCTACAGCTTAGGGTGGGGAACTGATAAGTCTCTTATTAGGGCATTGAAAATTTTCTCATGATATTTACACCACAATGTGAATGTATTAAAATTATTGAAATCTATGTTTTAATGGGTCAATTTTATGAAAATGATATCACAAAGCTGTTAAAAGTAGGGTAAATATTTTTCTCTCATAGAATCTTTGAGAAAATTAAAGAATATCATTCATAAAAAGAACTTAATATGGTATTTAGTATGATAAAGAATTGATAAATGATAGTTCCATGCTATTATTGCTGTTGCTGCTATTACTACACATAAAACTACTATTAATTATTAGTAGTATTAGTGAAACCATTATTACACAAGTATTGTTATAATGAAGATAACTATCCTTAGTGGTAGAGTTATTGAATTACAAAATTAAGTAGAATAATAATTACCATTATTAATGTTAGCAATAGAGCTATTTTTAAATGATGGCTATTGTCATTAGTATATTATTTAACTGTTCCTATTTGATTTTTTGTAGCTCAGAGCTTGGTGTCTAGATTATGTTACCTTTAATACAAATAAGTTAGACTTGGAGTCAGATAGATGGAGTTGAATGTTCATAGCTGTCATTTACTAAAATATGTACCCTCTTGTAATCTTTTTCATATGTCTGAGTCTATTTCCTATCTGAAAAATGGTTCAACAATACCTACTACCACTTTTGATTCTTATAAGGAATAAATAAGAAAATGTATGTGCAAATATCTATTAAAGTGCCTTATAACAGTACATTCTCAAATAATTTTGGTTCCTTATGTTTAAAATTATGTTCATGGCATTAAAATATAATGAAAAATCACTAAGTTTTATTAATGGCTCAAAGCCTAAGAAATTCCTTTAAACATCAGTAAACACATGTTAAGACTGGTTAAAAAATCATACTATTCACGACACAAGTTCATATGTTACATCATAATCAAATATATATTTAGTAAACTCTTCAGTTTTTTATTTTCATTCTTAAAAATTCTCAAAACAAGTACACCTTAGTTATAGAAACTAAGACAAAATAAGGCCAGTAGTTTTAGTCCATTATTAATGTCACAGTCATTTCTTAGAGAAAATTCTTGGCCTAGATTTTCCAAAATTGTAAATAATGCATATTTTGTACAATCTAGGCAACAGAATAGTTTTCAGTTTGGGGGTAGCCCATGGTAAGCTCATGTATAAATAGGTCTTTGGAATAAATTGACTAACCATAGACTATTTACAAGGGAGAAGGCATACTGCCATAAATTGACTCCCATTAACTTTGCAAAAACTGAGAGAGCTCATGATATGCTCCTTTTCCCTCTCTATACTCGCTAAAATCTTTGTTTATTCAAGATTATGTGAAGGTTTTCAAGGAGTTATTTAGAACTAAGAGGCTAGGGAGAATATATAAAAAATGTAAAAGAAATCACTTCTTATCACAATAACACACAAAATGCATATACTGAGTATGACAAGCTAATTAAATGATCATGTGTTATTATTTGTGTCAACAATAATTCTGGCTTGGCATTTTCCCTCAGTTGGTTGGTTGATAACTTGATTTGGATCATTTATTCCATGTCAACTTTAGAAGGAGTTGATTGATTTTGGTAAATTGAAATGACTCAAGTGTATTACAAGTTTCCATTTTTAGTATTTGCCATGTTGAAGCAAATGGTGAAGAACTTATGATTTCAAATGGTTCTATAGTAGGCAAATTTTAATTAATTTCAAGTAATTCCATTTTTTCAATTGAGGTTAGAGAGGGATATTATTGTTTTGAGTGAAAGTCTGAGAGTAAAGTACCTTTATTATATGAAGTCCTGTTGTGAAAAAAGTCAGCCTCACTTTTCCTATCTCTGTTTTGTAAGTTATCATATTGCAGTTATTCTGCTTGCACATCTGTCTTCCCTAGTAGACTGAGAACCCCTTAACACCAAGAATCTCATTTTATTTACCTCTGTATCTCCAGGATCAAACATAGTGTTTGTCACCAAGTAAGAACTCAATAAATGTTCTTAGATGAATTTTTAAATAACATAGATTTTGTTGAATGGGTAATTATCTGACTTGAAATGAAGCTAGGTCATTTTTTTTCTTTTAGTCCTAAGTTTTGGATTAAATGTTATATTCAGCTTTATTCTCTTATATGCTGGCAAAGTTGATTTCTGATGAAGATTAACACTCTTTACACAGAAACCATTTGAGGCAGTGTGTATAACACAGTCGTGAAATATGAATCAGAATAGCCTGTAATAATAAGATAAATTCTACATGAGAATAGGAAAGAAAGCAAAAAGAATCTTTCATTCCAGATCAGATTAATTTATAGATGAACTATTGGCTTTTGAAACATCTGAAGTAGTCCAAGTAGCCTAGGTTGTTCTACTGGTCTGGGATTTTCTGATGAGCCTGGGCTTCAAGACCTTCTTTTTGATGCTTTGTCACAATAGAAAAAGTAAAGTGTTTGTATTTTTTTTGCATAACATTGTCTGGCTTATTTTAAGTCTTAGCAAGCTTCCAAGAAGAAAATTATGATCAACAGTGAGAAGAACCAGGCATATTTTCAAGTGTATCCTTAATTAAAATTAACTGATCTCAACTCTTGCAACCAAACGTGTTTATGACTTTTTCAAAGTTTTTGGAAGTATGATAAAGTTAGTAAAGCATGCATTTGGGTCATATAAAAATGAGTCTAGCTAGCATGAGTACATTTCTAATAGGGCACATGTCCCTGTGAGATATACGAATATGATTTTTTTTGAGACAGGATCTCACTATATAGTTCTGGCTGGCCTTGAACTCACTATGTAGCCTAAGCTGGCCTTAAACTCCCAGTGATACTCCTACCTCAGCCTCCCAAATGGTCGGATTACAGGCATGAACCACTATGTCCAGCATTATGCTGTTTTACTGCTTTGGTATTATGGAACAATATAATTTAATAGGTTGTAATACAATGTTGTTTTTCTTAGAAAAATATTTGAATATATTTCTTTTCAACTGCTGAAAAAATAATTCTAGAATAGTAAAGACATATCTCAAAGTTAAAGCTAAAATTGCCTTCAGAGAGAGAAAGTAGAGAGAAGATAACAGGACAAAATTGAATCTGTGTGTGTGTGTGTGTGCGTGTGTGTGTGTGTGTGTGTGTGTGTGTGTGCTGTACATAGCTTTGCTCTTTATATTCCATACATTACCAAAGGCAGCTTTAGATGCATAGGCTTGCTGTGTGAGAATAGTTTCAGGCTATTTTGTTAAAAAGGTGTTTATCATCCCAAAATATATGGTTAATTGGTTAAGATTAATCTTTCAGCATTAAAATGTGAACAAAATTTATCAATAATCTAACAGACATCACTATGTCAGCAGAAATATATGTAAATATCTAGAACCTTGTGTTAACTAATGGATTACACTATCAAAGAAAGTCGAGATGTTTATTTTCCTCTGGAGACACAACAAAATACCCGTACCAATGCCATCTCCATGTACTAGAGGTACTTATTTATATTGAAAATTTTCTGAATTCACCTTAAAAGTATCCAGAACTGAGAAGAGTGTAACCTTCAAACACATAAATGATTACTCGAGATTATGTTCTCTAAAACTACCTTGAAGCTAGTACTTAAGTATTTTCCACAACATTCATTGTTTTCCATAAATTGGCTGCAGGAGATTTTTGTCCATGGGAAAAATGGAATTGAGAATGCTCTAGAGAAACTAATTTATGATAGTTCTGGTTATCTACTACTACCTAACAGCAACATATAACTTAGTGGCCACTGATAACCACTTTATTATACTCAGGACTTTTTGGTTAAAGCAATGAGAAGAGTTTGATTCAGTAATTTGTCTCTGATCAACATGCCATAAACTATGACAGCTGGGCCTGCAGGAGTCATTTTCAAAATGGCTTCTTTGTTAATTGTCTGGTGTTTTGCTGTTCACTGGTATTCCTTGCTCCACATAGTCTCATCCTCTGAGGCCTATGAGGCCTCTCTTGTTCGCATAAGCAAGAGGCAGCAAGATGAATTCAAGGCAGACAAAGAGGCTGGGATACAAATTGAAAGTTTTTCTCAACCTAAACTCTAGAATCTCAAAACATCACTTATTTCATATTTGGTTGGTCAAATATATCTATAAGGCCAAAATAGATTAAGGGGGAGGGGAATGAAAAACCATTTTTAAGTGATAGAAATAGCAAAAAGATATATAACCAAATTTAACCTGCCACAATGTTGTCTCAAATTTTAAGTCGCTGGATTTGGAAAACCCAAACTTAATAATGTGCTTAGCCATTCAGATTGGATTGTTGCACTTTTAGTAGTTCTAATTTTACTTCCAGTTTAAACATGTCTAGAGCTGATGTGCTTGACAAAATTTAGAAAATGAAGTAAAATAATTTCTAGCTTTCCTTACCTACTGAATTGGGAAAGTTCTCCAGACATATATAGGGATGTCCAATAGCCCCAGTTAGCCTTATCTATCTCCTTGTTTTAATAAGTAGTGTTTTATAAACTCTCTGTAGATCTTCCAGCAATGCTGAAGACCTTTGACATTTATAGTGTTTCTAAATTCACCTTACTATTGAGGTATATGTAAAAGGAACTTACAAAATGATTTCCCATTGTGAAAAAATGGTGTTAAAAAATCTGTGGAAAAGGTAAATCATGTAAAATTAGCTAGTCATGTGTTTATTAAAGTAATACAATCTGTTTTGACTGACTTTGCTTTTCTTACTCTGAATCATATAGTAGTTTTACTGTCTCAGAGACATAGCCTTTCTTGGATGAAAAATAGTCTTCATATTTCTTTCAATAAACTGGCTTCTAAATTGTGTTACAAACTAAAAATAGCAAATATTAGCCTTACATTAAATGTAACTTGGAAGAAAATTATTTTAGTAATTTTATAGGATAGTAATATTAATATATATACATATATTAACATTGTTATAATTATTATTATATTATTATATATTAATATTATATATGTTTCCATAAAGCACACAATATAGATAACTGGAACAGCACATACAAGTGTTGCAGCAAGTGAATTTGAATGAATGAATTTCACACAATGGCCTCTCTCCTTGCTTTACAGCAATACATTTCAGACTTTTGTAAAGTGTGCCTAGTGGCACAGGAATATGAAAAAATAACACTCACCCCCAGACACAGGCCACAAATATAAAATTTACTCGTTTCATTCAAATAAATTCATAGGAATTTTGTTTTCTCTACTTAATATATAAATTTTCAAATAAAAACAATTTATCCAACTAGTTATCTGCATGTACACTAATGATAAAAGAGCACTAAATGGTTTCACATAACTGCGGGCAAACCAGAGTATTCTTGAATGTTTACATTCCAGTTTGAGATAAAGAGATAGTAAGTAAAATTATTGTGCAGTAAGGGTGTCAGCACATCTATATTTGGCTCTAACATAAAATAATGACTTGAAGGAGACACAGAGGATGTGTGAGAGTCATAGTTTAATCATAGTCACAGTTAATACCTTAACATGATTTACAAAATAGTTATTACCCGAACAGTCCACGCTTGAAAACATGTTTATTATTTTCTCTTTTCTTTGTTTTAACATACTGAACATTGGTATTCATATTGATATGCTAAATTTAAAGACCACATTGTGCTGTATTTAATTTCAAAGCAATGAACAAGTCTAAGAATGTAATTTTCTCTACCATTTTCAAGGTAGAAATAAACCAGTACCATACTATTTTTATCACTATAGCTTGGTAACATAACTTGAGTTTGTGGATTGTGATGCTTTTTGCCTTGCTCTTGTTGCTCAGTAATGTTTTCCTAGTCTGGGTCTCTTCTGGTTCCATACGAATTTTAGGATTGTTTTCTCTAATTCTGTGACCAATGCTGCTGGTATTTTAATTGGGATTGTGTTAAATTTGTATTCAGTATTGGAATTATGACTATTTTGACAATATTGATTCTGTTTCTCCAGAGGTGGAATGGCATATTTTTCCATTCTCTGATGTCTTCTTTGATCTCATTTTTCAGAGTACTGTAGTTTTCATTATAAAGTTTTTTTCAGTTCCAGGGTTAGGTTAATTTCTAAGTACATATTTAATTTTTCTTGATACTATTGTCTTTGTAATTTCTTTCTCAGCGAGTTCATTATTTGTGACCAGGAATGCTACTGATCGTTGTCTGTTGATTTTGGATCCTGCTACACTACTGAATTTGGTTACTAATTCTAGGAGGTTTTTGGTAGAATTTTGGGGTTTTCTATGTAGAAGATCATATCATCTGCAAAAAAACGATAACTTGACTTATTCTTTACCTATATATACCCCTTTTATTTTTTGTCTTGCCTAATTGCTCAAGCTAATGCTTTGAGTACTATATTGCACAGAAATGTGGATCGTGGAACAGAACAGAAAAAGTAGAAGCAATCACAGATACATTTAGCTATCTGATTTTGAAAAGGGGGCCCAAAAGGTACACTGGCAGAAAGATAACATCTTTAACAAATGGTACTGAAGAAACTCACTATCCACAGGAAGAAGACTGAATTTAAACCCATATCTCTTAGCATGTACTAAACTAAAATAAAAATGGATCCAAGACCTAAACATTAAAACAGAAACACTTGGTCTATTGAAAAATAAAACAAATAAAACTCTTTTTGGGGGAGGGTACCAGGGATTGAACTCAGGACCTTGTGCTTTCGAGGCAGGCAACGGCACCACTGAGCTAAATCCCTGGCCCAAGTATTTTTTTTTTTTTCTTTTTGGTACTGAGGATCAAACTCAGGTCCTTGCGCTTGCAAGGCAGGTGACAGAATCACTGAGCTAAATCCCCGGCTCCCAGGTAAAACTCTTGAAGACATAGGCATTGGCAATGCCTTTCCAAACACAACTCTGATTGCATAAAATATAATATCAAGAATTAACAAATTAGACCATATCAAATTTAAAAGCTTCTGCACACCAAAGGAAACAACCAAAAAGTGAAAAGACAACCTACAGAATAGGAAAAAATTTGTCAGCTATTCCTCAGAGAACTAATATCTAGAATATATAAAGAACTTAAAAAGTGTGAATCCCCCCAAATAGAAGACCCAATAAGAAATAGGCCACTAAAATGAAGAGACACTTCTCAGAAGAAGTACAAATGGCCAATAAATACATAAAATTCTTTTTCAACATCTCTAATCATTAGAGGAATACAAATTAAAACAATGCTGAGTTTCTATATTACTCCAGAGAGAATGGTGATAATCAAGAAATAAAATAATAACAAATGTTTGAGAGGATAGAGGGGGAAAGGCACCCTTCTACACTGTTGGTGGGAATGTAAACTAGTACAACTATGATGGAAATCAAAATGGAAATTCCTCAAAAGCTAAAAAGAGATCTTCCTTGGACCCAGCAGTTCCCCTTCTAGGTATCTTCCTGAAAGAGTTAAAGATATCAAATTACACTCATACCTGCATACCCATGTTTATTGCACCACAACTCACAACAGCTAAATCTTAGAAGCAGCATATATGTCCATCAACAGAAGAATGGATAAATAAGATGTGATATTTATACACAAAAGAGTACTCCTCTGCCAAAAAGAAAGATAAACGAGCCATTTGTAGGAAAATGGATGCACCTTGAGACCATAATGTTAAGTGCAATAAATCAGACACACAAGATTAAATACTTCATGCTTTCTGTCATATAAGAAACCCCCAAAATAAACAAAGAACAAAATAAAAGTTAGATTATAGGAAATAAGGAGATAAATCTTTTGCAAAAGGGAAGGGAACCACAATATGGAGAGGTAGGGAAAGAGTTGAAAAATAATTAAGATGTGGGCACAAGGACCTGAGTTTGATCCCCGGTACCAAAAAAAATAATAATAATTAAGATGTGTTAGTACATGTATCAACTCCCCTCAGTGAATGCAAACATTGTGTACTACAACCATGCAATAAAAATAAAAATTTAATTATAAAACCTAAATAAACCTCTAACAATTCAAGTTTTATTGGAAAGATCGAAAGTTAAGTCAAAAACTTTCTAAGAGACTTAAATATTGGGGTTACTTCGTCTTCCCTGGTAATAATTGGTGGGTAACACTAGGATCACAAATTTAATCAACTTTTGCAAAAAGGAAAAGGATTAGGAGATGAAGGGAGTGGGACAGAGAGATAGGGAAGGGAATAACAAATAAATTAAGATGTGTTATGTACATGTACTAACTTCCCATGAAAAATGTAATTATTATGTATTACAATAATGTAGTAATAAAAATCATATGATCAATATAAGCCTAATGTATTTCCAGCATATTTCCTCAGTTTTCTTGTGGTCCTTTGGTTTAAAGTGAAAAAATTCAGAGTACTGTGGTGAAACTCAGGATAGATGAAAGCTCACAAATGTTAAAGGACATGTCTTAGATTAAAGGCCATAGATTCTAAGAGAGCTTATCAAGACTCTGAGTTTCAAGCTTACAGTACTTTAAAACACAAGGATTAGTGGCAGGGACTCAAAAAAGCTGCTTAAAACCTTTTGTCTATATCTGAGTCTATAAGAAGACAGTAGCAGCATTCACAAATCAACTTGTTTCTTTTCTTGACATCATATGATTCATAAATAGGATTCCAACCTAAAAACAAGTTTTAAATAACACTGGATTGTGTTGCTAGAAATAATAGTTATCAAATCATTTTAAAGGCTTCATTGAAGGTCTGCCTTATTTTACCAAGTGCTTGTTCTCTATGAGTTAATTCCATCCAAATAAAAATTTTTGCCTGACATATGAAAAAATCTCTAAACCAATCACCAATGGAAGATGGCTGTGAATCTATCAATCACGTAGTTAACAACCTCTGTCATACAGCATACTTAATACCCAGTGTAACAAATTAGTATTACCATTCCTTAATGTAATACAAACTCATTTCCTTAAACTGCTATTGCACTGAAATACAGGGTTATAAATGAGCAGAACACAAATTCATTTGCATGTAATAACAGTTGCAATAAACCTTTACTGGTTCATGCAATTTTCCCCATCTGTTAACAGACAGCAAGTTTTGAATCTATTATTCCCAGAAGGGGACTTACCCAGCTGGACATCTATAACACTTGGCTGATTCTCCATTGGGAACAATGGTTTGGGAGGCTTGTCTGTGAGTAAAGCTAGAAGAGAAAATGAAAGAAAGTAATGGAAAAATTGAGATAAATGGCAGGATAAGAAAGAGTCTATCATGCATGATATTTAATGTTTGTAGATTTGACGGTGCGTAAACATTTATTAGACAGTGTTTCTATTTGAGTTGTTTCTCTTGCCATGCAACATCTATTTCCTAGCACATTTAGAGCGCCATTGATTTACTGTGAATAGGTCATTTCAACAGCTAGATTTTCTAACAAGATCAAACTAATGGACTATTCTGGGTGCTTTTTACAAGCTTATATGTTTTAACAAATATAGATTTAAGAATATAATCAGAGAAACGTTAAATCCTCATACATATTTGCTTTGTGGAACTAAATATTTTCAATAAAATATAATCCTGGTGTATATTTCTAGTGGCATGAACCTTCTAAGGCTCTAAATCAGCTCCCATTCTTTACCCCAACCTCCAAAATAAGAATGTACTGGTATCTTTATTAGTAACTGATCAAAAATACTAATTAATCATATTTTTGCACCAAGTCCTATGCTAAATGATAAGGGAGAAGAAAGTAAGGTTGTTTTGTTGCCTTCAATTTGTATGCAAGTCTATAAACATGGGACCTGTAGAACAGAGAAAGGAGAGATCGGTATCGCTTGGCAGAATAGTATTGGGGAAAGTTTCATAAAGTAAATGGATCTCCATATTAACCTTAAAGGATAGAGAAGATTTTAAGACAGGGAGTAAAGTTAAAGAAATTCGGGGAAGTTTAACAACATAAACTGAGGCACAAAGGTAGAACTTAGCTAACATGTGCTTGAAGGAGAAGAGTCTGGTGAGAAGGGGTTAGGTAGAGAGGCAATTGCTCATGATGTGACCATCATGAATTGGACATGAAAGTAGATACAGAGGATAAGACTCAATTCTGAAGGATCCTATAAGTTTTCAAAGTAATTTGGACATGATGTAGTAGGCTAGAGCATCACTGAAGATTATTAGAACAAAACATTGACTCAAAAGAAGATCTAATAACTGCAGAGAGGAAGTACTCTAAAGAAATGCTAGATATATGAGAAAGACTAGAGAAGAACAAAAGTAGCTAAAAGAGTGTAGCAGCAATTCTGTCAGGGTGGGGGTGGGAATCAAGGAGTTAGACCAGTGTGGAGTCTGGAAAATTTTTTTAAAAGGGGTACTGTAACAAATCTGACTGGTACCAGAAGGAAGAAATGAAAGGACTTGACATATTGATAATTTTATATGTATTGTCATACAAACAACCCTTATATCAAACTATTACTTATGTTTGAATTCCTCTAATTGTTCTTCTGTTTCCATCTTGTTTCAACTATACAACTTGAATTTTGCCTATTAAAAAGAAATGTTTTTGCACTTCTTTATAATTTAATTCACAGAGACTTAGCCTAGAATTTGTCCATAAAAGATAAATCACTAAACCACCATTAACTGACTGGTTTAGGAATTCCCTGGTGACATGGGAGAAGTGCATCTCCTAGTGGCCAGGATATTTAGAAGAGAAAGAGAAAAACAACGGTGATGACAGGATGGGGGTAAAGTTAGATAAACAGACAAATTTGGCGAGATTCCCAAAATTAGTTGTTGATAACAAATAAATATACCAGAAATATATTTGTAAAGGATATTTATATAAACATTGGCTTCCTTTTCCTGAAATCTGAGTTGCCTGAAGTAGGAAAATTTTAGTGAATTGCTTTCACTTTTCCAACAAATCTTTAGTGATGGCCTATTCAAACAACTGGTACTGTCTTCACAGAATCGAATAAGATTTTTAAAACTAAGCTGATTTTGGAAAATTTAGACAGACCTACAACTATCAAACTTAGTCTTTATCTTATAAATACTACAGTTACTCTTAACAAAATTTTAATATTTGAATATAAAATCCATATCATATATTCAATTATGTTACTGTTGGTTACTCTTGCATGTAATACCAAATATTTGAAAAAACATATATCCAACAATAAGAGATTTGTTAAAACTGGTAATTTCATATAATGATATAATGCCATGTTTAAAAAGAACTAATTACATCTGTACATTTGATATGAAAAATGTCTCAAAGATATACTGCTTCATTAAAAAATAAGTTTCTAAATAGTATACATAGCATGCTACACTTATTGTAAAAACATATGCATATATAAGTTTGTGTAAGGATGGGATATTTTCAATAGGTACATGTGCAAGTGGTAACAGTGGTTTCATCTCGGGAGAGGAACTGGGTGGTTAAGCATTGATGGGCGAGTGAGACAAATACATTAAGGGAAGGCAGTATATAGATTTTATTTTCACTATATATAATTTTAAAATATTCATATTCTACATATTCAAAACATGACTAAAATTTAAATTGAAACATTCAAGCCATTTTATATTTAATTTATAATCAAGTCTTTTTTGTGTATTTCTAGAATTATTGTCAGTTTGCCTTGAACATCCAATTATAGATACTTAGCTTCCTGAAAATTGTTCTTACTCTTATTTTCAAATTGCCAAATGTATTAACTGAAATGTGATGGATGGAAAGAAACTGCAAGCAATATATTTCACATATAAATATGACCGTCTTGTTCTACTTTCAGCAGGATATGAATTTGGGGTCATTGCTGATCCCCCTTCTTACCTCCCACCATGGACTATGGATATATTTTCCTTGATTCAATTCTTACTAAATGTCAATTATTGAAGTGACATTTCTTAATAGTAAAGTTATAAGTGCCTTAAATTTGTAGGTGGTTCATAAATTTCAAAGTGTTTAGAGTACATTAGTTCATGTGAACTACAGAGTGATGTTGAAATATAAAGAAGGCAGTTATCACTCTGGCCAATTTAGAGATGAAGTTAAATGAAGCATACATTGTCTCATTTAGTGCCCCTTGTAACCAAAATTCCCCCATGTGTAGAATGGAGAGAAAGATATATAAATTGAAGGCAGGAGACAAGTAGAAGAGCTGAGTTTTAAGTTAATGGTTTTAGTCTCTTTGAGCCCACACTAATTCACTAAGTCAATGTTCCTAGGGAAATGTTAGTGGCTTCACAGTAAATAGCCAGTTTAATCATGATTTCTGCTGGACACCTCACACACATTCACTTTTAACCCTTAAACCCAGGAATGGAAAAAGTTGAACCTGCATTTACCCCAACATATCCCAAAAGGATGTATTAGTATGGAGCCATGAAATTACAATTTTGTGTTTAAGCCTAGAAATTGCCAAGAAATGCAGAACATTTGTGATAATAAACCCACAATTGCAATAGTTCCTATGGATCCTGACCACCAGTGCAGATACAAATCTATCAGTAATTAGCATGATTACTAGTAAGTAGCATTTTCAGAGTAGCTAGAACACATGCTGCAAAGAACAGTCAAGCTCTTTTCCTTTTTTTTTTTTTTTCCTGAATCTTTTCGGAAACTCACAGTAATTATTTGGAAAGGAAGCACCTTGACAACAGAATGGAGACTTATAATTACATTAGAAAACTTACCCTGGGCCTTGAAAAGGACTAATTGGAGTCTGAGCTAATCTGAATTTACTGCTTAACCTTCAGGTTTTGATTGAAAGAATGGAAACGAGTGATGAAATTAGGTGCTAATGTTTTGGTCTGCAATCCGTTCCTTGCACTTCCACCTTTAACTGCTTTTGTTTAATTGTCCTTAAATATAATTGTTCTACTGAGAAAATGCTCATCTTAAGGTGCTAATAAAGCTACTACAGTTACTTCCTATTTCTTTCTGTTTCGGATTCGTGGAAAGAAATGTACAGAGACACAGAATTTGGGTAAAAATACAAAGCCTTTAATCGCTAGGGAGGGGGACGGCCAGAAACTCGTCTGATCAATATCCGCACCGCCCTTTGCTTTAACATTTCCTTTTATATCTTCTTTTAGCCATTACCTCATTTCTGGTGGTCTTAGTAAAATTTTTGTTTCTCTTTTACAACTAGTTCCTGTTAACGGTTATAGTCACAGACATATAACAAACAGATGGTGCCTAAAACACATACGTTGTAAACTACCCAAACATTTCTACTTTGCTTTTCTCCGGGTTAAATGTTATCTACAGTTAGCTTACAGGTCAAAGATTCAGTTAGCCATCACTTTAAACAATAAGAGTTACAGGAAAGGTAAATCTTAAAGAAGCGGATTACTTATTCTACTTCAGCTATCTTAATAACTAACTTATAGTTTAAATTTTCTCTATCATTTCAAAGCTAGTTTTATATGTTTCACATTAACTTTCCTGCGAATGTTCAAATTAACTCTTTCATTTCAATTTCAAGCAGTGGCTGGTGTCTACATGAACAATCAGATCAATTGATGTGACTGAAATAATTTGTTAATTTCCATGAACTTTAGTAAGAAATCAGTAGAATATTTATGGGATTGAGTAAAGTGGTTTACTACATTGCCCAAGTGTTATATTCTGTTTTTATAATTTGTATTGTCCTCTTTCATTGTTGGCTTGTCCCTTTAATTAGATTTGCCAGAAGACTAAATGGGACAGAGTGAAACTCATTAATTTCTGTGAATGAAGCCAATTTGGAATTTGTATGGGAAGGTCAATGAAATAGATTTTCTAAAATCTACTTAACATGTCAGCACTTGAAATTTTACTGGAAAAAATCATAATTTTCATCATAATATTTACCCATTCAAATCTATCGATCTGTCCTAAATTTACTAGAGGATAATATCTGAACTTACCACCTAGGAACAGAAAAGCAACTGTAATACAGTATTTAAAATTTTCCTGCCTTTTACTCCACAATCTTCTATTTTATTAAGCCAAATTGTTTTTCACATTTTCCCCATTAATAGATTACATTAATTTGCAACTCCACATATTGGCTTAAACTCTTCTTGTATGTTTAGAAAAAAATAGCAATTGTTGCCACAGTTATCATTTTATTATCTGCTGATGCTAGGCACAGTTCTACACCCCAAGCATGTATTATATTAATTTCTATGTGAATGACGTTCCATAGGGCACATAGTATTAATAGGATATCCTGAAGTTATGCAAAGATACTTCCTTTACCACACAGATCTACTACTCTAGGCAATGTGTTTTATTGATTAAAGTAATGATGTTACACTAATTACTTCCCAAATTCTGAAATAGTCACTGGCATTAGTCAATTGGCCACAACTGTTCACTGGGGTGTTGCCTTTTGAAAATCACCTAAACTCACAAACTAATATCAAAAAGGGATCATAACAGCCCTGTGACTCTTCTCCAATGTGCTCAATTGCACAAATATCACAGTTTACCTAATATTCTGAGGGACTGATGATTTTTGTGCCCAATTGCACAAATATTATGGTTTACCTAATATTCTGAGGGACTGATGATTTTTGTGTAGGGAAACTTTAGAATAGCCTATATATGGGAAGAAAAAATCAGAGGTCCATATTAGGCAGATTATATTTAGGAAAGGTGAGGATCCTGTTAATACCCTTAAAATTTTCCTGTAATCATGAAGGGAAATTTGTCAGTCCTAATGCTAGTTGACTAGATTGTATCGCATAAATTGAACACAAAATGAACACAGAAATTATTTTGCTCTAAATGCATTATAAACACTATTATTCTTTGGAATACTTTGCGTTTTCTTATGTAATTACATAATAATTTCTTGAAGCAAGGAATATCTTTTTCTAAATTAACTACATAGATTTCCTAATTCTGAATTACGGTATACACATTTTACTGACTACTTAATCTAAGGTCTTATACATCAATGGTCTTTCATTTATCAGTCTACCAAGTTTAGAGTTCCCTAATTTAGGTGATCATACAAAAACAAACACAATTTTCATGATTGTTCAGTATCATACTTAATCTTCCAAACCTATAAACCCAAAGGATCTTGAGTTTGTGTCTCCTTTGGCTGATTTCTTATCTTATATTCCCTACTTTTGAGAAGTTTCTGCTCCATTGTGCTTGTAGGTACCCATGGTTGGATTTCTTTCATCAAAACCAGATGCAAAGAAATCATTGCAATTAAGCCTCATTATGAATTTAAGACATCTGTACTTCCACTCATAAGTTGCTTGTGAAGTTGTCTCTAAATGTGGAATGGAAGTTTTATTCCACTGTAGGGAGATATCCAGCAATTACTCATTGGGCTCCAGGGCCCTTACCAGAACACTTATATTCACACTGATATTGGTCAACAATCAAAGTGGCCTTTAGCAGGAGTCAATGAAGACAGATGAAATTATTTTCCTCAAGATTGCAACCAGCATTATTATGAGTTATTTCTCCACTTTGTAATAGTCTAGGAAAGAGAGCCCAGCACAATTTAAATAAATAAGTAAATGAATAAATGTCCATTAAAATCAAGTTCTGTTTTCCCTTCTGCCTGTTATTATTTACACTGTAATAAATTTTTATAATTATTTTCTTACCAAAATTTTAATATTATCTGCTTTATCAATAAAAAGAGAATCATACGGACCATTTATTAACTCTATTTAGTAAAGTAATAAATTCTCTAAGTGTCACAGCTATAATACAAAAGCTGTGACAGATATAGAAAACAAAAGTCAGTGATTCCCCAAATCATTTGGATTTTTTTTCAAGCCACTTGACAGCTCGACCTTCAGACATTTTGATACACATATCCTGTATCTCCCTATCCCCTGTTCCTTATTAAAAAGAATTCCATTTATTAAGTAAATTACTGATGGCAGTGGTTCACGTCTTTCTTATTTTTATGTGGAAGATAAAATTACTGGGAACAACTAAGAGTCGAACAGTTAGGACGTCATATTCTGAAGACTAAATTTCTTTTAAAACATACACTCTTGTTGCACAAAACATTTTTCTCCCATTAAAACCATTGCAAGCATTTGCCTCTTGTCAGCCTAGAACATTAAGTCAGTTATTGTATTTGAATAAATAGGGAACTTTTAACAGACAGATGTTAAGTTTTTGGAGAAGTTCTGAGACATATACCTGTCCATTGCCCCCATACCTCAGGGCCTCCCTAGCAACTGGTGCAGTGCCTGTGTTCCTGTCTTGCAATTCACTGAAAGCACTTTGAGGGTGGTGAATAGTCAGAGCTGCTGTGAAGTTGCCCTGAAATGCCCTTTTCTCCAGATCCCATATTTTATATCCACTAATATTTGACTTGTGAACAATGCATAAGCTTTAAGAAATCTTGAGTATACAGGCAGGGCAATTTTTTCTGAATGCCATTTGACACAGGGCCCTTCTCTGGAGAGAAGAGTGTTTATTCAGCACAATTCTGCCCAGATATAAAACAATTTTTTAAAACATGAAAAGAAAGCAACCTTGAGGAAAATGGAAACTTAAACAGAGGTTATGATTGTAGCCCCTCCTTTTTTTCTTCATAGTGAATGCTTTTTTCTTATTCTTGTCTTATCCTTCTCAAGATTCTGCCTTCTCTCTATAAAGTATTCACAGGACCCTTATATTTCTGGTGCCAAAAAATCTGCATGTGGTTACTATCAAGGTAATTGCACAATTGTGCTTCCAGTTTCCACACAGAATTTAAGATGTGGTTAGCATTAAAAAATATGAAAAGTTAAGCCTAGATTGTCAAATTTACCTTGCATCATGATCATCATAGCTCTATAGTTACTGATTTGTTAAGTTGTAAAAATTTGCCTCAGAAAATGATACAGAAGAATATAAGAAATACTCAGGGATGGATAATTTTAGATCGACACAAACCCTTAGGGGTCTTAGTCATCTGGCTATTTTGACCGACGGAGTAACTGAAAAGAAGAAAAAGCAGGGATGTATTGAATGTCATATTGCAAATTAGAAATAAAACAAAGCACTTAAACCCAAGTTAGATGAATTTAAATCCAATATTCTTTTCAGTGAACCATAGCTAATATTGATTAAGCATGCATACCATACCATGCACTTTACATTCATTTCCTCATTAAATCTTCACAACAATTTATAAAGTAGGTCTTATTATTATCAACATTTGACAGGTAAGAAAATTGATACTCAAATTAAATTCAGTTAAATTCATTATGAATCCAGAATTTCTCCTAAGAGGATCTCATACTTGAGTCCAAACTGGTAGCCATTATTCTGTAATGCACCTTCATTCCTTGTTCCTTGACTCAACACTCTGTTTATTTGAATTCAAAATATAACCTATGCTTTCATATAAGCATCAGAAAAAAATCTAACTATATTACTAAATTGATGGAGAGGCATATTGACTGAATACCTGTCGCTGTATCTACACAATTCTACAGGCTGGATTGGTATGAACATTCCATTACAGATTACTTGAGGTCATTCATTCTTTCAGTCAGTTTACATATCCTTATAATTCTATTATAGAAAGGTACTCTATCAAATATCATATGGTCTGTTCTGGGTAGGGATGTGAAGTACAAATTTGAAGATATATAGAATCACATCAAAAGGTTTAGTCTAGGAGCAGGGATGGGTGTATACAAATTGTTATAGTAAATAACCAAAAGTAGTAATTCCCTGTTTCAGTTTTTATTGCTGCTGTAAAAAGTTACCTTGAACTTATTAGTTTAAAATGCTATATTTATTATTATCTTACAGTTTCAGAAGTCAGAAGTCTGATGTGGGTCTGCAGGACTAAAATTAAGATGTGGCCAGGTTTGTGTACCATTCTAAAGGCCTCAGGAGATAATTTATTTCCTTTGCTTTTCCAGCTTCTAGAGGTTGTCCATACTTCTTGGTGTTTGGGCTTCTCTGATCTTTAAAGCCAGCAAGGAAACGTTGAATACTCATGTTATACCATCCTGACCTGCTTTTCTGCCTCTTTCTTCCACTTTTAGGAGACCTTGTGATATATTGGCCCCATATGGGTAATCCAGGATAATGTCCATATTTTAATGTCAAGTTATTAGCAACCATAATTCCTAACATATTAGGATGTGGACAACTTTGTGTCCATGCCTAGCACCATGCTATAAGAAGTAATCAAATAAAATATAAATATAATTTAAAGAGATGAGATATGACATTTTGGTTGTCATATGGAACAATGTACATTGTATGTTTTGCATTTTAATGAAATGAACTTTACGGGTCTCATTTCATTCACATCAATTTATGAATATAAGTTGCTGTATTTCAAACTGAAATCCATCAAAGAAATGATTTAAATGGAATGAGTTTTAATACCTCTATTTTTAGCCTAATTGTTTATTTGTTTATGGTTGCCAAATTCATTAGACACTCATAGCCTGTCAACATAATGTATTGTAATACAAAAGAGTTAGAAAAAGAAAAATATCACTTAAGTAAGTTTAGCTGCTGGGATGTGCTAACAGGCCCTAATGAGGGCAAGAGTCAACTGTGGATATTAAATAAGCAATTTCTTTTAAATGTTTATGACAAGAATTATTTCTAATTTTCAGAATATCCTTTTGGTGGACATTAAACATGATGAGATATTTAGAACTCAGGAAGAAATTGTCCTCCCTAAGTGGAGTCATTCTAACATAAGGATTTGCCTCATTTAGGGTCTATAGTGGAAAATAGAGCTGATGTCAATCACAAGGCATTAGCATTTTACAGTCTTTCATGTCCACTATTTCCAGATTTGTTTTGATGATTATTAGTAACTCATTTTTTTGTATAAGAACAAGTCAACTGCAAGGCCATCAAAAAACCTGCTATGCAGTCACGCGGAAGACACTGAATCACCCCGCTGCAGACAGGCAGGTCTGTCCATGCCCTATCCAGGTCCTGAGTCGCGCAGAAGATGCGGAATTACCCAGCTGCAGACAGGCAGTCACCTGGTTCTGCACTACAAAGACTCAGAGGACACCAGACCAACAGACCAAGGTACTGAGTCCCGCTGCTCCCCACCCAGAGGTAGGGGCTTCTGAGCCGCCATCCCACTGCTCCTGGTCCAGAGGAAGGGGCTTCTCAGTCACAATCCCTCCCGCTGCTTCCAGCCCAGAGGAAAGGGCTTTTGGGCCACCTTCTGTAACGTTGTTCCTAGCCCAGAGGAAGGGGCTTACAGGTAACCATCCCTCCCACCGCTCCCGGCACAGAGGTAGGGGCTTCTGAGCTGCCATCCCACTGCTCCTGCTCCAGAGGAAGGGGCTTCCCAGCCACCATGCCTCCCGCTGCTCCCAGCCCACAGGAAAGGGCTTTTGGGTCACCATCCCTACTGCTGCTCCCAGCCCCTGTCCCACCTCTCCCAGCTCAGAGGAGGTAATCCGTGCAGATGCTAACAGCCCCCTGCCCCAGTCAAAATGAGAAAACACGTAAGTAAATAAGTCTCAAAACCAGACTTCCAGATCACCTACAGCAACCCCAAAGGGAAATGAGATGGAACACTCTGATACTCAACCACCTGGACCCACTGAACTGGCAACAAAAGGGGATCTGAAAAAAATGAAATCAGAAATAACTTCTCAGATAACAGGAGAAATTGTACCCCTAGTGCAAGACATGATTAATAAATCTCGAGAGGAGCTCAGGAACATGATGGAATCCCAACATGAGAAACAAATGGAATCCATAAAACGGATGCAAATAGATTTCCAGGACATGAAAAACTCCATTGAAAGTCTACACAGCAGAATGAGCCAAAGTGAGGACAGAATTTGAGATATAGAAGATAAGATTGCAATTAGTGACCAGGAAAAGAAAAATTGCTTCAAAATTATAAGGGAACATGAGAAATCAATCCAGCAGCTGCTAGATGATTCAAAGAAGAATAACATAAGACTGGGCTCAATGAAGAAACAGGAGAGACTGCAGATGACATAAAAAATCTCTTCACAGAAATAATGGCAGTAAACTTCCCAAGCATGGGAAAAGAATTTGACATACAGATAGGTGAGGCATATAGGACTCCAAATAGCCTTGATCAAAAATAATCTGCACATAGGCATATCATTGTTAAGATACCAGAAACACAACAGAAGAACAAAGTTCTCCAAGCAGTTAGAGAAAAGAAACAAATCACATACAAAGGAAAGCCCATCAGAATCACAGCAGACTTCTCAACACAAACCATCAAGGCAAGAAGAGCTTGGAGTAACATATTCCAAGCCCTACAAGAAAACAGCCTCCAATCCAGATTGATATACCTTGCAAAACTATCTTTCAAAATGGATGGAGAAATAAGATACTTTCATGACAAAGAGCACCTTAGGAAAGTCGTGAATACCAAACCAGCACTCCAAAGAATTTTACACAATAGCCTAGGAACAGACATTGAGGATCACAACCCCAGGTAGCAAAGCAGAATGAACCCATCTGGCATGACAAGAAATTAAATGTAAAGGGGGAGAACCCAACAAAAAGAAAAAGTCATGGCAATGACAAGTCAAAACGTTTCAGTTATAACCATCAATGTTAATGGTCTCAATTCACCAATCAAAAGAAATAGACTGGCAGAATGGGTCAAGAAGCAAAATCCAACAATATGTTGCATACAAGAAACACACTTCATTCAAAAGGAAACTCATGGACTGAAAGTTAAAGGTGGAAAAAAATACTGCATGTGACAGGAACCCAAAAAAAAGCAGGAGTAGGTATCCTCTTGGCAGATCAAGTAGATTTCAAACCAACACTGATTAAGAGAGATGAAGAAGGACACTACATCCTTGTAAAGGGAAGAATCCAAGAGGAAGAGATGACAATCATAAATATCTATGCACCAAACGCTAGTGCACCCAACTATATAAAACAAATACTAAGGAACATGAAAACTCATACATGCACTAATACAATTGTAGTGGGGGACCTCAACACCCCATTGTCAAAAATAGATCAACTAGACAAAAAATAAGGAATGAAATACTAGAACTCAATCGAACTCTTGAACAAACGAACTTAACAGATGTTTACAGAGTCTTCCACCCCACAAAATCACAATACACATTCTTCTCAGCTGCACATGGGTCATTCTCCAAAATAGACCACATACTCACACATAGAACATGCTTAAGTAAGTGCAAAGGAATTGAAGTTATCCCCTGTATATTATCAGACCATTGTGTGGTGAAATTGGAGATCCATAGCAAAAGAAACTCAAAAAAATTCATAAACACATGGAAATTGAACAACACACTTCTGCATAACCAATGGGTCTCAGAGGAAATTAAAGAAGAAATCAGACAGTTCTTTCAATTAAATGACAATGACAATACAACATATCAGAATCTATGGGACACAATGAAAGCAGTCTTACCAGGGAAATTCATAGCTGTGAATATGCATATTAGGAAAACAGAAAGAGCCCAATTAAACAACCTGATGCTGAACCTCAAGCTTCTAGAAAAAGAAGAACAGGACAACCCCAGAGCTCATACAAGGGAGGAAATTATAAAGATCAGAGGAGAAATCAATGCAATGGAGACTAAGAGAACGATACAAAAAATCAATGAAGCCAAGAGTTGGTTCTTTGAAAGAATCAACAAAATTGACAAACCTTTAGCCAACCTTGTCAGAAAAAGGAAAGAAAAGGCCCAAATCCATGCAATTAGGAATGAAAAGGGTGAAACTACAACAGACCCAGCAGAAATCCAGAGGATCATCAATACCTACTTCCAGAACCTATACACCAATAAGATGGACAACACAGAAGAAATGGACAGATTCCTAGATACATATGAATCACCAAAGTTGAATGAAGAAGACCTAAAAATTCTGAACAACCCAATATCAACCAATGAAATTGAAAATGTAAATAAAAACTTATCAACTAAGAAAAGCCCGGGCCCTGATGGCTTCACTGCTGAATTCTACAAGAAATTTAGAGAGGAACTGCTGCCACTACTGTTTGAACCCTTCAGTGAAATTGAAAGGGAAGTAATACTTCCAAATTCATTCCTGGAAGCAAGCATCACCTTGATCCCCAAAGCAGAGAAAGACCAAACTGAAAAGGAGAACTATAGTCCAATCTCACTGATGAACATACATGCAAAATTCGTTAATAAGATACTGGCAAACAGAATGCAGAAGATCATCAAGAAGATCATTCACCCTGATCAAGTGGGATTCATCCCAGGGATGCAGGGATGGTTCAATATACGAAAATCAATTAATGTAATACACTATATCAATAGAGCCAAGGACAAAAACCATGTGATTATCTCCATAGATGCAGAAAAAGCATTTGACAAAAGCCAACATGCACTTATGATAAAAACCCTACAAAAAATTGGAATAGATGGTCTCTACCTCAAACTGATAGAAGCCATCTATGAAAAACCAACAGCCAATATCATACTAAATGGTCAAAATCTGAAATCCTTCACACTCAAATCAGGAACAAGACAAGGATGTCCACTATCACCACTCTTGTTCAATATAGTTCTGGAAACATTAGCCACGGCAATTAGACAAGAGAAAGAAATAAAAGGAATAAACATAGGTAATGAACAAGTCAAATTGTCATTATTTGCATATGACATCATACTCTATATAGAAGACCCCAAAAACTCCACCAAAAGTCTTCTAGACTTAATAACCAAATTTAGTCAAGTAGCTGATTACAAGGTCAACACACAAAAATCAATAGCTTTCCTCTACACAAATGACAGACTCACTGAGAGAGAAATAGGGCAAATAATTCCTTTCACAATAGCATCCAAAAAACTGAAATACCTAGGAATCATCCTAATGAAAGAAATAAAAGACCTCTTCTCTGAAAACTATGGCACTCTGAAAAGAGAGATTGAAGATGATATCAGAAAATGGACAGACATCCCCTGCTCCTGGGTAGGAAGGATGAATATAGTGAAAATGGCCATACTTCCAAAACTGCTATATAGATTTAATGCAATTCCAATTGAGATCCCAGCAGCATACTTCATAGACCTTGAGATAACAATCCCAAAATTCATTTGGATCAAGAAGAGACCCAGAATAGCAAAAGCAATTCTAGGTAACAGAGACATGGCAGGGGGTATCACATTCCCCAACCAGCAACTCTACTACAAAGCTACTGTGAAAAAAACAGCATGGTACTGGCAAAGAAACAGACTTGAGGACTGGTGGAACAGATTAGAAGATGCAGAAACAATGCCAGACACACTCAGTGATCTCGTCTTCGATAAAGGAGCCAAACACCCTCACTGGAGGAAAGATAGCCTCTTTAATAAATGGTGCTGGAAAAATTGGGCTTCAACTTGCCAAAGATTAAAACTAGACCTGTATCTCTCACCATGCACTAAACTAAAATCAAAATGGATTAAAGATCTAAATATTAAAATAGAAACTCTGAACCAGTTGGAACAGAGGTTAGGTAGAACCCTTGAAGACATCGGTGTAGGAAAAGATTTTATGAACAAAACCTCAGTTGCCCATGAACTAGCACACACAGTCAACAAATGGGATCTCTTCTTATTAAAAGGCTTCTGCACAGCAAGAGAAACCACCAGCAGTGTGAAGAGACAACCCACAATGTGGGAAAAAAATCTTCACCTGCTCTTCCTCAGACAAAGGTCTAGTATCTCAAATCTATAAAGAACTTAAAAAGATCAGACCTCCCAAATTTAAAGACCCAATCCAAAAATGGGCATCTGAAATGAATAGACATTTCTCAGACAAAGAGTTAGAAATAGCAAATAAATACATGAAAAAATGTTCAACATCACTGGTCATTTGAGAGATGCAAATGAAAACAATGCTGAGATTCCACTTCACTCCAGAAAAAATGGCTGCTATCATGAAATCAACCAATAACAAATGCTGGTGGGGCTGTGGGGAAAGAGGAACCCTGCTCCACTGCTGGTGGGAGTGTAGACTGGTGCAACCACTTTGGAAATCAGTATGGAGATACCTCAAAGAACTAGGACTGGAAGTCCCATTTGACCCCTCTATTCCACTGCTGGGGATCTTCCCCAAAGAATTAAAAGAATCATACCACAGTGATATATTTGCAGCCATGTTCATAGCAGCACAATTTGTGATAGCTAAAACTTGGAAACAGCCCAAATGCCCATCAACTGGAGACTGGATAAAGAAAATGTGCTTTTTTTTATAAAATGGAGTAGTACTCAGCCATAAAAAATGAGAAATTAGAGACATTTATAGCTAAGTGGATGCACATTGAGGTGATACTCTTAAGTGAAATAAGTAGGACACACATGAATAAATACCGAATAGTTTCTCTGGTGTGAGAAACTGAAAGTGTAAATAAGGACTAAATGTATAATATGTAATGAGAAATAGGAAGAAAAGGGGCAAAGGGGAAGGAAGTGGGAGGGCTAGGGGAAAGGATAGAAGGGAGTGGGATTAATATGAGAAAATGGAAAAATAGGAACAAAATCTTTGTAAATAGAGAGGAATAGAGGGGTTGAAGGGAGGGCTGGGCAAGGATGAAAACTAAGAACCAAGAGAGACTATGTAAAGGTGCAAATTTCCAATGATGAATGTCATTATTTTGTATTCCTAAAATGTACCATTGATTAGAATGAATAATCGATAATGCAAAATAGGAAGAAAAGGTCCAAAGGGGTAGGGGTAGTGGGAGGGGCAGGGGAAAGGAAAGAAGGGAAAGGAAAAATGCTGAGAAATGGAAAAAATGGAAATAAAGTGTTTGTAAATAGGGAAGGGTGGAGGGCGTGAAGGGAGGTCTAGGAATGGGGAAAAATTAAGAACCAAGATGCATTATGTAAAGGTACAATTCCCAATGAGAAATGTAATTGTGTTGTATACCTACAATGTACCAATAAAAGAATTTAATAAATAAAAAACTTTGAAGAAAAAACCTGCCATGTTTACTTTGCAGATGTGGAAATAGAAGTTCAAGAAGTTAAACTCCTCACCTAAGAACTCAACTCCGGTGACTAAAGGCCAAAACTAAGATTTAAATCTCATCATGCTGAGTGCTATTCTGGAGTCTCCCAGTCTCATTTAATCCTCACAACACTGCCATGAGATGAAGACTATTCCTGTTTTTTTACTGAGGAAATTAATATTCAGAGATGTTAAGTAACTTGTCTAAGGTTACACAGCTAGCAAAAGTGGCAGAGTTATTATTCAAACCTGTGTCTATCTGGCTGTAAAACTGGGATGTTTCACCCTGAATCGCTCTAAAATGATTATGTAATAGTATTTTCACCTAACTCGATTGCACTAGAATATCTGTAAAAAGTTTTGCTTTTCATTTTCATCACTGAAGGAAGGACCTGGCCCTTAGAAATCTTGATTAATTTCCCACATGATGACAGCTCTCTGGAAGATTGTTCCCTTTCTTTATAGCATTGATGTGCACTAATTTAATTAATCAAATATAATTTGATGATCTATGATGTTGAAATTGATTTTCATATGAAGCTAATTATGACTGCTCACAGTTCCAAGGAGGAAATATAAGCTAAATTATTTTAAGTTGTGATTACTGGATGCACAGCAATCAAAGAAAGGAAAACTATCATCTGAATTTACAAAGTACTTTCTTCTTTCCATTATCTCATTAATTCCAACTGGGAGACCAAGAAGGTAAAAATGTTGTCTCCAGAAACTGAGATATGAAAGCTTAGAAATTTTTCCAACTAGGATGCAAGTTTCCTGAAACAGGTGCCTTGCCTTTTTGAGTCAAATTCATAAACGTTCAGCTCTAACTGTGGAATTTTAAAGTTGGCTCCATATTTTCTGATAGGATAAGCACCTCCTGAGCTGTCATGGTAATTCATTACCTTATATAACTTTGTCAAGAAATTGGGCCCAATGTTCAGAAGCAGAGGCTGAGTCTAAATGAGGAGGGTTTGAAAGACATATGGCAGACTAACACTTTCACAATAAAGCATATATATATATATATTATATTTATATATATAATATATATATATATATATCTGTATGCCACAGAAAATCTCTCCCAACTTTCAAAAACACCTGCCACCTGCTGCATGACCCACCGTCCACCATTCCCTATTCTGAACTGACAGTTCCTCTGCAAAACATTCCAGTATAGACAGAAAACCAGGTGTTCAAGCTCCCTGGCCTTCTTCCAAATTGATCTGCTGCCAGTGGATGCTTCCACAACAAACATGCACTTTCTCTAAGAGTGTCTTTAGTCAAGAAATGGTCAGGTCATTTGAGAGAGAACAAAAGGCTTTTCAGGTAACTTCTGTGGGGATGATTACCTGAGGCTTCAAACCAAGTAAAACACTCATGGTGGATGTTGCTGCATTAAGTGATTCAGTGTCTACTATTGTGCTTTTGGTCTGACAGGTTAGTTACATATCCACGCCTTTAGGGTCTTTGTCTATAGGCTGATTTCCCATCAATACTTAGCTTGAGCCTGAGCGTGACAGCTGGAGTTCACTAGTCTATAAACATTTAGAGTCTGACAGTCTCAAGGAAGAAAATAACACTGTTTAGTTCTTGAGAACAGAATTTCAGTTCCTGGGACAGTAAAATCTTCCTGTGCTCTCTTATCTTGTCTATCCAGACCTTGGAAATGTCTGTGATGTTAATCAGCATTGGGCTGATCTCACCCTAATTCAGAGCAGATGGCTGCTTATATGTTATGATTTCATACAGAAAATCTCTCCCAACTTTCAAAAATACCTGCCACCCACTATCTAGGTCACAGAAATCTATAATGTTGCAGTTGAAAGCACAGGCTCTGGATTAAAAAAAACTGAGTTTGAATTATGTCTATTTGCTGTTTGACCTTAATGATGATTCTTAACCTCTTTTTGAACTAAATTTCCATAATGCATAACTGTGGATGATAATAGTACCCACTTTTGGGGTTTGTCATGAGGATTAAATAATGCTATGCTTGTAAAATGCTAAGCAGAGAATTGGCTCATAATTTAGTACTTTAGTTCTCACTAAGTAGTAGAAAATATTTTTGATTTGCTAATTGAAGAGAAGATTGAATCATATTTCCTCCTAGGGAAGAAAACCTAATTAATTACCCTACAATGAATAAATGACTGAAAATAGTTATGACAAAGAGAGGAAGGTTGAGAAGACAAGGATGGGGAACTAAAGAAAAGCTGGATTAGGACCAATATACAAACCACCCACATTAATAAGTATCACTCAGTTAAAAAATTAAAATTTTAAATACCATGAGCCATGATAATATTTGTCCATAGAGATATAGTTCTATAACTTAATACGGCAAGCTCTTCCTTTTGTAAAAGAACAAAATTTTTCTCTACAAGCTAGAAAAATCATCCAAAACAATGTATAAAAATGGGTGAGCTGGCACATGTGTTACAATAATATCTGTGCAGATAAAATACTCAGGATAAATCACTGATTTTACTGACCCCTCTAATTCTTCCAAAACCAAAAAGGCATTAAGCTAGGTGTCTCGATTTTCAGCCACATGCCAGTTTTGCTGGGAAGCAAGTAGGTAAATTATTGATAGAGTAACAGAATCCATTTCATCAGCTTAATACAATGTTTTCCATATATTGGAGCATCTAAAAGCAGTTTACTAGCTACATGGTGTATCTCTGAGTCCTGGGGTAAAAACTGAGACCTAGCTTCTAATATTATGTCAACTAATAATGTACAGCATGATCTTGGACAATTCAGATAACTTTTCTATTGCTTAGGTACCTCATCTTCAAAGTGGGATGTTAACTGCTCTTTGCTGTTGTACAGTTACTGTGAGGAAGAAATAATGAATATAGAAGCCTTAGGATGTATATAAAGTAAATATATGGTTGCGGAGCTGGAAATATCCCCCTTATATCACAGCTTCTAACAGTATCTCAGAGACATAGGTGTCTTATGCTATTCTTAGGGTTGCCTGAGGAGAATACATACAAGACCATTTCAATTGCTGGCCCAATATCATAAAAGATTTTTACATGATAGCATTCCATTTTATATTTAGTATAAATTGATCTAACTTGAATAAAAGACTACATTCCTGGAAAAAAAAGGAAGAAGAACCAACTACATTTCTGAAAAATAATAATACATCATATAATACTTAGACACAACTTACTATAACACAGGTACTGTCCTAAGGACTTATGTATTTATTAAATGTTTCCAAAAACTACGAATGAGGTAAATACTATTATTATCTACACTTTATAGACAAAAATTGAGGCATTTAGAAGTTATATGATGTGCCCAAGGTCACATAGTTCTAAGAGATGGAACTGGAACTAAGATTGGAATTTAGGTAATCTGGTTCCAGAGTCTTTGTGAAATACGGTATAAGTTTAACAGAGTTCTGATAAAATTACATCATTTCAACAGTATATATTCATACAGAATCTTAAAAGACTCTAGTCTTCCTATGTAGTAAATGAGATACCATTTTACAGAATTCCAAGTATTATCTTTAACTGAGAACTTTTTGGCAGCAGCCTCACTATCTCACAAGGTCAATCACTTCAATTTTGGAATAACTATTAAAAATGTCTTCTTTACATTTAGCAAAAATTTGTCTCTGCACATTTTACCTGTTAGTTCTATTTCTGCCATCTGGAATAACAGAGAATAAATTTAGTATGCCTTCTGCATACCGATGCCTAAAATATTATTTACTGGCAAATTTCTTGATCTCTTTCACTCCCTGCCCTTGTGAAAATCTTTCCCTTTCCAGGCTAAATATTCATAGTTCCTTCAATTGTTCATTGTTTCTTAAGTGACATGTTTTCTAAAAACGTTTTCCATCTTGGAAATTCTTCTAGGACACAATCTGGTCTGTCAATAAGCCTTTAAATATGGCACAATAAACTGAACATATAATTTAAGATATCAGCTAAAGTGTAGTAGAACCAATACTTCTTTTGTTCTGGGCTGTACCTTTTTGTGATGTGGACTAAATTGGAATTACAATTTTTGGCATCCTTCTCACTCTGCTCATGCTCTTAGCCAAATAAAACCCCAAGACTGCACTTTTGCAGTTGGAGTTTTGGAACTGAATGAAAAGCTTTATATTTTTTTCTGATTAAATGTTATCTGGTTAGTTTCAACCCATCATTCCAAAGTACTGAGATCTTTTTGAGTAAGAATTATGTTCTCCAAAGAATTGTCCCTCCCAACTTCTCCAGATCTGACAATATGATAAGTATAATTTATATAACATCTAAGTCATTGATAAAAAATGCAGAATAGGGAAGCCCCCTAAAAGCGAATTTTCTGGTACTCAAGGCTGTTTTATAAATGAATGTTAAAGTGCAATGCCTGCTTAATGCCCTAAATTACCACACTGTGGCAAACTGCTTTGGTTGTGCCTCATGCTCTGAACTATTCTTTCCCAATCTGGGTCAGCTAAATAATTTGTGGAGGACAGTGTAAAATGAAAATATGGGACTCCTTAGTCAAAGCTATTAAGAATTTCAATACAGTAATAGAAGATTATTAAGCTAAGTGTGGGGCCCCTCCTAAGTACAGGTCCTATATAACTGCTCAGGTCACATACCTCTGAGCCCTGCCCTGTTCCCACACTTTACTATGACAGAGCATGCTAGCTGTTCAGCAAAATCTCTTCCATTTTCTTTCTAAGCACATATCTAGTATCTAGTCTTCACATTTCCCAGCTTCCCTTGCAGGTAGGTGTGACTGTATATCTGAGTTCTAGCCACTGCAATTTGAGTACAAGTGATATGTACTAGTTCAGTCTGACCCATAAAAATCTCCCACACAAGATATTCCACAAGCTAGATACATGATAAAGGTGACCTTGGAAGCCATATGGTAAAAATAGTGAAAATTTAGCAATGAAGGAGCCCAGGCTTTTAAATTAAAATCACTTTCTAGGACTTTATATGAGCAAAACATAAATTTCTTTCATATCTGCAGCACTGTACAACTTTAGGTCTGCTTGTTACCGCTGCTAATGTTACCCTAAATAATGCATTGTCTAGTCACCAGAATTATCCAAAGGCTAGTTAAAATTCAGATTTTTGGTTAATCTACTGAAGAATAGATTTCAATATATCTGGAGTAGAAAGTAGGAATATTTCTTTAATATTTAAGTAGCCCTCCCACATTAGTTTCTGATGATAAGGAGAGTTTGAGGGCCTGTTGATCTAAAGTTTTCCTTCCATTGTCTCTATTTCATTAGTTTTGTCTTATGTTCTATTTCCCCTGGTTTTGTTTCCAAGGTGACATTTACCTCAGGTTTTAATTAATCTGTTCCACAGAGTACAGAATTTATGTCTGGGGCTCCAGCATACTTCTTCTAAATTTGTGATGAAGTCAGATGCAAATGATGGAGGAGCTCAAAGTGGAAATCTAGATTCCTGATGACTTTTTCAAGCTTATATACCAATCCTGGGCTATTTTACTCCTGATTCTTTTTGCTTGAGAGAATCAGTAAGTACATCAGTACCTCAGGATTTGTCATTAATTGGTTTGAGGATGCATGAGAAAAACCAAAACAATGAGTATCACATAAATTTTCCTAACTGAAAAATGTAGAATCATGAAGCAATTGACATCAAGTTCTAGCTTGCACCTCAAGTACTCAACAAATATAAAGTGCTTAGACAACATTTTCACATAAAAATGCATGGAGTACCAATTTCAACAAGTTTCTAAGTAGTCAAGTATCAAGGTATGACTGTGAATGTTTGAATAACTATTAAATTGGGCTTTCTTTTATAGGTCAAAGAATCTAATCTTAACCCATAGAATATTATATTGAAATCTGGTGCTCTTTCAGGATCCATAACAAATATTTCCCTTTGTGAATGGTTGCTTTCTGCCCTCACATAAAACAAGAATTTTCCTGAGTAACTTAGTTGAGCAACTGAGTGACAAAGTACAAGTAATGGAATTCAATACTTCATTTCACTAGGTTCTTAAATGAGGTTATGCTTCTCTTTGATTAACAAGAATTGCCTCATAGATGGGGCGGGGATTTAGCTCAGTGGTTCCAGCGCCTGCCTGGCAAGCTCAAGGCCCTGAGTTCCATCCCTGGTACCAAAAAAAAAAAAAGAATTGTCTCATAGAACACTAGAGAAATTGTTGTTAAAACCTTAAAATTTCAAAGACAATATCCTGTGTTTACTATTTTTCATTACAAAAAAGTCTTCAACATATATGCATTCACACACTTCTTAATCTGATAAAGAGTAAATAAGTGCGGTTTTAAGAAGCAACAAGATCAAGGAGACACTCTGTTTCCTTCAAGGAAACCATGTGAAGCGTATTCAAGAATAACTCTTTCACTTTCTTTCTTTTATCTATTAAAAGGTGAAGAAAGACTGAAGAATGAAGCAGGATCTGATCATTTCTCTTAAAGGGACAATTGGAGTTTTGCACACAAATGAAAGATATCATTCTTGTCAGCCTTTAATCAAAGCTCTAAACACTATATTTGCAGTCATTTCGTATCCCATGACCAATTAGAGCACTCATACAGACTGTCCTATCATACGAAAACATGATCTCAGTGTCAAGAATTATTAGCTACAAAAGATAGAGCAGTTTTAATTTGTGTTTTACAATGAATTTGATCCAAAGTATCATTCATTTATGCCAGGAGCATGAATTTTCAAAAATATTTTGACTGGATATATTTTGACAATGAAAAGTATCTGAATAAAAGGTCTAAATTATTTTAGATAAGGCACCATAGGGTCCAGTTCAACAAACATTAACTTCCTAAGGACCATACTCATAGCTGGGGATTTACAGAGTTGTTATTTCTCATTCAGGAGACAAAATCATCCCTTGGCTGGGTGACTTGTACCATCTATTCTGGCTTTCAGTGATGCCACAACTATCCCTTGCAAAGCCTTGAAATATGCCAATTTGGACATTCTATAAAGATATATGTGCAACATCAACAATGTCATATATAAAATATGCCTACTGAGCATGCTCAAGGGATCATATGCCCTTAAAAGATAGAAAAGCTAGAGAATAGAGACAGCAGACTTATTGACAGCTAACAAGCAGTCACAAGCAGCTATAAAACTGGAGTATGACTGAGACATATTTGCTTAAAAGTCCATTGTCCTTGAACAAAGAGAGAAAGGCCCTTGTCAGAAAAGACAGGTCAATTTTCTAAATCTAAAATGTCGACAGCAAGTTTCTTGGTGGTTTACAATCTGCAATCTGGTAGATTTTTTTATTTCTTTACTCTTTAAATTTGAAAATATACCTATGGGAGGTATCTTCTAGTAATTCAGACTCCGGTGAAAATTCGGGAGTAGGTGAAATAGTCCTCATCAGGATAGAATGATTAGTTGCCACCAATCCAGGGTTCATCTTTATACAAACTTGTAATTTGAGAATAATAATATCATTGTACATTATTTCAATGTCTTTAAAGGTAAGTCTATATTTATGTGATAATAGAGAAAAATAAATCCGTAATACTCTATAACTAATAATCCATTTTATAAATAAGATTTAGTACTCAAGATCCATAATTATGCATTAATTTAAATTGATAATACAAAATGAGAATGTGCCTTCACTATTCAAAATATTCTTGTTGTTAAATTCACTTGCTCAGGAAAAATGTTTTTTAGAATCAATTTCAAGGAGAAAAAACGTGAATATCTTTTAGGATTGATGCTTGAAAACGAAGTGAATGCTATAATGTTTTCTTTCTTTATCAAGGGAACTGGATACTTTGGAATTAGACTGTGGAATAGTCCACAGCAAAGGGTTTTCCTTTATTGCCAACTAGTTGATACAATAGTAGTTGAAGGATTTCTAAATAGGGTTCTAAATAGGGTTCAAATTCAAGCTCAACTACTAATTAGCTACATGATCTTATGAATACTATTTAAGTAATCTATGCTTTAGTTTTCCTACCAGTAACTGAGGATATTAGCACTTATACAATTGCTTTGAGGATTAAATATAACGTGAAAAGTCTGACATATAGTAAGCACTTGAAAAATTGGAGCTGATTTATTTTGATTTTTACTACAATACTATATATTGTTGGTCTGAGTTATAATCTTTACAAAATTCAAATAGGAATGCCCAACATTCACGGAACTAGAGATCACTATGGTAAGTGTAATAAGTCAGGCACAGAAAGACAAGTACTGCATAATCTCACTCATGTGTAGAATTTTTTAAAGTTGATCTCATAGATGTTGAGAGTAGATTGGTGGTTTCCAGAGTCTAGAGAGGGGAATGAGGGATTCGGAAAGGCTCATCAATTGCTACTAAGATATAGTTAGGTAGGAGCAAGCAGCTGTGGAGTATTACTGCACAGTAGGGTGACTATAGACAACAATAATGTACTGTAATTTTTAAAAGCTAGAAGAAAAGATTTTAACAGTTTTCACCATGAAGAATGACAAATGTTTGAGGAGATAAATTTTTGAGCTGATTTAAACAATGTGTAATATATACTAAATATTACCTAGTACCCCATTAATATGTAAAATATTTAATGTTTTGTGTTTGGGCTAAAAATTAATTTTAAAATTAAATATTTAGACTAATTCCTTGTTTTAAGATAAACAAGGACACAAAGAGGTAAAATCACTTTGCTTAAAGTTCAGTACTTGTTTATTAGAAAACCAGACTTAGAACCCTAAGTCTTAAGTACCTAGCATCTCTCTAGATCCTGCAAGGATTATCACATTAATAACTCAGTTCCTCAAAGGAAGCTAATGGTTTATTCATGTCTTTGAGGCACATCTATATCTTTAATATGCTTTGCCTTGATTTACTCTCCTACCTTTACTCTCCATTAGATTAATGGCATATTGAGTGCTCAATACAGTATATGGTTATTGTGAAGGAAAAACCTTGTGATTTGATGGAACATTGGTGAAAAAAAATCTATGGACTCACCTATTTCATAAAAGGTAAATGTATTGCTGCTAAATAAAAAAACAATAATCATTTCTGCTATGCCTAGGATGTCAAATTAACATGATTCTTACCTGTTGTCAAAGCAAATAATCACACTTCACCGAATGAACCATTCAGTTAACTATATTATCTAATGATTTTAAGGTAAATGTTTTGTGCTATGAGAGGGAAAATGGATCTTATTTTTCTAACACTTAACAAATGGAGAAGAAAATGAGTCTAGTCATAGATATTCTAGGGATTTGAACCATGGATAAGGACTGTGACTGAATTGAGCAAAAGGGCATGTGTACTGGGACAGGAGAATTTAGCCCCTTAAATGTGATTTTAAGCTGAAGAATTATATTGGAAAAGAAATATGGGACAAGAATAAGGGAAAGCAATGATGTTAAAGCATCTATATGAGTTGCTTCTCTTAGAGTATATGGTTTGATGAACTGTCAGTATGTAAATTCATCGATTGGTCTCTGAGAACAATCACTCTGACTTTAACATTTCAATAGCTATTTTAACAAATTATTCCTTAAAAGTCCTAAACTGAAGAGCAAATAACTAATGAAAAAAATATACTTTTTTCCACTAGTCACATAATAATAAAATGTAATTAAAACCAGCAGCTATTTCAAGAACCTTCTGTGATAAATAAGGCCAAAACCACAATGCTGTTTATATATAAATTCCAAGCATTTCTCATTTGAAACTAAATGACATGGGGAATGCAAATCCATACCTTCAGCAAAATTTCTCTTTTTAAAAGTGATGTATTACCACCAGATTACATTACAATCTCATGAGTGGAATTTGGTGGCATTTTGAACAATTAGGAATGGGAACTGTAACTAGAATGAAATAAAGAAAATATTATATGACCCCAAGTGAGATACTAATTGCTGTCCAGATGTGCTTTCATTATCAGGAAGCAAAACTTCATGCAGCTCTCTAATCATGTAAATTTTTATAGTATTAAGTAGCCAAGTAATGAGATAATTTGGAGACTATCTTCAGGCAGGAAGAATTAATGATGTAGTATGAAAATCTTCCATAGTGGGAGCAGGTAGCAGAGAGAGATGAAATAATCTAAGAATCCACTAGTAGATGAACGAAAAGTATAAAATGTCCTATGTACAAATATTGGAACAATTTTCATCTATAAAATGGAATGAAATTTTGACATGTTATATCATAGATACAGTTTAAAAACATGTTAAGTGAAATAAGTTAGACTCAGATAGACAGATGCATCTATCTGTACCTTATATGAGGTAACTGGATAGGCAGATTTATAGACAAAAAGTAGAATAGATGTTATCAGAGTCTGGAAAGAGGAAGAAAGAGGAAGGGACAAATGGAAAGGAGGAGGAAATGGGAAATTACTATTTATTAAGCAGACATTATATTGGGGATGATGATAAATTTGAATTTTAGATGGTGAGAGATACACAACATTTTGACTGTATTTAATGTCATTGAATCGCATACCTACATTGGGATAGAAATTGAATACTATGTTTTGTATCTTTTACCATGATATAATAAATAAATAAATAAATAAATAATAAAATCAATGACTACTTTAATATATATAGTCAAAATGTGCCAATGAAGACTGAGTTTGACAAATGAATAGAAAAGCATGACCAATTATATATTGTCAATAAAAACTCACTTGAATTTCAACTAGATATGTAGGTATAATATAAATAGACAGGAAAATGTATAGCATGTCATGACAATAAAAGAGTAACAGTAGCAACATTAATATCAGAGAAAGTAAATTTCAGAGCAAAGAAAATTACCAGAGACCAAGAGTTACATTGCATAATGATAAAATAATCAGTCCACCAGTAAGATAAAACCATCCTAAAATGTGTATACACCAACCAACAGGGACTTAAAATACAAGAAGCAAAATCTGATGGAGTTTTAAGGATCAACAGAAAAATTAACAGTTATAGCTGGAAACTTTATTATGCTCATTTCAATAACTGATAGGATCACTAGACAGAAAACCAACAAATATGTGGAAAAACTAAAAATACTATCAATTAAGAGAATTTAATTGAAATCTACAGAATACTGCACCAAAATAAGAATACACATATTTATATGTACAAGAAATATTCATCAAGGCAGGCTATATCCTGTATCATATTGCAAACAATAAACAAATTTAAAATAATTAAAATAATAGAGATAATAATATCTAATCACAGTAAACTTAAACCATAAATCATGACAGAATGACAAAAGGAATCATTATTAAACATAAGAAAATTAAATAACATATTTCTAAATAATTTTGGGGTCAAAAAAGGAAGTCTAAAAGGAAATGTGAAATTACATAGAACTGACTGTAAATGAAAATGCAACATATCAATATATGGGATGCAGCTCTAATAGTGCTGAGAGAAGATTATAATACATACACACATACATACATATATGAGAAATAAGGAAAACCTGAAATCAGTAAAGCAATGTCTTACTTTAAGAAATGGGAAAGAAAAGAGCAAAATAAATTCAAAGCAATAAGGAAGGATAGACTAAATAGCAGACATAAATTGAATGAATCTCCAGGGAGTTACTGAGTGAAAAAATGCCACTGCAAAAGGTGACATAATGTTTTAATCAATTTATATAACATTTTGAAATGTTAAAAATTTTAGAAATACAGATCAATGAGTGTCAAGAATTAGTACTGGTAAAACAAAAAAAAGAGCAGGAAACAAGGAGAAGGAAAGATTATAAAACAACAACACAAGGGACCCTGTGTTGATGGAACTATTCATATATTGATGGTATCATGGTCAATATCCTGTTTGTGATAATGTGCTAGATTTCTGTAAGATGTTATCATTGGAAAATCCTTACCAGAGGATATGTGGGATCCTTTTGTGTTATTTCTCATAGCTGCATATGAATCTGCAATTATCTCAAAATAAAAATGTAATTTAAAACCGGTTGCTGAAAGAGGCTAGAGTAGTTGTAATCCAATGAATAGAATTAAGGTAATAGCTTACTTACCTATTGCACATGATAGAAATACAATAGGTATAGTGTCTTTATAGCATTATGTCATATGCCAAGTGTTTTGGAATTTATTTCTTCCATGTCGATTTGATACTAAAATTTTACTTCAGAGCCATTCCTGGATGAGTGGTAGATGATAGATAATAAATAGATAGATAGATAGATATAAACATATAAATATAGGATATATTTTATATAAGTATGAATAGATAGAGGTAAATATATGAATATAAAATATATTTCCTATAAGTATAAATACAGGAATATACACACACACAGAAGTATGAAGGAAAGCACCTAGGATTTATGAGTCTTCTTTTCAATGGTTTTTTTTTGGTACCAGGGATCGAACTCAGGACCTTGTACTTGCAAGGCAGGAGGCGGAACCACTGAGCTAAACCCCTGGCCCATTATGAGTCTTCTTTCTTTGTTCTAAAAGCAGTCAATTGAGGGAATCTAAGGTTTAAAAAAATGACTTGCTATTATTATTTGAATAAGGTTGCATCTTTCCTTCTGGCTAGATTGGATGTTTACTGATCAATAAATAAGCAATAGATTAGACTGCAAAAAAAGTCAGCCCGATTAAAGATTTGAACATACAAAATGAGGAGACCATGAGTCAGGAATGATGATACAGGCCTGTAATCCCAGAACTCTGAAAGACTGAGGCAGGAAGATTGCAAGTTTGAGCCTAGCTTGAGCAATTTCATGAGACTCTGTCTCAAAGTAATACATACATACATACATACGTAAAAATATTGGGGAAATAGATCATTGTGAAGAACCTGAGTTGAGTTACCAGTACAAACAGAAGACAAGAAAAGAGAAGAAAAAAGAAAAGAGAAGAGAAGAGAAGAGAAGAGAAGAGAAGAGAAGAGAAGAGAAGAGACGAGACGAGACGAGATCAGGGAGCTGCAAGTTTTGCCTAGGTCATGTGGCTTGCCTTAATAATTAAGTAGGACTGATTAAATGGCTTGGATTGCATTTAGTGTAAATGATCAGAAAGAACAAGTAGATTTCAAGGGACCAATTTGACATGAAGTATATATAACTTAATCAATTATTCTAGAACTCAGAACCTAGAATTCCTGACAAAGCAGCCTGTATGTGTGCAGATAAGTGGCTAGAATTAGGCCACATATCTTCTTCCTCACTATTAGCTAATCTTTAATAAGTGCACATTTACCCTGTTTCTAAGATTTGAAAATTCTGTATGATCTCTGAAGTCAGTGTGAAAGTCTAAAAAGATATTTGATATATAGGTGATTACCAAAACCAGATAAGTATATTGAATATCTTGTAGTCCTCAAAAGCAAGTATCAACCATTAAAATAATTTCCACAGTATTCCAGTTGTATCTTTTCACTGTATGTACACCATGTATCATTTTATTATCTTTGTCATTTCAGATCTATTTTTGTAGATTTAAAAAATATTTTTAAAATGCCAATTTAATGTTCATTGGAGAGCTAAGAGTATTAAAGCCTAAAACTTAACACTAAATTTTTTTAGAAATTTCATTTTTCATTCTTTAATGGAATGGACAGCTAGAACATACAAACTACACATAACATCTAGAGTTGAATCTGGAAAAAATCATCAGTGAAGAATTTTGGTCATTTCAAAGCATAAAATTATTATTTACAACTTTGAGGATCTTTAAAACAATCAATGATGCTTTTAATATCCATTGGCTATAAATGCAAAAAGAAACATTGTTTTTGTTCTCCCAAGAGCAATAAAGACAGAACTAAGTAAATCTAGAAAAGTTATTTCAGAAACCCCAACAAAGCTAGGTCTTAGCCACAAAGATCCTGGCATACAAAGGGTGAAAAGGAGATTTGTCATATGGAATGTTAATTTCTTGGAAGACTTCTGCATAGAATTTTACCATGGCTTCCAAAAGTAGTGTTCCTAAACTCTCAGTTATTTGTGCAACTGTATTCACTAGTTTTGGGAAGAAAGATGGATATGATCACCTCTGAAACTTTCCTTAAACCTGAAGTCTATGATATCTGATAAATGTTTCTTTTTCACCTCATCATTAGAAAAAGGAAGTTTAAAAAGACCAACAATTTCAAAAATAGAAGAAAGCTCAGTTTCATTCTAAAGTTGGCTAGAATTGCAGGGCTTTCATCTTTTGTATATGAACTGGTTTTTTCCACTCTTTATTTTAATGTACATGAAATTTAGATCATTATCTGATGACGCAAAACATTTTCAGTGGTATTATTTAGTATAACAGGAAGGAATCAACACTCGAGATTTTGCCAGGGATAAAGCAGTTGTTAAGTATCTTTGGTGATAAAAGGTACAATTGAAAATGTAACTTCACAAAGCATCTAAAAGTATTATGGAGGATTCATTAGGCCACATGACCATATCTTCAGTAGTAATTATATACTGAGGGACTTTCCAAAGGGCAATCAGAAGATAATGTCTGTAAGTTCATGATTATTCCTGAAGAAATACCGTACCTACATCTCTATTGAATGTGCTTAATGGGAAATTCACCAAATATCTTGCATTCAACATAGATAAAAAGGTAGCATTAAATTGGCCTTGATGACATGAGTACTGGCAAAAAATATTTGTGCAGAAGTAGATTAACCTCTCTTTATATATATTATGCTTGTACATATACCTCATCTTTCCACAGTGTTTTGTTATGGATAGATAGTCTGGGAATCAAGAATGTTTATGTAATCAAACATAGATATTCATGGAGGGAATGATGAAAACACAGACCTACCTAAAGCCAAATAGAACCAATATAAAAGCTAAAAGAAATTTAAAACTTTGTCTTTTCTTTCTGTTATTCTCTATAAAAGGAAACATAAGTTTCATGAATGAGACAGGTCTAGAGGAAAAGAGGGGATATTCTGGGAAATGAGAGCATATGATAAAAGATACAGAAGTATAAACAAGAAAGGCCATTAATTATTCCACCACATTGATAAAACTGACACAAGGAATGTAAACATTATGTATTGTAAATATGTATAAAAAAGGAAGGAGATCGCGTGGTGGGTGGAAGAGGGAGAAAAAGAAATTTAAAAAAAGGAATTAAGATGTGTTATATAGGACCTGGGGATTTAGCTCAGTGGTTCTGGTGTCTGCCTCCCAAGTGCAAGGTCCCAAGTTTGATCCCCAGTACCCCCCCCCAAAGATGTGTTATGTACATGTACCAACTTCCCACAGGGAATGTAAACGTTATGTACTACACACATGTATGATAAATCTAGAATTTAAAAATAAATAAATACATTAAAAATAAAACAGTGCTGCATGCTGATACATAACGGAAAGGAAAAAATTCTGACACCAACACTGACAACTATAGTTGTAACAGAGCACTACAAAAACATCAGAGAGACCTAGAATAGAGTTGTGGTCTTCATCATTTATATCTGTGTATTCTTGACAATGTTAATTAATTTTCGTGGTTTATAAAGCACAAATAACAACATTCATCTTTCCCTCACAAGGTTATTATATAAATCAAATCTACTAATATATGTGAATGTGCTCTGTATAGATTTACTCAAAGACAAGAGATTACTATTCCATGTTATGAAAAGTTGATTTTCCTCACAAATATTCACTCTTGTAAAAGCTCCAGAAATGCACTGACAACTTTAATACAAATAGTTTTGCTCTGTCCTCTCAGAGCTCTTCCTTGGAACTATTTATAAAATGTTCTATGTGGACAATTGATGACCTCATTTTAACTTAAAGACAAGTAAAGTCTATAATTATTTCTTTGCTGAATGGACTTACCTAGTTGTTGATTGACTGTTAGATTAAAAATCATCCAAAAGTTTTATAATGTCAACCCAATAAAGAGAGTACCTATAAAGCACTCATAGCTTCTGATAGAAGTGTAAGCAGAACTTTAAATGTGCTTCAATAAAAATGAAAATAATAATCATATGAGAGATGGGAGATTGGTATCCTTTGGGGCTATTAGGCCAGGAACAACTTTTAAAACTGCTGACATGTTTGGGGGTAATGAGAAACAAAGATTCATGAGTAGTAACACAGGATATTACTGAAGGGATTAAACAGAGTTTGCACCTCATAGAAATTTTGTGTGGAGCTCTGAACATTCTTATTACCCAGGTATATGAAAACCTTATTTGAAAAAATATTCATAGGAATGAACCTTTTGCGGTTATTTATAAGTGCTATAAATAAAATATTTTTGTGGAGAATTTATAGTATTAAGAATATACTTCTAATCTATGCCAGAATGTATCAATCAAGGTATTACTATGCTCATCTGAGAACTGTCCCTCTAAAGTCAACATGTGCAATGGAATCCTGTCTCTCACATGTAAAGTCTTATTTTCCTGTACTTGATGAGACTCCATAAAAAGGTCTTGCAGAAACACATAGCAAAGATTTGGATAAGTTCACACATTTATGCTATTAAGTACACACACACACACACACACACACACACACACACAAAGGAACCAAATATAAAACTGAATGGAAGCTACCACATCTTGAGTATCCTTTATCCAAAAATGCAAAATCTAAAACGTTTTAAGTGTCATCTTCAAAGTTTTGAATTTTAGAATATTTCAGATCTTTTGTTTTTGAAGATTAGAAATGCTCAACTCATAAATTCTTTTTTTTTATTAACTTCTTTTATTGGTACATTGTAGGTATACAACACAATTACATTTCTCATTAGGAATTGTACCTTTACATAATGCATCTTGGTTCTTATTTTTTCCCCATTCCTAGCCCTCCCTTCACCCCCTCCACCCTTCCCTATTTACAAAGACTTTATTTCCATTTTTTCCATTTCTCAGCATTTTTCCTTTCCCTTCTTTCCTTTCCCCTGCCCCTCCCACTACCCCTACCCCTTTGGACCTTTTCTTCCTATTTTACATGTCAACTCATAAATTCTATGCAAACATTCCCAACCCCTCAACATCTGAAATCCAAAACACTGCCAGTCTCGAGCATTTGATATAAGGGATACTCAACCTGTACCTACCAATATGATTCACTTACCAGCACATTGATTATTCAGGGTCATATTTACATGCTTTGGGAAATATTCTGTGACCTATTTGGACATTAACAAGATAAATATTTCTTACTTGAGGGTAGCCTGTTAGTATGAAAGAATGACTTGTATCTTATGAGTATAATCTATATGAACTGGAATGTTTTAGAAGAATACTGGATTCATTTAACACTGGCAATATAATAGTTCACTTCACAGCCCAGAATCTTAAGTGAAAATTTCATTTTCCAGCACTAATGAGTGACAACGTCATTTCTTATCAATTTCCCAAGGTCACCATCTTCTCCATTTGCAAAACTTGGTTACTGACATTCAGATACCATGATGCAATAGTTACATTAAAGAAGACTTTATGGTCAAACTCTTGTATTTTTTCTCCCACAGTGATATTTACTAATTAAGAGCATAAACTATTATTCTTCAATGAGAAATAGATTAAGTAGAAAATAAAATTTGGTTAATATCATTTCTTCTAAATATTTTGGGCACTCATCATAAATCTGCTGTACATCAGACACCAAATAATGCTACCTGAGGTAAAACAGCGGATTTGAGAGCTTCTGTAATTACTAACATTTTACATTGTGCATACTTTTATTAATAAACCTTTAAATTGCTTGAACATTACATAAACAGTTTTTAAGGAGCCAGCTGTTTCTGAATAAAACTGTTTTTCAACCTTATTTGTGTTAAAATTACCACTGTTGGTGACTTTTTTTTTCCTCCAGAACACCTTTGGCTTCAGCTATATAAACTACTTAACTTAGTGTCATATACAGATTTTTCCAGGCATTCAAAATTGCAATGTTATTTCATATCAAAGCAATGTAGCCTTCGGCTCTTGCATCTCTGAAGGATGAGCAACATTACTTTAAATGACAATCTTTTGTCAAATTTGCTTGGGCTAAAGATAACCCATTTGTATAAATTGTGGCTTCACTATTGAAGGATTATAAAAATATATTGTGCTTCATTTAAACCTAATATCATTAATACAGCTAAAATATACCATCTTTTCACTAGAAAAACTAGGAAGTGGTTAAAATGATCTCATCAATCACAACTAATTCTCTAAATATACAGTTGAAATAGTAAATAGAAGAAAGAAAATACTGTTGGGCAGGTCATCTATCACTAAATCAAATACTCTATTTTTCATTAAATGGAGTGACTAAAGATTTTCAAGGTCTATAGTACAGATAATTCAAAATTAAATTCATATTCCAAGGGGACAACCCTTCAAATGTCATTTTGGAGGATATTTTCTGGGTTGGTATATGAATTTGTTTTGAAAGGTAAACCTCAATGTCTTTTTCTATATGCTTCAATTTAGCTGTGAAAGACATTCACCCAGGCAGTCCTCATGTTATATCTGCAGTCATAAATAGTTGTCAACAGGGAAATATACCTTATGACTGTTGTTCCAGACCATCTTTTAAATCAGGTTTAATTTAGTTGTATGTTAAGATCAACAGATGTATTTCATTATACAAGATAATCTTGGATTTCAACCTCTTATGCTATCCTCATTGACATTTTCTGTCCTCTGTGAGCCTGGCTCCTTTCCATATATACATAACACCACTCTGGGCCACAGTAATTATCTATCCTGTGCAGTATGCTTTTCTCTGACCTCCAGCAAAATAATGTTTTATAGGAGATGGTTCTCATTACCTGTAGAATAAAATATAAAATGTTAAGTAAGTTCACTTTCCAAATTGCCTCTTACCCCATTTTCCTTACTTACCAAAAGTTCAGTTGCTGAGGAAAAGGTCTTGGGTACTTTGGTGTGAGTCACTGTAGTGGACTAATTCAATCATGAGAGAGTCCAAGTAAAAATCATGCTCAGACAAAACATTTATATAAGGGACAATTGGGGATTATGGTAGGGCTTTTAGTCTCGGGATCATAGGCTGTAATTAGCATCTGAAGTAAAGCAGATGTAGCAAAAAGGAAGTGAGATCATGAATGCACAAGAGATGGGTCAATAGCTATGGCAAGATCAGAGTCAGAACACATAAAGGCCACCAATCAAAGGAGAGAGAGTCTTCTACATGAACTTAATGTCTACCTAATTTGCTTCTGGCCAGTTATTTTTCTTGTCCTTGAGGTCTTGAGGGCTAATGCACTGCAATACAATACCCTGCAATTAAGCTCCTCTAGTGTTTTTTTTTTTTTCTTTTTGCTTAAATTCTTTTATTGGTACATTTTAGGTATACAATACATTTACATTTATCATTGGGTGCTTGTACCTGTACATGATGTATCTTGGTTCTTATTTTTTCCCCATTACCTGTGTCCTCTAGTGTTTTGAAAGACACAATTTGAAGCAAATCCTACTTTGCTGGAATTCACCACAAACCAGCCCATATGACAGGAGCAAATGCTGCAATGATGTCAGCTTAGTCCAACTTATTGTCACAGAAAGGTATTCTATATTTCCATGACTCTTTTTCTCAAACATATCTCTACTCTCTGATGCAGTTACTCTATCCTCAACGTACTGGCTAACATCACTCTCAAACAGAGCTTCCAACAGTTACTGCTTCAAGTTATTAAGCTTGGTATTTTACCTCTTTGTGCTGATTTCTTCCTGGTTTAATTCTCTTTATTTTCTCACCTAGAGTTAGCTGCTTCAGAATCTTATGTCTTCTTCCAATTAGGTTTTCCCTTTGTTTTCATCCAAACCTTCCTCAATACGTGTCATACACCCATTATCCTGTACTTAACTAGCTGATTATTTATCAAGTCATTCACTTCTGTGCCATTGCTCATGTCTTCATTTAATTTTATTCAATTCCTAGTGATAAGAACTGGGTGATAGTAGAAGTTGCTTAAAGTTAGGTAGGGCCTAGAATGCCTGGAAAAGTAGAAGATGATAACACTACTATTATTATTATTTTACAGTGCTGGGAATTGAACCTAGGGCCTTAACATTGAGCAACATCCCCCCAACTTTAAAAAATATATATTATTTTGAGACAGGGTCTCATTAAATCACTAAGTTGCACAAGCTGGGCTTGAATTGTGATCCTCCTGTCTCAGCCTCCCAGAGTAGAGGAATTATAGGCATGGGTCACTATGTTTGGCTTGATAACTTTCATATTTTTACACTAGGGCCGGGGATTTAGCTCAGTGGTTCCGCCGCCTGCCTTGCAAGCAGAAGGATCCAAGTTCGATCCCCGGTACCAAATATATATATATATATATATATATATATATATATATATATTTTTTTTTTTTTTTTTTTCTTTTTTACACTGAATTACAGCCATTTTATTTTGATGCAATCAGAATATTTAGGACAGACATAGCTGTTAATCATCCTAAATTACTTTCATTCCCAGTCTGAAAATGTTTCTTCAGTGGCTTTACTGGTGTCTGATACAGATTATTACTCTTTTCATACTTTTAAACCCTCACAGACTTTAATTAAGCCACTGATTTACTGAATTGTCATGCTGAAAACAAAGCACTCTTTCTGAATGGAAGCCATTTAAATTGGAGGCTGATGGCTGTAAGTATTCAGCCACTCAACCATATTTTGATTCACTGAAATGCTTTATGTTTTATTATTTTCAAAAATCATGAATTGGATTACTTTCAAGTGGAATTAATTAGTGAGATTGGGATTCATTGATACAACTGAAGACAGGAGCTCTTGGCACCTGCATCTGTATGGGTAATTCCACCAAGTTGTAGTTTTAGTAATTCCTGTTTTTCTAGTGCATTTGTTATGGAGTATAGCAAAAAAAAATACAATTAGTAACATATACCTTATGTGTGCACAAAGTATACATGAAATATTTTTCAAACTTGACATGAAAATAAACATCAATATAGTTAAAATACTCCGTTTCAGACATACTGTTACTGGGGTCATTTTGGAAGAACTGCAGATCTTTATTTTGAGTCTCTTTATTATATTTCCTGAGGTCTAATAAACATAAATTTATATGACGAATGTACAGATATTTCCTATACTGTTTGTAGCATTGCTTGTAAAGTGTAGTTTGCCTGTATTTAATATTAATGAGACTAAAGGGGAAGTAAATTGTGCAATGCTCAAACTCCATTCTCACACAAGTGCACATCAATTTAAAGAAGTCTAGGGTACAAATTCACTTTTCAAAAATGAATAAATTATGCCTTGTGTAGTAGCACATGCCTGGGAAGTTGATGCAGGCGGATCACATGTTCGAGCCCAGGCTGAGCAATTTTGCAACCAACTAAGTGAGACTCTGTCTCAAAATAAAAAAATAAAAAAGGACTAGGGATGTAGTTTGTACAAGGGTTCTGGGTTCAATATCTAGTACTGGAAAAAAAAAGATAAATTCCTTCATAAATCTCTGTTTTAGCATACTATATTTTATGAAAAGACTCATTATTAAAGCAATTTGTATGAAAGTAGTTACTCAACTCTCAGAAAGTGACAATAAAAATGATATATATTTAAAATGAGCTTGTATTGTTTCAGAACTTTGATATAAGGAATCAGTCAATTAAATTATTTTATTAGAAGATTTCATGACACTTATTTTCATTGTTCCAACTAGTGTTTCTATTTCTAGTCTGACCATATTCAATATATGGGAGGGTCATATAGATACTCATATATTCATCTACAGTACCACACAGACTAGGGCAAGTTCTTAACTACCAGAATAAAAATTTAAAAACTAAGCAAACATGCCTTTGTTTGACTAATACAAAAAAAAAAAGAAAAAAGCTATCCTGGATCTTCCTGCTTGCAACTGCTTCTTTATCCCCTGGCCAATGTTTGAAATCCTATCCACTACTAGAGGTACATTTCTTTAACTTCAGATTGGAGACCTTCTCACAATGACCTTAGAGAGAGGAATTACATACAGCTATTAGTAGTCATTTGAACTTTTGTGTGAAGTGATTATCAAATCATATCTTGAAAGCTGATATAAGATACTGAGGAAAGATGCCTAGAGAAATACTGTTACTAAGATAATAATAAAGAAAGCATATATTGTTAAATTTGAATCTCATTTATTTTTAAATTTTTGCTAAGACTAATGTTAACTGTTGGTATTAATGCATAAGTCATATTAGTAACATTTACAAATGTACAATTCTATGAGTTTTAACACACACAAAAATGATTGTAACTGCAACCACAATCAGGATACAGAACAGTAATAATACCCCTGAGATTTCTCTCAGGCTGACCATTGAAATCAGTTTCTTTCCTCACTCTTAACTTCTTGGTAAGGACTGATGTCTTTACTCTCTATATGTTTTTGCCTTTTCCAAAATGTCATCCAAATAGATTCATACAATATTCAATATATTATGTCAGGCTTCTTTCACTTAGTTTAATGCACTTAAGATTCATCCATATTGTTGTGTGTGTCAGGGGCTCATTCCTTTTCATTGTTGAGTAGCGTTTCCTTATGCAGATACACTATAATTTCTTTATTCATTTATCTGCTGAAGGACATTAGTATTGTTTTCAGTTTTGGGGGAACTGTTACAAATTCTCACATATGGATTTTTTACACAAATAAGTTTTCATATCATATCAATCATAAGATAAGTAAGTGTTTAACTTTATAGAAACTGCCAAACCATTTTCACAGCATTGTACCATCTTGCTTTCCTACAGGAGTATATAAGAATCCCAGCTGCTCTGCATTTTTTTCAGGACATGGTATTCCAGTGGGATTTCTTTAATTTTAGCTATTTTAATGAGTGTTACTGGTAGCACATTGAGGTTTTAATTGCATTTCCCTAATGACTAATGGTGTTTTACCATCTTTTCATTTGCTTACTTGCCATCTGTATATATTCTTGGGTCAATGGTCTAGTCAACTTATTTTAAATTGGGTTATTTCTTATTATTAAGCTTTTTGAGTTCTTTATACAGATTCAAATTTTTTATGTAAATAATTTACATTTTTTTTGCTTAAATTCTTTTATTGGTACATTTTAGGTATACAATACATTTACATTTGTCATTGGGTTCTTGTACCTGTATATGATGTATCATGGTTTTTATTTTTTCCCCATTACCTGTGAGCCCCTCCCCCACTGCACCCTTCCCTATTTACATAGAATTGTTTCTATTTTTTTCTTTTCTCATAATTTTTCCTTTCCCTTTTTTCCTTTCCCCTTCCCCTCCCACTTCCCTTACTCCTTTGGACCTTTTATTCCTATTTCAAATTATCAATTATTCATTTTAATCCTTATTTGCACTTTCAGTTTCTCACATTAGAGAAATTATTTGGTATTTACACTTGTGTGTCCTGTTTATTTCACTTAAGAGTATGGCCTCGATATGCATCCATTTAGCCATAAATGTCTCTAGTTTTTCATTCTTTATGGCTGAGTAGTACTCCATTTTATACAAAAACCCCACATCTCCTTTATCCAGTTTCCAGTTGATGGGCACTTGGGCTGTTCCCAAGCTTTAGCTATTTCGAACTGTGCCACTATAAACATGGGTGCACATATATTCCTGTGGTATGATTCTTTTAATTCTTTTGGGAAGATACCCAGCAGGGAAATAGCTGTGTCAAATAGGACCTCTAGCCCTAGTTCTTTGAAGACCATAACAAATCGAAAGCTCATACAAGAGAGGAAATTATAAAGATCAGAGCAGAAATCAATGCAATGGAGACTAAGAGAATGATAGAAAAAAAATCAATGAATCAAAGAGTTGGTTTTTCGAAAGAATAAATAAAATCGATAAACCTTTAGTCAACCTTATCAAAAAAAGGAAAGAAATGGCTCAAATCCATGCAATTGAGAATGAAAAAGGTGAAGTCACACCAGACCCAGCAGAAATCCAGAGGATCATCAATACCTACTTTGAAAACCTGTACTCTAATAAAATGGAAAACACAGAAGAAATGGACAGATTCCTAGATACATATGAATTGTCAAAGTTAAATGCAGAAGATATAGAAATTCTAAACACCCCAATTACAATGAGTGAAATTGAAAATGTAATAAAAAATTTACCAACAAAGAAAGGCCCAGGTCCTGATGGCTTCACTGCTGAATTTTACAAGATATTTAAAGAAGAACTATCACCATCACTCTTTAAACTCATCAAGGAAATTGAAAGGGAAGCAATACTTCCAAATTCATTCCGGGAAGCAAGTGTTACTTTGATTCCAAAATCAGGGTAAGACGCAACCCAAAGAGAACTACAGGCCAATGTCCCTAATGAACATTGATGCAAAAATCCTCAACAAGATACTGGCAAATAGAATATAGACGGACATCAAGAAGATCACATACCCTGACCAAGATGGATTTATCCTGGGGATGCAAGGATAATTCAACATACGTAAACCAATAAATTTAATATACTACATTAACAGAGACAAGAAGAAAAACAATTTTTTTGCAGTCTATGACTTGCTTTTCATTACTTTACTAGTGTCTTTAATAGAAAAAAGTTTAAAATTTTGATTAGGTCCAAATGATCAATTTTTTATTTTATCAGTCATGCTTTTGTTGTCATATTCATATGATTAATATTTTCATTTCAATCTGGTCCACATTTTTGTACACAAGAAGAAGTGCAAAAGTATCAACAGATTAAATCAACAAACATGGAATTCTATGCCAGCTTCACTACTGTAGCCCTTGTTACTAAACTTCTATAAGTCTCTACCTTTCTTTATCTAAAGTAGGAATGATAAATCCTAGACTGTATATCTTAGCTTTATATTTTCCAAGCCAAATGACATTTGGACATTCAATAGTAACCAAGGAAATAAGTAAATGATAAAGTAATTCGAATGATCGATTAAGCTCACATAATTAAATTAATGATTGCAATCAGATACAAATTATGATTATTACAAAAGCAAAATTAAAGATGGATGTAGAGATACTTGAAGAAATATTAGAGGAAATGTCTATGATATCTTGTATTCATTTTATTCAATTTTCTACTTTTATACATGTGGCACCTAACAAAACCATTTAATTCATTTACATCTGTTATTTGCCCCAGTACAATGAACTGGGGATCACTGCCACTTGGGAGGCAGCTTTAATCAGTTAAGAGAAATGGAATCAGCCACATATTTGATGATTTCAACAGTCATTAGGTTCAAACACAGCCATTGTAAAAACAGGAAAAAATAATTGATAGTCACTATGCTGTACTTAGTAGTAGATATATATGTGAATTTCATAGCCAAGCATGACTGGAGAAGCATATGAAGCCATGATCTGTGTTTAAAGTAATAAAAATCATAATAAAATATGTGTTTCATGCCAATGAACAAGTAATTAAAAAGGCAAAAAAGCTTTGTATATTAAAATTCAAGTTGATCTAATGATTCATACTCAGGCATAGCATATAACATTACAAGTGTTAGCTTCTCATCTGTCACTAAGACAAAAAAATCAATTATTACATTTACTAGCAGGTAATAAAGTGAATAGTGAAAATGACTTGAAAAATAACTTTGGGTTTAAAACAACAAATTTATCCTTTTCCTTGGCAGTGGTTTCTTTGAGTGTGGTAAATAGCTTTTCCAAAGCCTACTGTCACTATTAAATTGGTGTCTGTACCTGAAGGTTTACTCTACATTCTTTGAATGATTGCTCATTCCCTTCCTTGTATGTACTCCTTGTAACCTTGTATAAAAAGTGAATTACAAATGCAGAGGAGGAGACTTCCGGGTCAATGTGCCACAGCTCCCAGTGCCGAGTAGGAGGCTTCCAGGCCAACCTACCACCACTGCCAGCACCACTGCCAGGACAGAGGTGGTGAGCCGCACAGGTGCCAGCAGCACACCCCACCATAGAAATGAGAAGACAGGGAAACAAGCCTCAGAACCAGATGTCCAGATAATCTACAGCAACCACAAAGGGAAACGGGATGGGACACTCTGATACTGAAACACTTGGACTCCCTGAACTAGCAAAAATCAGGATCTGGAAAAAATGAAATCAGAAATAATTTTTCACATAGTAGCAGAGATTGTGCTCATAGTTCAAGACATAATAAATCTAGAGAGGACACAGATAAAGTTAATAGAGGAGCTGAGGAACATGATAGAATCCCAACGCAGGAAACAAATGGAATCCAGAAAACAAATGCAAACAGATTTCCAGGACATTAAAAACTCCATTGATGGGGCAGAAAGGTAGCCAACTGGTTCCACACTACAAAGGCGCAGAGGACACTGGACCATCAGACCATGATACTGAGTCCCGCCTCTCCCGGTCCAGAGGTATGGGCTTCTGAGCTGCCATCCCACTGCTCCTGGTCCAGAGGAAGGGGCTTCCCGGCCAGTATCCCTCCCGATGCTCCCAGCCCACAGGAAAAGGCTTTTGGGTCACCATCCCTACCACTGCTTCCGGCCCATGTCCCACCTCTCCCAGATCAGAGGAGGTAATCCGTGCAGGTGCCAACAGCTCCCCCCGCAAGTTGAAATGAGAAAACACGTAAATAAGTCTCAAAACCAAACTTCCAGATCACCTACAGCAACCCCAAAGGGAAATGAGATGGAACACTCTGATACTCAACCACCTGGACCCACTGAACTGGCAACAAAAGGGGATGTGGAAAAAATGAAATAAGAAATAATTTCTCAGATAATAGGAGAAATTGTGCCCCTAGTGCAAGACATGATTAATAAATCTAGAGAGGAGCTGAGGAAAATGATGGAATCCCAACATAGGAAACAAATGGAATCCACAAAACAGATGCAAATAGATTTCCAGGAGATGAAAAACTCCATTGAAAGTCTACAGAGCAGAATGAGCCAATGTGAGGACAGAATGTCAGATATAGAAGATAAGATTGCAATTAGTGACCAGGAAAAGAAAAATTGCTTCAAAATTATAAGGGAACATGAGAAATCAATCCAGCAGCTGCTAGATGATGCAAAGAAGAAGAACATAAGACTGATTGGGCTCAATGAAGAAACAGGAGAGAGTGGAGATGACATAAGAACACTCTTCACAGAAATAATGGCAGAAAACTTCCCAAGCAGGGGAAAAGAGCTTGACATACAGATAAGTGAGGCATATAGGACTCCAAATAGCCTTGATCAAGAAAAACCTACACATAGACATGTAATTGTTAAGATTCCAGAAACTCAACAGAAGAACAAAGTTCTCCAAGCAGTCAGAGAAAAGAAACAAATCACATACAAAGGAAAGCCCATCAGAATCACAGCAGACTTCTCAACACAAACCATCAAGGCAAGAAGATCTTGGAGTGACATATTCCAAGCCCTAAAAGAAAACAGCCTCCAATCCAGATTGATGTACCTTGCAAAACTATCTTTCAAAATGGATGGAGAAATAAGACACTTTCATGACAAAGAGCACCTTAGGAACTTCATGAAAACCAAACCAGCACTCCAAAGAATTTTACACAATATCCTAGGAACAGACATTGAGGATCACAACCCCAGGAAGCAAAGCAGAATGAATCCATCTGGCATGACAAGAAATTAAATGTAAAGGGGGAGAACCCAACAAAAAGAAAAAGTCATGGCAATGACAAGTCAATACGTTTCAGTTATAACCATCAAAGTTAATGGTCTCAATTCACTAATCAAAAGAAATAGACTGGCAGAATGGGTCAAGAAGCAAAATCCAACAGAAAAAATGTTTTTATGGAAAAATTTCATAAACACGTGGAAATTGAGCAACACACTTCTGAATAACCATTGGGTCACACAGGAAATTAAAGAAGAAATCAGACAGTTCCTTCAATTAAATGACAATTACAATACAACATATCAGGATCTATGGGACACAATGAAAGTAGTCTTACGAGGGAAATTCATAGCAGTGAATAGGTATATTAGGAAAACAGAATGAGCCCAATTAAACAAACTGATGCTGAACCTCAAGCTTCTAGAAAAAGAAGAGCAGGATAACCCCAGAGCTCATACAAGGGAGGAAATTATAAAGATCAGAGGAGAAATCAATTCAACGGTGTCTAAGAGAAGGATACAAAAAATCAATAAAGCCAAGAGTTGGTTCTTTGAAAGAATCAACAAAATTGACAAATCCTTAGCCAATCTTATCAGAAAAAGGAAAGAAAAGGCCCAAACCCATGCAATTAGGAATGAAAAGGGTGAAACTACAACAGACCTAGCAGAAATCCAGAGAATCATCAATACCTACTTCCAGAACCTATACGCTAATAAAATGTACATCACAGAAGAAATGGACAGATTCCTAGATACATATGAATTACCAAAGTTAAAGAAGAAGACCTAGAAATTCTGAACAAACCAATATCAACCAATGAAATTGAAAATGTAAATAAAAACTTATCAACTAAGAAAAGCCCAGGCCCTGATGGCTTCACTGCTGAATTCTACAAGAAATTTAGAGAGGAACTGCTGCCACTACTGTTTAAACCCTTCAGTGAAATTGAAAGGGAAGTAATACTTCCAAATTCATTCCTGGAAGCAAACATCACCTTGATCCCCAAAGCAGAGAAAGACCAAACTGAAAAGGAGAACTATAGTCCAATCTCACTGATGAACATACATGCAAAATTCGTTAATAAGATACTGACAAACAGAATGCAGAAGATCATCAAGAAGATCATTCACCCTGATCAAGTGGGATTCATCCCAGGGATGCAGGGATGGTTCAATATATGAAAATCAATCAATGTAATACACTATATCAATAGAGCCAAGGACAAAAACCATGTGATTATCTCCATAGATGCAGAAAAAGCATTTGACAAAAGCTAACATGCACTTATGATAAAAACCCTAAAAAAATTGGAATAGATGGTCTCTACCTCAAACTGATAAAAGCCATCTATGGAAAACCAAGAGCCAATATCATACTAAATGGTCAAAATCTGAAATCCTTCACACTAAAATCAGGAACAAGACAAGGATGTCCACTATCACCACTCTTGTTCAATATACTTCTGGAAACATTAGTCACAGTAATTAGACAAGAGAAAGAAATAAAAGGAATAAACATAGGTAATGAAGAAGTCAAATTGTCATTATATGCATATGACATGATACTCTATATAAAAGACCCCAGGAACTCCACCAAAAGTCTTCTCGACTTAATAACCAAATTCAGTCAAGTAGCTGGTTACAAGGTCAACACACAAAAATCAATAGCTTTCTTCTACACCAATGACAGACTCACTGAGAGACATATATGGCAAATAATTCCTTTCACAATAGCATCCAAAAAACTGAAATACCTAGGAAACAACCTCACAAAAGAAATCAAAGAGCTCTTTCCTGAAAACTATGGCACTCTGAAAAGAGAGATTGAAGATGATATCAGAAAATGGACAGACATCCCCTGCTCCTGGGTAAGAAGGATGAATATAGTGAAAATGGTCATACTTCCAAAACTGCTATATAGATTTAATGCAATTCCAATTGAGATTCCAGCAGTATACTTCATGGACCTTGGGAAAACTATCCAAAAATTCATTTGGAACAAGAAGAGACCCAGAATAGCAAAAGCAATTCTAGGTAACAGAGACATGGCAGGGGTTATCACAATCCCCCACCTGCAACTATACTACAAAGCTACTGTGATAAAAACAGCATGGTACTGGCAAAGGAACAGACCTGAGGACCACTGGAACAGATGAGAAGATGCAGAAACAACACCAGACACACTCAGCCATCTCATCTTTGACAAAGGAGCCAAACAGCCTCACTGGAGGAAAGATAGCCTCTTTAATAAATCGTGCTGGAAAAATAGGGCTTTAACTTGCCAAAGATTAAAATTAGATCTATATCTCTCACCATGCTCTAATCTAAAATCAAAATGGATTAAAGATCTAAATATTGAAATAGAAACTCTGAACCAGTTGGAACAGAGGTTAAGTAGAATTCTTGACGACATCGGTGTAGGAAAAAATTTTATGAACAAAACCTCAGTTGCCCATGGACTAGCACAAACAGTCAACAAGTGGGATGTCTTCTTATTAAAAAGCTTCTGCACAGCAAGAGAAACCACCAGCAGTGTGAAGAGACAACTCACAATGTGGAAAAATCTTCACCTGCTCTTCCTCAGACAAAGGTCTACTATGTCAAATCTATAAAGAACTTAAAAAGATCAGACCTCCCAAATTTAAAGACCCAATCTGAAAATGGGCATGTGAAATGAACAGACGTTTCTCAGACAAAGAAGTAGAAATAGCAAATAAATACATGAAAAAATGTTCAACATCACTGGTCATTCGAGAGTTGCAAATGAAAACCACTCTGAGATTCAAACTCACTCCAGAAAGAATAGCTGCTATCATGAAATCAACCAATAACAAATGCTGGCGGGGCTGTGGGGAAAGAGGAACCCTGCTCTATTGCTGGTGGGAGTGTAGACTGGTGCAAGCACTGTGGAAATCAGTATGGAGATACCTCAAAGAACTAGGACTGGAAGTCCCATTTGACCCCGCTATTCCACTGCTGGGGTTCTTCCAAAAAGAATTAAAAGTATCATACCACAGTGATATATGTGTGCCCATGTTCATAGCAGCACAGTTTGTGATAGCTAAAACTTGGAAACAGTCCAAATGCCCATCAACTGGTGACTGGATAAAGAAAATGTGGGTTTTTAAAATAAAATGGAGTACTACTCAGCCATAAAAAATGAGAAATTAGAGACATTTATAGCTAAGTGGATGCACATTGAGGCAATACTCTTAAGGGAAATAAAAAGGACACACATGTATAAATACTGAATAGTTTCTCTGGTGTGAGAAACTGAAAGTGTAAATAAGGAATAAAATGTTCAATTGGTAATGTGAAATAGGAAGAAAAGGGGCAAAGGGGAAGGAAGTGGGAGGGCTAGCGGAAAGGATAGAAGGGAATGGGATTAATATGAGAAAATGGAAAAATAGGAACAAAATCTTTGTAAATAGGGAGGACTGGAGGGGTTGAAGGGAGGACTGGGCAAGGGTGAAAAATAAGAACCAAACGACATTATGTAAAGTTGCAAATTTCCAATGATGAATGTCATTATATTGTATACCTAAAATGTACCAATGATTAGAATGAATAATCGATAATGCAAAATAGGAAGAAAAGGTACAAATGGGTAGGAGTAGTGGGAGGGGCAGGGGAAAGGAAAGAAGGGAAAGGAAAAATGCTGAGAAATGGAAAAAATGGAAATAAAGTCTTTGTAAATAGGGCAGGATGGAGGGGGTGAAAAATGGGCCTAGGAATGGGGAAAAAATAAGAACCAAGATGCATTATGTAAAGGTACAATTCCCAATGAGAAATATAATTGTGTTGTATACCTAAAATGTACCAATAAAAGAATTTAACAACAGCAACAAAAAGAAGTAGAAATGTCCAATAAACATATGAAAAAATGTTCAACATTACTGGTCATTCAAGAGAAGCAAATGAAAATAATGCTGAGATTTCACCTCACTCCACAAAGAATGGCTGCTATCAAGAAATTAACCAACAACAAATGCTGGTGGAACTGTGGGTAAAGATGAACCCTGCTCCACTGCTGGTGGGAGTGCAGACTGGTGCAACCACTGTGGAAATCAGTATGGAGATACCTCAAAGAACTAGGACTGGATGTCCCATTTGACCCAGCTATTCCCCTGCTGGGTATCTTCCCCCCAAAATTAAAAGAATCATACCACACGATACACATGCTATATGTGTACCCATGTTTATAGCAGCACACTTTGTAATAGCTAAAACTTGGAAGCAGCCCAAATGCCCATCACCTGAAGACTGGATAATTAAATGTGGGTGTTTTAATAAAATGGAGTACTCCTCAGCCATAAAAAATGAGAAATTAGAGACATTTATAGCTAAATGGATGCACATTGAGGCAATACTCTGAAATAAACATGACACACATGTGTAAATACCTAATAGTTGCTCTATTGTGATCAACTGAAAGTGTAAATAAGGACTAAATGGTATAATAGATAATGTGAAATAGGAAGAAAAGGGGCAAAGGGGGAGGGGGAGTGGAATGGTTAGGGGAAAGGAAAGAAGGGAATGGAATTAATATGAGAAAAGGAAAAAAATGGAAATGAAGTCTTTGTAAATAGGGAGGGATGGAGGGGTTGAAGGGAGGGCAGGGGAAGGGGGAACAATAAGAACCAAGAGAGATTATGTAAAGGTGTAAATTTCCAAAGATGAATGTCATAATATAATAATAAAAAAAGACTCCATTGATGGGCCAGAGATTTAGCTCAGTGGTTAAGCCGCCTGCCTCACAAGTGCAAGGACCGGAGTCCGATCCCTGGTACCAAAAAAAAAAAAAAAAAAAAGCCCAAAAAGCAAAACTCCATTGAAAGTCTATGCAGCAGCCAATGTGAGGATAGAATTTCAGCCATAGAAGATAAGATTGCAATTAGTCACCAGGAAAAGAAAAATTGCTTTAAAACTGTAAATGAACATGAGAAATCAATCCATCAGCTGCTAGACAATGCAGAGAACAATAACATAAGACTGATTGTTCAATGAAGAAACAGGAGAGAGTGCAGATGACATAAAAAAAAACTCTTCACAGAAGTGATGGCTGAAAACTTCCCAAGCAAGGGTAAAGAATTTGACCTGCAGATAAGTGAGGCATATAGGACTCCAACTAGCCTTGATTAAAAAAAAAATGTACACATAGGCATATAATTGTTAAGATTCCAGAAACACAACAGAAGAACAAAGTTCTACAATCAGTTAGACAAAAGAAACAAATCACATACAAAGGAAAGCCCATCACCATCACAGCAGACTTCTCAAAACAAACATTCTAAGCTAAAAGAGCTTGGAGTGATGTATTTCAAGCCCTAAGGAAAAACAGCCTCCAACCCAGATTAATGTACCCTGCAAAACTATCTTTCAAAATTGATGGAGCAATAAGATACTTTCATGACAAAGAGCACCTTAGGAACTTCATGAATACCAAACAAGCACTCCAAAAGATTTTAGGCAAAATCCTAGGAAAAGACAAGAGGATCACAACCCCAGGAATCCCAGCAGAATGAATCCACTGGGCATGACAAGAAATTAAAAGCAAAGGGGGAGAATCCAGCAAAAAGGAAAAGTCATGAGAAAGATATGTCAATATGTATCAGTTATAACCATCAATGTTAATGGTCTCAACTCACCAATCAAAAGAAACAGACTGGGAGAATGGGTCAAGAAGCAAGATCCAACAATATGCCTCAAACAAGAAACACACTTAGTTCAAAAAGAAACTCAGACTGAAAGTTAAAGGGTGGAAAACAATACTCCATGTGATGGGAACCCCAAAAAGCAGGAGTAGCTATGCTCTTTGTAGATCAAGCGGATTTCAAATCAACACTGATTAATAGAGACAAAGAAGGACACTACATCCTTGTAAAGGAAAAATTCCAAGAGGAAGAGATGACACTCATAAATGTCTATGCACCAAACACTAGTGTGCCCAACTATATAAAACAAATGCTAATGGACGTGAAAAATCATATAAGCACTAATACAATAGTAGTAGGGGACCTCAGTTCCCCACTGTCACAAATAGATAGATCTACTAGGCAAAAAATAAGCAACAAAATACTAGAACTCAATCAAACTCTTGAACAAATGAACTTAACAGATGTTGACGGAGTGTTCCACTCCACAAAATCAGATACATATTCTTTTCAGCTGCACACAGGTCGTTCTCCAAAATAGACCACATGCTCACTCATAGAACAGGTTTAATGAAGTGCAAAGGTATTGTATTTATGCCCACTGTATTATCAGACCGTAGTGTGATGAAATTGGAGTTCAATAGCAAAAAAACTCACAAGAATTTCAAAAACACAGGGAAATTGAACAACACACTTCTGAATAACAAATGGGTCACAGAGGAAATTAAAGAAGAAATCAGACAGTTTCTTCAATTAAATGACAATGACAATACAACATATCGTAATCTATGGGACACAATGAAAGCAGTCTTACGAGCGAAATTCATAGCAGTAAATATGCATATTAGGAAAACAGAACGAGCCCAATTAAACAAACTGATGCTGAACCTCAAGCTTCTAGAAAAAGAAGAGCAGGACAACCCCAGAGCTCATACAAGGGAGGAAATTATAACGATCAGAGCAGAAATCAATGCAATGGAGTCTAAGAGAACAATACAAAAAAATCAATGAAGCCAGGAGTTGGTTCTTTGAAAGAATCAACAAAATTGACAAACGCTTAGCAAACCTGATAAAAACAAGGAAAGAAAGGGCCCAAATCCATGCAATTAGGAATGAAAAGGATGAAGTTACAATGGACCCAGCAGAAATCCAGAGGAATATCATTACCTACTTCGAGAACCTATATGCCAATATGATGGAAAACACAGAAGAAATGGACACATTCCTAGTTATGTATGAATTGGCAAAGTTGAATGACGAATACCTAAAAATTCTAAACAACTCTATATCAATCAATGAAATTGAAAACATAATTAAAAACTTACCAACTAAGAAAAGCCTGGATCCTGATGGCTTAACCGCTGAATTCTATAAGACATTTAGAGAGGAACTATTGCCACTATTGTTTTTACTCTTCAATGATATTGAAAGGGACTTAATTCTCCTGAATTCATTCCTGGAAGCAAGCATCACTTGGATCCCCAAAGCAGAGAAAGACCCAACTGAAAAAGATAAGTATTGTGCAATCTCACAAATGAACATAGATGCAAAAATCCTTCATAAGAAACTGGCAAATAGAATGCAGAAGGTTATCAAGAAGATCATACACCCTGACCAAATGGGATTTACCACAGGGATGCAGGAATGGTTCAACATACACAAGTCAATCAATATAATACACTGTATCAATAGAGTCATGGACGAAAATCTTATGATCTTCTCAATAGATGCAGAAAAAGCATTTGACAATGTCCAACACGCATTTATGACAAAAACCCTACAAAAAAATTGGAATAGATGGTCTCTACCTCAAAGTGATAGAAGCCATCTATGAAAAACCAATATCCAATATTATACTAAATGGTGAAAAACTGAAATCCTTCACTCTAAAATCAGGAACAAGACAAGGATGTTCACTATCACCACTCCTGTTCAATAGAGTTTGGGAAACATTAGACAGGGCAATTAGATAAGAGAAAGAAATAAAAGAAATAAAGATAGAAAATGAAGAAGTCAAATTGTCATCTTTTACAGATGACATGATAATCTACATAGAAGACCCTAAGAACTCCACCAAAAGTCTTCTAGACTTAATAACCAAATTCAGTAAAGTAGCTGGATACAAGGTCAACACACAAAAATCAATAGCTTTCCTCTGCACGAACAACAAACTCACTGAGAGAGAAATAGGGCAAACAATTCCTTTCACAATAGCATCCAAAACACTGAACTGCCTAGGAATCAACCTAACGAAAGGAATCAAAGACCTCTTTTCTGAAAAGTATAGCACTCTGAAAAGAGAGATTGAACACTATTCCAGAAAATGGAAAGACATCCCTTGCTCCTGGATAGGAAGGATCAACATAGTGAAAATAGCCATGCTTCCAAAACTGCTATATAGATTCAATGCAATCCCAATTGAATTCCCAGCAGCATATTTCATGGACTTTGAGAAAACAGTTCAAAAATTCATTTGGAACAAGAATTGATGCAAGATAGCAAAAGCAATTCTAGGTAACAGAGACATGGCAGGGGGTATTACAACCCCCAACTTGAAACTATATTACAAAGCTACTGTGATCAAACTGCATGGTATTGGCAACAAAACAGACCTGAGGACCAGTGGAACAGATTAGAAGATGCAGAAATAACTCCAGACACACTCAGCCACCTCCTCTTCAACAAAGGAGCCAAACACCCTCACTGGAGGAAAGATAATAAATGGTGCTGGAAATATTTGGTTTCAACTTGCCAAAGACTAAAACTAGACCTATATCTCTCACCATGCACTAAACCAAAATCTAAATGGATTTACGATCTAAATATTAAAACAGAAACACTAAACTGGCTGGACGAGAGTTTAGGAAGATCTCTTGAAGACAATTGTGTAGGAAAATATTTTATGAACAAAACCTCAGTTGCCCATGTACTAGCACAAACAATCAACAAGTGGGATCTCTTCTTATTAAAAACTGCACAGCAAGAGAAAACACCAACAGAGTGAAGAGACAACCCACAATGTGAGAAACATTTTCACCAGCTGTCCCTCAGAGAAAGGTCTGCTATCGACAATCTAAAAAGAACTTTAAAAAAATCATTCCTCCCAAATTTAAAGGCCCAATCAATAAATGGGCATCAGAAATGAACCGACGTTTCTCAGACAAAGAAGTAGAAATACCAAATAAGCATATGAAAAAATGATCAACATCACTGGTCATTGGAGAGATGCAAATGAAAACAATGCTGAGATTACATCTCACCCCAGAAAGAATGGCTGCTGTCATGAAATCAACCAATAACAAATGCTAGCGTGGCTGTGGGGAAAGAGGAACACTGCTCCCCTTCTGATGGGAGCGTAGACTGGTGCAACCACTGTGGAAATTAATATGGTGATACCTCAAAGAACTAGGACTGGAAGTCCCATTTGTCCCAGCTATTCCCCTGCTGGGTATCTTCCCAAAAGAATTAAAAGTATCATACGATAGTGGTATATGTGCACCCATGTGTATACCAGCACAGTTTGTAATAGCTAAACCTTGGAAGCAGCCCAATTCCCCATCAGCTAGAGACTGAATAAAGAAAATGTGTTTTTTTATAAAATGGAGTATTACTCAGCCATAAAAAATAAGAAATTAGAGACATTTATTGGTAAATGGATGCACATTGAGGAGATACTCTTAAGTTTAATAAATAGGGCACACATGTGTAGGTACTGAATAGTTTCTCTGGTGTGAGAAACTGAAAGTGTAAATAAGGACTGAAATGTATAATAGATAATGTGAAAGAGGAAGAAAAGAGGCAAAGAGGAAGGGGAAGTGGGGGAGGTAGGGGAAATGAAAGAAGGGAATGGGATTAATATGAGAAAATGAAAAAAAGGAAACAAAGTCTGTAAATATGGAGGGATGGACAGGTTGAAGGGCAGGTTGAGGGGAAAAAAGAAAAAAAAGTAAAATATACATTGTTTTTCTATCAAATTTTACAATAAATTCTGTCAAAATTCTCTAACATTGTTATTGAATGTCATTTCAAGAAAATAAAAATCAAATCAAATAAAACAAAACAAAATAAAAGTTAGTGTTAGAACAAATACTGAGGGAACCAGCTTCTCCCAACTTCCCTACCTATGCTTCCATGCCCAGTGATAGAGAGGACTTTATGAATGGACAATGGCCTATAGCTACCGTGATTCTGGTGGCCGTGAGTAAGACTGCTATATCATCAGTGTCTCTCTTAGCTAACTAAAAAATATAGAAATTTGGCAAAATACATCATTTCTTATACCAAGACACATGCTCCTGGGAAAGACAATACAGTGATCCCTTTTATGTGCCATTAACACCATGCAATAAATGATTTTCCAAATATTTTCCCGATATTGTAATTTGCCAGAAAGAGATTAAATACATGGTGGGATATTGAGCACCATATGTGATAGCTGGTGTAAGAAGATTCTGTAGTGAGGTAAGCACAAAAGACACTGACTGAGTACATTGAATCTAGTACCTAAATTTGCTAGGGAATATTCCTACCTAGTCAAATCTTAGAACATGAAGGCTCTTGGCTTGGTATACTGAGCCTGTGAGTACTTACATTGTAAGCTTGGTCAAAATTTTGGCCACAACATTCAAATAATCCTTGATTTTTACAGTATATTTAAAGCTCTTATTACAGAGTTACTAACCCCACACTTATAAGTACCTCTTTGCACCAATATCTCTTTTCCACTGTCTTTCCTCTCCCCATACTTTGCATATAAGTTCTCTTCATTCCATTTTCCTATGTTCAGTTACAAATCATCCTTACTTCCTATATGCTCTTGGTTAATATCAATTCTAGAGAACACCTAGAGTGAACAGATTTTTGTCTTCTTAAATACAGACATCATAACTCTAAATGTAGACAACATGTTATTTTAGGAAATGGCTCTCCCTAGAGCCTCTAACAAACGACTTCTCTTTGCATAAGTCTGTTGGCAGATTTGTTGAGTAGTTGTAAGAAATTTTTCATATTTTAAGACAACCAAGTTGGTTAAAAATAAATAGTCAGATTCTGTTATGGAAATTGGAAAATATCAGAAGTCAGATCATATCCAAGACCTAACATGGGCCTGTAGGAAAAGACTGCAGAATATAGGTTGTTGCTAAGGCAAATTTTGGTGCTAAAACACAAGTACTAGATAAAAAGAATTGCCACTATTCATCAGCTTCACCTTAGTGTTTGAGCTTTTGCCAAATTTGCTAGGTGTAAACCCGGCTACTGATGGAGATTGCCTCTGAGGTTACATGTGTCTAGAAAATTCCCTATTTAGCAGATATCCTATCCTAGAAACTTTGGGGCAAGCCACCAGGTAAGATTGCTTTAGTACTCTGAACTTAGCTTTAATACTAAGCAATTTGATTTTCAGGTTAAAATTTCCTTCATGATCTTACTAAGAGTAAAGCATTTCCTACCAGTTCAAAAAATATTTAGATACAGTTATATTACACATGAGCTTTATGAACAAGTTATGGAATTGCAAATGCTCTGAAAATTGCTTTGCTTTGTTAAATGGTAATTTTTCTTCAAGTTTTATTGAAGAAGTTTTACTAAAACAGCATATGAATTCATGTGTTTGCAAAGTCAGTATTGTGCTGTGCAACAGAGTCTATTTAATGCTATAAAGTACATTGTACTTAGTAAGAGAAACATTTTTACTATGTTGCCGAACAATTCTTTAGCAGTAAATGTTAACTCAAGTAGATTAAAAATACTATTTTAAAGAATATGCTATAGTTTCACAGATATTGGATCAGAAAATAGAGCACAGATTATTACTTATATCAGTTTTTGGTTTCAAATTTTCTTTAATTAGTAAATTATTTGGAGAAGTTTTCAGTATATTAAAGACATAACAATCATGATAAATAATGGAATTTTAATTAGTAATGACACTGCAAAACCTGGTGTGTTAGTCACTCTCTTCTTGCTCAGACAAAATATCTAACACACACAACTTAAATGAGGAAAGGTTTACTTTGAATTGTAGATTTAAAAATTTTTTTTAGAGCACTTAGTCTATAGTTGGCTGACTTCAAGGCAGGAAGGGTATGGTATAAGGGCTTGCTGTGGAGGAAAGCTGCTCATGTAATGGTGGTCAGGAAGCAGAGAGAGAAAGGAGGGAGGCACTGAGGAAAGAGATATAACCCTCCAGGTCGTGCTCCCAGTGGCCTGCCTCTTCCAACAAGGCCCCACCCCCTAATAGCACATTCAGCTATTGAAATACTCAATACATTAATCCACAGGTGAGTATAGTGAAGCAGGATTTAAAGAAAAATAAATCTTGGGCAGCCCCCTCCTCATATACCCTTCCAACTTTAGCTGTAACTCCTTGTTCTGCTACAGATAAAGTAAACAAGATTCTCACTAACAGAGTCCAGTGATGACTTCTCAGGAATCTGCCTTCCTTCAAAGCTACCCACCCCCACTCCAGTACTAATAGGGCAAACAGTTATATTTCTGTAAATGAAGTCTTTGCAACATTTAAGGAACTGTATTTCTGTGCTCAATTCAGCAGCACATATACTAAAATAGGAACTGTATTCCCTCAAAGATACAGATGAGATTGGCAACTATGTCCTGTAAACAAAGATCATGAAGTCCTGTTCTCACAAGATTCACAGAGAATAAAACTGTCATCATGTGAGACATGACTAACTTGCTATTTGTTTGCTTCTGTAACCTCACTAGCCCCCCTCCCAATTTCACATCACTAGAAAGACCAAACCCCTTTGATCAAATGTATAAAAGCTGGAACTTCTCTTTGTTCAATGCTCTTCCTTTGGACAGGAATCTGTTGAGCTGATGTACACCTTAAACCTGAGATAAATCCTCCTATATCCCATTTATCTCTCCTGTCTCTTGGAATTCTACATTTCTGGTGACCATGAAGGAACTGGAGACAACAGAGTTGCTGTCTCCTTTGTCTGCAGGTCTGAGAGGCGCCTGAGCTGTGGGAATCCTGAGATCTCAGGTGCCATTGGGTGAGACTTCAGCTCAAAGAGAGAATCAGCCCTCTCACAACCCAGAAGGTGCCCCCACCAGTAAGAAAGGAACCTGTTGGATTCAGGATGATTTTGGAACAACAGTACACTATAGGACTGCAATAAGGTTTTAGGGCCTAGGGGGAAAGCTATCTCATTAGGATGGGAAGGGGAAACTGATCACCTCCTAGGGTGTACCAAGTATTCCGGCTCAGAGGGAATTGGAGGAAACCTACAATCCCAAGTGGAACATGAGGGCGACCCATGTTGAGAATGTTTCACAAACTGAGTATACCATTGGAAGTCAGACTCAGAGGAAATTACACAAAACCCATACCCGGGTGTATATGTAGATACTCTGACTCAGGGGGAATCAGAAAACCTACAATCCCAAATGGAAGATGTGAGTGGCCCATGGCAAGAATTGCTCTTGAACAACTTGCCAGACAGGCCTGCAATGAGAGTGGCTCACAAAGGTGTGTACCACATAATTAGACTCAAAAGGAATCAAACAAAACCCATATCCAGGTTGAAGAAACCTGGTAATGGAAAAATACATGATTGCATGTAAATAAATGAAATGAAATCAGCTGGGAAAGTGCCAGAGAGTGACAAGCAAAACAGTGATAGGGGCCAAGCCAGGGGATGGGGGAATGGAACAACAAAGTGGGGTGGAGGCTGTGACACAATGAGCAATCAAAGCAGTGCACTGCAAGTGTTCAAGATCTGAGCACAGGGACCATATGCTGTGTTAAAGCCCTGATGATGCCAATGCTGGTAGTTGTAGACTATGCTCTGTGGGGGAAAACAAAGAAACATGGACTGACCCCAAGGTCTCCTTTGGGAGCCTCAAGACCATCACTTTCTCAGTGTCACCAGCCTGATGCTACCTATAAATGTCTGGAATCCAAAACAACCCCAGCCTGGGGCTGCATAGTCAAAGCTAAAAAATTGCAACCACACTCTTCCAGGCATAAGGAGGTTTTACAAGAAAAATTAAATTACAAATTTTAGCTAATTGATAAATGTACTTTTGGTTTCTAATTGGAGTTGATGTTTAACCTGTGTGCTTAAAACTTTTCTTATGCATTGCAAATCCTTGAATTGTAATTATAGGGTTAACTTTCTTTTCTCTTTGCTCTCTGTTATAAAGATAAGAACATTAATTCAAGGTTACTTAGAGGTGTGTTGGCAGCCAGCCAAATTTAAAATGTGACAATCTGAGAACAGAGAGGAAAAAAAAAGGGGGGACACTTTGAAATCCAAGCAGCTCCAGCCAAGTTTGTTATAAAAGGTTTATAGTAAGTGAAATGGAGAAAAATATTTAATAGCCTATAAGAGATGTTCATTTGATATAAAAAGATTTTGTATGATAAAAGTTTTGTCCTGTTAGAAAGATAAAAAAGAGATAATGGCAAGACTAAAAAGCTTACAAAAAAGCATGCCAAAGTGATTTATCAAAGGAAATATGATTGCTTGTTGGTTTGGTAAAAGCCCATGCTGTTCCTTCTAAAAACTCCTTTTTGCTCTAAAGACTCAAAAATATGTCTGGTTGCTTATTAATTTGATAGAGCTCAGACTTTTTCCTAAAGCAAAAGTGCTTGAAAAAATGATTTGCATCAAAATAGAGTAGGTATGGGAGGAAAACTATCAAAACCCACCCAATTAAAATGTATATTAAACAACTTTGAAAGAGACTATATAGAGGGCTACAGAGTAAAGCTGATCTTCCCCCCTCAGAGGTTAAAAACTCTCTATAAAATAAATTGACCTTCCTTCAATGTTGGGTGGCCAGTTTAGGGGACAATTGACAAAAAAAAATTGATGAGATGATAACTAGGGGCAGAGGATGACTAGGACATCCAGTTCAGTTTCCCTACATTCATTCCTGGTTCAATATAGTCCAGACTCAACCAGCCTGGCTACAGCCCTGCTTGGGGACCTATTATAAGACACACATATCTCAAGCCATGTCTGAAAAAGATCAGCCTTACTAGGAGGCTCAACAACAACAAAAAAATATGTGTTATAGGGGGACATAAAATCCAGCATGAGTTCCTGTATCTGCCAGACTGCCCTGTTCCCTTGTTAGGGAGACATTTACCCCAGAAGCTGCAGGCTCAAATTACCTTTGGACCATGGAGAAATGTGACTTTAAGCCTGACCCAACCAAGGAACCAAGGGCCATGTTGTTAACCCTTACTATCCCAAGTCACAGGAATGAAGACTGTATTTGGACAAGTCATAAGAGCCAGGGATAGATGAACTAAATGGACTAGTCCATGAGATTCCCAGGGTGTGAACTGAAGGCAACTCACTGGGGCTAGCTGGAAATCAAACACCAATGATAATAAAACACAAACCATGAGCAACTCCAATTCAAGTCCACCAATACCCCCTCCCCCGGGAAACCATACAAGGCATTCAAGGGCATTTAAAGCAGCTCTGAGAACATGGAATCTTGGTTTGATACCAGTCCTTCTGGAACACCCTGCTCCTGCCTGTGGGTAAGCCAGAGACAAATGAATACAGACCAATACAGGACTTGCATGCCATGAATCAAGTTACTGAGACTATACATCAGAAGGTACCAAATCCATATACACTGATAGGACTTATTCCAGCAAGTGCTGCTTGGTTTACCTGCTTAGATTTAAAAGATGCTTTTTTTTTTTGTTTACACCTTGCATGCGTCAGCCACCCCATTTTTGCATTTCAATGGAGGATTCTATCACAGGCATAAAGGAGCAATTAAACTGGACTAGGATTCCCCGGGGTTCAAAAACCACTCATAAAATCTTTGGAAAGGCATTAGCTACTGATCTCAGAGCTTCACCACACCAAGGGACAATTGCACCCTGCTTCAGTATGTAGATTATCTGTTTCTGGCAGCCTCCCAACTTGAGAGGACTGTTATCAGAGAATCACAGACCTCCTTCATTTGATTTGGAGGGCTGGATATAAGGTATCCAAGAGAAAAGCACAAATTTGCTGACAAGAATTCAAACACCTAGGCTTCATAATGACTCAGGAGAACACCAATTAGGCACAGCAGGAAAGCAGGCTGTCTGTGGCCTATCAATTCCAACCACTCAGCAGCCAATAAGAGAGTTTCAGGGGGGGACTGGATTCTGTCATATCTGGACCCCAAATTTCTCACTTAAGTCTAAGCCCTAATATAAAGCCACAAAGGGAGGAAAAGGAGCCCTTCTTCTGGGAAGCTAACCAGGAAAGAGCATTTAAGTAAATCAAAGAAGCCTTGACTCAGGTTCCAACCTTGGGACTGCCAGATATAACTAAGCCTTTCTTCCTATATTATGTACATGAAAGGAAGGGAATGGTCATAGGAGCCTTAAATCAGGTCTCAGGATTCTGGCATTGCCCAGTGGCATACTTGTCAAAACAGTTAGACTCTGTGGCTGTAGGATGACCTCCATGTTTCAGGTCATTTGCTGCCACACCCCTACTGATGCAGGAAGCTGACACTGGGACAACAAATGTCCATTTGAGTACCACACTCAAGGCTCAGTTATAACCTTAATAGACCAGAGAGGGCACCATTGGTTATCAAATTTGAGGATGATTCATTATTGGGGGCTCCTATGTGAAAATCCTTGCCTAACCTTAAAGACTGTGAACACTCTCAATGCAGCCACTTTGCTCCCAGTTGAACTAGGAGCCCCTCCTCCAAGACCATATGGAAGTAGTAGATGAACTGTTCTTGAGCCAGGGAGATCTCAAAGATCACACTCTCAGAAATATTTCACAGATGGAAGTAACCTTGTGCTAGAAGGGTTCTAGTGGGAAGGATATGCAGTGGTGACTTTGTACTATGTGGTAGAGGCTTGGCCTCTGCCCACCATGACCTCACCCCAAAGAGAGAAGGAATAGCCTTGACAGGGGCTCTTTTATTAACAAAGAACAAAAAAGCTAACATCTATACTAATTCAAAATATGCCTGTGAAATATTGCATGTGCATGGGTCCTATATAAGGAAAGAGGACTCTTGACTGCTAGGAGAAATGAAATAAGAAACAAAGAGTAAATTTTGCAGCTGCTAGATTCAGAATAGGGCCTGGAGAAAGTGGCTGCTATGCACTGCAGGGGGCACCAATGCATTGGAACATTAGAAGCCAGAGGTTCATAAAACAATTCCATCAGGGGTCTCATATGGAAAAGACAGCATTGGAAACATTACTAGGCCATCATTTCTATGTGTCATGGCTCACTGCCGTCTCTCAAGCTGTTTATGAGCAATGTTTAATCTATGCACAAAACAACTCAAGACAAGAGTCCACCCAGACCCCAGATATCCAAGAAACAGGAGATGCTCCATATTAAAACTTGCTTATGGACTTATGAATTGCCTTGAGCAAGTGGTTGTCAATATATGTTACTGCTTATCTGTACATTCTCAGGATGGGTTGAGGCCTTCCCCACCCAAACAGAAAAAGCATAAGAGGTGATCAAGGTACTGTTAAAGAGCATCATTCCAAGATTTGGACTGCCTTTGACCTTGGGGTCACACAAGGGCCAGCAACTGTAGCCAAGATAATCCAGAAGCTCACACAGATGTTAAAGATAAAATGGAAGCTTCATATGTCTTACCAGCAATAGAGCTCAGGAATAGTGGAGCACATGAACTGGACACTCAAACAATTGCTAAAAAATACAACTTGAGATGAGATCAAGTGCTGATGGTCGTCCTCTGAGTCCAGTGCACCCCCACCAAATAAACTACATATTTCCTTATGAAATTTTGTTCAGTTGGCCAACCCCAATCATAGGTCAAATTAAGGGTAATCTTTGTAAACTGGGAAAATTGTCCCTGAGAAAACAAATGGAGGCCTTGCATGATATCCACAGTCGGGTACAAAAAAAAAATGCCCATATGCTTAACACATCCAGTACACCCATTGAAACCTAGGGACCTTTTTGGGTCAAAACAACAACAACAACAACTCTAGGGCCCATGTGGGATGGGCCCCATAGTGTAAACCTGTCTATCCTCACTACAGTTAAAATTATAGGAAATATGTCTTAGATCTACCACAGCTGGCTAGAGCCAACAGCTCAATACAAATGTACCAGCCAACAGGATCCAGACCACCTGAACCAGCTGATCCTGGAACAAGATTAAGCCATCACCAGAGATGACAGCCCTCCTCTAGTAACCCTAGAAGCCAACTAGTCTACACATGGCAGAAGCCTGAAGAAACAATAGACTTGCTCTGGTCATTCTAGAAGCTGACCAGTCCGCACACAGCTGAAGCTTGAGGATCAACATAGTGTCAAAACAACAATGTAAGTCTCTTATCCTCTTTGTTATAAATCTCCCTCACCTTTTACCTTTACTAGTGAAAAACATTCAGCCAGCCATAGAGACTGATAGACACATCACCACTTGACTCGATGGCCTTAACCAAATACCAACCTCTGCTCAGTAGGTTGTACTGAGCACCCTCTTAGTGACAAAAAATAACAATAATAATGATAATGATGCTCTCTAGTAAAACTTGTTATAAAGGGCATCAAAGACGAAAGTGAAGCAAGATTAAAAAAAAAACAAGCCTTGGGCACCCCCTCCCCCCCACAGATCACCCACTCACACATTCAGCTGTAATTTCTTGTTCTGCTACAGATAAGGTAATCAACAAGATTCTTGCTAACAGAGTCCAGTGACAACTTGACTTCTCAGGAATCTGCCTTCCTTTAAGGCTGCCCCCCACCCCAGTACTAATAGGGAACACAGTTACATTCCTGTAAAGGAAGTCTTTGCAATGTTTAAGGAACTGTATTCCCTCAATGATACAGATGAGATTGGCAACTATGTCCTGTAAACAAAGATCATGAAGTCCTGTTCTCACAAGATTCATAGAGAATAAAAATGTCCTCATGTGAGGTATGACCAACTTGCTCTTTGTTTGCTTCTGTAACCTCACTAACCCACCTTCCCAATTTCACATCACTAGAAAGACCAACCCTCTTTGATGAAACGTATAAAAGCTGGAACTTCTCTTTGTTCAATGTTCTTCCTTTGGACAGAAGTCTGTTGAGCCTGTATACACCTTAAACCTGAAATAAATCCTCCTAAATCCCATTGGTCTCTCCCGTCTCTTGGAAATCTGCTACAATAGCTCCCTCTTGGTCCTATTACCTTCCAAAAGCCTTACCTATGAACACATAGCCTTTGGGGGACATTTGAGATCTATAAGCCATAACACCTAGCAGCAAGTTTTTTTAAGACTTGTGGAGTTCCTTTTGACACTGAATAGGTCAATGTTGGCTCAAATTGACTTGAGAGGCAGAAGACTTTTTCTAACTCCAAGGAATCCAAACATCCTGAAGACAGGATATTTTGCCAGCTCAGGCAGAGATGGACCTTATGGGGAAAAAAAGGAATCTCTTGAGGAGAAAATCAGATAAAAGTTAATTATTCAGGCAAACTGTCACTATGCCTTGCTTGCCTGGCTTGCTACCTAAAACAAACATTTGCATTTAGCAAAACTCTATTATCTTTATTATTTTCAATAAATCTGGGGGTTTGAGAGTCAGTTCAGGGCTTCACTCCATTCCAGTGAAGACCCATGGCCCCCAAACAATAATATTCTCTATCTCTCACATCTTCATTTGTCTAACAGGGTTTTCTGGCCTGAACACAGTAAGAAGTTATATCAGAATATAAGAAGATATGCTAGCCATTGTCCCAAAATTTAAAATACTTGTACTCTAACAGGAAAACAATAACAAATAATTAACACATGCATTATCAAATTCCATTAAGCAAGGTTAAAAATGACATGAATTAAGATTTAATAGAAGCAATATTAAGCAACCCCAAATAGAATAATCATAGGTAATAAAAACACCTTATAAAGAGGCTAGTATATTAAGGGATGACCCAGATTTCAGCTCACATGTGAAGTTTGATCAATTCATAATGATTAATCGAATTTCTTGAGAAAGGTTCAGTGGTCAAGTATGTACTTAGGAGAGAGGACTACTAATGATTTGCAGTGCCCATTATGGGTGTAGGAAATGGCAGAACTAATGTCAGGTATATTTATCCTAAGGTCTTTCAAAATGTACTTGTTCAAATTTGTTGTCCCACATTATTGCCATGGTAAGTTTCAGAATCATCAATGTTAATCTTAGAGAAAACATAAGCTGAAAAACATGAGCAGTTTGCTAACTGGAGTTTGGACTTGGTAAATCCAAGAAAATTTTCTGGAGAAAGTGAGTCATAAAAATTCTTTATTTTTTACCTATAGCTCAAGGAATTTTGTTCTACTCATGTGGTATTCACAATTGTAAGTGGAACTGGATTTAAATACAACAGTTGACAAAAAGATGACTATTCCTACTGTAAACAGTATAGCAGCCGTGAAAAACCATCTCGAGACATGAGCTTTTAGCTTCATAAGAAAGATTAAATTTTTAGACTGAGAGTCTGCAAACAATGCTTACTATCTACAGCCCATTGGTCAAATTCAGCCTGAGGCCTCATTTGTAAATAAAGTTTTATTGGAACACCATCACTCACATTTGTTTACTTATCTCATTTCATGCTACAATGGCAGAGTTGAGTAGTTGTGAGAGATAATTTTGCTTGCAAAGCAGAAAATATTTACTATCTGACACTTGACAGAAAATGTTGACCCCTGGTTTAACATTGTTTAACATTGTTCAACAAAGACAGTTGGTGTGCCACTAGCTTTAGAATTAATCATCTCCTTTATTAAGATGCAGATTGCTCGGTCTACATAAAATTCACCGAGACTCTCTTCAATAAAGGTGAAAGCATATAAAATTTTGAAAGCCACTGTTTTGGGTCACCAAATTTCATAAATATGGATCCTCAATCAAGACTCTTCATAATGAGGGATGCCTGCATTATGTTTAATGTGTCTGATATATTATCAGGGTGTCGCTAGAATTATCAGAAATTTTATTTTTTGATCTCTTGCGTATTCAGCATCCTGCTCATGTTGAGGTACAGCTACAACTCTTTAATAACTTACAGCTCTTTTTCACAATTTTTCATCAATACACTAATTTATATAATCCCATTCTTCTTTAGAATTTGTATAGCATTACAACAAGGGCCAAGTCGTGAAGCATCTCTGAGATATCTCTGGGATAAAAAGTAGATTTAGTGTAAGACTTAGTGATTCTTACTCTAATCTTATTTTCATAGGCTAAAGCTTTCTTCAATGAAGTCTGATAAAATTTTCATTTCAGATCAAGATATTTTTGGGTATTCTTTAATTTTTGTTTTTGGGGCAGAACATGTCTCCCTGCAGTCCAGCATACTGCCTCCAGGAAAGAAAAATTGCAGATTTTTCAGATTGAGTGAGTAAAAGCAAATACAATTCATATAAATTTCTAAGTTTCTCATTTAGATTTGAATTCTCAAAGCAACTGACTTTTTTACATTTATTTTATACAAGGTCCAGTGATCTTAGGGGTCAGAAAATAAATTAAGCCTGAGCATCATGAATGGCTAGCTCTGCTAGAGGTGCCCAGTGCTTGAAATGCCAAATCAGGAGACTATATAAATACAATACAATTTAGTATTGCTTAAATCTGGAAAGCTTGTCTTAAATCCTTTCTGCTTTGATTATCTCTCAATCACAGTGTGTTGTAAATTATAAATACTATTGTCTACTTTCATTTGCTAAACAACAAAAAGAAGGTGAACAAAGCTTCTCCTTTTTGTCAATGAATAAAAAGAGCAGAAAATAGAGGTTGGTGGTGGAATCAGATGACCCATAGGTACCTAGAAGAGGGTCCTACAGAGCTGCATGCTGTCTGAAACTCAAAAGGAAACATATTTGCATTTGTCAAAACAAATGGCCTTTGTACAAAATATAAAGTTTGAGTTAGCAAAACCTTAACTTGTGAATGATAATAAATTTGAGAATCAGTGATACCTAGTTGCAACATAAAAAGGGAATGTTACCGTATTTATTTGTGTCTCTGGAATCTGGAATTGGGCAATTTCTGCAACTCAAACAAATTTTAGATCACTACTGTCTTTAAGACACTCAGAGCTTTAGAAATACTTAATAATTCAATTTGTACAGCACAACAGATATTCTGTAATCTTTTTCTTTTAGGTGCTATTGTTTCCTTCTATTACCTTCTTAAAATAGAGAAATTAAGATGTTACTGGATGATTCAATTTTACAGCACTTTTCTTTGTAACTTTAGAGTAATTTGTTCTTGATGCTTATTTCATTTTCATTTTCCTAATACATTTCAAATTATATATGTATTGATATCATACTTTTCAATATTTTAAACCAGAATCCTTTCTTGAAATATTATAAACCTTTAATATCGACCTATGATCACTTTGAATATATGTTATTTAAAATGCTTTCAATAGAAAATAAATGAGAAAAATCAATCACAGATTTACCAAAATGTCCCCTCCAGCTATTGATATGGTTGAGTAGTCAGTATTTGGTTTTATATGATAACTTAAATCTCCATATGTCCACACATATGGAATTCTCAAAATGTCAGAGATGAAGATATTTCCTTCCTAGAAGCCTATCTTCTTTGGTTCTACTTCCTCTGATACACATCAATAGGCTTTCCAATTTGATCCAATTCAATTAAACAATACTTCCTGAATATCTACTGAACACAAAAATCAGTGCCAGGAGCTGCAAATAACCATAGTCTGCATGTAGTACACATATCGTCTGCATATATAAACATGACCCCAGAAAGTTTAGAGATATAATGCTTACTAGGAAACATAGGGAGTCAAAATGATGTATCTTGAATTAAATAAAATATTTGAGTGAGCTCCACTTGGGAAAATCCCTCCCAGGGCCTAATTATATAAACAACACTGTTGGATACATGCCTGATTCATATGCAGAGACAACAGCTGTTGAAAGTCACAGAGTGTTAGAGAGTTCCAGAACAGGTGAGAGAAAGAAGAATAAGAGAAGTAAAGAGACAGCCTAATGTTGGCAGCAGAAGGCCTAACCAGGAACCCACACAAGCCTTTCCCTCCAGCCTATCCAGAGAAAAATGGAATCTAGAAAGCAACTAACCCAAGGTTGCCTGATGAAAATGCCCTACTAGGTCCAGCTGGCCAAGTTCCCAAAGGACTTTGTGGCACCCATTATGGAATTTGCTACTTGTGATAAAAGGTAACATGGTATATTTTGTACTTGGAAGTGTAGTGTATTTATAAAGAAAGCTCAGCTTTGGATACAAACGATTTTGAGTATAAGAAATGAAAACAGAAGTGTTTCTTTTCCTTCTACTTCATCCTTTCAAAATAAAGTATTTCTGTAATCTTTATTTCAAATCATTGTAGTGTGATTGAGACTATGCATGCTTTTCTAATGGAAGGTTTTCTCTGGTATGATCTTTTGGTACATGATCACACAAACAATAGCATTAGAAACACCAGGCCTCAAGATGGAAGGTCTGTATATTGGGTGATGAGGGAAGGAATACTGATAATTCACTTATTCACTCATTGGTACTCAGTCAGCAAATATTTAATTGTCAATTCTGTACCAAAGATTGTGTTAGGTTCTGGGGACACAGAGAAAAAAGAGATGCAATCTCAAGCCTTATGGACATCACAATGAGGGCAGAGGGATGAGCTACTTACAGTACTTAGATGGGATGGGCAAGGAATTCTCACCTAAGTATCTATTAAAATGAGAGTTTAAGGATAAGAGATTGCCAAGCCATGAAAGAGAAACCTATGATATCAGGTAAATAAAATGGGATTTGTGACACCCCAAGGCAGATAGAGCATGGTCTATGAGAAAAGATCAAATGTCAGGGGAAGAGTAGACCATGAGGTTTAAGTGGTAGGTAGCAGTCAGATGACACAGGGATTTACAAGCTAGTAGCTTGTATTTCTGCTAAAGGCTTATTCTGTGCTCAGTGAGCATTACCATTCATTCATTCATTCATTCATTCAATAAATGTTTATTGAGTACCTGATACGTCTAGATACAATTCTAAGACAGGGAGATATAAAATTAGAGAACAAGGGCCAGGGATGTAGATCAGTGGTGATGCACCAGCCTGGCAAGCACAAGGTTCTGAGTTTGATCTCCAATACCAAAATAAATAAATAAAATTAGAGAACAAAACAGTCACTAATTGCTGTCTTTATGTATGTGATATTTTAGTGGAAGGGGTGCTATTGTGCTTTGGATTTGGAATGTTCCCCCAAACTCTCATGAACTCAGAAGCAGGGCTTTTGGAGGGTGGTTTGATCATAGAGGTACTATACTCCTTGGTGAATTCATCTACTGGTAAGTTGATTGGTGCTATGTCCTATTAGGTAAGAGATGGGGCCTGGTTGGAGGTAGGTTAATAAGGTTGTGACCTGGAAGGGCTCATCTCCCTCCCTGGCTCCTCCCTTCTATCTCTGCTTCCTGGATTTCATGATATGAGCAACCATCCTCCACAGGAGGCCCTTGTTTCTACATTTCAGTCAGTCGGCTAACCATGAACTAACACTTCTGAAACTGTGAGCCAAAATAAACCTCTCTTTTAAATTGTGGGTGTTGAGTATTTTGTCCCAGCCACAAGGAATGTGACTAAGACAGATGCAGTCAATAAAAAAGTGAAAGAGAAAAAATATAAAAGAAAATTACAGATTTTGATAAGTGTTATAACAGAAATAGACAACTATTGTCATAAAAAACAACACGTATGCACCTCTTAACTAATTTCACTTCCTTGACATGGGGCTTTGGGCCCAGTGGAACTTTTGTGGGTTTATTTTTTTGTTGTTGTTGGTATTGGGTCATTTAAGTATGTTTTACTGAAATACACTAAATTATGTCTGGTGATCTCAAATCAGAAGACTGTCACTCTGGTTTTTCTAGTTACTCAAACTAATAAATTCACAATTTCATTCCAGTCTACAAAAACCCCATGAGAATCATTAGGGATTAGAGGAAGCAAGGTAAGCTCCCCTTCCCTAGATAATGTACATGCTCACAAACCAACAAAAGATAGAGTGTAGGACAGTTACATTGGATCAAAAACTGGTTTGTGTCATTTAATTTCAAAATCCTATCTATAGAAATGCACTTAAGGGAAAAAAAATAGCAGCTTCAGTAGTGACAATTTCTGGTGTGGATGCTTCCAGAATCCTAAATTAAATTTACATTTCCTAGGTCCTCAATTTCCTTTTTCATCCCTCTTTCCATCTTTCCTAGTCTCATCTTCCTTTTATCCTCTTTCATATTTTTTCTTTCTTCCCCTGCCTATCTTTGCTTTAGGTTGACTGGGTGCTTATTTAGAAGACAACAAATACCTCCCAGATTGCATTCAGCTCAAAGAGAGTTTTTAAATTTGAACCTGGATAATCTCCTGTATTTTCTGCACATGCTTCAGTGGCTGAGTCAGAATGGCCCTTGTCCAGGTTGGTTGTTCTCTAGAAATAAAAGCTCTAGTTATCTGTCAGGGTAGACTCTTAGCTGTCCTGGGTTTTGTTTTGTTTTGTTTTGTTTTTCAAGTGTGACTTCACTCTGGTGGCTTAGTTGGATAGAAACCCAAGGCTTCCCTCCAAGGCCAGTTGGTTATCAAAATAGGGCTTCCCTGGATAGTGTCACATGGGATCATGAGGCATGGCAGGACTGTAAATGGAGCAAAGTAACAGATAAGCTCATTGGGAAGAAAGACCAGGCGGAAAGAAAAGGTTTGTCACTACACATTTCATCCTTTTGTTCACCATTTAACTTGCTTCCCAACCATGTGCCTGTCCCAAATTTTGCCGTAAATCCTCCGTATCATTTAACTTCCTATCCCAATTATGTACTATATTCTCATCATTCGCAGTATGATTTCTTGGCACAGTTTTCCCATTCCTTCCTGTCTTTTTTTCTTGAAGATGTTCAGAAAATGGACATCTTTCTGTCCAGCAGCAGCTTGAGGCTGGGATTAAATCTAATTGTAATGATGATACTTTGAATAGGCGAGTGAGGCTTTTCCCTCAAACATCTCAAACTTTCCAAGAATGAATAAACTGATGCTATCATTAAAGTCATAGTGCTTAATGTCAAATATTCAGCCAAGTTTTAAGTTATTGGAAGCATTGCTGAGAGAATAGTCCAATACAACACAGCTATACATTAAGGGATATAAATCTATTTATAGTCCATCAATGTAATGTAGCTTGTATGTACAATTTGGTTTCTTAATCCCAAATGGACAAAGTACATTTTGGATTTGGAAGGTTCATTATGAGTTTGCTAGACATACACTATTGGGAAGTTTCCAGGACTTTGGTTTAACATCCAAGAAACTTTCACTAGAATTTTCTACAAAAGGAATGGGCTATCTTGAGTCACTCACCACAGTTTAAGGATTTTGTGAAAGGCAAGGACTTACACTAGATCAATGATTCTGACATAGTGCATGGATCAATTATATTAATGAAAATATTCGAGAGGTAATTTCATATCTCCTGAATCAAAATCTCAGAGAGGGAGTTTGTCTTAATTTTGCATTGCTATAATAAAATATCTGATGCAAGTTAACTTTAAAAAGAAAGGAAGTAAGAAAGTTTATTTAGCTCATAGTTCTGGAAGTTCAAAATCCAAATGGCATAGCACAGGGTATGTCAAGGGCCACTCTTTAGCTGTGTCACTTTATAGCATATAGCAGTGGTGTGACTTAATGCAAAGGAAGGAATATTACTCAAACCAAGAACCCTCTCTCCAGAATTCAGATGTCATACAATAAATTCCTTAATCTCTTTCATGGCAGTTTTCCCTATGATCTGAAAACCTCTCATTAGATTTCACAGAATCTCCTAGTACCTATCTGGGGTCCAAGCTCCCAATTATATGGACCTTGGGGACACCCACATTACAACAGAGACCAAGACTATTTTCAGCAACTGATATTAGTTAGCTTCTATAATACACATGTAGGTTTGAAAATCAATGAAACAAATAGCTTTAAAAATTCCTTCCAAAATAAATTTCTCCTTAAATTTTGTACTAAAAAACCTGGGTTTAATTTTATTCTCATTTAAAAACTATTTTTATGTGACTGGATAATATATAGTATCACTTATCAGTAATAAGCATTGATTTGTCATTAATTATTTCCCCTTTTCACAATTGATTTTGCTTTAAAACAAACTAAATAAAAAACTTCAACAAATAACATTTTGGTGTGGTGTGGTGGCTCACTCCTCACTCAGGAGGGTGAAGCAAGAGGACTGCCATGATTTCAAAGCAAGAGGACTGCCATGATTTCAAGGCAAGCCTGGACTACATGGTGAGCTGAAGTAGCCTGAACTAGAGTGAGACCCTGTCTCAAAAAATAACCATTCTGTATTAATTCTGATTTATGGTCTACTAAAAAAAAGGATCGAGAAGATGAAGAAATACCTGATGAAAGAAGATGTAACTGGTATTAAAACTCCTACTTGATTTTATTTACTGAATCAAATATTATCCATCAGTTTGGAGTTGTCTCTGGGTTAATCTTGCTGATTCTGCACACTAGCAGCTTTGTAGACTAAGATGTCATCAAAATAATATATGAGTATATATTGTTGGCACAGATTTACAGGGAAGCTTGCATTGCTCTCTGGGCTTGAAATAAGTATAGCACATTTTTCTTTACATCTGTTCCCTTCTCATTTGAATGTCTGTGACCATCTGCTTAAAATATAAGCATGAAAGTTTATTTCTGGAAAACAACAAATAACACTCAATTCAGAATAATTCTGGCTTTGAAGGAGGTTTATGGAAATAGAAGTGGAATCCTTGATAGATATAGAATGAAGAAAAATATTCAAAGTAATTTTGTATGTGGAGATTGTAAAACACTTACTATATTGAATGATAGTTCTATCACATGTCCATCCAATTCTTGGAAAATCTAAACCTTATGTTTTTTTTAAATGCTGTGATTTTAGCAAATATTATAATCATCCTGCTTCTGAAGTAATAGTGGATGATAACTCAGGCTAAAACCCATGAAAAAGATACTAGGACAGTGAAAATTTCATTTACTACAAATAGATTTTCAAGATTAGACTACTAGTGCATTTATTTCAACATGAATTTTAATAAAACAATATCCCTGAACAATTGCATATTGTAGATGCCCCATCGGCAATTATTATATTGGAATTTTCCATGTGTAATTTTGAATATATTAAAATACTCAGATATAGAACAAATCTATTTTTGTAGGAGTAACTAGGTAGCATACTTCTGGAGATTCTGTATTTTTACTCCCAAGACTATGACTACAGAGACTCAGGAATCAGCTAATGTTGGCAGAACAAACCATGGATGCTAATGAGGATGATGCAGTACATGATCTATGATGAACTTTTGTCAGTTATATTTGAGCCACTTTCAAAATACCTTCTTTCATCAAATCCTCTAATATGTACTGGTATTGATTTTTATAATAATAAGATGAGTGACAATTAAGCAAATTGTTTTATAAAAAAAATTCCACCTATGAAATTTTGTATTAGTGTAGAATCAAACTAATCTTCCCCACCTGCCAGACTTACCATCAATGATAACAAAAAGCCTGAATAAATACCCCAAATTCAACTATCTTTAGCACAACGGTAATGGGTAGTAAATTACTGTATTTGAATTTCATGAAAATTAGTCAATGAATAGTCTCTGAAAATCAAAATGTAAAATTAATGAGTATATCCTGTATTATGCCTTTGTCTGGATGTCTTCCATAAGCCTCATGTGGTCAAAGATGAGGCTTGTCAGAGGTGGCTGAATCTTTTCAGAGGTGGTGGTGATGCTGAGATTAAGTGTGCAATTCTAGGATTAAGAGTGTGTGATTACTAAATTAGTCCACTGATTGGTTTGGCATAGTTCTGGATGTGGATAATGGGAAGGCCCATGCTGGGTGTGAGTGCTACCCACTCTAAGGGAATGTAGCGTGGATAGATTATAAGGAACAGAAAGAGGGCTGCTGCCAACACTTGCTGCTTCTCTGCTACTTTGCTGCTTTGCTGCCTTCTGCTTACCATGAAATGTTTCTCCTCTGTGTTGCCCCTCTGTCAAGCCACTCAGCCTTGGAGCCAGCCAACTGTGAACTGAAACCTATACAACTGTGAGCTAAATAAACTTTTCCTTCTTTAACTTTGGGTGTTGGGTATTTTATCTCAGCAATGAGCAAAAGTAACTATGACATCCTATGATTAACTATGCATGTTAACATCATGATTCAGGTAATATAATTTCCCAATTGTAGTTTCCTTGTTTTAAAATACAATTTCTGTTATATTCTCCTGGAGTCTACCACAATAGGCAATCATGATGGCAAAGTAAAGGACAAACAAAAGGTATAGGAACTGAAAAAAGTAAAAGGGAATGAGACAGAGTTAGGGTGAACATTAACCTAGAAATGAACAATTTGAATTTGGCACTTGAGACCATACTACAAAATTTAATAATAATTCACATCTATTTTTATCTCTTTGGGATTTTACCATAACTATTTACTGAGTCACTGATCTATTGATTCATTTATTTCATTCAACTATGGGTTGAGTACTAACTATATACCAGACACTATTATTGGGCCTAGAAATACAACAATCAGTAAAATTCCTGATATTTTTGAATTCATGTTAAGGCCTAAAGGATAATGAATAACAAATTATGCTTCAATGTATTATGTGTTAAATACTACAAATGACAGAAGAGGAAAGAATTCTTGCAGAGGACAATCAAAGATTTCACTGAGAAAATACTATCAAATATTGTCCTTGACAAATAATAAGAGTTGACAGACAGAACACAATATAAAGGGCTTTCTATCAAGAAGAAACTGTGGAAAAAATGTAAATATACAGGCTGCACTGTATGTGGACTCTATATTTTGGGTAGCAAAGGAAAGAAGAGAATAAAAAGATACACTTGGATATTACTCCTATTTATGTACACAAGTAATCCTTTATAACACATGTGAGCTTCTAAGGAAAGAAGGGAAAGGAAAAATTATGAGAAATGGAAAAAATGGAAACAAAGTCTTTGTAAATAGTGAAGGGTGGAGGGGATGAAGGGAGGGCTGGGAATGGGAAAAAATAAGAACCAATATGCATCATGTAAAGGTACAAGTTCCCAATGAGAAATGTAAATGTATTGTATACCTGAAATGTACCAATAAAAGAATTAAAAAAAAAAGATCCAGGTCTCATTCTTTCATTCTCCAAATTTTCTCATTTGAGAAATATCTTCTCAGTGTCTTCGACACGATAGAGACTGGAGTAGATAAACAGTATTACTGAGGCATTGGCCTTACCCTGAAGGAACGTATTTTATGGTGATAGAGAAAAACTTAAAAGCAAATAGTTACAGTATGTGTGATGAATGCTGACTAAACACTCTTTCTTGGAAAATTTTCTAATCAATTCATATATATCTCACACAAAATTTCCTATTCAGTGAAAAAAAGGAGGCAGTGCCTCATGATTTTATGTTTCATAGGGACTCTCACTTCTTGACTTCTTAGCACAGAGATAGGCACTCATTAGATATTTATTGGTATTGAATGAAATGAATAACAGAGAAAAGGAGAAAGCACTACAATTTGCAAGATAGACCTCGGTTGTCAAGACTTGGGGTAGAAGACAAAGTCAAAATATGAAGAAACTATGCATTGAGACATAAGGGAAATAGAGCTTATTAAACAAGCTTTGATATTCTGCTTTGTTTTTAAAATGTTGCTTTAGAGTTTTATTTTAAAAGATAAGTTGTTGTTGTGGTTGGTCTTTCACATGAAAATGAGAATCAAGTGAAACTGGCAAAGATAGAGTAAGAGAAGAATTGCTACCTTTCCTCTTTAATACAGGAAGGCTTTCTGGAAGATGCTTCAAGGAACTTGTTAAATAAATATTATATTGGGTATTTAGAGGGCTGGTAGTGAAGAAATAGTAGTTGCAATCATGAATAACATAATTTAAAGGAATAGCTAACATTTATTGCTGGTATTATGCCAGAATACTTTACAAGCATTATTTTTCATCTTCATGACAATTCTATAAGTAGAACCATTATTATCCTCATTTTAAAGATATAGATATTGAAATAGAGAGAGAGAGTAGGTGACTTCCCAAGCCCAAACAGCTGGTGTGTGGTGAAAGAGACACTCGAGTGCAAAGTATGATTGGAGACCCCATGATCTGAAAAGGTACAGGGCAAAGATGGGAGCACTTCGAGTGTTCTGATAGATATATAATACATATGTGAGCATGGTTGGAGAAAGAAGTGGCAACAAAAGCCAAAAATTTATCTAAAGCAAACAGTGTCAAGTATACAACAAGCATAAAATAGGACTCCTCTGTAGCCTATTAGTATTTTGTAATGACACACACCCTTACTCACCTGTCTTGACTCAAACCTGTCTTGAGTGTGAGTTTATCTGTATCTATATCCATATCTCTATATAGCTAACAAATAGAAACTCAGAAGCTTAAGTTTGCCAAAACTGTAGCAAATAAATCTTGATTTTGTAAGCATGATATCCTGGCTATTATTTTTCAAATATTTCACTAGAATGTTCCTACTGAAGGCATAGGTTTGGTTCTGATAACTGTTTCCCAATAATTAATTCAGTAACTTTAAAAGTAGAGGCTTTCATCTTTCTCTAGGATTTAGAAGGGTTATGCCATAAGGAAGAAACAAAAACAAAACCTAGAAATACAACCTCTGAAACTTAAGTATTTTTAAAATTTGCTCTTTTACATTCTTATTTAAATGCAGATTTTAATGTGATATTAAATACATGGTACATATTTGGCTATTAAAATGCTAATGACAAGTTTAACTTTAAGTCAGAAACTATTGTTGAAAAGACCCAAAGATAGGGAAATTTATTTTAAGGCCATTTAAGAAAATTTGAACCTCTGACACTGTCAGGGAAAAAATAAATTCTTTAATAGAAAAAAATAAAGAAAGCATAGTGCAATTTTACTTGTGAATAGCAATCCTGTGTAAATGATATATTATTTTGTTTTGGTGTTACAAAAACTAAGAGTCTCAAGTGGACATACATCTCTGGAAAAGTTCAACTATAGCAGGAATAGTGAATGGCCAGGCTGTGCAAATATTTGTTATTACTTTGCCTACTCTCTTAAATGTGATGAATTGTGTAAGGCCTCAATAAGTAGATACAGAATGGCTTCAGATAGATATTTGCCTTCTTCAATTTCTCGTTATGGCTTATATCTAGATGCCCCCCCCGCACCTCTTTTGATCAGTGGTAAAGCATTTGAGAGTGACTGTGTCATGAATGTGTGCTATTGGATCATGGGTGTGTGATACTGGAATTAGTCCACTGATTGGTTTAGCATAGTTCTGGGAGTGGATAATGGGAAGGCCCACCCTGAGTGTGAGTGGAACCAACAAACAGACTTGTAGTCTGAAAGGAATAAAAAGGCAAAGGAAGGCTCACTGTTTCACTGCTTCATCCCTGCACACTATAGATTGTTTCTCCCCTAGTATGCTCCTGTGACATGTCATCCTGCCTTGGGGTCAGGTGACTATAGACTGACTCCTTTACAAACTGTGAGCTAAAATTCAATCTTTTTTCCTTTAACTTTGGGTGTTAGGTATTTTGTCTCAGCAATGAGAAAGTAACTAAGATAATCCCAGAAATTTTATCTTCTCCAATAATCAATTTCTTAAATGAAGATTTAGGTCTCACTACCCATCTTAATAGTTTGTAAGGGCTTCTCCACATCGTCTATTTAGAACCTATGTCTACCGGATATATCCTACTGGATACATCCCAGACAAGAAGTTGTGAATGGTAGTGCCAGTGTTGAAATGATCAATGAATAGTAGTATAAAAACAGGAGGCACTGAAAAAATAGGAAACCAAAAGTACCAATAGATGGTGGAAAGGATTTTTCATTGATCCCTTTGTATTTTGGATTCTGTTTGTATGACAACTATTCTTAAAATACCCATCTTAGTCCACTTTCTGCTGCTTCAACAGAATACCACAGGCTAATTTATAAATAATAGAAGTTTACACAGGCAGGTCTGTGCATGCCCTACCAAGGTCCTGAGTAGTGCAGAAGATGCTGAATCACCCTGCAGCAGACAGGCAGCCACCTAGTTCCACACTACAAAGACTCAGAGGACACCAGACCACCAGACCAAGGTACTGAGTCCCACTGCTCCAGGCTCAGAGGTAGGGGCTTCTGAGCCACCATCACACTGCTCCTGGTCCAGAGGAAGGGGCTTCATGGTCACCATCTCTCCCACTGCACCCAGCCCAGAGGAAAAGGCTTTTGGGCCACCTTCTGTCCCTCTGCTCCTGGCCCAGAGGAAGGGGCTTCCAGACCACCAACCCTCCCGCTGCTCCCAGGCCACAGGAAAGGGCTTTTGGGTCACCATCCCTACCGCTGCTTCCAGCCCCTGTCCCACCTCTCCTAGCTCAGAGTATGTAAGCCATGCAGGTGCTAACAGCACCCTGCCCCAGTGGAAATGAGAAAACACATAAATAAGTCTCAAAACCAGACTTCCAGATCACCTACAGCAACCCCAAAGGGAAATGAGATGAAACACTCTGATACTCAACCACCTGGACCCACTGAACTGGCAACAGAAGGGGATCTGGAAAAATTGAAATCAGAAATAATTTCTCAGATAACAGGACAAATTGTGCCCCTAGGGCAAGACATGATTAATAAATCAAGAGAGGACCTGAGGAACATGATAGAATCCCAAAATAGGAAACAAATGGAATCCATAAAACAGATGCAAATAGATTTCCAGGAGATGAAAAACTCCACTGAAAGTCTACACAGAAGAATGAGCCAATGTGAGGACAGAATTTCAGATATAGAAGATAAGATTGCAATTAGTGACCAGGAACAGAAAAATTGCTTCAAAATTATAAGGGAACATGAGAAATCAATCCAGCAGCTGCTAGATGATGCAAAGAAGAAGAACATAAGACTGATTGGGCTCAATGAAGAAACAGGAGAGTACAGATGATATAAAAAATCTCTTCACAGAAATAATGGCAGAAAACTTCCCAAGCAGGGGAAAAGAGCTTGACATATAGATAAGTGAGGCATATAGGACTCCAAATAGCCTTGATCCAAAAAATCTACACATAGGCATATAATTGTTAAGGTTCCAGAATCTCAACAGAAGAACAAAGTTCTCCAAGCAGTCAGAGAAAAGAAACAAATCACATACAAAGGAAAGCCCATCAGAATCACAGCAGACTTCTCAACACAAACCATCAAGGCAAGAAGAGCTTCAGTGACATATTCCAAGCCCTAAAAGAAAACAGCCTCCAACCCAGATTGATGTACCCTGCAAAACTATCTTTCAAAATGGATGGAGAAATAAGATACTTTCATGACAGAGAGCACCTTAGGAACTTTGTGAATATCAAACCAGCACTCCAAAGAATTTTACACAATATCCTAGGAACAGATATTGAGGATCACAACCCCAGGAAGCAAAGCAGAATGAACCCATCTGGCATGACAAGAAATTAAATGTAAAGGAGGAGAACCCAACAAAAAGAAAAAGTCATGGCAATGACAAGTCAATATGTTTCAGTTATAACTATCAATGTTAATGGTCTCAATTCACCAATCAAAAGAAATAGTCTGGCAGAATGGGTCAAGAAGCAAAATCCAACAATATGCTGCATGCAAGAAACATGCTTAATTCAAAAGGAAACTCATAGACTGAAAGTTAAAGGGTGGAAAACAATACCCCATGTGACAGGAACCCAAAAAAAGCAGGAGTAGCTATCCTCTTGGCAGATCAAGTAGATTTCAAACCAACACTGATAAAGAGAGATGAAGAAGGACACTACATGCTTGTAAAGGGAAGAATCCAAGAGGAAGAGATGACAATCATGAATATCTATGCACCAAACACTAGTACACCCAACTATATAAAACAAATACTAACAGATATGAAAAGTCATATATGCACTAATACAATTGTAGTGGGGAAACTGAATACTCCACTGTCACAAATAGATAGATCAACTAGACTAAAAATAAGTAATGAAATACTAGAACTCAACCGAACTCTTGAACAAATGAACTTAACAGATGATTACAGAGTCTTCCACCTCAGAAAATCAGTATACATACTCTTCTCAGCTGCACATGGGTCATTCTCCAAAATAGAGCACATACTCACACATAGAACATGTTTAAGTAAGTGCATAGGAATTGAAGTTATCCTCTGTATATTATCAGACCATAGTGCGATGAAATTGGAGATCCATAGCAAAAGAAACTCAAAAAATTTCATAAATTGAACAAAACACTTCTGAATAACCAATGGGTCACAGAGGAAATTAAAGAAGAAATCAGAAAGGTCCTTCAATTAAATGACAATGACAATACAACATATTGGAATCTATGGGACACAATGAAAGCAGTCTTACCAGGGAAATTCATAGCAGTGAATACTCATATTAGGAAAATAGAACGAGCCCAATTAAACAACCTGATGCTGAACCTCAAGCTTCTAGAAAAAGAAGAGCAGGACAACACCAAAGCTCATACAAGGGAGGAAATTATAAAGGTCAGAGGAGAAATCAATGCAATGGAGACTAAGAGAAGGCTACAAAAAATCAATGAAGCCAAGAGTTGGTTCTTTGAAAGAATCAAAAATATTGACAAATCTTTATCCAACCTTGTCAGAAAAAGGAAGGAAAAGGCCCAAATCCATGCAATTAGGAATGAAAAGGGTGAAATTACAACAGACACAGCAGAAATCCAGAGGATCATCAATACCTACTTCCAGAACCTAAACGCCAATAAGATGGACAACACAGAAGAAATGGACAGATTCCTAGATACATATGAATTACCAAAGTTGAACGAAGAAAACCTAAAACTTCTGGACAACCCAATATCAACCAATGAAATTGAAAATGTAATGAAAAACTTATCAACTAAGAAAAGCCCGGGCCTTGATGGCTTCACTGCTGAATTCTACAAGACATTTAGAGAGGAACTGCTGCCACTACTGTTGAAACTCTTCAATGAAATTGAAAGGGAAGCAATACTCCCCGATTCATTCCTGGAAGCAAGCATCACCTTGATCCCCAAAGCAGAGAAAGACCCAACTGAAAAAGAGAACTATAGGCCAATCTCACTACTGAACATAGGTGCAAAAATCATTAATAAGATAATGGCAAACAGAATGCAGAAGATCATCAAGAAGATCATACACCCTGATCAAGTGGGATTCATCCCAGGGATGCAGGGATGGTTCAATATACAAAAATCAATTAATGTAATACACTATATCAATACAGCCAAGGACAAAAAACATATGATTATCTCCATAGATGCAGAAAAAGCATTTGACTAAATCCAACATGCATTTATGATAAAAACCCTACAAAAAATTGGAATAGATGGTCTCTACCTCAAACTGATAGAAGCCATCTATGAAAAACCAACAGCCAATATCACACTAAATGGTCAAAAACTGAAATCCTTCACACTAAAATCAGGAACAAGACAAGGATTTCCACTATCACCACTCTTGCTCAATATAGTTCTGGAAACGTTAGCCACAGCAATTAGATAAGAGAAAGAAATAAAAGGAATAAATATAGGTAATGAAGAAGTCAAATTGTCATTATTTGCAGATGAAATGATACTCTATATAGAAGACCCCAAGCACTCCACCAAAAGTTTTCTAGACTTAATAACCAAATTCAGTCAAGTAGCTGGTTACAAGGTCAACAAACAAAAATCAATAGCTTTCCTCTACACCAATGACAAGCTCACTGAGAGAGAAATAGGGCAAATAATTCCTTTCACAATAGCATCCAAAAAACTGAAATACCTAGGAATCATCCTAACGAAAGAAATCAAAGAGCTCTTCCCTGAAACCTATGGCACTCTGAAAAGAGAGATTGAAGATGATATCAGAAAATGGACAGACATCCCCTGCTCCTGGGTAGGAAGGATTAATACAGTGAAAATGGCCATACTTCCAAAACTGCTATATAGATTTAATGGAATACCAATTGAGATCCCAGCAGCATACTTCATGGACCTTGAGAAAACAATCCCAAAATTCATTTGGATCAAGAAGAGACCCAGAATAGCAAAAGCAATTGTAGGTAACAGAGACATGGCAGGGGGTATCACAATCCCCAAACTGCAACTATACTACAAAGCCCCTGTGATAAAAACAACATGGTATCAGCAAAGAAACAGACTTGAGGATCAGTGGAACAGGTTAGAAGATGCAGAAACAATGCCAGATGCACTCAGCCATCTCATATTTGGTAAAGGAGCTAAACACCCTCACTGGATGAAAGATAGCCTCCTTAATAAATGTGCTGGCAAAAATGGGTTTCAACTTGCCAAAGATTAAAACTAGACCTATATCTCTCACCATGCACTAAAATAAAATCAAAATGGATTAAATATCTAAATATTCAAATAGAAACTCTGAACCAGTTGGAACAGAAGTTAGGTAGAACCCTTGAAGACATCGGTGTAGGAAAAGATTTTATGAACAAAACCTCAGTTGCCCATGAACTAGCACAGACAATGAACAAGTGGGATCTCTTCTTATTAAAAGGCTTCTGCACAGCAAGAGAAACCACCAGCAGTGTGAAGAGACAACCCACAATGTGGGAAAAAAATCTTCACCTGCTCTTCCTCAGACAAAGGTCTACTATCTCGAATCTATAAAGAACTTAAAAAGATCAGACCTCCCAAATTTAAAGACCCAATCCAAAAATGGGCATCTGAAATGAACAGACATTTCTCAGACACAGAAGTAGAAATAGCAAATAAATACATGAAAAAATGTTCAACATCACTGGTCGTTCGAGAGATGCAAATGAAAGCAATGCTGATATTCTACTTCAGTCCAGAAAGAATGGCTGCTATCATGAAATCAACCAATAACAAATGCTGGCAGGGCTGTGGAGAAAGAGGAACCCTGCTCCACTGCTGGTGGGAGTGTAGACTGGTGCAACCACTGTGGAAATCAGTATGGAGATACCTCAAAGAACTAGGACTGGAAGCCCCATTTGACCCTGCTATTCCACTGCTGGGGATCTTACCCAAAGAATTAAAAGAATCATACCACAGTGATATGTGCACCCATGTTCATAGCAGCACAGTTTGTAATAGCTAAAACTTGGAAACAGCCCAAATGTCGATCAACTGAAGACTGGCTAAAGAAAATGTGGTTTTTTAATAAAATGGAGTACTACTCAGCCATAAAAAATGAGAAATTAGAGACATTTATAGCTAAGTGGATGCACATTGAGGCAATACTCTTAAGTGAAATAAATAGGACACACATGAATAAATACAGAATAATTTCTCTGGTTTGAGAAACTGAAAGTGTAAATAAGGACTAAATGTATAATAGGTAATGTGAAATAGGAAGAAAAGGGGTAAAAGGGAAGGAAGTTGGAGGGCTAGGGGAAAAGAAAGAAAGGAATGGGATTAATATGAGAAAATGGAAAAATAGGAACAAAATCTTTGTAAATAGGGAGGAATGGAGGGGTTTATGGGAGGGCTGGGCAAGGGTGGAAAATAATAACCGAGAGAGACTATGTAAAGGTGCAAATTTCCAATGATGAATGTCATTATATTGTAAACCTAAAATGTACCAATGATTAGAATGAATAATCGATAATATAAAATAGGAAGAAAAGATCCAAAGGGGTAGGGGTTGTGGGAGGGACATGGGAAAGGAAAGAAGGGAAAGGAAAAATGCTGAGAAATGGAAAAAATGGAAATAAAGTCTTTGTAAATAGGGAAGGGTGGAGGGCATGAAAGGAGGGCTAGGAATGGGGAAAAAATAAGAATCAAGATGCATTATGTAAAGGTACAATTCCCAATGTGAAATGTAATTGTGTTTTATACCTACAATGTACCAATAAAATAATTTAATAATAAAAAATAGAAGTTTCATTGGCTCACAGATCTGAAAACTATAATATCAATGAGCATATTGTCAACAATTGCATAGAGGTTAAACATCTTTTTTATTAGGGCCCACTCTTGCCAGTAAATAAATGACATTATATTTTCTTGATCTAATTGTCTTTTCAAGATTTCATCTCTTTTTTAATTTTTATTTTTATTATTACATGTTTGAAGTATGTAACAATTACATTCAATGTGGGGATTTGGTAAATACACACAACACACCTTATTTTTTTCATTGCTTTTCTCCCTCCATCTCTTGGTCCCCTTCTTTTGCAAAAGTTCCATCTCACTGTTTCCAATGATGCACCTTTTATTCTGTTCTTTTTTATATTTTAGTTTTCTGATATGAGAAGCTATGCAATATTTAATCTTTTGTGTGATTTATTTTACTTAATATTATGATCTTAAAGTTTATCTATTTTCCTACAAATGCCTCAAGTATGTCTTTTTTATGGCAGAGTAGTACTCCATTGTTTATAAATAGCACATTTTCTTTACCCATTCATCTGTTGACGGACATATAGGCCACTTCCAAAATTTAGCTATTATGTGTTGTGCTGCTATAAATATAAGTGTACATGTAGCACTGTAATATGATTTCTTTAACTCTTTCAGGAAGATACTTAGAAGGGGAATAGCTGGGCTGAGTGGAATTTCAATATTTAATTTTTTTGTGGAATAATCTTTTGGATTTCAGGTTTCTCCTTTGTGATTTCACCATTTACATTTCTAAATCATTGATTTGGGTCTTTACTTTCCTTTTTTTGTCAAGATTGGCTAGGAGTTTGTCTATTTTGTTAATTCCTTTGAAGAACCACTTCTGTGATTCATTGGTTCTTTGTATTTTTTTACTATTTCATTAGTTTCTGTTCAAATGTTTATAATATTCTCCTTTGTACTAGGTTTGGATTTGGATTGTTCTTATTTTTCTAGGACGTTGAGGTACATCATTAGGTTACTTACTTGGGCTCACTCTGTTTTTGTGTTGTGGGCACTCACTGCTAAAAACTTTCATCCTAGCACTGCTTGCATTGTGACCTATGGCTTCTAGTATATTGTACTGGCATTATTGTTTGATTCTCAGAACTAATTTCTTCCTTGATTTCTTCTGTGACCTATTATCTTACTTTCTCACTGCTGTGACAAATTATCTGAAACCTAAAAGTTAAAGAAGGAGAGGGGGGTTCCTTTTTCACCACAGCCATGCCAGCATTTATTATTGTTTGATTTCTTAATGATTCTGCATTAAGATGGAATCCTAGTATTGTTTAAATTTGCATTTCTCTAATGGCCAGAGACGTAAAACTTCCTTTCATATATTTGTTTGCCTTCGTACTTGTTCCACTGTGAAGTGTCTGTTCATTTTACTTGCCTATTTCTTGACTGCGTGTTTTATTTTAGATAGTCTAATTTTTTTAAGTTCTTTATACATTCTAGAAATTAATCCTCTGTCTGAGGAATAGCTGGCAAAATTTTTTCCCATTCTGTAAGTTGTTTCTTCACTATACTAATTGATTATTTTGCTGTACATAAGCTTTTCATTCTGATATAATCTCATTTGTTGATTCTTTCTGTTATTTTTTGTGCAATTGAAGTTCTGTTTAGAAAATCCTTTTCTACACCTATGGCTTCAAGGGTTTTACCTATTTTATCTTCCAATAGTTTTAATTTTTCTGTTTTAATGTTTTGATCTTTGATCCATTTTGATTTTAGTTTAGTACTGCTGAGAGATGTGGGTCCAGTTTCCTTGTGTTGGACTTCTGGGATTTTGAATAACATTTGTCATAAAAAATTTCTTTTCCGATTTTGGCTATTTAGGGTTCTATATGCCTCACTTATCTGTATGTTAATTTGTTTTCCTTTATTCGGAAAACTTTATGCTATTATTTCTATAATCAAGTTTTATATGCCATTTGTGCTCTCTTCTGATTTTTCACTAACTCTAATTAATCTTAGATTAGTCTTCTTTGCATTATCTCACAGTTGTTACATCCATTGTTTATATTCTCTTGTTTTAAAGATATCTCTGTATAATCATCAGTATCAACCATATCTTCCAGTTCTAACACATTTTATTTACATTGGTCACTTCTGTTGCCCATATTTTCCATAGAATTTTTAAATTACTGGATTTCTGTTTGGTATCTTTTTCTGGACTCTAATTCTTGGCTACACTGGTCATTCATGTTTTGTATTATTTTGTTTAGCTTTGCTAGCTTCTTATTAGTATTTTCTATATACGCATGGGTCATTTTGTTCATTAAATCTATTATCTATTCAGTTATATCTTCTGTGAATGCACTGTGAACATTATTGATGTGTTGTTTTTATGTCCTATTTTATCATTTCAAATAATTCAGTGGAGTTTGTTGCTAGTATGATATCTCTAGTTACTGTCTGCTTTTTGGTGATGCACTCAAGATATTGCTACCTATAGGCTATTGCCTCTGTCCCAAGACCCAACCACCTCCATTTATTTGGAAGAGGAAGGTGTGGTGCAATTGATCCAGCCCCAGGTTTCTGGAATTGTACCACAGTATTGTAAGTGACAAAAAGGCAATCAAGATATTGCCATACAAGAAAAGGCAATTAATATCAACAACTATGACACCCTGCCAATAGCAACAAATTCAACAACAATAGAGTCAAAGACAAACTATCTATTGACATGTCATAAGAACCAATAAAGTATTATCTTTAACAATAGGAAATATATCTGTAATTATAGTATAAACACAAAGGCAGACCAAATATTGCTATACAGTAAATATCTACTAAACACAACAATTCACTAATAATAGGAAAGAATTGAATTGTAATAAAATAGCTTTAAGTAAATATCTAAAAATCAATTAGCTAAATATCTAAGTATCTATAAAGGTTAATATTAACTAGTAAATATACAGGGGGTGGGGAACAGAAGAATTAAAGAAGTAAAATATGAAAAATAAAGAAAAGCAATAAAAGGAGAGAAAAGAGAGATAATTGGTCTTGTTAAGGAATAAAAGAAAATTAATAGAATTGGATGAAGTTGTCAGAAAGAACAAAGAAAAGAAAAAGAAAAGTGCAAAATAAAGGAAAAAAGAAAAAGTTACCAGATGTGGTGGCATACTCCTGCAATCCCTGCACTCAGTAGACTGAGGCAGAAAGATCACCATGAGTCTGAGGCCAGCCTGTTCTACATAGTAGTTCAAGGCCAGTCTGAACAACATAGAAAGACCCTGTCTCAAAAAAAATGAGGCATGGCGGGGCAGGAAAAGAAAAGAAAAAGATAAAAACAAAGAAAATATATAAAAAACAGGAAAAAAAATCCTCAAAGGAAAAAAGAAGGAAAGAAAAAGAGAAAGAAAGAAGAAAGAAAGAAAGAAAGGAAGGAAGGAAGGAAGGAAGGAAGAAAGAAAGAAAGAAAGAAAGAAAGAAAGAAAGAAAGAAAGAAAGAAAGAAAGAAAGAAAGAAAGAAAGGAGTAAAAAATCCCTTTTTTGTTTTTGAATGAGTAGTTTCCTTCTAGGGTCTAAATTCTTTGAATCCAGCAGATATGGAGGATGGATAGTGAGTCACTGGTAGGACCCATTTTGTTTCCACATTCACATTTTTGTGTGAATGCTGTATGCTGCTTTGACTTTCCTTCTGAGTGTTGTTGCTCAATGGTGGACCCCTACAACTATAGTCACTGAACTTACTCCCATTTTCCGTGTCCCTTTATATCCCACAAGTTAGAATTTTCTCCACCTAGCTTTTTTGTCTCTGGATTCATGAGGTGTTCTCTGCTCCACGGGTCCCTCTCTGTATACACTCCAAGATTTATCCTTGCCATATCCTTGCTTATGTTGGTAGATTGTGAAAACAATTAGACCACTGAGTTCTGTGCTGGATGTATGCAGTTGATGGGGGTAAGCAAGCAATCTGCTAGAATTTATGCTAGTGATTGCAAACCCAGACGTCTCTCTCTGAAAGCCACACAAGAAGAGGTTTCTTACTGGGCGGGGCGGGGGGCAGAGTTCCCATGTCCTTTTCAGCCTGAGCTCAAAGTTCTCAGGTGATATGTCTAGCCTACTCCTTCTCTGAAACTGTCTGCTGTGGCCATCCTTTACACAGTTATGCTGGTAGGATGACACATGAAAACCTGAAGTATGGATGTTCTGTAGTTTTTCTGTGGTTCAGCCTTATAAAATTAACCTCTTCCCAAAATGGCTTCTGATTCAACCCCTCAAATATGATGAACACTACAGTGTTTTTTTCCAACTCTAGACTGCTATGTGATAGGAGTCATTTTCAGAGTAAAATCCCATGCTCTTTTTTACAGTTTACAATAACCATGGGCTTTTCTTGGGGCTAGTGCTGCAGGCCTGATCCACTGTATCACTTTGGAATTACTGGTCCTCACCAGGCTTACATTTGTCAGTGGAAATAGTTCTCCTTCCTCCGAAACTGGAGTGATCTTTCCAGACTACTTTGAACTTTTCTCTGTGTTGGGCTCTTTCTCCAATTTCTTTGTACTTTCTAGTTTTTATATTAGTTTACCCCAATTCCAGGAGACCTACTTCTGTTATCTCTTCAACTAGTTGTTTTCCAAGTGTCTTGATTTCAGGTTCCAGAGAAGCTCTATTTTGCTGCTGGTTTCGACTCTGCCATTTTGGTTCTTACACTTTTTCTCTTTTCTAACCAGGTATCATTACTTGATACTCTGACAATAGCAATTAAATTTCAACATTAGATCTGAAGGAAACATTCAAACCATAATGATGTCAGTAATATTTTTCCTTTACTTTCTCTATCCACAAACCCCTATTCCATTTCCATATATCCTCCACTATGGAAATATAAGTTATATCTTAAAGAATACAAGTAGGAACTTTACTCACCAACAATTTATCAGGCTTTATTTAAGAGGAAATTGCAATGTCTTTGAACATGGAAGGTTTTTTTTGTTTGGTTTTGATTTAAGGGAAATTTATTATTGTTCTACATATTCCCAAAGGTTTAAAGGTGTAATCAAAGAAACTGGGAAGTCCTGTCTAAAAATTAACTCAAGAAAAAGACTTTAAATGTATTTCAATTTTTTACTTTCTTCTTCGTCTATTCTTTTTCTTCTCATTACTATGGTAAAGCTATTATATCCGTATGGTACATTATATATAATATACTTATACTGACATAACCACATTTGATGATTTTTATGATCATTTCATAAATACTGAGCATGTATGGTTTGCCTGGACTTAAGGATAGCATGGTAAATAACATACACACTAAACTTATCATTTTCTATGAGAATTTTCAAATAAGTTTCTCATACAATTTGTTAAAAGTGCCATTAAGACAAACAATATGGCATACAATGGAATTATTTTACACTGGAACACCTGATGCAGTATCTCTGAGTGACATCTGAGCTGGGAGGAAAAGAGGATAAGTTTTCAATCAGATAAAGAGTGGGGACTGGGGATGTAGCTCAATGCAGCCTGGGAAGTGCAAGATCCTGAGTTCAATTGTTGGTACCAGAAAAAAAGGAAAAAGAAAACAGATGAAGAATGGGAAAACGAGTTTCCAGGGCTTAATGAACAACAGGAAGAAACTGAGCAGAAAAGATCTTGGACAATTAGAAAGGGTTACAAAAGGCAAAAGAGAGCACACAGGAGGTGAGCTACTCCCAGAACACAAGAGGAGGCTTCTGGGCTGCCATACTACCCCCACCAGCACACAGGAGGTGAGCCACGAGGGCACCAGCAGCACCCCCCACCCTCAAAATGAGAAGACATGTAAACAAGTCTCAAAAACAGACTTCCAGATTACCTACAGCAACCCCAAAGGGAAATGAGATGGAACACTCTGATACTCAACCACCTGGACTCCCTGAACTGGCAACAAAAGAGGATATGGAAAAAATGAAATCAGAAATAATTTTGCAGATAACAGCAGAGATTGTGCTTATAGTACAAGACATGATTAATAAATCTAGAGAGGAGCTTAGGAACACGATGGAATCCCAACATAGGAAACAAATGGAATCCATAAAAGAGATGCAAACAGATTTCCAGGAGATTAAAAACTCCACTGAAAGTCTATCCAGCGGAATGAGTCAATGTGAGGACAAAATTCCAGATAAAGAAGATAAGATTGCAATTAGTGACCAGGAAAGAAAAATTGCTTCAAAATTGTAAGAGACCATGAGAAATCAACCCAGCAGCTGCTAGAAGATGCAAAGAAGAATAACATAAGACTGATTGGAGTCAATGAAGAAACAGGAGAGAGTACAGATGACATAAAAAAACTGTTCACAGAACTGATGGCAGAAAACTTCCCAAGCAGGGGAAAAGAGCTTGACATATAGATAAGTGAGGCATATAGGACTCCAAATAGCCTTGATCCAAAAAAATCTACACATAGGCATATAATTGTTAAGATTCCAGAAACTCAACAGAAGAACAAAGTTCTACAAGCTATTAGAGAAAAGAAACAAATCACACACAAAGGAAAGCCCATCAGAATCACAGCAGACTTCTCAACACAAACCATCAAGGCAAGAAGAGCTTGGAGTGACATATTCCAAGCCCTAAAAGAAAACAGCCTCCAACCCAGATTGATGTACCCTGCAAAACTATCTTTCAAAATGGATGGAGAAATAAGATACTTTCATGACAAAGAGCACCTTAGGAACTTCGTGAATACCAAACCAGCACTCCAAAGAATTTTACACAATATCCTAGGAACAGACATTGAGGAGCACAACCCCAGAAAGCAAAGCAGAATGAACCCATCTGGCATGACAAGAAATTAAATGTAAAGGGGGAGAACCCAACACAAAGAAAAAGTCATGACAATGACAAGTCAATACGTTTAAGTTATAACCATCAATGTTAATGGTCTCAATTCACCAATCAAAAGAAATAGACTGGCAGAATGGGTCAAGAAGCAAAATCCAACAATATGCTGCATACAAGAAACACATTTAATTCAAAAAGAAACTCATAGTCTGAAAGTTAAAGGGTGGAAAACAATACTCCATGTGACAGGAACCCCCCCCCCCCAAAAAAAAAAGCAGGAGTAGCTATCCTCTTTCCAGATCAAGTGGATTTCAAACGAAAATCTGAAACACTCTAGTCCCAAGAATTTCAAATAAGGGATACTCAACTTTTATGTACAGATGTATTGTGAACATGTGTTTTCATTCCTCTCAAGTAAAAACTTAAGAACAGGACTTTTGGTTCCTAACAGTAATACAAGAATGTCTATATTGTTTTCCAAAATGGTTTTATCATTTTACATTCACATTAGCAGTATTAGAAAGTTCTAACTGGTTCACACCTAAGCTGACATTTGTCCTTTTAAAACTTTTAACTTCATCTCCCTAATGAGTATATAATTCAATCTTGTTATTGTACTAATTAGCATTTTTCTGATTCTAGTGTTGCACACCTTTCCTTGTGCTGTACTGGCTATTTATCATCTTCTTGTGTTTACCTTTTAATTGGGTCATTTCTTAATGAGCTGTAAGAGTTCTTTATATATTCTGGTCATAGGTTATATACACTATAAATATGGTCTGTTTAAGGACTACTTTTCATTTTCTTAACGATGTCATTTAAAGTTCTACATTTTGATGGAATCTCATTTATCAATTGTTTTCTTTTATACCTCATGTTTTTTGTATCCTAGGAAATTCTTGCCTACCCTAAATTCATAAACGTTTTCCCTTATAATTTCTTCTTAAAGTTTTATAGTTTTAGTCTTTTATATTTAGGTTCATAGATCCTTTCAAGTTATTTTTATGTATGGAAATAAAGGATTGAGGTTAATTTTTTATATATGGATGCCAGGTGTTCTAGTGCCATTTGCTGAAAACAGTATCTTTTCCTCTGCTCTTGAATTGAGTTTATGTTCTATAAAATGTTTATTTTAAATAATCTTGCAAAACTCAGTGGACCATATATATGTGGTTCTATTTTTAGATTCTCTGTTTTATTCCAATGATCTAAATGTCTTTCCTTGCACCATCAGTGCCTTGATTACTGTAGATTTAGAGGAAGTTTTAAAATTAGGTACTAAATGTCTTCCAATACTGTATTTTTTCTTTTTCTTTTTACTTTTGTAGGTCCTTTGTACTCTTACATAACTTTTAAATTTCAGTATCCAATTCTTCATTTTTAGCAAGTATACATAGTCCTGAATTTATATATATATATATATATATATATATATATAGTGTTTTCTAATCCTGCTAAATTCAAATACAAGTTCTAGCAGCTCCTAGAGATTTCTTAATATTTTTTCTGTAGATGATCATTTCATCTACATATGAAGATTTAACTTCTACCTTGCCAATCCTATGGTATTTGTTTCTTTTTATTGCCACACTATTTTGGTTTGGACCTGTGTTTCAAAGTTTAGTGGACGGATGAAGAATAGGAATATCTGCCCTTGTTCCCCACCTTAGGGAGAAAGCATTGTATCTTCTCCATTCATATAAGGCATTTTTTGCTGGAAGTATGGAGTACATGTCTTTGATCTGTTGAGAAGGTTCTGTTCTACTTCTAGTCTCCTGATAGCTTTTACCATGAACAGCTGTAGACTTTAGTCCAATACTTTTTCTCCAACTACTGACAGGTTCACATGGCTTTTCCTTTCCTCTGTTAAAATGATGACTTTTGGGGGTGGATCTTCCAATGCTGGACCAACACTGCCATCCCTATAATAAAACCACTTTCTACATACTGCCACAGCTGACTTCTAATAGATTGTTTTGTTAAACAAATTTTTATCTATGTTCATACTTTTTTCTTCTATTATCTTTATCCAGTTTTAGTATTAGCACAATGTTGATTTCCTAAAATGAGGGGAGAAGTGTTCCTTCTTTTTGCTGCTTTAAATGTTTGATATAATTTATCAGTTAAAGTGTATATGAGCCTGCTGTTGTCATATAGGTAGGTTTTCAAGCTAGGAATATACTTTCTTTAATAGGTGCTATTCAGATTTTATATTTCCTCCAGAGTTAGTTTCATTAATTTGTCTTCCAAGGTACTTCTTAGAAGTTGTCAAATTTATTTCAAAAAAGAGTTTTGTAATATGCTTTCTATATCCTTTTAAATTCTGTGAAATCTGTGGTAATGCCTCCTAGGTCTTGACATTGTAATTTAAAAAAATATATAATTGACATTGTGTAACAGGAAGAAAAGGTTTAAAGGAGCAAGGAAAGTGGGAGGGGTAGGGGAAAGGAAAGAAGGGAAAAGAAAATATATGAGAAAAGGAAAAAAATGGAAATAAAGTGTTGCAAATAGGGAAGGGTGGAGGGGGTGAAGGGAGAGCAGGAGAAGGGGAAAAAATAAGAACCAAGATACTTATGTAATGGTACAAGATCTCAATGATGAATGTAACTGTATTTTATACCTAAAATGTACAAATAAACTTAATGGGAAAAAATGCAATATACCACATAAATAGGAAAAAAATGAAAAGGCAAAAGACAAAGATAAACAGGTATCACAAGCCAGATGATACAAGATCATTTGAAATTCAAGTTAAGGAGTACAAAGTATATTGCACATACAGTGAGTAGCTATTGATGGATTTTATATGCAGGAAATTAAAATACGGTATTTATCTTTTATATCAGTGCTAAATAATAGAAATAAAATGTGAGTCATATAAATTATTTTTAATCTAGTAGCCACATTAAAAAATGCAACAGGCAAAATAAATTTAAGTATACTTCAATTTAACCTAAATTATTCAAATTATCATGATTTCAAAAGACTCAATATTAAAAATTATTAGAAAGCTATTTTACATTTTTCATGTTAAGTATTCATATATACATATATAGCAAACCAGTCACATTTAACTTACTTATTTGACACCTGTGTCTAATGACTACCATATTAGATAATACAGACCAATAAATTCTGGCTGTATGTAGAGAATAAATTGGATAAGCATGAGTGAAAGAATGTGTACTAGTTTTCTGTGGTTACTATACTAAATTAGCACAAACTCAGTGGCATAAAATAATCAAAATGTGCTATCTTACAGGTCTGTGGGTCAGAATTCCAGTATGAGTCTTCATAGGTTGAAATCAAAGTGTTAGCAGGGTCACATTCTTACTGGATGCTTTAGGAAAAAATATATTTTGTATGCCTTCTGTAGCTTGTAGTAATCATACATATTCCTTGACTTATGTTCTTAATTACTCTATCTTAAAAGCCTGTCAGATCAACTCCCTCTCATGCTACTATTGCACTTCTGCACCCCCCTTTACTCTTATACGAATACATGTGAAAATTGACCTACTTGGATTGTTCTGGATAATGTCCATATCTCAGTGTGAGTTTATCAACAACCTTAATCATCCCATATTGCCATGTACCCTAACATCTTCACATTCAGATTAGAACACGAATGTTTCAGGGGTGAGGGAGACTATATTCAGTCTACCACAACAAAGAAACATATTCACATTAAGACAAAGTTTGAGAACAACTAGAAGGTTACTCTTTTATAGAAACAATATATTTTTATGACAAAGATTCATAAAATACAGAAAAGTAAAAGAAAAAACTAAACCAAAGGCTGGGTGTGGTGGCATACACCTGTAATCCCAGTTCTTGGGAGGCAGAGGCAGGAGAATCACTGAGTTCGTAGCCAGCCTGGGCTACATAGTGAATTCAAGGCCAGTGTGAACTATATAGTGAGACCTTGTATTTAAAAAAATAACTAAACCACAAACAGTTTTGGTTAATATGTCCTCCCAAACCCAACTGTGCTCTTAGGTGGGACTTTGGGAGATGATTGGATCAGGAGGCATGATAAACATCAGTAGATTAGTCCACTAATATGTTTATAGCTGACTTACTGTTAGGAGGTGGGATCTGGTCAGAAGAGGTGTGTCACTGAGGTTGTTTGGTGGAAGGGTTTAACTCTTCCATTCCCTTCCTTCTCTCTGCTTCCTGCTATCATTCCATAAGCTGCTTGTCCTCTGCCATGTCTCTCTGCCATGTTTCCTGCCCTGGAGCCACGTGACTATGGACTGAAACTTCTACAAACTCTGAGCCAATGTAAACCTTTCCTCCTTTAATTTGTGGATATTGGATATTGTGTCTCAGCTATGTGCAAGTAACTAAGGCAAACACTATCATAGAAAACTTTGCCAGATAAAAATATTCATTATTAATATTTATTAAATATCATTCTAGTCATCTTTATAGAGAAATGGAAAGAGAGGGAGAAAAGTAAACTTTCAAAATAGGATCATATTCCATACTCTAGTTTGAATAAAAAATTGTTGAAGTAAAACGTAAATGCAATAATTTTATAGGAAGTTAACAGAAAATTAAATTAAAATCAATTATAAGAAATTATTGAGCTTCAAATGTATTTCCCTTTACCAGAATAGCTATTAATTCCTAAAATATCTCCCTGAGCTTTAAAAAAATGCCCATAAAATATTGATGTTTGAGCCATTACACATTTAAATTCCATGTGTTCAACTTTAAGTAATTGTGTGTAATACGTTTTTCTAAGAAAAGAATCTAAAACTAAGAAATACCAAGTGATATGTCCAAGATCCAAGTATGCTATTCTGGTTTCTTTACTCTTTTCCATGGTCTCTGATTATTATTTTATCCCTTGTCTTCTTTCCTCAAACCTTCTATATTTACACATTTGCACACCTGGATGTTTGGCTGATGACTGTACCATACTTCATTGAGAAAATAGGAGTAATCACATAAGAATTATCTCAGTAGCAACCTGAACAAAAATGAATTTTCATATCCTCCATTCTTATGACTGTGGATAAAAAGCTCCTCCTACTATAAAGGGCAACATCTTCTTTGTATAATACATATTACTGCTTTTATAGCTGCATGTACTTTGCCACTACAATTATTTCCTTTCTCTCCTACAGCATAAAGTTTTCCATCTCTACTGATTTATTTTCATTCATAAATATCAAGCACTAGTGTTTTCAATTTTGAAACAAAATAGAAAAAAATCCATTGATGTCATATTACTCTCTAGCTACAAGTTCATATTTTTCCTCACCTTCATCACAAAATTTCTTGAAATAATTGTGAACTAATTTCATTTTCTCATTCCACCCTCTTGTCAATCAATATTACCAATGCTTTCTTTATCATTTCTCAATCTCCACATTGCCAAATCTGATAATTATTTCTCAGTTCTTAACTAGATATTTTCTCAGAAACATGTTGCATAGCCTACTGCTCCCTCCCACTTGAAATGCTTTCTTTTTCTTCATATCTATCATATCACAGTGTCTCCTCATTTTCTTCTTACTTCTATCATTCACTTTGCTGATTCCTCTTATTCTGCTTAACTTCTAAATATTTGAATGTCCCAGATTCTGTTCTGGAGCCTCCTCTTTCTCTATAAACACTATGTGACTTCATCAAGTCATATATATATATATATATATATATATATATATATATATATATATATATACACACTGCCTAGAAACAGTCTAGTATATGCAACTACCTACCTAATAACTCTACTAATAACTCTATTTGGATGGCTAGTTTACATTGCATAGTTAATAAGGCAAAATAGAATTCTTGATTTTTACTACTTTGTACCCTCACAAAATGACTTCTCCCCAGACTTCAGGATTTCAATTAATGCTACCTCCATTTATGTAAGTGGTCAAGCCAAAATTCTAGTTTTCCTAATTTCTCTCTTTCCCTCACTGTTCACACTGAACTCTATAATAAGTTCTGAGACTTTAAATCTCAAAGATATTCCAAATCTGTATTGTTCCCTTATAATTTATTTTCTATGCACTAAAATTATTTTATTTATATATTTACACACATATTTATATAAGCTTCTTTAACACCTGTCTATCTCCCTGACCCTGTTTGTTTCCTACTATCACCTACTTCTCCAACTAAGCTTCAGCTTCACTAATCTTTCAACTCCTTGCAGAAGCTGAATTCATTTTCACTTTGGAACATCACATACTATCAGCCTGGAATATTTTTTGCAGTCATTGTCATGTGACTGGCTCTTTTGTTGCATTCAAACCTCATCTTTCCCTTACTATCTAGTGCATCACTCTAAACAGTCTCTACTAGCTCAAATATGTTGGTTTTTTGGATGGTACCTGCCACTAGCTTATATATTTATTCTTGAGGTTTTTTTTCTTAACCTTTTTTAATCTCTCTCCAAACAAATACAGTCTCTGTAAGAGCACAGATCTTATCAGTTATTTTGTGTAATTTCTTCCTAAAATAATAACTAGAACATAGTAAGATTTCAAAAAAATTTTTGTTAAATGTATGAGATTTTTAATGAATCTGTAATTTGTCGCATCTTTCATGAAGGAGTGATAATTCATCCTTAATATCTTATGTTTTCAACAACTTCATTATACACAGAAATTAGTTATATTGGTTTATAAACACAGGTACTCTAAAATTAAAGCTATGAGAAAATCAATAAATATGTATGTCTGCTTGATATTTTACACTATATGTTTATCAATACAGCTAAGCATTTTGACAAAGAGAGATTTGTTAAATAAATCTCATATGCACTTAAAAATTTTAGTATTGTGTTTAATCAAGGCTACTTTACTGTTAACTTTAATTTCATGTACCAAGTAAATGGTACCCTGTGTTAGAAAAGGATTCTGATATATTTCTTTTCTGAAGCCTCTTAAGATCTCACATAATTAAAGGATGTTAATGCAAGATTTTTAATCTTGATGGTCTCAATTATTTCCTTTTCTGGGGGAATCCAAATTTATATCACTTAGTCTTCTTTTATTAAATCAAATAAAAATGAAGCAGTGGTAAATAAAGGAAGAATCTTTGTTTATATGTTCAGTAGAAGTTCTGTATGGACATATGCAAATGCATGTAGATTTTATAATCTTTTTATTATTCTGAACCAAAATGATTTTCACAAGCTTTAAAATTCCCGAAGTCAACCTAAACACATCCACAAAAGCTAATCATAAATATAATGACACTTAAATGAATGACACATCATTTATTAAAATGGGTATACCTGTGTCCATATCTATATATTGGCATGTTTGAAAACACAGTAGAAATACTACTTAAAATATTAAGTAGAATTAAAATATTAGTAGACTTAAAATATTCCCAAAACATACACCAAAAATTCTGTGGTAACTACATAAAATTTCTTCAACGATTTTTTTTTGTTTTATCATGTTTTTGTCTATTTAGAACCAATTAACAGTTTAAGGTAAAATGTACATGGTATATCATACATAGTTTATGGTAAAATGTATTAATACACATTGATCACTTTCCTTAAAAAAAATCTCTTCTTTTACAGTAGTTTAGGTTGAATGTACACTAAAAGGATTTCTTTAATTTTTTCTCAATCTATGAAGAAAGAAAACCTATATAATTAGTGCTGGAAAATGTAGGATCCAGTCTTGTATTACCTCTTGAACTACTTGACTATAACTGTGTAAAACAGAAAACTGTAAAATCAGGGGATTCTGGTCTTTTTATCAACTACTATACTGCTCTCTTTTTCAAGAATAAATTTGTTTCTAACTTCCTACTTGCAGATGGAAAAGGAAAAAAAGAGAGAGATCAGAAAATTTCATGGATGAAGAAAGAACCATCTTCCAGTAACAATAAATTACATATTAGAAATAATCTGCAATAATAGCAACAAACATTAACATTCTATTCAATGGTGGGAAGATGAGGGAGTCTAGTGGCTACAAAAAGTGATGGCACTTCTCAAGGTATTATTTTAGTCTAGTTGATCTCTAAAGCTTACATGGAAAATAAGAATATAGTTAACATCAACTAGGCAGTCATCTAAACTCATCTCATGATCTGACAGACCAGGATGAAGCTCATAGTCTGCTCTTTTTTTCTGACACTTCCTCACTAGGTGGCTCATGTCTCTGTGGATAGAAGAATGATAAGGGAGGATGAAAAATTCATGTTTTTTTTATCTTCTAAACATCATACATAAGATTATTAGTGGATACAAAGATTAATCAATTAATAAATCTGAGATGAACCTCACTTGTGTAACTTGCTCTCTCTGAAGCACTTTGGAAAAAAGAAGGAAAAGATGGTAAACCTTTCCATGAGAAGTTTGCCATCCAAAACACAACATGCATGTAAATATCAGAGTAGATAGCAACATGTTTTTGTTTCCTAAAGAAAAATCAACTAGTAGAACACTTCATTAACGTAGGAGAGAACTAGAGACTGCGAAGGATATGAAGAGGAGAATAAAAATTAGATAATGGGAGCCAGGGATTTAGCTCAGTGGTTTCATCACCTGCTGCACAAGTACAAGGACCCGAGTTCAATCCTCAGTACCAAAAAGAAAATTAGATAATGGGTGCCAAAATTTTGTTAGGTAGAATTAGGTTTCATGTTCTATAGCATAGTGATATAAATGTAGTTTACAACAGTTTATGATATCTTTCAATATGACTTGAAGAGACCAAAATTTTTCAGCACATAGAAATGATAAATATTTGTGGTGATTGAAATACTAACCTTGATTTGATTATTACTTATTGTATGTAAGTATTGAATTATTTTACTCTAGCCCATAAATATGTACAGATATTGTGTCTATCAAAAATGAACTTTAAAAACTATAAAATAATAATGTGAATTAAGAAAAATAAAAGCTCCATTTTTAGGAAGTTTATTGTACATACTATTTTTAAAATGGTAAAATGGAATGGCATGGCATAAATACTATGGTTATAAATGAACAAATAAATAAGTAAAAGTAAATAAATAATGGAGATAGCAAAGAGCTTGGTATCTTTTTGAAAGAGTTAAAGGCAGTAATAGGATTTCAAAACTTTACGTGCCTTTGGAACTTTGGAGATTTGGAGAAGTTGCTTATGGCCAGGATATGGAGATGTTCTCAAATTTCATAGGCTGAAATGAGAGTGTTCAAAACCTACTACATGAGAAACCTCTGGGAGTTTGACCCTGAACCATTTCACAGACATCTGAAGGTTAGAGAGCATGAGTCCCAAACACTCCCCAGGACATTAACATTAAACCAAAATGACAAAAATATGATGGATGACACACCCACTCCATGTGAGTTACCTAATGCCTTTGTTTTTCTTTTGGTTCTTTATACAGATTCTGTCTATTTCCATGAGCTTTCCTATAAATCACAAGCATCTGCAACCAAATTGCACCAGTAAATCTTGTAAAAAAGGTTCCCTGAGACTAGATTAAAGATGTTAACACAAGAAGAGTTTTTTCATTGTATATAATGGCTGGGTGGATCTCATGTACTTAAAAAAATAATATTTCAAAATGTCATTTACTTCATGGAGAAGGTCTAGGAAAATGGCATTGTTGAATCTCTTTAATAAACTGTGCATTTGTATTTGGTTTTAGAAGACATTTGGAAAGAAAAATGTCACATTAGCCTCCAACTGTTTTGTCAAATCCCCAATCATAAAAAAGAAGGAGGAGGAGAAGGAGAAGAGGAGGAGAGAACATGCGGCTCATCCAGTTGAAAATGTAGTTTGAAATACTGAGTCCAAATGAAAACTTTAGAACCCTCTAACTGATTCATAACTAGGTGAAGTTGGCTGGGATAGAAAATCACAGAAGGAAAAAAGTTCATCTAAATCGTACAATTCTTCACAAACCACACAATGGCTATATTCTCTATCTCCACTGTGTTTCGCTGTACTTTAATTGATGAAGTCTCCCCTTAACATTTGTAGGATTCAACAATTGTCAAGGCTTGACTGGAACAGGTAATTAAAAAAAGACAAATACAAAAACCTAAAAATATGAAAAGGTTGAGCCTCTGTTATGAGTTCATAAACTCTTTAAATTAGGAAAAATTACAGTGGGCTTTAGAGGTATTAGGATATATTTGCATCTTAAGCTAGTCTTTAAACTACTAAATAGAATAACTTACTGGCTCTTCCTTTAGAGGAAATAAAGGCATATTGATACCTACTTAATGTTAACATAAAATATTTGGAATGCATTCTAACATGGGCATATAGAGTTTCAGACATATGCTCAGTATTGGAATCTGTACAAGATTTTAATTTCATTCAAAGCCAAGAAACCTACGATTCAGGTCACTGTCTGGCCTCCAGCAATAAAAACAATGTAGATATTCTCAGTGGTTTTGTTTCATCTATTTTTGTATTATAAGAATAAGTTTCCATGATGGAGACATGGAAGTTATAAACAAAAAGATACCTACAATCATTCAGACTAGAGGTAGAATAATACATTTTTATAATGCTCCCATCTATCCTTTTAAAATTTATATATACTTTGTAAACAGGATAAGAAAGCAAGTTTTCTTTTTATCCTTATCTTGCTGAGTATTACCAGTATTTAAAATTGAGAGCCTATTCACAGGATCTCTTACTTATAATTATTCGTATTTCAAAATGTGTATGTCATAGCAGAGTGGCTTACCCATCAGAAAGACTTTTATACTTTATTGATAATGTCTTATGACCCTGTATTACTTTATTTTTTAAGTACCAGGGATCGAACTTGGGACCTTGTGCTTGCAAGGAAGGTGACGGCATCACTGAGCTAAATCCTTGGCCCAGACCCTGTATTACTTCTGATGAAATAACTAAAGGTTTTAAAAAAAGATTCTCAATGAATGCTAGTTTGTTTTTATACTTTATCTTCTTGGTTTTGTTTTGTTTTTTTGTTTGTTTGTTTTTGTTTTTATTTATTTTTTGCCAGGGATCAAACTCAGAACCTTGCACTTGCCAGGCAGGTGTGGCACCACTGAGCTAAATCCCTGGCCCTTATACTTTATCTTCTCTTTGAAAGTTTTGTTGGCTACTTCTGTATGAGAATTTTAGGAAATATCCATAGACGTGACAGGCTCTATTTATCTAAAGTCAATAATTCTTCAATTTTAGGAACACTTTTCTCCAAATGTCAGCTTAGGAAAGCAGATTTTTTTTAAGGAACTAAACTAGTTAGCTTTAGGATGCTTATACACATATTCTAATTAATATAAAAATTGACTTGCTGTGTCCACTCCAATAGGACTAATGCTTCAGTCAATTCTAGGAATCATGGAAAACAATTAAAATTATATATGTTTGGCTAAAACTGTCTTGCAAAAAAGCTAATGGTCAGTGGCTGATAATATCTATCTCTAGATACCTTGATAACTTGTTAAAGTGTTCACAAAGGCAATCAATTTTAAGGAGGCCTGTTCACCACTGGAAGCAAATTTACCTGCTATACAGGAAAGTATGGGTGAGTTATTATTCCTACAAAAATATTCTTTTCACATTACCTGTCCAATACCTAGGGTTTCAGTATCAAAAATTATAATAATGGCAGAGGAAATCATGTTTGTTATATTACATTAATGTTGAAGGCATACAGATATTTTACTTCTAATCTTATAGTAAGGCTCCATTTCCTATGAAAAGAAGATATACCATTTGCAAACTACTTAAGGATTATGACTGTCAACCAATCTCGTATAATCTTTGTGACAGTTGAAATATGCTTATTTTTAACAGTTGTGTATACTATCTTTTTGAGCTTATGACGATTGCTATAATTTGAATATTTAGGTCTACCATAAAATTTACATCAAAATTTAATTGTCATTATAAGAGTAATAATAACATAATAAGTAATAAAACATAATAAGACAATGGTTAACACCATGTCATATTCACTTTTTAAATCTTCAGTATCTATCTGCATATGGGTTCTTCATAATATGTACACAATATATTTTGTAAATAAACTGAACACAGTTTGAAAAATATAGTGAAAACATAAATCAACATAGTGAAATAACTGTCATGGTCTATCCACTAAAATCAGTTGATATGACTTTACATTTTCAAATACTTGGTCTTGTGTCAACAGCAGGAACATTAGTATCAAAGTATTTCCCTTCATCTCTTCCAAGATTTGGTTTGTATTTGGTTTCATGGCTCAATATATCTTAGGAATGCAATTTGAATGAAGTACCAGGCTATGGATATCTAAGAGATTCGGAAGATAAATATTACACTCTCTTGAGCCAAAAGGTACATAAAAAGCCATTTTTAAAATATAAGTTACGATGATATAAAAGCCATCATAATGAGAGTATGAATACTTCAAATCTGTTCTATACAACTTGGAAGGTTATTCTGTCTAGCCAGACATAATTCAGGAGAAATCTTGGAGGACATAAGACTTGAACTAGACCTGAACCACAAAAACGATTTGAATTTGTAGAATGGAATAATGGTTAGAAAGCAAGTGGCAAGTAGTGTGAATAGAAGTATAAAGACTAAGATTTTTAGCTTTGGATAACAACAGAAAAATGAAGAAGTGGAAGGATACATTTTCTGTTGCTTTTGTGATAAAGACAAAAACATCTTAACATGGTCTGTAAGGTAATATGTGATTTAGCACATGCCCACATCGCCAGCTTCATCTCTTTCATTTTCTACTTCTAATTCAGCCAAATAGGTCACTGTCTCAATTCTTGAAAATTTTTCTTTTCATTTTCTATACAGGTAATGCTAATTCATCATTGAGATCTCAGATTAATGGAAAGGGAATATCTCCATGGTAGGGTGCTTATTTGGCATCCATGAAACCCTGGGTTTGATCCCCAGTACTGCAAAAACCCACCAAACAATGAACAGTAATAAGACTACCCAAAAAATAAAAACATCAAAACAAAACAAAAAACAAAATAAATTTCAACTTAAATATCACTTCTTCCTATATTTAAATCAACTTCTCACCCTGCCACATTATTAACTCTTACATTGTTATGTACTGTCATTCACAAGACTTACTACAGTGGTAATTTTACACTTATGTGTGTGATTATTTGTCTGCCTCCTTCACTGAAATATTAGTTCTATTAGAGTAGGTACTATTAATATTTATGAATATAAATGTATCCACAATGCCTGGAACATAATAGGTACTCTTAAATAAATGAATGAAATTAAATAATTAAATAGGTAGACTATGTGGAAATTGGAAAGAGATCTGGGAATTCAGAGATGGGAAGGAGGGAAGAGCAAGGGGAAGTAAATAGGATCCAGACGAAATATGTATATGTAGCAATTTCTTATATGAATGTATTTTTTATTTATTGCATACATACAATAATATAAAAGGAGAAAAATAAGATCAGATTAGTCTAGGCTTTAAAAGTAAGTTGGCAAATATGGCTATATTTGAGCATTATACATTTATTCATTCAATTGACGTACAGTACATTTAATATTATGTGTCAGACTTTGTACCAAGTAAAGGACATATAATAATGGAAGACAGTTCTTGCCTATGGTTCAATATGGGGGAGAAGACAAAAAGAAAAGGTAATTACAAAAAGATCATCAGTTCTATGGTAGAAAAACTTATAGAGTATTTTTGGAGCATTGATGAAGGGACTTTTGAAGAGGATAAGGATACTGAGGTGAGACTTCCTGGTAGATGCAACTAATATTTAAACTTATTTTGACCTGCATAGTGCTTATAATATAAAGCCAATACCAAAAGAACCTAGTCAAGTGACATTAGTCAATAGTAGCAGAATGTCTTTTAATGTTTATAGAGCTTTACAAAGCAGAAGAATATAGAATGTCTCAAAGAATTCAAATCCTCAACAGAGAAGTTAGTATGATAATTTTACCAGCTTCATATTCTTGTGGTCCTTTCAAAGGAATTTCTGTAGATTATACAAATTACCTCATAACTTTTCTAAATCTTTGTTCGATGTGCATGTGAACTATAAAGAGCATCTGTTCCACAGATATAACCTTGTCTCCAGACTTAGAAAAGAATCTGTTTTCTAAATATAGGGTTGACAGGTATATGCTCAAAGAGGAGCTAGAGGATAAGATGTTTCTATAAACCTTCAAGTCAACAGGCACAGACAGTTTCTGTTGTTTCTCCCAGCCTGTGATAGGCACTATGGAGAAGACAGGAGAAAGGAGACCGGTCTTGTCCTAGCAGAAGATTAATATGCTCTTTATAACAGCTGGCATTTTAATTCATCTTCCAGTTGGCACAGAAAGGCACTAACAATGGCTTTTTTGCTTATATTTAAAATGTATTTCATTCACAGATAACCATTAGAATATCTTAAAGCTAATATAGAAGGGTTACCAACTAAACATTTAAATCTTCCTAAAACATCTCAGTTTATTTGCAAGGCCATTCCTAAAATTAGCCAAAGAGCTTAGAAATAAATATAGTAAATTACTACTTTGCAAATTGGGCTCTTGGCCATCTTTGGTTTCATTTCAAATGGTCATTCTTAATTATATATAGGAGGAAAATCAAGTATATCTTTAGATTTGATTTTTCTCTTAGAAGAAAAATACTTATCCTGCTTTAACCTCTGTATAACATTTCTTCTTTTGATGTGAAGCTGCTTATATATTTCAGCAAGTGATATGTTGACAATGTGAAAACAAAGAAAAGCCTACTGAAACAGGCAAGCTACTCAGATACATTTTGGAAGCAGCATCAAAATATTCTCTAAAGTCCTCCCCCAGATCAAGAAGGTATGTAACAATGCAGTAGATGCATATGCACTAAAGGTAGTAATAGCATAAAAGCTAATTCTTCCTTCTAAGCCCTGGATGCTATAGCCTCATCTGTCCTCTAAGACATTATTTCATAAAGTCTTCTCTCTCTCTATGTAACTTCAAAGTTTCTTTTCTTCATTCACTTTTACCTTTCAGATTATAAACATGCACAATCCTCTTAAAAATAGTTTATTGATGCCTTGTGTCAAGTTGTCACTCATTTTTTTGTCTTTTTTTCACATGCAAGTTGTATCAAAATTTTGTATTTCTATATTCCAATTCAATTTACTGCTGTCTTCTACTCTCAAATATTTCCTGGGCCTGTAATTATAGGTGCTAAGATATCAATCATTCTCCTTTCTAAAAAATGGTTAGATCTTCTTTTACTTGATCCATTTATGGTAAATGTTACTATTTACCTCATGGAAATTATAATCTCATTCTACCTCCATCATAGCCTTAAATATCAGCCATTTCTGTTTTCTTGGAAGAGCCCCCTTAAATGTTGGTGCTCCTCAGAACTTCTTCTTTGCTACTCACTCACCCTCCATTTTATCCTTCTTATTGAACCCATTTAGATCATGTCTATTATCACCTACTACTCTGTTGACTCTAAAATCATTACCTGAATGTCTGTTCTCTCTCCTATGGTCTAGGCACAAATATCCAAATTTTTTCTAACATTTGCGCCTAATTACTCTAAAGTTACCTCAATTTCATAAGAAAGGAAAAACAGAAAAAGAAAGTCATGCCAATTATTTTTCCCAAACCCTGATCATCATATTTACTCATTATGAAAAACCAACCACTCTTACTACTCATTCTGCTTTACCCTGTTTATCCAAAGAGTAATATAAATCAGTCAGTTCTACCTCTAATATCTTATAAATCTATTTTCTCCTCTATCTCTACATTGTGTTTTGTTTTAATATTTTAATGGTCCTGTTACCTTCAGTTTTGTTCCCTTCCAATCCATCTTCCACATAAATACCAGAAAGAAATTTGTAAAGTGCATATCTTACAAGGTCACTTACTGGCTTCAGCCTGTTAATAGCTCCTCATGGCCTGCAGCAGTAGCTTTCAATTTTTGAGTGCATGAAAATCAAATGAGGACTTGTTAAAACTAGGATTTAGGTTCCTTCCCCCAGGTTTATGATTCAGTAGGTAGTATTGCTGCTCCATTGAATTTACATCTCTAACAATTTTCTGGGTAAATTTGGTTGTACGCTCAGCAGAACTTAGCATTTGACTGTGTAAGTTGAAGGAAAACAGGGAGAATCAAGGATGACAAGTAGTTTGTGAGAAATGGGATAAATGTTGGAAAAGAGAATGAAGATTATATGTCAGATCAAAAGAAAGAGGAAAATCCCTGCCATAGAATTAGCATAGCTTGTAAGATAAACAATGAGAAAATCAGGTTAATAAATCCACAAGGTTAGGAATAGAGTAAAAAAGAGACAAAGTAGTATTTTAAAGATCTTGAAAACAATATAGAGGGGCTAGGTCTTGATATGGTAAACAACAGAGATGCTTCACAGGTTCCTGAATTGACAAAGCAAAGGTTTTGGTAAAGTAGACGCTTAAGTCATAATTAAGTAGCCATGTGTCTGACAGGAAGACCACAAATTCAAGCCCACCTGTGACAACGTAGTGACTTTGCAAGGCCTAGTCTCAAAATAATAATAATAATAATAATAATAATAATAATAATAATAAAATGAAAGGTCCGCTATGTAGCTCAGTGTGAAGGTCCTGAGTTGAATCCCTAGTAATGCAAAAAAGAATAATTAAATGGGTTAGAAGACAATTGGTAGAAAGAAAAGACTATGAGGCTGCTACAATGGCTCAAATCAGAGTGATATGAGCCTGAACTAATGTAATGCCATTTGGACTATCAAAGAAGGGTAATTCACTATGAGTTTGAGTAGGAAGGAAGAGTCAGTTCTTTATAGATTTTGCAAATGGTAAATGATTAAATTAATAAATGAATTCCCAGATGTGAAGAATTCAACATTGAGTTAGAATAAGACATCTATAGGCCTTTGTTTCTGAAAAGATGAGTTCCCCAAACATAGGTAATTAAAAGTAGACAGAATACTAAATAAGTTTCAACAAATATAAAAAGGTCTTTTTCTTATAGATTTTTTTGTTTAAAAATATTCATTAAGATTTATAGATATCTTTTTTCATAGAAAATAAAAATTTTATTAATACATGCTTGCAGTACATGATCACATTTATCAAGGGGAGTTGGTAATAAAAATAATACATCTTAATTCCCTTTTTGTCCCCTTCCCCTCCCATCCCTCTCTGCTCCCTCCAACTTTTGGTTCGCTTTCCATTTGCAAAAGCTCTATTTCAATTTTTTTGTTCAATTCTATTTTATTTCATACTTTTCCCTCCTCTCCCTCAACCCTCTCTCTGACTCATTCTCCTTCACACTTGAAAAAGGTCTCCCTACTTCTTATTATCTAGTACTTTTTTCTTTATTAATATTTTGGGTTTCTCATATAAGCAAAACCATACAATATTTAAATATATTTCTGATTTATTTCACTTAAATTATGGGTAAAATGTGCATCATTTTACCTGCAAAACCTCAACTATATCTTTCTTTGTGGCAGAGTAGCACTCTACTGTGTACAAATACCACATTTTTTTTATCCATCATCTGTTGATGGACACATAGGCTGTTTCCAAGATTTAGCTATTATAAATTATGTTACTGTAAACATGGTTATGCATATACCACTATAATATGACTAACTTTGGGGGGAAGATACCCAGAAAAGGAATAGCTGAATCAAATGGAATTTCTCTTTTCAGTGTTTGGAGGAATCTACATACTGATTTTCATAGTGGTTGCACTAGTTTATATTTCCACCAACAATATAGAAGTGTTCCTTTTTCTGTGCACCATCACCAGCATTTGTTATTATTTGATTCTTGATGATAGCTATTCTTTCAGAGAAAGATGATATGTCAGTGTAGTTTAAATTTGCATTTTCGAGCCAGGGATGAAGCTCAGTGGCGCAGCACCTGCCTGGCAAGCACAAGGCCCTGAGTTTGATTCCTGGCATCAAAAAACAAAAAACAAAAAATAAATAAATAAATGAATGAATTTTCATTTCTCTAATGGCCAGTAATCTTGAATATTTTTCAAGTATTTATTGACCATCTGTACTTCTTCTGAGAAGTGGACATTCATTTCCTTTTGTCCATTTTTATTAGGTCTTTTATTTTCGGTGATCTTATACGTTTTTTATATATTCTAAATATTAGTCCTCTGTCTGAGGAATAGCTGGAAAAATTTTTTCTCACTCTTTAGGTTGTTTCTGCACTGTTTCCATTGCTGTGCAGGTCTGTAATGATGTGATCCCACTTGTTGATTTTTGATATTGGTTCTTGTGCCATTGGGGTTCTGTTCAGAAAGTCCTTGCCTACACCAATGTATTTAAGAGTTTTACCTATTTTATCTTCCATTTTATTATGTTCTCTGTATTCATTAGAGAAATTGGCCTGTAGTTTCCTTTTTTGGTTGGATCCTTGTCTGGTTTTGGAATCAGAATAATGCTAGCCTCCAGGAATGACTTTGGGAGTACTCCTTCCCTTTCAATTTCATTAAAGAGTTTGAGGAATACTGGCATTAGATCTTTCCCAAACTTCTTGCAGAATTCACCAGTGAATCCTTCAGTATCTGGGCTTTTCTTAGTTGGTAGATTTTTTTTATTACTGCTTCAATTTCATTGTCTGTTTTTGGATTATTCAGGATTTTCTTGGCTCATTTTTGGTAATTCATATGTATTTAGTAATCTCGCCATTTTTTACCACGTTCTCCAACCTATTGGCATACAGGCTTGTGAAGTAGTTGCTAATCTGGATTTCATCTGTGTCCATTGTAATTTTACCTTTGTCATTTCTAATTGCATTAATTTGTGTATGTTCTCTTCTTTTTTGGTAAGACTGGCTAAAGGTTTGTCTATTGTGTTTATTGTTTCAAAAAACCAACCAGCTCTTCAATTCACTGATTCTTTCATTTTTCTTAGTTTCAACTTCATTAATTTCTGCTCTGATTTTCACAATTTCCTTCCTTGTACTAAGTCTGGATTTGGATTGTTTTTGTTTTTCTAGGATTTTGAGGTGCATTATTAGGTTACTTATTTTGGTCCTGTTTTTCTGATGTGGGCATTCACAAGTTTCCTTCTTAGTACTACTTTCATTGCATCCCACAGGTTCTGGTATGTTGTACTGGCATTATTATTTAATTCTAGGAACTGTCTTATTTCTTCCTCTATTTCCTCTGTAACTCATTGATTATTCAAGAGTGCACTGTTTAATTTCCATGCATTTGAATAGTTTCTGTGGTTTCTTTTTCCATTGATTTTTTTTTTGTTTCATTGAACTATGATCTCATAATATGCATGGTAAAATGTTGATTATTTTGCATTTACTTAAGCATGAATTTTTGGCTAATATGTGGTGTATTTTGGAGAAAGTTCCCTCTGCTTCCCACAAGAATGTATATTCTGATGTTGTATGGAAAACTCTGTATATATCTATTTAGTCCATTTGTTTGAATATTTGCTTCAAGTCTGATTTTTTATTTTTATATTTTGTTTATTTGATCTGTGTCTTTGTGGTAGTCAAGTACTGAGGTCCTCCACTATAATTATATTGATGTTTATCTGACCTTTTATGCACAGTTGTATTTATTTTATTAATAAGGATGCATCGCTGTTTAGTGCACATATGTTTATAATTGTTATCTCTTTATGTTGAATAGTTCCTTTAACCCCTATGTAGTGACTGTCTTTGCCTTTTCTGCTCAATTTTGTCTTAAAGTTCACTTTGTCTGACAGTAAGAAAGTTTTGAGTTCCTGTTGCATGGAATAGTGCTTTCCATCCTTTCCATCCAGATTTTTTAGTCTGTAAATTTCTTTTGGGGTTAAATATATTTCTTGTATACCTCAAACTGTTGGATTTTGTTTCTTGATCAACTCTGCTAATGTTTTTGAATTGGCAAATTGAGACCATTCACGGTGGTTATAACTGATGGGTACTGATTTATTTCTGTTGTATTATTTTCCTGTTGTTGATTTCCTTTATTTTCCTTTTACTTAATTGCTTGCAATCTCTGGTGCATTCATTCTATTGTACCTTTGGCACTGTCATTTTCATTGTCTCTTTCTAGGATATCCCAGATAATTTTTTGGAGTGCTGTTTTCATGGTCATTAATTTTTTAGATGTTCTTTATCATGGAAAATATTATTTTTTCATCAATATTAAAAGATAATTTTGCAGGATACATCAGTCTGGATTGGAAGTTGTTTTCTTTTAGGATTTGAAGCACTACCTTCCAAGGTCTCTTTGCTTTATGGTTTGTATTTAGAAGTTTGCTGTAATTCTGTTGGGATTTCCTTCATAAATTATCCTTTGCTTTTCTCTAACAGCTCTTAAGATTCTGTTCTTGTGTTAGATTTCTGGTATTTTAAATTTGTCTTGAGGCAATTATTATCATGGCTATTTGGGATTCTATATGCCTCACTTATCTCTAATTTTAATTCCTTTTTCATACTTTTAATGCTGTTATTAGGTGTGTTTAATGCTTTTTATGCTGTCTTTTGATTTTTCACAAATTTCAGTTAATCATAGATTAGTCTTTGCATCATTTCACAGCTGTTAGGGCCATTTTTCATGTTCTGATGTTGTTTTTAGGTATATCACCACAGCCCTGTTTTCTAGAGCTAACACTATTCTAACATTATTCACTTCTCCTGCTCATAATTTCAATAGAATTTTTAATCTGGATTTCTGTTTGGAACTCTTTTATAGACTCCAATTCTTATCTATGCTAGGCATTCATCATTTCCATCTTTCTTTAGCTCTGCTAGTTTTTGTTTTTAATTAGCATCATCTGTAGACACTTAAATCATTTGTTTTACTAGGATTTTTATCTGTTTAGTTATATTTTATTTAAATTAACCAAGAACCTTATGGATCTATTTTGTTAACTCCAGTGTTATTCTTTAGACATTTTGGCAGTGTGGCTTTTTGATTTCCTCCCCCTTGTTGCCCTCGAAATCAACTTTCAGGAAGTTGAGAGTTTTGGGGGGCATTTTGTTGCCTTGTCTTCTCATGTTTCCATTTATTTTTTGTTTGTTTGTATTCTGTGCTGAGGTTTGAAGACTGATTATAGTGTGTAGCTTTGTTGCTAATATGGAGGCCTCTTTATTTAATGTCTACTTTTGAGACATATCCTTCAAGTGTGGCTAACTATTGGCCTTTACCTCCCTTCCGGGATCAAATCATGACCTTTATTTGGTAGGGGAGGTTGCAGTTTATTTTGTGCAGTACCTACTTCTTTGGGAATGGGCCACAGTATTATTTATGATCCCTTGGCAATCTAGATATTGGCACACAGAGAAAACCAACTGATACCAACAACTATGTCACCTTGGCTATAATAGTGAAGTCAGCAATAACAATAGCATTAAATACAAACTGAATATTAACAAACCCTAAGAACCAATAATGTGCCGCCCTTATCCATAGAAAATAGATCTATGATTACAGTATAAACACCAAGAGAAAACAGATATTGACCTACAGTAAATATCTACTCAATAGAACGACTTTATCTCCACTGACAATAGAATGGTGTTCAACTACAGTAAGATATACTTAACTAACTACCTAGAAATTCATGAAGCTTAAAGATTATACTAGTGAGAATAGAGGTTTCAGGTAATGGGAACACGAAAAAATAGAATTTGAAAAATTAAACAATGGAAGATGACAAGATGATACATTGAAAGAATCCTGCTAAAGAGTAAAAGGAAATTAGTAGTATTAGTTAAAGTAAAAGAAAAAAACAACAAAGAAAGAGAGAAATAAGAAAAATAGAAAGAAAATTAAAGAAAAAATAAGGAAACAAATTCAAAGTGAGTGGACAAAGAAATGAGAGAGAAAAAAGGACCTAATTAAACAAATAAACAAGGATAATGATACTTTTTAAACAAGAAAAATTAAAAAGGAGATACAACTACAAAACCACCCCCGACCAAAAAGCCAATAGAAGAGAAAAAATGGGGTCAAAAGGAAAAAAATTTCTATGTATTGCCAAATGAGTGGTTTATTTCCAGGTCCTGCAGTCTTTTAAATCCAGCAAATCATAGCCTTCTCTGGCCCTCTTTACAGCCTGTGGGTTTATGAGGTGACCACGCTATTTATGAGATTTCTCCACATGTAAGATCAAATCTGTGGCATGTGTCAAAGCTGAGATGCATCCACACACACGTAGGTACATGGGGAAGCAATCAGACCACTGGTGTTCTTTGAGAGCTGTAGTAGATTGATGGACTTAATTGCTATCACCTTCAGATCCAGCCACCTTTGAAAGCCACACTCACTGATGCTGACCTCCTACCACAGAATGCAGGCCCCATGTCCTTGCTGGCCTGAGCTTGTACTTTACAGGGGATATCAGGGCATCTATGTCTACCCCTCACCCTCCCAGTTTGTCTCCCATGGCTATCTCTCATACAGTCTCTGTGGAAGGGTAGCAGTTCAGTCCTCAAGTAAATCTATAGTATAGGTGTTTTGTGATTCAGTAGCACACAATCAATCCCTTCCCAAAATGGTGCATGATTAAATTCTCTCCACCAATGGGGCAGGTGCTGCACTTGATTTCTTCTCCAACTCTATCCCACTGTAAAGAAGTTACTCTCAGGGTAAAACTCATTTTTTTTTCTTTTAGTTTACACCAGCTATGGTCTTTTCTTGGAACAAGTACTGCTGGCTCATTCTTTATTTCTGTCTGAAGCAGCCAACTCTTGTGGGCTTATCTCTTCTTTGGGTTGTTGGCCTTGTCCTTGATCAGGTCATTTGTTTGGTAGTTACCTCTGTAGCCCTGTGCTGAGGGAAACCATGGTGCAGAGCTGGCTAGAAGTTGGCACTTTGGTGCCCATGTGGGTGGGGTCCTCTTCATGCTGTGTGCAGCACGCAGGGTTCATGAGTTATAGATATCTCTGTGCTGCTAATGTTCTAAGCACATTCTTAGCCTGCTCATTAGGAAAACCAGAACTGCTAGTAAATTTAGATAGCAAATAAACCTCTCATGATGCTTCAGAGTGTACAAAAGCCACTTCACAAGCATCACCTCATTTGATCAGACAATAGAGTGAAGTTAGTTATACTACTTTATATAGGAAAACTCAGCATTATTAAATGACTTGTAAAAGATCTTTTGATCAAGGACAGATGTTTTTTATTCTTCATGCCTTAGTTTTCTCATCTATTAAATACAGAGAATAATAGTAATGCTTTCATAAAGTAGCTGCAAAACTTAAATCAGATGAGCTATGTATAAATGCTTAGCACAGTGATATATATATATATATATATATATATATATGTATATATATTCCAGTTGATCTTGGAAAATTATTTTTAACTAGTACATTAGTTCTACTTATTTTACAGTTCCAATTTTAAAATGAATGCCAAAAAAATGTAATGCCAACAAGTATGTACTACTATTTGTTAACGTGAAAAAGGGGTCTACTGGAGATTTTGGATGTTTTCACCATAGTAAAAATCTGCAGGAAATGCATGTTACACATTTGCATACATTCAATCAGGGTCCCTTGGCAAACCCCATGAAAATATATGGGAATATATTGGAAAAAGCATATATATATATATATATATATATATATATGAATTTGAGAACATTGCTTTCACATTACCATATCCGATTTATGAGAACCTTTCACTAAGAAGGATAAATGTATTAGTAGGAATACTGAGGATAAGGTTAATAATTCACAAATGTGCCATTTGCACCTCTAAAATATGTTACTATCAAAGTTCCTCATCTTCTCCTGGGAACTGTGGCATGTTGCACAGTGTCTAATACAGGAAAAATACTTGATATGTATTTTGCGGATAATTTAGTAATTCAAACACTGATGAAGTACTAGGTGATTGAATCTGGTATAGATATCTATAGTACTTAGCTTTCATCCACTGAGGGCAAAATATGAGGGTATTATTTATTCATCCCTCCTTCCATCCACTCATTTATTGTGTGTGTGTGTGTGTGTGTGTGTGTGTTTAGAGAGGGCAGCAATATTTCTCTGTACAATCTCTACTTCTTATTTTTTTTAAGTTTGTTGGTACATTTTAGGTATACAATATGATGACATTCATCATTGGAAATTTGCACCTTTATATAATCCTTCTTGGTTCTTATTTTTTCCCCATTCCTCTGTCCTCCCTTCAACCCCTCCACCCCTCCATATTTACAAAGACTTTGTTTCCATTTTTCTATTTTCTCATATTAATTGCATTCCCTTCTTTCCTTTCCCCTATCCCTCTCAGTTCCCTTTCCCCTTTGCACCTTACTTCCTATTTCACATTATCTATTATACCTTTTAGTCCTTATTTACACTTCTTAAGAATATTGCAAACTAGTTCTGTGAACTGGTGCTGACAGCAGGTCCTAAATGGATGAATGAAGAAAGCTTCATTGCCTTCTAATTCTGTTTATTAACTATTCACAGTACATATAGTCAACATGACCTGACTAATCTTTATCTTTCTAATCTTCAAACAAGTCTTTCCCAAGCCTATATGTTTCATTTTGCAGATAGGCACATTTAAAATAAGCCGAAATTATATTAAGGACTAAGACTCCTTAGGTATCATTAATTTCAAGGAGCACCCTACATGATTATTATTCATTCTGGAATCTCATAAATAATTTAAGCTTAACTATATTGCCTGAAATCAATGAAAAAATATCACGAGCTAATTTCCTCATGTATAAAATATACATTGCAATAACTATTTTGTCTTGCTTCCCCAGAGTTCCTGCCCCAGAGTTCCTGTCTGCAAATCTATTAATTAAATGAAGAAAACTTCTTTAAAATGTTTTATATAGTATACAGTAAAGAATCATTGTGAGATTAGTGATAGTGGTTCCAAGCCTCTATTTTTTTACTACGTAGTTGCTTTACTTGTTGATTTCATAAATTCATTTTCATCGATCAATCTCTTACTAGACTTGTCTGAAGAAAGAAAGGTACATTCCATCTGAATATTTGGCTAGACTGTGTATTTACAGGGTGAACTTTTCACTTTGAATACATCAGAGGCAAAAATTTATGTTATGCATGGTTTAAATCTGAGGATGTTCCTTACACAATTTTAAAGAGTGAAACTTGGTTAATTATGGCTCTAGAAAGCGGCTTCCTATTACCAATGTGGTAACTTCCCTTAAGGATGTCAAAGGGCCATAAGTTACTAGAGAATATGTTACAAAGCAATAATTCTATGCTTTGCTTTCAAAAAGACCCAGCAATGTAAGAAAGCCTTATCTAAGCCGATAAGAATCTCATTTGAAATATACTTATTTACATTAAAAATAAATTATCTTAAAATTTCTCTCTGAGTATTTACTTCATTTCTTTATCCAACAATATTTATTAGATTCCAATTATACATCAGGTATTATGCTTGATGATGAGGTTGTTATTTTTTTTTAGAATTTTTTTTCTTTATTAAATTCTTTTATTGGTACATTGTAGGTATATAACACAATTACATTTCTCATTGGGAATTGTACCTTTACATAATGCATTCTTGGTTCTTATTTTTTCCCCATTCCTAGCCCTCCCGTCACCCCCTCCACCCTTCCCTATTTACAAAGATTTTATTTCCATTTTATCCATTTCTCAGCATTTTTCCTTTCCCTTCTTTCCTTTCCCCTGCCCCTCCCACTACCCCTACCACTTTGGACCTTTTCTTCCTATTTTGCATTATCAATTATTCATTCTAATTATTGGCACATTTTAGGTATACAATATAATAACATTCAACGATGAGGTAGTTTTGATGTGTATGCACATTTCTTACCACCTAATATGTAATATTTGTGCATATTTCTATATTGTTGGAAGGCAAACTTGTGAATTGGGAGAAGTCATTGATTGGTGAAAGGAAGAAGGTAGATTATGGTGGGATTTGAGGCAGGGATCAAATCACAAGGGCCATGAAGGTGGGGACTCACTAAAGTGCTTTATATAGAGGAGTGAAACACGTAGATATGGATTTTAGAAAAAACATGGTATCATCTTCCTTTTTCTCTAACCATGTGATTAGTAAAGAAAATAATGGCTGAAGATAAGGACATGGAAATGTATGTTGAAAAACCTTATTTTGATTTATTTGAAGCCATATGAATAGGGCTTGTTTAGTTTTAAGTGATGCCTGACACAGGAACACAAATCAATATGATTAAAGAATCCTTGAGTTATGTATATATCACAAAATATTTTCCTAGACTAAGCATGGCAGAAGGATGGAGAGGGTTAGGTTGGGGAAAGTGGAGAGGAGTGATTTCTCCATTTTTTCCCAAATAATTTCGTTTGTCTAAAATTGTTACAATTTATGCCGGTCATCCTAGCATAACTTTAGTTAACAACCTCTGTTATTCTAAAATCTTTTCCAGTTTGGATGACAAATTATATGGATACTGTACCTAATGATGAGTTCTCTACTAACAAAGTATACACTAATCACTCTAGGAAGTCACTTAAAAAAGAATCTTGGAACCTCCTAGATTTTGGTTTAGATGGAGCAAAGTGAAGCATCCTCTACATTTATTTTACCCAGAAGAACAAAATTTCCTAGCAGAGACCAACCAACATGAGCTGAATAATCAATTGGTTATCAAACGTTTTTCTCATCAGTCTCCAGTTCTTATCCGGAAAAATTGAGCACAATTATGCTGAGGTCACATCTCTAAGACATTCACAGCCTCTAATGGTACTGGCCTAAAAAATACAAGATCAAGTTCAAGACATCGCAAAGGAAGCATCCAGTAATTAAGAGAGGTACTCAAGTGCACCAAGTTTCAGGAGAAAAAAAAGGCAATTTAATGCCTTTAGGTCTCCTGGTTATATAAGAGAGCAAGGAGGCCAATAAATGGCAATATTGTTTCTTGGGTTATCTATAGACCGCGCCATTAAGTGACAATTGTTAACTGATACAAAAATCATAATTTCATTTCAAAATAAATGGAATCCAGCTCAGTGTGATAAACTACATTATGTCAAGAAAACTTTAAAATTATAAATAATTTATTCTGTAAATTGCTGATAGAAACAAAACTGTAAATTTGGAGCACCACCAAGCAAGTGGTATATCTGGGAATTCACCCTAGGAATTGAGAGGGAAGATGCAAAATAATCTACCAAAACTAAGTAGGAGAAAAATCATTCCCATAAGCATATTTTAAAAGCATTAAAATGAAAACATAGTATTTATGCTGATAATATTTCATGCTAGGAATTCTTTTGCAGTCAATTATTTATAATCAAAATTACAAGCTTGCATCTCAAGTTGCAAATCTCAATTGACTCTAATAAGGAAATAATTCCAAAAGATTAGCACCTTTTTGTGTAACAAGATAGAAACCAAATCAAGACAAAGTGATAACAAGATACAATCAAGTTGTATTAAATAAAACTAAATTGCGGATAAGAGAAATGCAAAACCTGATAAATCGAGACACAATAAAGTGTAGACTTTGTCCTAATTCAAGAGTAATTTCAATGAACAAACTAGTCCCTTATTGAGAGATGGATAGATGTAAGCCTTCCATTATTTTCACTAATAAATTAGACCATTATTGAATTGGCCCCTTCATAGACTATTGTTATTGCTGTTTCTATTCTTTTTTATTTCCCAATGGTCAAAATAGGTTCATTTTATAACACAAAGAAATAAAGCTTTAAATCACATGGATATGCCCACTAATGTATTTAAAGATGCCAATTTTTAGAATAATATTTGTAGAAAATTTGTAGTCATAATAATTCATTTTGTATTATTGATAGTATTAATTTTGAGTCATTATTAATAAAAAAATTTGTGTTTGTAAATTATCTGTATGTACCCAAAACTTTTACTTTTGTTTCTCAATATGATTATGTATACTCTAAAACCTTTATTTAGGCAGGCAAAATTATGCCAGCTGACATGATCAGAGTTACTAATTGATGCTTTTATAGAATACTTGCTTTCATCAATGAACTGTTTTCTGGAAACATAGCATAATGCAAGTTAATCGCTTTCAGTTTTATAAATTGAGTTCTTTAGAATATGAAGAAGTCTTATTTTTAAAAGTGTATTATAAATGCCAAGTCCTGTGTTCTCTAATTTGAAAAGAAATATCTCTTATATTATATGTCCTGATGAAATAATTATACACTATAACTCCATGTTTTACTTACAATACAATTGTATGTCTTCCATAGTAAAGAAATGGCCCTAAGAACTCTGATTGCATAAATAAATGCAACAGAACTTGCCACTCAAACTCTTTAACTTAGATACATTTTTACAGAAAATTCATGTAATGAAAGTTGTTATAAAAATATGCAGATGATAATGCTAACAAATTATTTTAAACTGATAAATAAAAACATATTAATGAGGTACCATGTTATATTTTGATACATGTACTCATTACATAAAGTTTAAATCAGATGAAACATATTTTGTTCCTCAAAAAAATTTATTGTACTTACAAAGAACAGCCAAAAAGTATTTATAATGTGTTTAGAGTCATGCCATAACTTGGCAAATGAACTGAAATTTATGGTGAGAAATAAACATTAAGTGAATAAGTGCATATACATATACCCCAATCCATGTTTATCATCTATTCTGAACATCAAAAGGAGGGTTGATTTGAAAACCAGAAGGAACTTTAGAGACATTGTAGTTCATTTTGTTCCTTCTTCTTCAATTCCCATTTTATATATGAGAAAACTAAGGTCCAGAAAGGTAAAGCACTTTCCTTAGGGTCCAATAGCAAGATGTTAACCAACATTGAAATCTCATGTCTTCTAAATCAACATTTTCATTATATCAACATATTGTCAGGATTAAACTTAGTAGTACTAAGAAAATATTCTAATTTATTAATCCACATAAAGATTATGTATGCATCCTTTACCTTCAAATTAGTATTTTTTAAAAACTAGAGATTTTAAAGACAGCAGAACTTTTCTGAGAATACTTGTGTGTGTATGTGTATGTCAGCCTTTGTGTTTCAACTAAAATTAATCAACAAAATGTACTTTGGATATTCTACATGATCATAACTGGGTATTGCCACATGATTTAAGTGCCAATTTTCGCTATTTTTATGTATTGCTTTCATGTCGAATGAGAACCAAAAGACATCATGGAACACTGCAGTCCAAATAATAAAAAGCAGTGTATAAATTGCAGACCTTCACAACACACAACAACCTAGCCATATGCAAACCAAAAGAATCTCCACTAATCAATCTATAAATAGTCATATTTCAATCAGTGGTTTCATTTCAGCAAAACTTAAATAATTAACATGACTTTTATATTTATCAGTCTTGTGGATTTATTTATCATTCATTTTAAGTCTGTTATTATATAAATGGTAAAGTTCTAAGGATTTCAACCTAGTTAAATACATGTCTAGACTTTATAAAATGTATGAATGCCATAATTTGGACCATAGTAGGGATCCACTAGAAGCTTTCTTCCCTTAAAGGCCTAATTTGTTACCTGATTTCTTTCATGAATAAGATTGCATTCTTTTATGTTTTGATATTGGTGCACAAAGTTCTGAGGAATCAAAGGAACATCTTATCCTGAACAATGTTAAATCTAGCAACATAGAATCTTGTTGCAATATTAACATCATGGGAAAAAAGAAAATGTCTAGGGTTAGCCTTTGCTCTTCCTAGGCTCTCACTACATCTCTCTTCATCCCTCTCTTTTGTCTCCAGTTTGGTTCTCTCTTTAAATCTTTGCTTCAGCCCCATATTTAACCTGCTTAATAGCTCTTCCAACCTGCACATTTTACCATCAACTCAATCTTGGAATACCAGAAACAATTTTTCCCTCCCAAGTCTTTGATTTATTTAAATTAAAAATAATGTCTATCAATGATCCAATCATATGTTTGTCACACATAGCAAATCAAGTTCCTCCTTTCACTAAAATGCCTAGTTTATTCACATCATCCTTCCTGCTCCCATTGCTACTGCCCTAGCTTATGATTTTATCTTCTCACATCTGGATTTTAAACAATCAATTCTTATGGTGCTATGTTGTAAGTAATGTACTGGAAATTATGAGCACACACTCTGAAAATTACTTGGATTTTAATCTCAGTTCTGCTCCGCATAACCTGAGGTAAGAATATTGGTAATTTGTTTAACCTCTAGATAATGGAGATGATAATAATACCAATACATATCTTATAGGGTTGCTATAAGAACTAAAATGGATAAAAAGTGTCCTAGCTGATATATAAGAAGGAGTCGATCAAAACTGTCTATTAATATTTTCCCAATCACACAAATTCTGCATAGTATCATTTATGTTTAGGGTTTGAGAAAGCCAATGTACACCTTGCTTTACCAATTTGTCCCTTGTCTTTCATTTACTGAACTGTTTTCAGCATTATCACATAAAGGAACGATGGTTACAAGAGAAGAGTTTATTGGCAGTAATGACAAAAAAAATTATCTGGTGAAGTAGCATAGTAGAGAGTAAAATTAGAAAAAATAATAGAAAAAAACATTAATTTAAGAGTCATATCTTGGTTCATTTTCCATATTCAAAATTGCTATGTGACCTTGACCAAGTAACTTATTAACTCTGATTCTGCTTTCTCATTTGTAAATTGAGAATAACAACAATACCAACAGTATAGGGCTCTTGTGAGGGGATCCATGTAAAAATACTTAGAATGATAAAATTTGAGCCCCATAAGTATAGCCAAATTTTTTGTCATGTTCATTGCTATATATCACTTCCTAGAATAGTATCTGGGCCACAGTAGGCACTCAAGAAACAGAGATGGATGTATAAAACTTCTGGCAATAGGCCCTTAGTAAATGATGCTGCTATTATTAGTCATCTACTTCTTCCCTCTGCACCTGTTGTATTTACGTTACTCTGAAGAATGAATTGGAACCAGAGTATTCTCAGTACAGCTTCACAGCAGAAGATGATCTGTAGTGTCAAGTTAATAAAGAATCTAATCATTACATAGGAGATTCTGTATACTCACTGTCCATTATTCTCTAATTGCATTTTCATTCATGTTCTAACACATATTTTCTTCCTTTGATTAGAACAAGTAAATTTTTAAATCAGGCCTGAGAAAATGTTGTTGTAGAGGTTATGAAGAACTGAAAATTAGATGTCTACATTTCTCTGCTTGGAGTGGGGAGAACTATGGAATGGAGAGACATAAAATAAGGTTGAAATCCTGGTCATGCTACCTGGCGCTTCTATCAGTATGGCCGATTTGAGGCTTCAGTTTCCTCATCTCCTTCTCAGAGGAGAAAACCACAAGATCATGGGCACACACACTTATTATATGAAAACAATATACAATTAAGCTCTCAAATTCTGAAATTCCTCCTGTTCGCATCTTTTATCTTTCTACCCCTATTTCCCCACTTGTGTGGAGTCAGGGAGGGAAGCATGGTGTAATGCAATGCTTCTCAACCATTTCAGCAACACAAGAGAATTTTACTTTTCCTCTATGTTCTCTCAAACCTAAAAAAAATCTCCCATGTCAATTGCACTTATGATATAAAATTCATTTTCCCCATTTATATTCATCAAAGACATATATAGCTGCCAATCAGTTTCACATAAGCATGAGATAGCCAGTATTACCAATATGAGTTGATATAATTTTAGGCAAAAGCAAAGAAACTTGACATTTTAGTCAGGTTGTGTAATTTATTGCAAGTAAACCAATGTCCTCTGTTAGGCTCCTTTCAGATATTGAAAATGACTCATATATTCTCATTATTACCTGCAAAGGTCCCCTCAGGAAGAGGATGTGGGCAGAAAACTCGGGCTTGGAATCACTGATGTAGTACAAAGAATACTGGATGCTAACAAATGACAGATTCTTAGTGCCTCAGTTTTGCCTTTCTGTTAAAGAGGAACAATAACACATGACATGCAACCTTTTAGCTACCATTTTTAGCACATTCTATGTCTCAGTCACTTTGCTACATGCTTTATATGCATAACCTTATTTTAACCTTATATCTCATGAGGCAGTCATTACATATATCCATTTTACAAATAAGGAAACAAACCATAAGAAGATTTTGACTGTTCAAGATTATACTGCCGGTAAGTGACAGAGATGTGACATATCCCCAGGTCTATCTGAGTCCAGTGTCACACTCTGAACAGTTATGTTATAGTCTCAAATCCTGGGAATAAGCAATATGAAAGTGTTTTTCAAATTATTGAGTATTATATAAATGTACTTAACAGTGGAATTTGGCATTTGTATAAGAATTCCATTCCTATGAACCTTCCTTTTCTCCCCAACCATCATATTCTTTTAATTTTCATTCTCTATAGCTCCAGTCTATGCACATTTTCTTCAAAAACACACTGAGATTTTTTTCAAAATTTCACTTTCTGGCTGGGTGTAGATGTACACACCTGTAATCCCAGCTACTTACGAGGCTGAGGCAGAAAGAATATAAGTTCGAGCCCAGCCTAGGCAATTTTGCAAGATACTGTCAAAATAAAACAAAATAAATAAAAATGGCTGGAATGTAGGCCAGTGCTCCCTGGGTTCAATTTCCAGTCATGAAGAATAAAAAAGACCTTCTGTCACCTTGGCTTATTTTTTAAAAAAGACTTTCTGCCACCTTGGCTTTGTCAGTTACAAAGCCTGAATAATATTCAGGATACAAAAAGTCTACAATAGGAGTCAACTAGTTCCCATGACTCCCATTTCCACGTATCAAAAGCCCAGTCTTTCAAAGACATGAAAACTCCCTCCATTAAACTGCTTAGTGCATCAGCCATTGATGTGTTAGCTTCTTCCTTTAAACTCCACATCATTTTGTTTGTAGCTTCCTCTTTCTTAAAATTATAAATAATAATCTGTTTTCTCTCATAATTATTTCTGTAATAATTTCCACATTCCTTAGACTATATTACTAAGTGATACAGATTATGGTAATCAATGAATTGGACTATACTTTATTGTGGGGGAGAATGACCTCAATGACCACTGAAGCTAGAGCCTATGCCCTGAAAGAAGTGAATCCCTAGGTCATATAAGTAGTCAAGCTTGGATTAGAAGGCAAGGTTCCTAAATCTAAGACCAATGGACAACTTCTGTAGTGTGCATTACCCACAATGTCGACTGTGATACTTTGCACATAATAGCTGTTCAAAAATATTTGAAGAACAGAATAGAAAATTGAAGGAAATTGTACATTATTGAGAAACTGATGAATTTTTTCTATTAATGTTTGAGCATATGCTGCTAGTTTGTGAATATACTGTACAGAATAGGAGGTAAATGGCTGACTGGAATATTTATTTGGATGAAAAATAAATTTCACTGTTTTATAATTCAGATACAAAATATGTTATAGGAAAATCATTTTTTCTACTTACTGCTATCATCTTAAATAAATACATTCTGAAAGCTGTTTATTCATTCTATTACAATATCACATTTTCCAAAACCCTAAATACACAACACAATATACTTTCCTCTAAGTGCATTTTGTCACCTTCTACTACCTTATCATTTTGCTCAAATGATTGTGGCAGCACAAGGAAGAATGATATAAGCTTATGACCCACAAAAGTATTGGATTCTAATCTGTACCTTTTCCATCTTTTCAAAAGTCCTTAAATTCCCAATTCAAAAAACATAATCTGAAGGATACAAGTAAAATACAAGCATTCTTTGTAAAGTAAAAATGATATTGTCTCCTCTCAAATCTTTTCCATTGAAATTTCATTTTACAGTATTCAAAACCTCAAGAACTACCTTCTAGCATAAAGATTAGCAATTAACTAATATCAGCCTCTTCTGTTATTTTTCTCCTTTGTTTCTCTGAATCAGCAGTTTTAGTGAAACAAGGAGGATGCGCTTTTGAGAATGAGATTGAGTGGTCATGCCACTATATCTATACAGTGTAGATCTGCTCATATTTGTGCACTGTGGAAAAACCAGTATTCAGTTTCTCTGGGGGACAAAAAAGCCTTGTTAAAGAAAAGCATTATTTCAATTTATAGAGTATTTTTATATTTCCTTCCTTACTTTTTAAATGCTATTTTATCTTCAAAATTTCTCCATCGTCCTCAAATTTGGGTATAAGTTAAGCTTCAGATGTGTCAGAAAGACAGGTCATTTTCCCAGTGTGGAATGCTTTAACTGTCCTATGCACATAGCCAGGTGACGTTTTGGGAGCCTCCCTATTTATACTGAGCATGTGAGTTCAGCGCAGAGCTTTATTTCTAGGGTGCTTCAGAGCATATTATCCAGTAATCATTTCTTGTGTGTAAGTATGGCCTTTTAAACTACAAAGTAAAATCTGTATGGGCAGGAACTTTGTAGCATAACTTTTTAGATGAAGTACAGTGTCTAGTACAGTAGTGGAGACAGAATAAGCTTTCATAAATATTTATAGAATTGAGCTGATTTTTTTCTAACTAGTATAACTGTTATATATCAAGAACAATGTCTGATTAACAAATGGTCTAGTCAATCCGTTTGCCAAATTCATGCATTGAGAAGTTGAATATTTAAAATTACCTGAGTATCCTCGTAGATACACATACACACATTTAATATCCATCAATGGGGGGCTTAAAAAATAAATTAGAAAACATCCATGTAATGAAATTCTATTCAGCCATTTAAAAGTATTTACTGAATCAATATGCTGAAGTGATATTTCTAAGACATATTGTTAAAGTAAGGGCATTATAAAAAATACAGAACTTCACCTCAAGCTTAACCTTCTTTATATAAAAGGAAAAGAAAACAATGTACAGATAGATCTACTAAGCTTGTATAAGTCTATAAATTTAGGGAGATTTTGGATAAAAATCTGTTAAGAGTGAGTGTCTCTCAAATCAGGACTGACAGTGTGGGGAAAGAGGTAGATACACTTTAGTTTCCTGCCATGTCATAGTGTTTAAACATGGCATTTACTATGTATATACATTCATGTTCCCATTAATAAAAATTATAAAATTGAAACCTTAATAGATTAGTACATCAAATTATCAATAGCATATCTGATTTAGTGATGTTGTTCATTATTTGACAGTCAACCTGAAGGTGGTTCAACAAAAAAGAATTATTGCAAATTTCACTCTAAGTATTTCCTATAGATGATGTCACAAAACAGGGCATTAGGCCCTCTAAACACATTAGATGAATAATTAATCTCTCTCACATATACTTATTACACTTATGACATGGAAAAAAATGTTTAAAGTACTTATTGCTTTAATAACCAGGCTAAAAATATCTTAGTGGCTCTTTTGGAATATTGAACATTTCTGAAAAAAAAAGAATCTAAGGTTTTATCTTCTACCATGAAAAACAACAAAATCTCAAATAATTTGAGAAATGCTGAGTAGTAGTCTTAGGAGCATCAGAATAAGGTGGCTTGCCATTTTTCAGCTAATCAAAGCAGAACAGCAGAAAAAAAGGATTTCCTTTGGCAAAGATTGAAAAATAGGCTAATATAAAAATCTTCATGACCACAGACAAATTTCATATTTCTTGCAGAAGGGAGAAGGAAGAATACTTGGCAGGAGGAAGAGTAAATCTCTCAATGTAAACATGTAAGCCATTGCTTAGAGGAGCAGTTGGCATAATTTGCAAATACTTTATGTTAGTAATCGACAAAGAGCATATTAGGGCTACTTGGAGAGCTTTAAACTTGCTAGACTAACTAACCAAAATAAGTACCTTATATATATATGAACTGAGGCATATTGCATCTGAGCAGCAACAAGATTTTCAGGTGTTTTGTTTTGTTTTTAACAGTATGGTCTGCTGTCTCTAAATCATCTAAACTAACTATCCCAGGATCCATGTGACTAAAGTCTTCCTAGAAAGCTGGGTGAGGTTAATGGCACAAACTGGAATGTTAGAATAGATCCATACTACACAGTAGATCTACATGTAGATCTTGTTTTTTTAAGTTGTAATTCTTAAGTGCTTACTATACTAGATATTGGGAGGAAATAAAAACCACAAACAAGGAGAAGGCATGGGCTTTGGTTTACAAAACCTTATGAAACCATTTGCAAAACATGACTCATGAACTTGAAACAACTAGAGAACAATAAATATCACATAGCCAAATGCTGAGTTATAAAAAAAAATTATGAATGTTGCAACTCAAATCATTGATGATGGCTCTGAACAAACTTAGCTAATAAAGGCAGATATGTTATCTCAAGAGCAAGCAATGTGGCAATAACTGATTAATCTATTAAAAACACTAATTACCAGAATATAAATTCTAGTTTCAAAGAATAAATGACGACTTTGACCTTTTTCTGAAATACTCTGAAAAATATAGCAAGTGCAGTTTGTTATTCTATAGGCCATTTGGCACAAGCTGGATTGTCCTTTGGGACTCTGGCCCTGTCAGGATGGAGTTTTTCAGGCATTGTTCCCTGAATTACTTGCCAAGCCTCCTCTCACTAAAGATTCTGATACTGCCTGACACAATAAGAGGAGTTGTTAGGAACCTTACCCCTACAGATTAAGTTAATTTAAAAAAAAGGTAAATAGTTCATTTTACTGAATTAATGATACCCTTAAATTGTAGTTGAAGGTTTCAAGATGAAGAGTGCCTCAAAAGCTGTCTGCAACAGGTAGAATGCAATGAAAAATCGATGTGATTTTTTGTACAATTCAACACCATTGGCCTTAGCAATAAAAACTTCTCCAGTTAAACTTGAAAAGAAATTACATTTTTATTAAAAGGGGATTTAGTTTTTATACTATATATTTTCCCATTATGGGTGTTAATATCCAAGATAGTAGTAGATTGCAACACCTAAAATGAAATGCTTAAAAAACACGCTATAAATATAAAGACTGTTGAAGGAGCTGGGGTTTAAATGTAGGGGAGAAATATTTTGAGCCAAGATAACTATCTGCAAATTTTAAGAAAATTGTTGTAAAGAAAGGGAAATAAACAGATTTAGTCCTTGTCATCCAAAAGAGTAGAACTAATTCTAAATGGGCAGAAGTTACAGAGACACATATTTAAGATTATTTTTAAAAATCCTTTAATATTAAGCTGCCCAAAGGGGCAGATTTTGCTTCAAGAGGTAATAAGTACTTTGTTGCTAGAAGAATTCAAAAATGAAACTGGAAACCTCTGATAATGATGCTGTAGTTACAATTCTAGCACAGAAGTCATATATGGAAGTGAATTTATGTGAACCCTTAAGATGTAACAGATATCTGAAATTTGGTACCAATCTGCCATGCCTTCCCCAGCTATATTCATTTCCTAAACAACCATCTTGGAAATAATCAAATGAAGTCCATAAAGTATCTCAGTCTATATTAGTCCACTGCAATCCTCATCACTAAGCTATTGAACAAAATATTCATCATATTTGGATGTTCTTTCCATGCCAAGCATTACTATAAGTGGCATGTCTGCTTACTAGAACGCTAACATGAACCTTCCATTTCCTGAGCATTCTGTATTTCATTGCAGTGAAATAAGATAAATAATAGTGATGTAGCATCATTTCTATAAAAAATTCTTCATATTACTATCAGTCTGGCTATCTGCCTTCCCATGTATATATCTGAGAGAACTAACTGGAAGAATATACACCAAATATTAATCAAAGCTAATTCTGACTGATAAGACTACAGATAGTCATTTGTGTTGCTTATTTTTAACTTCCAATTTTCCTAAAATAAACATTAACTTCTTGCAAAATAATTAGATTTTCCAAATGTATGTATTATAGGAGTCAGGCTGCTGGTGTGAAGTGCGAATGGGCCAGGGTATAAGAAAATAAGGAAGAGTATGGATTTATACAATCTGGAAAACATATTCTCTTTGGAAATAGCTCTAGCTGCCAATGACATGGGAAACTGAAGAAAAGCATATACATTTTTATGTTACTTTTTCATGTTGAAATGATGGCAACTAGTGTAGGCTGTTAAAACATGAGGGGGGTCACAAAACAGGTATATGGTTACATAACCACTTTTGAAATAATATGTATATATATATAGTGTGTATATATATATATATATATATATACTTAAATGTTCATTGAGAAAATACAATGTGATAGTGTGATCAACAAACATGAATACTGAATTCTGAATTTAAGGTTCAGAATATAGTTAACCTGGTGAGGTTGTTATAGTAAAAAATTCCAGATAAAAACTATGGTGATTATGCTTGATTTTGTCAAATTGATTGGCTTGAGAGTCACCTAGGGGATTAATAGGGCACATTTCTGGGTGTGTCTAGGTGGGTGATGGAGGCATGACATTGGGGTCTATATCTTACTCTTTATTCCTGTCTCTGTAGCTCCATCCCCTTACTCTGCTTCACAAACTATAAACTAAGCACCTTTGTTCCACCATAATCTTCTGCTATGAATTTTCTGCCTTGGAGTCAGGAGACCATACACTGAGTCTTTTGAAACTATGAGCCAAATTAAAACTCTCATCCTTCAAGTTTTGGAGTCAGGCATTGTACCCCAGGAACAGGAAAGTTGACTAAGAGAACACTGAACTTTAGCAATGTCAAGTTAATATCCCTAAAGTCATGCTTCTAGTATAATAGGATTGGATTCTTTGTGAGATTATCCTACCTCCAAAGCTTATGATCTTATTTGTCCCTCTTTAAAGATAAGAAAATTTCATGGTAGATATGATAGACTAGGAGCCAGGATTACTTATGTTTGTTCCTAATTCTGCCTTACTAACCACTCATGTGACCATGGAAATGTTGCTTTACTTCATTGAGGCTCATTTTTCCTAACTTAAATGAAAATGATAATAGTGACTATAGTATAGGATTACTATACTAAATGCTTGACATAGGAACAACTTAAAAATGCCAACCAGTGTTGTTATCATTATTATTATACGGATTTTCTTTTTTGATTGAGGATTAAATGAGATCTCAGGATAATGAACAGGAAAATCACAACTCATTTGGAAAGGCTGTAGAGGGAGAAAGGAATAATCCAGACCACTCATCATATAAATATCATATATATATATATATATAGAACCTAAGCCGTTCTCTGAAAGTGTCTGTGAAATCTGTTTGATTACATTTTTACATATGAAAAAAATTCTCTCGTTAAGTGAGATTTATAAGTTTGCATATTGTTTGTCTTAGTCCAGACTGCTATAACAAAATGCTACAGAGTAGGCAGTTTATAAATAACAGAAAGTTATTTCTCACACTTCTGGAGGCTGTAAATGCTAAGATCAAGATGCCTGAGGATTTGGTTTCTAGTGAGGATCCGTTTCCTGATCCATAGATGGCACATTCTTACTATGTGCTCACATGGTGGAGCTCTCTGAGAACATTAGTTCCTTTTGTGAGTGTTCTGCTCTCAAGATCTAATCATTTCCCAGAGGACTCACCTCCATGTCCCCTCACAATGAGGAATTTTTGGTGGATGCAAATGGACCAGTGCTATACTTCACAATATAGCATTGCTTAAGGAAGAATTTATTAATGAAAGGGGTAAAAATATATCACTTTTGTATAAGTATCACATTTATATGAAGGCAATTTTTAAAAATAGCAGAGACCCCCCTCTACCCTCTCCCTCTCTACCTAGAATCAAGGTATACATTTTTCTTTATGATGGTATCCATATTCTTCCTTCATACACCAAGAAGAAGAGAACTTTTATTACAGAAGACACAAAACTGCCATCAAGATGTATCTGCATAAATATGCCTTAAGGAGTCCTTACCTTCTACTAATTTCTGCTTTATATTTAACTTCCCATAATGTATCATTCCTAAAAACTGAGTGATTTTCCTTTTCATTGTCATTTCTCTACAGTTTACTAAACTTTGTTATGATATAGAAACACTCAAGCTTAACCACTACTTTGCTTATTCATTTATTTTTACTTCTATGTTTTCACTTCTTTACTGTGAAACTCTCCTCTGTATATGAAATAAAACTTTTATGCTGTTAATCCATCTTTTGTTAGTTTAATTTACAGATTATTGCTACTAAGGGGTAGAGAAAGGGATTGTTTATGTTCCCTGTACTATTTGATGATGTTTGCATGCAATCTCACTAGCCTGATAAATAAAGTGACAAATATCTACATGTTGATTTGGTCCTAACTTTTAAGTCTGTAACTCATCCTAAACAAAATAAGTGACCATTTTAGTGCCATAAATCATAGTGATTATTAACACTTAAAATATTTAGTTTGTTTTTTATCATTATAGCCTTCCTGTTTCTTATATTTATATCAAAAATAGAGATATTTTTCTGGAGGATTGAGGGCGTAGTGACACTGCAAGGTCATTTATTGCTGAGGATAAACCTGTGGTCTCCTGAAAGGTAGAGTTTATAAAAGTTCCTACATTCTCAGGCTGGAAAAAAACAAAAAAAGCTAGGCTTCCATGTGATACATAACAGCGAAAATTCTAAAATATGTCCTAACACTTCATTATCTAGTTTAAGAGAATTATATAATCCCATTAGTTTCCCACACAATAAAAATATTAATTTGAAATAAAAGTAGTCTTTTTTCTTTTAAATTAAATGAAACTCTTGGAAAGTGGCTTTGGGTTTTATCACACTGAATTGTAAAGCAAAAATTACCTATCTACCTTTAAATTTTCAAAGATACAGCAAAGACTAGCAAATGATGAAAACGGTACAACAAGAAAAGCGCTCTGTTTTGAATGTGCTAAAGCAAAGGCGACAAGTATATGTGTTAATTGTGAGTTGAAAAGCTTTAAAGATATTCTGAAGATCAATGAAAATCTTGCGTAATTGTTTTTGAATGGATGATTATGTGTCTGGTAGTAAAGAAATTCAGTAAATGACCTTATTGTTTAGCAGTCCGCAGAGTTATTACATACTGAGCAAAAGGCTGAAGTGTTCAAAATGCAAATAGAGTGGATGGATACCTCACAAGAAAGAGTCCCAGGTAGAAAATATGAGCCCTATTTGAGCAAATTTATTTTTTTCACATTTAAATACGTGTCTCAAAAGCCAAGGCAGCTTTATTACATGAGGAAAAATCTTACAGGGTCCTTAAACAATCACACAGCCTATTTATCCAGCTTCTGCATGGACTTGTAGTCAAACATCTGGAGAAGTGAAAAGCTCTAAGGAATTTAGCTTCAGCTTTTTTTTCAAGGCCTATCAGAGTGAGACCTGAGTGAGTGATGGTATGAGACAGAGCTTAGTGGCTTAAAAAATACATGTTTATTATGTCATGGATTCCATGGGTCAGAAGTCCAGGCACAGCTTAGTTGGGTCTGCTGGTCTCAGGTCTCACCAGACTGTAGTTTAGATGTTTTCTGGAGCCACAGTCTCAGATTTGACATGAGAAACATCTCCTTATGAGGCCATCATTTTGGGAAAATTTTTTCTCTATGTTGTTTTAGAATCAACGCTCCATTTTCTTACTGGCTATCTTCCAGAGGCTGCTCATCTTAGAGGATACAGGCTATTCCTTCCTATGTGGCCCTCTCTATAGGTCCTCTCAAAGTATGGCAGCTTACTTCTTCAAAAATAGCAGTGGAAATAACCTCTCATTCCAGTTCACTAAGACATGCCTCACTTATATAACTGTATGATGCTGAAATGACAACCTATCACTGTTGACATATTCTTTTGCCTAGAAGCAAGTCCTGAGTGTGCCCATACTCAAAGGGAAAGGATTACACAGAGGCATGAAATGAAGAGGTGAAGAATCTTTGGGATTCCTTAGGCTCTATCATTCACAATCATTTTTCCCACCTCTCCTAGACCTCTAATTAGATCTTATCTTATAGTAATTATATATATATATATATATATATATATATATATAAAATCTGATCACTTCTTGGGCTCTTTTGATTATTTGTAGAAACCTCAGAGCTAAATGGCTGAAGTCCACCTCTAGCTAACAATGATATATTTTAACATTAGTTTTACATTAATTTGACCTTATTTCTTGAACTCTTAGGATTTTTTGTTTCTCTCTTTGAGTTTTTGGTTCATGTATTACACACATACCTGTATAACTTGCTTTAATTCCTTTGTGAGGTAAGACAGAACATAAACAGGTACATCAATAAATAATTGAATGAATGTATCAACCAATCCTCCTTAGGAAACCACTTTCTATTTCTTGCTTAACATCAAGTTAACAGTTGTTTCTAGGACCATGTTATTCATTCAAATGACTCAAAACATGTCAGCAAAGGTGGAGTTTTAGTCATCTTCTCTTCCTATGAACATTTTTGTTTAGCTTGAAAATAGATTGGAAATTAATTACATTCTGAAAATGCTTAATTGAAATTTTTGTTTCTCAAAATTTCTCATCTATAGCCTGAATTTAATCACCATCTTGTGTCCTGCCACTCTAAACAATTCTTATGTTACTGGAGGTCCCACTGTGTCTTGACTGTTTTCTAATTTGTACCTATTTTCTATGAAGGCCAGAAGAACTTATACTACAGAAGGCTATTCCATTGCTCCTTATAAAAACTCTGCATGGAATTGCTATGAATAGTCATTAAATAGCCTATCTTATTTATTTCCTCTTGATGAGTTGGCTCCAGATACTTTAATCTGCCCCATTGGTTTTGTTGTCTAATTTTTTTTAATCTTATGCCAAATCTGCTCTGGAAGGAAATACATAGTCAATTTTGGGAAAGGGCTTTTAAATATTTCATGTCACTGGTGAGTTATATAGCAAAGTACAATAATAACACCCTATTAATTGAATTTTGGTGGTCCTAATACATGGCAGATAAATTCTGCCCGAGTCACCACACTTGCTTTTCCTTCCCTCTGCCTAAAATGCTATTCCCCATCCTAGCTGCACGGTTCTCTTCTTTTCCTTCACATCTCTACACTTATATTATCTTAGGAAAATGCCTCTCCTGATCACCCTTTCCAAAATATCAACAGTCTCCCTGAATCTGTTTTATTCTCTATTGTTCTTACAAGGACTTATTTTTTTTCTCCAGAGCACTTAACTAATATCTTGAGATATTATATATTAAACTCTTTGGCTGTGAGTCACCTATCTAGCTAGAATATACACTCTATGAGAACAACAACTTTGCCTTTTTTCACCATCTTCAACGATGGCTAATGCCCAATAAGAATCAATAAATATTTGTTGTAATAAAGACAGGTGAAAAGTAGGCATGGAAAAATGAGAAAAATTAATCCAATTGACATAGGCTACAGGGCCTGAAGCCTGAGAGTCCTGCTCCCTTGGGCTTATGTAATTACTCTGATCTCACACTATACTCCTTTTAGCCATGGACAAGTATTGCTCCACTTTAGAGAAAATTGTGGACACTGAAATGGGGAGGCAAAGACACTTATTCTAAAGTGGCATATAATCATTAAGCAATAACTATGTCCCTAGTAATGTACAATAGATTATAGAAAATAAAAAAATGAAAAGTTAGAGTGTACTGTTTGTAGATTTTAGGAAACAAAGAGATCTTCTAATGTTGATCATGTAATCCTCTAGTTGTGGAATCTAGGATAATTTCATTATATAATCTTAAACTTCAATTACCTTATCCACAAAATAAGATAAATACTACTGTAACTTTCTGAAGTTTGTTGTAAGGAGTAAATGAAATAATCCATAGAGAAAGAGAGAGGGTGGTAAATTTTAATACAGTATCGGCAAATGATACCCAGTATTTCTGCTACTACTAATAATAGTGTATTAGTATTATAAAATTATAGCTGTTCTCCGTAAGAACTAAAGACTAACAAAGTAAAATACATAAACAACAAATAAAATCTTTCTTATAGACTGTCCACAATCCACTGTCACCATTTGCTAGCATATTTCTTTTTTTTTAATGACTAACATTTTTAATAGGAAAAGCAGCATCTCTGGATCCAGGAAAATTAGAATTAAATACCAGTTCTACCACTTTTTTCATGGGTAACATTGGATAATTAATAACCATACATAAATATATTTTCCTCATTTATAAACTGAAAATAATATCTAATGGAAAAGATATTAATGATTAAATGAGATAATACTGTGCACTGAAAAATTACTAGCATAATATAGCACTGTTAACAAATGGGAATTCCATAAATGTAAGATTAAGCCAAGCACGGTGGAACATGTCTGTAATTCTGCCACCCTGAAAGGCTCAGGTAAGAGGATAACAAGTTCAAGCTCTGCTTGGGCAATTTTGCAACTTAGCAAGACCCCTTCTCATATAAAGTGGGTGAGGAGGGATGTAGCTCACTGTGAATGCCTTGGGTTCAAGGCATTCTATTGCTCCAAAAAGATTAATTAAAATCTGATTTATTTGCCATCTCCAGAATATAATTTCTTTTCCCATCCTCCAGTCAGGAAGGTATATCTGTTAATTCTCCTCTGTATCTATTTAAAACCTATGCAAACTTTGAAGGCCAATTCAGGCTGTAAGACTTTGTGTAGGTGTTCTTGTACCTGACCCAGGGCAGAAACTATCAGCTACTAAAAATGTCAGGATACTAGCCCTCAAAGGCTAAGCCATAGTGGAAACTATCCTTGGTTAAAAGGAGTTGCCATGGATGTCCAAAGTTAATACTTTGCAGGAAGTAGCCTTGACTAAACACTACCTGATGTGGGAAAACAAAAGCCCAGTATCATTTAGTTCTTTGATCCATTCTCACTTAACCTGCTGGAAGATAAAGTAGGTAAAACTCTTGATGTTATAAGTGTAGACAAGGACTTCCTGAACAGAACCCTGGTTGCACAGGAAATAGTACCAAAAATCAACAAATGAGATCGTATCAAATTAAAAATTTCTGTACAGCAAAAGAAACAATCAACAGACTGAAAAGACAAGCTACAGAATGTGAAAAAAAAATTTGCCAGCTATTCCACAGAGGACTAATATCTGCAATATATAAATAACTCAAAAACTTAGACACCATCAAAAATAAAAGACCTAATAAAAAATGGGCAAGTTAAATGAACAGACACTTCACAGAAGAAGTACAAATGGTCAATAAGTACATGAAGAAATGTTCAACATCACTAGCCATTAGAGAAATGCAAATTAAAACAACACTGAGGTTCCATCTTGCCTTGTAAGAATGGCCATCATCAAGAAATCTAATGATAACAAATGTTGAAGAAGCTGTGGGGGAAAAGGGACTCTTCTACACTGTTGATGGGAGTGTAAAGTAGTACAAACACTATGGATATGGAGATTCCTCAAAAACCTGAAACTAAAACTTCCATTTGACCCATCTATTGTCCTTCTAAGTATTTCTCCAAATAAGTTAAAGACATCATAAATACAATAATATATCATATGTTTACAGCAGCACATTTCATAATAGCTAAATCTTGAAACAGCTTATATGTGCATCAACAGATAGATAAATAAAGAAAATATGGTTTTTACACATGATGAAGTAATAGTTTACCACAAAGAAAGATAAACTTAAGTCATTTGTAGGAAAATGGATGTACCTTGAACCATGTTTTATGAAATAAACATACAAGTTTAAATATCACATGGTTTCTCTTATGTAAGAAACCCAAATTGTAAATGAAGATCAAAATAAAAGATAGATAATAGGAAATAGAGAGATAGCTCTTTATCAAATGGGAAGCAGATAAAGAGATAGAGGGAGGGGGATGGATGGAAGGGAAATGGGATGAGAAAAGGAATTAAGATGTGTTATATACATGTACCAACTCCATACAAGGAATGTAAACATTATGTTCTGCAAACATGAACTAATAATACAATAAATAAAAGAAAAAAGCTCCATACAAGTGCTTCAATTTGGGATAATTATGAAAGCCCATCTCGCTTTAGATCTTCCTGTATGATTTGCTGAGACCATGTTAGCAACTATATTGTGGATGGGCTTTGACTTCACTGAATCCTTTCAACTTCCTAACTTCTTTACAGATGCATTTCCCTAGAGAATCCCCCAATAAAAGAATCCCCCAATAAACCTTGTACATATAACTCCTCATTTATGAATTGGTTTCCAGGGAACTCAAACTAAGATACCTCTAGAAATCTTTTTAGACTATGAGTGTTCATAAAAGTTCTTGTGACTCTAAGATCCAATACTCATTTGTCAGTGCAGTGTAATTTGCCTTATATGATGAGCTCTACTTATGCTGCTACTAGAAGTAGAAATACCATCTACTTCTATTTGATTTTTTTTAAGCTGCACATATAAATGAGATTATATGAAGTCAGTCTCTCTGTTCTTGGATTATTTCACTTAATATAATGTTCTCTGGAGTCATCCATGTTACCAAAAAGGACAGAATTTTTTGTTTGTTTTTGTGTTTTGAAGCATTACTCCACTGTGTATATATACGTTTTAAAAATTCATTCAGCCAGAATATATATGAAAAATGTTCAGTATCTATAATAATCAAAGAAATGCAAATTAAAGCCACAATGAGAGATATTGCTTCACACCTGTTAGATTGGTTATTATCAAAAAGATGAAAGATAACTAGTGTTGGCCAAGGATGTGAAGCAAAGGTTACCTTTGTACACTGTTAGTGAGTGTAAATTAGTACAGCTATTTTGAAAACAGTATGGAGATTCCTAAAATAACTCAAAATAGAATTATCGCATGATTGCTGATTTTTTTGTTTACTAATTCTAATACTAAAGGAGACCCATATTGAAAATTTTAAAAAACAGAAATATTGACATAAAATTTATGAGATAGTAAAAAAATACATGTGAACATAAAACACTCAGGCAAAATTAGAAAACAAACATGAAGAACAGCAGAAGAATCAGTCTGAAGCCAGAAAATTTGCATTGGCTTTGAATTGTGGTTATTAATAGCAATTACCACTTGCCTAAACATCTGAACTTCCCCCATCAACTCTTCTCATGAGGGTCCTACATAAAAAATACTAAGTAACCACATCTGCATTCATGTGTATACATTTTTAAAAGCCATATATTTTGGATTCAGGGAAACAAGAATATCCTTGAATAAATTTGAAATACAGTTCATCAAAAAAAGCAAAAATGTTGTAACCATTTTTAATGGTCAAATTTAATTGTTTCAATTTCATTAGCTTGGGAGCAACCTAAGGGATTAGTAAGGCACACTTCTGGGTATGTTTGTGTGGGTCATGAAGACATGAACATGGGTGCTATATACGATCTCTCACTCTTCCTCTCTGACACTGATCTGTTTTGCTAGTCAACATGAACTAAGCATCATTGCTCAACAACACCCTTCTACCATGTTGGTTCTGTCTTAGAACCAGCTGACCATAGACCAAATCTTCTGAAACCATGAGCCAAACATTGAGCCATTAAACCTTTCCTTCTTTAAATTGTAGGTGTCATGTTATTGTCCCAGCAACAGGAAAGCTGACTAATGCATCATTATGCTCCTATCCTAGATTAGCCTGCCCTGACTGTGTGAGGATAAACCACCAGGGTTAGTAAAAAACAAATCCTTTAATTTGTTTATATCTGAAAAATTTATATGAACGATGAAAGTAACAATTAATACTTCAATTGACTTAAATGAAAAGATATTCTATGTCTAATCCAAATACTTTAAGAAACAACAATTACTGAAATTAGGATTAATATTCTGTACCCAATAATGTTATAAAGTATATTCTATTAAAAGTAATTTAATTTGAATATAAAACTGTTATCATGATGATAATGACAATACTTATAGATAACAATTATTGAATATTTACTATTTCCAAGACACTTAGTTACATTACATTCTAATGACAATATCTGCTTTCCCTGAAATATGGTCTTCCAGGTACTATTTTAAATATATTAAATATATTATTTTATTAGATACTCACTACCATCTTTGTGAAGTAGGTATTGGATGATATTCTTTTTAGAGGCAGAGAAAGCAAGGCTACAGAGGTTTTCTGAGCACTAAAACTATGGTCTCAATATATATATGCCAAACTAATAATATAAATGATTACCAATTTTATAGTCTGTATATTGTGGCTTAGGGTGCCAAAATGTGTCATATTTCCAATTATTCATTAGTTTTAATAAATATTTATTTGGAATCTACCAAGATCCAAACAATAATGTTGAGGTTACAGTTTCAAAAACATTCTTGATTTCTCCCTTTCTCTCATTCACATCATCCAATCTATTGCCAAATCCTATTGGGTCTGATATAATATTATCAGAGAGGAGCACTGACTTACACTGAGAAGTTCCAGAAATCTTCTTTGAGGGTAGGCACTAAAGCTTAAAACAATTTCCACTCTTGAGCTTAACATGATTTTTGGTACTGTTCTCTTTCATGTACAATGAACTATCATTCAGATACGTGACTTAAAAATGAAATAATGTTTTCATCAATATGTTTCACTTTGTTTCAGACACAACACATCCCAATGGTCGAAGCAGGAAGAGGGCATGTAAACAAGAAAGTTAAGCTAGTCTTGAGGCAGAACATGCAAAATAAGTATCATTAGTGCTGATATTTTGCTCACTTCTTACAGAAACATTATCCACTTAGGTTGTGTCTATTGAAAATGAACAAACAGAAAACAGAAAAGAAGCTTCCTGCTTTATGAGTTATTTTGTTGAATAATTCAGTTATTATGGTATATGCAGAGAGGTATATACAGACAGATTAGAGTCCATTATATCCAATATGAAGTCTCTCTGACTGGTGATATCTTAGAATGTTGAAATAAAATAAGCAGGAAGTTCCAAAATGTCTTCTCAATAGATATAATTTCCAAAAAAACTGAATTATCTTTTGGGTGGTTAATGTAAAATATTGATTTCAATGTGAAGCTCTCATCCTAATCATTAGGTGAATTTACTAGTGAAAGAATGTAAGGCATATTTAAGAAATGGCAAATGATCATGATTGATTAGAACATAGAATTTGTTTTAGGGCCTGTTGTATTAGAGATTAAAAAAAAAACATAGTGGGGTTTAAATATAGAGCACTTTTAACATCCTGGTCCAGAGTTGAGGATAGCTAACACCAGGGTTTGCAATCTAGCAAAACTATTATCAGTGTGGCCTTAGGTAGGTCATTTAATCCTTTCTTACTTAATCTTCTCCCAAACTTTTAGACTTCATGGATGAGAAAAGCTTAGAAAGTGAGGGTTGACAGGCATGAAGCAACAAAAGATTGTCAGTATCATTTTGGCAAGTATGAACATATAAAAACAAATAAACATAAATCCCTACCATCTATTAGTGTCGCCACTTCATAAAACAAAGTAGATTTCAAAGTAAACATGAAAAACACATTTAAAATCTTTGAAATGAATAAATTTAGTTTTATAAAGTGCTTACTTCACTGTCCTTGTTTATCTCTTTCCACCAGGAATTAATGCAAACTTCTGGCACTTGTCAAAAAATTTTGACAACTACTGAAGTATATTCCAGGATTCCTTCCAACACTGCCATTCTGGGATTTTTACAGTTCCTAGGAGTTTTATTTTTATCATGTAGTCGGGAGCCACTGAAGGTTTTGGGAGACTGAAATGACACCAACAAAGCTTTACTTTAGGAAGTAATATGGGAGGTTTTAGAAGGTGAAAAACAAGTAGTCTAACCATGTAGCTATCTTCAAAGTTGAGGCATGGAACAAAGGGATAAACTAGGCCATTGGCAACAGAAATGGTAAAGTTGGAATAAATGTGCCCAGTGTCCAAATTTTAGTAGGGATAACAACATGCTAAGTCAGATCTCTTTTGGAAGGATTAGTTTCATTAGCCAAAGACCTGCTCTACCTCAGAAGGTCTATATGCCCTATCCCTTTGGCTAGGAGATTTTTCAGGATGTGGATTCAAAAATAGCATTTTTTCTGACTCTACATGTCTAAACCACAATTTCTAATAGCCCTGGGCAGAATATATCATATTATTCATATTATGATGAAGAGCCTGAGTAATTAATCACTTGGAAGGGGTAAATCATGAAGAAGAAGCATAGGATAATGACTTACTTAAAAATCAGTGCTTGGAGAGGTTACAAATAAAAACAGTGCCATCATACCATAAAACGAAAGCTGCAGAACTCAACCAGAAAATCAGAGAAAATAGCAATTTTTATATCCTGAACTATTTTTGCCCCAACCAAAATAGAAAGTGTGGGTCATCATGTGAAATTTGATTGAAGAGCTGATATTCTTTAATATGGTTGGATTAAATTCTCATATCTCTACTTTTATGGAAGTTACTAGATTCTGGGATTTTGGAGAAAAGAATGTTTACATGCATAAAACCTTATGAAACTAAAGAAACCAAAAAAATTTCATAAACACGTGGAAATTGAACAACACACTTCTGAATAACCAATAGGTCACACAGGAAATTAAAGAAGAAATCAGACAGTTCCTTCAATTAAATGACAATGACAATACAACATATCGGAATCTATGGGACACAATGAAAGCAGTCTTATGAGCGAAATTCATAGCAGTGAATACACATATTAGGAAAACAGAATGAGCCCAATTAAACAACCTGATGCTGAACCTCAAGCTTCTAGAAAAAGAAGAGCAGGACAACCCCAAAGCTCATACAAGGGAGGAAATTATAAAGATCAGAGGAGAAATCAATGCAATGGAGACTAAGAGAACAATGCAAAAAATCAATGAAGCCAAGAGTTGGTTCTTTGAAAGAATCAACAAAATTGACAAATCTTTATCCAACCTTGTCAGAAAAAGGAAGGAAAAGGCCCAAATCCATGCAATTAGGAATGAAAAGGGTGAAATGACAACAGACACAGCAGAAATCCAGAGGATCATCAATACCTCCTTCCAGAACCTATACGCCAATAAGATGGACAACACAGAAGAAATGGACAGATTCCTAGATACATATGAATTACCAAAGGTGAACAAAGAAGACCTAAAAATACTGAACAACCCAATATCAACCAATGAAATTGAAAATGTAATGAAAAACTTATCAACTAAGAAAAGCCTGGGCCCTGATGGCTTCACTGCTGAATTCTACAAGACATTTAGAGAGGAACTGCTGCCACTACTGTTTAAACTCTTCAATGAAATTGAAAGGGAAGCAATACTCCCAAATTCATTCCTGGAAGCAAGCATCACCTTGATCCCCAAAGCAGAGAAAGACCCAACTGAAAAAGAGAACTATAGGCCGATCTCACTAATGAACATAGATGCAAAAATCCTTAATAATATACTGGCAAACAGAATGCAGAAGATCATCAACAAGATCATACACCCTGATCAAGTGGGATTCATCCCAGGGATGCAGGGATGGTTCACTATACAAAAATCAATTAATGTAATAGACTATATCAATAGAGCCAAGGACAAAAACCATATGATTATCTCCATAGATGCAGAAAAAGCATTTGACAAAATCCAACATGCATTTATGATAAAAACCCTACAAAAAAATGGAATAGATGGTCTCTATCTCAAACTGATAAAAGCCATCTATGGAAAAGAAACAGCCAATATCATACTAACTGGTCAAAAACTGAAATCCTTCACATTAAAATCAGGAACAAGACCAGGATGTCCACTATCACCACTCTTGTTCAATATAGTTCCGGAAACATTAGCCATGGCAATTAGACAAGAGAAATAAAAGGAATAAAGATACTAAATGAAGAAGTCAAATTGTCATTATTTGCAGATGACATGATACTCTATATACAAGACCCCAAGAACTCCAGCAAAAGTCTTCTAGACTTAATAACCAAATTCAGTCAAGTAGCTGGTTACAAGGTCAACACACAAAAATCAATAGCTTTCTTCTACATGAATGACAGACTCACTAAGAGAGAAATAGGGCAAATAATTCCTTTCACAATAGTATCCAAAAAACTGAAATACCCAGGAGTCAACCTAACAAAAGAAACCAAAGACCTCTGAAAACTATAGCACTCTGAAAAGAGAGACTGAAAATGATATCAGAAAATGGAAAGACATTCCCCGCTCTTAGGTAGGAAGGATCAACATAGTGAAAATGGCCATACTTCAAAAACTCCTATGTAGATTCAATGCAATCCCAATTGAAATCCCAGCCGCATACTTCACGGAGCTTGAGAAAACAATCCAAAAATTCATTTGGAACAAGAAGAGACCCAGAATAGCAAAAGCAATTCTAGGCAACAGAGACATGGCAGGGGGTATCACAATCCCCAATCTGCAACTATACTACAAAACTACTGTGATAAAAAAAAAAAGCATGGTACTGGCACAGAAAGAGACCTGAGGACGAGTGGAACAGATTACAAGATGCCAGAACAACTCCAGACATACTCAGCCATCTCATCTTTGATAAAGGAGCCAAGCACCCTCACTGGAGGAAAGATATCCCCCTTAATAAATGGTGCTGGAAAAATTGGGTTTCAACTTGCCAAAGATTAAAACTAGACCTATGTCTCTCACCATACACTAAAGTAAAATTCTAATGGATTAAAGATCTAAATATTAAAAGAGAAACGCTAAATTGGCTGGAGCAGAGGTTAGGTAGAACTCTTGAAGACATTACTATAGGAAAAGATTTTATGAAGAAAAATTCAGTTGCCCATTAACTAGCACAAACAATCAACAAGTGGGATCTCTTCTTATTAAAAGGCTTCTGCACAGCAAGAGAAACCATGAACAGTGTTAAGAGACAACCCACAATGTGGGAAAAACTATTTATCGGCTGTCCTTCAGACAAAGGTCTACTATCTCAACTCTATAAAGAACTGAAAAAAATCTGACCTCCCAAATGTAAAGACCCAATCCAGAAATGGGCATCTGAAATGAACAGACATTTTTCAGACAAAGAAGTAGTAATAGCAAATAAACATATGAAAAAATGTTCAATATCACTGGTCATTCGGGAGATGCAAATGAAAACAACGCTGAGATTCCACCTCACTCCAGAAGGAATGGCTGCTATCAGGAAGTCAACCAATAATAAATGCTGGCAGGGCTATGGGGAAAGAGGAACCCTGCTCCACTGCTGGTGGAGTGTAGACTGGTGCAACCACTATGGAAATCAGTATGGAGATACCTCAAAGAACTAGGACAGGAAGTCCCATTTAACCCAGCTATTCCCCTGCTGGTTATCTTCCCCAAAGAATTAAAAGAAGCATACCACAGTGATATATGTGCACCCATGTTCATAGCAGCACTATTTGTAATAACTAAAACTTGAAAGCAGCCCAATTGCCCATCATCTGGAGACTAGATAAAGAAAATGTGTTTTTTTAATAAGATGAAATACTAGTCAGCTATAAAAAATGAGAAATTAGAGACATATCTAAATGGATGCACATTGAGGCGATATTCTTAAGTGAAATAAATAGGACATACATATGTAAATACTGAATAGTTTCTCTAGTGTGAGAAACTGAAAGTGTAAATAAGGACTAAAAGGTATAATAGATAATGTGAAATAGGAAGAAAAGGGGCAAAGGGGAAGTGGGAAGGGTAGGGGAAAGGAAAGAAGCGAATGGAATTAATATGAGAAAATGAAAAAATGAAAACAAAGTCTTTTTAAATAGGGACAAGTGGAGGGTTTGAAGGGAGAGCTTGGGAAGGGAGAAAAATAAGAACCAAGAGAAATTATGTAAAGGTGCAAATTTCCAATGATGAATGTACCAATAAAATAAAATTTAAAAAAAGAAAATGTCTTTAGGAAGCTTTACTCTTTTCAAATACAGTGTTATTGAGCCCAGCTAGAGAAGTACAATTACAGTTAACTATTGATTCTCTGTTTGCTTTACCATAAGAATAGTCTGTCTGCAATGTGATAATGATGGAATTACAAGCACTTAAAAAGTAACAGAGTACTATGCAGCATGATAGAAGAATGAGAAGCACAAGGCAGGTATAACCTTTATATGAGTCTAGACAAATTTTGAACTCCAGGGAACAAACATTGGACTTTTAAATTCAGTGAGAGAAAGTCCATCGCAAGAGATTAAGAACATCTTCTATATATACTTTACTATTCTAGGTGCTTTGTCTGATGCAGAAATAAAGTTGGCCTTTCTCTCTAGGCTGTTTATAAACTGGTTTCTTCATTGGCATAATGGATATGAATAGGAACTAGGAGAAAGTATTCTACTATATCCTATTCTCAAACAGCAGAGATTATAGGTGATGCAAACATAAAAAACAGGACATCTGGGCCTGCCTGAAGTATATACCACATGACCTAATATTTTTTCATTTAATAGAAAACAGAGAAGCATGTGATGGCAAGCCACGAAGAATTTCCCAGCATCTTTTGCCAAAACATTCTGGTTCCTCATAAAATCCTTATTTTGTTATTCATGAATTTATCAAATGAGTTAATTACAAGTTCTAAGTTTATCTCATGCTATAGATACTTTATGAAGTGTACATCTCACCATTTAAAATAACAGGTCCATTTTATTGGTTTTATATATAATGATTTCAGTCATCAAGGGACACCCCTTTCATTTCTTCCAGTGTTTAAAATTTGAGTAAAATAAACATCTATCCTTTCAACTGTGTATACTCATATTATTTGCAACAAAGTCCTTATGTAGAATGCAGAGATCACAACAAAGTGATTTTATTTCATATTTCATATACTCTGTCCAACCTTTAAGGTTTAGATCAAATCCCTTCTACTCTATGCATTCTCTGATTACTCCCAAAGTGATCGCCTGCTTTACTTTTCTGGGTTGTTCTTATAGTCTGCTTGGGTTTCCACTAAATCACTTTATATACACATATTTTCCAGCCAGATTAACAGTTTTTTGAGGACAAGGCACTCATTTCTATATACTTGACTTCCTGTTTGATTCAGGGTTCAGGCTCAGCACTACGGGGAATAAAACAGAAATATGTTTAAGTAGAGCGTATAGGTCCCTTTCAGAGGCTGTCATATTATAAATAAATAAACATTGTGTGGTTGGCACAAATATATATGTTTTGTAGGGTACCAGTTTATAATTACTGGTCTAAACTAAGCTACTGGGTGTGACAATGGCAATGCAAGAATATCCTGGCAAGTTTGAATTAGGTGATAAATGCTAATTCCATACATGAGGGAAAGGAAGACCTGCATCAAAAATAGCTAAGTTAAAAAACATAGCTAAGTTTTTAACCTGGAAAACAGGGAACATGGTGGGACAATATACTAACAGATGATACAAGGAAGAAGCAAGTTTGTAAGATGAGTTGAGGATTAGACTGAAGAAAATATGTGTATTTTGAGACACGAAGGAGTTATCAGCAGAGTAGCTATGATAGCTTTGCCAATAGGGCAGATGAAAGTTGAAAGAAAAAGCTGCATCTATGACTAATGAGTGGAATCAGGAGAGTATCTCTCATGACCCAAAGCAAGAGTAAGCAGTAAGGAATAGTATAGTCTTGAAAGACTATCAAAGTGCTCATTACATAGTAGGCATACAAAAAAGATTTGCTGAATGATTGAATGAATGATGCCTTGAAGGATCCATAGCATAAAAGGTAAGAAAGTCAGAGCACATCAGACTCATTTTAGAAGGACTCAACATCTTAGCTACTATCAACAATTGGGCATCTTGTAACTCTGCAGTATATGAGTGATGTCATCATTTTATAACTTTATCTTATTGTTAGGAAAGGCTCACCAAACCTCCTGCTTAGGTGACAATCAATTTCTTTTAAGCTGAATGGCTCTCTGATCACTTGTATTTTCAAAGTGGAAAATGTGTGGCTACACCTCAGTTGGTTTCAGTCAATATCATGGTTTGTGAAGGACTACAGAAAAGTTTTTCCCAAAACCATACAATTCTAAATGAGAAATATTTAATCATAATTAATAACTCAATTTATTTGGCTTTGTATTTTTATTGTCAAACTTACTTTTAAATTAGAACAAAAACATGGCTCCAGAGAAAAACTGAGGACATTAACTTCTACCACCCATTCCAATTCTATTCTGCTGTTAGATCAGAATTTATTATGTAAATAACTATGTAAGTCACTATACTAAGGAAATACTAAAGTTCATGTTTGCCTCCCAGAAAATCCTGTGATATCAGTGCTTTGTACAATCTGTCCCTTCTGATCCCAACCCAAGAGTTATTGTACCAAATTAGTACAACCTTTAGTAATAGTGTATCTAATTATTTGAGGTATTCAACTACAAATATTTTCATTTAAATTTTTATATACAGTATAAATGGTTTTTGTATGTGTGTGTATGTGCCCTCACATGCTTGGATACCTTAGATATGCACATAAAATCTCTGCCCTAGGCCTAAATTATGTCCTTGTTCAATATCATGGATTTTTTAATATCATAACATAATTATTCTAGAATATAGGAGCAAAGGCAATGTTATAGCTGCTAGTAGATGAAAGAAGTAATTCAAATGAGCATTCACCTTTTGTTCTGCTTGAGAGTTCTACTGACAAGAGCTCCTCCTGTGACACAACATTGTGCTATATTGTGGCACCACTTAGCCCTGAGTTAGCTTAATCATAAATGAGAAAAGACAGTTTACATACAAATACAAATATACATTTGTTAAGGGAAGGGATCTGACCCTTCCCACTGAATAGCTGCGATGTGCCTAATTTGGGTAAGGGTGAGAAGCTAGGGTAACAGGTTCATCAATGGCCAAGTTCTGGGCAAAAACATCAATGTAAGGCCACTCACCTGAGAGCAGGAAGATAGAAGCACTTGGAATTCAAGAGATAGACAAATAAGGGTTGGAGCAGAAGGGCAAGCTGGACAGACACAGGTCTAGAAGATTGTATCTTTGGTATTCACTATACCAAGTTCCACCAAATCATACCTTTGCTTCAAAGATTCACTTTAGCATGTCCAGTTACTTCTTGTATTAGGCAAATACTTCAATTTGAGAGAACCTCTCTATAAAAATATATTTACTTCTATTTTCAATAAACCAGTTTTCAAGATTTGTTGCATGTTTAGCCATGAAAATGATTGTGTGTGTATATATGTGTGTTTGTGTGTCTGTGTGTGTGTGTATGCATGCAAGTATATGCAGGATTTGATTGGTAAGGAACTGAGGTTCATTGTAAGAGAGGCAAGATAAAGATGTTAATTCAAATCCTAGGAGCCCGAGTCAATATATGTAAGATTTCACATGTGGCACACAACAAGTACAGTGGTACCTCACTCAGTTCATGACTTAATTCATTCCATTATTCTGGAGAAGATGGGCACATTCCTGCTTATGTGGGGAAGACATCTGTGGTCATGCTCAGCACCTGATGTGGAGTTCATGAATGGAGGCAAAATTTTGCCAAACATTTCTGTTTGAAAACCAAATTGTTCTTGAAAAGAAGCTTTTGTGAACCGAGGTACCACTGTATTTATCAAGAGACAAATTGAGAGATAGATACCTATAGGAGGGTCCAGAAAAATATATTTAAGTACAGGACATTTGGAAAGTGTTATGGTTTGTGTCTAGATGCCCCCCAAAGCCTCATGCAGTCATAGATGAGGCTTTTCAGCAGTGGCTGGATCTCGAGTGTGTGATTCTGGGATTCATTCATGGTGCAATAATAGAATTAATTGTGCTAGTATTAAGGGTCTGAGTGCTACCTGCCCTAAGGGGAGGTAGCTTAGATACAATATAAGGGATAGAAAGAGGCTTGTCACTTGTTAACTTGCTTGCTTTTGCTATGTTCTGCCTGCCATGAAGTTTCTCCTCTGTGATGTCCCTCTGCCATGCCACCCTGTGTTGGAACCAGCCAACTATGAACTGAAACCTCTACAAACTGTGAGCTAAATAAACCTTTCCTCCTTTAACTTTGGGTTTCAGGTATTTTATCTTAGCAACGAGAAAAATAACTAAGACTTTGGTACCAGGAGTGGAGTCTTTGCTGTGATTGTACCTGACCATATGATTCAGGAGCCTTTGGAACTGGCTTGTGGGAAGCATTTGGAAAGGTTTGAAGACACTAGCCAAAAAAGCAGCCCTAGGATGCCTGAGGCTGTACTTGATGGGAGATTCTGGTCAGAGCTCAGAAGACTAGAATGCTGATAGAAATGCTGCTGGTAAAGACCAGGCTCCGAAGGTTTTGGTTGGGAAGACATATTACATTGGCTGTTGGAGTCCAGAATATGTCTGCCATGCCTTGCCAGAAAGTTTGTATGCATTTTTCTTATGTCCAGAGACATGATTATGTCTCATGCCTGAGACAGATTATGGGGGAGTGGGCTAATTAATCTTGCAGCAGAAATTTCAAAATAGTCTAAAGTTGAGGTCATGACATGGCTGCTGTTGGGGGCTTTTAGCCAGATCTATGTTGAAAATCAAGAGCAAAGAGTCCAGCACAATGATTTAAAAAGTCTTGAGTTTGGCCAGAAAGGAAGCTCTAGTAAACTTGTGGCCTGCAAAGATGGAACAGAAAAGAAAATGGTTGATGAAAAGATTAGCAAGAAAAAGCCAAATATTTCAGAAGACAATACAAGAGATGGCCTGAGGACACCGTAAGAACTAAAGGACTCCACCATTTGCAGCCTCAAATACAAAAGTGAAAGTTTTTGCTTTGAGAAGAGAGCCCCCAGAGCACCAGAGCACCATGCTCCAGAATGGTGGTGGCCTAGGGACATTTTCCTTGGGATTTGGTTTATAGGCACTCAACCCCTACAGCCAAGAGAAAAGGAAGCCTGGCTACTACTCCAGTTGGTAGCAGACCTTGGCATCATCCATGTGATGCTGGTTTTAGATGCATTCAGAGTGTAAGAGTTGTGGGGTCAGGAAGGCTTCCACTCAAGTTTCAGAAGAAGGTGTGGGAGGTCAGGCAGTGTAACCCTGAGAGGACAGTTTGTGAAGCTGTTGGTGCGAAGCCAAAGGTGTGGTGGAGATCCCAGAAGTTTGGAAAGGCCAAGAATGTGGATCATCTGAGGAAAACTGCAAGGAGGGATCAAAGCCAGCCCAAGAAAGAAGCCATGCAAGCTACAACCACCAACAGTGTGGTACGGGTAGAATCATGCAAGGCAAAAAGATAAAGATGTGGTTTTTAATACAATGAAGTAACATTCTTCCATAAAGAAGGATAAACATGAGATATTTCTAGATAAGTGGATGCACCTTGAGACCATACTCATTTTTGGTTTTTTGGGATTTTTTGGTACCAGGGATCAAATTCAGGACCTTGAGCTTCCAAGGCAGGCAGCAGAACAACTGAGCTAAATCCCTGGCCCGAAGCCATACTCTTAAGTGAAATAAATTGCATAGACATGTTCAAAGGTGTGGTTTCTCTGGTGTGAGAAATTGAGAGTGTAAATAAGGACCAAATGTATAATAATATTGTGAAATGGAAATAAAGTCTTTGTAAATAGGAAAGTGTGGAGGGGGTGAAGGGAGGGCTCGGAATGGGGAAAAAATAAGAACCAAGATGCATTATGTAGAGGTACAATTCCCAATGAGAAATGTAATTGTGTTGTATACCTAAAATGTACCAATAAAAGAATTTAACAAAAAAATAATATTGTGAAATGAGAAGAAAATGTTTAAATGGGAAAAGGAACTAGGGAGGGGGAGGGGGAAAGGAAGGAAGGGAAAAGAAAAATGAAAACAAACTTTTGTAAATAAAGAGAAGAGGAGTTGAAAGGAAGAGGGGGAATGGGAAAAAAAGAAGAATCATGATATATCATGTACAAATCGAAATTCCCTATGATGAATGTGATCATTATGTATATCTAAAATATACAAATAAAATGAATCAATTTTGAAAATCTCTCCCTCCCAAAAAGGCAGAACAAGCAGCACAAGCAACAACTAAGCAGAAAGGAACAATGAATATTCAAAGAATCACTCTAGCAGGTACTCAAGACCTTGCACTTGTGAGGCAGGCGCAGTGCCACTGAGCTAAATGTCTGGCCCAATAGAAGAAGTTTCTTATTGGGAATCAGCAGTAAGTGTCCTGAACCAAATTAAGTCCTGTGGTTCCCAAACATTTATATGCATATTTATTACTTGATGGAGAAAAAAGAGGTGCTTATTTCTGATTTTTTGCATCTATTTCAAGAGTTTTTAAGGTATTTGTAAGTTTAATAGGCATCTTCAAATGATGTTGATGCAGATTTCCAGAGTGTACACTTATGGAAACTTTAAATCAAGAGGCAATTTCCTAATAGGATTCAGTATCAGATTCTTTTAAATTTCAATTTCAATTTTGCTTAATGTTGTTATAGTAATAGTCTTTTTGAAGGAATTTTATTTAACTATATCTCTTCTAAAAGTCAAATATTTTGAAAAGCAATTTAAGCCTGTAATTTTAGTGGAATTATTATTTTTCAAACAAAATGGGAGAAAAACCCAATAAATAGTGCTTTAAAATTGTGTGTATAAACCAGCTAACCAAAAACCATTTTCTTCTCACCAGTCAGTGTCTGAAGGTCACAAACAACTATTTTTCCTTTAAATTTGGAAAATTTAGAGCCCACCTGTTTTTCTTTTTATAAAAAAGAGCTGTTCAGCTCACTGGGAGAACTATGGTTACTTTGCTTTGCATGCTCATGGGCATGAAATCTGAAATGCTGCCATACATTCCACTTGGACATCATCATATATTTATCAAATGGACTCTATACCATTAGACAATCACAGTTAAGGGATATATTTCAGTAAGTAAGCGTGAGCAATAAGTGAAATTTTGCCATAAAAATGATCCTTGAAGGATAGGAGCCAACTTATGCCAAGAAAAACAAATGTGAACTGAGATTTTACTATCCAACATAAGAATAAAGCAATGGTATTCTAGGCAGGAAAACAGTATGAAGCATGCAGAATCTGTACAATGTTTAGGTTATAAAAAATGGAAGAAAAAAATGGCTAGGACATTGATTTCACTAGAAAGGTAGGTAGAGGTCATATACTGTATGAACCTCAAATAATAATCATAATATTGGCTAGTAACTACGTAGAGCTTACTCTGTACAGAAACCATTCTAAACACTTTAAAAATACATTAACTTATTTATCATAACAAACCTTTGATATAAGTGCTATTATTACCCCCATTTTGCAAGGAAACTGAGCTACTGAAAGGACATCAGAAGACTGCTAAGTTTGAAAATATTTGTATTTGAGAAAGGCATTTTTCGCTGTAGTGTGGTAATGTCTTAGAAAGAAGAGATTCTAGAGAAAAATTAGGACAGAAGTTAAAATAACAATTCAGGCATTATTTAACAAACACTTACAATTAGGGCAGGAAATGTGCAATAAGAACATATTAAAGAGGGAAACCTGAAGCGGTCCTGACAATACAAAGTGGTCAATTGCAACTTAAGGTTTGAGGGAGGTTTCAGCAGTTAGAGAAGGATTACTAATTATAACTTACAAGTATCACTTGGGTATATGGGTAAATATTGATGTTACTACTCAGGAATGAAAATGTAAAAAGACTCTTATTTTAAAGGTAAGGTGGTAATTTATTTTGGGCACCTTTTATTTATATTATAGTAGAACACCAAATGTAAATATAAAATAGATAGTGGGCTGTCCTAAGAGATAGCTGAGCAGGAGGTAGATTTTGGAAGGCAATTCAGTTATGGGGGCACTATACTCATTAGGGGATGAATTCATAAATAAATCCATGTGCTATATGGAGGTGGTGCCTGATTGGAGGAATGGGTCACTGGAGGTACAGCCTTGCAAGGATACATTCTTGTTCCTGGCTCCTCCCACCTCTGTTTCTTGGCTGCCAAGGGTTGAGCAGCTTTCCTCTGCCATGACCCTCCACCATGCCATTTGTGCCTTTGACCCATTGAAGTATATACAGAACTCACTAAAACTGTGAACCAAAATAAAATTCTTCTTCGAGTTATTGTAGTCAAAAAGTTTATCCCAGAGATCTGGAGCTGCATGGGCACACGAGCTCCCACCTGAGGCTTGCCATTCCATTGGTGAGTGTGTGGAGATCCTGGGGAGCAGTTATGTGGTCCAGACTGGTGCAGCTGCAGGCGGATCCCAGCCAGGGGTCTCCCCCAACACCAGAGGCTCTGGCATCTCCCCCAGACCAGAAGCCTGCTCAGAGAGGAGCTGCAAAAGGCCCCATCAGAGGCCCATCATTCCATTGGTGAGTGTGGGGCAGCTCCAAGGGAGCAGTTGTGTGGATCAGACCAGCACAGCTGCCACCCAGCCCCAGAGGCTCGGGCACACTCACCCAATCCAAAGACCCACCCAGAAAGGGATTTCAGGGCACAGAGGCTTCAGCCAGAGGCTCACCATATCATCAGCCACAGCCAGGGACCTACCTGGAGAAGAGCTGTACAGGCACACAAGAAATACCCAGAGGCTCACCCCAATACCATTGATAAGTGCAAGAAGACCTGAGCCAAAGCCTGTGTAGACAACAGAAACTGGGGTGCACAGCCCACAACCAAAGGTCCTCCCAGACAATAGCTACATAGGGGCCCCAGCAAGAGGTACACCTAGAAACTATCCCAAGTGTGCTCAGGTCCCAGCTAGAAGCCCACCCAGATAACAGCTCAGCTTAAGGATCTAGAAGGCCACCATTCTGAACCCAGGAATTGGTGTACTAGTGAGTAGCAGACTACAAGCTGCTCAGTGGCTTGCTAACAATTCAAGTCCACTGAGTGAGCAAAAAGTCACTTCAACAAGGACACAGCAGGCTGCATCTGTTGAAATGAGAAGACAGGTAAATAAGTCCCCAAAACAGACTTTCAGATTACCTAAGGGAACCACAAAGGGCAACCAGTTGGAACAATCTGATACTCAACCACCTAGACTCCATGAAATGGCAATGAAAGGGGACCTGGAAAAAAATGAAATCAGAAATCATTTTGCAGATAACAGCAGATATTGTGCCCATCATACAAGACATGATTAATAACTCTAGAGAGGACACAGATAAAAAAATAGAGGAGTTGAGGGACATGATGGAATCTCAACATAGGAAACAAATGGAATCCATAAAACATATTTTCAGGAGGAAAAAACTCCACTGAAAGTTTATGCAGCAGAATGAGCCAATGCAAGGATAAAATTTCAGATACAGAAGATAGGATTGCAATTAGTGATGAGGAAAAGAAAACTTTCTTAAAAATAGTAAGGAACCATGAAAAATCAATCCAGCACCTGCTAGACAGTGCAAAGAAGAATAATATCAGAGTGATTGGAGTCAAGGAAGAAACAGGAGAGAGTGCAGATGACATTAAAAAAAACTGTTCACAGAAGTAATGGCAGAAAACTTTCCAAACAGGGGAAAAGAACTTGACATACAGATAAGTGAGGCACATAGTACTCAAAAGAGCCATGATCAAAAAAAAAAAAATCTACACATAGGCATATAAGAGATAAGATTCCAGCAACCCAACAGAAGAACAAAATTCTGCAAGCAGTTAGAGAAAAGAAACAACTCACATACAACAGAGAGCCCATCAGAAGAATCACAGCAGACTTCTCAACACAAATCCACAAGGCACGAGGAGCATGGAACAACATACTTCAAGCCCTAAAGGAAAACAACCTCCAACCCACATTAATGTACCCTGCAAAACTATCTTTCAAAATTGATGGAGAAATAAGATAATTTCATGATAAAGAGCACCTTTGGAAATTCACGAACACCAAACTAGCACTCAAAAAAATTTTAAACAATATCCTAGGAAAAGACAATGAAGATCGCAACCCCAGGAAGCCCTGCAGAATGAATCCATCAGGAATGACAAGAAATTAAACACAAAGGGGGAGAATCCCCCCAAAAAAAGAAAAAGTCAAGACAATGATAAGTCAAAACGTATGAGTTATAACCATCAATATTAATGGCCTCAATTCAACAATCAAATGAAATAGACTGGCAGAATGGGTCAAGAAGCAAGATCTAACAATATGCTGCATACAAGAAACATACTTAATTCAAAAACAAACTCATAAACTGAAAGTAAAAGGGTGGAAAACAATAATCCATGAGACAGGAACCTGAAAAAAAGCAGGAGTAGCTATCTTCTTTGCAGATCAAGTGGATTGCAAACCAACACTGATTACGAGAGACAAAGAAGGACACTACATCCTTGTAAAGGGAACAATCCAACAGGAAGAAATGACAATCATAAACATATATGGACCAATCTGATAAATTTCATCTACGAAAAACCAACAGCCAATATCATACTAAATGGTCAAAAGCTGAAACCCTTAACACTAAAATCAGGAACAAGACGAGGATGTCCACTATCACTATTCTTGTTCACTATTATAGTTTTGGAAACATTAGACAGGGCAATTAGACAAGAGAAAGAAATAAAGATAGAAAATGAAGAAGTCTAATTGTCATTATTTACAGATGACATAATACTCTATATAGAAGACCCCAAGAACTCCACCAAAAATCTTCTAGACTTAAAAACCAAATTCAGTAAAGTAGATAGATACATGATCAACACACAAAAATCAATAGCTTTTCTGCATACAAAAGACAGACTCACTGAGAGAAAAATGGGGCAATGAATTCCTTTCACCATGGCATCCAAAAAACTGAAATACCTTGGAATCCACCTAACAAAAGAAATCAAAGACCTCTACTCTGAAAACTGTAGCACTCTGAAAAAAAGAGATTGAAAATGACATCAGAAAATGGGAAGACATCCCTTGCTACTGCATAGGAAGAATCAACATAGTGAAAATGACCATACTTCCAAAACTGCTATATAGATTCAATGCAAACCCAATTGAAATTCCAGCAGCATACTTCAAGGACCTTGAGAAAACAATCCAAAAATTCATTTGGAACAAGAAGAGACCTAGAATAGCAAATGCTATACTAGGCAATAAAGACAAGTTAGGGGGTATCACAATCCTCAACTTGAAACTATACACAAAGCTACTGTGATAAAAACAAAATGGTACTGGCAAAGAAACAGACCTGAAGACCAGTGGAACAGATTAGAAGATTCAGAAACAACTCCAGACACACTCAGCCACGTCTTCGACAAAGGAGCCAAAAACCCTCACTGGAGGAAACATAGCCTCTTTATTAAATGGTGCTAGAAAAATTAGGTTTCATTTTGCCAAAAATTAAAACTTGATCTATATCTCTCACCATGCACTAAACTAAAATCAAAATGGATTAAGGATCTAAATATTAAAATAGAAACTCTGAACCAGTTGGAAGAGAAGTTAGGATGAACTCTTGAAGACATCGGTGTAGGAAAATATTTTATGAACAAAACCTCAGTTGCCAGTGAACTAGCACAAATAATCAACAAGTGGGATATCTTCTTATTAAAAAGCTTCTGCACAGCAAGAGAAACCACCAACAGTGTGGAGAGACAACCCACAATGTGGGAAATAATTTTCACTAGCTCTCCCTCAGACAAAGGTCTACTATCTCGAATCTATAAAGAACTTTAAAAAATCAGACATCCCAAGTTTAAAGACCCAATCTGAAAATGGCCATCTGAAATGAACAGACATTTCTCAGACAATGAAGTAGAAATAGCAAATAAATACATGAAAAAATGTTCAACATCACTGGTCATTCAAGAGATGCAAATGAAAACAATACTGAGATTGCACCTCACCCCACAAAGAATGGCTGCCATCTGAAATCAACCAGTAACAAATGCTGGTGGGGCTGTGGAAAAAGAGGAACCTTATTCCAATACTGTTGAGAGTGTAGACTGTTGCAACCACTGAGGAAATCAATATGGAGATACCGCAAAGAACTAGGACTGGAAGTCCTATTTGACCCAGCTATTTCCCTGCTGGGTATCTTCCCCAAAGAATTAAAAGAATCATACCACAGTGATATATGTGCACGCATGTTCGTAGCAACACAATTCATGATAGCTAAAACTTGGAAACAAACCAATTTCTCATAAACTGGAGACTGGATAAAGAAACTGTGTTATTTTTTTTTTTTATAAAATGGAGTACTTCTCAGCCATAAAGTAGGAGAAGCTAGAGACATTTATTGGTAAATGGATGCACATTGAGGCGATACACTAATGTGAAATAAATAGGACACACATGTGTAAATACCGAATAGTTTCTCTCGTGTGAGAAACTGAAAGTGTAAATAAGGACTAAAAGGCATAATATATAATGTAAAATAGGAAGAAAAGGTGCAAAGGGGATAGGAAAGTGGGAGGGGTAGGGGAAAAGAAAGAAGGGAATGGAATTAATATGAGAAAATTAAAAAATGGAAACAAAGTCGTTGTAGATATGGAAGGGTGGGGGTGTTGAAAGGAGGTCAGGGGAATGGAGAAAAAATAAGAACCAAGTTGAATTATGTAAAGGTGGAAATTTCCAATGATGAATGTCATTATATTATATACCTTAAATGTACCAATATAATTAATTAAAAATAGTTTATCCCAGCAATAGATCAGTGACTAATAAATGATGATTATATACCTATATATACAAGGAATGATATAAAGAAAACAATAGCAAAAGAATGCGTTGAATGTGACTTCTGGAAATCTGCCTCATATTCTGACTCTGCTACTTACTCGCAGTAGAGCTTAGGGCTTTCTGATCTTCAGTTATTTCATTTGAAACCAAGAGAACAATAGAACAAGGTATGTGAATTTGTACTGTAAATAAAATGACATTTTGTTAGTGTTGTAGAAAAGATTAAACATGCATATGCCCAACTATGCTAAATAGTATAAAGTAATCTGATCCAAATATCGATAGTGTACTTTAAGATTTCAAGGTAGGAAGAGATTCATTTTGACCTAAGTGAATAGAAAAGTTTTATGAACTGTGCCATGACATATACTTACATTTGATTCCATAGGTTAAAAATCCAACCAGAAAAAGTAAGGAAATGGAGGCCATACACGGCAAACTGGATATACAACCAGTTTACTTGAATTATGGCTTTCTTCTCTTTGTTTATACATTCCTACAGCTGAAATATTTTTTTCTCTGTGTGTTCCATCTCAACTACCACACTACAAATTTCATCTTCTCTTCCGTACCACTCTCACACTCAGTACCCTATCCAACCCACCTTCCATCTCCATTAGATGTTACATGTGATTAGATGCGACCATTTTTCTTGTATATTTCATGTAGCATTGCCCTAATTTTGCATTATGTTACAATCTTTGGGCTGTGATCATCTGATACACCCTGGATTGTAAAATTGAGGCACAGAAATTAGTCATATTCTTTATTATACTTCCTATACACAATACCTCCTCAATTATTTGTTGAATTAAAGTATGTTCACTGACTATTATTTAGGACTTACTCTTTGCTCAGTATAGTACTAAAGAGAATGTAGTGTGGGACTTAATTTCTGCCCTGATATTGCTTGCAGCTTAGACAGGCCCAAGTTTCATGTGAATTAATTTCGAAAACAATATGAAACAGAATATAATGCCTATGCCACCAGTGATCACCCCCAGCTAATATCCAACATAGACAGTAAACTATAACTGATTTAATTACTTTTTGCCATTGGTAAAAATGTTGGCCTCATGGAGAAAAGTAGAGGTTAGTTAGGCAAATGAAATATGCGGAGAGCAACCATTACTATCTCAATGATAAATTTAAAACCATATTGAAAATATGTTTAGAAATAGTCATTGGATTAAAACAATATAGCACAATTAAAAGTTACTTTGAAATGAAATGTAAGCCATTTCCTATCTCATCGCAATAAACACCATACAGAATTGCTCAGTTCCCTGAAGAGACATTGGATAAATTCTTCCAGAAATAAATATTTGGTTCTAGGTTATTTCTTGACAATGCATATCTAGCTCACTATTGGTTCTTAATGGTATTTGGTCAAAAACCTCCACTGCTGAAATTGGTAATTATCTCCCAAGAAAACTGTATAATCACAGAAGTTATTGTGTATAACTTTAAAGGATTTTTAGACATGTGCACAAAGTTCATTCATAAATATTTTGGTAGCCAGATGTCTAAGATGGCCTCCAAGAATCCTGTCCATTAGTATACATATCTTGTATAATTTCTTCTTTATAACTATAATAGGTTATCACTCCTGTGATTAGGTTATGTTATATCGCAAATGTGAAGAAATCATGCAGAAGTAATTAAGGTTCCTAATCAGTTGATGACTCTGAGTTAACAGAAAAAGAGACTATCCTAATTTAAACATGATTTGCTGAGGTAGAATCTTAAAAGACTAGAGAAGTCCAAGAAGTTCCAAGTAGCAAAGATGTTTTCGTGCTCACCTAGAAGACAGTAAATAACCATGTTAGGTACTAGCGGAGATAGCCGCGTAAATAGGACATGAGGGCAGCCCCAAGGCAATAATAATGACCCTCAGGAGATATTCAGCAAGAAAACAGTGAGCTTTGTTCATACAACCACAAGGAAGTCAATTCTGCCAACAATCTGTATGAGTTTGCAAGAGGAAACTGAGCCTCATATGAGAACACAGCCCAGCCAATAACTAGATTTTAGCCTTATGATGCTCTGATCAGGCACAAATTATACTATGCTTGTACTTCTGATCTATAGAAATTATGAAATATTAACTGTCTTACAAGCAATTACATTTGTAGTAGTTTGTTATGTAACAGTAGAAAACTAATACAACATAAATTAGGAATCTCTGGCCTAAAAAGATCATATGGATCACCCAAAGAATATTCTATAATGTGTGGCTTTCTGAGGTCAGGAGGCAGCAAAAGGATTCTAGATAAGGACTGCAGACATTTCAGAAAATTTTCATTTATTCTTTCAATCAATGCTAGCTTTACGGAATAAACTACATACCAATTCCCCAGGCCAACCTGAACCATTAAATTCAGAAGGTCTGTTTACATTCCAAACTATTACTTATTAAATATCTACAACTATCCAGTAGGCAACCATTTTTTCCTTTTCCCCCTAGTCCCCTTGCTTTATATGGCTACAAAATATAGTCCCCAGTCATACCTGTAAGTGTTTAAAATTAATTGTTCTTACAAGTCAGAGCCCCTGTGTTGGTTTTCCCAGAAGTTGCTTATACTGAATAGCCCTTGCAGCAAGCTTAACTTGTGAAAAACTCATAAAATATTCCAGCACAAACATCAGTAACCTGATACTTCTTGTTCAGACCTATTTCTCTTCTCTTCTTTCCTGTGCTTCTATCAAATCATACTTATCTTGTACCTCACTTTTATAGATTCCCTGGAAGATGACAGTTAATCCCATCCAATAATTCATCTCAAAAGTGATTTATAGTCCTCCCACAGGCAAGATATGGTCAACACTTACTTTGGCATAGGGCCACCTTTACAGGTTCATAATCTGTGCATTTTCACAGTGCTCTGCATGTATCATGGTCCTGTGTTTGATTTAATGCTCTGTTTTTCCTGTAATGAGGTTACTAATAATTTTTAATAAGGGACCCTACATTTTAATTTTATACTGGCATCCTGAAAATTGTGTCACTGGTTCTGCTGTAGAATGATAATTCAAAAGGGCATGTAATTGAACAAAAATGAGAGTGGATATCTGTATGCTAGATTTGTTTCTGTCACTAAAGGACTGTGCAGTCTTCTTCAAGTCAATTCCAGTTCTCTGAGCTTCAGTTGACCCTTCTATAAATTGAGGAGATAAGACTAGGTCAGTGATTGCAAACCTTTTAGAGCTTTCAATGATATAAAAATAGTACACTATGGGCCAGGGATTTAGCTCAGTGGTTCTGTCACCTGCCTTGCAAACGCAAGGACCTGAGTTCGATCCCGGGTACCCAAAAAAAAAAAAAATAGTACACTGTGGCATGTGTGCCTAGGTCCACCACCACTGGACTAAGTCAATGTTTCCCAGTGCATAATGGATACCATCCGGGGTGGGTGATTACAATGAATATAAAGTACACATGCTACTGTTAACTTGTTCCTTTTCCATTGTTGTCAATACTCCCCTGCCCTTGAGCACTGACAATCTACGCCCAATTTACAGCCATAGGAGAGGTCACATCTGATAAGCTGAGTGACATGAAATCCAGGGGAGGCTTTGTGGAGGAGCTTGCACCTGAGCTGAACTTTGTGGAAGGGACAGGACTTCCCAGGAATGGAGAGAGGGAAAATGTTTTCAGAGAGACAATATTTATGTGTGAAGCTAGAAACAGAACACAAGTGGAAGCATAGGCTGCAGGGTCACAGGAATGAGATTCAAAGCAAAGTCAGCGGTAAATACCTCACCTCACCACATGACCACCAGCCTTTTTCTGTGCCTCTGTGTACTTGACATACACATACATGCATTCATACATACACCCTCACACAAACACTCAGACACACACATCCACATACTCACACAATACATTTATGTACACACATGAGCACATACACATCCACGCACATGCACACACACACTCATCTCCCAGATAGACAGGACTTTATCAATTGTGACTTTCTGTCTCCAGACAAGCAAACTCCACTCTTCAATGAGGGTTACCAACATTCTCTCTCTATCCTTACCTTTCTGTGTATGTGTACCTCCTAGTAGGCAGCCATTTCACCTCCTTATCCCCACTCTTCAACACAGTTAATAAAATAACTACCAAACTTCCAACCTTAACATGGTTGCTATATATTGCATTTAAAATTCACTGTTGTGATGATTAAGAAAGTAAATTACTTTGGAGTCAAGGATTTACAAAGCTTATATCTGTTAAATAATCTCAACATAAAATCACAAAGCTGTTGGAAAAATCCAAGTTCAGTTTAAAAGTTTTGCTTCCCGCTCTATCACAGCTGCTCAATTCTGTCTTCGCAATTTTCCTCATACAATACTGACAATCCTCTATATTCTCCCAGTTTAATACCCTATTAGGAAACCACGATTACATCACCAAACACTCCATAACTTTACTCACTTAATAATCTTCTCTTTTCATTCTACCATTTGCATTATATAATTATTTACTCTGCACATATACACACATGTATACAAGGTGTGACTGACAAGTACAATGAATAAGTTGTTTTTAAATTTATTACAGTAAGAAGACACATTGTCATTAATCCCCCTCCCTTTGAACACACTTGTGCCATCATTCTTCCCTTCTGAAACAGTTCTCCTTCATGATTACCTTTAGCTGAACTATTGTGGCTGCCACCATATCCTAAATTAATTCAAAATGTTTACCTTTCATGGTAATTTCAACATTGGGGAAGTGCCAGAAGTCACATAGTGCTAGATCTGTTGCATAGGGTGGATGATGATGAAACATATTTGTATAAGGCTGTCTTTCCATTCAATGGCATTTGACAGCAGTATTCACACCTCATAAGGACCCTCATGAAAGAGAACTTCCATATATGCCGTGTACAGGAGCCTAATAGCCTCAATGAATAAAAACATTATATGTCATAAACATGAATTATGAATAATAATAACAACAAGAATGAAAATAGGGAAAGGAGATTTAGAGGCAGAGCTAGGGGTTGGGTGAGAAAGGGAAGGGGTCTAAAAACCCCAAATAAGCTGTATTATGCATATATACCTATTCCCCATGATAAATGTAAACATCGTGTATTGCAAACATGTACTGACAAAATAAATAAATAAAATGAAATTAGAAAGAATGATGGAATAAATATACTTAAGGTTAGGGAAATATTTTGAGGGGGATTAATTGCAGTGTCATTTACTGCAAGAAATTTAAAAAATTTAAACATTTACCATATACTTTGATCACACCGTGTGTGTGTGTGTGTGTGTGTGTTCCCAGATTTCAATTCTACCCTCTTTCATTTTTGAGAACATAAGTTACTCTTGTATTTTTTCAGTGGAAATGTGGACTCTGCCTTTATTTCTGGCATTCTTTACTGTGACAGCCTATTAAAACTGCCAGCCAGCTCAGGGTTCTCTCAATCCATCAAGGCTTACTCCTTTGTGCTTGTATGTGAGTGTGCACAATGTTGTTCCATTACATGTACCTTATTTGTGATACTCTTTCACTAATACATTTTAGAATACAGTATCTTCATGTCTTATAAGCAGCAGTAAAAAATGTCAAATATTAAACAGCACCAGTTATATTCAATTTCACATATAGAATGCTGTGGGATAAAATAGGGAAAAAAATAAGTGGCAAGAAAGCAAGTATGACAACACCCTGTATAAAACTCCCATGTTCATGGCACTTTTCCTTTTTTAATGTTTGGGTCTTTTTTCAATTTTTATTTTTATTAGTACATGTTTGGCATAGATAATGATTGCATTTCTCTTGGGGAGTTGGTACATATACAAAGCATATTTTAATTCTTTTTTCACCTCAATCTCCTCCCCTCCCTTCATCTCTTATTCCTCTTCTCTTTAGAAAAAGTTCAATCTTCCTATTTTCTATTGCCCATATTTTATTTTGCTCTTTATTTATACTTTGATTTTCTCATATAAGAAAAACCATGCAATATTTAAGCTTGCGTGTCTGATTTCTTTTACTTAATATTATGGTCTCAAGTTGCATCCATTTTCCTACAAATGACTCAAGTTTACCATCAAGAGATGAATGGGTAAATAAAATGTGGTATTTATACACAATGGAGTACTATTCATGGCACTTTTCAAAATCATCTTGCTTCTTTCATGAACATGTTCCCATCACAGTGAGTACAAATGGCCATGTGTGCCAATAATGCCAAAGTTATGATGTTCTCAATCTTGAGCTAAATTTCCTAGAACCACTGCCTAACACTTCATACCAAGCACAATTCAGACGCTTTACTTTGTAAATATAAGTACTGATACATAACACCTTGGGAGTTTTGCACTAGCTTCAATCATTTCATGCAACTTGACAAACAATTTGTGTATGATCTTGCTATGGCATTAGAGGGAGCTCATCTTACTCATTCTTACCCTCTCACCAATAGCACAATAAGTTTCAGGTCAACCTGGAATCTTTGTCAGATTAAAATCTAAACATCAGCGAAAACAGAAAGAACAGCTTATCTCAAGCTCCTTTGCTGGGTCTGGGAAAGTCGGTACAGCAGCACAATAGCTAAGCTCTGCAAAGTCCTTATTAAGTGTGACAGCAACAGCTGGAGCTGCTAGAATTGGCAGATCATTGAAGGAAACAGGTCCATTTGAAAAAGAAGGGAAAAAGAGTGTAATGTGAAATATTAAATATTGTACCTCTGAGCTGCTGGGCATGAAACCCCAGCATTCTCAGTGGAATCTTCTTTATCTATGATTCCCTTTGGATACCTGGGCTTGTCTTTTCACATTTCCTCTTACAAACATAAAATATAATAGCATTTCGGAAAGTGAATGTATTTCATGCTGTGTGTGATGGATAATATTAGTTACACCTTTCAGAATAGGCAGAAATTTGCTTATTCAATACAGAATTTTAAGGCAGATAGAAACTGCTGAGGTTGGCATTCAAGTTTTCCTTCTTTTTGTTTTTTCATTAGTTTTTTTTTTTTTTTGAGACAACATCTTGCTACGTAGTCCAGGCTGGGCTTGAACTCACTGTGTAGCCCAGTCTGGCCTCAAACTCATGGCTATCCTGCTGCCTCAGCCTCCCAAGTGCCAGGATTACAGGTGTGTGCCACCATGGCCAACTGACAGGCTTAAGTTTTCTATCTGCTTAGTTTTATCCTGTCACACCAGAACTCATGCCACTTCTCTCTTTCATAATTCTAGTATTGTATAACATCAAAATCCTTTAAGTAATACTGTATTTAATCATTCCTCTGACCTTCACTGTATTCCTGACTCTTTTTGGAATAACTCCCTTTCCTGCTTCTAGCTTGAAATCATTTATTTACATTTTCCTTTGAGTCCTGGATCAGGTCTCATCTCCTCCAAAAAGCCTCATCTGAGTGAACCAACAGCAGTGGTATCTTCCATTTATTTTTATAGTACTTATTATCTGTAACATATAACCTGTCCCTTCCCTCCTTTTACAGTATCATATAGAGTGTTTTAATATAAAATTCCTGCAGGTCAGAGACATATTCCCTACAGTCACTAAAAGTGTTCAGCATATAGTAATCTATAAAATGCTTACTATTTAGGGGTTAAGTGTGTACCCTTTGAGTCACAAATCTAATGTTCTATGTATGACTACAAGGAAGTTATTTAATTTTACAAAGCTCTAGTTTTCTTTCTCTGAAATTGCAGTAATAGTAATTACCTCACAAAATTAGTTCTGTCATATTCTCACATTTTATAACATATTGATGCTTTCATTCTTATGGGAACAAAAAGAAATGCCACTTTAAAAACTTTAGTATCTCCCATTCAGTAAAGGGGGGTGTGGAAGACTGATACATTTCCTTATATTAAGTGTTCACCAAACATGATTTTGGAATTTTTTAAAAAGAGACTGAAAATAGGAGGCTTTTTATCTATCCTTTCCCTTCCCAAATCTAATTTTCAAAGTGGCTATAGGGATGTAAAGAATTATTTATGTTTATTAATATTCTAAATGTAGGCTCTTTAAAAGATGGGGGAAGGAAATACTGATCAAAATGTAAGAGGTTATAGCTATATAAAATGAGTGAATTCTGGAGATCTAATATACAACATGGTGACTATAGTTAATAATACTATATTGGATACATGAAATAGAGTACATCTTAACTATGTAAAGTAATAGGTATATTAATTACCACAATGTGGGTCATTTCACAATTTCTGCATTTGTCAAAACATTACATTGTAGACAGTGTGATCAACACATACAGTGAATGTCTACATTTAAAAAATATTATAGTAAAAAACACATTGCCATTAATCTCTCTCAAAATATTCCCCTCACTTTGAACACGTGTATTGCATCATTCTTGCCACTTTCTGAAGCAGTTCTGCGAGGTCCATATCATGACACTCTTTAGTTGCACTGTCATGGCTGATGACATGTTCTAAGTTGATTCAAAATGTTTACTTTTTATGGTCATTTTTACTTTGAGGAAGTGCCAGAAGTTGCATGGTGCCATATCTGCTACATAATGTGTATGAGGACACACTATAATTTTATGAGCTTGCCTTTCCATTGGATGACAAGTCACAATAGCACTCACTATACAGTACTATAATATATTAATATATATATATATTATTTATTACATAATATGGTTCACAAATAATTCCATGTACCAACAATTCAATTTACAAACAGAAATATTTGACAAAATTTTGCTTCCATTCACGAACTCCACATTAGGTAATCAACACAATTGTGGCCCTCTTCCCCACATGAACATGAATGCAGCCATCTTCTCCAGAATTGTGGAATGAATTAAGTTAGTGAACCAGGGTAACATTGTATTTATTTTTATTGTACCTCATGAAGACACTCACAAAAGCAGACTTCCAGAATTGCTTCAGAAAGTTGCAAGAATGATGGAATAAGTGTGGTTGAAGCAAAGGGGAATTTTTAGAGGGTGGTTATTGGTAATGTGTCTTTTACTGTAATAATTTTTTATTTAAACATTCACTGTATCTTATTATGTTACCTCATATAACTTAAATATATTTTATTTATCAACTTTGACATCACTGTAACATAATATCTAACTCCTACAATTTAAAGGAGAAGAGGAAAAATTTGGCTAATGGTTTCAGGGGTTTCAGTCTATTGTCGGCTAGCTGCAGAGCATAAGAGTGTAGTTGAGCCAAACTGCTCAGTCCTAGTGGTCTAGAAGCAGACCAGGATAACAGCACCAGAGACAGGAACATACATATTATGCAAAGTCACAACTTTGTGACTCATACAGATACATCCAAAATTTCCTTTATTAATCACCTAGGAAGCTCCAAGTCCAATCAAGTTGATAATTAATCTTAACAATCACATTTTATTCCTTATCAACTTGACACCCAAACCCATCTTCTTAAACCATGCTTAATCTCCAAATAAACACAATAATTCCACCTAACATGGTGCAACTATCTAGTGCAAAAATGGAAACACTCTAATTCTCTCCCCAAATTCTCAAGTTTTAGTATTTTTCAAAAGTCCAAGGTGAAGCATCCTCTGTAATTCAAGGAAAACTCTTTTAACTGTGAACTTCTGTAAAAATATAACAATTTACATAATCCTAAAACATAATGGAATAAAGTAAACACTAGCATTCCAAAAGGGCCAAAGAGGAAGATAGAATAGAAAAGGACTAGAGTAAAACTAAAACCCACAAGGGCCAAAATTAAATCCTGTAGCTTATATCCAGCTTCTGGGACAAGTGGTGGTGAGATATGAGTTCCAGATGGCTTGGGCAGCCCCACCCTATGACCTTGTTGTTTGTAACCCACACCATCTCTCTCGGGCTGGCTTCCCTCATGACCTCCAGCTGTCCTGCATCTCTAACTTTCTCCACTTTTGCTTCATTCCCACACTTTTATATATTGCCCTTACAGTGGCACCTTGCTTGGTCTCGCAGGCCTTCCTTTGTAATCTGGTTGAAACATCCCTGAGCTCTCAACTATTACATTCGACACACTGTAAAACCACCAACAAATGGATAAGGTGAAAGTCTGTTGCCAACAGAAGCAGTATGCAAACCCCATTGGACCTTGTCTTCAGTGGCCTCTGAGTTCCTCAATGGCTAAACATAGTGAAATAAATCTTGGGGAACCAACTCCCTATGATGTCCTTCTTCAACAAAGACTGGAGCGACTCTCTCAAATGAAAGGTTTATATTTTTGCAGCCCTGAGCCAACCTGTGATGGATGAGGGCTTGCTGATTTCTCAGATGCCCTCAAGGCATCTTCCATTTTATCTGGATACAAATTACAATGGTTCTTTTTAATGCCACTAATGTCAGTTCAACAACCACAGTTCCTGTGGCACCAATTTTATACATGGTTCCCCTTCAACCAAAGTTTATGATTTTTCAAATTTTTATGTATAGATTTTGTCCCCATTTCTCACTATAAATCTGGCTAAAAGCAACCAGCAGTACCCAAGCTACAACCTGAATGTTGGGCTGCCTTAAATTTTCCTCCAACAGATCAATTGGTCTACTGCACTTAATCTCAGTCTCTTGCAAAGTCTCAGGACATGGGGAAAATTTAGACAGTTTTTGTGAGAGTGTCACACTTATGACCTCTACTCTCATTATAATTGAAGTTCTTGTTCTCAAACTGAAACCTCTTGAGTGTGGTCTTACTATCTACGTCGCTACCAGAATTTTGGTCTTCTGACCTATGACCAGAATCACTCATGAGATTCTGCTAACAGCATTGTAGGGCTTCTCTAGCCCATTCTTTCAAATCATTCCAAATCCCTCTTATAAACAGTTCCAAAGGTTTTTGAACCACATGATCAGGTACAGTCAGAGCAATAACCTCACTTATCTCGTATGACTAATATATATATATATATATATGTATATATATATATATATAAGTATACATATATATATATATAAGTATACATATATATATATATTTCTCAATATACTAGTATATTTTCTGTTGCTCATAAGCCAATACTATAGATAAGTAAGTTTGTTTTGTTTTCTTTTGGAGTACTGGAGATTGAATCTTGGGCCTTTGCATTTGCACTGAGCTATATCCTTAACTATTTATCTTTTATTATTTTTTTATTTTGAGATCAAATCTCACTAAGTAAATTTGTTGTCCAAGATGGGCTGAAACTTGTAATCTTTCTGCTTAAGGCTGTAAGAGTGCTAGGACTACAGGCATGCACCACCATGCCCAACTGAATGAGTTTTAAAGATGTTAACTTTTTTTTTTGTATTAAATTCTTTTATTGGTACATTGTAGATATATAACACAATTACATTTCTCATTGGGAATTGTACCTTTATATAAAGCAACTTGGTTCTTATTTTTACCCCATTCCTAGACCTCCCTTCACATCCTCCACCCTTCTCTATTTAGAAAGACTTTATTTCCATTTTTTCCATTTCTCAGCATTTTTTCCTTTCCCTTCTTTCCTTTCCCCTGCCCCTCCCACTACCCCTACCCTTTTGGACCTTTGCTTCCTATTTTGCATTATCGATTATTCATTCTAATCATTGGTACATTTTAGGTATACAATATAATGACATTCATCATTGGAAATGTGCACCTTTACATAGTCTCTCTTGGTTCTTATTTTTCACCCTTGCCCAGCCATCCCTTCAACCCCTCCAGTCCTCCCTATTTAAAAAGATTTTGTTCCTATTTTTCCATTTTCTCATATTAATCCCATTCCCTTCTATCCTTTCCCCTAGCCCTCCCACTTCCTTCCCCTTTGCCCCTTTTCTTCCTATTTCACATGACCTATTATACATTTAGTCCTTATTTACACTTTCAGTTTCTCACAACAAAGAAATTATTCGGTATTTACACATGTGTGTCCTATTTATTTCACTTAAGAGTATTGCCTCAATGTGCATCCACTTAGCTATAAATGTCTCTAATTTCTCATTTTTTATGGCTGAGTAGTACTCCATTTTATAAAAAAAACCCCACATTTTCTTTATCGAGTTTCCAGTTGATGGGCATTTGGGCTGTTTCCAAGTTTTAGCTATTACAAACTGTGCTGCTATGAACATGGGTGCACATATATCACTGTGGTATGATTCTTTTAATTCTTTGGGGAAGATCCCCAGCAGTGGAATAGTGGTGTCAAATGAGACTTCCAGTCCTAGTTCTTTGAGGTATCTCCATACTGATTTCCACAGTGCTTGTACCAGTCTACACTCCCACCAGCAGTGGAGCAGGGTTCCTCTTTCCCCACAGCCCTGCCAGCATTTGTTATTGGTTGATTTCATGATAAGGGCCATTCTTTCTGGAGTGAAGTGGAATCTCAGCTTTGTTTTCATTTTCAACTCTCGAATGACCAGTGATGTTGAACATTTTTTCATGTATTTATTTGCTATTTCTACTTCTTTGTATGAGAAATGTCTGTTCATCTCAGATGCCCATTTTTGGATTGGGTCTTTAAATTTGGGAGGTATGATCTTTTTAAGTTCTTTATAGATTTGAGGTAGTAGACCTTTGTCTAAGGAAGAGCAGGTGAAGATTTTCTCCCACATTATGGGTGGTCTCTTCACATTGCTGGTGGTTTCTCTTGCTGTGCAGAAGCTTTTTAATAAGAAGAGATCCCACTTGTTGATTGTTTGTGCTAGTTCACGGGCAACTGAGGTTTTGTTCACAAAATCTTTTCCTACACTGATGTCTTGAAGAGTTCTACCTAACCTCTGTTCCAACTGGTTCAGAGTTTCTATTTTAATATTTAGATCTTTAATCCATTTTGATTTTAGTTTAGTGCATGGTAAGAGATATAGGTCTAGTTTTAATCTTTGGCAAGTTGAAGCTCAATTTTTCCATCACCATTTATTAAAGAGGCTATCTTTCCTCCAGTGAGGGTGTTTGGCTCCTTTGTCGAAGATGAGATGGCTAGGTGTGTCTGGCGTTGTTTCTGCATCTTCTAATCTGTTCCACTGGTCCTCAAGTCTGTTTCTTTGCCAGTACCATGCTGTTTTTATCACAGTAGCTTTGTAGTATAGTTGCAGGTTGGGGATTGTGATACCCCCTGCCATGTCTCTGTTACCTAGAATTGCTTTTGCTATTCTGGGTCTCTTCTTGATCCAAATGAATTTTGGGATTGTTTTCTCAAGGTCCATGAAGTATGCTGCTGGGATCTCAATTGGAATTGCATTAAATCTATATAGCAGTTTTGGAAGTACGGCCATTTTCACTATATACATCCTTCCTACCCAGGAGCAGGGGATGTCTGTCCATTTTCTGATATCATCTTCAATCTCTCTTTTCAGAGTGCCATAGTTTTCAGAGAAGAGGTCTTTGATTTATTTCATTAGGATGATGCCTAGGTATTTCAGTTTTTTGGATGCTATTGTGAAAGGAATTATTTGCCCTATTTCTCTCTCAGTGAGTCTGTCATTGGTGTAGAGGTAAGCTATTGATTTTTGTTTGTTGACCTTGTAACCAGCTACTTGACAAAATTTGGTTATTAAGTCTAGAAGACTTTTGGTGGAGTTCTTGGGGTCTTCTATACAGAGTATCATGTCATCTGCAAATAATGACAATTTGAGTTCTTCATTACCTATCTTTATTCCTTTTATTTCTTTCTCTTGTCTAATTGCCATGGCTAAAGTTTCCAGAACTATATTGAACAAGAGTGGTGATAGTGGACATCTTTTTCTTGTTCCTGATTTGAGTGTGAAAGATTTCAGTTTTTGACCATTTAGTCTAATATTGGCTGTTGGTTTTTCATAAATGGCTTCTATCAGTTTGAGGTAGAGACCATCTATTCCAATTTTTTGTAGGCTTTTTATCATAAATGCATGTTGGATTTTGTCAAATGCTTTTTCTGTGTCTATGAAGAAAATCATATGGTTTTTGTCCTTGGCTCTATTGATATAGTGTATTGCATTAATTGATTTTCGTATATTGAACCATCCCTGCATCCCTGGGATGAATCCCACTTGATCAAGGTGTATGATCTTCTTGATGATCTTCTGCATTCTGTTTGCCATTACCTTATTAAGGATTTTTGCATCTATGTTCATTAGTGAGATTGGCCTATAGTTCTCTTTTTCACTTGGGTCTTTCTCTGCTTTGGGGATCAAGGTGATGCTTGCTTCCAGGAATGAATTTGGGAGTATTGCTTCCCTTTCAATTTCATTGAAGAGTTTAAACAGTAGTGGCAGCAATTCCTCTCTAAATGTCTTGTAGAATTCAGCAGTGAAGCCATCAGGGCCCGGGCTTTTCTTAGTTGATAAGTTTTTCATTACATTTTCAATTTAATTGGTTGATATTGGGTTGTTCAGAATTTTTAGGTCTTCTTCATTCAACTTTGGTAATTCATATGTATCTAGGAATCTATCCATTTCTTCTGTGTTGTCCATCTTATTGGCATATAGATTCTGGAAGTAGCTATTGATGATCTTCTGGATTTCTGTTGGGTCTGTTGTCATTTCACCTTTTTCATTCCTAATTGCATGGATTTGGGCCTTTTCTTTCCTTTTTCTGACAAGGTTGGCTAAAGGCTTGTCAATTTTGTTGATTCTTTCGAAGAACCAACTCTTGGCTTCATTGATTTTTTGTATCGTTCTCTTAGTCTCCATTGCATTGATTTCTCCTCTGCTCTTTATAATTTCCTCCCTTGTATGAGCTTTGGGGTTGTCCTGCTCTTCTTTTTCTAGAAGCTTGAGGTTCAGCATCAGGTTATTTAATTGGGCTCATTCTGTTTTCCTAATATGCATATTCACTGCTATGAATTTCACTTGTAAGACTGCTTTCATTGTTTCCTATAAATTCCAATATGCTGTATTGTCATTGTCATTTAATTGAAGGAATTGTCTGATTTCTGCTTTAATTTCCTCTGTGACCCATTGGTTATTCAGAAGTGTGCTGTTCAATTTCCATGTGTTTATGAAATTTTTTGAGTTTCTTTTGCTATGGATCTCCAATTTCATCTCACTATGGTCTGATAATATACAGGGGATAACTTCAATTCCTTTGCACTTACTTAAACATGTTCTATGTGTGAGGATGTGGTCTATTTTGGAGAATGACCCATGTGCAGCTGAGAAGAATGTGTATTCTGATTTTGTGGGGTGGAAGACTCTGTAAACATCTATTAAATTCATTTGTTCAAGAGTTCGATTGAGTTCTAGTATTTCATTATTTATTTTTCATCTCGTTGATCTATCTCTTTGTGCCAGTGGGGTGTTGAGGTCCCCCACTACAATTGTATTAGTGCATATATGACTTTTCATGTCCGTTACTATTTGTTTTATATAGTTGAGTGCACTAGTGTTTGGTGCATAGATATTTATGATTGTCATCTCTTCCTCTTGGATTGTTCCCTTTACAAGGATGTAGTGTCCTTCTTCATCTCTCTTAATTAGTGTTGGTTTGAAATCTACTTGATCTGCCAAGAGGATAGCTACTCCTGCTTTTTTTCGGGATCCTGTCCCATGGAGTATTGTTTTCTACCCTTTAACTTTCAGTCTATGAGTTTCCTTTTGAATTAAGTGTGTTTCTTGAATGCAGCATATTGTTGGATTTTGCTTCTTGGCTCATTCTGCCAGTCTGTTTCTTTTGATTGGTGAATTGAGACCATTAACATTGATGGTTATAAATGAAATGTATTGACTTGTCATTGTCATGACTCTTTCTTTTTGTTGGGTTCTCTCCCTTTACATTTAATTTCTTGCCATGCCAGATGGGTTTATTCTGCTTTGCCTCCTGTGGTTGTGATCCTCAATGTCTGTTCCTAGGATAGTGTGTAAAATTCTTTGGAGTGCTGGTTTGGTATTCACGAAGTTCCTAAGGTGCTCTTTGTCATGAAAGTATCTTATTTCTCCATCCATTTTGAAAGATAGTTTTGCAGGGCACATCAATCTGGGTTGGAGGCTGTTTTCTTGTAGGGCTTGGAATATGTGACTCCAAGATCTTCTTGCCTTGATGGTTTGTGTTGAGAAGTCTGCTGTGATTCTGATGGGCTTTCCTTTGTATGTGATTTGTTTCTTTTCTCTGACTGCTTTTAGAACTTTGTTCTTCTGTTGTGTTTCTGGAATCTTAACAATTATATGCCTATGTGTAGATTTTTTTTGATCAAGGCTATTTGGAGTCCTATATGCCTCACTTATCTGTATGTCAACCTCTTTTCCCATGCTTGGGAAGTTTACTGCCATCAGTTCTGTGAAGAGATTTTTTTATGTCATGTGCACTCTCTCCTGTTTCTTCATTGAGCCCAATCAGTCTTATGTTATTCTTTTTTGCATCATCTAGCAGCTGCTGGATTGATTTCTCATGTTCCCTTATAATTTTGAAGCAATTTTTCTTTTCCTGGTCACTAATTGCAATCTTATCTTCTATATCTGAAATTCTGCCCTCACATTGGCTCATTCTGCTGTGTAGACTTTCCATGGAGTTTTTCATGTCCTGGAAATCTATTTGCATCTGTTTTATGGATTCCATTTGTTTCTTATGTTGGGATTCCACCATGTTCCTCAGCTTCTCTCTAGATTTATTAATCATATCTTGCACTACAGGCACAATTTCTCCTGTTATCTGAGAAATTATTTCTGATTTCATTTTTTTCCAGATCACCTTTTGTTGCCAGTTCAGTGTGTCTAGGTGGTTGAGTATCAGAGTGTTCCATCTCATTTCCCTTTGGGGTTGCTGTAGGTGATCTGGAAGTCTGGTTTTGAGACTTATTTATGTGTTTTCTCATTTCGACTGGGGTGGAGGGCTGTTAGCACCTGCACAGATTACCTCCTCTGAGCTGGGTGATGTGGGACGGGGCCGGGAGCAGCAGTAGCGATGGTGACCCAAAAGCCCTTTCCTGTGGGCTGGGAGCAGCCGGAGGGATGGTGGCTGGGAAACCCCTTCCTCTGGACCAGGAGTAGTGGGATGGTGGCTCAGAAGCCCCTCCCTCTGGGCCGGGAGTGGTGGGAGGGATGGTGGTCCGGAAGTCCCTTCCTCTGGGCCAGGAACAGCGGGACAGAAGGTGACCCAAAAGCCCTTTCCTCTGGGCTGGGAGCAGCGGGAGGGATGGTGACTGGGAAGCCCCTTCCTCTGGACCAGGAGCAGTGGGACGATGGCTCAGAAGCCCCTACCTCTGGGCCGAGAACAGTGGGACTCAGTACCTTGGTCTGGTGGTCTGGTGTCCTCTGGGTCTTTGTAGTGTGGAATCAGGTAGCTGCCTGTCTGCCGGGGGGTGATTCGGTGTCTTCCGTGTGACTCAGGACTTCGGTAGGGCATGCACAGACCTGCCTGTCTGCATCGGGCTGATTCAGTGTGTTCTGTGTGAGTCAGGACCTAGATAGGGCATGGGCAGACCTGCCTGTCTGCAGCGGGGTGATTCTGCATCTTCTGCGCAACTCAGGGCCTCGTTAGGGCATGCACAGACCTGCCTGTCTGCAGCGAGCTGATTTGGCCTGTTCTGTGCGACTCAGGACCTCAGTAGGGCATCTAAAGATGTTAACTTTAATTAATGACTCTGAATCAAAGTCAAACTATCACATCTGGTTATGGTCTTCTAGCTAACAGACTCCAAAGTTAGCATAAGACACCTTATGGCAAGAGCAAGGGTATGTTTGTGTGTGTGTGTGTGTGTGTGTGTGTGTGTGTGTGTGTGTGTACCTGTGTCTCTTCTGTCTTCTGGACTTTCTCAGCATTCTTCCATTTTTAAAAAATTTTATTTCATTTTATTTATGTATTTTGTGTGTGCATGTGTGTTTCTGTGTGTGTGTGTGTGTGTGTGCGTGTGTGTGTGTGTGGTGCTGGTGTGGAAGCCACAGCCTTGCATCTGTGTCTTAGTTACTTTTCTCATTGCTGAGACAAAACACCTGACACCCAAAGTTAATGGAGGAAAGGTTTCCTTGGCTCACGGTTTGTAGAGGTTTCAGTTCATAGTTGTCTGGTTTCAAGGCAGGGTGGCATGGCACAGGGGCATCATAGAGGAGAAAAAGCTTTTGGCAGGCAGAAGGCAGCAAGGAGCAAACAACAAATGACCAGCAGTCACCCTTTTTCTGTCCCTGATAATTTATCCAGACTACTCATCCTTAGAGTAGGGAGCACTCACATCCAGGGTGGAGCAGCCATAATCCTAGCATCACACCATGAATCAATCCCAACATCACACACCCTATATCCAGACACCTCTGAAAAGCCTCACCAAAGACCACATGAGGCTTTGTGGGGACATCTAGATAAAAGCCATTACAATCTCCTATGCAACTGCTCTGCCACTAAACTACATTCCCAACCCTTTTCATTTTTTTTTTAATTTTGAGACTAGGTCTTGCTAAATTGCTCAGTTTGTGATCCACCTGCCTCAGCTTCTTGAATGCTAGCATTATGGATGTTTGTTATCCACTTGCCTTACTTGAATTAAGGGTGTGTGCTATTGTACCTGACTATTGGGTTTGTGTGTGTGTGTGTGTGTGTGTGTGTGTGTGTGTGTGTGCATGTGCACATGCAGGTGATTGAACCCATGGCCTCATGAATGCTAGGAAAGTACCCTAGCACTGAGCAACATACACATCCCATCTTCTTCTATTTATAAAGCTCCCAGTATTCAGACATGGAGACTCTGCCCTAATGATGTTATTTAATACTAATCATTTTCTAAAGATATTACATCTAAATACTATAGTCAGATTAAGTTTTTCATTCTTAATATCTCACAAGTGGTATGAAATTTCAACTCATAGATCTTGGGGGAGACATCCAAATGATAGAAACCAATAAAGCTGGAAAAAAGCACTTTTTATAGATTAACTTATTTTTCCTTCCCACACCCCTATTTGGTAGATACTGTAGTTATTCCTATCTTACTGACAAAAAAACTGAGTCACTGAAAGGTTAAACAACACTCTCAATATTATACACTGAATAATGAGTGGAAGCAGGGTATGAAAACATCTGGCTTCATGACATGTATGTAATCATTTTATTAGACTGATCCTCAAGTAAAATTTGGAAAAGAATGAAAAGAAGAGAAAAATGAACCTCCTAAACTTGATTTGGATTACGTTTACCTCCTATATTAATCTCTTGAAAGGACACTCTTCTCCCAAATGTGGATTCCATAATAAATAAAAAATGATTTATAATTCCTCAAACATTCTTTAGTCCCTTTGAAATCTAAGGACATACAGATTAAAAAACTGCCACGTGTTGACCAATGAGTTGGAGGATGTAAGAAGCTGCTGAAGGCTTTAAGAAAAAATAAGAATCTCAGAGAACAAGTAGAAAAACTATGTAAATTGATAAAAATTCACACTTTTATCAAATATTTGCAATCCCAATCAAAACCCCAGTTTGAACTATTAGAGACTACATTCTATAGAGGAATTTAATGCTAGTGATTAAGCCTTTAACAAATATGTTTCACCAACAATGTACATGGTTGACTTTTTTCCCTGCAGTCTCTCCAACATTTGTTGTTATTTGATATCTTTGTGATAGCCATTCTTTCTGGACTAAGACGGAATTCCAGTGTTATTTTAATTTCCATTTCTCTAATAGCAAGAGATGTTGAAAATGTTTTTCATGTTTGGCCATTTTTACTTCTTCTGAGAAGCATCTACTCATTTCAATTCACCATTTTTTGACTGAGTCTTTTCTTTTGGTGGGATATGTTTTATTCTTCTTCCTCTTCCTCCTCTTCCTCTTCCTCCTCCTCCTCCCCTCCTCCTACCCTTCTTCCTCCTTTTTCCTCCTCCTCCTCCTCCTTTCTTTTTTTGTACCAGGGTCAAAAAGCTTTTGATTTTTCAGTGCTGACCTCGTATCCAGCTACTTTACTGAATTGTTCATTAAGTCTAGAAGACTTTTGGTGAAGTTCTTAGGGTCTTCTATTTAGAGTATCATGTCATCTGCAATTAATGACAATTTAACTTCATTTCCTATCTTTATTCTTTTTATTTCTTTCTCTTGTCTAATTGCTATGGCTAATGTTTCCAAAATTATATTGAACAGGATTGGTGACAGTGGACATCCTTGTCTTGTTCCTGATTTTGTTTGGGATTAGGTTGGATTTATTTATTTATTTATTTATTTATTTATTTATTTATTTTTTCATTGGTACCATTGATCAAACTCAGGTCCTTGTGCTTGCGAGGCAGGCAGCAGAACCACCGAGCTAAATCCCCAGCCTTGTTCATGATTTTAGAGTTATGGATTTCTGTTTTTGACCATTTAGTATGATATTGACTGGTTTTTTTTATAGATTGTTTTCATCAGATTGAGATAGAGTCCATCTATTCCAATTTTTTAGGGTTTTTATCATAAATGCATGTTGGATTTTGTCAAATGACTTTTCTGCATCCATCGAAATGATCACATGGTTTTTGTTTCTGGTTCTATTAATATAGTGTATTACAGTTATTAGTTTGCATATGTTGAACCATCCCTGCATCCCTGAGAAGAATCACACTTGGTTAGGGTGTATGATTATCTTGATGATCTTCTGCATTGTATTTGGCAGTATCTTATTAAGGATTTTTGCATCTATGTTCATCAGTGAGATTGGCTTATAGTTCTCTTTTTCATTTGGGTCTTTCTCTGCTTTGGGGATCAAGGTGGTACTTGCTTCCAGGAAAGAATTTGGGAGTATTATTTCCTTTTCAATTTCACTGAAGAGTTTAAACAGTAGCGGCAATAGTTCCTCTCTAAATGTCTTGTAGAATTCAGCATTGCAGCCATCAGGGCCTGGGCTTTTCTTATTTGTTAAATTTTTAATTATGTTTTCATTTGAATTGATGATATTGGGTTGTTTGTAATTTTTAGGTCTTCTTTAAATGAAGCAGACACCTTCATCCAGTATTAGCAGGCTATAGTTACACAAGCTCCTTGCCCCTCAATAATTTAACTGTGTTACCTTGGAAATAGCAGAGCTTGGCTGAGTTCACTCCCCATAAATGTCAACTGACTCCAGCTAATACTTCCCCTATGAAGCAGCCATTTTTTCTATTCAGCAAGATATGCTTGTGTCCTCATTTTATAGTCTTGCCTGCTTGACACTTGTTATCAGTAGGTGTCCCAAGGCCTGCACAGTTTCCCCCCTTTACACACTTGCAATGAATAAACACTAAATGTCCTGGGAGTCCTTTGTCTTTTCTGCCCAGAGCAACTTAGTTCAGCCCAAAATTGTTTCTCTCAAGTCTCTGTGTTTCTTTTAAATACTAATTTCCAATCTTGCAGATGTGGTACTGGCTTGCAGCAGGCTAGGGCCACTGCAGGGGTCTCTGACAACTCCCATTACCATTTCCCTATAGTTCAACTTTGGTAATTCATACGTATCTAGGAATCTGTCCATTTCTTCTGTATTTTCCATCTTATTGGCATATAGGTTCTCAAAGTTGGTACTGATGATCCTCTGGATTTCTGCTGGGTTCATTGTAATTTCATTCTTTTCATTTGTAATTGCATGGATTTGGGTCTTTTCTTTCCTTTTTTTGATAAGTTTGGCTAAGGGTTTGGCAATTTTGTTTATCCATTTGAAGAACCAACTCTTTGCTTCATCGATTTTTTGTATCATTCTTAGTCTCCAGTGCATTGATTTTTGCTCTGATCTTTATAATTTTCTCCCTTGTATGAGCTTTGGGTTTGTCCTGCTCTTCTTTTTCTAGAAGCTTCAGGTTGTGTAATTGAGCTTGCTCTGTTTTCCTAATATGAGTATTCACTGCTATGATTTTCCCTCATAAGTCTGCTTTCATTGTGTCCCATAGATTCCAATATGTTCTATTGACATTGTCATTTAATTGTAGAAACTGTCTGAGTTTTTCTTTAATTTCTTCTGTGACCCATTGGTTATTCAGAAGTGTGTTCTTCAATTTTCAAGGGTGTATGAAATTCTTGCAGTTTCTTTTGCTATTGATCTCCAATTTTATCACACTATGGTCTGATAATATACAGGGGATAACTTCAGTTCCTTGGCAAGTACTTAATCATGTTCTATGAACAAGTATGTGGTTTATTTTGTAGAACAACCTATGCGCAGCTGAAAAGAAAGTGTATTCTCATTTTGTGAGTTGGAACACTCTAAACATCTGTTAAGTTCCTTTGTTCAAGAGTTTGATTGAGTTCTAGATTTTTGTTGTTTATTTTCTGTCTATTTGATCTGTTTGTGACAGTGAATCATTGAGGTCTGTCACTACTATTGTATTAGTGGTTATTTGATTTTTCATGCCCATTAGTATTTGTTTTATATAGTTGGGAGCATTAGAATTTGGTGCATATGTATTTGTGATTGTCATCAATTCCTGTTGGATTTTTCCCTTTACAAGGAAGGATGTAGTGTCCTTCTTTGCCTCTCTTAATCAGTGTTGGTTTGAAATCCATTTGATCTGCAAAGAGGATAGCTACTCCTGCTTTTTCAGGTTCCTGTCACATTGATAATTGTTTTCCACCCATTAACTTTCAGCCTATGAGTTTGTTTTAGAATTGTGTTTCTTATATGCCACATATTGTTGGATCTTGCTTCTTGACCCATTCTGCCTGTCTATTTCTTTTCATCAGTGGATTGTGACCATTAACATTTATGGTTATAAAGTGATATGTATTGACTTATCCTTGTCATAATTTTTTTGTTGTTGCATTCTCCCCCTTTGCATTTATTTTCTTGTCTTGCCTGGATGATTCATTCTTCTGGGCTTCCTGGTTTTGTGAACCTCATTGTCTTTTCCTATGATATTGTTTAAAATTATTTGGAGTGCTGATTTGGTATTCATGAAGTTCATAAGGTGCTCTTTGTTATGAAAGTATCTAATTTCTCAATCAATTTTGAAAGACAATTTTTCAGGGTACATCAATCTGGGTTAGAGGTTGTTTTCCGTTAGTGTTTGAAATACATCACTCCAGGATCTTCTTGCCTGGAAGGTTTGTGTTGAGAAGTCAGCTGTGATTCTTCTGATGGGCTTTCCATTGTGTGTGATTTGTTTTTTTCTCTAATTGCTTGTAGAATTTTGCTCTTCTGTTGGGTTTCTGGAATCTTAACTATTATATGCCTATGTGTAGATTTTTTTTATCATGGCTAGTTGGAGTACTATGTGCCTCACTTATCTGTATGTCAAGTTCTTTTTCCCTGCTTGGGAAATGTTCTACCATTACCTCTGCCATTTTCACTTCTCCTTTTTTTTCATTGACTCTGATCAGTCTTAAGTTATTCTTCTTTGTGTCTTCTAGGAGATGCTGGATTGATTTCTTGTGGTCACTTACTATTTCTAAAAAATTTTTCTTTTCCTCATCACTAATTGCAATCCTGTCTTCTATATTTGAAATTTTGTCCTCACAATGCTGTGTAAGATTTCAATGCAGTTTTTAATCTCCTGGATATCTCTTTGCATCTGTTTTATGGATTCCATTTGTTTCCTAGGTAGTGATTCCATCATCTTCCTTGGCTCCTCTATTTTTTATATGTGTCTTCTCTAGATTTATTAATCATGTGTTGCACTAAGAACACAATCTCTGCTGCTATCTGAGAAATTATTTCTGATTTCATTTTTTCCAGATCCTCTTTCATTGCCAGTTCAGAGAGTCCAAGTGGTTGAGTACCAGATTGTTCCATTTCTTTGCCATTTGGGGTTGCCTTAGGTGATCTGGGAATCTGGTTTTCAGACTTGTTTATGTGTCTTCTTATTTCAACCGATGTAGCCTTCTGTGCATTTGTTAAGGCAACATTTTGCTCACCCAGTGGTCTTCAATTCTCAGCAAGCCACCAAGAGGCTTTTTCTCTGCTGCTCACCACTGTGCCAATTTCCTGGGTTCATAATGGTTGCCTTCTGGATGCCTGAGCTGACTTGTTGTTTGGGCACGCTTCTGGAACACAGGCTTCTTGCTGGGATCAGTGAGCACTTACAGATGGAATCTAGATGGGGCTCTGGCTATTGCTTGTGTGCCTGTGCAGCTCTTTTCCAGACAGGTGCTGTGGGTTCAACCTGCTGGGGTCAGTATGAGGCCCTGGCTGTTATTTGAAAATTTTTAGACATTTGTATTAAGTGGATGCACCTGGAAAATATGCTGTTGAGTGAAATAAACCAGACATGTAAGCTTAGATACCATTTGGTATCTCTCTGAGTGAGGCAAAGTAAAAACAAAAAAATGATAAAGGGTAGATAGAAAGGGAGAAAGGGATTGATCTCTTGCAATAGGGAAGCAGTCCAAGTGATCAAATGCAAGGAGTGCAGTGGAGAGGAAAGAGAAAAAAAATAAAGATATGCTATATACAGGAATCTAATAATCCCAATTAATATAAACACTATATGCCATAACATGAGCTAGACAAATAATATCAACCAGTATGAAAAAGGGGATGGGGAACTGGAGGAGGAGGGGAGAGGGAATTGGAAAGGAATTTTTTAAAAAGACACAAGCTGTAGGTTCCACTGCTTCCAGCTCAGAGGGGGGACTTCCAGGCCAATGTTTCACCAATCCCAGCCCAGAGATGGGGGATTCCAGGCAACAATTCCACCTCTCCAAGGCTGGGGTGTGGGGGGTTCTGGGCCACTGTTCCACTGCTCCCAGCCCAGAGCAAGGGGCTTCTGGGCTGACATTCCACTGCTCCCAGCACAGAGAAGGTGAGCCTCATGGGCAACAACACCAACCTCCCCATTGAAATGAGAAGACATGTAAACAAGCCTCAAAACCAGACTTCCAGATCACCTACAGCAAGCCCAAAGGGAAAGGAGATGGAAAACTCTGATACTCGACTGCCTGGACTCCCTGAACTGGCAACAAAAGAGGATCTGGAAAAAATGAAATCACAAATAAGTTCTCAGATAACAGCAGAGACTGTGCCCATAGTGCAAGACGTGATTAATAAATCTAGAGAGGACACAGATTTAAAAAGTAGAGGAGCTGAGGAATATGATGGAATCACAACACAGGAAATAAATGGAATCCATAAAACATATACAAACATGTTTCCAAGAGATTAAACACTCCATTGAAAGTCTACACAGCAGAATGAGCCAGTGTGAGGACAGAATTTCAGATATAGAGGATAAGATAGCAATTAGTGACCAGGAAAAGAAAAATGGCTTCAAAATTATAAGGGAACATGAGAAATCAATCCAGCAGCTGCTAGATAATGCAAAAAAAGAATAACATAAGACTGATTGGGCTCAATGAAGAAACAGGAGAGAGTGGGGATGACATAAAAAAAATCTCTTCACAGAAATAATGGCAGAAAACTTCCCAAGCAGGGGAAAAGAGCTTGACATACAGATAAGTGAGGCATATAGGACTCCAAATAGCCTTGATCAAAAAAAACTACACATAGGCATATAATTGATAAGATTCCAGAAACCCAACAGAAGAACAAAGTTCTGCAAGCAGTTAGAGAAAAGAAACAAATCACATACAAAGGAAAGCCCATGAGAATCGCAGCAGACTTCTTAACACAAACCCTCAAGGCAAGAAGAGCTTGGAATGATGTATTCCAAGCCCTAAGGAAAACCAACCCAGATTGATGTTCACTGCAAAACTATCTTTCAGCATTGATGGAGAAATAAGATACTTTCATGATAAAGAGCACTTTAGGAACTTCATGAATACAAAACTAGCACTCCAAAAAATTTTAGATAATATCCTAGGAACAGAAAATGAGGATCACAACCACAGGAAGCACAGCAGAATGAATTCATTGGGTGAGACAAGAAATTATATGTAAAGGGGGAGAATCCAACAAAAAGAAATGTCATGACAATAATAAGTCAATATGTATCAGTTATAACCATCAATCTTAATGGTCTCAATTCACCAATCAAAAGAAATAGACTGGCAGAGTGGGTCAAGAAGCAAAATCCAACAATATGCTGCATACAAGAAACACACTTAATTCAAAAAAGAAATTCATAGATAGAAAGCTAAAGGGTGGAAAACAATACTCCATGCAACGGGAAGCCAAATAAAAGTAGGAGTAGCTATCCTTTTTGCAGATCAAGTGGATTTCAAATCAACACTGATTAAGAAAGACAAAGTAGGACACTACATCATTGTGAAGGGAACAATCCAACAGGAAGAGATGACAATCATAAATATCTATGCACCAAACACTGGTGTCCCCAACTATATAAAAGAAATACTAATGGACATGAAAAGTCATATATGCACTAATACAATTGTAGTGGGGGACGTCAATACCCCATTGTCATAAATAGATAGATCAACTAGACAAAAAATAAGTAATGAAATACTAGAACTCAATCGAACTCTTGAACAAATGAACTTCACAGATGTTTACAGTGTTCCAACCCACAAAATCAGAATACACATTCTTCTCAGCTGCACATGGGTCAATCTCCAAAATAGACCACCTACTCACTCATAGAATGTGTTTAAGTATATGCAAAGGAATTGAAGTTATCTCCTGTATATTGTCAGACCACAGAGCAATGAAATTAGAGATCAGCAGCAAAAGAAATTGCAAAAATTACAGAAATTACATGGAAATTGAACAACACACTTCTGAATAACCAATGGGTCACAGAGGAAATTAAAGACAAAATCAGACAGTTACTACAATTAAATGACAGTGACAATGCAACATATCGGAATCTATGGGACACAAAGAAAGGACTCTTATGAGGGAAATTCATAACAGTGAATACACATATTAGGAAAGCACAGCAAGACCAATTAAACAACTTGATGCTGAACCTCAAGCTTCTAGAAAAAGAAGACAAACCCAAAGCTTGTACAAGGGAGGAAATTATAAAGAACAGAGCAGAAATCAATTACATGGAGACTAAGAGAACAATGAACAAAATTAATGGAGCCAAGAGTTGACTCTTCAAAAGAATAAACAAAATTGACAAACCCTTAGCCAACCTTATCAGAAAAAGGAAAGGCCCAAATCCATGAAATTAGGAATGAAAAGGGTGAAATTACAATAGACCCAGAAGAAATCCAGAGGATCCCCAATACCTACTTTGAGAACTTATATGCCAATAAGATGGAAAATACAGAAGAAATGGACAGATTCCTAGATATGTATGATTTACCAAAATTGAACAAAGAAGACTTAAAAATTCTAAACAACCCAATATCAAACAATGACATTGAAAACTTAATTAAAAACTTACCAACAAATAAAAGCCCAGGTCCTGATGGTTTCACTGCTGAATTCTACAAGACATTTAGAGAGGAACTATTGCCACTACAATTTTAAGTGTTCAGTGAAATTGAATTGAAGCAATACTCCCAAATTCATTCCTGGAAGCAAGCATCACCTTGATCCCCAAAGCAGAGGAAGGCCCAACAGAAAAAGAGAACTATAGGCCAACCTCACTAATGAACATAGATGCAAAAATCCTTAATAAGATTCTGGCAAATGGAATGCAGAAGATCATCAAGAAGATCATACACCCTGACCAGTGGGATTCATCCTTAGGGGTGTGGGGATGGTTTAACTTACACAAATCAATCAATGTAATACACTATATCAATAGTGCCAAGGAAAAAATCCATATGATTATCTCCATAGATGCAGAAAAAGCATTTGAAAAACTCCAACATGCATTTATGATAAAAACCCTACAAAAAATTGGAATACTTTGTCTCTACCTCAATCTGATAAAAGCCATCTACGAAAAACCAACAGCCAATATCATACTAAACGGTCAAAAACTTAACACTAAAATTAGGAACAATACAAGTGTGTCCACTGTCACCACTCTTGTTCAATATAGTTTTGGAAACATTATCCAAGGCAATTAGACAAGAGAAAGAAATAAAAGAAATAAAGATAGGAAATGAAGAAGTCAAATTGTCATTACTTGCAGAAAATATGATACACTATATAGAAGACCCCAAGAATTCCACCAAAAGTCTTCTAGACTTAATAACCATGTTCAGTAGAGTAGCTGGATACACGGTCAACACATAAAAATCAAGAACTTTCCTCTACATGAACAAGAGACTCACTGAGATAGAAATAGGGCAAACAATTCCTTACAGAATAGCATCCAATACACTGAAATACCTAGGAATCAACCTAATGAAAGAAATCAAAGACCTCTTCTCTGAAAACTATAGCACTCTGAAAAGAAAGATTGAAGATGATATCAGAAAATGGGAAGACATTCCCTTCTTCTCAGTAGGAAGGATCAATATAGTGAAAATGGCTATACTTCCAAAACTGCTATATAGATTCAATGCAATCCGAATTGAAATCCCAGTAGCATACTTTATAGACCTTGAGAAAACAATCCAAAAATTCATTTGGAACAAGAAGAGACCCAGAATCACAAAAGCAATTTTGGGTAACAGAGACATGGCATGGAGTATCACAATCCCAAACTTGAGACTATGCTACAAAGCTACTGTGATAAAAACAGCATGGTACTGGCAAAGAAACAGACCTGAGGACCAGTGGAATAGATTAGAAGATGCAGAAACAACTCCAGACACATTCAGTTATCTCATCTTTGACAAAGGAGCCAAAAACCCTCACTGGATGAAAGATAGCCTCCTTAATAAATGTGCTGGAAAAAATGGGTTTCAACTTGCCAAAGACTAAAACTAGACCTATATCTCTCACCATGCACTAAACTAAAATCAAAATGGATTAAGGATCTAAATATTAAAATAGAAATGCTGAATCGCCTGGAATAGAGGTTAGGTAGAACTCTTGAAGACATGGGTGTAGGAAAAGATTTTATGAACAAAACCTCAGTTGCCCGTTAACTTGCACAAACAATCAACAAGTGGGATCTTTTCTTATTAAAAAGCTTCTGCACAGCAGGAGAAACCACCAGCAGTGTGAAGGGACAACCCACAATGTGGGAAAAAATCTTTACCTGCTCTTCCTCAGACAAAGGTGTACTATGTTGAATCTATAAAGAAGTTAAAAAAATCAGACCTCCAAATTTAAATACCCAATCTGAAAATGGGCATCTGAAAAGACCAGACATTTTTCAGACAAAGAAGTAGAACTAGCAAATAAACATATGAAAAATTGTTAAATGTCACTTGTCATTTGAGAGATGCAAATGAAAACAACGCCAAGATTCCACCTCACTCCAGAAAGAATGGCTGCTATCATGAAATCAACCAATAATAAATGCTGACAGGGCTGTGGGGAAAGAGGAACCCTGCTCCACTGCTGGTGGGAGTGTAGACTGGTGCAACCACTGTGGAAATCAGTATGGAGATACCTCAAAGAACCAGGACTAGAGGTCCCATTTGACCCAGCTATTCCTCTGCTGGGTATCTTCCCCAAAGAATTAAAAGAATCATACCGCAGTGATATATGTGCACCCATGTTTATAGCAGCACAGTTTATAATAGCTAAAACTTGGAAACAGCCCAAGTGCCCATCAACTGGTAAGTGGATAAAGAAGATGTGCTTTTTTAATAAAATGGAGTACTACTCAGCCATAAAGAATGAGAAACTAGAGACATTTATAGCTAAATGGATGCACATTGAGGCCATACTCTTAAGCGAAACAAATAGGACACACATGTGTCAATACCGAATAGTTACTCTAGGGTGAGAAACTAAAAGTGTAAATAAGGATTAATATGAAAAAGTCATAATTTGAAATATTAAAATGTCCAAAGGTGTAGGGGTGTTGGGAGGGAAAGGGGAAAGGGAAGAAGGGAAAGAAAAATTATGAGAAAAGAAAAAAATGGAAACGAAATCTATGTAAATAGGGGAGGGTGGAGGAGGTGAAGTGCACACATGTAATGGGGAAAAAACTAAGAACTAAGATACATCATATGTAGGTACAAGTGCCCAATGATAAATGTCAACATACTGCATACCTAAAATGTACCAATAAAAGAATTTTTAAAAAAGCTTCTGCACAGCAAAAGAAACCACCAACAGTGTGAAGAGGCAACCCACAATGTGGGAAAAAATCTTCACCTGTTGTTCCTCAGACAGAGGTCTACTATCTCGAATCTATAAAGAACTCAAAAAAATCAGCTCTCCCAAATTTAAAAATCCAATCCAAAAATGAGCATCTGAAATGAACAGACATTTCTCAGACAAAGAAGTAGAAATAGCAAATAAACATACAAAAAGTGTTCAACCTCACTGGTCATTCGAGAGATGCAAATGAAAACAATGCTGAGATTCCACCTCACTCCAGAAAGAATGGCTGCTATCCTGAAATCAACCAATAACAAATGCTGTTGGGCCTGTAGGGAAAGAGGAACCCTGCTCCACTGCTGCTGGGAGTGTAGACTGGTACAACCACTGTGGAAATCAGTATGGAGATACCTCAAAGAACTAGGACTGGAAATCCCATTTGACCCAGTTATTCCCCTGCTGATTATTTTCCTCAAAGAATTAAAAGAATCATACCACAGTGATATATGTGTACCCATGTTCACAGCAGCACCATTTGTAATAGCTAAAACTTGGAAGCAGCCCAAATGCCCATTAACTGGAGACTGGATAAAGAAAATGTGGTTTTTTTATAAAATCGAGTACTACTCAGCCATAAAAAATAAGAAATTGGAGACATTTATAACTAAATGGATACATATTGAGGTGATACACTTAAGTGAAATAAACAGGACACACATGTGTAAATACCGAATAGTTTCTCTAGTGTGAGAAACTGAAAGTGTAGATAATGTGAAATAGGAAGAAAAGGTCCAAAGGAGAAGTGGAAGTGTGAGGGGTAGGGGAAAGGAAAGAAGGGAATGGAATTAATATGAGAAAATGGAAAAATGGAAACAAAGTCTTTGTAAATAGGGAGGGATGGAGGGGTTGAAGGGAGGGCAGGGAAAATGGGAAAAATAAGAACCAAGACAGATTAAGTAAAAAAGGTGCAAATTTCCAATGATGAATGTCATTATATTTTATACCTAAATTTTACCAATAAAATAAAATTTAAAAAAGAAACAAGCTGTAATATGTACACGTAATCATTCCCCAAGATGATTGTAAATTGCATGAAATGCAAACATGTATTAATAAAAAATGAAAAAGATAAAATTTAAAAAATAAATACATTCATGTCTCATAGAAAAATTTTCCTTTTTTTCACAGGCCTAATAGCTATTTCTAAATATTAAAACTAAAATTTGCTAAATTGTATTTCAAAGTGTTTTTCAACATACAGTTCAGATCTAACTTGAAAAAATTTACTGTGAGTTAAGCAGTGTGACATGAGAAAAATTAAATGAGAAAGGGTAAATTAGTAGCCTAAAATCACCAAGCTTATTGCTAATGAGGCCCAGGCTAAGTCCTCTAGTGATTCCTAATCCAGTTATTTCAAAGTTGGATTTACAGATATTGTGTTGTTTAACCAAAAAAAAGTACTGAAGACCTTCACCCTTGAATCATGAGTTAAAAATAAATGCATAAACCAATGTTCTCCAATCCCAGTGTTTCTAATGTAACTAATTTCGGAAGGTCCAAAAGGCACTGATCAGTAGGTGAACTCTGCCACTTAGCAGAGAATGCAAAATTAGGTTTAATCTGGCACTAAGTGGCTCTTCAAGTTTATGCTCATTTTCATTTACATTAATGATGGCCTTGTAACAAACAAGCCCAAACATTTGCATATGGATTAATTTGAATTTTCTTATGAGTGTGTTTCTTCATTTATTTTTTCTCTGATTCTATCTTTAGCAAGATTTTGTTTTAAAGAATACAGTACTTTTTTACTATATTCTAACCTTTTTTTTTCTCCTTCAGAGAGAAATCTTCCACATTTAGTTACTCAAATTTCCTGACATCTTTTTTCTTGCCTGGTTTCATCAATAACCGTTTTTGTAATGCCTTTATTACAATCAAATTGTCCATATATCTTGGCTTCATTTTTCAGGTTAAAGCCAGATAACTAATGAGTACAATCTTAGCCAACATTCATTTCACGCCTCTTTTCATTGATTAGCAAGCTGATTTTTGCCTAATTTCCCATTACCATCTATATTTATTTTTAATATCCTTGTTATTCCACCAGGCTAATTTTCCCAGTGTTAGTTCCATCTGCTTTTCACCAGTCTCATCAAATAGCATATAGCAAAACTGAATACATACCAGTAAATAAATTAGTAGTTGCCAAGGACTATAGGAAGAAAGGGATAGAGACAGTTTTATTAACTTACTAGTATGAGGTTTTCTTTTGTGGTGAAGGAACTCCTTTGAAACTTGATATAAGTAATATTTGCACAATATTGTGAATCTACTAAAAGTTACTGAGCTATATACTTCAAAATGATTAATTCTAGGTTATATGAATTTCCTCTCATATATTAAAAATTAGTATAAGCTATCTGCCCACATGGCACTTATATAGTAGTGGGAAAAGTCACATGATGAACAAAAAGAAAGTAAATTAGATTGTACGTTAAAAGGTGCTAAGTTTCACAGGAGAAAAAATAATTAACCAAGTTTGTATTTTAGAAAGGAGATGTAATTTTTAAAAAATGTTTCAGTATTTCGGATTGAACCAAGTTCTTGCACATGAGAAGCGCACCCTCTACCACTGAGCTGTACCCCAAGCCAATGCCATTTTAAATAAGGTAGTCAAGGAATTCCTCATTGAAAAAAAACCATTTAAGTAAAGAATTGAAGATTTTGAGGGATCTAACCACATGGGTACATGTTACAAGAGAATTCCAGGCTGAGAGAATAGCAAATAACAATTCCCTGAGGCCCAAATATATCTGGAAAACTATCTTTTCAAATTTGCTTTTGCTTGATAGTAAACCAGACTGTAGGAACTGAGAAAACTTCGTCACCCCTTTCAGGGTGGAATGCTTTTCCTCTGCGATTAAATCTTTCTCTTTTTGATGGATCAGGCTGGTTTCCATAGCCAAAGCTACATAGAACATGGGTATCATTCTTAACCAGGGACTATCATTTATTATTATTCAGTTAGACTTCCGAAGCCCACAAATGAATGGATGTACATATATCTTTGGCTGAAATTCCATTTGTCATTTTGGTCATCAACAATTTCCAATAAGTTAACATCCTCTTGATAGGAACATCAAGATTATAGAAGGGGGTGAAGAAAATGTCAATTTACCTGTTTTCTGCTAAATTGATTTTGTTCCAACAAATACTTTCATTTGAAAATTCTAAATAATAAGTACACAGCCTTTCACTTTCCTGATTTTTTCTTTACTTTTCCATAGAAATAGATATTCTTCCCTAAAGAACAAGAATAAAATGAAAATAAGACAGGTATCCTCATTGGACATGAAACATGGATTCTTAGATATTAGCTGATGACTGGTTTCCCAGTAAAGGTGGAAATATCTCTTTTTTCTTATCCTCCCATGCTAACAATAAATGGAATGAAACTCTCCATATCCCTTCCCTTTATTATTTTAAGGACCAGATATGCTTTTAAAGCAGGGGCATATTGCAAAATACCCACTGATCCCTATTTTAAACTAGGAAGAAGACCCATAAAGCATGACAAATTATCAAGAAATTATCACACTTATGACTCAATGGAAAATTACCAGCACCTAGCCCACCCTAATGATGCCCTAAAAGCTAGTTCCATTCTTTTGTGAGCAGGCACATCAGACCTTTGGCATACCTTTATCCCTTCCATCTTCTCGGGCTAAAGCTTCTTGCATTTTCTCTTCCTTCTCAATTAAAGCTTTTCCCTGTACATTTGTGCTATTGTTTCAGTTTTAATGTTCATTATCAGTAAAATAATTTACCTACATTAAAATGGCTACTGAAATGTTGCAAAATTAAATGCATTTGTGCCCTTCCATCTCACCCTATCCTGACCTCAATTGCCTCAAGCTATGTTTAAAGAGATTCTCCTGTACTTGCAGTGGACTCAAAGCAACACAGCTTACATTTGCTTACTAACCTCAGCCTAGCTTAAGCTTAGTTTACTTACTCTGTAACAGGAACTTAGAGGCTACTTTTTCTAAAAGCATTGACTCTTTACATGGACCTGCAGATGTCCAGTGGGTAGCTAACAATAGAATAAAGGCTTGGCAACTTTGTCCTGCTCAACTCTTCAGGTAGACATGTTAATCACCTAAGGAGTGTTCGTCTAAAGTTAGTAATCCTCTCTTTCAAGGCTGAAGGCACCAAGATGATAGTAATTAAGGTATTTTAAAGATTTGTAAGGACATCATAATCAACAAATTGTCATCTGCTGGTTGTGACAATATTCCAGACTATCAATGAGGTGTCTAAAGTCTCTAGTCAATCCCCTAATCCTATGGGTATCCACAGGCAGCAAAAATTTTCGAATCACTTCCAAGGCTGTGCATGGCTAATCCTGAGATACTGATTAACAAGATCATTGTTTGATCAAGGCTTCTGGATTATGGATAATTCTTACCTCTCCTTTTAGTACTTCACCTATAAAACTCCCAAAGCTCTTGCTAGCTCTGGGAAGAAAGGCCTGAGGGAAATGTGCTCCCCAGGTTCTTTTCCTCAGTATAGCTATACTGAATAATATATTATTTCCCACTTCTGCATTTCTTTTTCCTGTTTGACTTTTTGCAGCAAATGGTTAGACCTGATCTGTTGGAGACAACCCTAGAACAGTAATTAGTATAGCCAGGGCAGGCCTTCCTATCAATCATGGATTAAGGACCACCTCCCCATCAACCCTTAAGGTTTCTGGTCTTGCCTATTGTCCCACCTATCTAACTCCCAAACAAAATCCACCATCAACGTAGTCACTCAAAAAGGAATTCTTGGGGAAATCCTCAACTTAGGCACAGGTGCAGAAAAACCTCAAAGTGTCCCAAAGTAGCCTTTGGTCATAGAAAAACTCTACTCATCCATATGAGTTAGATCTTGTGGCTAGTGAATTAATTTGGGGGAAATCGGTGCACAGTTAACACAGGGGACATGATTTAGCATGAGCTGTCAAACATATGCAGGACAGCTCTCTGGTAGGAACTTGGACTCTTTATAGAAATAAAAGATCCCTTTCCCCTATTCTCAGAGAGCCTTTTCACCAATCCATTCTCTGTAGCACACACTTCTTTTCTGCCTTCAATAAATGTAAATCCTCTCTACCTTTTCTTTGTGTCTTGTCCAATTGTTTTTTCAGTTCACCAAGAGCATGGAAAGAAGCCCCATAGGACTCTCCAACTGGAAACAATCCCCCCACCCTGTAGTCAGTCCCCCATACCAGCCTAGGACTCTGGTAACAACCTTTAGTTTCCTTTTTCCCAATTTCCAATTTTTTTGTGGATTTTCATAAGCTGGCTCAATTCTTTGGGGGAATTAGGTAGAGTATGAAAATAATAGAATGAAGAATTACCTAATAAGTCAAAAATTAAATCAGATTTCTTTAAAAAAAAAAAAAAGGATCTACTGGCCTCTAGTTTTCAGGTTGATTCAAGACATTTGGTTTAGCCCATTTAATTTTTTTATTCCTACCAGGAATAATCATAAATAATCACATATTTACAAGGAATAATTATTTTCAAAGCCCAAAGCAGTCAAGCTAATCATCTTTTTGGAAACATCCTTTTAGCTTTCCTTGGCCAAAATGAATGCAGAAGAATTGTCTTAGGTCACACGTGAAATATATTCTACAGTTAAATTATATAAATAACACAATATACTTTTTAAATGTTTGTTATTAAAACATTAAATAACGAGGGTAAGCAGCCTATGGGCTGCAGGTTGAACATATCTACAGTGAATAGGTTCACTCCAAATACTACAAATATTAGCAACATTTTTCAAGCAAATAGGAGCAAAATGAGCAAGCCTTGATCTTGCAAGAAGCCATGAAAGGAGAAAACAGTGTCAGAAGTACATTCCACTTTGTCATAAAGACATTTGTATGGCATTTAATTTTTTATCAAAGATGATCTCATTGAGATTGTAAAGGCTTTCAAATAGATGTGATTCATGAAAGATTATAATTCATTGTATTCAGAGAACTCATTAACGGGGCATTTCAGAGAAAGGAAGGTACAGTGCTTCACATAGGTTTTGATTAGAATTTACTTGGGCTAAAATATCCATCAGTAATTGGTATGATACATAGTCATTTCTGTTGCCAGAAAAATAAACATTCACTGCCAAAGGTTTTTTAAGCACCCTTTCTTTTGTGAAAGTATGACATTGAAAATACAAATGTTTGGTGAGATCTGAGTTTACCCACCTCTCCACTCCTGAACTACATGCTACTTAAACTTTCAAAAGTAATAAAGAATTCATGTTTTTAAGCTTCGCATTAAATCATCTGGATTTACAAGTCCTAAAAATGTATCTGTAAACATCACTACAAAAGAATGGCTATTGAGGCTTTTAAGGAAGATCATTATGGACAGTTATTAAGTACCTTATTTTGTGTAAATAACAGTTGTGAAAAATGGAATATCACTGGTAAGTATCTCTAGTTATCCCCTACTTGACATGAAATAATAAACAAATTGTGAAAAGAAAAGTGAGACACATCTCTCTAGGAGCATAAGAATCTAACAATAAATGTTCTTATCAAGATCAATTAATAGATGTTAGAACACTTATTTCTCTTTGCATTCTATCAAGTGAAGAAATGTAATTAAAAAATGAATAGGACCAAGTCCTCGTGTTGATCTATGTTTCTGTCAAAGTTATGTGAGCTGTGAAATCGTGTCTGGCCCATGGTTTTATGAGTATTGATAGAGAATATCTAGTGTTCCCTATTTAATTACTTCATCTGTTAAAATATCACATCACTAGTTACTGTAAATTTTTCTAGTTCTAAGTAAGATCTCTGAAATCTTCCAGGGAAGTTCTGAGTTAAGGCAGTTCACTATGGACGGATTCTGGAGGGAAAACGCAGAAAGAGAGCTATTCTGTTCTCAGAAGTCATTGGGTACTGGGTCAAAATGGAGCACTGAACAACTTTATGCTGAATTCTTGGAATGCTTAAAACTTGAATTCAAATGATATTGGAATGAATACATATTCCAAAGTCAAGCAGTTTAGTGGACAGAATGGACTGCCATCATTTTACTCTCTTGTTCCTTCAGTAGGAAATTAAGTGTGGTTTGACTCTATGAAAAACATGTTAGGCATATGAGAAAAGAACAAAGGTCAAAAATTGCTCTTTTTAGTGTTTTATTTTCTTTTTTAAATTAACAAAAAATTAAACATATATTTATTGTGTACAACATGATACTTGTAAGATACATATATATACATATATATATATATACATATACACATTTTGGAATGGCAAATAAGCTAATTAATATATACATTACCTCACCTTAGTAGATCCTGTGTTCTCACCACAAAAAAAATTGTGAGATAATGCAAAGTTGCTTTTTTTCTTAACTATATAACATATATGTAAAAATCTAAAAGTATCTGTACAGGTCTTAATGTCCTAAGCATACTTTTAAATATTCAAAGATTTCATATTATTCCTAACACTTCCTCATGTGTATTGCTACACAATTTCAGGAAATGTTATTCTATCCAAACAGATTTCCCAACAAAGAACGAATAATTTGTCTCAAGGAACAATGCTAAGTCATAAGTTATCTGATTATTTTACTTGGGATTGGAAATGAAAGAGCTTTTCTCCACAATGGAACTATTTTCAACCATTGACATCATGAATACAGCAACATATAATTCTCAGGCATCTTTAACTGACCGTTAAGCCTCTAGATACTGAATTAAAAAATAAAAGAATACAATGCAGTGTGCTGTCTCAGCTGAATTGGGGATTTCACTTCAATATTTTTCTTAGAAGGACTATGATGATCTTGCCCATCTTTTTGCAACTAGGCTCAAGTTGTTTTATTTTGACCTGAAATAATGTTTTTCTTTCACACTCGGACCAGCTAAGGAAATAACTAAGGTTCAGGTAGTCATTTTACAAAGAGGGCATTTAAAAGATATATGCAAATAAGAGATCACTTATTCCTGATGATCATTATCAGTGGAAGAGACATTTGAATTGGTACCTCCTTTACCTAATTTTCTTTGGAACAATGTCACACAAATGAATCTAAACACACATATTTCCTCTATTTAAATATGCATGTACCCACATGCACAGATTAACAGTAATGAGTGAATTATCATGAATAAGCAAGGAACATAATTTTCTTCTAAGATTCAGAGAAAGGTTTGAAGTTGAAAGTTTTCTAAAATATTATTTTATATTTACCCATCTTGGGAAACTTTATTTGCTTTTTAATATTTAAAAATATTTAATACTTTTGTATTTAAAGTATCATTAAGAATGGCAATTGCTGTATTATGTTGCATACTACATATGATCTTACAGTTTTTCTCAACACTGTATGATCTCAGTAGGCTATTAATTTTCAGTTCTGATGCCTGTTTTTTACAGCTTTTCTATCATGCTCTAGCTATTATTTTATTACTTGTCTCTTTTTCATGCTGCCTGTATATTTATTTGAGTTTGCCTCCTAGCTCTTACTTTTAAAAATTTAAAAATTATAACTTTTTATTAGATGCAAAATGTATATAAAGGAAATATAAATCTCAACATAAATATAATGTAAGTGAAATATATATATTATATAAAATCATTACCAAAAGCTGATGGAGGGTAATTAAAATATACTCTAAGAAAACTGCTATGTTTTATAAAAAATAAAAATTTAAGTAACTTGTGTAAAATAATTACATATCATAATCCCTAGAGAATCTAATAAAATGTGAAGATGTATAATTCCATGACCATAAAGAAACTAAAACAGAATACTAATAAAATGATTATCCCAAAAGAAAGAATGAAATTAGGAATATAATAAAAACATAGATGGGGGCTAGGGGTTTACTTCAATGGTAAAAGGCTTGCCTAATATGTGTGAGGCCCTAGGTTCAATCCCCAGCACAACACAAACAAAAAATTTGTCAAACTATAAAAGGTAAGAAAAAACTATCTTTTGTCTATATGAGATGCATTTTAAACATAAAAGCACAAATAGGCTGGAAATAAAACAATGAAAGAAGCTAAAAAAGAATTAAAAATTGGAATGGCTATTTGAAAGAATATACTACCAAACAGTATTGAAAGAGATAAAGAGATCTCATGATGACAAAACAGTCAATTAATCAAGGAGGCACAATAATAAAAATATATCTACACACAATAACAAAGCTTCTAATAAAAGGCACTGAAAAAGAGTATAGCCTCTATTTAATTGTAATTTCTTTCAAAGACTTACAACCTGGACTCAATTAGAATGAAAAATCAGCCAATCCTAATCTGAGGGCTATCCTATAAAATGGTTGTTCTATACTTTCCAACATTACCAAGGTCAAGGAACACAATCTGAAAACCTATTCCAGATGAAAGAAGACTGAGATAGTATAGCAGCTAAATTAAATGTATGATTCTGAACTTTATTCTGTACTGGGGAAAAATAGCTATAAAAAACATTGTAAAGACAATTACATGAATTTAAATGTGAACTGCAAATTAGATGGAAGTAATAGATCATGTTAAATCTTTAGATTTGACAGCAGTATATTGATATGCATTGAAGTATGTATGGTGACAGGGCATAGTATCTCCGACTTATTCTCACATTGTTCAGAAAAATGTAATTATATAATTTAATATATATGTATAAGTTATAAATTTGATGATTATCTTAGATAAATCAATAAAGAAAAATTCAAAGAAAAATGTAAAAAACATAATTATGTGCAACAAATTTTGTGAATCTAGATAAATGGCACCCGAGATACCCTTGAACTACACTTGAAATCCTTCAACTCTACACGAAGTTGTTGTAATTGAAGGGTTAAGAATTGAACATTTGTAATCAGAAGGAATGTCATCTAATTCCTCAAAGAAGAGAAAAATATTCATAATTGTAAGAAGAACCCTGGAATTTTAAAAAATCATGTTCCCATTAGTCAACAAATACAATAATAATGGGGAAGGAAAAGGAGAAAGAATCACTCTGTGGCCCCAGCAGAGATTCCTTACAGGTCTCCCATTTAATTTTATATCCTAGTTTTTATAAATTATCTCTAACATTTTTTTCATTAAGTTTATTGGTACATTTTAGGTATATAATATGATGACATTCATTATTGGGAATGTGTACCTTTACATGATGTATCTTGGTTCTTATTTTTTTTTCCCATTCCCTTGCACTCCCTTCAACTTTTATAAAGTAAATTATTTACCCTCAAGTTTATAATATGAGCCATAATAGGAGCTCCACCTTATTATTCAGCAATAGTAATTTATAGCTTGCATTTTTTCATAAACTGATATCTTATTTATTTATTTTTTTTTTTGTACTGGGGATCAAACTCAGGACCTTGCACTTGTCAGGCAGGTGGTGGCACCACTGAGTTAAATCCCTGGCCCGAAATTGGTATCTTCATAATAGGTTGGGGAAGAATTTCCATTCGGGAAGGAATACTCAGGATTTGAAAGAGCAATAAGGATTTCCTTAATGGGAATTTGGGATTTTGGCTTTTTTTTTTCCTATCTAAAGAAAGAGATATACACAGAGACTAAGCACGGGGTGGCTAGGAAGAGGAAGGAGGGAAGAAAAAGGAAAATAAAAATAAAAACTATTGTTCAAAGATGAAAATTGTCAGTGGCAATGCTAAAGGCATAAAGTATATAAAATAGATCTATTGTGTGTGGTTTTATGGTAAGAATATTTAGTATGAAATTTATTCTCTCAACATATTTAAAGGACACATTACTATATTGCTAATTATAGGTACTATGATGTAGAACTGGTTTGTAGAAGTTGTTCATCTTATATAACTGAAACTTTCCCCATTGAGCAACACAGGGAAGATTTTGAAAATGATGAATATATTAAGTACCTTGATGATGGCATGGTGTATGCACAGGGGTGTGCATATATACAAAATCATCGAAATGTATAAATTAAATATGTGCAATTTCAATGTATCAGTTATACCTCAATAAAGCTTAAAAATAGATCTAGCGTGTACACAATTATGTTAGAACTGCTTCTAATTTGCAAATATTTTAGGGATTATATCTGTATTATAACTTATCTTCATATAAAAAGCTTCTTTGATACTACATACCTTACTTCAGCTACTCCTCCATTTCTCCTTCGGACAAGAATTTCTCAATAGAGACTCATTATTTCTTTTTCCCCTTCTTCATTTCCCTGTCCCTCTTCAACTCACTCCTGTTAAGCTGTTTTTCCTTACAAAAACTAACTTTTCCCAAGGTTGCCAGTGACCCACAATGCTGCCAAATATGATGATCTGTTCCTTGTACTCAACTTCACTAAAACTCAGGAGCACTTGCTAGAATGGATCATTCCTTCCAACTCAAAAACAGTATATTTTCTTAGCCTCTGTGACTTTATATTTCAGGAGTTTTCCTACCACATTGACCCTTCTTTCTCCTGTTGAATCTTTTCTTACCCAGTCTCAAAATTTAAAGTTCTGCCTTTGGGTTTCCTAGCCAAGATGATTTCCTAGGCAATCCACCTTTTAGGAAGGCTATAAATACCATTAGTGATGGCCCTCAAAATTTTATGACCAGCTCTGGATTCTCTCCAAAGTCCATACACATATATGTGACTATATCTTTTATTTATCCATTTAAATATCAAGTAGATATTTTAAATTTGTATCATGAACTGAACTCTTGATTCAAACTCCAGCCTCAACTCTTGAACTATACTATCAACAAGCCACTCAGTTGAATTAGTGAGAAATCTCTCATCACTAACTCCCTCTTTTTTTATCCCTATTATATCCAATCCATTAACAAATACTCTCTATTCTCCCCCCAAATTATAACCTAATTCTATTTCTCTCCATCTCTAGTGCCACACTTCTAATTCATCATCTCCTTGTTGGTTAATGAATGCAATGTTTCTGTTAGATGGGAAAAATAACTGGATAGCTATTGTAGAGCATGGTTACTATAATTAGAAATAGTGTACTGTCTGGTTAAAAATTGCTAAGAAAGATTTCGAATGTTCATCAAAAAATTAGGATATGAGGTGATAGATATGTTAAATTAGCTTGATTTAATCATTTCACAAGGTAGACATATGCCAAAACATCACAGTGCATACCATAAATAAATAAAAATTTCATTTTCAAACTTAAATTTCAAAGTAAAAATCTAATGTGCAAACATAAATGCACAAATCATCATCTTTTGAAGAAAATTGTAATAGTTTCCTAATGTATCCTTGACTCCACTCTTGCTATCTCTTCTCTGCACACCATTCAGAGTGATAATTCTGAAACACAAGGCATATTATATGACTACCCTGTTAAAAATCTTCTAATGGCTTCCCATAGTGATTGGAATAACATCCCATGAAAAGGCTCTGTAAGATATAACTGCTGACTAGCTCTCTGACTTCACTTGCTACTACTTAATCTCTTGATCTCAGTAACTCAGTCACACTGGCTTTCATTTTGTTTCCCCAAAGCATACTCTGGCTTTTGCATAGTAGGTCCCTTGACCTGGTATGCTCTTTCCAGTAGATATTTAACTATATACAGACTTCTACTAAAATGTCACAACCTCAGAGAGACTTCCCCTACCAATTTCTATCTCCTTCCCGAATTGCATTTAATTTTTATTTTAGCACTTTATCTCAGTATATATTACATTGTATTTGTTTATTGTTTCTCTTTACTATTATAATGTCAGGTACATGAAAGGATGCAGATTTTTATATATGTCTTCTCAGTGAGGATTCAATCAGTATTTTCTGAATGAGGGAAGTTGAGACATTATATAATACTACATTAAATGTTAGAGTTAGAAAAAACATTAAGTAAACTTGATCAGTATCATATTATATTTTTATAGGAGCAGTGCCTTAAACCAAAACAACCAGAGAGATCAAATGGTATATGAAATGTTATAGAATTTTCTGGTGACAGAGCCAACACTAGTGTTGAGGTCTTCTGATTCCTAGCCCAGTGCTCTTCCCTGTGTTCCAATCCGTCTCATGCTGTCAGTCATACGGAGAAAAGTAATGAAAAAATACTTTGCTGGATTATATAATTCCATTCTGCTGAAGTGAAAGAAAAATGCTGAACTGTGTCATGAATTCAGCTTTTCATTTATTCATCCATTTCATTGACCATCAACTATGTGTAAGGCTTTATTTACATTGCACATATAAATAAAAAGTGATTCTTACTCTCAAGAGTTTACAATCCTGGAAAGTAAATAAATTCAATATAATTCAAGACAGAATGTGGTAAGTCTCACATGGGTGAAGTAATATGTTGGTCCACAGGAGGCACTTATTTTGCCCAGCTGAAATGATTAAGCAATGAGTGGGACAAGTAGATGGAGAATAACATGAGCAAAGGTATAAAGTAGTGATAATGCGGATATTCTGGAATGAGTGAGTACAGTTTAGATGATCCATGGAGCATCTGTGGTGCTATTGTAACTGACAAAGTTGGAAAGATAGTTTGGGTTAAGAAGACACAGGATTTTGTATATGTGACTAAACAAAGACTTTGTGTTTCATTTCCTAAGTGCACAACCATCATTTGCTGAAAAACATTTAAGTAAACAAATGGAAGATTATTATATCTTTTGGAAAAAGGAAATGACATAATATGACAAGTATTTTTAGAAAAATTGGTGTGGCAACTAGGTATACGATGGACTGACAGCAGAGACTGAAAGCATATACATCAGTTCAGGTAGTTAGAAATGGGTCAAGAAAGAAGTAAAGGACTAGGAAAGGTATGGCAAGCTTTTAAAAATTAATGATCAAATAAATCATTGCAGACTTTGACAACTTACGTGGTGGAAAAAAAAGACTAACCAATTCAACATTATACTCTACATCAGAAATGTTCACATTTTTGCCACAAGCCACAGTAATAAATATATTTCATCCTGCGACCCAAATTCACATGTGTGCATGTGTAATACAAACAGTCGAAATAAAATTTATAAACACATTTTCTTTCTCTATAGGCACATTGATAATTTCTCTTATATTTTCAAATTCACTTAAAAATACCAAAACCAACTTTGACTTTGATTCATTACCTACTAATACCCATATCCTAAAGTTTTAAAAACATTTCCCTAGCTTTAGTCCTGGGATTTGGAAGTGGAGGTCATGAGATTATAATTACCAAGAGTTAATTTCTTTGACTCAAAGCAAATAATTTGAAGGCTAGAGAAATTATCATTTTATAGGCTAATGTCTTAAAAATCTTTTTAATCTGAAAACATACACCTTCCTCACCTAAGATTGCTTAATGACCTCAGGTCTAGTCTCAGCACCTCCAATGTAATCTACCTATAACTATTTTCCCCATGTCACTCCCTTCCTGCTCAGAATTCTTCCATGGTTATCTATTGCATATTAAAAATTCTGAACTGTATTTCTTGGCTTTCAAAGTTCTCCTATCCAACCTCATTTTCCACAGCTCCTCAATACACCTTTTCCTGCTAGATTGATCAGTGCTACACACACACATACTGTTATTCTTTTCTCTAAAATGTGTTTATGCTGTTGCCTCTGCCTTGAATGCTCTAATATTTTTTTTTCCTCCAGCAGTCACAAAACTACCTACTCTACCCTATCTATTTTATGAAGTATTTCCTGCTAATTAATCTACCTCTCATTGAATCCTGTCAACAAACACAAAATCAGAGAGTGTTTTATTTTACCACAGGTATTCTATTTCAATTATGTAAGTTGGCCGGGGATTTAGCTCAGCGGTTTCGCCGCCTGCTGCGCAAGCTCAAGGGCCCGAGTTTGATCCCCGGTACCAAAAAAAAAAAAAAAAAAAAAAAAAAATCACATCAATTATGTAAATTTTAGCTCCATAACCTGAGGCAACATATCTAGTGGAAAGAGTACCAACTTTGAATCCTAAGTTTGAATCCTGAATCTGCCATTTAACCAATCATGTCTCCTTTAGTGTATTTCTTCTCTAAGTCATAAACTGTATGTGCATTGAATATGAATAATACCTACTATAGAAAATTATTATGTTAGCTTTCAGTCACTGTGACAACATACCTGAGATGACTTATAAAGAATAAAGTTTTATTTTGGCTCACAGATTCAGAAGTTTTAGTTCATTGACACTTGGCTCCATTGATTTTGGGAACTGTGGATAGGCAGTATATCATGGGAGAGAGCATGTGGTAGAGTAAAGCTGCTACCTCATGATTGTTAGGAAATAAAGAGTGAAAAGGAGAGAAACAGAAAGGAGCCAGAGTTCTTCAATCACCTTCAAAGGGTATGTTCCTAATAATCCAACTTCATTCTACAAGGTCCCATATCCTAAAGGTTCTAGCACTTCCTGACAGTGCCATAAGCTAATGAACAAGTCCTTAACATATTAATTAGTCTCTGGGGGATATTAAGTTCCAAACCAGAACAATTATGAGCATTATATGAAATAACATGTAAAGAATTTAGAATAGTTCCTGTTAGATGCTTATTGACTATTTTCTCTTACATGCTCTTTCCCTAAAAACAAGTATGTTTTATTCAGCATCTGACACAAGGTTGAGCTCATAGGAGGAACTTAGTAGAATCTAGGTGATTTACTGATCAATCAATTCAATTTTCTCCATTATAGAATTAAAATAAATAAAAACTCACCAGTAAAAGCACACAATCAAACAAACAGCATTTTACTTACATGCAGAAAAAAATTTTTCATTACATTATGATCCGTTGCTGCTAAGTGCTTATGTTCGGCATTTTCTATTGCTGGGGAAAAAATACATGAAATTGCATATTATAGGACAGTTTTATTTGGCTCTCAGTTTCAGAGGGTCCATGATCAGCTGGTTCCAAGCCAGAAATGGCATAGCAGAAGGGCCTCATGGAGGAAAGCTGCTGAACTCCTGGTCCTGGGAAGCACAAGAAAAGGAAGGATCTAGAGATAAGAATACTCTGTTCCAGGTCACACCCCAGTGACCTGCCTCTAACCAGGCCCCACCTCTGAACAGTACATTCAGCTATGAATTCATCAGCAGATTAATCCACTAATGAGTATAAACACCCTCATGACACAATCAACTTCTGAAAGTTCAACTTCCAAACACATAAGCCTTTTGCTTTCTTTTTTCAGTTTGTTGAGATGAGTTCTCACTGAAAGGTCCAGGCTGTTCTCGAACTTACAATCCTCCTATCTCAGCCTCCCAAGGGCTGGGATTATATACACTCATGCAGTATATATCACACTGCATGAGTTGGGGGACATTTTAGATCCAAATTATAGCAGTAATTTTGTTCAACTCTCTACTTTTAGCTATGTCATATTAAAAATAGTTTTATCTCTGTATTGTACTCTTGCTAAGAGATTTTTGGATAAGTAAAATGTATGTTAATCTTTTGAGGCTGAATGTCAGAGTAGAAAAGTTTGCTAATTGGGGTACTGAGATCATTTCTGATGGCTACTCTGTCCAAAGTTGAAGATTCATATTACTTTGTCTAAGAATTATTTTTACTAATTTAAAGATGACCTGTACTTAAATGACAAGAATTTCTTTTAAAAAGTGAAAATATACTGGTCCCAAAAAAATGCAATATAATTAGTTTGAAATGTGTGAAAACATGCTTAATAGTAATCATAATAGGATAAATAAAAACCTAGAATTGTAAACAATTTCCCTTGCTAGAGAAATTATGAAAAGTTTAAGGAAAAATTGTCCTCACAAATATTTTGAGAAGTAGTTATTTTTAGAAACTGTTGGTGGAAATATAAACTAGAGGATAAATTGGAAGTTTTCTGTGATTTAAAATGCGTATATACTTTAGATCTAGTAATTTCACTTACAAGACTCTTATACACATTTTCACACATTATTATATTTAGGATTTTGTTTGTATTTGTATGTGTAATATGAAAAATTGTGCAGACATTTAAAAGTCATGATAGATCCCTACCATTATTGATATGGAATTGTGTCTAAAAATTTTTAAGTCAAAAAAATTAAGTCATCTGTTAGTTGCAAAGTATGTTGTCATTGCGCCTGAATCAAACTCAATGGTTAGGTTCAATATTTACCTTAAGGGGAAATTTGATTTAGTTCTCATACAATTTGGTTTGCAACCAGAATCATGGAAAGAATTAAGTTTGTGAACCAAGGTATAACACTGTATATGCAAACACAAATATACATAATGATTGTACTATTTTACATCCCCCTCTAATAGTGTATAAAGTTTCCTTTTTTCTCACATCCTCACAAACATTTGTCTTTTGCTTGTTTGCTTTTTTACAATAACCATTCTGCCCGGGGTGAGACAGAAATGGAAGACATCATGTTAAGCAAAATATACCTGACACAAAAAGTGGAATGTATGAATGTTATCAATATGTATATCTAAAATGTACCAATAAATATTTTGCTTCCAAAAAAGCACAGTATTTAAAAGAAAGTAGAAGAGAGACTACTAGGGAAGGGGAAGGGGCCCCTAGGTTAAGGAGACAGAGAGGAGAGCAAAAGAGGGTAGAAGGGAGGGTGGATATGATAAAAACGTGACACATGGACATGTATGCATGGAAATGTCACAATGAAAAACATTAATTTGTAAAATATGTATTAATGACTGCGAAAAAATACACAGGCATATACACACAAATAAAATGAAAAATATAGTAACCATTGTTCATATGTATTAATGTAATATGACAACAGTTCTCAGCCATTTTGATCTTAGGAACACTCACATTCTTAAAAAATATAGTGGATCCCAAGAAGCTTTTGTTTATATTAGTTATATATTTAATAATAATTAAAACCAATAATTTTTTAAAATAGTAATTCATTTACGTTAATATGTCACTTACTATATAGCATATTTGACTTTAAGGAGAACATTTTTCTGGAAAAAATTACCTTATTTTCAAAAGCAAAAAAGACCATGAGAATTGTGCTACTATTTTATTTTTTTAAAAATTTTTAATGCTTGGCTTATTAGAAGACAGCTACATACTCATATTTTTGTATTTACCCTTTTCTAATATATTTTTGTTTGAAATATATGACAAAAATCTGGCCACACAAATATAATTGATGAAAAAGGGAGGAATATTTAATTATCCTTCTTGGAAAAGTGTGATGATCTTCTATACTGCACCAAAAACAGTAAGTTTCATAAAGGTTAGGTGAAGTGTGGAATCTGAGGTAATGATAAGTAACTTTTAATACTTTGCCACATTAAAATCCATTGGCCTATATTTTTCTCTGAGTAAATTTTTATTCATGCATAATTTGTAAAAGCATGCATTGGTTAACTGAAAAATACTGACTTACTAAGTTATGTAGTTTTCTAAATATTGACACATTTCATGATTCTTTAAGGTCAAAAGCATCATGGTCTGTTAACATCATTATTAATTCCATCAGTAGTATTAGAAAAATAGTTTTGAATTTGTGAAACCCATGAAAAGGTCCTGGGGCCCCTGGGAGTCTCTATGTTGTACTTTGAAATCATTATCATATAGTAGAATTTTTATGGAAAGATATTCATAAAACTGGAAAAATATTGCACCTGGGTAAGCTAAGAGAAATAAGGAGATTTTTCAGTATATATCTATTTTTACTGTTTAGATTTTTGTATTGGGTACATTTACTGCAAAATTCAATCATAAAAACCTACATAGGTTTTTCTCTCTGCTGCCTCAATAAAGCTAAGAGATTTCATCAATAATTCTTAAAAGACCAAAAAGCTTATTATTGATAATTAAGGCTTATAATCATGATTGCTTTTGTGATTTTATCATAAATGGCAGAAATCCAGTGTGATTGTTTGAAAAATGTGATTCAGTTGGACCCAAGCCTTCAAACTGAAATGTCACTTTTGCTTCAACTACAAATAGTTAATTAAATAGGAGGTAAGTGTCTAAAAGCAGTAGGTAAGAATTTTTTAATTTAAAAGATTTATCTCTAGTATAGACATTCCATAAAATTATTTCCTGTTCTTTTTAACTATAGCACAAAATGTTGTACAAAGGTCCCAGTGATTTCGGTATTCAAATATCTTGTTCTATGTAAAGGGCTTTGACAAGCAGAGATTCAGCAGAAAATGTAATAGTTCATTACAATTCAAACTGATTTTGATTTTGATCAAGCTGAGAAAAGGCTTTAAATAGGCAGAAATGTCCTTCACAGAGGGTTAAGGGCCCAGCTGTACATCTCATTTGATGGCCCTTCAGAGCCATGTGTTCCAGCACTTGACCCACTTTTGCTTTACCAAAAGAGAAATGTTCTTATTAGAAAAGTGAAATTTTTGAACTTCAATGGTTCACTTAGAGGAAAATCCAACTCCATCAAGTGTTAGTGAAGTACTCAACATTTAGTATTTACCTCAATAGTGCCAGGACACTCAGCTTGAATCAAATTTGAGCAAGGCTCACTAATGAATCTTCAATGATCTGGGAGACTTTGGTATATTCATCAATACAATTACCCAAGAAAGAATCAAGGAAATTATGTTCTTGATTCTCCCCCTTTTTATTCTCCCCAATTTGTCACCAACTCCTCTAATATAGAAATCTTCCCGCAATTAAAGATGTTCAATGACAAACAAGCATCTATAAGAAAAAAAAAATAAACTAAGTTGCTTACCATGGCACCTAAAACCCTGAATTATCTTGCCCTTGTTTCTTTCTCTATCTCTTCTCCAACTTGTCTACTTGGTAAATTAAGATCCATCTTTCAGAAAAATGCTCAGATGATTCAGAACTAAGAAGGATTTCTGGGAAAATTGTTCCTTGTTTACTGGACCATAACTCATCACTGATTGTGATGAGTTGCAAAAAATTTTTAAAGAAAAACTTATTTCTCCACCCTTTACTTCTGCACAAGATGAATTCTGCGTTTCCAGACAATTTTATATATGTCTGTACTGTAGCATATGTGTAGTATGATCATTGTTGATGTATCTCATTTCTCTACTAGACTATAGGTTGCCTAGCAGTAGAGACCAGAACTATCATTGCATTTTAGCATCTAGGACAACACCTAGTACAGAACACTTTCTTAATACAAAATATGTAGATGCACATGTGTCAATCTGTGGTCTGTGGGCCAAATGAAGCCCAAAACATCTAGGAATTAGTCCTCAAAATATCATACATTATTACCATATTTATGTGTTTTAACTATTTTTCATGTCTTGATTGTGTGATAACTAGAGCACGGACTGTGTAGGGAACAAGAGAATGTTGTATATGAGAGGGTGTTTCCTGTATCTGCCAATCTCAGTTGACTCAAAATCTGCATGTATCAGATGTTACACGTTCTTGTGAGTAAAGCACAGCAATTGTCAAAAACAGTATTTCAACCTACCTACAAAGAGTAAAATTAGATTAAAAAATCTGATAACAGTCATGTGAACTCACTAAGAGTTGCAACCACTTCCATTGAACCAGACACAGATGCACTAGTTTCACAAAAACAAGGTCAAATATACCCCTAGTTTTATGTTTATATTGCCCTCTTTTTTAATGCTATAAAAATATAAAAATAAAGGAAGATTTGTTCCTTATGTACGTAAACAATATTATATGCTTTATATATGACACAAGATAATTTCTCTTCAATCAATGCATCCCATGCAAGCTAAAAATTTGGACATCCATATAAATGACTGAAGAGATATTTACTCTTGATGATAAGAATCTGGAAAAGCAATATGGTATAGAGAAAAGCAATATTGATTTGATCCTGTTAGAACAAGATCCTGTGGATTTGCCTCACCATTTTTCTATATAAGGTTAATTTTGATTTTCACATGAGCAATCAATAGCATTCAGCTTATGCACTATCTTCATTTACTTCCTATTAATTTTCTTTCTGTCTGGTTGAATAACCTTCTTAAAAGTGCTTTGCTGTTTCTGTCTTCTCTCTCCAGCCTCTAATGCTTACATATATCCATGGCTCAGAACTTGGACCTCTGTTATTTTCTGCCAATATTCTTCATCAATCACATTGACTTTCTTCCCACTTACATGTTGTTTAATTCCAAACTTACTTCTTCTTGCTGGAATTCTCCCTTGAATTCACATCCCAACTACCCATCCACTGTGTTAGGAATGTGAAAGGCAACTCAACTGTAACATGACCAAAAGCAAACCCTGATCCTTATTTTTCCTCATCTCCATAACTGACAACTCCATTCTTTTAATGCAGGACAAAAAATTCTGGAATTTGTAACTCATATCTGTCTCTCATACATCATACTCTCATTAAATCAAAACACCAGTTGTCTCTACTTTCAAATTTTAACCAGAATTCTATCACTTCTAATTCACTTCACTGGTAAATCCCTGATTCAAAACACCAATCTCTACCCTCTGGGCCAAAGTTATACCCTCACAATTGGTCTCCTTGCTCCAGACTGTACTCTTTTTAGTCTATGTTCTACTCATCATACCAAAGGATCCTTCTAAAAATACATCAGACCATATTAAGCCTCTGTGCCAAATTCACCAATGCCTTTCCCTCTAAAAGTAACAGCCACAATCTTTAAAATTAAAAACATAGCTCTAGATGATCTGATATCCTACCATCACCACCTTTGTGACCTTATCTTTTAATTTGCTACTGTTTACTCTGCTCCAGATACTCTGGCCTCCTTGACATTTCTTGAAGTCTGAATGCTTATACTCAGGGCTTTTGCACTTGATATCTTTCTGTCTAGAATAACCATCCCTGAGATATCAGCATGGCTAACTCCTCACTTCTGTCATGTTTCTATTTAAATATCACCTTCTCAGTGAGAGTTTTTTCTGACAATTCTGTATTATATTGTCAAAACTTCTATCCCCCCCGCTTATGTTTATTTGTTATTTATCTTCTCCCATTAAAATGTAAACTATATGAAGGTAGTTTTCTGAGCCACTGCTAAATGTACATCATATAGAACAGTACTCAGAATATAGTAGTGATCAATGAATATTCTTTCAGTGAATTAATGAATAGATGAATTAATAAACTGACAAGTTAATTTATCCCTCTGTAGATCCTCTAGATCTTCAATAAAATGAGAGATTAAAATAATGCTTCTGCTGGTTTCATCATTCCATGTACTTATAATTCACTCTTCTACTTTTTTCAGAAACTGTATAAATTCAATAAGTACTTGTTGATGGACTATAATTTGGGATTATAGGATCAGCATTTATGGATGGCTCTTTGGTGCTAGGCAGAATTTATATACAATATCTCTTTTAATCCTTATAGTAACCCTATGAAGATTATTATCTTTATTCCCCTGGAGGAAACTGAAGCTCAGAGAAGCTAAGTGCCTTATCCAAATTCATATAGCTGGCAAGAGGTTAGATTTTAGACTAAAAAAGGCATTTTTAGCAAAAATGAAAGAGAACAGCAACACATATCGGTACAGGGACTTACTTTAGAAGAAATGTTTGACCTGTTGTAAATAAAAATCCACTGTTTAGTAGCTTCCACAGATCATGTTGCAAGAATTATTTCAAAACACCATCACCACCATAACCCTAAGAAGTATTTTAATATAATCATAATTACATAACAATTTACCCACAGTCTGTGTAGTCACTCAGATGTAGTCTTAAGTTTAATTTATAAGAAGTCTAATTTAAAGGAAAAGAAAAGGGAATAACTTTCCTCCAGAATGAGATCACAATAGTCCCTGGAGGCCATTAAGAGTAAGCTTCATTAAAATGAATCTTGTCACAAAAAAACAGATAAGTGGTCGCCTGGGACCTGGTATTAATCACATTAAATGAAATATTTCACAGTTACATGTATTTTTAGAGTATAGGTATTTGTCAAAATATATCAATGGTTACATTTTACTGAATGTAAATAATATCTCAAAGTGATTTAAAATAAATTATGTGTAAAGATATATTTAGAAGCTATATAAATAAAATTCAAATTCATTAAATCCAATACTGCTTTAAGGAAACAGATTTAAATGGGATTATATGGGAAAATTTAAAGAAAATTGTTTTGCCTTTCAAAAGCAGAAGGTAAACAGTTCAGTACATTTAAAGTGAAATTTGTTTGGATTTTTGAGACAAGGTCTTGTTGTGTAGTGCAGGCTGGCCTTGAACCCACTAGGTAGCCCAGGCTTGCCTCGAAATCATGGCGATCTCCCTGCCTTAGCTTCTTGAGTGCTGGGATTATAGGCATGCAGCACCAAGCCTGGCTTAAAGCAAAATCTAACTTACCCCAATTTTATTTACACAGCACTTTTCAGAGCTTACTCACATCTTGTACAGGGAAAAGAATAAATGAATAGCTTGAATAGATGTTGAGAAATCATCTAGTAATACCTGGAATTGCCTCTTGACTCTCAAGCATGGAACATACAGCCAAGTTACATATTGTATTAAGCAGAAGATGGTATGAGAAAGGAAAACAAAAAGCTGTCTTTTTCTTTTCAATGTTTAATGGGCAGGGGGCAAGTCTGACAAATTACGACAATTAGTACAAAATCTGAATTTCACAATACCTCCTCTCTTCAATGCCCTCACAGTTCCTCAACTCATCCCATTCCATTGAAACTGTTTGAAGCAGAATGAGCCAATGTGAGGTCAGAATATCAGATATAAAAGACAAGATTGCAATTAATGATTATGAAAAGAAAGATTTTGTTAAAAATAGCAAGGGGCCTCAAAAAAAAAATCAATCCAATAGCTGCTGGATGATGCAAGGAAGAATAACATAAGATTGATCAGAGTCAATGAAAAAGTAGGAAAGAGTGTAAATGACATAAAAAATCTGTTCAAAGAGCTAATGGAAGAAAACTTCCCAAGCAGGGAAAAAGAACTTGACATACAGATAAGCGAGGCATATAGAACACCAATTAGCCATGATGAAAAGTAAAAAAAAGACATACACCAAGGCATATAACAGGCAAGATTCCAGAAATGCAGCACAAGAACAGCATATTAAAAGCTGTTAGAGAAAAGAAACAAATCACCTATAATGGAAAGCCCATCAGAATCACAGCAGACTTCTCAACGCAAACCCTCATATCAAGGAGAGCTTGGAGTGAAGTATTTAAAGCCCTAAAACAAAACAACCTCCAGCCCATATTGATGTACCTCACAAAACTATCTTCCAAAATTGATGGAGAAATAAGATACTTCCATGACACAGAACACCTGAAGAAATTCATGACCACCAAACCAGCACTCCAAAATGTTCTGAAGGACAGTCTAGCAAGAGATATATCTGTTTTAATCTGTTTCATGGGTTCCATTTCTTTCCTATGTTGGGTGCTAATGGTTTCCATCATTTTCCTAAGCTCCTTTTTTTGTAATCTATATCTCTTATAGAGTCACTAATTATGTCTTTCATTATTGTCACTATCTGTATAGTTATCCGAGAAATTATTTCTGATTTGATTTTTTTTCTAGAGGCTCATTCATCTGCTTTGTAACTTCCACTGTTACCACTTCAGAGTCCAGGTGGGTGGCTTTTGAATTGTTTTACTTCAGTGCCCCCTGGGATCTTTTGAAACAGTTTGTTGGTTTGTGATCTCATGCTTGTATTTGTTTGTTTGTTTGTTTTTGTGTTGAGACTCGTGGCTTGATTGTAGTGAAAAACTTAGTTTTTTGTATTGGATGCTTCTTTGGTTAACATGTACTTTTCAGTGATGTCCTCTGGGCATGGCTAACTATTGGTATTTTCCTCTGTCCCAGGATCCAATCATCTCTGTTTAGTAGGGATGGGAATTTGCAATATATTTGGCCCAGTACCTAGGTCTCCAGGGATGGGCTACAGTATTCTGAAAGATTTCAAGGCATTCCAGGTATTAGCATCTCAAGAAAAACAACTAAGAAGAACAGCTATGTAACCATGGCTATAGTAATTATCATGGTTAATATACAGATGCCCCACTAAAGCCTCACTTGCTCGTAGGTGGGAATTTGGGGAGGTGATTAGATCATAAAAACATGATATTCATCAGTGATTAATCTGCTGATTGGTTTATTGCTAAATGTTTTGATGAGAGATGAAGCCTGGTTGAGGTGGTGGGTCACTGTATGACCTGGAAGGGTATATCTCACCACTTCTTCCCTTGATTGCCCTCTTCTTCCTGCTGTAATGCTATGAGCTATTTCTCTTCTGCAATGCCACGCTTTTATGCTACCTTGCCTTGGAGCCAGCTGAAGCTATGGTCTAAAACCTCTGCAAATTGTGAGCCAAATTGAACATTTCTTCATTTTAGTTGTGGATGTCAGCTATTGTGTCTCATTAACAAGAAAGTAACTAAGACAAATTCTAGTCCCAAATGTGGGGACATTGATGTGTATACCGGATGCTGTGTTCCAGGAGCTTTTGGAACTGGTTGGCGAGGGGAGTTTGAGAAAATTTGAAGATGCCAGCTGGTGAAGTACCCTTAGAATACTGTAAGATGAATGTTATGGGAGATACTGGCTGGAACTCAGAAGACCAGAATGATGATTAAAAAGCAGTCTGAGGGCCAGGGATTTAACTCAGTGGCACCACACCTGCCTCGAAAGCGCAAGTCCTCAGTTTGTTCCTCAGTAGCAGGAAAAAAAAGTCTGAAAAGATAAGACTCAGAAGATTTCAATTTGGAATAAGGACTGCATTTGTAATTAGACTCCAGGTCATGTGCATTACACTTTAGCTGAAAATTCATCTACATTTTGCTTATTATGAGACTTTGTGGGACGCTGAGATTAAGGGAAGCAGATGATTTAATTTGATAGATGAAATTCCTAGGCAATCTAACATTGAGGCAGTGGAATGGCTACTGCTTGTGGCTTTTACCTTGAAAATCAAAAGCAAAAGGTACAGCTGAATCATTTTAAAAGTTTTTAGTTTCACCAGTAAAGAAGCTCTTATAAAGTTGGACCCTGCAAAGATGGAACAGGGAGAATTTGGTTGCTGAAAAGATAAGCATTAAAAAGAAGTCAAAACTTTTCAACAGGACAGTATGAAAAATGCCTTGAGGGGAATGTGAGGAAGCAGTAAGTCCCCACACTTTAACTACTTCAAAGTACAAAAGTAAAATAATTTGATTTTAGAAGAGAGCCCTGAGTCACCATGCTTTGGAATAGCAGCCACCTAGAGAATTTGTTCCTGGGGATTCAGTTCATAGTGCTCAGTGATCCACACAGTCAGAGACCCCTTCAGGCTGGATAGAAAGAAGCCTAGTTACTGCCCCAGCAGCATACCTTGGGGTGCTAGTTTTACACATATGGTGAATACACAATTTGTGAAGTCAGGTTTCTGCCCAGATTTCAGAGGAAGGCTTAGGAGGTTAGGCAGTGTGCTCCCAAGAGGGCAGAATGTGAAGGTGTGAGAGTGAAACCAAAAATGCAGTGTGGAGTCCAGGATATTTAAAAACCCAGGAATGTGGAAAGTCTAAGGAAGGCAACAGGAGTGAGCAAAGCCACCCCAAAAGAGAAGACATGAGGGCTACAAGCACCAGAAATGCCATACATGCAGTGATTCCCAAGCCTTTAGGAGTTCACATCTCACCACTACTTGCCCTGGGTGCTAAACAGGGAACTATAGGGTTTAACGTTTGCCCTAGTAGATTTTAGTCTTGCTTAGGTCCAATTCCTTGATAGCCCCCATTTCTCCCTTTTGGAATGGAAATGTTTACTCTGTGGTTTTTTATGTTGGCAGTGTTGAAATTTCTTTGATTTTTACAGAGGCTCATGGCTAAGAGTTTGCCTTAAATGTCAAAGACTTTGGACTTGGAGCTTTCAACAATGCTGAAACTGTGAGGACTTTGGCAACTATTAGAGATAGACTAAATGTATTTCGCATAAAGAGATGCACATAAATCTTTTGGGGGCCAGGGGTGGGACGTTTTGGTTTATATCTGTATGTCCCCAAAAAGCCTCAGGCACTAATAGGTAGGGCTTTGAGGAAGGTGATTGGACCATGGTGGCATGAATTTCATCAGTGGATTAGCCCACAGATGAGTTTGTAGCTAAATGAACTGTTGGGAATTAAAGCCTGCTTGGAGGTAGATCACAGGGGTTGTGGCCTGAAAGGGTGTATACCTCCTCCCTTCTCCCTTGATCTCTCTCTGCTTCCTACTGCCATGCCATTAGCTGTTTCTTCTCTGAGATGCCCTTTTACCATGTTGCCTTGCCTAAATTCAGCTGCAACTGTGGACTAAAAGCTCTACCAACTGTGATCCACAATAAACCTTTCCTTCTTAGTATTGTGGGTGTTGGGTTGTTTTCAGAGCAACAAAACACTAAGACAGTAATAATAAAATCAACATCAATTATAATATCAAATACAAGCTGAGAATTCTCAAATCCTATGGACTAATAATGTAACATACTTAACTATATAAAAGAGATCTATAATTATAGCATAAACACTAAGACAGACCAAATATTGACCTGCTCTTGATCTACAGTAGATGTCTATATGGAACAACTTTACCTCCATTAACAACAGAACAGTAGTCAAGAGCAAGAGTGCAAAGTTAGTATCTAGAGATTCTTAAAGCTTAAAAATTACACTAGTAAGGCTAGAGGGGGTGGGGGACTGGAGAATGAAAAAAGCCAAACTTGAAAAATTAGTCAAAGAGACATGAGAAGGGGGAGAAAAAAATGAGATAGGGATCCTATAGAGGAGTAAAAAGAAATTGTGTTAAAGCACATTTGCAGGAAAGAATGAACAAGAAAAAGAATAAAAACGATAAATAGGAAATTATAGGAAATAAAAGATAAGAAAAGAATGTTGAAAGGAAAAAAGAGAAATGGAAAGAAAATAGATTTAAAGGAAAAAAGAAGGGGAAAGCTTAAGCCCCACAAAAACTCAACAAAGGACAAGATGAAAATAATAAAAAATAGAAATATCCAAAAAAGATTGAGTCAAAGAAAAAATTCCTGTGCTTTTGAATGAGTAGTTTTTTTCCCCAAGATCTAGTCTTGAGATCCAGACAGCTATGATTTTCTCCAGCCAGGTTTAGGGCCTATAGGTTGTTGAGGTACCCTTCCTGCACCAGAGGCTCCTTTAACCGTTCACCCCACACTGTCATTATGATCCAAGCCAAGGTATGTTTTTGTTCCCATTTGTAAATGGGAAATGATCAGCCCTCTGATCTCTGCTGGATGTAGGCCATGGGAGAATATTTCAAGTGGACTGTCAAACTTAATGTCCACAGTCCTAGGGTCTGGTTGCTCCCTTCTCTCCTCAGGTGTTGCCTTTGTCCAGGATCAGATTAGTTGGTTGATCCTCACCTCAGCAGCCCCATGCCAAGGGAAGCAAAAATGTAGACCCAGCTTGGAGTTGGTAGATGGTCTCACCTTTGTGTGTGCATGTCGGGGGGGGGCAGGCACACTGTGGGTTTAGAGTGGGGAGACTTGCTGGGATCAAGGGAAGGGCGCCCTGCATTCAGTATGGATCTACTTTCTTACATTGGGGGAAGGTCACTATGTAGCTAGAGTGGTTCAGGTTGCTCACATTGTGCCTGACTTTAAATCGTACGGTCCACACCATCATATTTCCAGAGTATATGAGTTCTGCTTCCTGATATCTCCCTGCTAATAGATTATAATGTTTGTGACGTAGTTTGTGACATGATTATGTAGTATATATAATTATGAAGGAAAGGTGCAGGTTTTCAGGTTCAAAATATCTTTGAATTACAAAATTGATTTATGAACTAATCAAAAGAGGATAAATATGGAGTCTGCTAAGGTTAATTTGAAAATTGCCCTCCTTTGATGTAAATTCTGAGTTATTGAAGAACATAAGCTAATGAGTTCTATAAAATGTCAAAAACCTCATATATTCCACAGTTTTGCTTGGATGAATTTTATAAACTAGATCAGCAGAACTCTCTGAAGACTTTACATTCATTTGACTAAACCATTTTAATTATAATGAAGATATTGATTAAATTTGTCATATAAAAAGCCTGTAAGGCAAGGCTCAGGACTAAGTTAGAAAGATAGTATGGAGTGGTAGAAAGTGGGCGAAAGCATCTTTGCATTGGAAAAAGTCCCAAATTAGTTACTGCCAAGCTGTGTTTGGGCTTCTGCTATCTCATCTACAAAACAAGGGAATCACATCATGTTTATCAAATTCCTTTCTAGTTGATATCCACTCTTGAAGCTGCTTCTAGTTTTCAAATATTACTGGCTAAACAAAAAGTCTATGTAAGTACAATTCCAAGAATGTAGAAAATAATTAACTAATTTCAAATGAAGCCTCCAAGAATTTGAGATTATCTATGTGACAGTACAGGGTAAATTTCTGTTATCTTTTGTAGAAGTTCTAAAAATGATATTGGGTGTTTCTCAAGCATCATTCTTCCTAATCTACCCCACCCTTCAGATCTACAAGGGTCAGTTGGTATGACTAGATGTGCCTGCAAGTTCCCAACAACCAATCCAGCAACTATCATTGTCCTTTGGTAGAGAAAAAAACAGAAAATTTCCTCAAATTAAGTTAAAATGAGAAAATGTAAGAAAGAAAGGTGTGCAAATTAGATAGTACAAGGGAAGGCAAGCCTTTTGGACTCAATGATAGGCTCAGGTAAAGAGCAGTGCATACACTTATATGGACTTTGAGTTGAGAAACTATCAATTGATGTTTAAAAGCCAAAGTTTTTATATCAGTGAGGAAAAATCATAACTCTAACATTGCACATATTTCCTAATTGGCTAGGTGTATGAGTTATTCTTCCTGCCATTCAAGGGCTTCCATTAACCAGGAACCAACTACTTTCCCTATATAATGATGCCTCTCAATGTTTTCCAATATAACATTACCTCTCTTTTTTTCTGAAGTAACTAAGCCATTATATTTGAGAATGCATAAATCATAACCTTAGGAATAACAGATTTTGCCTTCAAGTTTCAATTTCAGTACCTCATTATCTGTGTGACCTTGGGATCTTGCTGATTCTTAATCTTGTTGATTCTTGATTTTCTGTCTAGTGAAATAATAACTCCTATTTCATAGGGCTTTTGTGAAGTAGTTATTCACAATGAGATGAAGTAATTTATAATGAGAGCTTTCATTTATTCTGGATCAACAATCCTAGGTCCTATCTTCCTTTCATTGTTTATTCCTTATTGAATTGTCCTTCAGTTGGTAGTTGACCTCCAAATAAGAATTCAGAACAGGATATCCAAAGGGTATGACAGCAGCTGCTAGCCTAGACAGAGTATCAGCAAGCAATGAGTATGCCATTACCATGAGCTATGCATGTGCACCAGAAGTGTAGGGAGAGGTTTTATGCAACAGTTCTATCTAACAGACTTTTTTATTCAATAGCAAGCAGATCCATCTGCAAATTTTCATGTCTTTAAATTTTCTTTTTTCCCCTTCACAATGTAAAAGACAAGAAATTGGAAGAATCTAAAAGTAAGTTTAGAGCCACTTTCCTAAAATGTGGGACTGGATCATGTTCCACATTTACTTGTTTTGTGGCCTTGGGGAAACTGTACAACATCTCAAGTCTGGGTTTCTTTACTTATAAATTGAGAGTTTTATTGTTCAAGGCTGTGGTTAAGATTAAAGATAAAGTACATAAAATGACTAGTATGGTTCCCAGCTTATGTAATAAAGAGTGACTAGATTAAATTAGTATGGTTTTCATTACATTTTTCTAGCTCTGAAAGACACAAATGTCAATGAAATGCAGGATGTCATCCCACCCATCAACAAGATAAAGCTGCAAACCTCATGCCTGACATTGAACAATTTTATGAGGTTTGGAAAAATCATGACAAGTAGTTTTCCTACACTCTGATGATTCTAGGGAAAATCTGTAACATAGGATGTAAGAGCAGCAGTTTGCATTGATCTCCTATAGTAATCATCAGTTGCCTCACATAATTTAGTACTTTATTTTATCCTACCCTATATACCATGCAGACAGCTCTAAAATTTATATCTTTAGCCCACACTTCTCCCTAAATTCCAGGCTGACATATCCAACTGTCTACTCAACATTCTCAAGTGGGTTCTAATATGTATCTCAAGTAAAATACAGCCAAACAGAATTCTTGAACCCCCCAATCTCTCCTTCTTTAGTCCTCTCCATTTCAGTATCAGTTTTTCCAATATTTTACTAAGAGAACCTAGCAATCATCATGAGAAAATATATTCATTTTTATTCCTGTAATATATCTTGAGTGTGTCTACATTTTTCTATTATCATACCTCTCTTCTGAGCCATTATCAACATATGCTATTCCTTCTGAAGTATTTGTCATTCTCTTCACCTAGATGTCATTTCCTCAACCTTCAGAGTCCAATGTAAATGTGATTTTGCTTCAAGTAGATCATAATCTCAGTCTGTTATTTCTTGTATCATTTATTTCAATATATATATATATATACACTTAATCATGTGTATACTCATTTAATATTTGTCTATTCTCTTCTATTATATTTCAAGTTCAATCAGGGCATGTACCATGTCTCTTTTTGTTTGTCACTAATTGTTTTGCACAGTATGTATTTACTGAATGTTAAAATAAAATTAAATGAATGTACTACTTGTAGATCCAGAGTTGATAGTGACTGTGCTAGATAATAAATATTTATTCATTTGTCCTAAAATATACTTTTCACTTTTCACTTCATATGTTAAATTATATACAATCATGAAAATAATTTCATTAACACTAACTGTAAAGACAGAAAAAAAGTTTGATTTTAGGAACAAGACAAATTGGGTAGTTTAAATATTATTTAAAATCTATTTGACCAGATAAAAATTAAAATATAATTATTTTCATGCAGCTCTTTTGCTGAGTTTATTGTGATTCTCTGATGATCTAAATATTAAAATTCAGACTTGGAGTATTAATCTAATAACTTCTGAACATTATCATTATTGCCTTTCTGTCTCATTTTCCCAGAATACAAGTACAGTTACCCGACGCTATAGGTGGGCTCCAAAGAAAAGGTTCTGAAATGTACAAAATATTTAAATTCATTTAGCAAACATACTAAGAGACTACTAGATGTTAGACATACCATGGACTGTTTTCCTGGTCACTCAAACAAGATCAAGACGTCATGCTCCAGAAAGGAATCAATCCTCTTTCGATACAGACTCATGCCCATGCATTCATCACTTAGGTTTCTGCATCTGGTGGTTCCCAGTTGGTTGTCAGAATCCCTATTGGACCACAGTGCCAAATCATAGGGACATTTCTAGCTTTATAAAATACTGCTAGTACCGAGATATGATTTATGGACTTGAACTGATGAATTATTCTTTTATTTGACAGTCAAGGGGGGGTATTTAATTTCCCTTATAAACAACTACAACATAAAGAAATCCTGGATAGGAAAAGATGTGTTTATTTTGGGATTTGTTTCCACCGCAGCTTTGTCTCAGCAGCCTTAACTTTTGGTTCACATATTATCAAAATGTCTTGCTGGCTGCAAACCTCATTCATACAGGGAACAACAAATTCTCTGAACATCTTAATTGACAAATTTTTATATGATTGCATCACCTTGCGTGAAATAGTTTTGCTGAAAATATCTATTTAGGTGGCTCATTGCTTGTTTTTCATAGCCTCTAATTAACTTAATTTTAAAAATTCATCCTATGAAAATGAGGCTCCTATTTGAACCAGCTATTCCCTTGCTGGGGATCTTCCACAAAGAATTAAAAGAATCATACCGCAGTAATATATGTGCACCCATGTTCATAGCAGCACAGTTTGTAATAGCAAAAACTTGAAAACAGCTCAAATGCCCATAAACTGGAAACTGGAAAAAGAAAATGTGGTTTTGTAAAAAATAAAATATAGTACTACTCAGCGATAAAAAATGAAAAATTAGAGACATTTATAGCTAAATGGATGCACATTGAGGCCATACTCTTAAGTGAAATAAATAGGACACACATGTGTAAATACTGAATAGTTTCTCTAGTATGAAAAACTAAAAGTGTAAATAAGGACTAAAAGGTATAATAGATCATGTGAAATAGGAAGAAAAGGGGCAAAGGGGAAGGGAAAGTAGGAGGGGTAGGGGAAGGGAAAGAACAGAATGGAATTAATATGAGAGAATGAAAAAATGGAAACAAAGTCTTTGTAAATAGGGAGGGATGGAGGGGTTGAAGCGAGGCCAGGGGAAGGGGGAAAAATATAACGACCAAGAGAGATTATGTAAAGGTGCAAACTTCCAATGATGAATGTCATTATATTATATACCTAAAATGTACCAATAAAATAAAATTTTAAAAAATGAGGCTCCTAATTAATAATAGCAATTTGTCTTTGACTGTTCATCATAATATTTTCATGTAGTGAAATGACTACAATGTCATCTTTGCAAGATTTCCAGTGATGATGAGGAGGAGGATGATTATGATGATACCAATTATAATAATATCACTGTTGAATGCTGACTATTTCCAAGACATCATTTTAAGTATTTTTCATATATTTGCTTTAACTCCGCATAACAACACCATTCTAATTTTTCACAGAAAAAAAACCCCTGAGGATCAGAGATGTAAATTGTTTTTCTCAAAATCACACAGGTATTAGCAGAATCAGGATTTGGATCATGGTTTTCTGGACTGAAACAGGAACCATGGGCACAAATAAAATTTTTAGAGTTTTCCACTTGCCTTCTCTTAGGATCAAATTCTTTATTTCACTGAAATCCCAATCATCGATCGATCGATCGATAGATAGATAGATAGAGGCATCTTCCTAACATTTTGTTCAACATAAGGTCTTTTCCTTCTATGTAGAAACAAATTATTTTGAATCGAATGAGACTACAGTACCATGGCTAGTGGGTAAGTCATAAGCATTTACTAGTGGAAGGGGCTCAAGTTATAGAAAAAGAACCACATCCTGAGCTTCATTTTAGGGCCATCGTCAATGCTTCTATAGAAAACTGAGAACAATTATTTCTCTGAATTCCAATTTCCATACCTGGATTTTAAGGCCAAAATGACACACACCTCACAAGATTTTAAGATGATTAAAAGAGATCATATATATAAAAGCACACAACCTTGATTCCACTTCCATAACTATATGTTGTATCTAAGTATTATGTTAAATCTTTTCATGAGGAACAGCTGATCTTAGAGGCTATTAACATAAATAGTGAGACAAAATCTACACAAATAAGATTTCTGAGATAATTAAAATTATCATTGATAGTATGGTTAAATTCATGTATCCAGGAGAAAGGAATGGGTGGCTTAAGTAAGGTTAGTATATTGAAATTTCACAAAGGAAGTATAGAAATACAAAATGTATATCGGCAAATAGCAATGGAAAAACATGAAGCTGACAGGAAAGTAGAAAAAAATAGCTCGTGATATAATTGAGCACTGTTGTGTACAGAAGTGCTTTAGGTCATTTGTAGCAGGGTTTTTAAGAGTAATGTTAGAGAACAGATGTGGGTTAAAATCTTAATTCTGCCACTTACTAGGTGTGTAATCACAAACAAGTGACTTGTTCTCTCTGATTCCCTGCTTCTTCCCTTATAATATACAGGAAATAGCACTCAACATTTTGATATTGTGGTGAGTTTTAACTGACTATAATGTATAATGCCTGGACCAATAATTAGTAGCTCTCTAATCGTCTTCTCTTTTGGATCAGGTTCATGGCTGGTTTCCCTCCATACAAATCTCTAATTTTTCATTGCTACAAAAAAGAGGCTTGGTGGACTATTCATAACTTGCTTAAACCACCATATTCAAGCTAGGAGAAAACAAGGTGAGTGACAATCTCACAAATAAATATAATGAGCAAGGACAATCTGTACCCAAAGATGTGAAGGCCCTATTCGTTTAAGAATCATAATACGAATTCTTCCCCCAAAGTCCCCTCACTCCGGCCCTAACTTGATGCCAGAGAAGTCAACTAATGGGTCAGTGATCACCTGTGGTGCTGGAAGAGAGCTGTTGGAGCGAAACTGGCCTAGACTGGGCACATTTGTCATATCCTGCTGTCATATCCTCTAACTTGTTCATGCCCAGCTCTGTAAGCTGGTCTCTTGCACAGCTGCTTATAAAATAAGCCCATAGGAAGGGGTGCTCTCCCAGACCCTGCCTTTTCAGAGAAACAATATTATCCTTCTGCTGCTGAGACTGCTCATAGTATCTATTCATCTGCCTGTAGGGCATAGAAACGTGACACGAACAAAGTCTGGCAATCTCTTTGACCCTGGCTGTCACCAATAGGCTTAATAGATAGCCCCGTCCTATAGGTTAGGGCACAGCAAAGGAAATAAGAGAGAGAAAAGAGACACAATAAGAAGAGCAGAGAAGGAGGGGGAAAAAATCACTCTTTAAAACTGACACTCAAAGTCCTCCTTTGCAGTAATTCCAAGGAGGCATTTTTTCTTCCTAGTCTGTCAAGGCCATGAATAGTATTGACCTTGTTTCTAGAGGGAGCAAACAGCCACCTGCAGGTTGAACTTGTAATACTCTGGGAAAGGCTCCCACATGCCCTGCAAATTTGCCAAAAATTCTCCACATTAGTCATGCCTATGTGCTACAGAGTTAAAATATCTATTAAACTGCCAATATGTTAGCTGAGGAGTGAAACATTTTTTGGCTTTTATCAGTCACAAATTCCTAAACTCACAGAGGTATTATATTAGTCTCAGCAGAAAGCAAAGATTAGAGGAGACAGGACATTGAAAAGAGGCAGATAAAGGACAAATATGCCATCCACATGGGTTGGCAAAGGCCAAGGTAAGTGAGGAAAGAATAAGCAAGCCTAAGAAGAAAGGTAATGAAGCTTTTATAAATCAGGTTTTTTTCCTTAGATTTTCTTCCACATGCGACTGTGCAAAAGAACTGTTAATTATGAAATGTACAATCAGTCATGACAGAGTTCCCTTAATGCAGCCCAAAACTATTGACTACTGAGGTCTTTCCTTATTAGATCACAGAAAAGGGTACAAAAGAGAATCAATTTCATGTGACAATCAGGTCACATGCATTCAGATTATGTAAAGTAGCTACTTAGAGACAACATGAAAGAAAGAGAAGATTTGCCAATCATTTGTTCCTTTCAATGTTCACATCACACTGAGTTGGGACAGTTATAAGGCAGATGTTTTATCCCCAGGGCTCTTTATTTATCTGTACCTTGAGACTGACTTGCTTCATTATCTAAATGACTGCTCTCTGTAAGGTAATCAATTTGTCAATAACACCCTTACACCTATACATTGCGCCCTTCACTCTCCACTTGGATCGATCAGTATATTGGATGGTGTCATTAGGATAGCTTCTGAGGGCTGTTTTCAGTTTGTGTATTAACTTCTCTCTGACCACTTCAGGATTTTTACATTTTTTTCCCATTCTCTACTGGAGATGGAAATAGTGGAATAGATTCTGAGCCAGTCACATAGTTGCTTGATTAAAAGTCCTAAAGAAGGAAATCTTTTAAGGTAAAAGCCACAAATAAGCAATGCCAAAATTGAATTAAGCACACAGGCATGTTTTATTTGGTCTATAGAGTGAATCACAATTTTGGAATTTCCACTTAATCATCCAGACCTATGGCATCTCTTCAAAAATTAGAGAGCTGAACAATAGTGGAGCTTCAATTTCACCTGTCAGCAATCAGCTAGGGCTGAATTGTACAGATAGTGCACACCAATTTGGCACTCACTGTTGCCACAAATATGTGGGCTGCTTCACTTATGTGTATGATCTTCCCAGGCGCTTGAAGCATTTACTACTGATTAGGGGTTAATTCTTGGCTGATTTGGATTCAGCCATTCAAATATTTTTCCTTTTAAAGTCATATTTTTTTTTCTTAAAGATAAAATGATAGATTGGCACACGAGTATTTTAAAGAAAAGGTTATTTCAGACACCCTTAGATTTGAATTCAGGAGTCTCAACTTTAGAATCCTACTGAGTTTGTATCTCCTCTGCTTTGGCTCAGAACCCAGAATTAAGGGACTTTAGACAGTAACAGAGGTCTAAGTTCAGAAAATCATTGGATCAGGACTCAGTAGATGGGGATTCTGGTCCTAGCTTCTTAGAAGACTGATGGCAAAGCCCACTTTTCAATTTTACTAAGTTTTTGTATATCCAAATTGTTTTGCCACTATCACTTAATAATAGTCCTTGCAACTGATCTTTAAAGCATATCCATAAAATAAATTCTTATGGTATGCCATTCAGAAACCAGTGGGTTAAGAGTTCATCCCTAACATATGAAAAGTTCCCAATCTGGAATTTTGAAAGTGTTGGCAAAAATCAAGAGAAGGTGTATTTTTTCATAGTCATAAGAGGTTATTGTTTTGGTTTATGTTGTTTTCCTAAGGAGCCAATGCTCATTTCTAAAAATTTGCAAAAACTCATAAATTTCTGTATGATTTACCAGGTGAATGATGAATTGCCTTCTAAATAAAGATAATTAGTGTTGGCTTTCCACTTTTTTTTTTCATTTTTAGACATCCCTATAAGTTATGTCTCTCTTTGACCTTCTCAAAGAAAACTGTCTTTTCTTATCCCAGGAGACCCTATTCCATTATCTTGTTTGTCTCCTTTCCTCCTTCTCCCATTATCACCTGCTCTACATTTTCACCTTAAAACCAACTTTGCTATTTTTCTTTATTGCTTCAAGTAGCCCTGTACACAAATTCATTGTGAGAATTGAGACAAAAGAAAATCTATAAAATAGCAAATAGCCACCTAAAATATGCTAGAGGAAATAAAATTGTAGACATCTTTGTCAAATGACCTATGTGTGCTATTTTGTATGTCTATATGCTCCTATATTTGTCCTATTCATCTTCAGCTTTCAAAGAAATAGAAAGAAATTTCTACAATAATATCACAAGGGTACACGATGATTTATACAATGAAAGTCTTATAGAAAGTAGCATTTAAATCAAATCATATTTTAATGGAGTAAGAAAGCTGACTAAAGAAATACTATGACAAATTATTTTATATGGGGAAATAACCTCATTAGAGTGAATGATTGCCTTCTACTTTGTCAATTTTAAATACCTAGTTCTTTTTGCAATCAATCTGCCTAGAGTAATGGATCTCTAAATCTTAGATCACTCATCTTACCAAATATATATTTCTCAGAATTATAAATTTAAAAAGAAGTCATAAAATTATTTTAATGTTCTGGAAATCTAGTAAAACTTACATATTTACAAAACAGTATCTTTAAAAATCAAGATATATAATTCCACAATTAACCAATTTTATTAAGTTCATATTGTATGCCTATAAACTGGTAAACTTAAAACAAGTATGAGTAGGTTATTCCTTAATTAATTTCAGCCTTAAATTTTGAATTATGAGAGGACAATTTGTTTAATAGCTTTGACAATGCTAAGCATACAAAACAAAGTACAAATTTCATAACATAGTGAAGAAGAATCAGCATTTACTGAACAATCTCTTGATCATCCATATCAAAAAGCCATTTTGTTTTTTCATCAAACATAACATCAAAACTATGTGAATATACAAATTTCATATTTATTTATATGAGCTATGACCACTAACCTGAAGATAGTTGCAGATAAATTTTAAATTACATTTTCCAGTTGCTAGTCTATTGCCAATAGCCTGCGCCTCTTTTTTTTGGTTTTATGTATCCTTTTTTATTAAAGATATTGAAAAAATATACATGTAACTGACTAAGAACCTTTATTACTTTGTATTCAGCATACATTTTACTCAGAACTAACCACATTAGATCACGCAACTGAAAATTGAGAAACAACTATTTTTATTTCCTTTTATTTCAGACCATATAACAAAAGAAATATCAAATATTCTTAATTTCCAAATCAAAATTTTTCTATCTACCTCTCCTTCTACAATTCCATTCTCCCCTCCCATGTTCAAGTTTGTGAGAGACATTCTGCCACTTCTCCTTGCCCACATATGTGTGGGCCTTTTCTGAAAATACAAAAGCTTCACATCTGTGCCAAGTACGATCATAAGCACAGTGTCAAGAATTCCAACTTCAACGACACATGAACAGCCATCACCACTTGAGGTTATTCTTGGCCCTAGCATGCTTGTACAAATGGGAAACACTCCTTGTACTGTTCCAGAGTTACCTATGTATTCCTAGGTGCAGAGCAACCCACAATCATTATCTTCTCAAAGAGTCACATTCATTTCCTCCCCTTCCTAGGCAACCTCATCTGCTTCGCTAAAAAAGTGTCAAAATGAATTCAGGTATATCTTCAAGATTGCTATCTATTATCATTTGAGATAGGGCTGGGAATTTACCTCAGTGGCACCAAGCCTGCATGGCAAGCACAAGGTCCTGAGTTTGATCCCTGCTACAGAAAAAAACAAAAACAAAAAAAAACCTTGCTTGCCATGCACTTTTTATGATATGATAATGTACTAAATTGGAATCTGAGGGAAAGACCTAGGAATCTGTATTTAAAAATTCACAGCTTTACCAAACTGGGGTTGCTTCACATTATTCAGATACCCATTACACTTTGAGAACATCTGCAAGTTATTCAGATGAATATTTATTCTATAGCTCAAATATACTAAAAAAATGCCGCAAATAAATTAACAACTTATAAAATACACAAAATAAGTACAATTAACTCTGCTTTTCCTGAGTCTATAATTAAAATGAAGAAAATTATATTTGATAGGAGTTTTACTAAAGAAGATGTGGTGTTTACTATGTTTCAACTTAAAATATAAGCCAAATATTCTAAAGGGGACAAAGAAAATCCCCATTTAAAAATTAAAAGGAAAATCATAATTGAAAAATTATAATTTAAAAGTATAAAAAAATGTCTTAAAAGTATAATTTTTAAATATTTTAGTCAGGAGACTAAAGATATTGGAGTAAATACTAGAAGTGAAATACAACCTCTCTGGGACCTGAAATAGAGACACCTGGAAAACATCTTAGTGAAGAAAAAATAAGAAATGGTTAGACCAATCCCAGCGCAGAGGTAGGGGCTTCCCGGCCGCCCTTCCACTGCTCCCAGCCCAGAGGAAGGGGCTTCTGGGCTGCCGTTCCACAACTCCCAACACATAGGAGGTGAACTGTGTGGGCACCAACAGCATCCCCCCTCATCAAAATGAGAACACATGTAAACAAGTCTCAAAAACAGACTTCCAGATCATCTATAGCAACCCCAAAGGGAAATGAGATGGAACACTCTGATACTCAACCACCTGGACTCCCTGAACTGGCAACAAAAGAGAATCGGGAAAAAATTAAATCAGAAATAATTTCCCAGATAACAGCAGAGATTGTGCCCATAGTGTAAGACATGATTAATAAATCAAGAGAGGACACAGATAAAAAAAAATACAGGAGGTGAGGAAGACAGTAAGCAAATAGAATCCATTAAACAGATACAAACAGATTTCCAGGAGATTAAAAACTCCATTGAAAATCTACAATGCAGAATGAGCCAATGTGAGGACAGAATCTCAGATACAGAAGATAAGATTGCAATCAGTGACCAGGAAAAGAAAATTGCTTCAAAATTGTAAGGGACCATGAGAAATCAATCCAGCAGCTGCTAGACAATGCAAAGAAGAATAACATAAGATTGATTGGAGTCAACAAAGAAACAGGAGAGAATGCAGATGACATAAAAAAAAAATTTATAGAAGTAATGGCAGAAAACTTCCCAAACAGGGAAAAAGAACTTGACTTACAGATAAGTGAGGCACATAGGACTCCAAATAGCCTTAATCAAAAAAAAAAATCTACTCATAGACATGTAATTGTTAAGATTCAAGTAACCAACAGAAGAACAAAGTTCTACAAGCAGTTAGAGAAAAGAAACAAATCACATACGAAAGAAAGCACATGAGAATCACAGCAGACTGCTCAAGACAAACCCTCAGGACAAGAAAAGCATGGAGTGATGTATTCCAAGCCCTAAAGGAAAACAGCTTCCAACCCAGATTGATGTACACTGCAAAACTATCTTTCAAAATTGATGGAGAGGGCCGGGGATTTAGCTCAGTGGTTTTTCCGCCTGATGCGCAAGTGCAAGGACCCGAGTTCGATCTCCAGTACCCAAAAAAAGACTCAAAATAGATGGAGAAATAAGATACCTTCATTACAAAGAGCACCTTAGGAACTTCATGAATAACAAACCAGCACTCTGAAAAATTTTAGACAATATCCTAGGTACAGAAAAAGAGGACCACAAGCTCAGGAAGCACAGCAGAATGAATCCATTGGGTGCTATGAGAAATTAAATGTAAAGGGGGAGAATCCAACAAAAAAAAGTCATGGCAATGATAAGTCAATACGTATCAGTTATAACCAGCAATATTAATGGTCTCAATTCACCAATCAAAAGAAATACACTGGCAGAATGGGTCCAGAAGCAAAATCCAACAATGTGCTGCATACAAGAAACACACTTAATTCAAAAAGAAACTCATAGATTGAAAGTTAAAGGGTGGAAAACAATACTCCATGAAACAGGAACCTGAAAAAAGCAGGAGCAGCTATCCTCTTTGCAGATCAAGTGGATTTCAAACCAACACTGATTAAGAGAGACAAAGAAGGACACTACATCCTTGTAAAGGAAAGAATCCTAGAGGAAGAGATGACAATCATAAATATCTATGCACCAAACACTAGTGCACCGAACTATATAAAACTCATACTAACGGACATGAAAACTCATATATGCACTAATACAATAGTAGTAGGGGAACTCAATACCCCACTGTCACAACTAGATAGATCAACTAGACAAAAAATAAGTAATGAAATACTAGAATTCAGTCGAACTCTTGAACAAATGAACTTCACAGATGTTTACAGAGTCTTCCACCCCACAAAATCAGAATACACATTCTTTTCAGCTGCATGCGGGTTGTTCACCAAAATAGACCAAGTACTCACTCATAGAACGTGTTTAAGTAAGTGCAAAGGAATTGAAGTACTCTGCTGTATATTATCAGACCACAGTGGGATGAGATTGGATATCAATAGCAAAAGAAACCACAAAAATTACATAGACACATGGAAATTGAACAACACACTTCTAAATAACCAATTGGTCACAGAGGAAATTAAGGAAGAAATCAGGCAGCTCCTACAATTAAATGACAAGGACAATACAACATATTGGAATCTATGGGACACAATGAAAGTAGCCTTATGAGGGAAATTCATAGCACTCAATACTCATATTATGAAGACAGAATGAGCCCCATTAAACAATCTGATGCAGAACCTCAAGCTTCTAGAAAAAGAAGAGCAGGACAACCCCAAAGCTCATACAAGAGAGAAAATTTTAAAGATCAGAGCAGAAATCAATTCAATGCAGACTAAGAGAACGATACAAAAAAATGAATGAAGTCAAGAGTTGGTTCTTCGAAAGACTAAACAAAATTGACAAATCCTTAGCCAACCTTACCAATAAAAGGAAAGAAAAGGCCCAAATCCATGAAATTAGGAATGAAAAGGGTGAAATTACAACAGACTCAGCAGAAATCCAGAGGATCATCAATACCTACTTCCAGAAATTATACGCCAATAAGATGGAAAACACAGAAGAAATGGACAAATTCCTAGATATGTGTGAATTACCAAAGTTGAATGGAGCAGGCCTAAAAATATTGAACAATCCAATATCAACCAATGAAATTGAAAACATAATTAAAAATGTATCAACTAAGAAAATCTCAGGTCCTGATGGCTTCACTTCTGAATTCTACAAGACATTTAGAGAGGAACTAATGTTTAAACTCTTCAATGAAATTGAAATGGAAGCAATACTCCCAAATTCATCCCTGGAAGCAAGCATCACCTTGATCCTCAAAGCAGAGGAAGGCCCAATCAAAAAAGAGAACTATAGGCCAATCTCACTAATGAACATAGATGCAAAAATCCTTAATGAGATACTGTCAAATAGAATGCAGAAGATCATCAAGAAGATCATACACCCTGACCAAGTGGGATTCATCCCAGGGATACAGGGATGTTTTAACATACACAAATCAATCAATGTAATACACTGTATCAATAGAGCCAAGGACAAAAACCATATGATTATCTCCATAGATGCAGAAAAAACATTTGACAAAATCCAACATGCATTTATAATAAAAACCCTACAAAAAATTGGAATAGATGGTCTCTACCTCAATCTGATAAAAGCCATCTATGAAAAACCAACAGCCAATATCATACTAAATGGTCAAAAACTGAAATCCTTCACTCTAAAATCAGGAACAAGACAAGGATGTCCAATATCATCACTCTTGTTTAATATAGTTTTGGAGACATTAGCCAAGGCAATTAGACAAGAGAAAGAAATAAAAGGAATAAAGATAGGAAATGAAGAAGTCAAATTGCCATTATTTGCAGATGACATGATACTCTATATAGAAGACCCCAAGAACTCCACCAAAAGTTTTCTAGACTTAATAAGCAAATTCTGTAGTGTAGCTGGATACAAGGTCAACTTACAAAAATCAATCGCTTTCCACTACATGAACAACAGAGTCTCTGAGACAGAAATAGGGCAAACAATTCCTTTCACAATAGCATCCAAAACACTGAAATACCTAGGAATCATCCTAATGAAAGAAATCAAAGACCTCTTGTCTGAAAACTACAGCACTCTGAAAAGAGAGATTGAAGATGATATCAGAAAATGGAAAGACATCCCCTGATCCTGGGATAGGAAGGATCGATGTATGGAAAATGGCCATACTTCCCAAACTGCTCTATAGATTCAATGCAATCCCAGTTGAAATCCCAGCAGCATACTTCATGGACCTTGAGAAAACAATCCAAAAATTCTTTTGGAACAAGAAGAGACCTAGAATAGCAAAAGCAATTCTAGGTAACAGAGACGTGGCAGGGGGTATCACAATTCCAAACTTGAAACTATACTACAAAGCTACTGTGATAAAAACAGCATGGTACTGGAAAAACACAGACCTGAGGACCAGTGGAACAGATTAGAAGATGCAGAAACAACTCCAGACACACTCGGCCATCTCATCTTTGATAAAGGAGCCAAACACCCTCACTGGAGGAAAGATAGCCTCTTTAATAAATGGTGTTGGAAAAACTGGATTTCAACCTGCCATAGATTAAAACTAGCCCTATATCTCTCACCATGCACTAAACTAAAATCGAAATCAATTAAGGATCTAAATATTAAAATAGAAATGCTGAATCGCCTGGAATAGAGGTTAGGTAGAACTCTTGAAGACATTATTGTAGGAAAAGATTTTATGAACAAAACCTCTGTTGCCCGTGAACTAGCAGAAACAATCAACAAGTGGGATCTGTTCTTATTAAAAAGCTTCTACCACCAAGAGAAATGACCAACAGTGTGAAGAGACAACCCACAATGTGAGAAAAAATCTTCACCTGCTGTTCGTCAGACAAAGGTCTACTGTCTCAAATCTGTATAGAACTTAAAAAAATCAGACCTATGGCCAGGGATTTAGCTCAGTGGTTTTGCCACCTGCTCCTCAAGGGCAAGGACCTGAGTTCAATCCCTGGTACCAAAAAAAAAAAAAAAAAAAATCAGACCTCCCAAATTTACAGACCCAATCCAAAAATGGGCATCTGAACTGAACAGACATTTCTCAGACAAAGAAGTAGAAATATCAAATAAACATATGAAAAAGTGTTCAACATCACTGGTCATTCGAGAGACACAAATTGCTGAAATTCCACCTCACCCCAGAAAGAATGGCTACTATCATGAAATCTACCAATAACAAATGCTGGCGGGGCTTTGTCGAAAGAGGAACCCTGCTCCACTGCTCGTGGGAGTGTAGACTGGTGCAAGCACTGTGGAAATCAGTATGGAGATACCTCAAAGAACTAGGACTGGAAGTCCCATCTGACCCAGCTACTCCCTTGCTGGGTATCTTCCCCAAAGAATTAAAAGATTCATACCATAGTGATATATGTGTCCCCATGTTCATAGCAGCACAATTTGTAATAGCTGAAACTTGGAAGCAGCCCAAATGCCCATCAAGTGGAGACTGGGTAAAGAAAATGTGTTTTTTTTAATAAAATGGAGCACTACTCAGCCATAAAAAATGAGAAATTAGAGACATTTATAGCTAAATGGATGCACATTGAGGCAATACACTTAAGTGAATTCAACAGGACACACGTGTAAATACTTAATAGTTTCTCTAGTGTGAGAAACTGAAAGTGTAAATAAGGACTAAATGGTATAATAGATAATGTGAAAGAGGAAGAAAAGGGGCAAAGGGGAATGGGAAGTGTGAAGGGTAGGGGAAAGGCTTGAAGGGAATGGAATTAAAATGAGAAAATGAAAAAGTGGAAACAAAGTCTTTGTAAATAGGGAGGGATGGAGGGGTTGAAGGGAGGGCAGGATAAGTGGGAAAAATAAGAACCAAGAGAGATTATGTAAAGATGCAAATTTCCAATTATGAATGTCATTATATTGCATACGTAAAATGTACCAATAAAATAAAATTTTTTAAAAACAGAAAAAATAAGAAGTAAGTATCCATGAATTGAGAAAGAGACAAAAGGAAAACTATAAACTACAGAGAAACTGGAGAAACTGAATACAACACAGAGATAAGAATGAAGAAGTTGGAAATATTAACTCCAGCTCCCATGGTGGAAGAGATGTTCATGATAACGCAAGGTTAACCTGGGGTGTGGGGGTGGGATTGGCAGCTAAAAAGACAGACCAGGCCAGCAGCATTACCTGCAAGAAAAGCCCACAGTTACTGTAAACTGCAAAAATAGCTGGGGGTTCTACTCTGAGTGTAATTCCTTCCACAAAGCAGTCCACAGAGAACACAGTCAAAGCAATGGCTGGCATATTTGAGAACATTTAATCGGGAGCCATTTGGGGAAGGAGTTGATTGTCTAAGACTGAGATAATAGAACTACAGAACAACTAAACTTCAGGGTTTCTGGGGTTACCCTACAATGGTGACTGGGTGGAAGATGGCCACAAGTTACAGTTGCAGAAAGGTTGTGGACTAGACATAGAACTCCTGAGAAGTAAAAGATAAAGCCAGGAAACACAAGAGGATTCTGTCCTCCTTGAGGAGAAAATAGGTTGCTTCTCTGTGGCGTTCAGAGAGAACTAGATTTGAAAATGCTGGTATTAAGCCGAGAGGGTTGCTTGATCACCCCAATCCCTTGTTGCCAACAGCCAGCACAGAATTCAGTGGTCTATTTCCTTTCACATCTGCCAACATGACCATGGATAAAGCTCCGCTTGGACAGTTGCCACAGTCTAGGATGTACAGAGACACAGATAGGGATGTCCAATAGCCCCAGTTATCTTTATCTGTTCCCTTTTTCAACTAAGAAGGCTTTATAAACTCTCACCATTCTGATTACAGATTTCCCACTAAGGCTAAGAAAGTTTGGCATTTATAGTGTTAATAATGTCACCTTACTATTGAGGTATATGTAAAAGTACTTAAAAATGATTTCTCATTGTGAATAAATGGCACTGGATAAATCTTTGGAAAAGTTAAGATCATTTAAAATTAATTAGTCATGTACTCCTTTAATGGTTGACAATCTGGTTTGACTGATTTTGTTTTTCATTGTTTTAATTATATAGTTGTTTAATGTCTTAGAGAAATAGCTTTTCTTGGATGAAAATTGGACAGGACTTCATATTTACTTCAATAAAGTGGCTTCTAAATTTTGTTACAAACTATAAATTACAATCTTCATCCTTACCTCCAATATAGCTTGGAAAAAAATTATTTTAGTAATTTTATAGGCTAGTCTTGTTATATGTGGAAAAAATTTATATGTTGGAATACTTGTTTATATAAAGAACACATGTTATTGATATCCTAAACAGCACATACATGTGTTGCACACAGTGAATCTAAATGTAATTCATCTTACACAATGGCCTCTCTCCTTGCTTTATACCAATACTACTCAAACTTTTCTAAAGTGTGTCTAATGAGAGAGGAGAATGAACAAATAATACTCACCTCCACCTAGCCAAGGCCAAAAACATAAAATTTACTCAGGTTTCATTAGAATAAAGTCACATGAATTTTGATTTTTCTTCTTAATATGTGTCTTCACATAAAAATGATTTATCCACTATATAAATCAATAAAAGATTACTAAATAGTTTCATATAACTTCTGGCAAACCACAGTTTGAGATGAAGAGATCTCAGTAAAAATTATTGTGTAGTAAAGATGTTAGCACATCTAGATTTGGCTCCAACAAAACATAATGACTCAAAAAGAGATGGGGGTGTGGGGAGAGCCATAGTTAGTACCTCAATATGATTTATAAAATAGTTACCACTTGCACAGTCTACACTTGACAACATGCTTATTGTTTTCTTTTCTTTAGTTTTAACATAAAACTAACATTGTTACTCATATTGATATATGGAATTTAAAGATGATAATGTGCTATATTTAATTTCAGAACAATAAACAAGCCTAAGAATGTAATTTTCTCTCTCATTTTCAAGTTAGAAATAAACCAGTACCATGTTATTTTTATCACTGTAGCTTGGTAACATAACTTGAGGTCAGACATTGTGATGCTTCTTGCCTTGTTCTTGTTGCCCAGGTCTGTTTCCCTATTTTGACTTTCTTCTTACCAAGTTTTGGATGCTAGAGTCTCCTTTCTGGAGGTGGTTTCTAGGTCCTTTCTGTCCTGAGTGAAAAATTGGTCATGACAAGTCCAAACTTTAGCAAAGGTTTATTAAAGATAGGAAAATAAACAGAAGGGTAGGGGAAATACAGACCCTGCAGCACAAGTTTTGAGTGAGTAGAAAGGGAGACAAAATATAGGTACATCCTACAGTGTTGGGTGGCCTACCATGAAGAGGCACAATAGCGAGCACTTAATGGTGACTGTCCTTTTTCATATTTCCCACACTGGCATCATGTGTAGGTCATCTTATCAAAAACCTGCTCCAGCTCTCAGGAGAAGTACACATAAAGGGTTCTGAGAACTGTTCTGTGTGTGTGTGTGTGTGTGTGTGTGTGTGTGTGTGTGTTATGGGATCTTGTCACACCTCCTGTCCCAGCCAGCTTTAACTACACCCAACCTTCCTATCTAAATTCCATAAGGATTTTGGGATAGTTTTCTTTAGTTCTATAAGAAATGCTATTGCTATTTTAATTGAGATTGTGTTAAATCTCAGTAAATTAGTTTTGTATATCAGTTTTGGAAGTATGTCCATTTTGAAAATATTGGTTCATCTTATCCAGGAATTGGGGATATATTTCTATTTTCTGATGTCTTCTTTGATCTTCTTTTTCAAAGTATGTAGTTTTCACTGTAGATATATATATATATATAATATGTATTAGATATATATTATATGTATTAGATATATATTATATGTTATATATATATATATATATATATATATATATATTTTTTTTTTTTTTTTTTTTTTGTACCGGGGATAGAACTTCGGTCCTTACACTTATGGGGTAGGTGTCGGAGCCACTGAGCTAAATCCTCGGCCCACACTGTAGATATTTTTCACTTCCTTAAGTGGGTTAATTCCCAAGTATTTGACTTTTTTGATGTTATTGTGAATAGTATTACTTTCCTAATTTCTTTCTCAGTGAGTTTATTATCTATGTATAAGAACACTATTGATTTTCCTGTGTTGATTTTGTATCCTCCTACATTACTGAGTTTGATTATTAATTCTAAATTTGGTGGAATTTTGGAGTCTTCTATATAGAGGATCATGGCATCTGCAAAAAATGATAATTTGACTTCTTCCTTTCTATACATATCTTTTATTTATTTCTTTAGCCTGGATGCACTAGCTAATCTTCCAAGTACTATACTGAACAGACACAAGGATCAATGCAACAGAATAGAGGATGCAAAAACAACCCCAGGCATATTCAGCCATCTGATCTTAACCTTTTTAACAAATGGTGCTGGTATTACAGAGAGGGAAATTAGATAGAAATTAATCAGCAGTCAGACATGGATTCAGCTCTCTTGGGAGACAGTGCAGAACTAGGACTTTGTATCAAGCATGAATTTACTCAGGCAACATGGAATTCAGCCCCCTCCCTACTAAAGGGAATTGTAGCCACTCCCTACTAAGCTTCTGAGTTTTGAGGAAAGTGGATGCACATTGAGGCGATACTCTTAAGTGAAATAAATAGGACACACATGTATAAATACTGAATAGTTTCTCTGGTGTGAGAAACTGAAAGTGTAAATAAGGACTAAATGTATAATAGGTAATGTGAAATAGGAAGAAAAGGGGCAAAGGGGAAGGAAGTGGGAGGGCTAGGGGAAAGGATAGAAGGGAATGGGATTAATATGAGAAAATGGAAAAATAGGAACAAAATCTTTGTAAATAGGGAGGAATGGAGGGGTTGAAGGGAGGGCTGGGCAATGGTTAAAACTAAGAACCAAGAGAGATTATGTAAAGGTACAAATTTCCAATGATGAATGTCATTATATTGTATACCTAAAATGTACCAATGATTAGAATGAATAATTGATAATGGAAAATAGGAATAAAAGGTCCAAAGGGGTAAGGGTAATGGGAGGGGCAGGGGAAAGGAAAGAAGGGAAAGGAAAAATGCTGAGAAATGGAAAAAATGGAAATAAAGTCTTTGTAAATAGGGAAAGGTGGAGGGGGGTGAAGGGAGGGCTAGGAATGGGGAAAAATAAGAACCAAGATACATTACGTAAAGGTACAATTCCCAATGAGAAATGTAATTGTGTTGTATACCTACAATGTACCAATAAAAGAATTTAATTTTAAAAAAATAAATAAATGCAATTGACTTCCTCAGTCAAAATGGGATGCAGAGCTTTCCCTAAGGAAAGGGAGTTTAAGCCCCTCCCTACTCAATTCCTGAGTTCTAAGGAATTTAAAATGCAAAATAATTTTTTCTTTAAAATTCCAGTTTCCATTAAACTGTACATGTTGAAGAAATGGATTAGAAAGCCTGAGTTCCAATTGGTTGTTTTATATATACACAGCCACCTATGATAGTTGATGATTAAAAAATTGAGCAATTCCTGAGCTTTGCTTGTCTCTTTACTAGCTAATTTTGCAGTGAGAAGCCATGTGTTCACCCACTCAGAACCCCTCCTGGAAATCCAGAAGCTATTCTTCTTTCCAATAAAATTCTCCTAACTCTTAACTTCCTCCCTTTAGTTCACATCTTCATTCCTTGATGTTGTGAGACCACAAGTTCCATACATATAGTAACAATGGGAAAACTGGCTATCCACACTGAATCTAAACCCTTATCTCACACCATTTGCTAAACAAATCAAAATGGTTCAATGACTTAAGTATTAAAACAGAAACACAATCTGATGGAAGATAAAATAGGTAAAACTCTTGAAGACATAAGCATGGGCAAGAATTTTCTGAAAGGAAGATCCAATTGCACATGAAATAACATCAAAAATCAACAAGTGGGATCATATTGTGGAATATAATTTATTTAGCATATAACTGTGGCAGCTAGCTAGGGGAAGGGCCAGAGATAGTGGGGAACTCAGCTATATTAATAGAAATTAAAATAAGAATAAACAATAAACTAGGACTTTGACCAGGAATGAATATTCCTCAGGCAACATAGTATGCAACCTCTCCCTATTAAAGAGAGGTGCCACCATCTACTGAGCTCCTGAGTTTTGAGGAATTTAAAGTACAATGAACTTCCTGTATAACATGGCATGCAGCCTACTCACTCCTAAAAGTTTTTGAGGAAATTGTAATACAAAATAACTGGTGCCTTCTAAGATCCCAGTTTACTATAAATACTATGTAAAGGAACTGGGCTAGAGAACATGTGTTTTAATTGGTCATTTTTTAAAAATTCACAGAGACATTCTCAGTAGAGGTCTCCAAAACAATTAATCAACTCCTGCTCCCTGTTAACCTATAAGCAATTCTAAATTGAGAAGCCAAGTGGCAACTCAGTCAGGACCACTCCTGAAAATTCAGTAGATGTTCTCCTCTCCTCATTTCCAATAAAACTTTCCTAACTTCTTTCTTGGGTTCATGACTTCCCTTTTTGATATTTTGTGGAACCTGGATTCCACTACAAATGGTATCAATATCAAATTCCAAAATTTCTTCACAACAAAGGAAACAGCCAACAGAATGAAGAGACAGCCTATAGAATAGGAAAACAATTTTCCAGCTACTCTTTGGACAGAGAACTAATAAATTAGACCCACAAATAAAAGATCAAATCAAGAAATGAGCAACTGAAGTAAAAAGATACTGCTCAGAAGTACAAATGGCCAATAAATACATGAAAAAATGTTCACATCTCTGACCATTAGAGAAATGCAAATTAGAACCACCCTGAAATTCTATCTTATTCCAGAAAGAATGGCTATCATCAAGAATTCAAATAATAACAAATTCTAGTGAGGCTATGGAGAAAAAAGTAGACTTCTACATTGTTGTTAGGAATGTAAATTTATAAATCTACTGTGGAAATCAGCACGAAGATTCCTCAAAAAAGGAAAAAACTAAAAAAAACAAAAAAACAAAAAACAAATTCCATTTGACCCAGCTATTGGCCTTCTAAGTACCTTTCCAAAAGAGTTAAGAACATTATATTCTAATGGTATGTACATATCAATGTTCATGGCAGCACAATTTATAATAGCTAAATCTTGGAAACCATCTACATGTCCATCAACAGATGGACTGATAAAGAAAATGTAGTATTTATTTGCAATGGAGTGCTACTCTACCATAGAGAAGGATTAATCTAGTTTATATGTAGGAAAATGGGCACACCTTGAGGCAATAATGTTAAGTGAAATAAATCAAACACAGAAGCTTATATATCACATGGATCTCTTGTATTACAAATCTAAAGTACTAATAATTTAAAGAACAAAATAAAAAACAGTAATACAGATTAGGGTATGGCAAAGCTGGCTGGGGAAGTAGGTCTGAGCTGTTAATTACAAAATCCCAGGATACATGTACACAATGATCCCCATAGTCCTGCATATGGACTTCTTGTGAGAACTTGAGCAGGTTTTCAATACAATGGCCTAGACCTGATGTCACTCTGAGGAGTGGATGAAACAAAAGGATGTTCCACATCCTTGGATGGCCAAGTTTTTGCCACTGTGTTCTCTATTGTATGAATGGCCTGCACTCATGCTGTAGAGTGTAGTTTTCCTACTTTTACTTGGCCCAGACTTGTTCTGCAGAGACTGTTTCTTTTCCTACTTTTAATAAAACTTAGCTGCTGCTTTCACTTGTCTTGATCAATTCCTTGTTCAGGACAGAAAAAACATAGAAACCACCTTCAGAAGGAGACTTCAGCACCCAAAATCTGGCAGGATATTTGGCAAGCCAGGAAGGAGGCCAGGTAAGGCACTTTGGGTACACTTTTTTTTATTTCTTTCTAAAGTGCTAGGAAAGTTTCTTTTTCTTTTTTTCTTTCCCTGTTTCTCTCCCCTAGGCTGGGAAACTTGGGAGACTTCTGATGGTGTGAGGAATTGTTTCCTGTTTCCCACCATGTGAAGTGGAGGGGAATGCACGGCCACTGTATTTTTCTTCCAGCTGTAGCAGATCTATAGGCCTGCTCGAAATTTATTTCCCCTCTTCTCTTTTCCTATTTTTGGTCACAAAAACAGACTTGACAGTTTGTCAGTAATGAATAGCAATAGAGGCTGTTACTAACTCAGTTCCAGAACAGATCATTATGCATCTCTGACCTCATATTTATGTTCTTTGTTGTACTTTGCTCATATTTCTCACTTTTTGGGGGGAAATAGCTATTGATAGCTATTGATAGCAGGCTTGGTAGCCTGCTTGAGTACCATCCACTCCAGTTTACTCCTTTTTGTGCTCAAATTTTTGTCTGCACTTTAGGCCCCTAGATGGCCATTTCTCTCTCAGGTTGCTATCTTAGTCAGGGTACTCATCATTTCTTGTCATGTGACTGGCAAGCATTTTGGATTAGCCAAATGGGATCTACCATGTTTGACCTCATGGTCACCAGAAAAATCTCACCCTTGCAGATAATAGCTAAGCCTCCCATTACAAGGAACATGTAAGCTTCCTCCCTCTTTTCTTTTAAATTAGGCTACATCCCTTCCTTGTTTCTTCTAACAAAATGTAGGTAATTGAGTAACATATTCCTGACAGCTGGAACAAAACAAAAGAACAGCAAAGAAAGCTTAACAAGTGAATATAAGTTATTCTTAGGATTTTTAAAGTTTTGTTTTCTTTAAAAAGATATTTCCACTTCTATTGCTTTAAACAAAGTACCCAAAATTTTACTATCACAGTAAATGCAAGAGATACTGTTTCTCAAGTGGCTCCACTCTGCTTAAGTAGAGGTATCAAGTGGCACAAAATGTCTAAGGGAGTCCTGAAATACTGTTTCCCAAGTGGCTCCATGCTGATTAAACAGAACCATTAAATAGCTTAACAGTGGTGAAGGGTATCTGGTGTGTGTAGGGGCATATTCCATCCTTATTTCTTGGGAAAATAGTCAAAGGACTAGGTAGAGCCATCAAGTCATTCAACCCCCTCTCCCTAAGGAGTTAGTAAGCCTCAGTATTGAGACAAAAGGTCCCCACTACATCTATCTTCTATATTTCTATTAAGGAATCCAGCACTTCAGACAGAGATGTCTGTCTACAAAATACTTGAGTATCTTAAGGGACATTTTGTGGGCTCAAATCAGGCCTCCACCTTCTGCATGAGATGTCATCTTTAAGGTTCTGTGGATCAAATTCTAGGCAACAGAGGCATGACAGGGGATATCACAAACCCCGACTTGAAACTATACTACAAAGCCACTGTGATAAAAACAGCACAGTATTGGAAAAGAAACAGACCCAAGGAGCAGTGAAATAGATTAGAAGATGCAGAAACAACTCCAGACATATTCAGCTATCTCATCTTTGACAAAGGAGCCAACCATTCTCACTGGAGAAAAGATAGCCTCTTTAATAAATGGTGTTGGAAAAACTGGATTTCAACCTGCCAAAGATTAAAACTAGACCCTTATCTTTCACCGTGCACTCAACTAAATTGAAGTGGATTAAAGATCTAAATATTAAAACAGAAACACTAAATTTGCTGGAAGAAAAGTTAGGCGGAACTCTCAAAGACCTTGGCATAGGAAAAGACTTTATGAACAAATCCTTAGTAGCATGGGAACTAGAACAAATAATCAACAACTGGGATCTCATCTTATTAAAAAGCTTCTGCACTGCAAGAGAAAACACCAAGAGAGCTAAGAGACAACCAACAATGTGGGAAAATAATTTTACCAGCTCTTCCTCAGACAAAGGTCTACTATCTAAAATATATAAAGAACTCAAAAAATCGGACCCCTAAATATAAAGAGCCAATTCAAAAATGGGCATTTGAAATGAACAGACATTTCTCAGACAAAGAAGTAAAAGCACCAAATAAACATATGAAAAAATGTTCGACATCACTGGTCATTTGAGAGACACAGATGAAAACAACACTGAGATTCCACCTCACCCCAGAAAGAATGGCTGCTATCAAGAAATCAACCAATAACAAATGCTGGCAGAGTTGAGGGGAGAAAGGAACCCTTCTCCATTGTTGGTGGAAGTGCAGACTGGTGCAACCACTGTGGAAATTCATATGGAGATACCTCAAAAACTAGTATTAGAGGTTCCATTTGACCCAGCTATTCCCCTGCTGGGTATCTTCCCAAAAGAATTAAAAGCATCATAAAACAGTGATATATGTGCACCCCTGTTCATAGTGGCACAGTTTGTAATAGATAAAACTTGGAACCAGCCCAATTGCCCATAAACTGGAGACTGGATAAAGAAAATGTGGTTTTTTAATAAAATGGAGAACTACTCAGCCATAAAGAATGAGAAACTAGAGACATTTATACTTTGTACATTATCAAATGTTTCTAGCAAACAATTATTTCTTTTACAAACACAATTTGACTTCAAGACATTTTGTTATCTGGAGTAATTACTCAACTACAAACTGACAGTGCCTTTACCAAATTTTTAAAAATTTTCTTAGGCATTCAACAAAGAGTACAATTAATTTCACGGCTTGTAAAGTTTGGTTATGTAAGTTTAGCAAATGAACATAATTCCAATTAATTTTCACCATATACAGTATAACTATAGTAGGTCACCTAGTGACTCAAAATTATTCCAGTTTTGTGCATGTTGATATAAAGACTTACTCTGGAGAAATTTGGGGAAGTCATCATCCATCATAAGGAAAATCCATTTATAAAAAGGATTATCAAAGTTAATTTGGTTAAATCTTTGCAACTGCTATGTGAAGACAAATTACTGAAGTATGTGGAATGTGTCCTAGAGATATAGATATACAATGTAGCATAATGGCCATAAGGGTTCATACTAACTGTGAACTTTGGCGACTAATCTCCTCTGCCTTAACTTCCTTATCTCTAAGTTTCATAATATATTTCCAATGTGACTACTGTGAGGATAATTTAAAACATATTAAAGAACTTAGAACACAGAGGCATTGGGTAATATATTATTCTCTTAAGGATATTTTTACTCCTAGATGGATAGCTTCAAAGATCTTTGAAGGACTTCTTAGTCTGCTCACATACAAGCACATACTTTTCTTTGCTCTCCCAAATTCAGTGGAGAAATTAATACTTTTATACTTTTACTATTATTAAATACTATTATTAAATGCATTCATATATATCTCATCTCTATTACCATACTTTGAGGAAGGTGGAGGCTAGAATTATGATCTTCACTTCATGGACCAAGGAACTAAAGACTCACGTCTGCTCAGGCCAACAGAGCTAATAAACAGTAAAGCCAAAATACTTAAATCCAGATTTTCTAACTCTAATTTTTTTCCTTTCCTTAGAGTGGAATAGGAAAAAACAAAAACAAACAGGTTCATACTGATTACTGAGTAATATACAAATAAAAGGTCACTATGTTTCTTGTAAGTAGATGGTCCTAGATCTTAAATTTTCTCTGGGGAAAACAGATTGAGCATCCCTAATGTGAAAAATCTGAAAGCACCACCACTTTCAAAAAGTTTTGGATTTTGGAGTATTTCAGAGTTTCAGAATTTGTAAATATTTCAAAATCTGAAAAACACCAAACTCTGAAACACTTCTGGTCCCAAGCATTTCAAATAAGGGATATTCAACCTGTATTAGTAAATATTTTAAAAATAGTTTGATGCTGGAGCTGATATGCAAAAAAAGGTTCTTATTCATTGTTTAATTTGCTATATTGATAATATAGTTCAACTCTTATAAGATGTTTCATGTCTACCTCTAATCCACTCCCCCAAATTGCTTAAAATTAAATAATTTTAAAACTTTACAGATACTGTAACGCCCTCCAATAGACTAAAAGGAAAGAAAATACACTTTGCTACAGAGTGATAGCAGAATGAACTGACTCATTGGCCTTCCTTTTAATATATATTTTTGCCCTCAAATTATTCAATCCTAGGTAGAAATAAATGATGTAACTGAAGTTTAGATATGCACCCATTGAATGTCAGGTTACGTGTGGCATTTGGAAGGTGTCAAGTGGGAACATGAATGTTTAGCACAGCTGAGCTATGAGAAGGGACACATAACCATTCAGCACTTAGGAACAGTTCATACAGTACTCTGTATTTTGTAATACCAATCATCTTCAACCTCAGTAGCTATTACAACATACTCACAAATGGTGATAATATAATTTTTATACTGTAGAGAACATATTAAGTGTCTCAGTTCCAAAAAATATTAGAAATCACTGTGTTAGAGTCTTGACTGACATCAAAACAAAGGTAAAACAGTCCAGTGCTCCTCTTTTATCCATCTAGGAATAACTTAAATGTCTTGGTGGTCAGTTAGACAAATCATTCAAAAGTACTTTTGTAAATCATATACAGTTAGCCTCACAGTTAATGCTAAATGCAATAATTGGATACCTTTTTTAAAAAAATGACGTAAGATTAGGAAAGGGAAGATAAATTAAATGGCATTGTACTTAAAAGTGAAGGATTAGGAAAAAATACAACACCAGTTATTGTTTATGCTACAAAAATTTATAAAAAGCTTCATTTTAATTCCTTTGTGTGTTTTTATTACTCAGTTTATCTTCCTGTACCTACTCATGAACTACAGTATTGGTGTCACCTCATGTCTTTGTATCCCTTTGCAGATGTCAACCTACAAGGAACAACAGTTATGTAGCAAAATATTAGTCCATAAAATGAAACCCTTATTGAAGTTAGTTTACTGATAATTAAGGATCTTCTTCCATGTAATCTGGATTGGGAGCCATAATGAAGTGCTTTGGGTATACCAGGTTATTTGTATATGCATGGATTTCCCAGCAAGCATCATCACTTTAATGTGTAATATAACATTCTCCAATGCAAGTTTCAAATTCTGTAGGGTCAAGCTAAGTCTGATAGTCTTGTAGCCAGGGATGGCTAAGAGGTTTGTCAACAGTGTAACATTTCCTCATCTTCACTTGAAACAGGTTGTCAAATCAATTGGTTCAGTAGAAATATTTCTCCATGGATTTGGTGGGTACATAAACGCAGCATTTTGGATTTGGTCATTTATTCTTCATCCTCATTGAATGGAAATGTGTCACTGAGACTCACATAGATCATGACTCCCACTGACCATATATCTAGAGAATGGTTGTAACCTTTACTCCTGAGAACTTCATGGGCTAAGTATGCTGGAGTTCCTACTACTGATCTGCGGAATGACTTCTCACCAATAATGCATGCAAATCCGAAGTCACATAGCTTCACCTGAGGAAATGGCTCTGCTGATGCAAGCAGCACATTTTCTGGCTTTAAATCACAGTGCACAATATTCTTAAAATGTAGATTCCTCAAAGCAACAAGTATCTATGTGACCATAAACTTACTAACTTATTCTGGAAGCCAACTTTTCTCACTAGATAGAATCCTGTCTTAGGACTTGAACAAGGAGAAGAAGTTGGAAGCACAACAGGACTCATTCCTGGTAATGCAGACTTCTGGGCTGGTGAAGGAGAACTATTCGCAGACATCTACCTTTCTTTAATCTTTAAAATTAACTGTCAATTCTTTTAAAAAGGTTATAAAGAGGTTTTCAAAATAAGAGCAGAACAAAAATAACTGTACTTTTGGATTTAGATGAAAGCTTATTTCCTGTATTAAGCCACTCAGGCCAATGATTACAAATTCTAACACTGTGGTTTGAATGAACAAAAGGTCCTACTTCTCTTAATGAGTCCCATCAAAAAAAAAAGTCTTATCTTAGGACCAAAATCATGGATCAGTGAAGGATTTCACATCATCGAGTTATCTTGGAGAATTACAGTTGATATTTCTTATTTACTAATATCTTCACCTATTTTCTTTTAAGTCTGTTCTTGTCTCTCACTTTTCATTTCAGAAAACAAAGTTCTTTTTCTGTAAAGATGAAATCTTCCTGGGTGAAAACCAGTGCTTGGAATTAATCTACTCAATATTTACCCTTCGGTTCAATGATTTGATGGAATACCTTAAATATCCAATACTTAAATCACTCTTTTAATTGTCCTCATTTTTATTTTGGGGGTGAAGTTTTCTATGACGAAATAAAAATCTTTCACCAATAGTACAAGCATATTTCATTTGATGAATGGGTTCATAAAGAAAGGTTGATGCTTTGGGAAATGTTGTCAGAGGAGTCCAGCTGGGACAATCCTGAGAGGCTCTGGGACCCCTGGCATCCGGGTCTCAGACTGGGAAAGAGAGGAAGCTTCATGCATGCAGGATCCCGCCCACAGCCAGAAGCTCCCTTTCCTCTCCCACCCTCCCTGTTCCATCCCGAGGCAGCAGAGCAGGAGGCCCTTAAAGATAGTTTAACTCCATACGTAAGTTTAGTTGATAAAGTAAAAGGCAGAAACCACCTTAATTAGAGAAATAGATTCTAAGGTTTCAAACAATGTTTTCAGGCTAAACATCTTAGATCACCCATCTTAAAAAGGACTCAGGTTTACCTTTCTCCTGTAAAAACAGTCATCCTTTTACTTCTAAAATCAGCCATTATCTTTTTACCTATGAGTATGTAGTAAACCAAGACCAAACTTTTTATAGATTCACAAATGACACAGATTTTCACCTCCAAAATGTTACTGTGCTTTTGTGTGCTGGAGTCTCCTTCTAGAGGTGGTTTTTTTGTTTGTTTGTTTTTTGTTTTCTTTCCTATCCTGAACAAAGAATTGTCAAGATAAGCACAAAAGGCAGTAAGGTTTTACATTTACTAAAGGTAAGAAAAGAAACATGCTTTTCAGAGTGACTTTGGGCCAACTAAAAGTAGGAAAAATATTACACTCTGTAGCATGAGAGTGGACTACTGTGAAAGAACACAGTAACACAGAGCTCAGTGGCAACTTTCCTTTTGTACTTCCTACTCCTTAAGCTGACATCAGCTCTAGGCCCTCCTATTGAAAACCTGTTTGAATTCTTATGAGAAGAATTGAAGATAGCACTTTCTAATTGGTTCCATCTGCAAGGCTTTGAAAACTGTTTCATGCATATGTCCTAAGACAGTGGTGGCAAACCTATGGCACATGTGCTATAGCAGGCACGCAGAGCCCTCTCTATTGGCAGAGGAGCCAAGTCAACCCAACATGGTCCCAAGAGCTGAGCATCAGATAACAGCACACCAAATGCAAATTTTTACCTTTCAGTACAAAGCTCTTTGTTTCATTGAAAGCTCTCTTACTCTGTGTGTTTTTTTGAGACAAAAGATGTTCATGTATGAGTTGCTTTTTTCTAAACTAAAATCTCAGTATTCAGGTTTAATTTCAGTATTGGCACTTTGCAATAAATAAGTGTGTTTTGGTTTTCAGTTGGGTATTCGTTCTCTAAAAGTTTGGCCATCACTGTGGTAGGACTTTGCAATTAACAGGTCATTTCCACTTCCTCAGTCTGCCACACTCTACTCCTGCCTCAAAGACACATAAATATTCCAACTTCTATACTATAATGTGCTTCACTCAAGGTCACACATTCTATTTTCTTTGAGTGTGTACTTTAAATTCTGCCTAATAAAATAATGCTGTATGCCTCCTAAAATATTCTATAACATTACAAAGTTTAGTAAATGGTGCCAAGTTGTACTGCTTTGTAAGCAACAGAGAAATATAGGTGATTATGGTCAATGTGATAATTCTAGAAACCTTTGTGGAAAATCAGTTCAGTTATTCATGATGTAAAATTGCCTGTTATCAAATCATTTGCTGTATATGAGCCATGGAAATATAGTTCATATTGAGGGAATCAGAAATTTAAAAACCCCAGATCTTTGGTATTTGGGATTGGCCAGCTATTGTAGTTACTTTGAAAACTAATGGGGAAAATGGCTTTTGGGCCACCGACTATCCTGCCACTCCTGGCACAGAGGTAGGGGCTTTGAAGCCACCCTCCCACTGCTCCTGGCCCAGAGGAAGGGGATTCTGGGCCAAAATCCAGCCTGCTGCTCCCAGCCCAGAGGAAGGGGCTTCCCAGCCACCATCCTTCCAGCCACTCTGAGCCCAGAGGAAAGGGCTTTGGGGCCACCAACAGTCCCACCATTCCCAACCCAGAGGAAGGGGCTTCTGAGCCGCTGTCCCACCTCTCCCAGCTCAGAGGAGGTGAGCCGCACAGGGAGCCAACAGCACCGCACCTCCCCCCAAGATAGAAATGAGAAGAAACATAAATAAGTCTCAAAACCAGACTTCCAGATCAAATACAGCAACCCCAAAGGGAAATGAGATGGAACACTCTGATACTCAACCACTTGGACCCACTGAACTGGCAACAAAAGATGATCAGGAAAAAATGAAATCAGAAATAATTACTCATATAACAGCAGAGATTGTCCTCGTAGTGGAAGATATGATTAATAAATCAAGAGAGGAGCTGAGGAACATGATGGAATCCCAACATAGGAAACAAATAGAATCCATAAAACAGATGCAAATGGATTTCCAAGAGATGAAAAACTCCATTGAAAGTCTACACAGCAGAATGAGCCAATGTGAGGACAGAATGTCAGATATAGAAGATGATTGCAATTAGTGACCAGGAAAAGAAAAATTGCTTCAAAATTGTAAGGGAACATGAGAAATCAATCCAGCAGCTTCTAGACAATGCAAAGAAGAATAACATAAGACTGACTGGAGTCAAAGAAGAAACAAGACAGAGTGCAGATGACATAAAAACACTCTTCACAGAAGTGATGGCAGAAAACTTCCCAATCAGGGGAAAAGAACTTGACATACCGATAAGTGAGGCATATAGGACTCCAAATGGCCTTAATCAAAAAAAATCTACACATAGACATGTAAATGCTAAGATTCAAGAAACCCAACAGTAGAACAAAGTTTTACAAGCAGTTAGAGAAAAGAAACAAATCACATACAAAGGAAAGCCTATCAGAATCACAGCAGACTTCTCAACACAAACTATCAAGGCAAGAAGAGCTTGGAGTGACATATTCCAAGCCCTAAAAGAAAACAGCCTCCAACCCAGATTGATATACCCTACAAAACTATCTTTCAAAATTGATGGAGAAACAAGATACTTTCATGACAAACAGCACCTTAGGAACTTCATGAATACCAAACCAGCACTCCAAAAAATTTTACACAATATCCTAGGAACAGATATTGAGGATCACAACCCCAGGAAGCAAAGCAGAATGAACGCATCTGGCATGACAAGAAATTAAATGTAAAGGGGGAGAACCCAACAAAAAGAAAAAGTCATGGCAATGACAAGTCAATACGTTTCAGTTATAACCATCAACGTTAATGGTCTCAATTCACCAATCAAAAGAAATAGACTGGCAGAATGGGTCAAGAAGCAAAATCCAATAATATGCTACATACAAGAAACACACTTAATTCAAAATGAAACTCATAGACAGAAAGTTAAAGGGTGGAAAACAATAAGCCATGCGACAGGAACCCTAAAAAAGGCAGGAGTAGCTATCCTCTTGGCAGATCAAGTAGATTTCAAACCAACACTAATTAAGAGAGATGAAGAAGGACACTACATCCTTTTAAAGGGAAGAATCCAAGAGGAAGAGATGACAATCATGAATATCTATGCACCAAACACTAGTACACCCAACTATATAAAACAAATACTAACAGATATGAAAAGTCATATATGCACTAATACAATTGTAGTGGGGAAACTGAATACTCCACTGTCACAAATAGATAGATCAACTAGACTAAAAATAAGTAATGGAATACTAGAACTCAACCGAACTCTTGAACAAATGAACTTAACAGATGTTTACAGAGTCTTCCACCCCACAAAATCACAATACACATTCTTCTCAGGTGTACATAAGTCATTCTCAAAAATAGACCATATACTCACAAGTAGAACATGTTTAAGTAAGTACAAAGGAATTGAAGTTATCCCCTGTATATTATCAGAGCATAGTGTGAAGAAATTGGAAATGCAAAAGATGCAAAAGAAACTCAAGAAATTTCATAAACATGTGGAAACTGAACAACACACTTCTGAATAACCAATGGGTCACAGAGGAAATTAAAGAAGAAATCAGACAGTTCCTTCAATTAAATGACAACGACAATAAAACATATCAGAATATATGGGATACAATGAAAGCAGTCTTATGAGAGCAATCCATTGCAGTGAATACGCATATTAGGAAAACAGAACAAGTCCAATTAAACAACCTGATGCTGATTCTCAAGCTTTTAGAAAAAGTAGAGCAGGATAACCCCAAAGCTCATGCAAGGGAGGAAATTATAAAGATCAGAGGAGAAATCAATGCAATGCAGACTAAGAGAACAATACAAAAAAATCAATGAAGCCAAGAGTTGGCTCTTCGAAAGAATCAACAAAATTGACGAACCCTTAGCCAACCTTAGCAGAAAAAGGAAAGAAAAGGCCCAAATCCATGCAATTAGAAATGAAAAGGGTGAAATTACAACAGACCCAGCAGAAATCCAGAGGATCATCAATACCTACTTCCAGAATCTATACACCAATAAGATGGACAATACAGAATAAATGGACAGATTCCTAGATACATATGAACTACCAAAGTTTAATGGAGAAGGCCTAGAAATTCTAAACAACCCAATAAGAACCAATGAAATTGAAAATGTAATTAAAAACTTATCACCTAAGGAAAGCCTGGGCCCTGATGGCTTCACTGCTGAATTCTACAAGAAATTTAGAGAGGAACTGCTGCCACTACTGTTTAAACTCTTCAATGAAATTGAAAGGGAAGCAATACTCCCAAATTCATTCCTGGAAGCAAGCATCACCTTGATCCCCAAAGCAGAGAAAGACCCAAGTGAAAAAGAGAACTATAGGCCAATCTCACTAATGAACATAGATGCAAAAATCCTTAATAAGATACTGGCAAATAGAATGCAGAAGATCATCAAGAAGTTCATACACCCTGATCAAGTGGGATTCATCCCAGGGATGCATGGATGGATGGTTCAACATACAAAAATCAATTAATGTAATACACTATATCAATAGAGCCAAGGACAAAAACCATATGATTATCTCCATAGATGCAGAAAAAGCATTTGACAAAATCCAACATGCATTTATGATAAAAACCCTACAAAAAATTGGAATAGATGGTCTCTACCTCAAACTGATAGAAGCCATCTATGAAAAACCAACAGCCAATATCATACCAAATGGTCCAAAACTGAAATCCTTCACACTAAAATCAGGAACAAGACAAGGATGTCCACTATCACCACTCTTGTTCAATATAGTTCTGGAAACCTTAGCCACAGCAATAAGACAAGAGAAAGAAATAAAAGGAATAAAGATAGGAAATGAAGAAGTCAAACTGTCATTATTTGCTGATGACATAATACTCTATATAGAAGACCCCGAGAACTCCACTAAATGTCTTCTAGACTTAATTACCAAATTCAGTCAAGTAGCTGGTTACAAGGTCAACACACAAAAATCAATAGCTTTCCTTTACACGTATAGCAGACTCAGTGAGAGAGAAATAGGGCAAATAATTTCTGTCACAAACCATTCAAAACACTGAAATACCTAGGAATCAACCTAAGAACAAAAATCAAAGACCTCTTCTCTGAAAACTATAGCACTCTGAAAAGAGATTGAAGGGGATATCAGAAAATGGACAGACATCCCCTGCTCCTGGGCAGGAAGGATTAATATAGTGAAAATGGCCATACTTCCAAAACTGCTATATAGATTCAATGCAATTCCAATTGAGATCCCAGCAGCATACTTCATGGACCTTGAGAAAACAATCCAAAAATTCATATCGAACAAGAAGAGACCCAGAATAGCAAAAGCAATACTAGGTAACAGAGACATGGCAGGGGGTATCACAATCCCCAACCTGCAACTATACTCCAAAGCTACTGTGATAAAAACAGCATGGTACTGGCAAAGAAACAGACTTGAGGAGCAGTGGAACAGATTAGAAGATGCAGAAACAATGCCAGACACACTCAGCCATCTCATCTTCGATAAAGGTGCCAGACATCCTCACTGGAGGAAAGATGGCCTCTTTAGTAAATGGTGCTGGAAAAGTTGGGTTTCAACTTGCCAAGGACTAAAATTAGACCTATATCTCTCATCATGCACTAAACTAAAATCAAAATGGATTAATGATCTAAATATTAAAATAGAAACTCTGAACCAGCTGGAACAGTGGTTACGTAGAACTCTTGAAGACATTGGTGTAGGAAAGATTTTATGAACAAAACCTCAGTTGCCCATGAACTGGCACAAACAATCAACAAGTGGGATCTCTTATTAAAAAGCTTCTGCACAGCAAGAGAAAGCACCAGCAGTGTGAAGAGACAACCCACAATGTGGAAAAAATTTTCCCCTGCTTTTCCTCAGACAAAGGCCTACTATCTCAAATCTATAAAGAACTTAAAAAGATCAGACCTCCCAAATTTAAAGACCCAATCTGAAAATGGGCATCTGAAACGAACAGACATTTCTCAGACAAAGAAGTAGAAATAGCAAATAAATATTTGAAAAAATGTTCAATGTCACTGCTCATTTGAGAGATACAAATGAAAAGAACCCTGAGATTCCACCGAACTACAGAAAGAATGGCTGCTATCATGAAATCAACCAATAACAAATGCTGGTGGGGCTGTGGAGAAAGAGGAACCCTGCTCCACTACTGGTGGGAGTGTGGACTGGTGCAACCACTGTGGAAATCATTATGGAGATACCTCACAGAACTAGGACTGGAAGTCCCATTTGACCCAGTTATTCTCCTGCTGGGGATCTTCCCCAAAGAATTAAAAGAATCATACCACACTGACATATGTGTACCCATGTTCATAGCAGCACAGTTAATAATAGCTAAAACTTGGAAACAGCCCAAATACCCATCAACTGGAGACTGGATAAAAAATGTTTTTTTATAAATAAAATGGAGTACTACTCAGCCATAAAAAATGAGAAATGAGAGACATTTATAGCTAAAGGGATGCACATTGAGGCCATACTCTTAAGTGAAATAAATAGGACACACATGAATAAATATCAAATAGTTTCTCTGGTTTGAGAAACTGAAAATGTAAATAAGGACTAAAACATATAATAGATAAAGTGAAATAGGAAGAAAAGGGGCAAAGGGGAAGGGGAAGTGAGAGGGTTAGGGGAAAGGAAAGAAGTGAATGGAATTAACATGAGAAAATGAAAAATGTAAATAAAATCTTTGTAAATAGGGAGAGATGGAGGTGTTGAAGGGAGGCCAGGGGAAGGGTGAAAAATAAGAACCAAGAGAGACTATGTAAAGGTGCAAATTTCCAATGATGAATGTCATTATATTGTATTCCTAAAATGATTGGAATGAATAATCGATAATGCAAAATAGGAAGAAAAGGTTCAAAGAGGTAGGGGTAGTGGGAGTGGCAGGGGAATGGAAAGAAGGGAAAGGAAAAATGATGAGAAATGGAAAAAATGGAAATAAAGTCTTTGTAAATAGGGAAGGGTGGAGGGCGTGAAGGGAGGGCTAGGAATGGGGAAAAAATAAGAACCAAGATCCATCATGTAAAGTTACAAGTTCCCAATGAGAGATGTAATTGTGTTGTATACCTAAAATGTACCAGTGAAAGAATTTAAGTATTTTTTTTAAAAAAGAAAAGATAACTAATGGGGAAACTACATGCAGTTTTAATCCAAAGAACTATTTATATTTTCATGTAAGGTACTCTCTATTACAAACTAAGAAATAAATCTGTCATTTATTAGGGTAGTAGTGCAGTGTGTGTATACATGCTCTTACATACATAAACTTTAAATTTTGGAAAAAGCAAAAATAAACAAATGAATCTTGCTGATCAAAAATTTAACTGAACATTTGTGTTATATCACTGAACTCAGCAAGTATCGATATTACTTCACATTACTCCAAAATTTCAGCCAGGCATAGAGTAATATAGAAAAAACGTTACACTAACATCAACAAAGGTATGTTATAATTAACCAATTTGCTCATGTCAACATTAGATGACAAAATAGGTGATGTACATTAGTCATAAATAAATTAATGGAATCAATATTACAATTGTCTTGGTGATTTCAAAGTTTGTTGTAGCTCAGAGATTTTTCCACAATACAAATGTGTATGTTTATACATACAACCATATATACATACACATACAGGGACATCTTTTTGAATTTTATGTAACTGAGGTATAGAGTATGATGTTTTGATATATATAAGTTGATCAAAATGTATGGTGAATTTTCTTTTTAAAAATTATTACAGTAAAAGATATTGCTGTATCTTTGCAAGTACCGTGCTGTTTTTATCACAGTAGCTTTGTAGTATAGTTGCAGGTTGGGGATTGTGATACCCCTGCCATGTTTCTGTTACCTACAATTGCTTTTGCTATTCTGGGTCTCTTCTTGTTCCAAATGAATTTTTGGATTTTCTTGAGGTCTATGAATTATGCTGCTGGGATCTCAATTGGAATTGCATTAAATCTATATAGCAGTTTTGGAAGTATGGCCATTTTCACTATATTAATCCTTCCTACCCAGGAGCAGGGGATGTCTGTCCATTTTCTGATATCATCTTCAATCTCTCTTATCAGAGTGCCATAGTTTTCAGAGAAGAGGTCTTTGATTTCTTTCGTTAGGATGATTCCTAGGTATTTCAGTTTTTTGGATGCTATTGTGAAAGGAATCATTTGCCCTATTTCTCTCTCAGTGAGTCTGTCATTGGTGTAGAGGAAAGCTATTGTATTATGTGTGTTGACCTTGTAACCAGCTACTTGACTGAATTTGGTTATTAAGTCTAGAAGACTTTTGGTGGAGTTCTTGGGGTCTTTTATATAGCGTATCATGTGATTTGCAAATAATGACAATTTGACTTCTTCATTACCTATCTTTATTCCTTTTATTTCTTTCCCTTGTCTAATTGTCGTGGCTAATGTTTCCGGAACTATATTGAACAGGAGTGGTGATAGTGGACATCCTTGTCTTGTTCCTGGTTTTATTGGGAAGGATTTCAGTTTTTGACCATTAAGTAACAGACTTGAGGACCAGTGGAACAGATTAGAAGATGCAGAAACAATGCCAGACACACTCAGCCATCTCATCTTCGATAAAGGTGCCAGACATCCTCACTGGAGGAAAGATGGCCTCTTTAGTAAATGGTGCTGGAAAAGTTGGGTTTCAACTTGCCAAGGACTAAAATTAGACCTATATCTCTCATCATGCACTAAACTAAAATCAAAATGGATTAATGATCTAAATATTAAAATAGAAACTCTGAACCAGCTGGAACAGAGGTTAGGTAGAACTCTTGAAGACATTGGTGTAGGAAAGATTTTATGAACAAAACCTCAGTTGCCCATGAACTGGCACAAACAATCAACAAGTGGGATCTCTTATTAAAAAGCTTCTGCACAGCAAGAGAAAGCACCATCAGTGTGAAGAGACAACCCACAATGTGAGAAAAAATCTTCACCTGCTCTTCCTCAGACAAAGGTCTACTATCTCGAATCTAAACAGAATTTAAAAAGATCAGACCTCCCAAATTTAAAGACCCAATCTGAAAATGGGCATCTGAAATGAACAGACATTTCTCAGACAAAGAAGTAGAAATAGCAAATAAATACATGGAAAAATGTTCAACATCACTGGTCATTCGAGAGATGCAAATGAAAACAACGCTGAGATTCCACTTCATTCCAGAAAGAATGGCTGCTATCATGAAATCAACCAATAACAAATGCTGGTGGGGCTGTGGGGAAAGAGGAACCCTGCTCCACTGCTGGTGGGAGTGTAGACTGGTGCAACCACTGTGGAAATCAGTATGGAGATACCTCAAAGAACTAGGACTGGAAGTCCCATTTGACCCCTCTATTCCACTGCTGGGGATCTTCCCCAAAGAATTAAAAGAATCATACCACAGTGATATATGTGCACCCGTGTTCATAGCAGCGTAGTTTGTAATAGCTAAAACTTGGAAACAGCCCAAATGCCCATCAACTGGAGACTGGATAAAGAAAATGTGGTTTTTTAATAAAATGGAGTACTAGTCAGCCATAAAAAATGAGAAATTAGAGACATGTATAGCTAAGTGGATGCACATTGAGGCAATACTCTTAAGTGAAATAAATAGGACACACATGTGTAAATACTGAATATTTTCTCTGGTGTGAGAAACTGAAAGTGTAAATAAGGACTAAATGTATAATAGGTAATGTGAAATAGGAAGAAAAGGGGCAAAGGGGAAGAAAGTGGGAGGGCTAGGGGAAAGGATAGAAGGGAATGGGATTAATATGAGAAAATGGAAAAATAGGAACAAAATCTTTGTAAATAGTGAAGAATGGAGGGGTTGAAGGGAGGGCTGGGCAAGGGTGAAAAATAAGAACCAAGAGAGACTATGTAAAGGTGCAAATTTCCAATGATGAATGTCATTATATTGTATACCTAAAATGTACCAATTATTAGAATGAATAATCAATAATGTAAAATAGAAAGAAAAGGTCCAAAGGGGTAGGGGTAGTGGGAGGGACAGGGGAAAGGAAGGAAGGTAAAGGAAAAATGATGAGAAATGGAAAAAATGGAAATAAAGTCTTTGTAAATAGAGAAGGGTGGAGGGCATGAAGGGAGGGCTAGGAATGGGGAAAAAATAAGAACCAAGATGCATTATGTAAAGGTACAATTCCCAATGAGAAATGTAATTGTGTTGTATACCTACAATGTACCAATAAAAGAATTTAATGCAAAAAAAAGAAAAAAAAAGATATTGCTGTAAAATTGCTTCAAAAACCCCTCCTTGCTTCAAACACAGAGATTCCATCATTCTTTCCACTTTCTGAAGCAGTTCTTGATATCCTATTTTATAAGTGTCTTTAACATTCTGAAAAAGAATATATTTTCATTTGCTAATCTCTCAGCTCATTCCCTAATTACATTATACCTCTTTTTGCCTAAAACATTTTAAGTATTCTCAAACTATCTCATATTCTTTGTAATTTTGAACAATTTCTTCTTATTTCACTATATTTATTCTTTTTGGTCTTTATTTTTGCATTTTTTTAGATCATAATACACAGTGTATTTACCATTGTTATACTCTAATGATTTTGTTATGAAAAATTATTTTTTCATAGAATGGCTTTTACATTTTCTTTATTAATATCTGCTTATAGTATATTAAAATTTAAAAAATGAAACTCCAGAAGAACACAATATGGGTCAAATAGTAAGTTTCCGTCTAGTAATTATTTTTTCTTATTATCTTAGACATACATCTAATATTCTTTGACAATTAAATTACAACCATACAAAAATTAGAAAAAAACAAGTTCTGCTTTAAAATACAGCAAATGATTTTGCTATGTGCCATCCAATAAAAATGTAGGCTTGTTAAAACAGTATGCTGTGTCCTCATTCCTTATTAACTGAATCTGGCATTCTACAACTTCATGACCATGAAAGGTAAACATTTTAATTCAATTCAGCACATTAAGGCAGCCATGAAAGCATAACTAAAGATACTGACAAACGAAGACTTCCAGAACTGCTCCAGAAAGTAGCAATAAAGATGAGAGAAGTGTGTTCAAAGTGAAGGGCAGTATTTTGAGAAGGATTAATGGTAATGTGTTTTTTACTGTAATACAATTTTAAAACTTCAATATTCTGCATGATTTTTTTCACAACTTATGTATACATTGTGAAATGATTAATTCTGTCAAGAAAATTAACATATATATGCCCTCATATAATTACTTTTATTTTTTGTGGTAAATATGCCTGAAATCTACATCCTTTTTCTTTCTTTCTTTCTTTCTTTCTTTCTTTCTTTCTTTCTTTCTTTCTTTCTTTCTTTTTTGTACCAGGGATCAAACTCAGGACCTTGTACTTGCAATGTCAGCTCAGGCACCACTGAGCTAAATCCCCAGCCCTGAAATCTACATTCTTAGGAAATTTTAAATACAACATTATTAACTATAGTCATCATGCTGTACGTAAAATCACTATACTTATTTATTCTATATGACTACAACTTTGTACTTCTATCATTTGACCCAGATCTCACTATTCCCCATGCCTTGCCCATGATAATCACTATTTTATTCTGTTATACATTCATCTTAAATGCTCCAAAATTCAAAATTTTTTGAGTGCCAAAATGACGCCATCATAAGAAACTATACACTTGAAATCATGCAATGGGCCACAGGAGAAAAAGTGCAGTTGCATTAAAATATTGTATAAAATAACTGTTATACTATACATATGAAATGTGTATGAAATATAAATGAATTTCAAATTTATATGTAGGGTCCTTCACCAAGATATCTCATTTGTATATGTAAATATTCAAAATTCTGAAAATACCTGAAATTTGAAACACTTCTGGTCCAAAACATTTTAAGTAAGGGATACTCAATCTGTTAATGGTAAATTAACCAAGATTTTCTCATAAGCAACAGTAAGTAGAATTTTGCCATACAGTTTCTTATAGTCCATCACATTTATCATCGAGAGATGTCTTCATGATATTAGACTGCATCCTGTGCTTCTGAAAATTACTTCTTAAATTTTTCTATGAGGTTAGAGTATCCTAGGTTTATCTCTTGTACTCCAAGAGTTACTATTTTATATTTTGCTTATACTTCAGATTTAAAATATGCACGTGCATACTCTTGGAGTTACTCTATCTAAGAGTCACTAGATGTTCACAATACCATCATTCACCTATGGAGAATTTTCTATAAATGTTATTCTGAATGAAGTTCAAAATGATTTCATTCCAAAATTTCAATAGAACCTCATTTTGGAAGATGTTTTCACTTACATGGAGCTTATACGCATGGGTTAAGTCAACATTCTAGAGTGGTTCCATTATATCTTTTCTGAAATTCATCCTAACAATCAATGATATACTGAAGACTTAACAAACTTTCAAACAGGCAGAAAACACAGAGGCAGCAATTAGGCACTTGATCTCTAAATTAATCATATTCATCATATAGCATTTATTTTTGCAACTTATAAATAAGCTTTTCAAATATTTGCTTTGCAGCTAGTTTTAAATTCATAGCAAGTTGGCTTTCTGAACAAGATTTTTTCTTCTCAATCCAAATTATACTAAGATCTCATTTGCCATCATTTATTAGAACCATTACCTACCTGTAACTTTCAGTTCAGTTGTTCGCCTTACAACTTTCCCTTCATACTTAAATTCACATGTGTAATTTCCTCCATCTTCTTCTTGAACTTCCTGGATTAGAAGAGTGTTTCCCTTCTGTACTATTATGCTTCTCCACATTTTTGGCTTGCATTCCTACAAAGAAAAAGTTTTCAAGTAAGTGGAAAATGAACATTTATATCACTATGTCTTACTTTTTTTTTTTAGTACCGGGGATCGAACTCGGGTCCTTGTGCTTGCACAGCAGGCGGCGAAACCACTGAGCTAAATCCCTGGCCCTGTCTTACTATTTTTACTATTTTGGATATATCTTTATAATTTTCAAAATATGTAACTAAGGAGTTAAATCAATGGCCAACAACATCATTTAAGCATATCTTATTATGTCCAGTTCAAGTATCATAACTATCACGTGAAAAGACACTTTTAAATCTTGACCCCAAAAGAATACTTTAGAAGCATTGTGAAAAAATAGAAAAGCACACAAGGTCCCTAAATGCAAAAGAGGTATAGTTGAAACTTAAAAGCTGCTAAATCTTATTATAATGTCCTGATTCTTTCTATTTGACAGGGTTGTTTCCTAAGAGTTCTAAGAGATATGGTTCATTTAGATATTTAGTATACTCCAGGGGAGTCTTAAGCATTACTAAACATTTATAATAAGCTTTTAGATTGGCATTTAAGTTTGCAATTGTTTCATTCATTACTATTTATTGTAAGAACTAATACTAATATTCCAGACTCCTTCCTTGTAGTCAAGAGATCAATTTGAGAGGAAGAAAAACAGTCTAGAAAATTAGGTTTAAGTTCTCTAGAAAGACAGGTAGGCAAAATGAGGATGTACTTTGTTATAGTAACAGCATAGAGAAATCATCCATTTACTTTGTAAGTCCTGTGATACATAATCAGAGAATAAAATTTAACTTTTGAAGCCAGTTCTCTTGCTTTCCTAATGGGAATGTAAAGAAGTCTTACAACTTGGATTGCACTTAGCTAGAAAAGCATGCACAACAGTTTTATAGTCAGTAACACTTTTCCAGAAAATAGAAAGCAATAACCAAATATGAGAATATTTTGCCAAGTAGCACTGTCTGCTGGAAATTTTCCCAGACATCTTTTTATATTTTGTTTCAATCTAGTACTCACCACAAATTGTCAACCAAAGTGGTAGCCAAATACTGTACAAACTTCAGTGGAAGTGCAGGGGATAGCTGTGAGGAAGTGTTGAATGATCAGGGAGAAAGGTTTTTATTATGTAAATTCTGAATCTTTCAGTTGAGGCAATAATAAAATTGACTGTGAGGCAGATTATGTGGACAATAGTTGCAAGTGCTTTTCAGTTGCCCCACTACAGCGTATACAATATCTGTACCTTCCCCTCCTCGCTCTTCCACTTTACCCATCACACACATACCTTAAACATTTGTGTAATGTTAAAATCAATGCTGACTAAATTTTCAGCTGTAAATACTTTTGTGTGTGTGTGTAAAATTGTGAGAGTGGTTACCCATTCATTAGCTTTTCACTATAACAATTTTTTTGTTAGCAGGACTTTTGACAACAAAACATAAAAACTGGCACTTAAGATCACAAGTATAATATTTAAGAGATATGCTTGCTCTATGTCCAGTGCAACTACCCATATACATATTCAAAGAGTAAATAAAAGTAATACTATGGAAGAGATCTAAATATAAGTTTGCTTCACTCCCTAGAGTCTTTCTGAAGAATAGTCAAGAGTCTGTCTGTAGTTATATTACATATCATATCTGGCAAAGTTTGTCACCTATATGAGATTCGTTTCTGAGTCAAACCTTAGGATATAAGGTTTCTGGGAAAATGAAGAACTCTGATAGGCTCAGATTTCTAAAGAATCATTTTGAAGGTTATTATACAAAAATATGGTCCTCTGGGCATTTTGAGAGGAAAAGAAAATGAAAACCGAGCTGCTGCACTTTCACACAGAAATAGTAGGAGTAGGCAAATGAGCCCACATGCTTACTTTATTCAAAGACAAATAGTGTTGCTTTCTAATGTCATTTTGGGTGTGAGTCCATATGGAATTAGTTCTAGCCATTTTTATTTCCCTACTTACTGCTTGGGTTTTTTTCCCCTCAAGAAACAAACACTAAAGAATGTATAGAAGTTAGAAAATAACTCTTGATGAAAAACAGCCTGGAATCTTTAGATTTTGAGATCAATCTAGAATAATTCCAAATGCCTTCCAAGCTATTATTAAGCCTTGTGAAGGATTTCTTAAAAATAATCAATAGAGGTGGGTATGTTAATTTTTTGAAAATAAATGTGTGTTAAATGCCATTAGAAAATGTTGTGTCAGGTCACTCCTACCCCTCTAGACACAGTGTAATTATGAAGTGGAAAATTTTCTTTAAGTCAAGATATCTGTAGTTTGAAATTCAGGGTTCATCTAAGTTCTGTTATCTCAGGAAAATTTTCTTCTTTAGGATTTAATTTCTTACTTCACATTATGAAGATAATATTAACTACCATCCAAGAAGCCACAATCCAGGTTTGCAGGCCCCAATCGTTACATTCATGTTGGGCACCACTACAGTATATATAGTTGTCATCCAGCACTTAGAATGTTTCCCTTTACTAAACTTTCCCAATCCAACATCATATATCTCCAGAACTTCTAGCACTGCTTGGTAAAAAAATTGATGTTTGTGAATTAATAATATAAAAACAAATCTTCACCAGTTAATTAAGTAACTACCATCAACATATTACTGTAACCTACTGAAAATGCATACCTCCTAAGAGGTCACTATAACACTAATTTTAGCAGGTTGAGTAAAGGAACTATATTTTGATCAAAAAGAGCCTTTAAAACACTTTTGCCATCATTCCACATAGATGACCATCCTACTTCTCCCACATATGTATCCTTCACAGTGTTTTGCTACTGGACATTCTACCTAAGTTTGGGTATCTATGTTGAATCTCAGAAGACTTCCATGCTCTTGACACTGATGCTTGTTTCTTCCTTAAGCTACTGGTTGCTAAGCTTACTGCTGTAATGGATTGTTCCCTGACCACTACTTTCCTAGTAGACAGACAATGTGGCTATACCTCATTGCCCCATGACTTGTTTAATTTAATTCTGAGAGCCTGTTAGGCAAAGCAGTTTGAAGCACAGAGGTCAAGTTTCAAGATGATTGTTTACCTGATGTCAGGGCAAACTGTCAAAGGATCAAATATGTGCATGTCCCTAATATTGATGACAATGTATAATTTTTCTACTATTCATTGCCCCTGGGACTATTAAAATAAACTTTACCAACTTGAAGATTTTACTTACGAACAGTTTTCCTGGAGTTTTCTAAGTTAAACAAAAAGCTTCATTATGTGGACTACCTGTCCACTCATAGAGTAGGCTATTGTAGGATATACTTGCTTGAACAGTATAATATTATCCCTTGAAGTCACGCTTTTTTTTCTCCCTCCCTTCTTGCCTGGATGGCATTCCTACCTGTGTGGCAAGAGTCCCATGCCAGCAATTTCCATCTTGGGAATGCAAAATGCATAACAAATATTTGTTGATCAAGACACTGTAAAAGTAACCTGTTTTCAGCCACACTTGGATCTTGGAGTTTTCACCTTGAAATACTCACAGTCTAATTGTAAGATAATATCCTAATAACTACAGGTGCTTTTTAATTCACTTGATTTGGTTGTCATGGTTATTTTAGTGCCATTCAGAACATACAACTCATTCTTCATAGCAAGAACATCAGGACGATTGATTTAAGCATTTCTTTTCATTCTAAGAATTAGCTGTAGTGCAAACACAAATGAATTACTCATTAACTTTTTTCCCTCAAAGCAACTTCATCTAAATACCTAACACCCATCACCTCAGAAAGCTTCTCTCATTTCCTCTAGAATCTGTACTACACCTTGAGGCACCTACCCACATGTTTAACAATCTCTATGTAACACAAACTTTCTCAAATTTGAAGATGGAAGAGATTAGGAGCACAACTTTAAATTAACTCTCATCCTTGCCCTTTTCAGCCCTTTCTATGTTCCAAATGAATAGAATAATACACGTGAAGCTCCTCCTTCTCTCACAAGCTCTATTTTTTCCAAATCTCTATCTTCACAGTCTTAATATGAATATTTGTATGCCATAGTCATTGAGAATATAGGTTCTAGGCTCAAATACTTGAGTTGGAATCCTAAATTGTATGTTCCTGAGCATTATCACTAAATCAATCTAAACTTGTTTCACCTATTAAAAAAACTCGGTGCTGATAATAATGTATATCAATTAACATGATTATTATTGTTAATGTAAATACATATATATATGTAAATACCCAATAACATAGGTTATATGTAAAAGTCATTAAATAAATATTAACTATTCTATGTTATTAGCATTGGTAGTCTCTTTTTAGATTATATGCACTTCTATTTATAATGTCAGTTATCATCAGGAGTTAAATGTGACTCATATTTCTATAGTAGTCTAGAGAAAATACATTAAACCAGAGGTATAATTCTAATGCTAGGGACAAATTCTAGATCATGGTCTGACAAGAAAAAGGGCTTGGAAGTCACTACTATTCTCACAACAGCAACAAAAAGCTGAACAAAGTAAAAGTGAACGATTCTTCCCTTATCCATCTGATAAATAAGGTTACAGAAAAAAAACACTACCATAAAAACTGGAGAGACAGGAAAATACAGAGGATCTCAGTTCACTGGGATCAGAAGCAGCCTGATGGAGCTAGCACCTTATATAAATGCTCTAGCCCTCTCTAAATTTTGAATTAGACAAAGAAAAATTCAGCTTTCATACCCATTCTATCTCAATTAGCAACGGATGGGAAGAAGATAAGAAGCATTTGTTAAAGTAACAACCCAATACAAGCCCCACTAAAAGACTGAGACCCCTTATATCAGATTATAGAATTTGTAAGAAACCAGGTATAGAGAAAATACACAAGCACCATTTTTCAGTTAGCTTTATAAATATAGAGTGCTTTTTAAAAAACCTTTATATGGTCTGCATCTGTTAAATCACATTATAAACCTAAATTATTCATTAATCTCTTATTTCTTAAGCAATAAACCAAAAGAATTTTATTCCATAAAGACTGTGTTTTCTGTTTTATCTGCCTTAAAAATCAGATATGAAAAGGTCAAGGAACTTTAAATAATAAAGAATGTGTGTGGTTTATAAATATCACTTTAAATTGCAGTAGTGACTTTAATTAATAGAGAAATCAAACTATGGCCTTTTCTCTAAATTGACAAGACACTTATTAAGTTAATAAGATACTTATGTATGAAAAAAAGGTTTATGGATGAGGTAAGGGTCTGGAGGTTGGGTAACTTGAGTGATGTCTTTTAGCTAATTTTAGAAAAGTTTACTATTTCTTTACTCATTGAACATCTATCCCATACTAATATACCACATTTTATAAATGTAGTGAGTTTGCTTAATTATATTATACACTCAAGTGTTATGTAAATTTAAACTCTTTAAGAAAAATAATTTTATACTATTGTGAACTGTGTAGCCTTATTAAATATTAAAGAGAAGGTGCCTCGTTGCTAACATACAAAAAAAAAAGCTATAGAACACTTTCCCTCCCTGAAAATTCCACTAACACAATAAGGCTCCTGTCTAATAATAAAGTATTATAGATAAAAGAAACATACAAATCAGTCCTTATTAAAGAGATCTCTACAGAAACTCAGAGACAACAGGGTGGTTACAGCCAAGGAAACTAGTGAGAATTTTGGCCTCTAGCAGCTGCAGTTACATTAAACAGTTGACAGCGTAATATTAAGCCAGAAAAATATGAAAACCTCCTACTAAATGCCTATTTTGCTCTAGTTCTTTTTGCCAGTCAGTATATCATATCTGATTTTCAAGCAAAAATTATAATGCATGCCAAAAGACAAAAGAAGTTTGAAGAAAGAGCAAATTCAGAAATAACAGAAACAGACTTTATGCATACCAAACTAAGAATTTAAAATAGAATTAAAATGCTCCTGACTCTAATGGAAAAAGTGAACAACTTGCAAGAGCAAACAAGTAATATAAACAGAAAATTAAAATACTTTAGAAAGAATAAAAAAATACTAGAAATCAAAACATTGAAATAGAAATAAAGAATCTCTCTGATAGGCTCATTAATAACCTGGATACAACTGAGGAAAGTAAGTGAGCTTCATGGCAATATCAACAGATTCTTCCCAAATAGAAAACAAGGAGAGAAAAGAAGGGAAAAAAGTAGAATAGAATGGGAATACCAGAAAGAGAAGAAGGGCAGAAGGAACAGAAAAAATATTTGAACTCTAATGCTGGTAGATCCATGTATCGCAGTATTGCTGAGGGTAGGTACAAAGAAGGGTAAGTGGGCTATTTTGAGCATGTGAGCTGAGTTTTGAACAATTATATAAAAGATGGGCAAGTGAGACATATAAAACAGGAAAAACAACATTTGTATATCCACTTAGATGTGAAAAAGTGAGAAGTGAACAAAAAATTACAAATAGTTTTGCTCTACTGAGAGTAGTAGAGTTGAAATATTTTTTAAAAAGCCTAAATTGTACCCTAAGATATTTGCATCCTTTTAATATTCAAATGCTAGAAGACCAGTGATTCTGCTACTGTTTCAGGCCCCTGTGAACACTCAATAGATAGGAGTTATCACATAAATCATGTTATAGAATCACTAGTCCTCATTAAATAGTAACATACTATGATTAGATGTGTATTTCTGAAAGATCAATCTTGTTATATAGAAGATAGACTTCAAGAAGGACATTAATGCCAGGCATGGTGATGCACGCCCTTAATCCCAGCACTTTGAAGGCTGACATAGTAGTTCGAGGCCAACCAAGGTTACATAATAAGTCAAGATGAGCCTGTACTACACAGCATGACTCTGTCTCAAAAAAACAACAAAAAAGGGATGTTAGTTAAGAAGTTTTAATTTGCTTTGATGTGTTTTAATATCTTGGACGTCATTAATAATATATTGAAAATCTTCTAATTTTGTGTTTTATAACGATTTAGAAAAGAGCCACAGAAAATTTTTGTTCAATTTTGAAAACATATACCTATTTAAAGATTACAAAAAATGACAGAAACAAAAAATAAAACAAGAAGATATAAAATCAAAAGACAGTTTTATTTCTCATCAAAAATGGCAAAAATCTAAATGTAATCAATTGGTAAATAGTTGAACAGTAAAACAAATATACTTTGAAGAACTAGAAATACAAGTATTCAGCAGCAAAATGGAATTAGCTCCTGATATATAACAATGTAGATGACTATATTATGATATGTGAAATGTGCCAGACATAAAAGCTACATATCATATTTTTTATGTACATAATATTCTGGAAAATGTAAAATTATAGGAATAGAAAAGAAGTGAATTTTTAACCAGGGACTGGGGTTGGGAGGAGGGGAATGAGTACAAAGAGACAAAGAGGAACTTGGAGTGATACAACCATTCTATATATTTTTTTACCATTCTATATTTTGATTGTAGTGTATATATTTGTCAAAATATGTCAAAGCAAACCATCACTTGAAACTTTATAATTTATACAGAATAATAGGACACTAAAAAACTTAGCCTTATATTGCCAATTAGAGTCTGGGATGTCTTATGTAACTCTGTTACTAGCTACTATGTAACTTTTCCATTTCTATAGTTGCAGTAAATATCAAGTAAATACTTTAGTCAAAGAATTAAGGATATAAAAAGAAAAAAGAACTATGTGTCATGTACATGTGCCATTTACCTACAAGGGATGAATTCATTACAGTATTACTGCAACTATCTACCAATAAAAAAGCAAAAAGAGAAGAATTTAGGGATGAAAGTTTTTTTGGGGGGACATGAAAGTTTTTATAATATGGTTAGGACATATAGCAAATATTACTATATTTGATTCATGCAGATAAATTGAGGGCCAGACACATTGAGTTATTTACCCATATTAATAGAAGAATGATGATCAGACTTAGGTCTCCTGAGTTTAAGCCCAGTGATTCTTATGTATTTCAAATATCCTTTCCTCCCACATTAACAGACTTTTTATAATTTGCAAGCAGTAAAGAACCCCTCCGGCACTTCTAATGTGATCACTGGGAATAAAAAAAGAGCAAATGGTACTTACACCTTATGTCACTGACTGTAATTCCACACCAAACTGAAGGCTTTATAGGATTTTCAATTTTTACATTTTGGATAAAAGTATCTTTGAAATTTCTTGTTACAAGATTAAAATTCAAGGATAGAATATAATTGATGGTTATAAAAAAGACAGACTATATTCATTGCATTTCCAAAAATGATTCAAAATCCTGAAGCATTTTTGTCAGCAAGAAAGAAAGGCTAAGGGATCTCTGATTACAATTTTCCACCTTTAAGAAAATAGTCATAGTGAATAACAAGGTACATAAATGTAACTCTCCTATCTTTGGAAACCTAATTCATTAAAATGAGTGATAGCATTTAGAAATGGTAATTCTTAAACTATTATGTTTTGTAAGTGAAATTAAAGATAATCAATTTGAATTTTTAAAATATAATATAAGTCAGAGATCTATTTATTTTTTCCACATAAGTAGTTATATCCACACTATTTTAAAATACTCCTTCACCCCACTTCTATCTCATTTCTGGATTCTCTAGTTTACCTCACTGGACTGTTAACTTGTTCTAAACTTACTGCTTTAAGCGATACTGTTTTGCAGTAGCTGTTAGTATTCTGGTAAAATAAATGCCCTATTACTATTTTCCCCAATATTTTTTTGGCAATTCTAGCACATTCATCTACCAATATGAACTCTTTAATCATGTTTTTCAGTTTCAAAAAATTTAAATGTTATCAATTTGGATTATTTATATAAATTTGTAAAGAATTGATTTTATTATTCTTTGATACCTTCCTATGCAGGAACATGTTCTGCTCCTCCATTTCTTTAGATCAGATTTCATGACCTTCAATAAAATATTTTTATAATGGTTCTTTTCTATAATTGTTAAATGTATTTCAAAGTATTTTATAGTTTATTGTTGTTGTAAATGAGATAGTTTCATTTTTTCTTTTACATGTCTAAATAATTGTCCCTCATTTTAAAGAAAAGAAAGCTAATGAATTTTTATGGTTTTTGTAATTTCTTACTGAATCTTCTTATTATTTCTATTGTTGATGCTGAGTAACTTAATTTTGAAGTTATCAAATCATATAATTTAAACTTTAAGCTTATTTTGTCTCTTCATTTCCAATGTTTATGCAGCATGTTTCATTTAATTTTCTTACTGGATCCTCTAGAACCTCCAAAATAATGTTGAACAATAGTAGTACTTCTACTTTGTATGTCATGGGTGTTATAGCTTAGATATAAAATGCTCCTCTAATCTCAAGGTGCACATAAATGAAACAAATTTATTCTTCTTTATGGATAAGCAGTAATCCATTCTGTATAAAATTTCTTCTTTATCAATCCATCTGTTGAGGAACATGTATGTGACTTCCAAGATTTTGGTAATAAGAGTTGTGCTTCTATAAACAGGTATGCATATATCAGAATATGATGTTCTTAACTCATTTGGAAAGATATCTAGAAGGGGAATAGCTGGGTAAAATGGTATTTCTCTTTTTAGGTTTTTTTTTCAGGAATCCATACTGATTTCTATAGTGGTTTTATTAGTTTACATTCCTGCCAACAATATAGAAGTTTTCCTTTTTCTTGAAGCCTTACCAGCATTTGTTATCATTTGATTTCTTGATGATAGCCATTCTTTTGGAATAAGATGGAATCTCGGTATTATTTTAATTTGCATTACTCTAATGCAAGAGATGTTGAAATTTTTTTCATGTACTGGTCCTTTGCATTTCTTTCTTTGAGAAATATCTATTCATTTCAATTGCCTATTTTTTTATTGGCTGTTTTATTCTGAGGGCCGTAATATTTTTGAGGGTTTTTTATATATTCTAGATATTAGTCCTCTGTTCAAGGAGACATTGGCAAAATATATTTCTCATTTTGTAGGTTGTCTCTTCACTTTGTTGGTTGTTTCATTTGTTCTGTGTAATTGTTTTCATTTGATATAATCCAATTAGTTGATTCACAATATTATTTCTTGTGCAATTGAGGTTCAATTCAGAAAGTCTATGCCTGTGTCTATGTATTCAAAATTTTTACTTATTTTATCTTCCAGCATATTAAGTGTTTCTGTTTCAGTATTTATGTCTTTTATCTGTTTTTATTTTATTTTAGAACATGGTGAGGGGGTGTGAATCTAGATTCAATCTTCTGCATGTGTACAGCCTGTTTTCTCAGCACCATTTGTTGAAGAGATTATCTTTTGTCCCGTATGTTTTTGGCCCCTTTGTCAAAGATCAGGTGGTTGGATTTGCCTGGAGTTGTTTCCACATCATCTGTTCTGCTCCAGTGCTTTACATGTCTGTTTCTTATTTCTTTTTGAATTTTCATTTTTACTCTTATGTTTGCAGTACATAATTATTACATTAAATGTGGTGGGTTGGTGCATGTGCATAACACATCTTAATTCTTTTTATGTCCCTTTCTCATCCTCACCCTCTCCCACCTCTCTGTCACTTGGTCCTTTTCCCCTTAGTAAAATATCTACCCCACATGTCTGTTGGGTTTTTTTTTGTTTTTGGGGGGGTTTTTTGGTCCATACCATGTTGCTTTTGTCACTGTAGCCTTGTAAGAAAATTTGAAATCTGGGATTATCATGCCTCCTGGTTGCTCTTATTGCCCAGAATTGCTTTTGGTATTCTGGGTCTCTTCTGATTCCATATGAATTTTATTATTGCTTTTTATAGTTCTTCAAAAAATACTGTTGGTATTTTGATTGGGATTGCTTTAAATCAAAGTAGGCCATTTTTTATAATATTGATTTTGCCTATTCAGGAACAGGGGATAACTTTCCATTTTCTCATTTCCTTTTTGATCTCACTTTCAGGGTATTGTAGTTTTTGTGTTAGAGGTCTTTTTCTTCCTTTGTTAGAATAACTTCTATTTAGTTTTTTCTTGAAATCATTGTGCACAGTGTTGTTTTCCTACTTTCTTTCTTGATGAGTTCATTATTCGTGTACAGGAATGCTACTGTTTTTGCGTGTTAATTTTGTATCCTGGAACCTTGCTGAATTGGCTTATTTTTTCTAGGAGCCTTTTGGTGAAAATTCCAGGTCTTCTACATAAAGGATCCTGTCATGTGCAAATAAGGATACTTCAAATTCTTTCTTTCCTGTACATATCCTTTTTATTTCTTTCTCTTGCCTAATTGTTCTGTTTAAAATCTCAAGTACTACATTGAACAGGAGTGGTGATAGTGGACATCCTTGTCTAGTTCCTGATTTTAGAAGAAAACCTTTCAGTTTTCCTATTTAATTTGATATTGGCAGTAGAGTGTCATAAATGGCTTTTTATCAGATTGACATGTTTCTTATATACTTATTTTCATTAGAGTTTTTATCATGAATGGATGTTGGACTTTGTCAAAGGCTTTATCTGCATGTGTTGAGATGATTGCATGACTTTTTTTTTCTTGCTTCACTTATGTGGTGTACACATTTTTTGTTTTGTGTATGTTGAACCATCCTTGCATCCCTGGCATGAAGCCTACTTGGTCATGATAAATGATCTTTTTGATGATTTCTTGCATTCTGTTTGCCAGTATCTTGTTGAGTAGTTTTGAGTATTTATTCATTAAAGAGGTTGATCGTTAGTTTTCTTAATTAGTAGAGTCCTTGTCTGGTTTTGAATTCAATACAGTGCTACCTTCCAGGAATAAATTTGGCAGGACTCTTTCCCTTTTACCTTCAGTTGAGTTTGAGGAGTATTGGTGTTAGATCTTCCCCGAACTCCTTGTTGAATTCAGTGGTAAATCTACTGGGTCCTGGGCTTTTCTTAGTTGGTAGGGTCATTTTTTTTTTAATAACTGCCTCAATTTCATTACCTGTTATTGGATTATTCAGGGTTTTTGTTATTTCATCTTCATTTTGGTAATTCATGTGCATCTAAGAATCCACCCACCTTTTTCTAGATTCTCCAATTTATTGTAGTACAAGTATCTGAGGTAGTCACTAATGATCTTCTGGATTCTGACAATGTCTATTGTTATTTTGCTTTTTTCATTTCTAATTGCATTAATATGTCTTTCCTTCTTTTTTTGGTAAAATTGACTAAGAGTTTTTCTATTTCCTTTATTCTTTTGAAGAGCCGATCTTTGTTTCATTAATTCTTCATATTTTCATCTCAATTTCATTAATTTCTGCTCTTATCTTTATAATTTCCTTCCTTTTTCTAGTTTTGGATTTAGATCATTTTTGTCTTAGTAGCACAATGCTATTCCTTCCTTATGGAAAAAGAGTGTTTACCCTGTGTAATATGTCAGAAATATTTAACTTTTGTTTTGATTTTGATAGGGTTTATACCCAAGTGTTCACCTTAAGTCTCACAGGAGACATACTTGGTGGACTTTTCTGCAATGCTTGAAATGTTAATACTTTGGAAACTTTTGGAGATGAAGTAAATGCATTTTGCATAATGAGATAGATATGACTCAGAGGTTTAATGTTATGTAATGTTATGTTTATATGTTTATATGTTATGTTTATATGTAAATATCCTTCATGTATCATATGCAGAGGTATGGCGTGATTAGAGGGTAGCAGGTCATTGTGGGCATGACCTGGAAGGGTATATTTTTGTTCGAGGCTTCACCCTTCTCTCTGTTTCCATATACTATGAAGTGGGCAGCTTTCCTCCACCTTGTCCCTTCCACCATTCCATTTCTGCCTTGCAGCCAAGTGACCATAGACTGAACCCATGGAAACTGTGAGCCATGATAAACACCTCTTCCTCTAAGTTGTATGTATTGGTATTTTGCAACAGCAATGGGAAAGCTGACAAATACAATGTGTAAGGATTTATGTACAATTACAGAGATTTTTATTGCTGCTCATTATTTAAAAAAACTGGGAAAAACATAACTATCCATAGGTAGAAGTATGGTTGCATGAAAAATAAATTTCTTTTTTATGAATTATTATAGATATATTAAATTAATTAGAGCTATGACTGTGGATATAGCTCATTGTTAGGGCTTATGCCTAGAGTGCACAAGGCCCTAGGTTTAATTCAAAAACACCAGAAAAACATGAATTAGATCCATAGAATCAACCCTGAAGAAATTTCACAATGTTTGTATGTGATCAGGCAAGCTGAAAAGTGATATGTGTAGTATGTACTTATTTTCATAAAAATTAGAGAAGATTTGTGTATATCTGTATGGTAAATAAATAATAAACATTGTGTGTTTGTGTGTGTATGAGAGAGAGACAGAGACAGAGACAGAGACAGAGAGACAGAGAGAACAGACAGAACAAGAGCATTAGCATAGAAGAATGTGAAAGGTAAATCAAACAGGTACTTATCTGTTATAGTTAAAATGGAGTACAAGATGGGGATACAGTTAACTTTATACACTGTTACAATGTTTTCAGTTTTTAAGTGCACATACATGCAGATTTAGTATCCCTTATCTGAAATATCTGGGATGAGAAATGTGTTAGATTTCAGATTTTGGAATATTGACATATATATAACCAGCTATATTGCCAATGGGACCCAAATCTAAGCAGAAAATTCATTTGTCATATCTATATATCTATATATAGATATGTAGATATACACACATATATCCTGAAAATAAGTTTATATAATGCTTTAATAATTTTTTCCATTTGTGGTATTATGTCAGTGCTCAAAAAGTTTTGGATTTTAAAGTATTTCAAATTCTGCATTAGAAATGGACAGCCTTTATGTACAGGGATAATAAAAATATATTTTGAATGCTTAAATTTTTAAAAAATTTATTACAGGACACAGTACCATTAATCCTCCTCAGCATCTCCCCTTCAAACTCATTTATCTGCATATTCTAGCTATTTTCTGAAGCACTTCTGGAAGTCCTCTTTCATGTTTTCATGAAGTATAATAAAAAAATTAGTGAATGCTGTTATACATCCAATGGAAAGGCAAACTTATAAACACATTATGGGGTATCCTCATCTACTTTATTGACCATATTTGGCACTCTAGGACTTCTCACTCTTCCCCAAAGTCTAAATAGCCATGACAGGTAAAGATTTTAAATTGATTCAGAACATTGAGGAATTCAGGACAGCATAACCAAAGACACTCACAAGAGATCTTCCAGAGTTACTTCAGAAAGTGGCAAGAATGAGGGCATAAGTGCATTTGAAGTGAGAAAGGTATTTTTAGGGAGATTATTCACAATATATCTTTTACTTTAATAATTTTTAAAAATTTAATGTTCATATTTTTATCATAGCTCATATACACATATGAATACACATATACATGCACATATATAAACATCTAGGTCTTTTAGCTGCTGTCTTTCTTTTTGGTAAAACTCAGCAACGGTCAAAAAAAAGAAAGGAAAAATAAGTTTCATTAGACTATAGCAAGTCACTTAGCCATTTTGGGCTTCAGTGTCTTTATGTACTCTATAATAGGAATCAGTTGTACTACACGGGCTCTAACATCTCTCTAATATTAAAACTCCTACTTAGCTCTACTTTGTTTTGAAAAAAGTCTTATTCTGGTTTATTTGATTCTCTTTAGATACTTAGATTCACTACAAAATCCTTAAGGAACATCTCAGAATGTTTTTCTGAAGTAATAAGTTTGACAGAGAATTCTGTTTATATCAATAATGTGATTATATTAAATGAACAACATGTTTTTAGTGGAGCAAGCCTAGTGGTATTATAAGAAGAAAATTTATGGTTCCCAGTCACGTGGAACACGCCGAATCAACCCGCTGCAGACAGGCAGGTCTGTGCACACCCTACTGAGGGCCCCAGTCACGCGGAAGATGCCAAATCACCCTGATGCAGACAAGCAGGTCTGCCCACACCCTACTGAGGTCCTGAGTCACACAGAAGACACCGAATCACCCCGCTGCAGACAGGCAGCCATCTGGTTCCACACTAAAAAGACAAAGAGGACACCAGACCACCAGACCAAGGTACTGAGTCCCGCTGTTCCCGGCCCAGAGGTAAGGGCTTCTGAGCCCCCATCACACGGCTCCTGGTCCACAGGAAGGGGGTTCCTGGTCACCATCCCTCCCACTGCTCCCAGCCCAGAGGAAAGGGCTTTTGGGCCACCTTCTGTCCCGCTGCTCCTGGCCCAGAGGAAGGGGCTTCCGGGCCACCATCCCTCCTACAGGTCCCGGCCCAGAGGTAGGGGCTTCTGAGCTGCCATCCCACTGCTCCTGCTCCAGAGGAAGGGGCTTCCCAGCCACCATCCCTCCTGCTGCTCCAAGCCCACAGGAAAGGGCTTTTGGGTCACCATCCCTACTGCTGCTCCCGGCCCCTGTCCCACCTCTCCCAGCTCAGAGGAGGTAATCCGAGCAGGCACAAACAGCACCCTGCCCCAGTTGAAATGAGAAAACACATAAATAAGTCTCAAAACCAGACTTCCAGATCACCTACAGCAACCCCCAAAGGAAATGAGATGGAACACTCTGATACTCAACAACCTGGACCCACTGAACTGGCAACAAAAGGGGATCTGGAAAAAAATGAAATCAGAAATAATTTCTCAGATAACAGGAGAAATTGTGCTCCTAGTGTAAGACATGATTAATAAATCTACAGAGGAGATGAGGAACATGGTGGAATCCCAACATAGGAAACAAATGGAATCCATAAAACAGATGCAAATAGATTTCCAGGACATGAAAAACTCCATGGAAAGTCTACACAGCAGAAAGAGCCAATATGAGGACAGAATTTCAGATATAGAAGATAAGATTGCAATTAGTGACCAGGAAAAGAAAAATTGCTTCAAAATTATAAGGGAACATGAGAAATCAATCCAGCAGCTGCTAGATGATGCAAAGAAGAATAACATAAGACTGATTGGGCTCAATGAAGAAACAGGAGAGAGTGCAGATGACATAAAAAATCTCTTCACAGAAATAATGGTAGAAAACTTCCCAAGCAGGGGAAAAGGGCTTGACATACAGATAAGTGAGGCATATAGGACTCCAAATAGCCTTGATCAAAAAAAATCTACACATAGGCATATAATTGTTAAGCTTCCAGAAACACAACAGAAGAACAAAGTTCTCCAAGCAGTCAGAGAAAAGAAACAAATCACATACAAAGGAAAGCCCATCAGAATCACAGCAGACTTCTCAACACAAACCATCAAGGCAAGAAGAGCTTGGAGTGACATATTCCAAGCTCTAAAAGAAAACAGCCTCCAACCAAGATTGATATACCCTGCAAAACTATCTTTCAAAATTGATGGAGAAATAAGATGATTTCATGATAAAGAGCACCTCCAGAACTTCGTGAATACCAAACCACCACTCCAAAGGATTTTACACAATATCCTATGAACAGACATTGAGGATCACAACCCCAGGAAACAAAGCAGAATGAACCCATCTGGCATGACAAGAAATTAAATGTAAATGGTGAGAACCCAACAAAAAGAAAAAGTCATAGCAATGACAAGTCAATACGTTTCAGTTATAACCATCATTGTTAATGGTCTCAATTCATCAATCAAAAGAAATAGACTGGCAGAATGGGTCAAGAAGCAAAATCCAACAATATGCTGCATACAAGAAATACACTTCATTCAAAAGGAAACTCATAGACTGAAAGTTAAAGGGTGGAAAACAATACTCCATGCAACAGGAACCCCCCAAAAAGCAGGAATGGCTATTTTCTTGGCAGATCAAGTAGATTTCAAACCAACACCAATTAAGAGAGATGAATAAGGACACTACATCCTTGCAAAGGGAACAATCCAAGAGGAAGAGATGACAATCATAAATATCTATGCACCAAACACTAGTGCACCCAACTATATAAAACAAATAGTAACGGACATGAAAACTCATACATGCACTAATATCATTGTAGTGGGGGACCTCAACACCCCACTGTCACAAATAGATAGATCATCTAGACTAAAAATAAGGAATGAAATACTAGAACTCAATCGAACTCTTGAACAAATGAACTTAACAGATGTTTACAGAGTCTTCCATCCCACAAAATCACAATACACATTCTTCTCAGCTGTACATAGGTCATTCTCAAAAATAAACCACATAATCACAAATAGAACATGTTTAAGTAAGTGCAAAGGAATTGAAGATATCCCCTGTATATTATCAGACCATAATGTGATGAAATTGGAGATCCATAGCAAAAGAAACAAAAAATTTCATAAACAGGTGGAAATTGAACAACACACTTCTGAATAACCAATGGGTCACAGAGGAAATTAAAGAAGAAATCAGACAGTTCTTTCAATTAAATGACAATGACAATACAACATATTGGAATCTATGGGACACAATGAAAGCAGTCTTAGGAGGGAAATTCATAGCAGTGAATACACATATTAGGAAAACAGAACGAGCCCAATTAAACAACCTGATGCTGAACCTCAAGCTTCTAGAAAAAGAAGAGCAGGACAACCCCAAAGCTCATACAAGGGAAGAAATTATAAATATCAGAGGAGAAATCAATGCAATGGAGACTAAGAGAATGATACAAAAAATCAATGAAGCCAAGAGTGGGTTCTTCGAAAGAATCAACAAAATTGACAAACCTTTATCCAACCTTGTCAGAAAAAGGAAAGAAAAGGCCCAAATCCATTCAATTAGGAATAAAAAGAGTGAAATTACAGCAGACCCAGCAGAAATCCAGAGGATCATCAATACCTACTTCCAGAACCTATACGCCAATAAGATGGGCAACACAGAAGTAATGGACAGTTTCCTAGATACATATGAATTACCAAAGTTGAATGAAGAATACCTAAAAATTCTGAACAACCCAATATCAACCAATGAAATTGAAAATGTAATGAAAAACTTATCAATTAAGAAAAGCCGGGGCCCTGATGGCTTCACTGCTGAATTCTACAAGACATTTAGAGAGGAACTCCTGCCACTACTGTTTAAACTCTTTAATGATATTGAAAGGGAAGCAATATTCCCAAATTCATTCCTAAAAGCAAGCATCACCTTGATCCCCAAAGCAGAGAAAGATCCAACTGAAAAAGAGAACTATAGGCCAATCTCATCTTCGATAATGGAGCCAAACAGTCTCACTGGAGGAAAGATAGCCTCTTTAATAAATGGTGCTGGAAAAGTTGGGTTTCAACTTGCCAAGGACTAAAATTAGACCTATATCTCTCACCACGCACTAAACTAAAATCAAAATGAATTAAAGATCTAAATATTAAAATAGAAACTCTGAACCAGTTGGAACAGAGGTTAGGTAGAACCCTTGAAAACATCGGTGTAGGAAAAGATTTTATGAACAAAAACTCAGTTGCCCATGAACTTGCACAAACAATCAACAAGTGGGATCTCTTCTTATTGAAAGGCTTCTGCACAGCAAGAGAAACCACCAGCAGTGTGAAGAGACAACCATAACGTGGGAAAAAATCTTCACCTGCTCTTCCTCAGACAAAGGTCTAGTATCTCAAATCTATAAAGAACTTAAAAAGATCAGACCTCCCAAATTTAAAGACCCAATCCGAAGTGGGCATCTGAAATGAACAGACATTTCTCAGACAAAGAAGTAGAAATAGCAAATAAATACATGAAAAAATGTTCAACATCACTGGTCATTCGAGAGATGCAAATGAAAACAATGCTGAGATTCCACTTCACTCCAGAAAGAATGAAATCAACCAATAACAAATGCAGGCGGGGCTGTGGGGAAAGAGGAACCCTCCTCCACTTCTGGTAGGAGTGTAGACTGGTGCAACCACAGTGGAAATCAGTATGGAGATACCTCAAAGAACTAGGACTGGAAGTCCCATTTGACCCCACTATTCCACTGCTGAGGATCTTCCCCAAAGAATTAAGAGAATCATACCACAGTGATATATGTGTGCCCATGTTCATAGCAGCACAGTTTGTAATAGCTAAAACTTGGAAACAGCCCAAATGCCCATCAACTGGAGACTGGATAAAGAAAATGTGCTTTTTTTTATAAAATGGAGTACTACTCAGCCATAAAAAATGAGAAATTAGAGACATTTATAGCTAAGTGGATGCACATTGAGGGAATACTCTTAAGTGAAATAAATAGGACACACATGAATAAATACCGAATAGTTTCTCTGGTGTGAGAAACTGAAAGTGAAAATAAGGACTAAATGTATAATAGGTAACGTGAAATAGGAAGAAAGGGGGCAAAGGGGAAGGAAATGGGAGGGCTAGGGGAAAGGCTAGAAGGGAATGGGATTAATATGAGAAAATGGAAAAATAGGAACAAAATCTTTGTAAATAGGGAGGACTGGAGGGGTTGAAGGGAGGGCTGGGCAAGGGTGAAAACTAAGAACCAAGAGAGACTATGTAAAGGTGCAAATTTCCAATGATGAATGTCATTATATTGTATACCTAAAATGTACCAATGATTAGAATGAATAATTGATAATGCAAAATAAGAAGAAAAGGTCCAAAGGGGTAGGGGTAGTGGGAGGGGCATGGGAAAGGAAAGAAGGGAAAGAAAAAATGCTGAGAAATGGAAAAAATGGAAATAAAGTGTTTGTAAATAGGGAAGGGTGGAGGGCGTGAAGGGAGGGCTAGGAATGGGGAAAAAATAAGAACCAAGATGCATCATGTAAAGGTACAATTTCCAATGAGAAATGTAATTGTGTTGTATACCTACAATGTACCAATAAAAGAATTTAATTAAAAAAATTAAAAAAAATTAAAAACTTAAAAAAAAGAAGAAGAAAATTTATAAGAGATCAGAAATCCAGGGATTGAAGAAAATTGACCAACTTTTGTATAAGTGACCCTTTGTAGCCACATCTCTTTTTGTCACCTGATGGGGTTTGAAAAGAGGAGATATAATCTTCTCCCACATATTCCCTGTATTTGAAGGATGACCAACATTGAATTAGTCAGCTATCTTTAGTGTAGGTGTGTGTTCATACACATATCTTTCATATTTTATGATAAAGTAAACTAGTTTCCAAACCAATGGGTAACAGCAGTACTCTGGGGTGTTGTGCAGGGGTTACTATCATATAAACATATTGATATCCTATTTTACAGCCACAAATTAGTCTGAAGGAGCCTGGAGCAGCTAAAGTACTCAAGAGAAGTCCTCCAGTCACTTCACTGTGTATCAATTTCTATGTGTGATATTATGTGAGAAGATGGTTGTTTTGACTTATACACTGTGGAAATATTAATTGAGCTTGCTTTATTTTGAATTTTTCCTTTGCAAAGGCTCTCATGTCTTTGGTTAAAAACAAGTATGTTTATTGCACTTTACTGAATACAAAGATTCTGCCAAGGATAAGCAGGAACTGTTCTTTAGATCCTTTAATTAATGAAGCTCTTTCCTGGAGTGTTGAAAATAAGCTGTTTGTTCATCTATCACATTCCATGAAAACAGGGAAATGTGTTTCTTTTGGTCCCTTTACTATTCCCAGCATGCTGCCTCACAAAGATAGACACTCAGTAAATAAGTATTGAATGAATGACCAATTTTCCAAATGAATAAAATAATTGTACTGAATCATGTTGCCAACGAATACCAATTATAACTAATGAAAAACTTAGAAGTTTGTGACAAGAAAAAAGGAAGATTCGAATCGATATCCTTGACCTAGTAACACCAGGCTACCAGGTGAGGTAACTAATCAAATAGATGAATGTTTTACCTCAAAGTATATACAGTACTTGGATTTTTACTGCTTGAGTTCTATTAAAGTTAGAGGATTCTTCAGTTTAGAAATGAGATAAGAGGACCCTACATTCTTGTGACATTGTTCTCTGTAATTAGGTAGTTTTAAATGTTATTCTTATTTCAATAAACAAAATAATCTTTGTCTTTCATGTCTAAAATATTTCTAAAACAGTTTTTGACACAGGGTCTTGCTATGGAGTTCAGCATGACCTTGAAATCACTATGTAGCCCAAGCTGGCCTCAACTTCATGGTGATCGTCCTGTCTCAGCCTCCCTAATGCTGGGATTACAGGTATGTGCCACCATGCCCAGCAGTAAGTAAAACACATTATTGGATATTTTTCTATAATGTTTAATCCCATTCATATAGTGTAAAAAATTTTTTTTTTAAGTTTAGCCCCTCTCTTCACCTCCTTCTGCTAATTGATAAAGTTCATATTGAAGCATGTCTCCCTTACCCATGTCCCTTTCATTCCATGGACATACATGATTGCCTTACCCAGACATCTTATAAACATGCCCATCAATCAATGAATAGATAAAGAAGATGTGGGGATATTTTATACAGTGGAGTATTGCTCAGCCATAAAGAAAGATAAACTTGAGACATTTATAGCTAAATGGATGACCTTTGAGACCATACTCCTAAGTGAAATAAATCAGACACACATGTGTAAATACCGCATTGTACCTCTGGTGTGATAAACTAAAAGTGTAAATAAGGAACAAAATGTATAATAGATATTGTGAAATAGGAAGAAAATATTCAAATGGCTAGGGGAATGGGGAAAAGAAAGTAAGGAAAACCAAAAATATGAGAAACGAAGGAAAAAATGGAAACAAAGGTTTTGTAAATAAGGAGGTGAAGATGGGTTGAAGGGAGAGGCAGGGAATGGGAAAAAATAAGAACCAAGATATATCATGTACAGACACAAATTCCTTACAATGAATGTGATAATTATGTATACCTAAAATGTACCAATAAATTCAAACTTAATTAATTGATAAAAAAGAAAGTTGGAAATAGGCAGGTCAGAAAAAAAAAATGGTGGAGTGCTGAGGGACAACAACTTAACATCTCTGAGATTTAGAGTCCAGACTCTAGAAAAAAAAATAAATTGGAGAAGAAACAAAAAGAGAAGTAGTTTCCTGGTAGCTGAGAGGTCCAACAAAAAAGTTTAAAAGATACAGAGAAACTGAAGAAGCAGACCACAATGCAGAGAAGTGAAGGGACTATCTGTACTTTGCCCATGGATCATGGCTGCCCATGGCTTGCTGCAGTTTGTGAGACAAAATGAAAGGAAATGCTTCTCCTCAGAGTGAAATGCTGCAGCAGAATGGGCTATACCAGCAGTGTCTATGATCTGAAAGGAGAGCACAGGACTCTGCTCTCAATGATTACTTCTTCAGGCAACAACTTGTGAGTGACTTTAGTACAAACACCAGCCATACCCTGCAGAGAGTGCAGAGTCCTTGGTTAGACACCATCCCAGGAAAAGGTTGTTTGAACCTGGGACCCAGAGTAGCCCTTGGCTCCATTCCCTTCCATTGCTCCCAGCAACATGCACCCAGAGCAACTGAGTGAGAGATAGCCACAAGAGATAGCCAGGGGTTAGAGAGCAGTCTGGAAAAAGAACTCTTAAGATGTTTGAGCTAAAGAACACAGGCTCTTCTCCCACAGCCAGAGGCCAGCCTCAGCCTAGGTTACTCCAGATTTGAAAGTCGCAACATCAGTGCCACGTGGGGGTTTTTTTTCTTTTCTTTTTCTTCTTCACTAGATTATTGATGTTTGAGAAATTTCCTTTGTCCTTTTCCTTATTTATCTATTTTCTGTCTCTTTTTCTAACTTTATATTCTTTATTTTTTCTTCTCCCTGTAAAATTTTCCCTTTAATTTTTTCTTTCTTATTTTTATTTTTCATGTAATTTATTTTTCTCTCTTTTATCATTGATTAGTCATAAGTTTTTCCTGTTATCTCTATAGAATTTATAAATATCAATTTACCCCCAGTAGGATCTTTTGTCCCATTCCTCTCTCCTTCTCGCATCATAAGTTGAAGATTTCAAATTTTTCTTGTTGAATTCCCTTGTTCCTAAACACTTGTATCTTTAATAGTACAGGCATTAAGCTTTATTGGTCTTTAGATAGTTGACTCTATAAAATTTCTGTTGAATTTTTTTCTATGATTAGTGGAGATATAGCTGTCACATGCAGTGCATATTAGCTGTGGATCAAAACCTGGGTTGTCATGATGTTTACACTATAATTTTGAATTTTTTTCTAGGGTTAATGGTGGTACATTATTGGTTCTTGTGGTATTTTAATACCCAATTTGTCTTGCATGATACTACTGTAGTTGATTTGCTTGATCCTGTTGCATAATTGTAGCTATTAATGGGTTTTCTTTTTTTTTTTAATTTTTATTTTATTGGTATATTTTAGGTATACAATATAATGACATTCATCATTGGAAATTTGCACGTTTACATAATCTCTCTTGGTTCTTATTTTTCCCCATTCCCCTGGCCTCCCTTCAACACCTCCATCTCTCCCTATTTACACAGATTTTGTTTCCATTTTTTCATTTTCTCATAGCAATTCCATTCCCTTCATTCCTATCCCCTACCCCTCAAACTTCCCCTTCCCCTTTGCACATTTTCTTCCTATTTCACATTATCTATTATAGCTTTTAGTCCTTATTTACACTTCCAGTTTCTCACACTAGAGAAACTATTAGGTATTTGCACATGTGTGTCCTATTTATTTCACTTAAGAGTATGGCCTCAATGTACATCCCTTTAGCTATAAATGTCTCTAATTTCTCATTTTTCATGGCTGAGTAGTACTCCATTTTATTTATAAAAAAACCATTTTTTTATCCAGTCTCCAGTTGATGAGCATCTGGGCTGTTTCCAAGTTTTAGCTATTATGAACTCTGCTGCTATGAACATGGGTATACATATGTCAGTGTGGTATGATTCTTTTAATTCTTTGGGGAAGATCCCCAGCAGGGGAATAACTGGGTCAAATGGGACTTCCAGTCCTAGTTCTGTGAGGTATCTCCATAATGATTTCCACAGTGGTTGCACCAGTCCACACTCCCACCAGCAGTGGAGCAGGGTTCCTCTTTCCCCACAGCCCTGCCAGCATTTGTTATTGGTTGACTTCATGATAGCAGCCATTCTTTCTGGAGTGAAGTGGAATCTCAGTGTTGTTTTCATTTGCATCTCTCGAATGACCAGTGATGTTGAACACTTTTTCATATGTTTATTTGCTATTTCTAATTCTTTGTCTGAGAAATGTCTGTTCATTTCAGATGCCCATTTTCGGATTGGGTCTTTACATTTGGGAGGTCTGATTTTTTAAAAGTTTTTTATAGATTCAGGAGGGATCTCTTCTTATTAAAAATCTTCTGCACAGCAAGAGAAACTACCAATAGTGTGAAGAGACAACACACAATGTGGGAAAAAAATTTTAACCTGCTGTTCCTCAGACAAAGGTCTACTATCTCAAATTAATGGGTTTTTGTTGTAAGCCAATACCCAGATTGCATTTTTGCTATTAACAATACAAGGGTACATTTTCAGAGAACTCCATGTTGGCCCAGTTACACTACATCTTCCCCTGCAAATTAACTGAGATGTTTGGACCACAGGATGGAAACAAAGTTCTATAGTTAGCCACATCCAAAGTACATCACTGAAAAGTGACTACCTAAAAAGACATATATGCTAACATCAAAGTCATTACACTATAATGGCCCACAAACTGAAGACAACACAAACCATCAAAAACAATAGAAACATAAGAAGATAAGGCAACAAAATGCCTCCCAAAACTCCTAACTCCCTAAAAGACAATGGAGCAGCACTAAGGAAAAACAGCATAAGCAAAAACTCAAATTATTCAAAAGGATAACAGAGGAGTTTGGAAAAAAGATCAAAGAAGTATTCAGCAAGATCTGAGAAAATATAACTAAACAGTAATGAAAGTAATAACCAAAATGATCCAGGAGCTTATAGAAGACACTAATAAAAAAGCTAGATGAGCTAAACAAAATAATATAAAATATGAATGACCAGTTCAGCAAAGAATTAGAGTTCATGAAATGGTTTCAGTGAGAAATACAGAAGATTACAATTATACTGAAAGTATGCATGGCAGAAGCAACAAATGTGAGGACAGAATTTCAGAATGAGTGAGGCACATAGAACCCCAAATAGTCATGAACAAAAAGAGAACCTCTCCATGCCACATAATACTCAAAGTACCAGAAGTGCATCACACAGACAAAATCTTAAAAACTGTTAGAAAAAAGCAACAAATCATTAGAATTACACCAGACTTCTCAATACAAACTGTAAAGGTTGGGAGAGCTTGGAGTAGAGTTTCAATACCTAAGGATAACAACTTCAAACCCCACTTATTTATCCTGCAAAACTTTCCTTTAAAATTGATAAAGAAATAAAGTATTTCCATGGCAAGGAGCACTTAAGAAATTCATGACCACCAAACCAGCATTCCAAAAATCTTTAAAAGTTATCCAATGAAGCCATCAATGCCAGTAACTCAAAAAGAACAAAAGCACTTGGAAAGATGAGCAGCTAAGTAAAAAGGAAAAAATAAGGAAATTAGCAACAGAAAAGCAATGCAATGACAGGAATAAGTCAATATACTTTAGTAATAACTCTCAGTGTGAATAGTCTCAACTCCCCAGTCAAAAGACAGATTGGTAGAATGGATCAAGAAACAAAACCCAACAATATGCAGGGTAAAAGAAATATATCTAATTCAAAAGGAAATTCATGTATGAAAATTCAAAGTATAGAGAACAATATTACATGAAATGGGAACCCAGAAAAAAGCAAAAGTAGCTATCATAATTTCACACAAAGTGGATTTTAAGCCAAAACTGACCAGAAGAAACAATGAAAATCACTACATATTGGTTAATAGAACAATTCAACAGGAAGAGATAATAATTATAAACATTGATGTACCAAAAACCAGTACATCCAACTTCATAAAACAAATACTATTAGACATGAAAAATCAGATAGATACAAATACAATTGTAACGAGGGACCTCAATACTCCACTGTAACAAATAGATCAACTAGACAAAGAATTAACAAAGAAATATCAGAGTGGAATCAAAGCTTTTGTTTTTTGGTAATATGTTCTTACTTATGTTATCATATTTTTATTTTATTTTTTGCTAATTAATAAATTTTATTTTATCCCATTCCCCCCCAAGCCCCCTCCTAGATTCCATTACAAAAGCTTTGTTGGCATCAAACCTTTTAACAAATGAACTTAATAAATATCTACAGAGTATTCTACCCAACAACAACAGGATATACATTCTTCTCAGAAGCACATGGGACTTTTTCCAAAATGGATCGCATACCTGCCCATAAGCATCTTTAAGTAAGTTTAAAAGAATTAAAATTCTGCTATGCATATTATCAAACAACATTACAATAAAACTAGAAATCAATCGCAAAGGAAACCAGAACAATTTTGCAAATATATAGAAATTAAACAATACCCTCTTCCATAACCAATGGGTATCAGAAAAAATTAAGGCATTTCCTACAGTGAAATTATAATGTCACTACAACATACTGGGACCTATGGGACACAATGAAAGTAGTCCAAAGAGGGAATTTTATAGCAACAAATGCCCACATAAGAAAAACAGAGTGAACCCTAACCTTAACCCTAACCCTAACCCTAAATAACCTGATGATGCACCTTAAAGTCCTAGAAAAATGAGAAAAACACACATCTAAACTTAGCACAAAGAATAAAATTATAAACATTAGAGCAAAAATAAATGAAATTGAAACTAAAGTAACAATAAAGAGTCAATGAATTGAAGAGCTAGTTCTTTGAAAGATTAAACAAAATGACACAGCCTTGAGCAATCTTACCAAAAGGAAGAAAGAAAGGGCCAAATTCATGAATACATGAAAAAGATGAAATCACAATGGATGGTGCAGAAATCCAAAAGATCACTGGTAACTACTTTGAGAATCTGTACTCTAATAAAATGAAAAATTTAGAAGAAATGGACAGATTCCTAGATACACATGAACTACCAAAGTGGAACCAAAGAGATAGAAAAATCTTGAACATTCTAATATCAGTTAATTATATTGAAGAAATTCTTTTAAAAACTACCAACTAAGCAAAGCCCAAGTCCCAGTGGATTCAGTCAAATTCTACAAAAGTTTTAGAGACAATCTAATGTCAATACTCTTCAAAGTTTTTAATAAAATTAAAAGCAAAGCAGCCTTCCCAAATTCATTTCTGGAATCAACCATTACCCTAATTTTAAAACCAGAAAATGAACCAACCAAAAAAAGAGATCTACAGGCCAATCTCTGTAATGAACACAGAGGTCCGATTTGACTCAGCTATTCCCCTGCTGGGTGTCTTCCCAAAAGAATTAAAAGAATCATACCACAGAGATATACATGCACCCATGTTCATAGCGGCACAGTTTGTAATAGATAAAACTTGGAAACAGCCCAATTGCCCATCAACTGGATATTGGATCAAGAAAATGTGGTTTTTCAATAAAATGGAATACTACTCAGCCATAAAGAATGAGAAACTGGAGACATTTATAGCTAAATGGATCCACATTTATTTCACTCTTAAGTGAAATAAATAGGTCACACGTGTAAATACCGAATAGTTTCCTTGATGTGAGAAACTGAAAGTGTAAATAAGGATCAAAATGTATAATAGATAATGTGAAATAGGAAGAAGAGGGGCAAAGTGGAAGGGGAAGTGGGAGGGGTAGGGGAAAGGAAAGAAGGGAAAGGAATAAATATGAGAAAAGGAAAAAAATGGAAACAAAATCTTTGTTAATAGGGAGGGGTGGATAGGATGAAGGGAGGGCAGGGGAATGGGCAAAAAATAAGAGCCAAGATACATCATGTAAAGGTACAAACTCCCAATAATGAATGTCAGCATATTATATACCTAAAATGTACCAATAAAATTAATGGAAAAAAATTCCTCAACAAGACATTGGCAAACAGAATGCAGCAAATTATAAAAAAGACCATACATCATGACAAAGTAGGCTTTGATCAAGGGACACAGGGATGGTTCAGCATATGCAAATCAATAAATATAATTTACACTACATAATAAGAAGCAAGGAGAAAAATAACATGATCATTTCAATAGATGCATAAAAAGCATTTGATAAAATCCAACATCCATTTATGATAAAAACACTAAAGAAAATAAACATAGAAGGTCTTTATCTCAATCTGATGAATGTCAGTTATGACAAATCAACAATTAACATCATATTAAATGGATAAAACCTGAAAGCTTTCCTGTAAAACAGACAAGACAAGGATGTCCACTATTATCACTCCTGTGCAATATTGTTCTTGAAACATTAGCCAGAGCAATTAGGCAAGCCAAAGAAATTAAAAAGATATGAATAGAGGAGGAAGACATTAAATTATCATTATTTGTAGATGGTATGATACACTATATAGAAGATTTCAAAACCTCCATCAAAAGACTCCTAGAATTAATAACCAATTCAGTAGCATAGTAGCATACACAGTCAACTCTCAAAAATCAATAGTATTCCTATATACTAATAATAAACTCACTGAGATAAAAGTTACAGAAACAATAATTTTCACAGTGGCATCAATTAAAATGAAGTCTTAGGAATCAACCTAACCATGGAAGTGAAAGACCTCAACAGTGGCAATTACAGTACTCTGAAAAAGGAAATCAAAGAGGATATCAGAAAATGGAAAGATATCCACTTTTCCTGGATAGGAAAAACCAGTTAAGTCAAAGTGGGTGTACTTCCAAAACTCGTATACAGATTTAATGCAATCTCAATCATCATCACAATAACATTCCTCACAAAACTAGAGAAACCAATCTTAAAATTCATATGGAACCCGAAGAGACCAAAATTACCAAAAGTAATTTTGGGCAACACAGTAAAACCAGGAGACATCAAAATCCCAGACTTCTAGTTATACCAAAAAGCTACAGTATTAAAAACACCATGGTATGGTAAAAAACAAACTGACTTGTGAATGAATGGAACAAAATAGAGGATGCAGAAACAACTCCAGGTACCCGCGGCTGCCTGATCTTAGACAAAGTGGCCAAATACTTGCTGGAGGAAAGATAGACTTTAATAAATCGTGCTGGGAAAACTGATTTTCCACATGCAGAAGATTGAACCTAGACCTATATCACTCATCATGTACTAAATTAAAAACAAAGTTGATCAAAGATCTAAATATTAAAATGGGAACAATCTGTTGGAAGACAAAATAGATAAAACTCTTGAAGACACAGACATGGGCAAAGTTTTCTGAATAGATCATCAGTTCTACAAGAAATAAAATCAAAAAATCAACAAATGGGATTGTATCAAATTAAAAAGCTTCCGCATAGCAAAGAAAACCACCAATAGAGTGAAGAGATAACCCAAAGAATGGGGAAAAAATTTGACAGCTACTTATCAGACAAAAGACTGACATCTAGAATATGTAAAGAACTGAAAAAATTAGAACCACCCAATTTTAAAGAGCCACTGAAAAATGGGCATAAATAAACAGACACTTCTCAGATGAAGAAATATCCAATTTTCAACTTCTTTGGCCCCTCAAGAAATGCAAATTTAAAAAACACAGAGGTTCCATCTTACTCCAGAAAGAATGGGTATATTCAAGAAATCAAATAACAAATGCTGTAGAATCTGCAGGAAAAAAGGAACTCTTCTCAATTATTGCTGCAAATGTGAACTGGTAAAACCACTATGAAAATCAGTATGGAGAGTCCTCAAAAAACTAAAAATAGAAATTCCATTTGATTCAGCTATTCCCCTACTAGTTATCTTTGCAGTAGTGTTAAAGACATCCTATTACAGTGATACATGCATATCCAGGTTTATAGCAGCACGATTCATAGTAACTAAATCTTGGAAGCAGCCTAAGTGTCCATCAACAGATGGTGTTATGGCTTGTGTCTAGATGTCCCCCCAAAGCTTCATGCAGTCATAGGTGGGGCTTTTTGGAGGTGTCTGGATCTTGGGTGTGTGATGCAAAGATTAAGGCTCTCCCACCCTGTGTGCGTGTGCTATCCACCCTAAGGTCTGGTAGCCTGGATAGAATACAAGGGACAGAAAGAGAGCTGTTGCCATTGCTTTCTGCTTGCTGCTTTCTGTCTGCCCTGCTTTGCCATGAACTATTTTTCCTCTGTGATGCCCCTCTACCATGCCACTTTCCCTTGGAGCCAACCAACTGTGGACTGAAACCTCTATAACCTGTGAGCTACAAAGAATCTTTCTTCCTTTAACCTGGAGTGTTGAGTATTTTGTCTCAGCAATGAGAAAAGTAACTAAGACAAATGGATAAAGAAAATGTGTTATCTATACACAATAGAGTATTACTCTGCCATAAAGAAGGATAAACTTAAGTAATTTGTAGGAAAATGAATGTACCTTGAGACCATAATGTTAAGTGAAGTAAATGAGACATACAACCTGAAAGATCACATGGTTTGTCTTATATGAAAAACCCAATATATAAATAAAGTGTAAAATAAAAGATATATAATAGAAAACATTGATATGGATCTTTGGCATATGGGAAAGGAACCAAGAAATAGAAGGAGGGGGCTAGAAGGGGAGGGAGATGAGATTAAAAATGGGGGTATTATTTTCCCCATTCCCCTGCCCTCCCTTCAATCCCTTCACCCCTACCTATTTACAAAGACTTTGTTTCCATTTTTTTCATTTTCTCATATTTATTCCTTTCCTTTCAATTCCCAATGATGAATGCCATCATATTGTATACTAAAAATGTAACAAAAAAATTAATGAATTAAAAAATGGGGGCATTATGAAGTGCTTCATAAATGTGCCATATCCCTATGAGGAATATGACCATTATATACTACAAATACTACATATATATATATATATACATATATATATATATGTATATATATGTATATATATATGGGGTCTAAGAGATACAGGGAGGGGGAAGGAAGGAAGAGAGGGGATTAAAAAAAGAATTAAGAAATGTTAAAAAAAAAACCCAAATATTTGGACTATCGGGATTCAACAAGGACTTGTGAATGCCAAAGTGGTATGAAGTTTATTCAAAGAAAAAAACAACAGAAAATGTCTCAAACCTAGAAAGAGATACAAGTATTCAGGTAGGGGAAGGTCAAAGGTCAACAGTCAAATTTAACACAAAAAATGGAGAAACATCCCTTCATGTATTTGAAGAATCAATATTATTAAAATACTGTATCTACCAAGCAATCTACAGATTCAATGGAATCCCTATCAAAATATCAATAGCATTCTTCAAAAAAGCTAGAAAAACTACCCTAATATTTATATGGAACCACAAAATAAAACTGAATACCCAAAGCCATCTTGAATAAAAGGAACAAAGCAGAGTGCAGTAGTACTACACTACTTGACTTCAAAACATATTGCAAAGGTACTGTCTTAGTTACTTTTTTCTCACTGCTAAGACAAAATGCCTGGCATCCATTGTTAAAGGAGGAAAGGCTTCTTTGCCTCACAGCTTGTAGAGGTTTCAGTCTATAATTGTCTGGGACCAAGACAGGGTGACAGGACAGAGGGGCAACGCAGAGGAAAAACAATCTGTGGCAAAGCAGGGCAGGCAGAAGACAGCAGGCACCAAGCAGCAAGTGACAGGCAGCGATCCTCTGTCCTTTATATCTTATCCAGGCTACCTAACCTTAGGCCACGTAACGCTCACACCAAGGGTGGGGCAGCCTTAATCTTACCTTCACACCATGAATAAATCCCACCATCACACATGCTAGATCCAGCCACCTCCAAAAAGACCTTGGATCATATAGTGATTGTAGTTTTAATTTTTTCAGGAACTTACATACTGTTTTTCATAATGGCTGTGCTAATCAACATTCCCACAAATACTGTAAAGGGATTCACTTTTCTACCCATTCTTAGCAGCACTTATTATTTTTAGTGATTTTTTATAATAGCGATTCTTCCTGAAGTGAGGTGGTATCTCATTGTGATCTTGATTTACATTTCTCTGATTAGTGATGCTGAGCATTTTTTAATATATCTGATTGCCATTTGTCTTCTTTTGAGGAATATCTATTTAGGACCTTCATCCATTTTTAATCTGGCTATTTTTTCTATTTCTTTTTTTTTCTCTTGAAATTTTAGCATTCCTTATATATTCTGGATATCAACCCCTTGTAAGATGTAGAGTCTGCAAATATTTTCCCCCATTCTATTTTTCCCCCACTATCTCTTCACTCTGTTGAATTTTTTCTTTGCTATACAGAAACTTTTTCATCTGATATAATCCCATTTCTCTATGTTTGCTTTGGTTTGCTGTTGTTTTCGGGTCTTCTCCAAAAATTCTTTGTCAATCCCAATGTCATGAAGCATTTTCCCTATTTCCAGTTCTATTTAATGAACTGGAGATCATTATGTTATTTGAAATAAGCTGCACACAGTAACACAAGCGCTTCATCATCTCACTGAAACGTGGAATCTAAAAAAGGTGATTTCATAAAAAGTGAGATTAGAATGGTGGTTACCAGAAATTGGGGAGTGTAGGCAGGGAAGAGATGAGGAAACCACGTTCAATGGGTACAAAGTTAAAGTTACAGTGATTCTTGGGAGCAAGAATATGTGGTGTACTACTACACAATAGGGTAATTATAGACAACAATAATGTATTGGGTATTATATAACAACTAGAAGAGAGGATGTTGAATGTTCTCACCACAAAGGCATAATAAATGTTTGAGGAGACAGATATACTTAATCTGATTTAAACATTACATAATGTATACACATTTTAAACATTGTGTACAGTCCATTGATATGTAGAATTTTGTTTATATCAGTTAAAAATCAATTTAATTATAAAAATACATTTTAAAATTATTTAGAAAGAGGTGGAAAAGACTTTGCTTTTCTACTCTAGCTCCATTTGTGAGAAAGAGGGAGGGGTACCATTTCCCAGGGAGTGAATTGCTCCCATTTGTAATGATAGTGATGAGGAACTGGAAAAAGAGTTTAGCAGAGTGGAAAGATGAGATAATAGAATTTGGGGCTGTAAAAGGAGGGTGATTGCCTGCATTTTACCTCTAGATAATAATTCTTAGGCAGGTCAACTCACTTTCTTCACCCATATAATTGCAATAAGGTCTTACTCTCTTTTTTGCTTGGCTCCTCTGAACCAGCTTTGTATCTTACAGAAGTGCTTTTAATCAAGGGAGCCGGTCATTGCAGAAAAGAGTAAGAATTAAGAAAATGGACTCTGACTTTGTTAGCTGGGTAACTTTGGACTAGTTACATCTTTCTATGCCTTTTCTTCACTATTAAATGAAAATAATAGCACTCACATCACAGAGCTGCATTAAAACTTAAATGAGAGCCAGGGATTTAGCTCAGGGTTCCGGCACCTGCCTTGCAAGCACAAGGTCCCAAGTTCGATCCCCAGTACCAAAAAAAAAAAAAAAACTTAAATGAGATCAAGTAGATACCAATCTTAGTACAGTGGATGTATGAGGCATAACAACTTCTAAATAAAGACAAAGGTATTTATGATGACATGAAAGGTCCTAATAAATTATCTGCATGCCTATGTTTATGTATAATAAATATCATGTTCTTTTTGTCTAAGACCAGATTGTCTTCATTAAGAAAAACAATGAAGGGAGTATGCATAGTTCAGAAAATGCTTTTGGTGTTTATTCACTAATAAATTTCCCTATGTGTGAAAATGGAGAGGCTTCCAAATATAAAATTACTTAACATCTGTGGGAAGTATGGTTTAGGTTTCCCTGGGAACTGAAGGTCTATAGAATCCTATGAAAGAATGAACTCCAACTCTCATGTACATTTGGCTCCAACAGTGTTCACAGTACCTGTACAAAAATCCTTGTTGTTCACCTCCACCTACCATATGCAAAACTGTATAGTGTCTCAATTGTTGTGGCTCAGATCCAGCATAGACTATTCAGTCTTGTGTTGGGACCATGAGAGCCCCAGGCTAGCAGTCAAAATATCATAACTGTAAGATTATGTAGTTATTCTCTGCTTCTTCCCTAGATTCATTCTCTGCCCTTTTCTATGCCCAGGGAAGCTGAAGAGTATCGAGTCTATCTACTACCATTACCCTTTTACTTCTATTTGAGTTCAAATTGTGGGAGAGAGGTTAGCAGAAAACCAGGGGGCAGGAATCAAGAGGGGTTAGTAGAATGATCCTGCCCATTTCACCCCTATCTGTTACCTTCCTATGTTCTTCCAAGGCCACAGCTCTTGACAGACTCCTTTCACTCTTCCTAGGTTCAAGTGACACTGCTCCTTCTCTCTGCTGCAGGCCTAGGGATGATAATTGGCAGCTTCCTCCCTTATTGATTCCTGCAGCCCTGCCCATACCTCTGTAAATAAACTCTTCATTCAACTCTCTTACATTCAACCTTTGAGTATAACTTGTTTTGAGCTAAACTTAGTAATGTTTACACATGCTACCCTAACCCATTTCTCTACTTGGCATTCACTGCAATAGCTCCCATACTGTAAATCATGGTAACAGTTGTTTGTTATCCTTTGTAAGTACTAGTATCTGTAATGATTGGCCTTTGTTCCCAAAAGTAAATAATATTTATATATTCTGAAAATACTTTATTGCATGTGCTATTTAAACCTTTACCTTTCTTTCCATTTACTCTTATTAGTTGGGGTAGAGGGGGTTCTTACTTATTTTTAGCAGTTGGGGAAGGTAAATTACTTCTGACACCTGTTGATAGAAATCCATGGAAATTAGGGATATATAGAGCAACATCTCTGAATTATTTAATTTTGGGTCTGTTGATTCTTACTGAAATATTTAATACCAAAATTTGGAATAAAATCCCATCCCTTTCCTTATCCCCAATCCTGGTACTGACTGAGGTCAAAATGCATTTGACACCGTGCTGAGTTACCTTGTACCATACAACATCGGGCTCTTGATCGGACTTTTTAAAATCATCCATGTCTGGGCAGGAAATCTCCTTTCTTTTAGTGACTTCAGATTTTTCTAAGTAGCGGATCCTGCTATTGTAGCACAGGCCTGATTCATTCTCTGCAACGGTCAAGGACATTGACACCTTCATGCAATATGTAGAGTTTCTGTTGGAATAGAGAAATAACAAAATGGCTTCATTGAATGTTTACAAATTTTTGTTCTCTATATATTTCAAGCATATTGACATTTCCATTTAGGGCATTTCCTGGAAATCAGAAACAACATCAGAACAGTACGCAGCACTTTTCTACTTCAACTGACATGATGATATGAATAAAATGTTAATGTGGACATCTGGCCATAAAGTAGCTACTAATTTACATAGGAGAGATATACCCACCCACTAAACTATAATATAGTGAGGATTTTTCCCAGTAGCAAATATTGTCACACTGAAAATCTCAAAGTAAACACTTGTGAGAAAGTTTCCATAATTATTGTAGCTATTTCTACAGTTTCTCTGTGGCTATTCTTTTAAAAGCTATTCTAGGGATGGTTGAATGTTACCATCGATTTCTAAGCCAAAATGACCTTTACAAAAAGCATATCAACATAGAGAGGATATCTGTTAAATTTATACAACTTTAAAAGTATTTATTAAAATGTGCCAAGGAACAAATTTTGGGCTCCCATTAAGAAAAAAAAAATCTACCATTTGATCAGTTGGAATTAATTTTACTCAACAATAGCATCACTTGGTCCAGAGGAAGGGGCTTCCCGGCCACCATCCCTCCCGCTGCTTCCAGCCCAGAGGAAGGGGATTCTGGGCCACCATCCCTCCCACCACTCCCAGCCCAGAGGAATGGGCTTCTGAGCCACTGTCCCACTGCTCATGGTCCAGAGGAAGGGTCTTGCTGGCCACCATCCCTCCTGCCTCTCACAGCCCAGGGGAAGGGGCTTCTGGGCCACCATCCCTCCCGCCACTCCAGGCCCAGAGGTAGGGGCTTCTGAGCTCCCATGTCACTGCTCCTGGTCCAGAGGAAGGGGCTTCCGGGCCACCATCCTTCCTGCCTCTCCCAGCCCCTGTCTCACCTCTCCCAGCTCAGAGGAGGTGATCCGAACAGGGCCAACAGCACCACAACCGCCCCCACAGTCGAAATGAGAAAACACATAAATAAGTCTCAAAACCAGACTTCCAGATCACCTACAGCAACCCCAAAGGGAAATGAGATGGAACACTCTGATACTCAAACACCTGGACCCACTGAACTGGCAACAAAAGGGGATCTGGAAAAAATGAAATCAGAAATAATTTCTCAGATGACAGGAGAAATTGTGCTCCTAGTGTAAGACATGATTAATAAATCTAGAGAGGAGATGAGGAACATGATGGAATCCCAACATAAGAAACAAATGGAATCCATAAAACAGATGCAAATAGATTTCCAGGACATGAAAAACTCCATTGAAAGTCTACACAGTAGAATGAGCCAATGTGAGGACAGAATTTCAGATATAGAAGATAAGATTGCAATTAGTGACCAGGAACAGAAAAATTGCTTCAAAATTATAAGGGAACATGAGAAATCAATCCAGCAGCTGCTAGATGATGCAAAGAAGAATAACATAAGACTGATTGGGCTCAATGAAGAAACAGGAGAGAGTGCAGATGACATAAAAAATCTCTTCACAGAAATAATGGCAGAAAACTTCCCAAGCAGGGGAAAAGGGCTTGACATACAGATAAGTGAGGCATATAGGACTCCAAATAGCCTTGATCAAAAAAAATCTACACATAGGCATATAATTGTTAAGCTTCCAGAAACACAACAGAAGAACAAAGTTCTCCAAGCAGTCAGAGAAAAGAAACAAATCACATACAAAGGAAAGTCCATCAGAATCACAGCAGAATTCTCAACACAAACCATCAAGGCAAGAAGAGCTTGGAGTGACATATTCCAAGCCCTAAAAGAGAACAGCCTCCAACCCAGATTGATGTACCCTGCAAAACTATCTTTCAAAATGGATGGAGAAATAAGGTACTTTCATGACAAAGAGCATCTTAGGAACATTGTGAATACCAAACCAGCACTCCAAAGAATTTTACACAATATCCTAGGAACAGACATTGAGGATCACAACCCCAGGGAACAAAGCAGAATGAACCCATCTGGCATTACAGAAATTAAATGTCAATGGCGAGAACCCAACAAAAAGAAAGAGTCATGGCAATGACAAGTCAATATGTTTCAGTTATAACCATCAATGTTAATGGTATCAATTCATCAATCAAAAGAAATAGACTGGCAGAATGGGTCAAGAAGCAAAATCCAACAATATGCTGCATACAAGAAACACACTTAATTCAAAAGGAAACTCATAGACTGAAAGTTAAAGGGTGGAAAACAATACTCCATGCAACAGGAACCTGAAAAAAAGCAGGAGTGGCTATCCTCTTGGCAGATCAAGTAGATTTCAAACCAACACTAATTAAGAGAGATGAAGAAGGACACTACATCCTTGTAAAGGGAACAATCCAAGAAGAAGAGATGACAATCATGAATATCTATGCACCAAACACTAGTGCACCCAACTATATAAAACAAATACTAATCGACATGAAAAGCCATATATGCACTAATACAATTGTAGTGGGGGACCTCAACACCCCACTGTCACAAATAGATAGATCAAGTAGACTAAAAATAAGGAATGAAATACTAGAACTCAATCGAACTCTTGAACAAATGAACTTAACAGATGTTTACAGAGTCTTCCACCCCACAAAATCACAATACACATTCTTCTCAGCTGTACATAGGTCATTCTCAAAAATAGACCACATAGAAATAGAACATGTTTAAGTAAGTGCAAAGGAATTGAATTTATCCCCTGTATATTATCAGACCATAGTGCGATGAAATTGGAGATCCATAGCAAAAGAAACTCAAAAAATTTCATAAACAGGTGGAAATTGAACAACACACTTCTGAATAACCAATGGGTCACAGAGGAAATTAAAGAAGAAATCAGACAGTTCCTTCAATTAAATGACAATGACAATACAACATATTGGAATCTATGGGACACAATGAAAGCAGTCTTACGAGGGAAATTCATAGCAGTGAATAAACGTATTAGGAACCCAGAACAAGCCCCATTAAACAACCTGATGCTGAACCTCAAGCTTCTAGAAAAAGAAGAGCAGGACAACCCCAAAGCTCATACAAGGGAGGAAATTATAAAGATCGGAGGAGAAATCAATGCAATGGAGACTAAGAGAATGATACAAAAACTCAATGAAGCCAAGAGTTGGTTCTTCCAAAGAATCAACAAAATTGACAAGCCTTTAGCCAACCTTGTCAGAAAAAGGAAAGAAAAGACCCAAATCCATGCAATTAGGAATGAAAAGGGTGATATGACAACAGACCCAGCAGAAATCCAGATGATCATCAATACCTACTTGCAGAACCTATATGCCAATAAGATAGACAACACAGAAGAAATGGACAGTTTCCTAGATACACATGAATTACCAAAGTTGAACGAAGAAGACCTAAAAATTCTGAACAACCAATGATTTCAACCAATTTCAACAATTTCAACCAATGAAATTGAAAATGTAATGAAAAACTTATCAACTAAGAAAAGCCTGGGCACTGATGGCTTCACTGCTGAATTCTATAAGACATGTAGAGAGGAACTCCTGCCACTACTGTTTAAGCTCTTCAGTGAAATTGAAAGGGAAGCAATACTCCCAAATTCATTCCTGGAAGCAAGCATCACCTTGATCCCCAAAGCAGAGAAAGACCCAAGTGAAAAAGAGAACTATAGGCCAATCACACTAATGAACATAGATGCAAAAATCCTTAATAAGATACTGGCAAACAGAATGCAGAAGATCATCAAGAAGATCATACACCCTCATCAAGTGGGATTCATCCCAGGGATGCAGGGATGGTTCAATATACACAAATCAATCAATGTAATACACTATATCAACAGAGCCAAGGACAAAAACCATATGATTATCTCCATAGACGCAGAAAAAGCATTTGACAAAATCCAACATGCATTTATGATAAAAACCCTACAAAAAATTGGAATAGATGGTCTCTACCTCAAACTGATAAAAGCCATCTATGAAAAACCAACAGCCAATATCATCCTAAATGGTCAAAAACTGAAATCCTTCACACTCAAATCAGGAACAAGACAAGGATGTCCACTATCACCACTCTTGTTCAATATAGTTCTGGAAACATTAGCCATGGCAATTAGACAAGAGAAAGAAATAAAAGTAATAAAGATAGGTAATGAAGAAGTCAAATTGTCATTATTTGCAAATCACATGATACTCTATATAAAAGACCCCAAGAACTCCACCAAAAGTCTTCTAGACTTAATAACCAAATTCAGTCAAGTAGCTGGTTACAAGGTCAAGACACAAAAATCAATAGCTTTCTTCTACACCAATGACAGACTCACTGAGAGAGAAATAGAGCAAATAATTCCTTTCACAATATCATCCAAAAAACTGAAATACCTAGGAATCATCCTAACAAAAGAAATCGAAGACCTCTTCTCTGAAAACTATGGCACTCTGAAAAGAGAGATTGAAGATGATTTCAGAAAATGGACAGACATCCCCTACTCCTGGGTAGGAAGGATCAATATAGTGAAAATGGCCATACTTCCAAAACTGCTATATAGATTTAATGCAATTCCAATTGAGATCCCAGCAGCATACTTCATGGACCTTGAGAAAACAATCCAAAAATTCATTTGGAACAAGAAGAGACCCAGAATAGCAAAAGCAATTCTAGGTAACCGAGATATGGCAGGGGGTATCACAATCCCCAACTTGAAACTATACTACAAAGCTACTATGATAAAAACAGCATGGTACTTGCAAAGACACAGACCTGAGGACCAGTGGAACAGATTAGAAGATGCAGAAACAATGCCAGACACACTTAGCCATCTCATCTTTGATAATGGAGCCAAACAGCCTCACTGGAGGAAAGATAGCCTCTTTAATAAATGGTGCTGGAAAAATTGAGCTTCAAATTGCCAAAGATTAAAACTAGACCTATATCTCTTACCATGCACTAAACTAAAATCAAAATGAATTAAAGATCTAAATATTAGAATAGAATCTCTGAACCAGTTGGAACAGAGGTTAGGTAGAACTCTTGAAAACATCGGTGTAGGAAAAGATTTTATGAACAAAACCTCAGTTGCCCATGAACTAGCACAAACAATCAACAAGTGGGATCTCTTCTTATTAAAAAGCTTCTGCACAGCAAAAGAAACCACCAGCAATGTGAAGAGACCACCCATAATGTGGGAGAAAATCTTCACCTGCTCTTCCTTAGACAAAGGTCTACTACCTCAAATCTATAAAGAACTTAAAAAGATCAGACCTCCCAAATTTAAAGACCCAATTCAAAAATGGGCATCTGAAATGAACAGACATTTCTCAGACAAAGAAGTAGAAATAGCAAGTAAATACATGAAAACATGTTCAATATCACTGGTCCTTCAAGAGATGCAAATGAAAACAATGCTGAGATTTCACTTCATTTCAGAAAGAATGGCTGCTCTCATGAAATCAACCAATAACAAATGCTGGCGGGGCTGTGGGGAAAGAGGAACCCTGCTCCACTGCTGGTGGGAGTGTAGACTGGTGCAACCACTATGGAAATCAATATGGAGATACCTCAAAGAACTAGGACTGGAAGTCCCATTTGACCCTGCTATTCCACTGCTGGGGATTTTCCCCAAAGAATTAAAAGAATCTTACCACAGCGATATATGTGCACCCATGTTCATAGCAGCACAGTTTATGATAGCTAAAACTTGGAAACAGCCCAAATGCCCATCAACTGGAGACTGGATAAAGAAAGTGTGGTTTTTTTTATAAAATGGCCATAAAAATGAGAAATTAGAGACATTTATAGCTACGTGGATGCACATTGAGGTGATACTCTTAAGTGAAGTAAATAGGACACACATGTATGAATACCAAATAGTTTCTCTGGTGTGAGAAACTAAAAATGTAAATAACGACTAAAATGTATAATAGGTAATGTGAAATAGGAAGAAAAGGGGCAAAGGGCAAGGAAGTGAGAGGGCTAGGGGAAAGGATAGAAGGGAATGGTATTAATATGAGAAAATGGAAAAATAGGAACAAAATCTTTGTAAATAGGGAGAAATGGAGGGGTTGTAGGGAGTCCTGGGCAAGGGTGAAAAATAAGAAACGAGAGAGACTATGTAAAGGTGCAAATTTCCAATGATGAATGTCATTATATTGTATACCTAAAATGTACCAATGATTAGAATGAATAATCGATAATGCAAAATAGGAAGAAAAGGTCCAAAGCAGTATGATTAGTGGGAGGGGCAGGGGAAAGGAAAGAAGGTAAAGGAAAAATGATGAGAAATGGAAAAAATGGAAATGAAGTCTTTGTAAATAGGGAAGGGTGGAGGGGGTGAAGGTAGGGCTAGGAATGGGGAAAAAATAAGAACCAAGATGCATTATGTAAAGGTACAATTCCCAGTGAGAAATATAATTGTGTTGTATACCTAAAATGTACCAATAAAAGAATTTAACAACAAAAAAACAATAGCATCACTACAAAAGCATTTCAATGTTGAGTTTTATCATTAGGCAAATTTAGAAGTTGGACATTAATTGGCTAACTCATTATGTGAGTGTAAATTCTGCCATAATGTATATGGTTAGTGCTTTCTCAATAATGTGAGTTCAAAAAATATATTTTATTAACTACAAAGAAATTAATTAATTAAATATTTTGCCTTCATTTCTCAATGCACATACCATGACTTTTCCCTGACCTGCACCAGAATATGTCAACTACCCAAAAGAAAATTGAAATGTGTGGGAAAGAGATCAGAAGCATCTTGGTAAGACTAAGAAAATCAGCCACAAATCTTGGTAGTATTTAATCTTTATGGAAGAAATTTCAGAACTTTATCTGTTTTAAACACTAATAGAGATATGCTGCCAAAAATATAAAGTACCAAGGCTAGCAATACAAAATTTATTTTTTTTAATCAGCAAGTGGTAACAGTCCTAACAGATGGAATCAGCATGACAAACACGAATTTTAAGATGACACCAGATGATTGGAACTATGCATACTCACTCATTGAATTTTCACACTATCATAGACATCATACAAATAAACAATAATACAGATGTCCATGTGCTTTGAAATTACAAACTAAGATAATAAGAATGACTTTTACTTGGGTTTCTAGTAAAGCTAATTACTAGCAAGTGTTCTTGAATATGCCTGGGAAAGGGTCTTCTGAGAAACATGCTAACAAAGCACTCCAATTCTGAAGTTAAAGTGCAACTTCATTACACCATGTAGATTGTAGGATATTGGTTTCCTCTCTTCCTATTGTGGGTTGCTGAAACCTTAAAGGCACAAGTTATGCTACTTGGGATCAAATTAAAGAACCTTTCATACTCTTGTCAGATGTTGGGCAATCTTTTTAAGTTAATGAATCTAAAGCCACATTTAAGTAAAAATCTCAGGAAAAAGGAAAAAAGTTTGGCTCAATCAATTTAGCTCTTCTTTACCATGTTGTAAATACATCAATGTTAAAAGTTTTAAAGTTTCCTTGCCTTTACATGTATGATCTGATTCATTATAACACTCTCTTTTTCATTCACTAAGGTACAGCCACGATGGTATTTTTCTGTTCTTTGAACATTCTAAGTCTATTCAAACTATAGGCCTTTGTACTTACTCTTCTCTCTGACCTCTAACATTTGTTTATTGGTAAGCATAAGCTAATAATGGCAAATTGTTGCTCTATCCTTGGAATCAAAATGAATAATTGGGTCAACATTAGTTGATTAAATGTGTGGACATCAAAAAGTATGCGTTCAAGAGATAAGTCATCTTTGTTATACATTTGCATCAACTCCGTATGGAGTTGGTTCAGGTGTATGATTGGTCAAATATCAAGTTTCTTGTATAAATATGACCTAGATAATTTGCAGGTGTTCTTGGATCTCTATTCAGGGAATGATTACCTAAGTTTTGTGCATCATTATAATGAGAAGGAATAAATATTCGGGTTATAGCCAGCAGGGAAGGAGGACTGGGACAGGTACAGGGCAGGGAATAGAGGGAAGATAAAGAACCACATGTTTTAAAAGGTATTCAACATGTAAGAGAGGGAAATACCTCTTCTAGATATCCGTTCCAAACACTTCTTTTTTTTTTCCTTAAATTCTTTTATTGGTACATTTTAGGTATACAATACATTTAAATTTATCATTGGATGCTTGTACCTGTACATGATGTATCTTGGTTCTTATTTTTTTCCCCATTACCTGTGTGCCCTTAACCCCCTCCACCCTTCCCTATTTACATAGACTTCATTTCCATTTTTTTTCTTTTCTCATAATTTTTCCTTTCCCTTCTTTCCTTTCCCCTTCGCCACCCACTTTTCCTACCCCTTTGGACCTTTCCTTCCTATTTCAAATTATCAATTATTTGTTTTAATCATTTTAATCCTTATTTACTTTCAGTTTCCCACACTAGAGAAACTATTCGGTATTTGCACATGTGTGTCCTATTTATTTCACTTAAGAGTATGGCCTCAATGTGCATCCATTTAGCTATAAATGTCTATAGTTTCTCATTCTTTATGGCTGAATAGTACTCCATTTTATTAAAAAACCACATCTTCTTTATCCAGTTTACAGTTGATGGGCACTTGGGCTGTTTCCAAGCTTTAGCTATTACAAACTGTGCCGCTATAAACATGGGTGAATCTATATCGTTGTGGTATTTTTAAATTTTTAATTCTTTTGGGAAAATACCCAGCAGGGGAATAGCTGGGTCAAATGGGAACTCTAGCCCTAGTTCTTTGAGGTATCTCCATACTGATTTCCACAGTGGTTGCACCAGTCTGCACTCCCACCAACAATGGAGACCAAACACTTCTTAATGTTATAGACTTGGATCATATCGGCCCTATGACATTACTTTATACAGAGAAGAGACTTGTACATGTCTTCCCAATGTTATGTTATACCCCCATGGAAAGAGAATTTTTTTTGGCCAGAGATCTCAATAATAGAAGGAACAGGGAGAATATCCAATTCTCTGAAAGAAGCTCATAATCCCAAATGCAATTATTTCTGGGCAGAAAATAGAGTAAAATAAAGGACAAGCCTACTATAGTGGTTTCTAAACAAAGTGTCAACTACCTTGACTTTGGACAAGTTACTTAACCTCAGTAAATTTCAGTTCCATCATTTGAAAAAATGAGAGTAAGAAGCTATTTTTGATGGCCCACTAGAGGTGGGAAACAGGAATTCCTTTTATTATATAACTATGAGCAAAAATAGATTTACATTTTTATTTGGAATGATTAAAATACCTGATATCGGGCCAACGATTTAGCTCAGTGGTTCTGCTGCCTGCCCCGCAAGTCCAAGGTCCTGAGTTTAATCCCCAGTATATATAAAAAAAAAAAACCTGACCTCTCAAGACCATTGTAATTGTTAAATGAAATAACGCATATGAAGCAACTAATACAGTATCTGGCACATGATAAGTATTCAAAAATGGTAGCCAGAATTGGAATTGTTAATATTACTAGTGTGATTATATACTGTATATTGTAAATAAATAATAATTTGTATGTGATGTAATAATCATGAACAATGGTGACTATATTAAAAACAACAGATAGGCAGCAATGGGTTAAGATAGGTCGCTGGGTGAAGAGTGCTGCTTAACAAGAAAGATGCTGGAAGAGGTTGAGTTTGGTACAAATGTCCGTGCAGGTCTTAAAAGGATCAAAAAGATACACTGACTTAGAAACAAAAATAAGTGAATTGAGCGATGAGAGAGCAGCTATGACAGGAAGGAACTCCCAGGTACTATAAGTACTAGCTACTAATCAAAGACCAGAACCTTGGAGGTCAAAGGGTTAGCAAAGTTTCACTAAACCTCTGAGAGCTTCTTAGACAAATCCCTTTTATTATAATAAAGCTCAGATCTCAAGGCAAGTTTTTCAGGCACAAGAAAATGATGCTCTTATGTGAACACTCTTCAACCTTCCCAAAGTATAAATGATATAGGCCAGTGATGAAGAAGCTTTGAGCTTTCAATGATACAAGCAGCCCTCTGTGGCACACATGCCATAGGTTCATCACCACTAATATAAGTCATGCCAGAAGCACTGGAATTAACTTGGGGGTGGCAATAGGGCAAGGAACTCATCATCAGGATGGCTGATGGATTGAAGGAAGAATTGTTTCAGTTCTTCCTAGTCCTTAATGACAAAAAACTTTAGCCAAGGGCCCTGCATGTATTCATTTCTGCTCTGTTCAATGGCACAGTAATAACTGCTGACAAATTGCTTGTTAACCCATGATATGAAGTCATTGATGATGACCAATGTCCCTAGAACTCAAAGAAAGGACCTGATTTGAGTCTTGCTGTCACTATAATTGACCTAGCAGAGGTGAGACCAAGGCTTTCTGACAGTCTGAGACCAGGGTTGATTTTTATTAGTCATGTAATCCAGCCCTGGAGCAGTTCCTGCTAACAATCTTGCATTATTTAGATTGTATTTTGCAAAATGCCCTAGGCAAATTCTATTTAAAATATTTCCTGCAACTGAGACCTAAAAATGTTACTTTTCTTTCATTAGGTACAATTAGAGCCCTACAAGGTCCAGTAGGCAGACTGACAAGTATTCAAGAGTAGGGATTGTACTTTTTTTCTCCCTTCCCTTTACATTCTGAGGAGGACAAGGAACACATTCAGATTTAAAGTAAGAAAAAGTCCTTCACCATGATACTGTAGCAAAGACTTAAAATCACTTGTAATCTTTCCAAGTAGTGTCCCTCAGTGTCCATAGGGTTTTGGTTCCATGTTCCCTACACCTTCCTTCACACACAGAAATCTTCAGATGCCCATGTCTTTTGTAGAAAATAGCATTTGCATATAACTCATGCATATAATACCATATACTTTGTCATCTTTAGATGAATTATAATCCTAAAAAAATGTAAATGTTAAGTAAGTAGTTGTTATGCTTTATCATCTAGGAAATAATGACAAGGGGAAAGTCTGTACATGTTTAGAACAAATTTAATCATTTTATTTCAAGTATATTTGCTCTATTGTTGGTTGAGTACACAGCTGCAGAACCCATAAATATGGAAAGCTGGCTTCTATTTCTATATCTCTTATTGTACTTAATTCTACCAAGAACCAGGGAAATGGCCAGGTAGGTATCAACTAAAAGGGAAAGAACATAAACATAGAGAGGACAAACAACTTTGTGAAGCTGATATAACTGATCAGTAGTTTAGAAACAAAGTCTTTTTATCAGCTGCTAGCCTCTGGCTACTCTCAAAATTGATGTTAACACTTCTTTACAGTCAAATGAACTTGTGGTTATCCATAACAAGTCAGGAAATCTGACAAAAAGAGAAACAGGATGCTTAAGTATAACATCTAAAGAATAATGCTGTGCAGAGTGAGGATCTCGGTTGCATGGAGCTGGGCTTCCTCCCACCCATGTCCCACCCCTCAGTTAGACATGTGGGTGCTTGCAGCACACCCAGCCACCCCCACCCACTGCACACCTCCACCTCTGGCCTCCTGGCTGTGTCAGTACCTGGTTCCACAGTACAGAGGCACAAGGAGTCATAAAGGCCATTGTCCTGAGCTCCAGAAGATAGAGCAGAAGTGAATGACAAAGAGAGGGCCTCTGTCAGGCTCCTTGATGAAAACTGAAGCACATTGGAAAAGTGAAGAGAATCTCTGTGATAAAGGCACATCAGGCCACCATACTTGGTAAGTTAGAGGGGTCATCACCTCCCATCAGAACCTGGATTATCTTCTTCTTTTTTTTTTTTTTTGGTACTGGGGATAGAACTAGGGTCCTTGTGCTTATGACGCTGGATTGCCTTAAGGGGAAGGCAGTTGGAACTTGCAGAAGAACCTTGCAGAGTGCAACCCTGAAGGAGGACAGGAAACTCAACTTGGGACTTGCAGCCAGAAATCTGCCTGAATCTCATGAGTCTGTGACTGGCTTACTGAGACTCACTTACTTACATCTGCACACTGCTGCCCACATTGTTTATTGTGACAGTAGAGACATACCCTGAAGGAGGCCCTTCATTTTTATTTTTTATTTGTTATTTTCAAAATTATTAGTATTTTTGCTCTTATTTTTTAATTTTTATTTTTTTCTACTTTTTTCAAATTTTTTTTCTTCTTTTTCTTTTTGTTCTTTTCTCTTTTCTTTCTGTCTCTCTCTCTCTCTCCTCTCTAATTCTCATGTTGCCCCATATTGTTCTTCATCTCCCTTTTTCTTCCAGTTATGGCCCTAATTCAGAATTCTTCTTTCTTTTTCTTTTTTCTCTTTTTCCTTCTCTCAATTGTCATTAGTTTTAAAGGAAAGTAAATACAGTTTCTAGCCTTTCTATTGCTGTTAGGTTGTTCTGTTCTTGTCTTTGTTCTTTCATTCTGTCTTTTCCTTTTATCTTCAACAGTTTCTCAGAGTTTGCATGATCTTCCTATGTCCTCTAGCCTCACTGCTAACCTTCCCCTTTTCTTCTACCTATCCCTCCCTCCCCAACTTCTTCTAACTCCCCATCCTGAAAGGTAAAGTTGCTATACTGAAGAGCTTATTCACTATAAATATAAGTTGGGCTGGTCCTTGATTTTGATTTAATTCACACAGTTAAAGGTGATAGATTGATAACTATGAGAAATTATCATCTTCTAAGCTGTGCTTGATGCTATGGTGTTGCTGATTGTATCACTTGGGCTAAGGTGTTGAGATTGATCTAATCAGTTGTCCTTCCTGGTTTAATGAAAATGAGATAGCCTCAGAGTGATTAGAGACTCAAAACTTAAAGACCAGCTATATCTGGAAGACACCTCTGAGAAGGGATCATTCCATAAGGGTTCAAATTACAAGCAATAAAGATACTTACAATAAGCAATTTTGAAGTATCAACCCAGGAATTAAACCAAGGACAGTACCAAAAACAAAAATGAGAAGACATTTAAGCAAGGCACAAACCCAGACTTCCACCCCACCAAAGGCAAATTCTGGGGGAAACAAGGTGGAAAAGTCTGATAATCAACCACGTAGACAACTCTGAACTGATAGCACAGGAAGTAGCAAAACAGATGAAAGAGGCTCTAGAAAAATTCAAAACACAAATAATCTCCCAGATAACTACAGAGATGGTAAGCAGAGTGAAAGACATGATGAGAGGCTCTAGAACAGAAACAGATAAAAAATAAATAAATGAGCTCAGAAACATGCTGGAAGCCATGAATGCCCAGCATAAAAAAGAAATGGAAACCATGATTTCCCAACATAGGAAAGAAATGTAATCCATGAAACACATTTAAACAGATATCCAGGAGATTAAAAAATCCATTGAAAGTATTCACAGCAGATTGAGTGAAGGTGAAGACAGAACATCACATATAGAAGACAGAATTGTGGTTAATAACCATGAAAACAAAGATTTCTTCAAAATAGTAAGGGACCACAAGAAATCAATCCAGAAGCTGCTAGATGTTGCAAAGAAGAATAACACAAGACAGATAGGAGTCCACAAAAAAACAATAGAAAATACAATAGACATAAAAAAACTGTACACAGAAGTAATAGTAGAAAACATTCCAAACAGAGGTAGAGAATTGGACATACAGATAATTGAACTCCAACTAGCCACAATTAAAAAAAGCTACACCTGGGCCAGGGATTTAGCTCATCGGTTCAGTTGCCTCCCTCACAAGTGCAAGGACCTGAGTTGGATGACTGGTACCAAAAAAAAAAAAAAAAAAAAAAGCTACACCTAGACATATAATAGTCAATATCCCAGAATCTCAACAGAAGAACAAAATCCTACAAGCAGTTAGAGAAAAGAAACAAATTACAAACAAAGGAAAGCCCATCAGAATCACAGCAGACTTCTCAACACAAACCCTCAAGTCAAGCAGAGCCTGGAGTGAAGTATTTCAAGCCCTAAAAGAGAATAACTTCCAACTTAAACTGTTGTATCCTGCAAAATTATCTTTCAAAATTGATGGGGAAATTAGATACTTCCATGACAAAGAACACCTGAGAAATTTCCTGAACACCAAACCAGCACTCCAAGCACTTCTAAATATCCTAGAAAAACACAATGAAGGTCACAACTCCATGAGGCTCAACCGAGGGAAGCCAACAGGCAAGCCAAGAAACTAAAGGGAAAGGGGGAAAAATAGAAAATAAAAGAGCCAACAACAGTAAAACATCATGACAAGGATGAGTCAATATCTATCAATTATAACTATCAATGTTAATGGCCTTAATTCACCAATCAAAAGAAATAGACTGGCAGACTGGATTAAGAAACAAAACCCAACAATATGCTGTATACAAGAAACATACCTAACTCAAAAAGAAATTCATAGACTGAAAACAAAAGGATGGGAAACAGTTCTCTGTGTGTCAGGAACCCAGAAAAAAAGCAGGCAAACCAATCTTATTTGCAGACAAAGTAGATTTCAAGCCAAAACTAAGAGAGACAAAGATGGTCACTACATCCTTGTGAAGGGAACAATCCAAGAGGAAGAGATGACACTCATAAATATACATGCACCAAATATGAATGCTGCCAACTATACAAAACAAACATTAATGGACGAGAAAAATCAACTAAGGACTAATACAATTGTAGTGGGGGAATTCAATACCCCACTATCACAGAGAGACAGATCATCTAGACAAAAAATCAACAATGAAATTCTAGAACTGATCCAAGCTTTTGAACAAATGGACTTAATAGATGTTTACAGAGAATATCAGAGTAATCAGAATATACATTCTTTTAGGCTGTACATGGGTCATTCTCCAAAATAGTCCACATGCTAGCTCATAGGACATGTTTATGTAAATGTAAAAGAACTGAAGTTGCCCCTGTATATTATCAGACCATAGTGCAATAAAATAGGAGATCAATAGCATAAGAAACCGCAAAACCCCCACAAGCACATGGAAATTGAATAACACTCTCCTGAACAACCAATGGGTCACAGAAGAATTTAGACAGTTTCTACAAGGAAATAATTATGCCAGTACAATATACAGGAATTTAGGGGACACAATGAAAGCACTTCAATGAGGGAAATTCATAGCAATGAATGCCCATATTAGGACAACAGAGGAGCTCAAATAAACAATCTAATGCTTAACCTCATGCTCCTAGAAAAAGAAGAGCATGACAAATCCAAAATGCTTACAATAGAGGAAATTACAAAGACCAGAGCAGAAACCAATCCAATGGAGGCTAAGAGAATGACACAAAAAATTAATGAATCAAAGAGTTGGTTTTCCAAAACAATAAATAAAATTGATAAACCTTTAGCCAACCTTATCAAAAAAGGAAAGAAAAGGCTCAAATCCATGCAATTAAGAATGAAAAAGGTGAAGTCACAACAGATCCGGCAGAAATCCAGAGGATCATCAATACCTACTTTGAGAACCTGTACTCTAATACAATGGAAAACACAGAAGAAATGGACAGATTCCTAGATACATATGAATTGCCAAGTTAAATGAAGAAGATATAGAAATTCTAAACACCCCAATTATAATGAGTGAAATTGAAAATGCAATAAAAAATTTGCCAACAAAGAAAAGCCCAGGTCCTGATGGCTTCACTGCTGAATTCTACAAGACATTTAAAGAAGAACTATTGCCATTACTCTTCAAACTCATCAAGGAAATTGTAATGGAAGCAATACTTCCAAATTCACTCCTGGAAGCAAGTGTTACTTTGATTCCAAAACCAGGGAAAGACCCAACCCAAAAAGAGAACTACAGGCCAATCTCCCTAATGAATATAGATGCAAAAATCCTGAACAAGATACTGGCAAACAGAATACAGTGGGTCATCAAAAAGATCATACACACTGACCAAGTCAGATTTATCCCAGGGATGCAAGCATGGTTCGATATACATAAATCAATAAATGTAATTTTGATCTCTGGAATGCTTTTTTTTCACATAAGTCACACTCGAAAAAGCCACAATATAAACTCTGTCCACTATGAGATGACGAACACAGAACAAAAAAATAGAAAACACAAGACAGTACTTTCTAAAAAGCTAAATAGTAGAACTTTATAAACATGGAAAACTAACTTCTTAGATAATATTTTAATGGCTGATTCATTATTTCTTCTCTCACACTATCTGATACAAGATACTTAGAGAAGACATATTATTAGCCTTTTCAATATAATTCATAGAATAGAACATAATGCCCCCAAAATAAAGAATATGTGTACTGATTTGTTCGTGTGGGGAATGATATGAAATACAAAATGGGTATATTTGCATAGTTTAGCCCCTTGGTGAATAAATGATAGAAATAAAGAGAATAGAGAGAGTAAATTATAAAAGTAGGCTGAGGTGAGACTTTAATGTCAGGGCAAAGAGTATGTCACGGGAGCTGTCAAATATTTTTAAGCTTAAGATTAGCACAATCATAAGAAAGATCAGGAATCAACTGAACATTAGGAAGAGGGCATTAGATTAGACAGGAAGATGATTTAGGAAGCAACATAGCCATTTCTTAAGCAAAAATGGACACACAAGAAGTTACTGAGGTAGTAGCAAAAAGACATGGTGAATGATTGGTTTTGTTATTGATGGGAGGTAGGTGTTGATGATTTTGAGGATTCTGTATTGTTCCACACAAGAATATATGAGGGGAATTATCTCCTGAGGGTGTTAAAATAAATAAGATGTTACAGCCTGAGGATGTCTGTATACTTTTGAGTTTTTAACCTAACGAACTGCAACCAAATTTAGTAAAACTTAGAAGTATAATAAACAGCTGAATTTCAGCCAATGACAAATGGCCAAGTTTCTGCCAATCACAAGCAGCCAAATGATTAGACCACGCCCAAATAAGTGAAATGCTTCATCACACCATGCCCAAATAAGGTAAATACTTAATTATAACCAATCAGATAATTTCTTTTTTTTGTATTAAATTCTTTTATTGGTACATTGTAGGTATACAACACAATTACATTTCTCATTGGGAATTGTACCTTTATATAATGCAACTTGGTTCTTATTTTTTCCCCATTCCTAGCCCTCCCTTCACCCCCTCCACCCTTCCCTATTTACAAACACTTTATTTCCATTTTTTCCATTTCTCAGCATTTTTTCCTTTCCCTTCTTTCCTTTCCCTTGTGCCTCCCACTACCCCTACCCCTTTGGACCTTCTCTTCCTATTTTACATTATCGATTATTCATCCTAATAATTGGTACACTTTAGGTATACAATATAATGACATTCATCATTGGAAATTTGCATCTTTACATAATCTCTCTTGGTTCTTAGTTTTCACCCTTGCCCAGCCCTCCCTTCAACCCCTCCAGTCCTCCCTAGTTACAAAGATTTTGTTCCTATTTTTCCATTTTCTCATATTAATACCATTCCCTTCTATCCTTTCCCCTAGCCCTCCCACTTCCTTCCCCTTTGCCCCTTTTCTTCCTATTTCACATTACCTATTATACATTTAGTCCTTATTTACACTTTCAGTATCTCACACCAGAGAAACTATTTGGTATTTATACATCTGTGTCCTATTTATTTCACTTAAGAGTATTGCCTCAATGTGCATCCACTTAGCTATAAATGTCTCTAATTTCTCATTTTTTGTGGATGAGTAGTACTCCATTTTATTAAAAACCACATTTTCTTTATCCAGTCTCCAGTTGATGGGCATTTGGGCTGTTTCCAAGTTTTAGCTGTTACAAACTGTGCTGCTATGAACATGGGTGCACATATATCACTGTGGTATGATTCTTTTAATTCTTTGGGGAAGATCCCCAGCAGTGGAATACCAGGGTCAAATGGGATTTCCAATCCTAGTTCTTTGAGCTATCTCCATACTGATTTCCATTGTGCTTGCACCAGTCTACACTCAGAGCAGCAGTGGAGAAGGGTTCCTCTTTCCCCACAGCCCCACCAGCATTTGTTATTGGTTGATTTCATGATAGCAGCCATTCTTTCTGGAGTGAAGTGGAATCTCAGGGTTGTTTTCATTTGCATCTCTCGAATGACCAGTGATGTTGAACATTTTTTCATGTATTTATTTGATATTTCTACTTCTTTGTCTGAGAAATGTCTGTTCATTTCAGATGCCCGTTTTTGGATTGGGTCTTTAAATTTGGGAGATCTGATCTTTTTAAGTTCTTTGTAAATTCGAGATAGTAGACCTTTGTCTGAGGAAGAGCAGGTGAAGATTTTTTCCCACATTGTGGATTGTCTCTTCATACTGCTGGTGGTTTCTCTTGCTGTGCAGAAGCTTTTTAATAAGAAGAGATCCCACTTGTTGATTGTTTGTGCTAGCTCACGGGCAACTGAGGTTTGGTTCATAAAATCTTTTCCTACACCGATGTCTTCAAGGGTTCTACCTAACCTCTGTTCCAACTGGTTCAGAGTTTCTATTTTAATATTTAGATCATTAATCCATTTTGATTTTAGTTTAGGGCATGGTGAGAGATATAGGTCTAGTTTTAATCTTTGGCAAGCTGAAGCCCAATTTTTCCAGCACCACTTATTAAAGAGGCTATCTTTCCTCCAGTGAGGGTGTTTGGCTCCTTTGTCGAAGATGAGATGGCTGAGTGTGTCTGGCGTTGTTTCTGCATCTTCTAATCTGTTCCAGTGGTCCTCAGGCCTGTTTCTTTGCCAGTACCATGCTGTTTTTATCACAGTAGCTCTGTAGTATAGTTGCAGGTTGGGGATTGTGATACCCCCTGCCATGTCTCTGTTACCTACAATTGCTTTTGCTATTCTGGGTCTCTTCTTGTTCCAAATGAATTTTTGGATTGTTTTCTCAAGGTCCATGAAGTATGCTGCTGGGATCTCAATTGGAATTGCATTAAATCTATATAGCAGTTTTGGAAGTATGGCCATTTTCACTATATTAATCCTTCCTACCCAGGAGCAGGGGATGTCTGTCCATTTTCTGAAATCATCTTCAATCTCTCTTTTCAGAGTGCCATAGTTTTCAGAGAAGAGGTCTTTGATTTCTTTTGTTAGGATGATTCCTAGGTATTTCAGTATTTTGGATGCTATTGTGAAAGGAATTATTTGCCCTATTTCTCTCTCAGTGAGTCTGTCATTCATGTAGAGGAAAGCTATTGATTTTTGTGTGTTGACCTTGTAACCAGCTACTTGACAAAATTTGATTATTAAGTCTAGAAGACTTTTGGTGGAGTTCTTGGGGTCTTCTATATAAAGTATCATGTCATCTGCAAATAATGACAATTTGACTTCTTCATTACCTATCTTTATTCCTTTTATTTCTTTCTCTTGTCTAATTGCCATGGCTAATGTTTCCAGAACTATATTGAACAAGAGTGGTGATAGTGGACATCCTTGTCTTGTTCCTGATTTGAGTGTGAAGGATTTCAGTTTTTGACCATTTAGGATGATATTGGCTGTTGGTTTTTCATAGATGGCTTCTATCAGTTTGAGGTAGAGACCATCTATTCCAATTTTTGTAGGGTTTTTATCATAAATGCATGTTGGATTTTGTCAAATGCTTTTTCTGCATCTATGGAGATAATCATATGGTTTTTGTCCTTGGCTCTATTGATATAGTCTATTACATTATTTGATTTTCATATATTGAACCATCCCTGCATCCCTGGGATGAATCCCACTTGATCAGGGTGTATGATCTTCTTGATGATCTTCTTCATTCTGTTTGCCAGTATCTTATTAAGGATTTTTGCATCTATGTTCATGAGTGAGATTGGCCTATAGTTCTCTTTTTCACTTGGGTCTTTCTCTGCTTTGGGGATCAAGGTGATGCTTGCTTCCAGGAATGAATTTGGGAGTATTGCTTCCCTTTCAATTTCATTGAAGAGTTTCAACAGTAGTGGCAGCAGTTCCTCTGTAAATGTCTTGTAGAATGCAGCAGTGAAGCCATCAGGGCCTGGGCTTTTCCTAGGTGATAAGTTTTTAATTACATTTTTAATTTCATTGGTTGATATTGGGTTGTTCAGAATTTTTCGGTCTTCATTCAACTTTGGTAATTCATATGTATCTAGGAATCTGTCCATTTCTTCTGTGTTGTCCATCTTATTGGTGTATAGGTTCTGGAAGTAGGTATTGATGATCATCTGGATTTCTGCTGGGTCTGTTGTCATATCACCCTTTTCATTCCTACTTACATGGATTTGGGCCTTTTCTTTACTTTTTCTGAAAAGGTTGACTAAAGGTTTATCAATTTTGTTGATTCTTTCAAAGAACCAACTCTTGGTTTCATTGATTTTTTGTATCATTCTCTTGGTCTCCATTGCATTGATTTCTCCTCTGATCTTTATAATTTCTTCCCTTGTATGAGCATTGGGGTTGTCTTGCTCTTCTTTTTCTAGAAGCTTGAGGTTCAGCATCAGGTTGTTTAATTGGGCTTGTTCTGTTTTCCTCATATGCCTATTCACTGCTATGAATTTCCCTCATAAGACTGCTTTCATTGTGTCCCATAGATTCCGAAATGTTCTATTGTCATTGTCATTTAATTGAAGGAACTGTCTGATTTCTTCTTTAATTTCCTCTGTGACCCATTGGTTACTCAGAAGTGTGTTGTTCAATTTCCACATGTTTATGAAATTTTTTGAGTTTCTTTTGCTATGGATCTCCAATTTCATTGCACTACGGTCTGATAATATACAGGGGATAACTTCAATCCCTTTGCACTTACTTAAACATGTTCTATGTGTGAGTATGTGGTCTGTTTTTTGAAAAATGACCCATGTGCAGCTGAGAAGAATGTGTATTGTGATTTTGTGGGGTGGAAGACTCTGTAAACATCTGTTAAGTTCATTTGTTCAAGAGTTCGATTGAGTTCTAGTATTTCATTCCTTATTTTTAGTCTAGTTGATCTATCTATTTGTGACAGTGGGGTGTTGAGGTCCCCCACTACAATTGTATTAGTGCATATATGACTTTTCATGTCCATTAGTATTTGTTTTATATAGTTGGGTGCACTAGTGTTTGGTGCATAGATATTCATGATTGTCATCTCTTCTTCTTGGATTGTTCCCTTTACAAGGATGTAGTGTCCTTCTTCATCTCTCTTAATTAGTGTTGGTTTGAAATCTACTTGATCTGCCAAGAGGATAGCCACTCCTGCTTTTTTTCAAGTTCCTGTTGCATGCAGTATTGTTTTCCACCCTTTAACTTTCAGTCTATGAGTTTCCTTTTGAATTAAGTGTGTTTCTTGTATGCAGCATATTGTTGGATTTTGCTTCTTGACCCATTCTGCCAGTCTATTTCTTTTGATTGTTGAATTGAGACCATTAACATTGATGGTTATAACTGAAATGTATTGACTTGTCATTGCCATGACTTTTTCATTTTGTTGGGTTCTCCCCCTTTACATTTAATTTCCTGTAATGCCAGATAGGTTCATTCTGCTTTGCTTCCTGGGGTTGTGATCCTCAATGTCTGTTCCTAGGATATTGTGTAAAATTCTTTGGAGTGCTGGTTTGGTTTTCACGAAGTTCCTAAGGTGCTCTTTGTCATGAAAGTACCTTATTTCTCCATCCATTTTGAAAGATAGTTTTGCAGGGTACATCAATCTGGGTTGGAGGCTGTTTTCTTTCAGGGCTTGGAATATGTCACTCCAAGCTCTTCTTGCCTTGATGGTTTGTGTTGAGAAGTCTGCTGTGATTCTGATGGGCTTTCCTTTGTATGTGATTTGTTTCTTTTCTCTGACTGCTTGGAGAACTTTGTTCTTCTGTTGTGTTTCTGGAAGCTTAACAATTATATGCCTATGTGTAGATTTTTTTTGATCAAGGCTATTTGGAGTCCTATATGCCTCACTTATCTGTATGTCAAGCTCTTTTCCCCTGCTTGGGAAGTTTTCTGCCATTATTTCTGTGAAGAGATTTTTTATGTCATCTGCACTCTCTCTTGTTTCTTCATTGAGCCCAATCAGTCTTATGTTATTCTTCTTTGCATCATCTAGCAGCTGCTGGATTGATTTCTCATGTTCCCTTATAATTTTGAAGCAATTTTTCTGTTCCTGGTCACTAATTGCAATCTTATCTTCTATATCTGAAATTCTGTCCTCATATTGGCTCTTTCTGCTGTGTAGACTTTCCATGGAGTTTTTCATGTCCTGGAAATCTATTTGCATCTGTTTTATGGATTCCATTTGTTTCTTATATTGGGATTCCTTCATGTTCCTCAGCTCCTCTCTAGATTTATTAATCATGTCTTGCACTAAAGGCACAATTTCTCCTGTTATCTGAGAAATTATTTCTTATTTCATTTTTTCCAGATCCCCTTTTGTTGCCAGTTCAGTGGGTCCAGGTGGTTGAGTATCAGAGTGTTCCATCTCATTTCCCTTTGGGGTTGCTGTAGGTGATCTGGAAGTCTGGTTTTGAGACTTATTTATGTGTTTTCTCATTTCGACTGGGGCAGGGGGCTGTTAGCGCCTGCACAGATTACCTCCTCTGAGCTGGGTGAGGTGGGACAGGGGCCGGGAGCAGCAGTAGGGATGGTGACCCAAAAGCCCTTTCCTGTGTGCTGGGAGCAGCCGGAGGGATGGTGGCCGGGAAACCCCTTCCTCTGGGCCAGGAGCGGCGGGACAGAAGGTGGCCCAAAAGCCCTTTCCTCTGGGCTGGGAGCAGCGGGAGGGATGGTGACCGGGAAGCCCCTTCCTCTGGACCAGGAGCAGTGGGACGATGGCTTAGAAGCCCCTACCTCTGGACCGGGAACAGTGGGACTCAGTATCTTTGTCTGGTGGTCTGGTGTCCTCTGCACCTTGGTAAAGTGGAATCAGGTGGCTGCCTGTCTGCAGTGGGGTGATTCGGTGTCTTCTGCGTGACTCAGGACCTCGGTAGGGCGTGCACAGACCTGCCTGTCTGCAGCGGGCTGATTCGGTGTGTGTTCCGCGCGACTGGGGACCTCAGCCCCAATCGGATAATTTCTTTACTTTCATGTTTGTTCTATAAATTTCATTTCTCATATTGATGTGAAGAGCTCTTTTAATCTCTTCTGATTCTGAATACTGTCACATTTATAAATCATTCTTTGCTCAAATAAACTTAAATTTGTCTAGTTTTTCTTTTAACAGGAAAATGGTTAATTATAATATGAACGTTTTGATTTTGCATGCCTTTAGGACATGTATGAAATGGGAATATACATCAGGAGTCAGCAAACTGCAGGCCAAATCATGCCAACTGTCTACTTTTGGTAAATAAAGTTTTAGTGGAACACAGCAATGTTCATTACTTTAGGTATTATTTATGAATACTTTCCTACCACAAGTAGTTGGGACAAAGATCCTTTGTTGACCAATACTCAAATACCCTGCCTGGCCCTTTTACAAAAAAATGTTAACTAACCCTTGTACTGGAATTCAAAAGTCTGGAAGGGTAGCTTCAGAATGTTGGGCGATGGTGTGGGAGTGGGGCAGAGGCCACTGAGAAGTTGGAACTGTGTACTATTCTGTAACATTCCATCTCCAGGAGGGGGCCTACCAACCCCTGGTGTGGGATAAACTCACTGTAAGTGGGAAGGTTGGGAATCTTTGGATTTGCCTACAAGAGCTTCATTTTCTTGGGTATGAGTTTTTTCTGACTAATCCCATTTCTTCCCACCTTCTAGGGTTTTCACCCATGTGGTGGGTTCCCTTGCGTCCCAGGAGAATTAAGGACCTTCCTCTCATATTCCCTTCTACCCTTGTACTCTCTGGAAGTTGGAACTGTCCCAAAGTAAAAATCTAGAGAGTTGGCCTCACAACTCCCTTTCCTTGGACACCTGGGAGGAAGAAAGACCCTCCTCTCTCTGGGCCTAGGGGGTGGGCAGCCTACATCTCTTCTGGCCCCTGGCTACAGTGTTAAGGCCTCCTTGGGAGGTGTCCTAAAGTGGGGGAAAGCAGAGCCAGGGGGTTATTCTGAGGGTCAGGGTTGGGGAGGGTAAGGGGGAGAAGGAGGAGGGGGAAGAGGGCCTAAGAGGGAGGGAAGGGACAACGGGTTGATCTATCCCAACAGGGCCAGCAAAGCCAATAAAGCCATTAGCCATCATGGCCTTGAAACCTGAAGACCCCGGTAGGGGATTTCGGCATGGCACAGTGGTAGCCTTCATCAATGAGAAGATGGCCAGGCACCTGAAAGGCACTGAGTTCTACCTTGAAAATCTGTCTCTCTCCTGGGAGGAGATAGAAGACAAAATCAGGGCCATCCTGGAGAACAGCGAGGTGCCCAGTGAAGCTCAAGTGGCCTATGTTTGGGGCAGCCTGTCCTTGGGCAGGCACTTAGCTTGTAGGCAGGGGCACTTACAGGGGGGTAGGGTACAGTCACTGCACGACTTTGCCAAACTGCACAAGTCAGCCACAAATGCCTTGGTCTTGAATCTGAACCAGCTCATAGAGCAGCAGGGAATGGAGTGCAAGGAGGCTGCCTTCCAACTGCACCTGGCCCACACCAAACTGGCCCAGGTACAAAAAGAGAGGGACCTGCTGAGATGGAAGCTTGTGCAGGCAGTAAGATGACCCCACTGCCCCCTACTTCAATCCCACACCTGTACCCCCATCAGGCCCCCACCCCCAGGATGTATCTCAGTCCTGCTCATTTCTCCTCAGAAGCTGAAGGCTCTCCCAGAGCTGGCTGTGGAGGGGCCAGACCTGGCTACTGTTCCAGAGGTGGGGATACAAGGAGCAGGTGAGAAGCAAGAGGTGGCAGAGGCTGAAGCTAGTGCTATAGGCGGAGGAAGAGGAGAAGAAGAGGAAGAAGAAGAAGAGAGGGATGTGATCAGCACAGCCCCAGAGGAGGCCACACGGGAGCTAAGTAGAAGCTTCCTGCAGCTTCTTAGAGTTGTCCAGCAGAAAAATTACACCTCTGGCAAAGAGAAGGAGGGCAATATTAGGCCTGTGGAAACAGCCATGCTTTATCTCTCTGGGACACTGAAGGCCACGGCCACCAACTCACCAGAACCCCTTCCTGTCCAGCTCCCTGCCTCATACACATACAGCTACTCAAGCCCTTTGTCCGGTTTCCCAGTCATGTCCACACCATCCCCATTGGCAGCCACGATCACAGCACCTTTTCCTTCTCAGATGCCCCCCCCCACTGCTCAGCCTCTGATGTTAGCTTGTGGTCTGATGTGGGGGCTCAAGGAGTAGACCCTCAAGAATATCAGAAAAACAAGAGAGACTCAGAACTCCATCAGCAGAGAAAACATCCAACATTTTGCAAGCTTAGGGATTGGAACTGCCCTTGGTGTAAGGCCATGAATGTTTCATGAAGGGAAAATTGCTTCTGTTGTAGAAGGGGAATCTGGCTGCAAAGCCCTTAGTAAAATCAGAAATGTGCGATAAAACAGAAACACACTCCAATAGGAAGTGAATTTTCAGAGGTGGCAGCCCTGGGTGGAGTGTGGGGGTAAGAGAGGGAATAAGGGGCCAAGGAAGTGAGAGAACGTTGGGTGGGAGTTGGAGAGGGTGTAGTTGGTGAGGAGAGACATGTTTTGATGATGATCTCTTTTGTATTCCATGCAACACCCCAGAACTCCTGCAGCTTTGTGTGTGTGTGTGTGTGCGCACGCACATGGCTCTCTATCCAACCTAGTGTCTAGTGGACCTTTGAGCTGTGTTTATAAACCCTCCTACCACCCCACCACTACACCCCAGGCCTTAGATAATGGAAGTAGAAGTGAGCATTTGACCCATCTTGAGCCACACAGATTTTCAGGCTAGAGTACATGAAGAGAGGCAGATTTCATACTCAGAATGGGCTGGGCAGTGGAGTAATGGATTGCTTGGAGCTCTGGCCAGGATCACAGGCACAAACACTGAGGCACAGCCCTGACTGTAGTGGAGCAGAAATAGGTACCTTACAGAGGGTGTCTTTTAGGGAGTACCAGTACAGTATAAGGTCCAGGTAACAGGCATAAAGGAGTACAGAGGAGTTAATACAGTAGCTCCAGAAAGCTGTGGAGAGTGGCAGTGACTCAACTACCTTTCTCTTCCTGCAACTGTGCTATGTGAACATTCACTTTATCCAGATCCCCGTTCCCTATACTTACTTCAAAGCATTCCTGTTGTGGGTAACCAGGTCATTTCCAAGTCTGAAACTGGCACCAGGAGAACAACTTCAAACAACAAACTATCAAAATGCTGGAAATCATTGGGGAGTTGTAGTGAACAGGGAAAAGGGACATTACTAGAACCTCGGCAGTGAGTCCTTGTCTCCTGCAAGCCATGGCAGCACAAGGCAAATTAATTTATTAGACAGAAAATATAGAAAAATGAGACTTAGAGAAGAAGCTGAGCTTTGGGCCTTTTCAAAGTTGCTCTTGGTGGCAAAGATGCAAGCACCCGAGCTTGCCACAACTTTATTTGGTACAAGAGGATTAACAAATAAAACAGGTGGCTCAGTGGGCAGTGAGTTCAGTACATCAGAAGTAACAAATGTAAAAGGTGACTCAGAGGGCAGCAAGCTAACAGGTGACTCAGAGGGCAGCCGCAGCAAAAATCCTAGAACAATGAAGAACTATGCAGATGAAGATTTTGTTCCTCCAAGGATGTCTTCAGCTGGTGTAATTTTGCCCCGGAGTATCACAGCATCACCGGAGCATTGAGGTTTTAGCTGTGACTGGAGGCCAAAATGGAGTTATGTCTCATGCCATAGCTGGCCTGCAGGCAGGAGAACTGGGCCTAATCATAATTTACTTGCAAAATGATTTTTCCCCAAAATTATGTAGAATTGCTCCCTACAGGGAGTTACATCATGGTTTGACAAGTAGTGAGGATTCCTGCATCCTAAGAGTCCCCAGGGATGAACTGCATAGGAGGCTCCTGTTGGGAGAGTCATATCACAAGAAACAAAACAGGCTTAAGGTTACAGGTCTGGAGTTAGCCTTAGGTTTGCACTGTGTTCAAATTAATATGCAGAGATTTGCCATCCCTAAGTGAATCTCACAGGGCTGTATACAGAGGATGCCAGCATCAGCTACAGGCTGTACAGCTTCATGAGGAGAATCTTTCCAGTCCCCGCTGGGCAGAACCAGGGACAGGCAGATCTGAATAGGGAACTCACACCACTGCACAGGAAGTGAGTCAGCAAATGAGAGTACCCAGAAGGTTTGCTGGTGCAGACCATGGGCCAAAGCAAGGTACAGTTTTTCTCCAAGCTACTATCAAGATGCATGTGGAGGGAGTCTAGCTACAAAGTTCTTTATGAATCCAGAAATGTGAAATAGCACAGAAACATATGACAATGGTAAATCAAATTTCCAGGGGATGGATGAGAGTGGGCGGGGGCTGGTTTTCTTCTCCCCCTCTGATGACTACAAGCTGCATGGAGGGTGTCATGTGTCCTTTAGCCTTCAGGTAGAAGGATGGGGAACAGTTGCACCTGGACAAGACTGAGGTAGAATTGGAGGAACCATGGACATCGCCTGGGGACTGTGCACCTAGATAATGGGAAGCTATTGTGGCCCTGGTACATCTCTGTGGAGATGTGACTTTGGGTTGTCTCCTGATGGAGGAGGATGTGGACAGTCATCATCAGGATTGAGGGCCAGATCCTGAGCCTCCACTTTTCTATTCACATTCCTACTCATGAGTGTCATTGGCCTTATTTGTCTCCCTCTAGGACAGAATTTGCTTAACCTATGTACTATTGACATTTTGAGTTGAATTATTATTTGTTGCTGAGAGCTGTCCAGTGCATTGCAGGATGTTCAGCAGAATCCCTAGCCTCTGCCCACTTGATGCCAGGGGTACCCACCCAATCCTACTCCCTCAGTTGTGACAACTGGAAATGTCTCAGAATATTGCCAGATATCCACTAGAGGGAAAAGCATCCCCATTTGGGAATGGTGGAGGCAGTGAAATACTTAGAAACTGTCTGACCAGGGGAAGAAACAAAGGAGAAGGTCACAGAGGCTCAGGAGCCCTGTGAGATAGGAGTTGAAAAATGTCCTTTAGATCTAGCATTTACTTTGGCTCTTAAAGCAAATTCAGGAGAATGACAGGGAAGAAGGAAAACCACATGACTGATGAGGGAATGGGAAGTAAGGAAGTGGAGTCAGTGAGGGGAAGTTCTTTTCAAGGACAGAAGTTGGTGGGGTGAAAGGATCGAGTCATGTGGCCTACATGGTTGATAGCTTTTTGAATATGGGAGAAACTTGAGCCATAAAGGTGATGGCAGAAAAACGTTTGGAAAATATGAGAAATGTGAATGAATGGGGTAGATTCTGCATTAGCATACTGGAGGCATGGCCACGGTATTATTAAATTCACAAAATTCCTCTAAAATTTCTGTTACTGTGCATATATATGCTATATAAATTTGTAGATTTATGTTTAAGTATAGAAAAATATGCAAGAAATTTAGAAAATAAGGTATTACCAAGGAAGAGGGAACTCAGAGTCAGGGATGAGAGACAGTGTGGTGCTTGGACATAAGGTTGTTATGGGGTAGAATAGGGGCCAGGAGATACAGGGCTTTACATTTTTTTATGTAATAATGTTTTATAAAAGTAAAATAATAAAATGTTTACAAGTTTTATTTTATAATGACATGAATTAACCGGCTTGGGTAGATTTAGAAAGGCTGCTTTTTCTCTCAGATGGAAGGAAGAGGGAGAAAAGACTGTATGGCTAAAGACTGGGAAAACAAGGTAGCTCCTGTATGTGTTTCTATTAGACAAAGTAGCTAAAAATGAGCAAAGACAGAAAGACAGAAAGTTGTGGGTGGGGGAGAATAGTACATTTAGAAATAACTATGGAGGTGGTGGCATGGAGAATGAGGACCCCATTGGTGTAGGGCTCAACTGGAGGAAAACCCTTTGATTTTTGATGTCAGTAGGAGCCCAGGGGATAGATGGTTCCAGGAAGGCTACTGGACAGAAGTCTCTCGGATATCACTTGTTTTCATAATTTATTAGTAAGGGATTTGGCCTGTTAGGATTTAGATATTATGTTTGTTAGGATTATGGAAAAATAAAAAAAATTTTACAACTTCATGTGTTGTGCCTATGAATTTTTTTTCTATAAGTCTAGAGAAAGGGACTCAATAAGATAAAAGAAATTTTGCTTCCATCACTGAATTCAAGCTACAAACCAAAAAGAGATGATCTGCCTTGGCCTTTGAGCCCTCAGGCAAGGATGCTTAATGATAGGGCAGGTTAATAGGAAGATAGATTTTTAAAACAATGTTGCCAAAGGAAAAAGGCCTAGCTCTAATAGATGAGAGAATACAAGAAATGGGATGAAAATTCACAAGAACCAATGCCTTGTTTTACTTCAGTGAGTTGTACCTCTAGAAAAGCTCTTTGGGTTTGCCCTTTCAGATTACAACAAAGTGGTGAAAGGGAATGACCACAGAGGACTCCTTTGTTGACCTTCCTCTTTCTGATGACCCATCCACATGCTGGGAAGTCAAACTTGGCTACACCTCTCTCTAAAATGATAGAAAGTAAAAATAACTCAAATGGTATTTTATTTAGAAACAACAATGCTTTCTCATCTTTATTTAATGTCATCGAGATCAAAGTCAAAAGTTGGCCATAGTGTTTGTGCAAAAAGATTACCTAGTATAGAAAACTTCCCTGATGCCTTAAAATTCAAGATTTTCTGTGGCTTTTCACCATGCTGCAAATAACCAGTGTTGCCAGCATCATTTTGTTGCATGTCACCTCACAAAAATTGTCTTCCTGCTGTCTATTTCTATTGGCAAAACTAAACATATTTTGTAAAAAGAAGGATTCATGTTAGCAAATTTAAAACCAAGTGCAAAGAAGGTGAGATCTCTTGCCCTAGAGTAAAGGAAAAGGATGTAAACATGAAACGTGGCCAAAAACCTTTCCTTATGGAGAGTGAGGAGAAAGGCATCAAGAAAGGATCAGAGTAACAAGACTAGAAAGTACAAAAATGCATATAGTATCTCTCTATACCCAAATAAATATGTATACTTTGCTATTAAAGAGTATGATCTAATGTGGAAATGAGTGTATGCAGGTCAGTGCCTAGGTTTTGCTTTAATGAGATCAAGGCCCACTAAATACCAATGAGCTATCTTGTTGAGATGGATGTTCTTCACTGTGATGAGAGAGTGAGGATCGCTCTGCGTGAGTCTCTATCCCTGAGAAAACTAGTGGGCGTGCATGTTCTTATTAACAATGCTGAGGTCAGACACATTGCTCTTCTTTAATAAGCATAGGTTCATAGAAGAGAAGTACTCCCTTTAAATATACATTTCCTGGGCCGGGGATTTAGCTCAGTGGTTTCACCGCATGCCTCACAAGCACAAGGACCCGAGTTCGATCCCCGGTACCAAAAAAAAAAAAGTAAATATACATTTCCTGCTTGGAAGCATCATCTGCCAGAAACATGTCTCATTATCTAATTTTAAGTTAAGGTATTCATGAGCTGTGTCTCTTTTCTAAGAATTGGTCAATGTCTTAAAATATCATGCTTCAAAAATATAACTGGAACTTCCATAAATTAAGGGTTATTATCAGGCTCACACTCAGAAAATAGGCCTTAATAAAACCAGGTTGCAGGCAAAATTACTTCCCTGTTTTTCCCTGGTCATAGCCACATTTTACTACTCCATTGTTCCATACTCTCTACTACTACATGATTTCTCTTTTTCTTTTATCACATACAACCTTCTTTCACATATAATGGAATATAAGACATTAAATTAGTATTTGTAGCTTTCCCTCTTTCCTTGCCCTCTAAACATAATGCTCTTTTCAGCTGCATGGGTCTTTCTAAATTCAGCAACATCTAAGGAGGCTCTTGGTACAGCATATCAGTTATGGGCATTTATGGTGCAGAATAAGAGTAATGGCCAGAAAGAGCTTACCAATTTCAAGGAGCAATGGTAATTTAACTATATTACATTTGAAAAGGGAACCAGAGCTATTTACAGTTAAAAAACAAATGAGGAAGATGAGAAAAGGAAGAAGGGAAAAATTTGCAGGGGATTAATTCCAGGCAGTTTTTAGTTGGGAATGAGAGTAAGGAGTGATGAAAGAGTTTATGAGATGCTACAGCATATAGGAGATTTGGGGAGTAAAAGTAACGTGAAAAGATTATTTTATGTCCTGTTGGGGGTTGCACATTGGCTCCCCCTTGAGGTTTTTTTCAAAGTAACTCAGTAAATGTTTAAATATTCAAGCATTTAAATATATACTTAGTTGGTATACTATGTTTCCTAGCATACAATTCTATGATGAACCACATGAGATCCAGTGTTTTGAGTTATGATTATTTACAATATGTAGACACGTCCTAATTCCCCATATAATCTGTTAGAAATAAGGAACTCTGGGTCTGGGATTTAGCTCAGTGGTTCCGGCGCCTTCCTCGCAAGTGCAAGTTCCTGAGTTCAATCCCCAGTACGAAAAGAAAGAAAGAAAGAAAGAACCCTATCATTTTCATTTGCTTTTTCAGTATCTTTCCCATAGGAGGTACTTAATAAATGTTCGTTTAATGAATAATTGATACTGAGACCTGAAATGATATTAGCTGAAAATCATCCATTTCATTAAAAATAAACACATGCAGGTAGGAATGAATGAACTTTCATTTCTGTTCCACTATGAAACATTTCAACTTCAAGGCAAAGGGAAAAAAGTAGTTTCATGCAATGAATTCTTGAGAAAAAGAACTCTATTTATGACATCTGATTATATTCATTGTATCACTTTGTCATAAGCTGATGTACACGTTTCTCTAATTGAGTCACTGTAAATCTTCTACTTCGAATGTTTGGGAGTCGAAGGAAACAGACAAAAAGAAAGAGCCTGTTAAGTATATACCTCCAGCAGAGTTCCTTCACCTTCTTCTTTAGTAAACACAGTATTTTCTTATGTTTGGAAGCTCAAAAGTTGATCATACTGGGTTTTAACTTTCTAATACAAGTAGTTTGCTTCTATGTTTGAAATTTCCTATTGTAATATGATCCTCATTTTTCATGAAATTAGAATATATATTTTACTGCACACTGTTATTGGTTTTAGTGAGTATAATTCTGTCTTTATCACCAGAAAATACTGTACAATAAGGAAACTAGAAACAGAACTTCAGAACTTATAGGCAGAAATTTGTCCTTTGTTATGATGCACAAATACAGACTACTACAAATAATAAGTAATAAATGAGAAGCCAGTAGAAAAAACTAATTATGTGTGTTTACATGCTCTAAAATCAGACAGACCTGAGCAAGTCTCAGTTATTAGCCATGTGTCATTGAGCAAATTTTTTAACTTCTATGAACATCAGTTTTAAAATGTTCTGGGGTTTTCTTTGTTACATTTTTATATTTTGGTATATGTTTGCAGTAACTAATGATAATATTCCTCATGGGGAGTTTGTACATGCACATAATACATCTCAACTCATTTTTACTCTCCTCCCCATACTCACTTTCTTGCCTCCCTTCATCTATTCATCCCCTTCTCTTTATAAAAGACCTATCTTCCTGTTTCCTATGATTTATCTCATATTTTTATCTTTGTTTATATTTTCATTTCTCATAGAAGAAAACCATGTAATATTTAAGCTTGTGTGTCTGATGTATTTCACTTACCATTATGGTCTCAAGGTGCACCCATATTTCTAAAAATGACTGAAATTTATCTTTCTTCATGGCAGAGTACTGCTCCATTGTGTATAAATACCACATTTTATATTCATTCACCTGTTTAATTTTTTTTTTTTTTGTACCTGGGATCAAACTTGGGTCTTTGAGCTTGTGAGGCAAGCGGCGGAATCACTGAGCTAAATCCCCGGCATATTCATTCACCTGTTGATGGACATATAGAGTACTACCAAGATTTAGTTATTTTGAATTGTGCTGTTTTAAATATGGGAATAAATATCAATCTCATATGTCTTTACCTCAGGAAGATACCTAAAGGAACAGAGCTGGAAGGAAAGGAATTTATATTTTTAGTTTTCTGAGGAATCTTCATATGGATTTCTATAGTGGTTGAACTAGTTTATATGTCCATCAACAATGTACAAGGCTTTCTTTTTCTCCATAGCCTTGCCAGTTTTTGTTACTATTTGATGTTCTGATGAAAGTCATTCTTTCTGGAGTAAGATGGAATCTCAGTGTTGTTTTAATTTGCATTTCTCTAATGGCAAGAGATATTGAACATGTTTTTCACTTATTTATTGTCCATTGGTACTCCTGAGAAGCGTCTATATTAGTGTTCCAGACCCAGCTATTCCCCTGCTGGGTATCTTCACAAAAGAATTAAAAGAATCATACCACAGCGATATATGTGCACCCATGTTTACAGCGGCACAGTTTGTAATAGCTAAAACTTGGAAACAGCCCAAGTGCCCATCAAATGGAAACTAGATAAAGAAGATGTGGTGTTTTTATAAAATGGAGTGCTACTCAGCCATAAAGAATGAGAAACTGGAGTCATTTATAGCTAAATGGACACATATTGAAGCCATACTCTTAAGTGAAATAAATAGGACACACGCGTAAATACTGAATAGCTTCTCTAGTATGAGAAACTGAAAGTGTAAATAAGGGGTTAAAATGATTAAAATGAATAATTGATAATTTGAAATAGGAAGAAAAGTCCAAAGGAGTAGGGGTGGTGGGAGGGGAAGGGGAAAGGAAAAAAGGGAAAGGAAAAATTATGAGAAAAGAAAAAAAATGGAAATGATATCTATGTAAATAGGGAAGGATGGAGGGGGTGAAGGGTCCACAGGTAATGGGGAAAAAATAGGAACCAAGATACATCATGTACAGGTACAAGCACCCAATGACAAATGTAAACATATTGTATAGCTAAAATGTATCGATATATTAGTGTCCCATTTTTACTGGAATTTTTATTTTGGAGGGATCTATGTGTTTTTTTTATTTCTTTGCATATTCTGGATATTCGTCCTCTGAGCAATAGCTGAAAAAAATTTTTTTCACATTCTGTAGGTTGTCTCTTCACTCTGTTGGTTGCTTGCTTTACTGTACAGAAGCTTTTTCATTTGCTATAATTCCATCTGTTTATTGTTTATGTTATTTCTTGTACAATTCGGGTTCTGTTTAGAAACTGCTTGCCTACACCTATGTCTGCAAGAGTTTTATTTATTTTATCTTCTACCACATTATGTGTTTCTATTTTAACATTTAGATCTTTGACACACTTAATTTTAGTTCAGTATATAGTAAGAGATATGGGTATATATTCAGTCTTCCACATGAGGATAGCCACTTTTCTCTTTTTTTTATCCTTTGGTATTGGGGATCGACTCAGGACCTTGCACTTGCCAGGCAGGTGCAGCACCTCTGAGCTACATCTCAGGCCTTTGGCTAGCCACTTTTCAAAGCATCATTTGTTAAAGAGGCTGTTGTTCTTCCAGCATACGTTTTTGGCCCCTTTGTCAAAGATCATATAGCTGAATGTGCCTGGAATTTTTTCTACATCCTCTATTGTGTTCTACTCAATCATATGTCTGGGGTTTTTTGTTGTTGTTTGGGTTTTTTTTTTGTTTTGTTTGCCAGTAGCATGGTATTTCTACTTATGCTAGTGTTGTAATGTAACAAAGTTCAGGATTGTGATGCTTTCTGCCTTGCTCTGGTTGCTCAGGATTGCTTTAGCTGTCCTAGGTCTCTTCTGGATTTTAGGATTATAATTTTAGATACATCTTTGGATACTTTTACTGGTTCTATGAAAAATGGTAGTGGTATTTTGATTGCAATTGTATTAAATCTGTATATCATTTTTGGAAGTATGGTGATTTCAATAATATTGGTTTTGCCTAATCAGGAACTGGAGATAATTTCCATTTTCAGATGTTCTCATTGAACCTTTTTTTTCATAGTACTGTAGTTTTCTTTCTTTCTTTTTTCTTTTTTTTTTTTTTTAGTACTTTAGTTTTCATTGTGCAAGTTTTTCACTTCCTTGGTTAGATTAATCCCTATGTATTTAATTTTTCTTAATGCTATTGTGAATGGTATTGTTTTCCTCACTTCTTTCTCAGTGAATTCATTATTTGTGTACAGCAATGCTATTGATTTTTGTGGGTTGATTTTGCATCCTGATATACTACTGAACTTGACTATTAATACTAGGACCCTATTGGTGGAATTATGTCATCTGCAAATAATGATAATTTCCCTTCTTCCTTCCTATGCATATCATTTTTCTTTCTTTTCTTGATTCTTCCAGTTAATGGTTCAGATACTACATTGAACAAGTGTGATAATAGTGGACATCCTTGTCTTATTCCTGAATTTAGAGGGAAATCTTTCACCTTTTCTTTGTTTAACTTGATGTTGGCAGTATACTTTTCATAAATGGATTCTACAAGATTGAGATAAGGTCCTCCTATGCCTATATTCTTCAGGGTTTTTATCATGAATGGGTGTTGGAAATGTTAAATGAGTTTTGCATCTCTTGAGATGATCGTATCATTTTATTCCTTGCTTCTCTTCATATGATGTATTATATTTATTGATTTGCAGGTGTTGAGCTATCACTACATCCCCAGCATGAAGGGCACTTGGTCATCATGTGTGATCTTTCTGATGACTTGTTGCATTCTGCTTGCCAATAACATGTTGAGGATTTTTATCTATGCTCATTAAGGAGATGGATCTGTAGGGGTTTTTTGGTTGGGTTCTTGTCTGGGTTTGGAATCAGGGTAACTATAGCTTCTAGAAATAATTTTGGAAGCATTCCTTCCCTTTCAAATTTATTAAAGAGTTTGAGGAGTACTGGCATTATGTCTTTCCAGAAGTTCTTGGAGAAGTCAGCAATGAATCCACTGGGTCTTGAGGTTTTCTTAGTTGGTAGGTTTTCTATTACTGTTTCAATTTCATTGTGGGTTATTGGATTATTCAAGGTTTTTATGCCTTCTGTGTTAACTTTGATTAATTCTTCTGTATCTAGGAATCTCTCTTTTTCTGGAATCATTAACTTATTGAAGTACAGATTCTGAAATTAATTACTAATAATAGTTTGGATTTCAGCAGTGTTCATTGTCATCTCTAATTCCATGGATTTGAGTCTTTCCCCTTTTTTGTAAGATTTTTAAAGATTTGCCTATTTTCTTTATTCTTTTTTAAAAAGAAGCTCTTCAATTCATTAATTCTTTGTATTCTTTTCTTATGCTTAATTTCATTAGTTTCTTTTCTGATCTTTATTATTTTATTCCTTGTAGTAGCTCTGGATTTTAATTATTGTTAGTACATCATTACATTATTTATTTGGGCTCACTCTTTTTTTCATGTGGGCATTCAGAGCTGTAACATCTGATCTATCTAGGAACTATAATTTCTTTCTTGATTTATTCTGTGATCCTTAAAGAGTGCAATGTTTAATTTCTATATGTTTGCACAATTACTGTGTTTTCTTTTACCATTGATTTCTAGTTTCATTGCAGTGTTATATGACAATATACATGGGATAAATTCAATTCTTTTCCATTTACCTAAGCATGCTTATGGGCTAACATGTGTATTTTGGAGAAAGTTCAATATACTGCTGAGAACAGTGTGTATTCTGATGTTGCTGGGTGGAACACTGTAGATATCTATTAAGATCATTTGTTTGAGTGTTTGATTCTTCTCTGATATTTCTGCATGATATTTTTTAATCTAGTTAGTCTATTTGTGACAGTGGGATATTGAGGTTTCCCACTGTAATTGTACTGATGTTTATCTGATTTCAGATGCAAGAATATGGGCATAGAATAGATGGATAGTTAGACTTAAACAGCGTGAATTTCATAAGAAATTATATATATGGGAGTGATTATAATGGCTGATCATTGAATTTTAATATGCTAGGTGGGAATAAACAAAAGTCAGTAAAAATTGTAGGATAATGAGCTGGAGGTCTGGGTGGGATCAACAGAGTATTAGATATAGGATATAAAAATAATGAGGTAGAAAATATAGGAGGTGGTGGCAAGAGAGTAGAATACATGAAGTGAGTTTATTGAGGGGATTTTTACAATATCCCACTCTCCAAAATGTTTCAGGTGACCTGCCATACTCACTATATTACTTACCTTTTTGGCCTCAAAAAAGATTTTGAGTTGGCTACCCATATAATAGGTTAAAACTTTAATTTTTAACAAAATAAACATAAAACAGAACATCACTGAAGTTCATATAATTATACAAGGGATAAAACTAAAAAGTATATACAAATATCAGTGTTAGCCAAATCATCAATGACAATTTGAAATCAATTATTGTATGACTATAAAATATAAACCATTAATTTTTATAAATCAAATAATATTGCTAACTGACTATAAATATCTGCTTCTCTCTAATAAACTGAATGGAGTTGAAATTGCACTGGAAATGTGCAACAGAATGCCTATATTTCTGAGTATTATATTGCCAATATACAGCAGTATAGTTAAATGTCTAAAATTGCAATATGTCTAATTCACTGTTATGAAATAAAAATAAAATAAATTGCTATTTATTTTCTACTTTAAGCTAGATATAATTTTATAAACAAGAATATTATCAAATTTTGGAAGTTAAAAATAATATTAGTCAAGTTAGATATGTGCTATTTTATGTATAATTGCTACCAAAAATAATGAAATCAGGGACTCTTGTTATTAACAGAAAATAAAAAGCACAACTAATTGTATTTAAGTTTAACATACAGAGACTAAAGTAGGTGTTGTTACTGTCTGAAGACTCTGTTCTACAGTCTTGACATTTTCTGAGGTCAGTTAATTCGGTAAGATCCATTTTTCTGACAAGAAACTATCTTCTCTCGTGAAAATTGCTACCCAGGTGACCGACTTGTTGGCACTTAACTTTTCAAGGATCAATAGTTAAGTTGGAATTGAATTACACGAAATGTTCAATGTCCTTGAAAATGTCTTGGCCTCATTGCAGAGGCAACTGATCTTAATATATTTGAATCTGTAACTAGTTCTTTGTATGTGGCCATGGTTTTTCCCAAAAGATACAGGTTTGTATAGATGCTTAATTATATTTAATTGTAATTTTTAATATCAAGGAATTCAACTCAAGATTATAGGACTAGAGGTATCTTCATCCATAGCTCAAGTTACCCCTTATTTCAAATTTTTGAGAGAGCAATATGTGGCATTTTGTCAAATAAGATTACTCTCATCAATTTTATCCTATTAAGTGCCTCTATTAAGAAGATTGAAGTGGAGAGGATGAGAATAGTATTTTTTGGATTTGTACTGCTTCTCAAAATATGACTCAGTCTTTCACTATGCTTCTGTTACTAGCCCATTAACATGCTAAGAAATTCAACTGATTCCTATTGACACTGGCCAAAATTCTTTTCAAAGAGGGGTGCAATTAGTCACTGAAAGATCAAAAAAATTAAATTTTCTATGATTCAAATGGGTGGAGAATATTACTAAATATTTCATATCTGTATTTTAAGCACAATTAAATCAGAATAATTTCTAATGAGGTCAATAAAGCATATAAAAATAATTCATGATGATCTTAAAATTATAATAAATTTGGGATTTTAGGTGAATATTGACCTTATCAATTTAAAAGCCCTTTTTAATTCATAAATGTCACTCTTGACAATTTTATAAAATCACCTATATGCACTGAACTTCTACCTTGGTGCCTATTTGAAGACAGTGTCTGCAACTAGATCAGAAAAAGTGCTCATTATTCAGTGTGAAATCTCAATTATGTGGACTAGAGTAGATTTCTGTGTCTCTGAGTTGACAAGATGGGTTGGTTCCTTTAAAACAGTGCTATGCAAACTTTGTTTTTTCCTTACCAAGACATAAAGCATTAGAATAAAAAGTTCCACCAACCCCAATCAGTTCCAATTGGTCCCTAAGACCTGCTGCATAAATAAAAGAAATTATCAGTTTTGCTTGAATCTAAGCTTCTACTTAGCAGAATTCATCCCTTTCTCTTCCACTGATCTACATGTGAGTTGAAAACTACTGACTCAAATGGTTATCTACAACAAATATAAACAAGGTCAACCTGATATAAACTTTAAAAAGAGGGCCACTTATAGAAGAGAATTTTAGGTACACTGGGAAGTGCCACTATCTCGAGAGTATTCTTTTACCATTTGGGGACCTGTGCATGAAACAGTGAAAGACTTTGTTTAAAAGCAAATAGTTTGTTAGCTAAGCATACCTAGAAGTAGCAACACTAGTAGCAATGAGCACACATAGCACTCAAATCTTGACTTCTACTAGCATTCTTTACTAAAAGGTATCAGGGATCTTTAAAAAAATAGCTGATTCTTAGTCTGGGCAGGAAATACATAAGATAAGCCTGAAGTATCTTTTTATAATGTAAATAAATGCTTAAAAAAACAACCTCAGCAAAATTTTCAATGTGTTAATAGCAAAGGCACCAATGAGACAACTGAAATCGCTTCCAGTGGACAAATGTGAAAAAATTTGAGCAAGAAAATATAGTAGTATTGCATTAAAACCCAATGTATATTGGGCCAGGGATTTAGTTCAGTGGTTCTGGTGTCTGCCTCGCAAGTGCAAGGACCTGAGTTCGATCCCCAGTACCAAAAAAAAAAAAAAAAACCAATGTATAATATAAATATCCTTGAGTTCATATGATATAAATGACTGAACAAATAAATAAGGGAGGAGAAGAGATCTATTTCCCCTGCAGAACTGTAAATCATTTATGTAGATATTTTGTCCTTAACAAGGTATAGCTTAACTACCCCTTCCATAAGCATGGACTGTGAATGATGGCTTTTTTCCCAAAGACTACTGTATGGAAAGGAAGGAATAAAGAACTTCATAGTGGAAAAAAGGCCATTGCTATCTCAAGAAAGGTGATCAAGGTCAACATCAACAGTAATAAGATATATTGATCTTATTATAAACTTAGCACTTGTGGATGTTAGTAGGATAATGCTTTGCAAATAAACTTTAAATTTGTGAAAACAGCAAACAGAAAAGCAGATAGAGGTAGACAAGTAGAGGGAATGAGCAGGGAAAGTGTACCGACATCCTGCATCCTGAAAAATATAGTATCAATCACTAAAACCGAATTACACTTCTCAATTTTGCCAAGAGCTACCCAAGTAAAATAATACATTGCTTATCACTGAGGGTATAATGAGAATGATTGTTGCTTTTGCCAAGATCCTGGCTATTTTGCCTACCTCAAACAGAAACTAAACTCATCATTTGCTCTCCCAGTTCTCATCCCCCCACCAAAAGGTATCAAGAAGTTTTTGTATTTATATATCACCTGTTCTCCTGGCCTTTAGAACAATGAGGCCTCACCAGGGAGTCCCAAGTGCTTTTGATGAAGAAGGGACATAGCTTTGGCCTCAAGGTCCACAAGAGACAAAAATAGGGGGATTTTGTATTTCCAAGAAGCTAAAATCAAATAGTAGAATGCAGGTCCCTGGTGAGCCAGATCAGAGACTCTCAAAATGGTAGAATTGAAAGGTGATTTAAAGGTCATGTCAGCTAGCTACTTCAATGCTTAATCTAGTCTCTGTCTGAGTATTTGAGATGCTAGATCCTAAGTCCTACCATTGAGATGAAGTTGGAAGAAAGGGCATATTGTGGTATTCCTAAGAATAAAACAGATTGCTTTTCATTGTAAACTTCTTACAAGCAAAAATTATGTCTGTGGTATCTTCCCAGTATAGTATCCAGAAATTAAGGATAACTGAGTCTATGGAGTTTTTTGTTGAATAAATAGACACAGTCAAAACAAAATCACACTGCAAATTCTACGAAGGATATTATCAGTAGCTCCTTTGTAAAGAGGTACCCAGCAGGATTCAAAACTGCTTTCCATCAACAAAAAAGGTGAGATCTTATTCTGAATGATACTTAAGGTCATTTTCATGACTAGATGTCAAGATTATTAAGCCAATTGACTTTCTGAAAAAGTAATTGTTAATATAAGACCCAGAGGCAGGAGTGAAGTTGAGAAAGAAATGAGTAACAAATTTTTCTAAATTAAATGAGTGGATAGTAATCAGAAGTCCTAATTTATGATACTCTGACAACAATTTTCTAAGTAGTCCAATACATGATGAGAATTAAATTTTTTGAACCTCTGTATGCACTGAAACCTTTGAAGAGCATATTCACTGTATAATGTGAGGCACAACATCCCTGTTTTGATCAAAAAACTACTAGTCATGTGATTGAACAATATTTTCACACAACATTTACCTTAAAACACAAGTGTAGAATCCACTGTCTTGTGCTTCGGCTGAGTGAAACCATATTGAATCTTCTGCTTTGCTCATCCTGGCCTCTGAAAAGATGATGGGCTCTTCCAAATCACCTTTGTTTTTGTACCACATAAGCCTGAGCCCAGTGCTCTGGGCCATGCTATAGTTGGTACGAATGTAACTGTAGAAAAGAGCACATTTCACTCGGACTGGTTCACCTGCCAAAGCCATGTATGTCTTGAGATCCACTGACCAGTCAATACAGCCATCCACTGGAAAAACAACAGAAAAAATGAAGCATGAGATTCAGTGAGCACTGTTGATAATAGTAGTGAGAACAGCAATGGTTGGTAACACGTACTGAGGACTTTCTGTGAGCCAGGTACTAAGTCAAGTGCTTTACGTATCAGTGACCCTATGACATAGACCTATATCTCTCTAAGACTTTAGCAAGCAGAGACCCTACTCTATCTCTGTGTTTTCAGGTCATTCTCCAATTCTCTGCAATAGCCTTCAGCTGGGAGTACACCAGATCTTCCAAGGAGCTTACAGCATACATGTCTTATAGAACTGTCCCAAGGACCCATGTCCAAGTTCCAATTCCAGCAAAGTGGCCTGGTAAAAAAATTACTTCTGCCAGGGATTTAGCTCAGTGGTTCTGCCGTCTGCCCTCACAAGTGCAAGGTCCAGAGTTCAATCCCTGGTACCAAAAAAAAAAAAAAAAAAGAATTGCTTCTGCTAGTCATGCAGTATTTCCTTCATAGGATCATATAAAATTGAATGAATGCTAGAATGAATGGATGTGTTGGTTTTAGATGACTCAAACTGTTATAAGGGAGGAGCCCCTCAAAACAAATATCTCCAAGAGACCACTGTACAGTGGAGGAATGGGCCTAAAATAAACATTCCTCGTGTTCTTATTTTACAGATGAGAACACTGAGACTCAGAGAAGTCAAATGACCTTGCCTAAGGTCATACATACAATAAATGGTAAAAAAAAATGAACTCTGATTCCAGAGAATGTATTCTTAGGCCTTACTGTAGAATGCCTATTCCCTTAATTGTGACAAAGTCACTGTGGTATTTACTTGCCTTTGAGGAAGTAATGCTGGGATTGGAAGCCAAGCACACCTAAAATGATTATTTGCTATTATGTATGTGATACTTTTTCCATGGTATAACCTATTAATAGCAGATATTTAATCATGGGTTGATTTCTCTATATACCCTCAAGCTTCGCTTGCTGCTGAGCTGGTATGTTCATGGGAATACATTAATGTCAGCTTTAATCAAATAGCATTAGGTGGGTAAATCTATTATTAAAGAAAAACATGTACAGGAAATTCTCTCTGCTCCAAAATGGTTAGAATAAGATGCTGTGCCTAACTTAATACACTAGTCAACATAATTAGCATAGATATTCTACCCCAATTGCTAATTTTCAATGGATTTTATCATTTATGCTACATCCTTTTGTTTCTTGATTACTCTAGGTAAAATAATTCATTTATAAAATATGCAAACACTGCCATTTCAAAATTATGTTTTGCTTATAATTTCGTGAGGTGAACTGTTTCCCTTTTTGGATGCTGAGAACTCTATAACAGTATAAGTTTTATCATCAGTATATAGAAAGTTCATAGTTAAATGTAGTGTTCAAGTATAATCACTATCACACCTCAGGATTTCACATTTTCTACATGAAGGGTGATTGAGCTGGTGTTCTTAGGACACAAGGGAAAGGATTCTTAGGTAGGATTCTGGTTGTTGGCAAAACGATGTGCCTTTTGCATAGGCACACTTTACTGGGGAGATTTTTTTATAGCTCTTTATAGATCTTCAGAGGGTTCTATGGCTCAAGAATGATTTTGAACTCAATGGTTTCTGAGGTCTTTTTATGACTTCATTTTTAACTGTGCTGCTCTATATGGGCTTTTGTATCTAAGCTACTTCAATTCCTCATATGATATGTAAGATATTCATTAGAAATGAGTACAAAATAAACAACTCACTTCAAAATCACTATAGATTTTGATGACTACTGCTCATTGTTAAAGATAAGAAGGTACAATAGATTGAATTAAATGTATGCTGATCACTGGCTATCTCTTGAGGATCATTTTTATTCACGCTTTGGCATTGCATTGTTTACTTATGATTTGTCACTCTAATAACTTTTGAGAGTAGAAAGGGGTAAATTTTTCCTGCCAATACATTTCTTGATTGGATGTAATTTTAATATTTATAGTTTTATTCATCTTACTATAAATTTTATATTATTCTATTTTATGGATTATCTGTGATACTGTCCCCATGCATTAAAACAACTAAGAATTAATGCCACACTGTTTTAAGAAAAAAATATATTTTTCATAACTTTATTTTAAATGCTGATTAACAGAAACAAAGAAAACATGGAGATAATAAAAACAGAGCCATAGACCTTTTTTTTGGTTTTCTCTGAACCCTAAGATGCATGATAACTACTTTTGAATTAACAAATTTGACTTAGCAAAATAGACACAAATTCTATTATTACCTACTTGATACAAAAAAAAATGTTGGAAATATTTTTCCATTTGTTTCCTAAATTCCCTTAGTTACTTTCTGTGAACTATCTATTGCACAGTATACACCTTTACAATGTCAAGAGGCTAGTTTGGCCCATGAATGACGTCATGGTTAGTATTGAAGATAATCAAAATATCTGCTCCGGAGCCACAACAATCATGCTAAAGAACAATTTGCCACATTCAGCTGTTATTATAATTACCATTATCACACAGGTTTTGAGAATATACAGTAAATTCATTTCCTTTTTAGTACCAAGTGAGCAATGTGCATTGCATTTCACGGATTCATGGTCTATTCTTCTGTTTCCTTGCTTTAGATATCAGAGAAGAAGTATTTAGTTGTAAGTTTGTCAATAGCCAGAGAAAAGATATTCAATACAGGAAAAATAATTTCTAAATGTTATCCCCTCTATTCTTTACTCTCTTAGTAGTCATAGTACAAGGTTATATAATAAAGTATTTCAAGAGAACTAATGGAATTTTTTCATAAAATAAACAAAAGTTATGATACCAAGGATCCATAAAGTCACACTTACCACCAAACATTTTCCCACACTAAACTTTCACCAGTAGAATTTCATTACCTTGAACTAAGATATTATAACATTATATCTAAAGAGCATTAAACCATTACTAGATTCTAACAAGGTAGTATGAGTTGTTTTTATTGGATTGCTATTCTTAGCAATTCAACTGTGGGGCAAAAAATGGATGGGAAAAGATATAGTGCATTTATTTTTAGATTTGACACTAGTGAAGTAACTAAGATGTATAGACTGCAGTAAGAGGCCTGAAGACCCAGATGCAAAGTCAGCATGAAGAGATCAAACATCATGAATTTGAGAGGGCAGGACTGAGAGATGTCAGAGGATCACAAACAGCAAGGAGAGGTGAAAGATCACATAAAACTGAATTTGCCAAGTGCCATCAGAAGACACAAAAACAAGTAACATTTCTGTCATGAACATTTTGCAATAACATTTCCAGAGCCTTTTGTATGCTGACTTTCCATATACATTTGGCAAATTGTTGAATGAACAGACCTCAGATGCAACTGACAACTGCTCAGGCCATAGCCTGGCTTATGGCAAGATCCATCTAATTCATTTTGTCACAAGGAGATTCCTAGGAGTGAAACATGTTTCAGTCCACTGCAAAGTACCCTGGGTGAGGACAGCAAACTCATTTAGCTTCTTTATAGATAAGCTTCCTGCTTCCTCTTCAATACAACCAAGAGAGTAAAAGCTGCCATAGCTACCTGCTGTAAAAAAAAATTTCTGTGAAAAGTTTATAAATCTCCTCAAGAGGAGATGATGCTATTATCAACAATGATTATAATGCTGTTTTCGGGGGAAAAGAATATTGAGTGCAATAAGATTAGACTTTAATGGCTATGTGCATTACAATTATTTTACTTGGGGATAGGATATAGAGATTTATATTGAATTGCTAATTATGGATTTTTGCTTCAAATTGGAAAATCCCTGTTAGGTAAAATGGAAAATTAGTACATGAGAAAATACGTAAACACCAGATACTCTGATGGTATTTGCTGCAATTTCAAGGCGTTTGCCTAAGATATACCCCATACTAATTTATTATGTGTTTGTGATTAATAAATTCATTTTTAAACTAAGTTTAAAAAAAAACTATGCCAAATGTATCCTTTTAATTTTTTACCACTAGCTCTTCTGTTTGAGAATCAATAGGGCAATTGTTTGGGGGAAATTCAATAAATTACCACTAGAGGGCGAGCTGCCCAAGTTTTTGTGTAGTATTTTGGTTTCCCATCTAATCTCCAAACTAAGGATTTGTTATTGGCCAATTGGCATCTGCTGGGAAAGAATCACAGCACAACTACAGGTAAGCACCATTGTGGGTGAAAGAGGAAGCCAAAAGTTGAGGACAGAGCTGAGATCTTGCTCAAATCCAGGAACCAGGTATGCACACACCAGGTGAATGACTCAGCACAGAAAGGTATTACAACAACATCAGCTACAGGAACTCATTCAGCCTTTAGCATAGAACAGATAGGCATTGTGTTAGGTGTTTTCTATGCATTTTCTTATTTCATTCTCCTTTCAACTGCAGAACGGAGGGACTCTTGTTAGGCCCATTTTACTGATGAGATCACGGTTATTCAAGTTGTGGAAGCAGAATTCAGTTCGCATCTTAGTTGTAGACAGCAAAATTGGGGCTGTGGGACCACTCTCCCTCCATTCATCTGAACTTGGCCAACACCCCAGGGCCAATCCTCCCTCCTTTATCCTAACACAAACAGAAATAAAGATAACAGAGACCCAGGAGATTTCTAAAGCTCCAGGCCAGAGCACGTTCCTGTGGCCTGACCTACAGTGACATTTTCCCCACTCAAAATTCATTAATGGTTCATAAATAGCAGTTGCATGTCATGCATGTAATTACAACAGAGTGAACTGTAGGAAAGTCATGTGCACTAGATACCATTGAGATATCTCAGCATTCTGTCAATCATTTTGTCATCATATCCAGAGAGATCCAATGAGAGGCACCCTAGGGGAGGCACACATTTTTCAAATCCAAAACCCTGACTTCATTCCTTTTCTCCCCACCACCCAGGCACCACTTCTCCCCACTGCATGCCACCTTTTCATTTCTGCAGACATGAACCTGCTGGCTGAGTGCTCTTTCCCCTGTTACCTTCAATAAATGTAACTGCTTTTTCTTTTACCATCATGTGTGTAACTTGCATTCTTTGCTTGTCGTGCACAAGACTAGAATTTATCTCTCGGGAACCCAACACACATTGTATCAAACTGAGATAAATTGGACTGCAGAACCTATGCTGTTAATCACTGTGTGTTCCACATTCTGCCTTGGATACTTTTCCTCATCTCAGTTTACAAGCCAGTAAAGATTAAAATTCCCTTTGTGCTGTGCAAATTGTTATGTATATTCCATAGAATTCATGCCTATCCAGTAAAGTAAAATGAGTGGTATTTCATTCCCAAATAATAGCCATTGTGAGAATAAGAGCCATCAAATAATGTATGCCAGGTATTTATCTATGAATTGCAAAGTTCTTGCAAATTAATGAATTATTAATAAATAATGTACATGGTGTAACCTGCAAAGATCAGCTCTAAGCTTTGAATAAATTTTATCTAACTCATATCAATTTATTTAAAATTAAATATCTAGAGATAATCATCCAATTCTTTCCATTATAATCATGGAATAGAGTGTGCAATTACCTTAGCATTTGAACTAGTTATGTATTGTATCTATTGAATACAATAATATGATCCCAGTTCTTAATCTTTTAATGTGGAAGTTGAATGTCTTCTATTTCCTTATCAGACCACTTCTCTCCTACATGCAAATTTCTTTTCATTTATATCCCCATAGTGAATGCTATCTACCCAAAGTAGACATTCCACAAACATAAGCAAGTCAAACTCTCTAAAATGTGATTGACCTGTACACTATTGCTAGATCTGTGCCTCATTCTCCCCAGCATATAATTATGGACAAAACTGTTCATTGCTTTTTAAAATAAAGTTCTGCTGTAGAAAAAAATACTAATTTTAAAATTTCATTTGTGTACCAGTGTGCACAACAAAAATAAGATTCCCTGTTCCAGGTCTATAAATACAACAAATGATTATTGCTTCAGGTTTTCAAAAGGATTTTTACATTTTTAATTAATTTGATTATATGCTTCCCTTTCATACTTTCACCCCCTACTATTTGTCAATGGAAATTTCTGCCTAAATGAAGTCCTTCATCTCATTTCAACCTAGTTATTATACTTGATAATGGGCTGGCAGCCACCTTCACTTCCCTCTTATTACAGGATCTGTGCAATAATTTGTCAAGATCATTCTTTTGATCTCTACCTGAAGAATGAGCCTCAGTATTGCTCTGGTGGTGAAGCCATGTTGAAGCATTACAACCAACTCCTCAACTCCTGAGTACATGAGGCCTGATGAGACTCCTTGGGGATTGGCCACTAGCCAGAAGCTCTTATTAGATACACTGATGTTAATGTGAAGGAAGTGGCAACAAATGTGCCCTTGGAAGACAGGATATCAGCATTGCCTGCCAACATCTCTAGCAGGATTTCTGCTGCCCCCTCAAAATCAGGATGCTTGGTAATGAGCTTCTTTCCTGCGCCAAATCTGTTTCACCTCCCAAGTTTATAATCATCCAAGCCCCAAGCTTTGGGAATCATCCTTTAATCTCGCCTTTGCCTTCCCACTGGTCTCCTCCTATTCCTATCATAAGACACTAAGCCTTGCCATTTCTGGAGTTACTCAAATCTATACTCTGCTCTATCCTCATAGATAATACATGTAAGCCCTTCTCATATCCTCACCTGAATTATTGCAATATCATTCTTTTGTCAATGTTTTCAAATTTAAATCTATAAATAAAAATTTATATACTTACTACATGTTTTGATACATATATAATTTGTGAAGTGTTTAAACCAGTCATCTATTATTCATATGTATCATCTTACATATTTATCATTTTTTATGCTGAGAACGTTAAGATCTACTCTTAGAAATTTTATATGTACATTAACTATAGCAAGTATGATGTACAATAGATCTCTTGAATTTATTCCTCTTGTTTGACTGAAACTTTATACCCTTTAACCAACATTTCCCTATTCTCCTCTTCCCAACCTTGGTAACTAACATTCGAAACTCTAATTCTATGAGGTCAACATTTTTAGATTCCACATATGAATGAAGCCATGCGGTATTTATCTTTCGGTGCTTGGCTTATTTCAGATAACATAATGTTCTCCAGGTTTGTCCACACTGTCACATATGACACTACTTCCTTCTTTAATAAAGTGATAAAGCATTCCATTGTGTATATTTAATATACATTACATTATATACAACACATTTTCCTTATCCATTCACTGATTCTAAATCTTGAATATGGGAATAAAACTTCAAAGAACATTGGGTTATGATATATAGATATGATATCTAATATATACAATATCTAACATAATGTATATGAACTATATGAGGTATTATCAGAAACTACAGTGTGTTTAAATAAAAAGTTATTACAGTAGAAAATGCATTGCCATTAATCTCCCTCAAAATACTCTCCTTTGCTTTCAACACATGTATCCCCTCATTCTTGCCACTTTATGAAGCATCTATGGATGTTCTCATTTGTAAATATCTTTAGTTGCACTCTCGTGGCTGCCTCAATGGTCAGAATCAATTTAAAACTTTTACCTTTCACGGTCATTTTGATTTGAGGAAAAAGCTAGATGTTGTACTTCACCAGATCAGTGAGTAACATAGATCAGGACATCCATATATTTTGGATATGAATCCCTTATCCAATACATAGTTTACAATTATTTTCTTCCATTCCAGAGGTTGTCTTTTCACCTTGTTGATTGTTTACTTCACTGTGCAGAAAATGTTTTGTTTGATGCAATCTCACTTTTCAACTTTTGCTTTTGTTGTCTAGGCTTTTGGGAAAAAATTCAAACAAATCAATGTCTAGATAAATGTCATTGAGCTTTCTCTCTCCCTTTTATCTACTAGTATTTTTGCATATTGGAGCCTTACAAGTAAGTCTTTAATCCATTTTGATTTTTATATATGGTGTGACATGAGGGCCTAAATTCACTCCTCTGATTTTTGAATATTCAGTTTTCCTAGCATCATTCATCAAGGAAATTGTCCTTTCCCCTTTGCATACACTTGGAACATTTGTGAAAAATCAATTGACCATATATGTGTGAATATATTTCAGGGCTCTCTAATCCAGTGTTTTATATGTCTGTTTTTATGTTAATACCACACTGTTTTGATTATTAATCACATTGTAGTATATTTTGAGATCAGGTAGTGTGATGCCTCCAAGTTTGTTCTTTTTACTGAAGATTTTTTGCTATTCTGGATCTTTTGTGGATCCACATAAATTTTAGGATTTCTTTTTCTATTTCAGGGAAGAGCAGCATTGGAGTTTTGATAGGAATTATATTACATCTGTATATTTCTTCATGTAGTATGAATATTCTAACATCCTTAATTCTTCTAATCCACACAGTTTATATTCCCATCTTTTTGTATCTAATTTCTTTCATAGATGTTATCTAGTTTGTGCAGTATGTCTTTCATTTCCTAAGTTTAATTTACTCTTAAGTGATTTTTATACTATTGTAAGTTAGTTTTCTTGATTTCTTTTTTGGATAGATTTTGTTAGTATACAGACACACCACTGGTTTTCTGTATGGTGATTAATAGCTTCCTAAATCATCTTCCAACCTTTTCATTCCAATATGCTGGGTTTTTTGCTGTTTTTTTTTTTCCACTGATGAGGTTGACAAGTACTCTATCATTGAGCTACATCCCTAGCCTCCAATTTTTTTAACTACTACTGATTTGATGTTTCTAAAGCATATGACCATGTCTTTTCATAGTTAATAACTTTTAGTGGACTCTTGTTTGCTAATCTGTAAGCCTAGCTCCCCTAGTTCACTCAGGCCTGCCTATTTTTTTTTCATTCCTAGCCACAATTCTTCACACATTTATACTTTGGTCAATTACCATTGGCTGAACAGGCTAATTTTTTATCTAACTTTGATCTTCTGGTTCTTTCCTCTAGAATATCCTTTGCCTCTGCAATTATTGAGAGCCTACTCATGCTCCAAGATCCAGATTCAAAAGCCACCTCTATGAAACTGTATTTCACTGCTGCACATGAAATCTTTCCCCTGTGATACTCTCACTATGTGTTTGTCTACACAGCTTCTTCTTGATTAAATAATGGTTGTCTTATTTTCGCTGAATCTCTAGGACAAGCCACAGTGCATTGCACATGCTAGGAAGTCATTAAATTTTTATGAGGCTAAATCATATGCATAGTTATTTCCTAAACATTGTTTGCACTGGTCAAAGAGACCATAAGATTCTTCCCACTGCTCCCCAAACAAAGCAGTGGTGTATCTAAATTCGAATAGGAATATCAGGAGATAATCCCCAGTATACAAAATGTGTTCATAATAACAAATGACTGCTGTCTTTCTGTTAACTTGTGTAATTAGAGAGAGGAATAATGAACTCTCTCTGGCATAGGCCTGTTCCCAAATTCATGATTCCTTGCTGAATGAGGGAATAATAATAGGTAGGCTAGCATCTATGAACTTCCAAATCAACCCAACCATATCAAAATGGCTGCCTACCATTACCCAAGAGAAACTTTGCTCTAGACAAATTGACCTCTTCCCTCTCTGTCCTGTCCTGCCCCATCTTACCAGAGACCAGGTATGCTGCAGGCCCTTGCCCAGTAAGTTTTTTCTGTCTAGAACCTTGTAACATTTTCTCTACCCTTCATGCATCTTCCATCCAAATTCTAGTCATGTTCTGAACTAAATTTACCTCAGTATCAAGCTAAAAATGTCATGCTAGTTTTCTTATGATACTGATTTTTCACATGTCAAGATGAGAGATGCCTTGTATTTTTCTATTTTTTTTTCTCTTTTTCCTCCATCTCCCCTCAGTATTTCATGGACCAGATACTTAGTAGGTCTTACTGAATGCAAACTTATACATTCTCATTCCAAGAGAATTCATAAAATTAAGTGCTACTAGACTAAACTGCTTTAGTTAGGCAATTTTTACATTAGCTGAAAATTAATCTTTAGATTGTTAGAAATCTTTTTTTAAAAAAAATCCAAATCCATTTTTGTGCCATAGTAAGTAGAGAACTATGAATATAATGATATCCTTCTGGATTACATGAGCATTTGTTAGGACTTTGGATTCATCACCTTGGACCTCAATGCCAAGTTAGTGAAAATAGCATACAGCCAACTAGGAATCCAAATACTTGGGTTGCCATTCAATCTCTGCTTCTAATGAGATACCTGACTTTGGAAATTCAATTTTTGTTCATAAGAGAAACAAAGGTACTACACAAGCTCTAACTCAGCACTAATAAAATGAATTATCTGATAGTTGTTGAACTCTATGGCCAAGAAGATACTTATGTGCTCACTTGGAATATCTCCCACGAAATGAATAATATTACAAACTTCCATGATTTTACACCCAAAATTAGTAATGTTAATTTTTTGCCAATTCACTTTTAGTAACTCTGTTTTATTAAAGATATAAAATATTGCAGATACAGCTAATGTTCCTTTAAACCAGAACACACAGTCCTATCTTCATCTCAAACTCCTTCTGGGAGGGAGTAAACTATTCCTTCCAGTGTTTAGACTAATATATACATGGGCGAGACCCCTGAAAAGCAAATGTTAGTGACTAAAAGTTTGTCTTACAAGGGTAGGTGGTAGAGATAATGAATAAAGGCCAATAAGTAAGGGTAATTACAAGGTATATTCTAGTCAAGTGAATGTATTCTAGTCAGAGAGTGTACTTACATTTGTACATATACCTGTGAGTGCATAGCAAGTACAATGCCTGGCACACAGGATGGTCAGTCAGTTCTCTCTATTACTACTGCTGCTACTACTTTTATCAATTAAATTGTGCTGATTTTTCTGTTGTACTTCTCAAGACTTTGCACATGATAATACATATTATGTCAGAATAAATTTATTTTATTTCATCTTTGTAATCGCTTCTTGGCCTTTTGGCTAAGATCAAGTGTATTTCATCTTTGTATTAAAGTTAGGCCATTAAATTATTTTGTCAAATTTAAGGTGTAAGTATGCCATATTACATTTAAGTTTCATTTCAAGACAGTGAAGGGGCCTTATGAAGTATTCTAATATATGATAATGTTTTCATATATTCATTTTATAAAACATATGTATATTTCTCTATCCTGTTATAGTATTACACAAGGTATATACTGTACAAGGTATATACGGTATAATTTGTATTACAACATTATTACAGATTGCCTATATTTATATTTTACAAATTACAGATAAACTTATATTTAATTTCATATTTACAGTTTAAAAATTAACCTGTATTTATATAATATGTTTATTTGGTATTTGTGTAATTATATGATGTATATAAAATATATTTAGGCCGGGAATTTAGCTCAGTGGTTGCGCCACCTGCCTCGCAAGCTCAAGGACCATATTTCGATCCCTGGTACCAAAAAATAAATAAATAAATAAATAAATTATATTTATAACTAAATATATGTACATTTATATTTACATTTTAACTATAATAGATTGACTTATAGGACCTTGAAAGTTTTATAAGTGAAAATAGTTAATTACTGAAAATTCCATATGATTCAACCTAATATATATCTTGTAGAAAATAAAAACACAAATAAACATTTATTATAAAATTGTAACTATCCTTAAAAGCATTAAACAAGATATAGCATGGAAAAAGACTTTGTTAGTTGGCAAATTTTTTTTATTTGCAACACAAATTTGTGCAAGGGTCATTCAGATAGCTTATTAAAAGCTGTAAAGCAGTTTCTAGGCTCCAGGCTTTTGTATTGGCTGTGCCAAAGTCCCAGTGCACTGTTCCCTCAGATATTTACATGGTTTCTTGGTGACCAATCTCCTTCACACATATGCTCAAATAGGTTGGGGATAAGGCCAATTCATTGACATTTGGATTGATTCCAGAACTGATTAGGAGAAGGGATTGGTGGCTAAAAACCTCTCTCCTCATCATCTCCAAAAAGAAGCTCCTAGACCCTGAGCACTTCTCTTCTTTCCCCTACCCCCAAGCACATCCTGTTCACCAGTATTGTGCAGATGGTCCACACACTTAAGATCCAGTCTCATCAAAGTTGGTGTTGAGGTGATACAGTAATAGAAAGTAAGGAGGGTAGCAATTTCCTCACACCCTGCTGTTGAGAGCCATTCTATAAAAATTTGGGGGAAATCACTTTATAATAAAATTATGATTAGGGCTGTCTGAGGGAGAATGTCACCTTGCCTATGTGCTGGTTATGGTATATGGAAACGTAATCACAAGTTGAAGCCTCAATGGTCCCATGATACTGTGACTTTAAGGGCAAGATTATATTAGCTGAATACATACTGGTTCTTTGAGAACTGAGTAGTAATAAAAAAAAAAAGAAAGAAAGAAAAAAAAAGAGAAGGGTTTCACCTGGGGGAAGGACAATTCCTTTTTAGCCTGATATCTCATCCCATCTACTATTGTAAGAATGCTTTGCCATTCTCACTGTCCTCATTGACCTAAGATCCTCATCAAATAAGATTACTGCCACCCACTGAATCACCCCATACTCCTTCCAGTTAATGTGTGCACCCAATAAATAATGGCAAGTTCAGAGTGTCTTGTATTTGCCCACTGTGGCACTGACCTCCCTGCCCACCACGTACTTTGAAATTATGTCTCTATTGTCTTTCTTTGTTTAGCCCTTGAAGCCTCCCTCTCTAGGCAGATCAGAGGATTGATTGGCCTCCAGTACCCTTCCCCTAGTGGCACCCCTGCCCTGTAACCTCCTCCCCAATCATGTATCTGCCTCATTCCTGTCTTTGTAGCCAGTGGTAGCCATCTTGGGAGTGCAGGTCAGCATGTCTGTCCTCTAGGAGGAAGTCATTGTAAACTGAAGTGGTGAAGTGCCAGCCCTCAGTGACTTTCAGAAGGTAGTGCATTCTAGGCTGAGAATTCCAAGGGATGCCACAGCCTTAGGGAGGGCTGGGGCCCTTCAGAGCCTATGAGCCAAAATGTCTGAGCTAGGGAATGGGGGGACTACTGGAGGTACAGTCCTTTAGGGCAGGTTCTGATAGCAAGGATATAGCTGATGGAAATGGTGTTCGAGAGGGTGCCACCCACAGCCGAGCTGAGCCTTGCCAGGGAAAAGGCTATGTTCAGAGTACTGCTTTTATGTAGTATTAGCCCCTTAATCATAAAAAGTTTCATGATCCAGGGTGCTACCCTAGACTTTTGCCCTTTGGGAAATGAGTACAGTTTCAGGGCATTCCATAATGTTACTATGAGCGTTTGGGCTAATGTTAGAAGATTAAACATATGTCACTATGCTCACAGTTCATCACTGGGGTGAAAGGGACATAATTCCAGTATATCAATAATACTATTTTATAATTAAATTAATATAATAATGTTATAATATTAGTTAAACAGGAGCACCTTCAGGAAGGCTTGGGTTTTGTTTTACATTCTGTTAATTGTGGAAAATTGCTGTGTACCTATTATTTGTGTTTACTTCATGATTAATTATAGTCAAATTATTTAATGAGTAGAGTATCAGGTATTATAACTAAGGTCATAATCAAATGATTGTATCATTAATCATCATCATAATCAATAACATAATTGCATTAACTATAATTATGTATGTCATGATCATTACAGTATTACAGTAATTACAAGACAGTTTCAATAATTTACTAATAAATATAATTAGTTCTCTACTACTAAGAAATTCTGGTGTTCCCTTCTCATTTTTTCAAAATCAGAATAAGTTAACAGAGAGCACTCATGCAGTTACTTGCATTTTCTATTATTAAAAAAATATACTAGTGCTGTATACCTAAAATGTGCTAATAAAAGAATTTAAGCAAAAAAAAAATATATATATATACTAGTAACTAGCACTCTTGATAATGCTAGAATAGGCTTTTCAACTTTAAGAAACAGTATAATTATATAACATTTTTAATATTATCATTATTTTTTGTATTAAATTCTTTTATTGGTACATTGTAGGTATACAACACAATTACATTTCTCATTGGGAATTGTACCTTTACTTAATGCATCTTGGTTCTTATTTTTTCCCCATTCCTAGCCCTCCCTTCACACCCTCCACCCTTCCCTATTTACAAAGACTTTATTTCCATTTTTTCCATTTCTCATCATTTTTCCTTTCCCTTCTTTCCTTTCCCCTGCCCCTCCCACTACCCCTACCCATTTGGACCTTTTCTTCCCATTATACATTATTGATTATTCATTCTAATCATTGGTACATTTTAGGTATACAATATAATGACATTCATCATTGGAAATTTGCACCTTTACATAGTCTCTCTTGGTTCTTATTTTTCACCCTCGCCCAGCCCTCCCTTCAACCCCTCCAGTCCTCCCTATTTACAAAGATTTTGTTCCTATGTTTCCATTTTCTCATATTAATCCCATTCCCTTTTATCCTTTCCCCTAGCCCCCCTACTTCCTTCTCCTTTGCCCCTTTTCTTCCTATTTCACATTACCTATTATACATTTAGTCCTTATTTACACTTTCAGTTTCTCACACCAGAGAAACTATTCGGTATTTATAACATGTGTGTCCTATTTATTTCACTTAAGAGTATTGCCTTAGTATTATCATTATTATTATTTTAGCATCTATCCTAATAATGGATACCAAGATAAAAATAATGTTATCTGTTCCTGTTGGTGAAATGAAGATGATTTTGTAATATTAGTAATTTACATTCCATTGATATTATAAAAAATTAATGCTATTCCAGAGAAGCTTATTATGCATCTATGAAATGGACATAATTATGAGGTCCCACAGGTACTGCTACTAGTATTCATATTAATACTATTATTGCAATTAATGCTACTATGAGGAACGAGGGTATTATGGTTTAGATCTTGTTATGGCTTGTATCTAGATGTCCCCCCAGAGCCTCATGTGGCCATTGATGAGGCTTTTTGGAGGTGACTAGTTCTAGAGTGTGTGCTGCTGGGATCAAGGATGTGACCTTGGGATTGATTCCTGGTGCCATGCAAGGATTAAGGGTGTGCTACCTGCGCTAAGGGACAGAAAGAGGGTCACTTGTTACTTGTTGCTTGCTGCCATTCTGCCATTTGCCTCCTGGTTGCCCTTCTTTTCCATGTTTCTGCTCTGTGATGCACCTCTTCCATGCCACCCACCCTTGGAGCCAGCTGATTATGGACTGAAAATTCTATGAACTGCAATCCAAATAAACCTTTCGACCTTTAACTTTGGGTTTTGAGTATTTTGGCTCAACAACAACAAAAAAAAGGTCACTATGACAGATCTAAAATGTCCCCTAAAAGTCTCATGGGTTTGGAAGGTGATTGAATCAGTGGATTCATCAGTTGAGGAGTTCAGTGAATGTGCTATTAGGAGGTAAGGCCTGGATGGAGGTAGGTCACTGTGGGTCATGACCTGGAATGGTGTACATACCTGTATTCTTATCCTCTTGTCCCTTTTTGCTTCCTGGCTGCTTATGGGATGAGCAGCTTTCCTCCATATTTCATTTTTGGTTTGTTTGTTTGTTTGTTTTATTTTTGCCTTGGAGTCAGCCAAACAGACTAAATCCTCTGAAAATTGTTGGCCAAAGTAGATTTCCACTCCTTTAAACTGTGGAAGTCAGATATGTTTTTCCAGCAATGAAAAGTGACTAATAAAGAAAGGTTTTTTTAAATAAATTAGGAAGAAATTAATACATTACAGGATGCTTACCAAGTTTAAATTACTTAGGACCTAGTACATAATGGTAATAATGATTACACTGATGGTGATATGAATAATGATAGGAGATTCTTTTAACTCCTTATTGTGAATAGGGCATTGCTTTAAGAGGTTTACATACATTGACTCATTTACTCTTTTTTTTTTTTTTGTACCGGGGATCGAACTTGAGTCCTTGCGCTTGCACAGCAGGCAGCAAAAATACTGAGCTAAATCCCCAGCCCTCCTTTACTCTTCAGAATTTTATAAGGTGGGTATTATAGATATCCCCAGTTTACATTTGCATAAATTATGAAAGAAGTTAAATATCTTGCCTGAAGTCTTGCAACTGGTTTGAGTCCAGATTCTGTTCTTTTTACCAGTTTTACTCTCATAAGTATTGATCAGATTATCACAAGTAACTAATGCTTTTATCCAAATTATATTATAGCAATCTTATTGCTATGAGATATCAGAAAATAAGGGTTTCCCAATTTTTCATCTTTAAAATGGTGATGCACATGGGCGGTGGTTAAAGGAGGCGCTGATGTTGGGGATACAGCCAGGGATAGAGGGACCTGTGTGCAGCACGAAGGTAAGGACTAATCCCTCATTCCTGATGTTGTCAGGTCACTCCAACAAAGTAGTTCAGACAAAAACCAGAGAGTATATTGTTGGTGCCTAGTAAATACTTCTGAAAGATTCATTATTTGTTCAATTTGCCTCTTAGTTTCCTAATAGTCTAGGTAAAAAATGGTAGAAAAATTTAAAAGGAAAAAGATAAAAAAGATACTATTCTTGGTACTCAGTAAGTGAACGACAATAGCATTTTTCTTTCTCCAGGTGTAGCATCACCCTCTCCATCTTTATATGTCCTTTATGTGCCCATCTTTATATACCCTCCCTGCTCAAAGGAAGGCACATAATGTCAATTGCCTAGTTCTTATGGCTGTTTAATGTGGCTAGTATTCAATATTACACAGTGGTACAAGGTCTCCAACCTGTACATGTTCAATGCAGTATGTACTTGGATAAGGACCAGATGAATCAATATTGCCTTAAAGACTACCCAGAGAATGGAGTGAGTCTCTATCCCTGGGAGATAAAAATATGAACGATGGTGATGCCTAGTGAATGAGAAATTAAGAGAAGGAAGAGAAGAAATTTATTAATGGAGTAAAAGTTTGCCAGTCCATCATAGGAAGAAATTGGAGGTAGGAGTTCCTTCTAGGAGTAATGGGAAGACAAAAATGACTAAAAACTTAGCTGGAAGTCTGTTTAACAAGCAAGTGGAACCCCAAACATACCACTCAACATATATTCCACATACTAGTAGAAGGCTAGAGAACTCTAGAAGGTAAAGCACAGGGGCATGGTTTACCTCAGGTATGCTTTCCCAGATCAGGCTGTAGCTTGCTTTCAGTGGTTATTTATCTACACTGAGCTTACGCATCCTGCATGTCAGGCACTTAGAACAAACAGACTCTAACATCTAGTAAGCACTCCTGTATTACTTATTGGTGACAGTAGTAATTATAAATACAATTTATTCCTTTGGTTATAAATAAAAGTGGTAATTCTTATCTGTAATATAATTAATAATAATAGAAATATTGGCTATTAAGAAAGACAATCTATATTACTGGAAACAGCATATCAGTAGTGATAACCCAATTAAAATTGGCACATACTATTTAACTCATTATAGTAATAATCTGCACTTTAATTATTATATATTCATATACTTTTTTGTAATTTGTCTTAATATAATCATATCTGCATAGCATCTTCCAGCTGAAAATACAAAAGTTCAAAGGATTCCCTTCATTTTATATCTCTTTGGATTAGATCATTATTTTCAAGCTGTATGAAAGCTTTTCATAACAAAAATGTATGTACATACATTTGTCTTTTATGACATTGACACCAATATTATGTGGTGGCTAGGAGGGGAGACCTATGATAGATACTTTGCTGGTATCTGATGGTTTTCGAAGCTGCAGCATAAAAAGTCTCCTGTGTTTGATGTGGCAGAGTAGCCCGGTAATCCCAGCACTCTGCGAGGCTGAGGCAGGAGAATCACTTTGGAGCCCAGCCTGAGCAACTTAGCAAGATTTTGATTTTGTCTCAAAATCAAAAATAAAATGGGCTAGAAATATAGCTTAATGATGGTACACTCTTGGGTTTGATCCCTAGTACCACAGACACACACACACACACACACACACACACACACACACAAATCCTGTTGTTCTTCTTGCCTGCTTCTTAGACCAATTCAATTTATGTATAGGAAGACCAAGCAGAACCTACCCACTGTCATCATTGCCACCTACAGTCTTGTTCAGTCTGAGAGAATTTGAACAGCTTCCTGACCAAATGGGTTAATGTAGATTTTCCTCCTTTGAGTCACATTTTAGGATCTTTGGGAATTACTCAGTTTTACTGAGTTAGTGTGTTTCTCTCTAGAAGAATGACAAATATCCTATGAGATATTATTATTATATATTAGCATAAATTCATTTATCTGATTAACCTATAACACCCTTAAATGAGACCATGGATGGATAGTTTTAATTAGGTGGAAAGGGGAAAAGAGGAAAGGGAAAGAATATTTGGATTTTAGGTACTTTCTAGACCTTAGTAATTCATATCATTCAAAAAAAAGTGTAACATGAAGGTTATATGGTATAATCAGATGATTTGAATATATCTGGATGTGGATTCAATTTTCTTATTTGTAAAATGGAGATAATAGCCCAACTTAACTATATAGAGTTGTTGTAAACATCAGTGAATTTAAAGGAGATCTGAAAGGAGGGATCTTTCATTAAGTCCTCACCACCTATCAGGCGTGGTATTAGGTGACTGTGATGATTAATTTTATATGTCAACTTGACTGAGGTACAGGGTATCCAGCCATTTGGTCAAACATTATTCTAGGTGTTTCTGGATGAGATTAACATCTGAATTAGTAGATTCCTATAAAGTGAATTACCATTCCTAAATGGGCAGGTCTCACCCAATGAACAGCGCATAAAGAGTAGGAGAGAATTCTTTCTGCCTCAATGCTATAGAGTCAAGGCACTGCTTCTATTCCTGCCTTTGTACTTGAACTGAACCATTGGATCTTCCTATCTTGAGCCTGTTGGCCTTTAGATTGGAACTTGCACCACTGGTCATCCTAGATATCTTCTAGCTTGCTAACTGCAAGACCTAGAATTATCAGCCTCTATAAATGCATAAGGCAATACTTTTAAATTAATCTGTCTCTTGATATCTACCTACCTATCTATATATCTGATAGGTATAGTATAGATATGTCTCCTATTGGTTGTGTTTCTTTTGAAAACCCTACTTAATATAATGACATACACATTGTCTCATTTAATCCTTACCAAAGCCTCAGCATAAAATATGATTAGTCCTACATTTGAATGAGAACACTTAAAGTCAGAGAAGTTAAACTGAATTGTGTTGTCCAAGCTTTTTCATGTAGTTGATAGGCAGAAAATGAGAAAATATACTCCTTATTGGGATAAAATGAAGAAGTTTCTAGCAGCCTGATGTGGCTGACTATCTCAAGATTTACTAGCCATCCTGATGGATGAAGGTTCAAAGTTTTGGCATTCCTGAAGCCTGTCTTCAGCACACTGGTTCGGAACTTCTGGGCTAAGTTACCTAGCTAAGGCTACACCAATATCAGAGAGATAGAAGAGAAAACATATTAAGAATCATATATACTTATGTTTGAATTTACAAGTGTCTGCTATTGACTTGGACACATGACACTGAACAATTAGAATAACCTCTCTGTGCATCATTTTCCCCATCTATAAAATAGTGCCTTTCTCATGGGTCATTAGAGAATGAAATATAAATTATATAAAACATTCTATGCCTTTAATTCCACCACTTGGGAGGCCAAAGCATGAAGATCAGTTTGAGGTCAGCCTGGACTACATAGCAAGTTCAAGGACAGCCTGGCATATATAGTTACACCCTATCTCAAAGAAACCTCCTTCCCAAAATATATTCAATATAGATCTTGATGCCTAGTAGACAGTCTATAAATACTAATACCACTTACTACCGAAAACAACAAAGTGGCAACATAGAGTGTATCTGACTCTAAATCTGTGTAATTTCCTTGTCTCTTCTGAAGATGTGCTGCCCTAGCTTTCTAAATGTGTGATGAAACTGCACACAAGGGGCAGGCTGAGGTGCAACTATCTTCTCTCACCTGTGCAGCCCTTCCAAAGCTGTTTGCACGCAATTTTTTGTCATCTCCTTTTAAAATGATTGACCAGTAGACTCACTGAATCACTCAAATAGAAAGGTATTTGACATCATCAGCTACAGTGCATGTGTGTGGTTTTCCAGTCACAGCAAGTCTATGAGAAGTGCGACTGAAGAAGGAGGAAAAATAAAACTGACCAAATCTCTTTTGAAAATCTTATTTTAGCCCATAAAGCTGGCCCAGAGCTAGGAAATTATTCCTTAGGAAGAGGTCCCTTGGGAGGGGCCATCAAAATCACTGACCATGCAATAATAATCACACCTCTTCATGACAGAGTGTTGAGCCAACCCTTCTCCTTCTCATTATATCTGAATATCAGGGTTCGAACTGCTATCTCATTATTTCAGTCAGTGATCTGGGGACTTCTTGATCATAGGCTCAGACAATCTGCAAAGCTAAAGAGAAACACTAAGAGAAGTGGAAACACTAAGGCTAGGTTGCCTACTTATCTGGCTGAAGAAAAGAAAGATCAAATCCTACATAATAATAATGATGACAAAGAGAAACATAGGTAAGGTAATAATTTATAATAAGAATTATAACATTTGATGGTATTTTTAAAAAATGTTCTTGTGAGTTTAGACTGCATTTTAATTATAAAAGAGTTGCCAATCAAATAGATGTATTCTCCTCACTCTCCATTAAAGGCATCAACAAGAAGCCTTCTCTAGTATAACTGTACAGCTACAAACGTAGGTCAGCTTTTATACATTTATGTGAAGCAGAAATGTTCTTCTTACTCTGCTGTCAGTCATCCCAGTTTGTGTGCTTTCTGATTAATCTAAAATCTGGCAGATTCTCAAAAATCATCTATCCAAGTGTCTAGAATGAGGGGGATGGAACACAGTTCGGTGATCAAGAAGCTGTTTCACCCACTTTTCCTTTATGATTTTTTGGACTTCAGTTTTAGAACAGGGGATAGCATAACCCTTTGATTATTTTCCCAAAGCTTAAAGTAATAATGAACGCAAAGAGCCCTGACATTTAAAATGAAGCCACACTTGCATACTTTCTTTGAAACAGCACAGTAGATAAGGCAAATATGTAAAGAAACAGCTAGCTGGGGTCATTAGTCTCTGCCTCTTCCAATTAGGAGGCTAATTGAGCTTGGTGAATTGGGAAATTAATTGCATTTGGTGGGAGATGTCATTTCAGTTATTCATTTCATTTATTTAATCACTCATTTGCTAATTCACTTTTCAACAAACATTTAAAGGGCAATAAATATCCCCTGCAGCTATACTATGAAATAATACATGGTCCTTGCTCTCAGGAAGCTTATAGTGCACTTATAATAAATAGTTACAGTGATGATATTAATAGGCAAAAACAATGGACTGACCACATTCCAGGCACTATTCTAAGTATAAATATTTACTCATTTATTTCTTATAACAACCCTTTGAGATAGGTTCTATCATCATTGTTTTATTTTCTCATAGACAAGGATGCTGAGGAATAAGTAACCTACCAAAACTAACTTGGAAGTGTGACAGCTAATAGTCAAATCCAAGGAGATTTCTCCCAAGAACATGATTTTAACTATTAAACATACTGTCTTCTTATTTGATATCACAGAAAGAAATATGATACGTGATGGGAGCTGCTAACCCAGATTGGTAGTCAAGGAGGGCTTTGCAAAAGATATGACCCTTGACCTAAGTTTTAAAGAATGAGGATCCAATAGTTAAGTATATAAAAGGAACAAATCATTTCAATTACAGGAAACAACAAATGTGAGGTCAGGGAAGCCTAAAATAGTGTGACATGTTCAGGAAACTACAAGTAGTTCCATATGGCAAGAACATATGAGTAAATGTTAAAAAGAAGATACCAAAGAAGTACTTAAGAGGCAGATTATAAATAGGCCTTTTATAGTAAGCCAAGAAGTTTGGCAATCACTGTAAGAGCTGTGTGCATCCACTGAAGGTTTTTAATTATTAGGGGCTTTTTGTTGTTGTTGTTTGTTTGTTTGTTTTTTTCACAAAGATCATTTAGGCAGTAGTATGGAAAAAAACTACAGAGGGTCAAAACAAAAGCAGTGATCATTTATGAAATTATTACCACAGTTCATGCAAAATAAGATGAAGCTGAACCAAGGAAGTAGTAAGGGGAATAAAAGAGAAGCAACACTGTGCAGAATGAGGGAAAGAGAGGGGTTGATAGCTCCCAGGTTTCTGCTTTGGTGCCAGTTCTACCAAACTCCCAAATTTTATGACACAGTTAGTGGTAACCAATAAATGTTGCATAATAAATGAAGAATATATAAATCAAAGAAAGAATGAATGTTAGACATTTATATAGTTACAAAATCATTGTTTGCATGTAGAGGATTAGGAAAAGTCAAGAGTAAGCCAAGGTTTCTGGCTCTGATAACTTACTTCATACACTGAGATAGACAATACAAGAGAAAGAGAAGTTTGGGAACAAGGATGAGGAGTTCAAGTTTAGATACACTGAGTTGGGGGTGCTTATGAGACATACATATAGTAGTGATATACGCAAAGAAGAAAATGGCATATAAATACCATAATAGTAGCTAATACTAGGTTCTTACGTTTTCCAGAAGCTATTCTAAGTATTTTTGTAATATTTTGTTTAATATCTTCCTAAACTTCACATGGTAGCTACTGCTATGATTTTCTTATTACAATGATAAAATTAAGGCACAGAGAGTTTATGTAATCTACTCAAAGTCCCTCAGCTTATAAGTGGAAGAGCCAATATTTAAAACCACCTTGTCTAATTCCCAAGACTGAGGTTTTACTCACTATGAGATCATGCCAAACCTTAGCAGAGATAGAAGAAGAATTAAAAGTACTAAAAGGCTTCTCAGAATGTAATATTTCAGTTTTAAAATCAAGAAAAATCCTGGGCAAACTAAAATAAAACGGTCACACTTAAACATAACCCAAAAGGAGAAGCCTTGTATCAGTTTGGGCGAATTTCCATTTTATAAAACCTTTCATTCAAGGGTATATGAGAACTCAATCACTGCTTCTGAGACACTGCCTGATTACTAGGAAATCTGTCAGTTCCAGATTAATGAATTCCAAGAAAATGCAAGCTTTCTTTGTTTTTCAAAGGCAATTAAATTCCTTTTAGGTCATTCTTTCCTGCCTCCACTTGTTAACAGGAACACAGACATGTTCTCAACTCATTACAACAACTAATTCATCAGTTTCCCAGAAACTTTGATACCTTTAGAAGAACCCTCTAAATCTCTTTAGAGCTCAAATTGGAAGAAAAGTCTTAATCAAACAGCAGGTTTTAAACAGATCTCAGTGACATACAGATAAGAATAAGTAGGAAAAAGACCTGGTTCTGCCTACTTTTAGCCAGACCTGACTATCACCAGTTCCTGTCTTTTTCTGATTCTGAGATGGCCACCATTTTTTGGAGTGGGGTGTGATTTGGTCATATACCAGTACCTGTAAGACCTAGACATCCAGAAATAATAGGAGTTCCCAGAAACCAGGGTAAAAAGTGCCCAGGGTATTTGATATGGTACTATACTTGTAGATACTTCTAATAAAATATGAAATGTGCATTTTATATTAGAAGAGCTATCAAAGGTTCTAGAAAATATAGTCTACCTTCTTATAATTCTTATATGAAAAATAAATAAAATTCTTCTCAACTTTCTGGAAAACTGCTCTTGATGAAGATTAACTGCTATTCTTATCCCCTACATGGGGAACGTTAGGAAGACAATTGAAAGGAACTAAGCAAAAGTAGGAGACTTGCCAGTTTTCCTTTGTATGCTCTTTCCTTGGGCCAAATAAGTAACTGCAAAGGGGAAAAGGTGATTTTCATTTGAATTCAAAAAGGAAGAGGGTGATTTTTAAGTAGCTCTTGTACAAGGCATACAGGAGAAGTCAGCAAATTGTTTCTGCTCAATAATAAATATTTTCAGCTATGTGAGCCATATCGTGTCATGTGTTCAACTCTCCATTTCAGTGAGAAACCAGTCATAAACAGTTTATAAATGAATAATCTCAATTGTGTTCTATTAAAACTTCATAAAAAGAGGAAGTGGGCCACATTTGGTCCCAGAGCCAAAATTTGCCTACACCTGGTCTACAGGTTAAAGGAACCCCAAGATAATTTCCTAACTTTCCTTCTGCTCTGGATTGAATGTTTTTTTTCACCCAATTCCAATTTTGAAATCTTAACACATCCCACAGTGATGGTACTACGAGGTGGGGACTTTGGGGAAATGATAAGGCCACACAAAGTCTATATAATACTGTGGAAGAATTGATCTTCATTTTAGTAGCAAAATAAATTACTTCTCTTGATTTCCACAGGGTCTTATTTATGTAATATTTTTCCAAGAATTTTTATTTCTTCCCTATAATGATTATGAATCATAGAGTTCACTGTTACTCCAAATTACATAGTAAACTGAGGACTAGGGAATGTCTGTCATTTATTCATTTCATATAGTAACATACAAGCCATTTTTAACTCCCTGGCCAATGAGTGCTCTTGCCATTGTAATATGACAACTAAAAAGTTTATTTCATTATATAACTTTAATCACCATGTCATCTAACAATAGTGAGTGGAGATACACTGGGTTGAATAATTGGACATTATTTTTCTGGGCTGAGCAAATTTATTCCTATCACTAAACTCAGTTCAGGAAGATATACAGAGATAAGCCTTCTGAAGTCCCTTGTAACACAGTGCTTAGGATCAGAGCCAGGAACTTCACATTATAAGGGAAAGTACCTAATGTCATCCAATAAATAAATCCCCTTGGAGAAGCTCCAAGTCATTCCCACTTTATAATGAACTGTAATTTATACCAAATAATATTTTAGTGGGATTCCAGTGGCAGATTTTTCTGTTGTGGTTTTGTAAGCTAGATAGTTTTAAAGACTGTTATGAAATAAAGATTTTGACATATAGGTGACAGCAAATGAAAAAGTTGCATACAAATAGCTATGTTCCAGCATTAGTAATCATTTTATAATGCAGATTAAATTTATCAATTCCTAAAATTTTCCAATTTTCTTATTTAAAATACAACTGTATGGTCTAGGCAAACTGGGTGAATTTTAGCACACATCAAAGTAATTTATGAGCAATTATAAAACACATGTACACAGCCTCTGTGTAATTTGTCTTTCTGTTTGCTGTCAAAATAAATAATTTTTGCATCTTGAATATGGCTGTAATAATTTTTCTATGGCACCATCACCTGGAGAAATTTACACTACATAAACAGTTGTTGCATGCATTGACTCATACTTAGTTACTCAAAATGCAATTTTAAATTCAGGTAAATGAGAAAATACATAATAACTTACTGATATGCTTTCTAAAACAGGCTAGAAACTTAAGTGTGGAATGATTTTCACCATGCACATTTCATGCCTACTTATTAAGTAACATCTAGAAGTTTCACTACAGATAGATTGTTTAAAATATTTTCACATCTTCAGCCAGGAGCCCAGATTTTTATTTAGATATTCTGCTGGGTTGGCTTTCTTATATTGAGATGAATTATGAGGCATGATCAAATAATGTGGTGAATGTTTAAATTAAAACAAATTGTTATAGTAAAGGACACGTTGCCATTTACCTCCCTCAAAATACTCCTCCTTGCTTTAGACACACTTATCCCATCATTCTTGCCATTTTCTAAAGCAATTCTGGAAAGTCCTCTTTCTTGAGGGTCTTTAATTGTACTGTTGTGGCTGCCTCAGTGTTTTGAGTAGATTCAAAACATTTACATGTCATGGTCTATTTCTTTTTTTTCTTTTTGGTTTTTTGAGACAAGTTCTCACTATCTTGTTCAGGCTGGCCTCGAACTCACTATGTAACCCAGGCTGGCCTCGAATTCACTGTGATCCTCCTGCCTCAGCCTCCTGAGTTCTGGGATTACAGGCATGTGCCACTATGCCCAGCTTCAGGGTCATTTTGATTTGGGGGGAAAAGTGAGAAGTCACACAGTACATGATCCAGTGAATAAGGCAGAAAAAGACACACCATAATATTTTTATGTGCGTGCATTTCTATTAGATGGCATGAAGTAGCAGCATTCACCGTATTTTTTATCATATCACATAAATACACAAAAGAGGACTTCCAGCATTGGTTCAGAAGGTGGCAAGAAAGGATGGAACACGTGCATTCAAAGCAAGAGGAATATTTTTATGGATATTAATGGCAATATGTGTTTTTTAAATTTAAGTGTACACTGTAGCCAGGCCTGATGGCATTTGCCTCTAATCCCAGGACTCAGGAGGCTGAGGGAGGAGGATTACTGCAAGATCAAGGCCAGCCTGGGCTACAAAGTGAGTTCACAGCCAGCCTAAATCACATAGAGAGATTCTGTGTCAATTTTTTTTAAAAAATTTTAAATGCACATTTTGTAATTTGATCAGCCCTCATATGTGGGTAGATTTGTCTAGCTTGAAGGCAGAGGGAATGCCCAAATACTTTGTATAAGCTCAATAGCTTTGGAAGGTGTCAAACCTATATGCATTTTGGGTCATCTCATATAAATCAAAATCAGTTTCTCAGTCAATACCTCCTTCTTTTTCTGTCCCTCTCTCCTTCCCTAACTTTGGTCTCAGATTTATGGCTCATTTATTTTAAATTCTAGATGACGAGCATTGAGAAGAATTAAATGAAGGACAGATGGATAAACTAAGTTAAAAATATATATATGTGTGTGTGTGTGTGTGTATTTCAATATTTATATTTGAATGTATATTGTTCCAGAGATACATTTCAGAGTGCTTGCAAAATTGATATAATGGAAGCCTTTAAAGGCATAAGTATCAATTAAAATATATATTATATATGATTTTAAGTACATTCTCACATTCTTCTCTTGAATATACCTAAACTGAGCTACTATCACTGGATGTGGTGTATTGTAAAATTGTTCTGTTTTTTTGTGTGTGTGTGCCGGGGATCGAACTCGGGACCTTGCGCTTGCGAGGCAGGCGCCGGAACCACTGAGATAAATCCCCGGGCCTTTGTAAAATTTTATTGTATAACAAAACTAATGGAGAAGAATGCATCAAGAATACTAGGACAATTTCTTTATTGGCTTGAATTGGGCAATGAAATGAATACAGGGATCAACAACTCGGTAATGCAACAAACTCAGAATCACCCAAAGGAAACCTGGGATTGGATCACATAATTGTAAAGGGGCAGCAAGAAAATTTTAAGAGTTCTATGGATCCCCAGAATCAACTTTTGAGGGATAGGAATGTGAATGAGAGAAGATGGTACACACTTTCTTTGAACTCTATCTAGTTTACAGCAAATATTCAAATCAGTACAGGCTTCATGTTGGCTCACTAGATCAAGGGCCTGGCAGATTATGTCATGTGAAAATAAACATATTCATTACAGACAACACGACATATATGTTGGTTCTTTAGACCACTTGCATGCAATTATTAACTGAGTAACCTTAGGCAAATCACTTCACCCATGTCATCTGTTTCCCCTTGGAAACAATCTCTGATTTTATAAGGAGGACAAAAAATCACCTGTTTTCTGGTATCAGATTAAGCCAAAATGTCAGAGTGCACAGAAAAGGATGCAGAAAGCATCCACCTGTGTGGAGTGAAGAGAAGCATTCTGCCTCAAATACTTTGCATGCCTGCCCCTAAGTGGTTCTTCGATGCTTAACCTTGAAAGTTTAAATTCTTCTTCTATTTTAGTAATTTCTTGTAGTAAATCAATGTACTTCCAAAAGGTCCATTTGTAAATTCATGAGATGTAGGGCCCATACCCACCAATTTGGGACATAGTAGTTTATTCTTAATTTTAAAAAAGCTTTTTCAGAGGAAATTTGGTACAGAGTGCTATGATTTGGTTAGAACTGTTGCCCAAGGCATCATGTGTTGGAAGCATCATCTCTAGTGTCACAATATGTGAGGTGATGAAAACTTTGAGTTGACCAGTCCAATAGGAAATGGTTACATCATCACAGATGCTACCCTTGGAAGAGACTGATGTAGTTCTCATGATGCCCTGGGTAAATCCTGTGAGAGAGTTGTTATAAAAGAACATTATTCTCTTCTCTGGTGCCTTGCTTCCTACCTTACCATGTGATTTTTCCCTCTCACGCATGCTCTTGTCAAGAAGCCATTTGCTGTGATATGACACAGCTAAGGAGGCCCTTGCAAGAGCCAGCACTAATCTATTTAGATTTTCAGCTTCTAAAACTGTGAACTAAATAAACCTCTTTTCTTTTTTTTTAAATTAATTTTATTGGTACATTTTATTGGTACATTTTAGGTATACAATTCGTTTACATTTATCATTGGATGCTTGTACCTATACATGATATATCTTGGTTCTTATTTTTTTCCCCATTACCTGTGCACCCTTCACCCCCTCTGCCCTTACCTATTTACATAGATTTCATTTCCATTTTTTTTCTTTTCTCATAATTTTCCTTTCCCTCTTTTCCTTTCCCCTTCCCCTCCCTTCACTCCTTCGTCTTTGAACCTTTTTTCCTATTTCAAATTATCATTTATTCATTTTAATCATTTTAACCCTTGTTTACACTATCAATTTCTCACACTAATGAAACTATTCAGTATTTACACATGTGTGTCCTATTTATTTCACTTAAGAGTATGGCGTCAATATGCATCCATTTAGCTATAAATGACTCTAGTTTTTCGTTCTTCATGGCTGAGTAGTACTCCTTTTTATAAAAAAAAAAACAACACATTTTCTTTATCCAGTTTCCAGTTGATGGGCACTTGGGCTGCTTCCAAGCTTTAGCTATTACAAGCTGTGCCGCTATGAACATGGGTGCACATATAAGACTGTGGTATGATTTTTTTAATTCTTTTGGGAAGATACCCAGCAGGGGAATAGCTGGGTCATATGGGACCTCTAGTCCTAGTTCTTTGAGGTATCTCCATACTGACTTCATCTTTGACAAATGAGCCAACCACCATCATTGGAGGAAAGATAGCCTATTGAATAAATGGTGTTGGAAAAGCTGGATCTCAACCTGCCAAAGATTAAAACTAGACCCATACCTATCACCATGCACTAAACTAAGATTGAAGTGGATTAAAGATATAAATATTAAGACAGAAACACTAAACTTGCTGGAAGATAAGTTAGGTAGAACTCTTGAAGACATTGGCATAGGAAAAGACTTCATGAACAAAACCTCAGCAGCATGGGAACTAGCACAAAGAATCAACAACTGGGATCTCATCTTATTTAAAAGCTTCTGCACTGCAAAAGAAACTACCAACAGAGCTAACAGACAACAGCTAACCTACAATTAGCTAACAGCTAACCTACAATGTGGGAAAAAAAATTAGCAGCTGTACCTCAGACAAAGGACTACTATCTAGAATATATAAAGAATTGAAAAAAATCAGACCCCCCAAATTCAAAGACCCAATTCAAAAATGGGCATCTAAAATGAACACATTTCTCAGACAAAGAAGTAAAAGCAGCAAACAAATATATGAAAAAATGTTCAACATCACTCGTCATTCGAGAGATGCAGATGAAAACAACCCTGAGATTCCACCTCACCCCAGAAAGAATGGCTGCTATCAAGAAATCAACTAATAACAAATGCGGGTGGGGTTGTGGGGAGAAAGGAACCCTTCTCCATTGTTGCTGGGAGTGCAGACTGGTGCAAGCACTGTCGAAGTCAGTAAACCTCTTTTCTTAATGAAGTACCAAGCTTGATGTACTGTATTTTGATACATCAAGAAAAAATGGACCAATACACACAGCAAATGTAACTATTTTTCTATATTATTGTTTCCCTCCCATCCTTTCTATTTTGATAGTGGAGAAAGCTGGCAGAGAGAAACCTTTGGTAAGAATATTCAGAGGTTGGGACTTATAGCATGCTTGTTTCTCAATCTGAATGAGAACAGCATTAGCACTTGACATTTTCTTCACTTTCCCTCTGAAACTTTATAGTCAAACTTCTCACTAACTTCCTCCAGGCTCTAGAGAAATGAAAAGATATTCCATCCTATGGGTAGCCTGGAAAAGCCTGGGCCACCTCTTATTAGCTATACAACTTGAATAAGTTTTTTACTGCCTATTGTCTTCATCTTGAAAATGGTAAATAAAACATCCACTTCCTCAAAGTTATGGAGAAGTTTAAATGAGGCAATGTATATAAAGTACCCAGGATATAATTCCCATTATACATTAAGCATCATAAACAGAATCTTTCCTTCTACAACCACCAACTTGAAGTATTGCTGTGAAGGGGGTGTGGGATGTTCCGTCCAGGTGCCCAGTGAATAGCACCTCAAGGAATTTAGAAGGAAGGTGATAATGGCAAGTATGATGAGAAAACACAATTCTGAAAGAGACAGAGATCCTTTATAAATCTCATTATGTTACAGAGGTGAAGAGAGTTGTCTCAGTTTGCACTGCTAGTTAATAGAAAAGACAAAGATAAAACCAGGGCCCACATCACGTGACTTTCATTTTTTTATTCAAGCCATCTCTTGAAAACATATTTTACATATTTCATTACGTAGCCAAAAACAGACTATTGTAATAAATACAGTCAGAGATGATGTGTAGCAAGGTAGCAGTGATGAAGACGATAAAATTTTGAATATATTTTTAAGAATTGGGTAATATAGTAAATCACAAACTTAGGAACATTTGAGTTTTGAACTTTTACAGATATGAATGGATCTCACGTTACGAATATCATAGATGTGAACAAATCATAAAAGTAGCTCACATGCCTGCCTGACATTGTCACAGTTCTGTTGCTGCGTGCTTACTGTATAATGCAATAGTGTACAGTAGTACAGTGCTCAAATCAGATCCCAGGCTGCCTGGAAGCAAAAGAGGAAAAGCAGTGGTGATGTGGAAGGTAGTGCTAGGAACCACAAAGCAAAATCCATGGAAATGAAAGTGAAAATAATTGAGAGATTGAACCGAAACGAAAAGATGGCAGATATTGCTCATTCTTTACAGTTGTTGTACTGTACCACCATTTTAAGGTAACTATAAAAGTAAAAATAGTCTATTTACAGTATTTGTATGTGTGTGTATGGGGTTTTTTTATGCTTTACATTGTATATTTGTGTCAAAGTTGTATAAGACTCACTTTGTCAAACTTACAAATGAATCCGACTTAGGAACATTCTCCCAGAAAGGAACTTGTCTGTAAGTTGGGGACTTACTGCAGTTTGGATATGGGGTATGCTAAATTAGATGAATCAAAAATAACCCTTAGGTTTTGGGCTGGAGTTGTCTTTTAGGGGAAGAAAAGAGCTAATAAGGAACAGATGAATGGAAGGCAAGAATCAAGAGCTCAATTTGGGGCATGCTAAGACTGAGTGAGGTGCTGTATTTGTTAGAATTCTCTACAGGAACAAAATCAACAGAAATATATGCATAATTATGAAATGGGATGTATTAAGCTTACAGGATCAGAGGTGGGAAAGTCCATGATGGCCATCTGTGGGATCAGAGGCAGGAGAAAGCAGCTGCCCAACCAAGAAGATGGAAGCTACAGAACAACAGTGTAGCACTAGTCCGAAGTCAAAGATCTGGAAGCTCACTAGAAGGTTGCTGGTAAGAGTTTGCATTGGAAGGCTGAAGAAACTGGAGACGTAGACAGCAGTGTCCAAAGGTGACAGCAGTGAAGGATGGGCCCACTGCAGCTCTTCGAAATGGGGAAACTTCCTTCTTTTCATTTTAATTCTGTTCAGGCTACAAGCCTGTTGGTTGGTGGAACCCTCAACCGGAGTAGGTCTTTACCCCCAGTTTGTTGGCCCACATGTCATTTATCCATAGACATACCCAGAATTCTGCTTTAGGAATCTGGTAGACATTTCTCAATCCATTTGAGTTGATGCATCATGATTAATGGTTACAGATGCATTTTGGAAGTCTTTGTCTAAACTTTAAAAGATGTAAACAGAGTCTAAGTTTAGATGAAGTATTTCCTCGGTGCCCCTTATTTCTCTTTTTAAAACAACTTGACAATAGACTTTTAAGGACTTCATATTCTCACCCCTCAAACAAGCTCTGTTTTTTTAAATAGGATGCTAAAACTCACCCACACTAATGTAATGATAGCATGAAGTATATCTTACTTTTACAATGAAGTGAATATTTAAAAAATAACAACTAGAATCTCTCCTTCCTCCTGGCTAATTCCTGAAATGCTGTTTCTTTTGTTGTTCAATAGTAAATGCTACTTGCTTTTGGATTGATAGAATTTCAGGGAAGGAAGATGTACCAGGCTAAATTTAGGATATCTATCTATCTATGTATCTATCTACATATTTTATGGAATTCAGATTCTGAAATTTTTAATCCCCATTTCCACTACAAATGAACAAATCTCCCACCCCTACCAGCCTAAGCTGTTGGACCATTGTGGGTACTCAACACAAATTCATTCCACAGGATGGCTAGCAACCTATAATTTATTAGGTCTACCTTTTAAAAGATCAGCTTATCTAATCATTGTCCATCTTGAATTTTGTAACTGAAGATTCACAGGGTGATCCTGATAATTGTGGGAGCTATGTTAGAAGGAAATGGGACCCTAGAGACTAAAACCTTCATAGGCCATACAAGGAAGCCAGCAGTAGGAAGAGAAGAATACTACAGATATGTGGAGAAAGATATGACACATGAGGTGGAAAGTGTGTGCCTTGTAATTAGCCAGATCCTGAGAGAAAGAAACCTCAATTGTGATGATTTTCCTATCTTCCATATGAATTTCTATGATTTTTGAGTATATTGGGTTACAACCTATACTAAAAATTCATACCTGTCTTTGAAATGTTCATAATGTATGATTTTAAAAAATCTTTTTATTCGAGCCAACGTGAAGCCAAAAATAATGTTAAGATAGAAGATTATTTTTCTAAATTCTCTTATTTTAATAGGGGAAAAATATTCAGGAAAGTCAAGTGCCTTGGCTAAGTCCTCACAGTACTTAAGGACCAAACAGTATTAGAATGCAGGATTCTAAAGTTTTAGCCATAAGAGAAAAAAGTCCTGAAATAACTTTCTCTAATGGGAATTACTATCAAATACATTAAGTTGTATGACTTTAAGGTACTATCTAAATGCATGATTGAAGAAATTGCCATCAGTATAGGAGGAAAAAGCATTGGGAAAAGTCTCAAGTCAAATAAATATTTTGACTATGTTCTTTACTTTGAATTAATAATATTAGGATAATAAAGCAGATTGTATTTGCAAGGCAAAAGCAAATCTCTTCAGAGATGAATAGGCATATAGTACATTTTTATAAAATATTTTGAAAATGAAAAGAAATAAACCAAATTTTAAACAGTTTATAAAATTAAATCAACAAAATCTGTCACTTGTACAAATATATTCACTTTCTGGAGTGCTGCTAAAGAATGCAAATGGAGCTAAAGCTGCATTAGCTATGAAGCAGAGACTATACCACAGCCAGGAATCTTAGAATAAAGTCAGCCAACATTAACTAAGCCCCTACTGAAACATAAAATATGTGATCTAATTCAGTAAACACTGTGGGAAAGCAAAAAGAGTCTATGAAAGAAAAGATATTAAAACTCTTTAAGTACTGAGGCTTGGGTATGGTAATATAGTTAAATTATAATCTTTGTCATCATAATGATGAACAGAGAAGTATACTTGTAAGCTCCCTGTGAGAATGAAAGGAAACAATCAAGGAAAATATTTTTAGCAACCACTATAGGCCTAGAATTGTATTAGGTAGGATGGGGATCTAAGAAGTAAGACATGGTATCTCCCCTCAAAAGGCTCCTGATCTCTCTTGCTGTTGAGGTAAAATTTCTCCAAATTAAAAGCCAGTTTGGTACAAAGCATGTACTTTATGGCAGTAGGTCTCTACCCAGTCATAGCATGCAAAGTTACTGCCAACTACAGTGGACTTTCACTCATTTGCATTTGACTATTACAGAGGTGGTACCTTGCTCCAGTTGCTCTTTTGGGACAAGTTCTCTTAGAAAGCACTGAAGTTTAAAGGAATGGAACATTTTGGTAGATATTCTGGTCATTTGGATGCCCGTGCTCTCACTTCCTTTCTCCACTACCTACAAATTCAGCCTCTCAGGAAACCTCATCAAATTTTTTTTCATAATGCTCTTTACATCTGCATCCATCTCATCTATTCTGTTCTCACTATTGTATTGAAAGGCATCATTAACTTACATCTGAATTCTATTACAACCTCCTCGCCAGGCTTCCTCTTTCCAGCCTCTCTTCCTACTAACCTACCTTGCACACAACTGCCACATACATCTTCCTGAAATGCCACTTTCATCATGTGTCTACCCATTTCCTATATGATTTTTTTTGTGGTACTAGAGATTGAACCCAGAGCCTTTGTACTGAGCTACATCATGGTCCTTTCTATTTTTATTTTTATTTTTGGTACAGGGAATCAAACTCAGGGCCTCACATTTGCCTGGTAGGCACTGCACTGCTGAGCTATATCACCAGACCTATTTTTATTTTTCTTCAATTTTGAGAGATTCTCAACAAGTCGCTAAGTTGCCCAGGCTGAACTCGAACTTGTCATCCTCTTGCCTCAGCCTTCCAGACTGCTACAATTATAGGACTGCATGACCATGCCCAGCCTATCTGATACATTTTAAATTTCCTTGCCTGGTATTCCAGTGTCCTTATAATCAGAGTACAAATGATATTTCCAACCTTATTTTTCTTACAAAGCCTACTAACTGTTCCCCAAGCTTTCACATTTCCATTTACATCTCATGTTTCTGTTCATATAGTTTCATCCAATCATAAATGCCCCCCTCAGCCGTCTTTATTGATATAAATTCTAAATTTCATCTCCCTTGTAAAGTGTTCCCTGACTAGTTCAGCCAACAATGAGTGTTTGCTCTTCTAACTTCAAAGTATTTAATTTCCACTCATTTTAGCTCTAGTTTTTCCTGGATGTATTTCTCCTTATTGCTCTAAGTAGAAAAGGGAATAAGGATATGAAATGACTAAAGACCCTAGGGGTTAAGCACCATGCAAACCAGGAGACCAGTTAGCAAGCAAGAGATAATGAGGGCTGGAAAATGTTCAGACCATGGAAATACAAAGAAATTAATGGATGAAATACATTATAAAAAAGAATTTATGGAACTTGATGATTGAGGAGATAAGGCAATCAGAAAGATGAATAACAAATGAGTTGAAAGTTTTATGGTTGAATCATGCCATTAAAAATTAAAAGGTGGCATCAAACTGCTTTGGTAAAGGTGGCACTGAGCTGGTTTGTTCTTAGTTTAAATGAGCTCATGGCAGGATATAGTAGATGGTTGGAGAGAAAAGAACTCATAAAAAAAGAGTTGGTGATACAGATTGGAAAAAAAGCTGCTTAGAAGTGTTCACTGAAACTATTATTATAAATGCATTAGTAGGGAGAAAGGATGAAGAACAAGAAAGAGGAGCAAAAGAGGATCCAGTGGAGACACTCAAACAATAGAAAGGGATAGGAAAGTATAATAAACAAACTTGACTACAATAAAAGAAAAACAAAAAACTCATCAACTCTGATTCTTGTCATTAAGAGATCAGTAGTTACTCCTAAATTGACAATTTTAAGGACCAAACCCTTATAGGATACAGGATGGCCTGAGTCATAAGGAAATTGAGGCAATAGCTGCTTGGCATTGCAGATAGTATGGGAAAAAATGGATCATGAGCTAAAGGGAACAGAGAAAAAGAAATAATTTTAATATAATTGCTTTACTGTATCACATGGTACACTACCAAATTGTATGGTTGTTACGGCTTGGGTCTAGGTGTCCACCCAAAGCCTCATGCCATCATAGGTGGAGCTTTTTCAGAGGTGGCTGGATCTAGAGTGTGTGGCTCTGGGACCAATTCATAGTGCAATGCTAGGATCAAGGGCACTAGGATGAAGGGTGTGAGTGCTCCCCACCCTCAGTATCCTGGATAAGATAAGGGATAGAAAGAGCTGTGGTTGTCCCTTGCAGCTTTGCTACCTTCTGTCTACCATGAACTTTTTCTCCTCTTCAATGCCTGTCTGCCATGCCACCCTGTCTTGGAGCCAGCCAATTATGGACTGAAACTTCTACAGACTGTGAGCTAAATAAACCTTTTCCCCGTTGAATGTTGAGTGTGGGGTATATTGTCTCAGCAATGAGAAAAGTAACCAAGAAAATGGTTAGTGAATCAGAATATAAGTACTAATGTTGGAAGGTCTAAGTTAATATCCCAGGTCTGCCACTTTGAATTTGTGCAAACTTATACCATTTATTTAACCTCCCTGTGGTTCACTTTCCTTATGTATACATTCCAGACACTGAAATAATATCTACATCCCTGAATTGTTTCCAAAATTAAGTAAGTTAATATAGGTCATGCGGATGGGATATAAAACATGTTAAAAATTTTTTATCTATATTGTGATGGTAATTTTTATTAGCGTATGTTCCATTTCACATAGTGCTCTTGATAGACACTTGCCCATTTTGCAAAAATCATTCCAAGTTAGAACCATTCAAAATCATCCATGCTATTAATGTGTGTTGAAGGAGGACTGACACGCAGATGTCAAGTTGTCTCAGAATTCAACAAATAAAGTAATCAATGAATTGTCATAATGTTTTGTGCTGCTATAATAGAATACCTCAGACTGGATAATTTACACTGAACAAAATTTTATTGACTCAAGGTTCTGGAGGCTAAAAAGTCCAAGAGTAATTTCCTTGCTGTGTCATTCCATGGTGATAGGGCAAAGAGAAAGTAAGACAGAGACAAAAAGGTTTTCAACTTTTCCTATTGTTAGGAAGCCACTTCCAAGATCAATCTATTCATGAAAGCAGAGACTTCATGGCCTAATCATCTCATAAAGGTCCCTCTACTTAATACTATTACAATGGCAATTAAATAACAACATGATTTTAGGAGAAGACAAACATTGAAACTGTGGCATAAATTACATTTGTGATCTTCAGAAATTTGAAAGCTTTTTGTATACCTTTTTAAACACCCAAAAGACAGCTTATGTAAACTACCTATGAATAGTCAGGATTTTGCACGTAATCTCTAACATGTATGATGATTTAAATGAATAACAGGCATGTTAGTTACTTTTCTCTCATTGCTGAGACAAAATACCTGACCTAACCCCCAGGTTAAAGGGGAAGAGGTTTATTTGGCTTACAGTTTGTAGAGGTTTCAGTCCATAGTTGGCTGGCTCCAACAGGGATGACAAACAGGCCTCACAGAGGAGAAACAACATGGAGCACACAAGGTAGCAAAGGTAACAAAAGAATCAGTTCATGGAGGTAAAAGACAGCAAAAAGCAACAAGGGAGTTACCAACATCTTTCTGCCCCTTTTATCTTATTCAGACTACTGGCATTAGGGCAATGCCAAACTAATCACTCACGTATAGTGGTTTAGTAATCACACGCCCTTACCCTCAGCATCGCACATTCCAGATTCAACTACCTCTGAAAAAGAAAGTCCCACCTCATCCACATGAGGCTTTGTGAGGGACATATAAACACAAATCATAACAACAGGGCACATAAAATGCCCCCATTTAATTTGATTAGAGAGTTTAGTAAACAGTAAAGGAAATAGTTGCTGCTATGTAGTCACTCCTTAGAATAATGCAGTATCTAGTAATAAAAATATTCCATGTTATTTTTCTGGGCCATAGAGCATATTCATCAAACTGTGAATAGGATGAAAGTCAATCAGCTGAAAATTGTTTTACAAGATGAATTTTAGGTACTCAGATTCAACACTATATATGTGAAGAATAATTTTTCTAGGGATAATATTTTAATGTAATCATATAGCCCATTTTTTAATTTGTTGAAATAACACAATTTGTTGGGTACTATGCCAACTTTAATATTTATGTTTACCATCTTGCTCCACTCCCACTAGTCAGTAAAATAGAGGAAGTGGATTTTTCCTTCTAGGTGAATTTTTTCCTCTCTATTATGATAAATGTGCAGACCTTAAAAAATATGTTCTACATTTCAAATAAGTCCATACAGTGGACACCATTTTGGTTATTGTGATATCATCCCTCTCCATCTATCTATTTATCTATCTCTCCCTCTCCCTCCCTCCCTCGTTCCCTTTCTCCCTCTCTCTACTAGAATAAAATCTTATTTATCCAGATCACATTTGAAAGAATTCTCATTTCATTATTTAAATGCTCTACTTATAAAACAAAGTAGCAATACATGTAGACAAAAATCACACTAATTGAACTATTTCCCAGGATTGAAGGGTTCAATGCAAGTAAACTCAGTTTCCTAAACCTTCTACATTTCCATCTAGGACTACAGATATTTTTCACTGACGGTCAAAGTAATGGTCCAGAGATATGAGGTAGCACAATTGTGCAATAAATTTGTTCAAGGATACTGCAAGTGTTCCCATCAACATAGAAAATCTTGATCAGCTTTCCACTAAGACAAAAAGGCAGACATAATTTAGAAAGATTTCCTACCAATTTGAAAATATAAGGCAAACTGAAACAGTGGGACACATAGTTAAAACAATCTTTTTAGAAATACAGTTGCTGTATAGTTTTTCCCCTAACAGTAGCATGATCTTGTCAGTTTCCCTACAAATACAGGACATTCCTATCACTTGATTTGTTGGTTGTTTCCTTGCATTCTAAGACAGGTCAAGGCAACAGTGGAGCAAATGTTTTAAGTTCTGTTTGTCACTTGAGGTGATTTACTTCAAAACTTGGTTGTTATATTGGTACTTAAAAACAAGTGTTTTTAAGTGTATAACCAGAAGAGTAATCTGTTAGGATTCCTAACATATTGAGTGCCAAAGCCTGAGCAGTTATGGACAAAGCAACAAGAGAAACATTTATTAATCCTACACAAAAGATAAACCACTTAGTTATTTCCCCTACAGCTGAAGCAGCCTAAGAACTGTCAGTCCAATCTAGTCTGAGACAGCAAATCTCCTTTCTACTGAAGCAGGTATTCATTTACTATAAGGAATGAAAATGTTTATTTACCAAGACCAAGAAGAAAAGAAATACCAAAAAAGAATGCAACTAGTGAGAAAAGAAAGTTATCTTTATTTTTTTGAATTTTAATTAATTTTATTTGTACATTTAAGGTATACAGTATAATGACATTCATCATTGTAAATTTGCATTTTTACGTAATCCATCTTGGTTCTTATTTTTCCCCATTCCCTTCCCCTTCCTTCAACCCCTTCACCCCTTCCTATCTACAAAGACTTTGGTTCCATTTTTTCTTTTTCTCATATTAATTCCATTCCCTTCAAGAAAGTTATCTTTAAATAAGTCATTTCTAACTCCAGTGAAAAGTTGGATGTTTGGGCCTCAATGGGCCTCCTGGAAACAGATCCAACTGGGATCTAGCTTAATCTCAGGACTCTGGCAACAGAGGTTTTTCCACCTGTTTATTACTCTACCTCATTGGCAGAAAATAATTAAAGATTGAACTCTGATCCAATTACCAAAGAGAGTAACTAAACTCATATTTTGGCACAGTGTATCTTTTAATAATATTAATTGGATGCTTTAGTGCTTAGTAAGCTAGCATTTTGGTTTAATTGTGTTTTAATGTCATTTCTATGCTTTCCTAGTGATTCGATATTGATGCTGAATTAATTTGATATGTCATTGCCTTCATTTCATATAATTTTCTGTGAAGAAGTAAAAATAGTTCAAAAAATCTTGGAAGCAGTCTGTATGTCCATCAATAGATGAATGGACAAAGAAAATGTGGCATTTATACACAATAGTGCACTACTCTGCTACAGAGAAGGATAAACTTCAGTCATTTGTAGGAAAATGGATGCACCTTGAGACCATAATATTAAGTGAATTAATTCAGACATACAAGTTTAAATATTGTATAGTTTCTCTTATATGAGAAACCCAAAATATAAATAAAGAGCAAAATAAAAGATAATAGAAAATAAGGAGCTAGGTCATTTGGAAAAAGGAAAGGGACAAAGAGATGCCGGGAGAGAAGGGAGGGAAGGGAGAGGAAATAAAAAAGAATTAAAATGTGCTATGTAGAAACAACACTCTCTACAAGGAATGTAACCATTACGTACTTCTAACATGTACCAATAAAAATAAAATAAATTTGTTTAAATATGGAACAAATGTGTTAGCTGATAGAGATTTAAATTCGTGTAAGTTCAGGCTGCCTCTAGACCTCTATCCAAATACTATAGGAATTCTCCTCTATGAAGAACAATGTGGTATTACCTTTATTGATTAAAATTTAAATAGATTTTTAAATAATTATGTAAAACCCATATTTTAATTGTGATTTCCTATTTTCATAATGTATTAATATATATGATATCCTTTGTTTTGCACAACATTATGGTGTAGATCATATTGTTTCTATCCTTTTTTACAGATAAGGAATCTAAAGCACAGAATAGTTAAGTAGCATATTTGTGATCATAAACCTGGAAAATAACAACTAGGACTTCAAGCAGATGTTAAGTTCGTTGCTCATTCTCCCATTTATTTGCTATTTTCTAAAGATTTCTTAAATTATTCACTCAAAGACTCTTATTATATTCCTCTGTCCAGGCCTTTAGGTCACTCAAGTAAAATTTTAGTTTAATAGGATCATGCATATAAAGATATCATAAATACATATTCTGCACTTAACAAAGAAGATTCCATAAATTATCCTCATGAACAGAGATAAGGGCTTTAGTCTACAGGAGTTGCATAATTTGTGCTTTTTAAAAGTCTCAGAATCCAAGAAGTTGCAAAGGGGGAGGGGTAATGGGAGGGGAAGGGGAAAGGAAAGAAAGGAAAGGAAAGAAAAAATTATGAGAAAACCAAAAAAATGGAAACAAAGTCTAGGTAAATAGGGAAGGGTGGAGGGGGTGAAGGGCGCACAGGTAATGGGGAAAAAATAAGAACCAAGATACATCATGTACAGGTACAAGCACCCAATGACAAAAGTAAATGTATTGAATACTTAAAATGTACCAATAAAAGAACTTAAGAATAAAAAAAACAAAGAATCCGAGAAGTTGGCTTTTTCTGCTGTCATCTTCACTCATGAATGGATTTTCTTTGTCCTACTCACAGAAAAAGCTAAAGATCTTGTACATCTGATGGTCTACCTTATTTTTTTTGTGCTGCTATAACAAGACACTTTACACTGGGTAATTTATAAACAATAGAAATTTGTTGTTCACAGTTGTAGAGGTCAGGAAGTCCAAGATCAAGGTATCAGTAGATTTAGCATCTGGTAAGAGCTTGATCCCTTCTTCAAAAATGGCACCTTCTTGCTGTGTCCTCACAGTGAAAGATATAAACAAACTTCCATAGTGAAAGGTATAAACAAACTTCCTCATACCTCTTTTATAAGGCCACTAATCTCATTCATGAGGGTTCTACCCTCATAACCAAGTCATTTCCCCAAATCTCTACTTCTTAATAGCACTGTACTTGAAGTTAGGTTTCAACATACAATTGGGAGGTATAGACATTCAAACTATAGCATGAAATATGAGAATTTTCTTGCTAATCAAGAAAAGGGTCTTTTAAGTACCTCTTACATTCAGAGAAAAAATGTAGACCCATTAATAGATGTGCAATAGCAACTCAGAAATCTTCTTTAAAGGGAAACTAAAAATTACTACCTTTCTCATTCTCAAATCTGCCTCCAAGAGATTGTACTTCTACATTTTACTAAAACAAGTTTCCTAGATTCCAATAAAATGCTAGAACATTTTAAAACGAAAAAGGTATGTCTTTCAAAATCTATCAGATGACACATATATAACACATTATTTATTAGAATCAAATAGTAAAGTACATTTTCACATAAGTTTCTTTGTATGCTGTCAATCGACTGCTGCTGTTCAGGTGTAAAATGAAAGGACAATACATTTGCCATCGGAATTGTAGTATGTCGCTCCTGAGAATACAAAATTCGTATTTTAGCCTGGAGGTGGCCATGAGCCTATTTGCAAATTAGCTTTGTCCATGTCTGAAGACAGAATACTTTCTTAGGAGAGGACTGTTTTATCACTTTGACATGGTGGTGGGGGGAGTGATGCAAATATAAATATATCGTCAAATTTTGATAGCAGAAAGAATAAGACAAGTACTTAATTATGCAGGGTTTATAGTCCAAGAATGCCGGAATTTCATAAATTTGAAGTTAATAAAAAAGGAAATTTACTTTAATAATTACATTTTTGTACTCTACTGATGTAAAGGGTAGGAGTAACAATTCATTCCTCTCCTCATCCCATAAAGGATCGTAGTAGATGTTTGTGCTTCTATAAAATTCTGGAACCTTAATTTTAAAGTTGAAACAGCAATTCTACTCTTAGTTTTATACACAAAAGAAATAAAATATATATATATATGCACAACAATTTATACATGAATGTTCACAGCCTCACTATTCGTAATCAAAAAGTGGAAACAACCCATATGCCCATCCATTAATGAATGGATAAACAAAGTGTGATATAGCCATACAATGAAGTGTTACAAGCAATTGAAAGGAATGATATTATGATACAATATACAGTATACAACATGGATGACCTTGGAAATGTTATACTAAACTAAAGAAGACACACAGTCACATAAATAATTCCATTCACATGAAATGTCTAGAATCGGCATAGAGAAAGAATGTAGAGTAGTAATTTCCAAGGGCTAGTGGAAGGGGAAGAAGTTGTGAAGAAATAAATAATTACTATTAATGACTCTTGATTTTCTTTGGGGAAATGACAAAAATGTTCTAAAAATGTTTATGATAATTATTGCACAGCTCTGAATATACTAAATGTGATTGAGTTGTACACTGTAAATGGTTAAATTGCATGGTATATTAATTATACTGCAATAAAACTTATCTTTTAAAATTGTAACTAGAAGCCATGAAGAATGATTTCCATAATACAAAATAGAAATATAAAATTTATGTTAGCCACATAAGAAATTGGAAAACTACAGGCTATTCAAATAGAAGGAATGAATAAGGCTGAAAATTGTTTTAATCCTCTCCTTTGACTAGAGGTGTAGGATACTGTCTTAGAGTTTCTTAGGAGAGCAGAAATAGGAAGGAGAGGCCCTGGAAAGGCTTGGAATGCAAATTTAGAGCCAGAAGAGTATGCTATAAGATCAGTAGGAGAGGGAATATAACCTGCTGGATGATTTTGAACCTAAGAAAGGTAGACCCTAACTAGTGGTGTTCTTTATAAATAATCCCTGCTCTGACAGTTCCTCAACCAGCTTTTTTCTGTGTGCTGAACTATTGTAGCAGAATTTTAGGGGTTTTAGAGATGAAAAGAATAGAAGAAGGCAAAAGTAGGGAAATGAGTATGTGAGGAATTTCTCTCATTTTATGTGTGTAAAATAGATAATAATGCAGCTTATCAGAATGACACTGTAGGGCTCATAAAGCAATTTTATATGTACTGTTTTAGTTTAGTATCCAAAATAGCAGCCATTCTTCAAAGAACTTAGGTTTTCTGGCCTCAAGATGTTGGTTTGATGTTAGAAGAACAGAAATTAGCTTTTACTTGACCAGGGATTTGCTAATCCTTATTTTCTAAAATAAGAATTAGGTTCAAGAAACATTTACTGATAATACCTTCTCAGTCAGGCCCTTTTTCACGTTTGGAATACAGAGCAGCATAAAACATAATCCTTGACATTTGAGACAGTCACATCTTCATTCATGCTGGGAGGAATCTAAGAGTGCTTCGGGAATGAGATTTTCCTACTTACCTTGGACTGAAGGAAGTATGTGAATGCAGTCAGTGAAGGAATCCCTGAACAAAGTATTAAGAGATGTATAGAACTCATTCATTTATTCATACATTCAACCAATACAATTTTAGTAGCTACTATGTACCAGCTTGTATGTTAAGCACAGGGTATGGATAATTGGCCAAATAGTGAGGAAATCCATGTTCCAGGTATAACCAATACCATGAACAAAGACACAGAAGCATCAAACCACACAGTGGGCATGGAGAAAGCAAAAACAATTCTGCAGGACTGGAAAGCTAAGTTAGAAAATGAGGACTGATACATATAGAAGATAGGTACAAGGGCAAAATCTTGAACATCTTAACCATGCTAAGGAGCAACATTTTTATTATGTAAACAATGGAGAGGCACAGAAGTTTTTGTTTTGTTTTTGTTTTTGGTACTGGGGATTGAATTTGGGACCTTGTGCTTGTGAGGCAGGGGGCACCACTGAAGTTTTTAAAGGATAAGCTACTTAACCTACTTTAATTTTTAAAAGGCCACTCTGGCTATTGAGCAGATGATGATTTTGAGGGGTAGATATGTGGGAGGCTACTGAAAATGTAACTCACATAAGAACAGTGGCAAGAAGAGGTAGATTATATCCTTCTTAGAAAAACCCCATGCATCAGCCCTTTCTATTCTCCTAAACATTCAAGCTTATTTATTTCAGGTCCCATATCTTTGAGGCTGGCTAATGGTGAAGCTAACTTCTAACAACCTAATTAGTAATCACTGACATTGACTTAATGTGCAGCCCACCTAAGGCTTGCATTTTAACTAAGATTTTTTCAAAAGAGTGAAATGAATGAATAAAACGTCTTATTTCAGAATCTCCCAATACTGAAAATGAGTATACTTATTTACCTATAATAGAAATGGGAGGGAAAGCAAAGGAAAGTGAAGAATAATCCAGACACTAAAGCATTGGGAAGGATGAAGCATTGGAGTAAGTGGCTGCTTCTTTCAAGGGAGAAGAAAAGCAGCCATCAGCCCAGGAAAGGCCGGTAGAAACAATTAGAGGAGGCAGAGACAGAGAAAAGACAGTAGGCTTGCACATACAAACCATCTTTCCAGTGCTTGCTTTGGCAGCACATGTACAAACCATCTTTCCAAAGGAGACTCTGATTGTAATCTTTTGAATCCAAGAAATAGACCAAGAGAACTACATATTTAATGTTCTGCATAAATGGTATCTGTGAACAAACAGAGCAGTCTCACATTCTAGAAATGTCTTCTGAAAATCATAGCCTTCACTGATGTTGCATAGGGATTGATTTTCCCCTTCTCTTCCACTTGCCCTTCCCCCCTCCTGCATGTGCCCAGTGAAGGAAAAGATTTAGTATCCAGGCAGGGCCTCTCCAGCAAGGGGTAGAAGATGAGGATATGCCAGGGGCCATTGGCTCTTGAAATGAGTACAAGTGAATGAGACAAGGTTGATGCAAAAATGAACAGGAGAAAATGTTATTCCTGTTTAAGTGATAATGAAAACATGAAAAACTTAGAAAATTAAAAAAGTATGGTAATATCAAATAACGATAAGAAAAAAGGTAGAAATACAGAGTACTTTATTGCAAAGATCTGTGTAATTTGTCTTAGCAAAAGTGTTGTGTGCATATAAAACTATGGGGAGGCTGATAAAGACTAAAGAGAAAATCTGAATGTCAAAATCTGTCAATGATCAGCTAAATTTTTTTTCAGGGTTGTGGGAAATAACATATCTGAAAGAAACATCAGGGAAAAAGAATTTGTTCTTGCTCTTAAGAAGTTTGTGATGAAATCATTTCTCTTATTTTGTGTGGTATGCTGGGTTGTAAAACAAAGAGCTGGTGTTTGAGTTTGCATTTGACAGTGTAATAAATGTAATTACAATCATTTGCATATTAAAGGCATTATTATTAATTCATGGCAAACATTTCCAACAAGATAGAATTAAAAAGAATCCCTCCTCCTAAACAAGCTACACATATGTTTGTCAGATTCGACATAACCTGAAGCTGTCAATTGCAAAAATTCTCCAGAGTTACCAGAGATCTTCTCCTAGGTTCTTTAATATTCATTTGATGCCAAATAATTGAAAATATCCATTGGTTGTGATGTGTTAATTTTAGGCAAAGAAAATAATAGGGTACCAGCATTATGCTTTCAACCAACTGCTTTTGAGGGAAAACTGTACTAAATTTTTAGTTTCTATGACAGCTTGCCTTAAGCTTCATAGCCTTTATAGGATCATTTGAGACTTTATTCAAAATTGACATTCTTGGGAATCGTAACAGGCAAGATTGTGGCAGCAAGGGATTAGACTGTGAAACACACAGTGGCAAAAAGCAGGTAATTTGAAGTGGGAGCTATGGAGAAAGCTAGATACAGGAAGGTGAATGGGAAGAAGGTCTAACTCAGTGAGGGCCAACCTTTTAGAGTTGTTAATGACACAAACAGCCTCCTGTGGTATGGGTGCCATAGCTTCACCACAACTTGTCTAACTGGACCAAAGTCCAGCATCAGGGGTTTTGGAAAGGTAAGCTGGAAAACTCCTTGGTCATGGTACCCCTTCTACACCTGGTCCAGTGTACATGCAATTGTGGGTGAGAACTGGGCTACATGAGGGAGGAAGCCAGCACTTCAGTAGTGGTCTAGCTGATGTAATAAGTTTATAATCACTCTAACATCCTCACTGGGAAAAGGATCACTGTGAGAGATAATTACAACCCAGGGCTTCAGAGAAACTAAAAACCAGAAAGCAGTATATTAGACAACACCAATACGAAAACAAATGAATCTGAAAAAAATATGCAGCTCCAATTAGGGGCTTAATTTGAGCAGTGATAGGACTGTAGTCTGGTGCCTACATGAGTACTAGTGAGTACTACCTGGAGCAGCAAGACCCTCGGAAAGGGAAGGCTAGTCACCCATTCCTTCCCCTGCACACCAGGAGTGCTGTAGATAGATAAGTTAATTAGATACCTTGCCTACAGGCATTGTAAGCACAGCATTCCTGGTGGGTACTGATAAAAAGATGAAATTGTTAAAACAAGTTTTAATATACATGATTAATGTATTGTTGGATCTGTTGACATTGTTATATCATGTAGGAATTTTCCCTTTGCAACACAGTGACTGGATTCAATCCTATTAAACTGACAAAACTGAGGAGGTACATAATACCAAGAAGCAAAGAAAGCCAAGATCACATCACTGAAAAGCAGATACTAGATAAAGTAATCTCCATGCTAGCCACAGACACTTTCCATTCGAGTTGAACCTCAACCTTCAGTACACACACACACACACACACACACACACACACACACAGGAAACATGAGAAAAAAGGGAAAAAATGCCTCAAAAAACTCTCAACTCTCCCAAAACAGATTGAAGGAGCATCGGTGGAGAGAAAATCAAATATCAAATGACAAAATTATATGAAATGATCAAAGAAGAAACAAAGAAACTAGGCAAGGTCAATGATGATATGACTAAACAGTGAACATAAACTGATCAGTGAGCTTAAATAAGACTCAAAAAATTAGAAGAACTAATCAAAAATGATTAACAACATTAATAACAATTTTGGCAATTAGCTAGAGTCCATGAAAAGGTGGTAGACAGAAATCCAGGAGATAAATAATTCCATTGAAATTAAGGGCAGGAAGTGACCAATGTAAAGAGAGAAATTTTGAACTAGAAACTAAGTATAATGCTCATGATCATATACTCAGAGATACTTTAAAAGCAACATGAGAGCAAGGGTAATTGATCTGATACCTGCTAAATGATTCAAAGAAGATTAATTTAAGACTACTTGGAATTAGAGAAAACTAAAAGGATAGCACAGATGAAATAAAAATCTGTTTACAAAAATGATAGCAGAACATTTTTCAAGTAGTCAGAAAGAATTCAATATATAGGTAAGCAAGGCATATAGCACCCAAATAGCCACAAACAGAGAAGAACTTCTCCATGCCATTTCATAGTCAAAATCTCAGAAGTCCAACACAATGACAGAATCATAAAAGCTACTAAAGAAAAGCAACATGTCACCAATAACATCAAAACTATTAGAATTACAGAAAACTTCTCATCATAAGCATTACATGCCAGCAGAGCTAGGAGTGAAATGTGCCAAGCCTCAAAAGAAAGCAACTTTCAACCTAGACTAATATATTCTGCAAATTATATTCTGCAAAATTATCTTTAAGTATTTGAGAAGTAAGACTATTCTATGACAAGAATACTGTAAGAAATTCATGACCACCAAAACAGCACTCAAAAAAACTTGAGAATATTCTAGACAGAGACAATAAAGTCAAACATGCTAAAAAAAAAAAAAAAAGTCTGGGGAAGAGGTACATCAAGCATTTAAGCCAAAAGGAAAAATAAAGGAATCAAAAAACAGAAAAATAATGCAAAGACAGAAATAAGTCATAATTTCAGTAATTATCCTCAATATAAATCCCTTCAATTCCCCAATCAAAAGACACAGATTGGCAGATTAGATCAAATAATAAAACCTAATGGTATGCTGCATGAAAGAGACATAGTTAATCCAAAAGAAAATCATAGATTAAAAATCAAAGGATGGAGGGCCAGGGATTTAGCTCAGTGGTTTCGCTGCCTGCTGCACAAACACAAGGACCCAAGTTCGATCCCCGGTACCAAAAAAAAAAAGTCTTGGGCTGGGGATTTAGCTCAGTGGTTTCACCACCTGCTGTGTAAGCACAAGGACCCAAGTTCGATCCTTGGTACCAAAAAAAAAAAAAAAAAAAAAAAAAAATCAAAGGATGGAAAAATATTCAATTCAATGGAAATCTGAAAGCAAGCAAAATGGACTTCAAGCCAAAACTGATCAGAAGAAGCAAAGTAAGTCACCATATATTAGTCAAGGAAACAATTCAACAGAAAGTGATAACAATTTAAAATATATATGCACTGAATACTAGCACACCCCATATAATAAACAAACATTACTGGACAAGACCAGATAAACATCAACACAATCATAGTAGAAGGCCTCAAAATACCCCAATTTCACAAACAGATTAACAAGAAAAAAAGCAACAATAAAATATCAAATTTGAACCAGTCCTCCAAACAAAAGTCTTAATAGATATTGACATAAGGTTCTACCATCAACAATAGAACACACATTTTTTTCAGTAGCACATGGAACTTTCTCCAACATAGGCCATGTATTAGCCCATAATTTTGTTTAAGTACCTAAAATATCAAAATTATATTATGTATATTATCATTTCATAGTCTAATGAAATTGCAAATCAATAGCAAAAAGAAAAACTGCAGAGATTTTTCAAACATCTGGAGATTAAATAACACACTCTTGAATAATCAGTGGGTCACTGAAAAAAATCAAGGAAAAAATTGAACAGTTCCTAGAATTAAACAATAATGTAAGTACAACATAACAGAACCTATGGGACACATGAAAGTCATCGTAAAAGAGAATTTTACACTGTGATTGGCTACATTATAATAAAAGAACAAGCTCAAATAAATAGCATAATGTTACACCTCAACATCCTAGAAAAGCAAGAGTAGTCCAAATCAAAATCTAAAGCAAGAAGGGAAATTATAAATAGAGCAGAAATTAAAGAATTGAGACTGAAAAGACAGCACAAAAAATAATGAATATAAAGGTGTGGCAAGCTGGGGGTCTGGGGTCTTTGCTGCCCAGAACAGCATGGATCGGGCCAAAGATCAGCTTCTTCTCTAGGTCTCATTTCTGTCTCTATATTAATTAATTCACCTTGTGCTGTTGTGGCTCACAGGAAACTAGAACTTGATGCAGAGGTTCTAGTAACATCCCCTTTCTCTGTTCCCTACATTTGGACTCACCGTGGATGTGAATTGGATCCTCAGGTGAACTAGCCTGTGAGACAGACTTAGTAAAAGGGACAGCACAGGGATCTCCCAGGATGATTTCTGGATGTGGACGAGGGTCACAGGTGGTGTGTCCAGCTAGAATGAACCTATCTTTGCTGGGTTGAAAATATGGGTCAGTCTCTGTCATCTGATCAACATTACTTTGTCAAATTGCTTATGTTGCTGTTAAAGCAAGCTATGTATCCAGTACCAAAAGATGCTGTAATAAAATTGCTAAAAGACATAGAAATATATGTCCCATCTTTTTCCAAGGAAGGGACAATTAACTTATTAGCATGGGAAAGTGTTGGATCCATACTTCATGAGGCCCAGTGAAGAGGTGATCATCTTTCCCCTGAAACAGTACCCACTTGGGCCTTAGTCCACTCTGGTCTCAGATTCTCTCAGTCAGTTCAGGAGACTTCAGCTACCCCTCCCCCCACTTGCCCTTCTGGCCAAACTTCCCCTTGTTCGGCTTCTTCCTCCATTTGCTTTCATCTCACTGGGGCTTCTGCTCCACCACCACAGCAGGCTGTTTCATCCCGGTTTGAGGAAGACCCCAGTTCACCAGCCCTGTGGCCTCCTCAGATGCCACAGAGGTCTCACTGCACAAAGGTCTCACTGCTCCTTTTCTGAAGCCCACTTCTGGGACCACTCCCTACTGCTGTACCCCTACAAAAGGCTGTGACAATGGCCAAGGTGGTTGGAGACCCTTTGCGCTTTCCTATCTCAATTTTGCCTGACCCTGACAACCCAGAGGTGGACATGTATGTTCATGTCTCATTTGATTTTTAACACCCTAAAGGAGCTCAGGCAGAGCATGCTAACTAATGGCCTCCAAAGCCCCTATACAATGGGTTTGTTGGGCAATGTACTTCAGATTTATTCTCTGGTTCTGCATGATGTTTTTCACCTTGCAAAAACATGCCTGTCCTCCACTCAGTATCTCCACCTTGAAATGGAGCTGTGTTCTTTAATCAGGGAACAGGGTCATAAGAATTCTCAGGGAGATGCTCTGTCAAGAAACGTTACTATTGATATGTTATCCAGCACAGGTGACTTTTCAGATTTAAACAGGCAAGGCTGTTTCCCAGCCTTACTCTTTTTTTTTTTTTTTTGGTACCAGGGATCAAACTCAGGACCTTGAGCTTGCGAGCAGGCAGTGGAACCACTGAGCTAAATCCCTGGCCCCTAGCCTTACTCTTCTTCCAGCTAAGGAACCTCCTGCAGAGGGCTTGGGCTTCTGTGCCAGTTGATGGTGCCTCAATGCATTCTTTTACTCAAATCATCCAAGGGCCAGTGGAAAATTACACGGAATTTGTAGCGAGAATACAACAAACAATTAGAAGACAGATTTATAATTCCCATGCAGCAGACAACCTGATTTTACAGCTAGCCTATGAAAATGCTAATATGGATTCCAAACAGGCAATAAACCCTGTTCACTCCTCTAATGATCTTGGAGCATATATTAAGGCATGCCAAAATACTAGTTCTCCTTCATGTAATGTGGCTCTGATGGCTCAAGCCATCTCTCAACATTGATGTGGTACACGCAATGATTTAAAATGTTTTAATTGTGGAAAAACCAGGCATCTCAGAAAAATCTGTAAAATGAAAGTGGCTTTACAATCCGACCTGGAGCCACTGGATCAGGCATCCAAAGTAAGTAAGTTACCTCCTGGCTCTTGCCCTCCCTGCCAAAAAGGCATTCACTGGGCTAAAGCTTGCCACTCTAAATATTATAAGGATGGCACATTGCTCACCAGAAAATGGGAATTGCGCCCAGGAAACAATAGGATATCAAGGCGAGGAGACTCCAGTCTCTGAGTCGGTGGTAGCCGGCTTAGATCCATGCACAAGTACAAAATCAGATGGCATGGGTGTCCGGAGGGACATTTCTTCCCTCATGGTGGAACACTCAGGAGCTCAGGATTAGATCTTCCTGCTGCTCAGAGAGTTCATCTCCTGGGAGGTGAGATTCCTGCCACCCGGAACAGTTGGTTTGATACTTGGGAAATTCTCTCTAACTTTGAAAGGTGTTACTGTTACTTTGACTATTATTGATTCTCATTGTACCTCTGAATTGTGTTTTCCTGTTAGCTCCACAAGACTTGGGATAATTGAACAAGGAGGTTATATTGTACAATTATTGCATAATTGTTGCTCTTGCCTAAACCAAAATTAAATAATGTTAGCTTTAAAAGTTCCCAGATGGGGCTGGGGATTTAGCTCAGGGGCACCACGCCTGCCTCACAAGAGCAAGGTTCTGAGTTCAATCCCCAGTACCACCAAAAAGAAAAAAAAGTTCCTGAGAGGATGGCTCCTCAGCCAGAAATTCCTCCAACAGATTTATTTTACCCAAGAGATTTCCAAAAGTCAGCCCATGTACAAAATTAAATTACAAAGCTCCATGCCTTTGCCTTATGAAGGGCCTGATGGTCAATTGGGACATATTTGTCCTTACATAGCTCCCATACCTGTAAATCTGTGCGTCAGAGATTTATTAGAAGAATGGAGAATCATAGTGACTACTTTGCCCCCTGAAACCTCACTGGTTCAACAAATGATATCTAAAATGGGATATGAACTGGAAAATACATTAGACAACCAACTTCAGGGTGGACACAGCCTATAGAATAGCAACAAAAAAAATTAACAATCTTGGAATTGGATTGGATCAAAAAATCTTAGTTGGGGCTATTGAAGAAGTTTCTCTGCCCAAGGCAGCTTTGCCTTTATAATGGAAATCAAATGACCCCAATTGGGTTGATCAATGGCCCCTGACACAGGAGAAACTAACCATTTTAGAACAATTTATATTAGAACAACTTAACAAAGGGCATTTAGAACCACCCCGGAGCCTTTGCAACGCCCATTTTTGTTATTCCTAAACGGTCAGGCAAATCACGTTTGCTTCAGGACTTATGGCTAGTTAATGTCAGCCTCATTCTGATGGGGGTGCTGCAACCTGGCTTACCAAACTCAGGGGCAGTTCCCCAGAAGTGGCCACTTATATTTATAGATTTAGAAGACTGCTTTTTCAACATTCCTTTTTGGCTGACAGACTGACATTGATTTGCCTTTTATTGGATTAGGCCCGAGATAGGGAGAGCAACTTTTCAATTGCTGAATTTGTATGAAATATCACAGGGAGATTCTGATCTTAATTCCCCTTGAAAATTAACTACAGAGGCACAAAAGGAGTTACAATTAATAGAACAAAGCATACATAACTGGCAGGTTTTATCAGCTCTAACTATCTGGTTCATTTGTTTGTGCTTAACACCCCCCATTCACATACAGGTTTAATAGGACAGTGGTACGAGAAACAGGTTTTTCCCATGGAATGGCTGTTTTTATCTAACCAATTAGTGAAATCGCTACAATTGTATCTAGAGAAAATTGCAAAAATAGTTTCTTGGGATGCAATCATACCCTACAATTATTTAGTGCTGATCCTCATTGCATCATTATCCCAATTGATAAGGCTCAAATGCAGACACTTCTACAAACTGCTTTGTCTTGGCAAGTAGCCTTCTCAGATTTCATTGGACAGATAGATAATCGTTACCCTAGTGATCCTCCATTTCAGTTTTTTACACGACATGAATTTATTCTCCCCAAGGTTACTTAATTTCAGCCATTGCAAGGTGCCTCAACTTATTTCACTAATGGATCCTCTAAGAACCAAGCAACAATTTGAAGCTCTTCCTTTAGCTACGTTTTGCCTACACCTGGTCTCTATGCTCAGAGGTCAGGGTTGCTAGCCATTTTACTTGTGATTGAAACTTCCCTTTCCAACCTCTTACTATTTTAAGTGAATCCTCTTAAGCAGTTTGTTTGACTCAAAGACTAGAAGGAGCTTTGGTCCTCTCTACCTTAGAACCCAAGTTATTAAATTTGTTTTTAAGATTACAAAAGGCCATATGTCAAAGAACTGCTCCCTTTTATATTGGACGTATTTGATCACATGCCAATCTTCCTGGACCACTTTTGTATGGCAATGCACAAGCAGATCAATTTATAGGATTTCTTGGTGCTTTTGATCAGGCTAAGGAATCACATAGCTGTTTTCAGTAGAACTCGAAGGCACTACAACATGATTTTCAACTATCTCAAGCTCAGGCATGACAGGTAGGTATGGCCTGTTCTAGTTGCCAGCAGATTCCACTGCCCATTCCCCCCAGGGAACTAATCCTCAAGGCCTAGACACTAACATGATTTGGCAGATGGATGTGATGCATATCCCCTCTTTTGGAAAGTCTCAATTTGTACATGTTTCTATAGATACATTTTTACATGTGATACGTGCTGCATGTCACTGATGAAAAAGGGCACCATATTCAACAATACTGCTTGTCCACCTTTGCTGCCTTGAGAATACCCTAAAATATTAAGACTGACAGTGGTCCATCAAATGATAATAAATTTATCCAAAAGTTCTTTCTTATTTGGCATGTTAAACATAGTGCTAGTATCACATATAATCCATAAGGACAAGCCATAGTAAAAAGAGCCCATGTCACTCTCAAACATCAATTGCTTAAGCAATCAAAAGAGAAAAATCATCTGCCTCCACAAGCCCATTTAGATCTAGATGTTTTTGCACTGAATTTTTTAAATCCTGCTGCAGGTTTCACACAACCACCTGCTATGCTCCATTGGCATTTAGATGCCACAGCTAAGACCCAGAAACCACGAGTCCTTTGGAAAGATGTCCAAACAGGTAAATGGAGTGCCCCAACTGCCCTGATAACTTGGGGGAGAGATTTTGCTTGTATGCTGACAGATAACGAAAACCTGTGGCTGCCCTCCCGGAATGTTCCACCATGGGTCACACTGGTGGAACCACCAACTTGGAGACCTAAGAAAGCACCCCTACTGAGAGCAAACAGCCAACTGCACCTGAGTGACCCACCTCACCTGAGATGACTGACAAATCCATGGCGAGATCTAGGACTGAGATGACACCCCCAGAGAGAGAATATAAATTTACATTAAAAGGGGGGGGCAACTTAAAAATGTTCTTTACATTTACAAGTATAAAAGTGCTTGCATTCCTTCTGATTCTAATTACAAGATATCTCTGTTAATTGACTACAAAAAAGATTTTGACCAGTTTTACGTACAATTATAAACCTAAAAATCATAAAAGGGATATTATAATTCAATTTGGCCAAAAATATTTGAGTGCTCTCTAGTTTTATGCATTGTCTTAGATGTTTGTTTATCTGTCTGTCCAATTATATATCTCTTTTGTTTGAGCCCAATTTTTTTTTCTTTTTTACCTTTTGAAAATTTTTCTTCAAAGATATTCACCTATTATTAAATTGGCTTATAGATAAATGTTATTAAGTTAAAGGAATGACCTTCTTCCCCCAGATTTCTAGCTGATCAAAATGACATCAAATTTATTTTACAAAAGTAATGTGCATTGTCGTTTACTTGCAATAGGCAATTACAAAAAAAAAAAGCTTCTGTTTGTCAAAGTAAATATATAGACACCCTTGGGTTTGGAGAGACTATGAAATGGGACTCCCCTTGATGAATAAAGAAGCAGCTACTGAGAAAATAATTATTCTGGTCTTAGTTCACTAAAGGTACCCCCAATAATTTTCATAACCTTATGGGAAACACATCTCAAAAAACATTGTCTCAATGTTATTGCAAATTGATTACATTGGTTATCATTGAAGTTTAAATTCTAAATATGTTATTATAAAATGGTCACATTGGTTAAGTTCTACATATGTTGTTGTGATATGTCTACATTGGTCATCTTCAAAAGATTAATTTCTGTGGCATAAACTAAAAGGTGTAGTTAGAAAGATGCTTTTGGTACCAAACTACATTGAAGGACATAAGGTTTCATATAATTGTGATATTTATTACTACTAATTTTCTGGTGTACAAAATGTATTCATGCCCTCTAATTGTACAGGTCTTCCAACATATTGTTTATGGTAACATCCTTTTGATTCAGATATTTGCCTTTCTCTTATACTCCAGCCATCTATGATAATAGCCATTCTTGTAGGCTGATGTATTTTCCTTAGATGATATCCTGTCAAAAAATAGCTACTTAGGTAAGAGCCTTTTTCATGCATTTTTTGGGGGGAGTGAGAATTTTTAACAATGGCTATTTTATAGTAAGGTACACATTTAAGTGTATTACAAATATAATATGATTGTCATGTTAAAATATTATGTGTAATCCCTGATACAAAACTTTTTTCTGTTAACATTCTACAGGGATTCAACCACTAGAACAGCCATGACTCGCAATAATACAGTCTCCTAACTATATTTTTACTACAAAATGCTTAAGATCCAGGTAAAATTATAATAGTGAAGTTCACTACTCTTATTACAATGCTAATGTTATTGATCTTCTCTTCTGCATGTTCAACAACTAAAGATTAGAGACCAGAACTAGAAAGGTAACTGGGCTAAGAAGACAGCAAATATTTTGGCCCTGACCCTCCATGGTCAACCACTACAAAAAAAAAGATCCAGGGGTGACCACTTAGACCACTGGAGAGAGAAGTCCCTGGCCTCCAAGAGATCTTCTCTGTCCAAACCATGCCATGCCCACCAGTGACCAGCCAGAAGTTGAGGACCCCTCGCCACTGGCCACACCCACAGCGGTGACCCAATTAGCTGCGCAGGTGTGGGCAGGCCTCCCCCAGGTGCCTCTGGCCTCCTGGCTATCCCGCTACCTGGTGCCACACTACAAAGGCACAGGACACACCAGACCACCAAACTTGGTAAGTTGAAGGTATCATCACCTCCCATCAGAACCTGGACTATCTTCAGAGGAAGGGCATTTGGAACCTGCACTACAGCCTTGCAGAGTTCAACCCTGAAGGAGGACAGTGAGCTCAACTTGGGACTTGAAGCCAGAAATCTGCATAAATCCCATGGGACTGTGACTGGCTTGCTGAAACTTATGAACTTATATCTGCATACTGCTGCCCACATTGTCTATTGTGACAGCAGATATATATCCTGAAGGAGGCCCTTCAGTTTCATTTTTGTTATTTTCAAAATTGTTATTATTATTATTTTGCTCTTATTTTTAATTTTTTCCCTACTCTTTTCAAACTTTTATTTTTCTGTTCTTTGTTTTTCTTTCTATTCTCTTTCCTTTCTCTCTCTCTCACACTTGCTCTCTGTCTGTCCCACATTGTTCTTCATCTCCCTTTTTGTTCCTGATCTGGCTCTAATTCAGATTTCTTCCTTCTTTTTCTTTTCTTCCCTTTTCTTTCTCTTGCCTGTGTCCTCTGGACTCACTGCTAACCTTCCCCTATCCTTCTACCTATCCCTCCCTCCCCAACTCCTTCTAACTCCCCATCCTGAAGGGTATTGAAGAAGAGTTTATTCACTAAAAACATATGTTGGATTGGTCCTCAATTTTGATTTAATTCATACAGTTAAAAGTGATAGATTAATAACTACCACAATTTTCTTTTTCTAAGATGTACTTGATGTTATGGTGTTGCTGATTGTATCACTTGGGCTAAGGAATTGTTATTGATGTAATCAGTTGTCCTTCCTGGTATAATGAAAATGAGACAGCCTCAGAGTCATTAAAGACTCAAAACATAAAGACAAGCTGTATCTGGAAGACACCTCTGAGAAGCAATCATTCCATAAGGGTTCTAATTACAAGCAACAAAGATACTTACAATAAGCAATTTTGAAGTATCAACCCAGGAATTAAACCAAGGACAATACCAAAAACAAAAATGAGAAGACATATAAACAAGGCACAAACTCAGACTTCCACTCCACCAAGGGTAAACTCTGGGGGAAATGAGGTGGAAAAGTCTGATAATCAACCACCTGGACACCCTGAACTGATAGCACAGGAAGTAACAAAACAGATGAATGAGGCCCTAGAAAAATTCAAAACAGAAATAATTTCCCAGATAATTACACAGAAGTGTAATTACACAGAGTGAAAGACATGATTAGAGGCCCTAGAACAGAAACAGATTAAAAAAAAAAAAAAAAAAGATGAGCTCAGAACCATGCTGGAAGCCACAAATGCCCAGCATAAGAAAGAAATGGAAACCATGATCACCCAACATAAGAAATGGAATCCACAAAACAGATTCAAACAGATATCCAGGATATTAAAACCTCCATTAAAAGTATGCACAGAAGATTAAGGGAAGCTGAAGATAGAATATCAGATATAGAAGACAGGATCACAGTTAGAGTCCAGGAAAATAGAGATTTCTTTAAAATAGTAAGGGACCATGAGAAATGAATTCAGTAGCTGCTAGATGTTGCAAAGAAGAATAACATAAGACTGATAGGTATCCACGAAAAAACACGAGAAAGTACAATTGACATAAAAAAAAAAACTGTTCACAGAAGTAATAGTAGAAAACTTCCCAGACAGAGGTAAAGAATTGGACATACAGATAAGTGAGGGATATAGAACTCCAACTAGCCATGATCAAAAAAAAATCTACACCTAGATATATAATAATCAAGATCTCAGAAAGCCAACAGAAGAACAAAATCCTACGAGCAGTTAGAGAAAAGAAACAAATCACCTACAAAGGAAAGCCCATCAGAATCACAGCAGACTTCTCAACACAAACCCTCAAGTCAAGGAGAGACTGGAGTGAAGTATTTCAAGTCCTAAAAGAAAATAACTTCCAACCTAGACTGTTGTATCCTGCAAAATTATCTTTCAAAATTGATGGGGAAATTAGATACTTCCACAACAAAGAACACCTGAGAAATTTCATGAACAACAAACCAGCACTCCAAACAATTCTAAACAATATCCTAGAAAAAGACAATGAAGGTCACAACTCCATGAGTCCCAACAGAGGGAAGCCACCAGGCAAAGCAAGAAACTAAAGGGAAAGGGGGAAAAATAAAAAATAAAAGAGCCAACAACAGCAAAACATCATGATAAGGATGAGTCAATATCTAGCAATTATAATCATCAATGTTAATGGCGTCAATTCACCAATAAAAGAAATAGACTGGCAGAATGGATTAAGAATCAAAATCCAACAATATGTTATATACAAGAAACACACCTAACTCAAAAAGAAATTCATAGACTGAAAGTAAAAGGACGGAAAACAGTTTTCCATGTGGCAGGAACCTGGAAAAAAGCAGGGGTAGCAATCTTATTTGCAGATAAAGTAGATTTCAAACCAAAACTATTTAAGAGAGACAAAGATGGTCACTACATCCTTGGGAAGGGAACAATCCAAGAGGAGGAGATGACAATCCTAAATAAATATGCACCGAATATAAATGTCCCCAACTATACAAGACAAATATTAATGGATATGAAAAACCAACTAAGCACTAATACAATTGTAGTGGAGGACCTCAGTACCCTCTATCACAAATAGATAGATAATCTAGACAAAAAATTAACTACAAAATTCTACAATTGATACAAGCTATTGAACCAATGGACTTAATAGATGTTTACAGAGTGTTCCACCTCACAAAATTAGAATGCACATTCTTTTTGGCTGCACATGGGTCATTCTCCAAAATAGACCACATGCTAGTTCATAGGACATGTGTAAGTAAATGTAAAAGAATTGAAGTTACCCCCTATATATTATCAGACCATAGTGCAATAAAATTGGAGATCAATAATATAAGAAACCACAAAACCCCCACAAACACATGGAAATTAAATAACACCCTCCTGAAAAATCAATGGGTCACAGAAGAAATTAAAGAAATTTGACAGTTTCCACAAGTAAATGATAATGCCAGTACAACATACAGGAATCTAGGGTACACAATGAAAGCAGTTCTAAGCAGGAAATTCATAGCAGTGAATGCCCATATTAGGAAAACAGAGAGAACTGAAATTAAAAACCTAATGCAGAAACTCAAGCTCCTAGAAAAAGAAGAGCATAACAAACTCAAAGCTCATACAAGGGAGGAAATTATAAAGATCAGAGCAGAAATCAATGCAATGGAGACTAAGAGAATGACACAAAAAATCAATGAATCAAACAATTGCTTTTTTGAAAGAATGAATAAAATCGATAGACCTTTAGCCAATGTTATCAGAAAAAGGAAAGAAAAGGCTCAAATCCACGCAATTAAAAATGAAAAAGGTGAAGTCACAACAGATCCAACAGAAATCCAGTGGATCATCAATACCTACTTCAGGAACCTGTACTCTAATAAAATGGAAAATACAGAAGAAATGGACAGATTCCTAGATACATACAAATTGCCAAAGATAAATGAAGAAGATATAGAAATTCTAAACACCCCAATTACAATGAGTTAAATTGAAATCATAATTAAAAATTTACCAACAAAGACAAGCCCAGGTCCTGATGGCTTCACTACTGAATTCTATAAGACATTTAGAGAAGAACTATTGCCATTACTCTTTAAACTCATCAATGAAATTGAAAGAGAAGTAATACTTCCAAATTCATCCCTGTAAGGAAGTGTTACTTTGATTCCAAAACCAGGGAAAGACCCAACCAAAAAAAAAGAACTACAGGCCAATCTCCCTAATGAACATAGATGCAAAAATCTTCAACAAGATACTGGCAAACAGAATAGAGAAGGTCATCAAGAAGATCATACAAGTGCAAAGTGCTGAGTTTGATCCCCGGTACCAAAAAAAAAAAAAATGATCATACACCATGACCAAGTCAGATTTATCCCAGACATGCAGGGATGGTTCAACATACATAAATCGATAAATGTAATACACTATATTAATGGAGCCAAGGACAAAAACCATATGATAATCTCAGGAGGTGCAGAAAAAGCATTTGACAAAATCCAACACCCATTTATGATCAGAACCCTGTAGAAAATTGGAGTAGAAGGTCTTTATCTCAACCTGATTAAGGCTATCTAAGAAAAACCAACACCCAACATCATACTTAATGGTCAAAAACTGAAAATTTTCACGCTAAAATCAGGAACAAGACAAGGATGCCCACTATCACTACTCCTGTTCAATATAGTTCTGGAAACATTAGCCACAGCAATTAGAAAAGAGAAAGAAATAAAAGGAATAAAAATAGGAAAGGAAGAAGTTAAACTGTCATTATTTGCTGAAGATATGATACTTTACATAGAAGACCCACAAAACTCTGCCAAAAGACTTCTAGACTTAATTGACAGATTCAGTAGAGTAGCTGGATACAAGGTTAACACTCAAAAAACAATAGACTTCTTATACACAAATAACAGACTCACTGAGAGAGAAATTATGGAAACAATCCCTTTTACAATAGCATCCAAAAAAATGAAATATTTAGGAGTCAATCTAACAAAGGAAGCAAAAGATCTCTACACTGAAAACTACAGCATTCTGAAAAAAAAAAAGAGATCAAAGAGGATATAAGAAAATGGAAAGTCATCCCTTGTTCTTAGGTAGGAAGAACCAATATAGTGAAAATGGCCATACTTCCAAAACTGCTACATAGATTTAATGCAATGCTGATTGAAATTCCAAAAATATATTTCACAGAACTCGAGTAAACAATCCAAAAATTCATTTGGAACCAGAAGAGACCTAGCATAGCAAAAGCAATTCTAGGCAACAGAGACATGGCAGGAGGTATCACAATGCCCAACTTGAAACTATACTACAAATCTACTGTGATAAAAACAGCATAGTACTGGCAAAGAGACAGACCTGAGGATCAGTGGAATAGATTAGAAGATGCAGAAACAACTCCAGACATATTCATCCACTTCATCTTTGACAAAGGAACCACGCACCCTCATTGCATGAAAGATAGCCTATTTAATAAATGGTGTAGGAAAAACTGGATTTCAACCTGCCAAAGAGTAATACTAGAACCATATTTATCACCATGCACTAAACTAAGATTGAAGTGGATTAAAGATCTAAATATTAAAGGAGAAACACTAAACTTGCTGGAAGATAAGTTAGGCAGAACTCTTGAAGATATTGACATAGGAAAAGACTCTATGAACAAAACATCAGTAGCAGAGGAACAAGCACAAAGAATCAATAACTGGGATCTTATCTTATTAAAAAGTTTTTGCACTGCAAGAGAAATCACCAACAGAGCTAAGAGACAACCTACAATGTGGAAAAAAATTTTAGCATCTGTACCTCAGACAAAGGACTACTATTTAAAATATATAAAGAACTTAAAAAAATCAGACCCCCTAAATTCAAAGACCCAATTCAACAATGGACATCTGAAATGAACAGACATTTCTCAGACAAGGAAGTACAAGCAGCAAATAAACATATGAAAAAATGTTCAATATCACTGGTCATTTGAGAGATTCAGATGAAAACAACACTGAGATTCCACCTCACCCCAGAAAGAATGGCTGCTCTCAAGAAATCAACCAATAACAAATGGTGGGAGAAAATAACAAATAGCAAATAACAATAACAATAACAAGTGTGGGGAGAATGGAACCCTTCTCCATTATTGATGAGAGTGCAGACTGCTGCAACCACTGCAACCACTGTAGAAATCAGTATGGAGATACCTCAAAGTACTAGGACTAGATGTCTCATTTAACCCAGCTATTCCCCTGCTGGGTATTTTCCCAAAAGAATTAAAAGAATCATACCACAGAAATATATGTGCACCCATGTTTATAGGCAGTTTGTAACGGCTAAAGCTTGGAAACAGCCCAAGTGCCCATCAACTGGAAACTGGATAAGAAGATGTGTTTTTTTTTTTTTTTTATGAAATGGAGTACTATTCAGCCATAAAGAACTAGAAACTAGTGGCATTTATACCTAAGTGGATGCATATTGAGGCCATACTCTTAAATGAAATAAATAGGACGCACATGTGTAAATACTGAATATTTTCTCCAGTGTGAGAAACTGAAAGTATAAATAAGGATTAAAAGTATTAAAATGAATAATTGAAAATTTGAAATAGGAAGAAAACGTCCAAAGTGGTAGCAGAAGTGGGAGGGTTTGTGGAAAGTATTGAAGGGAAAGGAAAAATTATGACAAAAGGAAAAAATGTACAAGCACCCAATGATAAATGTAAATGTATTGCATACCTAAATTGTACCAATAAAAGAATTTAAGAAAAAAAGATCCAGGACATGAGGGAACCTCCACAAGATCCTGCATCTTTGGTGAGTCACCCAACCTCCTGACCTGGGAGGTTGCTGGACACCAAAACATTAAGTTTCTATAAAAATGTGTGCCAAAGGAATGTCACCTGGAGGAAAAAAAATCTCCCATGCTTTCACAGAAAGCAACATGGTCAAACAAGGCCATGACATATCCTGTTGGTTGCCACTGATTTAGGAGTTAAGAGGCTGTATGCATGGTTCCAAGATAATGCCTGAGGAGACTTAATTGACCTTGTTAGATAGCAAGAGGTTAATTTTATTTAATATAGGTCTCACCGTAACTTGGTCTTAAACACCCAGTAGAAAAGTATAACTGAAAATGATATTTATATGAGTTCAACAAGAGTTTTAAGTTTTTAAGATAAATTTTTTAAAAAATAATTATTAGATTTTTAATCCTTACAGCAAAAATTAAGAGAATTTTTTTTTTAAATCTGACATAATCTATTTAGGGGAGGGTCTATGATTCAACAAGTTACATTCACTATTTCACTCCCTTAAAGACAACATGTCTAGACATGCCTCTTTCCCCAAGCTGCTCTTTTTATTTTTAGTGCTTTTATACCTTGACTATGCATGCTATAATCTCTTTAAAAAGTTTTTTTTTGCTTATTCTTGCCTATGGACTGCCAAACTCCAAGTGAACATACAGATAGTATCAACAACAAATGTGCTAGACATTTCTTTACCAACATCCACCAGATATACTTTTTGAAGAGGGTTTTTGTTGCTAACTTACATCATGGTTTTCATTTAAGGCCTATTAAATTAGCTCCCTAGAAGGGGCCCCTGACTGCGGTCTTCCCTATATCAACCTTATCATCTCGAAGCAGTTGGATGAAACCTGCGCCCCTTCTCCCCTAACCACAGTTGGGGATAGCCCTTTGAAAAAGAGCTTATTTATAGACAACCAAGCCAGTTAAACACACTATAGGTCTTCACAATACATAGGGACAAGCCACTGTTGGGTGTGCTCATTTTTCCCTAAAAACACACTTATATTAAACCAAAAAAGAGGGAGATATGTAGGGAGCAATCTACATGATTTTAGGGAAAAATCATTTCACAATTAAATCATGATTAGGGCCTAGTTTTCCTGCCTAGAGGCCAGCTTTGGCATGTCCAGACATAACTCCATTTTTGTTTTCACCTCTGGTCATAGCTAGATCTCAGGGGTCCAGTGAATGCTGTGATGCTGCAGGGCAGATTACACCAGTTGGGTACATCCTGAGAGGAACCAAATCTTCACCTTCCTAGTTCTTCATTGTTCCAGGATCACTGGCCCTCTGAGTCATCTGCTGCTTTTGTTTCTCCTGATGTTGTGAATAAAGGTATGGCAGGTTGGGGGTCTTTGCTGCCCAAAGCAGCATGGATCAGGCCAAAGCTCAGTTTCTTCTCTAAGTCTCAAAAAAAAAAACTGAATAGAAGAATCGAGGGCCAGGATTTAGCTCAGTGGTGCCATCACCTGCCATGCAAGCACAAGGTCCTGAGTTCGATCCCTGGTACCAAAAAAAAAAGAAGAATTGGTTCTTCAAAAAAATAAACAAAATAGACAAACCCTTAGCCAATCTTACTAAAAAACAAAAGGAAGAAAAGATCCATATCAATGAAATTAGAAGTGAGTAAGTTGAAATCACAAGAGCCACTGACAAAATCCAGAAGATTATGAATAACTACTTCAAAAACCTGTACTCCAGTAAATAAGAAGTGGATAGATTCCTAGACACATATGAATTATCAAACTGAACCAAGAAGATATGAAAATCCTGAAGAGTCCGATAATGGCAAGTGAAATTGAGAAAGTAATTTTAAAAAACCCTGCCACCTAAGAAAATTCCAGAACCCAATGGATTGACTACTGAATTCTACAAGAACTTCAGGGAAGATCTAACACCGATACTCCTCAAACTGTTTAATGAAATTGAAAGGAAAACAGTATTTCCAAACACATTCTTAGAAATTAGCAGTATCTCAATTGCACAACCAGACAAGGTTCCAACTAAAAAGAAAACTACAGGCCAATGTTTTCAATGAACATAGATGCAAAACTCCTCTATAAGGTACTGGCAAACAGAATGCAACAAATCATTAAAAAGATCATACAACCTCACCAAGTAGACTTCATCCCAGGAATGCAAGTATTTTTCAACATATGCAAATCAATGAATATAATACATCACATAAATAGAAGCAAGGAAAAAATCACATGACCATCTCAATAAATGACTAAAAAGACTTTGACAAAATCCAACGTCTATTTACAATACAAACTTTGAAGAAAATAAGCATAGAATGACTTTACCTCAATCTGAGGTAAACATTAGTGACAACACTGCCAACATCTTAAATGGGAAAAAGCTGAAAGCTTTCCCTCTAAAATCCAGAATAGACAAGGATGTCTGCTGTCACCACTTCTCTTCAATATAGTACATGAACGTTAGTCAGAAAAATCAGCCAAGAGAAAGAAATAAAATATAAGTATAAAAAAAGAAGAGATAAAACTAATTCACAGAAGATGTGATCCTTTACATAGAAAATTACTAAAAATTACTCCAAAAGAACTATTAATTCAGCAAAGTAGCAGGATATAAAATCAATATAGAAAAAGCAATATAATTCCTGTACATCAATAATGAACCCACTGAGAAAGAAATTAGGAAAATAATAACATTTACAATAGCCTGAAGAAAAATTTAATACTTTGAAATTAAACTAACCAAGGAAGTGAAGGACCTCTATAACAAAGCTATAGTACTCTTTATAAAGGAGATTGAAGAGGACATCAGAAAATCAAAAGTTAGTCCCTTTTTCTGTAGAGCCAGAACCGATATTGTCAAAACAGGCACTGCCAAAACTGATATATTCATTCAATCCAATCTCAATCAAATACCAAGAGCATAGCTCACAGAACAAGAAAAACATTCTTAAAATTTTTTATGGAACCAAAATTGACCCAGAATAGTAAAAGTAATTTTGAGCAACAAGAGCAATGCAGCAACCACCACAAGTCTAGATTTTAAGTTAAATTACAAAGCTATAGTGATAAAAAAATAAAAGCAGCATGGTACTGGCATAAAAAGGGACATGTGGATGAATAGAGAAGATAGAAGATGCAGAAAAAAAAACCCTGGTGCATTCAATTTCCTGATTTTTGACAAAGGGGCAGAACATATGCTGAATGCAAGAGAGCCTTTTTAATAAATGTTTCTGGGCAAACTGGTTACATACTTGCTGAAGATTGAATCTAGACCCATATCTATAACCATGTACTGAAATAAAATAAAAAATGGATCAAAGATCCAGGTATTAAAACAAAAACATGTAATCTGCTGCAAGATAAAATAGGTAAAACTCTGGAAGAGCTAGGCATAGGCTTTTTGAATAGAACTTCATTTGCATAAGAAATAACACCATGAATCAACAGATGACATTATATCAATTTAAAAAGTTTTTCATACAAAAGGAAACAAAAAATAGAATTCATAGTCAAACTACAGAATGGGAAAAAAATTGCCAGCTACTCCTGAGACAGAGGACTACTATCTAAGACATATAAAAAATTCAAAAACCCTTTGGATTCTAAGAGAATTTATATTAGCCTACCACTGACAATGTATTATTTTTATAACATACTGAAGCTCTTAGACATGGTAGAGCATGACAATGAAGTCTTACAGGTTAAAAACTTGGCATATGGTAGATAATAAGTAAATAGCCACTCTTCTAGTTCCCTGGCCTCAAAGGTGTTCTTTCTTCTTCTGACTTTTCATATCACCTTGTTTTTAGTTTCTTTGCTGATTTTCATTTTCTTCATTTTTGTACTTCTTATGACTATAAAAACTTTGAGGGTAGGAAGTGCCCAGTTCAACATCATAAATGCTAGAAGGCCAACTGATCGTGCTTCAATGATAGTAGGTACTCCATTGTTGAATGAACAGTATAGTTAAGTGAGCAAATAAACTAATGCCAATTCATGCAAAATAACATTTGTAACATCTAAATGGATTTTCTTGCTTAACAAGGAAAAACCACATTACATTATCCTTGACCATGAGGAGATTGTGTTTTGAGGAAAGTATGACTAGTTTCACACAGGAAATAAGACTGAAATGGCTAAAAATGTAACCATTGAGTCATCTCAAGCCCTTAGTCAAAACACCAGACCAAAACCATCCCAAACCAAAACAAATAAGGACAATAGCAAAAGATTAACAACAACAACAACAACAACAACACTTTAATCACCTTGATTGAAATATATGGCCACATATTTTTCCAGTGGAAACCATCACAGAGCTACATTTGTATTTGCCAGAAGGGAAAAATATATACTACTTATTTCTGTTTGTTTCTTGCTTTGTCATTTATTATCACTGGCATTCTCACTGGCTCATAAAAAAAAAGTTTTGGGTCCCTTTACCACTCCTAGCTCCCCAGAGACCTCTTATCAACTGATGGGTCAAATAGATGTTTCTTCCCAGTTCCATAGAATACTTCTGTCCAGTAGAACTTTCTGCAATGGTGGGAACGTTCTGTATCTATACTATCCAATATACCAGTAGTTAGTCAAATGTATCTACGGAGCACTTGAATTGTGGCTAGTGAGACTTAGGAACTAAATTAAACTAGTACAATTAAATAGCCTCATATGATTGCTGTCTACTCCAATGGAAGACACAAGACTGTAATGTAGGGAAAGACTGGCCCCTTCTTACAGAACTGTCTATTCTCTCTATCTGCCTTGGCCATATAGTGTTCTTCCCTTTTCATTCATCAAGATTCTCTTCTTGCAAGTCTTTATTCTCTCACCAGAAAGCACACAATGCCTGGGATATCACATTGATGACTTACTTGGTTGGCCACGGGATGGCTCTAGATAGGGAAATGACTTATCTGCATGAGTTTATAAAACTCTATCTTTGTCCAAGATTTCTTCATGTCAAACTATTAGATAATATAGTAGAATATTCTCTGTACTGACTTCTCATCCATACCATTGTCATCTAACAAGCTAGCATTGAAGCGGACTTCTCCAGAAAATTTTCCTAAATTAGCCTTTCCCATTCTCTGTCCCTGTTCCCCAGTTCCCTTGTTACTCTATTTTAGTATGCAGTGCATGAAGTCAGTGATAAAACAAGAAAGAGTTAGAAAAAAAAATACCAAAGTTTGTTGTTACACCTCACTATCAACCAAAATATTGAGACAGTACTATAATTTTCTGATGATGCTTTCAATATTTCCAAAGAACCTGAATGTATATATCATGAATAAACTATGATAAAACTCTTTAGTCAATTAATTTATATAAACAAGTACCACATTTGAGTACACCCTACTTAGTAGTGTAATTCACTGTAGTCATTCAAGTGCTCATTTATACATTAGAATTTATCCAGTGCATATATTACAGAGTAATAGGAAATACAGATTGCATTTGTGTATCCCTTTGTGGAGGATATTTACAGCATAGATATGCAAATTTACAGATAGCAGGGTTTAAGAGGAACAGTTAGTAAAGGTCAAAGTAAACAAAATTAATACCAGGTAAAATCTAATATAAGCCTGGGCCTTATAACAGTGGTTGGGTGTAGAAAAACACATTCCATCTTCAGTAGTCTGCTAGATCAACATAAGTACACACTACTCTAATGAAATCTCCTTTCAATAATAAAGCATTAGCCTGGATGCCTATTTAGGTACAAGGAATAATCAACCGTCAACACTTGAGTACAATCCATAATGTAGGAAGTTACAAAACACTGTCTTCTTTGATGCTCATTTAATCTTTTTGTTTGTTTGTTTTGGTACCAGGGATGGAACTCGGGTCCTTGCGCTTGTGAGGCAGGTGGCAGGACCACTGTGCTAAATCCCGGCCCAATGCTCATTTAATCTTAATTCCGTGTTTTATTTGACATGCATAGAACTGATTCCATTATAGCCTATAATGCCACCTCCCAGGCCCTTTGTGGAACACTTTGGGAAAGTGTCCTTTTCTCACTATGGTGGCAGCCCCAAGAAAGTGCTAAAATGTGAAGTTACTTCCAAATGCATATCTTGTGCTTTCAGAAACTCTGCTTAAGGTTTGAGTAGAGCAGAACAACAATTAGTAATTACAAACTCTAAACATCTCCAGATAGTGTGCAAAAGCAGGTGTCATTGTGGGCATCTGGCCATATGTGTAAAACTCCTTGTAGATGACTATGAAAGGTGGCTATTTCCCAAATTTCCTCTGAAATCCCTCAGTAGGAACAAATTACTAAGTTATTGTTTTGATATTTTAAAATCAACAAATAATTTTTGAGCATTTATATGTCTATCACTATTGGTTACTAGGGATTAAAATTGTAAATTGAGATATAGTTCATTTCTTCAAGAATCTTATTCTCCACTCATTTAATTCTATCTTTCATTCTTATTGTAGTTTTCAATCATTTGTATTACTGCCAAATGAGACTTTATCATGCAGCTACAAATGTATAATGAAATGCTTGGATAGCACATTTGCTTTTTTCTCTTTTTAATACACATGAAAAACCAACTGTTTTTCATATTTCTCTGGCCTTTGGAAAAATAACTAACAGTACAGTACCATATGTATTTATTGAAGAATCTTACAGATGAACTAATTTAATGACTACTCTATTGAAACACTTGTTATCAACTACAACAGTTAAGTTCCTAAAAACAATGGAAATAAAATGACCAGAAAGAGATTTCCCATGCTAGTGTATCCTACAGGGTGTGGCAAGACATACTTATTAAGTATATTAAACAGTAACAACTATTACCTTGGTATGCTTAATTGTGATACCCAGAAGATGCCATGGGCAAAAAGTAGTATGCACCTGGAGATTCCTTTATGATGCTTTGAATCTAAGCAAGACTTGAAATTTCCACATTTGTATCTCTCTTTCTTTCTGTCTCATCTCTGTCATCACAAGCAGAGTAACTTCTGTCCACGTAATGAAACTAGAGAAGTAAACAAACTCTAGTTCAAGATGCAGGGGTATAAGAATTTCAAGTTAATATCTGAAGTTATATACAAAAGTTTAAATATTAGAATTGAAAATCTTGGAAGGAAGGAAAAGTGGAGAAAAGACTCAGTGACATTACGTATAAGTGTATTTCAAGAACAAGGAGATTAGTACTTTGCCATGATTGATAGGTTTCCCACTACTTCAGCAGCTATTATGTATAGTAACTGCCCTCCTCCTATTGTGCCTTGCCCCCTCCCCTGTGTGACATCATGACAAGATGGTTGCTCCCACCAAAGAATAAAACCTTCTTCCCAGCATGCCCCTGTTCCCGCCTAGAAAATAACCTAATACTCACTCACCTCCTACCACCTAGTGACATCACTGGCTCCTCCATTCCCTAGTCACTACCTCACTCAACCCCACCTCAGTCTCTATAAAAGACTCCCTGTCCCAGCCATATTGCTTTTGTCTCTCCTTTGTTCAGAGACAGCCCGGCAGATCTATTCCCTTAATAAAGGCTTGTTGTGGCCTGGTCTGGTCTTGGTCTTCGGCTTTTTACCTGACAATGATGAACACTAGTTCCTTTCTGAAGAACTAGAATTCATCACATATCACAGCAAAATGTTTATAATCCTCATTATAGAATGTGGGATCCTATAATGATCAACTCTTTCTTTTATTGTTCATGAAGTCTCCCCTGTCTCTGATATTGACCCTGATAGATAGTACGAAATATTTTAAATAGGTGGGTCCTACTTGATTATTAGAATCACAATGTTGTTATCAGAGTGGGAAAAAATAAGCAACTACCTTTTGAATAATTCTGTGTGTAGGCACACTGAAGAAAGGGACATTGTCTTATTCTTCTTTGTATGCCTACAACTTAGCACACTGCCCCATATATAATAGGTAATTAATAAATATTTGTTGAAAGAATGAATATGTGGAATAGATTATGGTAGTTCAGTAACACGTGGAGGGTTAGAAGCCCATGTTCCATGTTTACATAAATCTACTGGTTCTACAATTTTAATTTAATTGACTGGGAATTTCATTCAAACAATTGCCTAATTCCTTCAAAAGAGAGGCTGAATTAAATTTGCTTACTGAATTGATGAAGTAATTTACTAGCATGATTAAATCAACTTTAGATTGTTTTGGCACCACAGGTAAATGTTCACAGTTAATAAAAGGAAATTGTGGCATGAGAAATCACCCAAGCTAAATCAATGAGCAAGTGGAAATAAAGCGCAGTCTAAGATTAGCAAGGTAATTTTATATTCAAAATTATAGACACAGGAAATTGGTAGAATGTCTTATCTTCTGATAAGGAAATATCTACAAGACTTTCTGTAATAGTGTACCATAATAATGTTATGGCCTGAATGTTGATGTGCCCAAACTCATAGGCTGAAACCTAATCCCCAAGATGATAGTATTAAGAGGTGGAGGCTTTTGGGAGGAGATTAAATCATAAGGGCAAAGCCCTCATGAATGGAATTAGTGCTGCTATAAAAGAAGCCTAAGAGAACTTGTTTACCACTTCTACCACATATAGGCATTAGAAGTCCCCATCTATGAGGAAAAGGCCATCGCCTGATAGAGTCTGCTGGCACCTTCATCCTGAAATTCCCAGTCAGAATTGCGAGGAATATATTTCTGTTATTCATAAATTACTCAGCTTAAGGTATTTTGTTATATCAACCCAAACTGTAACAAAAATAATTTTCATTATCTTACTGTAGGTCCTGAAAGCAAATTTATTTGAAAGATTTATATGTAAGAAAATTTATATGGAGTGTACACATGCACACATACACACACACACATACAGAGAGAGAGAGAGAGAGAAACAGAAACACAGAGAATCATATTTAAAATTATAAAATTATGGGCAGATAAATCAAAGAACCTACTTGTATAAAAATTGTTTTCATGATACAGAAAATATTAAAGTTGAATTTTCTTAAGTTGCATGTACATTTAAATCTTTATTCACAACTTGCTATTTGACAAAAGTTAATTACAGGAGGGAAAAAAAATGCTAAAGTTTATCAATCTCAGTCTATTAAAAAGTAATAAAAATAACTTTATATATCTTTCCCAAATTCTGAATTTCCATGCAGAAAACAAAATTTGATTAAAAGATTTCATTTAGATACAATATTTCCAATAATATGTTTACTAGGCAAAATAGAATTGACCTCCACTTCAATGGTTTGGTGGATTTTTAGATAATTATATTTTCAAATTTATGGAAGTGTGGATGATATATAATTTAAAAAATAATGGTGGTGATTCTGAAGTTCAACTGTTACTAATGAAATAGAGAAAGCAATGTTACTTCATAGAAACATTTTTATTGAACAAAACTTCAACTCTGCGAGGAACTCTACATATTTCATGCTTTTAGCTGATTCAAAATATCTCCTGTATTCAGAATTGCACTTTACACTCTTTGCTTTTTCCCATATTGATTTCAATTAAGTTCCACCTCTAAGAACCTAAGAAACTTCATATTGTGCTATCCTGTCCTTGATGAATTTTCCCAAAAATATCTTCTCTCCGCTTTAATTACAACACAGGGAATGCACAAAATATCAGGGCTATGTTTTGGTAAATATACTGAAATTTTAATTCTGTCTTCCATATATATATTCTAGTAAGAATCCTCCAAGATTTTATATAGGATAAGTTTTCATTAAAGGAAATCACTGATTTGAGAAATAAGTAGTAAGACCATGCAATAAAAGGTCAACGTAAAATGGCCTAAATAAACCCAGTAACCTAAAGGTCAAGACTGATAAACTGAGATAAGCCTCAAGCAAAGGACAAGGTCCTGAATAAACTAGGATGAGCCTCAAAAACACTGGAATTCAGAGAACAATGAAGTAATAAAATCCACTGAGGACAAGAAGCAAGCAGCATCAAACACACATTTTCATATGTCCTGTGCCCTTTGCCCTCCAAAGAGCTGTTTATAAGCTTCTAGACTCAGGTGCTTCCTTGGCATCCTTCCTGCTCCCCCTCCTCTCTAGTGAGAGTTTTCCTTTTTGTTCTTTTTAGTAAACCACACCTAGTACAGTTCCCCACTAACTGTGTCAATCTTTGTTGCCCTCAGGACAAGAATCCAGAGGGAGGGAGCTGGTTACAGTAGGGTGGGAAACCATCCAGGCATATTATCTTCTTTTCTTGGCTCCCTTCCTGTTGTAGCTGGTTTTCTGAAGGCAGGGCAGTCTGTAAAAGATATCAAGCTGGAATACCTAAATTTGTTCTGTTTTGTCTCTGGAAACCACTTTTTAAAAGAGTTTGCATTTTGAGTTGATCATTGTTATTATTATCATAAGGACCCTTACCTACTTTTAAGTGTTGAAAATTATTTTAACTGAATAATTTTGAGAAGAAGCAGCCTACCCACCATTTTGTTTTTGCTTCTTTTTTGTACTGGGGATCAAACTCAGGACCTTGTGCTTGAGAGACATGCGGTGGAACCACTGAGCTAAATCCCTGGCCCCTACCCACCATTTTGAATAAAGCTTAAAATGCTAATGGCATTTGACAAGGCTCTCATTTAATTTCCAACTGTGATATTTTCTTTGATTAAAATAAATAAATAAATGGTAGCACACCAAATTTATCACCCTGAGGATTATTAAAGCTGACATTTGCAAAACAAGTATGCTAATATGACATTTTCCTTTCTTCTGGGTACTTTGGTATGATCTGACAACAAACCAAAAGGACTTTCCTTGAAACCTTTGTTATTTGAGTAAGTGCCACCTATACATCATTTTCTAACTATTGTTATTTTCTTGCTTCCCTGCCATGAATTAAAGGAATAACCCACATTGAAACTTGTGCAAATGCCTCAATCCTCCCAAGCAAAACTAATTACAGAACTTGGTAGCCACTTCACAGACTGCTTTTAAAGAATCACAGTATCCTGTTAGTGAAAAGGACTACTATGAAACAAACTGCTTTATGGCATGCCTGTAAGGACAGGTGGCACTGCAGGTAGGGAAAAGATAGGATGAGCTTTATTAAAAATAAATAAGATAGTTTTGACTTCTGCAGCCAGACTCCAGCAATTAGAAGCTGGAAGGCAGCTAGACCGTGAGGAATTCGAAAGAGAAAGGCAGCTAAACAGAAGCAATTATGAAGACAAAGACAAAGAACTCAGGACTGGAAAGTTCCTAGGTAGCTCCATTAACCTGAGAATCACAAATTTACCCTTTTCTTAATCCTTTAGCCTAAACTACCTGTCCTTAGGGGCCCCACCCATAATGTAACCCTCCCCAGAGGACAGGGAAAGGTCTTGCAGCACGAAGAAATCCAAGGTTAGGATGAAAGACCAGCCAGGGAGCCAATCAGATTCCAGGAGCCTACTTGGGATCAGGATCTCATTAAAAGCAGCTGCACACAAGCAATCCGCCAGCAATTCACTTTCGAATTCTCCTTACTCCTCCGGAGGAGCTGTCTGTCATCCCTCTCTCCCTCCTTCCCCATCTTCAAATAAATTGTCTTCTTTTATTTTAAAACGCTTCTCTAGTTCTTTACCGATGCTGGGTTTAGGATCGCTGGGAGCTGCGCGTTCCAGCAGAGCAGTGGCATGGTGTGGCAGAAGAGTGGCTTGCTCTCCACCCTGAACAATACAGTTGGCATGGCGTGGCATGGTGTACAACCCTCCCCAGATGTTACATGCCCACCTACTTGGACTTTCTGCTGCTCCCCAGTCCCTCCGCAGATTACAAACAGTTTAACAAAGCAAAGATGTCAACTGACAGGCTAGTATATATTCCTTTCTGAATATTTTTACTGGTAAACCAATTTGTGCAACAACGTTAGACTTAGCAGTGAATTTAGAATGGCTAACTTGTTTTTTTTTAATAATGTTAAAAATACTAGCTGTACTTGAAGAAAGATTATATTAGCATTTGGAAGAACTAATTTATAGAATGGATCAGCAAATTATGGTGCTTGGACCTAATTCACTCTGCTATCTTTATATTGCTGTAAGAGCAAAAAATGGTTTTCTCCCTTTGAAATAGTTTTTAAAATCAAAATAATATTTCATGATATGTGAAAATCATATAAAGTGTTCAAGGCACATGTATTGCACCAAAAAATGGTGCACACTTCAGGAAAAGAAAAATAGTATTTCAACAGATGGTGTTACCCTCATATGTGGAACTCCAAAGGATGCTGTATATTCTAGAAAACCCACTGCACTGCCGGCCCTTAGAGAAGAAATTGAAAATGCATGAGCAGCAATCTCAATGACCAAGGTTACCCAAGCAGCATTTCGCCGTATTAGTAAATGTCTAGAAGCTAATGGCCACCACTTTGAGCACCTCTTGTAATTGTAGAGGGCAAAGGTAACTTGTATTAATCTCATGATGTCTCAACAAATTTAGTACTAAAATATTTATACAAGTTTTTCTTTTTCTGAAGTGTATATACATTTTTTTGGTAACTCTGCATATCTGTTTCCATGCTATAGCAGCTGTTGAATCGTTGTGACACTGTGTGACTATACACAAACTATAGTTGTGACAATATACTATGTGTGATAGTCTGTGACTCAGAATATCAGCTCACAGAGTCTAAAATATACTACTACATGGCCTTTTACAGAAAAAAAGCTGGCTAACCCTGGTGTGGAATCATATGTAATTAAGAGAAAATAACTCTTCTCGTTGTATTTAAGGGCATTTGTAAAAAAATATATAGCTCTCTAACACTTAACACACAGCAGATTTAAAATGAATGATATTATGAAAAACATAAACCATCAGACAAGCAGGCCCCTGCCAGCCATGTGACCATTCACAGTCTCCAATTTGGTATCTCATTTTGCTTCCCCTTGGCACAGGACACCACAGGTATGAACTAACCACCAGACCTGATGCTGGGTGAGGACAATGCCCATGGAAAGAAGCTAAAATCAGGAAGCCAGCAGACCCAGACAGAAAGCACAGATCTGGCAAGCAACTTCAAGGACTCTAGTGCTACTCTCCCAAAGTAAGTGAATGAGATAAAACAATAGGAGACCACCACAGAGAGGGAGAGTGCAAGACATAGACCTCCCTGAGAAGTGTAAGCTCAGGGAAGACAGGGACCCTGCAGTCTATTAGGAGCAACCAGACCCTTTAAGTGTCCATATTAAGTCCAACAGTCCACTTGATTTTTTTTTTTTTTTTGGTACTGGGGATCGAACTCAGGACCTTCAGCTCAGAGGTAGGCGCCAGAACCACTGAGGTAAATCCCCGGCCTGAGTCCACTTGATAACCTGCCACAGCCACATGGTCTACATAGAGCAGAGACCAGATTTGATCATGTTTCCCATCTACTGACAGGAGCAAGGACACAAGTTCGCTTGTATGAGAATCAGAGTCTGAGATGAACAGAGAGAACATCTGGTACAGGGAGGGCACCTTAGAAACTCATAGGCCTTAAAGCTAGGCAAAGAATATCATGTCTGGCTGGATTCTAAGGCTGCAGATCCTGCAAAGAAACCATCTATTCAAAAACACAGAGAAATTTTTTCTTTGACTGCATCTTTTTTAGATTTTTCTATTTGTTACTATTTTTCTCTTTCCTTCATTGGGGTTTTTGGGGTTTGGGTTTTATCCCTCCTTTTTTCCCTTTCAGTTTCATTTCTCTCCTCTCCTCTTTTCCCCTTTCAACTTTCCTTCTCTTCTTTCTTATTTTTCTTTTATTTCATGTATTTTGCTCTGTTTTTCTTTTTTTCTTGTTCATTCTTTCCTGCAACTGTTTTTAAATACTATTAATTTCATTTTACTCCTCAACAGGACCACCTATGCCACTTTTGTCTCCTTTTCAGATCTGATTAATTTTTTAACTTTCATTGTTTTCATTCTTTGGTTCCCCATACCCTCTAACGTTATTATTATAACTACAAAGCTTTACAACTCTCTAAATAGTTAATTTTATGCTATTACTGATAAAAAATGTTCTAGTGTTAGTAAAGTTGTTCCATTAAGTAGATATTTACTGTAGGTCAATAGTAGCTTAATATTTTGTTTATCTTAGTGTTCTATAATTATCAAACTATTTTCTGTGATTAAGGGTGGTAAATTATTGGTCTTTAGAGTTTATCAATATTTGTTTTGTCCTTGATGATATAATTGATGCTGATTTTATTACTATAGTCAAGATGACATAGTTGTTGCTATTAACTAGATTTCTTGGGATGCCAATATCTGGATTGCCTTGGATCATTAACAATAATATGGCCCATTCCTGAAAGAACTTTGTACTGCAACCTCACATCCAAAGTAAACAGAAGCAATTGGATCCTGGAACACAGGCAAAGGCCCGCAGTAAGCTACACATTGAGTACACCACTGAAAAGTAGGCATTAAGTAAGGAGGTCTCCATTGTAGCATCAAAGCTTCTCACTATAAGCGACCTGCAAGTCTCAACAAAAAAAACAAAAAAATAGAAACATAATAAGATAAGGCAACAAAATGCTCAAAAAATCCCAACTCCCTGAAAGTTGATCCATGAAGCACTGAAGGGGAGGAAACCAAAAGGCACACAGCTGAGTTAATTGAAGTCATATCAGAGGAGACAAAAACAAACAAACAAACAAAAAACCCTCCAGAACAATAAGGCCTTTGGCAAGCTCACAGAAGATCAAGTCAGTGATGGTGAACCTTTCAGAGCTATAAAAGATACAAACAGCCCAATGCAGCATATGTGTCATAGGTTCAGCACCACTGATATAAGTAAATAGATATTGGGCCAAATAAATAAAATGATCAATAATTGTACAGAGGATACTAATAAAAAAGTAGTATAGATAAATGGTACAAAACATAAATGAACAGCATAGAAAAGAATTAGAGTCCATAAAAAGGCTCTAAAAAGAAATTCACGAGATTAAAAATTCTGTCTACAGTATGAGCAGCGAAAATGACCAATATGAGAACAGAGTGTCATAGGAGACAGAGCTGTTGTTGGTGAACAATTAATGAGAAATATCTAAAAAACAACAAGGGAAGGCCAGGGATTTAGCTCAGTGGTTCCACAGCCTGCTGTCGCAAGCACAAGGTCCTGAATTCGATCCCTGGTACCAAAAAAAAAAAAAGAGAGAGAGAGAACATGAAAAATGTATCCAAAAACTCCCAGAAGATGAAAAGATGACTAATTTAAGATTAATCTGAATTAGTGAAAAGTCACAGAGAACATAAATGTCATAAAAAACTGCTTAATGAAATAATAGCAGAAAACTTTCTAAATAAGGGAAAATAATTTAATATACAGATAAGTAAAGCATATATAATCCCAAATAGCCATGATCAGAAAAGAACCTCTCCTCAATACATGATAGTCATCATCTCAAAAGTACACTCAAGAACGAACGAAGCCTTAAAAGTGGTTAGAGAAAAGCAACAAATCACTTACAAAGTTAAATACATTAGAATTGCACCAAACTTCTCAAGACAAACTTTAAAGGCCAGGAGAGAATGGAATGAAGTGTTCCAAGCCCTAAAAGAAAACAACTTCTAACCCAGGCTGAGTGTCCAGCAAAATTGTCTTTTAAAATTGATCTAGAAATAAGATACTTCCATGTTAAAGAGCACCTAAAGAAATTCATGATCACCAAAGCAGAACTTCAAAAAATTCTCAAGGATATTCTAGAAATAGGTAATGAAGTTAACAAAAAAGTTCTAATAAAGTGAATACACCATATAAAGTAAACAGTTAAGTAGAAGGAAAAGATAGGAAATCAGCAACAGGAATATAAAGCAATGATGTGAATAAATAAAAATTTATCAGTAATAACTCTCAATGTAAATAGTCTCAATTCCTCAATTAAAGGAAACCAATTTGCAGCATGTATCAGGAAACAAAATTTAATAATATACTGTATACAAAAATTTTAATCGAAAAGGAATGCATAGACTAAAAATCAAAGGATAGAAACAATATTTTATACTATAGGAACGCCCAAGAAAGCAAGCACAGCTATCCTGTATTCAGACCAAGGGGACTTCAACCCAAACCTCATTAAAAGAGGCAAAGAAGGTCACAGCATATTGGTTAAGGGAATAAGCAAACAAGAAGAGGTAATTATTAACATACAAGCACCGAACAACAATACACCCAACTTTATAAAACAAGTAATACTGACATAAAACATTAGGTAACCATAAACACAATTATAGCGGGGGAACTCAATACCATACTGTCAAAAAATAGAATAATCAACTACACTAAAAATCAACAAAAAATAACAAAGTTAAGCAAAACCTTTGAACAAGTTGATTTAATAGATAATATAGAGTATTCTACCCAAGAACAAGAGAATACATATTTTTCTAAGCAGCACATGGAACTTTTTCTAAAATAGAACATACTGGCCAATAGAGTAAGCTCATGTAAATGTAGAAGAATAGAATTTATACCATGTATATTTTCAGATATTACCAAAATGAAACTGGAAATCAAATACAAAGAAAACACAGCAATTATGGAAAGACATGGAAAATAAATGAAATGCTCTTAAATTAAATATGGGTTAAAGAAGAATTGAAGGAAGAAATAAGACTGTGGCTAGAATTAAATAATAATGCCAGTACAACGTACCAATCTTATGGGACAAAATTAAATCAGTCCTATGAAGGAAGATTATAGCTGTGCATTCCCACATCACAAAAACAGAGAGCACAAATAAATAACCTAACAATACACTTCAAGTTCCAGGAAAAACAAGGGCAATCTAAACCTAAGTCTAGTACAAGGAAGGAAATTATAAAGATCAAAACAGAAATCAATGAAATTGAGAACAAAAGACATAATAGAAAGAATCAATGAATTTAAGAGTTGGTTATTTGAAAGAATAAACAAAACAGACAAACCATTAGACATTCTAACCAAAAATGGAGAGAGAAAATACTCAAATCATTGGAATTAGAAATGGAAAATGTTAAATCACAATAGACATTGCTGATATCACAAAGATTATTCACAATTGCTTCTAAACTTGCAGGCCAATAAATTGGAGAATTCAAAAGAAATGGATAAATTCTTTTTTTTTGGTATCGGGGATCGAACTTGGGTCCTTTCACTTGTAAGGCAGGTGGCAGCACCACTGAGCTAAATCCCCAGCCACAAAAATGGATAGATTCTTAGATACATATAAATTACCAAAACTGAACCAAGGACATTTAAAAACCCAAAGCAAGCTAAGCATGTTGGTGCATGCCTGTATATCCAGCATTTGGGAGGCTGTGACAGGGAATTGCTGGGAATTTGAGGCCCAAAAGGGCTACATAGTGAATTCAAGGCCAACCTGAACTACATAGCAAGACTCTTTCTGAAAAAGCAAAAGAGAAATAATAAAACCAAAAAATGCTTAATAATCCAATAACAAGCTACGTAATTGAGGTAGTTATAAAAAACTTACCAACTAAGAAAAGATCAGGTGGATTTACTGCTGAAATCTACAAAAATTTCAGGGAAAATTTAATGCTAATACTCTTCAATCTCTTTAATGAAATTGAAAGGAAAGGAGTACTTCCAAAGTCATTCCTGGAAGCTACCATTACTCAGATTTGAAAACCAGACAAGGATCCAACCAAAAAAGAGAACTATAGATAAATCTATATTTATATAATTAATATATTTAATATATAATAATTAATAAATATAGATATAAAAATCTTCAACAAGGCCCTGGTGTACAGAATGTAATGAATTATCAAAAAGAACACGTATCATCACCAAGTAATCTTCATCCCAGGGGCACAAGATGGTTTAACATATGCAAATCAATAAATTTATTATATGACATAAACAGAAGCAAGGACAAAAATCACATGATCATCTACATAGATGCAGAAAGTCTTTGACAAAGTAAATAAGTATAGAAAGTCTTTATCTCAATCTCATAAAAGTCATTTATGACAAACCTACCTCCAACATCATATTACATGGGAAAAAGCTGAAAGCTTTCCTTCTAAAGTCAGGATTAAGATAAGAATGTCCACTAGCACTACACATTAAGCAGAGCAATCAAGCAAGATAAAGAAATAAAAGGGATATGTATAAAAAAGGAGAAGTCAAATCATCATTATTTGTAGATGACAAGATCTTTAACATAGATGACAAAAAAAACACAGAAAGACTACTAGAATTAATAACCAAATTTAGCAATATAGTAGGATACAAAATCACCACACAAAAATCAATTATGATCTTGTATATCAATAACCACTGAAAAAGAAATTAAGAAAAAAAACATTCACAATAGCACCAAGAAAAAGTTAATACTGATGAATTAAGGGAACTAATGAAGGGAAAGTATTCCACAACAAAAACTACCTCAGTCGGATAAAGGAAATCAAAGAGGACACCAGAAAATGGAAAGATATCACCTGTTACTGGATAGGCAGAACCAATGTAGCATGGTCAGAATGGCCATGCTTCCAAAATTGATATATAGATTTAATACAAATCCAATCAAAATACCAACATCATTCTTCATAGAACTGGATAAAACAATCTAAAAATTTATATGGAACCAGAAAAGACTCGGAAAAGCAAAAATAACAAGAGCGAGTCGCGCAGAACACACGCCGAATCAGCCCGCTGCAGACAGGCAGGTCTGTGCATGCCCTGCAGGGGTCCTGAGTCATGCGGAAGACATCGAATCACACCACTGCAGACAGGCAGCCACCTGATTCCACATTAGCAAGGCACAGAGGACACCAGACCACCAGACCGAGGTACTGAGTCCCACTGTTCCCGGCCCAGAGGTAGGGGCTTCTGAGCCATCGTCCCACTGCTCCTGGTCCAGAGGAAGGGGCTTCCCGGTCACCATCCCTCCCGCTGCTCCCAGCCCAGAGGAAAGGGCTTTTGGGCCACCTTCTGTCCCGCTGCTCCTGGCCCAGAGGAAGGGGTTTCCCAGCCACCATCCCTCCGGCTGCTCCCAGGCCACAGGAAAGGGCTTTTGGGTCACCATCCCTACCGCTGCTCCCGGCCCCTGTCCCACCTTACCCAGCTCAGAGGAGGTAATGCAAGCAGGCGCTAACAGCCCCCCGCCCCAGTTGAAATGAGAAAACACATAAATAAGTCTCAAAACCAGACTTCCAGATCACCTACAGCAACCCCAAAGGGAAAAGAGATGGAACACTCTGATACTCAACCACCTGGACCCACTGAACTGGCAACAAAAGGGGATCTGGAAAATATGAAATCAGAAATAATTTCTCAGATAACAGGAGAAATTGTGCCCCTAGTGCAAGACATGATTAGTAAATCTAGAGAGGAGCTCAGGAACATGATGGAATCCCAACATAAGAAACAAATGGAATCCATAAAACAGATGCAAATAGATTTCCAGGACATGAAAAACTCCATTGAAAGTCTAAACAGCAGAATGAGCCAATGTGAGGACAGAATTTCAGATATAGAAGATAAGATTGCAATTAGTGACCAGGAAAAGAAAAGTTGCTTCAAAATTATAAGGGAACATGAGAAATCAATCCAGCAGCTGCTAGATGATGCAAAGAAGAATAACATAAGATTGATTGGGCTCAATGAAGAAACAGGAGAGAGTGCAGATGACATAAAAATTCTCTTCACAGAAATAATGGCAGAAAACTTCCCAAGCAGGGGAAAAGAGCTTGACATGCAGAAAAGTGAGGCATATAGGAATCCAAATAGCCTTGATCAAAAAAAATCTACACATAGGCATATAATTGTTAAGATTCCAGAAACACAACAGAGGAACAAAGTTCTCCAAGCAGTCAGAGAAAAGAAACAAATCACATACAAAGGAAAGCCCATCAGAATCACAGCAGACTTCTCAACACAAACCATCAAGGCAAGAAGAGCTTGGAGTGACATATTCCAAGCCATAAAAGAAAACAGCCTCCAACCCAGATTGATGTACCCTGCAAAACTATCTTTCAAAATGGATGGAGAAATAAGGTACTTTCATGACAAAGAGCACCTTAGGAACTTTGAGAATACCAAATCAGCACTCCAAAGAATTTTACACAATATCCTAGGAACAGACATTGAGGATCACAACCCCAGGAAGCAAAGCAGAATGAACCCATCTGGCATGACAAGAAATTAAATATAAAGGGGGAGAACCCAACAAAAAGAAAAAGTCATGGCAATGACAAGTCAATACATTTCAGTTATAACCATCAATGTTAATGGTCTCAATTCAACAATCAAAAGAAATAGACTGGCAGAATGGGTCAAGAAGCAAAATCCAACAATATGCTGCATACAAGAAACACACTTCATTCAAAAGGAAACTCATAGACTGAAAGTTAAAGGGTGGAAAACAATACTGCATGCAACAGGAACCTGAAAAAAAGCAGGAGTAGCTATCCTCTTGGCAGATCAAGTAGATTTCAAACCAACACTGATTAAGAGAGATGAAGAAGGACACTACATCCTTGTAAAGGGAAGAATCCAAGAGGAAGAGATGACAATCATAAATATCTATGCACCAAACACTAGTGCACCCAACTATATAAAACAAATACTAAAGGACATGAAAAGCCATATATGCACTAATACAATTGTAGTGGGGGACCTCAACACCCCACTGTCACAAATAGATAGATCAACTAGACTAAAAATAAGTACTGAAATACTAGAACTCAATCGAACTCTTGAACTAATGAACTTAACAGATGTTTACAGAGTCTTCCACCCCACAAAATCAGAATACACATTCTTCTCAACTGCACATGGGTCATTCTCCAAAATAGACCACATACTCACACATAGAACATGTTTAAGTAAGTGCAAAGGGATTGAAGTTATCCCCTGTATATTATTAGACCGTAGTGCAATGAAATTGGAGATCCATAGCAAAAGAAACTCAAAAAATTTCATAAACATGTGGAAATTGAACAACACACTTCTGAGTAACCAATGGGTCACAGAGGAAATTAAAGAAGAAATCAGACAGTTCCTTCAATTAAATGACAAGGACAATACAACATATTGGAATCTATGGGACACAATGAAAGCAGTCTTACGAGGGAAATTCATAGCAGCGAATGCACATATTAGGAAAACAGAATGAGCCCAATTAAACAACCTGATGCTGAACCTCAAGCTTCTAGAAAAAGAAGAGCAAGACAACTCCAAAGCTCATACAAGGGAAGAAATTATAAAGATCAGAGGAGAAATCAATGCAATGGAGACTAAGAGAACGATACAAAAACTCAATGAAGCCAAGACTTGGTTCTTTGAAAGAATCAACAAAATTGATAAACGTTTAGTCAATCTTATCAGAAAAAGGAAAGAAAAGGCCCAAATCCATGCAATTAGGAATGAAAAGGGTGAAACTACAACAGACCCAGCAGAAATCCAGAGGATCATCAATACCTACTTCCAGAACCTATACGCCAATAAGATGGACAACACAGAAGAAATGGACAGATTCCTAGATACATATGAATTACCAAAGTTGAATGAAGAAGACCTAAAAATTCTGAACAACCCAATATCAACCAATGAAATTGAAAACGTAATTAAAAACTTATCACCTAAGAAAAGCCCGGGCCCTGATGGCTTCACTGCTGAATTCTACAAGACATTTACAGAGGAACTGCTGCCGCTACTGTTTAAACTCTTCAATGAAATTGAAAGGGAAGCAATACTCCCAAATTCATTCCTGGAAGCAAGCATCACCTTGATCCCCAAAGCAGAGAAAGACCCAAGTGAAAAAGAGAACTATAGGCCAATCTCACTAATGAACACAGATGCAAAAATCCTTAATAAGATGCTGGCAAACAGAATGCAGAAGATCATCAAGAAGATCATACACCCTGATCAAGTGGGATTCATCCCAGGGATGCAGGGATGGTTCAATATATGAAAATCAAGCAAAGTAATACACTATATCAATAGAGCCAAGGACAAAAACCATATGATTATCTCCATAGATGCAGAAAAAGCATTTGACAAAATCCAACATGCATTTATGATAAAAATCCTACAAAAAATTGGAATAGATGGTCTCTACCTCAAACTGATAGAAGCCATCTATGAAAAACCAACAGCCAATATCATACTAAATGATCAAAAACTGAAATCCTTCACACTCAAATCAGGAACAAGACAAGGATGTCCACTATCACCACTCTTGTTCAATATAGTTCTGGAAACATTAGCCACAGGAATTAGACAAGAGAAAGAAATAAAAGGAATAAAGAGAGGAAATGAAGAAGTCAAATTGTCATTATTTGCAGATGACATGATACTCTATATAGAAGACCCTAAGAACTCCACCAAAAGTCTTCTAGACTTAATAACCAAATTCAATCAAGTATTTGGTTACAAGGTCAACACACAAAAATCAATAGCTTTCCTCTACATGAATGACAGACTCACTGAGAGAGAAATAGGGTAAATAATTCCTTTCACAATAGCATCCAAAAAACTGAAATACCTAGGCATCATCCTAATGAAAGAAATCAAAGAGCTCTTCTCTGAAAACTATGGCACTCTGAAAAGAGAGATTGAAGATGATATCAGAAAATAGACAGACATCCCCTGCTCCTGAGTAGGAAGGATTAATATAGTGAAAATGGCCATACTTCCAAAACTGCTATATAGATTTAATGCAATTCCAATTGAGATCCAAGCAGCATACTTCATAGACCTTGAGAAAACAATCCAGAAATTCATTTGCAGCATGAAGAGGCCCAGAATAACAAAAGCAATTCTAGGTAACAGAGACATGGCAGGGGGTATCACAATCCCCAACCTGCAACTCTATTACAAAGCTACTGTGATAAAAACAGCATGGTACTGGCAAAGAAACAGGCTTGAGGACCAGTGGAACAGATTAGAAGATGCAGAAACAACGCCAGACACACTCAGCCATCTCATCTTCGACAAAGGAGCCAAACACCCTCACTGGAGGAAAGATAGCCTCTTTAATAAATGATGCTGGAAAAATTGGGCTTCAACTTGCCAAAGATTAAAACTAGACTTGTATCTCTCACCATGCACTAAACTAAAATCAAAATGGATTAAAGACCTAAATATTAAAATAGAAACTCTGAACCAGTTGGAACACAGGTTAGGTAGAACCCTTGAAGACATCGGTGTAGGAAAAGATTTTATGAACAAAAACTCAGTTGCCCGTGAACTAGCACAAACAATCAACAAATGGGATCTCTTCTTATTAAAAAGCTTCTGCACAGTAAGAGAAACCACCAGCAGTGTGAAGAGACAATCCACAATGTGGGAAAAAATCTTCACCTGCTCTTCCTCAGACAAAGGTCTACTATCTCGAATCTATAAAGAACTTAAAAAGATCAGATCTCTCAAATTTAAAGACCCAATCAAAAAATGGGCATCTGAAATGAACAGAAATTTCTCAGACAAACAAGTAGAAATAGCAAATACATACATGAAAAAATGTTCAACATTGCTGGTCATTCGAGAGATGCAAATGAAATCAAAGCTGAGATTCCACTTCACTCCAGAAAGAATGGCTGCTATCATGAAATCAAGCAATAACAAATGCTGGCGGGCCTGTGGGGAAAGAGGAACACTGCTCCACTGCTGGTGGGAGTGTAGACTGGTGCAAGCACTGTGGAAATCAGTATGGAGATACCTCAAAGAACTAGGACTGGAAGTCCCATTTGACCCTGGTATTCCACTGCTGGGGATCTTTCCCAAAGAATTAAAAGAATCATGCCACAGTGATATATGTGCACCCATGTTCATAGCAGCACAGTTTGTAATAGCTAAAACTTGGAAACAGCTCAAATGCCCATCAACTGGAGACTGGATAAAGAAAGTGTGGGTTTTTTATAAAATGGAGTACTACTCAGCCATAAAAAATGAGAAATTAGAGACATTTATAGCTAAGTGGATGCACATTGAGGTAATACTCTTAAGTGAAATAAATAGGACACAGATGTGTAAATACCGAATAGTTTCTCTGGTGTGAGAAACTGAAAGTGTAAGTAAGGACTAAATGTATAATAGGTCATGTGAAATAGGAAGAAAAGGGGCAAAGGGGAAGGAAGTGGGAGGGCTAGGGGAAAGGATAGAAGGGAATGGATTAATATGAGAAAATGGAAAAATAGGAACAAAATCTTTGTAAATAGGGAGGAATGGAGGGGTTGAAGGGAGGGCTGGGCAAAGGTGAAAAACAACTACCAAGAGAGACTATGTAAAGGTGCAAATTTCCAATGATGAATGTCATTATATTGTATACCTAAAATGTACCAATGATTAGAATGAATAATCGATAATGTAAAATAAGAAGAAAAGGTGCAAAGGGGTAGGGGTAGTGGGAGGGGCAGGGGAACGGAAAGAAGGGAAAGGAAAAAATGATGAGAAATGGAAAAAATGGAAATAAAGTCTTTGTAAATAGGGAAGGGTGGAGGGCGTGAAGGGAGGGCTAGGAACGGGGAAAAAATAAGAACCAAGATGTATTATATAAAGGTACAATTCCCAATGAGAAATGTAATTGTGTTGTATACCTACAATGTACCAATAAAATAATTTAATACAAAAAAAAAAGTAACAAGAGCAATGCATGAAGAATCACAATCACGTAACTGAAGTTATATTACAGAGCCACAGTGAATATAAACAGCATAGTTCTGGCAAAAAAAAAGGCATAAGGATAAATGGAACAAAACAAAGTATACAAAAACTACCCCAAGCATATTCAACTATTTGATCTTTGACAAAGATGCTGAAAACATATACTGGAGGAAAGATAGCCTCTTAAATGAATGGTATTGGGAAAACTGGCTATCCACATGCAGAAGATTGAATCTAGATCATATCTCTCACCATGTACTAAACTAAATTAAAAACAAATCAAAGAACTAAATGTTAAAACAGCATCATTAAGCTTCTGGAAGATAAAATAGGCAAAAATTTTGAAGTCATAGGCATACACAAGTGCTTTCTGAAAAGAACCCTGGTGGCATAAAAAATAGTGCCAAGAATCAACAGTTGGAATCATATCAAATTAAAAATCTTCTGCACAGCAAAAGAAAAAGTAATAGACTGAAAAGACAACCTACAGAATAATATTTGCCAGAAACATATTTGCCAGCTATTCCTCCGATAGAAGGCCAATATCTAGAATATATTAAGAACTAAAAAAATCAGGAACTCCAAAATAAATGATCCAATCAAAAATAGAGAACTGAAAGAATAGATACTTCACAGAATAAGAAGTACACATGGCCCACAAATACATTAAAAAAAAAAAGTTCAACATTGCTGGACATTAGAGAAACTCAAATTAAAACAACACTGAGACTCCATCTTACCCACAAAGAATGGCCATCATCAAGAAATCAAATAATAACAAATGCTAGCAAGGCTGTGAGGAATGAGGAGCCTTTCTAAATTGTTGGTGGGAATTTAAATAGTACAGTCACTATGGAAATCTGTATGGAGCTTCCTCAAAAACTAAAATTATATATGTTATTTGACCCAGTTATTTCCCTTCTAGGTATTTTCCTGAAAGAGTTAAAGACATCACATTCAAGTGGTACATGTTTATAATAACACAATTCATCATAACTAAATCTTGGAGACCGCCTATCTGTCCATCAACTGATGGCTGGATAAAAAAATGAGGTATTTATATAGAATGGAGTACTACTCTGCCATAAAGAAAAATAAACTTGAGTCATTTGTAAGAAAATGGATTCACCTTGAGACAATGATATTAAGTGAAACAAATTAGACATGGCAGCTTAAATATCACATGGTTTCCCTTATATGAGAAACCCAAATTATAAATAAAGAGCAAAATAAAAGATAGGTAATATGAAGAAGAGAGATGTATCTTTTTCAAATGCAAAAGGGATCAACAGCTGCAGGGGAAGGGAGGGCAGGGATAATGGTAGAATTAAGGATTTGGGATGTGTTATGAACACGTACCAACTTCACACAAGGAAGGTAAACATGATGTACTACACACATGTACTAATAAAAATATATTTTTTAAAAAACGTAAACTAGAAAGAAATTTTTTTGAAAACCCAACTACAAAGAAAAATAAATTAAATCTCCAACCAGAGTAATGTTTGAATTCCAACTCTACCACCCATTCCTTGTATGAATTCCTTAACACTCCCTTCTTGTCCTTGCTTCTATAAATCTAGATTTGAATGGAATTATTTCTCTGGTTCCTATCAGATGTAGGATTCTGAAATTTTCTCCTCTTTTAAAATTTCTCATTAACATAACAGAAAAGACATTCAGTTTATGGAAGGACTCACTACAGGGTTTCTTTACCTTGGAAGCTCTTCCTTCTATGGTACCTGAGCACTGTATTTGTGTAAGAGGTTATTCCTTACTCAGTACTTGACTGATTATGGTGAAGTGGTACTGGAGATCTGTTCAAAATACGTAATAGCAACTCTGAAATAACCCTGAAATTCAATGTGAAAATAAAATTGAAGTAGCAGAAATAATATTTGGATATGAGTTTCCTAGAATGTATCTATTTGTATAACACATTACTCAACTTGAATTAACTCCTATGTTATGTTAAACTCCCCCTTTTTCTTGGTCCACTGAATACATGGTGTAGTTCAGGACACTTCTACCTTAAATGTCCACAGACCAAACATATTTGCATCCTGTGGTAGCTTGTCAAAAATGCAGAAAATCAGGCCCCACTCCAAATGTATTCATGGGTATGCATATTAAAATTTGAAAGGCACTGCCATAAAATAGGCGGTCTCAAATGATGGGCTGTTATACATTACAGTCACCTGGTAAACTCGTGCTTCTGATACTACATATGCATATTCATTGCCCTGAATCAGAATCTCTTGAGTGAGTTCTGAAAATTAGTTTTCAACAGAGTTAGGATACTGCATTGCATGCTAAAAACTGTTTAATCTCAGTCATTCTCAAAATATAAGTGAAATAATATTTAATCTGTACTTTAGAAATTCCTCCCAGTCCCAGACCTTAGCAGCGCTTCAGAGTTACCAGATATTAGGAATGATCCTCGGGTACAAAACCCTGAGATTTTTCTATTCTGCCAATAAACCAACCATGCCGGGATGAAATAAAACATGATCTGTGAGAAGCCATATAATATGATTTGAATGTATGTTCCCCTCCAAAACTCACATGTTGAAACTTAAGCCCCAAAATGACAGTGCTAAGAAGTGAGGCTTTTGGGAGATGATTCTTCCGGGAAGTCTCTTCCTTCACAGGTAGGATTACTGCCATTTATAAAATCACATAAGGGAGCAAGTTAGTCCATCTTTAGTTCCTTCCACCACGGAAGCATACAGCATTTACGGCTTCTGCCATGTGATGCATTAAGAATGTCCCCTGTAAGGCTCAGAGTACTCCATCAACAGACACAGAATCTTCTGATGAGCAGATTTTGGACTTCCTAACCTCCTGAATTGTGACCAATAAATTTCTGGTGTTTATCAATTACTCAGTCTAAGGTATTTTTCTTAGGAACAGAATGAAATGCTATACATGACTGGGGATAAAGATATGCATAGAACTAAGCATATAAAACATGAGATCGACTCTGAGTAGGGTTAGAAAAAATTAAATATCTGACAGAAAAAGAATATATTACAAAACTGAATATGTAGGTATACTCTGGAAGCTGGCTGTTTTCTATTTGTAGCGTTTGTTTACTTGTTTTTAAATTCTCAGTAAAATTTGTTTTCACTCACTTGTCATTTCCAGAAAAGCATTTGTGTTTGTTCGAGTTTTCTGTACAGAACTTCATACCTTAAAAGTTAACCTGGCTATTAAAAGCACCAAAACTGGTCTCTGTACAAGACATGTTTAGTTGAAGGGAACTTATTTGGCAAGGTTCAAATTTGGTATAAAACACTTACAAAGTTATGGTGGTGGTCTTTCCCAATGTTTTTAAGATAAGAACTTCTAAACAGGCTCGCATAAAGAGTTCTGTCACTATGTTTCCCATAAACCAGAAAGGAATCTTACTAAAGTTTACTTTTGTGTATATGAAAGGGAAAAAGGTGCACACTACTACACAAATGACTATGGTCATAATTATGCCTACAAAAGGGAACAACCAGTGTCAACTATAAAGGAATATTTGCTGGCATGATTCCATGTCCAATGAATCCTGGGAGGTGATTATCTAGAGAGAAGTCAGATCAGTGAGAAAACTGTAGATGTAATCTTTATTCTCCAAATGGCTTCTCCGAGCTGATTCTTTGTTCTAAATTTTCCAGACACTAGGCAATGTTGTCTGGTGCAGAGTTATATAATGGATCAATAGTTGTATCTATGACACTTATTTGATGTCAACAAATATATGAAGCATCTTCACATAAAAGAAAAAGGAAATTTATGGTTAATAGGACTAAATACAGGAAAATTAGAGGGAAGCAGGATTTGAGTCAATATTTTGGAAGAATTTTTCAATATTTTTAAAGGTGTCCACAAACATAACATGTTCTGTCATTGCAGAAAGGTATTGTTAAAGGATTTCAAATACTGGGTGGGAGCTTGAACCACACAATTCTAAAGTCCTTTCTAATTCTGAAATTGTAATTTCTAGACTGTTTAATCTACTTGAAAGAAATAATTTTAAGTACTTCATAAATGCTAAAGGAGAATAAAGGTAATTACAAATTATTGTAACCTATTTCTTAAACACAATCAAAGGACTTTTATTTAGAAACAGTTTTTCTTAGTTTATTTGGAATTTTTATGCTTAAATGAAATAAAATTGCATTCTCCAAAAACACTTTGTTATGTTCTAAATGTACTTTCTTCCCTAGGATACCTGTCACTAAAGTCACTATTCAGTTAGACTTAATAAAATTTTAGCACGTGACTGAGAAAAATGGATGAATATTTAAGAAGCTCAAAGGGTGAGGATGATTAAAGGACTTTTGAAAATATTAATCTTCTTCCAAAGCACAAGCTTTAGTTCCTTATTACAATTCAATATACATTCCTTGAGCACCTTCTGTCTGCCAGGCACTGTTCTAAGCCCTGGGAATGGGAACAATGGAGAATAAAACAGGCACAATCCCTTTTCTCATAGAATTATAATATTCACCATTGCAACTTCAATGAAAAAAAAATTTATTTGTACTTAAAGAGTTTTCCTCTTCTAAATGCATCTAAGTCAACAAACAGCTTGAAGAAAAACTCCCATACACAAACTAAATGTCATTGGAATGAAGAATGTTCAGACAGCCCTTAAAAAATATAACTATGTAATGTATGAGGTACATTAATATAATACTTTAAGTAAAAATAAGGAAAGGAATAAAGGCATGCAAGCAGATAATGTAATTTATATTTTATGAATTAGGGATTATTAAAAGTAAACTGATGCACAATCAAGTTTTCCAAAGCAAGTAAAAAGATTCAAAGATAAATAGATTCAAAAAGAAAGAAAAATAGAGACATCTCTGAATAAAATAATTTCTAAAAATCTATGCATGAGGCTATAAATAGGTACAAGTAATTTTGAGGTAAACATGTTTGTAAATCATATAATCTTGATGCCAAGACCTTGTAATTTGAGATCTTTGGATGGATTTCATGAATCTATCAATCCCCTGAAAATGTATGCAAAACCATGTGTGCAGGTTATTTTTTTCTCCTGTGGAGAGATTTCATAATTTTTTCCAGATTGTTAATAATTGTCTATAGCCCATTCTATTCACTATCACTACAAAATTTTATTTTTTAAATCACTGTTTTAAGGTTAACATAGTAAGGGATACCAGAAAGTCAATATGAGCTGTTGGCAGCATAAAGGCTTTGCACTAAAAGGAAGAATAATGACTAGTTACACATGTTGGCAGAGTGCCAACACTATTGTTTGCCAAATTACAAATGATGGGAAGTCAACACTGTCCCTTAAAAACAAGAAAAGCTTGAAATTGTTCGGATGATGCTATATTTAGATACATGATAAATAGGAGTGAAGTTGATGAGAATTTGCCACCTACAAAAGGACCCATAATCAATTATATCATTAAAACAAGCCATTTTTGAGGCTACAGATCTTTAAATCATGTTGGTGACTCCCAGGAACAGATACGTAGATTACAGTGATAGAAGTCTTTGTTTAAAAACCTGTACTTTTTTTGGGTAAATTTCTTTCTTTATTAGTATATGTTTGCTATATGTAATAAATATATTCTTTGTGGGATATATATATATCACAATTTAGTTCTTTTTACTTCTTTCTCCACCTCTCTCCATCCCACCTCAATTCTCAGATCCCCTTCCCATCTCCACAAAGTTTTTGAAGGAATAGTCTTAAGAACTAAAAATGATAACTTTGATAAATGTGCCTTCATCTCAAAGTCACTTAAGAGATGAATGAACTCAAGTTCACTTACATACCAGCATATATAGGTATAGCTTTGAATATTTAAACATGTATTTAAATAATCCTCTTTTATTTTACCACAGCCATCAGCATCTACAAAGGGATCACATTTAATATGCTCTTTGCTGCTAGGTCTGGCAGAATTCATGGTTTTAATTCACCAATTAAATCTCATCATCAGTCCATCAGTTATCACTGATCATGTAGAAAGAGATTATGTTTGATCCATTCTTTTTTCCAGTAGTGGGGATAATGTGTACCTGTTTATGATTTGTCATTTGTATTTGTATGATGACTTGTTGGGATAAGGGTACAGGACAGGTGTGGGCTAACTACTTCAAAAAGGACCAAATTTTCAACCGTGATGTGTTCCTAATATGGGACATTTACCAACTAAACCACGTTACTTGGACATTGCTTCAAGAGAAAAATAAATCCTTAAATATTGTTCACAAGAATAAAGCTTTCTTGACATATCCCTCCCTTCCTCCATCTCTAATCTTTCTTTCTCTACTTTAGCCTCTTGATTCTATCTGTATCTTTTTATTTTCTTTAAAAATCATGTTTTCTCTCTAGAGGAACATATGTAATTCAGATAAAGGTATCTTGGTAGAAACTAATTATTTATCCTTTCCACCACACTACAATGAAGTATTATAAGAACTTGAGAAAAATAAAAGGAAAATTTTCAAAGTAAATAAGTACCATGAACATTATTTCATTTAAATGAGTATATAGGTATCAATTGACCTTGGCTCAGCAGAATGCTCTTAGGTTTAAAGATTTCAAATTGAGGAAACCCACTAAATATTTATCTTTGAAGCAACACCCAAATGCAAGGCTAATTAATGGGTCCTGGACCTTTTTCAGAACAGATAACAAGATTGTTTACTGTCTGTCTTCCTCTGTTGGAATGTTAGTTTTATGAGAGTAGAAACTTTGTTTTGATCACTAGTATATTTGCAGAACTTCAAACAATGCAAGGAACGTACTAAATGATCAACAAATGTTTCCAGATGGCATGGATAAATGAATAATATGGGTGGGGGGTTTTGCCTCTTTTGTGAAGCATCTCTTTTTGGATTTCTATTTATAAGTAATAGCTCAAATATGTGAAAATTTTCAGACTGGTCAATTAGGTTCTCTGATTTTATTCAGAAATCACTATCTCAAGATAATGCAGAGAGCAATGGGGATTTGTATGATGATCATCTTTTGTAATTCTCTAGTTTTTATGTGAGTTAGTGTGGGTCACTCAATTAATACTGTCTTGGGATATAATTTAAACCTGTTTTCCAAGCACTTTCTGTTCATAACTTTTTTCTCTCTTTCTTTTTTCCTCTGAAATTGAAAAGGAGACATTTCAGAATCTTCTCCACTGAGCTGGGGATGTAGCTCAGTGGTGCTGCTCCTGCCTGGTAAGTGCAAGGTCCTGAGTTTGATCCCCAGTACCATAAAAAAAAAGAAAATTTCTTTGAAGAATCTGGGAGTTTGCAGCAAAACATCTTTTTTGATCTTGTAATGTTTGTTTGAAACAATACAAAAATCTAATCTTCTAAAAGTCATCTTTGTCCCATGGGTTACCAATTCTACCTTTGTGCAGGGCTAATAAAAGAAATAGCTATATAATGTTGAACTAGAGACACTCTAGGGAACAAAAATTTAACAGACTGGCACAGGTAGCCTGGATACCAACAGATGGACAAATTCTGGATCTTCAGCTGCACCACTTGGTGGGGTTTCCTTAGCCAATTTGAATGTCTCTGAGGATGAGAGCCTTTACACCTGACACATCTGTGCTCCAGATCCCCTGCCTTTAAAATGACTTTTCTGAGTGTTATTGGAAACAACAACATTAAGATAATGGCAGGAATGACAGTAAAACATGCATGAGGGAAACAAAATAAATGAAATCAATTAGTGTTACAAATATTGGTTCCTCTTTCACATGTCTTTCATACCAATGACATATTCACAACATCCTGAGGCTCCAAATATTAAACATCTTGTTCTGATCAGATATCAAATACTGGAAAGAAAGAGAAGAGAGAGCTAGTTTGCTACTTTTAATCACTTTTTAAATGCCAGTTGAATTTATAGAACAAATAAAGAAAAAAGTCCTTCAGTACAATCTGCTTGTAAAAAATGAAAAATTATTTCAGAAGATAAAAGTCTTTTAAATAAACTCATTTAATAGAAAAGCACTTGCTCCAATTTACTTGGTTGAATGGAAAAATCTCTCATAGGCCAGTATAAATGAAGATAAAATGTGCATAACCAACAGCCCTATTAAAATGGGCAGTAACCACATGTATCATTTTGAGGTCAGTTGTCATTTGATTTGAATGGGTCCCTTAACAGATCACAGAGCAGATGGAAAAGGTCAGAATGACATGACTCTGACTTAATTATAGCATTACTAAGACAGCATATGGAATTTGTATGTACAGGAAAATTTTATTCAGTGAATTTATTTGCACATAAATTCTGTAATGTGCTTCATTTGGTTTTATGTTACCTTCAATATTTATATTTCATTTTAATTGAATCATTTTTATCTATGAATTAATAAGTCAGGCTGTTCTACCAATTACAGCTGACTCTTGCTGAAGCCCATGTTTAAAAAAAAAATAGAAGGTGTGGAATTTGATCTTTTCTTATTCAAAATTCCTCAATTTAGAACACTATTGCCACTCTGAGCACAGCTGTCATTTCTGAAATTAGGGGAAAGGGTTTTAACACACCACACATTTAACACCTTCTAAGGTCCAGAAGAAAACAAATCTTTGCTTTCAACAAATTCATTGGTCTGCCAGACAGTGAAATGCACAGTAGAGCAAAAAAAAAAAAAAAGAAAAGAAAAAAGAAAACACTTTCAGTGTTGTGGGAAACACACTACGTTACATTCCATCCTAAAGCCAAATCTGTGGGAACTACTGATCTAATTCATTTGAAAGCAGACTTGGAGAGCTCTGGGATTTTACTGCAAATCTGTCATGCACAACTCTGCATGGACACGGTATGCATCACTGGAAAATAATTTAAAACTCCTGCAGACATCAGGGAATATAGTCTAAGTGCTAAATTTAGGTGACAGCACAGATAAAACAGGAAATGAAATACTGCCCAAAGGAACCAGCCCCTGACTTGGTCAAAGCCAGAATTTAGATCCACAGTCCACAATATATCAGCAGCTAAAATTTAACTGAATTCCCAGAAAAGCAATAAAATAGTAGCCCGGAAAGAGGGCAGTAATATCACACATACCAGCTTTGGCTTCCAGTCTAAAGTGTCAGAACTTATTCTTGATCTCTGATAAAAGACAGATCTAATTTGAAATAAAATAAATGTTAAGTCAAAGAGAAATGGGAAATGCTTTTTGCATGAATAAAGGTTATTTAATTTATCTGAAATTATTATAAGTCAAATGAGAGAGTAATTCTTTTTACCTATATAGAGATGCAAATATTTATTTAGGTCCTATTCCCTTCTTTCATATATAAAGATATTACAGGGTGTATATATATATATATATATATATATATATATATATATATATATATATGGTACACATTAGAAGGGGTTTGCTGGTTTAAAGGAATTGTCCTTTGTTGTCATAGAGAAGATATCTGGTACTGCAGGCATCACAAATTCATTGTGACAGTTTCAGAATCATCAGCAGAGTATCAGAGTCAGAAGAATAGGGTCTGGTGTCAGATTGTCTGGATTTGAGTTTTAATCAACTGCTTAATAGCTATATGACCTTGGACAACTCACTTAACTCTTTTGTGCCTAAATTTTCTGCTTGGTAAAAACTGGGACAAAAATTATACCTATTTCATAGGGTTGTTGTGGAGATTAAATAACAATTTATGTAATATGCTTGAAAAGAGCTCCAGAAACGTGGCTATTTTAATTACCATAGTAATTCAGTCAGTCTTTATCATCATTATCATTAAAATAATGCCTGTGTCTGATACACATGCCAATTTGTTCACAATGTCCAACTCTTCTAGCTTAAAGTACATTGCTCACAGTTGTACATTCTTGCCAACACCTTTTCCTCCTAACACTGCCTGAGTGGACACACATGCTGAGAATGGGTTAATTCATTGACTGATAAAGCCAATTTAATTTCCTTCAGAACTTAAAATAGCAAGATATAAAACCATTTGAGGCCAGAATAATTGTAACAACAACCTAAAGCTTCTGCTGAGCTAGAAGTATGGAGAAGTAGAAATTCAGAGCCAGAAAGAAGTCATTCTATAGAAGCAGTGTCGGGCAACTGTGCGGAAAAAAGCAGAGAAGACAAATTACATGGCCACAGAGAGCAAGAGATGGACAGAAGAGCAGCCTGACAATTTCCAGTTCCCCATGAGATGCAGTTACTTGACTCCTTATACCCTTAAAATGCATTTTCCTTTACTCAGCTGAACTCCTGAAGATTTTTGCTCCTTGCGATCAGACTCCAAGACACATAATGATACACCTTAATTTATATTCAAATTCTTCCTGTTTCCTTCCTCATTTCTTCTAAAACCTGGCCTAAGTTCTTTCCAACAGGAAATATATGTGTCTAGGTTGATTATTAAACTCTGTATGAAACAACAGAAACCAATTATGACCAAACTTGTATCTAAAAATGTGACTACATCACAGGTCAAAGTGTGTCCTATGAAATGTAACAATTGCACTGAGCCTGGTTTCTCTGTAATACTGGTATACGTGTGACCTGTCCCCAAGATAATGGCTTGACTTGACCAACCAGTGTATCAATAACTCGCCAATAAAAGCACATATTTAAAATTTATATAATTTTAGATACTAAAGAAAACACAGAATAAACACTTATTTTAGTTTTTTTGTATATTATTTTTATTAGGCTTTTGTATGATATGTTTTTTGACCTATTGCACTTAATGAACATTTCATAATGGACTCACCCATCTCAGTTGACAGGGGAATAGCTATCTGTGCATGAGATTCCCTAAACAGGAATAGTCAGCTATCACTTAAACACCAAATCCAGAGAAATGAAAAACTAATATATATTTCAGAAAAACAACAGAAACTGTGCATAAATCAAGGGAGAGTTTAGGATTTAGAAATCTGTTTTTCTTTCTCTTTTCTTTATTTGGCTAAGTTGGTCTTTTGAAACATATCCACAGAGCTGAAGTAGCTAAAAAATGGCTTGTCTGTACACACCATTCAAATGAGCCACTTCTTTGGACTGCATTTAATCCTAACAAAAATTGACCTCAACTTACTTGCACATTCATGAAGGGACCAAATGTGTTACTCAGTTGGTGTTATTACTGTAGCTGCCTCCAAGATAAGAACATAGGAAAGCAGTGACTTGAGGATGTCTTTTCCTCTCATCCCACCAGCTTTAGTGCCAGAGGATCTTTGCACTACTGCTTTTTTTTAGCAATTGTGGCTGATGCCTCTGATCTTTGGGATAACACAGATTAACTCCTCATTTGGTGGCTTTTTATTTCTCGATTACCAAAGGCCCCACTTAAATTGTTAGAAACACCTAAAATATTTCCTTAACTCAGTCATAGTACACATAGACCATTTGGCTTTCTACTAGCAGTGAAAAATTGTCACCTAGAACAACTCTTTTGGAATTTCCATTTGAATATTTGCAGAGGTTTATGGGTCCAATATTGTATGTTTGTCAAGCAGCAATCAACAGAGACAATTTTCGAAGGGGATTTATTTCTATCTTTACTCAAAAATAGAAAGTGAGTCACTGTATTTCATTTGTCTAAATGATGTTAATGATCTCAACAAAAAGCTGTAAGCTTCATTGTGTTTATCCAGTAGTGTGGTTAGGTTACTCTCATTCAGTCCCTTTTATAAACTGTAAAAAATGGTTGTGATAAATGACAATCTCAAGGCCACAGCCTACTTAGTCATGTGTTGAATACTTAACTATATCTATGCTGGGAAGGCAAATTGTTTGTTTTAGGGAATGAACTCTGTTAGAGTCAGTATGTTAGGAAAACAATGTTTCTAAAGACTCCCGCCCCCCCAAAAAAACACACTGCAAACCCAAATATTGCATTCTCTCGTAGTCATACAAGTCTGTCCAAGTCATCCCTGGTCAAATCCACTGGTTTCCAACAAACAAATGTACAATCCAGTCTTAACTATCAGATAATGCATCTTTACATCTGTACTAAATTTATGATCAAAAAAGTACTGCACACTTTTTGAAAACTCCTCTTCCAAATCACAAACATTTTGAATGATGGTTTTGATGTAAAAAGTACCCCCAAAATACACAGTAATAAAGCATGACAGTGAATAATTTCACCAAACTACATCTAAAATGGTTGCAAATGATGTTTCAAGATGTCATTGTATCAGATTGCTCTCCAGGGAAACACTATTTTATAAGAGGCTTTGAGAAATACCTTGGCAATTACTCTCCAGACTCAGGTGAAACTGAAATTATCCTACAGATACATTTGTCCATAACATTAAGTCAACCAAGAAGAACTAAGTGTCCAGATAAGAGTCATCTTGTAAAAAAAATTAGAGAAAATGTAAATAAAGAGTCAATATTTTTTACAAATTTTCAGACTATTATTTTCATCTTAAAAATCAAACAATGGAAGGTCATAAATGTTTAGTAAATTGCCCAAAACCATATGGCTATGGAGAAGAGCTGAATTTTTTTTTTTTTTAACCGGAGATGAACTCAGGACCTTGTGCTTGCCAGGCAGGCACCACTGAGCTATATCCTCAGCCTAAGAGCTGGATTTTGACCTCTACATTATGCAACTAAACTCCTCCTGTGTGCCAGGCAGTGTAAGACACTTGTCATGTAGTATCTCGTTTAACACATTCCTGCAGGCTTGAACCATCTGTGGTACATATATAACTGTCCCAACAGGCGGCTTGTACCACTGGTGGTACAAATGGATCTAATCACTTTTATTGGTCTTTTTACTAAGAAAATTAATAAAAATCCACCCAATGGGACAGTTATGCAGGTACCACCAGTGTTTCAAGCCACCCAGCAGTGAAACATGAATTAGGCCTGGTCGTGAACGTGTTAATCTTGACAATAATTCTATTGCTATTACTCTTGTGCCTTACTGCTCACATTTCCATAGAGACAAAGCGAAGTAGGAGAGGAATGATTCCACCTTTTCTTCACTTCTCACCACTCCTACCTAAAAGAGGTGCTTGGCAAATTGAGAGATGAGACTAGGCAAGTGTGATTTGCTCACTTCTCAATTTTCAATCTTCCTTCAAGAAAATTTACAAATTCCCAGTTCAGCCATTAGGAAAAATTTGCCCTGTAAGGGCAGGGCTATGGTTGTTTAGTTCCTCATATGACTGGCTGGTTGAGTAAATTTAATCCTAGGCAGAAGAATAGGAAAGTATCAGTAGTAATTAGTTCCCAGTTTAATTCAACTTTATTAATAATGAGACTGACAGTTTGGTCTCCATTTTCCTAACTCAAAGAGTGGATCCTAACTCAGAATATGGAAAGGGAAATGATTTTCAATCCTAAAAAACCAATACTAGATACTCTTCTTAGGCTTCTTGACTTAATTTGTTTGGGCCGCTATAATAACATACTATAAACTAGGTGGCTTATACACAGTAGAAATTTCTCACATAGATGTCTGTCTTCTTACTGTAGTTTCACATGGTGGAAGGAATCACAAAACTCTCTAAGGTCTTTTTTATAAAGACACTAATCCTATTCACAAGGTCTCAAACCTCAAGACTTAGTTAATTCCCAAAGGCCCATCTTGTAGTACCATCAACTTGGAGATTAGGAAATCAACAGATGAATTTGGTGGGGAGCGTAAGCATTTAGTTCACTATATTTCATCCTGGTCCTCCAAAGCCATGTATTTCTTATATGCAAAACACATTCATTCCATGCCAATAGATGCAACAGTCTTAACTTGTTTCAGCTTCAACTTTAAAGCCTAAAATCAAGTCTTATCTAAATAAAAATTCAAATACGGATGACACTTAAGGTATGATACATTCTGAAACAAATTTCTCTCCAGAAGTTAGTCGGTACAAATTGTATTTCCAAAATTCAGTGGTGGGACAAGCATAGGGTAGATATTATCACTTTAAAAAGGAGAAAGAAGAAACAAGAAAGGTTTGGTTCCAAGCAAGTCTGAAATCCAACAGGGAAAACATTATATCTTAAAGCTTGAGAATAATCTTTGACGGAATGCTGTGCTCTCTAGACCAATGAGGTTAGAGGCCCTCTTTCCCAAACACACTTAGATGGGGATCCCACCTTCCAGATTACTAGGGCAAAGATCTCATCCTTGTAGCATTGTTAGATATATTTTTGGGCCCCCAAGATAGTCCTGTCCTTTAAGCTTTCTGTTGCTCCATTTCCACAGTAGCTCTGGGCCTGGGTCACAATGTTTTGGCTCCCATGGACCAGTGTCTCTACAAGTCTGGGCTCATGAGGGTGGCACTGCCTCCATAGTTGTACTGGATGTTAAAACAAAACAAAACAAAACTATAAAACTTTAGGGCTGGGGATTTAGCTCAGTGGTTCTGTTGCTTGCCTTGCAAGCGCAAGGACCCGAGTTCGATCCCTGGTACCAAAAAAAAAAAAAAAAAAAAAAAAGTTGTACTGGATGTTGTCCTAACATGGGCTCTGTATTGTGTCCTTACATTCACTGAGTCTCTTATATCCTGGACCTGTTATGGGGTGGGCAGCCCTGATGATTTCTGAATTATATTTAGGCCCATTTTTCCATTGTTTTGGAAAGCAGGTACTGACATCTATTTTGATGACTCATTAAAAATGGCATTTGGCCACACCTTTCATGTTTTTTCCTAAAAAAGCTTTTTCATTCCTTGCAGTTTAGATAGGCTAATAACTTTCCAAATTTTAAATTCTGCTTCCCCTTTGATGAACAATTTTACTTTTAATTTGTTTCTTTTTACATGTTACTTTAAGTAGTCAAAAGAAAATTGGATGCTCCTTTAATACTTTGTTTAGGTGTTCTGCCAGCTAAATGTCCAATTTAATTGTTCCTTAGCTCTACCTTCCATGAAACATGAGGGTATAAACACACTTCAATCAAGTTCTTTTCCATTTTATAAAAAGGGAGGACTTTATTCCACTGTTCAGTAATATATTCTTCATTTCCATCTGAGATCTTATCAGAACACCCTTCATTGCCCATATTTCTGCCAATATTCTGTTCAGAAAATCATAGGCATTCTCTAAGAATATTTAGGCTTTCTCTGTAATTTTCTTTCCTTTGAGTTCTCACCAGAGCTACCTTTAAAGGTCCATTCATGGCAACACAGATCTTTTTCTACCATGTACCTCCAAACTCTTATAGCTTCTACTATCACCTAGTCGTAAAGGCATTTCCACATTTCTAGGTGTTTGTAACAACTAAAATACCACTTCTTGGTACCAATTTCTGCCATGCTGTATTTGAATTGCTATAACAAAATACCATAAACTATATGGTTTATGAAGAGCTTAAATTATTTTTCATGGTTCAGGAGGCTTCAGAGCCCAAGATCAAGATGCTAGCAAATTCAGCATTTGTTGAGGCCCATTTCCCCACAGATGACTATCTCCTCTGTGATTTCACATAGTAGAAAAGGTGAGGGATCCCTCTAGGGTGCCTTTCTACACTGTACTTTGAATGAACTATATTTATGTGCCCTATAATTCTCATAGATAATAAATAAATGTAACTATTTCTCCACTCTGAAGTCACAATACAGAGATTAAAAATGAACAGCAAAAAACAGCAATAATAGTGACAAAATCTGGTTAATTTTCTTTCCAAAAAAACGTGAATGTCAGAGAGAATTCAGAGAAGGTAGATGGAGATTGAGGTGGAGGTGGTAGATGTCATGCCTGGCCTGACTGAGACCTAAGAAGCAAACATATCATTCTTAGCAAACAACAGGAAAAGGCCCGTGCTATTCTCAGTAAACAGAATAGATGGCCATAAAGAAAATTTAGGATGAATATACAATCTGTCCAGTGCCGAGAAGTCCAGTAATTGTCTGCACACCTGGGCTGACTGTTCTTGGACCATCAATAATAAACATTCCATTAGAGATTCCTTAAGACTCCCCTTCCCAAGTTCCTATAAAAATTTAAAATCTCTCCCAGCTAGCTGCTGAAATCTTTTCCAATTTCAGTCTGTTCACACATGGACAGAAATAAAGCTCTCATTGCTCACACAAAGCCTGTGTTCAAGTGGCCTCTCATATGCTGTTTCTAGCAGTAGAGATACAAAAGTATAGCCGGATTCAAAGCAAGGTTCCTCTTAGTGGAGGGACAATGTTCTACTCTGATAAGTCCTGTTCTGAAGAAGAGTAAATAGGAATATATTTCTGGAAAACCAGCAATGCAGAGAATCTCATTTGTTACTCATTATCCCTTGGTCAACATATTAATAACAAGTAAAGTAATATTATTTGGCTAGACTCTCCCATCTCTAAAGCTCTCTTCATAGAAATACTCAGTCTCACCTCTGTGGAAAGACTCTCAGGGCCTCATAATACAGTTATGTATTCTAGATAAATTGAATAGAAAGGCTTGGAGAAGAATGTCCTTTCCATTTAACATGAGCTACACAAAATAGTGCCCAATAGTAATATATAATAGCATCACTGTGGTCCCTAATGAAACTCTCCAGGGGGATAGCTGTGCTCATTTAGGGAAGATGGGTTTATTTCCTCTTTACTGGCAGTGAGCCCCTGGAGAATATACTGTTCATATAGTTCTGAAATCTCATTAGAGATCTAGTGTCATCCTCATGTAATTACAGCCATTTGTTCCTGCACCAATTGCAAAGATTCAAGGTTAGCTGCAAAGATGCTTACCTTTGGTTACAAAAAGTGAAATCTGTAGAGATTTTCTTTTTCTTTTATTTAGCTGTTAGGACACCCTGGCAATATATTTTAATAGCCATTTTTAATGTAGGCATGGGACCAAAAGGCCCTTTATTGATAATGTGATGCCTTTGGGAGAAAACAATGAAAAATGGACATGTATAATTTCCTCATGGAAGATTTGCTGCCCTTAAGGACACCTAGAAAGGTACAGACAGAATTAATCTATTACAGAAGTTTTCTTGGTAGCAAATTTGCCTGCAGAGGATGCCTACATCTGCAAAGGTATGTGGTGAAGAGGGAGGACATGACTCAGAGTTACATGGCGTTTGATAGTTTCATGTTTCTCAAACACACAGTATAGAAATTCAAATATGTAAGCTAATACTTACATTCAGTATATTCATTATGCTTTTGACTAATAAACTACATATCTTACATTTCCAAAAATATCCTATTTAAGTACTTTTCCATTCAATTTTTTTTTTTTTGGTACTGGGGATTGAACTCAGGACCTTGTCCTTGAAAGGCAGGTGGCAGAACCACTGAGCTAAATCCCCAGCCCTCAATTTTTAATAAATACTATTATATAAGACATTTCCATTCATGGAGAACATAAGTACAGTTGCTATGCCTTGTTTTTCTAGTCTATAAAAGTCCTACTTTAATTTTTAAAAACATGAAAAGTTAAATAAAAACATAAATATGTGTAAATATTTTTATATTTTATGTGTGATATTTTTGTGGGGAAAGGAAAAAGAAAATATCACATAATCAATCAACATTCCCTCTCTTTAAGGAAGGCTCTGTGGCAAAATATTTTTTTGAAATTTCCCCAATGATTGTAATATACTCACTCTAACAAAATTAATGGTTTTCCTAGAGCCAAGTGTGCCTGTAGTTAAATTGTCTGCAAACTAATTTAACTTGTCCCAGGCTGCTGGGTAATACAATTCCTTATGTTTTACAAGAGGGTGCTCTTCCCATGCAGTGGATACAGGCAGTCAGGTTTGGGGGCCGGAATTGCTAAAATTTAAACAGTACCATTTGGCAGAGCTTGAGTTACTTCCTGGGCCCAGGAAGTGTCTCAGTAAAGCACATATATACCAAAGCTGGAAATCTCTGGATTATTCTTACCAAAGATGAATTCCTCTTATAATAGTTAATAGCATCACTGTTTTAATTTCTTTCTTCTCATGCATGGGAGCATAAAAAACAAGGCCAGCCATTAATTTAAGTCATCTAGAGAGACGTTCAGAAAGAATGCATTAAGTATCTACCATGTAATTTCCTTCCTTCATTCTCAGTTTCAAAACAACAACAAGCAAAAATGAAAAAAAAATGCCCAAGAAAACTTATAAGTTAATTAGGAGTCAGAAATATTTTCCTGAACACTGTTTTTCCAAGGGTATTCATCAAAATGCCCTTGAACAATGATATTATCTAATATCATTAGTAAATCAAGAAACTTGAAGCATTTTTCAAGACAGATAATTAATATATCTGGAGGAAATGTCATTGTTTGCTGTGTCCTGCAAATGGATAATATTACATGACTCTTGGGCTTGATATGAAACTAAGTTAAACCAGTTAATGAGACTCTGCAGACCTGGTTTCTTTATTAGAAACAATGTATCCTTAAAAACTAGGCACCTTTCCTTGTCTTCTAGACTTCAAGCTTCCAAGTATTATTAGCATCATCAATATCAATGTAAAAGACAGTTTAGTTAGTTTATAAATAGACAACTAACTAGAGAAAAAGCCTGAGATAAAGTTGGATGATGAGCCAAATTGCTAAGAATTAAAATAAGAATAGGCAGTAAAACTAAAACTTTAATCAAGGAAGTCTTCAGCAAGTCTAGAGGAAGTACTAAGTCTAGAGGAACTTAAAAATACAGAATGAGTGTTTTTTCTTTAGCATCTCCATTTTCCTTAAATTCTGTATGATGAATAACAAGTTTAGAGAGCCTGAGTTCTAATTGGTCATTTTAAACCCACAGAACTGCCTGTGATATGTGGTCACTAAATAATTCATCAATTCCAGTACTCCACTTATACATTAAAAAATTCTGTACTGAGGGGCCACGTGGCACCTCACTTACCAGGACCCCTACTGGATACCCACCTGGAGCTATTTTTCTTCTTTTATTTCCAATAGACACTTCCCCTTTATAGTGGACCCTGGAGTTATTACCTGCATCACATATGAACAACTTGGGTTATGACCAGAATTTTAGTTTTAATTTATGACCAAAGTCTTGAGTTATGACCCAAATGCCAGCCTCTTGTGTGGTTGTAAACAAAGACTCATGATGCCAGATAAAGCATACATAAACATACTTAAGCATCAGTCTGAGCCCACATTCACATGTTTTTGGATGTGATTTCGGTCAGTGCTTTATATAATTGCTATTATTACTGCTATCAAAATGGCCCCCAAAAAGCTAGAAAAGGAGCTAAAGAAGGAAGGGAAGGTAAATAAAGCAATCGTAATCAAAAAAAGAAGAAGGAAATTGTGGAGAAATATGAGTGTGGTCTTCATGTGATCAATCTTGCTAATATGTACAGCATGCCAAAATCCACCATCTCAACTATCTTACAGAGAAAAAATTTTGTATAAGGAAGCTAGTGTTGTTAAAGGTGCTGCTCAAATTAGTAAGTCATGATCGACTGTTAGAAGAAGTAGAAAGGCTATCATTAGTGTGGATAAACAAAAGGCAGATGGCAGGTTATGGCCAGAATTTATAATTTTTGAAAAGCTAGTGCTATAAATACAGATCTAATAAAGGATAATCTATCAATAAGTGATAATGGTGAAACATTTTCTGCCAGGAAGGGATGGTTTCACAATTTTAAAGCAAGAACTGGAGTTCATAGTGTAACTAGGTATGGTGAAGCAGCCAGTGCTGATAAAAGGGCTGCTGAAAATTACATAAATCATTTCAAAATGATGGCACAGGGAAATGGCTTTTGCTCTCATCAAGTTTTCAACTGTGATGATATTGGCTTTTTCTGGAAGAAAATGCCCGGGAGAAAAAACATTACCCAGGAAAAGAAGAAAATGCCAGGTCACAAGCCTATGGAGGAATAGGATAACCTTATTGCCATTGCGAGTGGTGACCTCAAGATAAATCCTCTCTTGGCTTATCACTCTGAGAACCCTAGAGTGTTCAGAAAACATAAGGTCATGAAGAATATGCTGGAGGTCATGTGGAGATCTAATGCAAAAGCCTATGTTATAAGAGTACTTTTCTTGAATGGATCAGGGAGGCTTTTGGTCCTACTGTTAAGAAATATCTACAGGACAAAGTTTTACCACTCAAGGCTCTCCTCATTATGAACAATGCTACTGCTCATCCATGAGATTTGGAAGAAGAATTGGCTGAAGAATTCCCATGGCTCTCAATCAAATTCTTCACACCTAATATAACTCCTGTACTGCAGCCTATGGACCAGCAGTTTGTAGCTAACTTTAAGAAGCTATTCACCAAGGAACTGTTCCAAAAGTGCTTCCAGATGGTCTGAAATACAGACTTAAGCCTTAAAGAGTTCTGGAAGGAACATTACAACAACCTTTCCTGTATGGGGTTAATTAAGAAATTCTGGGCCAGTGTCTCTCTAAGGACACTGAGATCTGCCTGGAAGAAAGTGTGGCCTAGAATTATACAGGAGAGAGACTTTGAAGGCTGTTTAGAGGAGCCTGAGCTTTCAATTGACCTTGTGATTGATGACATTGTCACTATAGCAGAGTCCATATGCTTGCAGGTAGACAGTGGTGATGTTGAGGAACTGGTGGAGGAACACTCAGAGGAATTGTCTACAGAGGAACTTCAGCAACTTCTGGCTGAGCAACAGAGAATGGCCGCTGAGGAGCTTTCTGAAGAGGAGGGCGAGAATCAACAATCAGTGCAACAAAGATCTTGTTCTGAAATAAAGGAAATTCTAAAAAAATGGACAGAGTTACAAACATTTGTAATGAAGACCCACCCAGACAGAGAAAAAGCCAATCATTTCATTCACTTGTTTAATGACTATGATATGTCATACTGCAGAACAGTGTTGAAGAAAAGACAGAGAGAGACAACCTTATATCAGTTTTTAGTTCTGAAAAGGTTGAGACCTCATGAGCCAGAAAGCAGGTCCTGGTGGGCTACATACTCTCCCAAGGAGAGAAAGGACACCAAAGAGCCAGATTCCTGATGTTCTTACAGAAGGGGACTCTTCTTCAAATAATAACCATCTTCTATTTCATCCTCCCTTCTTTCAAGCCAAACATGTGAACTTGAATGGTGAGTATAGTATGAAATTATTGTTTCTTATAAACTAGGTACATTTTATAAGTTTTGGTGAATACAATAGGAAAATTATTGGTGTTCCTGGTAAATTATTCACATTATGCAACCCTTTTTTATTATGACAATGTTAGTTAAGGAGTGATTTGGGAGGTTTGAAATGCATTATGGGCATTTCCATTATTTCCTATGGGAAAAATACTCTTGAGTTATAACCATCTCTCATGAACAAATGGAGTTCATAAGTCAAGGGTACAGTCTAACCTCCTTTCTGTCTGCAATTTCATTCTTTGACTTCCTGAGACAACAGACTCTGTGAGGATAGCTGTTTCAATATTGACTGCCTAGTTGAGGGGGGCCATTCTTACAGATTACAGGACAAGGAGCTCTGTATCCTGTGAAACCTAGATTTTATCAATATAATTTTACCTTAAAGAAGTTGCTTTCATCAAGCTAGAAAAGAAATAGGAACTCATGCTGAAAATATCAGTCACAAATTATTAAAGTACTATGACCAAATGTAAAATAGTTAGAAAATTTAAATTTCTGCAACTTTTGCTACATTCTAATTTTAAATAAAATATCCATATTTGTCAACCCCTTTTAATTAATCAACATAATCAGATATATCAAAGAAGACCATGTAGGAAAAATTGATAAATAAAAAGATAAGAAAAGTCACTAAATATTTTTACATCGCAGCTTACAGTTTGCATTCTAAAAGGATCTTGCACCTTACGTTTTTCATTTCAGGATAGTGAGTGTTATCTTGATTTGTTTCTAAAGTTTTGTTCAGCTGAGCCAGTGATGCCTTACAGACAGTCCCTGGCAAATGCAATTTACTCAGGAACGGCTGAGCCTGTCAACTGGGGCTGCAGATGTTTATCATGACAGGGGTTCTATATGTGGCTATTGTAGTCACACCAGAAGTATGGATGCTGACTTTTGAGGAAACTTCAGAAATAGGGATTGTTTGGGATATAAATACTGGCCTGTCTAGTTTCAGCAAAAGAACGTATGGCAGAAACTACAAGTTGTTTGCCGAAAGTCTATTCTCCCTCTCTTCTTTACTAATAGAAACTACATTTCTCAACCTCCCTTACAATAGGGGTGAATAAGACTTTGTAAGAAAAAGATGTGGAAGATTTCTGAGAAAACTCTTAAGAAGGTTAAGTTGGCTGAGTATAATAGAGAGAACCCTAAAATGAGACTCAGGAGACATCAGAGACAACAGCTTCTGTATAGATCTGGTCACTAATTTGCTTTGTGAACTTAGAATCTTTACCCCTGCACATCTGTTTATAGTCATTCATTAGTTTTTAAAGGCTTTACTGAGATATAAATCATACCATAAAATTTACATATTTAAAGTGTATAATTTGATGGATTTTTTTATATTCATAAGGTTGTACATTTATCACTGCTATCTAATTTCAGAACATTCTCATCATTCTAAAAAGTAACTCCATACCTGTTGGCAATCACTCCCCATTCTCCTCTCTTTATAGCCTCTAGTAACCACTAATATGTCTCTATGGATTTGTCTGGACATTTTCTATTAAACACAATCACAAAATGTGTTGTCTTTTGTGACTCACTTCTTTTATTAATCATATGTTCTAAAGGTTCACTTACACTGTGTAATGAATCAATGCTTCATTATTTTTGTGGCTGAATAATATTCTATTTTATGGATGTACCACATTAGCTTTTTCATTCATCAGATAATAAACTTGTGGGTATATCTACTTTTTGGCAATGATAAATAATTCTGCTATGAAAATTTGTGGAGGATTAATTTTTCATAGATATTTGCTATATGTCTAGTGAATAAGACTGACATAGTCCCTGCTTTTATGAAACCAACAGTGTAATGGAAAAGGGAAATATTGAACAAGCATTTAAGTGGGTCCTGAATAGGAAAAAGAGTCACTGAAGTCTAGGGAGGGTAGATAGATAAGAAGAAAAGACAGTACAGGACTAAACCTTGAGGACTTTTGCCACATAATTTTTAGAAAACAAAAGGAAAGCTCAATTGGAGATCGATAAAAAGCAACTATAAAGAAAACTAGGAAAGTGTTTCACAGAAGCCCAAGAAAGACATTAAGAAGGGGAGGGTGTTTAACTATAGCCAATACAAATGAAAATTATATAAAATGAAGATTCAGAAATTATCATTGGATTTATTAACAAAGTCACTGGTGAATTTAGCAAAAGCTAATTTGAGTAACATGGTAGGATATAGAAAACCAGATAAGGCCTTTTATGTCTTTCTAAATATTCTCATAGAGAATGAGTTCATTAAAAAGAGGCCCTTGTGTCTTATACTGAATAAAGGAAGGCTGACTAATAGGAAAATTCTTGAAAGCCAGCTATTTTTCCATTTTCTAGAGCATATAATATTCCCAACAATACAGTTAAGTGACTCATCCAAGACCACTCAACTAGTCAATGGCAAAACACTGACTCAAGTGCAAATTTCCTAACTTTAAGTCTTGTGCTTTTCCCAAAACCTGATAGCTGCATTCCTTTTTATCTTTCTCAAGGTACCCACTAAGAACAAACACTCCATAAATGCTTTGCAAGTGGTTTTTTCATTAAGATTCTGTGTTAAATGTAAGATAAGGAATTAAATTGTACAACTAGTCTTAAAGTAGACAGCTTTAAACCACCTGGTATTTAACATTTTGTATGTGGAATAGCTAAGTGATAAAGAGATAGAGATAAATTATGGCAAATAATGCTTGTACTGGGAAATTCTTAGTGAGAACAGAAATGGCATTATAGTCAGTTATGTATGGATCTGTGTTATCTAGACTGGGCAATCTTTGATGGCAGGGGATTCCTCTCACTAACCTTACTAGTATCTAGTACAGTGTTTGGCCTAGAGAGAGATCAATGATGTTTACAGAATCACATGGTATAGTTTAAGGAAATAAGCTTTAATTTTCTAATCTTTTCTGTTATTACCATTTATATTATTCCAAATATTGTTCAAAGTCACTTATTAGATTGATCCCTTTTAGTATTTATAACAACTTTAGGTCAAAGGTACTATAATCTATCTTATTTGATATGTGGAATAACTGAAGTTCAGACTCCTCCATAGCTACAAAGCTAGTAGATGGCAGTGCCAGCCTTTCAGCACAGATGGGACTCTAGAAGCCAAGCTCTTAATCTTAAACACTATATTTTCTCCCTTCTGAACATAGCTCTTCTATGTCACACTCTTCATACTTTCCAGATTATAGTTGCACTAATCAATGAATCAATGACAAACAGTGGGTGCCATTACCTTTTTATATTTCTCTATTTTAGGTATATTAAATTTCCATATATAATAACTGTAAAAGAAACTTGATTTAACAGCAAATGATGAAACTTTTATACTTTCAGACTCCTGACCTCCACACCAAATTAGAGGTTGCTTACTCACTACACATGCATTGGTGAAACCTTAGTGAGTTCATTCTCTCTACCTGTTATTCCGCCATGGACTTTTATTTTTAGTCTTTTAAGCCTCTTCTCCTAAAAATGGGCTATGAACTTACTGGAGGGATATAAAGCTAAGGTAGACTTTTAGACTCAGGATATCTTGGATTCTACTTTCCTCAGGTCATTTCCCTCCTACTCAATAGGAAATAGGAACCTGGGGCTACCCATATATATTCAAATATCATGTATTAGTTTCAAGATGCTGAAAGTACAGGGAGTCTTTAATATTTGTAGTCAAATTTGGAAATCTAACATTTGTAGGAGAGATTAAATTTAAAATCCACTATACAAAAGGATGAAATAGCATGATTATATCTAAGAAAACTGTCCTGGAAGTCAGAAACTCTGGATCTGGCTTTAGTTGGTCATGAAAGACTGGGTAAACTTGAACAAGTAACTTTCTTTTGTGATTATAGTATCCTCCTCTATACTCATACTAAACTAATAAGCTCAAGTGACAGAGTAGTAGGTCAAAAATGTATTTTCCCTGTAGTATTCTCTTATAGCACAGATATAGCACAAGAAAGGACTTTGATTATGGAGAGCCTATGTCTTGAAAACAGATATTGGAATTAATTCTGCACTCTCTTACCTCCTTGACCTACAATGAGTCACTTCGCCTCTCCAATCCTCAGACTTCTCATGTATGGAAAAGAGATAACAATAGCAACTACCTCACAGAGAACTGCTGTGAGGACTGGATGACATAATCCATAGACAGAACCTAGCATTCTACCTGACACATAGCAAACATTTAACAAAGCATTATCATTATTATTAATAGTAGTATTAATTACCAAGCTTGTATTTATAGTAGAGCTTCATGTCCTTTTCTACAGAATGGGTACAATAAATCCTATACTTCCCATTCAATAGAGTTAACATAAATATAAGTTTATTATATCATCTACAAATAATTACTGAGCACAGAGCAAGCCATTTCAGTAAACAAGATATAACTGAATACAAGACAGACAAAGTTTATTCTCTCTTGGAGCTTTGAATATACTTAGAGGAACTATCAAGTAAATATATAATTAAAGAATTAAAATAATTTCAAGTAGTAAAAAAAGTGCTAGAGAGTGACAATCTTGATGTCAAGTAACAACATTAAATCATCTAGTACACTGTTGTTGCATGTTCAATATTCACTAGCACTTATCACAGCTTTTCACGATAATATTTATTTCCTTGCAAATTTTTCCATCTCAACTACTGGGATATGAATTGCAGGAAAAAAGATTTATATCTGTTTGATTCATCACACAGATAGACTGTAAGAGAACCAACCCATAGTGACTAGTCAATAAATGTTTGTTGAATGAATAAATGAATTAAGAATGAAGAATCTTCTCTTTCTGAACCCCCTAGCACCATTTACTATCACCCAGGGACAATGGTCTTGCTGTTCCCAATAAACTCTTACTGTTCCTTGGCTGTTTGACAGTCCAACTAAAATCTCTAGTTCTAGTTAAGGTCATTGTAGGTGTTATGGCTTGTATCTGGATGTCCTCCCAAAGCCTCACACACTCCTAGGTATGGAATATCCAAGGTGGCTGGATTAGGGAGTGTGAATGTGGATTAAGGGTGTGATTATGGGATTAAGGGGGGTGGATAAAGAAAGCCCCACCCTGGGCATGAATGGCACCAATCAATAGGCTTATAGCCTGGATGGGATATAAAGGGAAAGAGGGAAGGAAGGCAGGCAGCTTTTGTTATTTCTGCTGCTGCTGCTTATCTGCTGCTGTCTCCTGCCTCCTAGCTCTGCTGTGATGCCCTTCTGCCATCCCTTCTTGCCTTGGAGCCAGCCAACTATGGACTGAAATCTCTATAACCTATGAGCTGAAATAAACTTTTCCTCCTTCAACATGGGGTATTGGGTATTTTGTCTCAGCAACAAGAAAAGTAACCAAGACAACAGGCTATTTAATTTTTCATTCATTGTTCATCCAGGTATACTCACCATATTTCAAAATAAATTTGTTCCTTTTTTATTAGTACATGTTTGCAGTACATAATGCTTAAATTCCTTGTGTTGAGTTGGTACATGTACATGATACATATTAATGCCTTTCTTCAACCCTTTTCTCTTCCTTTCCTCCCCCATCTTTCTATCTCTGGATCCCCCTCCCATTTGAGCTATCTTGTTACTTCAACATTATCTAACTTTCATTTTGTTCTTTCTTTATAATTTGGGTTGCTCACATAAGAGAAACCATAGAATATTGCAGCTTGTGTGTCTTATTTCACTTGGTATTACGGTCTCAGGATGGATCCATTTGCCAGATGGATCCATCTTTCTTTAGGGCATAGTATTATTCCATTGTGTATAAATACCACATTTTCTTTATTCGGTCATTGGTTGATGGACATACAGGTGGCTTCCAAAATTTAGCTATGCTTAATTGTGCTACTATAAACATGGATATGCATGTATCACTGGAATATAATGTTTTTAACTCTTTCAGGAGGATACCTAGGAGGGCAATAGCTGGATCAAATGAAATTTCTATTTTTAGTTATTTTGAGGATTCTCCATACTGATTTCCATGGTGGCTGTGCTAGTTTACATTCCCATCAATAATGTAGAAGGGCTCTCCTTTCCCTACAGCCTCGCCAACATTTGTTATTATTTGATTTCTTGATGATAGCCATTCTTTCTGGGGTAAGATGTAATCTCAGTATTATTTTAATTTGCCTTTCTTCAACAGCCAGCAATGTTGAACATTTCCTCAAGTATTTATGGGCCACTTGTAGTTCTGTGAACTGTCTATTCATTTCAGTTGGCCATTTTTAATTAGGTCTTTTATTTTGGGGGAGGTCTAATTTTTTTGAGTTCTTTGTATATTCTAGATATTAACCCTCTATCTGAGGAATAGCTGCCAAATTTTTTTCCCATTCTGCAGGTTCTCTTTTTACCCTGTTGCTTATTTCTTTTGGTATTAAAAAGCTTTTTAATTTGATATGATCCCATTTTTTGACTCTTAGTATTCTTTCCTGTGCAATTGGGGTTCTGTTGAGGAAGTCCTTATCTATGTGCATGGCTTAAAGAGTTTTACCTATTATATCTTCCAGCAGGTTAAGTGTCACTGTTTTAACATTAAGTTCCTTGATACATTCTGATTTTAGTTTAGTATATTGTGAGAGGTATGGATCTAGATTCAATTTTCTGCATGTGGATAGCCAGTTTTCCCAACACCATTTACTAAAGAGGCTATCTTTCCTCAAGTGTATGTTTTTGGACCCTTTTTCAAAGATCAAATAGTTGACTATTCTTGGCATGGTTTCCGTAACCTCTGTTCTGTTCCATTGATCCTCATGTCTGTTTTGTGCCACTACTATGCTGTTTATATCTCTATAGCTTTGTTATATCACTTCAAGTACATAATTGTGATGCTTCCTGCATTGCTCTTATTATGCAGGATTTGCTATTCTGGGTCTCTTCTGATTCCACATGAACTTTAGGATTATTTTCTCTAGTTATATGGAGAATGTTGTTGATATTTTGGTGGATATTACATTAAATATGCATCAATTTAGGAAGCATTCCATTTTGACTATATTGGTTCTGCCTATCCAGGAACAGATTGTATCTTTCCATTTTCTCTTCTCTTTGATTTCATTTTTCAGAGAACTGTAGTTATTGTTATAAAGGTTTTTAATTTCCTTAGAAGTTAATCTTCAGTATTTTTTCTTTGTACTATTGTGAGTGGTACGCTTTTCATAATTTCTTTCTCAGTGGGTTCATTATTAATGTACAGGAATGCTATTGATTTGTGTGGGTTAACTTTGTGTCCTGTTACAATGCTGAATTTGATTATTAATTCTAAGGTATTTTGGAGGAAGTTTTGGGGTCTTCTATGTATAGGATAGACAATGTCATCTGCAAATAATGATAATTAGACTTTTTCTTTTCTTCTACATATCCCTTTTTTTTTGTCTTACCTAGTTGCTCTTGCTAACATTTTGAGTACCATGTTGAGCAAGCGTAGTGATAGTGGGCATCCTTCTCTTGCTCCTAATTTTAAAGGGAAAGCTTTCAGTTTTTTTGTATGTAATATGTTGTTTGCAGTAGTTTTGTCAAGAGTGTTTTTTTTTATCAGACTGCAATAAGGTCCTTCTATACTTATTTTATTCAGTGTTTTTTTTAACCATGAAAGCATGTTAAATTTCATCAAAGACTTTTTCTGCATCTCTAGAGATGGTCATATGATTTTTGGGCTTTCTTTTGTTTTTGATGTAATATATTTATTGATTTTCATATATTGAACCATTCCTGCATCCCTAGGGTGAACCCTAGTTAATCATAATGTATGATCTTTTTGATGATTTATTGCACTTTTTTTCCCCAGCACTTTATTGAGGAATTTTATATCTCTTTTTATAAAAAAATTTGGTCTATAGTTCTCTTTTCTGAAAGAAAACCTGAATTTTTTCTTCTTATTTCTCATTTCTTTGAATTTAATTTAAAAATCCTATACCACTTTTGTTACACACATACACATGCATTTGTGGACATACCTACATTTATGCACACATGCAACAATAACAAAATAATTCTCCATCTCCTTCATTTGTTATGAAGCTTTCTCCTGAAGTTTTACTGAACTATTTTTACAAAACAGAGTACAGTATTAAGTGGAAGATGATAATGATTAATTATGTCTACTTGTTTATACAAGTAAAATGGTTATTTCTCATAATTCATCTTTAATGTCATAAGACCTTTTCTCTTTCTCCAGCCAGTGCCAGTAGCACAGGGATATGAAGGAAAAGCTTGCTGTTATGCTTAGCCTAAAACTTTCAGCTAAACTAGAACCAAACAATGAAGAAGAGAGGCCCTGAAGCTCAGGTATTTATACAGCACAAAGTCAGTTTTCCAACTTCTTTCTATAGTCTTTGTAGCTACTGGAACTGCTAGGCACCTTCCACCGGTAAGGCCACAGATTCTGGAAAGGAAGTCTCCTCAGGCAACTTTTACTCAAGCATTTTCAATTGCCTTACACAAAAATAATTCTTTATTTGTTTTATTAAGGAACCAGTAATGTACTTCAACTTCCTACTCAACTTCAAAATAGCAAAAATAATCTATGTGGGTCACTCTGACTCCTTTAGATTAAAAGATTTTCTATGCTAATGCTGGTTTGTAAATCTGTGTTATATATTCTGCTCTTAGGAGATATTTACACTCAGTGTCTTTATTTTTTATTTATTTATTTATTTATTTATTTATTTATTTATTTATTTTGGTACCGGGGATCGAACTTGGGTCCTTGTGCTTGTGAAGCAGGTGGCAGAACCACCGAGCTAAATCCTCGGCCCTCAGTGTCTTTATTATTGCAAACACCCTAGTTCTGCTTTGTCCATCATCAAGTTATAAAGATAAGTGAATATGCCAAGTTTTACATATGTATGTATTCATAGGCCCACAAATAAGCACACATTTACATATACACATACACACACACACACATATATACATGAACATTTATACAGACATACATTTACTAGCATTAGTGAATTGTGAGGATTTTCTGATTTTTTATAAAATCCAAATTAGGGAAGTATTTGAAGAACTATTGGAAAAAGCTGGGCAAATTAGATCATTCCATGAACACTTGTACACTGAGTTCATTAGTCTATTCAGTATAATTAGTCTTTTCTGGTACTAATGAAAGAAGATGGAATAGATTTACAATGTAAGTGAAAAGATTAATAACAGGCTTCCTAGCTGTTTTTCTTATTCAAAGATGGAAAATCAGAGCAAACGTGGCCTTCTTCATACTTCAGGGAAACAGAAAATATGTGATACTAAATAGAGACAACTTAGAAGGAGGCCAAAGGAAATTACCAGTTATTTTTTAAGGCGCACTTAACATCAAATGTGAGAATCCATCATAAACGAGGTGGAGACTAACTTAGTAAGGTGATGTGGTTTTGACTGAGGAGGTAAAGGGAATTTAAAAAGTATTAATTGATTCAGTTAAAAATTCACTTATATTACTTGTTAATAAAAAATGTTTAAGGAGATGCAAATGTTAACTACCCTGATTTTATCATTATACACTTACTTATGTATCAAATAATCACAAATTGCCCCATATATTTGTACCATTAAAATAAACAATAGATTAGAAAGACTTGAATGGAAAAAAATTCATGGAGTATTATTATTATTTGTATGAATGCCCTCCAAAGGTACATGTATTAAAGTTTTTTTCCCTCTGGATGGCACCATTAGGAGGTGGTGGGAATCTTTAGATGTGGGACTGAATGGGTGGTCTTTAGGTTTCTGGGATGTGTCCCCAAAGAGGAGACTAGTATCCCAGGCTGTACTTTCTCTCCGGCTTTGCTTCCTGGTTTATAAGTGAGTAGCTTGCACTACCATGAATTCCTGCCACAGTGTGCTTCCTCAGACAGAGGCTAAGCATTGGTATTAGATTGGAACCACCAAAACTATAGCCAAAATAAGTTTTCTCTTTATAAGCCTCAGTTATTTAGCTGTAATGGACAGCTGACTAACACAGTGCTGATCGTATGCTAGGCATCGTTCTAGGGACTGTTGAGATCTAATTTATTTCTCAAAATGATGTTTAAAATATATGAAAATGAACACATGTAAAACCATGCCCACAGTTCCTCCACACACAGAAATCTCTCACAGTGTTCCTCATCATAATAAGGAACAAAGTCATCCTTTTATTTATTCACGTAAAACAACAGGTACAAAAGCTCCTCTCATGTTTTCCGATTTCTTCATCTCATACCATACATTCCAAATTTATAATTTGCTACAAATACATACCATCACCAGAAAATATTCTTGCCTGTGCTTTTAAAATACAAGCAGAATTGACCACTTATCACTCCGTCCACTGCTGCCACCAGATTCACATCAACATCATTTCCTCTCTGGGTCATTGCAGTAGTTTATTAATTGATCTCTCTGTATCTACCCTTATCCTCTAACTATCTTCTTCATCTAGAAACCAGATTGATGCTTCTAAAACACGTAGTCATGTCATTTCTCTATCCAAAGTAAGCTACCGGTACTCCATGGAACTCAGCAGAGAATCCACAGATCTTACCAAGCCTACTATGCCCTGTATCAGTGATGACAAACCTTTTAGAGTTTTCAATGATACAAACAGCTGTGAAACCACCACTACATATGATCTGGGTTCCCCTCTCCAGATTATTCACTCTGACCTCACTTTCCACTACTTTCCATCTTATTCATATACTCCATTCCAGCCACACTGGGTTCCTTGTTGTTCATTGAATACACTATGCTTTTACCCACAACTGGATATTTGTACTTATTGTCCTTTCCCTCAATTTGATCAGTCTTCCTCCCAAAATAGAGATGGCCCCAAAGCTTATACTCATGTCTTCACTAATATGTTTTTTTTTTAAATCATTGAGGTCTTCTCTTACAATCTTATTTAAAATTGCTACAAATACATAGCACCACCAACGCCAATATTGCTATCACCATTGGACATTTATTACCCTTACTTCCTGCTTTACACTATTTGGCATGTGAGGTAGTTTATTGCCTATGTTATTACTGTCTATCCCACACAGTAGAAAATAAACCTAAGAAGACAGTGATGTTTATTTGCTAACAAAATGAAATATCTCTGAGGCCCATAGGATAGTAGCTAGTACATAGTAAGCCTTTGATCAACATTATTGATTAAATGAAGTAGTGAACAAGAAGGAATCTGTTCTCATGGAACTTACATTCAGGTAAGAGAATATAAATCACAAATTGAAATACAGTGAACCCTTGACTTATGAACTCAATTCATTCTCAAGGGCGGGTTGTAACTCAAGTTGGTCAGTTGAAGGCTCAGGCTCTTCTATATAGATTTCAAAGTCTCTCTCCTGTATACAGGCAGATTTTAGAGAGACACTGGCCCAGGATTTCTCAATTAACCCCACACAGGAAAGGATGTTGTAATGTTCCTTCCAGAACTCTTTAAGGGTTAAATCTGTATCTGAGACCATCTGGAAGCACAAGCAGCCAGTATTTGGGTCATAACTCAATACTTTGATTGTAAGTTAAAACTAGAAGTCCTGTCTTAACGCAAGTTGTTCATATGTCAGGCCAGTTGTAACTCGAGTGTCCCCTGTAAGCAAATTAAGCAGGACCTATAAGATAGTGATAAGTGTTATGCAAAGAATTTAAACAGATTTATTTGTAGGTAGTACCTAGGTGGCTATTTCATAGTTGATGACCCAGCAGGTGCTGCTAAGGAGATGAATGACAAGGAGCCAAGCCACAGAAAATTTAGAAGCAAGACTATTCCAGGCAGAGGAAACACCTTGTACAAAGGTTGTAATGCAAGACATGTTTATGTAACTTCCATACCAGCAAACAGACAAACATAGCTGAGTCAGTGAGAAAGTAGGAGAATGATTACCTAGGAGATCTAAGAGCAAGAATATGTCAGATCATGTAAGACTTTTTAGATGGGGAAAAGAAATTTTGTTTTACTAAGCATGAACAGAAACCACTGGAGACTTTAAAAAACAGAATACCTCCACAGGTATGGATTTATGTTTTAAGATTATACTTGCTGTTGTGTTAAGAATGAATTTTGGCAAAAGGGGAAAATGATTTGGATTATAACAGTGGTGAAGAGAGAAAAGTATATGAGGTTAAACTATGGATTAGAATTGGGCAGCGAAAAAAAAAGAAAAATAAAGGATATGTCCTAGATGAGGCATAGCACTGAAGTCTAATTCAAAGGGATTATATTGATTATATCAAAAGAAGAACATGATTAAATTCCTCAAATCTTCTACCTGCCCTTCCCTAGCCATAACTTCTCAGCATTTAAAAAAATTCTTAAATTTATTTTCAGGTAGGTTAGATGGAAGGCCACAGTAACTAAGGCTGTCAGAAGGACACAGCTATTGCCACAGCTGGAAGGAAAGTTAACTATTGCAACTGCAATTGGGTTGGTAAGTACTGAGAAGTCCACTGAGAGCAATTCAGAAGGATAGTAATTTTGACCCAGGCACACAGTTAATTGCATTTTTTGGCATGGGTGGTTTAGGACACACTCAGATATTTATTTAAACATTATTTTAGGTTAGTCTGTGAGGATGATTCTGGATGATATTAACATTTGAATCAGTAGACTAATAAACCAGGTAGCCTTCCTCAATGTGGGTGGGCCTCATCCAATCTATTGGAGGCCTGAATGGAACAAAAGGTTTAGAGAGGAACACATTTCCTTTCTCTTCTGACTTCAATCTTGAGATGTTGGTATTCTCCTTCACTTGGATTGGAACTTGCTTTTCAGCTTTCCTGAGTCTCCACTTTGTAAGCAACAAATTATATGAAGTCTTACCCTCCATAACCATGTGAGCCAATTCCCGATTTCTTATGATAAGTCTCTCTCATAAGAGATAGATGATAGATAGATAGATAGATAGATAGATAGATAGATAGATAGATAGATAGATGAAGTGGCTAAAGAACCAGTTATTTGAGAAGATATGGAGTTTTCTGGAGCAGAAACTTTTCACAGGATGAATAAAAATGGAAAGATAAATGAAGGATCTGATAGAATTAGGGGTTAATGTCAGAATCAAGTCTCTTCCAGAACTGAAGCAACTGGATGCCATGTTTTGTTTCTTCCTAACCTCCTGACCTACCATACAGCTAAACTTTGATCTTTTAGAGAACACAACTGGGTGGTTGATAGGTTAGACTGGTCAGCTAAATTAGGGTAGAATGACATAAATCAAACATAAAACCTGACCTCTGAGGAACTTGTGCCCAGCTAAATATATTACTTAGCATTTTTTGCATGGTGAATAATGAAAACTAGATGGAAGTAACAATTCTCTTTTAGACTTTAAATAGTGCCTCTCTCCATACTCTACCCAACATGTACTTTAATATATTTAATTTTTCTATTCAACATTATTTCCCAAGCACCCATTATGTGTTGTGACCCCAATGCTATGGAAGAATGAAGCATGAAAGCCTTTGTTCTTGTTGTCAATATATCATGACTGTAGACTAAGCAGCAAGAATTGATTTTGAAATCTAGGTTTTCTGCAACATACTTTCTTTGCAAAGCAGTTATTGTCATTTAATAATACACATGTTCAGAGAAAGTATTTAACAGACATAATATATTTAAATCACTGACTGTAGAGTTATCAGAATGTGTGAGTGGGTTGGTCACATAAAACTGCAGTAGGAATTGCACCATTCTTACAACCTCCATTTTTATTGTTTTTAATATCCCCAAATTCCTCACAGAGACCTAAACACACATATGTAGACTTTAAAAGTCACAAATATACTTACACATGCAATACACTGGTAATATAAATTGGCTGGACATGCCTAAAATTAATATTTATGATATCTCAGACTAAATAAATACCGGTGAGAGATTAACATGCAAATGACATCAGAATTACTCCACCAATATTATTCCCAGATGATCTCAGAAAGATTCCACATATTAATTATTCTAAAATGGAGTTAATCATTAAAATATAGCATGTTCCCTCATGAAGTTATGCTAGTCAACTAGCACATGATACCTATCAGGCATTATTGTTAGGTAAATTCCTATGTTTACTTTAGGTTTTTTCTTTCTTGCTGATATGAAAAGGCCTGGGTTTTTAAACCTGACTTATCCTAGCTTAATAAGGAAAGAGTAAGTAATCTTTACCTAGATTTAAAACCTGACCTTCTGGGGGCCCACTGAAACTTAGGCCCATGTTAAAGACATTTTTACTACTAAGTCAATTAATCACATGCCTACTGGGGAGAGAATGGGCAGTTACATATTCCCAAAGTTGAGTATAATTACACTAAATTGAGTTATAAAAACTGTGAACTCATTTAGGCTGAGATCCTAGCATCAAATATAAGTAATGACCCTGTCCATGTGACATATACATTAGAAGGCTCACAGAGCTAAGAATAAATTGGCACCAGTACATGCCCTTTAAATGCACATTTAAGGAAAGTAGAGTTGGCATGCAGCCATTATTTCCAGGAGTGCTAGTGCCTCAGCAATACAAACTTCATAAAATCTTGTACCTGAAGAGATCTGCTTCAGGCCCCCTGCCCTCAGGCTAATGATGCTTATACTATCCAGAATAAACAGGAGACTTCAATTATTGATGTTCTCCAGCCTTCTTCACTCAATCATTCTGATATTTTTAACACCAGGCAATCCAGAAGTCTTTTCTATTGAAGACAACTCTCTGTCTGAGAGTTAGCCCTGTCACCACCCCATCACTCCTAGAATTTACTAACTACCAAAACAATCTGTTCTTGATTATTCTCCCAGCCTGTCTTTGGGCAGTTTCAGTGAGCACTAGTTTGCAATGCAGGTAGCTTAGATTTGTACTGAGTAATGAGCAGCATTGTAGTAGTGAGGCAGTTCTTTGGTTGGGCCATATTGCCACATACTCTAGACCTCAAAGTGCCTCACATAGCCATCTCTCTGCATCCCTGAGAAAGAATCTCTTAATCCGTCTTTTACTTATGTCCTTAGCTTTTATGAAGAAAAGAAGATCATAGGAAGTTTTCAGTGTGATTCTTGGCTTTAGTTTGAATTGTAAACTGAGGGCTATAAAAATAATTCAGCTAGATGATATACTTCTCCTTTGTAGCACTAAAAATTCTAATTAATGAATTATACATCTCTTTGTTTAATATTGATCTCCCTTTTCAGATTTAAGTTCTCAGAAGGCACTCTTATACATAACATTTTTATGGATAGCTGCACTTCTAGTGCATTGTAAAATACCTGACAGAATATTTGCTTACCAAAAGTCAGCTGATGAATACAGAAAAATTGAGAACAATGCACAGAGAACATAGCTGGCTTCATCATAATATTGCCTACAGTTATGAAGTGAGAACTTTTTTTTTTCTTTTAAATTCTTTTATTGGTACATTTTAGGTATACAATACATTTACATTTATCATTGGTTGCTTGTAGCTGTATATGATGTATCTTGGTTCTTATTTTTTCCCCATTACCTGAGCGCCTTTCACCCCCCCTTCCCTATTTACATAGACTTCATTTCCATTTTTTTTTCTTTTCTCATAATTTTTCCTTTCCTTTCTTTCCTTTCCCCTTCCCCTTGAACCACCCCTACCCCTTTGGACCTTTTCTTCCTATTTCAAATTATCAATTATTTGTTTTAATCATTTTAATCCTTATTTACACTTTCAGTTTCTCACACTAGAGAAATTATTCAGTATTTACACATATGTGTCCTATTTATTTCACTTAAGAGGATGGCCTCAATATGCATCCATTTAGCTATAAATGTCTCTAGTTTCTTGTTCTTTATGGCTGAGAAATACTCCATTTTATAAAAAAAAAAAAACCCTATCTTCTTTATTCATTTGAGAACTTTCTTTCATTACCTAACCCTGGTATCAACTCTGCCGTGAAAATAATTTTTTCAAAATCATACCTTTACCATATTAAACTTACCCCACTGTTCTGTGCCATAACATGATTTCCTGCCAGTCCTTTTCTCTGATCACATCAAAGGAACACTGAACAAACTATAATTGAAAATGGACAATTTTCCAAATCAAACACGACTGTGATCCAAGTCAGGTAAAGAAGAAACAATAATTTATACTGGCACATTAATTAATTATTACACAGATTGTTTATTGATTTTCTTGATTCAGCATGTTTATGAAGCACACTCCTTTCAAAGTGTGGACAGCATAAAGAAGGCCTGCAGATAAAAATACATCAAAATATTTGGGAATACAAGGGCAGAGATTTTGTATTCAGGCAGATACTGTTAATATTTGAAAGCATATTTCACTTGCTTAGGTGGTCAGATTTCTGTGACTGTGAGGCAAGGCAAAAACATTTCTTTTTTTTTTTCTTAAATTCTTTCATTGGTACATTTTAGGTATACAACACATTTACATTTATCATTGGGTGTTTGTACCTGTACATGATGTATCTTGGTTCTCATTTTTTCCCCATTACCTGTGTGCCCTTCACCCCTAAACCCTTCCTATTTACATACTTCATTTCCATTTTTTTTCTTTTCTCCTAATTTTTCCTTTCCATTCTTTCCTTTCCCCTTCCCCTCCCACCACCCCTACCCCTTTAGACCTTTGCTTATTTCAAAGTATCAATTATTAGTTATTAATCCTTTTAGTCCTTATTTACACTCTCAGTTTCTCACACTAGAGAAACTATTCGGTATTTACACATGTGTGTCCTATTTATTTCACTTAAGAGTATGGCCTCGATATGCATCCATTTAGCTATAAATGACTCTAGTTTCTCGTTCTTTATGGCTGAGTAGTACTCCATTTTATAAAACAAAAACACATCTTCTTTATCCAGTCTTCAGTTGATGGGCACTTGGGCTGTTTCCAAGCTTTAGCTATTACAACTGTGCAGCTATAAACATGGGTACACATATATCTCTGTGGTATGATTCTTTTAATTCTTTTGGGAAGATACCCAGCAGGGAAATAGCTGGGTCAAATGGGACCTCCAGCCCTAGTTCTTTGAGGTATCGCCACACTGATTTCCACAGTGGTTGCACTAGTCTGCACTCTCACCAACAATGGAGAAGGGTCCTTTCTCTCCACACCTCCGCCAGCATTTGTTATTGGTTGATTTCTTGATAGCAGCCATTCTTTGTGGGGTGAGGTGAAATCTCAGTGTTGTTTTCATCTGCATCTCTCGAATGACCAGTGATGTTGAACATTTTTTCATATGTTTATTTGCTGCTTTTACTTCTTTGTCGGAGAAATATCTGTTCATTTCAGATGCCCATTTTTGAATTGGGTCTTTGAATTTGGGGGGTCTGATTTTTTTCAGTTCTTTATATATTCTGGATAGTAGCCCTTTGTCTGAGTTACAGCTGCTAAAAATTTTTTCCCACATTGTAGTTGTCAGTTAGCTCTTTTGGTGGTTTCTCTTGCAGTGCAAAAGCTTTTCAATAAGATGAAATCCCAGCTGTTGATTCTTTCTGCTAGTTCCTGTTCTACTGAGGTTTTGTTCATAAAGTCTTTTCCTATGCCAATATCTTCAAGAGTTCTACCTAGCTTATCTTCCAGCAAGATTAGTGTCTCTGTCTTAATATTGTTTTTAATTTTTTTTTTGCACTTTATTAAATTCTGTTATTGGTATATTGTAGGTACACAACACAATTACATTTCTCATTGGGAATTGTACCTTTACATAATGCATCTTGGTTCTTATTTTTTCCCCATTCCTAGCCTTCCCTTCACCCCCTCCACTCTTCCCTATTTACAAAGAATTTATTTCCATTTTTTCCATTTCTCATCATTTTTCCTTTTTCTTCTTTCCTTTCCCTTGCCCCTCCCACTACCCCTACACCTTTGGACCTTTTCTTCCTATTTTGCATTATCGATTATTCATTCTAATCATTGGTACATTGTAGGTATACAATATAATGACATTCATCATTGGAAATTTGCACCTTTACATAGTCTCTCTTGGTTCTTATTTTTCACCCTTGCCCAGCCCTCCCCTCAACTCCTCCATTCCTCCCTATTTACAAAGATTTTGTTCCTATTTTTCCATTTTCTCATATTAACCCAATTCCCTTCTATCCTTTCCCCTATGTCTTAATATTTAGATCTTTAATCCACTTTGATCTTAGTTTAGTGCATGGTGATAGATATGGGTCTAGTTTTAATCTCTGACAGGTTGCAATCCAGTTTTTCCAACACCATTTATTAAATAGGCTATCTTTCCTCCAATGAAGGTGGTTGGCTCCTTTGTCAAAGATGAGGTAGCTGAGTATGTCTCAAGTTGAAAAACATTTCAATATGAATAATGTTCCATCGAGATTTTTCATGAAGAGTTATAAACAGTAGTAAAGAGGGAATCTACCCCAGAATAATGGGTAGAGCCAGAGGAAAATGGTTTAGGCAGGAAAGCAAGGGAGTGTTTAATAAATGTTGGCAAATCTAGCTATAAAACATGTGCCTAGAAAATAGAAATAGAACAACTGTAAACTATGTTTTAGCACAGAAACAAGAGTCTAGGATAACAAGGAAAGAGACAATAGAGAAGAGATAGAGAAAGGAACTGAAAATAGGAATTGAGGATAGCAGGAAATTGAAACAGCTATTAAAGAGGAAAATCCCTATAGGGGATATATGGAAGCATCATACAATGAGGCAGACCGACTGGGCAGCTTAAAGTACAACTGAGTTGCTTGGAAGGCAGCTATCCTCAACCCATATTCAACAGAGTTACTTGGCAACAGGACAAGTGAAAAATTTTTATTGCTTGCATTTTTAGACTCAGAAAAAGTTTTACTTTTTCTCCCCTCTCAAAGAGATCTTTGGATAAAAAGCTAACTATGAAAAGCTAACTTTTAAAAAAATGTTTACTAGTACTTGTTTGCATTACATAGTGATTATATTCATTGTGGATAGTTGGTACATATACATGATATATCTTAATTTTTTTCAACTCCTTTCTTCCTCTCCCTCACCCCTTCCTCCATCTCTTGGTTCCCTTACCTTTCACAAAAGATCTATCTCCCTATTTCCATAAGCTGATGTTTTAATTGATATATCATTTATAATCTATAAAATTCACCAAATTGTATATAATACAGCAATTTCAGTATATTCTCAGCAATATACAACCATTATTTCTATAATTCCAGGACATCTTCATCAAACAAAAAGAAATCCCATAGCTTAAGAATATGGCTTCAATATATATCCATTTAGCTATAAATGTCTTTAGTTTCTCATTCTTTATGGCTGAGTAGTACTCCATTTTATTAAAAACAACACATTTTCTTTATCCACTCTCCAGCTGATGGGCACTTGGGCTGTTTCCAAGTTTTAGATATTACAAACTGTGCCTCTATAAACATGGGTGTGCATATATCGCTGTGGTATGATTCTTTTAATTCTATTGGGAAGATACCCAGTATGGGAATAGCTGGGTCAAATGGGACTTCCAATTCTATTTATTTGAGGTATCTCCATACTGATTTCCACAGTAGTTGCACCAGTCTACAGTCCCATCAGCAGTGGAGCAGGGTTAGGACACACATGTGTAAATACCGAATAATTTCTCTGGTGTGAAAAACTAAAAGTGAAAATAAGGATCAAAAATGTATCATTGATAATGTGAAATAGAAAGAACAGGTCTAAAGGAGTAGGGGAGTGTGAGGGGTAGGGGAAAGGAAAGAAGGGAAAAGAAAAATATGAGAAAAGGAAGAAATGAAAACAAAGTCATAAATAGGGAAAGGTGGAAGGGGTGAAGGGAGGGAGGGCAGGGGAATGGGGAAAAATAAGAACAAAGATACATCATGTAAAGATACAAGATCCCAATGATGAATATAACTGTATTGTATACCTAAAAGTACCAATAAACTTAATGGAAAAAAAAGAAACCCCATAGTTATTCAGTAGTAGCTCATTCCTCCCTCCTCCCAGTTCTAGCAACCACTAACCTAGTTTCTGTCTCTATACCTATTCTTAACTTTTCATATACAATAATTCTATATGTTGCCTGTTATTTCTGACTTCTTTCACTTAGCATGTTTTTATAGATTATCCATGCTGTAACATGTATGAAGTACTTTATTGCTTTTATTTCAGAATAATACTCCATTGTGTGGATATCATTCATCTTGTGGCATGTATGAAGTATTTCTTGATAGGTTAGCGTACTTATATCAACTTGATTGGATAAGAGCCACCTGTGGGATTGGTGTAACACAGTTCTGGGTATGTCTGGGTGGATCATGGAAGTATGACATTGGGTACTATATCTGGTCCTTGGCTCCTTCCACTCTTGCACTTTCTCTCTGCTCTTCTTCCTGGCTGCTATAAAATGAGCAGCTTTATATGCCGTGCCATGCCACCATGATGTTTCTGCCTTGGAGCCAGCTGACCATTGACTATATACACTGAACTGTGAGCCAAATTAAACCTCTCCTCCTTTAAACTGTGAGTGTTAGATATTGTGTCTCATCAAAGGAAAGATGAATAATATGTACTTCATTCCTTGTCCAGAATCATACTCCACATTTTGTTTATCCATTCATCAGTTGATAGACCTTTAGGTTTTTTTTCTACTTTCTGGCTGTTATGTATATTGCTGCTAAAAATTTTTATGTACTAGTGTGTGAATATATGTTTTCATTTCTTTCGAGTGTGTAGGTTTAACTTTACATGGAACTAGCTATTTCCCCAACAGCTATAACATTTTACATTCCCATCAGCAATACATGAGAACTCTAGTTTCTCTATCCTCATGATACTATCTTTTTACTTTTAATATTTTTTCTAATTATTGATAATGTTGAGCATATTTCCATGTGCTTAGTGGCCATTTGTAAACCTTCTTTGGAGAAATATCTATTCAAATATTTTGTCCTTTTGAAAATTGGGTTGCCATTTCATTGTTAGGTTGTAAGAATTCTTGGTATAGTCTGGGTATAAGATATTGTCACAGAATGATTTGGAAGAATTTTCTTACATTATGTGGGTTTTTTCATTTTCTTTGATATACATGTCACTAATTTTGATGAAGTCTAATTTATCCATTTTTCTTTGGTTGCTTGTGCTTGAGATGTCATATATAAAAATTTTCCTAATAAATAAAGCAATGAAAATTTTTTTTCTAAGAGTTTCATAGTTTGAGTTAATATATTTATATCTTTGATCCACTTTCAGTTACGTTTGCTTATACTCTATGAGGTACATGTAAACACTCATTTTTTAATAAGTGGATATCCAGTTGTTCTGGAACCATTTGATGAAAAGACTATTTATTCCTAAATATAATTTTGGTACCCTCATCAAAAATAAATTGATCATAGATAGATATGAGTTTTCTTCTGTATTCCCAATTCTATTTCATTGAACTCTGTATCTACTTTTATTCCAGCAGATTGTCATGATTAATAAAGAAGAAAAGCTTCACATATCATCTCAATAGACACAGAAAAAGAATTTGACAGACTCCAAAACTTTTATTTAAAAAAATAAACCCTCAACTAACTAAGAATAGAAAGAAAACTTCCTCAACTTGGTTAAGATACTGTATTAAAAACACAGAGCTAGAAGAATTCTTAGTGATGAACAACTGGACAGCTTCCCCTAAGGATCAGTAGTTCTCCCTCCCTACTTCTATTCAGTACTGTACTGGAGCTACATTGCAATGGGAAGGGCAATTGGGGAGGAAAATGAAATTAAAGATTCTATATTGGAAACAAAGAAGTAAAACTATTTGCAGATTCTATGACCTGGTTTTTAGATACTCAGGAATCTACTAATCATATTCAAGCTAGCCAATGATTTTAAAAAGGTACAAGATATAAGATCAGTATACAAAAATAAAAAGTAGAAAATGAATTGAGGGAGAAAATTCCATTAATAATACCACAAAAAACAAAAAAATAGGAATAAATCCAGCCATGGAGATGCAAGACTTACACATAGATTACTATGAAGCATTATTAAAAAATTATTTGCAGATGACATGATACTCTACATAGAAGACTCCAAGAACTCCACCAAAAGTCCTCCAGAGTCAATATGCAAATTCAGTAGAGTAGCTGGATACAAGGTCAACACACAAAAATCAATAGCTTTCCTCTACACGAACAACAGACTCACTGAAAAAGGAATTGGAAAACAACTCATTTCACAATAGCATTCACAAAAAATGGAATACCTAGGAATCAACCTAATGAAAGAAATCAAAGACCTCTACTCTGAAAACTATACACTCTAAAAAAAAAAAAGATTGAAGAGGATATTAGAAAGTGGAAAGGCATCCCTTGCTCCTGGGAAGGAAGAACCAATATAGAGAAAATGGCCATACTTCCAAAACTGCTATATAGATTCAATGCAATCCTAATTGAAATTCCAACAGCATACTTCACAGAACTTCTGAAAACAGTCCAAAACTTCATTTGGAACAAGAAGAGACCTAGAATTGAAATTCTAGGCAACAAAGACAAGGTAGGGGGTATCACAATCCCCAACTTAAAAATATACTACAAAGCTACTGTGATAAAACATGTGTAAAAACAGCATGGTACTGAAAAAACAAAACAGACCCAAGGACCATTGGAACAGATTAGGAGATGCAGAAACAACTCCAGACACACTCAGCCACTTCATCTTCAACAAAGGAGACAAACACCCTCACTGGAGGAAAGATAGCTGTGGGAAAAAGGAACCCTTCTCCATTGATGTTGGGAATGTAGACTGGTGCAACCACTGTGGAAATTAGTATAGAGATTTCTCAACAAACTAGGATTAGAGGTCCCATTTGACCTAGCTATTCCCCTGCTGGGTATCTTCCCAAAAGAAATAAAAGAATCATATCACAGTGATATATGTGCACCGATGTTCATAGCAGAACAGTTTGTAATAGCTAAAACTTGGAAACAGCCCAACTGCCCATCAACTGAAGGATGGATAAAGAAAATGTTTTTTTAAAAATAAAATGTAGTACTACTCAGTCATAAAGAATGAGAAACTAGAGACATTTATAGCTAAGTGGATACACATTGAGTCCATAGTCTTAAGTGAAATAAATAGGTCACACATGTGTAAATACTGAATAGTTTCACTGGTATGAGAACCTGAAAGTGTAAATAAGGATCGAAATGTACAATAGATAATGTGAAATAGGATTAAAAGGTCCAATGGGAAAGGGGAAGTGGGAGGGATAAGGAAAAGAAAAGAAGGGAAAGTAATCAATATGAGAAAAGAAAAAATGGAAACAAAGTCTTTGTAAATAGGGAGGGGTGGAGGGGGTGAAGGGAGGGCAGGGGATGGAGGAAGCATAAGAACCAAGATATATTATGTAAAGGTACAAATTCCCAATGATGAATGTCAACATATTGTATATCTAAAATGTACCAATAAAATAAATGAAAGAAAAAAAGGAATTAAAGGCTTAAATAAGTGGATAGAAATAATGACCTCAGGGTTTGGAAGACTTAATGTCATTGTCAAACATATCTCAAAGTGATCTACAGATATAATACAACCCCCATTAAAATTTCAGTAGTCATAAGAGTGTAATGTTTGTGTAAGGATAAACACACAGGGTAGAATTTGGAGTCCAGAAAAAGAAACATACACTTATTTCCAATTGATTTCAACTAAGGTAGTGTCAAAACTATTCAATGGGGGAAAGAATACTCATTTCAACATATGTATATATTTGTATCATATACATATTATGTATGTGTTCATGATAGTTTGTATAAAATTTATCTTATTTAATCTGCTTATAAAGATGACCACTCTTTAGTTTCTGGAAACACTGAGGAATATAAAAAAAGTAATACACTGACATAGGTCCTCTACATCACTTGCAAGGTATGTACTTTTATCTATGTTTTACAGATAAGAAAGTTGAGTCTCAGAAAGGATAAGAATTTTCTTAGAGGTCACATAAATTGAAAGTAGTATAGCATGGATTGAAACATGGATGCATAACCATATAATGCAAGGTAATGTCATTATACTAAGCAAGATAACAAAGTTTCACTGATGATTTTTCCACACCTGAGGCCAGAGCATGTATTCCATGTATATGAGGTTCAGTATATACTGCAGTTATCAGTTTTCATGAATCATTACTCATTTCCAAATAAGGATTAAAGACAATAATGACCTGAAAGACCTGACAAGGCAATCTTTAGAAAGGAATGCCACATTAAATTTAGCAAAAGATGGACACATAACCCTGTGGTGTAACCAGAATAGTTATTTCTGTTTTATGGATGAAGATATGATTATCATCATTATACTCATATTTACCAAATTTTTATCTTGTTCCAGACACTATAGTAAGTATTTTGAATGAATTATTTTATTTATTCTCTGAAGGGGCCCTATGAAAATTTTTTCTCACACCAGTTGTACAGGTGAGGAAACTGAAGGTAAGAGAAGATAAATAATTTTCCTATGGGCACATAAGTAAGGTTAGATTTGGGATTTAAAATTGTAGGCTAGACTGCAAGGCCAGTGCTATTTTCACTGTTTGCCTGCATAGTAGATTTTCTATAATTTTACATTCTTTATCCTTCTCCATCAGAAAGATAATGAAGAATGGTTTTATCAAACACTTGGCCTTGGGCCAGGGATTTAGCTCATTGGCACTGCGCCTGCCTCACAGGTGCAAGGGCCTGAGTTCGATCCCCGGTACCAAAAACAAAAAGAACAACAATAACAACGACAAAAAACCACTTGGCCTTCTTTTTGCTAAATCCTTCCTAGGCTTGCTCTGATTTATTTAAGCTATCGATGAAATTCCGTGTGATGCGGCCCTTCGAATTCTCCTTTCTCACTTCTGAACAGGTGCCAATTACTTCAGAGATTGAAAGTGGCCCTCTTGCCTTCCTCTTCTTTTCCCCTTGCTTTTTCTTACCTGTAATTTTTCCACTTCCCTTCCAACCCCTAGCACCATAAGGCATAGAGGTTGGCTGGTTGTCTTGTGCTTTGAGGAGGCCCAGGAATATTACATAGCCCTACAAATGCCTGTTAGAAGTCTCATCAAAATTTGTCATCATGGTCATTGTATGTTTAAGAGGACCACATTTAAAAGCAAATGGTTGCAGGAGGAATTTCCAACTTTTATTTAACATTTAAAATAGAATTTCTTTAACAGATCATGAATAGAGCCCTTTGTGAACTGATGTATACATGTGTGTGCATGCACACATGCATATACAAAGCTATCCATAAGTCCTAATGCATAAGAGAGGAGGTTGCTGGAATAGAAGCATAGCCTAGATAAGCTTTCTAACTCACCTTTGTCCACTTTTCATTTTACTAATAAAAACTTGGAGTTGAAGACATAAGGAAAGGTTCAAGTCTGAGAGTTTGTGGGAGGGAAAAAGTATAGATGGGAGGAGTATAATTTCTGCCTATTTTTTAACCACAATAAACCCGGTCTTTGATCTATAAATGTGTATACACATTTTACAGCTCATAGAGAACATATCATTTATCAGGCACAAAAGATACAGTGGAAGATATAAAGATACACTGGAAGGACACTGACTCTGTTTACATGTATAAGCTATACAAACTTTGGAAGTTTATTCACCTCTCCACCTCTCTGTAACAAAGAATTTAAACTTCTCCAAAAAGACATCTGGCCTTTGCCTTCAGCTCCTAGGAGGTAATTTTTGTTTGCTTGGAGATCTTGGGCTACTTAGAGAGTAATAATGTGCTTTTGGGTAGGATCTTTGGTCACATGGTATCAGTAGACCTGGAAACTGAGATTAATTGTACAGGCAATTGATCAATCATGCCTTTGTAATACAGTCTCAAATAAGAACTCTGAACAACAAGACTTAGATGATCTTCCCTGGTTGTCAGTACTCCATGAGTACAGTCACACATGGATACCAGGAGAGTAATGTCTCCTGAGTCTGGGTCTCATATGGATGCCAAAAGAGTATGTGCCCAGACTTTACTGAAAGAGATTTATTGAAGTTTCACATTTGGTACTTCTACATTCTGTTATATGTATTTCTTCCCTTGGTTGATTTTAATTTGCATCCTTTCCCTGTAATAAACTATAACTATGAGTACAACAGCTGCCAGTAAGTTCTGTGAGTCCCTAAAGTGAATTATTTTACATGAAGGTGATTTGGGAACCTTCCAAACTGATAGATAGTATCAGAAGTGAGTGCAGTCCTGAACACTGTAATGTTTAACTCTATAGTTGGCCATAATTCTTTGTAATCTGAGTTTGTTCATTTCTAAAATGAGGATAATATCTACCTAACAATTTGAAGGTGATTACAAGGATGAACAAAGTAAAACAGTGAAAAGCCCTAGCCCTTAGTAAGTTCCTTAAAAAGACAGATATTATTATCAACCACATATCATACTCACCATGATTAATATTCTGTTTTGTATGGTTTACAAAACATACATTGACTCTTTCACGCAAACATATTTCCATCCTTCACAGAAACTATTTGAAGTAGGTAATTAATATTTTCGTTATTGATGGAAAATGGAAGACTAGAGTGATTTATTAATTTATCAATCCAATAGGTAAATGTTGAGAACCTATTTCATGTGAAGTATTTCTTAGTGTTTGAAATGTAATGGTGAACAAAGAATACATGACTCTAGCAATTATGAAGCTCAAGATCTAGTGAGAAAGACATTTAATAAATGTTAAAATGCAGTATCAAAATTTTGATAAGTACTTTGAAAAATAGAAGAGGATATGATTAAACTTTCAAAAACAAGTGTTCTTTCCAATATATCATGTGGAATTGGCATGCAACTAGTAGGGTAACTGGCTACTCTGGTTTGTCTCATACTAGGGATCTCCCTAGACACAGGAGTTTTTGTATTAATCCTGAAACAAACTAGAATGGTTGGTCATCCTAATATCTAATATTGAATTAACTGGCTCTTTTTATCCTAAGGCCAATTCCTAGAAGTAGACTTTGTCAGTGATCAAGAGAATGAGAGAGAAGATGGACCAGAAATGGTTAGCACAAAAAGCATCTCATGGGAGAAAAATCACTACCAATTGTACTTTTGAGACTAGTCTGTCTTTGCAACAAGCTCCTGGATATGTCTAGTGAATGGCTGCTCTGGTTAGAAAAGAAAACTAGAGTGTTGTCAGGAAGCATACACAAAAACACTTACTTCAGCTTCAGAAGGTAGGGTCCTCATTCATGCTTTTAACCAGAGTAAATGTTAAAATCACATGAAGTTCCAAGAGCAGCTAATTTTATACAAATCACTTAAAAGAAGTGAGGAGCAAAAGAGTTTTCAAACAGCAAAGGCAATTGCCATCAAAACATAGCTGAACAGCTCTTCTCAGTACAGTATCTAGGGCCAGCCAGATCTTTAGCCCTCATACTTCATATTATAAAAGTACAAATTATTAAAAGAACAAAAGTGTTTTTACATTCCTGAGCCAGAATAATGCAGGACCAATTAGGAATGAAACTAGTAAGACCTTACAGTGCATGTAGGAGAGTATACTGGTTTTAGAAATGGGGAAGGAATGAAGGTATATCAGCAAATATTTCTTGGTATAGTCTTATTTTTTGTATCAGTCAGCTTTTCATTACTGTGACCAAAATACCTAACACCCACAACTTAAAGGAGGAAAGGCTCACAATTTCAGCTCATAGTTCACTAGTTCCAAGGCAGAAACCTTATGGCTGAAGGGCATAGCAGAGAAAAACTACTTAGCTCTTGATGGCAGGGAAGCAGAGCAGGGAAACAGTACCAGAGAAGAAGGAATGAGGAACCAAATATCATACCCAAGATCATGCCTCCTTGACCCACCCAGACACACCAAAAGGTATGTTTTACTAATCCACTAGGCAGCTCCCTGGCCAATCAAGATGACAACTAAGTTTAGCCATTACAGGTGGGAAGAACTCTCATACCAGAGACAAGGCCACTTTTCCCATCATCTGAGGATATCCTTAACTTTTACATTGTCCATTCATTGATTGAGCCTTCAAAATATCATATATAATTGTACTTCATAGGAGCAGTTGAGGTAACCTCACAGACCTGCTATGCCTGTATCTAGAGACCTTTCTGGTTATAAGTTATTGAAATAGAATTTTTGCATCAATAGGAAAAGGAGATGGGGCATAATAATACCAGTTTTGTGGCATCACCTCTACTTAAGGTGTCCTGTACCTTACCAACAGGTATGAGAGGCTTAGAATTGTCTACGTGGGGCTCAACTAAGACAAACTGCTGACTTCAGGTGGAGAGCCAATAATTGCTCTTTTTTCTTCCTCTTTCTTTTCCTCTTCTTTCTCTTCCTTTATGTTTGTTCTTTTTCCCTCCTACTTTCTAAAATAAGACAGTATAAAGCAAAGTTTGATAATGTGCTATAAATCATTAAGAGGTAACAACTATTTTGACATTTTTCAAAATAATTTTCAGAATATTAACTCTTAGTACATTTTCTAAAACTGACAAGTCAGTACTGTAGTAGTGGTTAAAAGCTTGGAGCTTAGGAATTAAAAAAAAAGTGAGTCCTTTTATTCACTATGGAACCTTAGATAAGACTCTTAATCTTTATAAATCTCAATTTCATCATCTGTAAAGGTGAGGATTAAATGAAGTACTGGATGTAAAATGCTTATAGCATGCCTGAAGCATAATACAACAGTCATTATACTCAATGCTGTTTACTGTTTTCATTGTTGATAACTCTTGCTGTTACTACTAGTACCAGTTATGAAAGATAGCAAGGGTCTAATTAAATGGACTCAGAACAAGTAAATTTTGTGGAGATGGAGTAGGGGATGGAAAAGCAGATGGATAAGGGAAGCATAGGTTTGTTTGGCGCATAGTAACAGAAGGTTTTTGGCTAGAGAGGAGATCCCTAGGCATATTAGGGCTGGACAAATTCAGTGAAGTAGAAGTGTGCAGAGAATATGGACAAGGAAGACTCATTTCACCTGTCTCACAACTTGGTCTATCTGGACACATACTGGAAAATTTTGCACACTCATTTCTATAGGTTTACTCTGCACTTGCTGAGTTGAAAAAGGTTTTGAAGTTAAGGTTGGGGACATTACTGGATATTTAAACATTCAAATGAAGCTATGTCTAATCATACATGTGACAGTATCATGGCTGAAAATAAGTTGAAGTACAGAGCATTCCTTCCAGTTAAGCAAGAAAACACCAGTAATCTACTTAAATGAAAATTAATTTTAGTTCCTTCCTTATTGTACTTTTTATGGTTTACAAAGTTTCATTCTTTTCACACTGTAGAGTGAATTGTACGTAATTATATACCAATGATAAATTTTCCTGTAGAAGAGATGTGATGGTTTTAACTCTTTAAATAAGAATTATTACCACAGATCCTTTATCTGTTATTCAAGCTGTTTAATTTGTAAGGCCATATCTCTGACTCACAAAACTTTAAGTGACACTAATCAGACTCAGCTATTTTCATTATTAATGTACACCAATATTAATCTACTGTGACTTGACTCTTTAGCCATGGTATTAAGGTTTTTATTTTCCCTAAAGCAGGATTTAAGATTAGCAATGACATTTAACATTTTTGTATTATTGTTTTACTTTACTGATATTACCAGATTAACTGGCACCAAGAAGTAGGTCTCTATTTAAAAACACATATTTAGTTCTAATTATTTTCCAGAAACTTTTCTAATCCCAAAATAATACTCTAGAGTGGCACTCAAGATGAAATTTATAATCAGGAAATTCAGGCAATGAAATGAAAGGCAGAATAACTTGTAACCTTTTTAGGTTTTGAACTTTATTATTATAATAAATCCTCATTAATGTGGACCTCACAAACTCAAGTTTTGTGATTATTTGCACACAGGCTAGTCTCAGGTTGATCTTGCATTATCTGTGAAGAGTGTCTTTGCTAAGCAAAGTAATGTTATAAACAGAGATGCTAGAAGAATATTCAAGCTACTTAATAGAATATATCAATCTATACTTTCAAATACTTTAAAACCATCCCATTTTGCAGTGATTACAATTATAAATAAATGTTATCTTTCATTAAAGCAGACATCATGTTGAAGTGATACATGCATACCAATATTTATAGCAGCACAACTCAATCTCAGAAGTGGCCTATATGTTTGTCAACAGATGAATGGATTAAGAAATGTGGTATTTACATACAAAGGACTACTACTCTGCCATCAAGAAGGATAAATTTGTGTCATTTGTAGGAAAATGGATGTACTTTGAGATCATAATTTTAAGTGGAATAAATCAGATACAAAGGCTTCAATATTGCATGATTTCTCTTATACTAGAAACCCAATGTACAAATAAATTAAAGAGTAAAATAAAAAGATATATAATAGGAAACAGAGAGATAGATCTTTTGTTAAAGGGTAAGGGACCAAGAGATGGAAGGAGAGGAAGAGGATGAAAAAAGAATTCAGATGTGTTACATTCATGTACCAACTCTACCCAATGAATGTAATTATTATGAACTGCAAACATGTACTAATTAAAATGAAAATTACAAAAGCAGTCCTAACATGAGTCTTACTCATCAACAACTACCCAACACTTTATTTTCACATATTCTGCTATTTAGATTTAACAGCAGCTCAACTAACTCTCACAATTAGCCTGCATTAATAGTAATTGATCATTACATAGTCTCTCTTGGTTCTTATTTTCCACCCTTGCCCAGCCCTCCCTTCAACCCCTCCAGTCCTCCCTATTTACAAAGATTTTGTTCCTATTTTTCCATTTTCTCATATTAATCCCATTCCCTTCTATCCTTTCCCCTAGTCCTCCCACTGCCTTCCCCTTTGCCCCCTTTCTTCCTATTTCACATTGCCTATTATACATTTAGTCCTTATTTACACTTTCAGTTTCTCACACCAGAGAAACTATTCAGTATTTATACATGTGTGTCCTATTTATTTCACTTAAGAGTATTGCCTCAATGTGCACCCACTTAGCTATAAATGTCTCTAATTTCTCATTTTTTATGGCTGAGTAGTACTCCTTTTATAAAAAACCCCACATTTTCTTTATCCAGTCTCCAGTTGATGGGCATTTGGGCTGTTTCCAAGTTTTAGCTATCACAAACTGTGCTGCTATGAACATGGGTGCACATATATCACTGTGGTATGATTCTTTTAATTCTATGTAAAGGTGCAAATTTCCAGTGATTAATGTCATTATATTGTATACCTAAAATGTAACAATGATTAGAATGAATAATCGATAATGCAAAATAGGAAGAAAAGGTCCAAAGGGGTAGGGGTAATGGAATGGGCAGGGGAAAGGAAAGAAGGGAAAGGAAAAATGCTGAGAAATGGAAAAAACTGAAATAAAGTCTTTGTAAATAGGGAAGGGTGGAGGGGGTGAAGGGAGGGCTAGGAATGGGGAAAAATAAGAACCAAGATGCATTATGTAAAGGTACAATTCCCAATGAGAAATGTAATTGTGTTGTATACCTACAATGTACCAATAAAAATTTAATAAAGAAAAAAATAGTAATTGATCATTTTAGTGATGTCATGATGTAAGCAGTATCATTTTCCGGAAGAAGTTCATAAACATTCTTATGTTAATGTGACTGCCTTAAACAAATTCTTATATTTCCCATAGATCTTATGTCACGAGCACATAGTTCACATGTGTTAGAAAAATACATTACTCCAGTCAAACCATGTCACGATTCATAATCCACATAGTTGGAAGTGCCTACACTTCTTTCAGAGCTTCAAAAATCAAGGGAGAAGCAAGAAGGCAAAACAACCCCAGCCCTGAATTTCAAGGCAATAGGCCTTAAGTATTATTTTCCTCTAAATATTATAAAATACCATGTAATTGGGAGTGAACTTAAAGAGAGAGAGTGCCCAGTAGGTAAATCAGACAGCTCATGAGATCTAAACTAAAGCCACGACACTCCCAGTACAGCAAAGAAACAGTCTCCATTGCAGGTATTTATTGTAAACTTATAAGTTTACAGTAATAAACTTATAAGTGGGTGGATCTATATATCTTGCATATTCCAGAGATTTAGTAGGCGTTTCTCATTGGTTATCGCAGCAGCCCTGTAGGAAGAGTTGTCATTTTCCCTGCTTGGACAGCGTACATCCATGAATGCCACAGAGTTTAGAGAATTTTCTCTGACTCATAGGGTGCTGCAAATTTGAGACTGGAACCTAAGTCACCAACATCTATATTCCTTGATTGTAGTGGTGCTGGTTGAACTATGGCAGTTGCTGCTGCTAATGGAAGTGCTAATGGAAGCAACACTGCCTGCTGCATAGCATGTGTTAGGCCCTGAGTATTCTCCATGTACTTTTCATTGAGCCTTTACAATATAATCAGGCAGGCACTATTATTATGCTCATTTTATAGATGAGGAAACAGAGAAAAAGTGGGTAGTTACTTTTGCCAAGGTCACACAAGTTGTAAGCATTGGATCTGAAACTTGAACTGTGGTCTGACTACAAAGACCTGGTAATAAATTCCTCTTCAAACAGACCAATTTTTTCTATGCTTTTAACCATATGTGATAACTGCAGAGACTTCTTTGCCTCTCTCAATTATTTCAGCACAGCATTCTGTGCAAGTAACCTCTGTCCCACAAGTATCAGTGTGTATGCTTAATTGGAATCTTCTTTGATCTCATTTAATTTTAATCTGTTTACTATCCAGTAACATCATCCCCAACTACATGTAATCATCCCTCAATGACAAGCATTTTCGTGAGGAGGATGGAAAAGAAGAATGCACATATAATTTGTTAAAGTGTATGTCCCATTGATAATAAAAAGAAATTATAAGCAACATTTTATAGATTTTATAAATCTAGAATCAAAGAGGCTAAGTGACTTGCTTGATGTCACAAAGTCAAAGAGTTTAGCTAGTGGCAGGATTCAGATCTAAACCTAGTTTTGTCTCTGTAAAAGCTCAAGCCATTTCCTGTTTAACACATGATTTTTCCACATGCTTAATCTCAGGAAGACACTTTCTGGACCAAGATTATTTATCTGTACTTTAACACTTTATGTTTTGGACAAGTTACCTAACCTTCTCATTCCCCAGTTAATAATAGAATTTTTGTTGTAGGATTGTGAAGATCAAGTGAGATGACTTACCTCCAAGTACTTAACTTAAACATCTATAGGTATATTCCTCACATAGTTGCTAATTTTTTAATCTGAGTTTATAGTTCCTGACATTTGAATTTGCACTGCCCAATGCAAAAGGCAATGAGTGATAAAGATTATTAAACTTACATTTTCTTTTTTCAGTTTTTAATTTTATTGTACACTGACAAATTGTAATTGTTTGTACTAATACGGTACAATATGGAATGACTAAAGCAAGCTATTTAACATATCCATCACCTCAAAAGCTTAGTATTTTTTGTGACAAGAACATTTGAAATTTACTCTTAGCAATTTTTAAATACACAAGATATTATTACTAATGATAGTCACTATGCTGTGCAATAGATCTCAAAAATATATTCTAATGAAAACTATATGTCCTCTGACTAATATCTCATTTCCCCCATCTTCTATGCTCTGATAACCTCCATTCTACTCTTTTCCTTGATGAGATCAATTGTTTTAGATCTCATATATAAGTGAGATCATTTGGCATTTGTGTTTCTTTGACTCACTTATTTCACTTAGTAAAATATCTTTGGTTCTATCCATGTTTTTGAAAGTGATAGGGTTTCCTGTTTTTAAAAGGCCAAATGATATTCCATTGTATTTATGTGTCTTTTTTTATATATCATTTTTAAAATCTGTTTCTCAATTCTTAGACACTTAGTCAATTGCTTAGCTTACTATTGTGAATAATGCTTGAGTGAACACGGCAGTGTAGATACCTCTTTGGCATGTTGATTTTATTTCCTTTGGGTGTACACCCAGGAGTGAGATTCCTGGATTATATTTTAGTTATGTCTTTAATTTTTCCAAGAAAGTCCATACTGTACTCCATAATAACTGTACAAATTTATATTTCCACCAATACTATGGCAGGGTTCCCTTTACATTTTCGCCAGCGCTTGCTATCTTTATCTTTTTAATTATAGCCATTCTAACAAGTGTAAGGTGATATATCATTGTAATTTTATTGCATATTTCTCTAATGATCAGTGATGTTGGTCATTTTCCATGTATTTACTGTTCATTTATATCTATTCAGGTACCATGACCATTTTTAATAAGGTTATTTATTATTTTGATATTGAATTCCTCAAATATTTTGGAAATGAATCTTTTATCACATATATGGCTTGAAAATATTTTCCCTTAGTCAGAGGGTGTCATTTTGCTATTACTTTTGTTGTGTAGAAGCTTTGTAGTCTGATGCAATATCATTTGTCTGTTTTTGCTTTTCTTTGTGCTTTTGAGGGCATATTCAAAAATATCTGCCCAGATTAATGTCAAAAAAGTTTTCTCTGTGTTCTTCTAGAAGTTTTATATTTTCAAGTCTTATGCATCATTCTTTAATCTATTTTGAGTTGATTTTTCTATGTGGTGTGAATCTAATTTTACTCCTTTGCATGTAGATATCCAGTTTTTCCAACAGGTTGCCCTTTCCTTATTGTCTGTACTTGGCATCTTTGTCAAAGATCAGCTGTCTGTAAATGGACAGAAATATTTTGAGACTTTCTATGTTTTTAAAAAATCTATGCATTTTTTATGCTAGCACCATGCTGTTTTAATTTCCATAGCTTTGTAGTACATTTTGAACTTGAGTAGTATGATACTTCTAGAGTTTTTTTTTTCCCTCAAGATTGATTTGACTATTTGGACTTTTTTTGGTTTCATATGAGATTTAGAATTTTGTTTTATAATTCTGTACAAAATGTCATTGGAAATTTGAAAGAAAGTACATTTAACTGTAGGTTGCTTTGGGTAGGATGGACATTTTTAACAATAATGTTTCTTCCCCAAGAAAATAATGTATCTTCCAATCCATGAACATTAGCAGCTCTTCATTTATTTATTTGCCCTTAATTATGTTTGATAGTGTGTAGTGTACAGATCTTTCACCTCAGTCATTGATTTCTAAGCATTTTAATGGTATTGCAAGTAGGACTATTATCTTGATATTTATTTTGAATAGCTTATTATTACTATGTAGAAAAATTTTTACATTTTGCATATTGATTTTGTATCCTGGAAATTAACTGAATTCACTTATTGGTTTTAACTGGTTGTTTTCCTCATTAGTTTATGCAACTTTATTGAAGAAAAATAAATCAATTTCTAGCAGAGCCATTAGTTGATCACTCATCCATTGACAACTTGCATCATTTACTCAGTGCTATATTAAACAGTGTATTCGAAGATAGATTAACTAATAGCTCCAAGCCTCCTAACAATTTAAATTAAAGTTACAAAATGTTTTGAGATCCTATTTTGGAATACAAAGGGTGTTTGAGTTCCAATTTCCATTTTCTATAGAATAAGAACAAGTCATTCCGAATTTTTTTTTTAAAATGGAGCATGTCTATTACATGGCTAATGTCTTCACTCTAACTTTGTTATGAGACTAAACCATTCCTCACAGCTCTAACTGCTGAAGAAGCCAGCTGAGAGAGGGAGATGCATGCTCAATTATCACAGCAAGGAAGCAGCATTATTCTAGCTGCATCCATTCTTGTTAAACCTTCCATTATTAGAGATTTGAGGTTACGTGATATACTTTATGCTCATAACTGATGTTGTTGGAGAATTGGTATTGAATTTATAGCATCAGCAGAACAGAAAATGTGATGTATTTTATGCATGTTAAAAGGCTTTTTTAAAACTTGGAATCTGTAAGATTTTTCTATGTATAAGATTATATCATGTACAATGACAATTCTACTTCCTTTCCTATTTAGATGGCATTTATAAACTTAAATTGAAACCAATTCAAAGGAAGACTTTACTATTTTGTTCTGAATACTTTCATATTGTTGAAAAGGTAAATATATTTACTATTACTTCAGAGATTTAAGAAAATAGAATAACCTTTAAAATAGTAACCCAAAAACTTTCACTGAAAAGAAACACAGACTGCTTTAGTATCTAAAGATAAAGAAGACTTTCCTAAGCAAATTTGAAAAGCCTGAAGAAATATTGTAGGTGACCTTCCTGATGATGAATATTCACCTAAGGACACTGGTTGGTAGTTTTCTCAGCATGTGGTAAACAGCAAAAAACTGTTGCCTAAAAAATATTAATTAGAAAAAGTCTCTGTTGGACCAGCAGTGAAGGAGTGATTTTGTCTGCACCCAGATAATATGGGGGCTCAATGAGATACTATTCTCCAATTGGAAGAATAGTCCCTCCATGCTAGTCTTGTCTAGAAGAACACATTCCCAATCCAAATTTAGAGCAGCTCTTGAAATATCAAATTACAATCACATGAAGAAAACCATGAACCATTTTATCCCCAGCCAAAGAAGCTAAGCAGAGCTCTTTCTCACCCAGAGAAGGGACCAAGGAGATGGGGTAACCTTCTTGACTTGTTTTATATCCTACAGAGAATGCCCTGAATTAATGAATGACTCCTCTCAGAAAGGATGATGAAGTAAAGCAAGAAACGGAAAATCACTTCTAATGAGAATAATAGCATTTAACGTGTTTTTTTTTTTTTTTTTGGTACCGGGGATTGAACTTGGGACCTTGTGCTTGCGAGGCAGGTGCCGGAACCACTGAGCTAAATCCCTGGCCCCGCATTTAACTTTTTGATCAAGCAGAAAAGTTGATAATGAAAAAGCTCTGGCAATTTAACTTTTTTTTTTTCTCAGTACCAGGAATAGAACTCAGGACCTTGTGCTTGTGAGGCACGTGCAGTGCCACTGAGATAAAATCCCCCATCCAAGCAATTTAACTCTTGTTAGAAGAAAGAAAATATTGTCCCAAAGCTCTCAAGTCTTCACCATTTATTTTTTTTAATGTGTTAATGTCTTTATTTTGTTTTGATCTGATACAAAGCTAATATATCTTTTTAACATCATATTTTCTTTTTGGGGGTATTTTTTTTTTTTTGAGACAGGGTCTCGCTATGCAGTTCAGGCTGCCCTTGAACTCACTATGCAGCCCAAGCTAGCCTTGAACTCCTGGTGATTTTCCTGCCTCAGCCTCCAGAGTGCTGGGATTATAGATGTGCACGACTATGCCAGGGTCTATATATTTGTTGTATAAAATCACATAATAAAGAAAAAAACAACAGAAAATCCTCTAGAATTCTCAAGCTACATCTTGTACAGCACAATGCTGTCATTTTTCTAAAATATACTAAATATTTTCTTTGCATATGTTCAGACTAAAATTGTGTTCTGCAACTTGCTTGTCTCTTTTAATAAAATAATGAATATCTTTCCATGTCCTTAAAGGGGAATAATATTTTCAGACCTGATCTATATAGACTAATTCAAATAAAGGGTTGCAAAGTGTGAGGAAGTTTAAATATATCAAATCTGATTCATCCAATCACTTTAAAAATAATTGTAACTATAAAGTGAATTGTTTGGGGTAAAAAGTGCAATGTCCACATAATTTTTGTGTAGGTGGGGTATCTCTCTGTATCCATGCCATGCTGCCCTCTCTGTCCTCAGCTGGTAGCACAGCTGTTTAAAAGTTTGTGGTAATTAAATGAAGCTCTTTTCCCACCCCACCCCACTTTCAGACCACCTCTTCCATTCTAGATATTTCTTGGGTCATTTTCCTTAGAAGGAAGCTTTTCTCATCCCATGCCATTTTGAGGAACAGGTAGGGAACACCTTGGCTAAAAGTGCAAAGGCACATCTTTGATTGCTACACTGAGGTCTTCCAGAAAGCTTTTCTTCTGACCTTGACAAGTTTTAGAAAAAAATTTCATTGGTGGTAAACTCTGATACATCTTTAGCAGGTGAAACATGAAAGTATTAGAATGCATGGGAAACAATTTCTTGCATCTTATCAACCACTCTACACATTTTGTAGCATCCCTATTTCTCAAAAATGTAAAGAGTAGAATGTGCTAACCTTTTAGAACTCTGGTATAATTGAATGTCAACATAACACTAAGTTGGTGCAATCTATCACTGAGCATGATGTTACCTAACAATTCCCAATGAAAATTGACAGACTCATTTTTTCTAGGTAAGAGAAGTCAGATGTCTACCACAGGGTACTTCATTGTTTCCAATCAATGTTCACTCACAGATCCCAGGAGTTAGGCAAGAACAAATTAATATTTGGAAGAAACGGAAGCCAAGGACTTCCCATCACAATATATTTTTTTTAAGTTATAGAATGCTAACACTGGTAGGGACCTTTGAAATATCATCTGTGGCACAATCATCCACTATACAGATGTAGAAACCAAAGCTTTGAGAAAGGAAAGAAGACAAAGAGTACTGGTCTCAGACCTAAGGCTAGCACCTCAATCCTATTGTATGTACATTACTCCCAATTTATCTTGATTAAGAAAAACTTTTAAAAAGTCAGAACAGTATTATGGATTAACATAAACAGAAGATCAAATTTATGAACTAGCTTATGAAGTTCTGGTTGCTAGATTTGTTAGCAAGAGATCCATTCATTGAATATTGTTGAAATTCATTTTAAAGTCATCAAGAAGATTAAGGTTTTGCCCATTTGTAAAAAGGAAAGGAAGTCCATAATCATGTTTTAAGGGTAGTAATAAACATCTATGTTTGATTTGTATAATCACTCCTCCCCCCAGAGTAAAATTTTACTGGAGAGCATTTTCTTTAGCTATTCAACTTGTTTTAGGAAATTTAGAAAACAGAGCTGATTCATGTTCTCCTTGGTATTCATAAAACAAAACAGTATGTCTTTTATTACTCTGGTTAGTGCCAGAGGTTATCATCATATGTAGTTATTTCACAATGTTTACAATAATTTAATATATAATTAACTTAAAGATAGTAAATACGTTTCTTTTGGATATCAATTTTAAGACTTTTTACATAACATAAAAGAATTTGTGTGATCTTGAAAAGGTATGTATCTGCCCCTTGTTCTTCAAAATGGAAAAGGGGATAATAGTACTTACCTCACAGTGTTAGTATGAAGATTAAGTGAAATACTATTGTAAAGCACTTGGAACAGTATCTGAAAAGTAGTACTAATTAAGTAAATCTGTTACAAAATAAGCCATCTTCATGGAATCAAATTCTACACCAAACTTAACTGCCTGGGTCAGGGCTTTTTCAATTTTTACTATATATTACAATGTCCTATGGAACATTTAAAAATGCAGATACTTAGCCACTGTTTTAGATTTAATTTCTGTTCACTCACACCAAGCCATTCACCCAGTTTATCCCCTGGGCAAATATCTTAAAGCATCGTAATTACGCCCGTCTAAACTACATTTAAATGAACAGGACATTAACTTATTTATGTAAGTCAGTGAAGATTCTAGGAAGGAAGAGACTTGGCATATCATTTAGAATTTGATTTCCTTTCTTACCTTAGCTTTAAAGCAACGTTCATTATATTCCTGGTGCTAGTTTTTATATCTTGCCCAAATTTGCCTTCTTTGCTCTGAAGTATATTTAATAAAAGTGAACTAAAAATGGATGTTAAGTGACACAGAGCAGGACATAGTAATAAAGGAAAGACTATTCACCATCAAATCATCGATTATTTGAAAAATAGATTTTCTGGATATTCTAAGACTCCTCTAACAAAACATATTAATATTTGTTAAATTCACTTGGTCTTTGTTGAGTTTCACAATCCTAAGAAGCCAATCAAAAATACATTTTCATAGCCCGCTGCAGACAGGCAGGTCTGTGGATGCCCTACTGAGGTCCTGAGTCGCCCAGAACATGCCGAATCATCCTGCTGCACACAGGAAGGTCTGTGCATGCCCTACTGAGGTTCTGAGTCACATGGAAGACACTGAATCACCCTGCTGCAGACAGGCAGCCACCTGGTTCCACGCTACAAAGACGCAGAGGACACCAGGCCACCAGACCAAGGTACTGAGTCCCACTGTTCCAGGCCCAGAGGTAGGGGCTTCTGAGCCATCCTCCCACTGCTCCTGGTCCAGAGGAAGGGGCTTCCCAGTCACCATCCCTCCTGCTGCTCCAAGCCCAGAGGAAAGGGCTTTTGGGCCACCTTCTGTCCCACTGATCCTGGCCCAGAGGAAGGGGCTTCCAGGCCACCATCCCTCCCACAACTCCCAGCCAAGAGGGAGGGGCTTCTGAGCTGCCATCCCACTGATCCTGGCCCAGAGGAAGGGGCTTCCAGGCCACCATCCCTCCCACAACTCCCGGCCAAGAGGGAGGGGCTTCTGAGCTGCCATCCCACTGCTCCTGGTCCAGAGGAAGGGGCTTCCAGGCCACCATCCCTCCGGCTGCTCCCAGCACACAGGAAAGGGCTTTTGGGTCACCATCCCTACTGCTGCTCCCGGCCCCTGGCCCACCTCACCCCAGCTCAGAGGAGGTAACCTGAGCAGGCGCTAACAGGCCCCTGCCCCAGTCGAAATGAGAAAACACATAAATAAGTCTCAAAACCAGACTTCCAGATCACCTACAGCAACCCCAAAGGGAAATGAGATGGAACACTCTGACACTCAACCACCTGGACCCACTGAACTGGCAACAAAAGGGGATCTGAAAAAAATGAAATCAGAAATAATTTCTCAGATAACAGGGGAAATTGTGCCCCTAGTACAAGACATGATTAATAAATCTAGAGAGGAGCTCAGGAACATGATGGAATCCCAACATAAGAAACAAATGGAATCCATAAAACAGATACAAATAGATTTCCAGGACATGAAAAACTCCATTGAAAGTCTACACAGCAGAATGAGCCAATGTGAGGACAGAATTTCAGATATAGAAAATAAGATTGCAATTAGTGACCAGGAAAAGAAAAATTGCTTCAAAATTATAAGGGAACATGAGAAATCAATCCAGCAGCTGCTAGATGATGCAAAGAAGAATAACATAAGACTGATTGGGCTCAATGAAGAAACAGGAGAGAGTGGAGATGATATAAAAAAATCTCTTCACAGAAATAATGGCAGAAAACTTCCCGAGCAGGGGAAAAGAGCTTGACATACAGATAAGTGAGGCATATAGGACTCCAAATAGCCTTGATCAAAAAAAAATCTACACATAGGCATATAATTGTTAAGATTCCAGAAACACAACAGAAGAACAAAGTTCTCCAAGCAGCTAGAGAAAAGAAACAAATCACATACAAAGGAAAGCCCATCAGAATCACAGCAGACTTCTCAACACAAACCATCAAGGCAAGAAGAGCTTGGAGTGACATATTCCAAGCCCTAAAAGAAAACAGCCTCCAGCCCAGATTGATGTACCCTGCAAAACTATCTTTCAAAATGGATGGAGAAATAAAATACTTTCATGACAAAGAGCACCTTAGGAACTTTGTGAATACCAAATCAGCACTCCAAAGAATTTTACACAATATCCTAGGAACTGACATTGAGGATCACAACCTCAGGAAGCAAAGCAGAATGAACCCATCTGCCATGACAAGAAATTAAAGGTAAAGGGGGAGAACCCAACAAAAAGAAAAAGTCATGGCAATGACAAGTCAATACATTTCAGTTATAATCATCAACGTTAATGGTCTCAATTCACCAATCAAAAGAAATAGACTGGCAGAATGGGTCAAGAAGCAAAATCCAATAATATGCTTCATACAAGAAACACACTTAATTCAAAAAGAAACTCATAGATTGAAAGTTAAAGGGTGGAAAATAATACTCCATTCAACAGGAACCTGAAAAAAAGCAGGAGTAGCTATCCTCTTGGCAGATCAAGAAGATTTCAAACCAACACTGATTAAGAGAGACAAAGAAGGACACTACATCCTTTTAAAGGGAAGAATCCAAGAGGAAGAGATGACAATCATAAATATCTATGCACCAAACACTAGTGCACCCAACTATATAAAAAAAATACTAACAGACATGAAAAGTCATATAAGCACTAATACAATTGTAGTGGGGGACCTCAACACCCCACTGTCAAAAATAGATAGATCAACTGGACTAAAAATAAGTAATGAAATACTAGAACTCAATCGAACTCTTGAACAAATGAACTTAACAGATGTTTACAGAGTCTTCCACCCCACAAAATCACAATACACATTCTTCTCAGCTGCACATGGGTCATTCTCCAAAATAGACCACATACTCACACATAGAATATGTTTAAGTAATTGCAAAGGAATTGAGGTTATCCCCTGTATATTATCAGAACATAGTGCAATCAAATTGGAGATCCATAGCAAAAGAAACTCAAAAAATGTCATAAACACGTGGAAATTGAACAACACACTTCTGAATAACCAATAGGTCACAGAGGAAATTAAAGAAGAAATCAGACAGTTCCTTCAATTAAATGACAATGAAAATTCAACATATTGGAATCTGTGGGACACAATGAAAGCAGTCTTATGAGGGAAATTCATAGCAGTGAATACACATATTAGGAAAATAGAACGAGCCCAATTAAACAACCTGATGCTGAACCTCAAGCTTCTAGAAAAAGAAGAGCAGGACAACCCCAAAGCTCATACAAGGGAGGAAATTATAAAGATCAGAGGAGAAATCAATGCAATGGAGACTAAGAAAATGATACAAAAAATCAACGAAGCCAAGAGTTAGTTCTTTGAAAGAATCAACAAAATTGACAAACCTTTAGCCAACCTTGTCAGAAAAAAGGAAAGAAAAGGCCCAAATCCATGCAATTAGGAATGAAAAGGGTGAAATTACAACAGACCCAGCAGAAATCCAGAGGATCATCAATACCTACTTCCAGAACCTATACGCCAATAAGATGGACAACACAGAAGAAATGGACAGTTTCCTAGATACATATGAATTACCAAAGCTGAACGAAGAAGACCTAAAAACTCTGAACAACCCAATATCAACCAATGAAATTGAAAATGTAATTAAAAACTTATCAACTAAGAAAAGCCCCGGCCCTGATGGCTTCACTGCTGAATTCTACAAGACATTTAGAGAGGAACTGCTGCCACTAATGTTTAACCTCTTTAGTGAAATTGAAAGGGAAGCAATACTACCAAATTCATTCCTGGAAGCAAGCATCACCTTGATCCCCAAAGCAGAGAAAGACCCAAGTGAAAAAGAGAACTATAGGCCAATCTCACTAATGAACATAGATGCAAAAATCCTTAATAAGATAATGGCTAACAGAATGCAGAAGATCATCAAGAAGAGCATACACTCTGATCAAGTGGGATTCATCCCAGGGATGCACGGATGCCTCAATATATGAAAATCAATCAATGTAATACACTATATCAATAGAGCCAAGGACAAAAACCATATGATTATCTCCATAGACACAGAAAAAGCATTTGACAAAATCCAACATGCATTTATGATAAAAATCCTACAAAAAATTGGAATAGATCGTCTCTACCTCAAACTGATAGAAGCCATCTATGAAAAACCAACAGCCAATATCATACTAAATGGTCAAAAACTGAAATCCTTCACACTAAAATCAGGAACAAGACAAGGATGTCCACTATCACCACTCTTGTTCAATATAGTTCTGGAAACATTAGCCACAGCAATTAGACAAGAGAAAGAAATAAAAGGAATAAAGATAGGTAAGGAAGAAGTCAAATTGTCATTATTTGCAGATGACATGATACTGTATATAGAAGACCCCAAGCACTCCACCAAAAGTATTCTAGACTTAATAACCAAATTCAGTCAAGTAGCTGGTTACAAGGTCAACACACAAAAATCAAGAGCTTTCCTCTACACGAATGACAGACTCACTGAGAGAGAAATAAGGCAAATAATGCCTTTCACAATAGCATCCAAAAAACTGAAATACCTAGGAATCATCCTAATGAAAGAAATCAAAGACCTCTTCTCTGAAAACTGTGACACTCTGAAAAGAGAGATTGAAGATGATATCAGAAAATGGGCAGACATCCCCTGCTCCTGGGTTGGAAGGATTAATATGGTGAAAATGGCCATACTTCCCAAAACTCTTATATAGATTCAATGCAATTCCAATTGAGATCCCAGCAGCATACTTCATAGACCTCGAGAAAACAATCCAAAAATTCATTTGGAGCAAGAAGAGACCCAGAATAGCAAAAGCAATTCTAGGTAACAGAGGCATGGCAGGGGGTATCACAATCCCCAACCTGCAACTCTACTACAAAGCTACTGTGATAAAAACAGCATGGTACTGGCAAAGAAACAGACTTGAGGACCAGTGGAACAGTTTAGAAGATGCAGAAACAACGCCAGACACAGTCAGCCTTCTCATCTTTGACAAAGGAGCCAAACACCCTCACTGGAGGAAAGATAGCCTCTTTAATAAATGGTGCTGGAAAAGTTGGGCTTCAACTTGCCAAAGATTAAAACTAGACCTTTATCTCTCACCATGTACTAAACTAAAATCAAAATGGATTAAAGATCTAAATATTAAAATAGAAACTCTGAACCAGTTGGAATAGAGGTTAGGTAGAACCCTTGAAGACATCGGTGTAGGAAAAGATTTTATGAACAAAACCTCAGTTGCCCGTGAACTAGCACAAACAATCAACAAATGGGATCTCTTCTTATTAAAAGGCTTCTGCACAGCAAGAGAAACCACCAGCAGTGTGAAGAGACAACCCACAATGTGGGAAAAAATCTTCACCTGCTCTTCCTCAGATAAAGGTCTACTATCTCAAATCTATAAAGAACTTAAAGAGATCAGACCTCCCAAATTTGAAGACCCAATCCAAAAATGGGCAGCTGAAATGAACAGATGTTTCTCAGATAAAGAAGTAGAAATAGCAAATAAATACATGAAAAAATGTTCAGCGTTACTGGTCATTAGAGAGATGCAAATGAAAGCAACACTGAGATTCCACCTCACTCCAGAAAGAATGGCTGCTATCATGAAATCAACCAATAACAAATGCTGGCAGGGCTGTGGGGAAAGAGGAACCTGCTCCACTGCTGGTGGGAGTGTAGACTGGTGCAAGCACTGTGGAAATCAGTATGGAGATATCTCAAAGAACTAGGACTGGAAGTCCCATTTGACCCAGTTATTCCCCTGCTGGGGATCTTCCCCAAAGAATTAAAAGAATCATACCACAGTGAAATTTGTGCACCCATGTTCATAGCAGCACAGTTTGTAATAACTAAAACTTGGAAACAGCCCAAATACCCATCAACTGGAGACTGGATAAAGAAAATGTGTTTTTTTAATAAAATGGAATACTACTCAGCCATAAAAAATGAGAAATTAGAGACATTTATAGCTAAGTGGATGCACATTGAGGTAATACTCTTAAGTGAAATAAATAGGACACACATGCATAAATACTGAATAGTTTCTCTGGTGTGAGAAACTGAAAGTGTAAATAAGGACTAAATGTATAATAGGTAATGTGAAATAGGAAGAAAAGGGGCAAAGGGGAAGGAAGTGGGAGGGCTAGGGGAAAGGATAGAAGGGAATGCGATTAATATGAGAAAATGGAAAAATAGGAACAAAATCTTTGTAAATAAGGAGGACTGGCATGTTTGAAGGGAGGGCTGGGCAAGGGTGAAAACTAAGAACCAAGAGAGACTATGTAAAGGTGCAAATTTCCAATGATGAATGTCATTATATTGTATACCTAAAATGTACCAATGATTAGAATGAATAATCGATAATGCAAAATAGGAAGAAAAGGTCCAAAGGGGTAGGGGTTGTGGGAGGGGTAGGGGAAAGGAAAGAAGGGAAAGGAAAAATGCCGAGAAATGGAAAAAATGGAAATAAAGTCTTTGTAAATAGGGAAGGGTGGAGGGAGTGAAGGGAGGGCTAGGAATGGGGAAAAAATAAGAACCAAGATGCATTATGAAAAGGTACAATTCCCAATGAGAAATGTAATTGTGTTATATACCTACAATGTACCAATAAAAGAATTTAATATAAATAAATACATTTTCATAAAGCTAGTTAGTCTAGACACATATAACTGGCAAAATTCACTTATTTGTCTCTCACAACCATCATATCTGTCAGCCAAAATGTCAGCAGCTGCTCCTAGGACACATTTGAGTTTATTTGGTATCACAGTCCGTCCTAGTAATTTTTACTTCAGAGAAATGTTTTTCAAGGTATCAATATAATTTAGGGTATAACATAGTTAAAATTAATAGGTAATGATGTTGGATGTGGCAAGCAATTAGGCCAACTGATGAAGACATCTTCTGGATCCTGTACGAAGTAAACTATCTCACTGAAGTACTAGGGAGAAAAAAAAAAGATTGAATTTTGAGCATGGGAGTAGAAAAGGAATGGTTGGCATTTGTGTTTCAAAACTATAGAAAGCCTTTCAGGTTTCTCTACCAATGAGTTTAAACTGCTTTCTATTCACAGCCTTCATGCCTCTCTTAACCTGTATTCCTTTTCTCTCCCATCACCAGGGTCTTGCAGTAATTTAAATCTTCCTTGTACCCCAAGTATAAAATCAAGACTGACTTAAAAACAATCTCTGAGAACTCTCCTCCAGAGTTTGAATGTGGAGAACTGGCTAGAGAAAGAAAGAGGCATAAATACACAGATATACCTAAATGATACTGCCACTCAACAGCCAGGCATCTGATTTTGGTTACCAAATTTAGTACAACTCCTGCCTAAAGTAATACCTTCAATGTAGTAAGTCTTAATCACACCAACTTTTAAATAATAATTAAATTTACACAAATTGCAGTTACAAACCATTTCTTTCAACAGCAATAATGATACAACCTCACTGCCACCATTTATATAAAAGTTTGAACTTTTAGTTATTTTAACAATGAGACTATCTTATACTTCTTCAATGCAGTTCATACTCAAGAAGAGTGATAGCTCTTCTTTAAGACTGTCAGTAAGTTACTCTGCTGAGGCCATATTCCCATACTTTGATTTTTCTCAAATTAGTTTTTGTCCTGACTCTCTGCTGCTCTATATCATGCTCACTTATCCTACCATGGAGCAAATGGATATGGCTAACCAGAGCAACATGCTAGGGCTTATTAGGGTGAGGTGTTAATAAGAGACATTTATATGAGTCTGAGAGAAATGAATTAATATAAATAGTCATATAAACGTGAGATCTGGTCTCATCACACCCAAGAGACATTTTATGTAACCGTCAGTTTTCAGCTAACCCCATCAGACCAGCTCTCTATTATATATCAAATTTGAAACCAAATAGTATTTTTCCATGTGTATTATAATAACCTTCAAATAGTTACCACATGGTTGGCCTTTCTAGTTACTTAAAATAGACTTGATACTCTTCAGAGGCCAGAAACTCCATTGCCAGCAAAGTTTAGGTTTGCTTAATTTTTTCAGTCAGATGTAATTTTTATATTTGAGTGCCTATTTCTCTATTTTATCTTCATAAATTTATTTCCCAAAAACATAGAGCATAAAACATGCAGTCCCTTAAATTATTTTAAAATGCTTTCTTCACTTACAATTTCAGTACACATAACTTGCAGATTTTTTATACACTAAAAGGTTCTCTTTGCCTTTGAGTCAAAGGCAACTGGCTGACAGGTGACTGATGAGGAAAATTTACACCTACTTAGGAGCTATTCAGACCAGATGGTTCCCAGATTTTGTCAGGAAGAATGAAGCAGAACATTATCCAACACTTTCCACAAAATAAATGAAAAGTCTCTCCAAAGATTGAAAGTTACATTGGACTGGGTTAGTATATAATGAATTTAAACAAAGCCAGCCCCTTGATTAGATGGTTTGACATGCAACTCAGTGATAGAAATATAAAATCCAAAAAGACCTGCATGGAATTCTGCTGACTTAACATACTACCTTGGATACTCCTGATGGAATCAAGGATCAATTACTGCTTATCACAGGATGATTGGTCAACACTGTAGCTGTATTAAGCCAGTCTCCTCTTCTTTACTCACTGATGAAAAAAAATGGAACTTGTTCAAGATGGAGAGCACCTTCAGCACCTCAACTTTTGGTCAGCCAACCATCATGAAGCATGTCTCTAGCATGCACATTTGCATTTACCTCTGAAGAATATAGCTGTTGAGAATTATCTGCAAACAATTTACAAACACCTTTGACCTTAGTTGTCAGGATTCCACTCAAAAATAAAATGGACTTGATCCTACTCTTGGATTTTTAAGCTTTGAAGTAATTAGGTCAAAACTTCCTGTGTGCTGACCTTTATTAAAATATTTGACCTTCATCATGGAAACTGTCATGGCAGCTCCCTCACTTGGTATGCAACTATATTCATGTTTAAGAGAAAATCAATTAATTATTGTGTCAACCCTTTTCTTCTCTGTGTACACTTTAGCCACTGCTTTGACAGTGTCATCTAAACTAAGTTAATTTTAAGTTCTACATTTTTTATGGAGGAAAGGGGAAATCTGCAAAATGCTTCTACTTTTATTTGATAAACTACCAATTTTCTAGTATATGCATTCAACAAATTTGAGTTTTCTTATGTGTCTTACTATGAAAGATATTTGTTATCAGTATTTGGCCAATTTTCTCTTATTGACAGCAAATCAGGGAAGGAAGAAAGAGGTTTCCAAATATATTTAAATGATATGCTGTTTCATCTTGGCTAAAACTTGAGGAACTCAATTTAAGATAACTATAAAACTGGTTCTGAAACAGTAACTACTGCTCTATAATTTAAAATAATCTATTAGTCAAAGATAATCCTTATTTATACTTTCAGTTTCTCACACTAGAGAAACTATTCGGTATTTACACATGTGTGTCCAATTTACATCACTTAAGGGTATCACCTCAATGTGCATCCATTTACCTATAAATGTCTCTAATTTCTCATTTTTTATGGCTGAGTAGTACCCCATTTTATTAAAAAAAACCCACATTCTCTTTATCCAGTCTCCAGTATAATAGATAATGTGAAATCGGAAGAAAAGGGGCAAAGGGGGAGTGGGAGGGGTAGGGGAAAGGAAAGAAGGGAATGGAATTAATATAAGTAAATGAAAAAATGGAAACAAAGTTTTTGTAAATAGGGAGGGATGGAGGGGTTGAAGGAAAGGCAGAGGAATGGGGAAAAAAAAAACAAAAGGTGCAAATTTCTAATGATGAATGTCATTATATTGTATATCTAAAATGTACCAATAAAAATAATTTTTAAAAATATAATTCATTGTTTAGTCTGCAAGTTATTTATGAAGCATCTGCTATGGACTAGATATACATGTACTATGTCCTAGAGATACAATGATAAACAGCTTTGGTTCTTTCCTCACAATAGAGATCCTGCTATTACCTTGACTATAAGGGAAGTCTGCTAGATAGAGGTAGCTACTGCTCAGCATTAGGAATAAGGGCAGAAAAGAGAACTGACTAATTAATAACTTTCTAGAAATGAGTAAAGAGGCCAAATGATCATTTACCTGGTTAGCTGGTAACTGTATAATCAGGGTCCTATTCAGAAATTTCAACTACTTTTTTTTTTCCATTAATTTTATTGGTACATTTTAGGTATAAAATACCATTACATTCATCATTGGGATCTTGTACCATTACATGAGTATCTTGGTTCTTATTTTTTCCCCTTCCCCTGCCCTCCCTTCACCCCCTCCACCCTTCCCTATTTGAAAAGACTTTGTTTCCATTTTTTTCTTTTCTCATTTTTTTTCTTTTACCATCTTTCCTTTCCCCTACCCCTCCCAATTCCCCTGCTCCTTTAGACCTTTTCTTCCTATTACATAATATCAATTATTCATTTTTTAAATTACAATATCAAGATCTATGAGACATTACCATAGATTTTACAGAATTTAAAAGGATATAGAAAGCATATTACAAAAATCTTTTTAAAAATAAATTTGGCAGCTTCTAAGAAGTTCCTTGGAAGACAAATTATTGAAACTAACTCTGGAGGAAATACTAAATTTGAATAGCACCTATTAAAGTAAGTATATTCCTAGCTAGAAAACCTACATATATGACAAGAGCAGGCTCATATACATTTTAACTGATAAATTAAATCAAACATTTAAAGCAGAAAAAAGAAGGAACATTTCTCCTCCCATTTTAGGAAATCAAAACTGTGCTAATCCTGAAACTGGATAAAGATAATAGAAAAGAAAAGTATGAACATAGATAGGAATTTGTTTAACAAAACAAACTATTAGAAGTCAGATCTGGCAATATGTAGAAAGTTGTTTTGTTATAGGGATGGCAGTGTTGGTTCAGCATTGGAAGATCCACCCCCAAAAGTCATCATTTTAATAGAGGAAAGGAAAAAGCCATATGATCCTGTCACTAGTTGGAGAAAAAGTATTGGACTAAATTTTACAGCTGTTCATGGTAAAAACTATCAGGAGACTAGAAGTAGAACAGAACCTTCTCAACAGATCAAAGACATGAAACCCAAATGCTTTCTCCCTAAGGTGGGGAACAAGGGCAGATATGCCTACTCTTCATCTGTCCATTAAACTTTGAAACATAGGCCTAAACCAAAATAGTCTGGTAATAAATGATACAATTAGGATAGGATTGGCAAGGTAGGAGCAAAATCTTTATATGTAGATGAAATGATCATCTACAGAGAAAATACTAAGAAATCTCTAGGAGTCCCTAGAAATTGTATTTTCATTTAGCAGGATTAGAAAACACAAGGTATATATAAAAATTCAGGTCTGTGTACACTTGCTATAAATGAAGAATTGGATATTGAAATTTAAAAGTCATGTATTAGTACAAAGGACCTAGAAAAGTAAAAAGAAAAAGAAAAAAAAAACAGTGCTAGAAGATGTTTAGTACCTAATTTTAAGACTTCCTCTAAATCTACAGCAATCAAGGCAGTGCTGGTGTAAGGAAAGACATATAGATCATAGAGTAAAACAGAGAATCTAGAAATAGAACCACACATATATGGTCCACTGAGTTTTGAGAGATTATTTAACATTAACATTTTATAGAATATAAACTCAATTCAAGAGCAAAGGAAAAGACAGTGTTTTCAGCAAATGCCACTAGAACACCTGGTATCCATATATATAAAATTAACCTCGGGCTGGGGATTTAGCTTAGTGGTTTCGCCGCATGCTGCACAAGTGCAAGGACCCGAGTTCGATCCCTGGTACCAAAAAAAAAAAATTAACCTCAACCCTTTGTTTCTATACATAAAAATAATTTGAAAGTATCTATGAACTTAAATATGAAAGACTAAAACTATGAAACATTGGAAGAAATTATAAGGGAAAATGTTTATGAATTTCAGGTAGACAAGAACTTCCTAGGATACAAAAAATATGATGTATAAAAGAAAAAAATTGATAAATAAGATTCCATCAAAATTTAGAACTTTAAATGACATCATTAAAATGAAAAGTAGTCCTTAAACAGACCATATTTACAATGCATATAACCTATGACCAGAATATACAAAGAACTCTTACAGCTCATTAATAGACAACATAATTAAAAAGTAGACATAAGAATATGATAAATAGCCAGCATAGCACAAGGAAAGGAGTGCAACACTAGAATCAGAAAAATAGTAATCAGTACAATAACAAGATTGAGTTATACACTCATTAGCAAGATGAAATTAAAACTTTGAAAAGCCTTGTCATGACTTTTTCTTTTTGTTGGATTCTCCTCCTTTGCGTTTAATTTGTCATGCCCAATGAATTCATTCTGCTGGGCTTCCTGGGGTTGTGATCCTCATTGTCTTTTCTTAGGATTTTGTCTAAAAGTTTTTGGAGTGCTGGTTTGGTATTCATGAAGTTCCTAAGGTGCTCTTTATCATGAAAGTACCTTATTTCTCCATCAATTCTGAAAGATAGTTTTGCAGGGTACATCAATCTGGGTTGGAGGCTGTTTTCCTTTAGGGGCTGAAATACATCACTCCAAACTCTTCTTTTTTTTTTTTTTGGTACCAGGGATAGAACTCGGGCACTGGCATACCAGGTGGCAAAACCACTGAGCTAAATCCCCGACCCAACTCCAAGTGCTTCTTGCCATGAGGGTTTGCATCGAGAAGTCTGCTGTGATTCTGATGGGTTTTCCTTTGTATGTGATTTGTTTCTTTTCTCTCACTGCTTGTAGAACTTTGTTCTTCTGTTGGGTTTCTGGAATTCTAACTATTATATGCCTATGTGCAGATTTTTTTTGATCAAGGCTAATTGGAATCCTATATGCCTCACTTATCTGTATTTCAGGTTCTTTTCCCCTGCTTGGGAAGTTTTCTGCCATTACTTCTATGAACAGTTTTTTTTATGTCATCTGCACTCTCTCCTGTTTCTTCTTTGACTCCAATCAGTCTTATGTTATTCTTCTTTGCATCTTCTCACAGTTGCTGGATTGATTTCTTGTGGTCCCTTACAATTTTAAAGCAATTTTTCTTTTCCTGGTCACTAATTGCAATCTTATCTTCTATAGCTGAAATTCTGTCCTCATATTGGTCCATTCTGCTGTGTAGACTTTCAATGGAGTTTTTAATCTCCTGGAAATCTGTTTGCATCTGTTTTTGGATTCCATTTGTTTCCTATGTTGGAATTCCATCATGTTCCTCAGGTCCTCTATTTTTTATCTGTGTCCTCTCTAGATTTATTAATCATGTCTTGGACTATGGGCACAATCTCTGCTGTTATGGGAGAAATTATTTCTGATTTCATTTTTTCCAGATCCTCTTTCATTGCCAGTTCAGGGAGTCCAGGTGGTTAAGTATCAGATTCTTTTGTCTCATTTCCCTTTGGTTATGCTGTAGGTGATCTGGAAGTCTGTTTTTGATTCTTGCTTCTGTGTCTCCTTATTTCCAATGGGGGGGGTGCTGGTGGTGGTGGTGGAGCAGTGAAATGGCACCGGGGAGCCTCCTCCTGGGAGCTGAGATTGGCTCACCTCTTCTGCCCTGAGAGTGGTGGAATAGTGGCCAGGGAGCCTCCTTCTGGGCTCTGGGACTGGCTCACCTCCTCTCTCAACTACTATAAAAGCCTGAACATCCTCACTCTTTATAATGTCTTTGTCTTAGCCAAGGACACATGTCATTCTTCATGTAATTTTGCTCCTTACTAAATAGAGTAATAAAATTGAAGTAATTACATCAGTGCAGACATCTAGCTTGGCCAACCAATTCACTTCCTCTAATTAATTTACTCGGTAGTTTAAAGCACACATGGTAAAACTTCGATAAATTTATCCTTAGGGAATAGGATATTACAGGTAATTGAATTGTCTATCCAAAAGCTGAGCAGAAAGCATTTTGATTTTCAACCTTTAATGAAAATTATTTTAAAAATAGACAACACAAAATTTCAGCTCAAGTGAGTACAGACTAGTACGCAGAATTGCATTTTGACTGGGCAATAATGATCATTTAGGACTTCATGGTTACAATGGAACATATCAGCACTCACTTTCCAGAGTCAGAGAGAAAATGAGAATGCTTGAATCTGTGGTTTAATCTAAAAGTATTTCCTGGATGCCATCTTTGAAATGAATTGATACTAACTTGTTTGAGTTTTCACTCCTTTCTCCCCCAAATTAAATGAATAATAATAACAATAACAATTTTTAATCTATTTTAGTATTTCAGTGAAGTAAAGTCTATTAAAATAATAACTAGTTGCTTAATTTTGGGCAAAAACAAGAAATTGTGTGTAGATCTTAGACAAGGAAAGGGTTTAATTTCTCTCTACAGAAGAAAGAGATCCAGGAGAAGAGAAAGTGACTTAGACAAAATCCTACAACTGTCAGAGCTGACTCTGATGTCCAGTTTTCCACTAATAGAATTCAGGGTCTGGTCTACTACACACACTGGCAATGATAAGTTTCCTGAGGTTATACAAGTTCTCTGCTCTCTCCAGTTAGTCTAGATGAACTTATCTCCCTTAACCCCAAATTTCTTGATTTTGTCAAATCAATATTATAATTATTATACCTATTAGAATGCTTATTTATTGTTTTGTTATTGTTGTTTACATATTGCTTTTAATTTTATTTCTTATTTTTAGTGTACATTAGTTATACAGAATCACGAGCTTTGTTCTAGTATATTCATGCATGCATATAACAAATTGTGATGATTTTTACCCCCTAGTATTCAGTTTCCTTTCCCTCCTTTTTCTCCTGATTCCCTTCCTCTTCTCTGAGAGTTTTCTTTTTACTTGTCTGTCATCTCTCTTTTATTTCTCTATTATTTTAGATTCCACATACGAGAGAAAATATGTAATATCTGAGTTTCTCAGTCTGGCTTATTTTGCTTAACATAATGGTCTCTAGTTCCATCCATTTTCCTGCAAGTGACATGATTTCATTCTCCTTTATGGCTGAATAATATTTCATTGTTGTTGATATTAACCAGTCCAGAGATGTAAATATTATTACAAAGTACATTTTTTTTTGATTTTCCACGGTACTTCAAAATAGAAAATGCAATTTATTATGCTGAAAACTGAAAGGAGTTGTCTTTTATCTTAGAAGTGCATTGAAATGAAACTTTGAAAAATCATCAGTCTGCTAGGTTCCATGGTTGATGTTCTTTGATTGAAATGCAAATCACTTTTTTTCCAGAATACCTATTAGTGCTAAGAATTCCTGTATATAGAAATAAAAATATATGCTTCTTTAATATGACATTTTATTATTTCTATTTGAAGCTTTTTAATTCAGATGTATAGGCAGGAAAACTACTGATTTGACTATTTTGCTCAGAAGAAGAAACATGCCATTTTTAAATTTCAAAGTTCACATAACTGTGACGTTTGCTGATTTATCTTCTGAATATGTTTCCTGAAGCATACAAAGACTCGCTATTCAAAATTGTGAAAATGTTGATTTTTAGAGGTAAAATTTCCCCTTTCACCTTAAGAAAAGTCAGCTTAATTGAAAGGACAAGTATATTAAATCATTTTGGTTGCTTTTTCCCTGGCATGCTACCATAGTACTCTGTTAATATAGCATTCAGTAAAAGTTAGAGTGCACCTGAGTGCTTTTCTCACAAAAATTCTGAAGTTGGTAGTTTTAAATTATGGGATTTTATATTTGACCCTGTATCAAATCCACAGATAATTCTAGTTTCTTTTCTAAATATTCACCTTCTAGCCTTTAATGTAAAGATTAACTGATAAAATAGCCAATAGGATAAAATTAGAAGTGACTTTTTTGATCCTACATACAGGAATGCATGTTTGTGCTCTTCATTACTATATTTTTATCATTGCCAAAACATTCACAGTGTAATACTAAGTATAATAAGAAATAAGTTATGGCTTTATAATGTTGAAAAAATGTGCAAATAGATCCTCTAAATGTCATGTAAGCCATATTATATCAGACATTAACTATTATTAAGAACTGATTTTTTGTGCACTCCCACAAATTCATATATTTTTAAATCTACTCTCAAATGGTAAAGGTGTTTGGAAGTAGGGCTATGGAAAAGTAACTAGGTCATAAGACTAGAGCCCTCATAAATGGGATTAGTAAAAGCATCCCCTAAGAGCTTTCTTGCTTCTTACAGTATGTAAGAACACAGTAAAGTGATGGCTGTCCACACAGAAGGAAGCAGGCCCTTATCAGTAGGGTACCAAGCATATCAGTATCTTGCTCTTGGACTTCCTAGGCTCCAGAATTTTGACAGATAAATTTCTGAGGTTAGAACCTACCTAGACTATGATATTTCTATTGTAGCAGCCTAAATGGTCTAAATCAAATATCTAGAATTAAAGCCATATGTCAGACATGATTTCACCAATGGAGTAGTCACATTTATGTGATAAGGAATAGTTACAATAAGACATCATAATGTCTTAGTAATGATTTCAGAGACAATATTCAAGGGATAGTCAGCTATTTCCTCAGATTTTTATTTACAAATATGGAGTTTATGTGGCAAAATGATAAATGCAGACAATATCTTCTCCAAGAGTTGTATCTGTTTCCTGTTGGCCATATTTACAGAGAGCCAGGCAATTCAGTCTGAAAAAAATTCCAGGTTAGGAACAGTTATCCACATTAGTATTCTTCATGAGGAACTCTGTGGTGATAGGAATATTCTATATCTTTACTGTTAAATGGGTAGTCACTAGCTATGTGTCTCCAATGAATACATGATGTGTTGTTCTATGACTGAAGAAATTAGATTTTAATTAATTCAAATTTAAATATCAATAGCCATATAAGACTACTAACTACCACATTGCACAAAACAGATCTAGATTTTTCATATAAATTAATGTCAACCAACCAGGAAGGAGAGAGGACATGGAGGGTGAGGACAGGATTAGCTGGATTCAATTCTCTTAGGTATGAATGAATTTGGTGCTCTATTACTCACTAGCTGTATGGATTTAAACAAGTTATGTGACCTGTATGAGCTGCACTTTCCTCATCTATAGTCCTATTGTAATGGGTTCTTCTGACAATTTAATGATACAATGTAAACAAAACACATAACATAATGCCTGGAGTAGAATAAGCACTCAAAACATAGTGGCTAATGCTATTATTACATGATCAACTCTAAATCTTCAATTAATTTTGGGTTGTTCAGATAGTTTGAAAGTCAGTGGAAGTGTTTAAGTGTGTAGCAACAGAAAAAGAGGCAGAATGTAAGACTAAAAGTTTTAGGCATTTCAGAAAATAGTCCAATTTTATTCCCTCCAATAAATTATGGGAGAGAATATTATATATTATATATTATACTATTATATATTATTCCAGGGTGGAAATTTGGAAACTCACCTCTTATCATGGCAGTATGAAAGGTTTTGATGAGAAACAACTGAAATGAAATAAAAGCAATTTAAGATCTATGAGAGGAATAGGAGTAGCAGTATGGTATAATGAAAGCAGCTCTAAATATATACAAAGAGAGAAAATAAGTATTTTAAGTCATTCTTTCGGGAAGCTCCACTGGAGACTTAGGTGCTTCTGCTATTTTTTTAGCAGCATCTATCAGGCCCATGATATTGTCTTGTGAGGACCCAGAACTCCATTCCAGACAGCAGTACTGCATATATACACCTAGTATTCTCCCAAAATTGATTTTCTTCTGAAATATCAGAATTCCAAATTTTTAGTTGAGTACATGTACATGCTGCATAAAAATTAATGTTCCATGTCTTCTCACAACTAGTTGTGACCAATGGGACTAAGTCCTGACCAATGGGATATATGTTGAACAAGCAGCTTTTAAGAATGTACTTTAAAAAAAAGAGTTTGTCCTTTTCTCCTGCTCCTTGGACTATAATGCAAACATGATGGGTAGTGGGAGCCCTCTTTGACCATGAGGAATGCCTTAACATAGAGGCCAGGCTTAGAAGAGCTGCAAGATCAAAGGATTAGACCCTACAACCCCTGCTATATACCTCTACAATTGAATGCATGAGGGGAAAAACCTATCTTGTTTAAGACACCTTTATTTAAGATTTTCTGTCACCTGCAGCCAAGCTTAATTTGAACTCATCATAGATTTTCTAGTTGAGACAATGTAAATATCTGTTTCCAGTAAACAAGAGGTCCAAGGAAAATTTGTTTTGGCTTATCTTTCCTAAGTGAGGAACACACTGTCAGAATATACTCAAATAAGGATTTAGTGTGCTTGTGGCTTATAGGATTCCAGGGACCAGTTGAAACTCAAATAGACTGTTTAAGGCTATAGAAAGGGGAAATACCAGTGAAATGTAGAATTATGAATATTATGGGAAATGTAGCATCTAGCTGTTGAATAGTAATAGAAATACAAAATGGCAAGCACTAAGTCCTGCTTCTAAAAAGTATCCTTTACCTTAGATATTGAAATTTATAACACTGCAATTATAGGAAGAAATTCATAGGATTTTTTTTTTCTACCAGTCAATGATAGTTGACTTTTGAAAAAACTATCTTCTATAGAAAATCTGTTATTGGGCAAGTAATGCAAATTTAGGATGTGTATCCCTAATCAAAAATCTGAAACACTGTTTGCATTTTGGATTTTACTTTTTTTTTTTTTTGGATTAGAGATGCTTAACCTGTAAACTCTATGCAAATATTCTAAAAATAAATAAATAAAACTACAAACTGTGGAACACTTCCGCTCCCTAGCCTTTTAGATAAGAGATACTAACCTGTACTTTATGGTAGGTTGGGGAGGAAAAGCAGCTAAAGGTGTACTAATAATTGTATCTTATCAAAATGAAAAAAGATTCCTTATAGCTATTGTTTGAAGGATCAACTGGCATTGCATTTTAGGAAAAAAGATCGTTAATCAGAACCACTATTAGGACAACTTTGATAGCAGTTTTAAAATTCAAAAAATATTTACCTTATTATTTAAAAAAAATTTGAACTTATAGAATTTGGGTAAAAAGTGCTACCATAGGCCAAAAAAGAAGTCAATGGTTTCCTCCAAATTAATACTAGATTCCTTGTTCAGAGTACAAGGCATACTTAATTTTCAAGAGCTATGTGTGAGTATTGACATCTTAACTATGTAGATGTAACTTTATTTACTGTAGTAAAAGTGTATTAATGTTGATTTATTTAAACACTTCAATGAAGTGGCAGCGCAGTTTAATCAACTATAACCTTAATTGGGTTATGTTTGATTTAAAAGTTTGAAAGCACTATAGGATTTGTTAAAGGCTGAATTTAGAAAAGTTATAATCATTAAAAATTTATATTATGTGCTGAGGCTATAGTGAGTTTAGTGGCAAATTTCCAAGCAGCAGATCTTTTAAAAGACTAATTGTCTGTGATTATGTAATTCCCTCAGCACTGAGCAAGCCTTGCCATTGACTTGCAAATACCAACTTAGAACACTGCCTAGAGCCTGAACAAGGAAAAAAACTGCCTGAAATGTAGAAGTGGGTGTGTTTGTGTCTGTGGAGGTGGGTCTATTGCTATGTGTTTGCATTTTTCTTTCTTTTTAATTTCAAAACTGTACTTTAAACAATTGTCACAGGGCTGGCTAAGATTGTAGTTTTAGAGGATATGTCAGCATTTTTAGAAATCCAATCTTCACCACTCTTTTCTGGGTATGCCAATATATTCCAAACACTGTATGCTACAGTCTCCTTTGGATCTCAAAAAAATGCAATTAGTGAGAGAAAGAAGGCTTATCTACAAAGTTGAATTTTTTAGATTTATCTTAGACAATTTGGCACCCTGCAGGCAAGGCCTTACTAAGTTTTCTTGAAGAGATGAGTACAAACAAATTCACTGGGTGATAGAAGATTTGGAATGATATAAAAAGAAGAAATGTTTGTTTTCATCAAGGGTAATACAAATTCTTTATGATTTAGACATTATTTTCTAATTTTTAGTATGAGAAGTAGGAGACATTAAGTCTCCTGCAAATCTGTGTTCCCAAGTACAGCAGCCACTAGCCACATGTGGTTATTAACAATTTCAAAATTGGCTAGTACAACTGAGGAACTGTGTTTTTAAATAATTTAAATTAATTTAATCTTAAATTATCATATATTTCTAGTGAGTTCTACACTGAATAAAGATCGGATGGCTAGGTCAAATTTTGTTTCCTTTTTAAATTACTTCACAGTAGGTGATACAAAGATGGGTTCTTCTAAACCTATACTGTGCAATATGATAGTCACTAGCCACATATAGCTACAGAACAAATAAAATACGGCTTGTGCAAATTGACAAAGGCAATAAATATAAAATATACACTAGATTTCATGTTATCATGAAAATGGTCCTATAGCTCATCAATATTTTAATATCATTTGGTAAAATGATTTTTTATATTATTGGTACATTTCAGGTATACAATATAATGACATTCATCATTGGAAATTTGCACCTTTGCATAATCTCTCTATATTCTTATTTTTTCCTCCTTCAACCCCTCCATCCCTCCCTTCAACCACTCCATCCCTATTTACAAAGACTTTCTTTCCATTTTTTCATTTTCTATTATTAACTCCATTCCCTTCTTTTGTTTCTCCTACCCCTCTGAATTCCCCTTCCCCTTTGTCCCTTTTCTTCCTATGTCATATTATCTATTATAACTTTTAGTCCTTATTTACACTTTCAGTTTCTCACACCAGAGAAACTATCCAGTATTTACACATGTGTGTCCTATTTATTTCACTTAAGAGTATCGCAACGATGTGCATCCATTTAGCTATAAATGTCTCTAATTTCTCATTTTTGATGGTTAAGTAGTACTCCTTTTTATAAAAAAAAACCCCACATTTTCTATATCCAGTCTCCAGTTGATGGGCATTTGGGCTGGTTCCAAGTTTTAGCTATTACAAACTGTACTGCTGTGAACATGCGGACATATACATCACTGTGGGTATGATTCTTTTAATTCTTTGGGGAAGATACCCAACAGGGGAATAGCTGGGTCAAATGGGACTTCCAGTCCTAGTTCTTTGAGGTATCTCCATCCTGATTTCCACAGTGGTCGCACCAGTTGCCATGTTCACCAGCAGTGGAGCTGAGTTTGTCTTCCCCCACAGCCCCACCAGCATTTGTTATTGGTTGATTTCATGATAGCAGTCATTCTTTCTGGGGTGAGGTGGAATCTCAGAGCATTGTTTTCATTTGTATCTCTCAAATGACCTGTGATGTTGAACATACTTTCATATGTTAATTTGCTATTTCTACTTCTTTGTCTGAGAAATGTCTATTCATTTCAGATGCCCATTTTTGGATTGGATCTTTAAATTTGGGAGGTCTGATTTTTTTAAGTTCTTTATAGATTCTAGATAATACAATTTTGTCTGAACAATAGCAGGTGAAAATTTTTTCCCACATTGTAGGTTGTCTCTTCACTCTGTTGGTGGTTTCTCTTGCTGTGCAGAAGCTTTTTAATAAGAAGAGATCCCACTTGTTGATGGTTTGTGCTAGTTCACAGGAAACTGAGGTTTTGTTCATAAATTTTTTTCTACACCAATATCTTCAAGAGTTCTACCTAACATCTCTTCCAGCCGGTTTAGTGTTTCTCTTTTAATATTTAGATCTTTAGTCCATTTTGATTTTAGTTTAGTGCATGGTGAGAGATATAGGTCTAGTTTTAATCTTTAGCAAGTTGAAACCCAGTTTTTCCAGCACCATTTATTAAAGAAGCTATCTTTTCTACAGTATGGATGTTTGGCTCCTTTGTTGAAGATGAGGTGGCTGAGTCTGTCTGGAGTTGTTTCTGCATCTTCTAATCTGTTCCACTGGTCCTTGGGTCTGTTTCTTTCTCAGTACAATGCCGTTTTTTTTTATCACAGTAGCTTTGTAGTATAGTTTCAAGTTGGAGACTGTAATACCCCCTACCTTGTCTTTGTTGCCTAGAATTGCAATTCTAGGTCTCTTCTTGTTCCAACTGAATTTTTGGATTGTTTTCTCAAGGTCCGTGAAGTATGCTGCTGGGAGTTCAATTGGGATTGCATTGAACCTATATAGCAGTTTTGGAAGTATGGCCATTTTCACGAAGTTGATCCTTCCTACCCAGGAGCAGGGGATATCTTTTCATTTTCTGATATCATCTTCAGTCTCTCTTTTCAGAGTGCTATAATTTTCAGAGACGAGGTCTTTGATTTCTTTTGTTAGTTTGATTCCTAGGTATTTCAGTTTTTTGGATGCTATTATGAAAGGAATTATTTGCCTTATTTCTCTCTCAGTGAGTCTCTTGTTCATGTAGAGGAAAGCTATTGATTTTTGTGTGTTGACCTTGTATCCCGCTACTCTAGTGAATTTGGTTATTAAGTCTAGAAGACTTTTGGTGGAGTTCTTGGGGTCTTCTATATACAGTATCATGTCATCTGCAAATAATGACAATTTGACTTCTTTGTTTCCAATATTTATTCCTTTTCTTTTTCTTGTCTAATTGCCGTGGCTAATGTTTCCAAAACTGTATTGAACAGGAGTGGTGAAAGTGGACATCCTAGTCTTCTTCCTGATTTTAGTGTGAAGGATTTCAGTTTTTGACCATTTAGTATGATATTGGCTGTTGGTTTTTTACAGATGGCTTTTATCAGATTGAGGCAGAGACCCTCTATTCCAATTTTTGTAGGGTTTTTATCTTAAATGCATATTGGATTTTATCAAATGATTTTTTTGCATCTATTGAGATGATCCTATGGTTTTTGTCCTTGGCTCTATTGATATAGTGTAGTACATCTATTGATTTGCGAATGTTGAACCATCCCTGCATCCCTGGAATGAATCCCACTTGGTCAGGGTGTATGATCTTCTTGATAATCTTCTGCATTCTATTTGCTGGTATCTTATTAAGGATTTTTGCATCTATGTTCATTAGTGAGATTGGCCTATAGTTCTCTTTTTCAGTTGGGTATTTCTCTGCTTTGGGCATCAAGGTGATGCTTACTTCCAGGAATGAATCTGGGAATATTGCTTCCCTTTCAATTTCATTGAAGAGTTTAAACAGTAGTGGCAGTAATTCCTCTCTAAATGTCTTGCAGAATTCAGTAGTGAAGGCATCAGGACCCGGGCTTTTCTAGGTTGGTATGTCTTTAATTATGTTTTCAATCTCATTGGTTGATATTGGATTGGTTAGAATTTTTAGGTCTTGTTTGTTCAACTTTGGTAATTCATACATATCTAGGATTCTGTCGATTTCTTCTGTGTTTTCCATCTTATTGGCGTATAGGTTCTGGAAGTAGGTATTGATGATCCTTTGGATTTCTGCTGGGTCTATTTTAATTTCAGTGTTCTTATTCCTAATTGCAAGGATTTGGGCCCTTTCCTGATAAGGTTGACTAAGGGATTGTCAATTTTCTTCATTCTTTCAAAGAACCAACTCTTGGCTTCATTGATTTTTTGTACCATTCTTTTAGTCTCCATTGCAATGATTTCTGCTATGACCTTTATAACTTCCTCCATTGTATAAGCTTTGTTTTTGTTCTGCTCTTCTTTTTCTAGAAGCTTGAGGTTCAGCATCAGGTTGTTTAATGGGTCTCACTCTGTTTTCCTAATATGAGTTTTCACTGCTATGAATTTCTCTTGTAATTCTGCTTTCATTGTGTCCCATAGATTCCGATATGTTGTATTGTCATTGTCATTTAATTGAAAGAACTATCTGATTTCTTAATTTCCTCTGGGACCTATTGATTATTCAGAAGTGTGTTGTTCAATTTCCAACTATTTATGAAAATTTTGTGGTTTCTTTTGCTATTGATCTCCAATTTCATTGCAGTATGGTTTGATAATATACAGGGGATAACCTGAATTCCTTTGCATTTACTTACATATGTTCTATGAGTGAGTATGTGGTCTGTTTTGGAGGACGACCCGTGTGCAGCTAAAAAGAATGTGTATTCTGATTTTGTGAGGTGGAACACTCTGCAAATATCTGTTAAGTTCATTTGTTCAAGAGTTCGATTGCATTCTAGGATTTCCTTGCTTGTTTTTTGTCCATTTGATCTATCTATTTGTGACAGTGGGGTATTAAGGTCCCCCACTATTATTGTATTAGTGCTTATATGATTTTTCATGTCTGTTAGTATTTTTTATATAATTGTGCACACTAGTTTTTGGTGTATAGATATTTATGATTGTCATCTCTTCCTGTTGGATTGTTCCCTTTACAAGGATGTAGTGTCCTTCTTTGTCTCTCCTAATCAGTGTTGAAATCCACTTGATGTGCAAAGAGGATAGCTACTCCTGCTTTTTATTTTGGATTCCCATCACAGGGAGTGTTTTCCACCCTTTAACTTTCTGTCTATGTGTTTGTTTTTGAATTAAGTGTGTTTCTTATATGTAGCTTATTATTGAATCTTGCTTCTTGAACCATACTGCCTGTCTGTTTGCTTTGATTGGTGTGTTGAGACCATTAACATTGATGATTATAACTGGTACGTATTGACTTATCCTTGTCATGACTTTTTCTTTTTTTTGGATTCTCCCCCTTTGCATTTAATTACTTGTCATGCCTGATGGATTCATTCTGCAGGGCTTCCTGGGGTTGTGATCCTCATTGTCTGTTCCTAGGATATTGTCTAAAATTTTTTGGAGTGCTGGTTTGGTATTGAAGAAGTTCCTAAGGTGTTCTTTGTCATGAAGGTATCTTATTTCTCCATCAATTTTGAAAGATAGTTTTGCAGGGTACATCATTCTGGGTTGGAGGCTGTTTTCCTTTAGGGCTTGGAATACATCACTCCAAGCTCTTCTTGCCTTGAAGGTTTGTGTTAAGAGTTCTGCTGTGATTCTGATGGGCTTTCCTTTGTATGTGATTTGTTTTTTTCTCCTAACTCCTCGTAGAACTTTGTTTTTTGTTGGGTTTCTGGAATCTTAACAATTATATGCCTATGTGTAGAATTTTTTGATCAAGGCTAGTTGGAGTCCCATATGCCTCACTTATCTGTATGTCAAGTTCTTTTCCCCTGCTTGGGAAGTTTTATGCCATTACTTCTGTGCACGTTTTTTATGTCATCTGCACTCTCTCCTGTTCCTTCATTGACTCCAATCAGTCTTATGTTATTCTTCTTTGCATCGTGTAGTAGCTGCTGGATTGATGTCTCGTGGTCCCTTACAATTGTATAGCAATTTTTCTTTTCCTGGTCACTAATTGCAATCTTTTCTTCTATATCTGAAATTCTGTCCTCACATTGGCTCATTCTGCTGTGTAGACTTTCAGTGGAGTTTTTAATCTCCTGGAAATCTGTTTGCATCTGTTTTATGTATTCCATTTGTTTCCTATGTTGGGATTCCATCATGTTCCTCGATCATGTCAAGATTTATTAATCATGTCTTGCACTATGTGCACAATCTGTGGTGTTATCTGGGAAATTATTTCTAATTTCATTTTTATCCAGATCCTCTTTTGTTGCCAGTTCAGGGAATCCGGGTGGTTGTGTATCAGAGTGTTTCATCTCATTTCCCTTTGGGGTTGCTTTAGGTGATCTGGAAGTCTGGTTTTGAGACTTGTTTACATGTCTTCTCATTTTGATGGGGGGAGGGGTGTGCTTCTGTCACCCATGTGGCTCACCTCCTCTGTGCTGGGAGTGGTGCTACCGTGGCCCAGAAGCCTCCTCCTCTGTGCTGATAGCGGTGGTACAGTGTCCTGGAAGCCTCTTCCTGTGCACTAGGAATGGTGGCATGTCGACCTGGAAGCCTTTTCCTCTGTGCTGGCAGCATTGGTACATTAGCCCAGAAGCCTCCTCCTCTGATTTTTGATAAATTATCTTAAATATTAAATGTTATTTCCCTGGTTTAATTTCATGTTTTAATTTAGCTAATAGAAATTTTAAAATCACATGGGTAACTCACATTATATCACTTTCTTTGTGATGCTAGAGATTGAACCCAGGGCCTTGTATACCTCATATTATATTTCCATTGGACATCATCATCCTAGATAATTCAGGCCAAAGATTTAGTTTACTATGCATTTTCCAATTAAAAAAGAACCTGGTTTAGATTTCTAGCACCTCAAAAATAAAAAAAATAAATAAAATAAAATAAATAAATACAGAAAAGAAAGAAACTATAAAAACTAATTGGAGAAAGTGCTGAAGCAATATTCCAAAAGTTTATACTTAAATGAACTCTTTCTTGGTACCAGCGATTGAACTCAGGACCTTGAGCTTGCAAGGCAGGCGGAAGAACCAGTGAACTAAATCCCCAATGAATTCTTTTTTTACTGTATGCTTCTGGACAAAAGTATTTTTTTTCAATTAATTTTATCGTTACATTTAAGGTGTACAACATAATGACATTCATCAAGGACATATCTTTTTTTCTTAATTATATTGGTACAGTTATGGTATACAATATAATGCCATTCATCATTGGAAATTTGCACCTTTACATAATCCATCTTGATTCTTATTTTTTCCACATTTTCCTGCCCTCCCTATTTACAAAGACTTTGTTTCCATTTTTTCCTTTTCTCATATTTTTTCCTTTCTCTTCTTCTCTTTCCCCTACCCCTCCAAGTTCCCCTCCCACTTTAGACCTTTACTTCCTATTTCACATTATCTATTATACATTTTGATCCTTATTTATACTTTTAGTTTCTCACACCAGAGAAACTGTTTGGCATTTACACATGTGTGTCCTATTTATTTCACTTAAGTGTAAGGACATATCTTGAAAATCTTATTAATATCTTCTAAGGAACTAACTTGTCTTCTCACATTTAGGGCTCCTTTCACTCTTCTACCTAGACTATTACAATCCATACTCCTCCTCTTATGTGATCTCCATTCCTTCTTTCACCTATCCCTTTGGCTGTTTTGTTGCTGTTGTTGTTGTTGTTGTTGTTGTTTTGTACTGGTGATTGAACCCAGGGTCTTGTGCATGCTTGGTAAATGCTTACCACCAAGCTACATCCCCAGCCCCTGTGTGTTTTTTTAACCTCCTCATTTCTGCATTGGTATTAATCTCAGAAGTGGTCTGGGAATAGTTTTTAAAACAGTTCATGGTGCTGGGGATGTTGCTCAATGGTAGAACACATGCTTAGCATGTGTGAAGATCTAGGTTCCATCCTCAGCACTCCAAATACATATATATATATATATATATATATATATATATATATATTTAATTGAAACTTCAGGATATAGAATCAACATTCTTTTATTTGATTTGTTTTCTACCTAACATTGCTTTCTTTTTATGTTCTTTTTCTTTCATTTATTACCTCCCAGAGAATTTCTTTTTCAGATCAACTATGGTTTTAATTTTCTTTTCTATTAATTCATATTAATTAGGCAGATTAATGTGTTTCTTTGTCAGTTTGTTCAAATTTACATTTCCTAATACCATACCCTACCTTATGCTCTCTCCTGCCTCCTTCCATTGTCTTTCCTGTCTCTATTAATCCCTCCTCTATTTTCAAATAGTTATCACTTTTTTTAGATTTCACATATGAGAGAAAACATGATTCTACAATTTCTGTGTCTAGCTTATTTCACTTAAAATGATGCTCTCCAGCTCCATCCTTTTTCCTATAATTGATGTAATTTTATTCTTTATTATGGCTGAAAAATATTCAGCCATTATATATATACATATATATATAATGTGTATTTATATGTATGTATATATATTTGTGTGTGTGTGTCTGTAATATAATACATTTTTTTCTTTGTCTATTGATGAGGACCTGGGCTGATTCCATATCTTGGCTATTATGAATAGTGTCACAATAAACATGGGTGTCTCTTTTGTATACTGACTTCATTTTATATATTTGAATATATACCCATCAATAGTATATCTGAGTCATATGTTAATGCTATTTTTAACTTTTTGGGGAACTTCCAAACTGTTTTCCATAGTGGCTGTACTAATTTACATTCCTACTAACATTATACCAGGGTTTCTTTTCTTTGGACATCCTCGTCAGCATTTGTTGTTATTTTTTTGATAATGGCCATTCTCACAAGACTCAATGCCACAGATTTTGTATGAAGCCATCTAGTCTTTCCAGTTGATAGTGACTGACACTTTTCAGTTAGCATCTCCATTTTCTATCATATTTTCTCTCTTTCTAAAGTATAAAGATTAAATCAGACTAGGAATATCTAGCCTGCTACCATAATCCAAAAGAGCTCACTCTAAGAAGAATCAAGCTAGATCTAGCACTTTTAAATAACCAAAAACACTTCTTAGATTAGAAGACAAGCTGATGAGTAAGTATTCACACTTAGTTACTTCTAAAATCTCCCTAGAGAATAGGAATCCTGCATCACTAGCAGCTGATCTTAAAACCAATCTTAACACTCAAGCTAACATCAAGAATGATCACACACAAGAAAATTTTTTGGGAAAGTTCATTCCTCTTCTTGCCTAAATAAATAAATAAATAAATAAATACCAAATAGGCTATGGCAGCATCTCAGTCTTACACAGAATAAAACAGTGTATCAAAAATACATTAAGTATTAGAGAACTAAAAGGTAAGTCAAGCCTAAGGGAAATACAAGTTACCAAAGCTTTGATACTTTTGTGGAATAATAATAAATGATGTATACTAAAAATGCATCATCTTCCAAGACCAAATTCCAATATTCACATTAATTCTACCTTCAACCAAAGAATTTATGTGGAAGGGGTATATGCAATTCCTTATACTAGGACATAGAGATATCTTCCACCTCCTTACTCCCTTGCCATCTTTTATTTGCTACCCCATCTTACATACACACACACACACACACACACACACATTTACACCTTTATGCTTTTTGGGGTAATGAAGAGTGAAGAAGCCACAGTGCAACAGCTGTTACATTGGAGGAGAATTCCATTAAACCACTCTCAAACTGTATCACTTAAATTTTCAGTTCAAATTCCATAGCAGAGAATGCAGTCCAAACTGGGTGGAAATCTATATATTGTTTAAATTATTTTTTTTAAGGATGGAAGGGTGAGATAGGTCTTGAAATGTGATTCCTCCTTATGTATAGAAGCAACTGTATTGGGAGTCTCTAGATACTCAGGAATGAAAGCAGAGAACAAGATAAGGGTTAAGATTATATCAAAGGTTTGACCTGCCAAAGAGGATGAAAAAAGCAAAATGAGGGAGAAAAGAATGTTCGAGATATATTGCTTGTATTCTCACTAGGTCTGACAGCAATTTTTTTTTTAAATCTTTTAATGTTTATGAGGGTAAAGGGCAGTGAGGACAATGGAGAGTGAAATATGGATGAAGTCTAATAGGGTAGCAATTATTAAGAATGCAAGAAGAATTAAAACTGCATTTAAATCTATCAGTATACAAGACTGACAGACATATCATGTTTATGATCATCAAACTTCTATATTTAAAATTATTACTGAAGTTCTTAGTGAGTCAAGTATAATTTTTTTTTTTATTATTGGACTGTGTTTTACTGGATACAATGCAGGGACGGGACAAATACAGAATGAGAGACAAAGAAGAATCAGCACTTGGCTTCATCAAGAAGCAAGAGGTTCAGTCTGGAATTTGAGAGCTACTTCTAGTAATGGTAAGAACTTGGTTTTTAAGTAAAGATTAAGAATAAAGCAAAGAGAAGGAAATAAAAGTCGAAATCTAGGGCCGGGGATTTAGCTCAGTGGTGCCACCACCCATCTCGCAAGCACAAGGTCCCAAGTTCAATCCCCAGTACCCCCTACCCCCCCCCCCAAAAAAGTTGAAATCCAGGGAGAAATTCAGATCAGGAAGCAAAGAGTTCAGTCAATACTGAAAGATAGGGTGAGGATCTTTAATGTGACGTAAAAGTTTCTTCATGGGTCAGGCTAACAGTCCTTGCAGTGCCTTTCAATTCTTGGTTTTGTCAAGCCATATTTGTTCTCCATCTATTTTTCAATTAGTGCATATGGGGAGATCATGTCATATCCTAAGTAAAAACATCCATACAGTTGTGGCAGGGAATAAACCCACTAAAGCAAATTTTAATTATTATGTAAACTACCAATATAGGTAGCTTGAGCATTTCCTATACTTGAAATTCTACAAGGGCCTGGAAGTCGTAATGTACCCTCTTCCTTTTTCCTTAAACTAGTATCTAGTTTAATGAAAAAGATTGAGCTTACATCTCCTGGAAGGCTCTCCTCCCAGGAGATTTTCATAACATTTTCATAGTTATCAATTGCCAGAATAGGAGAGACCAAATTTATATAATTGAAATCAACATTATTTTAAAAAATTATTTTTAATCTAACTAATAAATATAGATACTTTTAAAAGCCAAGTTGTGCTACTCAGCTTATAATGAAAAGAGCAGCCTTCTGCTCTATTCTTTCCAAGTGCTGATACCTGCTTTCCAAAAGTAAACAACATCTAACATTTTCCTCTATCACTTTTGGTATTTACTTACCCATATCTAAATTATACACTTATAGTGTTATTATTTTGAAAATTCAATTGTAGGTTGTATCTGTTGATTTCCTATTGTGAGAATTCAGCTTTCCTGAATGACCCTCTCCACCCAATACATACATCATATTTGTTTAAATCAGTTCAGTGCTAACCTTGTTATGTCTACATTGCATTTTTATAGCTGTGTTATTCACTTTATTATGATTACTTTCCCTTTCTTAGATGACTTATTTTCTGGAGTTCATTAGTTAGCTCATTTTGTCCATTTACTTAGTTGAAGGTACCAAAAATTAATTCATCTCCAAATTCTCTAAAGAATTAAAAACTTCCTCTGAATACACATGCTATCCCTCCTATGTTCATATTGGAGATATTGCTCTTTGAGTTCTCACTCTACCTTCTCCAGTCTATACCAGGGTAGAAGCTTGGCTGCCAATTTTGGGGAGCTGAGTACAGAAAGGACACTGGGACTCTCACTGTTTGATATTTATATTTTCTCTTATTTCTTGGCTTTCACTGTAAGGCATCTCCTCCACCCTCAGCTGGGCCTGGTGTCCCAGAGCACAGGGCCTGAGTAGTAAAGCGCCACAAAACTTAAATCTGTCTTCAACCAGAATAGAGTGGGGGAAGCAGTTCTGCTAGAACAGAATGAGAGAGGGATCTGGGCTTGGGGGTCTTCTTCTTTGCTTTGATAACATTTCAGGAAGCTACCTATTTTCAATTTCACCTACTGCTCTACCTGAAGAGTTAATTGATCTTTCTAACTAAAGAAGCTTTCTAGTATCTATGATGAGAATGGGCTTACTTTTTGCCTTTCCATTCCTCTCCTCCACAGGTTTAGACTTTACTTTTACAAGGTCTGCTAAATCAGAATATGACTTGACTATTTCTTTCCAGTATTGAAAGTTTTGTTGCCATTTCCTGTGTGCTATTATCTCAGTCATTCTCTTGATGAATTTTACTTAAAAAATCATTTCATATCCTTTTACTGGGCTTGAAAATATACAATATATGCATGCCTGTGTTCAATTCACCACGTCTACCCTCATTTCTTAAAACAATGTGCTACAGTTTCAATGTGGTTTGTGTCCAAGGTTTTGCATGGTGGAAGCTTAGTTACCAGTGTGGTAGTGTGGAGGTGGTGGAACCTTTAAAAGATAGGGCCTAGTGAGACATAGTTATGCCATGAGAGCTCCACACTCCTGAATGGATTAATGCTATCTATGGGAGAAAGTTAGGTCTAACAGGAATGGATTAATTTCGAAAGCAGCTAGTTTTTTTGTTTGTTTGTTTTTTTGGTACTGGGGATTGAACTTGGGTCCTTGCTCTTGTGCAGCAGGCGACAAAACCACTGAGCTAAATCCCCGGCCCTAAAGCAGCTAGTTTTAAAGAAAGGCCACCCATGATTGTCCCTCTGGATACAACCATCTCTGTTTCTACCTGTCTGAAATGCTGTAGTATAGCTTAGAAGCCCTCACCAAGACAACAGTATCAAGCTGTTTGGAATCATAAGTTAAACAAACCTCTTTAATTAATAAAGTACCCATCCTCACTAATTTTTTTATAGCTACAGAAAACAAACTAAGGCACAAATTATGTAATTCCCTCAAGACATGAATGGATCCAGTAGGTCAGGCAGGATCCAGTAGGAGTAAGTCCACAATGTTTGCAAATGGCAGCATCAGAACTAGAGATTCCAGAATTCCTAAGACTTAGTCCTATATTCTTTGTACTTATCCCATCGAGTCCCTCAGATGCAAAGACTTTTATCTTCACAACTGTGTTGACATTCTAATAAGTGTTCAGAACTTTCCACAAGTGTTTTGAGTACAGGGTTTAATGCATTTAGTGGCCTGGACATTACAAGTCAACTTAGTTCTCTAACAGTAATTTCTTTTGCCAATTCATGAAAAATTCTCAGCCCTAAGAATGTTCATGTATATATAACTAAAATAATAGAGTTGATGGTCATAAAATCTGACTCTATAACACCAGAATTTTATTTTATTGTTACTATTTAGACTTGGGAACTTTGGAGAAATTATAACTCTTGGCTGGTGGTTAGTAAACTGAGAGTCTTTTTTTTTTTTTTTTTTTTTTTGGTACCGGGATCAAACTCAGGATCTTGTGCTTGTGAGGAAGGCACAGTCCCACGGAGCTAAATCCCTGGACCTAAACTGAGAGTCTTTGTAGAATGAGACTAATAATCCAAATATAAATGAAACCAAGCCCTATTGGAGAGTTTATGAAGTATGCTTCTCTTCTACTTGAACTTGTAAAAAGTAGTGGAACACTAAGATGACTCCTAGAGAATGGTAAAAAATGCCTGCCTGCTTGCTTCCTGAGGATTTTTGACCAAGCCTTTGTTCTAAATTGTGAAGATCTTAGGATAAATACTTTAGCCTACTACATTGAGCAATAACTGGTTAAAGAAAAAGATGAATCAAGGAGAAGTTTGCAGGGAATTTATTTGAGTGAACCTATAAGGTAGTGAAAGAAGAGGAATTGAAAAATATATTGGTAATTTAGTATTGGAGACTGGATGCCTCCTATACAAAACAAAAGCTGTTATGATAGTTCTTCATACTCAGGGTGTTAAAGAATATTAGTCTCAAAAGATAGGATTTCAGTTGAGCCAGCCAATCTATCTCCTCAGTCTTTGGGGTGCTTGAACAAAGTATGAGGTAGCCAAAACCCCTAGCTAGTCTCCTCTGATAACCAATGTATCACACAGTTTTTTTCCTTGTTCTATATGTGCTCTTGTATTGGTCAGCTTTCTATCACTGATAAAAAAAAAGTACTTGATATCACAACTTAAAGGAGGAGAGATATATTTTGGCTCATAGCTTCAGAGGTTTTAGACCATGGCCTGCTGGCTCGAAGTCAGAAATATCATAGCAGAAGGGCATGGTAGAGAAAAATTACTCAACTCATGGCATTCAGGAAGTAGAGAACAGTACAGGAAATCATATGAGAAGGACCTGGAGACCATATATTCCCTCCAAGGTTGTACTCCCATGACTACTTCCTTGAATTGGTCCCACCTCTTAATAGCCCATTCAACTATGAAATCTTCAATATGTGATAATCTTACAACCTAATCATGTCTCCAAGAGCCCCTTTATCCAATCAAATTGACAATCAAGATAAACTGGCATAGCTCCAAAGGGGGAAAGAAAAGAAGAAGAACCCAGTAATCTCTGTTTCTAAAAAATCAAAAAATGTCTACAAAGTGAAGTTGACCCAAAACCTATTTAAAGATACACTAGGAAGCATTAAAAACTAACATTCTAATTAAGGCCACAAAAGATAGAGTCATGGTGTTCTTTGCTTCTATATAGATCTAGAGTTGAAGACATCACTGACCTTGCATAATAGTTATTTGTTTCACCCTGCAGAGATATATTACTTTAAGGAAAAAAGAATTCCATATATTTCTTCTAATATTTCTATTGTATCTTCTCTCTTTTCTTTAACTACATTATTCTATAACCCCTTGTATGTTATATTAAAGCAAATCTGTATTTTCTCTTGGTAATGTTTGCACAGGTGTTGATATCTACGGCATTTTAGACTTCTTTTTATGCCAAATTTTATGTGTTTTGTTCCTTTAATTTTCCTTTATAAACTAACTCCTTATAAGCCTTAAACAAGGGAATGTCCATTTCCTTATACTCTTGAAATATGCCAGTCTTCCTTGATACGACAGCATGGCTTGTAAGTATTGATCCTACCTTATACTCCTTTTTATCCTCTCTAATCTGGTATATTAAGTTAAGTAAAAAGTGAATTAAAAAAGATAAATTTCCAAGGGCATATTCCTGTAAGGACACAAAATGCAGAGAGAAAGCACAGATGTGATGAAAGATCTAGAAGTTAATTCAAGATATAAATCAGTAACTTTCCAGCATCAGGAGATAGATTATTCAGTCAGTAATCACAGACCTAAAAGAGGTTCTACAGCCACTGTCCACTTCCATCAATTATATGATGAGATACTGAACATTATGCACTAATATATATGATCCCTCTACCTCATTGCCCTGAAGTTCAAAATTTAAAAGTCAGACACAGAAAAATAAAATGAAAATGATTTGACAGGAAACTAGAAGAACCTGGAAAATATGATATCAAGCAATCTAGGAGACATTGCGGTTCAAGGGTACAGATTAACAGGATTAGATGCTAATGAAATGTTGAATTGATGAGGACAGAGAAGTTATTGGATTTTGCAACATGGTTATCACTGGTGAATTTAACAAGATCTCTTTCAGTTGATGGGAGTATTCAGAGGACAAAATGAAGTAGATGGAAGAGCAGAAATGTGGGAATGAGGCCATGAGGCTAGAGGTGGATTCAGACAGGATTTACACAATTGATGGGGAATCAAAAAATTATATATATATAATTTTATTATTATACATAAATTTTATATATATATATATATATAATTTTTCGGGTACTGGGGATTGAACTCAGGATCCTGAACTTGCGAGGCAGGTGGTGGCACCACTGAGCTAAATCACCAGCCCAGATCAAATATATTTTTAAAAGGTGAGGAGACTTCATCATTTTCTTTGTCTTGTGGTCATGCGTCTTCATTGCTTACTTAGTATTTTTTACCGCACTCTTAACAACAATCATGAAAGAAGTCAGATTGGATTTACTTTTCTTCTGTGATAAAAGGCACAAATTATTTTCAGTACAATCTCTTTATATATAAAGATATATTAAACAAAAATAGAGTTAGGTGATTGTCTCCCTTTGACTAGGAAATCCTTTTATGTATTTGTGAGGATAAATGAGATAATATAAAAGTACTTTGGATTCATTCCTAGCCCTTTTTTATTTTTGATTTTATTTTGAGGCAGGGTCTCACTAAATCAGTAAGTTGCCTAAAGTGGGCTGAAACTAGAGATCTTCCTGGCTCAGCCTCCCAGAGTGCTGGGATTACAGTTGTACACCACCATGCCTGGCCTGTGGAACCTCTCAGTGCCATTAATTTGTTGATGTGAACTGAGAATTCGCTAGTGGTAGATTCTAGATTATAGTGTTTCCCAGGTTTTTTTTTTTTTTAACATGATTCTCTTTCTGTAGACAATTAGATATGTTACAGAACACATTAATGAATCCAGGTTTTAATGAGGAATTTAACATAAAATCATAGTATTATTATAATCAGTAACTTAAAAATTAAGATAAAGGAAAACAAGAAAAAATATAGCCAGAGCTTGAATAAAAACACAGACTCATAATTACATTTAATAAATCTAAAATATAAACTGGAGGGCCAGGAATTTAGCTCAGTGGTTCTGCCGCCTGCCTCGCAAGCAGAAGGACCAGAGTTCGATCCCCAGTACCAAAAACAAAACAAAACAAAACAAATATAAACTGCATCACTCAAATAGAATATAGTTACCTTAAAAGAGATCTTGAATCTATGTAAAGGCTCTCTAATTACAAGAGTGAAAAATATGTTAAATTTGAATAAGAAAGTATTCATAAATTTACTACACCCTAGGGGCAGTGGTGGTGAACCTAGGGCATGCGTACTGCTGTGGACTGTTCCTATCACTGAAACCTCTAGAAGGGTGGCCATCAATCCCCTAGGGGTATGTGCATGTGCTCGTATCTCTTTACATATATAAAGCTAATTCCCCCTAGTTCTCTAGGCTTCTGAGTTTACTCTCTCAATATTTAAAGAAGAGAACTCCAGTCCTTGTTCTTACATAATTCCAGAATGTCTGGCACTTTCTGCAATATTCTCTTATATTTCCTGGTCCTTTTTATTTTAATTCTGAATTCCAGCTTTCAGTTCAATTCTGAATCAACTTTGGCAATTTTAGCATCTAGTATTACTGATAACTCTTCTTTTTCTACAGTGACTTATTCCAGTCGCAGATACAATCCAATCTACATGGCTCATTCAGGTGCCACTAACACAATGATTTTGCCTGTAACAGACTCTTACTAAAGACTGACTTTAACATAGGGGTTTTGTGACACAGAGAAAGGTAACAACTTGTAAAATTGACTATGAGACATCAGTTCTTATGATGGTTCTGTTCCAGTACTGGCCAGGTTCCATGACTTTGGAGGCCATTTTTCCATTCATACACTTTTCCTACAGCTGGTTCTCCTATTAACATACTTTTCCAGAGATTCCTGGTTCCAGCTCTTGTCTGCCTCATGGGAAGTACAAAATTCTGTTCCCCTATGAGAAGATCAATATTGCTCCCATTTGTTTTAGCCTCTTCCATCAGGTTAAGACCTACATTTTGTAACTGAAATACCCATTAGTATATTTCCTCAAAGAACAGGGAATCTTTGTTTCTCTCACCTTGACTACAAAAACAGCTGCGGTTATTTTGAAAACCATTTTTTCTTTCATAAGATATATTTTGCCATATATGAAAGAATGTTATAGCTAATGGATTTCTGAAAGGACAAGGACCATAAGAAACAATGATAACTGTTTTTTGAATCACTTCTCTTTGTAAATAACTTATGAACACTTTTTTGCAAGGTTGCTTTTATGATTTTATTTTGACATAGCATGATCTAATAAGTTTCATGTTGTGACTAGGATGGCTCTTTAGTGCTTTAAGAAATTAAATCAAGTTTATTGCCTCCATACTTAAAGAAAGAAAAGGAAGGGTATATTGTAGTATTGATGAGCTAATTTTCAAAAGGTGTAAAGAATTTCAACATTAATCCCATGGTCTTTTAAGGCAGAATGGACACTTTGAGGCAGGCAGAAATATTCTAAGGTCAAAGACAAATCTGGTCAGTTTACTGCTTGAGGAAAGTATAGATGCCTGATTATTTGGGATAGAAGAAATGTCTACATCTTCAAGTTTGTTTTTTAAAAACATAAAAATTATTCCTGACTATGTGATTTTCCAATAATTAGAGTTATAGGCTTTCTGATTAAATTATATTAAAGGATTTAGTAGTCAGAATTTAAAAAATTTAACATTTTATTGTGATAATAAACAGGGATAACTAGAAGTATATTTAAAAACACTTCTCTTTTGTTTTTGTTTTTTATCCTGCCTGAAGACTAAAGAGTCTGTGAAATGAATAATAGTTCTAAGCAGAAACAAAAGAAGATATGCTAAAAGACTTTTCCTATAATCTCCCTATGATACACAGTGGAAAACACTGCAAATTAATTTTAAATGTCACCAAAGTGAAAATGGGAAAGAAAAAGCCTGACTTGCTATCAGTAGGCATAACAAGTACATTTTCATCCAAAAAATTTGATATCCTCACTGATTCTAAATAAAAACAAAGCAAAAACATGAAAAGCTACTAACAATGGCACTCATAAATCAGAAGTAATCAGAAGTTAGAAATAAGCTAGCAGAAATAAGCCACCTAGTTTATGGTACTTTGTTAGTGGAACAAAATGTTGAGCAGGATGAAATCTTAGTTGCCTTTGCCAAATATCTTCTGAATGCTAGGTACAGAGGGACTTCAGGAAAGCCCATGCAGATGGCTGTGGTATAGGCCAAGGCTGGGTAGCAATGGCAATGGGAGTCCATAGGTGGGGTCTAAAGTTATGAAGGTGGTACCATCTGTATGGTGACATGCCAGTAGGAAGAAATGTTAACTACTGACCCCAGTACTAGTTAAGGAAGAAGGTCATACTTGATTTTGTTTGTAACTGAGAGGTATGATTTTGGAGACATCAGGAGACAAGATTGAGCTTTCTGTGTTATTTGTGTTTTAAACATTTTTTTATATTTTATGATGCTTTGACATTTTGGGGTCTGGCTGATCCTGGAAAGCTTGCAGTAAACTTGAGGTAAGTTTTCTAGGGTCTATCACATGTGTATCTAGTGGACTCAGCCACATGTTAACCCCCTTAAACTGATCTGACCCAGTTAAGCTTCATTTACATGTACAGATATCCCTCATTTAACGACCCACTTGTTTTGCGACTGTTGGGACTTTCCAACCGCCACTTGGACTTAATATCCATCTTTTTTTGTATGGTTCTATACATCTTGTTTATAGAGCTTTAGCGTCTTTTTTTTTTTTTGTACCGTGCACTTTTTTATACAGTACTGTAACTTTTGCCAATTGTACTGTACAGTATGTAGTTTTATGTTGTTATACATTATAGTACTGCATGTAAGAACTATGCAAATAAAAGCAAAGTCATCAAGAAGAAAAACAAGCTAGCAGAAAGACATCAGGTAAGAATCCCTTGCCAAATTTGTGAGGTCCCCATCTCCATCAACATAAACATGCAGTGTTCCTTTATCAAACACCGCTCAACACATCTCCCAGAAGCTGTATGTTACAGAATATTGGACAGAGTTGTAAATGATTGCAATTAATGGTAATGATTCTTATTTCTTCTTTTGTTTGTAGAATTACACCCCTCTGCTTAACCAGTGACTGTCTCAAAGGCTGCCACTTGCACAAAACAACAAAACTAGCAAAGTATAATTTGCACAATCTTTGTTGCCACAAGTCCACACCTGTTTCAGTTCATCTAAGAACAAAACCTCTAAGCCATAATTTAATTCTCACAATATCTTTTTAAAAAAATTTCATCATCTATTTCACATACTGAATTTTGTACTTTCATTTCTGTTCACATCATGGGCAGACATAACTATTTTCTCCTGTGTCATTTTTATAAGAGCTTAAGTTCATGTCTGCCTGCACTTGATGGTAATCATAGCTGAACCCAGAGGGTGGATTCTGAAGAAGAAAGTGTCACATATATAATTATCTAAAGATCACCTGGAAGATAAAAGTACTTTCTAGCTAGAATAAAAGCAAGATTTGACTCTGTCTCTCCCTATATTGCCCATTATTGTAATGCTTACAGGGAAGATTTTATGATGAACAGCAAACTATTTTTCTGAGAAAAGTGCTAACTGAGAATTTGCATTTGAGACACGGGACTATTTTCATTAAGTGACCTTTTAGATGCAGGACATATAACAAAAGCAAAGAAATGGTCTTCTTGTGGTTGTAAAATATTCTGTCTTTTGAATCTTACTTTTAAGAAGTATAATAACTGCCAAATACAAGAAGAGACTTCTTTCACAGAGTTTCAGTTAATTGTTAGCTACACCCAGTTCTTTAAGTACATTTTCTATCCTCAGAATGAAGTTACTGTCCTTGAAAATATTTCAAAAAATTATAAAAATTGAAATGAGAAAAACATAACTAGTGAATTAATTCAAATTATGCCACACTTTTCAAACAAATAAGCACTTACAAAAGCCACCTGCCCCTCATAAGATGAAAACATTGATGTTGCCAAGAGACATGTTTATTCAATGTCTGCCTAATTTTTTCTATTTTTCTTGCCATTTTATTGATGATTTGGAGCAAAGAACCCCATAATTAGAAGATACTTTTCTTTTCCTTAGTGCCTATGTGTAATCATATCTACTAAACATATCTGATATTCTTTAGGATCCAAAGATAAAAATTAATGGAGTAAAACTATTTGGAGAATCTTCCTTGAAATTTTGGTACACTCATCAAAAATATTTATTTAGCTATTATTCTCTATTGAACATTGTTCTAGGTACTAGAAATTAAGCATTGATCCTTGCCATTATGAATATTAGATTCTATTAGGAAAAACAGACAATAAACAAAATAATAGTTAATCATATTATTTTAGATGTTAAAAACTGCTAAACAGCAAAATAAAATAAACTAAAGGGCTGAAACATGATAGCCCAATTTTAGATATGGTGGTTAGAGAAGATATCTAAGAAGAGAAGATTTGATGAGAATAAAAAATACGAGAGAAGATTCAAAAGTTTCAGACAGCTGAAAAAATATTCTTTTATCTATTGAACATTAAAAGTGTCCAGCATTTATAAAGTTCAGTTACTAATTATAATGTTTGGCAAAGTTATAGAAAAGAACTAAAATCTGGGTTCTTGTCTTTAAAGGGCTCAGAGTCAAATGGAGCAGATAATTTGATAACTCTAATTCTTATATTGTATTTAGCCCTATAAAGGAGAGCAGTGTCAGGCTCATAAACTTATAAAGTGAAGAATACTTGTCTTAGGTCACTAAAATGTAATCTCCTTTCTATGCCCATTTTCCTCTCCTCTAGGGCTTTATGTTTTCTTCTTCATATAAATATATATATTTTTCACCTTACAGCTGCTACCAAAAAGCATCAAGATTCAGTAGACCTAGTATCCACTTATCTTAAGTTGCAAAGTTCATTTGAAGGCATTACCACAGCTTTTAGACCTTTCCTGAATCCTTTCCACAAGAGAAAATCCACTTGCCAACCAGCCATCTCTTCCATGGATGAAGTTCTTTCAGAGTTGATAGTTGAAATTAATACAGTCTTTCAGAGGCCCCAAAGAAGCCAGTGAAATGGGAGAAATGGTTTCTAAGAGCTGTATGGTGGGGGAAACATTCAATATTACTCACATTCTATTTAGCAGACTCTGTAGAGTCATCTCTCATTAAAAATCAGAGCTGAAAATAAAGGAGTTAGGGCTAACCATGAAAAGAACCTTCTTATTTCCCTAGTAACCTGGGGTATGGTGGGATACTTCACTAAAGCTTTAAATTTCCTCTGGTTCTTGACCATGCTCCTTATTGAGAGAGAGGAGGAAGAATGTATCTATAAGATATTTAACAGATGTCACTATGAATCCTTTGGAGCAGGATAAAGAACAAAACAGAACCCACAGAAATTAAATACTGTACTACAATTTGGGTATGATTTTCTTTGATTGGAGAATGCAAATAAATAATTTAGAAATAGTTACAATTCTTAAATCCCCTAACCCTCCCAAGTGCTGAATTCCCTATCTTTACAAGATACATACTTCAAATCTGTATGTTAAATATAAATTTACACATATATAATGCATGGGATTCTGTATCTAAGCATATATTTTATTTAGATTTTAAAAATTCCTCATGGGGAATGAAAACTGACATAAATCTTGTGATGGTTCTAATTGACATATAGAAAGTTCAGAAATGTGCATTAGGGAGTACCTAATGTTTCTTTGTTATCTCACAGATTGCTTCATTTTTAAAAAAATCTTATTTCATGGGAATAAAAATGTGAAGAATTCCTCAGTGTATTTTTCTCCAGTCCACATAACCTATTTTATGGCATTGGAGCCACAATATACTGGAATTGGCATCCACAGTCTGGCTGAAAAAAATAAACACCAAAGAATTGAAATAGCACTTACATTCCAGGCCTTTGCCTAGCATGAGAATGGAATGCAAACCAGCACTGTGACATGAGTACAACTGAAGAGACTTCTGGAATGTTCACATAGGTTATTTGAAAATAATTCAAGTATATCTCCCAAATTAGGGCTGGTAATGAGATTAAAACTGAAGAGAAACAGGACACCAACTTATTTTGAAAGTCTGGTTTGTATTAGAAACTGCTGACACTTTTAATAACCATGATAAACGATGTGCAAATAAATGGATATGGAAAGCAGAGATGTAACATTTATAAATGAATGCCTACTCACCTTAAGTCAGCATAAAGTTCTCATTGTTCCATATCTAACCTATACTAAATAAGAAGTGCCATTTGTTTTGTTTTTTTCTCTGTTTGTCTGCCTGAATTTCTGAGTCACTGCTTATGTTCATCAGCAGTGTAGGGTTGCCCAAAGCACTAGCTAATGCAGGGGCTTCTTTGCCCCCTAATAATTACTGGTAAACAGAGGGGTTTCCAGGAACAGAAATAAGAGCTAACACCTATTGAGAGCTTAAGTGCCACATATTGTACTAATAATATTAATAGTTTCGAACATTTATGGAGTGCTTACTGCATCCTTGGCACTGTGCTATTTTGCCTCTATCATCGTCTTGTGTTCTCATAGCTCATTGTATTAAGTGATAATGTCATTAGTCCTCACTTTATAGATGCTAAACTAATTTGATTCTATCAGTAAGGATATTGACTATCCCTCAGGGTAAATTACTGGTCCATCCTTTTCAGAATTCTGCCTGTTAAAACAGCGGCAGCAGAGGTAGCAACAACAGCATTGTGTTCAATGTTTGATTGAATTATTTTCTTTAATACTCACAATAATATTATGAGCTAAGAACTATTCTGCTCCCATTTAAATAGAAGGAAAAAAGTTTTAGTGTGTTTGGGAATCTGTCCAGGCCCCCACATTAGGTGGAAAACTTCTAACACTCAGGTTTATTTGGCTCAAAAATCTGGGACCTTTGATCTCTGGAGTCTCCTATGATTCCTCTTGATGTACTGTATTTGGAAGGTAAAACAAATAGCCTTTATGTGAATTCCATAAGTGAATTAGAAATATTTCAAATTCAAAGTTTATTTTAATTATAACCAGAAATTGCTTTACTTCTAAATGAATAGTTGAACTGCACACTTACTTTTGAGGGAGTCCCTGAACACAAGGGTAAGTTCAGAGGAATATTGTTGCCAGTTTTTATTTCTAGCTCATTTTTTAAAAAAATTAGGACTTCTACTTTTATTGTGTAGCTCTTTTGGGGGAATTCCCAGAAGTATTTTTAGAAGCAGTAAGCCACTTTTTTGTTATTCTTTAACTATTTATTATGTATCAAACAGAGAGAATCTATTACTTACTGATTTTGAGGGTTGGATACTTCATAACAGATGGTCTTTTGTTCATGTCTCAATCCCCCTGACTTTCTAATTGCTAATATATGTGTTACTACTAATTATACCTTAGCAGTAACCTCACTCCATTAAGAAGGAGCTTATAGTTGTTTATTTTTATAGAGTGTTTCATTTTTTATAGCTTTCTCCACTAACTAGCTTCCAGATATGATATAAGATTTCACATGATGGTGGAATATATAGCTATCTTCCTATTGCTTTCAACAAAGAAAACACATTTAGAGGGATTGTAAGGGAAGCAACAAGAAGGTAAAAAAATATTCTTCAAGAAAAAGAAACATGTTACTGAAGAATAGAGCCATATGTTGCCAGGCTGCTCAATTCTGCACTTGATTTCTCTCATTGTATGCTTGTCCAGTGACCAACCAGATTTGCTTATATAATCACTAAAAATAGAGAACTCTAAATAAAATAGTCGGCTTAGTGCCTGGGCATATTATAAGTAATGTCTAAAGAATTGTAACAATTGTGAGTAAGATGATTGGCTATTTCTCAGATGGCCATATCAACATCTGGGTACTTCTTAGTTATCTCAATCTGAGGGATCAAATTTCCCTTTAGGCTATTTCCTGTGTTCAAACTCAGTAGTTACAAGAGAATTGTAAGACACCAATATCTTGATCATATTTATTGGAAATAGAAAAAAGAGGGGCCTTGAGCAACTTCTTAGGAATAAAAAGTGAGTCAATTCAGGAACCCAAAATAGCACTCAATTTTGTTGACACTTCTTTTGTGTTTTTCCATAAATAGAAGTTTAATACATCCAAGTACACTAAGGTACTTTTCTGCATTATTTTTAAAAATCTGTCCATAATACCATTAGATATTATTGTTATCCTGGTTTTTAAATAACAATACTGAGGCCCAAAGGGGATATGTAAGATCCAAGGCCATACAGTTGGGAAATAGTAGTAGAGTAGTAATCAGAGTAATGTTTCCAACCTAAGTAATTCTGGGTTCAATGATCAAACTTTAACACAAATCTGTGTTACCATGTGATAATGTGGTTATGGGATAAGTGTAATTTGGTTTAAGAGCATGAAACTGTGCTTAAAAGGGAAACAGATGCTGAAATTGCTAATTACAAAATACACTGACAATATTGCTAAAAGGTGATTGTGTAAATTGCAGTGAGAGCATAGGAGAAAATAATTGAATGAAGGCTTCATAGAGGAAATTTTTGTGCTAAATTGGTATAAAATATGAGCAGAGCACACTCAGTGGAGGTACACACACAAAGGCTCAAGATAACAAGTAAACACTATGTACCCCTTTATTGTTGAAGTGTAATAGTCAAAAGGGTGGAAATTAGGAAGAGATAAGGCCAGACAGGGCAGATCATGAAGTGCTTCTATGCGCTTGGATGGTAAGCACATTTAAAAGTATTCTGAAAGACTTATCTTCCATAAAGTGTTTGTTGAAGATATTAAAGTTCTATCTATATATTTTATCTCTTCCAGACAATTTAAATTGCCTTTAAAGGAGGCAATGTAAGGTCATTTCTGAGTTTAATAGCAGGGATTTTAGGCAAATGATGCAGTAGTGTGTGTGTGTGGGGGAGGCCCTGTCTTTGGCCAGGAGTCTTCTCTTGGTAAGCATTTATGTTATACCCTATAGCTTTCCTTGAGAGTAGATAAGTATCACCTCTGTTACTAGCTATTTTGAGGAATGATTATTTGTTGGAACATATTAAATATTCTGGTTTCAGCTGCATTTTCTTCCTCAGTCACTTTTTTCCAAATTTCCTACCATAAAATGTCTTCCTCTGTTTTCTATTATATCTATGTTTTTCTCACTATTTCCTCTTCTATGACTTCTGTTTGTTCTATTTTACTCACATTCTAATCTTACTCCCTCTACCTAGCATTACGGTACTCTTTGTTATTCTCATGTTATGCAATACTCTTTTATCTGACCACTTCGCTCTCTTCTCTCCTAATTGCACACTGAAGACTTTTGTGTCCTTTGGTTTTTAGAACTAGATTTTTTTGGTGTGTAAAAAAGCTATTCTCTCTCAAAGTACAACACATAAATTTAAAGTATAATCTAAATGGTCAATTATTTCCTTTGGTGTTGAGGAAACATTATCCCCTCCTGCTTGTAAACAAAATATGACTGATTCTCATGGACATTATTTAGCACTGAGCACAAATTGATTAAAACTACAGTCATTTTTCACTTGATAAAATGCCTATCTTGTGATGTTTCCCATTTTTTCACAGGGATTCTCTATCATCATAGAACCTTAGCTTGAAAAGTATACAATTTTAATAATAGAATTTTAAGCAACCTATATCCCAAACCCTTTAGTTCAAGAAACAGATTACCCACTATTTGCATAGTGCTTATTGTGCTAGTTTGACTAGTAATATCATAGACATCAAGACAGTTTTGGCCTGTTTACCAGTAGCATACAGTCTAATTGAGATAAAACATGTACATGCAATACTCTTAAAGTAAAGTAATACTTATGGAGACATAATTACATGTTATAAGATATAATAGCAAAAGAGAGATCAATGTGGAAGAAAAGTTATCTTGGAAACATTTGTGGAGGAGATGAGGTTTAAACTAGGCTTTGAATAATGGAGAGGATTTTCTGTAGGCAAAAAGGCAAGAAAGTGGGTTTCAAAATAAGCAATTTTTTAAAAAAAGTATATTATTTTGCCATAGAGAAGAGTCATCAGTATAGACAACTGGATCACTCTTCTCTAGGAGCTTCATTCTAGTTTCCTCTCTTATTTACAGTCCTTAGCACAAGGACTACATCTCTTTATAGTCTAGGATGTTTCTATGCTAGAATTCAGTTGATTGTTTTGTTGGCATAGCTGGGAACATGAACAAAATGGCACCAAAAAGCCAGAGTCTCATTTAAGGCTTATAATAACGATGGTTCTTAACCTTTTCTAGGTTCATACAAATGTCTCAGACTCTAATGGGAACCATGAGACCTCTCACACATCTATCATCTCCTTTCTTACTCACATCTTATTTACAGTATACCATTGAATTCTATCCCATCATATTGCATATGGGCAATAGGTGCAGGCAAGATCCTCATTCCAGTATTCTCAAACCAGTGTGCATCAGAGTCACCTGGACAGCCTGTTAAAAATGAGTATTTGGCTAAAGGAAGTTCTCTGGACCACACTTTGAGAAATACTACTCCAGTTATCTAACTGGACTGAATCTTTCAGACCAGGTATACTGATCAATAGATTTTCCTCCAGAATTCAAATCAGAATAACTCATTTCCTTCTTATAAAAGATTTGGCTGGGGAAACAGAAAAACTACAATGAAAGAAAATGTAAAAATCTGATTGTCTTGCCTGCTTAACCTAAATATTCCAACCTATCATACCCTTCATGAAATTCTGTGGTAGTATATAAATTAGAATTTAATAACATTTTATTGTATTGCTTCATTGCTGCGAATGAGTGGAAGAAAAAAAGATAGCCTTGCCTTCCTGCCCAGAAGACTAGTTATATGATCTAGCACAAAACTAGTACAAAAATGCTTAACAATACTAGGCCACAATTTGTGCACTGATTTCTTCTCAAGAACTCATGGGTTTTTTATGTGAGGGCCAACTGAATATGGCCTTTTACCTGAGAACCTAGAAAGCCCTGTTGTCTTCACTGTGTACAAATCACCAACTATGTAGCTCTCCTTGCCAAAGAATTGTATTTTATTCCATTGACTGGTGTGAAAGAATTTATCTTCACTCCCTCTTCCATTAAGGGCTAATTTGTGCATTGCATGAAAAAAGAAAGGGAGGGATGTCACAAGATATATCTTCTTTGTTTTGATGCCCAGATTCAGACACCAATATTTATACCCTGTATTAATCACTAGTAAATCTTTGCCTCTTTAAGATATCATAAGTCCTATTGACATTCAGATGGTTATCTTACAAAGTGTAGACAAGAAAAAAATAGAAGAGTTACAATGAAAACAAAAGAAAACCACTGCTGTGACCATTAATCCTGATAAGTCAACTTCATAGAATTAAGAAATGCCTGGCAGGTTTGTAAAGTATGCTCCTGTGTATGTCTGGATGAATCATGGGCACATGATCTTGGGTAATATATATGGTCTCTCGCCCATTTTCCTCTTGCAATTTTCCACTTTTTTGCTCCTAGGCTACTATTAACTAAGCAGCTTTGCTCTGCTGTACCTTTTTACCGTGAACCTTGGGCCTTGGAGTCTATTGACCATATACTGAATCTCTTGAAACCCTGAGCCATATTAAACCTTTGCTTTTTTAGTTGTGGGTGCCAGATATTGTGTTTTAATGGTGGGCAAGCTAACTAACATAGACAATTTGTAATGGAGAAGTAGGATCATTGCTCTGACTATACCTGACCATAGAGTTTAGAAGCCTTGGGATTGTTTTTCTAGAGGAGTTTGTTAAGGTTTGGAGATATGGGCCACAGAAGACTTACAATGCAATAAGCAGAACCTGGTGGATGATTCTAGTCAGAGCTCAGAAAATCAGAATGTTGATAGGAATGCAAACAATAAAGGGAAGACTCAGGAGATTTCAATTAGGAATAATGTCTTCATTGGCATTTGGACTACAGGCCATGTTACACTCTGGCAGAAAATTTGTAAATAAGCACTACAAGTTATAATAGATAATGTGAAATAGGAAGAAAGGGGCAAAGGGGAAGGGGAAGTGGGAGGGGTGGGGGAAAAGGAAAGAAGGGAATGGAATTAATATGAGAAAATTTAAAAAGGGAAACAAAGTCTTTGTAAATAGGGAGGGATGGAGGAGTTGAAGGGAGGGCAGGGGAAGGGGGAAAAATAAGATCCAAGAGAGATTATGTAAAGGTGCAAATTTCCAATGATGAATGTCATTATATTGTATACCTAAAATGTACCAATAAAATAAAATTCAAAAAAAAGAAAGAAAATTTGTCTATATTTTGTCCATGTTCTGAGACTTTCCAGGAAACTGAGATTAAGGGCAGTGGACTGATTAACCTGGCAGAGGGAGTTTCGAGGCAGCCTACCATTCAGGCTACAGCATGGGTACAGCTAGCTGTTTTTATCCAGAATTTTAGTGAGAATCAAGGGCATACAGCAAAGCAGAAAAAAAAATTAAAAGCTTAAGTTCTGGCTATGAAGGAACCATGTGTAAAGTTGAAGTTAATGGAAGTATGGCTATGGGAATCCAGACTCTGGAAAATAACAACATGGGGAAGAAAAAAAAGAGAGAATTAGATTCATGGGAACCAAGCAGGGTTTGATAGGAAAGTTAAAACCTACAGAGAAATTGAAGAAACAGAATACAAAATGCAGAAGGGAAGGGACAATCTTGGTGTTCTTCTGGGCTCCTGGTTCCTGGCTCATGGGAAAGGGAGTCCAAATCTTCGAAGCAAAAGGTGAAGCACACTGGTGGGAGCTATGAACTCCAGAGAGAGTGTAGAATTTTTCTCCCACACAAGTCCTGTGACAAGCAACCACTGGTGAGTGACTCCAGTCCCCGTGTCCACCATATCCCCTAGAAAGAGTGCTTGATCAGACACCATTCTCAGGAAGAATTGATTGAACTCAGGACTCAGAGCTTCTATTCAGGGCTTCCAGTGTTATGTTCCTACAGTGACTGGGTGAGAGACAGCTATGGTCAGGGAGCCACAGTCAAGCTGGAAAGAGAACCACTGAGGTAGAAAAAGTGAAGGACATTGACCCTGTCCCCATGGCCAGAGGCTAGGCTCAACCTGAATTGTTCAAGATTTAAGAGTCATGGCATTGACACCCCTGCCCTAATCCTAATGCCTGCTGGAACCTCCAACCAGCACACAGATCTGGGGTCAGACTGCCTTCTTTATAAACTAGCATGAACAGGGAGCATGTACATTGCTTTTAGATTTTTGTTTGTTTGTTTTTTGTTTTATCTTCTTTCCTTTCCTCCTTTTTTTAACCAGTTTATTGACATCTGGGGAATTTTCCTTTGTCCTTCTTCCTTGCTTCTCTTTCTCTTACTCCTTTCTTCCTTTATATATTTTTTCCTCTTTGTCCTTTTAATTTTTCTCCCTTTAATGTTTACTCTCATATTTTTATTCCATACATAGTTTTATCTTCTATTTCTCACCAGTTTTTTCCTCTTAACTTTACTAATTCTATAAACATTCTTTGACTCCCCAATTAGATCCTTTGAACCACTTTTATCCTTCTCATTATATAGTTAAGGTTTCAAATATTTTCCTATTGCATTCCCAAACTCTATACCTTTAATAGCATAAAGTTTTGATCATCTTTTGATACTTACTTAACTCTATAAAATTACTGTTAAATTCTTGTCTACCATCAGTGGAGATATAGTCGTAGCATTTATTAGCTGTAAGTCAATACCTGAGTTGTCTTAATGTTTACACCATAATCATGGATTTCTTCTCTAAGGTTAAAAGTGGTACATAGTTGGTTTTTATATGGTATGATAATATCCAATTTGTCTTGAATGATACTACTGTAGCTGATTCACTTGATATCATCAGGGTTGCATAATTGTTGATATTTCTCTGTAAGCCAACACTCAGATTGCCTTTGTGATATTAACAATATTAGAGTACATTTTCAGAGAACTTGGTTATTGGGATAATTATGCTATATCTTCCCTTCCCAAATTAACCAAGATGGTTGGATCTTGGGGATGAGAGAAAAGACTATAGTTAACCATGCCCAAACTATATCACTGAAAAGCAGCTAAAGAGATCTCTGTACAAACAACAAAGTCATTACATTACGTGTGTTCACAAACCTCAGCAAAATACAAAATAAGGAAAGCAAACAAACAAACAAACAAAAACAATAGAAACATGAGAAGACAAGGCAACAAAATACCTCCTGAAACTCACAACTTTCCCGAAGCCAATCCAAGGGGCAGAAGTGTATAACACACAGACAATTTATTTGGAAGCAAAACAGAAGAGGTCAGGAAACAGATCCAAGAGGTACTCAGTGGAGTCACAGCAGATATAACAAAACAGATAATGGAAGTCATAACCAAAGTGATCCAGAAGACACTAATTAAAAGCTATATGTTATAAACAAAATGATACAAAATATGAGGGACAAGTTTAGCCAAAAATTAGATTCCATCAAAAGGTTTCATCAGAAATTCAGGACATTAAAAATTATACTGAATGTATGGGTAGCAGAAGCAACAAGTATGAGGACAGAATTTCAGAACTAGAAGACAATGAGTCTTTCAAAGACAAACTACTCAAAGATATCTTAAAAGCAACAAGAAAACATGAAAAATGGATCTAACAGCTGCTAGATGATGCACAGAAGAATAATCTGAGAGTAACTTGAATAACTGAAAAATGAGAAGACAACACAAATGGCATTAAAAACTTGTGCACAGATGTAATGGCAGAGAACTTCAAGAATACAGGGAAAGAAGTAAGTATACAGATAATTGAGGCATATAAAACCAAAAAAAGCCATGACCAAAAGAGAACTTCTTCACACCATATTATACTCAAAGTATGAAAAGTTCTTCACAAGGGCAAAATCATAAAATCTGTTAGAGAAAGGCAGTGAATTACATATAAAGGTAAACCCATTAGAATTATAGAAGAGTTCTCTACACAAAACTCAAAGGCCAGGAGGGGCTTGGAATAAAGTATTTTTATTTCAAAGATAACTTCCAATACTGACTTATATGTCCTGCAAAACTTATGGAGAAATAAGGTATTTCCACGACAAAGGAGCACGTCAAAAAATTCATGAACATCAGACTAACATTACAAAAATTCCTAAAGATATCCTGGAAAAGACAATGAAACCAACAATCCCAATAATAAAAAAGAATAAATATGCATAGTGGAATGAGCAGCTCAGCAAGAGAAAGATTAAGGAAATCAACAGGAAAATAATGCAATGATAGGAACAAGTCAGAACCTCTCAGGAATAACTCAAAATGTAAATAAAAGAAAAGACACAGATTGGCAGAACAGATCCAGAAACGAAATCCAACAATATGCAGTATACAAGGAACACATTTAATTCAAAAGGAAATTCACAAAGTGGATTTCAAGCCAAGACTGATCAGAAGAGACGAAGAAAGCCACTACATATTGGTTAAGGGAATAATTCCACAAGAAGAAGCAGCAATTATAACCATTTATGTACCAAATACTGGTATATCTAAGTCCATGAAGAACACTAATGGACATGAAAAATAAGATAAACAACAATATCACTGTAATGGGATACCTCAATACTCTACTGTCACAAATAGATAAAAACATTAACAAAAATTATAGAGTTGAACCAAACCTTCAGACAAATGGATTTAATAGAAATCTATAGATTAGTCCATCCAACAACAACAAAATTCATATTCTTCTCAGTAGCACGTTGGACTTTCTCCAAAATGAACCACATACTAGCCTACAACGCATGCTTAAGTAAATGCAAAAGAACTGAAATTATCCCATACATATTACCAGATCATAGTGAATGAAACTAGAAATCAATGGTAAAATAAACCACATAAACTATGCAAACACATGGAAATTAAATATTACCCACTTGAATAATCAATGGGTCACAGATAAAATAAAAGCAGAAATTAGACAATTCCTCTAATCAAACTATAATGCCAGTATGGTATACTGCAACCTATGGGACACAGTGAAAATAGTCCTAAAAGGGAAGTTTAAGCATTGAATTCCTATATCAGACAAACAGTGTGAGCTCCCCAAGGACCCAGAAAAACCAGAACAGTTCAAATTTAAAGCTAGTACAAGGAAGAAAATTATAAAGATCAGAGCAGAAATTACTGAAATTAAGACCATAAAAACAATAAAAAGAATCAATTAATTGAAGAATTGGTTCTTTGAATAAAAAATAGACAAACCCTTAGCCAATTTTATAACAATAAGGAAAGAAAAGACCCAAATACATGCAATAGGAAATGAACAAGGCAAAAACACAAGGGATTCTGATGACATCCAGAAGATCATCAGTAATTACTTTGAGAAACTGTGTCTCATAAAATGGAAAATTCAGATGAGATGGACAGATTCCTAGATACATATGAACTACCAAAGCTGAACCAAGAAGACACAAAAATCTTGAACAATCCAATATCATTCAATGAAATTGAAGGAGTAATACAAAACACTACCAAATAAGAAAAGCCCAGGTCAAATGGATTCACTATCAAATTGTACAAGAACACTATAGAAGATGCAATGCTAATACTCCACAGATTCTTTAAGGAAATCAAAAGGGAAACATTACTCTCAAAGTACTCCCTGAAAGCAAGCATTACTCTACTTCCAAAGCCAGCAAAGGACCCAGTCTTTTTAATGAACATAGGTGCAAAAATCCTCAATAATTACTCGCAAAAATAATTCAGAACGTAAAAAAGATCATACATCATGACCAAGTGAGATTAATTCAACTGTTGCAGATAGTCCAACACATACCAATCAAAAAATAAATTACACTATGTAAACAGAAGCAAGGGCAAAAATCACAGCATCTTAACAGACACAATAAAAGCACTTGACAAAATCCAATGTCCAGCTATGTTACAGACCCTAAAGAAAATAGGTTTAGAAGGTCTTTCTCAAACTGATAAAAGCCATCTATAACAAACCATTGGTTAACATCATACTAAATGGAGAGAAGCTGGGAGCTTTTACTCTAAAATCAGGAAGAAGACAAGAATGTCCACTATCACCACTTCTGTTCAATATAGCTCTGGAAACATTAGCCACAGTAATTAGACAAGAGAAAGAAATAAAAGTGGTATAGATAGGAAAAGAAGTTAAATTATCATTATTTGCAGAAGACCCTGGAAATAATAATCCCTCTACATGGACACAATCCCTCTATATGGAAGAACCCAAAAAATATCACCAAAAGATTCCTAGAATAAGACAATTCAGTAGCTTAGCAGGATACAAAGTTAACACTCAAAAATCAATAGCATTCCTGTATACCTATAGAAAACTCATTGAAAGAGAAATTAGGGACAATACCTTTCAAAATTGCATCAAGAAAAATGAAATATTTAGGAATTAACCTAACCTAGGAGGTAAAAGCCCTCTACAATTAAAAGTACAGTACCCAAGGGGCGGGGATTTAGCTCAGTGGTTTCACTGCCTGCTGCACAAGTGCAAGGACCTGAGTTCAATCCCCGGTACCAAAAAACAAAAACAAAAAAATCAAAAGAACTACAGTACCCTGAAGAAGGAGATCAAAGAGGATATCAGAAAATGAAAAGATACTCCCAGTTCCTGAAGAGGCAGAATCAATTTAGTCAAAATGACCATACTTCCAAAACTGTTGTACAGATTTAATTTAATCTCAATCAAAATATCAATGGCATTTTTCATGGAACTAGAGAAACCAATACTAAAATTCAAATGGAACCAGAAGAGACCTAGACTAGCAAAGCAATCCTGGGCAATGAGGGCAAGGCAGGGGACATCACAATCCTGGACTTTAAGTTATACTACAAAGCAACAGTGATTAAATCCAAAGTACAGTACTGGCAAAATAGAACAAATTAAAACAGAAAAAAACTATCCTTGTGAATCAATGGAACAGAATGAATGATGCAGAAACAACTCCAGGCACACTTAGCTACCTTATGTTTGACAAAGAGACCAAATACTTTCACTGGAGGAAAGAGAGCCTCTTTACCAAATGGTACTGAAAAAGCTGGGTCTCCACATATCCAAGATTGAACATAGACCCATATCTCTTACCATGATCTAAACTAAAATAAAAATGGATCAAAGATCTAAATATTAAAACAGAAACAGTTAAATTGCTGGAAGACAAAATAGGTAAAAGTCTTGAAGACATTAGCATAGGCAAAGACTTTCTGAATAGAATTCTGGTTGTACAAGAAATAATAGCAAGAATCAAGAATAGGATGACATCATATCACATCAAAGTCTTCTGGACAGCAATGGCCACCAACAGAGTGATGAGACACCCTAAAGAATAGAAAAAAAATTGCCAGCTACTCCTCTGACAAAAAGACTAATATATAGAATATATGAAGAACTGAATATTCTAATGAATATATAGAATATATTAGAATATATGAAGAATTCAAGAATTAGACCCCCTGAAATTTAGAGACCCAATCAAAAAATGGACATCTGAAATGAATAGACACATCTCAGATTAAGAAGTACAGATGGCCAATAAATACATGAAAACATGTCCAAGTTCACTGGCCATTCAAGGAATGCAAATTAAAACCACTCTGAGATTACATTTTACTCCAAAAAGAATGGCTATCTTCAAGAAATCAACCAATAACAAATGTTGGAGTGGCTGTAACAAAAGAGGCACTCTTCATTGTCTGAGGGAATGTAAACTGATAGAGCCAGTATGGAAGTCAGTATGGAGATTCTTCAAAAAACTAAAAATAGAAATTTCATTTCACCCAGCTATTCCCTTTCTAGGTATCTTGCCCCAAGAGTTAAAGACATTATGTCACAGTGATGTATGCATAACCATGTTTATAGCAGCACAGTTCATAATAGCTAAATCCTGAAAGCAGCCTATATGTCTATCAACAGTTGATCAGATAAAGAAAGTGTGGTATTTATACACAACAGAGTACTACTCTGGCACAAAGAAAAATAAACTTGAGTCATTTGTAGGAAAATAGATTTATTTTGAGACCATAATATTAAGTCAAGTAAATCAGACACACAACTTTAAAATTGCCTGGGTTCTCTTATACAAAAAACCCCGTATATAAATTAAGTATTAAAAAAAAGACAATAGGAAAAAAAGAGAGAGAGAAGTTATTGTAATTCAGCATGGGCAATATAGTGGTACCTCCATTCACAAAATTTATTCCATCCTCTGGGGAAGATGGCTACATTTGTGTTTGTCACCAGATGAGGAGTTAGTGAATGGAAGCAAAATTTGGCTGAACACTTCTGCTTGAAAACTGAATTGTTTGTGAACAAAAGTATTTGTGAACTGAGGTATTACTGTATAGCCAAAAGTGCATCTTGGTTTACTATAATTGCATTATGTGTTTTATGTCTTTTTCCCTGTTAGTCTGGCTTTTAATCTGTATTTATGACGATTAACTAGATAAGCACTTATAAAATAAATGAATCTGATACTGGAAAAATTTTTAAAATTTGAGGGGAAAAGAAAAAAGTTGAGGTTATGTACATATGCCAATTTCCTACAATCCATGTAATCATTACATACTACAAACATGTACTAATAAAAAATTTTAAAAATAAAAATATCCCGATTGCAAAGAAAGCAAACATTTTGTACAGGGATAAAATGATTACTTGAGAGCATCTCAAAACTTAGCAAGACTCCACCCATTTCAGGCTCAATGGTACAAAAGCATAAACCTTCCCTATGAGAAGAGAATTCCTGGGATACTAACTTAAAAAGCACTTCCTAAGGAAATGGTTCCCTGGGATTCATTTTATTTTGCTCAGCCATCCAGACCCTCAGAGTCTGCTGCACCCATAGTAAAGGTGACTGGTTACTGCTCAAGTTGGCAGCTCACCTTAATATTATCCAGATGATGTTATTTTTATTGGCATATAGAACCCAAGAGTTGTGGGGTCACAAAAGTTTCTGTGCAAATTTCAGAGGCAGGCCTGGGAGACTAGGCAAGCAGTTCCTTTAGGAATGAAGCTATAGGAATGAAGCTAAAGATGGCGTGGATGCTCCAGGAAGTCAGAGCTGCCATAAATGTTTGCTGAGGAAAGCTGTAACCTAAAAGTGGAGCCTACTCAAGGAAGAGACTGTATGGCCTCCAACCACCAAGGCCATAGGGTTGAGGCTTCCCAAGCTTCCTGAAACACACATCTCACTACCATGTGCCCTGAATACTGGATATGGAGCTGTAAGATTTAATATTTGCGCCACTTTTTTGGTCTGATTCTTTTTTATCTCCTTATCCCTTCCTTTTGGAATGGGAATCATTTATTCAGTGCCATTGTACCTTGAGATTATGAAACTTGTTCTTGATTTTTATAGAGGTTCATAGATAAGCAGTTGCTTTGAGTCTCAGAATAGACTTGGACTTTTGAAAAATGCTGAACTGTTGGGACTTTGGGGAAGGGATTATAGCATTTATAGTTGTACAAGGAATAGTGGTATTAGATGGAATTATGAACTTGCTATTACCTTTATTTGGAGATTAAATATAGTTTAAGGAGATGTGTTTGAGTGTACAGTTGATGGGATAGATTGTGAATATTAATCCTGATATGGCAACTTCATTGGAGTAAAAAATGCCTAGCAGATTAGTAAAGTATGCTCTTGCATATGTCTTCATGGGTCATGGAGGCATGGTCTTGGGTAATATATATGGTCCCTCACCCATTCCTCTCTGGCATTGTTGCCTTTCTCTGCTTTCTGGCCACCATGAACTAAACAGCTTTCCTCTTCCATACCCTTCCACCATAAGGTTTCTGTATCAGAACCTGCAAACCATGTACTGAATCTCCTGAAACCATGAGCTAAATTAAACCTTTCTTTTTTATGTTGTATATGTTGGGTATTGTGTCTTAGTGTTGGGAAAGCTGACTAATATGATTGCCTTTTCTCAAAGGTGATATGAATAAAATTCCTTCAAGTGATCTATCCTGTGATTAAACTTGGTTTCCTACAGAAAACTTTCATTAAACAGTTTTACTTAAGGGGTACTTACTTTGGTTGATTTGTTTTCAGAAATGTTCTTTATGGGGCATTTGAACTTAGTTACTTTGTTTTGCAATAGGAATTAATGCATTTTACTCATTGTAAGGTGAATTATAAAAGAGTAGCAAATACTACTGCAAGTATTATTAATAGCACCACAATAATTAAACTCTTAGGTATATACTTAAGAGATAAAAATTATCCACACAATGACTTATATACTAGTGCTTATAGCAGTAAAGTTTGAAATAGCTAAAATGTGGAAACAAACACATTTGCCTATCAACTAATGAAGTGATAAAGAAAATGTGGTATAGGGCTGGGGATTTAGCTCAGCGGTGCCACCACCTGCCTGGCAAGTGCAAGGTCCCGCATTCAAGTCCCAGTACCAAAAAAAAAAAAAAATGTGGTATATTTACACAATGAAATATTATTCAGCTATAAAAGAAATGAAGTACTGATTCATACTATAACATGGATAAATTTTGAAAAAATCATGGAAAATGGAAAAATGAAACACAAAAAACTACATAGATGCCTCTATTTTTTTTTTTTTTTTGTACCAGAGATCAAACTCGGGACCTTGTGCTTGTGAAGCAGGCTGCGGAACCACTGAGCTAAATTCTCAGCCAGACTACATAGAATATGAGAAAATTATAAGAATTGTCCAGAATTGCAAATTTATAGAGCCAGGAATCAAATAGTTCCTAGAGCTGGATGTGTCAGAAATGTTCTAAGCTGGATTATAGTGATGGTTGTAAAACTTGATAAATTTACTAAAAGTAAGTTAACTTCTAGTTAAGTACAGCTCTGTCGATATGCTAAGTTCTATTGAGTCTTGCATTTTAAATTTGTGGATTGTGTGGTATACAAATTAAAGTTGTTTTATTTAAAAATGTTAAGTAATTTTCCAAGGAAGAGCTAGGATTTGGAGTCAAAGTTCAAATCATTAACCATATGCTGTTTCAAGTAAGGTTCTTACTCCTAACCCCCATTCAAGATCGTCCCCTTGAGTCTCCAATACCATCACCTCCCCATCTCCATCCCCTGCCAATATCTCATTTCGGCAAGACAGTAACTTATCTTTAACTCTTTCTACTTCCTATAGTCTCTCATATGAAGTTGTAAACAAATTGAGTTGTAAAACAATAATTTCAATCTTCTGTTCCAAAATTACTTTGGAGTTGGAAACTATTCAATGCCATAAACCTTTGTTAATTCTGAATTTTCTAGTGTCCTAGAATTCTCAAAATATTTTAACTAATTTATTTTATGCTCACCTCTCCTCTTCTGGCCAAGATCATGCACCAAATGCCAAAGAGCAGGCTTATAATCTTTGGTAAGTCTTTTTGGCAAAAGCCCTTTAAATACTCATGAAGATATAAGAAATGATGAATGGAAGATGAATGTGTGCAAATGCCTTTTGCTGAACACTGCTACCTAAAGAAACTCACTTATGCTATCAAGGTAGATGAAATGGTCATTCACCACAGTGACATTCTTCGTCTTCCATTAAGCCTTCTACTACAAACATTAAAAGACAGCAGATAGCTCACTGATGGAAACTTAAACTCTGGTAAAAGGAAAACAAAAGATAAAAAGCAAAACTATCTTTAAAAAGTTTGTTATCGGCATAACAAGCATGCAAATGAAACATTCAAAGTCCATCTCCTAATGAAAATAAAACTCTTCACTACCATAGGTAATAAAACAGGAAGAAATGCGCATACTACCAAGTTGCCAATGGCTATTTTGAGAAAAACCTCTATTTGTTTTATATCAGATTGGTAGGTTATTAGGATGTATCTAACTTTCAGGGAAGATATTCAAATGTAAAATTCTTTATTTACTCGAGACTCACCTGCTCTTAAGACAGTTTGACTAAAAACAAAAATAGCACTCTACATGAAAGGTAACAAAAATCACCTCATAAGGCAATAAAAAAAACCTAAGGAGCACATGGTAAATGATGAAAATATCGTGCACAGTTAATTTCAAGAATAATAAAATAAATTTTAATGAAAGGCATCATGCAAAAATAATTTCCAGAGTATATGGTCTAACTTTCTTTATGGTAGTAGGTAGAGAATTATATGAAAGCATGGTAAAGAATCACACATGCTCAGAGGAAAATATTTCACTGAAACAGTGTTGGAAACTTACATATTATAAAACAGTATTATAAAGAGATAAAATCATTACTTCCATCACATTACTTCTGTAATTGAAAATCTGTTCAAACTAAACAGTATTGAGTACCTCTTATTACTCAGAGCTCTGCTATTGTCCTTTTGAGATTGTGGATAAGTTACTTTATCTCTTTAGGCATACTTGCAGCAGATGATGTGCCTTTCAGCTTTGAAAGCCTAGGACAATGCCTTCTGCTGCTTCTGTACCCCTATAGCATCTAGTTACATCATACCTGTTCATTTCCCAAGCCCAGCAAATGAGATCAACATCATCAATTCCTTGTCTGATATAAACTGTTACTTGATTTTAGGCCAGGTCCACCTGAGGCAAAATTGTGAAGCAAGCCACTTACTTGTCTCTAGAATCCGTGTTATAGACCTTTACCTGGACCAGGGACCTTGGACTCTTGCTGTTGTTCCTCTTCTTTCCTTTACAGTGTGAACTCAGTCACTTCATTCACACTAAGCTCACATTGATTAATAACAACTTTATAAATAATCAGTTTTAGGGATGAGCAGTGAACTTGAGACTAAAGGCTTAAACTAATAGAATAACATTCACATAGGGAATTTAATCTGCTAATTGAGAGAGACATGAGTGAGCGAAACAAAGGGAATTGAGTGAGCTATTCTATGACCAGTAATTGTACTGTATATATGTTAGCTCTTCCACATATAAACATCATTCTGGATGAGGAGGGTACAAACTCCCAAAGTCAATTTAGCCAATGTAGTATTGCTTTATTTCTTGAGCATATACTGAACACTACTATCTACTACTGTCTTACAAATGGACACTATATGTTGGTGGAGGGGGTGAGGGAGGTGAAGGGGTCCTTATGGCTACTTTAGGGCAGAGGATCTCCAGAGACAGAGAAAACTATCTAAAAAGACATGGTAGTTCAGTACAGAAATAACTTCATAAAATATGCACAATTAAGAACAGTAGATTATAATGGTTGCAGAAATAGGAAACATATTTCTCAGTACAGTTGTCGATTTGAAAGCGTAGTCCTGCCCCAACTAATCATTTTATCATTTATGAATCACCAAGTTCACTTCAAGGAATAATTTTTATAATACTAAAATTTTTTTAATTTTCCTAGTTTGCCTTTGAAGTTTCTTTTGATGGGCATTTTTCTTCTTGGCAATTTTTTTTCAGTTGTTTCAGATGTTTGTACCATTTCTGACCTTGCCACTAGGTCTGTGATATATCTGCATTGCCACCTCATAGTCCCACTTTTCACAAAATTACTCTTATTTAAAATACACTCCAAAGAAAACACGATTATGTAGTAAATAAATGTTTCATCATCTTTAAAATGTAGGAACTGAGCTTAGTGTATATGGCACTAAATGATTTTTACCTTTGAAACTGGTGGAGTTTATACCTAAAATCTTGGCATTGGAAGACAATAATGATTTCCTAAATCTCATTTTATGTCAATGGAATTTAAATTAGGATACATTTTACAGAAAAATAGGCTATACTCCTAGACTGAGCTAACTAGTGGTAGATAGACATTGGTAGTCAGGCAATGAATATTGATAAGACATTATGTTGAAAAAATAGCACTACCTTCTATCAGATGACCTAGGTTTAGTTCGGGACAAATCATAATATCTGGGCCAGAATTTTCACATCTATAAAATGAGGCTAAGGGACTATATACTAGCATTTCAAAGTTGCTGCTGTGTAAGAACTTGTCTTTTTAATTTCCCCCAAAGGCTGAAGAATTATTGAACAAATAATTAAGTATTCTCTTTGGTTATGGTTCTATCATTATTGTTTGGAATTAAAGAGAAGTCATTTCATTTCTTTCAGTTTAAGTATTCCCCTACCTTATCTATGTACGTGCTTCAGTATCTAATCAAACCTTTCAGTAACTAGAAAATTGTGGATACAAGTTTCTGACAAGAATGAAAGGCTGTCATGAGAGTGAAGTACAGATAAGGAATAAGAAAGAGATTTACCAGCTAAACTTTTATTGGTAGAGATCTCCAGAGAGGGGACTATGATTGCAAAGACTATTTTTCTGATTATCTAGGTAAAGTTTGAGAACTATAGTTAGATTGAAATTTAATCATTACAGATCTTGGTTGCAAATCACATATTCCAAGCCATAAGAATCCATCATGTTCCTCTGGGAAAGGTACTAACAAGGACTCCACTTGTCCTATCTGTATGGTATAGAGATAATAATGGTAATGAAGTGATACAACTGGGACCCAAGAGAAACATAATCTCAAAACTTGTTCTTGGTTCATTAATGAAGGCAGTGGTTCTTAGAGTTCCAGGTGAGCTTAAGAACTCAACAACTGATGAACAGTTTTGTAATCTTATGGGAAAAGTTTTACTGTCTAAATACACAGAGTAGTTGCTGGAGCTTTACCATTTCTTCAAAAAAGCTGGGGACTCTAGTTATCTATGTCTTCCTCAAAATGCAACCATCTAATTATCTATGTCCTCCTTTAAATGTAATGTAAAACCTACACAGGTGTCCTTGTCACATACAAGTAACTAATGTTGTTTTAATCTAATCAAACATAAGTTTTAACTCATCCAGATGTATCCAATATTTTCTTCTACAAATTGTTAGTTATATACAGAGAGAGAGAAAGAGAGAGAGAGAGACAGAGAGAAAGAAAGAGAGAGACAGAGACAGAGAATATTTTAGTTGTGTTCTCATCGCTGAAACACAATACCCAACATCCAAATCTTAAAGGTGAGGTTTATTTTGGCTCACAGTTTGTAGAGGTTTCTGTCCATAGTTTGTTGGTTCCAAGGCAGGACAGCATGACAGAGGGGCATGGGAGAGAAGAAACTGCTCATGGCATGGCAGCAGGAAAGCAGAGAGTGTGAAAGGAGTGAGGGAAGAACATAGACCTTCCCAGGCCATATCCCATTGACCCATCCCTCCGACCAGGCTCCACCTCCCAACATCACATTTAGCTACAAACTCATCAGTAGACTAATCCATGATCCAATCATTTTTCAAAAGCCCCACCTATGAGGGCATGATGCTCTTTAGGAAGATATTTAAGTATAAACAGAGAGAGAGGGGAGAGAGAGAGAGAGAGAGAGAGAGAGAGAGAGAGAGAGAGAGAGAGAGAGAGACTTACATTTTTCCTCAGGTGATATGAATTTGTGTGAAACATTTCTTCCAAGGTAGTCACAAAATCAGTCAAAAAAGCCTTATTCCAAACATTACATTTTCTTTCCCTCTCCTTTCTGCAGTTGTTCTGGTCAAAGTTCATAAAATAAGAGTGGCACAAATACCCACTAAGAGGAAAAAATAATATCCGATACAGCTTCTTGGAATGAGTAGGATTAATCACAATTGATAATTGCATTCATAAATGATGATATTACATTACATAATCTCATTAAAATTTGAAACATCATGGCTTTTAAAGAGAAAAAGCACAATAAAAATTCACATTAAGTAAAGATAAAAATTCCTTATGTGTCTGAAATCTCAGAATGAATTTTGTTTAGTTGTCCTGTCCCTTATCTATTCAAAATGAAAATAAGACTCTACAGCTCTGAGAATCAGAAATCATTCCCTTTGAAGAGACTACTTCTCTACCAAAAATCTGCTTTATATTTTAAGGAAATAAAATTATAGTTTTTGATATTTAAGAGGTAACATTTGGCCTAGGGAACATAGGATGAGAAGGCTAAAATTCCTTCCCTCTGTTGTCTAAGTGCATATAATTTTAATAAAGCTAGTTAAGGAAAGAAACAATTACATGATGATTTTTAAATAAATTTTCAAAGTATTTTCATCAGGACTAACCCTCACAAAACTTGGAATTATATAGTGAACTAGAAAGGTACAACTAATAGGCCTATAATGTGAACAGAAGTAGATAGAGGTACACACAAGAAATGATGTCAGAGAAAGAAACTATTTAAGGTAGGACTATTAAACTTCTAAGGTAATAAAGCAGTATCACAGACTTTAATAGAATATAAATCACAGCCAGATCATATTCAAACACACACTGTTATTGAATATGTCTGAGGTGGGTCCAAAGAGTCTTCATTTATGAGCTCTGAGGTAAAGTTCAAATTGTTTGTCAATGGACCATAGACATAAACATCCTTTCAGACAATCAAGTTGTTGAATAGTTTGGTGTCTTATTGATCAACTGCACTAGCTATTTGAAATCAACATCATTAAACCTTTACTAAGAACTCTCCTATATGAGACATTGCATGATGCTACATGAGATAAAATTTCTGTCCTACTTTTATTAAGTTGGAGAGGTAATATTTAGAATTAGATTTTCTCAAGGTCATAGAAATGATCTTTTGATACACTTTCAATGTAGCATGGTATATAAATACTTTCTTTAAAAATTCTAAAGAGAGGGTATACTGAGCAAAGGAGAAGAAGGCTGAGCATAGAATATACAAGGACAACTGAATTTCACATTCTAAAGCTTTTTAACAGGTGAAAATATTCCAGTAACACTAAACAAAGCAGTTTTCCTCCTCCACATCATTGAGGGACAGAGACATTTTAACTTTGAATAAAATGTGTGAATTGAATTTAGATAATATCTCACATTCTGCGGTTGAAACTTCACAAGATGTAAAAGAGGGGTATTATGAACACCATTTTAAGAAAATTGTAGTAATACCCTGGGAATAGAGATACTACAAGATGCTTATTAAAATGGATTGAAATGAGATTTAGGATCTCCTCAACACTTTCATCCTTCAGTGAATTTTAATATTTCATATGAAAACAATTTGATGAAAACAAAATTATATTCCTGAACCTTGAAAGGTATATGTGCCTCAAAAATTTAGTATAATTTTCAATATTAAAGATAAGTAGGATTCTAATAAAAATGAAATTATATTGCTGAACTCCGAGAGCAAGGCACTAATTTTTATCACAAATTTAACTTGTTCTCATCTTATTAACTGCTTATTTCTCATACTAGTACACTGGAAAAATCTGATATTGAAAATTTTTTAAAAGTCTCCTGCCCACATTGTGAAAATCTTTAAAAACTAGAAAAAAGTTACTTTCATGTTAGTGACAACAGCCTTTGAAAATACAACTTCAAAACACAGTTGCCAGCTTTGACTTTTCTTCATTCAGCCCTTTAACTTTATTTTCACACACTCTTCATGCTGTTTTTCCTGGTCATTCATAATTTGAACTACAAGCTTCTCTCCTTTTCTAATGGCATGGAGCATTAAAATCACCTCACCAGGAAAGACGTACATATTAAAAACAAGTTACTAAGTCATCTCAGTGAAATAGTGAATGGTCTGCCCTTTATGGTAATAAAGAAATGATTAGGAATTTCAAAAGTATCTTAAGTATAAGGATTCACCAAGCCCTCAAGAAGTAAATCTCAGGAGTGAGATAGCTGATTTTCCCTCTTTATTACCTAACATTGTTATAAATTTCTTGAAATTGAAATAAAATGGTAGAAAAGGGAATTACATGTGTTAGATGAATTAATGTCTGTAAATCTTAGAATAGCGTATGGCACATAGTTAGCACTCAATGAACATTAGCTTTTAGACTATCACTTATTGTTTCTCATCATGGAAAAGAGGAGCACTGTAAATAGGGAATATGGGTATGTAGGGACAGAGAGAGGGGAATGCAGGAGACAGAGAAAAATATTATAAATAGCAGGTATGGATGGACAAATGACTAAAGCAGAGAGTTGCAGACTCATACACAGAAGATGTAAAAGAAGAACAATGGTTCCTCTTCTTATCCTTATCAAGCTACCCAATTAAAGATTGACAATTCTGATAAAGACCAACTCCAGAAAAATGGAAATATGTAGAAGGAAATTATGAACTGGAACACAGAGCATAAAAAGCTTTCTTTCTGGTGTGTGTGTGTGTGTGTGTGTGTGTGTGTGTGTGTGTGTGTGTGTATGTATGAAAGACAAGGAGAGAGAGAGGAAAGGGGAGAGAGAATCCCTAAGCAATAAAAGTTATGACTTTGCCACGTGAACCTTTGTTTCATTTTATTTTCTGTTACTATAACAGAATACCACATATGACATACTGGGTAAATTATAAAGTCTGTTTAGCTCATGGTTCTGGAACATTGGGAGTCCAATGGCATAGAATTGGCATTTGGGTAAGTTGTCAAGGCAGAAGGTGAAAGAGCAAACAACCACATGCAAGAAACAAAACATAAGGTGTGGACTCACTGCATAACACATCCTTATGAGAAGTAATCCAGTTCCATGAGAGTAAGAAGTCACTCACATCCATGAAAATAAGTGATATTAATCTCTCCTAAAGATCTAATCACCTCTTAAAGACTCCTAATACCATCACAGTGGCAAATTGCAACTTGAGTTTCAGAGGGCACAAATCATACAACACAAACCAACCTGTTAAACCAAACATAACGGGAAGTTCCTAAACATTTGACATATTAAGAAGTATCAGAAACAAGGATGAAATTCAACATTTATATTTTAGGTGATAGTCAAGTACTCCAAACTGCTATCAAAATTATTATCAACTCATTGATGGCTCATTGATTTTAGTGGCCATATCAGATTTCACTCTCATTTTTACTGGATTTTTACAGTAGTGTAGCTTAATGGTGATTTTTAAAACAGTTGTACATCATATATTTTGGAGATACTGCAGAGATAGAAATACAATTTGAGTGTGATCTGTGTAATTTTCCTACTCAATACTAATATAAAACTAAATCAATCATGTCTAAATACCATCACAAAAGTGATAAGAATATTTAGAAACCACATTGATCATATCTTCCTATCCTAAAACAATTATAGATCAACAGTCAACAACAGTCAATCTATTTCTTTACCAATCTCAACAACAATTTGAGACATGCAAAATCTTAGCATTCTCACGTAGGATCTTAAACATTATGAATGGTATAATGTCATGATAGTATTGCAGAACTAGATCATCTGAAACTGTGATGCTCCTACAGTATCATAGAACGTGTTTTTCTTTGAATTATTCTTGCTTAAGAATACTATATTTTAAAAAAGCCTTAATTCATAGACTCTCATCAGAAAAATCATTTTCCTATAGGATTAACCATAATAACTGTTGTGTATATAGGTATATTTCAGAGTTTAAGGCCACAATTACAGACATTATTCATTCTAGGAAGTAAAGTATGTTATGTAAACAGTACAAATGTTGCCTTTATAAAAGTAAGTTTTAGACTTTCCTACAATGTTTATGAATCATCATTTATAAGATTTAAAACATTCAATTCTTTGACTTCAAAAGAATTCTACCACTTCTTTCTCCAAATCAAAGAGAAATTTCAAAATATGCAAGGCACAACTTCCAGATCACAAAAGGTACTATTGAAATAGTTTGTGTCTGCCTAACATGCAGAAAAACAAAACTGAAAAGGATGGGCTTTTGAGGCATCTTATGTATGTTAACTCTGGTTTTTATTCTCCTTTGTCAAGCTTATCTATATTTTGCACTCAAACTTGCTCTGTGGTATTTTGCTGTCTCCCTGTAAACTTAATGTTTTACTCCTTGAATAGATTTCCCTTTATCCTTTCCTGTTTTTTGCATATAGTAGTTCAGATATAGGAGGCCTATTTAGCTACTATTGTTTTTATTGGTGGATGACTGGCTGAAGCCTTAGGACCTTGTTGAAGGAGTTTTAATGTTTTGCATTTCTATTATGTGCCCTTTCCTACTTGCACTCAATTTCACACAGCTCTTGCTGCAATATTTCCAAATGTGTTCTGCAGAAACTCATCACTTTTGTTTTTACCCCCTTTGCTTTCACTTTGGTTCCAATTACCAACCTAACTAGATTCTGATTTCTGTTCACTTCAGGAAACCCTCAGTTTTCACATCATCTTTCACTCTTTTGATATGCAAACCTGAGCCTATCAATTACTTTTGCTTTCTCTCCCCAGGGAGTTTACGTACTGTGTAATAAGAAAGCCCGTTACCATGTCCTTGACACATTGCTGGGTATATCCATCTATTAAAGATCCCATGGTTACAACTATAGTCACCAAATTTCACTTTAAAAGATGCCCAATTTATCCATGAAAGTTATTCTACTTAGAGTCAACACTCAAGTCAAATGCCTTTGATTTTGTTTTCTGTCTGAGAAAGTAGCTATTTAACTATTTTTGAGTCTGATTTGAAGCTTAACCATTTCATCTTCTCTCCCCTAGTTTGAACGTTTGCAAAGAAAGCGTCAAATATAGGCAAGATCATCATACTTTATGATGAAACAGGTTGAGCCTTTGAAGGCCAGCCTTCTCATCTTGATCTGTGTATCAGTCAGTGAATAAAAATGAAAGAACTGAGTTCCTTTGCAATGATTACGTTTATTAACTATAGCAAAGGGCCAAAAAAGAATTATTAGGAATAGAGTAAACCAGAGAGGTGCAGAATCTTGTAAACTAGGCATTCTGTGCAGATCACAGCAGAAGGCAATGTTAGAAAATCTAATCACATAAGCAGTTGACATCAACAAGATTGAATATTAAGTAACACCAAACATTTTAATAGGTGGGTGGGGGCAATTGTTGGTGTAAGCTGGCAACAGCAGATTACTTGGCAGTGCCAGAGTGGGTCCGCCAAAAAGTAAGGAAAGCAAGAAGTGGGAAACAAAAATGGGAACCTAGTTAGTTACTTCTGCTTGTGTACAAAGTAAGAATTTGTTCAAAAAGAACAAGTAAGAGATCAAATACAAGAAGGCTGACTTTCTATTTCCTCTCATTAGGAGCAAGATTGATCTGCAGGTGCTGAAGCAATGCTGAGGTTAAGATGTACTATGCATGAGGGCTGAAGACAGAGAAAGAACAAATCAGGCTCCTTATTATAGATAAATATCGATCTTGAGAGAATCTTGAGGTTAATAACTATACTTTCATTATAATCAACGGGTAGTTCTATGGACTTTGATACATTAGGACTAGTGTAATTGCTGTCAGCAATGGACATCATTTTAATGTCACCTTTAGTGTTTAGAATGTTTAGTTTTTTGAAAGGATTTAAAAAGCTTTCACAATTCAAATTTAATTTTCTTGTACCTTAGTCAATTTACTATTTGTCACTTGAGAATGTTTCTTTAGCAAAGAGACAGGGTCAATGAAGAAATCATTGTAGTATTTTTGGGGTGTTAGAGATGGAACCCAGGATCTGTGCAAGCTAGGTATGAACTCTACCACTGAGCTATACCACAGCCACATCATACTAGTTTTGAACATTAATAAAACTAGGATACTGATACTGTGAGGCTGGAAACTGAAGATGGTCTGATCAGTACTTATAAACTCCCAGAATAATCTCATGAAAGATTTATATTATCTGAGGAGAAGGAGAATAAGCTCTGAACTCCCAGTGTTATCTTTAGCTTTTATCTATTTTCATGTTATCCCAAGTGTCCATTAATAATTTTCTATTTTCAGTGTGATCATGTGATCATTAATGACAACTGATTAAACAATATCTAGAGGTACAAATGGAAGCAACAGGAATGAAGTTAAATGTTTGTCTTATACATAGAGGGAAATGGCATTTGGTATTATCACACTCATATTTTAGAATGCCTTTTAGAACCAAACCAAGGTTAGGAAGCATTTTAAGTCTCCACTTGAAATTTGTTTTTTTTTCCTCCAACCCCTTTTCTTCCCCTCCCTCCCCTCCTTCCCCTCCCTTCCTCCTTACTTCATCTCCTCTTCTTCTCTCTTTTCTCCTCTCTCTCTCTCTCTCTCTCTCTCTCTCTCTCTCTCTCTCTCTTTTATTTTTGAGACAAAGTCTTGACTTGTAGTTCAGGCTGGTCCTGAACTTACTACATAGCCCAAGCTGGCCTCGAACCCTTGACGATCCTTCTGCCTCAGGCTGCTGAGTGCTGGGATTACAGCTGTGTGCCACCATGCCTGGCTTGTCTTTCTTTTTCTTTTGGCACTTTAGAGACATGGTCTTACTAACTTGTCCAGAATGAGCTTGAACTTGCTATCCTCCTTCCCAGTCTTCCCAAGTGCTCAGATTACAAATGTGTGCCACCATGTCCAGCTAGGGGTCTGGTTTTCATGTAGTGCAGTATACATACAAGAATATGCAAAAACAGGGCAACTAAACAAACAAAAGAAACAAAACTTCTGTTGTAATATTCTTGCATATTAGAAAAGTCAATACTTAGCAGGCCAGATTAAGAGAATATGAGCAACAAATAAAGTAAGCAAGTATTTTCTATATCTTAGCTATAGAATTAATTAGGAATAGCATTTTTAGTTCCTCTTTCAAGTTCCACACCATTAGAGAAAACCATAGAACTGTGTAGATTGGCCTCACTATGAATACATGGCTATAAATTTCGTATGGCATACAATATTGCCCAGGGATATTTCTGCAACCTAGTGTGTTTATTTTTTCACCTTGAAAAAATATTTCACATCTTCTCCACTCTTTTCAAATCAGCTACAATGGCTAATTTGCCTGCCCTTCCCTCCTATCCATGTACAGATGAACTTTTATTATATTCTCTGCCTTCTATTGTTATAATGGATAATGTGTTCCTTATCCAATTAAAGAGCTCAATCTACATTTCTCAAAACATCACTCTTGCAATTGTCTTTTTCTTCATCATGTAATCAACGCCTTCTCTCTATGAGATTCTTTTTAGCATTTAAGATATTCTAGTATCTCTGATTTTTTTTTTTTTTTTTTTTTTTTTTTTTGTACCAGGGATCCAACTTGGGACCTTGAGTTTGCAAGGCAGGTGGCAAAACCACTGAGCTAAATCCCCGGCACCTAGTATCTCACACATAAGAATATGTGTCCTTATTACTATATAGTCCTCCAGCTTGTCCCCCATTTTTCCCCTTCTTCTCTGGGCAAATACTGAGGGAGTTGTCATGTTCGCTGTTTCTACTTTCTCATGCACATTTTCCACTCATCTGACTCCAGTGTGGTTTCTGCTGCCACAACTTCACCAAAGTCATCAATGACTTCTATGTTTCCAAAATGAAAAATTATTCCTCTGCCTTCACTTTACTTGAGATCTCAACAGTTTACCTTAGTTGACCACTTCTTTCTTATAGTGACACTTTCCACATTTGTCTTTTGTGTTATCGTTCCTTTTTATTTACTTGTAGCTCACCAGATATTCCTTCTCTGTATCATTTTTGTGATTCCTTTTTTTTGTTTATCTCTTTATGATATCATTTCTGTGAACTCATTTTTGGCCCTCTTTTCTCTGCTGGATAATGGTCTATTCTCATAGATAATATATACATGTACATGCTTATGATTTTTTTTTGGGTACCAGGGATCAAACTCGAGACCTCATACTTGCGAGGCTGCGGTGGAACCACTAAGCTAAATCCCTGGCCCTACATGCTTATGATTCTTAAATTCATGTCTCCAGCTCTGATCTCTCCCCAAAAATCAGTGTCATATGTTCAATTGCCTACTTCACTCATTAACTTGGATATTTAGTATCTTAAAGTTAATGCCTCCAAAACAGAACTTTTAGCTTTTTCCCCCAATGAGAAATGTTCCTCCTCTCTTTTTACCTCACTAAGTTAGACTACTACACACAGTTACTGAAGCAAAATATCTAACTCTTCAGTTTTTGAAGGAAAGTTTTTTTTTTTCTTCATCCTTTTAAGTCCAAATGATAAAGCAAAAATCAACCTTACCTACCAAAATGTCATAAATCATACATTTCCACTATTACCACTATTTCCACTGTTACCACTTCAATCCAAACCACCATTGTTTTTTTCTGTTACAAGTATTTCTTGTATTCACCCTGCTTTCAGTATTGCCTTCTTCAGCTTCTTTTCCCATACAACAATCACAGTGATCTTCAAAATCTGAAATAATTTCTCCTATTGCTCTTTTGCTTTAAATGGGAAATTTGTCCAATAGAAATCTTACATGAGACACAAATGTGAGCCACACACATAAACTTAAACATTTTACTAGCCACATTTTAAAAGTATATGCAGGTAAAATTAATAATATTTTATTTAACCCAATATATTGAAAATATTTTCAATATGTAGCCCATGTAAAATCATTAGTGAGGTATTTTACATTCTTTTTTATACTAATTCTTGATGTATCTTATGTTAGACTAACTACATTGTAAAATGCTTATAGCAACATGTGAATGCACAATGAATAATGGACAGTCAGTGAATTTTTAAGAGATTCCCTTCACACTTTGTGTAAAATCTACAAGTCCACAAAACCACACATGAACTGACTCCTGCCTGCCTCGTCTCCCTCTAATCTTTCTTCTGCCTACTATGATTCAGTCATCATGACTTATTTGTCCTTCTAACTTGTCAAATTCTTTTTTTTTCCTTCCTGCCTTAAATCTCTTACCCTTGATGTTACATCTTCCTGGGATGTTCCTCCCCTAATACTCATTTGACTCATAAATTTATGTCTTTACTTTAGTGTCACACATTTCCGAAGGAGATCCTCTAGTTTTTTCTCTATTTCCTTTTAAATATTTATCAGCACCTGATACTTCTTATTATTTTCTGTCCCTCTCTTTCCACTAGGTACATAAAAGCTGTTTGAATTCAAAGCCCTTATTTGCCTTATTAGCCCCTGTATTCTTAACACCAAGAATAGTATCTGCAATGGTAGGCACTCAGTAAGTATTTGCTGAATAAATTCATTCAGAGCAAAATATTCTTTGTATATGCAGGTCTACTTAAGAAACAAGCCTCTGTTTTAATATTTAGATCTTTAATCCATTTTGATTTTAGTTTAGTGCATGGTGAGAGATACAGGTCTAGTTTTAATCTTTGGCAAGTTGAAGCCCAATTTTTCCAGCACCATTTATTAAAGAGGCTAAAATAGGAACAAAATTTTTGTAAATAGGGAGGGCTGGAGGGGTTGAAGGGAGGGCTGGGCAAGGGTGAAAAACAAGAACCAAGAGAGACTATGTAAAGGTGCAAATTTCCAATGATGAATGTCATTGTATTGTATACCTAAAATGTACCAATGATTAGAATGAATAATCGATAATGCAAAATAGGAAGAAAAGGTCCAAAGGGGTAGGGGTAGTGGGAGGGGCAGGGGAAAGGAAAGAAGGGAAAGGAAAAATGCTGAGAAATGGAAAAAATGGAAATAAAGTCTTTGTAAATAGGGAAGGGTGGAGGGCGTGAAGGGAGGGCTAGGAATGGGGAAAAAATAAGAACCAAGATGCATTATATAAAGGTACAATTCCCAGTGAGAAATGTAATTGTGTTGTATACCTACAATGTACCAATAAAAGAATTTAATACAAAAAAAAAAAAAAAAAGAAACAAGCCTCTGGCTTTGGCATGACTATAGGGTACCACAAGTACTAGAATCAAAGAAGGTGTAATCACTTAATGTGAAAAAAAGTAACAATTTTCATTCTTTCCATGGCTAATTTCACATTTTATTGCAAGATTCAGCTTAACCATTGCTTCCTAATGGAAACATTTTCTGATCCAATAGGCTATTTTGTCCATGCTGCATATGTTACTCTCTGTGTCTTCCTTTATATTACACAGCAAACCCTTAATTACTGGTTACATCATTATAGACTATTTTCTCCTCAAGGGCAGAGGTTGTATTGGTCTTTTAATCTCTTTATCTAAAACAGTGTCTGCCATGCTGCAAGGTTTTAGTAAGTGTTGGATTGAATTAAAATTAATTGACTCATACTGACATTCAGGTTTGTAAACCTGAACTTCAATATCTTCAATATAAACTTGTTGAATTAATCTAAACTCTGATAGTGAAGAAAATTTGAATCTGTTATATTTGGGGAATGATTCTATGATAGGAGAAAAAAATTAAAGCCTACTAATTTGTACTGCACTGATAGCATAATTTCCTCTTCTTTTATTATCCCAAATTAAGAATCTGATATTTAGACATTTCATTTCAGAACATCTGAATAGGTTCAAGCCAATAAAACGGCCATTTATGTGGGTGGTTGGGTAGATATGACTATACCTAAAATAGTGTCCTGTTGGAACCCTACAAGCCACAAGAGAAATGGTAAAATTGTGACATCTTTTCAGGAAGAGAGATAAGAGGGATCAAAACCAGCTTATGCATGGCAAAGAGGATAATCCTCTATCACAGGAAGGATTTAGCTCTTCCAGAATGAAAGGAGACTAGCTCTGACATATGTCAACATGTGAAAAAGTAGAACTTTCTGTATCTATCATAAAGATAGATTGGAGCCTGTGACTTCATTCTTGAGACTATTTGAACTCCATGGGCCAGGTGGCAGGAAGAAACTAAGAGAAGGCAATACAATTTGCCAGATAAGCAGGCCTTTACTTACTGTCTTGATCAGTTTTGATTTATTAGTTACAAAGAACACATTTTAGAAAACAAACTAATGTTTCTGAGTATAACTGTACTAACTCTATGCACGAGTAGTCATATTATTTTGCCACGAATGAGGCAGAGCCTGCTCTAACAGATAAAACTGTACTAGTTATTTCTTGTCTTTTTATTTCCTTTTTTCTTTCTTTTTTTGCTGATCATTATCACTTATTAAATTTAAATTTACTGCACTATGTTCTTTTCACCAGTACATCTTAACTTGTTACTTTTAACACATATTTATCAATCACTCTCTATTTTCCAAATAATTTTCCAGGCACTCAGGATATGATAGTGAGAGAAATAGAAAAAGCCTCAGTCTTTATAGAGTTTAGCATCTAGAAAAGAAAGTTTAACTAGATGAAACAATTACCGTATAGCATAACATAAAAGTTACAATGAAGAATAAAGCAAACTAAGAAGACAGAAAATGATCAGCAGGGTGTATTAGTCAGCTTTTTGTTACTTTAACAAATACCTAAAATAATCATCTTATAAAATATTTTGGCTCAAAGATTTCAGAGGTTTCACTCCATGATTGTCTGGTTCCATTGCTAAGGCAGGATGTGTGGCAGGAATGTGTGGTGGAATGAAGCTGCTCAGCTTATGGCTAGGAAGTGGAAAATACAGGAAGAGGAAGGAGTTGAAGGCCAACCATCCTCTTCAGGGCTTGGCCCGTGACTGGAAGACTTCCTACTTGGCTCCACCTTTTAAAGGTTCTATTACCTCCCAATAGCAGCACATCCTTAATGCATGGATCTTTAGGTTTCAAATAAAAAGCATGGTGGGGGGGTACATAGTGATTATTTTAGATAAGGTGGTCAAAAAGGGCTCTCTGAGGAGGTAGCATTTGAGCAGAGATATGAAAAGAATAAAGAAGCAAGCAAAGAAAACAGCTAGGGCAAGGATAGACAGAAGGAATAGAAGTACTAGTGTTGACATTTTGTTCAAAGCTAAAGCTTTCAATGATTTAGGACAATTTCCAGTAGCATTTTAAGACTTTCCAACCTGCTTCCCCAGTTCTCTTCTGTTTGGGACTCAAATATTCAGGCTTTTGTTGTGCCACTCTTGAGTGTTGTGCCAGGAGAAAGTCCTATGCATCTGGCATCCCAGCCAGCTAACTGTGTCTTGATGCTCACTTTTATTCTTGCCAGTTTCCTGCTGTATTAAGCACTGGTATTATAGAGATGAAAAGCCCTGAGTCATCCCTAAAGAATTTAACAGTTTTTTCCTCTGGCAGATAGGCCTGGAAATCCCCTTTACTTGTGTGGGGTTTTTTGTCTAAAATTCTTGGAGCAACCTAACTAGAAACATTCTATTAATTCCACTCTCCATCTTCAAGCCCCAGTCCAATCTTCTTAGAGTAGATGCACATAATTCTGGATTCTTGGTTTGGTAATGAACTGAATATATTTTACCCAGTGAGACAAATGAAATTTATTTTGAGGGTTCAATTTTGCTGTTTTTTTGTGCACTCAATTTACATTCTTACTGGGGTATAAAGAGTAAATGAATAGCCCTTAAGTATACATTTCAATGAGTTTTTCAAATGTATGAACCTGTACATTCAATATTGCAATCAAAGAACATGAATTTCAATCACTCCAGAAAGTTCTTTTATACCTTTTCTAGTTGACCTTTCTCTAGAGGTCACCAGTGTTCTGATATTTTTTCTCCGTAGTTTAGTTTTTCTTGTTCTTGAATTTTATATAAATGGATTCCTATAGTATGTGCATGCCTACACTTGATTTCTTTCACTCATCATTGTTTATGTCTATGAAGTTAATCCATGTTGTATGTATCAGAAATTTATTTCCTGTAATTATTGAGTGGTGATTTTTGCATAAACCACTATCCATTTGTAGAAAGTTGGATTGCCTTCAACTTGAGCTATTATGAATAAAGCAGCTATGAATATTTATGAATAAGTCTTTCTGTAGTCATATATTTTAATTTCTCTTCAGTAATTATCTAGAGGTGGATATTGGATCACAAAGTAGGAAGGGATTAAGAGCTTTAATGTACAAAACATTTTGGCTCTGAAGCCAGATTACTTGTTGGAAATGGTAATAACAATTTTCTGGGTGCTGAGACCTCTCACTTTGGCTCAGTGAAACACTGTATAAGAAAGGATAGCCCGGTGGTTAAGAGTAACATCCCTGACTCTGACTGCCTAAGTTCCTATCTTGGCTCTATTATTTAACAGCTATGAAGACTTGAGCATGATATTTAATGTTCTTAGATCTTGGATTATATACATCTGTAATATATTTTCCTCAAAGTGTTGTGTAATGAGAATTCAATGAGATATTCTCCATGAAAGTAGTTAGTATGGTGCCTGGAACTACTTCAAGATTCACTATATATTGAGTTAGGGATAGGGGAGAATTAAGTCCCATCTACCCTTCTTTGAAAGGTTATATAACACCAAAATGAAAAGCAATCATATACAAAAAGGTATGCTACTAAACCACAGTGAAAGACTAAAATGTGAGCTTAATATCTAAGAAAGTTTAACTGATTCTTCTTCAAATAACAAAAGATAGATGAATTGTTTGTCTTTGTTCTGTTCTCCAGACAATGTCTTCTGCAATGGTGTACTTCCTTGTTTGACAATATTGGCATGAACACATAAGTTTCATATATTCTTACTGCTTGCAAGTTAATTGTTGACATCCATAGGGGCTACCAAGATTAACAGCTGAACTTGAAAAATATTAATAGGACAATCAATTCAGCAACATTATTAGAGATAATATAATTGCATAAAGACAACTACAAGAGACTTTTTATGACCTTGCAATTACTAATTTATATATGTTTTACTTATCAATTTCTATAAAATCAATTTCCACCCCTCTCTACTGAATGCAGTTTTGGTGGGTGAGCACTAGGCAATGATAAAAATGAACATGCAAATATCAAGGGGACTTTTCTTTGTTTTCAAGAGACTTTGCTCCATTTGCAATGTTAAGGCAACCAGCAGTTAGATTTGCTAAATGTAGAAAAATGCAAGGCTACAATTCTAAAAAGGTGATGATGACTTTTAATAATTTTTATTAGTACATGTTTGCAGTACATAATGATTACATTTATTAAGAGGAATTAGTACATGTACATAATATGTCTTAATTCTTTTATTTTCATCCCTTACCCCTCCCCTTCCTCTTTGCTCCTTTCAACTCTTGGTCCCTTTCCCATTTGAAAAATCTTTATTTTCAGCGTTTTCCCCCTCAATTCTTTTTCTCCACCTCCTTCCTTCCCTTATCTCCGTCTCCCTTCATCTCTTATTCTTCCATCCATATGAAAAAGATCTCCCTATTAGTCAATCTTCTATTTTGCTATTTATTTATGTATATATATGTATATATATATATATTTTTTTTTGAGCCAAAGTCTTGCTCTTTATCTCAGGCTGGCTTTGAAACCCACTATATAGCCCAGGCTGGCCTTGAACTCATGGTGATCCTTCTGCTACAGCTTCCTGAGTGCTGCGATTACGGGTATGCACCATCATACCTGCCTTGAGTTTCTCATATGAGAAACCGTGACATATTTTAGCTTGTGTGTCTGACTTATTTTACTTAATATTATGATCTCAAATTGCATTCATTTACCTATGAATCCCTCAACTTTATTTTTTTTTATGGCACGGTAGAACTCCATTGTGTACAAATACCACATTTTCTTTATCCATCTGTTGATGGGCATATAGGGCAATTCCAATATTTAGCTATTATGAATTGTGCTGATATGAACATGGGTATGCATGTGTCTCTCTAATATTAGGACTTTAACTCTTTTGGTAAGATACCTAGAAGGGCAATAGCTGTGTCAAATCATGACTAGATTTTACTGTCAAAGGAAATTGTGATCACTGATGTAGCTGAGCACTGTAACTGAAAAGAAATTGAAAGTCTAAAATCTAGAACTAAGTACTCCTTGTTCTTCATCAAATTAAATTATCAAATTCAATTGCTTGCCCTGGGAGTGGCCTAATATTGGCATAAGGTTTAACTAATTTTAAAGGAGAATCAAAAGATTGCTTGTATTTTTGTGGCCTTTTTCCCATTCTTAGAATGGAATGAATAGAGAAGGCTCAAAGAGGACAACAAATTCCTCCTTTTCTCTAATGACATGGCTAGTGATGTGAGAAATGAAGATCCTGTCTCTAACAAAGCCACGAGGCCATATCAGAAGCCAATTTTTAGTTGGTGTTACCCTCAGAGTAGTAGGAAAATTGTTCTTCTTGGCAGCTCCCTTGCTAACACATGCAGCCATAATCTATAGATACATCTGAAACCCTGTGCCTTTTGCCTACTATGTTGTGCTAAATGTCCTATACTTCTATAAACCAAAAAGTACTCAAATTTCCAGAGGAATACAAGGCTCAAACTAAATAACTCTGTATTCCAGAAATGTGTGTGCCAGCTGTGTGGACTTATTTTCCCTGTCAATTACTAAGTTGGTTAAATGCACTTCTCTGCATGCCTCTCCTGCACTCTTCTGCTCTACTGCTTACCTTTATTATAGTACTTATCACACAGCTGCCAGTTTGATTTTTTCTAAAATGCAAATCTGATTATGTCACACTCTCTTGAGTATCCTTCAGTGGTTTTCTTCAGTTTCCAAGGTAACATTCAGACTGTACTATAGCCTACAAATGCCCTTTGCAAGCTGACATTTGCTTACCTTTCTAGCATCTCCTATCATCTCTTCCTATCCATCCTCAGTTTTAGCTAAACTAGCCCCCTTATGGCTTCTTCAAGAAGCCATGTTTATCTCCCTCAGTGTCTTAGTTCATGATCTTTTTGCTACTTCCAATGCCCCTTCATCCATCTGGCCAATTCTCCTGATCTTTGAAGATTCAACACCAGGGACACCTCCTTTTAAGATCATTTTTAGCTTTGTTGACATATGACCAACAATTTGCACTTACATAAAATACGTGTATTCTTTTGCTCTCCCTAAGTCCCTACTGAATCTTTTTTTGTCATAACCCTTAAAGCTTTTTATAATTATGGGTTTTCTTTTTTTTAATGGACTTTCTTAGTTGTCTTCTCCACTGTATTCTGAGCTCATGGTAGTAGGGATCCTATCATATAAACGTCTATATTCTCTAGAACCTGTTGGACTGCCTGACTAAAAATGGTTGCCCAATAATTGTTGGATTAAATGATATAACAAAAGAAGGGGGAAATCCTTGAAATTCTAATTGATGCATTCATTTATTTGAGTTCCTAATAGCTGTAACCTCTCCTTTCAGACTTTAATGTGAACAGAATCTGAACACCCTGGGCTCAATTCATTATCATTGCTAACTCTCTGAAGAGCCCTTCTGAATTCCTACATGTTGGAAGGCAGACTCCAGATATTATGTTTATCCTTTTAAGGCTTTCTTACCCTTTTTGTCTGTTTTGGTTACTGTCTCAATTTCCTGTTGAGGTCTGATTCTAACTCTTGCTCTTTCTTTGGCTCATGTGTACCTCTCTCAATTTTACTTTGGTGAATTCATGCAACTTTTCCGGTCCATTGATTACTGATAGATTACACATGTGCAACATGAAATCTTCCTTTGCCTAGATTTCTTAATAACATAAACACATTAAAACTCTCCAAATAAACAGTAAGGCACTGACTCTGACCAAAAATAGAATGTCTAGAGAATTATATTACTCCAGAGAGGGAGTAATATAAGAAGGCAGATGAGCAGTGAACATTCTCAGTACTCATTGTACCCCAGTGACATCATTTTCTCAGATGTCCAGGGAAGCTATTCTAATGTCCCCTACTGGTAAACTGAATTTCTGGCCAATTTTCATGCATTCATTCACCTGATGGTATTTACCACTGGGCTTCACTAGAGTTAATAAGGACAGATATTCTTATTAAAGTATTTATTCTCTAATAGGCTCTCTATAATCTATTGGGATAAGCCAGCATCCCTATAGTAATCACAATTCCTTTTTTTTTTTTTTTTTTTTTTGGTACTGGGGTTTGAAGTCAGGACCTTGTGCTTGTGAGGCAGGCGCTGAAAACACTGAGCTAAATTCCCGGCCCTAAAGGTTTTTAACTTTCACTGGTCTCAAAGAACCAGCTTTTTTTTTTTTGGTACCTAGGATCGAACTTAGGTCTTGCGTTTGTGCAGCAGAGGGTGAAACCACTGAGCTAAATCCCAGCCCCACAGTTCTTATAAAACAATGTCCTTAAATATCTTCAGGAGCCAATTGCATCTGGAATAAAACAGCTGTTGACCTTTAAATATAATTTTGCAATTCAAGTCTTTCAACTGCTACTGACCCCAAAGAATGTGTTGAATAATAAATTTGCCTCACTGAATAATAATTTGCAGTGTGCTTTAAAGGTCTTCCTTCACTCTTGGGCCATTGCTGTTTTAGTGCTTTTTGAAGTCTTCAATACAATTTCAATATATTTTATAATCCTTAAGTTATCTTATGTGTTTTTCAAGATCCATTGTATTTTACAGTTTTCTGTGGAGATTAGCGCATTATTGATACTTTTTCTTTTCCTTTGCCTTATAAATAAAAAAAGAAGCCTGAATGCAGGTATGTTTCCCTGTCACTGGACACTTTGGATGTGTTGCATCACAAAGAATACTACCATTGTTGAAAACACACTCCCCCAATCCCATCTCAAGGGTGGGTAAGTGATGTGTAAAATGTTATAGAGTTTGATTTACATGATACAAATAAGAAAGAATACTCCATTGGCCAAGCAAAGTATTAATATTTTCTGTGATTTTTAAACCACAAAAGGAAAGACGTGACTCCAGGTTGTTGTTTGCTGATGATCCCCTTATACATGGAGAAGTCACTAAAACTATTATGAAGATATACATACTGATTCCTTTTTTTTGGCCAATAACGTAGATTTTGGAGACATAGGAAAAAGAATTCACTTGTGACTGATTAGATAACATCCAACTGCCTAGTGATAAACAAATATGACTGAGACAGCATATATCATGGTTAATAGTCAAATTGTTTCTATCTTGAAAAAATACAAGGAATGGAAAATTTGCTACCTAAAACATGAACCAGAACAGGAGACTATAAGCAATGCTTATAGGTTCTTTAAAATCAAAAGGAGGATATGAGAAAACAGAAAAGTATGGCAGTAGAATCTGATGCTATTTACAATAAAATGAAAGACAAACACTATCATGATGTAATGAATTTAAATAATTGGTCTGAGATGACTTGAGACATACATAGTTAAAACTAATTTTAGAGCTTATATTTGAAATCTAGAGAAGAGAGAGGATATTCAAATAGGAATAATTCTGCGGTAAGGGAATTTGAACATCTATTCATTTTTCCCTCCTAATCTTAAAATATTTCTAATATTTTACAGTGAGGGACATCATATAAGTATAAAGAACAGGAATGATATCTTTCCAAGGAGAATATGCTCTCCAATTGAATAAAAGATGCCACAGATGAGTGTAAAATTGACTCAGGAAACTAAGAATATGTTTAGCACTATGCTTCTTCACTCTCTTTCACATACTGCTTATTCCCAGCAGGAGGTATGCTTAATTTGAGTTGGTCTCCCAGTTATGATGGTAGGTTGGGCCATCCCCAATCATTCAGTTTTCTTTGGGATTGTAAGTGCAGATTTATCATTTAAAAGGCACAGTATGGAGAATATAATGATGTTACAGTATTAGGTACCAAAGTTATAGTAAGAATGGCAATTACTATGCTTTATTTCCTTTCAGGGTTTAAGATATATACCCCGGTATACCTACAATGAATTAATCACAAAAGAATAAATAGTAGAGCAAATACATTCCTTACATACCTTTATTAAAGGCTACTAGAAATTTTGGAGGAGAATACATATATTCTGTCTACCAGCTGCATCACTGTGTCACTATGTCACTGTGCTGAGGAATCCAACCTACTCTCATAACTGGGAGACCAACTCAAATATGTGTGTACTGGCTCGTGGGAGTAGGCAGTATGTGAAAGCAAGTAAAGAACGATAGTATTGAACATATTCTTAGTTTTCTGAGTCACCTTTGCATTAATCTGAGGCATCTTTTATTTTGTTGGACAATATCTTCTCTTTGGACAGGCATCGTAGCACTCGCCTCTCCAACAATACAGAAAAAGAATAATATAGAGTAACAAACTGAAGAAATATAAGTCACTTTATGAATTCTCATTTTGTAGTTAGCTCTGGACAAATCCTCTTTTTTACTTTAAATATGTACAAATAGTATCAGCAGTTTCCTTATATGATGTAGATTTTGTTTGTATATAAGAAAAATATATGCCCATAATCAGTGAAAATTTACACACATAACTGAAAAGAAAGGGTAATTTTTCTTAATCTGTGATTTTGTTGGATATAGTTTCCAAGAGAGCTCAAGAGGCATTTTAGTATCCATGGAGAACATCTTTTTAAATTTAAAAAGGCTATAAAAGCACAATAAAATTTAAAACAGAATTATTTAAAGCAGCAATATTGATACAGTACCTTCTCAATCAGGCTTAGCTGAGTAAGATTAGATATCATGCTAACAAAAATCCACATTTTTCATGAATTTCTATCAATGATACCATAATAAAATGAAGTCAAGTTTCTTTGAAATCAGGCTTTGATACATATAGAAACAAAATACTACATCCAGTTCTGTGTGAACAATTAGCATTATGCTGAAACTACAGCGTTCCATAATTCATTTATAAATAAAAAGGAATGAGCTTCTAACTGTAAACTACCCTCAAATTATTAGTGTTTAGTGAGCAAGTAGAAAATTTAAACTTGATCAATTAAGCTAACCTCTAAATTGCTACCTAAGCATGTTGGTGCTGGCTGTCAATTTAAAAGCAGTTTATAGGGCCGGGGATTTAGCTCAGTGGTTCTGCTGCCTGCTTCACAAGCACAAGAACCCGAGTTCAATCCCCCGTACCCCCCCAAAAAATAAAATAAAAATAAAGGCAGTTTATAAAGACTGAAAGATGACAAAAAATGGTGAATTGATATGACAGTGATGATAAAAATTGCTAAGGCATGTATCCCCTATAGGAAATGTCTCACAGTGGCTAGTTGCCATGGGAAAACCACAAAAGTCAAAACTATGGAAATTTTAATTCTTCACTTTAGGAAATTAAAGACTTAAAACAATAGAAATTACTTGACTAAACCTTTAAAAACAGAGTTTCATGGATGCTGGCAAAGTTGTTATCACTACATTTTTGGTTGGCAAGATTAAACTAAAGCACTTAGAAAGAAAAGCACTAAAAACTTCCACTAACGGTCTTCAAAATTTGTCAGACAGGCTTTACTGAGGAGGTTGTGCTACGATAAGATACCTATTGCCTGAGGACAGACACATCATGTAGGTAATGAATGATTTACTGAGAAGCATACACACACTTCATACCCATTTGTATTTGCTGTCACAAAGCAGCTGAGAGCTGCTCTGAGTAATTCAGTAGGGACCACCAGGTCCCCAGGCACCCTGTTCAGGATGAAGCTACACTGCCCAAGGGTAACCTTCCTCAGCAGTAGGAGGCGGAACACAAAATAAGCAGTGCTTGAAATTATACATTTAGGCCTGAATTTGCTATAGGACATAAAGCAAAGAAAAAATCATACTGATTAAATAGGGAACAGTTCCATAGTTAGGAGTGCCATAGCTCTACTCATTGCAGAATAGACTGTTCCTTTTTTTTTTTTTTTTTTTTTTGGCATTATTTTCAGTTTTCCTCAAAGCCTTCTAAAAGAAATCAGGGTATAAATTTCAAATACACAATTTACTGCCACTACCCTATCTTACCAATTTACTAGAAGCACAAATCATGTTGAGTCACATTTTCGATAAACCTGTGCTATCCTTTGACCTTTCCAGAAATGGTGTCAACTAGTGTCCCTGAAACACTACTTCCTTTGGAAATGGCCACCCTCTGAGTAGCCCTGATTGTTGAGTAAGACATTTTCACACAGGCTGTGGCAGTTACTGTCTGGACAGTAAGTGAACCCCATTTCAAAATGGAATGAATTTCTTTTTATCAATTGTGAGATGGGAATGCAGAGCAGAACACCACATAAGACAACATGGCCAAAAAGATCTCTATGGATCTAGTGCTGCTATGTCAAGCAAAATGCATTGTATTAACATTAGTGTCTATGAGGCAGATACTGCCTGTATTTTTCATGCCTTTTTCTTAATGCCTTGCTGTAACTTGAAAAATCACCCACAGCAGGAGAATGAGAGCAAATGTTGGTCCATGTACTTTGCTCTTAATAGAAATCATGGAAGGATGAAAACAGATTGAAGCTGTTTCCACACATATAATCCCAAACATTTAATCAAGTTAGAGAATCCACAAGTCAGAATAAATTTTAAAATAACTCTCAGAATGGATGTTTTACTAAGTTAAGTGACAATTCTATCTAAATGCATCACAGGCATGACTTTATTCATCACTTCCTTGTTCACAGCAGTGATTTTTTGTGGAAATTTATGTGTTATGCACATTGGATGCCAACATACCTAAAAAGCCAATTATTTCACTCAGATAATTCAGTCAAACTAGCTATCAATTCCATGTAGAGAAAGCCGCTAGTTGACTGTATTTTCAATTTCTAACTATTTGTTTCAACTCTATGGACACAGCCTGAGGCTCTTTTCAGCAGACAAATAACTATACTCTTTTAGAGTATAGAATTAAAATGAAGCTTAGATTATCAATTACTAAGCATTTAAGGAGCACATGATAATAATGGCTAAATGTTATTGGTTGCTTACTGTGTCCCAGACTCTGTGCTAAGCAATTAACATGATTTATCTCACTTAATCTTTCACATAAGCCTTTAAAATGGCTATATCCTCATCCTCATGAGAAGAGAAACTAAGGTTCAGAGAAGGGCCCAATTCTATAGGAGAGGGCAAGATGGTGAAGCACATAAGAATAAGAATATAGAGACTAATATAAGAGCAGTATAATAGAGCATTCAGTGTAATAGAGCCCCCCATGCTACAAACACATTTAGAGAAAAGGGAAGAGTATGATGATAGGCAGGAAGATCCTTATGGTGGAGGTAGAATTTCAGCCCGGAACTTGAAGAACAAATAGTAATAAGGGAGGAAAATATTGTAAGCAAAGATGTCAAAGGCAAACAGATGACATTGATTAATATAAATTAATAGGTCGATATAAATTGATAAGACTGGCATTGAGGATATAGTGTTAGCTTTTCATTTTCTTTGTATATCATGAGTTTCTAAGGTATTAAAATACAGATACACAAAATGTTGTAGTCTGTAAATGTAATGCATCTGGATCTCAGGAAAAGATAAATATTTGATGGTTCCAAAGATATTTGTTACACACTTCACTTATTCTGAGAAATGTTTCTTAAGAAGAAAAATGTTATATATTATCTGCCTTTTTATTGGCAATGTCAAAGATCCCTCACTTTTTCTATTCTGACTCTCTTTATTAAATATTGGGAAATGCATGTAGATAAGATCTTTTTGACAAGAGGAATTAATTACAAACTGACATTTTTGAAGACAGTTACAGGCTAAAATAAAACCCCTAGCTATCTCCAGCATATGCAATCTCTGTGTGTTATGGGTAATGCACTTATTCATTTTTGCTGTGCAGCATCAATGGGGCCTTTTTAATGTTTCTTTTTCAAATTAAAAATTAATATGAGCAACTCTGCTATTTGATTATTATCTGAACACACATGTATTCTAGAATGGAATAAATAAGCACTGATACTTTTTTAAATGTACAAATTTAGAAGGTATAAAATAGTTATTTAATTCAATCTTCTGTAAACATGAAAATGTTAGGTGAATTTGCTTTATAACAGCATACTTTAAAAAATATGGTAAGACTTCATCAGTGCTCAAATAAATACCACTTGTAATATGTTTTCATTATTTTATTCTTATTACTTGTGTTCAGTTTTAGTTTTCTACTTAATCCTTAACCACAGGTTAAAATAATAAGACATCACTTTCATACTTTCTTCCTGTTGCTTTCCATTACAAAACAATAAACTCACCTCAAATATATCTATATTGGGACTGGGGATTTAGCTCAGTGGCTCCACTGCCTGCCTCACAAGCACAAGATCCCACGTTCAATTCCCAGTACCCAAAAAAAAAAAAAAAAAATATATATATATATATATATATAGAAATTAACACATTTTAATGTTGCATTTTCGTAACCTGAGAAATTCCTTTGACCTTAATGTATGATGGGCTCTGTAAGCTATGATTAGTGTTATTTTACACTACTATGTTTGAAACAGTAATACTGTAATCCATGTTTCAAAGCCAACCTGAGCCACATGATATGCTCTTTTATCACACTTGTCTGAATCATATACTACAGTACTTCTACCATCATTGTCTGAATCACATAATTCAGTACTTGATTGTGGAATCAAGTTAATCAAATTAACTAATGTTTCCAGAGTTACCTCAAAGGCAAAGATCAGGCCATATTCTACTTTTGTTGTACCCTCAAATGGCATCTAACAAGATATAGATAGGAATATTTGAGTGAAATAGCAGCCTGTGAGAAAGGTGGTGGTAATGGGATTTCTGTAGGCCATGTTTTCTCAAAAGTGTTTTTCATATTTTTTTTCTTAATTAAATGTTTAGAGAATCTCACCTGTGTGATAACTCTGCTCATAAATTACTCTGGAAGAGACTCTTCATCTCAACACTACAATTAGTCATGGCAGATTTTCTTATGTTGGCTTTATATTTTTGTATTTTTATATTTTTATATTTTTCTTATTTATTTTATTTTATTAGTGCATGTTTGTAATTCATGCAATTTACAGTCATCTTGGGGAGTGGTTACAGGTACATATTACAGCTTTTTTTAAATTCCCGTCCCCTTCCCTCTTCCTCTCCCTCCTCCTCTGATTCCCCAATCATCTTTTTCATACCTGTTGATACTATTTGTCTTACCACGTGTTATAGCTTATAATATTTACATTGATTAGGGTTATTAGTTTTCTGTACATGGCATAACTTTATTCCTCTCATTTCTCCTTCCTTTTCCCCTTACCCTTCTCTTAATTCCCTTTACCATTTCCCTATTGTGTGAAATCTGTCCCCGTCCCTTTCTATCTGTCTTTCATTTCCTTTGTTTGTACTTTGCTGCACTCAAATAAGGGATACCATGTGGTATTAAACCTTATGCGTCTTATTTATTTCACTCAATATTATTTTTTCCAAGTGCATCCATTTTCCTACAAATGCCTCAAATTTGTCATTCTTCATAGCTGAGTAGTATTCCATGATATATAGGTATCACATTTTGTTTATCCCATCATCTGTTGATGAGTATACAGGCCACTACCAGGATTTAGCTATTACAAACTGTACAGCTATAAACATTGCTATGTTAGTATCGCTGTAGTATGATGACTTAAGCTGTTTAGGGAAAATACCTAGCAAGAGGATAGCTGGGTCATATGGTATTTCTAATGTCAATTATTTGAGGAATCTCCACACTGATTTCCAGAATGGTTGTACTGGTTTCACATTCCCACCAACAATGTAAAAGAGTTTCCTTTTTTTGCCACAACCGCACCAGAATGTTTTATTCTTTGATTTCCTAATGATTGCCATTCTTTCCAGAGTAAGATAGAATCTTACTAGTGTTATGTAAATTTGCATTTCTCTACTGGCCAGAGGTGTGGAATATTTTTTTCATATATTTGTTGGCCATTTGTATTTCTTGCTCTGTGAGATGTTTGTTCATTTCTCTAGCCCATTTCTTGACTGGGTCTTCACTTTTAGGTGGCGTAATTTTTTTGAGTCTTTCTTTTTATATATTCTAGATATTAGTACTCTGATGAGTAGCTGGAAAAGGTTTTTTCCTATTCTGTAGGTTGTCTCTTTATTGATTGAAGCTTTTGCTGTATAGACTTTTTTAGTCTGATATAATCCCATTTGTTGATTCTTGCTGCTATTTCCTGTGTGATTGAGGTTCTATTTAGAAAATCCTTTCTTACTCCTATGACTTCAAATGTTATACCTATTTTGTCTTCCAGGAAACTTAATGTTACTGTTTTAATATTTAGATCTTTGATCCATTTTTATTTTAATTTAGTATATGGTGAGAGGTAAGGGTCCAGTTTCATTCTTCTATAAACAGATAACCAGTTTTCCCAGCACCACTTATGGAATAGGCTATCTTTTCTCCAACACATGCTTTTTGGACCCTTGGTCAATGATCAAATAGTTCCATATGTCTGGGGAGGTTTCTGTATCCTCAGATCTGTTCCATTGATCCACGTGTCCTTTTTGTTCCAGTACCATGTCATTTTTATCACTACCACTTTGTAATATAGCTTGAAGTCTGATGTGGCTATGCCATCTGGTTTGCTCTTGTTGCCCAAAATTACTTTTGCTATTCATAGTCTCTTCTGGTTCCGTATGAATTTTAGGATTGTTTTCTCTCGATCTAAAAAGTATGCTGTTGGTATTTTGATTGGGATTATGTTTTTATGTTTTAAACTAGTTATCTCTCTTCTGTTTCCTTAAATTTATCCAAGGTTGAAATCAAAGAAACAAAATAACTTTCTGAAATAATAACAGTAACAACAGAAAAATCATGGTTATTATAATCTTGTCTTTTACCCAAGATGGTATTTCAGATGTTTGTTTGTGTACCTTTTATTTTTTATTTTTATTTATTTATTTTTTTGGTACTGGGGATCAAACTCAGATCCTTGCACTTGTGAGGCAGGCGACGAAACCACTGAGCTAAATCCCTAGCCCATGTGTACCTTTTATTAATGTACCTTCAAATGTCAGTTTACAGGATTGAGCCTTTGTCAAGGAAAATAGCAGTATAAAGTCCAGAAGTTCCAAAAATTCTTCATTTACTCCTATTAAGTGACTTAATTTTAAATTCAGAAACAAGTTAAATGACTATATGGCAAGAGTACTGTGAGTAGAAAGAAAGCTCACTAACTTTCCACTTTGGATGACATTGTACTGAAGGATGAGGTCATATTAAAGCAAGGGCATACACATTGAAGAAGAGTAACCACTGGTGAATGGATGGGGGACAATAACTCTAATACTGCTTCACAGGAGGACAAAACCAATGGCCTATTAGTATCAGGTTCTAGAATTACATCAGGAATAGAGAATGCTATATAATAGGATATTAGAACCTCAGGATATCTTTTTGTTCCAGTAAGAAAATCAAAGCTACTGTGATTAAAAAGAAAACACTGACTTGGAAACAATTATAAAATATTGCATAGGGAAGATATACAAAGGTAACCAGAAAAACAAAGAATGGCAAGACAATACTGTACTCTCATACCACTAACCAAGCCAAAATTTGATGAAAACTTTTATGCAGAACATATAATGATTCAAAAGATCAAAGATTCTCAGTTTTATAATAAATTTGATCTTATCATGGAATTATAAAATAAATGATGAAGCAAGCCATTAGAAGCAATTTAATGAGTTTCTCTATTATATCATGTTGCTTCCAAAGAATGAGGATTAGGATGATAATGCACATATCTCAACCTCATGAATTTCTGAAACACTGGATTTCAGTAGTATCATATAATAGCCAAGAAACATAGAAGATAGAAATGATAAAAGAAATGTCTTATAGACTTGTACAATTGATGCATCACATATGAAATAAAAAAGAAATATTATTTTTCCCAATGAGACATATGAAAAATGACTGAAAATCAAAAGTAGCAATTACAATTTCAGTGACACTACAATAAAAATTTAAGAGCTTTTATTAAACAAAATAGAATATAAAAACATTACCTAGGTACATTACCGCATACTTGCTTAGTATCTGTTGAGAAAATTCAGTCAATACCATTTAACTCTTAAGGTCCAAAGGTAGTAAAGAATACTAGAGTTTAGGCTGCCAATAGACTGAAGCAACTGCTAAATTTTCTATTTGCTTTTAGTTTTATATACATCCATTTATATTTACGTATAATGTTTCTCTTGGAGCAAACCTTGAATCTGTAAGCAGAGCCTGATGGAAAATTCTGGTTGGAGCTCAGAAGACCAGAATGCTGATAGGAATGCAAACAATAAAGACCAGGCTTAAGAAATTTGAATTGAGAGCAAAGGCCCCATTGGCAATTGGACTAGAGGCTGTGTGTATTATACTCCAGAAAAGTTGTGTCTACACTTTGTCCATGTCCTAAGACTTTGCAGGAGACTGAGATTAAAGACAGTGGACAAATTGATCAGGTGGAGGAAATTTCAAGGTAGCCCAACATTTAGGCTATGGCACAGGTGCTGCTGACTGCTTTTATACAGTTTTATAATGAGACTCACCAGCAGAAAAATTTGAAAAATTTAAATTTTGGCTCCAAAGGAACCATATGCAAAATTGGGCCCAAAGGATGTATGGTTGCTAAAGAGACTAGTACCATTAAAAAGAAACCACATACTTTACAGGGACAGGAAGAACAATGCCTCCAAGAAATCCCAGAAAAAAGGAAGACCTCACATATTACAAGCTCAAATGTACAAAGTATAAACCTTTCTTTGATAACAGAGTGGGACCTCTACTCAGGAAGGTTCTCTTAGAGAAGTGATTCCCTGGAATTCATTCACTATCCTCAGCCATCCAGGCACTAACAGGCCACTAAATCCATGGTCTAAGAGGCCTTGACTACTGCTCCTGCAAGCAGCAAATCTTGGTATCATGCTCATGATGCCAGTTTTACTGGCATGCAGAATGTAATATTTGTGGGGTCAGGGAGGCTTTCTGACAGATATCAAAGAAAGGCCTGGGAAGTATATGCAGCTGTGGGAATGAGAGCACAGGTGCAGTCCATATCCTAGGAAGGTGGAGATGTTAGGGATGTGGAAAGTTTGCTGAGGAAAGCTTTACCCTGAGAGTGGACTTACCCCAAGAGAAAAGCTATCTGTGCTGTGGCAAGCAAGACTATATCTATCTCTCTATTCCTCCCCTTTGGAATGGGAATTTTTACTCTATGTCATTATACCTTGGGATTATGTAACTTGTTTTTTTTTTAATTTTTACAGAAGTTCATAGGTAAGAGTTTGACTTGAGTCTCAGAAGAGACAATGACTTAGACTTTTGAAAAATGCTGGAATTGTTGACACTTTGGGGACAGAATTATTGTTTCTAGTTTTGAACAGGATAGTTGATCATGTTAGGCAGAATTGTAAACTTGCTATTGTTTTTATCTGAAGATTAAGTATGGTGAAGAGATATATTTGGGTATCAAGTTGACAAGGGATGAGATGTGATGGTTAAATTTTATTGTCAATTTGACTGGGTTAGGAAATACTTAGTGGTTTAGAAAAGCACACTTCTGAGTGTCTGAGTGGATCATGAAGGTGAGACCTTGGGTAGTTATATATGACCTATGGCCCTTTCCTCTCTGGCATTGTTCCTCTTCTCTGCTTCCTGCAGCCATGATCTAAGCTGATTTCTTCTACCACCTACTTCTGCCATGATGTTCCTACCAAAGACTGAAAGCTTCAAAACCATGAGGTAAATTAAATCTCTCCTTCTTTAAATTATGGGTGTCAGATATTATATCCCTGTGATAGGAAAACTCACTTCATGTCTATTCATATTTCTTTTTAAATTACTAATATTGCTCACTGTTCATTTTTTTCCTGTCACCTCTCTCTAAAATATATCACCAAAGGCTCTTCCTCTTTATTAAACTTTTCATAGAAGTAACTTCTGGCTTTGTTAATCCTCTATAATGTACTTTTTTCTGCTTCATTAATTTCTGTATTCATTTTGTTTTCTTTGTACTTTCTGTTTTCTGTTCTTCTGATGGCCTTTAGAATTAGACACAGCTCATTTACCTAAAACTTTACTTTTGAATATAAATTTATAATGTTATTAATATCTAAGCATTATTTTTCTTAATTTCACAAGTTTTCAAATGACAATTTTCTCTTTGACAGTACTGTCAAATGTCCAATATGATTTTTGACTCATGAATACTTATTTACATTTTAAATTTTTTCAGAATTTTGTGTTTTAAAAGTAATCCTATTACTATATCTTAGGTGACAGTATTGAGTTATGAGTAATCTAGACAGTCCTGGTGCCAGCCCTTCTACCCCAGCAGCCACCTAAGAGCACCAGCCTTGGCTCTGCCCTTCCTCATGGCCATGGGCCTCAATGAGGGTCACAGGTGACTAAGAACATGAGCAAACTGAGACACACCACTGCCGCCATGAATTCCTCACCAAACACACTGAGTTCATGCAGGACACGATCTGGGAGGTGTGTGGCATTGCCTCCTACAAGTGACGTGCCATGGAGTTGCTCAGTATCTCCAAGGACAAACAGGCCCTCAAGTTCATCAAGAAAAGGGTGGCCATGCACATTTGTGCCAAGAGGAAGCACGAGGAGCTGAGTAATGGTACTGGTCACCATGAGGAAAGCAGCTTCTTAGAAGGACTGAGCCCCTCTCTTCATGGAATAAACCTTTGCAGAAAAAAAAAAAGAATATATAGTCTGTATTCTATGGATTATTTTAGATACACAGGTACGTGCTTTATATCCTAATAAGTGACGTTTAATACATAGCCCATATATTTTTGAGAATAAAATGTATTACCCATTTGTTAGGTGTCAGGATTTCACTAAGATAAACTTACTGTGTTGTAAAAATCATTGACAGCAGGGATTGGTAAACTATAACTTGTGGGCCAATCTGGTCGAATGAATGTTTTTGGACTGTGAGCTACAAAGTTTTCACATTGTAAATGGTCAAAAATTAGCAAAAGTAGATTTTATGAATCATGAAAATGACACAAGATTCCCATTTTAATGTCTATAAGTAGAGTTTTATTAGAAATAGCCATGTTCATTCATTTAAGTATTATCTAAGTCTGATTTTACACCACATAGGCACAAACGACTACATTATATAGTCTACAAAATCGGAAATATTTACTATTTGGCCCTTTACAGACAAAAGTGTATAGATCTATATTCTCATTAACTTTCTTATCTTTAATTCATCAATCACTTTGAGTGACACATTCAAATATTCCACCTATGATTTCTGAGATGTATTTTCCCCCCTATTATTTGGGCAATTTTTACTTTATATGTTCTGATACTATCTTAGTAGGTAAATACAAATTTAGAATTGCTAGAGCTTGCTAGTGAACTGAATTGATTTTTTTTTCATTATTGGAACCCAGAGCCTTCACATGGAGCTACATCACTAGCCCTTTTATATTTTATTTTTTTGAGACAGGGTTTCCCTATGTTAATATGTTGCCCAGGCTCAACTCAAACTCACCATCATCCTGTCTCAGATTCCCATCGTGTTGGGATAACAAGTGTGTGCCACCACACCTGGTGTGAATTTAATTCTCATTTTTAAAAATTTATTTTAGGAAGATATGTTTATGGTACATAATAATTACATTCATTTGGGATAATTAGTACATATATATCGTATATTAATCATTTTTATCAGTTTTCTATCCCTCCATTTCCCAGATAGCCTTCCTTATCTCCACAAAATCTACTGCCCTGTTTCTCACCGTATCTCTTCTTTATTTTGCTCTTTAAGTTATTTATATTTTGGATTTCTTATATGCGACAAAGCATGCAACATTTAACATTATGTGTCTGATTAAATTCAGTATAATCTCAAGATCCATACATTTTCCTACAAATGACTCAAATTTATCCTTTATGGCTGAGTTTCTGTTGTGTATATATACCACATTGTTTTTATCCATCATCTGTTAATGGGCATCTAGGGTCTTTCCATAATTTAGCTATTATGAATTTTGCTACTACAAACATAAATATGCATTTATCCCTGTAATATGATAACTTTAATCTCTTTTGGGATGATACCCAAGAGATGTATAGTTGGGTCAAATGAAATTACTATTTTTAGAATTTTTGAGGCAGTGGTCCCCAACCTTTTTGGCACCAGTGAGTGGTCTCATGGAAAACAATTTGTTAGCTTTTTAAAATTTTTTTGATATGTTCTGGTAATGTATAATAATTATCTTCTCTAGCCTCACTTCTACCTGAGATAATCAGAAATTAGATTCTCATGAGGAAGGCACCAGCTAGATCCCTCACAAGTGCAGTTAACAGGGTTCATGCTATGAAAATCTAAACCAGCCACTGATCCAAAAGAAAGCAGAGCTCAGGCCATAAATCAAGTGATAGAGAGCAGCTATAAATACAGGTGAACCTTTACTTCCTCCTCCAATGTTCACTTTCTGCTGTGCAACTAGGTTTCTAAAATACCAAAGACCAGTGCTGGAGCATGGGCCTGGACACTAGGGGGCCTTGTTTTAAGTAATCTCTATACTGATTTCCATACTGGTTGTAATGGTTTACATTCTCATCAGTAATGTAAAGGGTTTGTTTTTCCTCAGAACCTCACTAGTATTTGTTGCTTTGAGTCTTTGATGACAGATATACTTTTGATTAAGATAGAATCACAATGTTGTTTTCATTTGTATTTCCCTATTGGCCAAAGATGCTGAACATTTTTTAATATTCTTACTGGGCATTTTTACTTTTTTTTTTGAGAAGTGCCTATTTCAATTGCCCATTTTTTATTAGGTCTTTTAATTTGTTGGATCTAAGTTTTTGAGTCCTTTATATATTATAGAAATTGGTCCTCTGGCTGTGGAGTAGCTGGCATTTATTTTCACATTCTATAAGTTGTTTCTTTTGCTGTCCAGAAGCTTGTTTAATTTGGTATAATCCTATTTGTTGGGAATTGTATTGTTTTATGATTCAATATGCCAATCTATGTTGTTTGTTTGGGTAGTTAAGGCCATTTATACTGAGCATTAATATTGACAGGTATTTACTAATTTTTGTCATTGTATTTTTCAGTGCTTATTCATTTCTATTTACTTTTTGCCTAACTACTTTCTCAGATGTACTCTTTCCTTTGGGCTCTTTTATAATGCTTGGATTGCTGTCTTTTTTATTATTCCTTTGAATATTTTTTGCAATGTTGGCTTTGTGGTCATGAATTTCTTTAGTATCTCTTTGTCATGGAATGCTTTTATTTTTCTGTCAATTTTGAAGGATAATTTTGCAGAATACAGTAATCTGGATTGGCATTTATTTTCTTTAATGGCTTGGCCTTGAAAGCTTATGTTGTGAAATCTTCTGTTACTCTAACAGGTTTGCCCTTAAATGTTACTTGACATTTTTTAGGGTAATGTCATTTAGCATTCTATCTTGGTTCTGGATTTCTGAAACTTTGAATATAATGTGTTCTATAGAGGTTCTTTTCTGGTTCTGTCTATTTAGGGTTCTAAATGCCTTATTTACCTGGATATACATTTCAATCTTCAGATTTGGAATGTTTCACATAATGATTTTAGTGAATGATTTTTTATAACTTTGGCATCTTTCTCTAGCCCTTCTTTGATTCTTACATTTTTAATTTAGTTCCTTTAGCATCATCTAGGAGCTCTGGAGTCAAACTTTTTTGATTTATTTTCTTTTTAGAATATCTCTGAGGAAGTGATCTCCTATACCATTCTTGTCCTCTTAGTGCTGAAATTTTCTCTTCTGATTGGTTGTGTCTACCGTCATGGCTTTCAATTATCTTTTTCATTTCTAGGGTTCTAATTGATAATTTTTCATGATCTCTTATTCTTTACTAAAGTGATTTTTCATAGCCTGCATTGTCTTCCTTACTTCAATTAGCTGTTTATGTCCTCTTTAAGCTTGATAAACATCACATTAGTTAAATATTGTATTTTCTTATTCACATTCTGTCTGAGTTCATTGAATATCTAAAGTATTTGCTTATTTCTTTCTTCTCTAATCTCTCCAAACATTTTAAACATTTGGTTTTTTAGTCCTTTATCTGACATTTCTTTCATACCTGTGAGATCAGCTTTTAAGGCATTATGAAGTTTTGAGACATCTTATTGCTTTTTCTCCTGATTTCTGTGTTTTTCTGATGAATGCTATAGGTAAATTGGGCTAGAAAGCTCTGCAACTATCATAGAGTTACCTAATGCTAAACTGCAAGAAGAGCACAACGACTGGCAATATCAACATCCAAAGAACCAGTCATATATTGATGTATAATTTAGAGCTTGTTTAACATGTTTTGTACTCTTTCAATAATCTAAGAATATAAATGATTGCTAGTGGTAGAAAAAGGTTTGGGGAGCACCAGGAAGGAAGCTCCCCCGCTGCCATCCCAAGCTCCTAGGGCAGAGAAGGTGAGCCGCATGGGCACCAGAAGCACCACCCCCCTCCACCGTGGAAATGAGAAAACACATAAAGAAGCCTCAAAAACAGAGTTCCAGATCACCTACAGCAACCCCAAAGGGAAACGAGATGGAACAATCTGATACTCAACCACCTGGACTCTCTGAACTGGCAACAAAAGAGGATCTGGGAAAAATGAAATCAGAAATAATTACTCAGATAACACCAAAGATTTTGCTCATGGTGCAAGACATGATTAATAAATCTAGAGAGGACACAGATTAAAAAAATAGAGGATCTGAGGAACATGATGGAATCTCAACATAGGAAACAAATGGAATCCATAAAACAGATAAAAACAGATTTCCAAGAGATTAAAAACTCCATCGAAAGTCTGCTCAGCAGAATGAACCAATGTGAGGATAGAATTTCACATATAGAAGATAAGATTGCAATTAGTGACCAGGAAAAGAAAAATTGCTTTAAAATTGTAAGGGAACATGAAAAATCAATCCAGCAGCTGCTAGACGATGCAAAGAAGAATAACATAAGACTGATTGGAGTCAATGAAGAAAGAGGAGAGGGTGCAGATGACATAAAAAAACTGTTCACAGAAGTGATGGCAGAAAACTTCCCAAGGAGGGCAAAAGAACTTGACATACAGATAAGTGAGGCATATAGGACTCCAGCTAGCCTTAATCAAAAAAAACCCTACACATAGGCATATAATAGTTAGGATTCCAGAAATCCAACAGAAGAACAAAATTCTACAATCAGTGAGAGAAAAGAAACAAATCACATACAAAGGAAAGCCCAGCTCAATGCAAATCCTCAAGGCAAGAAGAGCTTGGAGTGATGTATTTCAAGCCCTAAAGGAAAACAGCCTCCAACCCAGATTGATGTACCCTGCAAAGCTATCTTTCAAAATTGATGGAGAAATAAGATACTTTCATGATAAAGAGCACCTCAGGAACTTCATGAATACCAAACTTGCACTCCAAAAAATTTTAGACAATGCCCTAGGAAAAGACAATGAGGATCACAACCCCAGGAAACCCAGCAGAATGAATCCATTGGGTGTGACAAATTAAATGCAAAGGGGGAGAATCCAACAAAAAGAAAAAGTCATGACAAGGCTTTGAAAACTTTTAACTTCATCTCCCTAATGAGTGTATAATTCAATCTTATTATTGTACTGATTAGTATTTTTCTGATTCTAGAGTTGCACACAATTCCTTGTGCTATACTGGCTATTTATCATCTTATGTCTACATTTTAATTGGGTTGTCTATTAATGAGCTCTAAGAATTCTTTATATATTCTGGTCATAGATTATATGTATTGTAAATATGGTCTGTTTAAGGACTACTTTTCATTTTAATGATGTCATTTAAAGTTCTAAATTTTGATGGAATCCCATTTATCAATTTTTTCTTTTATACATCATGTTTTTAGTATCCTAGGGAGTTCTTGCCTACCCTGAATCCATAAATATTTTCCCTTATAATTTCTTCTTAAAGTTTTATACTTTTAGGCTTTCTTATTTAGGTTCATAGATCCCTTCAAGTTATTTTCATGTATGGAAAAAAAGGGTTGAGGTTAATTTTTTATATACGGATACCAGGTGTTCTAGTGCCAATTGCTGAAAACACTATCTGTTCCTTGGCTCTTGAATTGAGTTTATATTCTATAAAATGCTAATGTTAAATAATCTTTCAAAACTCAGTGGACTATATATGTGTGCTTCTATTTCTAGATTCTCTGTTTTATTCAAATGATCTATATGTCTTCCCTTACACCAACACTGACTTGATTACTGTAGCTTTAGAAGAAGTCTTAAAATTAGGTACTAAACATCTTCCAACACTGTTTTTGTTTTTGTTTTTAACTCTTCTAGGTCCTTTGTATTCTTACACAACTTTCAAATTTCAATATCCAAGTCTTCATTTATAGCAAGTATACACAGACCTGAATTTTTATATATACCTTGTGTTTTCTAATCCTGCTAAATTCAAGTACAAGTTCTAGGGGCTCCTAGAGATTTCTTAGTATTTTCTCTGTAGATGATCATTTCATCTACATATAAAGATTTTCCTTCTGCCGTGCCAATCCTATCCTAGTTGTGTCATTTTATTGCCAGACTATTTTTGTGGGGACTAGGTTTCAAAGTTTAATGGACAGATAAAGAGTAAGCATATCTGCCCTTGTTCCCCACCTTAAGGGGAAAGCATTGTATCTTCTCCATTTATGTAAGGCGTTCTCGCTGGAAGTATGGAGTACATGTCTTTAATCTGTTGAGAAGTTTCTGTTCTACTTCTAGGCTCTTGATAGCTTTTACCATGAACAGCTGTAGAATTTAGTCCAATACTTTTTCTGCAACTACTGACAGGATCATATGGCTTTTTCCTTTCCTCTGTTTAAATGATGACTTTTGGGGGTGGAACTTCCAATGCTGAACCAACACTGCCATCCCTATAACAAAACCACTTTCTACATCCTGCCAGATCTGACTTCCAATAGTTTGTTTTGTTAAACAAATTTATATCTATGTTCATACTTTTTCTTCTATTATCTTTATCCAGTTTTAGGATTAGCACAATGTTGAGTTCCTAAAATGAGGGGAGAAGTGTTCCTTCTTTTTTCTGCTTTAATTGTTTGATATAATTTATCAGTTAAAATGTTCATGAGCCTGCTGTTGTCCTATAGGTAGGTTTTCAAGCTAGGAATATACTTTCTTTAATAGGTGCTATTCAAATTTTATATTTCCTCTAGAGTTAGTTTCATTAATTTGTCTTCCAAGGTACTTCTTAAAAGTTGTCAAATTTATTTCAAAAAAAGATTTTTTTAATATGCTTTCTGTATCCTTTTAAATTCTGTAAAATCTGTGGTAATGTCTCCTAGATCTTAATATTGTAATTTAAAAAATGTATAACTGATATTGTGTAACAGGAAGTAAAGGTCTAAAGGAGCAGGGGGATTGGGAGGGGTAGGGGAAGGGAAAGGAAAAAATATGAGAAGAGGAAAAAAAATGGAAACAAGGTCTTTGCAAATAGGGAAGGTTGGAGGGGGTGAAGGGAGGGCAAGGGAAGAGGAAAAAAAATAAGAACCAAGAGACTCATGTAATGGTATAAGATCCCAATGATGAATGTAACTGTATTTTATACTGAAAATGTACCAATAAACTTAATGGGGGAGGAGAAAGTTTTGGTATACAGGAAAATGTAAAATAAAAAAAAGATTTTAAAATAAATAAAGGAAGATAAATTTAAAAAATAAGGAAACTACAAAGAAATACAGGCAGACAAAGAGGGATAGGAGTTTTTAATATCTATTTTTATACCTATAAAGAAGGGGTGAGGAAGACAGCCTGACTGTATGTATGTGCAGGGGAAAAGGAAAAGAGTAAAGAGAGGGAATTATTAGTAGAATGCATGACAGTCTTTTTTTTTTGAGACAGGATCTTACTCTGTAATTCATGCTGGCCTCGAACTCATGGTGCTTCTCCTGCCTCAGCCTCCTGAGTGCTGGGATAACATGCATGCGCCATGACACCCGGCTATATGACAGTCTTTAGGGAGATTGTATGCAATTTATAAACTAGCAGAAACTCTATGTTTATAGACCTAAGAAGAACTTTGGTGAGAGAGAACATGACAGGTCAATGTAAAACACTAAGGAAATACAAACAATAGTTACAGTCATATATAGTTGCTCATAAACATATGCTCCCATATACACTCAAAAACAGAAAATGAAAATTAAGTTTTTAAAATAGTTACCTATACAGGAAAAGAAGGGGAAGGGTGGGAATACTTGTGAGGGTGTCAGGGAAGAGGATGAGGGAGGGACTTTAAGTGGGTAGTCAAAGAGGATACAGAAACATTGAGTCTAATTAATGACTTAACAGAAACATTAATTTTGGAAATCCTGTAATACAACACTTGGTGAGGGGGGACTTAATGTGAAATGGTAAGATACTGTAGTGTTTAAATTAATGTTAATAGTTTATGTGTAAAAGAGAGGATTAAGTAGAAAGGGTGAGAAAAAAGGGCAGAAGCTGAGAGATAAAAGGTATAAGGGGAGAAATAATCAATGTAAGGAAAGGATAAGATAATAAAGTGGATTTGAGAGGAAAGACAGGGATATTGTATCCAACTGTTGAACTAAAAGTCAAGCAAGGAAGAAGTGCGCATATGTGACTTAACTGTTTTACCAGCAGCAGAAAATTTATATATAGCTATAACTATATACACATATATACAAAAGCTCTGCCATTCAAAAAAATCAAACCAGAAAAAAGAACACACATACATGTGTGTTCGTGCACACACACACACACACAAAACATAAAAAAGGCACCAAGATCAGGAGCCTCCGTTGTTCTCAGAGTGTTGGTGGGTCACCAATGCCCCTTCCCTGAGGCTGTGCTGTTTGATCTACCCAGTTCACCTCTGAAACCTTGGTTTGTAATTATGTGCCAGTTCCACCCAGCTTTTCTCTGGACAATAACTTCAGTTGTTTCCTGTGTTCAGGCAGAAGGCTATAACCCTGCCCCTGTAAACCATTCTGGTAGCTTTTCTCTTCCCCTTTTACTCTCAGATCAAAGCAATATTCATATTTTCCAGGTTTCAATCTAACACTGAATTTTAGTGGTTTCTGGTGGCTGGAGAAAATAGTCTCCACAGGCCCTGATTTCGCTTGTTTTCTCCACACCCAGTGATCTCTTGTCCTGGCTGCTCAGTTTCACCATGGATCTCTTTCCAGCCCTTGAATTCAGTGCTGTTTAGGGCTCCATGGAAGACAGCCTTCCTGTGTGGAACTGAGTAGCATTTGGAGCATAGCAGGAGGGACCCAGCTTGGGTACAGAGCTCAGTGGCACTTGGAGAGGTAGTAAGAAGGTGCCAGTGTCTTTTCTCCACCCCTGGCTCCCACCAGTCACAGCCACTGCAAGCCCCTGCAATTTTGTCTCATTGATCCTTCATTTTTGGTTCCAAATTAGTACTGTATCTTTTGTTCCTCTCTGTCCTTAGGTCTCACAGGTCCTAACTTGGTCTTTGCCCTCTGAATGCTTCTCTGGCTTGTGCTTTCTTTAGTACTCTGTCTGAGCGGGCCCTTTTTTTGGTGAATATCTCACTTCCTGGACTCCATCTCTTGGTGGGAAAAGAGTTAGCTCCAGTGGGCACTGGGTAGTAGCCGGGAGCCTGGGCTCTTTTTGGCAGCCCAACAATTGCTGCTACACTCAGCTTTTTCCCTTGAGGGATTTGAACTTTTCCCAAAATGGCATATTCACTGGACCTCAGCTATAAGTAATGCTGGGAGCAAGAAGCCACCTTGCTTCTAATTCTAAGGATCCCTGTTACTATATTTCATCTGATGGGGTTTCCCTTCAAGTTGCCTTCCCATGGTTACTATTCATTTGCCCCCAGTATCCGAGTACCCATGGGCCTTGGTGAACACATTCTGAATGTCTCCTGAGTGCTCCTGCCTCTAGTCTACCATGATTAAGATTCTTGAACAGAATTCTTAATCTTATGTGGGAGTCTTATTTTTCCTCATATGCTTGTTTAAATTAATCTTAAAATCAATTTTTCTAATATATAATTATGTATATATAGGGTGCGTTAGTATTTACCTGACATATACCCATCCTTTTAATTGTAATGTTTCCATAGGCCTTATATTTCAGATGTTTTAAAATAACCTGCACTTTAAAAAAAATCTAACCTTAAAACAGGTGTCATTTCAGTTTGTTACATTACTACACTTACATTTTTGTAATTACAGATGTATTCCACCATTTTACTTTGTGCTTTCTATATACCATTCTTATTCTATGATAATTTATTTCCATTTACATAATTTGGACACCAAGTTACTATTTTTAAATTTATTTTATAAAAATTCATATTTTTCTAGTTTTAGTGCTCTACACTTTTACTATTATATGCAAGGGTGATGACTCGTTTTTCCTGCATTGTACATTTATTATTCATTTGACCTAAAGCTTTATATCTTTCATTAATTTAAGAAAGTTCTCAGCCATTTTCTCTTTGTAAGTCATCTGTCTACCAATATCACCTTTGCTTTTGGAACCCCAATTAGACATATGATACATCCTGTCTTTCTATCCTCCATGTTTTCTATATCTTTTATGTTTCTCTTCCTGTATACAGTCAGACACTATCCTCAAAGTTTTCTTCTAGATCATTAATTCTCTCTTCATTTCATCCACTTATTTCATCCACTGAGTTTTTCATGTCATTAAAATACATTTGATTCTTCTGTAAATATAGTTTTAATTGTGCTTTCTACTTCATCATGCTTTTATCTTCTTTAATTTATTAATATACTTTAAATATAAATGTTAAATTTAGTATATAATTTAAATATCTGAACTAAAGGTCTAATTCTGTTGTTTTGTTGTTTCTGCTGACTTTCCCTCAAGATGACTTGTTTTCAGTGTGAGTTTATAACTTTGGATCATGTGTTTATGTTTATGGGGGCTTTATTTATGGGAATCCCCACAAATAGGCAAGACCTAGTTTAAGATTAAATCCTCTGGAAAAAAATTATCTTTGCATCTTGCAAGAGTCCTAGAGTGAAAGAAATCTGGAATCACTTATTTGTTTTGCTTCAATTTTCCAGGACGATACACAGACATTGCAGATTTGAACTCTATACCTGAATAAGGGCAGACTTCAATTTATATATTTTTGTATTTCCCATTTTTTTACCTCACAGAACTGAGAACAAGATAGTCTAATTTACATGAAATTTCCCTATGTTTATATACTTTTTAGTCCATCATTTCTAACGGATATATCTCCTTAGAGATTAAACTAGTAGTCTCAGTCCCAAATCATTACCATATGTAAAAATAGGGTTTTATCTCCTGTCTCTTAAAATCAAACTCTGAAGATTATAAGATATAAAAATATTCCCAGGCACCTACAACTTCATCTTTACCTTACTGTCTGATTTCTACATCCTCTATTTTGGGAGCACTGGCTATTTTCTGTGAAAGCAGCTATATATTTAAAAGGAATATCTAAGCTAGACCCTGGAAGACAAGTATTGCATGATTTCCCTAATATGTAGAATTTTAAAAAAAGATGACATGAAAGTTGAAGAAATATTATTAATATAAAAGAGGTAGAAAAAGTGTGGGGATGTAAGGAAAGGTAACAGAGAGGATTTTTATGACCAAAATATATCATAAACATGTATGAAATTGTTTTAAAAAGCAAAAGAAAATAAATCATTTGATTAAATGTGACACAACTTTTTTAAAAAAAGAAATCAAGTTTGTGAATTAACTTATATACCATCCAATTACCTGTACTTCTGCGCTCTGACAAAGAAATACATGAAACTAAATGTCAAATAAAACTAGAGATAAAGAACAGGAAACAATTATCAAATACATTTTTAGGGCCATGACCAATAGCCATTAAACCTACCTATAGGTTTCTGTCATTTCACACTGAGGCTATGAGGCTCCTGTCCCTCTGGCCTAGTAAAAGAGTGGTTACTGTAAATAAATGAAAGATGGATGGATGGAAGGAAGGAAGGTAGGAAAATGGAATATTTGATGTTTGTTATATGTCTTTAAGTATTTCTACACATTTATCATAGCCATTCCTAGGATATATAGCGTGCCATATTGTTCTCACTACTATTCACAAATCACATCTACATGTCTTTGATAGTGATTCAGGTAGAGCAATGGGTAGAAAGTTATTTATTCTTCTTGAATACAAAAGAAATGAATCCCTGGTACAATGTAGTAAGTACTATGATATAAAATGAAAAGTCAATTATATGCCTATTTCTCATACAAAGCCAAAAGAGTTTCTTTTAAGCTTTTGTTTAGGAATTTGTTTGAATGAATAAATATAAATGGATAGCAGTTCTGAAAAGCAGTTATTGGCAATTTTCATATTCATAGTAGGTTTATCAGAGAATTTGAAATAATGTGCACATGACCATATCCATATGGTCATCAAATGTACATGTAAATCTATTATAAGTTCATAAGGAGTAGTATCTGCTTGCATAATCACACACACAAAAACACACATACAAAGCTTATTGTTTTTATAATGTATGGGTAAAATGAATCATATAATTGAAAGATATTTATGTTTTTTTATTTGGAAATATATCTTCCTTATTTTTAATCTTATATAAAAATATCTTAATGCAGGATTAAAAGAAACTCAGTTTCAAAAAGTGTGGGGGACCACATTATTGATTATGCTGAAAGCAGGCTGTAAAGAATTAACCTCACAATTGGCTTATTTGAGAAGCAAGTCCAGCCAAAGCCTACCTGCTTAGCTCATATTGAATCACACCCAAATTCCATTCCCATGAGTCAATCCTTCTTAACAAGGACAAGGTTCTAATTAAAGCCCTATCTTTTGCCTATTTTCTCCCTAATTTGAAAATGTTTCCTTTCTTCCTTTACAAGCCTTGTCTGCATTAGTATGCATAGCAATTGAACAACTGCACATCCTCGAATGTAGTTCACCCTTCCCCCAATTGATTACCAATATAAATCAGTGGCTTGAACTGACCAGTGCCTTTGCTGGTTGACAGGATTGGCTGTCCTGGCTCCTTGTTTCTCTGTCTCTTTAGCTTTGTGTTTTCAGTTCTCTCAGCCTTATGCCATACCACCGAGCAGGAGATCAGGACCTATTGCAGAGGTCTCTGATAAAACAAAGTGTAGGATGGATGTAGAGGAAGTATAAAGTAGTCAACTACTGATATGCTATTGGGTCCAGGAAGATGGAATCTATTTCCCCGGAGGGCATACTAAAATTCAGCTATGATTTCTAATTTAAAAGGCAGGTGAGGGCACTGACCCCATTAATGTCCATGAGAAAGGCCCAGATGTAGGAATATTTTCCTGATGTCTGCAGCACATGTTCAATATTCCTGAAGGAAACAATTTTCTGTTATGCTAATATTATTACTGTGTGAAGTTCAATTACATAAGGATAATTAGATTTATGGTGAAACCTCTTGGTTGGAAGAACAAATATGTGTTCACTACTGTCTTAAGCCTCTTCAAAAAAGTTTACAATGTTAAGATAATACATTTTTATAACTTAAATAATAAAGCCCAAAATGCATGTACTAGAACCTGGAAAAAACTATCATGTCTTGTTTAAAACCAGATCTCACTTTTGAAATAACTTGGCTAAAATGGTACCAGATCCAACAAACTCTTTGAAATCTGGTCACCAAGTCTCTCAGATGGGTGGGTACTTTGATTCTTGAAGGTAGATATGTAATGAGAAGTGACTACTCTTAGTACCTGTCAGGAATAAGGAAACTCAGGTAAATAATAAGGATCCTTAACAATGACCAAAACAATGCCTAACATTTGTATAACTATTACCTAAAAAAATGAGATAATAATCATCCAAAACCCCTAATAGATGGCCTGATTTTCTAAATGGGTGAAGCATAAGTCCAGAGATGGCGAGTGAATTTTGAATCTAAGAGGCAAAGATTGTAGTGTTACCTCAGAACTCTGAAGAAAAGCAATTTAAAAAAGAGCACAACTAAAGTTTTTTAAATGACACCTTCTACTATCCCTTAACTTCCAGGTTGATATGTTTTATCCAGGAAAAGAAATGTCTAATGATGTATAAAAAAACTGAACTTCTGCTAGCCTTCACTCTAAAATATCCTTCATTTTTGTCTGAGAGTAAGTACATACAGAGCATTTACCATAGTGTCTTACCTAAAATAGACCATGCACTAAATGACCTTTCTTGTGCTTGTCATTAGTAACAACTGCTGATTTAGAATTCTCTACTCTCTGTACTTGTGGCAAATTTATTTTTTTCTCTTGCCAGTGAGAAACTCGGATAAATAATGAACAATATTTCTTCTTAAACTTTTCATTTGCTTCTTATAAAAAAGAAATCAATACTGAAACACCTTAGTAACCATTAAAAGGTCTACTTAACCTCATTGACTTAATGGTCTTTACGTTTGGGTGCACATGGTAGAAATCTTGGCTCTCAGCTTCCCAAATATATTTATTTACCTTCAGAATCATTTTGGGGCCACGGGGTCTCATGTACTGAGAGCCAGGCGGTCCGCCTGAGGTTCTGCCCGGCGGTGGTATCGTGTCCTTTCTCCTGCCTGTATCCTGCTCATAGGCCCTGCCATGCTCTCTTTAGATTTTCTGGACAATGTGTGGTGGAAGAACAAGGGGAAGCTGTATTATCAAGTCCTAGATTTTGGAATGATTCTCTCTTCGGCACTAATGATCTGGAAGGGGTTAATGGTAATAACTGGAAATGAACGTCCAATTGTAGTAGTGCTCAGCGAAAGCATGGGACCTGCGTTTCACAGAGGAGACCTTCTCTTCCTAACATATTGAGTTGAAGATCCCATAATGGAATCTCGTGGGGGAAATTGTTGTTTTAAATATAGAAGCAAGAAGGATTCCTATAGTTCACCAGATCTTGAAGATTCATGAAAAGCAAAACAGGCATATCAAATTTTTGACCAAAGGAGATAATAATGCTGTTGGTGATCAAGGCTTCTATAAAAAAGGGCAACGTTGGCTAGAGAAAAAAGAGTTGTGAGGAGAGCCTGGGGATTTGTTCCTTATATTGGAATTGTGACCATCCTCATGAATGACTACCCTGAATTTAAGTATGCAATACTTTTTTTTGCTCAGTTTGTTAGTGGTGGTCCATTGTGAGTAAGAAGCCTGCCTTGCTCTTCCTGGGAAGGTAATATACTTTTTGTTACTGAGTATTCTGAGTAGGTACTGGTCTGTGATTGGTGGAGTGGAGAACACACAGTCAGCACATCTTGGTAGAACTGGTTTGCATTAGTTTATGTTTCTATGCCAGAATATATGTGGGTGGCTGCATGTGCACCATCGAGTGCACTTGAGGGGACTTTCAGTCATAAGATTTCATATGTTGTCGTTGCCAACACTTTTGCATTTTTGTATATTAGTGAATTTTTTTATATGAAAAGGTTGAGCCAGAGCTCCCAGTGTTTGTTTGAAGCCAAGCTTCTCTTCTAAAGTACCTACAGAGTTCCAAGAATGCAGCTATGCATGAGCCCAGGAGTAACGTTCCTCCTCATAATGGGAATGGTGTAGATGAGTTAGTTAAGTCTTAACTTTTCAGAATTTTAAATAAAAGACTTTGCACATTGAAAAACAAAACAAAAAAAGCAAAAACAAAATCATTTTGACCAATAGCAGGAGACAGAGTTAACCATGCTAATGTTTCTGAAACTTAATTGTCCAAAAAGTAAGTTAGAGAAAAACAAGAAGCCAGAAACATATCTGAAGAAAGCCAACCTAAACACTCCAGCTCTGAAGAGTGCTTTGGAAATATCTTGGTTCATAAGGGCCTGAAATAGTTCTTGAGCTGCTACTGCAGGAATACAAGGAATACAGCACAGGTTAGCCTTTCAAAATCTGCTGTTTCTGTCAGTAAACTCTCTAGGAAGCCAGTGGTATTTACTTTTCAGAATAAGTAGTAGAGTGTAAGACAAAATTGATGTTCAATAACCATTTGCTGAATTCATTTTTTTCATTCATTCACTTATCCTAAAAATACTTATTTAGAAGCTCTTCTTGAACAGGCTTTGTGCTGGATGCTGGAAATAGAGTGCCGACTATAAGGCGAACAAGGTTACTACTCCTACATTCCAGCAGGGGAGATTAGACAATAAACAAACATATTATAATAGCAATCCTAGTTAATAATACATTTTATGGAAAAATAAAACAAAATAATGAGGCTGAGTATTATTGCAGGGATGAGGAAGGGAAGCTATTTTATATAAATTGGTCAGGGAATAGTGCTCAGGTGAGATGACAATTGAGCTGAGAATATAAGGAGCCTTGATAACTATTATGCATGGTAAGGGGAATCAAGTCATACCAACAACACCAGACTTTAACAACAAGCCATGGCTAGCAGTAAAACAGACATTTTGCCAGGTGGATGGAGATAAGGGATCCAGCAACTCAGGCAAATCTGAAAGGCAAATTTAGATCTTTGGTCAAATACAACATTAAAAAATCACCAATGAAAGAATTTAAGCAAAAAAAAAAAAATCAGCCAAGGTCTGAGGTTTCAGAAGTTCAGCTTAAATGCCCAGATGTGATCTGACTCAGGAGCACCAATGTTTGACCCCTGGCAGTTTTTGTTCTTTCTTCTGAGCCTACAGATCTTCAAGCAGAGAGCCTGTGTACATGGAAGGATGGATGACAGGCCCCCAGACTGCCCTGAATTTTCTTATACTGGATCAGTAGAACTAGAGTTCTCAGGATTCTTTTATGTACTCAGATACCTTCCTCTGTCTCTCATCTAGAAATATTTTTCCTGTTACTATAGAGCCACAACCTTTTAGTCATTTTTCAAACATAGGCAATCAAAATATGAAGTGATGTCTTTTTAATTCCCGCCTTCTTTAAAATAAACAAAGCTAGAAAAATATGGACATTGCCAGGAAAGAGTCAAATCCTAAATGCACAAGATCTAGGAGCAGCAATTGCTGAGCTTTCAGATTTTTTTTTCTTTCTATCCTTCTACTATTTGGCGTTGCTCTGGGAATGCAATACAAAGTGGCACTCAAAGCTGGATTTCATAAAACTGATGTGAATTCCAGGTGTGAATATAGCAGAATGTAGTCTGTAGTTTTTCTTGCAAAAACTTTAATTAGGTACTTGGAGGGAGGAAGGGGAAGGTGGAATGTGAAGAGGAGGAGTGGAATAGAGGTAAAAGAGTTGTTAGAAGAATGAGGGAATGTTAACATTATAGTTTGGATTCACACATTACATTTAGCCAACAGTCACATTTCTAAGTGAATGGATAGTTTTTCTTTTCACCCCTTTGCTTTCATTCCCCATATTCTCCTTTTAAAAAAAATTATTAGTACATGTGTGTAGTACATAATGTTTACATTCTTTGTGGGGTGTTGGTACATGTACACAGCACATCCTAAATCTTTTTTAATCATCATCCCCTACTCTCATTTCCTCCTTCCTTCATCTTTTGATCCCCTTCTTTTCTATTTGTTAGTTTGTGGTTTTTATTTTTATTTTTTATTTATATATACATATATATATATATATTTATTGGTACATTTTAGGTATAAAATACATTTACATTTATCATTGGGTGTTTGTACCAGAACATGATGTATCTTAGTTTTTATTTTTTCTCCCATTACCTGTGCAACCTTTATCCCCTCCACCCTTCCCTGTTTACACAGAGTTTGATTCCATTTTTTTTTCTTTCTCATAATTTTTCCTTTCCCATCTTCCCTTTCCCCTTCCCCTCCCACCATCCCATAACCCTTGGACCTTTTCTTATTTCAAATTATCAATTATTCATTTTAATCATTTTCATCCTTATTTACACTTTCAATTTCTCACACTAGAGAAACTATTTGGTATTTACACATGTGTGTCCTGTTTATTTCACTTAAGAGTATGGCCTCAATATGCATCCATTTAGCTATAAATGTCTCTAGTTTCTCATTCTTTATGGCTGAGTAGTACTCCATTTTATAGAAAAACCACATCTTCTTTATCCAGTTTCCAGTCGATGGGCACTTGGGCTGTTTCCAAGCTTTAGCTATTACAAACTGTGCTGCTATAAACATAGGTGCACATATATCACTGTGGTATGATTCTTTTAATTCTTTGGAGAATATTCCCAGTAGGGGAATAGCTGGGTCAAATGGGACCTGTAGTCCTAGTTCTTTGAGGTATCTCCATACTGATCTCCACAGTGGTTGCACCAATCTATATTCCCAAAAACAATGGAGAAGGGTTCCTTTCTCTCCACACCCCTGCCAGCATTTGTTATTTGTTGATTTCTTGATAGCAGCCATTCTTTGTGGGGTGAGGTGGAATCTCAGTGTTGTTTTTGTCTGCATCTCTCGAATGACCAGTGATGTTGAACATTTTTTTCATATATTTAATTGCTGTTTTTACTTCTTTTTCTGAGAAATGCCTGTTCATTCAGATGCCCATTTTTGAATTGGGTCTTTGAATTTATATTCCCCATATTCTCCTAGGTTATCCATGTAAGAAAGACTCAGAAAAAGTGAGGGATCCATACCTACCTACCAAAGGTTGCCAAGATAACATGCTTCACAGTAAAGGATAACACAGCATTTAGTCAGAAGATATGGGTTCCAGTATTGGTTTGTCACCTGCTAGGTGTATAATTCTGGGCAAATAAGTTAATCTCTCTATACCTACCTGTTGCCTCATCTTAAAACAAGAATGATAATTTTCTAATGATGATTCTAAACAACACCTTGGGTATAATTTATTTCTTCTTGTTTTCAAAGAGACTACCCTAGCTTTATATCCTAAGATTGATCTCATAAGATAATTTGTGTGAAGGTGTAAATGATTGCTCTTCTCAGATAACATTTACATTCTTAACAAGGTCATCAAGGATCAAACTGTCCACTGAGATCATCATCAGTCATGTGTTTATTTAGTGGTATAGATACTCTGCAGGGTAAAAAATATGTATATTTCTGTTAGAGACTAGGCTATGTAACTCAGAACTCACAGTCTTGAGGTAGGTGTTATCTTGCCTCGGAAAGTATGCAGAAGGCTGCATGCCCCTGTTTATGGGTGGAATGCTGATAACCCAGCACTCCTGAGGCAAAATAGTATCTGCTGAGGACAGCTGTCAATATATAGGCATTTGGGTGTACAGAAAATCTGGTTTCACATTAACTTAATCCTTTATCCACCCATTTCTCTATAGTTGCTGTACCATAAAACACGAGCTACCCCACCACCAACCCCTCTGTGCTTCTCACTGGCTAATAAAAGCAGGCCAAATGCAGAGTTTTATTTGAATCTGTCTGCTAGAGGCAGGTCTCCTCTCTGTTCCCCACTATATATCTTAAAAATTGTCACTGTCTCTTTCTTTTTATTCCTCATTTTTCCTCCCCAAAGGTAGCTGAGGGTCTGATCAGTCCTCAGTATATCTCTTATAGGAATTATATGACTAAAGAGACTTAAAACAATGACAAGAAAAGGAAATTTAAAGTAGAGTATTATTGTGCTATTTAGGTTCCTATTGCTGTACAAAAATATTAGATGGAATAAAATTGAAAGGAGGGAAGGTTTATTTTGGTTCATGGACTTGAAGGTTTTAGTCCATGGTTTCTCAGCCCTGTTGCCTTCAGGACTGCGGTAGCACAGTACACAATGGCAAGGAGCATATGGTAGAGGAAAACTGATCACCTCATGGCAGCTAGGAGGGAAAAAGAGGGATCTTGCTTTTTATAACAAAGCCCCTTCCTCAAGACACATTAAGAAAGCTATGAATCCACAAATGAATCAGTTCTTAAGCCCTTATGATTCAATCACCTCCCAAAGACCTTGCCTCTGAACACTGTTGCATCAATGGCCAAGCCTTCAACATATGAGCCTTTAGGAATGTAATAATCCAAACCAAAATACTAACTAAGTGTATAATATTGTAGTGTAGAGCTTAAGTACTACATGATTTTCAAGGACAGGGTGGTGAATTTGAGGTGAAGTATTTAGAGAAGGGTTTATGGAGAAAGTGGCACAAGAGGAAGTCATGAAAGATGGGTTTGGGAAGAGAGAGAAAACACAGGATGGCTTTCTGGTCAAAGAGAGCAATATAAGCAAAGGACAAGCATAATATTGTCCTTTCCAAAATTTTAGCAAGTCAGAGTTAAACAAATTCCAAGGCAGTTGGATAGTACCCTTTGTTATGGGTAGTCACAGCTGCACCCACACATGTGGTCATCTCTGTTGATGGTACATGGATCTCTTGCTGGTACTCTCCAATCCCCAGAAAACTTTAATCATTAGGCACCAAGTCAAACAAGCCCACACAATATTGGCACCAGGAATAAGCTTCCTGTCAGCCCTTTAAAAATGTCTATTCCAAAATGTTCCAAGTTTAATTTCTTTCACTACAAATCAGTAAGAGAAAGATGCTGCAAACTGGGTATCCCCATCTCAGATTAAGTTTGAGTTTAGAAACTGCAAGAGACCACTGCAAGGGACCACTACAAGTCTTGGGGCATCAATATATGTGTTATGAGAAAATTTTCCCACCAATTTTGCCTGTGTTAAATGTTAAGAACCAGCTTAGAAAGAAGACACATGACATTCCATTTTCACATGAGGCAATGTTAGCAGCAAATGACAAAGGCCAATATAAATACAATTCACTAGTCTGATGTATTCATGTTACAGCTTAATTTTTTGTAGCATGAGAGAAATTGGAGCATACACATTTTCTTTGGATTTTTTTCAAATATATCATTAAAGATGATGTTTCTTCATATAGTCAGAAAAGACGCCAGCAAACCCTGAATATTGAGTAGCAAGCTAATATTTCTTATAACTTTCTTTGCCCAGAGCATCTCTATACATCAGCATCTCTCTGTTGCTAATTACAAGGAGACTTGGTGAGAAGAAAGGAGATCCAATCTTTTTCATGGTGAACCCCGTAGAGTATGCACAGAATCAGTTTTAGGTCAGTAACAACAACAACAACAACAACAACAACAACAACAAAAACTATTTGTGTCATTATCTTCAGGAGAAATGGGCTTCTAATCTGTCATGCTTGTTAGCTTGGTGCTTACCTCCTGGTTGTTAAGCCTCAGAATTCTTCTCTCTGATGCTCACAGCACTGAGCTGTTAATCATCATATGAGGCTTTGTCCTGAGAACTTAAGGAGAATGCTATAAAAAATAACAATGAATAATCTTGATAATGACTTAGCACCTCTCATAAGGGGAACACGATGGCATGTCCCTGCAATTCACTTATCAACCCATACTGTATATAGCACTCCAGAGTGGTAGAAAGCTGCTATCTAGGTCTTCTTTTCTTATCTGGTGGCACCAATAAATTCTCTTAATCCAGCACTCTATTTGCCCTGCCTCTGTAGCCAAGTTTACAAAAGAGCTCCCAATAAGATATCTTACATATAATTCACATATGACAGACATGAATTACCTAAACAGTAACCCAGAAATTACCATACCTAGGCTTCAGGGAGCTAAACACTCTATCTACAATCCTAAGTACAAGGAACATTCAACTTCTAGCTAGTCCAGATTTGTTTTTGGACTCAATGACAAACTCTGGATATTTGGAACCTAGAAAGAATCACATTGCTCTCTTCTGTCCACTATTTCCAAGGATCATATAACCTAGTAAAATGAAGATAAAATATATGCTAAGGGCAGGACAAACTATATAATTTATGGAGTCTTCTGAAAAATTAAAAGGTGGGATATTCTATCCAAAAGTTGTTAAGAATTTCATGGCAGTGGTAACAAAGCATTAAACCAAGCAAATGTACAGCCTTGCCAAGGATATTCCTAAGAAAGTACATACCCTTTAGAACATAACAAAAGCACAAGATTTTTCAAAAGAAACTAGCAAAATGAAGGGGAAATTACATGATATGATTGAAATAATAAAAATGATGTAAAGCTAAGTTTCCAGATTTGAAGTTTCTGTTTGGAAAAATCCCAAATAAAAGTAAGAGGCATGTTTCCCTTGTTTTCAAATTCCCCCAAAATCTCTTATGATGACCTTATATTCATTAAGTGGGATAGGTTCCTAGAAGCAGTTTCTGCATCGCTACTTCCATATCCTAGTCCATCGCCCAATTTTGTGTCCTCCAGGTGCCAACCTCCCTTGATATTTCTTCACAAGGAGTCTCTCTGCCCTGATCCCACTCAAAATCAAAGGACATTTCCCCTGCAAACTCAAAACTTTTCAAGATGCTCTTCTCTCTTAGTCCCGGGGACTTTGCCTTCAGAGGAATTCCTGGCTTGAGGCCTTTCTTAGCTCATTGCAAAATTGCAAGGTGCCAGTGATATACACCCTTGGAATTTCTAGTCATTAACACTCACCTTTCTAGACTTAGACTGTTAGCTCCATCTAACTCATTCAAAGGAAATATCTCTCAATACACACAGAGGAACAGTCCACTTTTCAGTACAATCATATCTTAACTAGGAAGTAGCAAATATATGTAAGAAGAGAAAATAATTTCCATTTAGAGCTTCAGGGAGTTTTAAGCTCCTTCTGGCTAAACCACCCCCTCCAACATCAGATGGTTTTCTGAATTATCGAGCAGTATGTCAGCCACCTACACTGGGGCACTTGAAAAAATCAGAAAATCATATGCCTTCAAAATCATCAAGTTCAATGGTTTCTAATTTCTTAAATATATGAACCTCTTTTGTCAAATGAATGACATTATTATAGAAAGCTAAGTTAGGTAGAAATATTATAGTCGAGTTCAATGGTTTCTAATTTCTTAAATATATGAACCTCTTTGGTCAAATGAATGACATTATTATAGAAAGCTAAGTTAGGTAGAAATATTATAGTATCTCGAGGGCCCAGATAGGCTGGGCCCTCCAGAGCCTCAGGAAAAAGGTAAAACACATTGCAACTGTGACCAGAGACACATTTGTTAGAGACCAGGCCTCAAGATAAAGACAAAATGACCAGGCCTGCATATTTCCCCAAAGGACAAGATAAGCAGTAATACCTGGCCTAATGAAGTCTAGATAGACATCAGTCACCCCAGTAGGTGACAAAGGCCTCCAGACTCATCATTTCCTAGAAAAAGTCTTTGGGATTTTTTTTCTTATGCACACTTGTTATATAACTTGTTTCCCCATTGTATCACTATTACCTAAGCAACTATACTTGTAACTTTATTGGTTGATCATAGCTTTAATTCACATTGTATTCACTAGGTCTTTGCTCTATCAAACTTCCTTGTAAAGGGGGCTCCTTGGCTACCCATTGGGACCTCTCCTGCCTCTCAGGGGCTATCCTCCCAATAAACATTTCCTACTTTTAACCCCATTGTTCTTAGGATTCACTCTTTGATTTTAGAGAACACAAACTCAGTGTATCAAATATCTAATAGGTTGGGAACTATAATATTTCCCTTATATTATTTGGATGTCATATCTCATCTCCTGATAACATTTCCTATATAAACATTTGAAGATGAGAACCTGAATGCAGAGAAAATATGAGCTGTTCTAGTTGAAAATAAGGGGAAGGGTGTATGTGTACAAGTGGTAAAACCTTGGGCACTAAAATTCTTCTTAATGATGCCTCCATAGGATACCTACAGCAATGAACAAAGCCACTGAATTACAGTTGAACATTGTTACTTTTATTGATGGTGAACTGAGGTCAAGAGATGGGAAATGAGCTGCCCAGAGTCAATGTCAGCACTTCTGTACTGCTGGTATTATTAGAACCCAGGTTGCTTGCCTGATTTCAGCGTTTTCCAGGAGTGTTCTTCACCTCCCAAGTCAGCCTGAATTTGGAGTGAAGATTCTCTTAAACCTTGCAATGGGGTACATCTTTATAAACCCACTGTGAATTGAAAATATCATAAACTGAAAATTGTATGAGTCATTTTTCCCATTGCTAGGACAAAATGCCTGACACATAATTTAAGGAGGGAAAAGTTGAATTTGATTCACTAGTGTCAAAGGTTTCAGTCCATAGTTAGCTTTCTCTAAGGGCCCGGGATTTAGTTCAGTGGTTCCGGCGGCTGCTTTGCAAGTGCAAGGTCCTGTGTTTGATCCTTGGCACAAAAAGAAAAAGAAAAAAGATATATATATATACATAGTTAGCTTTCTCCAAAACAGAAACATCAGGGCAGAAGGACATAGAGGAGTAAAACTGCTTACTTCATGGTGACTGAGAAGCAAAGCATAAAGGAAGAGTGTACTTGAGAAATATACCCTCCAAAGGCATTTCCCAATGGCCTACTACCTCTAACTGGTCCCCACTTCCTAACAGCACCATTAACATCAGTAGATACAGCACCCCCATGATCCAATCATTTCTCCAGAGTCATTTAATCCAGTCAAGTTGACAAAATTAACTAGCATAAAAATGCACTGAATACACTTGAACTATGGAACGCCCTATTTTTTTTTTTTTTTTTTTTTTTGGTATTGGGGATCGAACTCAGGACCTTGCGCTTGGGAGGCAGGCGGTGGAACCACTAAGCTAAATCCCCGGCCCATGGAACACCCTATTTTATCAACATGACACACTATAGAGTATGGATTGCTTCCTTTGTGATGGTGATGTTAACTGCAAGATGCCTTTCACTACTGGTAAGGAGCACCAGGAGAGAGGATTGTACACTGCATTGCAAACTAAGGAAAGGATCAAAGTTCAAAGTATTGTTTCTCCTGAATGTCCATCACTTCTGCAACACTGTAAAGCTGAACTATGGTAATAGGGGGGTTGTCTGTACTCTTTCCTCTATGGCCTTTACTTGGATCACCACAGGACAAATCTTCAGGACTTTTACATATATTCTAAAAAACAGTTTACTTGCTTTCTGCAGAACACTTGTAGAGCAAAAAAAGAGTCTTGATCCTCAATTCTTCATTCTATACTTATTTTCATCCCAGAAAGCAACTTTGAATCATTTTGAGTAAATTTCATAACACATAGTGTTGGATTTCAAAGCTACTTTCCTCTTTTTAAAAATTACTTTCTTGCTTTCTGGTATTTTTTAACTGATAGAGAAAACTAATTCCTACTTAAAATACACTGTTTGGTACACAGTGCTCTCAATGAATGAACTACAGAAGTGTCTGGAACCAGATTTAACTCCTTATGTTTTTTGTTTTTGTTTTTGTTTTTGTTTTTGGCTGGGAAAGAAGCTGTCACTGGGACAAAATACCCAAAATTCACAATTTAAAGAAGGAAATGTTTATTTTGGCTCACCATTTCTAGTTGGTTCAGTCCATGGTTGGCTGGCTTCAAGACAGAAACAACATGGCAGAAGGGTATGGCAGTGTAAAGCTCCTCACCCCACTGTAGTCAGGAAGCAGACAGAGAAAGGAGCAACCAGGGGCTAGAATACACCCTTCCAGGTCACGTCCCATTGATCTACCTCCAACAAAGGCTCACCTCCTAAGAGAATATCTACCTACTGAACTCATCAATGGATGAATTTGTTGATGAGTATAGTACCTGCACAATCCAATCACCTTCCAAAAGGCCCATGTTTGAATATATGAGAATTTTGGGGGACATTCTAAACCTAAACCGTAACAGAAGCTTCCATAACTAAATACAAGGTGGGTAAAAACACTGTCCTGGGTCTAAGTATACCATAGAATTCTTGAAGAACGAACACAGAAGAGTTCACAAATGAAGGATGTTAACCTTTCTAAAAGCTGCAGAAGTACAGGGAATTAGGAGTTTAGTGCTAAGTTGAAATGACTTTCTGTTATTTTGAGAGGAGTGTAAAGAGCAGCATATATCCCAGCTAAGAAAAGAGATAGCTGGATAAAATGCATGTAAATCAGCTAGATAGTATTCTATGGCTATTCTCTCTCTCTCTCTCTCTCTCTCTCTCTCTCTCTCTCTCTCTCTCTCTCTCTCTCTCTCTCTCTCTCTCTCTCTCCCCCCCTCCCTCTCTCCCTCTCTCCCTCTCTCTCTTTTTTGGTACCAGGGATCAAACTCATGACCTTGCACTTGCAAGGCAGGTGCAGTGCCACTGAGCTAAATCCCCAGCCTCTGCCCATATTTTCTGAAGACAGTGTCAGTAACTTTGAGGCATACTTAAGCTATATTGAGAATTACAAATGAAGACTGGAGGCTTGCTGTTCTTTCTTCTGCCCCTGTCATCTCTAAGACACAGTGTATGTGAAACTCTGATGACACCTGTCTGCTCCAAGGCAAGATTAGGCACCATTTTAAACTACCCTAACGTTGTTGGCTTTCTCTGCATAGCAGTTGTCACACCTTGATTACTTTTACAATATTTATCTTGCCTATTAGGCTGCAAACTCCATGAGGAGAGGAATTATGAATGTCTTGTTTATTACTAAATTTCTAGCATACACCATCTAACAGACCTTCAAAAAATATGTATAGAAAGCCAGGTGTAGTGACACATGCCTATAATCCTAGCACTCTGGGAGGCTCAGGCATGAAGATCACAAGTTCCAACCAAGACTGGGAAACACAGTGACCTAGGAAGACCCTGTCTCAAAGTAAAACAGCAACAACAACAGCACTACTAATAATGATGTAGCTCAGTGTGAAGACCCTGGGTTCAAACTTTGGAACCCCCCAAATTTATATATATGAATTTATTGTATATGTCACACTATCTATATTTTTGTGAGTAATGATATGAAGTTAAAAATTACTTCCTCATTTGTCTTATTTATGATTTAAAAGCTTACTTTGATTAATGATTTTAAATCACTGTGGTTTTTCTTTTCTCTAGAGTCAATGTCTGCTATGTGAATCATATGCTTATCTATGGAGGACTTCCAAAATAATATGCTTTTCCTTTTAATCCATTTTATGCTTGTGGCATTTAAAAAATAAATAGCTAGCTGCCTTAATTCAATTGGACCTATTGCCCCAGGGCACAGAGAGAGAGAGAGAGAATATCCCCTCAACTTGGTCTTCAGTGTAACTGTCCCTGGACATTTTTGATTTTAATAGTCTTATTTTATCAGTCTGGAGCACAGCTTAACTTCCATGCTCCTCATGGCTGTTCAATTCACTGTTCAAAAATAGTCATTCCAAAGAAAATGTAAAGAAGAGAAATGAAGAGGCAGAAAGAAAATGAAGTTATAAGTTTTGCTGCAACATATATGTGCTAGGATCTAGGTTGATATGCTTTGTTGTTAATTTGGATGGCTGAACTTAAGATCACATCATCAGGACTATTTCTCAATCTCCTGAGATTCCTTGCATAACTTGCTTAAAATAGGTGCAGCAAAACAATCTTGCAATTTACTTTCATCTACAATATTTAGTCAATAGTTTGGCCACTTGAAAGTATACCAAAATGACTTATAAACATAGATATTATAACTAGACTATACCATACTTGAGGATAGGGCTGACTTTCTCATCTCTGTAAATGCTCAGGTATCACAGAATAAATAATGCAAATGACATTTAAATGTGGTTGCCATGATATGTAGTCATCTATTTTATACTGTTGGTGTTGAAGTTTGTTTTTTTAACTGTTTTGTTCTTTTGGGGGGCAATTGGATTCAGATCCCCTGTACAAGCTGCCTAATTGGGCCAGATGTATTACTTGGAATCACATCTACTACACCATGCGGGTATGACAATTTGCTAGAGAAGAGATAAAAAAATGACCTCTTAAATATTACACTAGACATAAAAGAATCTTCTTCCAATCTAAAGAAAAACAAAAAAACTTGTAGAGCCTTGAGGGTCACCATAATGAACTGTTTAGAATTTGGCAAGTGTATTGTTAGCTGACAGTTTTTTTGTGTGAAAAAATGCTAAATTTATTGGAAAACTGAATTTAAAAGTCGGACATAAGGATTTAGCATCCTTTTAATAGTACTCATGTAGCTCTATTGGGTGATAAGTAGGAGGGGAGAAGATGTGGAAAACACTGATCTTTTGCTCATCTACCATATAATGTACTATATAGATAGCATCCTTTAATTGCTCAGGGTTTATGATATATCTCAAAAGATCTTTGTTTCTAAGAAATTAATATGTAACTCTCAATGATATAACAATATTATTTTATGAATTGACATTTTCTGGAAGTATATGTACTCTTTTTATGAAAATAAGTCATATGTGTTACTGTGATTTCTTATACATTTGACTGAATTTTGCACAGTTGTCTCTTTTATCTTTTATTTAATATACAAGGATTGACCAATAAACCCATAGATGTTTGCAGCATGCTGTTTTGGCTTCATACAAATTTTTTCATGTCACATTTCTGAGCCTCAAAAAGCATACCTAAGCAAAAGGAGGAATGATGAAGGCCTCATATTACCCAATTTCGAAATATTCTGAGAATTCATACTAATAAAAAACAGCAGGGTACTGGCATACTGAGTTGGATATAAGAAGGAATAAAAAAAGCTGGTGAGGATGCACAATTAATTCAAAAAAGAAATTTATAGACTGAAAGTCAAAGGGTAGAAAACAGTACTCCATGTGACAGGAACCCCCTAACAAGCAGGAGTAGGGCCGGGGATTTAGTTCAGTGGCAGCATACCTGCCTCGCAAGAGCAAGGTCCTTAGTTCAATACCTGGTACAAAAAAAAAAAAAAAAAGCAGGAGTAGCTATCCTATTTGCAGATCAAATGGATTTCAAAGCAACACTAATTAAGAGAGACAAAGAAGACCACCACATCCTTGTAAAGGGAACAATCCAAGAGGAAGAGATGACAATCATAAATATATATGCACCAAATACTAGTGCAGTCCACTATATAAAATAAATATTAATAGACATGAAAAACCAAATAAGCACTAATACAATAGTCATGGAGGACCTCAATACCCCACTGTCAGAAATAGATAGATCAACTAGACAGAAAAATAAACAATGACTCAAGCAGAGTCTTGAACAAATGGACTTAATAGATGTTTACAGAGTATTATTCCCCACAAAATCAGAGTACACATTCTTTTGAGCTGCACGTGGGTCGTTCTCCAAAATAGATCACATCCTTGCCCATAGAACATGTTTAAGTAAGTGCAAAAAACTTGAATTTATCCCCTGATATTATCAGACCATAGTAAAATGAAATTGGAGATCAATAGCAAAAGAAACCACAAGAATTTCATAAACACATGGAAATTGAACAACACACTGCTGAAAAATCAATGGGTCACAGAGGAAATTAAAGAAGAAATCAGTTACTACAATTTAATGACAAAGCCAATACAGCATATTGGGCTGCGGGGAAAAAGAAACCCTTCTCCACTGTTGGAGGGAGTGTAAACTGGTGCAACCACTGTGGAAATCAGTATGGAGATAGCTAAAAAAACTAGGATTAGAGGGCCCATTTGACCCAACTATTTCCTTGCTGGGTATCTTCTCAAAAGAATTAAAAGAATCATACCACAGTGATATATGTACACCCATACTCATAGCGGCACAGTTTATAATAGCTAAAACTTGGAAACAGCCCAATTGCCCATCAACTGCAGACTAGATAAAGAAGATGTTGGTTTTTTAAATAAAATGGAGTACTACTCAACCATAAAGAATAAGAATCTAGAGATATTTATAGCTAAATGGATGCACACTGAGGCCATACTCTCTTTTTTTTCGAGTTGGTTCTTTTTTTAATTAAGTTTATTTATTGATACATTTTAGGGATAAAATATAGTTACATTCATCATTGGGATCTTGTACCTTCACATGATATATCTTGGTTCTTATTTTTTTCCCCATTCCCGGTCCTCCCTTCACCCCCTCCACCCTTCCCTATTTACAAATAATTTGTTTCCCTTTTTTCCTTTTCTCTTATTTTTTCTTTTCCCTTCTTTCCTTTCCCCTATCCCTCCCATTTCCCCTATTGCTTTAGACCCTTTCTTCCTATTTCACAATATCAATTATATATTTTAATCTTTATTTACACTTTTAGCTTTTCACACCAGAGAAACTATTTGGTATTTATTCTTAAGTAAAATAAATAGGATACACATGTGTAAATACCAAATAGTTTCTCTGCTGTGAGAAACTGAAAGTGTACATAAGGATCAAAATATATAATAGATAATGTGAAATAGGAAGAAAAGGGTCAAAGGGGAAGGGGAAGTGGGAGGGGTAGGGGAAAGAAAAGAAGGCAAAGGAATAAATACAAGAAAAGGAAAAAAGGGAAAGAAAGTCTTTGTAAATAAGGAGGGGTGGAGGGGTTGATGGGAGGGCAGGGGAATGGGAAAAAAATAAGAACCAAAATAGATCATGTAAAGGTACAAACTCCCAGTGATGAATGTCATCACATTGTATACCTAAAATGTACCAATAAACTTAATGAATAAAAAACCCCACAGACATTTATTGTAATAGAACCATAAGCAACGGATTTGTTATTTGGCCTTTTCTCCTCAAGACATTAACAACAAATATTCATCTTTAGTATTTATACACACTGTCCATTTTTCTTTGGGAGCATGTAAAAGATGGCATGTAAAAGTTGTCAAAATTTTATTTACTAAGATACACATCCAAGGCAGTCAATGAGCCCTGTATACTATATACATAATTCTAATTATCCACAGATAATGCTGTCAGTATTAAAAATATTTAGAAGATTAGATTTAAGGGGGAGGAATTGGGAGACAATAGCTAGTTGGTAGAATGCTTTGCTTTGGGATAATAAAGATGATCTAAATTTGATTGCCATCATGGTTATACAACTTTGTCAATGACAAAGTCTACTGAATCATACAATCTAAGTTTCTGAATTGTGTAATATACAATTTTTCATTCAATGAAGCTATTATTTAAAAAGTAAAAATGGCAAAGTTTTAGATGTGAAAATTTAATCATTTTTCTTAGTGATAAGTCTGTTTCATAGCTTATGAAATATTTGTAAAAATATAGGGCTTTTCTTTGGAACAGAGACTATTTTTTAATAGTTTAGGTATTTGAGAAGGTGAATCCTCTCAAACCAACAAAACATTATTTTAAAAAGACATATTTATTAAGCTCTCATGTTTTTCTTTAAAATCTATGTGTTTATTTTCATTTCTCTTCCCCACGATTATAATCCACTTTCCTATTTAGTGGCTTCAGTTATTTTAAAGCGTATCTCAGGGAATTAGCAATTATTTTAAAATATTTTTGACACAAGGTCTCACTATGTAGTCCAGGCTGACCTCAAACTTGCAGTGATCCTCCTGCTTCAGTCTCCCAAGTGCTGGGATTACAGACATGCATTATCATGCCTGGGTGGAACTATCAATTTTTTGAACCCACTAACTAGTAGGTACTTAGAATATTTACACCATTTAATATTCCAACTACACTTTATATCTAAGAAAGAGGAGGATGGAGGAAGGAGAGAAATTAAATTTATGTTGTCCATTATGCTGGGCATTTTTCAAATCATTCATCTAGACCTTATAACTTTGCAAAGTAGTCTTTATCACCATTCCAGCGATGACAATAGTAAAGATCAGTGACACAGACTTCCCTAAAGTCACAAAGATACTAGTGGATGAGGCAGAATTTGAATCCAAGTACTTATGACTCTGAAATCAGTGTCTCTTCTCAAACATATGCAGAAGAGGAATACATATTTCTCTCTGTAAGATTTTAAAAAATCAACACCAAGACACAGATATTAAGTAATTAGCCTGAGATCACATTGATAACTTAATGAAATAACTGAAAATGAGTCCTAAGGAAATGAAACCTATACTATTTTTCCTATTCGACATCATATATCATAAATTAGATGTGCCCATTCTAATGAAGTATAACTGTCCTTATAAATTTTAAAGTAAAATTTAGATGAATAAGATTCTGATGTTGACAACTCATATATAAGAGGCATTTAAATCTGAAATTGTGAAATTAAAGTTTTCATAACAAGATTAATTTGTGCTAAGTCTACACATATATTATTTGCTTTCTTTGTTAGGCTATACTCTCTCTACATTTAGAGACAAGACAGCATATACAGGAGAAAAAGTTAAGAGAATTTTAAAAATCACAATCAATATGAAAGATGAGTGATAATTAAATGTGGCTATAATAGAAACTTTTCTAAGAAATGTCCTTGATTTTCCTCTTTAGGATGAATAGGTGAGCTATGTGTAGAAGAGGAATAAGAAATAAATGCACAAATCAAAGTCTTTGCTTCCTTTTTATTAGAGAAATTAAAAAACTGAAAATATTTTCAGTAAGTGACAGAGATTACAATTTGGCACTTAATGTGAGTTGGACATGGCTATAGATGGAGAGGGAATGTAGTTAAAGAACAGCTTCTTGGTGATGGTATCAATTGTGCATAGTAGCCTAGTCAGAAATCATATACCATGCATTTTATAAGAAGAGTTTTGTTTTTGAAAATCCACAACAGCCACGTCCAAACATGAAGAACCATTTTAGGGTCATTAAAAACAATGGTTTCAAAAATCCAACACCCATTCATGATAGAAACCCAACAGAAAATTGGAATAGATGGTCTTTATCTCAACCTGATAAAAGCAATCTATGAAAAACCAACAGCCAACATCATACTAAACAGTCAAAAACTGAAACCTTCCATGCTAAAAACAGGAACAAGACAAGACAAGGATATCCACTATCAACACTCCTGCACAATATAGTTCTGGAAACATTAGCCAAAGCAATTAGACAAGAGAAAGAAATAAAAGGAATAAAGATAGGAAATGAAGTAGTTAAATTGTCATTATCTGCAGATGACATGATACTCTACATAGAAGACTGCGAGAATGCCACCAAAAGTCTTCTAGACTTGATAACCAAATTCAGTAGAGTAACTGAATATAAGGTAACACTCACACATCAATAACCTTCCTGTACACAAACAATAGACTAATTTAGAGAGGAACTGGAGAAACAACTCCTTTCACAATAGCATCCCCAAATAAAGAAATACATAGGAATCAATCTAATGAATGAAGTAAAAGACCTCTACTATGAAAACTACAGCACTCTGAAAAAAAAGACACTGAAGGCAATATCAGAAAATGGAATGATATCCCTTGTTCTTGGGTAGGAAAAACCAATATAGTGAAAATGGCCATAATTCCAAAATTGGTATACAGATTCAATGCAATCCCAATTGAAATTCCAACAGCATATTTCACAGAACTTGAGAAAACAATCCAAAAATTCATTTGAAACAAGAAGACACCTAGAATAGCAAAAGCAATTCTAGGCAACAAAGACAAGGCAGGGGGTATCACAATCCCCAACTTGAAACTGTACTACAAAGCTACAGTGATTACAACAGCATGATACTGGCAAAGAAACAGACCCAATGATTATGGAACAGATTAGAAGATGCAGAAACAGCTCCAGACAAACTCAGCCACCTCATCTTTGACAAAGGATCCAAACAGCCTCACTGGAGGAAAGATAGCCTCTTTAATAAGTGGTGCTGGAAAAACTGGGTATCAACTTGCCAAAGATTAAAACTAGACCTATATCTCTCACCATGCACTAAACTAAATTCAAAATGGAACAAAGATCTAAATAATAAAACAGAGAGACTAAACCTGCTAGAAGATAGATTGGATAGAACTGTTGAAGACATTGGCATAGGAAAAGACTTTATGAACAAAACCTCAGTCACATGTTAACTAGCACAAAGAATCAACAACTGGGATCTCACTTTATTATAAAGCTTTTGCCCAACAAGAGAAACCACCAACAGAGTGAACAGAGAACCCACAATGTGGGAAAAATTTTTTACCCGCTGATCCTCAGACAAACATCTACCATAGAGAATACATAAAGAACTTAAAAAAAAAAAATCAGACCTCCCAAATTTAAAGATCCAGTCCAAAAATGGGCATCTGAAATGAACAGACATTTCTCAGATGAAGAAGTAGAAATAGGAAATGAACATGGAAAAATGTTCAACATCACTGGTCATTCAAGAGATGCAAATGAAAAAAATGCTGAGATTCCACCCCACTCCAGAAAGAATGGCTACTATGATGAAATCTACCCCTGCTGGTCCCGACCCAGAGGTAGGGGCTTCTGGGCCACCATCCAACCACTCTCAGCTCAGAGGAGGTAAGCTGTGTGGGCACCAACAGCACCCCAACCAGGTCAAAATGAGAAGATGCATAAACAAGTCTCAAAATCAGACTTCCAGATCACCTACAGCAATCCCAAAGGGAAATGAGATAGAACACTCTGATACTCAACAACCTGGACTCCCTGAACTGGCAGCAAAAGAGGATCTAGAAAAAATGAAATCAGAAATAATTTCTCAGATAACAGCACAGATTGTGCTCATGGTGCAAGACATGATTAATAAATCTAGAGAGGAGCTCAGGAACATTATGGAATCCCAACATAGGAAACAAATGGAATCCATAAAACAGATGCAAACAGATTTCCAGGAGATCAAAAACTCCATCGAAAGGCTACACAGCAGAATGAGCCAATGTGAGGACAGAATTTCAGATATAGAAGATAAGATTGCAATTAGTGACCAGGAAAAGAAAAATTGTTTTAAAATTGTAAGGGACCATGAGACATCAATCCAGCAGCTGCGAGAAGATCCAAAGAAGAGTAACATAAGACTGATTGGAGTTGAAGAAACAGGAGAGCATGCAGATGACATAAAAAAAGTGTTCACAGAAGTAATGGCAGAAAACTTCCCAAGCAGGGGAAAAGAGCTTGACATACAGATAAGTGAGGCATAAAGGACTCCAAATAGCCTTGATAAAAAAAAGTCCACACATAGGCATATAATTGTTAAGATTCCAGACACTCAACAGAAGAACAAAGTTCTGCAAGCAGTTAGAAAAAAGAAACAAATCACATACAAAGGAAAGCCCATCAGAATCACAGCAGACTTCTCAATGCAAACCATCAAGGCAAGAAGACCTTGGAGTGATGTATTCCAAGCCCTACAGGAAAACAGCCTCCAACCCAGATTGATGTACCCTGCAAAACCATGTTTCAAAATTGATGGAGAAATAATATTTTTTCATGACAAAGAGAACCTTAGGCATTTCATGAATATCAAACCAGCACTGAAAAAAATTTTAGACATCCTAGGAACAGAAAATGAGGATCACAACCACAGGAAGCACAGCAGAATGAACCCATTGGGCATGACAAGAAATTAAATGCAACGGGGGAGAATCCAACAAAAAGAAAAAGTCATGACAATGATAAGTCTATATGTATCAGTTATAATCATCAAAGTTAATGGTCTCAATTCACCAATCAAAAGAAACAGACTGGCAGAATGGGTCAAGAAGCAAAATCCAATAATATGCTGCATACAAGAAACACACTTAATTCAAAAGGAAACTCATAGACTGAAAGTTAAAAGGTGGAAAACAATACTCCATGAGACAGGACCCGAAAAAAAGCAGGAGTAGCTATCCTCTTTGCAGATCAAGTAGATTTCAAACCAACACTGACTAAGAGAAACGCAGAAGGACACTACATCCTTGTAAAGGGAACAATCCAAGAGGAAGAGATGACAATCATAATATCTATGCACCAAACAGTAGTGCACTCAATTATATAAAACAAATACTAATGGACAGACCTGAGGACCAGTGGAACAGATTTGAAGATGCAGAAAAAACTCCAGACACACTCAGCGATCTCATCTTCAACAAAGGAGCCAAACACCCTCACTGGAGGAAAGATAGTCACTTTAATACATGGTGCTGGAGAAACTGGGTTTCAACTTGCCAAAGACTAAAGTAGAATTATGTCTCTGACCATGCACTCAACTAAAATCGAAATGGATTAAAGATCTAAATATTAAAACAGAAACACTGAATCAGCTGGAACAGAGGTTAGGTAGAACTCTTGAAGACATTGGTGTAGGAAAAGATTTTATGAACAAAACCTCAGTTGCCTGTGAACTAGCACAACCAATAAACAAGTGGGATCTCTTCTTACTAAAAAGCTTCTGCACAGTAGGAGAAACCACCAGCAATGTGAAAAGTGAACCCACAATGTGGGGAAATATCTTCATCTGCTGTTCCTCAGACAAAGGCCTACTATCTCGAATCTATAAAGAACTTAAAAAGATCAGACCTCCTCAATTTAATGACCCAATCTGAAAATGGGCATCTGAAATGAACAGACATTTCTCAGACAAAGAAGTAGAAATAGCCAATAAACATATGAAAAAATATTCAACATCACTTGTCATTGGAGAGATGCAAATGAAAACAAGCTGAGATTCCACTTCACTCCAGAAAGAATGGCTGCTATCATGAAATCAACCAATAACAAATGCTGGTGAGGGTGTGGGGAAAGAGGAACCCTGCTCACGTGCTCCTGGGTGTGTAGAGTGGTGCAATCACTATGGAAATCAGCATGGAGATACTTCAAACAACTAGGACTGTAAGCCCCATTTGACCCAGCTATTCCCCTGCTGGGGATCTTCCCCAAAGAATTAAAAGAATCATACCACAGTGATATATGTGCACCCATGTTCATAGCAGCACAATTTGTAATAGCTAAAACTTGGAACCAGCCCAAACGCCCATCAACTGGAGACTGGATAAAGAAAATTTAGTTTTTCTTATAAAATTGAGTACTACTCAGCCATAAAAAATGAGAAATTAGAGACATTTATAGCTAAATGGATGCACATTGAGACGATACTATTAAGTGAAATAAATAGAAAACACATGTGTAAATACCAAATAGTTTCTCTGGTGTGAGAAACTGAAAGTGTAAATAAGGACTAAAAAGTATAATAAATAATGTGAAATAGGAAGAAAAGGGGCAAAGGGGAAGGGGAATTGGGAGTGGTAAGAGAAAGGAAAGAAGGGAATGGAATTAATATGAGAAAATAGCAAAATGTAAACAAAGTCTTTGTAAATAGGGAGGGATGGAGGGGTTGAAGGGAGGGCAGGATAAGTGGGAAAAATAAGAACCAAGAGAGATTATGTTAAGGTCCAAATTTCCAATGATGAATGTCATTATATTGTTTACCTAAAATGTACCAATGATTAAAATGAATAATTGATATTGCAAAATAAGAAGAAAAGGTCCAAAGGGATAGGGGTAGTGGGAGGGTAGGGGAAAGGAAAGAAGGGAAATGAAAAATTATGAGAAATGGAAAAAAAGGAAAGAAAATCTTTATAAATAGGGAAGGGTGGAGGCGGTGGAGGGCAGAGAATGGTGAAAATATAAGAACCAAGATACATCATGATACATCAAGATACATCAAGATACAAGTTCCCAATGATAAATGTAAATGTATTTTATATCTAAAATGTACCAATAAAAGAATTTAAGCAAAAAAAAAAAGAAATCTACCAATAAAAAATGCTGGCAGGGTTGTGGGGAAAAAAAAAAAAACCCTTCTCCACTGCTGGTGGGAGTGCAGACTGGTGCAACCACTTTGGAAGTCAATGTGGAGACTCCTCCAGAAAGTAGGATTAGAGGTCCCATTTGACCCAGCTATTCGGCTGCTGGGTATCTTCCCAAAAGAATTAAAACCATCACACCACAGTGATGTATGTGCACTCATGTTTATAGCATCATAGTTTGTAGTAGCTAAATCTTGGAAATAGCCAAAATGCCCATCAGCTGGTAGCCAGATAAAGAAGACATGTTTTTTTTTTAATAAAATGGAGTACTACTCAGATATAAGGAATGATAGAGACATGTATAGCTAAATGGATGCACATTGAGGCCATATTCTTAAGTGAAATAGATAGGACACACATGTAAATACTAAATAGTTTCTCTGGTGTGAGAAACGGAAATTTTAAATGAACACTAAAATGTATAATAGGTAATGTGAAATAGGGAGAAAAGGTCCAAAGGGAAAGGGGAAGTTTGGGAGGGAGTAGGGCAAAGGAAAGAAGGGAAAGACAAAAATATGAGAAAAGAAGGAAAAAACGGAAGCAAATTTTTTGTAAATAGGGAAGGTTGCAAGGGAGGGAATAGGAATCGGAGAAAACAAGAACCAAGATCTATCATGTTCAGGCACATATTCCCAATGATGAATGTGATCATAATGTTTGCCTAAAATGTACCAATAAATTTAATGAATAAAAAACAGGTGTCAGCTCGCTGTCATAATACCATTTGACCATTGAACAATTACTCATTAAATGTTAATCATGTGCTATGTGCTGGATACAAAAAAATGAACAAAATAAGAAAAAACCTCGGCCCACATGAAGTTTACATTCTAGTGGAAACAGATAGCTACACATTAATATTAGTAAATTTTTTGTAAGTTAGATGATAGTATCATTGGGAAAAAAGTAGGCAGGGTTTCAGTGATATTTTGTGGTTGCAATTATAAGTGGTGGTTATAACCTTCATTAAGAAGGAAGGTGATATATGAACTAAGATGCAGGAGAGAGCTGGAGGATATCATATGACTATCAGGGGAGGAACATTCCACAAGGGGGAGTGTCAAGGCTCTAAGAAGGAACACCATACCTGAAATATGAGAGAAGATACACTGTATCAAAGTGACTCAAAGATGTTAACCAGAGAAACAGGAAGAATGAATTAGTAATTAATTGAGAGTGAAATTGGATAAATTTGAATTTGGAAGAAAGATCAGTTTAGTTTGGTTCATGTTACATGTGTGATATCTATTAGCTATTCAAATGGAGATAATGCACAGGCAAGGTGCCCATACAAGTCTGAATTGCTAGAGATTATTCTGGTGTAGAGATATAAATTATACAGTTATCAACATAATGGCATTTAAAGCCATGATATTAGATGAGATCACCCAGGAAATAAGTACAGATAGAGATGGGAGTCAATTCAAGGACTGAATCCTAGAGTGTTCCAGTCTTACAAGATCTAAGGAAAGAAGAAGAACCAGAGAAGAAGTTGAGATCAAAGGTCCAAGAAGCCAAGAATCAGAATAAGCAACCTCCCAAATATGAAATTGCTCTTTGACACTTAGAATAAAATCTTATGGCCTGAATTTCTGTTAGGTCATTCCTTTTGTCTTAATCACCACAAGTTATTTGGATATATATCTATATCTATATCTCCATCAACATATAGTCTACATAATTGTCATATGGTATGCCAATTTGGAAGTACATATTTTTGCTATTGATGATTTAGACTGAAAATTATTTTAAAAATTGAGCAACTATATCTAGATAAACTTATCTTTAAAGAGTGTTCCCCATGTTAAAGAAAAGGAACTTATGGACATTTAAATGTTTACCAAGTGGTGATTAGATTTTCTTGATAGCTTTAAAATATAATTCACTGTATTGATTTCCATCGCTTTGTGAATTATATGTTAAAGACGTTACTTGATCAAAATGTCATATGTATATGTACTAATTCACCAAGATGATTGTAATTATTATGTATCTCAAACATATATTAAAATATATAATTCACATACCAGATCATACATACATTTAAAATGTGCAGTTCAATGGTTTTTAGTATATTCACAGGTATGAGTAGCCATCAACACATGTAATTTTTCATCATCAAAAAGGGATATCCTTTATCTTTTATCGATCATCCTCCTACCCTTCCATTTTCCTAGTCCTAAGCAAGCACAAATCTACTTTCTGTCTCTTTAGGCTTACTTATTCTGGACATTTCGTATAAATTACATTTTTCACTTGGTATTTTCTCAAAGTTTATCTATATTGCAGCACATATCAAAATTTCATTACTTTTCATTGCCAGATAACTTTTCATTATATGACCCTACTGTATTTTCTTTATACATTTATCTGTTGACTGACACTTGGGTATTTTTTTACCATTTGTTTATGATGAATAGTGCTGCTATGAATATGCTTGTGGCAGTTTTTATGTTAAAAAATGTTTGGAACTATTTTCAATACATACCTCAACATTAGTTTCGAAAACAAAAAAATTTCGGTACTTTATAAACTATAAACATTATTTTTCACATTTTGTAAGAAAGAAGGGTTTAGCAGAGATGCATGTATTAGGGTAAATATTTATTAAATAAAAATATCTGCTTGAATGAACCCATCTGGCATGACAAGAAATTAATTGTAAAGGGGGAGAACCCAACAAAAAGAAAAAGTCATGGCAATGACAAGTCAATACGTTTCAGTTATAACCATCAATGTTAATGGACTCAATTCACCAATCAAAAGAAATAGACTGGCAGAATGGGTCAAGAAGCAAAATCCAATAATATGCTGCATACAAGAAACACACTTAATTCAAAAGGAAACTCATAGACTGAAAGTTCAAGGGTGGAAAACAATACTCCATGCAACAGGAACCCCCCAAAAAGCAGGAGTAGCTATCCTCTTGGCAGATCAAGTAGATTTCAAACCAACACTGATTAAGAGAGATGAAGAAGGACACTACATCCTTGTAAAGGGAAGAATCCAAGAGGAAGAGATGACAATCATAAATATCTATGCACCAAACACTAGTGCACCCAACTATATAAAAGAAATAGTAACGGACATGAAAAGTCATGCATGCACTAATACAATTGTAGTGGGGGACCTCAACACCCCACTGTCACAAATAGATAGATCAACTAGACTAAAAATAAGTAATGAAATACTAGAACTCAATCGAACTCTTGAACAAATGAACTTAACAGATGTTTACGGAGTCTTCCACCCCACAAAATCACAATACCCATTCTTCTCAGCTGCACATGGGTCATTCTCCAAAATAGACCACATACTCACACATAGAACATGTTTAAGTAAGTGCAAAGGAATGGAAGTTATCCCCTGTATATTATCAGACCATAGTGGGATGAAATTGGAGATTCATAGCAAAAGAAACTCCAAAAATTTCATAAACATGTGGAAATTGAACAACACACTTCTGAATAACCAATGGGTCACAGAGGAAATTAAAGAAGAAATCAGACAGTTCCTTCAATTAAATGACAACGACAATACAACATGTCAGAATCTATGGGACACAATGAAAGCAGTCTTACGAGGGAAATTCATAGCAGTGAATACACATATTAGGAAAACAGAACGAGCCCAATTAAACAACCTGATGCTGAACCTCAAGCTTCTAGAAAAAGAAGAGCAGGACAACCCCAAAGCTCATAAAAGGGAGGAAATTATAAAGATCAGAGGAGGAATCAATACAATGGAGACTAAGAGAACGGTACAAAAAATCAGTGAAGCCAAGAGTTGGTTCTTCAAAAGAATCAACAAAATTGACAAACCTTTAGCCAACCTTGTCAGAAAAAGGAAAGAAAAGGCCCAAATCCATGCAATTAGGAATGAAAAGGGTGAAATGACAACAGACCCAGCAGAAATCCAGAGGATCATCAATACCTACTTCCAGAACCTATACGCCAATAAGATGGACAACACAGAAGAAATGGACAGATTCCTAGATACATATGAATTACCAAAGGTGAACGAAGAAGACCTAAAAATTCTGAACAACCCAATATCAACCAATGAAATTGAAAATGTAATGAAAAACTTATCAACTAAGAAAAGCCTGGGCCCTTATGGCTTCACTGCTGAATTCTACAAGACATTTAGAGAGGAACTGCTGCCACTACTGTTTAAACTCTTCAATGAAATTGAAAGGGAAGCAGTACTCCTAAATTCACTACTGGAAGCAAGCATCACCTTGATCCCCAAAGCAGAGAAAGACCCAAGTGAAAAAGAGAACTATAGGCCAATCTCATTCATGAACATAGATGCAAAAATCCTTAATAAGATACAGGCAAACAAAATGCAGAAGATCATCAAGAATATCATACACCCTGATCAAGTGGGATTCATCCCAGGGATGCAGGGATGGTTCAATATACAAAAATCAATTAATGTAATACACTGTATCAATAGAGACAAGGACAAAAACCATATGATTATCTCCATAGACACAGAAAAAGCATTTGACAAAATCCAACATGCATTTATGATAAAAACCCTACAAAAAATTGGAATAGATGGTCTCTACCTCAAACTGATAGAAGCCATCTATGAAAAACCAACAGCCAATATCATACTAACTGGTCAAAAACTGAAATCCTTCACACTCAAATCAGGAACAAGACAAGGATGTCCACTATCACCACTCTTGTTCAGTATAGTTCTGGAAACATTAGCCACGGCAATTAGACAAGAGAATGAAATAAAAGGAATAAAGATAGGTAATGAAGAAGTCAAATTGTCATTATTTGCAGATGACATGATACTCTATATAGAAGACCCCAAGAACTCCACCAAAAGTCTTCTAGACTTAATAACCAAATTCAGTCAAGTAGCTGGTTACAAGGTCAACACACAAAAATCAATAGCTTTCTTCTACACCAATGACAGACTCACTGAGAGAGAAATAGGGCAAATAATTCCTTTCACAATAGCATCCAAAAAACTGAAATACCTAGGAATCATCCTAACAAAAGAAATCAAAGAGCTCTTCTCTGAAAACGATGGCACTCTGAAAAGAGAGATTGAAGATGATATCAGAAAATGGACAGACATCCCCTGCTCCTGGGTAGGAAGGATTAATATAGTGAAAATGGCCATACTTCCAAAACTGCTATATAGATTTAATGCAATTCCAATTGAGATCCAAGCAGCATACTTCATAGACCTTGAGAAAACAATCCAGAAATTCATTTGCAGCAAGAAGAGACCCAGAATAACAAAAGCAATTCTAGGTAACAGAGGCATGGCAGGGGGTATCACAATCCCCAACCTGCAACTATACTGCAAAGCTACTGTGATAAAAACAGCATGGTACTAGCAAACAAACAGACTTGAGGACCAGTGGAACAGATTAGAAGATGCAGAAACAATGCCAGACACACTCAGCCATCTCATCTTTGATAAAGGAGCCAAACACCCTCACTGGAGGAAAGATAGCCTCTTTAATAAATGGTGCTGGAAAAATTGGGCTTCAACTTGCCAAAGATTAAAACTAGACCTATACCTCTCACCATGCACTAAACTAAAATCAAAATGGATTAAAAATCTAAATATTAAAATAGAAACTCTGAACCAGTTGGAACAGAGGTTAGGTAGAACCCTTGAAGACATCGGTATAGGAAAAGATTTTATGAACAAAAGCTCAGTTGCCTGTGAACTAGCACAAACAATCAACAAATGGGATCTCTTCTTATTAAAAAGCTTCTGCACAGCAAGAGAAACCACCAGCAGTGTGAAGAGAAAACCCACAATGTGGTAAATAATCTTCACCTGCTCTTCCTCAGACAAAGGTCTACTATCTCGAATCTATGAAGAACTTAAAAAGATCAGACCTCCCAAATTTAAAGACCCAATCTGAAAATGGGCATCTGAAATGAATAGACATTTCTCAGACAAAGAAGTAGAAATAGCAAATACATACATGAAAAAATGTTCAACATCACTAGTCATTCAAGAGTTGCAAATGAAAACAATGCTGAGATTCCACCTCACTCCAGAAAGAATGGCTGCTATCATGAAATCAACCAATAACAAGTGCTGGTGGGGCTGTGGGGAAAGAGGAACCCTGCTCCACTGCTGCTGGGAGTGTAGACTGGTGCAAGCACTGTGGAAATCAGTATGGAGATACCTCAAAGAACTGGGACTGGAAATCCCATTTGACCCCGCTATTCCACTGCTGGGGATCTTCCCCAAAGAATTAAAAGAATCATACCACAGTGATATATGTGCATCCATGTTCATAGCAGCACAGTTTGTAATAGCTAAAACTTGGAAACAGCCCAAATGCCCATCAACTGGAGACTGGATAAAGAAAGTGTGGGTTTTTTTATAAAATGGCCATAAAAAATGAGAAATTAGAGACATTTATAGCTAAGTGGATGCACATTGAGGCAATACTCTTAAGTGAAATAAATAGGACACACATGTGTAAATACCAAATAGTTTCTCTGGTGTGAGAAACTGAAAGTGTAAATAAGGACTAAATGTATAATAGGTCATGTGAAATAGGAAGAAGAGGGGCAAGGGGAAGGAAGCGGGAGGGCTAGGGGAAAGGATAGAGGGGATTGGGATTAATATGAGAAAATGGAAAAATAGGAACAAAATCTTTGCAAATAGGGAGGACTGGGCAAGGGTGAAAAATAAGAACCAAGAGAGACTCTGTAAAGGTTCAAATTTGCAATGATGAATGTCATTATATTGTATACCTAAAATGTACCAATGATTAGAATGAATAATCAATAATGTAAAATAGGAAGAAAAGGTCCAAATGGGTAGGAGTAGTGGGAAGGGCAGGGGAAAGGAAAGAAGGGAAAGCAAAAAATGATGAGAAATGGAAAAAATGGAAATAAAGTCTTTGTAAATAGGGAAGGGTGGAGGGGGTGAAGGGAGGGCTAGGAATGGGGAAAAAATAAGAACCAAGATGCATTATGTAAAGGTACAATTCCCAATGAGAAATGTAATTGTGTTGTATACCTATAATGTACCAATAAAAGAATTTAATACAAAAGATATATATCTGCTTAAAAGAAGTTAAAAAATTAAAAAAGCTTCCTAAATAAAGAATTTCTCAAATCCCTTAAAATGGTAACATGCATTGTACTTATGTATGATAGAGAAGATTTAGTGTTTAGTTAATTTATTTGCTTCTAGAATCCTTTTCGATAAAATGTCTTACAGAACTATTATTTCTATGGAATATACATTACACTGATATAAAGTAATGACTAAGTCATAATGTTCACTTATCATTTGTGAAAGAAATACATGCTAATTTTCCCAAGTCACCATTTTCTTCTTTTCTATGGTCATTTGTTAGAAATGGATCAACATTCAGGTGGTTAGATTACACAAAGAACCCAATAATTCCCATGCCTCCAATTAAACATCAAGGGCAGCCTTCTACTTTGCCATTTATTCAAGAGTGTGGATATTATTCCTTTTTTTTTCTTTTTGGTATATCATTGTGAAATTAATATTAGCACCTAATTAACCTGCTCACTAAACTACAATGGGAAACAAAAGGAGAGAAGAGAAAAAGAGAATAATCTACTATGTAATTTTAATGTTAGAATCATTTCAGTGAAGCAAAGATATTTTATCCATAGTAATTCAATAAGCCTCCTGAATTTATTATTTTAAAGTTATTTGTACATAAATTAACAATATTGTACAAAGTTATTTGTACATATGTTGCACTGGATATATAGGTAACACAATTTTCCACAGTCACACCCTTGACAAGTATCTTGAAGAAAACTCTAATTCCCATTAGAAGATGTCAAATTTCAACGTTTTGTCCTGATTATCAGAAAAGAAAAAACAAAATTATAAGTAACAGCAGCATACTGATACTGGGCAAGAATTCTAATGAGCAATTGTCGTCTTAATTATTCACTATTTTGATAATCACAGGCATACATAAAAATTATGTCATAAGAGCAATTTCTAAACAAGTGCTTTCTCTCAAAATAATTATTTATATCCAAATGATCCAAGTGATTGTTTATCTAAATCACATTGTAATGTTTTCAATATTACTGGAATACTGTTTAAACCTTTTCATGCTTTCTATTTAATCAAAAGTTAAAGCTATTCTACAGCATCCAGATATCACAAATCATACAATGCAAAGTGCTCTGTCTGATCAACCAAATGGAAAGCAGCAGCTGAATAAATGAGGTGGCTGTCCACAATTTAGGATTTATTATCTTATATACTTCATGCTTGCCAACTACATCCATTTTAAATGAAAAATAATATGCAGCTAAATGTGGAGATATCCACATGACTACCTTAGTAAGACAGAAAATGAAATGGCCTATTTTTAATAAAAAATATATAGATGTACCAGTGATCAACACAACCCTGTCACACTGCAAAAAAGAATAGCCATTGTAAGGGGAGGAATGATAAGTTTCCCAAAACTGTGCTGGCAATTTCTAGAGATACCCTGATGACTATTATAACTTATTTTGACTGAAATAGCCAGCTGTTCACTAAAACTCATGCCATACGTGGGATTGCCCTATTGATTATGTCTAAAGTAGGCTGCAAGCTGTGGAGGCTGTAAAGAGTTAAGCCCACAATTGGCTTGTTTATAGAAGTGAGTCTGGCCAAAGCCTATGTGCCCAGGTCAGAGTGATTCGCACCCAAATTCTATTCCCAAAATTAAAACCTTCCTTACTAAAAAGACAATGTCAATTATTAACCACAACCTATGTTTTGTCTATTCTTTTCCCAATTCAAGAATGCTTTTTCTCTTTCTTTGCAAGCCTTGCCTGCATCAGCAATATATTTATAGCAACTCCACATAGTCCCTACACATAGCCCCTTTACCTCAATCTAACTATGAAGTCACCAATAATTATCAACAGCTCTGGGTGTTCAGGGCCTTTGCTTGTTCAAGCTTCTGGCTGCTCAAGCACTGGACATCCTGGCTCCCCATATCTCTATCTCTTTAACTCTGTCTTTGTGTCTTTCTTCTTGCCTTGAACTATAGCACTGAGCAGGGTCTCCAAACCCACTGCAGGGGCCTCTGGTAATGCCACCCCATCAACATGTAGTAGTGCTACTGAAAGGCAGTGAGTAGCAAAATATCCTAGCCCCTCCTTGGATTCAGGTGTGGCCAAGTAGCCAGTTCTTGCCACTGGAACGTGAATAGAAATGATGGATATTACTTCCTGATACATGGGTATGTCTTCTCCACCCTCTCCATTCATTTGCATCTTTGGGCTGAATGAAGACTCTGAATTCCCTATAAGAGCAGCATGAAAGAAATAAGAGTTCCTGAAATATCTTTTGGTGAAAAGCTACTCACTTATATGCCCACATGTGCAAAGGACTACTACATGAATAAGAAGTAACCTATTGTGTTAAGTCACTGAAATTTGGGGAATTACTTGTAGTAGCTCTTGCTATAACAACTAATAAATACATTTCTTTCAACAGCATTTAAAAAAACCTCATTTAAATTCTAACAGACTTGAGCCAAAACATAAGCACAAAATAAGCAAACTAGTAATTTGATGATACATTAAATTTCTTTAAATATGAGGTGTATGGTGAGTGCTTAAATTAAAAAAAAATTATTTCAGCAAAAAGACCATTGCCATTAATTCCTCTTATCATACTCTCTCTTGTTTTTAACATGCTAAACTGATCACTCATATCACTTTCTGAAGCAGTTCTGGAAGTCCACTTTTGTGTCTTTACAAGGTTTTATCAAAACACAGTGAATTCTGTTGTCAAGTGCCATCCAACAAAAAGGCAGACTGGTAAAAACATTATGGTGTGTTCTCAACTATCCTATTCACTAGAGCTGACACCATGCAACTTCTTACTCTTCCCCAGTCAAAATAATCATAAAAGCTACACATTTTTAATTAATTCAAGTCATTGAAGCAATCACAAAAGTGCAACTAAAGACGCTTATGAAAGAAGACTTCCAGAATTGCTTCAGAGGGTGGCAAGAATAATGAGATAATTGTGTTTGACAAGAAAAACAAGAGGATAAGTTTATTCAAAGTGAGAAGGCATATTTTAAGGTGGATTAATGATAATATGTATTTTACTGTAATATTTTTTTAAAAATTCAATATTCACTGTATTTTTGAGCATACCTAGTCTTAGTTCAATATATACTGAATAGACTGAGCACTGTGTACTAATGGAAGAAGTACATGGATGAAATGTTCACTGGAGACAGAATCCATTTCTCAAGCTGCTGCTGTAGGTAGTATAACTCTACCTACAAACTTATCTACTTTATTCATGTGAATGACTGTCCTATACAACAGTTTAGTAAAGGCAATTTTCACAATTTGTTTATAGTCTCACTGATATTTTATTCCTGTGAAATACTTTTGTGTATACAGATTGGCACCTACAAGGCAGCTGCCTGGTTGACAGGCACCTTAAACTGACTCTAAATCTATGTATTCCATTCAAAGATGTATTGTATAGACGTGTTTCTCAAACATATTTCACTTTGACACACAGGAAGAAACATTTTAGATTTGACCCAGTACATCCCTGTATTTGTTTAATGAAAAAGTAATTGCCTTATTATATGTGATATATTCTAATATATTCTATTTAATGTCAATTTAGAAGTGCTCTTTGCAACCTTTTCAATTGATCTTACAATCCACTAATGAGTCATAACTCAGAGTTTGAAAAATATTCTTGGAAGGATCCTTCTGACAGATATTTGGCTTTATCCTTTTATGAGAAGGAAAATCAATTGGAGAGAAAATGAAATGGAAGAAGAAAGGTATGGTGAAATGTTAAAGGTAGGGGAGGCCAAGAGGAAGAAAAAACATAGGCTATGTGGAAAGGGAGAAAAAGAAAGGCATAGTATCAAAGAATACACAACTAAACTATGCTATGTAGAATATTCTTTCAGTGAGAAAGTTTGAATTCTTTACAGACAATTGAGGTTGAGGAAGTCCACCTGTGAAAGAACAGAAGCAGGTTGCCCCAGGAAAAGCAAAGCCAGAGGTTTTAGTTCTGAATATGTGTAGGAGAATATTGAAAAAACTGGAGGAAAAAATGCCAGGAACAACCTAACTGAGAATTTTATGCTCTTACTAAATGATATTCTTGCCTGTCACAATAGTTACATACACATTCACAAAACTTCCAAGAACTGAGATCCTGTAAGATCATGCTTAATTTCAGCCTTGGAAAGTATCCAGTCCATTCTAGGTCTACTAAAACTGGGAACAGAACAAATTAAAAAAAATTGGCTGTGCAAGTATGGCATAGTCTTAAAGAGAAAATGATTGCTGAAGACTATATTTATGGATTAAAACAGATGATATGTTAATTTTCACATGTTTAAAGGAAAGTCTTGGCTAGAAATCACACACTCTTTCCAGATGAACATTTAGATATAATTCTACAAAGTTTTTTTTCTATTTTCTTGCTGCTATAAAATCTACATTCTGTTTTCACTAGTTAAAAATACTGAAATTTTTACATATTTTAAAAAAAAGTTTTCTTTTTGTTTTTAGTGTGCAACTTTCTTCATATCATGTAGGCTTTTGTCAAGTCACAAATAAATAAGATTATGAAACTATTAAAAATGGCAAAATTAATGCACGGGTAATCCATAGAGAAGGAACTGCAATTGGCCAATGAGCATTTAAAATATACTTTGAAGTTTATATACAAAGGAATAGAAGTTAACTAGACTTTTTCTAATACAATTAACATGGAATTAAATATGAAATAATGTTGCTATTCTAATTTAAGTATAAAGCATTCCCCAAATACTCAGAGGTTGAGTCTAGAGAGATGCTTGGATTATGAAAGTACTTGGTGAGATTGATGAGTGCATAGCTCAATGCTATGGGTCTGGTTTGGGGAAGTAGGTCATTAGAGGCATAACCTGGAAGGATGTGTATATATATATATATATATATATATATATATATATATATATATATATATTTGGTACCAGGGATCAAACTCGGGTCCTTGAGCTTGCGCAGCAGGCGACGAAACCACTGAGCTAAATCCCCGGCCCTGGAAGGATGTATTCTTGTCCCTAGCTCCTTACTGCTTTCTCTTCTTCCTGGCTGCCATGAGGTAAACTGTTCTTTGTGATGATATTTCTGCCTTAGAGAAAGTGAATTATGCACGGAAATCTCTGAAACTATGAGCCAAAATAAATACTTCCTCTTTTAAGTCCTGTATGTCAGGTATTTTGTCCGAGGAATGGAAAGCTGACTAATACAATTGCTAAGGGAATGCTGAGACTGGAGACTTAAAGGATTGGTTGAAAGAGTAATACTGTATAAATTGCTACCTTCTGGGAAAGCGTCAGGATATATTAATATTTTGAAAGGTGTTATTAGTTTTTGGCTTAGTATCTCTAATCCTAGGTATTATTAGGAAATAATGCCAAATTCAGATTAAGTGTTATACACATGAATATTTGCTAAATCATCAAACAACAAAAATCATGAATAATCTAGTAATACCAAAATCATAGCATGGCAGACTCATCTGCACTACTACTAAAAATGATGTTGATGGTGATTTTAACTGCATGAATAAATTCTCCAAATAAAATATTAGGTTATGAAAATCAAGATATGGAACCTTATGTTTACTATAATCTCAACAGTCCTATGGACATAAATGGAAAAAAAGTATATACACAAATGTCAACAACTGTTATTTCTCAGAATAAGAAAAACATACCATAAATTCTCATGGCCTTCTGTAGAGTTCCATCCCTTTGCAATAAGTATATATAGCTCATATAAATTTAATAAATGATTTTTTAGATTTCAACCTGGCTGATTAGAGAAGGAGGTACATTGGAGATACTTGGAGAAGTGTCTCAGAAAAATACCGGTGTTCTGAAACTGGGAAAGCAAATCATACCCAGAAATGGGAAACGAATCTGAAAGACAAATCCTCTAGATCACACAAAATATCTGAATTGTTGAAAAGAGCAGCAGTACCACTACTGGTCCATGACTCCTTCTACATCCTTTACATGGGAAGCAGGCCATGGTTTCTCTTATATGAAAAACTCAATATATAAAATGTAAAACAGATAATAGGAAAAAAGAGAGAAAAATGTTATTCTAATCCAGCATGGACTATGTATCTAAAAATGTACCCTCAGGCTGGGGATTTAGCTCAGTTGTTCTGCCTCCTGCCTCACAAGCACAAGGTCCTGAGTTCTATCCCCAGTACAAAAAAAAATGTACCCTGATTTAGTATTATTGTCTTATGTGCTTTATGTATATATATATATATATATATATATATATATATTTGGCTTAGTACTCTGATTGTCAATCTGTAAATATGATCATTAACTTTATAAGGAATTATATGATAAATAAGTGAATCTGATACTGGCAAAGTAAAAAGGAGGTGGAGGGAAGGGAAAAAAACTGAGATGTGTTATGTACATTTACCAATTTACTGCAATGAATGTAATCATTATATACTGCAAACATATACTAATTAGAACTTTAAAATAACAAAATTTAATAAACAAACAGCCTAATGGATGGAGCCAGTGCCATAAAGGCTACACTCCAGATAGGTTCTGCATATACCCTCCTCTCACCTGGATAAGAAAACTCAGCATAGAAACCACGAATGGCAATGGGAGAAAAGGAGAAATAGCAACATGGAAATAGGCTGCCCTCATCATCTTCCAAACACCAGGGAATGTTTGTATCCCAGCAGCATCCTACCCATCACCTATCACACAGCATTAACAAAAGAAGCCTCCTGACCTAGGCAGAGAGAGGCAAAAGAATATAAACTGTGGGCTGCAATGAGTCCACTGGCAAGGACCCATGGATCACATCCCTGGAGACATGGGAGAAGGAGATAACCTGAGGACATTTAGTTCAGAATGGGTACTTTCCTGTTATTTCTCCATACACTAGAAAGATCTGAGTCAGTGGGAAATCTCAACCACTGACCACTGTCTCACGCAGGGTAAAAAGACCCTCTGCCAAACCAGGGACTGCACCAAATGCCCTGTGAGTTGGAAAGCAGAGCTCTTGAGTCAAGGATGGATTGGGATCTAAGAACAAAGGAACAGAGGGAATTGGCTGGGGTAGAGAACTTCTGGCAATATACTAAGCAGAAAGCTTATAGAGGGAAGAACACAGAGATGAATGCAGGATTTGCTCAGCAGCAAGGGGAGTAAGAGTGATAGGTCATTGGCAGAAGTTGATGGAGAGCCCGTTGTCAGGTAAACTATGTTACATCCTCCTCTTTCCAAATTAATTGACATAATTGAATCTTGGGGCGGAGACAAAGGTCTTCAGTTAACCATGCCCAAAGTATGTCTTGCAGCCGGGAGGTGCGCCAGAGGGACTGATAAACCTCTTTGCTTACAGGCAGGTAGTTAAGCACCTTACAGGAAGGGGAGAAATTGGCTTGGCTGCCTGCAAGCAGATGATGATTAGAGCAGGAAGGGGATTGTGTGGATATTCTACCTGTGGAGTATATGCGGTAAAGTGGTGTAGTGGCCACATGAGGTTTCCTTTTGGTGTGTATTATTGCTTGTGTATTAGTTTGGGTTTCTTTCTTGTTTTTCTTTTTTCACTTTTCTTCACTTTTTGCTTCTCACATTAACATTATTTTATTATTTTTTATTTTTCAAGTTTTCATCTTTTATTCTGTCCTTTCTCTCAATCTTTCTTTTTTTTTTTTTTTTTTTGGTACTGGAGATTGAACTCCGGACCTTGTGCTTGCGAGGCAGACGGCGGAACCACTGAGCTAAATCCTCAGCCCTGTCTTTTCTTTTTTTAACCTTCTTCCTATTCTCTTTGCTCTTTCTTATATTACATATTCACTTATCTTCCCTTATTTCTCCACCCTTTAACTTCTCCAATGCATTAATCTGAAAGAGATTGTTCATGATCATGTTGGAATAGCCCTTAACAGAATTGTGCTTAAAGGATTCAAACAAAACTAACCACAAATATATCAACAAGTTCTAACAACCTCACAGCTTTCCACAATCTTAATTACACTTCCCGTCTTTTGCCTTCAGCTGCTGCCCTCATAAATATTCCCTTAAACCCTCTAAACACTAACCCTTCCCTCCAATTATAAAATATCTTTAACAGAGTCTAATTGCCTATTATTTTTGACCTATTAGTATTTGTCTTATCTCCCTCTCCTCATATTGAGTTATCTCCTCCTTTTCCCCTTCTTTTTTGTTTCCATTCTCCAACCACACCACATACAATATTATACAGTAAAGACTCTAAGAAACACTGACAAAAGAGTGAAAGCGTGAAATACAAATTTTAATACTTATGACTGATTTATAGTCAGATATGCAATGCTGTAATCACCAGTAGAACTTCTCTTCTTACAACACAGTAACAGGGTCCAACTCAATTAAATTGAGTAGGTTGAAGTGGTACACGATACTTTTTGAGAAATAAAGCCAAGGACACATCATTGGAAAACAAAACTAAAAGATCTTCATACCAACAAAAAATTATCCTCACTCTATTTGACTTCAACCCACATGGCGCGTGCGCGCACACACACACACACACACTCACACACACATACAGATGCACCATGAGAACATGAAAAAATATGACAACAAAATGCCTCCAAAGACTCCCAACTCTTCTAAAGGGGATGCCAGGGATACTCATGGAGAAAAAATTAAACAATAAATAACTGAGCTGCACAGAATGATAAAAGAAGAAGCAAGAAACTCAGTGAGTTCAAAGATGATATAACCCAAAAAACAGTGGAACTAACAAAACCTGACAAATATAGTTATGGAAGAAAGAAATAAAAAATCAGCAGAGCTAAGCAAACCAATTCAAAACATGAATGGTGAACTTACCAAAGAAATAGACTTCATGAAAAGGTGCCAAACAGAAATTCCAGATACAAAGAATTTTATTGCTCAGGAGAAGCAGCATATGTGAGAAAAATTTCTCACAAATTGAGGACAAAATGGAATCACATGATGATATACTCTGAGAAACCTTGGAAATTATATGCAAGCAAGGAAAATTAATCAAAAATCTACTAGATGATGCTAAGAAGATTAAAATAAAGCTAACTAAAATAATAGAATAAACAAATAATGAATATAAAAATCTTTTATAGAAATCATAACAGAAAAATTTCCAAGTATGGGAAAAGAATTCAATATACAGGTAGACTAAAATTAAAGAATTGAAAACAATATTCTATGTACTAGGACTCCAAAAGCAAGCAGAGGTAGAAATTTTAGTTGCATAGAAAGTAAACATCATGCTAACCCTGAACAGAAGAGGAAAAGAAAGTCACTACACACTGGTTAAGAAATGATTCAACAATTATATGCATACATGCCCCAAATATCCATGCACAAATTTCATAAAATGAACACTACTGAACATAAAAGTTCAAATGAGCATCAACAACATCATAGCAGACTATCTCAATACCCCACTTTCACAAAATCCATTAACAAAGAAATATCAGAGCTGAACCATACCTTCAGACAAATGGACTTAAGAGATACCTACAGAGTTTTCTATCATATTACAGCAGAATATGCATTATTTTTTTAAAAAAATATTGGTACATTTTAGATATACACAATAAGATTCATCATAGGGAATTTGTACCTGCACATGATATATTTTGCTTCTTTTTTTCCATTCTCTTTCCTTCAACCCCTCTTCCCCTCCTTATTTACAAAAGCAGAATAAATCAAGAAATAAATCAAGAAACAAATTAAACAATTCCTATAAGCAAATGATAATACCAATACAACATATGAGAACCTATGAAACACAAGAAAAGCAGTTCCAAGAAGTTTTTGCTAAGAATCCTTACATTAGAAAAATAGAGTGAGCTCAAATATATATCCTAATAATGCACATTAAGGGCTAGTAAAAACAAGAGAAGTCTATACCCAAACCTAGTAAAGAAAGGAAATCATAAAGATTTGGGGGAAATTAACAAAATTGAGAATTAAAAATATGCAAAGAATCAATGAATTGGAAAGTTTGATCTTTGAAAAGATAAACAAAGTAGAGAGTCCTTAGCAAAACTTACCAAAAGAAGAAAAGATCCACATCAATGAAATTACAAATGAAAAAGACAAAGTCATAAAGGAAACCATCAAGATCCAGAAGATCATTAGTAACTACTATAAAAAATTAAAAAAAAATTGTACTCCAAAAAATTAGAGAATCTGAAAGAATGGATGAACTCCTAGATACAAACAAATTACCAAAATGAATCAAAAAGTCATAAAACTCTCAGTAATGCAATAACAGGCAATAAAATTGAGGTAGTAATTAAAAAAATTATCAACCAAGAAAAGCCCAGTACTTGATGGGTTTGCCATTGAATTTTTTAAGACTTTTGGGGAGCATATTTGGCCAATATTCATTAAACACTTTAATAAAATACAAAGGGAAGGAATACTTTAAAACTCATCCCCTAGGGCTGGGGATTTAGCTCAGTGGCACAGTGCCTGCCTGGCAAATGCGAGGTCCTAAGTTTAATCCCCAGTACCAAAACACAAAACAAAACAAAACAAAACAAAAGAACTCATCCCTTAAATCTAGAATTACCTTAATTCCAAAACCATACAAGAATTCAACTAAAAAACAAAAAGTAACAAGAAAAAACAAGAAAAAACTACAGGCCAATCTTTTTAATGAAGACAGTTGCAAAAATCCTTAACAAGATACTGAGAAACAGAATGCAACAAATCATTAAAAAGATCATACTTCATGAAGAAATAGACTTCATAGCAGTGATGCAAGAATGATTCAACACATGCAAATCAACGAATATATACACTACATAAACATTTGGACAAAAAAGTCACACCACCATCTTAATCTGTGCAGAAAAAGCCTTTGACAAAACCCAATATCTATTCATGATAAAAAAAAACAAAGAAAATATTTATAGAAGGACCTAATCTCAATCTTATAAAGGTCATTTCTGACAAATCTACAACAAAATTTATATTAAATCGGGAAAAATTAAAATCTTTGCCTCTGTATTCCAGAATAAAACAAGGATGCCCAATATGACTACTCTGGTTCAATATAATACTCAAAATATTAGCCAGAGGAATGAAGAAAGAGAAAGTAATAAAAGGAAAATGTAGAAGAAATGAATACATCAAAATATTATTTGCAGGTGATGTGATCCTATACATAAAAGACTTTTAAAAATCCACCAAAAGTTCATATAACCAAATTCAGCAATGTAGCAAGACAAAAAGTCAAGACAAAAATCAATAACATTCCTGTACACCAATAATTAACACATTTAGAAAGAATTTAGGAAAACAATGCCATGTACAATAGCATGAAGAAAAATTATATTCTTAGGACTTAACCTACTCAAGGAAGTGAACGAACGCTACAATAAAAACTACAGTATTCTGAAAAAAATAAGGTTAAATAAGATATCAGAAAATGAAAAGACATTCCCTCTTCCTGTGTAGGCAGATCCAACATTATCAATATGACCATGTTTCCCAAACTGATATGCAGACTTTTAAAATCTCTATCAAAATACCAATAGCTTTCCTTATAAAACTAGAGAAAACAATACTAAAATTCATAGGAAACCAGAAGAGATCCAGAATAGTACAAGGAATCTTGATCAATGAGAGCAAAGTAAGAGATATCACAATCCCAACTTCAAGTTATATTACAAAGTTACAATGTTAAAAAAACAAACAAAAAAGCCCAGCATGGTACTGACAAAAAAAAATAGACATGTAGGTGAATGGCACAGAACAGAAGATGCAGAAACTACCAGAGGCACATTCAGCAAGCTGATATTTGACAAAGTGACCAGTGCTGGAAGGAAGAGAGCCTCTAAATGATGCCGGGGAAAATGAATATCTACATTCAGAAGACTAAATAAATACTCATATCTCTCCTTATATACAAAACTAAAATGACAATGGATCAAAGATCTAAATGTTAAAATAGAAATATTTAATACGGCCTTAGATAGAATAGGTAAAACTCTGTAAGAAATAGTTGTAGGCAAGACTTTCTAAACAGTACCCTACTTATTGAAGAAGTAACATCAAGAATCAACAAATGGGATCAGACCAGATGAAAAAGTTTCTGCACAGCAAAGAAAACAGAGGGAATAGATAACCTACAGAATGGGAATATATTTTTACCAGCTATATATTAGATAGAGGATTAATATCTAGACCATGCGAAGAACTCAGAAAAATTATACTACTGTAATTAAAAGACCCAATAAAAATGTTCAAATGAAATGAAAAGACACTTCTCAGCATAAGCACAAATGGCAAATAAATACATGAAAATATTTCAACAATGTGGGCCACTTGAAAAATGTAAATTAAAACAAATCTGAGATTCCATCTTACTCCAAAAAGAATGGCTATCAACAAGATATTGAAAAATAAACACTTTTAGGCTGCAGAGGAGAAAAGGGACCAATTTTACATTTTTCATGGGAGTGTAAACTAGTACAGTCATATTGAAATCAGTATGCGGATTCTTCAAAATACTAAAAACGGAAATTTCATTTGACCCAGCTACTCCTTTTCTGTTATCTTCTGAAAGAGTTAAAGACATCACAGTACAGTAATGCATGCATTCCTATATAATATAGCAGCAAGATTCATAATAGCTAAATGTTGAAAGTAGCATAGGTGTCCATCAATAGATGAATGGATAAAGAAAATGTGGTAAATATACACAATGAAGTACTACTTTGCTATGAAGAAGAGTAAATTTCAGTTGTTTGTAGGAAAATAGATAGAACTCAAGACCATAAATTTAAGTGACAAATCAGACACACCAGGTTAAATACTGCATGGATTTTTTTATATGAGAAATCCAAAATATAAATAAGTTAAAGAGTAAAATAAAAAATGATAATAGAAAATACAATGTGAAATGATCAAATCAGAGCAATTAGCTCATCCATCATCAAACATTTATCTTTTCTCTATGTTGGGAACATCTAAAATCCTTATTTTAAATCTATTTTGAAATCTACAATAAATTATTGCTAACTATATTTAATTTCATGTTCAATATAAGATTGTTTCCTCTTACTCAACTGTATTTTATACTTGATTACCAGCTTTTCTCTAACACCTACCTGTACCCAGATTCAGGTTACCACCATTCTACTCTCCATTTCGATGAGAACAGTTTATTTAGCTATTTTTTCCTGCATTTATTTCTTATTATTTAAAATCCCTGTTGGCTATCTTCATTTTGTATGGCAAACAAGTGTGTGGTTATACATGCAAAAAATGGTGCAAAGATGTCACTTGCAATAGCATCTATGATTTATAAAAACATACAAACTTTAGAAACTGCATCTGCCTTCTCTATTTTCATTAATTTTGCCTAGACTATAATGAGCCTACTCAATACACTTTATAATTTAGGAAAGTTTTCTTTTCCTTCATATATATTTTAATATTGTTTTAGTTTTTCTTTAAGATGACTTAAATTACTAGAATGGATATGCATTCTTCAGCATTATCAGCATTTCCCTTGTGAATCTCATCTTTTTCACTGCTTATTGATATTATTTTTCAAGTATTATTGACATTTTTACTTATTTGATTTTCAACACTGCCAAATCTTCTCTCTAAACCTTCCATTGATAATATAAAGCTATTGTTAAGTTTTAATTTCCTATAATCTTTTCCTATCTTGATTATTTATTTTCAATCATCTCATTCTGTTGTCATGTTCATCTGTTCTTTTATTATGACAAAGACCCTTAGACTGAAGTCATACACAAGTTTCATAAGCTATGTGAAACCTAAGATCTCAATGCAAACAATAAGTTTATTTATAAATTTATCTTATATAGGGAAAGGGTCTAGAATTCTCATCAAATTTTAAAAGTAGATTATGATCTCACAAAGGGTTTTGAACACCTGCCATTTTATACTTTTCTTCTTTACAAAGGCTATATCATCTTGCATTTCAGCCAACATACAAAATTCTAATATTTTTCTGATTCCTTCAAAAACTCATTTTCAGAAATACCCTCTTTCTAAGTCTGCAGAGCAATTTTGCCTTTGGCCTATTTGCAAGCTTTTCCATATGTTCCACATTTGTTTTTTCTTTGATTGTTTATTTTCAAAATAAACATAATCAATTTCGATCATATTTTGCATGATAGATGAAAACAACTGTTCTAGGGTAAGCTGAAACTGGTTGCTAGATACCGTATATCCCTTTCTTCAATATACAGTTAGATAATCATTTTATGCATATAATCACAGTGGTCTTTTCTCCAAGTCGAACTTAATTTCATCCGTGTGATTAAGATTGTGTCCTCTTTCAACCCCAAAGCTTTCTTTGCTGATAACATGAAATGATGGAATGTAGGAAAAGCTAGAATCTCTGGAATATATTCCTACTAGTTCTTTTCTATGCTCTGTCTTATAGTATTGTGTTTATGAGGACTGAACCTTGAAGATGTAAATGACAACTGCTTCATGTTCAAAATCACAAAGTTACCACCATTTGCATTCTTCCTTCTTTGTTTTCTGGGAACTCTAGCTCTCAAGTATATATAAGAAGAAAGGCAATATTTTAGGAGATAGAGTCCAGCATTCCAGCCAAGTAAAAGATACCTTCTAGGCAATACGACTTCTACTCCATTTTGGTTTGTATGAAATTTTGTACTTTCAAGTATTTATACTGTGTGAGAGAAATTTTCAGTTTTTATATTTTCAGTATACTGGCTTATCAATTTTCATTGCTTCCTTCAATACATTTCTTCCTAATTGTTAACCAAGAAAATTTCTCCCCCATTCTGGCAATAATTTGACTGATGTCTGAGTTATCAGCTTTATTGTGAGTTCTCACCATTTTTATATATCTTCATAAGAATTTGAGTGGAAATTCATGACTAGTTGCATCTGGGGCTGCCAACCACATGCCATTTTTCAAAGTTAGCACTTCTGGGGTTGTGCCAGTTGAAGAAGATTCCAAGATTCCAAGAGAAGCTTGGCAACAAATTACAAATCCCTGCTAACACCAGTATGTTAAGAAGCAGCTATTTCCCAAATCAAACTCTAGTACTAAAAACTGTCTTCTAGTTTCTTTCAGATAATTTGAAGATTCTCAGAAATAGAAATAAACAATGCTTGAAATTAAGGTTAACCACGATCAAATTTCTACAGTAGATAAAATCTAACTTTGACTATTTCCCTTTGTTTTCAGGGGTTTTCTCACAGTTAATGCTACATATTTCATTAAGACCCAGGACTTTCATACTTCCTACTGTGCAAGTTTAAGCTGGCTTGCCCTCCCTGCTTGGTCAATAGCTTATATTTATAAACCACCTTTCTTACCTTCTACAATCAAATATCCTGGTTTTTTCCCTGGAAAAATCTCTCCTTGACAAATACACTGGTACAGATAGATCCTAGCAGCTTACTTGCTAGTTTTTGAGAAGGGAAGTGGGGGAGGAGGGATATTATATTAGTACAACCCACTGCTTCACATTTTCTTTCACCAAATTGCTATTTCCTCTGGAATACACATTCCTATATAGTTCCTTTTCCTCAGGGTGCACACTGCACTCTGTTCTACCATTCCTCACTGATATTTCTGAAAAGATGGTCTGGTACTGTTTGGCAAACAACATTTCTTTCTTTTTTGTTTTTGGTACCGGGGATCAAACTTGGGACTTTGTGCTTGCGAGGCAGGCAACGGAATAACCACATTTCTTAGTGACAAAAATACCCTTTTTTCCTGGTCCTTGGAAGTTCCTGCCATTTTAATCTCAGGAATGTCTATACATAAATTAGTAATATTGATAATATATCCCAATGTTTTCCTTTTAATGTGTCCCACAAACAGTAGGATTAAAGATAATGATTTTTGCTTGTGGCTCATAGATTTCTTCTTCTGCTTTTCAGCTTTTTTCCTTTATTGGTAGAGTATGGCATAGTGACTGAGAATATGAGTTAAAATCCCATCTCTGCCACTTACTAACTAGATCACTTTGGAGACAATGTTTATTTTCTCTAAGTGTTAGTGTTTTCATTTGTAAGAGAAAAATAATAATGCCACTTGTCCCCAAGCTCTGATTAAATGATTTAATAAACTAATGCATATATGGTGGCTAATAATATTGTTAGTCTGGCTCATCAAAAGTGTCCAATAAATGTTACTTGTCATTATAAGAAGACAGTGAAAATGAAGATGATTCTCTATTTCTCATATATGAAAGATAATAACAGAATATACTTTGAAGGGCTGCTGTATCAAATGAGATACTTCAAGTAAAGGCCTTAGTGAAATTCAAACTGCATAGAGAGCACTTAATAAATGTTAACAATCATGCAACCGTAGTGGCAACTGTGTAAACAAAAAGAAACAACAGTTCTCAAGTGTCACAGACCTGGCCACAACTTACGCACCTGCCAATACGACATTCCTGGGAAAGGGGATATTTTCCCGCTCATTTTTAGGTTGCCAACTCATAGTACCTGCATATAAATCTTAAATAAATTACACAAAATTATCAATACTATCTTCTTCCTCAGTGTATGTTTTCTAAGAACTGAACATAACTGATATTAAGCTTAGCAAAAGAAGCAATTCAGAGCAAGAAGACTTTCTGTGACAGAGATGGCCTCTGGTCAATGAACAGACATAGACAGGAAGCTTTCCCTGGTGCACTAGCTTGGCTGAATATGATGAATTGAAAGGGCAAAAATGTTGGTGACGTGGTTGTACTTAATGTCATGAAAGAACATAGGGTTATAGCTACTAAGCCGTAACATGAAGAAGTCTAGAAGACCTAAAGAAAACATATCAGAAAAAGTGCAAAAGCTTACAACGTGACTTAGAATTTGTGAGCAGTCAATGACAAGTTATGTTTGGATACAGCCCTAAAAGGGCATCATTTTGTAAGGCATATGGCTCCACTATAGAACATGTGAAACATTAAAAAAGTAACATTTATATGAAATATAGTTTGTGGCAAAGAGCTGTATGTGAAAAAGAATATAGAAACATCAAACAGATCTGGAATCTGAGAAATCTGTGCTAGGCATTAATGTAGATGTCAGGTGAGGATGTCAAAATTGATGAATGAGCTGCTGCCCAAACACACGTGCTGGTTAACAACCTGTCAGAGATTGAGCTAAAACTACCTGGAATTGAGTATGATAAATAAAAAATGATGAAGCAGTGATAGCAACAAACACTATAATAAGAAAATCTGGGCTGTGCAAGTGACATTTGAGGTATGATTCTAGAATTCTGTAACTGAGAATACATGCTCACATTGGCAAGCCAAATTCTGGGCGCTAATGCTAGAAAGGACCTAAACGGGCCAGTGAACATTTACGGTATGAAATATAGACGTGAACAGGTGGCACAGAAAGTGGTCCCCTGTAGAATGGTTGCAGAGAGTCCTCCTGTGCTCAATGTTTAATATAAGCTGACTTTTGGGGTCAAAAGAAGTCTCATGAATATATGAATGGCTAAATAAGAAATTTCTTGAAAGGGTACATATTTTCATCACAATAAGGAAAAAGTGGCATGAATTCCATGAATTATGATAGTGTTACATTGGAAAAAAATCCATTTGTAATGCATGAAACATCTTATCATGCCTAAGGAGTCACAGGAACAAGATGTGTTCATTTTTGAAAGTGTAACCTTGATTTCGCATTTGAATCAACTTGTCATTGTGGTTCACTCTTTTTTTTCTAGTAAAATTATAAGATCAAATCGTCTCTTTTTTTCTTTATACACAAATGAGAAAGATGGTTGTTAAGCAAATGAAGCAAGGGTGAATTTAAGAAAAGACTAGCTTTTTTATTTTTAAAAATAACCATGGCCAGAAAATAGATTCCATCTGTATTACCACCATCAATTCTGCGGAGGAATGGCTAACCCAATCTCCTCGCCACTACCACTCACCTCATAAGCCCACACAAAGCAGGCAAATTTTTCTTATTTTCCTTGAAATGTCAACTCCAGCCTTTCCTATTTTACTGAGTAACATCAGATAGCACATGTTTTTAAGTTTCTTTCTCTCAAATGGCTCCCAGGGACCAGCCAACTGTAAGTACATTTTTGGCTAGTACTTATTTCCATGGCTACTTGAGTTTGGGGATTGGGAAGTTTTCAAATTTCTTCAAACAATACCGATTTTTCTTATTCCCTGGAGTATCATTCTGGTACAGAATAGGAGAGAGAGAAAAATTTTGCTGAAATAATTAATTTCTCTTAATATGTCTTAGCCTGAAACTGACTGAGAAACAACTTGGCTTCCTCAGCATAATGAGTAAAGCTAAATGATTTATTCAAGTCTCTCAGGCCAGATAAATTTCAAGTTGTTAAACAGTATGTTTCACCATACTCCTATGCAGACTGAGAAAGAGAATGAAAGACTCACAAAACACTTGGAGGCAAATTCTCAAAGAATTAGGACAAGTTGGACTAATATTTATAATGGACCTAATTAAAAGATGACCTGAATGTTGTTTGCCTTTGCTCCTGTCCAGATCTTGAGACTGGAGATATGTCTTCTGATAGGATGTTACCATCTGTTTCCACTAAACACTAGAGACCTGGATCTAGTGCTTGCAAGTAACTTAATACTATCTTAAGTGGTGACAATATCATTTGTAATGTCTCCTAGGGTAATAGAAAACAACACATGAGTCATACACTGGCTGATCAAATCCTGTTTTATTCTACAGAATATAAAAGAAAAATAAAAATATTTCCATGGCAATGCACTCAAGGTAACAAAGAATTTTCTTTACATTATGGAGAGGAAAAATTGAACACTCAAAGAGAAGAGATTCATATTTAAAATAAAGCCCAACTTTTATATTTTATAAATTATTTTAAAAATTTATGTGTTTTCATTGGGAAATAAAGGTGGAAAAACCTAATTGTGAATTCTGAATTTAGGACAGTAGTCCAGAATGCTTTTAAAACTCTCTTTATCCATTCAACATTCATCAAATCTAGGACCTATGATGCATGCAAAATACTGGGCAATATATTGTGTGAAATATAAATTTTCATAAGTACTCAAAAACACTAAAAATAAACAACAATATGAGGTAATAAAGAAGACTATATGTAATTATAATAAATATAATAATTAGAAAAATAAAAGAAGATATTACTGAAGGTTGTAGGCATGGAAGTAATGAAGACTGCAGTGAACTTCCAAAAAACAGACAAAATTTAGATTGTAAGAGGAGTGGACATGGGAATGATGATACTGTAAATTTATCATCAGTAATGGAAATTAGCTTACATTAGGTTTGCCAAATTCTTTCACTTGGTCTTGGGGATTTATTTTGTTAGAGTCACAGAATCTTAAAAGATCACTTAGTGCAAATGTTTCCATTTATAGACAATGAATCTAAAATCCTGAGAAATTATATAATATTGCCAATGTCATTCAGACAGTGGAAGTTGAAATCAGGGCTAATTTCTGGTCAAGTGCTGCTTGATAAACAAGGTGGAGTGTAAAGATACGGAAAAGGGAAATACACTCATCCTTTATCAAATTAAGTTTATAAGTCTGAGTTCATTAGTAGTAGTGCTAAATAGTGGTGCTTATTTACCACAAAGAACTCTGATCAATGGAAGAATTCAAAAGTAAATGAGATATGTGTGTCCCACAAGAGTTAAAAGATGAGTGACATTTTAACCTTAATTGACACCTATAGGTCTGAAAATATCTTCATGTGAGAGCATGCATTGGCTGTGACACAAAATGCTCAGAGAAGAAAATAACGATCATTTCAATTTAATAAAAGACTCATAGAATTTTCAAAGGTACCATTTTCCAGTAAACACAATCATATCACAATGCTGATACATGGGCCAGACTAGCCAGATTAGGGGCAATCTAATTAACATGAAATACTGACATCGTATTAGAGCTTAATAAACAAAGCTGATGTAAATTGAGACTGGATGAATTTTTAAAATGCTATGACATAAAATGATAAATATTTGATTTTAGGAAAGCAAACAAAAAGACAGTCATATAAATTTAATTCTCTTTATATAGCTTGAAACCTTAAAAATAACTAAGTCAGAATTGTGCCATGAAGTACACCTGAACTTTAACTACATATCCAGGACACCTCATGCAATGAAGCAATTAACTCTTATACAATGTTTGCAGGTTTGCTTCAGATATGGCAAATATTTCTTAAACAGGTTTCTAAATATTTCTGGGAGAGTAGCCACCAGGTGTCATATTTGTATTTTACCCCTTCCTCTTCTGATACAGCTTAGTACACAAAAGATGGTTAGAAAATATTTGTTGCTCATTTATTTTTAAAGGATCAAATATGATCATTCTCAACTTTCACACCAACAAATAGTAAATTGATTAATGGAAGATTTGTATTATTAAAATATCATCTATCTTCATTTTCAGTTGAAACCCAACTCTATCCTGGAATATCTGGGGAAATTCTAGAGTTGGGAATAACCAAAAAGATCATCAGACTGTCCTCTTCGATATATAAATGAACGTTCTTCAATTTTAAATTACTAATTTGATCATTTAATACATTCCATTGAGGCATCTTTGCTGTTCAAAAATAATGATTTTTTTCATTATTTTGCTATTGGATCAGAGTAAATGGAGAATTATCAAAGCAAACACGCCCAAAGTGTATAAATATCACATTGTTTCTCTGGTGTGAGAAACTGAAAGTGGAAATAAGGACTAAAATGTATAATAGATATTGGGAAATCAGAAGAAAATGCTCAAATGAGAAGGGGAACAAGAGAGAGGGGAGGGGGGAAAGAAAGAAGGGACAGGAAAAAAGAGAGAACAGGAGGAAAAATGGAAACAAAGCTTTGTACATAAGGAAGGGAAAAGGGGTTGAAGAAAGGCTGGGAAAAAAACAAGAAACAAGATATATCACATACAGGTATAAATTCCCTATGATGAATGTTATCATTGTATAAATCTAAAACATACCAATAAAAAATCCAATGGAAGGAAAATTTAAAAAAGACATTCTTCTCGCTGAAAGACAATGAGAAACCTGAAAAAAAATGTCAGAATCAACTGTTTCACAACTGTAGAAATTAATCCAAAACTGTTAGTAGTATGGAAATAATTCACTCAAGAAAAATGCCTGAGTCTCAGTAAGAACATCAACTTTATGATATTTTAACTTGTATTCCTACCAACCCTCCTCAGCTCTGCAGCAGCATTGCAAAGCAAAAGGGGACAATCACAGTGAAAACCAGCAGCCTTGCATTTATGAAGGAGCAGAACTGGTCATTCTTTCCTCAAAATCCCATTCCCAGAGAATTTAACAGAAGGATACTAGGAAGACAATGCTGAATCAAATCAATAATGTCAGTAACAAGGTAGAAATGTAAAGGTGAACCAAATAGAAATACCTGCACAGGAAATTACAATAATAAAAATGAAAAACTCAATACAGGAGTTCAACAACCAATTTAGGTAGGTAGAAAATAGAATGAGTAAAAGTTGACAGGCTATTTTGAAATAGTACAGTTTGAGAAACATGAACATATAAGAAGAAAGAGATCATGGGAATCTGAATAGCCCTGAATAATCTTGAAAGAAAAAACATAGTTGGGTGCCCACACTTTCTTATTTCAAAATGTATCACAAAAGAGCAATAATAAAAATACTGTGCTACTGGCATATATGCCAATGGAATAGCATAGACAGTCCACACATAAACCCTCAAATATATAGTCAAATGATTTCTAACAAGACTAAACGTAAAGACTATGGTAATAGGAAAAAGACAGTCTTAACAATTTGTTTATAGGAGAGTATATAAAACCATAAACAAAAACTTATTGAAAATGAAGCAAAAAGCTACATGTAAGACATAAAACTATGTTAAAATATATTAGGAGAAAACATAGACCAAAAGGTTCAAATCTTCGAATTTGTCAATAATTTATTCCATGTGATATCAAAAGTAAAAGCAACAAAGGGAAAATAGTCAAATTGGATTCAATGAATATTTTTAATTGTGCATCAAACAACAATATCGCAGATTAAAAAGGCAATGCACAAAGTGGAAGAAAATATTAATGATTCATATATTTCATATTTCAATTATTTCTTTATTGCAAAGAGCAGGAAAAGTGATCAGAGCCTTTATGGCTCTCTACTAGAGGCCTGATCTTTCCCCTAGAAGTAATCCTACCTCAGAGACCCATGCTCCTGAAGATTCTGGTTTGTTTGCTCTTTGTCCCTGCAGGCTACCTCCTCCCCCCCCTGCTCAGTTAGTATCTTCAGGAAATAAAGGCAATCTCCTGAGCCCACCCCATATCAGGTCTGGGGCTGCCTACCCTTAAGCCCTGCCTATCCTGGAACCTCTAAGCCTAAGCCAGCCACTACCCTACCGTTTCAAGTAGTGGTGGGCACTGATGGTCCCATTTAGGTACAGGACCCCCTTTCAGTTGTGGATATTCAACAATGCAAGGAAAAACTGTGTAGATTCTCTGAGGACCTTGAAAGATTTACTAATGGTTTCAATACTGAACAATGTCTTTTGATATTGCCTGGAGAAAAGTCGAGTTCATCCCAGTTTATCACTGCACAGCAGTAGAAAGGAAAAGGATTATAAGAGCTGCTAAGCAGGCCAGTGATGAAACCTTCACAGCTTCATCCACTGATAATCAGACAATTGCTGTATTGTTTGTGTTCCGAGAGGGGCCTGAGTTGGATTATAACACACGGGGCGGAGAAGCCAAATGAAAGTGATATAGCAAGGCTATTTTAGTGAGCGTGTAACAAGCAATGGCCAAACCTATAAACTATGATAAGCTTAGGTCTATCAATCAAGGCTCTGATGAAAATCCAGTTGTTTTTTACCTAATGCCTGAAGAAGCACTCTGTAAATACACTAACTTAGACCTGGAGTGTAGAGAAGGTCAGATTATCCTACTCAGGACCACTCTAACATTCAAACCTCCACCAAATTGTGTCCTAGTTGCTAAGGACACAGCCAGCCTGACCCCATGGTGCCCAATGTTTTTAAGGCAAGTTGATCCCTAAGCATGCTATGATAAGACCCCCAGAGAAAGCTGTCAAGGCCACTCCAGTAGTCGTTCAGCTAAAGGACCATAATCTTTATCCTCACAAAAGGCCATATTACCTTAAGAAAGAAGCTAGGTAGGGGATAGAGCCTATTATTGATAAGTTTTTGGCTACAAGGTTACTGGTGCTATGCCGGTTTCAGAACAATATACCCATTTTATCAATAGTCAAACCATGAGGAAAGTATCACCTAGTGCAAGATTGTAGAGTTCATAGATAAGACACAGTGAGAATCCCTTGATCTCCACATAGGTAGGGCCAGAAACCCTACTCAGAAGGAAGTAGCCAAGGAAGATGGACTTTCTTTCTTCAGCACCCTGCAAAGATTTTCCGGGAACAGGTATCTTAGGGGGAATAGTGCAGATAGAATATCAGGGGCTGAGGCATTCACTCCCCTCCACCACCTTGAGCTCAAGAGCCACCCTAGGAGCATTCTATAAAACCTCAGACCAAAGCGTATATGCCCTTTATTCTCTCTCATTCTTAACCCTGAAAGCCTGATTTATCTGTGTGGCATGCAGTGCTCCTTTTCTGTCATACTGGTACCATTTCTCTATTTGTGATCTTCACTAAATGTAGCTGCTTTTCTCTCACTCTTGAGTGTTTGCTTTGCAATTCTTTGCTTGCCATACACAAAACCTTGGAATCTGTCAGATCTAACACATGGTTATAGTATCAAGGTGGATTCATTTATTTAAAAATCTCTCAAATTTATCATTCTTTATGACAGAGTAGTACTCCATTGTATATAAATACTACATTTTATCCATTTATTTGTTGATGGATATATGGCCTGTTTCCAAGATTTAGCTATAATGAATTCTGTTGCTATAAACATGGATATTCATGGATTCCTGTGGCATGATGACTTTAAATCTTTCAGGAGGATACCTAGAAGGAGAATAGCTGGGTCAAATAGAACCTCTAGTTTTAGACTTTTTGAGGAATCTCCATAATGATTTATATAGTGGCTGTATCATTGTATATTACCAGCAACAACTGAGAAGGATATCTTTTCCGTTACAGCCTCACCACCATTAGATATTGGGTGACTTCTTGATAATAGTCATTTTTTCTGGAGTGTGATGGAATCTCAGTGTTGTTTTAATTTGCATTTCTGAAATGGCAAGTTACGTTAAGCATTTTTTTCAGGTATTTATTGGCCATTTGTACTTCTTCATCTGAGAAGTGTCTATTCGTTTCAGATGTGTAATTTTGGATTGGGTATTTAAATTTGAGGGGTCTAATTTTTTGAGTTCTTTATATCTTCTAGATATTAGTCTTCATAGTAGTATCTGGCACAAAATTTTCCTTATTTTGTAGGTTGTCTCTTCATTCTGTTGGTAGTTTCCTTGTGGTGCAGAAGCTTTTTTATTTGATGTGATCCTATTTGTTGATTCTTTTTAATATTTCTTGTCCAACTGGGGTTTTGTTCATAACGTGTTTTCCCTATACCTATGACTTCCAGAGTTTTACCCATTCTACCTTTCAGCAGATTAAATATTTCTGTTTTAGTATTAAGGTCTTTCATCCATTTTGATTTTAGTTTAGTGCATGGTGAGAGGGGTCTAGGTTCAATCTTTGGCATGTGCATAGCCAGTTTTCTCAGCAGCATTTGTTAAAGGGGCTATTTTTTTTTCCAGTAAAGGTGTTTGACCTCTGTGCTAAAAGTAAGCTTGCTAAGTGTGCATGGAGCTCTTTCTGCATATTCTGTTTCATTGATCCATAAGTCTGTTATTTACCAATGCCATCTTGTTTTTATCACGATAGCTTTATAGTGTAACTTGTAGTCCAGAATTGTGATGCACCCTGCCTTGTTCTTTTTGCACAGAATCACTTTTACTATTCTAGATCTCTTTTTGTTATATGTGAATATTAGGATTTTTTTTCTCTTGTTCTACAAGGAAGGTTATTAGTACTCTATTTTGATTGGGATTGCATTAAGTGTGTACAATAGTTTAGGAAGTATGGCCATTTTCACTATATTTGTTCTTTCTATCCAGGAAGAGGGATATCTATTTTCTGATATCCTTTTCAATGTCCTTTCTTATAGTACTACAGTTTTTATTGTACAAGTCTTTCACTTCCTTGGTTAAGTTAACTCCTAATTATTTTATTTTTCTTGACACTATTGTGAAAGTTGTTTCTCTAATTTCTCTCTCAGTGAGTGTGTTGTTGATATACAGGAATACTATTTGTTTTTTAGTACTGGATTTGTATCCTGCTATGGTATCAAATTTGACTCTTAATTCTAGGTGTATTTTGGTAGAATTTTGGGTTCTTCTATGTAGATGATCATATTATAAGCAAATAATCAGTTCTAAAATTCTTTCTTTCCTATCCATACTTTTGAAATTTATTTCTATTGGCTAATTGCTCTGGCTAATGTTTTGAGAAGTATATTGAACAGGAGTGATTAATAGTGGACACCTTTGTCTCCTTCATAATTTTAGAGTGAAAGCTTTCAGCTTCTTTCCATTTAGCATTATGCTGGCTATTAGTTTGTTGCAGATGGCTTTTATCATATTGAAATAAAGACCTTCTATTCCTATTTTCTTTAGGTTTTTAAAATCATGAATGGATGCTGGATTTTGTCAAATACTTCTGAATTTATTGAGAAGATCATGTGGTTTTTGTCCTTGCATCTGTTAATGTGGTATATTAAATTGATTGATTTCCATATGTTGAAACATCCCTTTATCACTGGGATGAATCTTACTTGGTTATGGTGTGTAATCTTTATGATGATTTGCTGCCTTCTGTTTGTCAGTATCTTACTGAGGATTTTTTGCATCTATATTCATTAAACAGATTGTCTTGTAATTCTCTTTTTTTTGGTTGGGTTCTTTTCTGGTTTTGAAATCAGGGTAATACATGTTTCCAGGAATGACTTTGGGAGTACTGCTTCCTTCTGATTTCATTAAAGACTTTGAAGAGTATAGACATTCAATTTTCTCAGAAGTTCTTGTAGAATTTAGCAGTGAATATGTCATGACCTGTTTTTTTCTTAGTTTGTTGGGTTTTAAAAAATTATTTCTTTAATATCATTGACTGATATTTGATTATTTAGGATTTTTATATCTTTTTGATTCAGCTTTAGTAATTCATATGTATCTGGTAATCTATCCATTTCTTCCAAATTTCCATTTTATTAGAGTACAGGTTCTCAAAGTACTTACCCATCATCTGGATTTCTCCAGAATCTGTTTTTATTTCACCTCTTCCATTTCTAATTGCATGAATTTGGGTTTTTTTTCTTTCCTTGTTTTGATAATGTTGGCTAAGGGCTTGTCTATTTTGTTTCATCTTTCAAAGTACCAACTCTTTGATTCATTGATTCTTTGCATTTTTTTTAGTCTTAATTGCATTAATTGCCACTCTGATCTGTATAATTTCCTTCCTCATGTTAGCTTTTGGTTTGGATTGTTCTTGTTTTTCTAGAAACTTGAGTTTCATTATTGGGTTATTTATTTGAGCTCACGCTGTTTTTCAGATGTGAGAATTCACCACTACAATCTTCCCTCTTATTACTGCTTTCGTTGCATGCCAAAGATTCTGGTATGTCGTGCTGACATTATGATTTGATTATAGAAACTGTCTAATTCTTTAATTTCATCTGTGAGCCTTTGATTACTCAGGAGGGTATTATTCAATTTTTATGTGTTTACATATTTTATGTGGTATCACATTCTCCCACCCCTCCTTGCTTAGAGGTATCTACTATTTTGATATTATTGTGTGTCTATACCATGTGTTTTTATAAATTTAATATGAATAGTATTTTGCATGTTTTTAAAATAGAACTAAACATCACTCAGTCTAGTAGGCTTAGAAAGCACAGCCCGAGGTAAAATCTTATGTATCGCTGCCACTACTTAGTAGTATAATCCTAAGGCAGCTAGAGTTAGAGAAAAGTAAAGTTAAATAGGGAAAAGAGTTAATAGGAGAGTGTGGTCCCAAAATAGATACTGCTTCATTTGCAAAGAATTAGTTTGATCTTCAATTTTACATTAGAAATCTCATGAGAAAATTCATATTTTTCCCCTGACAAGTGGAGAATAGGACTGGGATTTTCAGACTCTTCTCTTTTGCCCTCTTTCAACAAACTAGGAAATAGCTAATTTGTTTGTTTGTTTGTTTTGGTACCAGGGATCAAACTGGGGTCTTTGCGCTTGTGAGGCAGGCAAGGGAACCACTGAGCTAAATCCCCTGGCCCTGCTAATTGTTTTTATCAGGGGTAATTTCTGGTTTTGCTTCATCAGATATTCTGGCTCTTGCCTATATAATATTAACAAAGATCATTTTGGACCATAGAGGTAATAAAATGGTGTCAGTCTTGTTCCCTTACTTACACTTCAATAGTCTAGTAAATAGTATTGATAAATTCGTATTGTCTATGACTTACTTCAAAAGTGCTACCGACGTTTATATTGTCACAATCCCAGAGTATTCAACATAAAATGGAAAAAAAACTTTTAGATATGATTTAGAGAGGATTATAATCACTTCCATAGTTCAGAATGTTAGGCAAGAGAATATGGTTTACAACACTGAAAGATTAGGAGGGAAAGAAAAATCTCAGAATGAAAAAGGTGATGCAGACCATGATGGGGAAAAAGTGATGCATATCACCTTCTCAAAACCTAAGAAAAGTTTCATAGAAAAGCAATAGGAAGTATACACTGAAGACTACAAATAACTCAGAAGGACATGGATTTCCCATGTTATAGAGATGAAATGCTTTCAACTACATCAGTCTTAAAGATAAAGCCTGATTCTGTTCAGAGACAAAGTCACCAAACACTCTATTAACTCGAGGGCAGAAATTATCACTACATCTGCCAGATTCTGTTTTTCATTGAAAACTCATTTAACAATGTGTACATAGATACTTATATAAGTATTCTCATTTCTTTTTTGTCCTTTGCTTTGTATGTATTTCTCCCCCTTCTGTTGTTTGACTTTTGGAGAGTTTTGATAAACTCTTTTATTCTTGTGTATTCAGAAAGATGCACAAATAAAAAGTGTTCAGCTAAATGCAAAGATAGACAGATGGATAGTACATACATACATCAATAAATTGATAAATGTTTAGAGATAAGTACTGACATATGTAACTACTACAGATAAGACAATGTAGAGTATTACCAGCATTCTAGGAAGCTTCATTGTGTCCCTTTCTAGTGAGCATGCTCCTAAGGACTACTCTCTGGCTTCTCTTACAAAATACAGTCTTAAGCTTATCTGTTTTTAACTTCATATAAATATAATAATACAAGGTACACTATTTTGGATCGTGCTTTTTTTTCTCTATATTATACATCTGTGAGTGTCATCTATGTTGTTTTAATCAGTTGGTCTTTTTTATTGATCCATAGTATTCTACTGGATTGATATTAAAATTTATTTTTCATCATTTGTTGAATCAGATTTTGGTTAGGTTTAATAAAGATGCTGTAGGCATTTCTGTTCCTAAATTTTGGTGCATGTATCATCTTGTTTCTCTTGGCTAGGAATAAAACTGCTGGGTCATGAGATAGGCATATTGCTGCCATTCAAAATGTTAAAAGTTTTTCCAAAATAGTTACACCAACATACATTTCTATTGATAGTATATGAGAATTCTAGCTGTTCAACATTTTTGGTAATATTTAGTGTTATCAGTCTTATAAATATTGCTTATTCTGGTATTGATACATTTCCTAAGTAACTAGTAATTTTGAACATCTTCTCATATATCTATTGGCTATTTGAAATCCTGCTATATAAAATGTCTTTAAATTTTTGACCTGATTTTTTTTAAATTGAGTTTTCTTTTTTCTTGATATGAAGATTCACATTTTTATTATAAATTCAGTTTTGTAAGTTCTCTAATTTCCATTGTGACCTTTTCTTTGACAGATTTTACTTTAAAATATTTTCTTTATTTTCCAAACTTTTGGAGTTTTTTCTTTCTTAGTTCTATCATGTTAAAGAAGATGCTCATGATTTCGGCCTTTTGAAATTCCTTAAGACTTACCCCATGACTCACCAGAAGATCTGTTTTGATAAATACAATTCATGTGCATTTGAGGAAAAGAGGTACATTCTGTAATTCTTTGATGTAATTTACTACATGTGCCATTTAGTTCAAGTTACCATTTGTTCACTCAGATGTTCTATATAATGACTTTTTCTTTCTTAGTTACTGAGACGTATATTAAAGCTTTCAGTACGATTGTAGTTTTAACCACTTACCAGTTTAATTATTTAAATACAGGATGACCAAAAATTGCATATTTTTCATTAATTTTTATAAGATAATATAACAAGAAATCTAAAATGACAATTTTGTTAAATTTATTCAATAATATTTCTGTTTATGGTATATTTTAAAACATTCAGTGATACTCGAGATAGTATGTAAACAAGCGCCTGTCTGACTCTTGGGGTAAACTCTTAAAGGGTTAAACCTATTAATGTTTACTCTCTACATGTTTAACTATGTTATTAGGTAAACTAAGATTTATGGTTGCTTGTTTCTTTTTTCTTCCTGCTAACTGACCCTTTTATTTATCACTATGAAATATCTTTTTATTTTTGCCTTAGTGTTAACTTGGTCTGATATTAGTATAACTATACTTTCAATCTTCCCGTTTCCTCCTATTTATGTTGTGTTTCTTACAAACAGTATGTAGTTTTGATAATCTTTGCTATTAAATTAGACCACTTTTCTTTAATGTAATTATTGATAAACTTGGGTTTAAATCAAGCATCTACTTATCATGCCTGTTTTTATTTCTATTTGCACCTAACTTCTTTATCCTGAATGAGTGTTTTTATTGTTTGTTTTGAAATTTCTTTTTTTTTTTTGGTACCGGGGATTGAACTTGGGTCCTTGCGCTTGAGAGGCAGGCGGCGGAACCACTGAGCTAAATCCCCGGCCCTTTTATTGTTTCTTTTTATCATTCCACTTCCTTCAATTTTTATTTTACTAGTTATTTAGTATTTTCAGTGACTAGAGATTACAGGATGCATTCATGATATACTAGTGTCTATTCTAAACTATTATTTTAACACTTTCTCAATATTGCAAAAAACTTAAACACTGTGCACCTTATTTTCTTCATGATATTTATGACATTTTTGCTATGTTTTTTTATATATTGTAAAACTCAAAAGATATAATTTTTCAACAATGTATATCCTTTTATAGTTCCTCACATATTTACCATTTCTTGTGCTCATCATTCTTCCTCCATTTCCCAGGATCCCATCTGGGATTATTTTCCCATTGTGTGCAAAAGGTACCCTTCATATTTTTTAATGCAGGTGAAAAGGTGCCAATTTATTTAATGTTTTTTGTGAAGCTGTATTTATTCTTACTATTTTAAAAATAACTTTTTACTAAAATATAATGTATTAATTTTCTAGAAAATTTTCACTAAATAAAGAATTCTAGGCTAACTGCATTTTGTTTTAGCACCTTAAAAATGTAACTTAATTAAATTTTAATAACTACCTCTCAAATTTTCATTAAAATGAATTTCAGCTAAATTAACAGAAAAATTGAGTAACAGAAACATAGTCCTTTTCTCATAAATGGAAAACCTATTGTTATTTTTTAGTATCTATTATAAAGTGATCCTTATTTTGTTGAGCTCTCATTTTGTAGATTCTTAAGGCTCATTCTGTATCTACTTTGTATAACTTTTGAGAAAGTTTAATTCCTCTTCAATATAATAGTTCTTAAAGTATTTAAAGATAGCTACCATGTGTCTACTCCTTCCTTTTTAAATCTTTTCTTCAGACTCAACAGATCCAGTCCACACGTGTTCTTCATATATTTTGTCAAGTTCATTTAACATCTAAGTACTGTACTCTATGTTTTCCAGTTGTTTGTCTTCAACAAACAGATGATGAGTATGTCAAATACATAATGTCAGGCCATTTACAAGCATGTTCCATGTAGGACCAATCCTGAAATAGGATTCCACTACATTGAATTTGGAAAAAGATTTGGAGTAAATACAGTTACGTTTACTTTATATAACATGTTCTATACTAATTTAATGAAGTATGTTTCTTGCACTTGAAATTAGTATAGGAAAAAATTGCAGAGGAAAGGAGACAGCCCAGAAAGAATAGCGAGAAGAAGAAAAGAAGAGAATATTAAAAAATATGTTTAAGTTATGTTCGATTTACTTTCCATATATGGGCAAAAGAACTCTCATAATGTTGCACAATTTTGTTCAGTTTAACCATATATATATAAAGTTTTTAGTCAGGAAGAGCTATTATGTGGAAAAGAAACTTTTAACATTTATTAAGTGAGCATTTGCAATTGTAACAGATAAAAAAATAGAAATTCAAGAAGGGAAATCAGTGAAATGTGATTTTGTGCATCTTTTAAGTTCTACACAGCAGGTCATGATGTTTAGGAATGATTCGTTTTCTTTAATTCTGAATAAAAGTTCATGAAGTCAACTAGTAGCACTGTATTTAGTTTTGTTAAAACAGTTTATTTAAAATTTTCATGACTACAGGTATATTATAAATATTGTCATTACATCTTTGCATAGTAGAGTATTCAAGTTTAAAAGACAAAAATACTCTTTTAGGACTAAAAATCCTTAAAATATAGTAATACAATGTTGCAAACAAAAATATACAAGATTTGAAATTAAAGCCATGTCAAAAGTTTAATTTACATTGTTCTTGAAAGCTCTCAATGAGGCCCAAGTGGGTCAATAATCACAAAATTATTTATATTGCTACTTTTGTGCCTTTCAAGTTTCTGCCAAAATACTTAATCTCTGGACTTTGATTTGTTTCTTCTTAGTGATATGCAGAGAAAATGCCTCTGAACCATAGTCCAAAGGCTATGGAAGCTGCAGTAGTGGGGAATGGATGGATTTGCTCTGAACAACCTACTGTAGATGAATGGTTTATACCCTCATTTTGGCAGAATCCTGCTAGTCTCTCTCTCTCTCTCTCTCTCTCTCTCTCTCTATATATATATATATATATATATATATATATGGTCTAGCATTGTAACAGGTTATATATCGCTGCTTCCTATAAACAATTCAGAACTACATAGTTTTATGCTTTCTGCTTTTGAAATAATTTTTTCCTCTGAGAAGTATGTAAGAATGGCCTATGAAATTTTTCTGAGTTGAGGGGCTAATCAATACTCTTCCATTAGGACAGGGATGTGTCTACTGAAGCAAAAGGAATATAAGTCATGACAAGAGACTAAGATAAGACACTCACTAAAGAATTAGTTCACTAAATTGGTAAACTTTCAAAATTCCAAGACTGACTCTTGCAGTCATGATGGAATAGTTTGCATCAGACTGAGGATGCCTATAAATGATGTATAAATTTTAAAAAATACATCATTTGAAGGTATTACAGTGAGATCAAGGAAACCAAAACTCAAATAGGCCACAATTCTAGAGAAAATAAAATCACTATAAGGTGAGCTATACATTTATGTCTGATTTTATCCCTAGCTCATTCACCTAATAACAATATAGAGAATAGAAGTAGAAAGGAACTGTTGCTCTGGAGCTCCAAGCATTCTCACAGTAATAGGGAGACTAAGTTGGAGCTTGGGGCTGCTAATGTGGAAGACACCTGAGGGCCCATGAATCAAGAAACAGTTAAAAAGAAATTCTGCATTAAATTTCCCCTTGTTTGACAATCGCTAAGCTCCCTACATGGAAGAACAATGTTATTACTTCAGTTAAAATACTCCACCAGTTTCCCCTCATTGTATACAGACTGAAATCCTAATTATATCCTACTGTCTGGCCGCTCCTGTCTTCTGACTTATACCAGAAAAATCCTATGATGACCTTCATGAGTCCTGCACTTGTAAAATCTCCTCTGTTTAAGCCCCACTCTCTTTAAATCTGAGTAGAACCTGTGACTTGCTTCTTAACAAATAAAATACAGCTAAAGTGTGAAATATCACATTCATGACTATGTTACATTATCTAGAAAAGGGAAAAGAATTTTGCAGATCTAATTGGGGTCCCTAACTTTGAGTTGAACAAAAGAGAGATTGTCCAGGATGGGCCATTTAAGAGTGGGTTTAAGCCATTCCTGAAGTGAAAGAATGAAAGCAGCTCAGACTCCTTATTGCTGGTTCTAAAGGATCAAACTACTATAAATTCTTTAGCCACAAGGGAATCAATTCTTCAAGCAACCTGAATGAACTTTGAAGAGACCCCTTAGATCTAGGCAAGAATCCAGCTACCAACTTAATCATAGCTTTGTGAGACCATTAAGATAGAAGCCAGTTAGGTCATACTTCTGTCCTGCATAAACTGTGATATGAATTTGTCTTTTTTTTTGGAACCAGGGATCAAACTCAGGACCTTGTGCTTGTGAGGCAGGCAGCGGAACCACTGAGCTAAATCCCTGGCCCCGAATTTGTCTTTTTAATTATCTATGATTGTGTTATTTTCTTAGTGAGCATAGAAACTACTACACTACTTGTTCTAAATCCCAAAGCACATGTTCTAGTCATGTAAAACTATTAGTAGTTTTCTAAGATTGATGTGTCATTTTACAGATAAATGTTTATAAGTAGTTTTCCTTTTGTATTAAATGCCACTTTCTAAATTTTTGCCTGAAAAAGTCTCACACATGCTTTTTTTAATCCAGTTCAAGTTTTGAAATCTTCTGCTAAGGCTTATGACCCATCCAAGCTGACTTGACAGTACTTTTGGCCATTGTTGTAGCTAATTACATTTAGGACCTATTATATAGGCATTAAACTTAGTTGTTTATATGCCTTATCATTTCCATGAGGCCAAAGAATAGAATTAATTTTTGCATTGCTAACCTGGCCTAAGTATCAGGCTAGAATAGAGCCTTACACTTACTAAATGAATGGATTTATATTTGATTACACTTCGATTTTTTATTATTTATAGCCACCCCTTCTCAAATACGGTACCATATTTGATTTGCTATTTGTTGTAGATGTATTTTTTTGACAGTGGGAATGAGATTAATAGCCTAAGAGAAAAAAACTCATATTCCTCTACTTCTTTATGATTTTATGTACTAATCACACTATCTCTCCAAGCCTTTGGGCTTTCCTTCTAATAATCTTGGATCCTCATATTCACATATTTCTGTTTCTTAGGTGCTCTGATTCCATTTGGAAGCTTCAAAAGTTATGTAATTTTTCATACTGAAAGATTATAGAACAAAACATAAAGTATACCATAAAATACCATTTCAGTTTTACAGTTGTACACATGTATAAAGATAAAGCATGAAATTATGCATTATATCTCTGTTAGTCTTTTGGTCCTTCAAGCTATTTTTAATATATATATATATATATATATATATATATATATATATATATATATCTTCTTAGTATACATAATAGATTGAGCACACAGGTTTTTCTACTTTCTTCTGCAAAGTTCTACTACCTGGAAATTAGGGAAATAAGTACGTACAAAGAAAGTAAGAAAGAAGCCAACAGAAAACCAGACATGTCAACAGAATTTTGCAAGCTAGAAAATAAATAAATTAGTAACTAACTTTGTATACTGAAGATAGTGAAATCCTAATCACCCATGTGAGGAACTAACAAGAAACAATCCTATTTTCCTCCAGGTAACTTATGAAAAGCATGGCATTGAAGATATTGTGCAACTCTGAAGACATTGCTTAGGGAGGGACTTAAAAGAAGACTGGTAGGAAAAAAAAAGTAGACTAGTAGGAAGGCTAGTAACAAACTATTCTAGATACACCATCCCCTTACCTAATCTTTAGCCAGATATTTCAGAAAGGGAGAATTATGAGAAATATAATGAGCCATCACAACTCAAAACCAGAGTGAGGCCTTCATTAACTATTCTATGGTGGTATTAGTGGTATTAGTACTGGTGATAACAGGTCATTCACCATGTTAGTTGTGCAACTATAACACTTTATTAATAATTTTAGTTCAGATGTATAATACTGTATTTTAACTTCTATCTTAACAGCTCTACTAGTAGAGTAGTTCTAAACTTATTACAATAGGTCCCTACTTCTAATGATGTTTTAATTCGAGTTGACTAGCAGCAAGAAACCAAGTTCCTAAGAAATAAATCTTGTCTTTTATTGTTCTCCTTACCCTAGAACAAGGGTGGCAAACCTATGGCAAGTGTGCCGCAGCAGGCTGTTTGTATCATTGAAAGCTCTAAAAGGTTCGCCATCCCTGCACTATACCATAACACAGTAGGGAAACAGTACTTTAAAACATGACACCTTTAAGATGTGTTCTGAAAGTGAACTACTTTATGACAAATACTCACAGGTAAATATTGTTATAGCAACATTTCAGTAATCTAAAACATCCACTATAATACATATAGTAGATGCAATGAGGTTCACTTATCAGAGTATCACATCTAAAAATATTCCATGTACTTTAAAATTCCAGATTATAGTTTTAAAAACACAGTCATGGTAGTCATTTATGATTTTTTAAAACAATTATAAAAGCCTGAGCTTACAAAAGTTGCTATTGTTATAATTATTACATAATTATGATTATGACATAAGCTGAAATTCTTTTTTTCTTAATCAGTTCATATCTGTAGTATGAGAAATCAGAGATTATTGCTTCCTGATTCTAAGGAATGCTGTTTCTTCATCCTCTTTTGACTCTGCTTGCACAGGAGCTAATACTGTACATTCCTTTTCATATCACCACTAATTTCCTAGGGAAGTTGCTGGTGTGGGAGGCAAGGAAAGGAGATTCAAGACCTGAATAAAGAAGTGTTTCTTCCCATTGGCCAATTAATTAAAAGAAGTAATCCCTCTACTTCCCATTCATTTCTCACCAGGGCTTGTCCAATGTCTACAATCAATAGAAATAATAACTGCATTGGCTGTTTTAACATTTTAAACTATTTTAACTAAGGTAACTATTTTGACTCAATGCACATATAAATCCCTGAGAAAATTGTGAATAGATGTTGTTCATAATATTTCTATTTGTACATGTGTGTAGTAAATAATATTGACAATCTTTATGGGGAATTGATATATGTACATAACGTACTTTAGTTCCTTTTTTAAAATCCCCTTTCCTTTCTCTCCTTCTCCCTTCCAGTTTTTTTGTACATGTTTGCAGTACATGACGTTTATATTCCTTGTGTGAAGTTGGTACATGTATATAACACATCTTAATTCCTTTTTTCATCCCTTATCCCCCTTTTCCCTTGTTTCTCTTCATCTCTTGATCCCCTTCTCCTTTGAGAGACATCTACATCCTACTTCCTATTTTCTATCTTTTATTTTGCTGTTTATTTATACTTTGGGTTTTTTATATAAGAGAAATCATGTGATATTTAAGCTTGTGTGTTTGATTTATTTCACTTAACATTATGGTCTCAAAGTGTATCCATTTCATACAAATGACTCAATTTTATTTTTTATGGCATTTTAAAGTAAAATAGTAGTATACTCCTCATAAACCTAAACCTAGAAGGCAGATGGCTATATAAGGTCTCTTACCAGTAATCATCATCACTATTATAATACTCATCTTGAGGCAATTGGAACATGATATAAGCAAAAAACAAAAGGTAGAAGTCCAGATTTTCAAAGCTGAAAAACTAGAGGGAAGTATTCTAACAGTTAAAGGAAGACGTACCTTAGGATTGTTCAAACCAACACTTTCCAAACTTTGGTTTGTGCTAGAATTACTCAGAGGGGCTTGCAAAACATGGATTGCTGGGCCTTTTCCCTGGGTTTTTGATTTAGTAGACCTGAGATAGGGACCAATAACTTGAATTTCTAACACACTGGCAGGTGATACTGATTTTGATGTTCCAGAGACCTGCTGTTCCAGCTATTTTGAGTACACTGTAAATCAAATCTGGGCCCAGGCTCAGCAGCACCTTCAGGCAAGGAGGAGTCGTCCACAAGTTGTCCTGCAAAGACATGATGTCTAGTCCCAAGTATCACTGTCTAATGAATCATGCAAGCCACATGTGTGATGTAAATTTTCTAGTAGGGCTCACTGGTACATTGTGTGCATAGCATGTTCAAGTTCCTGGGTTCTATTCCCAGCACTGCAAAAAAATAAGTAAATAAAAATATTCTTTCTAGTAACCACATTAAAACGTTTTAAAAAACTGGTAAAATTTATTTTAGTAATATATTTATTTAACAATATATGCAAAATGTTAGCATTTCAACATGTAACAATAGAAATATTTAGATATTTTATATTATTTCTGTCATACTAAGCATTTAAAAGAAATTGTGTTTTACACTTACAGCACATATCAAATAGCACTAGCCATATATTGAATGTGTGATAGCCCTATAGAGCTCATGAATAGTGCATTGATTACCCTGGAGCTCTGGAGGCTAGATCTCTATCTCCTTTAAAGAAAATTGTTTTAAACTTCATAATTTATTTTTTGAGTACAGTGAAATATTTCAAGCAGACATACATAATAGAAGAAAGTAATACTTTTCAATGTAGGACAAAATTATAATTAACTTTGTTCTACTTAATTATAAACAGCATTCAATTACTGAAATTTAATTTATACATATCTCCTTCCACAGATTTCTATTCTGTAACGTTACCATATAGCAAATAACTACTTTTTAATTTAAATATCAGTAAAATCTGAGGGACTAAGATTCTACATAATGCATACCTAAAAATTTCCTTCAACTAAGATGCTAAAAGTTGTATTATAGCATAACAAGTGGACACTTTCTTTTATAACAATTTCAATATAAGTTTTACAGTAAATGTTTATTACTGAATATAGAGAAAATACAGATTAGCAAAAAACACTAAAAATTACCAACAAAATTTGCCTAAATACCCCATAGTGGGTTTTTTTGTTTGTTTTTTTTGGGGGGGGGGGTTGGTGCCAGGGATCGAACTCGGGACCTTGTGCTTGTGAGGCAGGCGACGGAACCACTGAGCTAAATCCCCGGCCTCTCATAGAGTTTTTTTTTTTTTAATTTTATCGGTACATTTTAGGTATAAAATTCGTTTACATTTATCATTGGGTGCTTGTACCTGTACATGATATATCTTGGTTCTTATTTTTTTCCCCATTACCTGTGAGCCCTTCACCCCCTCCACCCTTCCCTATTTATATAGATTTCATTTCCATTTTTTTTTCTTTTCTCACAGTTTTCCTTTCCCTCTTTTCCTTTCCCCTTCCCCTCCCTCCACTCCTTCACCTTTGGACCTTTTTTCCTATTTCAAATTATCAATTATTCATTTTAATCATTTTAACTCTTGTTTACACTATCAGTTTCTCACAGTAGAGAAACTATTTGGTATTTACACATGTGTGTCCTATTTATTTCACTTAAGAGTATGGCCTCGATATGCATCCATTCAGCTATAATTGACTCTAGTTTTTCGTTCTTTATGGCATAGTGTTTTTGAAACACAACACAACATGTTTTGTAATTTGTTTTTCTCAATTAACAATGTAGAAAGAATATGTTCCACATAAGGTCATCTTCAATGGTAGTATAGTCCTCTTTTATTGGATATTTAGTGTTTTCATTCTTAGAAGCAACATTGAGTTGCAAATAAGGTAAAAAAAACATCAAAATTAGAGTTCATTCCTTTTCCATATCATCCTTCTGCTTAACTCATTCTAATCATTTTTTTCCTATTCTAAATTATTATTCCATGGTGCAAGTGGTGATATTTTCAAATTTTAAAGTGTGTCAGAAATATCAGGTCAGTTTTTTTTTTACTTTTATTAGCACATGTTTGCAGTACACAATGATTACATTCATTGTAGGCAATTGGTACCTTCTTTTTTCCCTTCCCTCCACCCCTTCTTATTTTGCCAGAATCAGATTCATTTATTTATAAGACTTCATAAAGTTAATTATCATATATATACAGATTAAAAATCACACTAATAGGCCAAAAACGTATAAAACATGTAAGACAATTGTACTTCGTCAAAGTACCCTTTTAGATACATTGTCCACACTGGATTATAACAACGTTTTTCTCTTTTTTCCTGTTATCAGTTTTTATTTTCCACTTTATTTATACATTAAATTTTTCATATATGAGAAACCATGTGATATTTAAGCTTGTGTGTCTGATTTATTTCATTTAATGTTATGGTCTCAAGGTACAGCCCTAACTTCAGAGTGATTAAGCTGGATTGGCTTAAGACCTAGAGATCTGCATTTTTAATCAGTTCTGAAGATGATTCTATCGTACTCCCTAGTATGAGAAACACTTTCCTGGACTTTATGTTTCATTTTTACATAAATTTAATTTATTTTCATTTACCTGGACACAGTGCTTAAAGAAATACTCATAAATAAAAAAATGTGGAAAATTTATCATTGTGAACCAAATTTCTACTCCCAGCAGCAAAACTCAATTTTAAGGTCCCTATAGCTATCACGATAACAAACTTCATATTCTAGTACATAATTTCTTTCCTAATACTTTTTTAAAAGAAGAAATGTGGTTAGTGTTTTGCATGTTACAAATGGAAAGCTCTAGTTTGTAGCTTATATAATAGCATAATTTCCCACAAACACAGTATTTGCAAAATTCTGAGTAACCTCTCTAGCCACCACTTGAGACTTATGTGTTTGCTGAATTGCCCTCAGCAAATTGTCCATTACCTTTAATGGAGTAGGTAGGATGTGTCATGAAAGAGTTGCATTTGGTGAGAATCCTTTACTGTTCCTTAAAATTCCGTCTACTAATCAAATACACTTAATCAGTTTCTCCATGTTGGCAATTGAAAGGAAACAGACAATCCAGGATTATAGGTTGCCCAGAGCACACAAACCAAAATATATACTTGCAGTTTGTTCAGAGCCTTGAAGTGCTATGTTGTAAAGAACTGGTACTCTGAAACTTTCATGAAACCTTGTGAAATATTGCACAGTGACAGAACAACATCCCTACTTTCAATTCTGAAAGGAAACAAATACTCCAATATCATATTCTTACTTAACAAATCAAAGGCAACTACCAGACCTTATTATCTTTCAAGAATTATTTTAAAGCCTTAGACATTTCTGTCTCCTGTGTTCAATGGCTTTTCACTTGAATGAAAACAAAATATTTTAATCATATGTCAATATACTATGAATCTTGCCAACAAAAGGAGAAAGGCCACACATAATCTGCTGTTATAGACTGTGTTGCTTGATCAGATTAACTCTACTTCATCAGGATTATTCCCTTATTCTGAATTTTGTGGCCTTGGTAGATATAGTCTTACTCTCACCATCTTGCCTTGCTAATATAAGGTGTTAAAACTATTTTCTGTGCCTCCAAGAATGTATTTTATATAACTTTTTATGGAAAGGATTATGTCTGCCACTTCTTTTGTGTCTCCACTGGCAGCGTAATGGGAATATAGCCCTTGTATAATGTACTTATTAAATTGTATCATATATGCATGTACACACATGTGTACCTTTCCATTTTGATTTTTAATTGTAGAATTATGTTGTTTGATAATGAATATTGCGATTTGAATTAGTTGATTCAAGGCTTATTTGGGATAAATTAAGGTCATCAGCCCAGCATGATTGTCCTGATCATCTTTTACCATATTTGTTAATAGATACATACATAAAAACTAAATATTTCTCTTACTGCTGAAATACAAGCATCCCAGAAATGAAACATGGCCACATTGGAAAGCTTCAATATCCATATCTAACTTTAATTGTCACATTGACATTCCTGCAGCATGGTTCATAAACATTTTTATAAATTAATACTTCTACTCATTTTCCGTGAATAAAAGAAGATTGTCTTTTAAAACTAAAATCATGGGCCTAGGGGCAGATAGAGACAGGTGGTATAATATAAAGAGCAATGGGCCATTGGATAATAACTCAAGAGAAAAGCTTCCATTTCCAGGAAGGGAGATGACCTTTGGCAGGTCATATTTTCTCTCTGATCTTCAGGTTTCTCATCTGTGACATCAAGAGGGTTTCCCTAGTCAAGTGGGTTGATTCAGTCAATATACTTACTTCTTACCATGTCCACTTCTAGGTGCTAGGAATAGAGTAACACAAAAGAAAAAGCCCTGCCCTCCTTCAGCTTACAGTTTAGTGAAAAGAAAAAGGAATATCTAAATTTTTGAAAATGATTGTTTTGGGCACTGATAAAACTTATGATAAACATCAAAGAGGTTAAGGGTACATAAAGTACAAGGTAGGAGAGAAGGAAAATGAAGTAGGGAGTAGGGAAGACCTTGCTGAGAAGCTGAGAAGGCCTGAGTCATGTGAAGAAGATTGCTGTGCAAATAGTAGGAGAAAAGAGTAATTTTGGCATAGGGAACAGAAAATGCCAAACCTCTGGAGCAGAAACAACTCTGGTGTTTTCAAGTAACAGGAAGAAATTCAGTATGTCTAGAGTGGGGAGAGCCAGAGAATAGTTGGAAACAGGATTGAAGAAGTAAGCTAGATGATTCAGGGACTTCTAAATCACAGTAAAAGGCTTGCATTTGCTTCCGTGTATCACAGGAAATCTTTAGAGAGTTCTGATCTTGGGAATGACATGCTCTGATTCACACATGTAGATGACAATGTATAGTGGTAAGGGTGTAAGTGGAGAGATGAGTAAGGAGGTAAGGTCAGTGAGACAGGTTGGTGGCTTGGCTTATGTAAGAGTGGAGAGAAACGAGAACTGAACACATTTCACACATGTTTAAGGGGCACTGTCAGTAAGAGTTGCCAACTAATTCATTAGATGTGGCATATGGGGCAAAAGAGGGGAATTGATGACTCTTGCAATTAGTACCTGAGCTAACTGTCTAATGATTCTGTTTCATACACTTTATATATGTTTGTCAGTAATATTGGCCTGTACTTTCCTTTTCTGATTCCATCTTTTCTTTTCTGGTTTTATGATGAAGGTTATTATAGGTTCATAAGGTAAATTGAGTAAGCTTTTTTCTTTTGTACCTTTATCAAAATTATTAATGTAATTAGGATCATTTAATCCATGAAAGTTACGGAAGAGTTTCCAGTAAAAACACCTAATCACCTGGGTCTAAAGTCTTTGGGAGGAGAAAAATTTTTATTACCAACTTAATATGCTTAAGCCTTTTGGCTTATGAAGGTTTTTAAATTTTTCTTGAGGCAATTTTCATAATTATATAGTCTATTAATATATACATTTCATTAACATCTTCAAGTTTATTGGCATACACTTTTCTATATGATTTGTTTCTGAATTTTTCAAATCTCTACTTTACCTATGATTATATTGTTTTTATTGCTCCCAATATTACTTGTGCATGCCTTTCTCTCCCATTTTCTCTTCCTAGTTCAATAAGCAATATGATTCAGCCTTAGAAGTCAAAGACTGCAAGGAAAATGATTTAAGGAAAATCTGAAAATATATCAATTTAATTGCTCTCCCTAGTCACTCCCATTATTGTTTTCATATAGAGGGCACATAAATTAAATGAGTGAGTTGTTATGCAGAGTATTATAAAAGTGAGCAGTGTTCTAAAATTTTAAAAATTAACACTAGAAACAAAACCCTAAGATATCACTTTATCTGGTTCTACAAATCCCAGTTTGCTAGGCTGACCACGCAAAATGGAATTCACATATTTAAAATACATTCAGAGATGTATGTTTTAGTTAAAAGCAAAACTGTGAAGAAATTATGTCTTGTACTAAGTACTTTGATGATAATGATATGCAGTGTAAGAAAACATAAAAGTTGAGCAGATTAATGGGGTACTACGTAATGTTCTATACATGTATACATTATATAATATTTAAATCAAGTTACATATAAAAAAGGACAGTGACTGTTAGCAATGGCTATTAATTGGTTGCATGATAGAACAGATCTATGAAGAGAAGAATATTTGCAAATGAAGGCAAAAATATGCAGAGAGTTTTAAGGAACTCTCTGGCCAAAAATTCTTCTTAGGCTCAACAATCCAAACCATAAGTGAAAGTTTGGAACCAGAATGGTCCAAATTTTAAGTTTAGTTTTGACCTTCACTACTTGTGTGATCTGGAACAGAGCACCACTTATCCTTCCATGCTTCATTTTCATTATCTGTAAAATAGCAGTAATAGAATTTCCTTCCAAGAAAGAGTGTAGAAACCCAAAGGACAGCCACTATTTTCCTACATTATAAGTCAGCTCAACCAGCTCCCAAGAAAGTTAATTCTTTAGATTTTACTGTACTGTTGACAATTTTACCTATTTCCAGAGTTCATTTTCATTAAAAGCCTGAAGGGGATTTGTTTTCATAGTTTTTTCTTTAAAAAATGATTCATCTTGGGTAAAATCAGAAATGTTAAGGACAGGAGATGAAATAACATTCACTTAGTATATTGGGTTAATGATCAGATAACAGTTGATGAACATTTTTTTCACAATTGATTAGTCTTTTCTACAGCCCATAAAATAGCTTACTTCCTCCCTTTTAAAGATTCACAGTAACAAATTCATAATGGAATAAAAGGTGTTGGATATTATATTTAATATCATAAACTTCTAATGTTCCTTCCCAAATAATATAAGCTACAGTTCTAATAGGACAATGAATTTTCTGAAAAGTATTTAATTTCTCATTATTAATTTAACTAAATTAATGCATATCAATTTATAATGAATTGAAGATATTTCAAAGAGTAAACTTTTTCATTCTTTTGGGTAATATTTTAATTTATCATTAATTTATCTCCTTCATAACACCACCATTTATAATGCTTTTTCCTTATTTTTATATTTATTGTCTTTCTCATTAGGATTTAATGAATCATTAAAACTGAAATTGTTAAAATTAAAATCATTTCAGAATTATGTTGTTTGTAAATTTAGCCTTATATTTATTTAATTGGCCAAGCTAGGAACTCTTACCGATAACATCAATAATATTTCTAGAAAATATAAAAATACATACAATCTTAGAATATGTCCTTAAAAATTATTATTCATTAATTATACAGTGATAAAAATCAATTTATTCCAAATTCATGTTTGAAAACCAAAAATTTCGAGAACTGAACATATTTTTTCCATTGGAAATAAAGGAAAACTAAATAGTTGACACCAAGGCCCCAAAATTACACTTATAAGTTCATTTTTCCAGGACTTCAACAAATTTCACAGTGATTTCATTCTTTAACTCTATCGTGGTTCTCACAGTTTTCTTCTTAGGTTTACTGCTGTTATGACTAAATTTCTTTGGATCCATGGTTATAATATTTTACACAAATAAAGTGAAAAAAAAAATAAAAGCACGATGACGACTGTTTTTTTTTCTCTTAAATTCTTTTATTGGTACATTTTAGGTATACAATATGTTTACATTTGTCATTGGGTGCTTGTACCTGTACATGATCTATCTTGGTTCTTATTTTTTCCCATTCCCTGTGCTCCCTTTACCCCCTCCACCCTTCCCTAGTTACAAAGACTTGTTTCCAATTTTTCCTTTTCTTATAATTTTTCCTTTCTCTTCTTTCCTTTCCCCTTCCCCTACTACTTCCACTACCCCTTTGGACCTTTTCTTCCTATTTCAAATTATCAATTATTCATTTTAATCATTTTAATCCTTACACTTCCAGTTTCTCTGATCTTGGAAGCTAAGCAGGGTCGGGCCTGGTTAGTACTTGGGTGGGAGACGAATGTTTTAAGGCAGTAGCATAAGCACTATATGTTCTCTGCGTAAGAGCAGCACTTAGACTAAAGAGTCATCCCTTTGTTTCCACAAGCCATACAGGTCTTTTCAAGTCAGATTTTTGGGTTACTATTGAGCAAAGTTAGGAACAATAGCAGTTTTTTGTTTGTTTGTTTTAACTTTGCTGGCTAGTGGAAAGTTTGAGCTTGGAGCCCTTTGACAACTGAGGTATCCCTGTGCAATTAGTAATTTAGAACTGAAATGTCACTCAGTGCTAGATAAGTAATCTGGTTTAAAATGAGTGAATTTTCAATAAGTAATAAAATAACTATACACTGAAGTGTGCATGCAGTTTTTAAAAATCTAGATAAAATCTTCAAAGTGAACAGCATTTTTACTGGCTGGAATGGAATTCAAAATAGAGCAATTCCTAATAGCTTAGAAGAAAATTTTTCTCCCTCCCAATGAGGGCTCACTCAATCTGTGTCAAAGTTCAAAGAACAAAACAGTTGTTCTCAGTTGATGTAATTGGTTGTTAACTGTTAATTTGTGAAAAGGAAGATCTCAGAGCTTTTTCCATTATTGCTTAATCTACTCTGTCAAAAGTACTTTTCTTTCTACATTTTTTTTTCACCTCCTCAGTCTGTTATGTCAAAGTTCAGAGGTGGCTAGAAAGATAAAGTTCAACTTCCTTTTGACCTTAGAAGTTTTCTGTGAAATGGAGGAAGCAAACATATCCAGGTATGGAAAATTAACTTCAAGGGGAATTTTACTAGATTGAATCAAATATTAGTATTGTTAGAAAGGGGTGGCCACTAGTCTATGGCTCTTCGTCACAATTTATCCAGTGAGCATGCCATCTTGGGAGTGTTTCTAGCATCCTGAGGAAAGGAGCCAGCACTGCAGAGGCCAGACCCTGCAGACATGCTCCTTATACATTCTCTCTTCCGCCTTGAATAGGAAACCCAGTGTGGGAATCAACTGCAGTTACAACCCCAGGATATACTTGGTTGCAATCGGTGAAACACAGAGGAGAGATTCCGAAGCACTGAAACAAATAATCCCTCCCACCCTATCACCCACTCAAACACCAGGGACCTCTGTGTTCCTTTAAAATCCTGCCTACTATCCACCATGTCATGTCAGCAAGGGAGGCTCCCTTGCCCTAAGTAGGGAGTGCTAAATACCATAAGCTACAAGCAACATAGAACTCACCAGCAGAGAACCATGGATAGTATCCTTGGAGACCTGGGAAGAAAAGGGAGGTTCAGAAGAGCCAGAGCAGGTGCTCTCCTATTGCTTTCACAAACACTAGTGAGATTTGAGAGAGTATGAAATACTACCCACTGTCCACCATCCTGCAGAGGCAAAAAGAGGCCCTCTGCCAAGCTTGAGGGCTATGCCAAGTCCCATTGGTCAGAAAACAGAGCTCTTCAGACAGGAAAAGACAAAGGTCCATGGGGGCAGAGGATCAGAAAGTGTCTCCTAGGTTAGAAGGCTTGTAGAAATGCACTAGGTAAAAATCTGGGGAGGCAAAACAAGCAACCATGGAATTTTCCTTGTAGTGAAAAGAGCAGGAGTCGGTGATTCCTGGTGGAAGTAGAAGGAGAACCATGTGTTGGGCAAACTAGCACACATCTTCCTCACAAATTAATTGAGGTGAATAGATCTTGGGACAGAGACAAAGCCTGCAAGTAGCCATGCCCAAAGCATAGCTGGTAGCCAGTAGGTAGATGCAGAGAGTCATCCAGGTCACCAGATCTCACTACTCTCAGGCAGGCAATTAAGCAGTCCAAAGGGGAGGAACTCGCTTCATTGCTTGCAATCAGATTATGACAGTAGCATAAAGGAAGCTGTGTAGTTACCCTGGTTCTATACTATCGCAACGGCATGAGAGACTTTTTTATTGTAATTGTGTGTGTGTGTGTGTGTGTGTGTGTGTGTGTTTTGGTTGGCTTGTTTATTTTCGTTTTTCTTTCTTCTTTTTCTTTCTTTCTTTAATTTTCCTCCTTACCTCCCTTTGCAAATTTTTAATTTTCTTATCTTCCCTCTCTTCTTCTCCAACATGTATATATTTGCTTGCATATGTGCAAAAGGGAACAAGAATTAACCAATACTGGCCAGGGATTTAGCTCAGTGGTGCCACTGCCTGCCTCACAATCTCAAGGTCCCAAGTTCGATCCCTGGTACCAAAAAAAAAAAGAATTAACCAATGCTTTAATTTATTAATTTAGATAGTTCTGTTCATGGACATGTCAGGTTAATCCTTGCCAGAATTGTGCCAGAGGATCCAAATGAAATGAACTACAAATATATTGACAGGTTACAACAATCTCATAGCATCCCTCAGTTCCTAATTATAATTTCTTCCTCCTGTATCCCTCCTCCCACCTTCGCAAATATTCTCTCAAACCCCTTCAACACTAGCCCTTTATCCAGCTAAAAGTAAATCTAACAGAGTCTGACATCCTGTCTATTTTTAATCTATTAATAGTTCTCTTATCTCCCTCTTTCCTTTCTGACCTAACTCCTCCCTTTTCCTCTTCCTCTTTTCATATCCCACACTAATCACTCCTAGTATAGTCTTTAAGAGGCACTGATAAAAGGATGAAATTATCAAAACAAATTTTAATGTTCATGATTGATATGTGGTTGAAATTAATTATATTGTCATAACCACAGAGAATTCTATCCTTGCAACACAGTGATGAGGAATAATCATATTTCACTAAATAGATCAAAGTGTTAGACAATTTCTCTTGCCAAAACCAAGATCACATAAGTGTCAAACAGAATCTAACCAAAGAGATCTTCATACAAATAGCAAAGCATCTTCACTCTATTTGATCTCAACACTCAGCATCAGCAATAACAACAATTATATATATATATATATATATATATATATATATATATATATAAAAAAAACAGTAAAATGCTTCCAAAAACTCCCACTTTTCTCAAAGCAGATCAAAAGGGACTGGAGGAGAGGAAATCAAATACCAAATAGGTGAATTGTACAAAATGATGATGAAAGAAAAAAATAAAATTGGTGAAGTCAAAGATGATATAAACAAACAGATAGTAGAATTAATACACAAGCTGATCAATATGTTTGAGAGAATCAAATAAATAATTAGAAGAGATAACTAAAACCATTCAAAACATGACTGACAAATCTAGCAAAGGTATACTTCATGACAAGGTGCCAAAGGAAAGTGTCAGAGATATAACAACTATTGAATAAATGGGCTGCAGAAGTCAACTATATGAGGGGAGATCATCAGATCTTGAACACTAATTTGACTCATAATACACTCAGAGATACCTTCAAAATAACAAGAGAGTAAGGAAAGGTGATCCAACAGCTACTAGATGAAGCAAGGAAGACTAAACAAAGACTAACTTAAGTGAAAGAAGACTCAAAGGATGACACACATGGAATAAAAAAATCTGTTTACAAAATAATAGAAAACTTTCCAAGTGTGGTAAAATAATTTAACATACAGGTGAGGCATACAGAACTGCAAATAACTTTTTGACCAGAGAAGAACCTCTTCATGACACTTGTCAGGAAAAATCCCAGTTCAACAGAAGGACAGAAACTTCAAAGTTCTCAAAGATTGCAAAAAGAAAAGAAAATAACTTTTCAAGTAAATCCAATAGGGTTACAGCTGACTTCTCAACACAAAGTTTAAAGTCCAGGAGAGATTAAAGTGTTTCAAGCCCTAAAAGAAAACAACTATCAACCCTGATTAATGTATTCTCCAGAACTGTCTTCCAAATATGATAGAGAAATGAAGATATTCCATCACAAAGAACACGTTAAGAAAGTGATGACTATCAAACTAACACTCCAAAAAATTCTCAAGGGCCTTATAGAGACAATGAATCCAATAATGTCCAAAAGTCTGAGGGAACAAATACATCACGTAAAATGAAGAGTTAAAAAAGGGAAAAGTAACAGAATCAACCACAAAAATAATACAAAATAGGGATAAGTCAATACATTTCGGTGATAACACTCAATCTAAATAATATCCACTGCTGAATCAAAAGACACAGATTGGCAGGCTGAATGAAAAGAAAAAAAATCTCAATGGTTTGTTGCGTACAAGAAATGCAATGCTGGATTTCAAGTTAAATAACAAAGCAATAGGGATAAAATAGCATGGTATTGGCAAAAAAATAAATAAAAAAGAAAAGGCATCAGATTTATGGATCAGTTAAACAGAATACAGTATGCAGAAACAACCAGAGGCAGCTATCTAAGAGGACCAAACACTGAAGGAAGAAATGTAGTCTTTTAAACAAATACTACTGGGAAAATTGACTATACAGATGCAGAAAATTGAATCTAGATCCATATCTCTCACCATATATTAAACTAAAATCAAAATGGATCAAAAACCTAAATATTAAAATAGAGACATTTCATCTGGTAGAAGACAAAATAGGTAAAACTCTGGATGACACAGGCATAGGCAAGGACAATCTGATCAGAAACCCAATTGGACAAGAAATAACAAATGGGATTATATGAAATTAAAAACTTCTGCAGAGCAAAGGAAACAACCAACAAAATGAAGAGACAACCTATAGAATAGGGAAAAAAATCTTTTCCAACTATATTTCAGATAGAGAACTAATATCTAGAATGCATAAAGAGCTAAAAATAATTCAATTCCCCCCAAATAAAAGACTCAATCAAAAATGGACAAAAGAATGGAAAACACATTTCTCAGAAGAAGTACAAATGGCCAATAAATGCATGAGAAAAAGTTCAACATCACTGGCTTTTAGGGAAATGCTAATTAAATCAACACTGTGATTCCATCCTACCCCAGATAGAATGGCTATCATCAAGAAATCAAGGTTTCAGGGAAAAAGTAACCCTTCTACATTGATGGTGAGAACGTAAACTAGTAAAATCACAGTGGAGATGAGTATGGAGATTCCTCATAAAACTGAAACTAGGGCTGGGGATTTAGCTCAGTGGTGCCACCTCCTGCCCCGCAAGCACAAAGTCCTGAGTTTGATCCCTGGTCCCAAAAGCAAAAACAAAAAAACCTGAAACTAGGAATAGCCCTCTTCTAGGTATATAGTCTTCCCCAAAGATTTAAAGACCTCATACTATAGTGATTACAGGCATACCCATGTTTATAGCAACACAACCCATAATAGTGAAATCTTGGAAGTGATTTACATGTTCCTCAACAGATGATTGCTGGTTAAGAAAAATATGATATTTATATACAATGAATACTACTCTGTAATAAGAGTAAATTGGAGTCAGTTGTAGAGAAACAGATGAAACTTCAGCCCATATTGTTAGGTGAAATAAATCAGACACACAAGCTTATATATCATATAATATCTTTCATATGAGAAATAAAATGTATTAATGATTTAATGATCAAAATAATAATTAGACAATAGGAAACAGAGAAATAGATCTTTTGCAAATGAGAAGAGGATCTAGAGATGGAGGCATGGGGATGAAATGGGTGGAGAAGGGGATAATAAAAACTAAGATATGTTATATACATGTATCTACTCCTTAGAGTGTATATAATCATTATATACTGTAAACATACTAATCAAAGGTAACATAGTCTTATTTTGGCTAGCATAATGACTAGATGAATTTATGAAATAGCAGAAATATTGGGGCACAATTGTTAGGATTGAATCACAATGATATGCAATCCAAGTGGATGAGTCTAATGATGTTGACAACAAGGCAACAATTTTTCAGGAGGTTGTGCATGAAGACACATTATATATATTTTCTGCCAACCAACATCACAGCTGGAGAACTATGCAAGACTTTCAATGACTACTTACCAGGAAAACTGAATTGATCATTTTGTGCCAAAACATGCATGGATGGAGTGGCTCACATGACTGAACAACTTTCTGGTTTTGCTACTCAGGTAAAAGAAATCACTTCTGAATGTGAGTCTATGCACTGTCATCCATAGAGAAATGCTGGCTAGCCAAAATTTACCTAGATATAACCTAAACATAATGTTTTGTAAGATGTGACTAAAATTTTCAACCAGATTAAAGTATATGCTCTTAACTCATGTCTATTTCAACAGCTCTGTGAGATGGATAGAGCAAATATGTGTTCTCTTATATACAGATGTGACATGGCTTTCTAAAAGTATATCACTGGCCAGAGGTTTTGAATTATGAGAGCCACTTTAGGGATTTGTTTTTGAAAAAACATTCACCACTGGGAGCACATTTCAGTGACACTGAATGGGTCTCAAAACTTGCATACTCGTGTGATATATTCCACCTACTCAATAAACTTGATCTCTCACATCAGGAGAGAACAACATGGTTTTCTGTAATCTCAGCAACCAAAATGAGATCATGGAGTAGACTGCACATAAGCAGCACACTTTGGGTCACTGCTCTTTTATCAACCCCAGATGAGATTGTCTAGTTTCAGGAAAATAAGCTCAGGTCTCCCACTGATTTTGCATTATGGTAAGTTGCATAATTCTTTCACTATATATTACAATGTAATAATTACAGACATAAAGTTGTCAATAAATGTAAAGTGGACATAAAGTGGATGATAAATGTACTTGATTCACCCCCAAACCACTCCTTCCTTTGTCTATGGAAAAATTGTCTTCCATGAAACCAGTCTCTGGTGGCAAAAAGATTGGGGACTGATGTTCTAGGATGCTTTATTATGTAAGTTCACTGTGCTTCTCTATGCTATATACTTATTTTGAAAATTAGTGTTTAAATTTAATTTTACATAAAGAAAATATTACATTTCCACTAACTTACATTACAATATTTGAGATATTTTCATTTCCATAGTTATCACTTGGCAGAAATTCCATACTTTAGCTGTTAGTCTCTCTGCTCCTCAATGTTTTCTGACAAGCAGTCAATGATCAACAAAGAAATAATTCAAAGAATGAAGCAAGAAACTCTTCAAAGTCACCCTGAAGTGAATTCATTTGTAAGTTGAAGAACCCTTCTGCAGTAGGAATGATCTTTACATTAAATCTTTGAAAAGCTTGGATTTACAACACCTGGGTCTCTGAATGTACGGTACTTAAGTTGTGAAGTCTTCCCTATGCAAAGGGCAGGTGTGTATTGCTATAAAATATCTAATAGTGTTTGCTGTTTTTTGGTGGCTTAAAGTTTACTGTGATACTTCAAACTCATTCCATGCAAACAAAGTTTGTATAAGCATTCTTACAACAGTTGTCAAGTTGTACAATGAACAAACTTCTATTTTGGGTTTACTTTTCTTTCCAGGAAAGAAAATAATTAACAAATAGATGAGGTAGGGTTTGGCAGAATAATCCATTATAATTAGATGCTTAATTAGTATTTATGAGATTTAATTGGCAGAAAATGGGATAGTCCTAGCTCTCTTATCTACTAACTGTGTCACTTTCTCAAATAACTTTGCCTCTCTGGACTTCATTTTTCTCATATGGAAAGTAAAAAAATGAACATACTCTAGGGAAAGGAATGTGTTTTGCTTGTTTTTATATTTCTATTAACCCAATAAATGCAGAAGAAAGTTCAGGACAGTGAATTGAGGATGATGATGAAAGAAAAAAAATTCAAGCAGACACAGACACAAACCAGTCTGTTTTTATTTGTCCATTTCTGGGCATGTATGTAGTTACTCTCAGGTGATCAATCTAAAGAAAATGAACCAGTTTTCACCCATTATATCTGCAGTTAAGTCTAATGATGTTAACTTTCCAAAATTTGTGGCATTTAAAATTGTATTTATCAAATAACTAATTTCTTATTACATTTCATAAAAATCTTTTAAGCCTATATTCTAAAAGTTGCATTACAATACAATATATTCAGCTTTCCTTAGTTTCCACAATGAAAAAGTTTTAAATTTTAGTTTTAGAAAATAAGTTCCAATATTTTATAGTGACAAAAATAATGGCAGTCCTTTGAGAGATTACCAGACATTACTAAAGGATCCATGGAATTGAGTAATGTTCAACATAGGATATAGAAAATATAAAAAAAACTTCTGCACTATAAAGATGCTAATGATTTACTTGGGGTATTCTTGACATACTACTATGTTTTCTACATATAAATAAATGTACCGGACAACTAACATCCTTTAAATAACTGCATCTGAAATGTAAACATTATACAATCATGAAGTAAGATATTAACAAATTTCAAAGCAGAAAATCTAAATCAATGAATTCATACTATAAGCCATTATTAGTTGTAAAGAGGAGAAAAGGTTTTCAAAAAGCCAAGTTCTTAGAAGCTAAAAATGTAACAGCATGCATGAAAACTAACATTTACACATCACTTGTTTTACTTTATCTTGTTCAAATAACAATGAAAAGTAACACATTCCGTCCTTATTTTATAGGTTAAGTAACTAGAGCTCCAGAACTTTTAGTAATATTCTCAACATTATAAAGGTGGCACTAAGAAGAAGAAGAGTTTAATCTCAGGTCTCACTAGTATTATACTCTATTCCAAAAGCATATTGTGAGAAGAAAATTCTAACAAAAAACAGTTGAAACATGCATAAATGTATTTGAGCCTGTATGCGGGGATGATGTGATAAAACATTATGTTGAAATAATTTAAAATCTCCTTCAATATGTATGAAGTACAAAGTCTAAGTGACAGGAAACTCTTGTGACAAGAGTTTTACCGGCACTGTTCTTTTTTTCCAGTCTAAAACATAGTGTTATTTAGTACAATCAATGGGATCTTAGATGTGATGAAGCACAAAGAGAATTTTCACTTTATGTATGAGGAAATGGAGTTTTGTTAATAGTATCTTATCACTTGAAAACTCAGAAACCAATAGGAATTGAAATTAAATTATGTGTTAAAACGTTTATTTATTTATTTATTTATTTATTTATTTATGGTACCCGGGATCAGAACTCAGGATCTTGCACTTGCCAGGCAGGGGTGGCTCCACTGAGGTACAGCCCTGGCCCTAAAGCTTTTAATAATGCAGCAGCTTTGTGATCACTCAGGTAGGACTTCTCATCCATTAGATTTCTAAAGAGGCAAGGTGCTATTATACATGGTTAGGTACCAACACAGAAGTCTAGCAAATGACATGAGCAGTTAGATGATAAAAGATCAATTTGAGTTGGAGTAGTTATGTAAAAATTCATGAATATAGTAAAATGACCATATTGGCAAGGGGAGGTATGAAGGAATTTGGAAAGATTTTGAAGAGAAGGAATAACTAGGAAGAAAAACGTTTTAAGCAAGGACAAAAAGTAGGAATGAGCACAAGGTGTTCAGGGAACATGGGAGAGACCAGTAAACCAGAGAAATATTGTTAGTAGGAGGGAAAATATAAGGACAGGTAATTACGTTTGTTATAAAGTGTTGTACGCATCAGCCAAAGATTGACAGTCAGTATCTGAAATGTTAGGCAAGAGCATAGAAAGAGCCAAGTTGAATCAAAGAGAGACTGTCTTTTACATTTGCATTCATATTCTTAATTTAAAATGCAGAAATAGTTTCATTTATCTATGAATCATGTCCTAGGGGAAGATAACTCTTTCACATTGAAAACAGCAAATAAAATAAAATTTATAATGATATTCCAAATAGAAATGCTATTGAGAAGATACTACATATGTCACTCAATAGAACAATACAGGAAATTATATTCAGGAGCAATAAACTTCAAATTAAACAAATAGCATTAAAGCTTATAACAAAATTATAGACAAATAATTCAGGCTATCTCAAGAGTCTTAGATACTTCAAGAAAAACATCTTCCAATTTTAAAAAGCTTTCTCCAGTTTTCACCATTCAACTATGATAGACTGCAAATATAAAATGTATATACCAGGTATTACTGTAGAGTCAGATGTAACCATAATATTCCATGTAATGACAAGCAATTGGAATTGCACTAATACTACTTAGGCTATTTAATTCAGATTGTTTGGAATTTATTCTGATACTGTTCCTTGAGAGAAAACGAAAAAAAAATGTAATAAACAAGTATATCCATCTTATTGCTCTTTCGTCACACAAAAACAACTCAGCAAAAAGGGACTGACAGCAGAAAAAGAAATGAAATGGGTTTTTTTTCACTACAGTGCTAATGGAAGAGTAACATTTTCTTAAATGTATTTCCTATAATTATCATCAATGAAGTGCCTACAGGGAAAAATAAAAACAAAAGAAAGTGTTTAACATACAGATTAAAATAGAGAATCCACAAAAGGGCTGACAGATATCTGAACTTCAACAGCCTTTCTGAGGGAAAAAGAGTTTATTTGAAAATTTTATCTGTAGTAGAGTTAAATAGGAGTTACTCAGGAGAGCAACACTTCCCCACACCCACACAAAAAATGTTGCTCCTCACCCACAGGAGAATGCATACTGGACCATATGAGTAGCACCTCCCCCACATGTGAACAAGAAGACTCGTGCCAAAGTAGCAGTGGCCTCATATGAGCAAGCAGGCCCACACTGCATGCATGAAGCCCTCTGACACAGGAGCATTACAACCCAGCAACATCATGCTGGCTCTAAATTTTCAGCTCCACGCCATGGGGCAAGAGAGTTGAGGAATAACCAACTGTCCTGATTCTGGAAGAGGACTATGCCTGGGGAGAGAAGGGAGAAACCAGCCCCGACAACTGCAGACTATAAATCCAACAGCACACTCCAACCCTAGCCTTGCAGCCTACAGCTAGCAGGGGCCAGAAGGCTCATCATGTTCCTGTTGACCAAGGGGCAAGGACATGGCTTGGCTTAGTCACTAGCCATATTCTGGGAGAACAGACAGGGGAGCCTCAGGTGTAGGAAGGGCACCTCAAAAATACATAAGCACTAAAGCTAGGCATAGAAAACAATGAATGGCTGAATCCCAAGACTACATCTTACAAAGAAACCACTCATTCAATAACACAGGAATTATTTCATGAACTCATTTTTTGATTTGTATTATGTTTGTTTCTTTCACTGGATTTTTTTGGAGGATTTTACTCTATTTTTTCTTCTTTTTCTTTCTTTTCTCTCCTTTTCTATTTTTTTCCTTTCAAACTTTCTCTCTCCCCTCTTCCTTTTATTTTGTTTTTACTCTTTGTTTACCTTTTTTCTTCATTCTCTTGTTGATGCTTTCCTGTGATTGCTCTCTATAAAGATTAATTCCATTTATTCCTAAATTGGAATATCTATCTCAGTTTCTTCTCCTCCATCTCCTATGGCATTGATTTATTTTTTAAATTTTGCTTTTGTCATCCTCTGATTCTCCTACTCTAAATTCACTAGTATAGCTACTAAGCTTTATGAATCTCTAAACAGCTAGTTAACTTTAAGTTATTGCTATTAAATAGTGTTGTATTGTTAGTAGAGGTAAAGCTGTTCCACTTAGTAGACATTTATTGTAGGTCAAGAGTAGTTCATACTATAATTATGATCTCTATTATGTGACTAGGGTGGTACTTTATTAGTCTTTAGGTTTTATCAATATTTAGTTGTTGTTTGATACTATAATTGATGTTGATTTTTATTACTATACCCAAGGCAACAGAGTTGTTGCTATTAATTGGTTTTTTTTGGATGCCAATATCTGGATTGCCTTGAGTTCCTTAGCAATACTGTGTCCCTTTCCTAGAAAACTGTGTAATGGACCAAATAATGATGCAACCTCTAATCTCAAGTAAACAGAGATGATTGGAACCTGGGACAGAGGCAAAGGCCAATAGTTAGTCATGCCCAGAGTACATCACTGAAAAGGAAGCATTAACTAATGAAATCTGTATACTAGCAACAAAGCTTTTCACAACCATGAACCTATAAGCCTCAACACACACACACACACACACACACACACACACGCATGAACACACACACAAAATAGAAACATGAGAAGATAAGCCAATAAAAGGCCTCCAAAAACTCCCAATTCTCTGAAAGTTGATCCACTGGTCTTCAAAGGGAACGAATCCCAAAACCACTTCCTCAAATTATTCAAAATAATATCAGGGAAGATAATAAAGTGGATTACTAAAACAATTGACAAGTTAAGAGAAGATATAAGTAAAAAGATACCAGGCCAAATAAACAAACTGATCAGTAAGTCTATAGAAGACACTAAGAAAATGCTAGAAGAGCTAAACAAAATGATGCAAAATATGAATGACCAGCATAGAAAAGCATTAGGGTGCACAGAACAGATCCAGCATGGCTGATTAGAGGATGAGTCACGCCAGAGATACTCAGAAAAAATAAACTAAAGACCCAAGTAACTGGAAGCAGTTGAAGGACGTGCTCCCTGATACAGAATCAGTTTGAAAGAAGATAAATATAGATCAAACTATAGGGAAGTTCTAATACCAATACTCCTCAACCTTTTTCATAAAATTAAAAGGGAAGAAGTACTCCCAAAGTAATTTTTGAAAGCTATCATTACCCTGATTCCAAGACCAGACAGGATATAATGAGAAAAGAGAATTATGGGCCAACTCATTAATAAATATAAATGTAAAAATTTTCAACAAAATACTGGCAAACAAAATGCAGGGAATCGTCAAAAAGATCATATATCATGAAAAAGTAGGCTTCAGCCCAGGGATGCATGGATGGATCAAACATACCAAAATAAATGCAACACATCACATAAACAGAAGCAAGGCCAAACATCACATCTCAGTAGATGCAGAAAAAGCATTTGAGAAAAGCCAATATCTATCATGAGAAACACTGAAGACAAAAAATGGGCATCTGAAATGAAAAGGCACTTCTCAGATGAAGAAGTAGAAACAGTAAATAAATATATACAAAAATGTTCAACATCACTGGTCATTCATGAAATGCAAATTTAAAAATGCTGAGATTCCATCTCACTCCAAAAAGAATGGCTGTTATCAAGAAATCAACCAATAACAAATGATGGTGGGGCTGTAGGGAAAAAAGAACCATTCTCCACTCTTGGTGGGAGTGTAGACTGATGCAACCACTGTGGAAATCCGTGTGGAGATTTCTCAAAAAATTAAAACTAGAGGTTCCATTTGACCCAGTTATTCATCTTCTTGGTATCTTCCCAAAAGAATTAAAAGCATCATACCACAGCAATACATGGACACCTGCGTTTATAGTGGCACAGTTGTAATAACTAAATCTTAGAAACAGCCCAAATGCCCATCAACTGATGAGTGAATAAAGATGTGTTTTTTTTATGCAATGGTATACTACTCTGCCATAAAGAAGGATGAGCTTCAAACATGTATAGCTACATAGATGAACCTTGAGACCATACTCTTTTTTTATTAAATTTATTTATTGGTACATTTTAGGTATACAGTATAGTTACATTCATCATTGGGATCTTGTACCTGTACATGATGTATTTTGTTTCTTATTTTTTCCCATTCCCTGGCCCCCCTTCACCCCCTCCACCCTTCCCTATTTACAAATAATTTGTTTCCATTTTTTTCCTTTTCTCATATTTTTCTTTTCCCTTCTTTCATTTCCCCTATCCCTCCCATTTCCCCTGTTCCTTTAGACTTTTTCTTCTTATTTCAAAATATCAATTATAGATTTAGATCTTTATTTTTCACACCAGAGAAATGATCTGGTATTTACACATGTGTGTCCTATTTATTTCACTTTAGAGTATGGCCTCAATGTGCATCTACTTAGCTATAAATGTCTCTAATTTCTTGTTCTTTATGGCTGAGTAGTATTTTATAAAAAAAAAAACACATCTTCTTTTTCCAGTCTCCAGTTAATGGGCAATTGGGCTGTTTCCAAGTTTTAGCTATTACAAACTGTGCCGCTATAAACATGGGTGACCATATATCACTGTGGCATGATTCTTTTAATTCTTTTGGAAAGATATCCAGCAGAGGAATTGCTGGGTCAAATGGGACTTCCAATCCTAGTTGTTTGAGGTATCTCCATACTGATTTCCACAGTGGTTGCACCAGTTTGCACCCCCATGAACAACGAAGAAGGGTTCCTTTCTCCCCACAACACTGCCACCATTTTTTATTGGTTGATTTCTTGATAGCAGCCATTATTTCTGGGGTGAGATGGAATCTCAGTGTTGTTTTCATTTGCATCTCTCGAATGACCAGTGATGTTGAACATTTTTTCATAGGTTTATTTGCTATTTCTACTTCCCTGTTCTTGGATAGGCAGAGCAAATATTGTAAAAATGGCCATACTTTCAAAATGGATATAAAAGCTTAATGCAGTCTTAATCAAAATATCAATAGCATTCTTCACTGAAATAAAGAAAGCAGTCTTAAAATTCTTAAGGAAACAGATGGGACCTGGAATAGCAAAAGTAATCCTGGAAAAAAAGAGCAAAGTGGGAAGCATCAGAATTCCAGACTTGAAGTAATATTACAAAAGCTACAGTGATTAAAAACAGCATGGTGACCCAGGGATTTAGCTCAGTGGCACCACACCTGCCTCGCAAGTACAAAGTCCTGAGTTTGATCCCTGGTACCAAAACAACACACACAAAAAACAAAAAAACAAAAAGCCAACATGCTACTTGCACAAAGTCACATGAGGATTAATGGAACAGAATAGGGGATACAGCATCGACCAAACCCAAGCGCATTCAATTATTTGATCTGTGATGAAGGGCCAAAAACATACACTGGGGGAAAAAATGCCCCTTTGATAAATAGTGTTGAGAAAGCTGATTATCCACATAGAGAAGATTGAATCTAGACCCCTATCTCTCATCATGTATAAAACTAAAAAGCAAAATGGACCAAAGAACTAAATATTAGAATAGAAACAACCTGTTGAAAGACAAAATAGGTAAAACTCTTGAAGTCATAGGCATAGTCAATAACTTTCTGAATAAAATCCCAGTTGCATAGGAAATAGTAGTGAGTATCAACAAATAGGATTATATCAAATTACAAACTTCTTCACAGCAAAAGAAACAAACAATGGAGTGAAAAAAAACAACCTACAGAATGGGCAAAATATTTTTGTCACCTATTCCTCAGACAGAGGAGTAATATGTAGAACATATAAAAAACTCAGAAAATTAGACCTCAAATAAAAGATCTCATCAAAAAAATGGCCAAATGAAATGAATAGATACTTCACAGAAGTTCAAGTTACCCATAAATACATCAAGAAATGCATAACATCTCTGGCCACTAGAGAAATGAAAATTAAAAATAATGCTGCACTTCCATCTTACCCTAGAATAAATGGTCAACATTTATTTCAAAACAGATTTTTGAAATGTGCTTTCTATATCCTTTTAAATTCTGTAAAATCTGTGGTAATATCCCCTAGATCTTGATATTGTAATTTAAAAAATGTATAATTGATATTGTGCAACAGGAAGAAAAGGTCTAAAGGAGCAGGGGAAGTGGGAGGGGTAGGGGAAAGGAAAAAAGGGAAAAGAAAAAATATGAGAAAAGGAAAAAAATGGAAACAAAGTCTTTGCAAACAGGGAAGGTTGGAGGGGGTGAAGGGAGGGCAAGGGAAGGGGAAAAAAAATAAGAACCAAGATACTCATGTAATGGTACAAGATCCCAATGATGAATGTAACTGTATTTTATACCTAAAATGTACCAATAAACTTAATGGGAAAAAAAAGAAATTAAATAAGAAGAAATCCTGACAAGCTGTGGGGGAAAAATCAACCCTTCTTATTGTTGCTGGGAATGTAAACTATTGCAGTCATAATGGAAATCAGTATGGAGATCCTTCAAAAAAAATTGAAACTAGAAATTCCATCTGGCCCATCTATTCCACTTCTAGATACCTTACCAAGGGAGTTAAAGACATCATATTCCCGTGATACTTGTGAATCCATATTTATAGAGCACAATTCATCATAGCGACATCTTGGAAGCCACCTATATATCCATCAACTGATGAAGGAATAAAGAAAATGTGGTTTTTACATACAATGGAGTACTACTCTACCATAAAGAAAGATAAACTTGAGTTATCTGTAGGAAAATGGATGTACCTGGAGATCATAAAATTAAATGATATAAATCAGTCACACAAGCTTAAATATCACATGGTTTGTCTTATATTAGAAACCCAAAGTATAAATAGAGAGCAAAAGAAGAGATAATTAATAGGAACTAGGGAGATGGATCTTTCTCAAAGGGAGGCAGGATGAAGAAATGAGGGGGAGATGGGGGCAGGGAAAGGGGATGAAAAAATTAAGATGTGTGATGTACATGTACCAACTTCATACAAGGAATGTAACAATTATGTACTGCAAGCATGTACAACAATGGAAGGTCAAGAGGTGAATGGAGGGAGGAGGGAGGGAAGGAAAAATGATTTTTAAAAAGGAATTAGGGGGACCGGGGATTTAGCTCAGTGGTTCCACTGCCTGCTTCGCAAGCTCAAGGACCTGAGTTCCATCCCCAGTACCAAAAAAAAAAAAAAAAAAGGAATTAGGATATATTATGTACATGTTCCACGTACCCTCAAGGAAAGTAAGAATCATGTACTGCAAGTATGTACTAATAAAGAAAAGAATCTGAAAATAATAAAGTTTTATCTATATAGAGTTATTATACAAAACTCAGCATGGAATCAGGCTTCTGGCTAAATGTGTGGTTTTCTAAAAGTTAAGTGCTAACTTCTCTGCTTCTAGGGCAGGCTAATGTTGGACAGGCAAGAAATCTTCTGAAGGAAGCTTGAAATTTTGTGATGTCTATTTCCTCAGGGAGTCCAGTGGTTTGTTCTAAGAGGGTTAAAAGCAAAAGATTTAGTGCCTAGAGACACTTCATTGTTTTTTCTTTCCATTTATTAACACTTGCTTAGGTCTTGATTCCTCACTACCAATATGTGCCATCCTCTGCTAAGGCAGACATTTGGCAATAGAAAAGGACATAAGGGGGAGCAAGGAAGGTAGGGAAAGTATAAAGGGATCTAAATTGGTCAAGAAATGGTACATACTTGTACCAGTTCCCCAAAATGAATGTTACTATAACATAACATTTACTAATAACATTTTTATGACTGTAAATACCCTAATAGCTGGTAGGTCTCAGTAATGAAGATTTTACTCAATCCAATTCATATTTATTTACTTCACAGATAAATAACATAGCAGGAGGAACAGAATGATGAAATGTCTTCAACCAGCTTCAAATGCACCATGCTCTTATGCCTTGAAGTCCAGAGTCATTTCATAACCTTACAAGTTAAGGTTGAGGTTTTGATTCCCTTCATCATAAGGGGAATTCTGGGTTGGGGTTTGAAAGAGCCTCCTGACACCCTCATAGGACTTCTACTGGGTTACAAATAGCACCTTCTCATAGGATTTCAAGGCTTCCAAAAGCTAATTTCCGTAATACTTATCTCTTTTATGTATAAATTCAGAGCCTCATAGTTCACTATTAATCTTAATTTCTCCTTTTTTAGTTAGGAAATTACAATCATTTCCTTTATCCTTCTCCAAGAAGCCCTAAGAAAATGGACAGGTAAATTATTTACTGAACTTCAAAACAACACCCAACCTTAGGCTGATGTTGCTTCTCAAACCATTATATAATTGGTATTCTAGTAGTCTTATTGGCAGAAAGTATATATAGCCACTTCAAATTTCTCTCTTCAGCCAGTATCAGAGGGTGTCAGGCTAGATAAAGATCTTTTAAAAAAAATGTGATCAAAGCAATATCACATTGCTAACAGAGTCCTTTGGCATAAGGTTTATCATCTCCAACTCTGTCTTTTTACCTCACTTATTAATGCATTGTGAGAAAGTCCTAAAAAGCAATTTGGAGAAATAGTTGTTGATTATATAATTCCCATAGCCAGGCTTTAGCCTGATTTATGGGCAGTTTCCATTGGTTAAGTAAGTAGACCAAGATAACCTATTGCACATTAAACTAACTTCACTTTTTACTTGTGAAAAGCAACCCACAGAATTATATAACAAAAATTTGCAAACAGCGCTTTTCAGAAGACCATTCCAGATAAACTAAGTGTTTTCACCATATTCTTCTTGTATGTAAAACTCCTACATTCTCTCAGATATTCCCCCTCTTCTCTAGCTAAAAAAAAGTATTTTTGCAGAGCATGATATACACAATTTGGTCTTTGAATGACTATTTTTAGTGCAATTGATCTCATATATACAGAATTTTCAGAGTGATACTGTGTCTTGCAGACATGAAGGTCCCAGAGGCCAGATGTTCTGTCTATGTTATTTCTTATATAATCAATGTATCATGAAGCAACATGAACACCTAGGTGCTTAATCAATGCCTTAATGCTTGGACATTAGTGTATCAATAGGATGATCATGTAATTAATCATTCAAACTGGGACAATTTTGAGAGTGAATGGGGACACAATTTATAATTATGCTGGTATGAAAAGCATAAGGCTTGGGCAGCTCAGGGAAAACCAGGATGATTAGTCACCTTTTTGATCCAAAAGAAGGCTTCTTCATTGAAGACAGCCATAACTTTTACAATTATGAGTAAGACAGTACATTGAGTCAATATGTTAGTTACTTTTCTCCATTCTGAGACAAAATACCCAACACTCAAAGTTAAAAGAGGAAAGGTTTATTTGGATTATAGTTCATAGAGGTTTCATTTTATTGTTGGTTGGCTCCAAAGCAGGGTAGCATGGCAGAGGGGCATCACAGAGGAGAAACAGTCCATAGCAAGCAGGCAGATGACAGCAACCAAGGGACCTTCTTTTCTGCACCTGCTTTCTGCCCCTTTTATATTCTATCTAGGCCACTGGGATTAGGGAGGTGCCAAATCAATCAGTGATTACACCCTTAATCCTAGCATCACACACTCTATATCTAGCCACCTCTGAACCCCCCACCCCATAACTGAATGAGGCTTTGGGGGAACAACTAGACACAAGCCATAACAGTCAGATATTATTTTCAAATAGTAGAGAAAGAAGAGCCTTTCAAAATGACTCCAAAAGAAAACCATTTGTTTTTTTCATGCATATAACTATAATTATTTTTGTTAACATTTTATGATAGTAGGTGGTCTCTCTTAATAATTTTTTTTCAAGGAGATAAAGTTGAATGTTTATATATAATTAGTTATTTTTCTCATAGCTGTCTTTTTCCCATTAAGTTTATTGGTACATTTTAGGTATACAATGCAGTTACGTTCATCATTGGGATCTTGTACCTTTACATGACATATCTTGGTTCTTATTTTTTCTCCATTCCCCTGCCCTCCCTCCAAACCCTCCACCCACCCCTCCCTATTTACAAAGACTTTGTTTCAATTTTTTTCTTTTCTCATATTTTTTCTTTTCCCTTCTTTCCTTTCCCCTAACCCTCCCACTTCCCCTACTCCTTTAGAACTTTTCTTCCTATTTCACAATATCAATTATACTTTTTGATTCTTATTTACACTTTTAGTTTTTCATACTAGAGAAACTATTCTGTATTTACACATGTGTGTCCTATTTATTTCACTTAAGAGTATTGCCTCAGTGTGCATCCACTTAGCTATAAATGTCCCCAGTTTCTCGTTTTTTATGGGTAATACTCCATTTTAAAAAATTGGGGGCATATCTATTAGAATGATACCTCATTCCAACTCTGACAGAAGTGGGCACATATAGCAATGGCTAAATAGTGGGGACGAAACAAAGAATTCTTGTGACGGGCATCTATTCAGCTTTTTTAAAACTCTCCACTTAAAATCATTAGTTCATCAAGTACATTCACATTTCCAGGAATGTAATTGTTCTTCAGATACTTGGTATTTTTGGCCATGCAGCCACTTTCTCCTTGCAATTATCGAAGGAGAAGTCATGAATTGATGATTTTTTTTTCCAAGAGAGGGCTAACCATTTTTAACATCACTCCCTTATAGATTTGCTATCTCTGTTTTCTTTCTAATTCCTTGACATACTTATCTTATCCAATTATCCAACAAGTATTTGACAAATTACATGCTTTAAATGCAGGAAAATCTCCCAAATAAAACCCTTTGCTGAAAACTAAGCTATAAGATATTTGTCTTACATTGAGAATGCATCAGTACACTTAGAGTAAAACTGCCTCTCATATTCTAATTTCCTTTATTTTGTTTGTTCCTTTTCCTTCTGTACATGATGTGTTTTGTGGGAAAAGTCTAATATCAAAGTCACAGGCACTATGATACCTGGAGTTGCTTTTGAGGGTACTTACTGTTCACTTTGCATATGTATAAGTAGATCTGCTGATTTCTCAAGAGGTTTTAAATTTTGTATGCTATTTTGCAAGTGAAAACATAAGAAGCATCCTTTCTATCATGCATAATTTCTGCAGTAGATTAATGATCATCACAAATTCTTTGACATTTCTCCCATGGAGAGGTGGGGATCTTCTCTCCCTGAAATTTGGCAGACTCTGAACATTTTGACCAGTAAAATATGAGGGAAGTGATTCTGCCAAATTCTGAACCCAGAAATTCAAAGACTGTCAGGTTTCACCTCCAATCTCTGCGAACATTTGCTCTGAAAGGAAAAAAAAAATATATATATATATATATTTATATATTTATATATTTATTTATATATATATATATATATATAAAATGGAAGAAGTTGAACTACCCTCTGAGACTACCATGTTGTGACAGAAACCGTACTATCATACATAGGAGCCACGTGGAAAGAACGATGCCCAGGAAGCCTCCAACCATTCTTTCTATCCTAACCTAGGCTCTAGAACTATGTGTGAAGAAGCCACTTTGACATACATCTTGGTCAAGCCCTCAAATGACTCCAACCACAGCTAACAGCAACCCCATGCAATCCCAACTGACAACTGACCTCCTAAGCCTAGTTAATCAATCTATGCAACCATAGAGATAAGAAATTGTTAATAACGTCATATGGTTTAGGATATTTGTTACTTGACAACAGATAACCAAATAACTTCCAACAAAATAAATTTGTTTCTATAGTCATCATTGAAATTGGGAACTTACTTAAAAGGAAAGAAACCTTATCAACTTTGTTTTTCTCATAATTCTTACACCAACTTAGATCCCTTCCATCCTTCAAATGTCTTAAAATGCTTTAAAAACTATACCTAAAGGGCCGGGGATTTAGCTCAGTGGTGCTACCACCTGCCTCACAAGCACAAGGTCCTGAGTTTGATCTCCAGTACCAAAAGAAAAAAAAAAAAAAATATATATATATATATATATATATATATATAAAGCCAGACACCAGCTTTTTATTATTCTTTTGTATTTCTTTGGCATTTATGTATTATATCTTCACATTTCAGTAAGCATATTTATATCTTGCAAACGTTAATTTTGTTTGTTACAAAATGGAATGTTCATGATTTTTCAAAAAAGCAAGAAGTTTATAGAGCATATACACCTGTAGATTAAGCATAACTTCAAACATAGTGGAATGTTATTCCTTTAGTGTTCATTTTAATTTTTTGATAGAACTTGCATTTAAAATATAAACATTCATTGTATCCTTCTTTTTAAAGGCCTTTTCTCAGTTTGTCTCAAGTTTAATAGGCTACTTAAGGAAACATCCTCAAAACAATTCTCACCACCTCCTCTTATCCATAGGATCAACTTTCCTGAACATATACCTGAAGTTTGCCTCCTCATTCCAATATCTCAACATGGGAAAAGGTGAGGGGAGCCAGTAACTCCTCAGGTTATATTGTGTCTTTAGTTCTGAAAGAGGGCAAATATTTTAACTACTTGGTTTCAGCATCTTAGATTTTATATTCAGATATACATAATATATATGTACAGGTGCAAATTCCCTATGATGAGTGTTATCAGTATGTATGCCTAAAATGTACCAATAAATGTTTTGCTATTTAAAAAAACACAGAAATGTATCTTCTCAAAAAAAACCAAAAAAAACAAAACAGAAATACAGTTACTTCTCAGGAGCTAAGAATTTTTCATACACTCTACCAGATTTCATTTAAATCTCGTAATAAGGTACCAGGTTGATTACTGCACATAACTATATTGCAGAGAAGGACATTCAAAAGACCATCAGATTACTGAAAAACAGAGTTTAATCTATGGCAATTATTTTTCTTTGTTCCATGTGTACAGCATTAATGCAATAAAATTTATAAAATAGGGCTGTGCTTTTATAAGCAGATAATCAAAATGCATATAAATCATTCCTTCCTAATGTGATTATAATGAGATTCAATGCAATTTACAGATAAATATGAGAAATGACTACTTCTTTTACTAAATTAAGTCCAGCCGTATTTCTAAGAAGAGAAATGAAGACTCCAATGTTCATTGGCAAAGCATCTTGAAATCACAATGTTAAGTGAAATAAATCACACAAACTTACAATATCACATCATTTCTCTTATATGAGAAACTCAAAGTATAAATAAAGAGCAAATTAAAAGATAAGGGGAAACAGGAAGAGAGAAGTTTTGTAAAAAGGAATGGTATCAACAGTTGGAGGGAGGAAGGAGGGCCTGGGGATTAAAAAAGAATTAAAATGTGTTATTTATGTGTAACAACTGCTCAGAATTAATGTAATCATTATGTACTACAAATAGGTATTAATGAAAAGTAAATAAATAATAATTTTTAAAACATGATTGTAAAGAAAGATATATTTCATTTTTCACCACGTAATTTTTTTCTCGTGGTGGGGGTAAATTAGCTATAAAATTAACATTTTTATTTTTGGTTAATAAAATGTCATCTTAAAATAAGAAGACAAATGCTCACTTCAATAAAAACTTGCTTCATGTAAAATAAAGTTTGTAAGTCTAGAACGACTTAAAGTCTCAGTTTCTCTTAAAAGGATATCATACAGCTGTAACACCGTTAACCTATAGTACACATTAATAACCATAAGGTACAATGAGGTCAATACTGAAACACTTAGTACTCAAAATGAGTCTCTGTCACTCAATACTGTGAAATATACATTAAATCTTAATAAATTACAAAAATCAATCATGGGACCCAGAAGTTGAAGACACTTTGAAAGACTTTATTTTATTGGGCATTTGCTTTGGCAAAACAAAATCTATAGTTTTTTTTTATTGTAAGGTACTGTGAGTACATAAAATATACTATTTTAATAGCTTCTATCATAATTTTTATAAAATAGTTTATATAATCATATAGATTCATTTAAACTATAACAAATACTGATTTTGTACAATCAAATGAAAAAATTGATTGGTTTCTTCTGTGCAAAATGTATCAAAAAGTCCTACCCACTTTCTTAGGAAAGGGATCAAAATGGGTAATGCAAATAAATATACAATGCATGAATTTGGCAAAAATATTGTCCTCCTGGAAAAGAATATATGAAGGAGAGTCATACTTGTCCAGGGCTTCTATAAGAAAATCTACTTGGAGTTCTTAAGAAAGATGAGTAGAAAACGAGTGTTACTTGATTCCTGGAGACTATGTGCTCACTGTAACTATGCTTTTTGTCTGAAGAAATTTTATCCTTTCCTATTGTTTTGGGAGCAAGGAAAGACACCAATCTCTAGCAGGGCTACCCTATAGGAGCTTCACTCAATCACTTACTATGGGATTATTAGAACAGTTTACTGATGTAAGGCCATATGCCTCTAAATTTAAGGTTTTCCTATATAACTTATTCTAGGAAAACTTTGAAGAGAAACTCAAGCTTAGTTGTCAGGCACAGTAGTAGGCAAACTTATAGCTGACTCCAGTTATTTGAAGGAGAAGTTAGAATAGCAGAAGAAAGGAATTCACAAACTCAGCAGAAGAAAATGAGTGGTACTATAATCTGAATACCAAGCCATCAATTCATTCTATGCACTTACTCCTATACTTTCCACATTACCCTAACTGATTGCCAAGTTAGCCATCCTATCTTGGTTCCACGAAAGCATTCCTTAGGTGTAATTCAGTTCAGACTTAATCTATCTTACGTAAGTTCATTCGCAATTTTGAGCATTTCTTACTGCAAATTTTAACTTTCTTCCCTTCATGAAAAAGTACCCACACAAATTATATGACTATTAGCCAGACAATATAAGTGACATTTTATCATGAAACAACTCATGATAGTTAACCTCATCTCTACGTGTATTAGGATGAAGTCAATTCACTCCATTTATAATATATAACATATCATATAAATAAAGACAAGTGCTACAATGTGTACACAACTTCAGTGGATTGATATATTCGGAAAAAAAACAGTGCAATAATTTGAACTATAGATCATATTGCAAAGAAAATATAGTTTACTCAACAAGGAAAACTCCTAGATACTCCAATAAAAATCAATATATTCCATGTTTATAGTGGCAGAGGTCATAATAGCTAAAGCTTGGAAACAGCCCAAGTGGCCATCACGTGGAGACTGGATAAAGAAGATGTGGTTTTTTAATAAAATGGAGTACTACTCAGCCATAAAGAACGACAAACTAGAGACCTTTATAGCTAAATGAATACATATTGAGGCCATACTCTTAAGTGAAATAAATAGGACACACATGTGTAAATATTGAATAGTTTCTCTGATGTGAGAAACTGAAAGTGTAAATAAGTATTAAAACGAATAATTGATAATTCGAAATAGGAAGAAAAGATCCAAAGGGGTAGGGGAAGTGGAAGGGGAAGGGGAAAGGAAAGAAGGGAAAGAAAAAATTGTGAGAAAAGAAAAAAATGGAAACAAAGTCTGTGTAAATAGGGAAGCAGGGGTGCACAGGTAATGGGGAAAAAATAAGATCCAAGATATATCATGTACAGGTACGAGCACCCAATGATAAATGTAAACATATTGTATACCTAAAATGTACCAATAAAAGAATTTAAGCAAAAAAATCAATATATTACAATTTAAAATGAAAGTGCTATCTGTGAAGTCAGATGGTAGTTGATAAAAGTGTGATACTTAACTTTCTCATGAATATTGCAAGAAGATGCACGAGTCATCAATTGCATGGAACAAGGCTGTATTCTGTTCATCCTAGCATTTAATCCATTAACTTTATTTTATCTCTTTGTACAGATTAATGTGTTTGTGATTTTTTTATTTTTCACACTCAAAAACTGAGAAAGAAAAGATAAGACTAAGGAGAATTTTCACAAGTCTAGAGCTACATGCCCTTAGGGCAATGCTGGACTCTAAATTTCAACTAGTAATGAATTATTACACAATTCTTTAGTCATCAACTTTGAATAGGCACAACTTAGTAAAATTAGGAAATGTAAAATAAAACATAAATTACAAAGAATCTATTCATCTTTGTAATAAAATGATTTATATAACTTTATTGATAACTCCTAATATGTACCATGTCATTGAAAAGCATTTATTAGCTGTAAGGCTGGATCAATTGGAAATCAAGATGAAAGTGATATTTGACAACTTTAATGTCTTCCTCTGTTATACATCCCTTGGCACTGCTTTGTTCTACCAGTTTCAGTTATCCAGAGCCTTTCTATTTTCTGAACTTGGTCCCATTATAATTTGTCCATTAAAAAAAGATCTGATAAAATAAACTTATGCTAATTCCCAGTAATATATTTTACAATTAGACTTAAAAAAATAGCTGCCTTTTAAATGGGGAAGAAACTTCAAGCCAAAATAAAATATTTCTAAATTCTAAAATTTTAAGTATCAGGAAAGATACTTTGGGGAAAGAGAGAACTGTCTAGAAGCCCTTAAAATTACTTGGGATGTTTATAAGGCTAAGATTAATGGTCTAGATGTACATAATAATGTTCTTAGAACCAAATTCCAAAGAGAATTCTAGATCTTATGCTACCTACCTCTGAGAAAATCATGGTAAATCTGACAGCATAGTGGAGAAGAACAAAAATTAGACTGAGCAAGCTATTAAATATTACTGTATCTCAGTTTTTGTACCTGGATAGGAATATACACCTCATCAGATTGTTGTGAAGATGAAAGCAGTGAGATATAAAGCACAGAGCAGAATGCCTGCTGGATACAAAATGCTGGGCAAAACATGGTTTTTATTATAATTTTATTCACACATTTAAAAACCCCACAAACCACTGAATCGTTACATCAAGAGACAGTAAAGTAGTAGTGGAAAACCAAATGAATAGAAATATCATTAGAAACTGGCACAGATTACAATAAAACTGACATTCTTGATTGATCCAATGTCCCAGGGTTGATATTAACTTCTAAAGTGTAGAGGCAAGGTATCACACATCCATTCATGCAGTCTGACCATGTGCAAAATGATATGCTGGAGCAATGGGTAATGTAAATCTATTTGGCAGAGACATATCTGTGTAATAAAAACCAGAAGAGTCTTGGTCCACAAAGATGCCTACAAATTATCCCCAAGGCTAGCCTGTGATATCTACTATGTGGAGGCTTAGATGTTTACTAAATCTTTCACAAGTTTCTTTGGTACTCTACTTCATTTATTTTTCATGTCTGGCACATGCCCATTACTTTTCTGAGTTTATTTGCTCTTTCTTCCAGTAAATAATGTTGCTTACTTACAGATTAAACTTACTTCTTACTCCTGGTATATCTCAAGAAAAAAATGACTTGTATGTATAGACACCTCAATTGATTAAAGTTGTTGATGGGTATGTTGCTCTCATTTGATGTTTGCATTGCAAATCTGACTCAAACATAATTTTCAAGTGATTTTTTCATTTTTCTTGAATAGGTATATGAGTAAACTCTTTAATAAAGCTGATTTATGTTTTTTTCAGAAAATCACACCCTCAAATCTTTAAATAAAATAAAGTTAACTGCTGGAAAAGCAAAATCAAGTCAGATGGAAATTTTTATGCATATGTGTGTCTCTGTGTTTGTGCACTAGTTTATTCTCCCTTCCTAGGAAAAATAATTAAGAACCTTTAAACAGAAATTGTCAGTTTTCCACTGGATAAAGAAGATGTAGTTTTTTTTAATAAAATGGAACTACTCAACCATAAAGAATGAGAAACTAGAGTCATTTATAGCTAAATGGATGCATATTGAGGCGATACTCTTAAGTGAAATAAACAGGACACACATGTGTAAATACAGAATAGTTTCTCTAGTGTGAAAAACTGAAAGTGTAAATAAGGATTAAAAGGATTAATAATGAATAATTGATACTTTGAAACAGGAAAAGGTCCAAAGGGGTAGGGGTGGTGGAAGGGGATGGGGAAAGGAAAGAAGGGAAAGGAAAAATTATGAGAAAATTTAAAAAAATGGAAACGAAGTCTATGTAAATAGGAAGGGTGGAGTGGGTGAAGGGCGCACAGGTAATGGGGGAAAAAATGAAAACCAAGATACATCATGTACAGGTACAAGCACCCAATGATAAATGTAAACATATTGTATACCTAAAATGTACCAATAAAAGAATTTAAGGAAAAAAAAGGAAATTGTCAGTTTTTCAAATTTTTTCTTAGAATAAAATAAAACATTTTGCATATAGGTTTTAAAAAACTGATATTGTCATTCAGAAACATTTTTCTTTCTGGTTCATAATAACTAAATCTTGGAAATGGTATATATGTCTATCACCAGATGAGTGGATTTTAAAAATGTGATATATATAAACAAAGGAGTACTACTCAGCCATAAAGAAGGATAAATTTGAGTCATTTATATTAAAATAGATGCACCTAGAGATCATAATGCTTAGTGAAACAGTCAGAATCACAAGCTCAAATATCACATGGTTTCTCTTATATGAGAAGCCCAAAGTATAAATAATTTCAAGAGCAAAATAAAAGATTATAGGAAGCAGAGAGACAAACTTCTTACAATTGTAGAAGGGATCTACAGATGGAGAGAGAAGGAAGGGTGGGAAGGAGAAAGGGAAGTAAAAAGGATTAAGATGCAACACGGGCATGCACAAATTTCCCAGGATGAATGTATTCATTGTATTTCACAAAACACACTGATAAAAAGAAACATTTTGTTTCTTTTTAAATAACGAAAGAAGAAAAATTAATCTCTCTGACTATTAAACTGCAGTGTTTTCCTAACTTGGCAGATATCAAATAAAACCAATGTATAGTGCAAAATTATCATGATCATGAACACATGATATTTATTAAGCATAAATTTGAGAGTTTTCAGGAGATATGTTAATGAGTCTTAAAGCATGGTCCATGTGCTAACTGCATTCAGAAAGTTAAAGCCAAAAATATGTGAGAGCATAAATTGTTAGGATACATTTCAAAGAGGAACATACACTTGAGATTAGTACCAGGAATTGTTTAGTACCTGAATGGGAGAAGTAGTTCATCACAAAGTTGGAAAACTTCTTATTTCAAAATGGACTATGGAGATAAGAGCCTCACATTTCTCAGACTTAACACTGAACAATTAGTTACAGTGAATTCAAATCCACAACCAAAACATACCTGTAAGGGGCCAGGGATTTAGCTCAGTGGTTCTGCCGCCTACTATGCAAGCACAAGGTCCTGAGTTCAATCCCCGGTACCAAAAACACAACAAAGAAACATATCATCTGTAAGCTTGAATAACAGAGCCCTCTCTAAGTATGCCCCTATAATTCTGATTTCCCAAATATCTTCAGCACTAAAATTGTTGGATAATCAGTCCTACCAAGGTGCAGTATCTGTCTACTTCTGTCCTAAGAAATCAATAAAGCTAGAAAAAAACTAATGACAAAGTTTAATCAAACTTTATTCTCAAAATTTAGAATGACAGAACTTGGTTCAGTGAATTGAAGGGGGAGATGCTCAATAGTGAGAAAAAGCCCTGTCAGTGCCTTTCTAGTGTCATCATCATTTTATTTGGTTATTATCTGGTCAGTGTGCAGATTTATATTCTGGCCCTTTCTATGCTTGAATATAAAAATTCTTTCTGCCAATTTTGCCGATTTCTATTTACCAGCCATTAATTTTTCTAGTGCGTTTCTAAATGGAGCTTGAAATTAACATGTCTTTTTCCTTTTATTCACTTTCTTCTATGCTGGCAGCATCAATAACAAGCCTAAGAAGTGGACCTGATTTGTGGGTAGAGGACAAGTGTTGTCATTGGAACTAACTTGTTCTGGCATTTATAGCAAGGTTAGTGAATATCAGATTTCCCTGGTGAGAAAAGGAAAACCTGTTCCACCCCATTTTCCCTGCCCATGATCCTGTGGGGGGGGGGGAGAAAGAGGAATCCAAATATACTTTACATACCTATAGCTACGTTGCCTAGGCTGGTCTCAAACTTCTGGGTTCAAGCAATTCTCCCACCTCAGCCTCCTCCCAATTAGCTGAGACTATAGGTACATGCCCCATTGTCCAGCTGGGGAAGAGCTTTAGTTTGTAAGTATAACTGAGAGAATGACATTCATGTCTGCATATTGGAATCCAGGTAATTTGAGAGTAATAATGATAATCCTTGTCATATCAATAAAGATTTGTTCTGGGGTTTTTTGTTTTGTTTTGGTTTTTTATTTTTTTTTGGTACTGGGGATTGAACTTGGGACCTTGCACTTGCAAAGGAGATGGTGGAACAACTGAGCTAAATCCCCAGCCCCGAGATTTGTTCTGTTTTTATTGTTGGTTTAATTCTGTAATACATAATAATTGCATTGAGTTTGGGGAAATTGGTACATATACATATTGCATCTCGATCATTTTTTCTTTCCCTTCCCTCCTACCATTCCCCCCTTTTTTGCTTTTCCCATATCCCCTCCCTATCTCGATAACGTCTACCTCTCTGTTTCCTAGACAGTAAAGAATTTTTCGGAGTATCTAAAATTACAGGAAGTTACATAAAATAATGTTTTTCAAAACTCTTTACATATAACAAAAATACTCATTTGCTAATATTAAATTTTAATATTTGTCAAATCAAGTGCTGTATCCTTTGTTCAAACTATCCACTATCACTGCGTACAGGATTAGATACTTCTATTAATTTTCTGCATGCCTCAATATGTGACTTGTTTTTTTTTTATTTGATTTGTTTTGACCAATTCAGCAAGAAATAAAGTGATGGATGCTGCCGTTAAGAACTTTCCAGAGTCATTAAGTGGTTGTATCAATTATAGCATACTAGAAGAACAGATTTAATGTAATGAAATGTAATATAATAATATAATATAATATAAAAGATATATAAAAGATTTATAAGTGAGGCTTACAATGGCCTCCTACAGATTTAGGTGTAGAAGAGTGCAAAAGGACCCTCTGCATGCTGGAGAGCTGAAGGATCTCCAGTCAAAAGTCAAAGGCCTGGAGCTCACGACAGAGTTCCATGTGAGTTTGTATCCTACAGCCAAGGGATCTACACTGGAAGTCTGATGGATCTGTGCTGAAAGCCTGGAGATGGATATCCAAAGTTAAATAAATACTAGAAAAGTTAGTAAATACTAGAGCTCTGCTGAAAAAGCAGAAATGAGACTTTCTTCTTTCCCTTTTATTCCATACAGGATATAAACCTATTGCTTGGTGCCACCCACACTCAAGGTGGGATTTTTGGCTTCAATGAGTCAGTCCTCCAGACATACCCAGAACTGTGCTAAACCAATATCCTAGGCATTTCTTATTCAAGTTAACAAGACAATTAACTATCAAATTCTGCCCTTTATGAACTTGATAACCGTACACATTTCCTTAAACCATACTGAGTCTGCCGATAAAATAGCAAGTTCGTAATTGTGCCAAACAAAGTACAACTATCTTTCATATAAACAGATGCACACTAATTTCCTCCCCAGGACAGAAGGCAAAGTATTTTTTAATGCTTATTTCTAACATTTCATAACTAAAACATTATAGGTTAAGCATACTTAAGAACTAATTATGTTACAAAGAAAGAAAATGAAGATATTTGCTTAATATATGTGTACATATATGCACAAATATATTAACAAAATAGGAGAGAAAATTGCAATTAAAATCCTCATGTCAGAAACTAGTCACATAGTCAATGAATAACTACCTTCTTCTACTACCCATTATGTACTCTTTTGCCCTTCAACAAGCACCTCAGGAGGTCTCGGTCTTTTTTCTGGTGGAGTGACCCATATCTTAATTACTGAAAGTTGTGCATCATTTGTCATCTTGTCTGGACTGGATTTTTGTAGTTTCCTATTGACATTAAAAACAGGACATGATAATTCTAGGAAGTACCCTAAAGGATCTCCTATAGTCCAAATATATTCTTTCCTTCCTTTATTGTGGAGTAATAGTCCAATTTCCCCATTATGGCTTGTGTCTAGATGCTCCCCCAAAGCCTCATACAGTCATAAGTGTGGGTTTTCAGGGGTGGCTGGATCTAGAGTATGTGATGCTGGGATTGATTCATAGTGCAATGCTAGTATCAAGGGCATTAGGATTAAGGGTGTGAGTGCTCCCCACCCTAAGTAGCCTGCATAAGATATAAGGAATAGAAAGAGCTGTGTGCATCCCTCATTGCTTTGCTACTTTCTGCCTACCATGAACTGTTTCTCCTCTGTGATGCCACTGTGCCTTGGAGCCAGCAGATTATGGACTGAAATCTCTATAAACTGTGAGCTAAATAAACTCTTTCTTTCTTTAACTTTGGGTGTCAGGTATTTTTTCTCAACAACAAGAAAAGTAACTAAGACATTTTCCTTGATAGTGTGAATCAGTTACCCCTGCCAAAACCAGAATGCCCTTTTTAGCTTGTTTATCCAGAGGTATGAGTGCCTAAAATAACCAGGGAAAGGGGGAGTCTTTAGCTTTCATATCAATGGAATAACAGCTGTGCTCCCCGGTACAAGATTTCTAGGCCAGCAGAACATAAGATCACAGATACACAAAACAAACACTTTGGTAGTGAGTCTATAGGGGTAATGGTGCCACTTCCACCCCTTGATCCCTGGACCCATGAATCCTGGCTATGCAAGACATATTACCATGTTGTAGATGCTGATTCAAAGCATTAGAACTCCTTTTGAGGAACCTTGCCCCAGCCCTGGAAGGTATTGCCACCTACCTAGCACTGAAACTACACATTCAAAAGGTCACTATACCTTTCTATCAATCCAGCTGGTTCTGAATAGTGAAGAATATGGTAAGATCAGTGAATTCTATGAGCATGAGACCATTGCCTCCCTTCTTTGGCCATTTAGTGTGTTATTTCATCAGAAGCAATGCTGTGTAAAATATCATGATGTTGCATAAGACATTCTGTAAATCCATGGATGTTAGTTTTGGCAAATCCATTAAGTGCAGGGAAGGCAAATCCATACCCAGAAAAAGTTATTATGACAGTAAGGACAAAGCTTTGCCCCTTCACATCAGAAGTGTTCCAATATAATCAACCTGCCACCAGGTCACAGACTGACCACCCCTTAGGGAATGTTGGCATATTGGGAATTCAGTGTTGGTCTATGCTGCTGGCAAATTGGGCATTCAGTAATGGATATAGCCAGATCAGCTTCGGTGAATAGAATCCCATGTTGCTGAGCACATGCATAACCTCCATCCCTTTCACCATGTGCCACTCTGTACATGAGCCCATTGGGAAATGACAAGAGTAGCTGAAGCAAAAAGTTGAATGCTATCCACTTAATGGGTCATTTTATCCACCTGATTATTAAAGACCTCTTCTGCTGAAGTCACTTTTTAATGAACATTCACATGGGACACAAATATCCTTAAATCTTTTACCCATATGGAGAGATCTATCCACATACAAAATATCTTTGCCACCAATTTTTTTTTGTCACCAATTTTCTAGTTATGTCCCATTCAAGTTCATGACCATCTGGCCAGACCATTACCTGCAGCCCATGAATCAGTATATAGTCACACATCTGGCTACTTTTTCTTCCAGGCAAAATGTATGACCATATGCACTGCCTGAAGTTCTGCCCACCGTGAAGACTTCCCTTCACCACTGTCCTTTAGGGATGTCCTGGAAATGAGCTGTAGTACTGCAGCTGTCCACTTTTGGGTAATACCTGTGCAATGTGCAGACGCATCTGTAAACCAGGCCCTAGTCTTCTCCTTCTCTGTCACCTGATCATATGGTGTACCCCATGATGTCATAGGTACATCCTGGGGGACAGAAGGCAACATAAATAGAAGTAAAAACCATGGGCATTTGGGCAACTTCTTCTTGTAACATACTTGTGCCCTCTGGACCCGGTCAGGCTCACACACACCACTTCCATTTAATGATGAACTATTGCACATTCACCTTTATGACTTAGTGGATCAGAAAATTCCCAGCTCTTCATGAGCAGCTCAGGTTTCACGATAACCTGGCATGCCATGGTTAAGCATTCAGTTTCCACTAAGGCCTAGTAGCAGGCTAGGAGATGCTTTTCAAAGGGAGATTAGTCTTCTGTAGATGATGACAGAGGTTTTCTCTAAAATCTTAAAGCAAGATGTGATGTGATTTATCTTTGGGAGTCTTCCAGGAATTCTAAACACCTTCCCTATCTGCCACTGAAACCTCAAGAATCACTGGATCTGCTATATCATATGGCCCCAGTGACAGAGCAGCCTGCACAGAAGCTTCAACCTATTGCATAGTCTTCTCTTGTCTGGGCCACAATCAAAACTGCCAGATGTCCAAAGCACTCAGTATATAGGCTGGAGTAACACACCTGAGTGAGGAATGTGTGGCCTTCAAGATCCAAACAAGCCCAGTCATTGTTGTGCATCGTGTTTTTGTTGTAGGGGGAGCCAGATGCAACAGTTTATCCTTCTTTGTGGAAGGAATATCTCTGCATGTTTCACACCATTGAACCCCTAGAAATGTCATTGAGGTAGAAGGACCTTGAATTTTAGTTGGATTTACTTCCCACTCTCTGGAAAGCAAATGCTTTACTAACAAGCCCAGAGTGGTTGCTACCTCCTCCTCACTTGCTCCAATCAGCATATTATCAATATAATAGACCAATGAGATACCTTGTGGAAGGGAAAGACAATGAAGGTCCTTGTGACACAAGGCTGGAGAGTAAATATAACCCTGAGATAATATAATGAACGTATTACTAGACTTGCCAGCTGAAAACAAATTGTTTCTGCTGGGACTTAGGGATAAGTATGGAGAAGGTCCTTGCCAAATCAATAGTTGCATACCAAGTACCAGGAGATGCGTCAATCTGCTCGAGCAAGGAAACCATATTTGGTAGAGTAGCTGCAACTGGAGTCACCTCTTGATTTAGTTTATAGTAATCTGCCATCCATCCTCTGTACAGATCAAATAGGAGAATTACCTACATGTTTCTAATCCTTGATAGTAGCAGTAATCTCTGCAGTCCCACCAGGGATATAATATTGATTTTGGCTTAATGTCTTCCCAGATAAAGCCAGCTCTAGTGATTTGGCCTGGCCAACTATAACAGCTCTAACACAAAGTTTAGGGAACCACTGTGATGAATTTGCCAAGTGTTAAGTATATTTATCCCAATTATGCATTCTAGAACCTGGGTAATCTCTACAGGATGAATTCAGGTACTTTCTCATTCCACTCTGAGTTGCACCCTTATTAAAACTTCATTGATCATCTGACCTCCACAGGGCCCTACCCTTACCAGATAATCACAATGATCCTTTGGATCCCATAGAATCAGAGTTCGTTCAGAATCAGTGTCTGATTGTCTCTGAAATGTCTAATCATTTCCTTTCCCTCAGTCTACAGTTTACCCAATAAATGGCCTTAGGTCTCTTAGGGGAAAAGATTGGAGAAAGATTGACGGTATGAATTTTGGTGCACCAGGGTCCTTCTTCAAGGAGACCCAGCCACCCCTTTTTTTCAAGGGGTTTCTGGTTCTGTAAACTGGCTCAAATCTGAGAATCAGTTGAGAGGCTGATTCTCTTTTACTACTATTTGAAGTAAATTTCTGTTCATTTGCCCTTATTTTTCTGATTATATAAATCTAGTAAAAATTTAGTAGGCTTTCTGTCTGTTTCTCTTTTGGGAACACCATGGTCATTCAGCAAACACCATAGTACTACACATGTCAGACCATTCCATTCCAATAATTACTTTGCTTCTGCTGTACATTACAGTAAGGATGTGTACCTTGTGTTTGGAAGCTGAGTTCTGTCACATCACCCCTGCCACTGTGAGATCCAATTAAACTCATTGACCTTAAGTTTCCCAAGTGAGTGACTGCAGTCCTGACCATAAGATCTGGTATACAGAGAAGAGCAATGACAAGGCTCTTCAGGGAATCTGGAACTTCTGTCACAAATCTGTTTCTTAAGGTATTACTGAAGGGTACATTTTCTGTATCATTTCAGTGTGGAGGATTAGGTTGAAAATGACAAATCCACTCCAACATTCTCCTTTCCCTGAGCCTTTGGATCCCCTCATCAACAGTAAACCAAGGAATATCAGGGATCTCTAACTTAGTTACAGTGGGCTCTTTTGTTCTATACTTCTAACCAGCCAAGTAAACTATTAAGACCTTTTTGGACACCACAAGCTGCAACATTAAATTCAGGATCTTTACTTAATGAACCCATATAGACAAACTCACCCTGATTCAGGTGTATGTTTTAGCCACCACTATTCTACACCCTTAAGGCATCATATCACAGCAATTCATGTATACCAATGTTTATAGGAGCATAATTCATAATAGTTAAATCCTACAAGCAACCTGTATACACACCAACAGACAATTGGATAAAGAAAATGTAGCATCTCTAAATAAAGCAATACTATTTGGCTATTGAGAAGGACAAATTTGAGGCATTTGGAGGAAAATGGATACACCTGGAAAATATTATGTTGAGTGAAATAAATTAGACACACAAATTTGGATACTGTATGATATCTCTAATTTAAGTAAGGTAAAGAACAAGCTATGAGAAAAATAAAGGAAGGATAGAAAGAAGCAAGGGGATGGATCTCTTACAGATGGAAAGGGGTCCAGAGGTCCAAGGGTGGAGGCAAATGGAAGAAGATGAGAAAATATGTAGAGTGAAGATATGCAAGGTACAAGATTCTAATAATATCAATTAATGTAGATATTATATGCTATAAACATGAGCTAAGATTAATAATATCAACAAGAATGAAAAAGGGAAAGGGAAATTATAGGAGAATGGGTGGGGATGGGGAGGGAAGGGTATTGAAAAAATAAACAAGCCACAGTATTTACATGTACATTGAGAAATGCATGTACAGCAAATATGTAATAAAAAAATCCACTCCCATACTTGTTGATCACAGATCTGCCTATATGAATTAGAAAATTCAAGAAGTCCCTTGGGAATATAACCTTATGCATCATGCTGTGTACCTCACATTTAGGAGCCACCTGGGATTTGAACCTGGATATAGGCCTAGAGGAAAAAGTGAGTGGTGAGAGGGGGTCCTGAGGAGTGTCAGCATTTTCATGCTTGGTCAAAACAATTAATTTCCTCAGGTGTAGGAGAAGAGGCCAACACTACATGAGGTAGGGCTGGGGATACCTGCACCAATTTAGGTGGGAAAATCTCTTCCTCCAGGAAGATAATTTCATTAGGGTCCTAAACCTTAATGTCCTCAGCCTCATCAGGATCCTCCCAAAATCTCCATTCCAATTTATGGGATCCGATTCTTTTTATTTATTTTTATTTTTATTTTATTGGTACATTTTAGGTATACAATATAATGACATTCATCTTTGGAAATTTGCACCTTTAAATAAACTCTCTTTGTTCTCATTTTTCCCCTTCCCCTGCCCTCCCTTCAACCCCTCCATCCCTCCTGTTTACAAAGACTTTTGTTCCATTATTTCATTTTCTCATATTAATTTCATTCCCTTCTATTCTTTCCCCTACCCCTCTCATTTCACCTTCCACTTTGCCCCTTTTCTTCCTATTTCACATTATCTATTATAACTTTTAGTCCTTATTTACACTTTCACTTTCTCACACTAGACAAACTATCTGGTATTTACATGTGTGGCCTATTTATTTCACTCAAGAGTGTCACCTCAATGTGCAGCCACTTAGCTATGAATATCTCTAAGTTCTCATTTTTATGGCTGAGTAGTACTCCATTTTATAAAAAAAACACATTTTCTTTATCCAGTCTCCAGTTGATGGGCATTTGGGCTGTTTCCAAGTTTTAGCTATTACAAACTGTGCTGCTATCAACATGGGTGGACATATATCACTGTGGTATGATTCTTTTAATTCTTTTGGGAAGACACCCCGCAGGGGAATAGCTGGGTCAAATGGGACTTCCAATACTATTTGTTTGAGGTATCTCCATACTGATTTCCACAGTGGTTGTACCAGTCTACATTCCCACCAGCAGTGGAGCAGTGTTCGTCTTTCCCCAGAGCCCCGCCAGCATTTGTTATTGGTTGATTTCATTATGGCAGCCATTCTTTCTGGGGTGAGTTGTAATCTCAGCTTTGTTTTCATCTGCATCTCTCAAAGGACTAGGGATGTTGAACCTTTTTTCATATGTTTATTTGCCGATTTACTTCTTGGAGAAATGTCTGTTCATTTCAGATGCCCATTTTTGGATTGGGTCTTTAAAATTGGGAGGTCTGATTTTTTTTTAAAGTTCTTTATAGATTCTAGATAGTAGACCTTTGTCTGAAGATCAGCTGGTGAAATTTTTTTCCCACATTGTGGGATGCCTCTTCACTCTATTGGAGGTTTCTCTTGCTGTGCAGAAGCTTTTTAATAAGAAGTGATCCCACTTGTTGATTATTTGTGCTAGTTCATGGGCAACTGAGGTTTTGTTCATTAAATCTTTTCCCACACCAATGTCTTCAAGAGTTCTACCTAACCTCTGTTCCAGCCGATTCAGCCTTTCTGTTTTAATATTTAGATCTTTAATCCATTTCAATTTAAATTTAGTGCATGGTGAATGATATAAGACTAGTTATAATATTTGTCAAGTTGAAACCCAATTTTTCTAGCACCATTTATTAAAGAGGCTATCTTTCCTCCAGTGAGGGTGTCAGCCAACTCATTTTTGACAAAGGAGCCAAACACTCTCACTGGAAGCTCCTTTGTCAAAGATGTGGTAGCTGAGTGTGTCTGGAGCTGTTTCAGCATCATCTAATCTGTTCCACTGGTCCTCAGGTCTGTTCTTTTCCAGGACCATGCTGTTTTTATCACAGTAGCTTTGTAGTATAGTTTCAAGTTGGGGATTGTAATACCCCCTCCCATGTCTCTGTTACCTAGAATTGCTTTTGCTATTCTGGGTCTCTTCTTGTTTCAAATGAATTTTTGGATTGTTTTCTCCAGGTCTGTGAAGTATGCTGCTGGAATTTCAATTGGGATTGTACTGAATCTATACAGCAGTTTTGGAAATATGGCCACTTTCACTATGTTGATCCTTCCTACCCAGGAGCAGGGGATGTCTTTCCATTTTCTGATATTATCTTCAATCTCTCTTTTCAGAGTGCTATAGTTTTCAGAGAAGAGATCTTTGATTTCTTTTGTTAGGCTGATTCCTAGGTATTTCAGGTTTTTTGGATGTCATTGTGAAAGGAATTGTTTGTCATATTTCTCTTTCACTGGGTCTGTTGTTCATGTAGAGGAAAGTTATTGATTTTTCTGTGTGGACCATGTATCCAGCTACTTGACTGAATTTGGTTATTAAGTCTAGAAGACTTTTAGCATATAGAGTATCATATCATCTGCAAGTAATGACAATATGACTTCTTCATTTCCTATCTTTATTCCTTTTATTTCTTTCTCTTGTCTAATGGCTGTGGCTAATGTTTCCAAAACTATATTAAACACGAGTGGTGATAGTGGACATCCTTGTCTTGCTCCTGATTTTAGTGTGAAGGGTTTCAGTTCTTGATCATTTAGTGTGATATTGGCTCTTGATTTTTCATAGATGGCTTTTATCAGATTGACATAGACCATCTATTCCAATTTTTGAAGGGTTTTTATCATAAATCCATGTTGGATTTTGTCAAATGCTTTTTCTGCATCCATTGAGATGATCATATGGTTTTTGTCCCTGGGTCTATTGATATAGTATATTACATGTATTGATATCCATATGTTGAACCATCGCTGCCTCCCTGGGATGAATTCCCCTTGGTCAGGGTGTATGATCTTCTTGCTGATCTTCTACATTCTGTTTGCCAGTATCTTATTAAGGAGTTTTTGCATCTATGTTCATTAGTGAGATTGGCTTATAGTTCTCTTTTTTGAGTGGGTCTTTGTCTGCTTTGGGGATCAAGATGATGTTTGCTTCCAGGAATGAATTCAGGATTATTGTTTCCCTTTCAATTTAATAGAAGAGTTTAAACAGTAGTGGTAAGTTGTTCCTCTCTAACTGTCTTGTAGATTTCAGCAGTGAAGCAATCAGGGCCCGGGCTTTTCTTAGTTGGTAAGTTTTTTATCACATTTTCAATTTCATTAATTAATATTGGGTTGTTTACAATTTGTAGGTCTTCTTAGTTCAACTTTGATAATTCACACATATCTAGGAATTTGTTCGTTTTTCCTGTGTTTTCCATCTTATTGGCATATAGGTTCTCACAGTAGGTATTGATGATCCTCTGGATTTCTGCTGGGTTCATTGTAATTTCATCCTTTTCATTCCTATTTCCATGGATTTGGGCCTTTTCTTTCCTTTTTCTGGTAAAGTTGGTTAAGGATTTGTCAATTTGTTTGATTCTTTTGAAGAACCAACTCTTAGGTTCATTGATTTTTTTTTTGTACCATTCTCTTAGTCTCCATTGCATTGATTTCTGTTGTGATCTTTATAATTCCCTCCCTTGTATGAGCTTTGGGTGTGTCCTGCTCTTCTTTTTCTAGAAGTTTGAGTTTTAGCATCAAGTTGTTTAATTGGGCTCGCTCTGTTTTCCTAATGTGAGTATTCACTGCTAAAAATTTCCCTCATAAGATTGCTTTCATTGTGTCCCATAGATTCTGATATGTTGTATTGTCATTGTCATTTAATTGTAGGAACTGTCTGATTTCTTCTTTAATTTCCTCTGTGACCCATTGGCTATTCAGAAGTGTGTTGTTCAGTTTCTATGTGTCTATGAAATTCTTGCAGTATCTTTTGCTATTTATCTCGAATTTCATTGCACTATGGTCTGACAATATACAGGGGATAACTTCAGTTCCTTTGCATGTACATAAACATGTTCTATGAGCAAGTATGTGGTCTATTTTGGAGAACGAACTGTGTGCTGCTGAAAAGAACGTGCACTCTGATTTTGTGGGGTGGACCACTCTTTAAACATCTGTTAAGTTCATTTGTTCAAGAGTTTGAGTTCTAGTATTTCATTGTTTATTTTTTGTCTAGTTGATCTGTCTATTTGTGACAGTGAGGTATTGAGGTCCCACACTAATATTTTATTAGTGCTTATTTGATTTTTAATGTCCGTTAGGATTTGTTTTATATAGTTGGGCACACTAAGTTTTGGTGCATATATATTTATGATTGTCATCTCTTCCTCTTGGATTTTTCCCTTTACAAGGATGGAGTGTCCTTGTTTGCCTCACTTAATCGTGTTGTTTTGAAATCCATTTGATCTGCAAAGAAGATAGCTACTCCTGCTATTTTTCGGGTTCCTGTCACATGGAGTATTGTTTTCTACCCTTTAACTTTCAGTCTATGAGTTTATTTTTGAACTAAGTGTGTTTCTTTCATGCAGCATATTGTTAGATCCTGCTTCTTGACCCATTCTGCCAGTCTATTTCTTTTGATTGGTGAATTGAGACCATTAACATTGATGGTTATAACTGATACATATTGACTTATCATTGTCATGACTTTTACTTTTCATTGCATTCTCCCCCTTTGCATTTAATTTCTGGTCATGTCTGATGGATTCATTCTGCTGGGCTTTCTGTGGCTGTGATCATCATTGTGTTTTCCCAGGATATTGCCTAAAATTTTTTGGAGTGCTGGTTTGGTATTCATGAATTTCCTAAGGTGCTCTTCGTCATGAAAGTACCTTATTTCTCCATCAATTCTGAAAGACAGTTTTGTAGGGTACATCAATCTGGGTCGCAGGCTGTTTTCCTTTAGGGCTTGAAATACTCCGTGCTCTTTTTGCCTTGTGGGTTTGTGTTGAGAAGTCTGCTGTGATTCTGATGGGTTTGCCTTTGTATGTGATTTGTTTCTTTTCTCTAACTGCTTGTAGAACTTTGTTTTTCTGTTGGGTTTCTGGAATCATAACTATTATATGCCCATGTGTAGATTTCTTTTTGATCAAGGCTAGTTGGAGTCCTATATGACTCTCTTATCTGTATGTCAAGTTCTTTTGCCCTGCTTGGGACGTTTTCTGCCATCACTTCTGTGAACAGTTTTTTTATGTCATCTGCACTCTCTCCTGTTTCTTCATTGACTCAGATCAGTCTTATGTCATTCTTCTTTGCATCTTCTAGCAGCTGTTGGATTCATTTCTCATGGTCCCTTACAATTTTAAAGAAATTTTCCTTTCCTGGTTACTAATTGCAATCTTATCTTCCATGTCTGAAATTCTATTCTCACATTGGCTCATTCTGCTGCATATACTTTCAATGGAGTTTTTAATCTCCTGGAAATGTGTTTGCATCTGTTTTATCGATTCCATGTGTTTCTTATGTTGGGATTCCATCATGTTTCTCAGCTCCTCTATTTTTTTTATTGTGTCCTCTCTAGACTTATTAATCATGTCTTGCACTATGGGCACAATCTCTTCTGTTATCTGAGAAATTATTTCTGATTTCATTTTTTCCAGATCCTTTTTTTTTTTTTTTTTTTTTTTGCCAGTTCAGGGAGTCCAGGTGGTTGAGTGTCAGAGTGTTCCATCTCATTTCCCTTTGGGGTTGCTGTAGGTGATCTGGAAGTCTGGTTTTGAGACTTGTTTACATGTCTTCTCATTTCAACTCTGGTGGGGGGTGCCACTGGAGCCAGTGTGGCTCACCTCTTCTGTGCTGGGAGCTGTGGTATGGTGGCCCCAAAGCCTCTTCCTCTGCACTGGGAGTGGTGCTACAATGGCCCAGAAGCCTCCTCCTCTCTAAATCCCTGGGTTTTCTTTAAGCAGTCACATTTTGTAGAGATTTAAGTCCACAATGGGCTGGCTGTGAGGCTGGGATGGCAAGCAAGCCTCACAGAGGAGAAACAACATGGCACACCCAAGGTAGCAAAGGTAACAAGAGAGAGGGATCCCATTCTCTTCAAATCACATATCTCACTTTTACATGAGATATCCTTCAAGGCTGAGCATTTTAAACTTATACTGTTCAGTACCTCAGCCAATCAAATTATGAGGGCTTGTGCTTGGGTTTCTGCAATCTCAGCCCTGTGACTAAAGGAGAGAAGGTTTCCTTTCAAGACAGACTTAGACACTTTTAGATTCTTTATGTTTGTCTGAAGCTGGGAATTTGAATCTTTCAGATCCCTATTTTTCTTTATTAATTTGTCTTCACAGTTAGAATACTTTAGATTTTTCTATGCATGTTTGGATGCATGTTTCCTTTACTGGTTTTTGCTGAGATACTAAGAGCAACCAGCCAGCATTATTATATTTCACACTATGCCAAAAATATTCAAAATATTATATATAGAGTCACTAAATTCCTTGAATTTCACAAATGGTGAACTACGATAATTAAATAGATCTACATTGTACATTAATTAGTTCATACCATGGACTATGAGTACTGTGCACATTATCAGAAAGGGGGACCCTTAGCAGCATTAAGCTTCTTCAAATTAGAGAGTCAAATCCAGGAACCACTAAAGCCATTAAGGAAATTCATCCTTACAATTCTGTTCGTCTAAACCCATTCCTAGTACCAAAATCCGTATCAGTTACGGTTCCCTAGAGGAACAGATTTGGTATAAAATATACACATGTATGATAGAGTATTTACAGGGTCAGTTTGCAATGGCTGCCTACAGAGTAAGGTGTGGAAGACTGCAAAAGATCCCTCTTCAGAGAGACAGCCAAAGGATCAATTAAAAGTAAAAGGTCTGAAGCTCACTGCAGAGTCCCATGGAAGTCCATATCCACAAACCAAGGAGCCCACTGGAAACCTGGAGAGGGACATGCAAAGGTAATGGCAAAGACTGGAGCTCTTCCAAATAAGGAGAACCAAGAGTTCCTTATTCTTTCCCTTTTTATTCCATCCATGCTACAAGTGTACTCATTGGTGCCACTCACATCCAGGGTGAGTCTTCTGTCTTCAGTAAGACAATGATCTAGACACATCCAGAAAACTATGCTAAACCAATCTACTAAGCATTTCTTACTCAAGTTCATACCACACTTAACTATCACAGTGGTTTACCACTTTGTTCTTCTTTCTTCTGAAAGTAAATTATCAATGTCCCCATAAGACCTGTCCCTTTACCCTGGATACCAGAGTGTAGAGGAAATGAAGCAGAGTTGGGGCTAACATCTAGAAAATTCCTTACCAAAATGAGAAATCAATCTCTGTTTATGTAAGCCACTGAGGTTTTGGGGCTCTTTGTACAACCTCATCTAAGCTGATATTACTTGTATGAAAGAAAATAGTATATATACTTGAAGGTTGCAACAGATTGAATGTGTTCTTCCAAAATTCAGATGTTGAAATTGAATCATCAAAGTGATAGTATTTGGTGGGGGGCTTAGAGGAGGCAATTAGGTAATAAGAATGGAACTCATAAATGAGATAAGTGCCTTTATGTAAGAGACCTTAGAGAACACTATTTTTTTCTGTTTATTGTGACTCAACAGCGTGTTCTCACCAGAATTAAATTATACTAGTATTCTGACCTCAGACTTCTTGCTCCAGAACTGGGAGATATGAATTTCTGTTGTCTTTAAGCCACTTAGTCTAATGCTTGGTAGATACTCTGTAAGGGGGGCAAGGCAAGGATAGGCTGATAGGGGCTGGCATTTTTAATAGCTAGTTTTCTGGGATGATTATTTTCTAGGAGGGTCTTATTTTTGGGTAAAAGTAGGAAAGGTTTATTTTGGCTCAGACATGGGAGTGGTTTCATGTTACAGGGCAGGATGGTATGGCAGAGGAGAGAGCTCATGGCAAGGCATGTAGAAAGTAGCAGTGACTAAGAGAAGAGCAGGCCACACACACAGTGACACAGCTCTTGTCACCAGGCTTTAACCTCAACATCACACCCAGCTATAAACCCATCAGTGGACTAATATAGTATCACACACCCATGATCCAGTCACATCCCAAAAGTTCTACCTATGAGCACATGAGGGATTGTGAGGACATCTAGACATAAGCCATACATTCTGCCCCTGGCCTCAAAAAGATTTATGCACATCCCTTTACATAAAATGCATTTGGTCCATCTCTAAAAGTTGTCATAATTCTAACAGTCTCATCATTGCTGAAAAGTTCAAATCCAAAGTTTTCCCTGAGCTTTAAGTCAAACTTTTAGCTACAACTCCCATACGAAATAAAAAGAAAGTTAAGTACTTCCAACATACAGTGGCACAGAATAAACATTCCCATTCCAAAGGGTAGAAATAGGGGTATAGAAAAGAATGAGAACATAACAAGACTAAAATCCAAGAAGACAAACATTAAAACCCTGTAGTTTCAGGTCCAGCACCTGGGACAATCTGTGATGAGGTCTGAACCTCAAAGGGCGTGAGTGATCCTGCCTGTATGGCACTGCTTGTGGTTGTATCCCTCATGACCTCTCTCTTGAGCAGGCTTTGCTCACTCCCTGTGACTTTGCGCAGACAATCTACATTCCTGGCTTTTCTAACCTTCTGGGGTCTCCACTACACTGTCAGCTTTACACTCACAGCTGCACACATTACATTTTCAGAGCACCCAGCCTGACATCCAAAGCCTTCTGAAATATCGGTGGAAGTCTTCCTGATCCCACAACTCCTGTATTCTGCAGGCATCTAAAACCAGTACCATGTGGATGATTCTAAGGTGTTCCACCAGCTAGAGCAGTAGCCAGGCTGCCTTCTCCCTCGGCTGTAGAGGTTGAGTGGCTGGATGGCTGAGCCCAATTCAGAGGCAAAAACTCTCCAAGTTATTATCATTCTGGAACATGCTACCCTGGGGCTTTTTTCTCAAAGTAAAGTTTTTCACCTTCGAAATTTTGAGGCTGCAAAGGGTAGGGTTTTGCTGGTTCTTGTGATGCCCTTAGGTCATCTTTTCCATTGTCCTGTTCTAAAATATTTGGCTCTTTGATGCTAATCTTTTCAGCAACCAAGTTCTCTTCCATTCCATCTTTGCTGGCTACAACTTTATCAGACCTTCCTTTTCAGCCCAACTCAAAACTTCTTAAATCATTTTGCTTTACCCTTTGCTCTTGATACTCAAGGTACATCTAATTAAATGATTCCAACGGTAGCTATGCCACTCCCTCAACATTAGATTGTATTGAAAATTCTTCTGCCAGATTCATCAATCTACCACCCTCAATCTCTGTCTCCTTCAATGTCCCTGGATCTGGGCAAAATGTAGAAAAATTTTCTGCCAGAGCATAATACACATGACCTGGAATCCCTCTGCCAATGCAGTGTTTCTTCCCAACTAAATCCTCGTCTGTTCCAGCTACATTACTGTCAACATTCTAGTCTTCTGACCCCTGAACAGACTCTCTCATGAAACTCGGCTCACAGCATTCTAGGGCTGCTTCTCTGGCTGGTATCTTCAAACATTTGCAAACAATTCCTGAAAGTTAGCTCCAAAGGCTTCTGAACCATATAGTCAGGTACAGTCACAGTAATGACCCCAATGCTGGTACTCAAATCTGTCCTAGTTACTTTCTTATTGCAGAGACACAATATGTAACACCCACAACTTAAAGTAGGAACAGTTTATTTTGGCTTGCAGATGGTAGAGGTTTCAGTCCATAGTTGCTGTGCTCCAAAGCAGAATGGCATGGCAGAGTGGTATAGCAGGGTAGAAAGAGCTCATGGCAAGGCAGACAGGAAGTAGTGATTAAGGGAGTAGCAGGGATATATAATACCCTTCTAGGCCATGCCCACAGTGACCTATGTCTTCCTACCAGGCTTTAACTCCCAAAATCACATCCAGCTATAAACCCATCAGTGGACAAATCCAGTATCACACATCCAGGATAATGTAACCTCCCAAATGAAAAGCCCCACCATGAGAGTTTGGGGGAATATATAGATATAAGCAGATAGATAGATAGATATAGATATTTCTAGATATATCTATCTATATCAAGATAGATAGATATAGATGTATCTAGATGTATCTATCCATATCAATATATATGTGTGTATATATATATATATATATCAAGTTCATATATATATCTTGATTTATCTATTTATATCTTGACTTTTGATGGGGCAATGTTCTGATGAGTATATACTAAGTTGAAAATATGATTAAGTCTAAAATGCATTCAATACCCCTAACCTATAAAACATTGTAGATTAGCCTAGTCTAATTAAATTGTGCTTAGAATATTTACATTAGCCTATAGTTATTCAAATTTATCTTAACACAAAGTCAATTTTGTACATTAGTTTTTGATTGTCAATATCCAAATATGCCAGAGCATAGTACACTGTGGAGTATTACATATTTACCACATGATCACATGGCTGTATAGGAACTGCTGTTCATTGCCCCTATACAGAATCATGAGAAAGGATCATGTGGCTTATCGCTATGCTTGAGAAAAGATCAAAGTACAGTTCGTACTATGTGTATCTCCTTTGTACCAATTTAAAGTTGAAAAACCATAAGTTAAACAATCATAAGTTGGAGATTATATATGTGTGTGCCTATACACATATGTACATATTTAAATTTCCTACTGTTAAGTTCTTTTTATTTTGCTCTACTAGCTCTGGTTCCTTGGATATGGATTCTCCCATCTGTTTATTCTACAGACTTTTTAGTGTTGATGCTTCTCATATGTTTTACAATTTTTATGTATGAATTCATATTCCTTGAATATGTGATCATATTTCCTAAAGAAGAAATGAATAAGCAATGGATATAATAGCATTATCTGGAGAAGATTCAGAGATGACATTATTTAAAATAATAGAAAAAAACAAGTCACCCATTGTAAGGGGAAAAATGATGTCAGAATTGTAAAGGACTTTAAATTTCAAAAAGATAATCAATTTATCATATAGACAAAGTGATTAAAGACTCAAATAATTAAGTAGAAATATTTAGTTCTGGATTTCTATTTTTGTGACCTCCATATTTATTATAATGTGGTAGAAAATATATCACTTGAATACTTGGAAATTATATCTGTAGGTTTGTTTCTACAGTTGTACAGTTAACTTCATAATAAAAGAAAATATTCTTTAGTAGACAAATTGAGTACAAAATACTTTTAAACAAACAAAATTTTTTTTTGTTTTTGATTTGGGTTTTTTGGGGGGGGGTTGGTATCAGGGATAGAACTCAGGAACTTATTCTTGCCTTGCCAATGAGGCACCACTGAACTATACTACAAGCCCAATTAAACAAATTGATTTTTGATGAATTAATTTGATTTAGTGAGATCTGAATGAATAGATAGATATTTTTTTCAGTGGGTCTTTTGGTATTCTGAAAGATTTTTCATATCATATTGTTTCCATTATGAACATTTAATGATATATACAAGTAGCTATTTAGTTTGACTTTTCCCTTACACGTTTGGCCTTTTTTGGAGATCCAGAAATGCCATCACTGAGAACTTTCACAGAAAACTCAGAATACTGGGATGGTGTCATTTACTTAAAGAGAGATAAAAAGTGTGGCATAAGGCATATGAGTATCTTCCATACTCACAGCTGACAATTTAGAAATGACAAAAAAGTCTTAAATATTCCTGAGGACAATTTTCTTTTTCAGGAGTACAAAATAGAACTGTTTTAGTAGAAACACTAAAACAGTGTAGCTGGAGAAAAATCTCAACACAGAGAGAAAAAATGCCACCCTGATGGTATTCCCCAACAATAGAAAGTAAGTTCCAAAGAATGCAAAATATGTTAAGAGATGTTTGGGATGGTGCTATGTTTTAGATGTCTCCACTAACACTAATATTGAAATTTAATTCTAATTGTGAGGTAGTAAGAGGGCAGAAATTTCATCCAACTATATAATATTTGGAGGTGAGACCTTTGTGAGATAATTGAGGTTAAATGAAGCCATAAGAGTGGGGGCCTAGGACGCCTGGGCCTTCTCTCCATGTGATGTCCTGAGTTGTTTCAGGACTCTTCAGAAAGTCCCTGCCAACAAGAAGGATATCATTAGGTGTTGTTTTCTGAAGTTCAACTTCTCAAACTTCAGAATCATAAACCTAATAAATTTATTTTCTTTATAAAATTTCTCAGTCTGTGATACTCAGTTACAGCAACAGAAAACAGTCTAATACAGAAGGTAGGAAAAGGGAGGTAAGTATTGAAAGCATAGATCAGAATCTTTAAAAATCAGACTTGAATCCCAGTTTTCCAAGTTATCCAGTGGCTTTGAGCCAGTTACCTAGCTTCTGGGATTCTCACTTCCTTCACTGGGGAATTTATAGCATCTACTTTGCCATTATCCAGGTAAAATGCTTAGTGTAGTTAGTGCCTGGCACACAGTAAGTACTTGCTATATGTTAGTCATTATTTCTATTCATAGTTAAATATAAATATAAGAATGTAAGCCAAGACGAGACTACAGTGAGACAACAACTGCTTTATTTCTGAAGTAATTATAATTTTATTAAATTTTTGAATAAAGCAAGTTTCTTAGTAATTTCCTCATGAAGCTATGAAGTTTAAATGAAATAATACACATAAAGTGTTTAGCCCAGTGCAAACCACATTATAGGCATTCAGTAAATAGCCACTATTCTCATTCATAGTACTGACTGTTGGCTCTAAGCTCATTTTCTTTGTAGCCTTTTTTAGAGAAGCTATTGTAAAATGCTTGTAAGGCCACTATCCCATTATAATGAGAGTGGAAAAAGCAAAACATCCCAAGAGTATATGTTACCATGAGGTCCTCAAAAGTAAGCTATAATAAGGACATATTCTATTTCTAATAATCCCCTCTAAACAGAGATAAACAAAATACAGTTACACTAGATGCAGTGAAATGGATTTTTTCCAACAATTACCAGAAATGTGCATCATCATACTGGTGATGGAAAAACTTCTAAAGAAGAAATAATATCACAAGATTGGGAACTAGGGCACAGAAATACTACTTCCCACCCCCTTGATGTCTTTGAATATCTTCATCTATAGCTTTATTGATAAAGTTTGACTATAGCTGGATGAAACTGGTCACTAATTTCATAATATTGTTCAACTAGAAATCCTCTGCCCTATTTTTGGTGACACATACTCACCTAAAAACAATTCTATAGGGAAATATGTAGTAGCATATGAATATTGGAGAAAATTTATTTTAAAAGGAAGAAGTTTTTACTAAAATGTATTTACAACAGCAGGGTAACTAGAGTTAATAATAATGTACTGTATATTTCAAAATAGCTAAGTGTATCATGTTTTATTACAAAAAAGAAATGAAATGATGGACATGTTAGCCAGATTCAATCATTTCATATTTATAGATCCTATTTCCCCCAAAATAATACCTAACCATTCAATAAGTCATGGCATAATTTTTCAAGATTCTTTTAATATAAACCATATCTGAAAAATAAGCCCAAGTTAAGGTAATCAAGCAGACAGATGCATTTAGTATGTCTGTTACAACATATGATGGACATATTAAATTATAAAATAATGTTAATATATAATTAAATAAAAATAAATAATGACACTATTACTTAAACGATAATGCAAATTATAATTAAGTATTTGTAAATACCCAAGCATGTACCTTTGGATGAGAGGTAAATACTTATGTAAACAGATGAACTCAAGACTTATTGCCAAATGATCAATTGGAGTACAGAGAAAAAGCACAAATAAGGTGCATACTTGATAAGGAATGGATATGGCTGTGTCTAACATGAACTTTCATAATTCAATAAGACATGGTTGTAATGAACATACTTAATGGGCTCATATGAAATAGAGAAACGTTTTCTGAATTTTGGTGATTGCAATTTTTCCCATTTTTGTGTAGACTATCATTCTTAACTGCTATCATTTTTGTTGCCACTCCTCTTTCATAAGTCATGACCTCTTGCAGGCTAGATTTCACAAAGTTTCTATTGAATGTTAATTGAAGACCATATATTCTTCACCCAAGTCATGAATAAATGTAGATTATTCTACATGAAAAAATAAGACATCCCCTGAAAATAAGCCCTATCATATCTTCAGAGTAAAAATATAAGAACAGGTCTTATTTTTGGGGAAACATAATATATATCTGCATTGATATAGATGGTAATAGTGACATATGTGTATCACTATACTTCATAAATGTATACAATTATAATTTTCAATTAAAATATTAATAAAAATTAAATACAATAAAATGCATTTGCAATAGTCTCTGAGAGCCTTGAAGGACTGACACTAAAGACACACAAATTTCTTTTTCTTTCAAACAAGAATATAAACAACTTACATTTTTAAAATTGTAATAGTTAGAACGTTATACTGGGGCGCCAAAATTTTGACGTTCTTTTTCAGGCCCACTGTGTTGCATAAGGTATGATACTTGTATTTGTCATTTTCCCATCTCTGGAACAAAATACCAAAAATCTGCAACTTAAAAGAGAACAGGCTTATTTTGACCCAAAGTTTCAGAGTTTCATTCCATGATCAGCTGGCTCCAAAGCAGAATCAGCATGGTGAAAGAGCGTGACAAAAGAAAGATGCTCACCCTATAATATCCAGGAAGCAGAGAGAAACAGGAGGAGCCAGCAACAAAAATACAACCTTCCAGTTCACATCCCAGTGGCCTGTCTCTTCTAATCAGGCTCCACCTCTGAATATGAGAGTTGTTGGAGATACTTTACCTCTAAACCATAAAATTCTATCCCTGTTTTCTAAAAGGCTCATGACGATCTCACTTTATACAATACATTTAGTCCATCTATAAGAGTTATCAAAATCTTTATAGTTTCAGCAGTGTCTTAGTTACTTTCTCATTTCTGAGACAAAATACCCAATACCCACAAGTTAAATGAGGAAATATTTATTTTAGCTCCCAGTTTGTAGAGGTTTCAATCTATAGTGATATGGCAGAGGAGAATCTGTCCATGGCATGGCAATGAACCTTCCATTCCCTTTTAATTCCATTCAGGCTACAAATCTATTGATTGGTGCCACCCACACCCAGGGTGGGGCTTCCCATTATCTATACCCAGAAATATGCTAAACCAATCAGTGGATTACTCCAGTTGTCACACACCATAATCCAGTATCACACACCCATCATTCCACCACCTCCCAAAAACCCCACCTATGAGTGCATGAGGCTTTCAGGGGACATTCAGATATAAATCACAACAAGCAGTGTTGAAAAGTACATGTCCAAAATCTCCTCAGGGACTCAAGGCAAACTCATAGCTGTGAGCCCTTGTAAAAATCAGAAAGAAAGTTAAACTCAAATATGTAAATAAAGAGCAAAATAAAAAATATATACTAGAAAATAGGAAGATAGGTCTTTTACAAAATGGAAGGAGACAAACAGATGACAGAAGCAAAAAGGGAGGGTAGGGGAAGGGGATGAAAGTGAATCAAGATGTATCATGTATACGTACCTACTTCCCATGATGAATATAATCATTATGTATCAATAAAAAAATTGAAAAAATGTTTTAAAAAGTTAAACATTTCCTACATACAATAGCATAGGATAAATATTCCCATTCCAAAAGAGGGAGATGGAGGGATAGTAACAAATCTGAACAAAGCAAGACCAGGATCTGGCAGGGCAAAGAATAAATCTTGTAGCTCTATGTCCAGTGTGCACAGCAGGTTGTCATGAAGTGTTAGCTACAAAGGGCTTAAGTAAACCCACTCTATGGCATTGCCCATTGCAATGAACAAGGTTTCTCTCTTAGGCTGGCCCACCACACAGAATGTGGCATTGCACAGCATACATATTATGTTCCTCATATCTTCAACTTCCTGTGGTCTCCACTTCACCTTCATAATCATTCTTACAGCTTCCTGCACTGCTATCTCAGGTGTACATTGCCTAGTTTCCCAGGTTTTCCTTTGAAATCTAGGTGGATACCACAACTCTTGCATTCCACATTTCTGAAGCACAAACACCACATGGATATGGCCAAGGTCTGCCACCTGCTCAAGCAGTAGCTTGGCCCCCATGGACTATGTCTGCACAAACCCCTGAGTGCTTGGATTGCTGAATATGTACAAGAGGATGTCAGGGAACCAACTTCCTAGAAAACCCTCCTTGAGCAGGGGGACAAGGGGCTCTATTCTCAAATAAAAGGTTTATACTTTTATACCTCTGACCTGTGACTAGGGAGTGTATGACCACTTTTGGGGATGTTTCCATGTTTCTTACTGTCCTGATGCAAAGTACTTGGCTTCTTTTTAATGTTAATTTTTTCATCAAACTCACTCTTCTTTGGCACAACTTTACAGGTGCTTCCTTTTTGACCAAACTACACATCATTTGGCTCTGCTTTTTTGTTCCTAATTCTCAGTGAATCTGGCTGACAGCAGCCAGCCATATCCATGACACAGCCTGAACATTGAGCATCCTGGAAATTTCCTCTACCAGATTAATGAGTTCACCTTCCTTAATTTCAGTCTCCCTCAAAATTTCAGTACATGGACAAAGCATAGGCAAATTCTTTGCCAGAATTAAACATTCTTGAATTCTAGTCCAGTTTCTAACAGAGTCCTCATTCCCATCTGAAATCTCATGAGCCTGGCCTTTACTATCTGCATTACTATCATTCTGCACTCTGGACAAAATTGCTAATGAAACTCAGCTTATAGTATTCTAGGGCTTCTCTAGACAGCATCTCCAAACCATTCCAAACTCCTCCCACAAACTACTTCCAAAGGCTTCTAAACCACAAGATCAGGTACAGTCCCAGAAATTACTAGTCACTTTCCCATTACTGTGACAAAATATCTGAAACCTACAACTTAAAGAAGAAGAGGTTTATTTTGTTTCAGAAATTCAGTCCACAGTCTGTGGGCTCCAAGTCAGAAAGAGCACGGTGAACAGGTATAGCAGAGGAAAGGTGATCAATCAATGGAAGTCATGAAACAGAGAAGAGCTAGAGTCAAGAACATACCCTTCCAATTCACATCTTAGTGACCCATGTCCTCCAACCGGATTCCACCTCTAAACATGACACTTTTGGAGGATATTTTAGGTGTAAGCCATAACAATATGTGACACTAAATTAAATGAATATTTTATATTAAGTTTTTGTTCAGAAAGGAAGAGGAGATCGCTCGTGGAATCTTCAAACATCAAAGTTAAAATAGAGAGGTAAGAAAAAGTCTGAATTCAGGGCATTTTCTTTTCTGTGTGAGAAACAATAGAAAATACTAGAACAATGATTTAATTGGAGACTTTAAGAATATATATATTATATTTCTTAGTTGTGCAAGGTTGACTTTTGTATTCAGCAAAATAAAATTGATTTGTGTAAAAATTAATTAACAGTGCAATGCACAGATGACTATAATACTTTCTCCTTGTCAAGATTAATTATAAAGGTACAGCTTCTCAGGAGATTTTGGGTCTATGCAAACTCCTCTTGCCATAGTAGCAGCACTTATGTGTCTTTAGAGATCAAATAAATAGCAATTATATTGTGAGATAATGTCACAAAGTCATATGTTCCATTGGGGATAAGTTATCAAGCTCTTTCCTACAGTCATTGTCTGCTAATGTAAATATCCTTGGTACTGGATTTCAAACAAAACTTATAAGAAAGGAACAGGTCTATTGTTTTCTACAGTTCTCTTTATAAAGAGTTTAGTTCCTTGGTATCCTACAGGAGAATGTTCCTAAAGGATAACTTATCACAAAAAGAGTTATTCTCAAAATATGTTGACATATAAAATTTCAGAACTTTGCATGTGAGAGCAGTCCAATACCCCATGACTAATATGCCCTAGAACATCTTCCCAGTCTTGCAATATAGCTTAATTGTGTACTCTTACAAGTGGATTATTCCACTTGTGACCTGGAGAAGATAGAAGGAACTTAATCTGATTAACATGTTCACAGTCTCACTCAAAACCACTCTCTAACAAGGTTTCCTGGAAATAGCTTGCTGGTGGGTCTCTCTACCTCTGGGCTTGAGTTTATTTAATCCATTTTTTTAACCCTGCAGAAGAGTGATTTTTCTATCAGTGGCTCTTGAGTGCCTTTAAGGAAAGAATGAATTCCTTGATGTGGTGTAAAATGTCTTCTACTGGAAATCTCTACTTAACTTTCAGTTTAATCTCTTCTTATTCTTCTCCACAAGCTTTGTGGCTCTACCTCCAATACACTTCACATCTCTACCCATGATTTGGTCCATAGACTTGCTGCACTCATTGCAGGCCTTCATTATTTTTCAACTGGATCACCCTAGTTGTTATTTCCTCCTCTATGCACAACCCTTTTCAAACCACTGGTTAACCTCAAAAGAATGTATTTGATGCACATATCATTGTCTGCTTCCCTGATTGAAATCTTCCCATAGCTCCTCATTTCCCACAGGATAAAGGCTGGGCTCTCCTTAGTTTGATTCATATCTCATTTCATGAACTACATGAGCAATGCCAACTTCTCCAGTCTCATCCTCTCCCTATCACATCTACATACCCTGTGCTCTAGTTATGTGGATTGTTGCAGTTCCTAGCATCCATCATAGTTTGTGTATATATGGCTCAATAAACATGGTTTAAACAAATGTAAGTAACCATAAGAATCAATCTTTCATGCTAATGACTAACCTCAGTAGCCAAGATTTTGGGAAAGAGAAAATTTAGTTCAAAACTATTTATACTGCTTTATACTTGCACATAGCCAGCATCATGTCTATTTCTTTGTGGCAAAATTATTGTTTAATTCACTAACTCTCACTGAACTTGCTCTTTTGGGGGGGGGGGGTGCTGGGGTTTGAAGCCAGGGATTCATGTTTGCTTTGCATTTGCTCTATCACTGAGCTCCAGTTTTCTAATTGCATTTTCATTTGGGATTTTAGTCTCCCAGTTATATAGCTTTGAAAGCATATATAAAGCCTCTAACTTGGATCTATTGGCTGGTAGAATCTTTCTGTGTAGTGTTTGCAAAATTTACAAACAATAGGGGACCTCTGCTATGTATCAGATAAGATAGCATTAACTTACTACTCAAGAACATGTTCATGTTCACTAAAGAAACATTTACTTGGGGCCCAAATTTCAAATTATTTCCCATTAGTTCAATTTAAAAATACTTACAAGTAATGTTTAAACCCTAGCAATGTTTGCATTGAGTTCAAAGAAAGAACATAAATTCCAAACTATATAGAAATTGATTATATTTGCTTTATTTTTCTAAATTGCCAAAAACATTCTCTATCTTAAAGATTTCCAATAACTTCAATACAAGGACCACAAAATTTCCCATAGAGAGTCAAAGAACAAATATTTTAGGCTTTGCAAACTATAAGATGTTGGTGGTAACTATTCAAATTATATAATACAATGGTATTATATAAAGTCCTAGACAATATGTGAATGAATGAGTGTAGATATGTTTCAAAAAGGCTTATTTTACAAAAAGAGGTGGTATACAAATTTGATTCATGAGACATAATTTGCCAACCTCAAACTATTTTGACTGTGACTCATATTAAGAAATGTATTTCATGAATGATCCAGTAGTTACATGTATAATTAAAACAAAGGTATAACAAAGCAAAATAATCCTTCCTATGTACAATTTACTCCAATATTTTCCATTTCCTTCTATTTGATTTCAGTAGGTTGTAACCTACTAAATTGATTTTACAATGCCTTAATGAGTTGTGACTCAAAAGTTGCAAAACACTTCAGCCATAAGTTTCACAGTTTTATTCATTGTCTGAATAATAGTGTCTTTATTGAATAGAAGTGCCTTTATGTTTGGATAACTAGTATGCATGCCTTCATTAATTAAGCCATCCCATAGCCCCAGGAATGATACCCTTATAACAGACAGATTATGTGGTTACTGTAGAAGAAGATAATTTGCCAGTTCATGTTTTGAATCCAACTGAGTGAACATGCCAGAATTATTCTGAATAAAGGCTCTAATATGCCACTCTGAATGTTCTTGCTTTGCTCTTTTACCCAACTCAAAGGAATTTCTCTGCCACTTTTCTGCCGTATTGCTGTCTTATGATATGTTCCAGAAACATAGTGAGTCTCCTTGAAGTTTTTAGAGCTCAGGACCAAAGAATGTGAAAACTAATAATTGTCTCTGAATGAAGACTACGTTTAGCCTGAGGGGCTGTCTTTCTCTCTGCTTGCCCTCTGAAGTTAATTGATCAATCTATAAAATTGAAAGGAAAAGAAAGGTACAATATGCCAAGCCAAAGGTTCTTTATAATACAGAATAGAGACTAAGGAAATGCTCGTTAACAGGGCCAAATTCAGAATTCAAGAAAAGCGATTGACTTTTTGGTTAACATCTCTTCTGCAATATGACTAGAGTTCTTAATGACAACTTTATATCAAACTTCTCCCAAGTGTAGTAGCCTTTAGGTGCCCACAAACTAAAGAAAGTGATATGCTTTTCAAGAAGGATAGCTTTGTAGTAAGAAAAGTCTTGCTGTCCAGGGAAAGAAAAAAATCATTTCAAGTTTCAGAGTTTAAATTGATCAATGTAATTCAACTCAAAATATGAACTGTGTGGTTCTTCAACTGAGGAGTTAAACTATTCAGGGACCAAAAGGGCCTATGAAATAGTATTTAAATTAACATCATTTTCATAGTTCTTAAAATGAGTGTCTGACCAAAAGCCACTACTCTTTATAACCTAGGTGAGCACTTTGGGAAATAAATGTTTATGAGCTTTTTCCATAGTTACACTGTTTGGGAAAACTGAATTTCACAGAGCATGGAGCCAATGTGGCCTAAGAGACATTTACCCTGGTTCTTATTCCCAATATTTAGCTATATAATCTGTCATTGGACTATTTTGAGGTAGAAAGCAATGGAAATAGAATTGAATGCAAATTCCTGCTTTTGTATTTAATTAGAGATGTTTTATGTAACAGATATAACATAATGAAAAGCTTTATTCCTTAGGATGCTGTAATAACTCTGAATGGCTATTGTCTCTCTCCTAAAAGAAAGAAAAGTTTACATACATTCATGAGTAATTAAGTGATATACCATTTTCAGCTGAGTAGAGCAGAGAGAGATTTTGGTGACAGAAAGGAATCTACCAAGACAAGTGAATGGAAGTGGTCTGAGGAAGCATACTCTTTCCACAGATTCAAATATGCCTTTACTGAACTGCTCCAAGTTTTGGTCTATGGGAGAGAATTAAGAAGTCTATTTTATTGTAATGCTCAGCTACAACCTCCAACTATCTAGCTTTTATACTATTAAAGATATGATTTCCATGTCTATCTTCAAAATGTGTGTTCTATTTTTGAATTGCTTTAAAAATCAGTCAGAGAAAAGAGGTGGCATGGTATTTACTAGGTCCCATAAAGACTTCCAACATTTTCCAAACTAGTTTTCTTCCAATCCTCCCTTCATACTTCTGGCATAATTTTTCTAACAAATATTTGACTTTGTCTCTCCAATCCTTAAAATATTCACATTGTTTCACTAATTTTCCTGACATTCAATAAAGTACATTATATTTTGAGTTTCTAAGAATGTTACTATTGCAGGAATAAACTGAAATGTAACTATATTTATTTTTCAAAGCAATTTAAAAGGTTTGGAACTATATTACTAATGATTGTATTAATTTGTTCAGATTGTCATAGTAAAATGGCACAGACAGGGTAGTTTAAAGAACAGAAAATTATTTTCTTTTATTTCTAGAGGAAAGATGTCCGAGATCAAAATATCAGCAGAATTGGTTTCTTCTAGGGGATTCTCCACTTGGCAGTCTTTTCTCTGTGTCTTCACATGGTTTTCTTTCTGTATATGTGCCCTTTCTATAAATACATGAACCAGACTGAATTAAGACCCATCTTAATGTTCTCATTTTACTTTTCCATGTACAGTCACATTTTAAGGAACTAGGGGTAAAGATTTCCATTTATGAATGGGGGAAACGCAATTCAGCCCACAACAATAACCACTACCTTATTCAGAGCAAAGTTTACAAATTGTAGTTCACAAATATGCCTCAAGATAAAGTTGAAATCTTCAATAGAACATAAAAGGGTCTCCATGTACAAGTAGATGTCAACCTTTTTAGAAACATCTTTCATTTCTCTTCTTTGCACTACATTTAAGCCTCATAAAACTACTTTGAAATTGTGCATTGCCATTTCAACAAACTCCTATTTATCCTTAGAACCACGTCAAACATCTTCTTTGGAGCCTTCTTTGACCAACATTTTCCTTGTACATATGTTTTTTAGCATCTACCCCTACTCCACACACACACACACACACACACACACACACACACACACTTTGTTATTTCTCCATATGCAGGGAGATTTTTTATTCATTAATTTTATTGGTACATTTAGGTATACAATATGATGACATTCATCATTGGGAATTTGTACCTTTACATGATATATCTTGGTTCCTATTTTTCCCCATTCCCCTGCCCTCCCTTCAAACCCTCCACCCCTCCCTATTTGCAAAGATTTTGTTTCCGTTTTTTTCCTTTTCTTATATTTTTTCCTTTCTCCTCTTTCCTTTCCACTACCCCTCCCACTTCCTCTACCCATTTCCTTTTGGACCTTCTCTTTCTATTTCTATTTCTTCTTTCTATTATCTGGGCATTGACTTTATTATATTTACATCATTATATTTATATTATATTTTATGCCCCAAGTGCTCACATGTATCTGGCACATAGAGGATACTCAATAAATATTTGTTAGTAAGCAGATAAATGATTGAGTAATTAAAAAGATATTTTAGGGGTCACTCCAAGCCTTATGCGACTAAAGGTGAAGAAGGACAAGCAAAGAATAAAACATTTTTGGAAACTTTGTCAGAGTGCTGTACATACAGACGAATGATCTTACATGAACTGAGATTGGGTCAAAGAAAAGTGGTTTTTTTGATCATTCAAATCAGTTTAGGAACACTGGTAGTACAATTAAAGTAAAGCCCTGGAAGTAAATATTAAAAAATACTAAGCCGAAGTCAAGTTTAGATTTTTGCCAAACCAACATCCTATGCACCAATGCCAAAGTATATAGAAGGGGAAAGTAAAGGAGGGAGTGAGACAGCTAGGGTCTGAGAAATAGGGCATCTGGAAAGATTACTATAAATCTCAACTGCTTGAATGCAGTTGGTAATGGTATCACATTGTTCTGATCATAGATTTCAAATTAACTTCCTTCTATTTTGCAGGTCTCATCCTCCAGTAAGATCCTTTGTATCATTCAATAATATATATTTTTGTGCATGTTTTCTTAAGGCAAGGATAATGTTTTATAAATTTTTTATGTCTCTGTTGTGTACTATATCACACATATCTACAATGTGAATCAAGGTAAGTAGTTGTTGATTATGTTTGAAATTCAGAAGGATTATCATATGACATGCAAAGGACAAATGTAGATCCAGAGAAGCAGGAGAAAATAGGCAAAACAAATAAAATAAGCCTGTGAAAATAACATGGTAGACTTTCTTCCCACCATATCTGCTTTTCTTTGAGATATAGCTAGGCACTAGACAGAGCTTTGCCACCAGGAACTATTTGTTCATATACATTATAAAATTACAGAACAAAGACTTTTTTTCCATCCTCAGCCTCTGATAAATGGGTCAGCTCTATTAGCTAATGTTTGTGACAGTCCTTGGTCTTGACAGCCAGACTTAATCAATTTAATTTATTGATCAAGTGGACAACAAAAGAACATTATTTACTAAGTTGTTTTTATTATCTGGAGTTATAGAGCTACTTGTCTTTTTAAAACCTAAAATTTAGTTAACAAATGATACACTGTCTGTCTTAGAAATAACTTGCAAAGAGGAAAATACAAAGATTAAAAATGTCTTTTTGGCTTTAAGTAACAACCAAGAGGTCAGACTATCAAATTGGGCTATACTCTGTTCACTTTACTGAAACTGCAATGCAAGGCAGTGTTACCTTCAAGTAGTTTCACGCTGGCGCCTGAAGTTACAATCATTAAACTATATTACATATATTGTGCCAAGTAGGCAGGTAATGGGCTATGATTTTCTGAGGTCCATTATGTTCATTACAGAGACGGTGGCTACCTTTATACCAGTTAAAAGAAATTCCTTTCCCATTCAGACCAAATAAATCATTTTCCCCCAAATTACAGCTCCATTGCCAGCTCTTAATACCTGTCTGTAATAATCATAGCACCTACAATTAATTGGCATCTAAGGACTGTCCTAGGCACTTTAATAAATTTCTTATTTGATCCACACATAATTTCTGTCAGGTAAGTCTTATTATATAAGCACTTTGCAGATGAAGAGACAGAAGCTCAGAGATATTATGTGGTGGTGTTGGGAACTAAACTCAGGTTAGTGAAATTCCCAAGTTTCATTCTTTCTATTATCTTTGACTGCCCCACTCTGACCTCACTTTAACACATAATCCAGCACTTTTTTAGAGGTATCTTTATGCTACTCTTAAGTTATTTCATGTCTTCAGCTAACTGAAAACCTTTACTTTATCCTCTCATTTTATTTTTGGCCTTCCTGCACCGAAAAAGTTCACAGGTAAAAAAATGGCCATGAACAGACTGACTCCTGGATATTTCAGTGGAACAGCTACAAATGACAAACTCTCTGAGGCTGACACAGCATTTAAGGCAGAGAGAAAACATGCTAACAATACATCCTCCAGGTAGCCTTATAAGAAATAAATTTAAAAACCATTTGAACAAAACTTCAATGGGTGAAGGGCTGAAGAGGGTAGGTCAATCAATCCATTATCTGGATAAATGTAGTACCATCTTACTATTTTAGAGTCTCAGCGATGTGGAAAAGGAATTAGTTAATGATCTTCCTTGCAATCCCATTTTTATTTATTTCCAGCAGGCTGACTAGCTAAAGAATGACTATTCCTATTATGCAAAGGTTAAATGACAAAGCATTGACTTGATGTTGTTTTCAGTACCTCTGGGGAAAAATTTGATTTTTGCTCTTGTCTTTATATGTAATAGTACTCCATTCAAATTATTTTGATTCAAGCTTTTTATCCTAACTTGTCTTTTTCAAATACAATAGTTTTATATTTAGACTAGAGATATGCTTCATACTAAACCAAGACAAAACAAAATGAGTGAAAGTGACACGGATGGTAATTCAAAATTGTTAAAATTTGTAAATCTCTGCAATCTCAGCCACCTGGAAGACTGAAGTAGGAGGATAAGAAATTCAAAACCACCCTGGGCAAATTCGCAAGGTAGTGCCTCAAAAAATAAAAAGGGCTGGGTAAGTATCTCAGTGGTAGAGTGCTTGCATAATATGTTCAGGTTCCAAATTAATCCCAACTACTACCCCAAAAATGGTTAAAATTTTAAATTTATATTGATTTGTGAATTCTTTTGAAGAGGTACATGCTCCTAATTTTTTTTTGTTAACATTGGTACATTTAAGGTATACAATATAATGACATTCATCATTGGAAATTTGCACCTTTACATATTGCATCTTAGTTCTTATTTTTTCCCTATTCCCCTGCCTTCTCTTCAACCCCTCCACCCCTCTCTACCTACAAAGACTTTGTTTCCATTTTTTTCTTTTTCTCATATTAATTCTACTCCCTTTTTCCTTTCCCCTATCCCTCCCATTTCCGCTTCCCCTTTACATCTTTTTTTCCTATTTCACATTTTCTATTATACCTTTTAGTCCTTATTTACATTTTCAGTTTCTCACACTAGAGAAACTATTTGGTATTTACACATGTGTGTCCTATTTATTTCATTTAAAAGTATCACCTTGATGTGCATCCATTCAGCTATAAATGTCTCTAGCATCTCATACTTTATGGCTGAGTAATAATCCATCTTATAAAAACAACCACATGTTCTTTATCCAGTCTCCAGTTGATGGGCATTTGGGCTGTTTCCAAGTTTTAGCTATCACAAACTGTTCTGCTATGAACATGAGTGCACATATATCAGTGGGGTGTGATACTTTTAATTCTTTGGGGAAGATCCCCAGCAGGGGAATAGCGGGGTCAAATGGGACTTCCAATCCTAGTTCTTTGAGGTATCTCCAAACTGATTTCCACAGTGGTTGCACCAGTCTACACTTCCACCAGCAGTGGAGCAGGGTTCCTCTTTCCCACAACCCTGCCAGTATTTGCCATTGGTTGATTTTATGATGGCATCCACTCTTTTTGGGGTGAGGTGGAATCTCAGTGTTGTTTTCATTTGCAACTCTCGAATGACCAGTGATGTTGAACATTTTTTGATATGTTTAGTAGTTATTTTTACTTCTTTGCCTGAGAAATGTCTGTTCATTTCAGATGACCATTTTTGGATGGGGTCTTTAAATTTGGGAGGTCTGATTTTTTTAAAGTTTTTTATAGATTCTGGATAGTAGACCTTTGTTTGAGGGATAGCCGGTGAAAATTTTTTCCCACATTGTGGGTTTTCTCTTCACACTATTAGTGGTTTCTCTGGCTGTGCAGAAGCTTTTTAGTAAGAAGAGATCCCACTTGTTGATTGTTTGTGCTAGTTCATGGGCAACTGAGGTTTTGTTCATAAAATTTTTTCCTACACCAATGTCTTCAAGAGTTCTTCCTAACATCTCTTCCTGCTGGTTTAGTTTTTCTGTTTTATTATTTAGATCTTTAATCCACTTGAATTTGAGTTTATTGCATGGTTAGAGATATAGGTCTAGTTTTAATCTTTGGAAAGATGAAATGCAGTTTTTCCAGCACCATTTATTAAAGAGGCCATCTTTCCTCCAGTGAGGGTTTTTGGCTCCTTTGTCAAAGATGAGGTGGCGGAGTGTGTCTAATCTGTTCCACTGGTGCTCAGGTCTGTTTCTTTGCCAGTGCTGTGTTGTTTTTATCACAGTAGCTTTGTAGTATAGTTGCAGGTTGGGGATTGTGATACCCCCTGCCATGTCTCTGTTACCTAGAATTGCTTTTGCTATTCTAGGTCTCTTCTTTTTCCAAATTAATTTTTGGATTGTTTTCTCCAGGTCTGTGAAGTATACTGCTGGGCTTTCAATCAGGATTGCCTTGAATTTATGTAGCAGTTTTGGAAGTATGGCCATTTTCACTATGTTGATTCTTCCTTCCCAGGAGAAAGGGATATCTTTCGATCTTCTGATATCCTCTTCAATCTCTTTTTTTAGAGTGCTGTAGTTTTCAGAGTAGAAGTCTTTGATTTCTTTTGTTAGGTTGTTTCCTAGGCATTTCAATTTTTTGGATGCTATTGTGAAAGGAATTGTTTGCCCCATTTCTCTCTCAGTGAGTCTGTTTTTTGTGTACAGAAAAACTATTCATTTTTGTATGTTGACCTTGTATCCAGCTACTTTACTGAATTTGGTTATTAAGTCTAGACGACTTTTGGTGGAGCTCTTGGGGTCTTCTATATAGAGTATCATGTCATCTGCAAAGAATGACAATTTGAATTCTTCATTTTTTAGATTTATTCATTTTATTTCTTTTTCTTGTCTAATTGCCATGGCTAATGTTTCCAAAACTATAGTAAACAGTAGTGGTGATAGTGGACATCCTTGTCTTGTACCTGTTTTAAGCATGAAGGTTTTCAGTTTTTGACCATTTTGTATTATGTTGGCTGTTGGTTTTTCATAGATGGCTTTTATCAGATTGACATAGAGACCATATATTTCCAATTTTCTGTAGGGTTTTTAATCATAAATGAATGTTGGCTTTTGTCAAATGCTTTTTATGCATCCATTGAAATGATCATATGGTTTTTGTCCTTGGCTCTATTAATAGAGTGTATTACATTTATTGATTTGCATAAGTTGAACCCTCTCTGCATACCTGGAATACATCCCACTTGGTCAAGGTGTATAATTTTCTTGATGATCTTCTTCATTCTGTTTGCCAGTATCTTATTAAGGATTTTTGCATCTAAGTTCATTAGTGAGATTGGCCTATAATTCTCTTTTCCAGTTGGGTCTTTCTCTGCTTTGGGGATCACAGTGATGCTTGATACCAGAAATGAATTTGGGAGTATTGCTTCCCTTTCAATTTCATTGATAAATTTAAACAGTAGTGGCAGTAGTTCCTCTTTAAATGTTTTGTAGAATTCAGCAGTGAAGACATCAGGACCCAGGCTTTTCTTAGTTGGTAAATTTTTAATTATGTTTTCAATTTCATTGATTGATATTGGGTCATTTAGAAATTTTAGGTCATCTTCGTTCAACTTTGGTAACTAACATGTATCTAGGAATCTGTCCATTTCTTCTGTATTTCCCATCTTATTGGTGTATAGGTTCTTGAACTAGGTATTGATGATCCTCTGGATTTCTACCGGGTCTGTTGTAATTTCACCCTTTTCATTCCTAATTGCATGGATTTGGGGCTTTTTTTCCTTTTTCCAATAAGGTTTGCTAAGGGTTTGTCAATTTTGCTTATTCTTTTGAAGAACCAACTCTTAGCTTCACTGATTTTTTATTCTTCTCTTAGTCTCCATTGCATTGATTTCTGCCCTGATCTTTATAATTCCCACCCTTCTATGGGCTTTGGGTTTGTCCTGCTCTTCTTTTTCTAGAAGCTTGAGGTTCAGGATCAGTGTGTGTAATTGAGCTTGCTCTGTTTTTCTAATGTGAGCATTCACTGCTATGAATTTCCCTCATAAGACTGCTTTCATTGTGTCCCATAGATTCCAATATGTTATACTGTCATTGTCATTTAATTGAAGGAACTGTCTGATTTCTTCTTTAATTTCCTTTGTGACCGATTGATTATTAAGAAGTGTGTTGTTCAGTTTCCATGTGTTTGAAATTGTTGCAGTTTCTTTTGCTACTGATCTCCAATTTCATCACACTATGGTCTGACAATATACAGGGGATAACTTCAGTTCCTTTGCACTTACTTAAACATGTTCTATGAGCAAGTGTGTGGTCTAATTTGGAGAACGAACCTAGTACAGCTCAAAGAATGTGCTTTCTGATTTTGTGGGGTGGACCACTCTGTAAACATCTATTAAGTTCATTTGTTCAAGAGTTTGATTGAATTCTTGTATTTCGTTGCTTATTTTTTGTCTAGTTGATCTATCTGTTTGTGAGAGTGGGGTATTGAGGTCCCACACTTCTATTGTATTAGTGCTTATATGGTTTTTCATGTCCATTAGTATTTGTTTTATATAGTTGGGTGCACTAGTGTTTGGTGGATAGATATTTATGATTGTTCTTTTCCTCTTGGATTGTTCCCTTTACAAGGATGTAATGTCCTTCTTTGTCTCTCTTAATAAGTGTTGGTTTGAAATCCACTTGATCTGCAAAAATGATACCTACTCCTGCTTTTTTTCTAGTTCCTTTCGTATGGAGTATTGTTTTCCACCATTTAACTTTCAGTCTATGAGTTTCTTTTTGAATTAAGTACCTTTCTAGGATGCAACATATTGTTGGATCTCGTTTCTTGATGCATTCTGCCATTTTATTTCTTTTGATTGGTAAACTGTGACCATTAACATTGATGGTTATAATTGATATGTATTAGCCTTTCTTTGTCTTGACTTTTGCTTTTTGTTGCATTCTCCCCCTTTGCGTTTAATTTCTTGTCATCCCTGATGGATTCATTCTGCAGGGGTTTCTGGGGTTGTGATCTTCATTGTCTTTTCCTAGGATATTGTTTAAAATTTTCTGGAGTCCTGGTTTGGTATTGATGAAGTTCCAAGTTGCTCTTTGTCATGAAAGTATCTTATTTCTCCACCAACTTTGAAAGATAATTTTGCAGGGTACATCCATCTGGGTTGGAGGCTGTTTTCCTTTAGGGCTTGAACTATATCACTCCATGTTCTTCTTGGTTTGTGGGTTTGTATTGAGAAGTCTGCAGTAATTCTGATGGGCTTTCCTTTGTATGTGATTTGTTTCTTTTCTCTAACTGCTTGTAGAATTTTGTTCTTCTGAGGGTTTCTGGGATCTTAAGTATTATATGTCTATGTACAGATTTTTTTTGATCATGCTAGTTGGTGTCCTATATCCCTCACTTATCTCTATGTCAACTTCTTTTCCCATATTTGGAAGTTTTCTGCCATTACTTCTGTGAACAGTTTTTTTGTCATCTGCACTCTCTCCTGTTTCTTCCTTGACTTAAATCACTCTGACGTGATTCTTCTTTGCATCTTCTAGCAGCTGCTGGATTGATTTCTGTTGGTCCCTTACTATTTTTTTCCATTAAGTTTATTGCTACATTTTAGGTGTAAAATACAATTACATTCATCATTGGGATCTCATACCTTTACATGAGTATCTTGGTTCTTATTTTTTTCCCTTTCCCCTGCCTCCCTTCATCATGTCCACCCTTCCCTATTTGCAAAGATTTTGTTTCCATTTTTTTCCTTTTCTCATATTTTTTCTTTTCCCTTCTTTCCTTTTCCCTACCTGTCCCACTTCCCCTACTCCTTTAGACCTTTTCTTGCTATTACACAATATCAATTATACATTTTTAAAATTACAATATCAAGATCTAGGAGACATTACTACAGATTTTACAGAATGTAAAAGGATATAGAAAGCATGTTACAAAAATCTTTTTTGAAATAAATTTGACAACTTCTAAGAAGTACCTTGGAAGACAAATTAATGAAACTGACTCTGGAGGAAATATAAAATTTGAATAACATCTAATAAAAAAAGTATATTTGTAGCTTGAAAACCTACATATATGACAACAACAGGCTCATATACATTTTTACTAATAAATTATATCAAACTTTTAAAGCAGAAAAAAGAAGGAACACTTCTCCACTCATTTTAGGAAATCAACATTGTGCTAATCCTAAAACCGCATAAAGATAATAGAAGAAAAAAGTATGAACGTAGATAGAAATTTGTTTAAGAAAACAAATTAGTAGAAGTCAGATCTGGCAGCATGTAGAAAGTCGTTTTATTATGGGGATGGCAGTGTTGGTTCAGCATTGGAAGATCCACCCCCAAACGTCATCATTTTAACAGAGGAAAGAAAAAAGCCATATGAGCCTGTCACTAGTTGGAGAAAAAGTATTAGACTAAATTCTACAGCTGTTCAGGGTAAAAGCTATCAGGAAACTAGAAGTAGAACAGAATCTTCTCAACAGATAAGTCATGTATTCCATACTTCCACCAAAAATGCCTTATATGAATACAGAAGATACAATGCTTTCTCCCTCAGGTGGGGAACAAGGCCAGATATGCCTACTCTTCATCTGTCTATTACACTTTGAATCATAGGCCCAAACCAAAACAGTCTGGCAATAAAATGACACAATTAGGATAGGATTGGCAAGAAAGAAGTAAAATCTTTACATGTAGATGAAATGATCTTCTACAGAGAAAATACTAAGAAATCTCTAGGAGCCCCTAGAACTAGTACTTGAATTTAGCAGCATTAGGCAACCCAAGGTATATATAAATATTCAGGTGTATGTATACTTGCTATAAATGAAGAATTGGATAGTGAAATTTAAAAGTTGTGTAGGAGTACAAAGGACCTAGAAAAGTAAAAGGAAAAAAAAAAAAACAGTGTTAGAAGACATTTATTACCTAATTTTAAGACTTCCTCTAATGCTACAGTAATCAAGGCAGTGTTGGTGTAAGGAAAGACATATAGATCATTGGAATAAAACAGAGAATCTAGAAATAGAACCATACATATATGATCCACTGAGTTTTGAAAGATTATTTAACATTAGCATTTTATAGAATATAAACTCCATTCCATAGCAGAGGAAAAGATAGTGTTTTCAGCAAATGCCACTAGAACATCTGGTATCCATATGTAAAAAATTAACCTCAACCCTTTATTTCCATATATAAAAATAACTTGAAGGGATCCACAAACCTAAATATGAAACACTAAAAGTATAAAACTTTAAGTAGAAATTATAAGGGAAAATGTTTATGAATTTCAGGTAGGCAAGAATTTCCTAGGATATAAAAAACATGATGTATAAAAGAAAAAAATTGATAAATGAGATTCCATCAAAATTTGGAACTGTAAATGACATCATTAAGAAAATGAGAAGTAGTCCTTAAACAGACCATATATATATATAATGCATATAACCTATGACCAGAATATATAAAGAACTTACAGCTCATTAATGGACAACCCAATTAAAAAGTAGACACAGGAAGATGATAAATAGCTAGTACAGCACAAGGAAAGGTATGGTACACTAGAATAAGAAAATCAGTACAATAACAAGACCAAATTATACACTCATTAGGGAGATGAAGTAAAAAGTTTTAAAAGAACAAATGTCAGCTTAGGTGTGAACCAGTTAGAACTTACTAATACTGTTAATGTGAATGTAAAATGATAAAAACATTTTGGAAAACAATATAGAAATTTCTTGTATTACTGTTAAGAACCAACAGTCCTGTTCTTAAGATTTTACTTGAGATGAATAAAAACACATGTTCACAATATATTTGTGCATACAAGTTGACTATCCCTTATCTGAAATTCTTGAGACCAGAGTGTTTCAGATTGTCATTAGAAATCCACTTGATCTGCAGAGAGGATAGTGACTCCTGCTTTTTGGGGGGTTCCTGTCACACGGAGTATTGTTTCTCACCTTTTAACTTGCAGTTTATGAGTTTCTTTTTGAATTAAATTTCTTTCTTTTATGCAGCATATTGTTGGATCTTGCTTCTTGACACATTCTTCCAGTCTACTTCTTTTGATTGCTGAATTGAGACCATTAACATTAATAGTCATAGCTTATTTGTATTGACTTATCATTGTCATGACTCTTTCTGTTTGTTGGATTCTCCCCCTTTGCATTTAATTTCATGTCACACCCAATGGGTTCATTCTGCTGGGCTTCCTGGGGTTGTGATCCTCATTGTCTTTTCCTAGGATACTGTGTAAAATTTTTTGGAGTGTTCGTTTGGAATTTATGAAGTTACTAAGGTGCTCTTTGTCATGAAAATATCTTGTTTCTCTATCAATTTTGAAAGATAATTTTGCAGGGTACATCAATCTTTGTTGGAGGCTGTTTTCCTTTAGGGCTTGAAATACATCACTCCAAGCTCTTCTTGACTTGAGGGTTTGCATTGAGAAATCTTCTGTGATTCTGATGGGCTTTCCTTTGTATGTGATTTCTTTCTTTTCTCTCACTGCTTGTAGAATTTTGTTCTTCTGTTGGGTTTTTAGAATCAACTATTATATGCCTATGTGCAGATTTTTTTTTTTGATCACAGCTACTTGGAGTCCTATATGCCTCATTATCTGTATGTTGAGTTCTTTTCCCCTGCTTGGGAAGTTTTCTCCCATCACTTCTGTGAACAGTTTTTTTATGTCATCTGAATTCTCTCCTATTTCTTCATTGACTCCAATCAGTCTTGTTTTTCTTCTTTGCATCATCTAGCACCTGCTGGATTGATTTCTCATGGTCCCTTACAATTTTAAGGCAATTTTTCTTTTCCTGATCACTAATTGCAATCTTATCTTCTTTATCTGAAATTCTGTACTCACATTGGCTCATTGTGCTGTGTATACTTTCAATGGAGTTTTTAATCTCCAGGAAATATCTTTGTATGTGTTTCATGGATTCCATTTGTTTCCTATTTTGGAATTCTATCATGTTCCTCAGCTCCTCTATTTTTTTATCTGTGTTCTCCCTAGATTTTTTAATCATGTCTTACAATATGGGCACAATCTGTGCTGTTTTCTGAGAAATAATTTCTGATTTCATTTTTCCCAGATCCTCTTTTGTTGCCACTTCAAGGAGTCCAGATGGTTGAGTATCAGAGTGTTTCATCTCATTTCCCTTTGGGGTGTTTTAGGTGATCTGGAAGTCTGGTTTTGAAACTTGTTTACGTTTACGTGTCTTCTCATTTCAAGGGGGGGCGATGGTTGCTGCTGGCACCCAGGTGCCTACCTCGTCTGTGCTGGTGGGGGTGGTACAGTGGCCCGGAAGCCTCCTCCTGTGCCCTTGGAATGGCTCACTTCCTCTGTGCTGGCGGGGGTGGTACTGCAGCTCAAACGCCTTCTTCTGTTCACTGGGAGTGGCTCACCTCCTCTGTGCTGGTGGGAGTGGTGCAGTGGCCCAGAAGCCTCCTCCTGTGACCAGGGAGTGGTTCACCTCCTCTGTGCTGTAGGGGGTGGTATGATGGCCCGGAAGCCTCCTCCTGTTCCCTGGGAGGCTCACTTCCTCTGTGCTTGGTCCCTTACTATTTTTAAGAAATTTTTCTTTTCCTGGTCACTATTTGGAATCCTATCTTCTATATCTAAAATTCTATCCTCGAATTGGCTCATTCTCCAGTGTAAACTTTCAATGGAGTTTTAAATCTCCTGGAAATGTTTGTATCTGTTTTATGGATTCCATTTGTTTCCTGTGTTGGGATTCCATCATATTCCTCAGATCCTCTATTTTTTTTTTATCTCTGTCCACTCTAGATTTATTAATCATGTCTTGTAGTATGGACACAACCTCTCCTTTTACCTGAGAAATTATTTCTGATTTCATTTTTTCCAGGTCCCCTTTCATTGCCAGTTCAGGGAATTCAGGTTGTTGAGTATCAGATTGTTCTATCTTGTTGCCCTTTGGAGTTTCCCTTAGGTGATTTGGAAGTCTGGCTTTGAGCCTTGTTTAATGTCTTCTCATTTCAACAGATGCAGCCTGCTGTGCCTTGGTTGAGGTGACTTTTTGCTCATCCAGTGGCCTTGAATTCTCAGCAAGTCACTGAGAAGCCTTTACTCTGCTGCTCACCAGTACACCAATTTCTGGGTTCAGAGGAGTTGTCTTCTAGATCCCTGAGCTGACCTCTGGTCTGGGTGGGCTTCTGGCTGGGTCCCGAGCACACTTGGTATGATATCTAGGTATGCCTCTAGCTGGGGCCTCTACATAGCTATTGTCTGGAAGGGCCTTTGGTTGGGGGCTGTGCACCCCAGTTTCTGTTGGCTGCACAGGCTTTGGCTAAAGTCTCTTCACACTTATCACTAGTATTGGTGTGAGCCTCTGGATATTGCTAGTGTGCCTGTACAGCTATTCTCCAGGCAGGTCCCTGGGTGTGCCCAATGGTATGGCGAGCCACTGGCTGAAGCCGGTGTGCCTGTGCAGCCCCTTTCTGGGCAGGCCTTTGGCTTGGGTGGGTGTGCCTGATCCTCTGGGTTCAGGCCAGAGCCTTGGAGGGGATCTGCCCATAGCTGTGCTGGTCCAGGTCACACAGCTTCTCCCCAGGATCTACCCACAGTTAGGGATGGAAGGGCGGGCCTCTGGTGGGAGGCCCTGTGCTCGTCCATGTTCCTATATTTTTGAGTAAATGTACTTCAATCTTACTCTCTTTCAGTTACTAGTTTTAATGAAATATGCAAATTGGATTTTGTTTTGAATTTTTTTCACATTTAAAAAATTTTTGCTTGGTTCCAATAAGAAAATTAAGAACTGAACTTAAATTGGTGAATTAGAGGGCTGGGCTCAGTGGTTCTGCTGGCTGCCTCACAAGCACAAGGTCCTGAGTTTGATCCCCAGTACAAAAACAAAAACAAAAACAAAATGGCGAATTAGGAAATTAATGAACTTCATGCGAATATACAGTCTATAGTGGAATTTACATTCTTAGATTGCTGAAAATCCTGTCAAGCCTATACTATATGAACCCCAAAACTATTCAGTTAATATAAGTGACAATCATTTAAAAAATTTTTCTGAGCATTAACCACATTACATTCAAATCTCTACTACCGTTTGTACAATCAAATGATAATGCCACTATGACATACTGGAACCTATGGAATATGATGAAAGCTGTCCTAAGGTTGAAGTTCATAGCAATGAACTCCCATATCAGAAAAACAGAATAAGCTTAAATAAATAACCTAATGATGCAACTCAAGGTCCTAGAAAAACAAGAACAATTCAAACGTAAAGCTAAAAAGTGAAAGAAAATTATAAAAATTAGGGTAGAAATTATTGAAATTGAGACTAAAAAATACAAAGAAATAATGAATTGAAGAATTGTTTTTTTGAAAAACTAGACAAACTTGATAAAACTTTAGATAATCTAACCAAAATAAGGAAAGAAAAGACCCAAATTCATGCAAGTGGGAATGAAAAAGATGAAATCACAGTGGATTCTGTTGAAATTTATATTATTGGCACCTACTTTGAGAATCTGTAATCTAGTAAAATGCAAAATTCAGAGGAAATATATAAATTCCTAGATAGATAAGGACAATCAAAGTTGAACCAAGAAGACATAAAAATCCCAAATAAGCCAATATCTGTCAGTGAAATTGAAGAAGAAAAGCCCATGTCCCAGTGGATTCACTGCTGAGTTCTTCAAGAACTTTAGAGAAAATCTAATGCCAACACTCTTCAAACTCTTTTATAAAATTAAAAAAGAAGTAGTACTCCCAAAGTCATTCCTGGAAGCAAGTATTACCCTGATTCCCAAACCAGAAAAGGACCCATCAGAAAAAGAGAACTACATGCTAATCTCTTTAATGAACACAGATGCAAAAATCCTCAATAAGATACTTGCAATCAAAGTGCAAGAAACCACCATAAAGATCATATATCATGACCAAATAGGATTCATTCCAAGAATGCAGGGATTATTCAGCATATGCAAATCAATAAATCTAATATACTACATAAACAGAAAGCAAGGACAAAAATCACAATAGAGAGAAAATGAATTTGACAAAATTCAACATCCATTCATGATAGAAACACTTAAAATAGTGATAGAAACTCTTTACCTCAATCTAATAAAAGCCATCTATGACAAATCAACTGGCAATAGCTTTCCCTCTAAAATCAAGAAGACAAGGATATGTTATTACTACTTCTATTTAATATAGTTCTTAAACATTAGCTAGAGCAATGGAACAAGATACATAAATAAAAGGAATACAGATAGAAAAGTAAGAAGTTAAATTATCATTATTTGCTAATGATATGATCCTCTACATAGAAGACCCCAAAACCCCACCAAAAGACTCCTAGAACTAATATCCAATCTCAACAGTGTAGCAGGATACAAAGTCAACATGCAAAGATCAATAACATTCCTGTATGCCAATAGCAAACTCACTGAGAAGGAAATTAGGGAAACAATACCCTTCACAATAGCATAAAGAAAAATGAAATACTTAGGAATTAACCCAATCAAGGAATTAAAGGACCTCTACAATGGAAACTATAGTACTCTGTAAAAGGAGATTTAAGAGGAAATGAGAAAATGGAAAGACATCCTCTATTCCTGGATAGGCAAAATCAATATAGTAAAAATGGCCATACTTCCAAAACTGATATATTAATTTAACACAATCCCACTCAGTACACAAATAATATTCCTTACAGTAATGGAGAAAGCAATCCTAAAATCCATGTGGAACCAGAAGAGACCTAGAATAGCAAAAGCAATTCTAGGAAACAAGAACAAGGAAGGGGGCATCATAATCCCAGACTTCAAGTTATCGTATAGAGCTAGATTGATAAAAACAGCATGATATTAGAAAAAAAAGAACAACAAGGCTCGTATATCAATGAAACAGAACAGAAGGTACAGAAACAACTCTAGGCATACTCAGCCATGTTATTTTTGAAAAGGGGGCCAAATTCCTTTACTGGAGGAAAGCTAGCCACTTTAACAAATGGTCTCAGAAAACTGGCTATCCACATGATGAAGGTTGAACCTAGACCCGTACCTCTCACCATGCACTAAACTAAAATCACAATAGATCAGAGTTCTAAGCATTAGAACAGAAACACATAACATGCTGGAAGACAAATAGATAAAACTCTTGAACACATAAGTATAGGCAAAGATTTTTCTAAATAAAACAGTACTTGCACAAGAAATAATACCAAGAATCAACATATGGGCTTCTTCACAGCAAAGGAAACCACAAGGAGAGTGAAGAAACAGACTACACAATGGGAAAAAAGTTTTCTAGCTACTCCTCAAAGGACTAATATATAGAATCTATAAATAATTCAAAAATATTGGACTCCCCAAATTTAAAGACCCAAGAAAAGGTGCAAAGTGGAAGGGGAAAGGGAAGGGGGGATGGGGGAAAGAAAGAAGGGAAAGGAAACATATGAGAAAAGGAAAAATTGGAAAGAAAGTCTTTGTAAATAGGGAGGAGCAGAGGGGTTAAAAGGAGGGCAGGGGAATGGGGAAAAAATAAGAACCAAGATATATCATGTACAAGTACAAATTCCCAATGATGAATGTCATCGTATTATATACCTAAAATGTACCAATAAACTTAATGAATAAAAAAATGGGCATCTGAAATGAATAAACACTTCTCACATGAAGAAATACAAATGGCTGATAAATACATCAAAAAATGTCCAACATCACTAGCCATTCAAGGAATGCAAATTAAAACAACACCGAGTCTCCGTCTCACTCCAGAAAGAATGACAATTATGGGCCGGGGATTTAGCTCAGTGGTTTTGCCGCCCGCTGCACAAGCGCAAAGACCGGAGTTCAATCCCCGGTACCAAAAAAAAAAAAAAAAAAAAAAAAAAAGAATGACAATTATCAAGAAATCAACCAATAGCAAATGTTGGCGGGACTGTGGGGAGAAAGGATCTCTTCTTCATTGCTGGTAGGAGTGCAAACTGATACAACCACTATGGAAATCAGTATGAAGATTCCTCTAAAAATTCCATTTGACCCAGCTATTCCCCTTGTAGGTATCTTCCCCAAAGTATTAAAGACATAATACTGCAGTAATGTATGCATAACCATGTTTATAGCAGCACAATCCATAATAGTTCAATCTTGGAAACAGCCTATATGTCCATTAACAGATGGCTGGATAACAAAAATGTGGTGTTTATACGCAATGGAGTATACTCGGTCATAAAAAGGATAAACTTGAGACATTTGTATGAAAATGGATGTGCCTTGATACCAAAATGTTAAGTGAAGTAACTCAGACACACAAGCTTAATACCTTTAAAAGTGTACCTTGACTTAGTACAATTATCTTACATGTTTTATATGTTCTTTGGCCTATTAGTCTGGTTTTCAATCTGTATATATGATAATTATCTTTATAAGGTCTTATAAATAAATGCATCTGATGCTGGAAAAATAAAAGGGGGATGGAAGGAGAGGAGAAAAAGAATGGAATTGAAATGTGCTGCATACATGTATCAATTCCCTAAAGTCAATGTAGTCATTATGTACTGCAAATCTGTACTAACAAAAGTAAAACAAACAAACAAACAAAACAAACCTCTGCTGGACATTAGGGCTACTAAGTACATCACTTCTACAGGTACTTCCAGGGAATAAACAGGAAGGTTTTAATTTAATTTATATTTTCATCATCATACCAATGCATTCCTTTATTATCATTAGTACTAACCATATCAAAGTCTAAATTCTTCCATCAAACTTAGGAGATAAATGAGGGAACACATAGTTACTGTGTGGCTGAAAAATTGCAAGAAGACTGCTTCCTTCACTTTTCCTTAAAACTTTAGTATTATAACAATTACCTAAAAGAATAAATAGTGTAGATTATGTATGACTATGGGTTGCTACTAGAAGCAGGTACTATAGGGACCAAAACATAGGTTGGGGAGAAGGAAGGCCATGACATTCCATATGGTAGCCCCGATTAATCAGAGTCATGGGAAACTTCGACAATTACAACATAGGCAGTAAGTGCTTTACAAGCCATCCATTTTCCACTGATTATCAGCTTTTAAAATATGCCCCACAAACTGTTGGTAGACTACAAGAACCCTCCATGAGCAAGCCTCTAATTTTTATGTTTGTAACATGATGCTCAATATTAGTTTCTAGCAAGAAAATGTGGTAGCAACATTTAATAAAGAAAGAGTTTTTCAACACTGAGATTCCACCTCACCCCAGAAAGAATGGCTGCTCTCAAGAAATCAACCAATAACAAATGCTGGCGGGGGTGTGAAGAGAAAGGAACCCTTCTCCATTGTCAGTGGGAGTGCAGGCTGGTGCAACCACTGTGGAAATCAGTATGGAGATACCTCAAACACCTAGGACTAGAGGTCCCATTTGACCCAGCTATTCCCCTGCTGGGTATCCTCCCAAAAGAATTAAAAGAATCATACCAAAATGATATATATGCACCCATGTTTATAGCAGCACAGTTTGTAATAGCTAGAGCTTGGACGCAGCCCAAGTGCCCATCAACTGGAAACTGGGTAAAGAAGATTTGTTGGTTTTTTTTTTTGTAAAATGGAGTACTACTCTACTCTGACATAAAGAATAAGAAATTAGAATAATTTATAGCTAAATGGATGCACATTGAGGCCATACTCTTAAATGAAATAAATAGGTCACACATGTGTAAATACCAAATAGTTTCTCTGGTGTGAGAAACTGAACGTGTAAATAAGGACTAAACGGTATAATAGATAATTTGAAATAGGAAGAAGAGGTCCAAAGTGGTAGGGGAAGTGGGAGGGGAAAGGGAAAGGAAATAAAGGAAAGGAAAAATTATGAGAAAAGGAAAAAATGGAAACAAAGTCTTTGTAAATAGGAAAGGGTGGAGGGGGTGACAGGAGGACAGGGAATGGGGAATAAATAAGAACCAAGATACATCATGTACAGGTACAAGTACTCAATGACAAATGTAAATGTATTGTATACCTAAAATGTACCAATAAAAGAATTTAAGCAAAAAGAAAAAAGAAAGAAAGAGTTTTTGTTTTATTGCAATTTTAAAAGTGGTTCCAATCTTTCTATTCATTCTGGGAGGTATTTCTCTGTAGAGAGTCATATTTGGGAATAATAAATATATATGGGAAATAATTCGCTGCATCTGTGAAATGAAAAATGTTTGTGAATTGCTAACCTGTTGTGATCTCGTGTACAGCATCTTTTAAATGCTTCAGACACCAGTCCTTGAAGCATCGGAAAAGGGCGAAGAAATTTACACCAAGAGGATAATGCCATTTCACAACATCCCACCATCTGGAAGTATACTTAAATCCTAAACCTATAAGCCATAACCTGTCTGTTTAACTTTCTTTTTCCACTAAGAAGTTCAATGTCCTTTCAATCACTGGACAAAACGCTGACCTGACAAGTATTTAGGAGTCAGGTTTGGAGTGAGGATTCTAGTCTCCAGAGATCAAACAAATTTGTGTTTAGTGGTCTGTGAGATAATCTGTATATTTGAAAAGTGCTGAAGAGGACAGTGGCTTGTTATACTTCTAAAAAAGTAGTGTAATGTTGTGGGAATGTACTCAGCCTGCCTTATAAACAGTAAAAGACAACCAAATTCACTCAAAGAGAAAGCAAATTGTAAAGGCACTGGTGAGAAGCTGACAGAATTATTTTCAAGCCACCAGAATAGTTAAAAGCACATTCATACTGAAATCTCACTTTCTGATAAGAATGAATTAATCCAAAGATTATAAGTCTCTGTACAGTATTGAAGAAACCATTTTCTTCATAAATTTTATCTGTGAATCAAAACTATTAAAATCTTTTATTCTTGCTAAACTACAAAACACTTATGTTAATTTAGTTTTTCAAAGTAGGTTTTGCAAAGGCCACCAAAAACTACTCTGAGCTGATCAATCAGTGTATGAGTGCACATTACCATTATGTATGATATTAGTACTAAGCATACTAGGAATGTGGATAAAGAGGTGTAAGAAATTACTCCAATATTAAGAGTGTGAACTCATGTCATTTTCAGAAAAATGGATGTAACAAGAGGTTATCATGATAAATAAGCTAGACACAGAAAGACAAGTGCACCTGTGTTTTCTCATGTGTGGAATCTAAAATTAAAAAGAGAAGACAACCTGAGTGGAGCAGAGGGACTACTAAAAGGTAAGGAGGGGGAGAAGGAGGTAGAGAGGAGGGTAATATAGTGTAGTTAAGAGGGTATAGACAATCAAAGTATAATATATGTTTGTATGGAAATGTTACAGTGAAACCACTGATATATAAAGATAATATGTATTAGTAATTATAATAAAATTTGAAAAAGTGCATATGTCTAAACATGCAAGAATTCACAATAGCAAATGCAAATATTTCAAAGCATTTTAATCATCCACAACCTTTGAAGGTCATGTGGAAAACAATTTCTTATCAAGTCATTCCCTTTCTGTTAGAGGCTAAATTCTGTCACTTATTTTTCAATGAGCATCTAAAAAATGTTCTGATTTCCTTCCCTGTTGTAAAAATGAATGCTGTCTTGTTGACATATCAGATAGACAGCTGAGTTTCAGCACTTACAAAGTTTTGAGCTTTTAGATAATAATTATTTGAATACCAGGTAACAAATTTTCTGTCTCAAATATTTTAGTGATTAGTCTGAAAGAACATTCTCAAAGAAAGAACGGTATCCTGAATTATTTGATTCAATCTTCTTCGAATACCATATTTTGTTCTGCTGTTTGTAGTACAGGAAGAATAATATTAATCAGAGCTACCTTACATTGAGTGCTTACTAAATACCAGGCACTGGGTCAGATATTTAACATGTATTACCTAATTTAACTTGCACAAAAATCTATGTGGCAAAATGCTGTATCTATCTTAATTATTAACAACTGACTCTTAGCACAATTAAGGCATTTACTCATGGTACCATAGCTAGCAGGTGGTAGATTTCTGATTTCTCACATTTCTGATTTTAAAACCTGTGCTGTTAACTGTGCCTTTGAAGATACAGGCTCTTTAAATCTGTGAGATATTTTGCTAGAAGAAATCTGGGCTGTTGCCCACAGCTTTGGCTTAACTTCTGCTATAATGACATTTCCCCCATTCAGAATCAAAATTTTCCCACTATGCCCTGGCTTCTAACCTAATGTGGTTCAGATGACAATTCCCTTATCCCATTCTTTCCCCTAGGTTTCATTTTCTTCATCCCTAACACATTTGAGTTAATAGTTGCCAAAATTAGTCTGACTTAGTAGCTCCAAGTTCTGCCACTTCTTCCACCACTCTGAAATCCTAGTACCTGTCATATTATCTGGACTTATGTTTGGACCTCAGTGTAAGAATCTCCATCTGTGAGTTAGCAGTCAGTTTTTTTTTTTTTTTCCTTTTGGTACCAAGGATTGAACTTGAGTCCTTCTGCTTGCGAGGCAGGCAGCAGAACCACTGAGCTAAATCCCCAGCCCAGATTTTGATTCTTCTAAAAGATATGATGATTTACCATTGAGGAGCTACATTAACAGTAAAGATATTTTCAAATTTGATGGTATGGTCTTTGGCAACCAGAAGTACTATTCAGGAAAAACCCCACAATATTCCCATCTCTTTTTGACCCACATCTGTGAGAAGAAAATGGCCTGGTCAGAAAATTAAAATATTGTAGGTCTTTCATTACTCAGTCCTATTTTGTGACCTCTCCTAGCCCTTTGACACTGATTCTCATTTGATATCTTATTTTCATTCTTTTAGATATTGCTTTACAAATGTTCTCATACATTTTTCAAACATTCAATTTCTCAAACATTCTATTCTATTTATACCATAGCATTCCCAATGGCAAAACATTTTCTTGCTTTTGTGAGCAGCCCTGACTCTAGTTTTTCTGCATGCAGTGGGTGCTCCAAACCTGCTGTTTGTTTCAATGTACTATTACTGAAGAGTGCTACAATTCTAGATTTATACACAGTAAGTCAACAGAAAAAGGAAGAATATTTCTCTGAATTCTTTTTAAATAGCCTATGTTGAAGTAAGTTGTGCATTTTGGGGGCACGTGTGGTTAAAACCTAGATGGTGTCTCATGGAACAATGTCATATTTCAAACTTAGGAATCTTTAGGCTTTCATTTGCAAAGCAGACTGAAAGTTTTGAATGAGCCTTTTTCTTTCTCACTACTTAATGACACCTTTTAAAAAAATAATCAGAGCTGTCTGATGACCTGCACAGCTGTTCCTGAAAACTCGAATATCATCAAGCATAAGACCTGAGTTAGGTAACTGCATTCCAAATACAAGTCACTAACGTGAAAGATTTAAATAAACTAGTTTCAGACATATTAAAGTCTATCCATTTAAAGCCTGCACATAAAGACAGCTCCAACTGCTTCTTCATGTTGCATAATTATACTTTCTAAAATATCAATCAGATGATTCTCATGCTCAAAGATATTCACCATTGCCTATGAAGTGAATTCAGATTCCTTTGTCTGTGTATTTCTTTCATAGCCTAGTGTCTTCCTGTATTGTTATGCTCTTTGTACTACACTGAAATACAATCCTCTGACCCATTTAAGCCATGCTCTTCAATGCTATCTCACAATGCATACCTACAATTTCCTTTCACCAGTGCTTATGGGCTAAAGTCCCACTTTCCTCCATATTTTTCCATACACCTTCCCAAACATTAATGATCTATTGTCCACACCAACACCAAATTTTCTCAGGACTTTGGATCTTCTCTGAAAGTCACCCTACTATTATCACCTAAGGATTTTGCCTCTGATACTAGTTGATACCATTGTGTAACATATGGTCATATCCATGATATTTTACAATATTATATACTCACTATTCATCACACTAACAAAGTAAGCTTTTCAAGAGTAAATATAATAATCAATTCTCTTAATATTCTACACATTATCTAGTATTATGCAGCTTGACTAATAATAGGTACTCAAATACCTAACATAACTTACATTTGACAACTGAATAACTTATATTTAACAACTACTTTGTGGAATGTATCTGATAAGTGCTCATATGAAGATGTGAAACCAAAGAGAATTTTGACTCCCAACAAGTAAGTTGTACCAGATGCTGTTGGTGCCCTGCCCAGTGTCACTAAACCAGGGGTGAAAGGGCCATGACTCAGGTTCTGTGAAGTTTGGCTTCTAATGGCTCACAGCTGCACCATTCTCAGGAGCTGATAGAAGTCACCTCACCTGTATATTTCATCCCAGAAAGAACCCATCACCAATAAATTACAGATCCAGAAGCACAAAAGTCCATCATCTTTCCTCAGAGCAAGACACAATGGATGACATAATCCATGTTCCAGTGACTCCAGCTGCTTCTCCTGCTCTAGTATGCTTTTATTTAATTTTTTTTCTTGAGATTACTCTTTCAACAAACCAGTTGCAACAATAACCCTAATCTCAGACTTAGCTTCTAAAGAATACTACCTAAGACAAAAGTATTACTTAAGGAGATAATAAACAGTAAATGTTTATAACTCCTTCTAAATATCAGAAAATATTATGAGGGAATGCAACATGAACAAAAAATAGGAATGTCTTTTCAGAAACCCATACTAAAATTTGTGGTAACTGCCTGCCCGTAATACACATTCTATACATGAGATGGAAGCAAACTCAAAGAGGATCCATTCCAGTGGTCCTCAACCTTTACTCTCCTTCACAACACAGATAAGGAACTCTTTGTGATTCCAAAGGAATAGTAACTTTGAACTTCAAAGAAGATAGGAGGGTAAAACCTTGTTGGTATGATTGGGAACCCCTCAGCATTGATTCTAATAAATAATACCCCTCCCCTGAATCTGATTTAGCTCAGGATCATAGTTTTTTACAAATGAGGAGATACAAGAGGAATAAAGTAACTTCTCCAAGGTCACAGAACTAGTTTTTGGTAGATAAGTAATGAGGATTCATGTCTTTACATACTTAGTGCAGGATTTTAGATCTAATGTAGTATTTCCCAAAATGTGCTTTGTGCATTTAGTTGCAAGTTCTGTGAGGTATAGTCTATATGAAAAAAGTTCCAAATAGTGCATACTATATCCATTTTCTGAGAATTCACAAGAATCATTAACATTAAATGCTCAGAGAAGACATGTATTATAAGTTTCCCAAATGTATTTAATCTCTGATATTTCTTGTTCCATATAGCATCTATTAACCAATATTCCTTAGAATCAGTGACTTACGGCAGTTTTACAGAAAAGGCTAGATTAATTGATTATCCTGGGATGTGGTTTGTTACTGGGAGATTTTATCTGAATGATTTAGTAAAATTATTTTATTAATAAAGTTAAAAGGAAGAACAGTTTAGTCCCTTGGTTTTAACTCCCAGAAAACAAAGGAAGAAGGAATAGAAAGACTCATAGAAGGTTAGCAACCACTTGACATTATTCACTAGAAATACCCCAATATTTGGGCACCCACAGAAATCTCTTAGATACTAGGTCATCACAAGTTAAAGCTATAAGAAAATTTATAGTAGGGTAAAATGTACATGAAAATGTTGTTTAACCCTATACAATCAAACCCAGATTATACCTTAATCAACCTAAGCAGAGAAAATGGCTATGTTAAATTTTATATGGAGTTATTACATCCCACACATTCCCTCAGAGAAACAAAATTAGAAAGAGCTATAACTCATAAGTTCTTTTCTTTCATCTGTATGTAAATAATAATATTAAAATCAGTAGCAAGTATGTAAATAAGATGCATTATTCATGTTTAAATATGGCTCATAGGTAAATATGGTTGTTTCTTGACAGGAATAATAAACACTCTCAAACAGAACAGTTAATCCCATTAGCTTGTTTCAGCTAACCCTTCAATGTCACATGCTTGAAAAACAGAAACACTCAATTTAATCACTACCAAAAGGAGGCCACACATGATTACTGCTGCAACGTTATGTTTGCCTGTAGGAAACAAGACTAAAATCAGTGGAACGCAAGGCAAGTTCTTTTGTTTTGAAATTATGGTGAAGCATTTTACTCAGAAAAGTACTTTTTCTAATGCAGTTCTGGCATTTCAGGTAAGGCTTCAACTGGGACAAGTAAGGAAGAGAAGGAAAAGCAGCTGTATTAATAATGACTGCATCAGCAGTGCCAGTATTAGTGACATAAAAGTCAATTACATATAAGTGGGAGATACTGGAATTTTAATTTAAATTTTTAGTATGCTTAGGTTAACCCTGTACAAAATGCTAAAAATGAGGGTATTAAAAATGTATAAGATGGGGCCAGGGATTTAGCTCAGTGGTTTCGTCGCCTGCTGTGCAAGCACAAGGACCGGAGTTCGATCCCTGGTGCAAAAAAAAAAATGTATAAGATGCAAGTGAAATAAATAAGAAACACATGTAAATACCAAATTGTTTCTCTGGTGTGAAAAACTGAAAGTGTAAATGAGGACCAAGATGTATAAAAGATAACCTGAAATAGGAAGAAAAGATCTAAAGGGGAAGGGGAAGTAGGTGGGCGTGGTAGGGGAAAGAAAAGAAGGGAAAGAAAAAAATATGAGAAAAGAAGGAAAAATGGAAACTGTTTTTTGTAAATAGGAAGCAGTGGAGGTGTAGAGGGGTGGAGGGGCTGAAGGGAGGGAAGGGGAATGGGGAAAAAACAAGAACCAGGATATATCATGTACAGGTAAAAATTCCCAATGATGAATGTGATCATAATGTATAACTAAAATGTCCCACTGAACTTAATGAAAAAAATGTATAAGATGTGGTCAAAAAAATTTCAAGTCTAAATGGAATGACATTACAGAAACACATCAAACAATTAGTAACAAATATGACCTATGTAGAATATATATTACAGAAAGAAACTTAGCCACATAGGGTAAGGCCAAGTTATAGAGACTTAAACACCAAGCTTTGACTTTCTTTTAGCCAATAAGATCAATTTATGGGATCTGTCTGTTTAACCTGAAAATATGTTTTGTGAGAGAATCAGAATCCTCAAAAATGCCAATTTCAGTAAGAACCAAGATACACCATGTAAAAATACAAGATCCCAACAATGAATGTAACTGTATTGTATGCCTCAAATGCACTAATAAACTTAATGAAAAAATGCCAATTTCATGAAACACTGATACCTTTGAGAAAATGGCTTACCCTCTCCGAGTCTCAGATTTACTGATTCTTACACACAGATATTTGAGAGCCAGTATTCAATCAAAACCCCAACTCTTAATGCCTCAATAATACAAACACTAGTGGTCAAAGTAATTTTTAGGCTTTGGGAAATGTACATTTATAGAACTAAGAGGTTAGATTAAGTTACTGTGATACATAAGCAACCTAGTAACTTTTTCAAAGAATTCAACAAAAATTTACAAGGATTGATTTTCTACTTGCTTTCCCACTTAAGCAGCAAATAATGAGGGACTTGTCAGAATGAGACTGAAGAAAGGTAAGTTTTCATGGAATAGGAAGATGAGAAAAGAGGGTGGGATGTAGTCCAGTAGTAGAGTGCATGTTTAGCATGCACAAGACCCTGGGTTTCAATTCCCAGTATCAAAAGAAAAAGGGAGTGAAATAACAAAAGAGGCATAGTTTCAGAGGAGAGACTGGGGAGAGGATGGCAACAAAAACTAACTTTGATCACTCAAGCTTTATTTCATACTTGAACCCGCACAACAATACAGTTTTGGTGAGCAAGTAGTCTAGGTTTCATTACCTTTAGCATGTGGCAGATTCAAGAGCAAAATTGATACTAATCAACATGAAATTCTGCCAACACTTGGGGTTCTTTATATTGATATTCATCAACAAGTCTCTGGAAATTGTTTGTTTCTATCTGAGGCTATGAGTGAGAAAAACAATGTTAGGTAACTATAAGTAAATCATTTGTTTGTATATAAAATATTCATCACTGACTTCCTCTTGCCTCCTCAAACAGTTTTGTGGCCATTTATTTCTGAAGTTCACTGGCAGGGATTCAAAGGAGGGAAACTGACTTTATTATGTATTGTAGTACATCCCCAAAAACTCAACAGATAACTTTTTTCAAATGTCATTTTAGGTGATTCATCATTGTAAATTGTCAGGGGGTAAGCAAACAAAATAATCAGTCCTAATAACACCTAAAACCTTTAGAAATCAAGTAACAATATTGACAAGAAATCAAAGGATGTGCTAGACAATAGAATATTAAATCATTTCAGAGATAAATGACCAAAAGTTGTGTAGTAGGGGGCAATGATTCTAAATACAATAAGTAAGGGCCTTTAGTAACAATAAGAGTTTCATAATCACTCATTCAAGCAAATCAGGAAGATTTTATAAAAGTGTTTTACAGAAATATATAAAAAAAGAGAGATGATATGAAAAATAAGCAGAGGAAAATAGAAAATTTTAAGCACCCTGGTAAGATCAGAAGACATCTCATTGAACACTTTGGTAACTACTTAAGAATTGGGTTGGACATAGGAAGCAATTATGATGCCTCCAAATGACTTCTTTAGGTCCGGAGATAAAAAGCTCTTACTGTAGTTTCTGTCACCAAAATATTAGTAGTTCCTCTGTTTCAGACAGCAAAACAAACAGAAGTTCAAATAAAAGGAATTATAAATTATGAATTAAAAAACCCTAAGAAATTACCAAAACTAAACAGCAACAACAAAAAAACAATGAATGTACTTATATAAAATTAAAGAACACAAAAACAAAGAGAACATTTTCAAAGAACACCTAGCAGGTGATTTTTAATCTCATAGATTTCTCCTTTTACATTGAGTTTGGCCTTTCCAATACTAGCTTATCCTCACTAGATAGGAATAAGCCAAGGCTCACTGTTTACAAACATGAGTTAAAATCCTTTTTATCGACAGAAGACTCTCTTTTCTAACTTTTCTGAATTTTCAAGGAATTCTTGCTATACTCAGCACAAACCTCTCCTAGGGCAAACCTCTTCTATAGGCTTCTTTTTCCTATACAGTAATAGAGACTTCTTGTGGCACTATATGGACTCTAGCTGTTTTTAATTAATCCAGCTGGCTGGCTCTGAGTGGATGACTCAGAAGGCTGTCTTTAAGAAATCAAATGATTGAGGGTCTGTGCACGGCCTACCGAGGTCCTGAGTCTCACAGAACATGCCGAATCAGCCCAGTGCAGACAGGCGGGTCTGTGCACGCCCTACCGAGGTCCTGAGTCATGCAAAAGACACCGTATCACCCCGCTGCAGACAGGCAGCCACCTGGTTCCATGCTACAAAGACGCAGAGGACACCAGACCACCAGACCAAGGTACTGAGTGCTGCTGTTCCCAGCCCAGAGGTAGGGGCTTCTGAGCTGCCATCCCACTGCTCCTGGTCCAGAGGAAGGGGCTTCCAGGCAACCATCCCTCCCACACTGCTCCTGACCCAGAGGGAGGGGCTTCTGAGCTGCCATCCCACTGCCCCTGGTACAGAGGAAGGGGCTTTCTGGCCACCATACCTCCCACTGCTCCCAGTCAACAGGAAAGGGCTTTTGGGTTACCATCCCTACCACTGCTCCCGGCCCCTGTCCCACCTCTCCCAGCTCAGAGGAGGTAATCCAAGCAGGCGCTAACAGGCCGCCGCCCCAGTCGAAATGAGAAAACACATAAATAAGTCTCAAAACCAGACTTCCAGATCGCCTACAGCAACCCCAAAGGGAAATGAGATGGAACACTCTGATACTCAAACACCTGGACCCACTCAACTGGCAACAAAAGGGCATCTGGAAAAAATGAAATCAGAAATAATTTCTCAGATAACAGGAGAAATTGTGCCCCTAGTGCAAGACATGATTAATAAATCTAGAGAGGAGCTCAGGAACATGATGGAAGCCCAACATAAGAAACAAATGGAATCCATAAAACAGATGCAAACAGATTCCAGGACATAAAAAACTCCATTGAAAGTCTACAGAGCAAAATGAGCCAATGTGAGGACAGAATTTCAGATATAGAAGATAAGATTGCAATTAGTGACCAGGAAAAGAAAAATTGCTTCAAAATTATAAAGGAACATGAGAAATCAATCCAGCAGCTGCTAGATGATGTAAAAAAGAAGAACATAAGACAGATTGGGCTCAATGAAGAAACAGGAGAGACTGCAGATAACATAAAAATTCTCTTCACAGAAATACTGGCAGAAAACTTCCCAAGCAGGGGAAAAGAGCTTGACATACAGATAAGTGAGGCAGATAGGACTCCAAATAGCCTTGATCAAAAAAATCTACACATAGGCATATAATTGTTAAGATTCCAGAAACACAACAGAAGAACAAAGTTCTCCAAGCAGTCAGAGAAGAGAATCAAATCACATACAAAGGAAAGCCCATCAGAATCACAGCACACTTCTCAACACAAACCATCAAGGCAAGAAGAGCTTGGAGTGACATATTCCAAGCCCTAAAAGAAAACAGCCTCCAACCCAGATTGATGTACCCTGCAAAACTATCTTTCAAAATGGATGGAGAAATAAGATACTTTCATGACAAAGAGCACCTTAGGAACTTTGTGAATACCAAACCAGCACTCCAAAGAATTTTACACAATATCCTAGGAACAGATATTGAGGATCACAACCACAGGAAGAAAAGCAGAATGAACCCGTCTGGCATGACAAGAAATTAAATGTAAAGGGGGAGAACCCAACAAAAAGAAAAAGTCATGGCAATGACAAGTCAATACATTTCAGTTATAACCATCAATGTTAATGGTCTCAATTCACTAATCAAAAGAAATAGACTGGCAGAATGGGTCAAGAAGCAAAATCCAACAATATGCTGCATACAAGAAACACACTTAATTGAAAAGGAAACTCATAGACAGAAAGTTAATGGGTGGAAAACAATATTCCATGCAACAGGAACCCGAAAAAAAGCAGGAGTAGCTATCCTCTTGGCAGATCAAGTAGATTTCAAACCAACACTGATTAAGAGAGACGAAGAAGGACACTACATCCTTGTAAAGGGAAGAATCCAAGAGGAAGAGATGACAATCATAAATATCTATGCACCAAACACTAGGGCACCCAACTATATAAAAGAAATAGTAATGGACATGAAAAGTCATATATGCACTAATACAATTGTAGTGGGGGACCTCAACACCCCACTGTCACAAAGAGATAGATCAACAAGATGAAAAATAAGTAATAAAATACTAGAACTCAATCGAACTCTTGAACAAATGAACTTAACAGATGTTTACAGAGTCTTCCACCCCACAAAATCAGAATACCCATTCTTCTCAGCTGCACATGGGTCATTCTCCAAAATAGACCACATACTCACACATAGAACATGTTTAAGTAAGTGCAAAGGAATTGAAGTTATCGCCTGTATATTATCAGACCATAGTGCGATGAAATTGGAGATCCATAGCAAAAGAAACTCAAAAAATTTCATAAACACATGGAAATTGAACAACACACTTCTGAATAACCAATGGGTCACAGAGGATATTAAAGCAGAAATCAGACAGTTCCTTCAATTAAAAGACAATGACAATACAACATATCGGAATCTATGGGACACAATGAAAGCAGTCTTATGAGGGAAATTCATGGCAGTGAATACGCATATTAGGAAAACAGAATGAGCCCAATTAAATAACCTGATGCTGAACCTCAAGCTTCTAGAAAAAGAAGAGCAGGACAACCCCAAAGCTCATACAATGGAGGAAATTATAAAGATCAGAGGAGAAATCAATGCAATGGAGACAAAGAGAACAATAAAAAAAATCAATGAAACCAACAGTTGATTCTGCGAAAGAATCAACAAAATTGACAAACCTTTAGCCAACCTTGTCAGAAAAAGGAAAGAAAAGGCCCAAATCCATGCAATTAGGAATGAAAAGGGTGAAATGACAACAGACCCAGCAGAAATCCAGAGGATCATCAATACCTACTTCCAGAACCTATACGCCAATAAGATGGACAACACAGAAGAAATGGACAGATTCCTAGATACATATGATTTACCAAAGTTCAATGAAGAAGACCTAAAAATTCTGAACAACCCAATATCAACCAATGAAATTGAAAATGTAATGAAAAACTTATCCACTAAGAAAAGCCTGGGCCCTGATGGCTTCACTGCTGTATTCTACAAGACATTTAGAGAGGAACTGCTGCCACTACCGTTTAACCTCTTCAATGAAATTGAAAGGGAAGCAATACTCCCAAATTCATTCCTGGAAGCAAGCATCACCTTGATCCCCAAAGCAGAGAAAGGCCCAGCTAAAAAAGAGAACTATAGGCCAATCTCACTAATGAACATAGATGCAAAAACAGAATGCAGAAGATCATCAAGATGATCACACACTCTGATCAAGTGGGATTCATCCCAGGGATGCAGGGATGGTTCAATATACGAAAATCAATCAATGTAATACACTATATCAATAGAGCCAAGGACAAAAACCATATGATTATCTCCATAGACACAGAAAAAGCATTTGACAAAATCCAACATGCATTTATGATCAAAACCCTCCAAAAAATTGGAATAGATGGTCTCTACCTCAAACTGATAGAAGCCATCTATGAAAAACCAACAGCCAATATCATACTAAATGGTCAAAAACTGAAATCCTTCACACTAAAATCAGGAACAAGACAAGGATGTCCACTATCACCACTCTTGTTCGATATAGTTCTGGAAACATTAACCATGGCAATTAGACAAGAGAAAGAAATAAAAGGAATAAAGATAGGAAATGAAGAAGTCAAATTGTCATTATTTGCAGATAACATGATACTCTATATAGAAGACCCCAAGAACTCCACCAAAAGTCTTCTAGACTTAATAACCAAATTCAGTCAAGTAGCTGGATAAAAGATCAACACACAAAAATCAATAGCTTTCCTCTACATGAATGACAGACTCACTGGGAGAGAAATAGGGCAAATAATTCCTTTCACAATAGCATCCAAAAAACTGAAATACCTAGGAATCATCCTAACAAAAGAAATCAAAGAGCTCTTCTCTGAAAACTATGGCACTCTGAAAAGAGAGATTAAAGATGATATCAGAAAATGGACAGACATCCCCTGCTCCTGGGTAGGAAGGATTAATATAGTGAAAATGGCCATACTTCCAAAACTGCTATATAGATTTAATGCAATTCCAAGCAGCATACTTCATAGACCTTGAGAAAACAATCCAGAAATTCATTTGCAGCAAGAAGAGACCCAGAATAACAAAAGCAATTCTAGGTAACAGAGACATGGCAGGGGGTATCACAATCCCCAACCTGCAACTATACTCCAAAGCTACTGTGATAAAAACAGCATGGTACTAGCAAAGAAACAGACTTGAGGACCAGTGGAACAGATTAGAAGATGCAGAAACAACACCAGACACACTCAGCCATCTCATCTTTGACAAAGGAGCCAAACACCCTCACTGGAGGAAAGATAGCCTCTTTAATAAATGGTGCTGGAAAAATTGGGCTTCAACTTGCCCAAGATTAAAACTAGACCTGTATCTCTCACCATGCGCTAAACTAAAATCAAAATGGATTCAGGATCTAAATATTAAAATAGAAACTCTGAACCAGTTGGAACAGAGGTTAGGTAGAACCCTTGAAGACATCTGTGTAGGAAAAGATTTTATGAACAAAACCTCTGTTGCCCATGAACTAGCACAAACAATCAACAAGTGGGATCTCTTCTTATTAAAAGGCTTCTGCACAGCAAGAGAATTCACCAGCAGTGTGAAGAGACAACCCACAATGTGGGAAAAAATCTTCACCTGCTCTTCCTCAGACTATGATCTACTATCTCGAATCCATAAAGAACTTAAAAAGATCAGACCTCCCAAATTTAAAGACCCAATCCGAAAATGGGCATCTGAAATGAGCAGACATTTCTCAGACAAAGAAGTAGAAATAGCAAATAAACACATAAAAAAATGTTCAACATCACTGGTCATTCGAGAGATGCAAATGAAAACAACACTGAGATTCCACCTCACTCCAGAAAGAATGGCTGCTATCATGAAATCAACCAATAACAAATGCTGGTGGGGCTGTGGGAAAAGAGGAACCCTGCTCCACTGCTGGTGGGAGTGTAGACTGGTGCAACCACTGTGGAAATCAGTATGGAGATACCTCAAAGAACTAGGACTGGAAGTCCCATTTGAACCCACTATTCCACTGCTGGAGATCTTCCCCAAAGAATTAAAAGAATCATACCACAGTGAAATATGTGCACCCATGTTCATAGCAGCACAGTTTGTAATAGCTAAAACTTGGAAACAGCCCAAATGCCCATCAACTGGAGACTGGATAAAGAAAATATGTTTTTTTTAATAAAATGGAGTACTACTCAGCCATAAAAAATGAGAAATTAGAGACATTTATAGCTAAGTGGATGCACATTGAGGCAATACTCTTAAGTGAAATAAATGGGACACACATGTGTAAATACCAAATAATTTCTCTGGTGTGAGAAACTGAAAGTGTAAATAAGGACTAAATGTATAATAGGTAATGTGAAATAGGAAGAAAAGGGGCAAAGGGGAAGGAAGTGTGAGGGCTAGGGGAAAGGATAGAAGGGAATGGGATTAATATGAGAAAATGGAAAAATAGGAACAAAATCTTTGTAAATAGGGAGGACTGGAGGAGTTGAAGGGAGGGCTGGGCAAAGGTGAAAAATAAGAACCAAGAGAGACTATGTAAAGGTGCAAATTCCCAATGATGAATGTCATTATATTGTATACCTATAATGTACCAATGATTAGAATGAATAATTGATAATGCAAAATAGGAAGCAAAGGTCCAAAAGGGTAGGGGTAGTGGGAGGGGCAGGGGAACGGAAAGAAGGGAAAGGAAAAATGATGAGAAATGGAAAAAATGGAAATAAAGTCTTTGTAAATAGGGAAGGGTGGAGGGGGTGAAAGGAGGGCTAGGAATGGGGAAAAAATAAGAACCAAGATGCATTATGTAAAGGTACAATTCCCAATGAGAAATGTAATTGTGTTGTATACCTATAATGTACCAATAAAAGAATTTAATTCAAAAAAAAAAAAGAAATCAAATGATTGCACTCCAAGTAAATTTAGATTTAATAAAGCAAAACATTTCAGGGCAGGGGATTTAGCTCAGTAATGCCATGCCTGACTCACAAGTGCAAGGCCCTGAGTTCAATCCTTGGTATCAAAAAAAAGCTAAACATTTAGCTTTATCATAAAATGATAATTTATATATGAAAAGATTTCTTATAGATCTTCCTGAAAATTAGTTTCACTATTCAAAAATATGTAGCACTTTTTAGGCATGGTGGTGCACACCTGTAATCCTACCACTTGGGAGGCTGAGGCAGGAGGATCACCAGGAGTTCAAGGCCATCCTGGGCTACATAGCGCAAGGCCAGTCTCAGCTACATAGCTAGACCCTGTCTCAATAAACCAAAAGAAAAAAAGGATAGTACTTAAGTTGTATATTAAAATGAAAATGAGTGGGAGAATTTAACAACAATGAACAACTTACTGAAATGATGGAAAAATGTGCAAAAATACACTTGAACTCATAAAAATATCTGACGTATATTTTCTATACAAATAATCATTCTTATTATTCTCATTTAATATATTAAAAAGCCTTAAATGTAAGTTTTCTATGAAATTCAAAAGAAAGAAATGGAGCAAATGAGAGGAGTCAAAACCAACTTTTAACTGATGATGAGCCCAAATATATGAATAGATGTACATTTAAAGCAATGAAATCTAAGGTAGAATCAAATTAGCAAAACAGCAATCTGATTGGGATGAAAATGTATTGTCTCTCTGTGTTTAAAATGGTACTTTTGGTGAGCACAGAGGAGAAAGGCTGCACTCAGGAGTGATGGCATATCACAAGTTTTAAGGTAAAGGGCTACCGTGTGGTGAGAAGTTTTCCTCTGCCAAGTCTCTCCAACATTATATTCCTGATTGAAGACAGCTAAGCATGGACTGAATCCCCTGAAACTGATTTGAGACTTCATCAGAAAAGAAGTGTTCTCACCCGGGCAAAGCGCAAGTATTTCAGTCCTAGTGCAGAGAAGCTCAGCCGGTCCCAACACCTGGAAGGAAGCTCCTCGCCTCCATCCCAGGCTCCTAGGGCAGAGAAGATCAACTGGTCCCAGAACCCAGAAGGAAGCTCCCCCACTGACATCCCAAGGTCCTAGGGCAGAGAAGGTGAGCTGCATATGCACCAGAAGCACCCCCCCCCCATGGAAATGAGAAGACATGTAAACAAGTCTCAAAAACAGACTTCTGGATCACCTACAGCAACCCTGAAGGGAAATAAGATTGGAACAATCTGATACTCAACCACCTGGACTCTCTGAACTGACAACAAAAGAGGATCTGGAAAAAATGAAATCAGAAATAATTACTCAGATAACAGCAAAGATTTTGCTCATGGTGCATGACATGATTAATAAATCTAGAGAGGACACAGATAAAAAAATAGAGGATCTGAGGAACATGATGCAATCCCAACATAGGAAACAAATGGAATCCATAAAACAGATACAAACAGATTTCCAAGAGATTAAAAACTCCATCAACTGGCCAGGGATTTAGCTCAGTGGTTCTGCTGCCTGGCTTGCAAGCAGAAGGGCCCAAGTTCGATCCCCGGTATCAAAAAAAAAAAAAAAAAGATTGAGTTTAGGGCTGGGGATTTAGCTCAGTAGTTCCGGCACCTGCCTCACAAGCGCAAGGTCCCGAGTTCGATCCCCAGTACCAAAAAAACCCCAAAAAACTCCATCAAAAGACTGTGCAGCAGAATGAACCAATGTGAGGACAGAATTTCAGATATAGAAGATAAGATTGCAATTAGTGACCAGGAAAAGAAAAATTGCTTTAAAATTGTAAGGGAACATGAGAAATCAATCCAGCAGCTGCTAGACCATGAAAAGAAGAATAACATAAGACTAATTGGAGTCGATGAAGAAGGAGGAGAAAATGCAGATAACATAAAAAACTGTTCACAGAAGTGATGGCAGAAAACTTCCCAAGGAGGGGAAAAGAACTTGACATAAGATAAGTGAGGCATATAGGACTCCAGCTAGCCTTAATCAAAAAAATCTACACATAGGCATATAATAGTTAGGATTCCAGAAATCCAACAGAAGAACAAAATTCTACAAGCAGTGAGAGAAAAGAAACAAATCACATACAAAGGAAAGCCCATATGAATCACAGCAGACTTCTCAATGCAAATCCTCAAGGCAAGAAGATCTTGGAGTGATGTATTTCAAGCCCTAAAGTAAAACAGCCTACAACCCAGATTGATGTACCCTGCAAAACTATCTTTCAAAATTGATGGAGAAATAAGATACTTTCATGATAAAGAGCACCTCAGGAACTTCATGAATACCAAAGCGGCACTCCAAAAAATTTTAGACAATACCCTAGGAAAAGACAATGAGGATCACAACCCCAAGAAACCCAGCAGAATGAATCCATTGGGCATGACAAATTAAATGCAAAGGGGGAGAATCCAACAAAAAGAAAAAGTCATGACAAGGCTTTTAAAACTTTGAACTTCATCTCCCTAATGAGTGTATAATTCAATCTTATTATTGTACTGCTTAGTATTTTTCTGATTCTAGAGTTGCACACCATTCCTTGTGCTATACTGGCTATTTATCATCTTCTTACATCTACATTTTAATTGGGTTGTCTATTAATGAGCTCTAAGAATTCTTTATATATTCTGGTCATAGATTATATATATTGTAAATATGGTCTGTTTAAGGACTACTTTTCATTTTAATGATGTCATTTAAAGTTCTAAATTTTGATGGAATCTCATTTATCATTTTTTTTCTTTTATACCTTATGTTTTTTGTATCCTAGGGAGTTCTTGCCTACCCTGAACTCATAAATATTTTCCCTTATAATTTCTTCTTAAAGTTCTATACTTTTAGGCTTTCTTATTTAGGTTCATAGATCCCTTCAAGTTATTTTCATGTATGGGAAAAAAGGGTTGAGGTTAATTTTTTATATACGGATACCAGGTGTTCTAGTGCCGTTTGCTGAAAACACTATCTCTTCCTCAGCTCTTGAATTGAGTTTATATTCTATAAAATGCTAATGTTAAATAATCTTTCCAAACTCAGTGGACCATATATGTGTGGTTCTATTTCTAGATTCTCTGTTTTATTCAAATGATCTATATGTCTTTCCTTACACCAACTTCTAGGTCCTTTATACTCCTACATAACTTTTAAATTTCAATATTCAATTCTTCATTTATAGCAAGTATACACAGACCTGAATTTTTATATATACCTTGTGTTTTCTAATCCTGCTAAATTCAAGTACAAGTTCTAGGGGTTCCTAGAGATTTTTTAGTATTTTCTCTGTAGAAGATCATTTCATCTACATATAAAGATTTTGCTTCTGCCATGCCAATCCTATGCTAATTGTGTCATTTTATTGCCAGGCTATTTTGGTGGGGCCTAGGTTTCAAAGTTTAATGGTCAGATAAAGAGTAAGCATATCTGACCTTGTTCCCCACCTTAAGGAGAAAACATTGTATCTTCTCCATTTATATAAGGCATTCTCACTGGAAGTATGGAGTACATGTCTTTAATCTGTTGAGAAGTTTCTGTTCTACTTCTAGTCTCCTTATAGCTTTTACCATGAACAGCTGTGGAATTTAGTCTGATACTTTTTCTCCAACTAGTGACAGGATCATATGGCTTTTTCCTTTCCTCTGTTAAAATGATGACTTTTGGGGGTGGATCTTCCAATGCTGAACCAACACTGCCATCCCTATGACAAAACCACTTTCTACATCCTGCCAGATCTGACTTCCAATAGTTTGTTTTGTTAAACAAATTTCTATCTATGTTCATACTTTTTTCTTCTATTATCTTTATCCAATTTTAGGATTAGCACAATGTTGAGTTCCTAAAATGAGGGGAGAAGTGTTCCTTCTTTTTTTCTGCTTTAATTGTTTGATATAATTTATCAGTTCAAATGTTTATGAGCCTGCTGTTGTCATATAGGTAGGTTTTCAAGCTAGGAATATACTTCCTTTAATAGGTGCTATTCAAATTTTATATTTCCTCCAGAGTTAGTTTCATTAATTTGTCTTCCAAGGTACTTCTTAGAAGTTGTCAAATTTATTTCAAAAAAGATTTTTTAATATGCTTTCTATATCCTTTTAAATTTCTGTATAATCTGTGGTAATGTCTCCTAGATCTTAATATTGTAATTTAAAAAATGTATAACTGATATTGTGTAACAGGAAGAAAAGGTCTAAAAGAGCAGGAGAATTGTGAGGGATAGGGGAAGGGAAAAAAGGGAATGGAAAAAATGAGAAGAGGAAAAAAATGGAAACAAGGTCTTTGCAAATAGGGAGGGGTGGAGGGGGTGAAGGGAGGGCAAGGGAAGGGGAAAAAATGGTACTTTTTTGGGAACCCTCAAGAAGAAATTCTTGAATAAGAATTTATTCCAAAGTCAAATGTTCCAGTTTGAAATTGCACTGTAATCAGAACAAGTAAGGAACAGGCATTCTAATCTATTCTTATGAAAGAAGAAATTGCTTTCCAGAAAATCTTAAGGTATAGAAAAGAAATCTTTCTATTTTCTCTCTATATATATATGTGTGTGTGTGTGTGTGTGTGTGTGTGTGCGTGCATATATATAATATATAAAGAGGATATATATATAATATATAATATATGTTGAGCATATATATATATATATATATATGTATATATTCTCAAAGGAAACTGTCTTCTTAGGAAAAAGATTCCTTTTTTTTTTCAATCTTTCTGATCAGAAAAAAATACTAAGACCAGTCTCAAGTTTAGAAAAAACGTGAATGATACAAATCTTCACACTGAACAATTGGTCTCTGACATATCAAATATTAGCTGTCTATAAATAATATTTCAGAAAAGATCACAATATCCATGTGCCTTATAATTATACAAAAGTGATTAGGATGAAACTAATCACAATGTTTAATATGAGACAAATGGAGTTGGACAGATAAGTTTAATATTTTATATTCTAGACACCGATAGAATCATTAACATGGTTGTGGTGAAAATATATTTATTCTCAAAACCCTTTTTGTTTGGAAGAAATACCTATCTGTTGGTTTTCAAATTGGCATGACAATTGAATTTCTGATGCAGTACGAGTCTAAAATTATAGAAATTGAGATCCACATGCATTACTGTATATAAAATTTTTAAATAACATTGAACAAAGCAGATTGATTCTTACTTAAGCCTACAGGGGAAGTGAGACACTCTTGAAGAAAAAAGGGAAAACGTTGCTCTTAGACAAAAAGACTTTAGTGCACTTTTATTACATATAACTAGAATAATAAAAAGAGATCAGAAAATGTAGAGAGATAGCCTTTTCAAGTTCAGGAACAAAGAGGAATATTTTAATTAGATGACACAGGAAGAAAGCTACCTGCAACAGCTTTTGATGCAGAGCTGGTAAACACAATATGAATTCCCAGCTAAGATGAGCAGGATGAATCACAAAGAAAAAACCAAATTAAAGTCTGTGAATGTGATAAAGAAATAGAATAAGTGCATAATACTTAAAAATTTGTGCTAATGACAGTTATATCTACATTTTGTTTTATTTAAAAACCTAACACCAAGATGTATAAACAGGCACTATAATTTTGTAACTAAGAGGACATTCTAGACTTGTATTACCTATATGTGAATCCTTGCTCTCCTACATATTGGTTATTGTGACCTATGTGACCTTGGGCAAACTTCTTAGCCTCTCTATGCCTTACTGCTTTAATCTATTAAATGGAGATCATAATGGTGTTCTACCTCAGAGAGTTACTATGAAAATTAAATTATTTAAAATGTGCAAAGGTCTTAAAATAGAATGTGATACTTAATTAGTATTCAGTAACTGTTAGCTGGTTAGGTTAAAATATTATTTCCCAGAAATCTTTTTTTTGTTTTTTTTTTTGTACCAGTTATCAAACTCAGGACCTTGCACTTGCGAGGCAGGTGGTGGCACCACTGAGCTAAATCCCCGGCCTATTTCCCAGAAATCTTTAAATTTAGCTATGGGGCTGAGGATTTAGCTCAGTCATACTGCACTTGTCTAGCATGCCTGAAGCCCTGAGTTGAATCCTCGGCAAAATAATATCATATTTGAAAAATAGTTATTTTTGATAAGCTATTCTTACAGAAAATGGCTGTTAGTCAAACCACATGACATAATGAAAGGGATACTCCCATCTACAACTTTCAATAATTTTAGACAGAATAGCTAAAAAGAATCCTAGTTGAAATTGTTTAAAATTATCTTCAAAATCAGCTCAAAGTGTTATACAACTTTCCTAGGATAGTCATTGTAAGTAGCTATGCTAGTAAATAAATAAATGAGAAGGCAAAAAGAAAGTGAAATACTGCTTTATTTCTGCATCAACTTTTGTGGTTTATGGATTCAGAGTGTGGAGTAAGAACAAGATAATCTTATACACTAAATAATTCAAGTCACCATAATGTACAGATACCGGCATATAGATATTGTTGTGGCACAATTCATAATGGCTAAAATACTTAAACAGTCTAGGTGTCCATTAAAAAGATGACTGGGCAAAGAAAATGTGGTATATATACACAATGAAATTATTCATTCACCAATAAGAAAATCAAGTTATTTTCAAGAAAATGTGATAATCTCCACTTCCACCCATTAAGAAAAAAGTCAGACTCAGGAAGTAAAATACTGAATGTTTTCCCTATTATGTGAAATCAAGGGAGGGAGACTGGACAGAGTGGGGCTTAAAGAAGAAGAGGAGACTATCTGAGAAAAGGAAAGGAATCAGGGTAGTGGGAGAATGGAAAAGAAATAAGTATGTTGTACATGTATTAATATGCTAAAATGAAACTCCTTCTGTTCAACTAATATGAACTAATAAAAATGTTATGATGGGATTACATCTAGATAAATTCATCATAATTTGAAAATTTAAAAAGAACAAGGTGATCTGAATGAATGCCATTTTAGTAGGCAAAAACTCATAATCATTATGAGAAACTATCATAAGTAAAAACCTATGAAAGAACTTACATTAAAAATAGTTATTAGACATTCTTCCTGTCTTCAAGAGATGAACAGTCTAGATGTGCAGATAGAACACATATATACATGAACAATGATAGTTTTCATGCAAAACTACATATAAGTAATGCAGAGCTAATAAAACTTAAGCTATTATAGGAGTGTTGCCATTATCACCAGTTGAACTAGTTTTCATTCATTGCCATGTGACACTGTAACAGGATATAGGAGAATCTATAAATATATATTTTCCTCACTCCCTCTTTATTTCAAACATAAGATAGTCTCAGATCTATTTGATAGAAGGGATTAAATTCAGAGTGATTAAATAAATTGACCATACTCACTTAAATAATAAATGGAAGAGCGGAAATATGAACTTTATCTGACTGTACAAGTATTATGTGTACCTTTTAAGGGATCATCAAAATATGAGGAGAATGTTTAATTTTTTAAAATATTTATTACAGTAAAAGATGCATTGTCATTAATTACCCTCAAAATACTCCCCCTGGATTTGAACACACTTAGCCCATCATTCTTGCTACTTTCTGAAGCAATTCTGGAAGTTCTCTTTTGTGAGTGTCTTTATTAGGTGTGCTTAAAAAATAATCCAGTGCCAGGGATTTAGCTCAGTGGTTCTGCCACCCGCCTCGCAAGCGTAAGGACCCGAGTTCAATCCCTGGTACCAAAAAACCAAAAAAAACCAAAAATCCAGCCAATCCTGCTGTTACTGTGTGCCATCTAACAGAAAGGTAGGTAGGCTCATAAAACATTACTGTGTATCCTCATGCACCTTATTCACTAGATCTCTATCATGCAGGTCTGGCTCTTCCCCAAAGTCAAAATGACCATAAAAAGTAAATACATTCAGGACATTGAGTCAGCCAGAACAGCATAAATTAAAGATGTTTCATAAATTAAGATATTTATGAAAGAACTCCAGAACTGCTTGAGAAAATGGGAAGAATTCTGGGATAAATGTGTTCAAAGAAAGAGGAAGTAATTTAAGGGGGATTGATGTCAATATGTCTTTTACTATAATAATTTACTTAAAGATTCACCATAGTTTCAATCATACTTCACATATATGAACAACATAGATGGAAGTGATAGCTAAATTTTCCTGAAAAGTTATCTGTAGGATGGTTAACATATGTATTAAAATCCTATACAACTCTCTTTGGTGCATAAAACTATAGCATTGATTATTCATTTCCCAGTGAAAACAATAGCACACCCATACACCTAAAGTGAAAATACTGCTTCTCTCACCTTTTAAAATAGGCACAGGGGATATATATGACACCAAAATAATTAAAAGATACCATTCCACATATCATATTGGTACATTTCCTTAGCATTGACTTTTGTCTTTTCTCTTTCTAGTTTTTTTGAGGAAGTCAGGTGGTAACAGTTGAGTTGTACCTAAATACAAGTGTAACATGCAGGGTCCCTAAATTTTTGAAATAACAGGCACCTAAACATGACTTGTTCATGATTTGCCCATTGAGTCTTCTCATTACTCTGTCCTTATACAATATAATGACATTCATCATTGGAGATTTGTACCTGTACATAATATATCTTGATTCTTATTTTTCCCCATTGCCCTGCCCTCCCTTCAAACCCTCTACCTCTTTCTATTTACAAAGAATTTGTTTCTATTTTTTCATTTTTTCATGTTAATTCCATTCCCTTCTTTCCTTTTCCCTACCCCTCCCACTCTGAGCTTAAGGTTCCACATCTACAAACCAGGAATAATATTTGTTTTACAGGGTTGTCCTAAGCATTGAAAAGAGTGTTGTTTTTAAAGTATCTGTTCATGAACTAAATATTCATTAAGACTTGATTCCCTTTTTCATCTTTTTATGATTAGACCATGTGACCGCATATCATTTGAATCATACATGGTATTTCAAGAATATGACTTCACCCCTTGCTTCTCCAAAAATATATACATTGAAATGTCAAATTATGACTGTTCTAATGAATGGCACATTGAACAGAGGAAGCAATCACATGTTATAAATGGACAAAAGACTGAATCAAATAAGCTGTAGGATAACTCAATGTTTTATGACCAAGTATATAAACATATTTTCGTTTTTACAATCAGTTATATTTTGCTCAGTTGTAGAATTAGTTGGGAAATTTGAAACCTTCTTAAAATGAGTTTGTGTTATAATTTCACTTTGCCCTTTCCTTAAGAAATACATCACTGATACTTATGGGCTATTTACTATAAAAATAAACTAAGTACTTGTTCACTAAAAGAAATAGGAATTTCTATTTAGAATATAAGAGGGTTCAATGTGAGATTAAATATTTAATAAATATATGCCAATTATTGTGTTAGGCATTTTATATATGAAATCATACTTATGTTTTCCAAAAATTAGTAGACTGTTATTCCTATGGTATAAACCAAAGGGTGGAATTTAAGAAGCTAAGACATTTTGCCCATAGACATTCAGTGATTTTCTAGTTTCCAGAACTTAAGCCCAGAGATTCAAACATCTAACACAGGGTTGTTTTTGTTCTACCATACCTGCCATGAAGATGAGAAATACTCCACTGAATTAGAGCAGCACCCAGTGCTGATATTGAGATCACAGAGTAACTTGGCCTGGGTATTGTTCTACCATACCTGCCATGAAGATGAGAAATACTCCACTGAATTAGAGCAGCACCCAGTGCTGATATTGAGATCACAGAGTAACTTGGCCTGGGTAGTAACTTTGCCTTCTAGGATGAGGCCTCAAAAGTCAGAAGGTTCAATTGATTCATCATTGGAGTCAAGATTATTAATTAAAGTGGGTAAGGATGCACAAGTTTGAAAACACAGGACACAGTGTGATAAGCCAGACTAAAGATAGAGATACTAAAACAGCCTGGATCTTAGAAAGTCAAGCAAATAGTCAGAAATCTGGAAATTCATAGAAACCAAAGGGTTAGCTTAGTAATTGTGAGAACAGACATATGGTATCAATAACAAGGCATGTTCAAAACCAATGCAGCCCATTTCCTGGCCAGATAATCTCCCCTCCCCATACCCTTCCCCCTCCTCCTCCCTTTCCCTTTCTATATTGACCTCAAATGATAGGCTGAATATTTTAAAGTGTATGCTATCTTTCATATCTAATATCACCCATATTTTATATATCTAGAGTACACCCTTAGGATGAAAAGCTGGTCAAATATTCAGATTTTTGTTGGTTAAATAAAGGCCATTTGAGGAAAGAATTAAAAATATACAAGTGTTTATGGGAAATTTTGAAAAAATCACAAACCTAATATTTATATTCACAGATGAACAGGAAAAAATATCAGAATTCTGGGGCAACATGAGCCCTCAATACTAGGAACTGGTTTTTAAAGGAAGTGTAAATAAAAGCCTTCAGTTCATTGTATTGAGACCATAGACCATGACATCATACAAAGAGCATAAATCACTAAGCACTTACCATTTAATGCCATCAAATGTAGCTCCTTTTGTTGAGTTAACTCTAATGAACAGGCACATTTTCTTATCTCCTTTAAGTCATATGATATAAAGACAACATGTATTAGAAGAGTGTTGCCTACTTACTCAGAGATGTGCTAGTAAGTGACTTTTAATAAAGCTAGATCTACCCACTTCTCAGAGCCATTTCTTTGAAGTGCATTTGCTAAAATGAAGGCATCTCATCTTTTTATCTATATCATCATCAAAGATGCTTCCCTCCCATGATATACAAAGTTTGGTTAGCCTAGGTGTGCCAACCCAACCAAATACTTTAAATATCTCACGTTCACATGTTGATACCTTTGTTCAGTACAAGGTACTTAAAATGCCACAAACATGCACTAATATTTTCCATGTTGTAAAAAAGAGACTCTTCCTTGATGATCCATCTCACTAATATCCAATTTCTGTATATATCCTTATAACTCACTTCTGAAGGGGTCAAATTCAATGGATATTTCTGTCCTCATTTTACACAGTTAACTCTTCTCTCCTTGAAATACTCTTCTGTCTCAACCCTCATGAAAGGAAGGATTCTTTCTTTTTTACTGTACATCTTAGTCTACTTTGCTGGTTCCTTATTCTTTATACACCAGAGACTGACTCTGAGCCCTCTTCTCTTTCCTTTTTATTTCTAAATCCTCTCTCTTGGTTGCCTCCTCCAGTTTGATAATTATAAAAATCAGCATATTAACTACCCTCAAACGTATATCTCTGGTCCAAAATTCTGTGGACCTCTGACTCACAGAAAAACTGTCAAATTTTAAACCTTTACATTGGTATCTCTTAAGCACTTCTCACTCAACATGTCAAAAACCAAGTCTTGCCATTCCCCAGCCACATGCCTAAATATGTTTCTCCCCTGTTTTTGTCCACCTCAATGAGTGGTACAACACAGAACAAGTTGTTCAAGCTAGAAACCTAGGCCTTATCCCTGCTCTCAATCTCTATCATCTTTTTACACACTAATAGCAGTACAGTATTAATAAGATTAGTATAAAAAATAACCAAAGAAGATATCCCTTTTTGAACATTTAATACAATCCAGGCACTTTACTAAATGTTTTAACTGTATAGTAGTCCTCACTTAACATAATTTTGCTTTCTGTTATTTCATTTATCTTCAATCAACCATAGTCTAAAAATATTAAATGGAAAAATTCAGAACTAGATAACTCATACATACATATACACACACAGAGTGCTGGTTGCTGGGCATCAAACTCAGGGCCTCATGCATGCTAGATAAGCACTTTACCACTGAGCTATATCCCTGGCCCCTGTAAGTGTTAAATAATTTTATTACAGTACATTGTTATAATTGTTTTATTTAATTATTAGTTATTTTTAATTGCTTACTGTTCCTAACTTATAGATTATACTTTATCATAGGTATCTATATATAGGCAAAAGAGTATATACAGTTTTCAGTACTATTCATGGTTTCATAGCTCCACTGGGGTCTTAGAATACATTCCTCATGCATGAGGGATTGCTGTATTAATTTACTTAATTCTCACACCAAGCCTTTAAGGTAGGCACTACCATTATTTCCACTTTGTAGATGAGAGAATTTTGAAGCACAAATGGCAAAATAATGTTCCCAATGCCATATGTTTATTAAATATTAAAACCTGGATTTGAATTGAAGTCACCCAGTTCCAGAACCCACTCATATAGCTACTACACTAAAATGACTTATCTCTATTTGATTTGAAGGGTGTTCCTGTACTTAGATTTCTTGGATGGGCAACTACTTGCTTAATAAGAAAAACATCTTCAATATAAATCTCCCTGTGATTCAGTTAACCTTATAAGATACTCAGGACTACCAATGTTCAATCTTAACTCAGAAGGGTTAAGTAACCAATTTATGGTCAGAAAACTAACAGTGTTGGAAGTAGAAGTAAAACCAACTCTTCATGATTCCAGGGCCCCCCAAACCTAACTACTTGTCTATAAAACTATTTTGTTCAAGTGGCTACCTAACAAATACAAACTTGCTATAGTATATTTTCTCTCTTTTTTGCTATTTAAGTACATTTATTAACTTTTTAGTTTATTAGTACATGTGTGTAGTACATAATATTTACATTCCTTGTGGGAAGTTGGTATATGTACATAACATATCTCAATTCCTTTTATCAACTACTTTCCCTTTCTCCCTCCTCCACTCATCTCTTGTTCCCCTTCCTTTTTTTGGATGTATTTGTACAACATAATGTTTACATTCCTGGTGTGGAGTTGGTACATGTACATAACAAAGCCTTTTCCTTTTCTTTACCCCTTGTCTTTTCCTACCCGTATCCCTCCATCTCTCAGTCCTCTTCATCTCTGAGAATGATCTATCTTCCTATTCCCTATTATCTGTCATTTACTTTGCTTCTAATTTTTACTGTGGTTTCTCATACGAGATAATTATTCTCATTTTTAATACTATATTTCTTTCTAAGCCATTCTCAGAGAGAGAAGGCCATTTTGGTAAGAAAGGGCTCGTGGAAGACCAAGGCTACCAATGAAAGGCATTCTCTGATGGACCAGCTATATACCCTCCTTCATGTACAAATATGAAAACATTGGTCCACTGTCAATGGGACAGAGAGTAGTTACTTCTATAATAATAGAGATGGAAAGCTAGTATCCAGCTTGTTACTTTTTGGGTTTATCTACACTATTTCTGCAAGATAATTCCTAGGATAAAGAGTGTAAATTTTAGTCATGAATTAGAATTATACTATTATTCACATGAAAATCAAATGTATTACCCTGGCCAAAGTAATTTAAGGAAAAATCAGTTAAGTCATATTATATCCTCAAAAAGCCTATTGTTTTTTTATACTGGCCACATGGCTGAGCGCTGAGAAATCAGAAATCTAGAGGGGTTCTAGGTATTTGGTTACAGGGAACTATAAAAATATTATCTTTAAACATAAAATTTATCTTTCATGAAGTGAAATATTTAAGGGGTTTTCCTAAACACATTTTCTGTTCCTAAAATGTATATACACTATACTTGACTCTACTTAATTTATTTAATGTTCTAAAACTTGTATGATGCCAGAAGGACAAAAGGAAAAAGCTAAGAATTAAAAAAATGAAAAAGGGTAGAAGGAGAGGTGTATCTCAGAATAAAGTAGGTTATGAAGACAGAGGATAAAGTAAGAATTAAACAATTAGCTTTGAAAGGTAACTGTAAGAATAGACATGATATTGCTTCTATGGGCTTTATCTTACACTACATCTGAAGTTGTAGAACTCAGCACCTCTAAATTTCACTTCAACATAAACACATTCTATGTACTGATGTATTCATATGCATTAGAAATCATAGACTTATTTTCAAATAGCATAACCACACTCTTAAGCCATCTGTCTCTCATAAAATTTACAAATAATTTTACATCTTCAGAAAGATATTAGCCCTCATTTAGTATTTTCTGACCCATATAACCTATGTAATCTGCATGCTTTTCACCAGAGTTTGTTCATATATGATTAGTTGGTTCTTTGAAGACGGAAAGGAACCACAGGCCAAGGAATGCAGGCAGCCTCTAGAAGCTGTAAATGTCAAAGAAACAGATTATCCCCTACAGTATCCAGAAAAGAATGTAGCATTGTTCATATCTTACTTTTGCCCATTTTGACTCATTGGGCCTTCTGGCCTCTAGTACTATAACATAATAAGTGTGTGTTATTTTAAACCACCATTTCTTACAACAGCAATAGGAAATGAATACACTCCCTTTCCTATTCCTTTGCTTTCTTCACACTTTTTATTTCTCCACTGCTGATTTCATACAAGGTTTTGACTGAGGAGGAAATCAGCAATATCATCTGCCATCTTGATTTCCCAAGCTCAGCCTGCCAATTCCAAAGGATTGCCTCATTTTGAAATGCTTGCTCCCCAATCAGCTCTCATCATTTATTTGGAATAATCCAAAAATCTGGTGGAGCTAATTTCTGGCATCTGTCTCTTTCAGTTATACCATAACCCTATTTCCCTATACTGTTGTTCTCCCATATTATTGTCTTCTCTTCCTCCTGGGCTAGCTCAGAGGGTACAAGAACCAAAAAAGGGATACAGCTATACATTAAGAACATTTTTTGGCCCTTGTTTTCCCTGATTTAGAGACAAGGTAAAAATATCCTTGTATAAAATAGACTACTACAAAAAGAAGTAGAAGTCTATATTAAAAAGTAGATGCTTTATCAAATCCATACCTTCATACTGGTTTACAACTAGAAAGGAAACTGAGGGAGGTTAACAACAGAATTATTGTCAAAAATTATATTGCCTTCTATTAAATGAAAGGAACTCCTTTATTTAATTCCTTTATTAAATGAAATTCCTTTATTTAAAAAGAAATTCCTTTATTTAAGTTGACTTCTACAATGATGTGGCAGGTTTCATGAAATCATTAAGTTATCCATTGAATAGCTAAGTTTTATGCCTACCATTTTGTTCATCTTTAAGGGTAATAGACTATAAGTAGGGTCATACTTCCTTCCCTGAGGGAATTTCCAATTCCGTCAGGGAAACAAAATGAACACCTACAAAAGAAATTAAAATAACTCAATATAATAAATGATACATAATATATAATAAATGATAGAAACAGATAAATCATATGGGTCTTATAGCAGGAACATTTATACAGTTCAGAGAAAGGTGAAATTAATGAATGCCAGAGTAGATGGAAAAAGCTTTTTGAAAGTTGTCCAGGAGATAAAGCCACTCTTTCTTTGACACTGATTGACTTAATTCTTTCAGCATAAATACTATTTGTGAACAAAAGAAAAAGTGTTTATAGAGGCTCATTCCCAAGTCAGAGCTAGCTTACCTAAGTGCAGCTCTGTTTTCCCTGTTAGTGAGAGCAGAATCCTTATTTCTGATACCTATGCTCAGAAGGATGGCTGGGATAACTGAATAAAAGAGATGAAAAAATAGAAAGACGTAGAGGGAAAACAAGATCTAAATAAAGCAAGGTTGTAAAGAGAGAAGAAGGAAGTGACCTTTACCAATATTCATAACGACAATCATGTACTTTTTTGGTACAGTTTTGTACATCTTGTTTATAAAGCCTCAATGTCTTTTTTGGTACAGTTCACTTTGTTTATGCAGTACTGTAATTTTTGCCAATTTTACTGTACAATACAATTTTATGTTCTCTTATACATTATAGTACCACACATAAGATTTATACAAATAAAAGCAAAGCCATAGAGTTGGAGTTTCTTTTGACAATTTCTTTGTTTTGAGTATTGTAATGTACATACTGTTTACAATGGTACCTCAGTTCATGAACTTAATTCATTCCACATTTTGGGGGAAGATGGTCATAGTCATGTTTGTAACCCAATGTGGAGTTTGTGAATTGAAGCAAAATTTTGCTGAATGCTTCAGTTTGGGAACCTAATTGTTCTCGAACAGAAGCATTCATGAACTGAGGTATTACTGTACAGCTCCTCAGGAATGGAACTCAGTCATTAAACAAGAAATGTCTGTATTATCATTCAACATTCAGAAAAATTAACCTGTTAAAGAGATGGAAAAGTAAATCCAACCCCATATGAGTGAGAGATTGGACTTGGTTCTATTTTGGTTCTATCTATCTTCCTATGCCTTCCATAAATAAATGATTCTATGGGCCAACTACTATCAGATTTCATCTCCAGGTCGCTTTCCCACTTGCATACCTCCATGAAAAGACTATTGGAAATAACTGCTGCTACTTTTGCTAAGACAGAAAACAACAAGCACAACCATAACTATAACACCATTTTGTCTGCATGTTCCCCAACAAGATCCCACGAGAAAGCCCCTGGTAATATTCTTATTGTGATCATCATAAGAAAGATAGCATGGTCTGCCTGAAAATCATGATATACAGCAGCCCCTTCCTTTTGCTATATTACAAAGACAGCCTATTACACATTATCTATTATATATTTTGGTCCTCATTTACACTTGGGAAGGGGAAGGGGAAGTGGGGAGGAAGGGGAAGGGAAAGTGGGAGGATAGGGGAAGGGAAAGGAAAAATACGGGAAAAGGAAAGAATGGAAACAAAATTTTTGTAAATAGGGAGGAGCAGAGGGGTGAAAGGGAGAGGAAGGGAATAGGGAAAAAATAAAAACCAGGATATATCATGTACAGGTACAAATTCCCAATGATGACTGTCATCACACTGTATACCTAAAATGTACCAATAAACTTAATGAATTTAAAAAACAAGAAAGAAAAAAGAAAAACCAACCCCTTTGACCAAATGTATGAAAACACTTTTATTTGTTTGATGCTCTTCCTTTGGACATTAGTACATAGAACTGGTGTTCACCTAAACCTAGAATAAAATCCTCCTGTCTACCCCACCAAAAAAATAAACACAGTCTATAGGTTGGGTTTCATTTGTTCTCCAAATACAAGAATGAAAATGAAATGCTAATATAACACATAAATAGGTGCCTACTTTATGCCATTGACAGAAATATAGACACTATCACATTGGAAACACTAATCATATAAAGGCCTGGTATACAGACCACAAGGAGGGCTTCCAGAGGTTTAGGATCACAACTTGAAAATTACTGAATTGTGCATATTTTGCCATTTTGAACTCCTTCTTCAGAAGGTGCTATTTGAAGAGCAAGAAGTTTGCCTCTTAAAATGAAATGCAAAGCTTTTGAGTGTATTTCAAGGTTCTCAGCAGACCATGTGCATTGCTCTTCCTTCCATCATTGTAAACTTTTCAATTTTCCTCCCTAAACTCATTAACCTATAGAAGATAAGAGACATTTCTTATTAGTGAAATTGCAGAACTGACCGAAAAAGAGGCAAAAATGGCACCAAGGTTGCATCTGAGCACAGGGTTCAAATTCCTGCCATAAACAGCATTCAGTCTCTCAGTTATCAGGTCCTTCACTGCCTGTGTGCTCCTCATTCAAGACTGTATAGACATTGTCAGAAAGAGCAGACAGTCCATGGATTCCTATACAAGGTCATTGTTTTTTCCCTTTTCCCACCCCCATTATGGGGCCCAGACACTGCTTGCTTCTCAGTTACTGCTGATGACTCACTGAGATTCCATATTCCCTGTTACCAGACTTAGATGAAAGTCTATTGTCTCTTTTTCCAAAGCTACCTATGTACACCATCTATACCACAGCCAACTCACAGACTTTGTTATCTCAGTCACCCAGTTCCTTGCCACTCTGCCCTGCAAATATTTGCTACTACCACCCCCTCAAAAAGGAAGAAAAAACTCTCTGACTTCATTCTGCTGCCATTTTAGCAATCAATTATTTTGTTCCTTCCATTCAATGCCAAACATGTGAAAAACTTTATCTCGACATCTCCATTTTCTCAGCAGCCTTTTACTCCATACTTTTTTAACCTCTGGTCTCAATAATCACCAAAGAACTACAATTATTTTCTCAAAGGTCACATGGAAGCTGCTTTTTTTCACACTTCTTATTCTGGAATTCTGTAGTTTTACCTGATATTGGTCATCCTTCCTTCCTCTTTTTTTCCCCTTGCTTTTGTTTTGGATTTTTGATTACTATCCAATTCTGTTTTTGTTTAGTTTTCTAAGAGGTTGCAATGCTTTCCTAGTGATTTTTTTTCTCACTCTTGGAGATTGGTATTACCTAAATTTCTCTCCTCAGTCCTCTGTTCTTTTGGCCTCTAGCATTTTCTTCCCAAGAAGTGAGAAAATACAATATAAAGCCAGACTGTCAAATTCAAATGCTTACATGGGCCATGCAGATAATGTAAATAAATGAAGAAAAAGATGAGTAGGTGTAAGATACAATTAAGGACTGGATATTTTTCCTTACCTATATTATAGTCCCATCACAGGTCAGCTGTATCTCTGTCCCACATCATATTCAGTCTGGGATTCAAACTGATAAAGTTAATTCTGTCTAAAAATATTGAAGAACTAATGGAAGAAGAAAACAGAAATCTAATGAATTGTATGCTTAAATTCTTCACTTTAACCATGAATTAAAACTCCTTTTAGAAACATCAAATGTAACTGCTATTCACATTTAATTAGCCAATGTAAGTGACATGGCTGAAGTTGACGTCAATGGGAAGGAGAAGGATAATCCTCTCCCATAGAGGGATGGCAATTATTTGTGAATAATAACACAATCAATGATACTGGGCAAAAAAATTTGTCAGTATTTCATTATCAGTTTGTAACCTCTAAAGTTTGCCAAAGATCAAGAAACTGAGAATAGAGATATCTGATTTATCATCATTCCTCAGGTACTATGGGGGGCCCTGGGCAATTTATTTTACTTAGGGTTTTTTTTTCTGTAAAATGAGGGACTCAGGAGATTACTTCTAAGGTCCATTTACAGATCTTCTATACTGAATATGTGAACAGCTCTAAGAAGACCACTGACCCTGAATTTCCAGAATTGCTCTCCCCTAAGTCCTAGTCCTACATTGTCTAAACATTGCTATACATTTCTACAGATACCAAACCATTGATTTTTTAAATTTGTAAATGGATCCACTATTAAACCCATTCAACTAATATTTTTAGAATCACCTTTATTTTTTCTCCCTCTCTCTCTAGTTCCCATCTTCAGTCAGTCATCTTTCTCCAGCAGTACTGTCTTCTGAACATTTCTTGTACTCATTCTTTCCTATTCAGCATTCTTCATATTTCTAATTGACTTATGCTTGAATGGCTGACATGGCTTCAGAGTTATTATTATTATTATTATTATCTTGCTACCCACTGAACCCCATCTACCTAACCCCTAAGACTTCAGTTCTACTCAAAAGCCTGCAGTAGCTCCTTTCTTGGGTCAGGGATTTAGCTCAGTGTTTCTGCTGCCTGCCTTGCAAGCGCAATATACAAAGTTCAATCCCTGGTACCAAAACAAACAAAAAACAAAAGCAGAGTTTGGCTTTGTGGTCAGATGCAAGCAGCTGCGCCCTGCTACTTCCAGCTTGACTGCCTACTTGCATCCAGGAGACAGTGAGGACTGGGTCCCCCCACCCCCTGCAGGCCCACAGGCTTCCAGCTTGGCCAGGGCAGTGCCTGTAAAAACAGTCCCCACACCATGGCCTGTTGGCTGTGTAGCTATCTGGTTCAACACTACAGAGGCACAGGAGGACATAAAGACCATTGTCCTGAGTTGCAGAGGTGAAGAGCAGAGAGAGGGCCTCTTTCAGGCTCCCTAATGAAAACTGAAGCCCACTGGAAAAGTGAACATAATCTCTTCAATATAGGCACACCAGACTGCTGTACTTGGTAAGTTGGAGGGATCATCACCTCCCATTTGATCCTGGACTATCTTCAGGGGAAAGACACCTGGAACCTGTAGTAGAGTCTTGTGGAGTTCAGCCATGTGGGAGGGCAGGGAGCTCAATTTAGGACTTGCAGCCAGAAGTCTGTTTGAATCCCACAGGTCTGTGACTGGCTTACTTGGACACACTGATGTATAACCGACAGTACCAAAAACAAAAATGGAAAGACATTTAAGCAAGTCACAAATCCAGGCTTCCACCCCACAAAATGCAATTTCTGGGGTAAACGAGGTGGAAAAGTCTGATAATCAACCACCTGGACACACTGACCTGATAGCACAGGAAGTAAAAAAATAGATGAATGAGGCTCTAGAAAAATTCAAAAGAGAAAAAATCTCCCAGATAACTACAGAGAGAGTGAGCAGAGTGAAAGGCATAATTAGAGGCTCTAGAACAGAAACAGATAGAGAAAATAGATGAGCTCAGAAATATGCTGGAAGCCATGAATCCCCACCATAAGAAATAAATAGAAACCATGATCGCCCAACATAAGAAAGAAATGGAATACATGAAACAATCCAAACAGATATTCAGGAGATTAAAAACTCCATTGTAATCATGCATAGCAGATTGAGGGAATCTGAAGATAGAATATCAGATATAGAATACAAGATTGCAGTTAAGGACCATGAAAACAGATTTCTTAAAAATAGTAAGGGACCATGAGAAATCAAGCCAGCAGCTGCTAGATGATGCAAGGAAAAATAACATAAGACTGATAGGAGTCCATGAAAAAAACAGGAGAAAATACAACTGACATTAAAAAATGTTCACAGAAGTAATAGTAGAAAACTTCCCAGACAGAGGTGGAGAATTGGACATTCAGATAACTGAGGCACATAGAATTCCAATTAGCCATGACCAAAAAAAATCTACACCTAGACACATAATAATTAAGATCCCAGAAACTCAACAGAAGAACAAAATCCTACAGGCAGTTAGAGAAAAGAAACAAATCATCTATAAAGGAAAGCCGATCAGAATCACGGCAGATTTTTCAACACAAACCCTCAAGTCAAGGAGAGCCTGGAGTCAAGTATTTCAAGCCCTAAAAGAAAATAACTTCCAACCTAGACTGCTGTGTCCTGCAAAATTATCTTTCAAAATCTATGGGGAAATTACATACTTCCATGACAAAGAACACCTGAGAAATTTCATGAATACCAAACCAGCACTCCAAAAAATCCAAAGCAACATCCTAGAAAAACACAATGAAAGTCACAACACCATGAGGCCCAACAGAGGGAAGCCACCAGGCAAGGTAAGAAACTAAAGTGAAAGGGGGAAAAAAAACCAAGAAATAAAAGAATCACCAATAGTAAAACATCATGACAAGGATGAGTCTATATCTATCAATTATAACTATCAATGTTAATGGTCTCAATTCACCAATCAAAAGAAATAGACTGACAGAATGGATTAAGAAGCAAAATTCAACAATATGCTGTATACAAGAAACACACCAAACTCAAAAAGAAATACATAGACTTAAAGTAAGAGGATGGAAAACAGTTCTCCATGCCACAGGAACCCAGAAAAAAGCAGGAGTATCAATTCTATTAGCAGACAAACTAGATTTCAAACTAAAATTAATTAAGAGAGACAAAGATGGTCATTATGTCCTTGTGAAGGGAACAGTCCAAGAGGAAGATATGACAATCATAAATATATATGCACCAAATACTAATTTCCCCAACTATACAAAACAAATATTAATGGATATGAAAAACAAATAAGTTCTAACACAATTGTAGTGGGCTATCTCAATACCCCTTTATCACAATTAGACAGATCATCTAGACAAAAAATAAATGAAGAATTTCTCGAATTGAACCAAGCTATTGAACAAATGGACTTAATAGATGTTTACAGAGTGTTCCACACCACAAACTCAGAATACACATTCTTTTTGGCTGCACATAGGTTATTCTCTAAAATAGACCACATGCTAGTTCATAGGACATGGTTAAGTAAATGTAAAGGAATTGAAGTTACCCCCTATATATTTTCAGACCACAGTGCAATAAAATTGGAGATCAAAGGCATAAGAAACTGAAAAACTCCCACAAATACATGGAAATTAAATAACACCCTCCTGAACAACCAATGGGTCACAGAGAAAATTAAAGAAGAAATTAGACAATTTCTACAAGTAAATGATAATACCAGAACAGCATACAGGAATCTTTGAGTCACAATGAAAGCAGTTCTACATGAGAAATTCATAGCAGTCACTGCCCATATTAGGAAAACAGAGAGAACTCAAATAAATAAACTAATGTAGAACCTCAAGCTCGTAGAAAAAGAAGAGCATAACAAACTCAAAGCTAGTACAAGAAAGGAAACTATAAAGATCAGAGCAGAAATCAATGCAATGGAGACTAAGAGAACAATACAAAAATTATTGAATCAAAGAGTTGGTTTGATGAAAGAATAAATAAAATAGATAAACCCTTAGCCAACCTTATCAAAAAAAGGAAAGAAAAGGCTCAAATACATGCAATCAAGAATGAAAAAGTTGAAGTCACAACAGATCCAGGAGAAATCCAAAGGATCATCAATTCTTACTTTGAGAACCTGTACTCTAATAAAATGGAAAACACAGAAGTAATGGACAGATTCCTAGATACATATGGATTACCAAAGTTAAATGAAAAAGATATAGAAATTCTAAACACCCCAATTACAATCAGTGAAATTGAAAATGTAATAAAAATTTACCAACAAAGAAAATCCCAGGTCCTGATGGCTTCACTGCTGAATTATACAAGATATTTAAAGAAGAACTATCACCATTGCTCTTTAAACTCATCAAGGAAATTGAAAGGGAAGCAAAGCTTCCAAATTCATTCCTGGACGCAAGTATTACTTTGATTCCAAAACCAGGGAAAGACACAACCCAAAAAGAAAACTACAGGCCAATCTCCCTAATGAATATTGATGCAAAAATCCTCAACAAGATACTGGGAAACAGAATACAAAGGGTCATCAAGAAGATCATACACCCTGACCAAGTCAGATTTATCCCAGGGATGCAAGGATGGTTCAACATTCATCAATCAATAAACGTAATACACTATATTAACAGAGTCAAGGACAAAAACCATATGATCATCTCAATAGATGCAGAAAAGGCATTTAACAAAATTCAACACCTATTCATGATAAAAACTCTACAGAAAATTGGAATAGAAGGTCTTTATGTCAACTTGATTAAGGCTATCTAGGAAAAACCAACACCCAGCATCATACTAAATGGTCAAAAACTGAAACTTTCACGCTAAAATTAGGAAAAAGACAAGGATGCCCACTATCACCACTCCTGTTTAATATTGTTCTTGAAATATTAGCGACAGCAATTAGAAAAGAGAAAGAAATAAAAGGAATAAAAATAGGAAAGGAAGAAGTTAAACTGTCATTATTTACTGATGATAAGATACTTTCCATAGAAGACCCAAAATATTCTGCCAAAAAACTTCTAGACTTAATTGACAGATTCAGTAGAGTAGCTGGATATAAGGTCCACACTCAAAAAACAATAGCCTTTTTATGTACAAATAATAGACTTACTGAGAGAGAAATTAGGGAAACAATTCCTTTTACAATAGCATCCAAAAGAATGAAATATCTAGGAGTCAATCTAACAAAGGAAGCAAAAGACCTCTACACTGCAAACTAAAGCATTTTGAAAACGGAGATTGAGGAGGATATAAGAAAATGGAAAGACATCCCCTGTTCCTGGATAGGAAGAACCAATATAGTAAAAATGGCCATACTTCCAAAATTATTATATAGGTTTAACTCATTTCCAATTGAAATTCCAACAATATACTTCACAGAACTAGAGAAAACAATCCAAAAATTCATTTGGAACCAGAAGAGACCTAGAATAGTATAAGAAATTTTAGGCAACAGAGATATGGCTGGGGGTATTACAATCCCCAACTACAAAGCTACTGTGATAAAAACAGCATGGTATTGGAAAAGAAACAGACCTGAGGATCAGTGAAATAGATCCAAAGATGCAGGAACAACTACAGATATGCTCAGCCACCTCATCTTTGACAAAGGAGCCAACCATCCTCATTGGAGGAAAGATAGCCTATTTAATAATGGTGTTGGAAAAACTGGATTTCAACCTGACGAAGATTAAAACTTGACCCATGCCTATCACCATGCAATAAATTAAGATTGAAGTGGATTAAAGATTTAAATATTAGAACAGAAACTCTAAATTTGCTGGAAGATAGGTTAGGTGGAACTCTTGAAGATATTGGCGTAGGAAAAGATTTTATGAACAAAACCGCACTGGCACGGGATCTTGCACAAAGCATCAACAACTGGGATCTTATCTTATTAAAAAGCTTCTGCACTGCAAGAGAAACCACCAACAGAGATAAGAGACAACCTACAATGTTGGAAAAAATTTTCAGCAACTGTACCTTAGACAAAGGACTACTATCTAGAATATATAAAGAACTAAAAAAATCCAGACCCCCCAAATTCAAAGACCCAATTCAAAAATGGGCATCTGAAATGAACAGACATTTCTCAGACAAAGAAGTAAAAGCAGCAAATAAATATACAAAAAAATGTTCAATATCACTGGTTATTCGAGAGATGCAGATGAAAACAACACTGAGATTCCACCTCACCCCAGAAAGAATAGCTGCTATTAAGAAATCATCTAATAACCAATGCTGGTGGGGGGGTGTGGAGAAAGGAAATATTCTCCATTGTTGGTGGGAGTGCAGATTGGTGCAACCACTGTGGAAATCAGTATGGAGATACCTCAAAGAACTAGCCTTAGAGGTCCCATTCGACCCAGCTATTCCCCTGCTGGGTATCTCCCCTAAAGAATTAAAAGAATCATACCACAGCAATGTATGTGCACCCATGTTTATAGCTGCACAGTTTGTAATAGCGAAAGCTTGGAAACAGCCCAAGTGCCCATCAACTGGAGACTGGATAAAGAAGATGTAGTTTTTTTATAAAATGGAGTACTACTCACCCATAAAGAATGATAAACTAGAGACATTTATAGCTAAATGCATGGATATTGTGGTCATCTGCTTAAGTAAAATAAATAGGACACATATGTGTAAATACCGAATAATTTCTCTAGTGTGAGAAACTGAAAGTGTAATTAAGGATACACATGGATGAAATGGACTAATAACCTATTTCTCGGATTGTGTTTCCATCACGTGTCATATGACTATATCGAAATTTAAATTAGGGAGAAGTCTGTTAACTAACTCGAGTTTTTTTTTCCAGATCATTATTTGTTCAATGTTGGTTTTGGGGACCTTTCTGAAACAAATAACATCCTCTGGTGTCTTGTTGGTGCTTGAGATGCTTTTTTAAGTTATATGGAAAAAATGTTTAAATGTTTTTCAGTTTTGTTTTTGTTGAGTTCTACTGTACTTGAATATTATTGTAGTTTTTTTCCCCTTGCATTGTTCTTCTTTGAATGGTTTTAATTTTTGTATATGTGTGTGTTTGATAACAGTTATTAAAAAAAACCCAATCCTTTCTGCCTTCAGAGCAAAAAAATAAACTTCTTTACTGCCATTCAGGTGGTCTTTAACAACTGATTGTATAAATTTAAGTCTCTTAATTTACCCAGGGCTCAGTGTTCCAGTAGGCATAATGATAGTTTACCAACTTTAAAGAATGATGAGCACCATATGAAAAAAAGGTAATATAAAGGAGTTTCTACTGTTGAAAAAGCAAATAAATCACTGAAGGCCTTCATAATCAAAATAGTTTCAGGAACAATTCTTCTAATGAGGAAGTATCTAATAATTTGTTTATAGAGTCAGAGATTGGAACAAATAACCTCTCCCAAAGCTCCCTTGCAAATCCGAAGTTTTATTGCTAACTTATAACTACTGCCTATATTACAAAGCTAAAATAAAAGTATTTAACTGGAGGAAACAAAGGCAGCACCTAGTAATTAATATCATGGGTTTTGGAATCAGTCAACATTACTTTGACTCCAATATTGTCCAAATCTTGACTCTCCCACCTATTAATTGTATGTACTTGGACACCTTAATTAAATTGTAAGTATAATTATTATTTTAAAATAGTTTTTCATAAAATTAAAAATGGGAGAAAACCAAAAGTCAAGCTATATTATACTGTTGCAATGTATACACATGGAAATGTCTAAAAGACACACTGCAATGTGAGAGATAAAACAGATAGTATAATACTTATAGTATTCTAATCCCATACATATATTTATTTATATATGGATGGGGAAATCTAGGACACACAACAAAGAGTTACTTGATTATCTGTGATGTTGGAATTAGTATGGTGGACCTGTGGATGAAACAGCAGAGATTTTTCACATTAAATACACAGCTATACCAACTGACATTTTTATAAGTTTATATTATTTTATATTGTACATTTTAAAAGGAAAAACAAAACTCTCCCACATAAGACATGTTTTGCTCTAAACTGAAGCCAGTGTCTTAGTACTTCACAATAAAGATAAACCCTACTCCACAGCATCACCAGATCCTTGTAGGAGTAGATCTCAAACAGGCCTATATCTTTGTCCCACTAAATAATGCTTTTAGGAAAGTGACATTCCCTTTGCTTCATATTTTCCCATAAATATTTAGGAACATGAAGGAGTTGTGATGATTTATTAGCCCTGAGAAGTAAGTAGATTTGTACCTAGAGTCTGAAACAGTTGGGAAGAACCTTGAGATAATAGAAAACAAAGAATGGCTTATATTTGGCAAAATCCTTACCTACACAGGTGGTGTCACTTCCAGTGTCAAGCCCCCAAGGTGAACTGTGGGAAACTGAAAACCACATACTCATCTGAAAACAGTGTTCTATCTGCTGATATATGTGATTATCCCTCTACTTTCTGGATCCTTTGCCATGAACATAATGTCACTTCAACCTGTATATATTGGCATCTTTCTGCTTATCCCAGCACTGTCCTGTTTTGATGGACACAACCAACAATTGCAGGGGACTGTTGTACCATGGAAAAGGCATTGTGCTAACCTATTTCCATAGATACTCTTAGTTAATCCTTTGAACAGCCAAATAAATAAAGTGATATCATCATTTTATAGTTGAAGAAACAGACTCAGAGATGTCACCTCATAAAATAGGAAATGCTGTCCAAGGGGATTGTATCAAATTAGGTCAGGTATAGAGTAGAGAGGTCTGGATCATGAGACCTCCAGGACAAGTAGGATACTGCACTGAGTGGGTGGACTTGGAAGTTATAGAGTCTGAGGTGACACTGAGCATCTATGATGAAGGTGACAAAAATATGTGTTACTGATCAAAGTGGTAATCTGATAATAATTCCTAGTATTAAGTGTTCACTGTCTACTAAATGCACATGTTTTATCTCATTAAATTTTCCAGATGTATTCAGGTAAGGAAATGACTCAGAAAGCTAATATGGATCCTCCAAAGTAAAAAGTGGTGGCGCCAGGGTTAATTTGCTTAATTCCTGAGCCCCTAATGTGGAAATTTAGCTTCTCATAATTACCACAGCCTCCAGTAGGCAAAAGAGGATTCGGACCATCTCTTCTTTCAAAGCACAAGAGAGTTTTGGATATTAGTTAATCAGATAATTTATGTTCTGCTTCTCAGATCCATATCATTTTTTCTCAAGGTCTGTCCTCTTTTTCACCAAGTACCTAATTATCAATGGTTTAAATGTGGTGAAACTGGGGACAAATGTTTCAGGACAGATTCTAGCAAGATGCAAAGAGTTACCAAATCTCAACAACCACCTGGCCAACATTTATTTGGATGTGAAGAAGGTATCAAAATTACAGGGGAATGACTTGACTTTTATGGGTCTGGGTTTGAACCAAGGTGACCTTCTTTCTGTTTTAAAACCATAAACCTCTGCAACTAAGCTAGCTAGAGGAAACTGTGTTAAGATGCTCCTCACCAATTAACTGAGACCCACAGCTTCATGTCTTCCTCTTTAGCTCTTTGCCAGAAAACCCTAAAATGATCCTTCACAACTACATAATTATATTGTTAAGCCAGTAGAGAACGAACCCAAAAGATTAAATTGTCGAAAGTATATTGCCAGCAGAGTTCAAGTGATACGCTTACAAAAGACAAACAATTTGAGGACTATGAAATGTTTCTAATTCCTGAAAATTCCACTCCACTGGTCTTTCAGAATCCTCGGGAGTTATTCAGCAGCTGTTTTACTACCACTTTCTTTCCAGTTCTCTATTCCTTCAGGAATACTTTCCTTAGGAAACTACCTCCAACACCAATAGCAACAGCTGCCAAAAACCCACGTAAGGTTCTTGTTTTAGTGCACGAACCAGAAATAAATGTTTTCAAGAGCACTAAAGTTAGCCCCATGGTTAGTGTTGTACCACAAAATAAGGGGAGGCAATTTCACACTTTTTTCAGAACTTTTATTCCAAATTACTCATCCAGATAATCTGATTCATTAATTCCAGATATAAGCTGTCACTTTAAAATTGACAGGTATGCAGTTCAGTGTATAGGACAGAAAAACTGCTGTCTCTCACAAGCAGTTTGTTCCATTGACCTCTGGCAGACGAGTAATGGCAGAAAGCCCAGTACCAGTCAGTGCAGAAACAATCCCTTTCTGAATCTAGAAAATAATATTGAAACTATTTCCAAATGCGTTTGTGTCAGGGATAAATTCTGGTCTATGCAGTCAGCTCTATGTAGCTTTGATAAAACAAAAAGTTCCTACTTCAAAGAAATAAGACATGTTCAGATATTTGTACATAATCTTAATACTTCAAAAAATAATTCCTATTTAGAATGTCCTCCTTTTCATTGCCCACCTAAACTGCCATTTCACAAGGCCCAGATGCATCTTCAAATGCTAAAGAATATAAACCTGTTCTCAACTCAGTATTACATTAGAATCAGCTAAGGAGTTTTTTTTTTTTAAAAAACGAACTAACAATGCTCAGTCCTCACACCACAATTGAACTGAAGTCTTCAGAGAGCTGGGCCTGGTGATTTTCATATGCAGTCTGGATTGGAATGTCTAGTGTGGCTGTTAAGAAAAGAGGGATACAGATTCAAAAAATTAGACTCAGAGTTCCCATTTTAACACTCTCTAAATATGTGACTCTGGGCAAATTATTCAGCCTCTTAGAGTCTCATTTTCTTCACCTGGAAAATGAATTCAATGATAGAATTTACCACTCAGGGTTATTTTGTGGGTTGGAGGAGATAATTTATGTTCTCTGCATAATATAGAGTATGCATGCAATAAATGCTATTATTATTATTATTAAATCAGAAGCTAAGGAAAATCTTTAATAACCATTCTGTCTAAAATCATAATTTTTAATGCTATAAAAGCTTGAGAAATATTAGTACAAAGAGATTCAATGGCATATATTTGAGAAAAACATTTATTAAGCCAGACACAGTTTTGATTCAGACTCCAAGTCCACTGTCCCACTACCCTCCTTTTATTTCACTTTAGCAACTGTATTAAATGCTATGTGTCAGCTGTGGTGCAGATGTGGTGGTGCAGGCCTGTAATCCCAGCACTTGGGAGGCTGAGGCAGGAGGATCACTGAAAGTTTCAGGCCAGCCTTGGCTACATAGTGAGTTCAAGTCCAGCCTGAACTATGTAGCAAATCCCTATCTAAATCAATCAATCAATCAATGCATGAATGCTACATAACTAACTCTAAGGTAGATTCTTGGAACAAAATGATTATGCCAAGTTTGAAGAATATAAACCAGTATGATCTTCTCTGAGGATCCTGGTCTGGTTGAAGTGTCCAATGCGAAAACAAGTAATGATGGCAATGTATTATGTGCTTTTGTAGATGCAGTGAGTTTAAAATTCTATAGGGTCATGAAAGACATGGTTAATTCTAAGTGGGTTAATGAAGATTACACTGTACAGGTAATGACAACTCTATCTCAAAAGATGAATAGAGAATTTACAGATATGAAGAGATATGGACAATGGACATTTTAGGCAGAGGGAAGAATGAAAAAAAAGGGATTCTACCTCACATGGCTCTCAGTTCTATCTTCTTGCAATAACTCCTAGAACACTTTGTCTTTACAATACATTTGTCAAACAATAATATTTCATGTTGTGTCACTTCTTCTATTATTGCCTTGAACTATTTATTACCTGTGTTATTTAATTTTTCATGTTATGGCACCATATAAAAATTTAAGCTTGAAGGACAGAAAACAAGTAGATCATATCTCCCACAATGCTTTGCACATGCTCTTTAATTGAATGGGTATTTAATAAATACTTGTTGACTCAATTATGTACAACTAGAAAAACCTAATAAAATTAAACATACATATTAAATTCACTACAGAACACCAGCACCTTCTGTGAAGTAAAGTTTGTTCATTCCTTTTGATTATTTTTATTATAGGCTTCAAAATGAGTAATCGGGCTTCTTCAGTATTACTATGGTATACCAATGCCAACAGATACACCAAGTATTAAGTTTTTGCATATTTATAACACCCTGTTCTATTTTTATTGACCCAAATCAACAAGGACCTCAAAGTAAGGGCTTGGAAGTCATTGTTGAAAACTGATGACTGCAACAAATCTTGACCAATCAATCTAGTCCTCACAGTTTTCAAACAAGTCTCAGACACTCTGATGAAAACAGAAAAATTAGAAAAGCTATTTTTTCACTCTCTAGTGTCATCCTATAAAGGTTGGTTGGCCTGAGGAAACCAGAGAACCTAATGCTCGAGAAGGATTTGGAATTATATTTCTTACAAAGAGGAGAGAGTTTGAATTGAATGAAAAAAATCAGTCCCTTCTATAATTCAAGATGTTTCATATATGCAATAAAAAGATTAAATGAATGTACAATAAGTCCCTGAGTTACGAACCAGTTCCATTCTGAGAGAACCTTCATAAATCGGACTTGTTCGTAAGTCTGACAAAGTAAGCCTTATATACCTTTGACACAAATACACAATGTATATTGCTTTTTGTTTCCTAGCAATCCCCTCTGCATCACCACTGCTTTTCTTCTTGCTTCTGGACATCCTAGGCTCTGATTGAGCTCTGTTCGGCTGTACACTGTCACATGGTACAGTAAGCACACAGCAGCACAGCTGCGACAATGTCCAGCTGACACGAGAGCTACTTCCACAATTTGTTCGCATCTACGAATGTTCATAATTTGAGGTCCGTTTGTAGCTATGCAAGTTTGTAACTCGAATGTTCACAAATCGGGAACTTACTGTATGTGAAATAACAAACTCAAATGTTTCCCACACTGTAGGTGTACCTGAGCAGCCTTATATATGTACTATGAATGAAGATCTTTCCCTTGGTGACCATACTTCATTTGGCAGAGATCACCCCAATGCTGATAGAGATGGGAAAAGTGGAATATTCAAGAAAAAAACAGTGATCATACAGTGAAGAATTTGATTAGCTACTATAATGGAAAATGAATAAATAATAAGATAGACAATCAAAATACAACCGATAAGTGAAATGGCTAAGTAAATTATGCTAGATTAACAAGATAGAATATCAAACAACCATTAAAAATTAGAATCATGGACAAATATTAATGTGTTAATTGAAAAAAGAAAACATAAAACTGTGTGTATATAATGGCTGAACTGATTTAAAATTGTGTAGGCCAGCACCAAAATAAAAATAATTATGTCAGATCAGTGTAGTCATATAATATTTATTAACTATATTAATAATAAAAGTATTTGATAAACAGATAAAGTATAAATCAATTCTATCCAGCTTTACAATATATGATAATTTTTTTCTGAAAGTGAATTGATTTTTCTTATTCTATTTTCCTTATGCTGATGTTAATAAACATATATTCATTGAACCCTTATTAAGAAATAGTAGGAAGACCACCTGCCTCACAAGTGCAAGATCCTGAGTTTGATCCCCACTACCAAAAAAAAACCCAAAACAAAACAAAACAAAATGAAGAAATAGTAGGAAGATTAGGTAGGATTAAAAAGTAATTCATTTATGTTCTTGGTTGCGGGAGGAAGATATTTTGAGAGTAAATATTTGTTGTAAAATCTATTGAGAAAAAAAATTGTAGATCATTTAAAATGGTTATAGAGATAATATTTTTAAATGGCCTATATAATAGTGGTTGTACATGGAAATGTGGAGGAGAAACTACAATGAAAAGGTTGGATAACTGTGTTTTGAGTCCCATTACTGTACATGAAACCACTATTCCTTGAAATAAAAACATAAAACAGAAGTGCTCCTTTTCCCTTGGAATCAATCCTAAACTGCTTTGAAAGTATATACTATTATGATAAGAAACTATGTCAAATAGTGAATGTAAATTTAAACATGCACTTCTAGAGTATGGGAAAACATTTAAAACTGTCTCCTTATTTACAAATATTTATGGCATCTATGAAGGTCCAGCAAGATGAAGACTACCTGCCCTCTTCCTTTCACATAAAGACAAAAATAAAAACAAAAAAAATGAATCAACTGAATGCTTAAGTCAATAAAGAAGCAGACTAGTAAGAGGGTATTGAATATTTATCCAAATAATAGATGTAATTGAATGATACCAACCACTGTCCTCTTAATGACAACTTGAATTTGTTCAGTGCCTTAGTCAGCAATATTTTAACATAGTCTAGGTACTCACAGCCTAAATCCCTGAAGATAATTGTTCTATCAAAGTAAATACATTTTATTCTCCTGCCACCAGTTTTTTTCCCATTTCAGGGGACATTAGCTGGTCATTATGAAGTGGTTTGACTGGATAATGTAATGAAAATAAAGCAATAGTGCGTTTCCCTGCACCAGGCACCCAAGTCCCACAGGGAGACATACTGTGCTATTCTAATGAATTTCCATAATCTGTGTAGAAGCCTGGACACTTCTAGAAGGCTGATGTGGATGGATGGTAGTAGTAAAGTTAGAAACAAGGGAGCTGAGTCACCCCCTTCTCTCTATTTAACTCCAAACAGCACCCAAGGTTATTCCTGTTTCCATTATCTGAAGAGGGGTAGAAAATAAAATATCAAAACCCTAGGAGATCACTGATGCCCAAGATGAGAGCACAGGCACCGAAGTACTGGTGCCATGGGAGATTCAGCAGCCCTCAAAATCATGCATTCCTTAAGCAATACTCTATGCTCTGGAACTTTCTCATTTCCTCTATTCATCTCAACTATCCTGGAATCTATCAGCTCTTTGCTAGAGAATGGTGGATTAATAGATTATTCAGATAAATCAGTGCTTCACAACTTGTTAAACTGTGAAGATTTTCTTAAACGACAAAAAGTTGATCATTTAATATTGGTTGATGAAAATATAAATAGTACTTAATGACAAAAATGTTATTACAAATTCAGTAATATTTGTTAGTGAATTTGTATTTTACTAATTAAGTCAACATCTACATAGGTTGGGAGTGAATGCTACACATATACATGCTACTTCTTATTGATTCTGTTTGCAGAAACCAGTTGGCATACAGTGAGTGATATGAATCCCTTACATCAGCTTTTGGCATACTATGCGAAGATTAGAAGTTGGCAATCATTAATATAAATTAGCTATAATTTATTTAGGTTTCTTTCATAACTGGCACATTAGGATTTGTTATAATAAACATAATTTTATTGAGAATTGTATGAGGTTGATATAATGCTCTGTGGTACATGTAATAAATAGAGCACACAGATATTACCTCATTGGAACACAGATATACAAACTGTTAATTGGCAAAGTGGAGACTCAAACCCAGATCTGTCTTGTTACAAAGGCCATGCACTTAATTTCCAAACCATATTGCCTTCTCATTACATATTCTTGAGGTAACTATGCTTCAATTTACTGTTTCCTTAATCAAGTTAAATAGCACATAAAACCTTTCAGGAATGATGCTAAGGGGGAGCGTTGTAATCTACTGGCGGAATTAATTAGAGATAAATTCCTGAAATCACACTTGTGTGCTAATCTACTAATGCTAAAGAATATGATCAAAACACAGTACAGTGAAACAACTTTTTAAAAATCACTTGGAGAAATGCATATTAGGTGATGTATTAAATGGGTCAAAATGGAAATATTTGGTTCTGTTTTAGGCTTCAATCCCTTTTTTTTTTCTTTTACTGGGGATCGAACTCAGGACCTAGTGCTTGCAAGGCAGGTGGTGGAACCACTGAGCTAAAACCCCAGCCATTTGGTTCTGTTCTAATAAACAGTGAAAAGTAATGTAGCTCAAGAGAAAAGGAGCTTTTAAAGAAGAGTTGGTTAAATGTATGATTACAGAAGATTACCAGTTCTCAAAGTTTAGTCTCTGTATTAGAGATAACTGAGTTCAGTGAAGATTTATAGGCAGTTGGAAAGGGATTGGGCCCAAGATAGGGTCAGAATAGAGATGAGGCAAATCAGGTCTGTGGTGAGTTCATACGAACTAGTCCCCAGTATGGAAACTAAATGGCTAGGCCTGTAACCCTCACCAGAAATAAACAGCAGCTTAGTGCTGTACTGTAACTAGCACCGTCTGGTCCAGTAAGCCTGAACAATGTGATGAACACATAGAAACAAGGTAATGAACACATAGATAGATGACCAGAATACTTTGACCCTCACTCCTACCCCTTGTTCTTCTCTGTGCTACGTACCTGTTTTTCTATTAAATCAATATTAGCTAAGTGACTGCATTTATAATCTTATAGTTTGGTTATAGTTTGACCCAAGATAATCTACAATGTGATTTTAATGTATAATTCTCCATCCCCCAGAAAAAGATCCTCAGTGGCAGCCCACTTTCACAAACTCTCTTGCCTCCTAGAAGCTTTCTCTTAATAAAACTTTCCCACTCTTCACTTTCTTTGTTTTTGAGTTCATTCTTTGGCTTCATGAGACATAACTTGGCATATCTAAGGGGTTGGGGGTTACTTCTCGGTAGCATTCAGACATGGGGATTTGTCAGAAATAAAAATTCTCAGTTCATTCACCTGCCAGTCCCAGAGCTCCTAGATCAGAAGTTCTAGGAATGGGGCCCAGCACTCCATGGTTTCACAAAGCCTCTAGGTAATTCTTATGTTCATTTTGGCAAGTTGTAGCACTATCAAACTAGACAGTTATTGGGGAGAATGGCAGAGCTATAAGCAAACTAATAACAAAGGCAAGATTTTGGTCAGGGGAAAACTAAGTATAGCAAGATTGGAATAATACAGTAATTATAATTTAGTAATATTATGTGTTATATGACAACAATATACATGATTTAGAGTCACACCAACCTGGGCTTGAGATTTAGCTTACTAGCTGTGTAATTTGGGGCACGAACTTAACCACTCATGAACCTCAGTTCTCATATCTGTCAAATGAGGATAAAAATAGTAACTTTCTTCATATAATTGTGTGATAATTAAGTCAACCCATGTGACACACTTAGAACATGACATATAATTAATGTTTAGTAAACATAAATTATAATTGGATGGATGTTATCTTTCTTCAGTTGGAGCTAGCTTGGTCTAAAGGTACAGGGAGGCATATCTATTATGTTCACAAAAGGAAGCTTTATGCTACTGAGACCAGAAAGTAAAGCAACAAAGGGCAAAGGCCTGAGAAGAACTAAATAATCTGTGTAAACTAAAAGATAAGCTTTAAAAAGTTGGAGCTGCAAGGAAGAAAAGGTGTAGGGGTGGTGGGAGGGGAAGGGGAAAGGGAAGAAGAGAAAGGAAAAATTATGAGAAAAGAAAAAAAAATGGAAATAAAGTCTATATAAATAGGGAAGAGTGGAGGGGGTGAAGGGCGCACAGGTAATGGGGAAAAAATAAGAACCAAGATACATCATGTACAGGTCCAAGCACCCAATGATAAATGTAAACGTATCGTATACCTAAAATGTACCAATAAAAGATTTTAAGAAAAAAATAAGTTGGAGCTGCAAAAGACAAAAAACTGAAAAAATCCACTACCAATAGAAAGCCTGGCAAAACAGTAAAAAACCTAAAGCAACCCAAGGCAAACCTGAACTTTTATACATTCTCTGCCCCAAAGAGCTGTAGATAGGTTTTTAGATCCAGGTGTTTCCTTTGTGTCCTCTTGCCTCCTTCACCTAGTTAGGGATTTTCTGTGTTCTTTCTAATAAACTACACCCCAGTCTGTTTCTCACTACTTTCTGTTTTGTCCTGTACTTCTTCAACACCTTAGAGCAAGAACCTGGAGGGGAAGAGAGCTGGATACTACCCCTCCAGAGTGAGGATGAAGGAATACAAAGGGATACAAATGTTCATTTACCTGTTTGTGAAACATTATCTCTGCAAGCATTCAAGGAAGTATTGCAAAGATGAGTTTATCTAGATATAACCCCATCATGACATTTTATTAGTGCATATTAGTTGATCCATATAGTATGCTGACTTGAATTATTTAGTGTGTAAGATTATCTTGTTCTTACCCCACACTCTGAATCCACAAACTACTAAAGCTGATGCAGACATAAAACAGTACTTCAAGTTTTTTTCCATTAACATTATTGGTACATGGGCCAGGGATTTAGCTCAGTGGTTTTGCCACCCTGCTGTGACCAAAAAAAAAAAATTATTGGTACTTTTTAGGTATACAGTACAGTTCCATTGGTCATTGGGATCTTATACATTTACATGATGTATCTTGGTTCTTATTTTTTTCCTATGCCCCTGCCCTACCTTCAACCCCTCCATCTCTCCCTATTTACAAAGACTTTGTTTCAATTTTGTTCCTTTTCTCATATTTTTTCTTTTCCCTTCTTTTCTTTCCCCTATCCCTCCTAATTCCCCTACTCCCTTTAGAACTTTTCTTCCTATTTCACAATATCAAATATATATTTTGATCCTTATTTACACTTAATTTTTCACACCAGAGAAACTATTCGGTATATACACATATGTGTCCTATTTATTTCACTTAAGAGTATCCTCTCAATGTGCATCCAGCTATAAATGTCTAGTTTCTCATTCTTTATGGCTGAGTAGTACTCCATTTTATAAAAATAAACAGTTCTTTATCCAGTCTCCAGTTGATGGGCAATTGGGCTGTTTCCAGGTTTTAGCTATTACAAATGGTGCCACTATAAACATGGGTGAGCATATATCACTGTGGTATGATTCTTTTAATCCTTTTGGGAAGGTAACCAGTAGAGGGATAGCTGGGTCAAATGGGATTTCCAATACTAGTTGTTTGAGTTATCTCTACATTGATTTCCATAGTGTTTGCACTAGTCTGCACTCCCACCAACAATGAAGAAGGGTTTCTTTCTTCCCACAACCCCGTCTGCATTTGTTATTGGTTGATTTCTTGATAGCAGTCATTCATTCTTTCTGGGGTGAGGTGGAATCTCAGTGTTGTTTTCACCTGCATCTCTCCAATGACCAGTGATGTTGAACATTTTTTCATATATTTATTTCCTGCTTCTACTTCTTTGTCTGAGAAATGTCTGTTCATTTCAGATGCCATTTTTGAATTGGGTCTTTATATTTGGGGGGTCTGATTGGTAGACCTTTGTCTGAGGAACAGCTGGTAAAAATTTTTTCCCACATTGTAGGTTGTCTTAGCTCTGTTGCTAGTTTCTATTGCAGTGCAGAAGCTTTTTAATAAGATGAGATCCCAGTTGTTGATTCATTGTGCTAGCTCCTGTGCTACTGAGGATTTATTCATAAAGTCTTTACCTATGCCAATGTTTTCAAGAGTTCTACCTAACTTCTCTTCCACCAAGTTTAGTGTTTCTATTTTAATATTTAGATCTTTAATCCACTTTGATTTTAGTTTAGTGCATGGTGAAAGATAGCGGTCTAGTTTTAATCTTTGACAAGTTGAAATCCAGTTTATCCAATGCCATTTATTAAAGTGAGCATGGTTGGCTCCTTTGTTGAAGATGATGTAGCAGAGTATGTTTGGAGTTGTTTCTGTATCTTCTAGTCTATTCCACTGAACCTTGGTTCTGTTTCTTTGCCAGTACCATGCTGTTTTTATCATAGTGGCTTTGTAGTATAGTTTCAAGTTGGGGATTGTGATACCACCTGCCGTGTTTCTGTTGCCTAGAACTGCTTTTGCTATTCTAGGTCTGTTCTTGTTCTAAATGAACTTTTGGGTTGTTTTCTCTAGTTCTGTGAAATATACTGTTGGGATTTCAATTGGGATTGCATTGAATCTCTATAGTAGTTTTGGAAGTATGGCTATTTTCACTATGTTGGTTCTTCCTACCCAGGAATAAGGGCTGTCTTTCCAGTTTCTCATATCCTCTTTAATCTTGATCTCTTTTTTAAGTGTTGTAGTTCTCAATGTGGAGGTCTTTTGCTTCCTTTTGTTAACTTGATTCCTAGATATTTCATTTTTTTGGATGCTATTGTGAAAGGGATTGTTTCCCTAATTTCTCTCTCAATGAGTCTGTTATTTGTGTAGAAGAAGGCTATTGATTTTTGAGTGTTTACCTTGTATCCAGCTACTCTACTGTATCTGTCAAGTCTGGAAGTCTTCTGGCAGAGTTTTTTGGGTCTTCAATGTAGAGTATCAATGTAGAGTACTTCACTTTCTTTTCGCCTTCTCATTTCTTTCTTTACCAGCATAGCTATTTGCAGTGACTATCCTAGGAAAGTTGTGTAACACTTTGAGCTGATTTTGAAGATAATTTTAAACAATTTTAAATTGTTTAGAAAACTGCATCAAACATTAAATATTTTAAATAAAAATCACAGATTACAGAACTGAAAAAAGTCTTGAATTCACATTCTAGATCTGCCTTTCACTAGTTCTGTGGTTTTGGGTGATTTAAACTCTAGCCCTCAGGGCAGATCCCAGCCAGGGCTTGGCCCAGATACCAGTGGCTCAGGCCCAAAAGCCCAATGAAAAGAGCAGCCCAGAAAAGAGCTGCACAGGCACACAAGCATCAGCCAGAGGCCTGCCCCATACCATCAGTAAGTACGTGGAGACCCTTGCCCGAATCCTGCTCAGACACCAGGGTCTGGGGTGCACAGCTCCCAGCCAAAGGCCCTCCCAGACAACAGCTACATAAAGGGGCAGGCCCCAGCCAGGGCATGCCTAAATACCATCCCAACCGTGCACAGGCTCCAGCCAGAAGGCAACCCATACAACAGGTCGGCACAGGGACCCAGAAGGCAACCATTCTGAACCCACCAATTGGTACACTGGTGAGCAGCGGGGAAAAGGTTGCTCCATGGCTTACTGAGAATTGAAGACTACTGGATGAGCAAATAGTTGCCTCACCAAAGGCACAGCAGGCTGCATATGGTGACATGAGAAAATATGTAAGTAAGTCTCAAAACCAGACTTCCAGATCACCTAAGGCAACCACAAAGGGCAACGAGATGGAACAATCTGATACTCAACAACCTGGATTCCCTGAACTGGCAATGAAAGAGGAACTGGAAAGAATGAAATCATAAATAATTTCTAAGATAACAAAAGAGATTGTGACCATAGTGTAAGACCTGATTAATAAATCTACAGAGGACACAGATAAAAAAAAAAGGAGCTGAGGAACATGATGGAATCAGAAGTCAGAACATAGGAAACAAATGGAATCCATAAAACAGATGCAAACAGATATCAAGGAGATTAAAAACTCCATTAAATGTTACACAGCAGAATGAGCCAATGCAAGGATAGAATTTCAGATATAGAAGATAAGATAGCAGTTAATGACCTGGAAAAGAAAAATTTCTCAAAAATAGTAAGGGACCATGAGAAATCAATCCAGCAGCTTCTAGACAATGGAAAGAAGACTGATCAGAGTCAAATAAGAAACAGAAGAGGTGCAGATGACATGAAAAACTATTCACAGAAGTGATTCCAGAAAACTTCCCAAGTAGAGGAAAAGAACTTGACATACAGATAAGTGAGGCATATAGGACTCCAACTAGCCATGATAAAAAAAAAAATCTACACATAGGCATATAATAGTTAAGATTCCAGAAACACAACAGAAGAACAAAATTCTACAAGCAGTCAGAGAAAAGAAACAAATCACATACAATGGAAAGCCCATCAGGATCACAGCAGACTTCTCAACACAAGGCAAGAAGAGCTTGTAGTGACATATTCAAGCCCTAAGAGAAAACAACCTCCAACCCAGATTGATGTACCCTGCAAAACTATCTTTCAAAACTGATGGAGAAATAAGATACTTTCATGACAAAGAGCACCTGAGGAACTTCATGAATACCAAACCAGGACTCCAAGAAATTCTAAACAATATCTGAGGAAAAGACAATGAGGTTCACAATCCCAAGAAGCCCAGAAGAATGAATCCATCAGGCATGACAAGAGATTAAATGCAAAAGGGGAGAATCCAACAAAAACAAAAAGTCATGACAAGGATAAGTCAATATGTATCAGTTATAACCATCAATGTTAATGGTCTCAATTCACCAAAAGAAAGAGACTGGCAGAATGGGTCAAGAAGCAAGATCCAACAATATGCTGCATACAAGAAACATACTTAATTGAAAAGGAAACTCATAGACTGAAGGTTAAAGGGTGGAAAACAATACTCCATGTGTTAGGAACCCCCCCAAAAAGCAGGAGTAGCTATCCTCTTTGCAGATCAAGTAGATTTCAAACCAACACTGATTAAGAGAGACAAAGAAGGACACTCCAACCCTGTAAAGGGAACAATCCCAACAGGAAGAAATGACAATCATAAATATATATGCACCAAACCCTACTGTGCCCAACTATATAAAACAAATATTAATGGACATGGAAAATGAAATAAGCACTAATACAATTGTAGTGGGGGAACTCAATACCTCACTGTCACAAATAGGTAGATCAACTAGATAAAAAATAAACAATGAAATATTAGAACTCAATCAAACTCTTGAACAAATGAACTTAACAGATGTTTACAGAGAGTTCCATCCCACACAATCAGAATACACATTGTTTTCACCTGCACATGGTTCGTTCTCCAAAATAGACTATATGCTCACTAATAAAACATGTTTAAGTAAGTACAAAGGAATTGAAGTTATCCCTTGCATATTATCAGAGCATAGTGCAATGAAATTGGAGATCAATAGCAAAAGAAACTGCAAGAATTTCATAGACACATGGAAACTGAACAACACACTTCTGGAGAACCAATGGGTCACAGAGGAAATTAAAGCAATCAGTTTCTACAATTAAGTGACAATGCTAATACAGAGCAGTGAATACTCATGTTGGAAAAACAGAGTGAGCTCAATTACACAACCTGAGACTGAACCTAAAGCTTCTAGAAAAAAGAAGAGCAGGACAAAACCAAATCTCATACAAGGGAGGAAATTATAAAGATCAGAGCAGAAATCAGTACAATGGAGACTAAGAGAATGATACAAAAAAATCAAAGAAGCAAAGAGTTGGTTCATTTTTCCATGTTTATTTGTTGTTTCTACTTCTTCATCTGAGAAATGTCTGTTCATTTCAGATGCCCAATTTTGGATTGGATCTTTAAATTTGGCAGGTCTGATTTTTTTTAAGTTCTTTATGTATTCTAAATAGTTGACTTTTGTCTGTGGTTCAGATGGTAAAATATTTTTCCCACATTGTGGGCTCTCTCTTCCCTCTGTTGGTGGATTCTCTTGCTGGGCTGAAGCTTTTTAATAAAATGAGATCTCAGTTGTTGATTCTTTGTATTTTCTCATGTGCAACTGATTTTTTATTCATGAAGTCTTTTACTATGCCAGTGTCTTCAAGAGTTCTATCTAACCTATCTTCTAGCAGATTAAGTGTCTCTGTTTTAATACTTAGATCTTTGATCCATTTTGATTTTACTTTAGTGCATGGTGAGAGATACAGGTCTAGTTTTAATCTTTGGCATGTTGAAACCCAATTTTTCCAGCACCATTTTTAAAGAGGCTATCTTTCCACCAGTGAGAGTGTTTGGCTCCTTTGTCAAAGATGAAGTGGCTGAGTGTGTCTGGAGTTGTTTCTGCATCTTCTAATCTGTTCCACTGGTCCTTCTGTCTGTTTCTTTGCCAGTACCATGCTGTTTTTATCACAGTGGTTTTGTAGTATAGTTTCAAGTTTGGGATTGTGATACCTCCTACCTTGTCTTTATTGACTAGAATTGCTTTTGCTATTCTAGGTGTCTTCTTGTTTCAAATGAATTTTTGGATCATTTTCTCAAGGTCCATGAAGTATACTGTTGGAATTTCAATTGGGATTGCATTGAATCTATATAGCAGTTTTGGAAGTATGGCCATTTTCACTATGTTGGTTCTTCCTACCCAGGAATAAGGGATGTCTTTCCATTTTCTGATATCCTCTTCGATTTCTTTTTTCAGAGTGCTATCATTTTCAGTGTAGAGGTCTTTGATATCTTTAGTTAGGCTGATAACTATTTCAATTTTCTGGACGGTACTGTGAAAGGTATTGTTTGCCCCATATCTCTCTCAGTGAGTCTTTTCTTCGTGTATAGGAAAGCTATCAATTTTTGTGTGTTGACCTTGTATCCAGCTAATTTTTTTTGTATCCAGCTACTTTAGTGAATTTGGTTATTAAGTCTAGAAGACTTTTGGTGGAGTTCTTGGGGTCTTCTACATGGAGTATCATGTCATCTCCAAATAATGACAATTTGACTTCTTCATTTCCTATCCTTATTCCTTTTATTTCTTTCTCTTGTCTAATATCTGTGGCTAATATTTCTAAAACTATATTGAGCAGGAGTGAGTAATGATAGTGGACATCCTTGTACATTGTTTTTAGATGGCACCCCATTAAAGATTGCAAGTTAGGTAAAAGTTTCTTTATATCATTTAATATCTTATAATTAGATAAAGATAACGGACTAAAAAGCTATTCTACTCCAAGATATACATTTACATGTGTTTCAGAGATAATGTCATCGTGATTGTCATGCTAAAATGCTGTTGGCCTTAATCTTAAGGTTTCTCTGTAAATCTTTATAATTGTTATCTGTTAACATTTAGCAGGGATTCAAAATGTAAGATGGCTATGACTGGAAAAAGTAACAGTTTTCTGGCTACACTTTATATTTCAAAGGGCTTGATATCCAGATAAGATTATAATAGTTAAACTCACTGCTTGCACTTCAATACTCTTATAACTGACCTTCTAGTTATTGAGCAGCTAAGGTTTAGAGACCAAAATTAGAAAGGTAACTGTGCTTTAAAGTAGCCCATATTTTGGCCCTGGCCCTCCAAGGTCAACAAGGACCGAAGACATGAAGGAACTTCTCAACAGGATCCTATAACTTTGTTGAGTTATCCAACCTGCTGAGCAAGGAGGTTGTTGGACCCCAGAGGACAGGAGTCAACCAACACACAATGTGCCAAAAAGGATAGTCACCAGTGGAAAAGGTCTTCCATCTTTTCTCGGAAAGCCACATGGTCAAGCTGTCCTGTGACGCATCATGGTGGCTGACACTGACAGAGGAGCTGAGAAGCTCTATACAAGGTTTCAAAAGTAATGCCTAAAGACCCTTAACTTACCTTAATAAATAATAAGACATTAATCTTGATTAACCTTAGGTCTCATTTTAACTTGGTATTAAACACCCAGCAGAAAAATATAACCAAAGATGTATAAAAATAATTTCATAGTAATAAAGGCTAGTCATAGAAAGGGGGCTCCAATCATTGACCCCTACTGGCAGTTTCCAGCTACACCTGTAGACAGGTCTAGGAGCCATGTAGTTATGATTGCTATTCCAATCCCTTAAGGGTAGTGTCTGATGTGGCTCCTTCCCCAATCTGCCTTTCCATTCTAGCCCTCAACCTTTGGTCATACTTGCTTTAATCTCTTGGTAAGTTTGCTTATTCTCACCTAGAGGCTGCCAAACTCCAGGTGATCATACAGATGAAACCCCTGGTAAAGGTGTTAGACTCCTTCTTCCACAGAGGTCCATTGGATAAGCCTCCCTGCTGAAGACTTCCATCTGCTGCTCCCTAAGAATGACCCCACCCAGTTTAAAGTGGCCAGATCAGTCATGGCTCATTTACCCAAAAGCAGCTGGATGGACATCTTGGAGGGGGGAAATTAGGAACAGGCAGCTTCTAGTCAGAGAAAAGATAGGCTTTATTAAAAACTAATAGACATGTGTGTCTGATTTATTTCACTTATAAGTATGGTCTCAAGGTGTATACATTTAGCTATAAATGTCTTAAGTTTATCTTTCTTTATAAAAACACATCTTTATCCATTCATTGGTTGATGGGCATCGTTTTTCTGGTGTGAGAAACTGAAAGTGTAAGTGAGGACCAAAATATATAATAGATATTGCAAAATAGGAAGAAAATTTCCAAAGGGGAAGGGGAACTACAGAGAAGGGCAGGAGAAGGGAAGGAAGGGAAAGAAGAAAATGAGAAAAGATGAAAAAGGGGGAAACAAACCTTTTGTAAATAAGGAGAGATGGAGGCACTGAAGGAAGGGAAGGGGAATGGAAAAAAATAAGAACCAAGATATATCATGTACACATACAAATTCCCTATGATGAATGTAATCCTTATGTATATCTAAAATGTGCCAATAAAATTAATTAATAAAAAAGTTTATTGATAGACTAATAACAGAGAAAAGTGAATTGTAAAGCAAATTTAAAAATAGAGAATCTTACTAAAAGCAGCTTCTGCCTCTTCAAGTAGACTCTACAGTTAGAGCAATTAAAAAAGACAAAAGAGAGATTAGAATACACCCAGGAAGGCTGGGATAACACAGTTACCATAAGAATTTATCATAAAAAATTGACAAAGCAAGAAGGAAGCCAGAAACATAAAGATCAGGGAAATCATTCTCTTCACCCACCTCTGATAAAATGCAAAGGAGATAAGGGGAAGGCACCTAAGGGTGCTTATTTATTATGTAAAACACACACACAGCTACACATATACACATACAGTGGACCCTTGATGCACAAACTCAATTTGTTCCTGTGGAAGGCTGGTTATAACTCAAGATGGTCAACTGAAGGCTCAGGCTCCTCTACACATCCTTCAGTGTCTCTCTCCTGTATGCAGGAAGATCTTAGTGTCCTTAGAGAGATATTGGCCCATGATTTCTCAATTAACCCTACACAGGAAAGGTTGTAATGTTTCTTCCAGAACTCCTTAAGGATTAAATCTTTATCTGAAACCATCTAGAAGCACAAGTGGATGGCATTTGGTTCATAACTCAAGACCTTGGTTGTAAGTTAAAACTAAAATTTCTGTCATAACTCAAGTTGTTCGTATGTCAGGCTGGTTGTAACTCGAGGGTCCACTCTATACGTATGTTCTCACTTTAACATTACTATATAATTGCACCAGATACACACATGTCCCCTTTACTTAATCATTACCTCTAATTTACCTTTCTATAAGGCTCCCACACACACTTATCCATCACAAAGGGACAAGAAGAAATCAAATGGCCAGAATGAAAGTAAACGGAGGTGCTCAAGGTTAGGATCAAAGACAGCCAGAGAGGCAATCAGATGGTGAAAACTTCCAGGAACCCATGTGGGGGATGGGAGAAATCACTAGTCCTAAATAAAAGGAGCTGAGGACAAAATCCAAGGGGTATTCACTTCTGATGCCCCCTACTGTTCCAGAGTAGCTATCTTCTTTTTTTATCCTTTTCCAAAAAAAAATCTTTTATTTTAAACTCTGCCACTTTAATTCATTACTGATGCCAAGTTTACAATCCCATTAGCTGTGTGTTTCATACAAGGAGTGGTACATACACCCCGCCCAGCCACAACACAGCCTGGACAACTTAGCAACTTAGTGAGACCGTGGTGTAACAGGCATGGCAAGATGGAACTTCATTTTTTATTTTTTATTTTTGTTATGCTTCCTGCTTTGCTCTTTATTTATTTTTTAAATAAATTTTATTTTATTTTATCCTATTCCCCCCTCAAAAAGCTAGATTTTTTTTTCTTTGAGAGAAAAGCAACTTTTCCAAACTCCCACCAGTTGAGCAAATAACCAACACCCTTTCCTCTTCTTAGCCCAAAAGAAGTGACAGAATATGCAGATACTGAAACCAGGAGGCCTTGTTTTCCCTGCACAAGTTTGGGGACAATTAGCTGAAGATAGCTAAAAATGATAAAGCTGGTGTGGAGATATGCATTACCTGTCTGAGCTTCCCCTCTCTTCTGTTCCTTACTATAAAGGACCTTTACCTCTGTGTACCTGGTGAGATAATGATTTGAAGCAAATGGGCCCCTCCCCCTCATCAGACCTAGTTTTGAATAAATCCTTTTTTGCCTTTTTACCAAATATATGGCCTCCTTTGATTTGGTCAATGGCAAGTAAATGTACGTAAGCATATAAATTTCAGTGGCTTGTGATACTGTCTCAAAATTAAAAAAAAAATTAAACAGGCTTGGGATATAGTTTAATGCAAATGCTCTGACTTCAATCCCCAGTACCAGAAAAAAAAAAAATCACATAAATTTCTCAAGGTTTAGGCCAGTTAATATTAGGGGTGGAATTAGGCCTGGCCATCGCATCTTTATCTTAAGCCCTAGTCTTCTTCAGATATGCCTCCAACCACAATTCTGATGTTTTCATTTTCTCTTCTGACTTCCATGAGAGCCCAGTCTCTCTCACTATATATTTATTTCTATCTGACTTAGCTACTTATAATAACAGGAACGATTTGTTTACACACATTTTTTATAAAGACTAAGTTCCAGCAGCAGGACTGGAAGTATGTCTGAATTCCCAATGTAGCCAGAGTAATTTTACAGCAGACAAATTCATATGTACCTATCACCTAATGCTTCACAAAGAGGGAATTTACACTCTCAGATCCAAATAATGGAAAGTTCCTCAAAGTGGCCCCTACCAAAGCCACAGTTGTTTTCTTTTGTAATAACCAAATCCATCACTTTTTTATTGCTAAAATCTGTACATTGTGAAAGGAAAAAAGACACACACAATAACAGCTTCAGATTTTGCGAAATTGAGATTTATAGGCTAGGAAAGGGCAGCTGTGAAGTAAAACTTTAAAAAGGCAAGGAAAGGAAGACATCTTGCCTCACTTTTTTCCAATAATGAAACAAGTTATTCTTTTCCCAGCTCTGCTCAGGGTGAATAATACAGTTTGAAACAATGAATCTAAGAAAGTTACTCCCTTCCACCCATTTAATTTTGAACAGCATTCTAGGGCCATTCCTAAGAATCCCATAAGAAAAAAAAAAGTAAATTTCTGATGATCTAGGTCAAGCACATGTGTATTGACTCTTCTAGCCGATCTTCAGTCACTTTTATCCTACTCCAACTTTATTACGGGTTCATGAATAAACACTGCATATCATGCATGTAATTAGGATCAGATCGAATTCTTGGATAAGCATGCATGTTGACAGCACCTGAGATGACTCAACACCCTGTCAATAATTCCTGTCAATAACCTGGAGAGATTCAGGGGAGGCACTTGGACTGAGGTGCCTATCCTTTAAACTCTGAAAGCCTGAATTGTCTGGGGGTCTGCTGCTGTATGACGTGATCTCAGTGCAATGCTTTTGCTTTCCTATCACCCCAGCACTATTTTTTCTGTTTGTGCCATACTTTTTGTCAACACACACTTGGCCTGAGAACAATTTCATGTGATCTTCAAAAAATATAGCTGGTTGCCACTTGCCATGAGGTACATGCTTTGCAATTCTTTGCTCATGGTGCACAAAAGCCTGGATCATATTTGCTGAGTTTAACATATGGTTACACTAAGGTTGTTTAAACTGGCTCTTTCTTCAAAGTTGACTAACTCCTAAATCTAGTTCTAGGATCAAAACAAACCAATGATATCAACTCAGAATGTCTATTATGCAGCCTTGATATAAGCCAATCTGAGAAGGCAAAAAAGCATATGTTCCCTTTTATTTGGCATGCTTCAGCCCAGCACACTCCAAACCTGTGAACCTCATTCCCAAATCTCCTCTCACAAATTCCCTTACACTATTCCATGAGGTAGGTTCTTTGAGAAGGGCCACTGGGAACACAAAGGTCATAGTTTTTATCAAGTTCCTGAACTATTTTATATCTGGAGGTCCATAAAGTAATGGCTCCAGAACAAAGCCAGAAACGGTTACAATAGATACTGTACCACAGACACTACTTGAGACAATAATACTAAGTGAAATAAGTGAGACACACAAGCTTAAATACCAAATGATTTCTCTTCTATGAGAAACCAAAAGTATAATTAATTCAAAGAGCAAAACAAAAGGCAGATAAATGTTAGACAGGAGACTGGGGTGTGGCAAAGATAGCTGGGGAATTAGATGCGACCTGTTAAAATCCTAGGACACATGTGCATAACAGTTCTCAAAGCCCTGCAAGTGGACTTCTTGAGAGAACTGGAGAAAGTTTTGCATAGGATGGCCTAGACCTGATCTCAGCCTGAGAAGTGAATGATACAAAAAGGATAATCCACATTGAGTTTTTGGCCACTGTGTTCTCACTTCCACTGTGGCCCATCCTCAGGCTGTAGGAGGTACTTTTTTTCTTACTTTAACTTGGCCCAAACTAGCTTTGCAGAGCTTGTTTTTTTCCTACCTTTAATAAATATGTACTACCATTTGTGCTTACCTTGACCAAATCTTTGCCCAAGACATAAAGAACTTAGAAACCAGCTCCAGAGGGAGACCCCAGTAAGAATAGGAAACAGGGAGATAGATCTTTTACAAATGGGAAGGGGACCAAGAGCTGGAGGAAGGGGGCAGGGAAGGAAGAGAAGTTCATGTAAAATGATTTTTAAGATGTCTTATAAACTACTCTCCAGGAAGAATAATTATATACTATAAATGTCAAAAATAAAAATACAAAAGAGATACTGTATATACTAAAAATCTCAAATAGAGAAAACAGGAAAGGAATAATTAGAAAATAAACCAGTCTTTAACTCAAGTAAAAGCACCTTCATTCCTTTGCCTATTTTGAGCTATAAGAGAAAATACACACTAATCCTTATCACTAGGGAAATCTTTAACACTACATGACACTTCTACCCACTCATTCTCTTATGTAAATATTACTTACAAATAGACACATACTTATGAAAACATAAAATTTTGACATCAAGGATAGCATAAATCCCTCCACACACATGAAAACCTAGCTTGCTTTAAAAAATGTTCTCCAAGTAACCTCACCTCTATAATATCATGTAACAAAATCTCTATCCCCACAGTATAAGTATCAAATATTTATCGTGTTATGAACCTCATCACCTGTCTTTTTCCCTGAGGAGTCATTGCATGGGAGGAAATCAACAAAATGAGTTAATACTAGAGAAAAGAGAACGTTTTATCTAATTAACCACCAAACTTATTAAGCTCTGTGTATGAATGAGAGAAGTGGAGAGAAACAGCAAAGAAAATGCTGAAATTTATTTTCAATAGCCACTGTCTTATCATCACAAGATGTTTACTTAATGATTCTCCCCTCCTTTGAACTCCAGCACCACTTCCACTTGTGTGAGTGCTGTGCTACAATCTCAGCATTTCTGTATAAGGATGTGCTATCTCTAAATATGTAAGGCACTTTCATGATGTCTCCTGTATAAAATTGCAAAGTCTTAAAAAGCATCGTCTATGCTGCATGAAACATTGTCATCTAGAAGCTCATAATTTTATATTTCTTATCCAGTACTATTTCTTACCAGTACTTGGAAAGAAGTCCATACCTGTATCCTTGGTAGGACATTCCCAATCACAGTTGGCCTTGGAAGACATGTAATTCAGTCAATGGCTGATGGCCCATCAAAAATTTCAGAGTATATGAGACAGTTTCCAGCACTGAAATTGAGTTGCAGCTCCAAGGTAAAGAGGGTGGCTAAGGAACATGGAACTAGGAAAGAGTAGATTTGTCTCAGTGTTGCAGCAGTACCATTAATCAATCAAGTGCTCAAGGTAAGTCGCTGACCCTGTGTTTCCTCATCTGTTTAATGGTGGTGGTAGAAGACAATTAATACCTGCTCTTTTGAAAATCCATATATAGGATATTACCTTCCCTCTACTCCAGTTCCATAGATATTCACTGATGTAACATGTGCTGTTACGAAGTGACTCTAGTTAGAAAAGCTATAATTTCTACCATCCAACCATGACACCTACCCTCATAGCAGTTACAGAACCCAAACAGCACCTACTTAGTTTCTATAAGTTTTATCTTACAAATTTGAACCAATTATTATGACTAAACATATCATTCTTATGAAACATTGATTATCTACTTTGTGTAGTATACAAAAAGTCAGACAATTTCTGAATATAATTTGCTTTGTTTTTCCTACAGAATGCTTACATATTCTAAGATTATTTCCTAAGCACATACTGTGGTCTAAATCTTGTGTTACAGACAGGTGATATAATGGTGATGAAGACTGACATGTAAGGTGCTCCCTGTGCACTGAACTTAGTCTAGGGAAAGAAAGGCTGATTCTCAGGCTCTCAATGGCCTTATGGAGAAAACACACTAGTTCAATCCAGACCTGAATTATGAACAATATAAAGCAAATCTAAATATCAAACAATGGCAGTCCACCACCTGAGCCACTTAAGAAGTCCGCATGGGGCCTTAATAGCTGGACCAACAGAACTCCTCAGTGGCTTATTGTGGCCTCAGTCTCCTAGCTGAAAAATATGAAGTGTAAAACATGATCTGTAATCACCTTGAACAAAAAAACTCTGAGATTTTAACAACCCAAATATTCAGCAGGGCAATGACCTTTCAAATTTTTGGTGACTTTTGACCAAGATTTATTAATTACAGTTAGTTTATTGTCTTGCTGCTGGTCTCACACTCCTACTTTGCCAAGTGAGTTGATGTCTAATGTCCCTTCTAGTTCTGCTATTCTAGAACTTCATGATATTTTATCTAACTCATTTTTTTGTATTAAATTCTTTTATTGATACATTGTAGGTATACAACACAATTACATTTCTCATTGGGAATTGTACCTTTACATAATGCACCTTGGTTCTTATTTTTTTCCCAATCCTAGCCCTCCCTTCACCCCCTCCACCATTCCCTGTTTACAAAGACTTTATTTCCATTTTTTCCATTTCTCATCATTTTTCCTTTCCCTTCTTTCCTTTCTCCTGCCCCTCCCACTACCCCTACCCCTTTGGACCTTTTCTTCCTATTTTACATTATCAATTATTCATTCTAATCATTGGTACATTTTAGGTATACAATATAATGACATTCATCATTGGAAATTTTCACCTTTACATAGTCTCTCTTGGTTCTTAGTTTTCACCCTTGCCCAGCCCTCCCTTCAACACCTCCATTCCTCCCTATTTACAAAGATTTTGCTCCTATTTTTCCATTTTCTCATATTAATTCTATTCCCTTCTATCCTTTCCCCTAGCCCTCCCACTTCCTTCCCCTTTGCCCCTTTTCTTCCTATTTCACATGACCTATTATACATTTAGTCCTTATTTACACTTTCAGTTTCTCACACCAGAGAAACTATTCAGTATTTACACATGTGTGTCCTATTTATTTCACTTAAGAATATCACCTCAATGTGCATCCACTTAGCTATAAATGTCTCTAATTTCTCATTTTTTATGGCTGAGTAGTACTCCATTTTATAAAAAAACCCACATTTTCTTTATCCAGTCTCCAGTTGATAGGCATTTGGGCTGTTTCCAAGTTTTAGCTATTACAAACTGTGCTGCTGTGAACATGGGTGCACATATATCACTGTGGTATGATACTTTTAATTCTTTGGGGAAGATCCCCAGCAGGGGAATAGTGGGGTCAAATGGAACTTCCAGTCCTAGTTCTTTGAGGTATCTCCATACTGATTTCCACAGTGGTTGCACCAGTCTACACTCCCAGCAGCAGTGGAGCAGGGTTCCTCTTTCCCCACAGCCCCACCAGCATTTGTTATTGGTTGATTTCATGATAGCAGCCATTCTTTCTGGAGTGAGGTGGAATCTCAGTGTTGTTTTCATTTGCATCTCTCGAATGACCAGTGATGTTGAACATTTTTTCATGTATTTATTTGCTATTTCTACTTCTTTGTCTGAGGAATGTCTGCTCATTTCAGATGCCCATTTTTGGATTGGGTCTTTAAATTTGGGAGGTCTGATCTTTTTAAGTTCTTTATAGATTCGAGATAGTAGACCTTTGTCTGAGGAAGAGCAGGTGAAGATTTTTTCCCACATTGTGGGTTGTCTCTTCACACTGCTGGTGGTTTCTCTTGCTGTGCAGAAGCATTTTAATAAGAAGAGATCCCATTTGTTGATTGTTTGTGCTAGGTCACAGGCAACTGAGGTTTTGTTCATAAAATCTTTTCCTACACCGATATCTTCAAGGGTTCTACCTAACCTCTGTTCCAACTGGTTCAGAGTTTCTATTTTAATATTTAGATCTTTAATCCATTTTGATTTTAGTTTAGTGCACGGTGAGAGATACAGGTCTAGTTGTAATCTTTGGCAAGTTGAAACCCAATTTTTCCAGCACCATTTATTAAAGAGGCTATCTTTCCTCTAGTGAGGGTGTTTGGCTCCTTTGTCAAAGATGAGATGGCTGAGTGTGTCTGGTGTTGTTTCTGCATCTTCTAATCTGTTCCACTGGCCTCAGGTCTGTTTGTTTGCCAGTACCATGCTGTTTTTATCACAGTAGCTTTGTAGCAGAGTTGCAGGTTGAGGATTGTGATACCCCCTGCCATGTCTCTGTTACCTAGAATTGCTTTTGCTATTCTGGGTCTCCTCTTGTTCCAAATGAATTTTTTGATTGTTTTCTCAAGGTCCATGAAGTATGCAGCTGGGATCTCAATTGGAGTTGCATTGAATCTATATAGCAGTTTTGGAAGTATGGTCATTTTCACTATATTAATCCTTCCTACCCAGGAGCAGGGGATATCTGTCCATTTTCTGATATCATCTTCAATCTCTCTTTTCAGAGTGCCATAGTTTTCAGAGAAGAGCTCTTTGATTTCTTTCATTAGGATGATTCCTAGGTATTTCAGTTTTTTGGATGCTATTATGAAAGGAATTATTTGCCCTATTGCTCTCCCATTGAGTCTGTCATTGGTGTAGAGGAAAGCTATTGATTTTTGTGTGTTGACCTTATAACCAGCTACTTGACTGAATTTGGTTATTAAGTCTAGAAGACTTTTGGTGGAGTTCTTGGGGTCTTCTATATAGAGTATCATGTCATCTGCAAATAATGACAATTTGACTTCTTCATTACCTATCTTTATTCCTTTTATTTCTTTCTCTTATCTAATTGCTGTGGCTAATGTTTCCAGAACTATATTGAGCAAGAGTGGCGATAGTGGACATTCTTGTCTTGTTCCTGATTTGAGTGTGAAGGATTTCATTTTTGACCATTTAGTATGATATTGGCTGTTGGTTTTTCATAGATGGCTTCTATCAGTTTGAGGTAGAGACCATCTATTCCAATTTTTTGTAGGGTTTTTAATCATAAATGCATGTTGGATTTTGTCAAATGTTTTTTCTGCATCTATGGAGATAATCATATGGTTTTTGTCCTTGGCTCTATTGATATAGTGTATTACATTGATTGATTTTCATATATTGAACCATCCCTGCATCCCTGGGATGAATCCCACTTGATCAGAGTGTGTGATCATCTTGATGATCTTCTGCATTCTGTTTACCAGTATCTTCTTAAAGATTTTTGCATCTATGTTCATTAGTGAGATTGGCCTATAGTTCTCTTTTTCAGTTGTGTCTTTCTCTGCTTTGGGGATCAAGGTGATGCTTGCTTCCAGGAATGAATTTGGGAGTACTGCTTCCCTTTCAATTTCATTGAAGAGTTTAAACAGTAGTGACAGCAGTTCCTCTCTAAATGCCTTGTAGAATTCAGCAGTGAAGCCATCAGGGCCCAGGCTTTTCTTAGTTGATAAGTTTTTCATTACATTTTCAATTTCATTGGTTGATATTGGGTTGTTCAGAATTTTTAGGTCTTCTTCGTTCAACTTTGGTAAATCATATGTATCTAGGAATCTGTCCATTTCTTCTGTGTTGTCCATCTTATTGGCGTATAGGTTCTGGAAGTAGGTATTGATGATCCTCTGGATTTCTGCTGGGTCTGTTGGAATTTCACCCTTTTCATTCCTAATTGCATGGATTTGGGCCTTTTCTTTCCTTTTTCTGACAAGGTTGGATAAAGGTTTGTCAATTTTTTTGATTCTTTCAAAGAACCAACTCTTGGCTTCATTGAGTTTTTGTATCATTCTAGCTGTCTCCATTGCATTGATTTCTCCTCTGATCTTTATAATTTCCTCCCTTGTATGAGCTTTGGGGTTGTCCTGCTCTTCTTTTTCCAGAAGCTTGAGATTCAGCATCAGGTTGTTTAATTGGGCTCATTCTGTTTTCCTAATATGCATATTCACTGCTATGAATTTCCCTCATGAGACTACTTTCATTGTGTCCCATAGATTCTGATATGTTGTACTGGCATTCTCATTAAATTGTAGGTACTGTCTGATTTCTTCTTTAATTTCCTCTGTGACCCATTGGTTATTCAGAAGTGTGTTGTTCAATTTCCACGTGTTTATGAAATTTTTTGAGTTTCTTTTGCTATGGATCTCCAATTTCATCACACTATGGTCTGATAATATACAGAGGATAACTTCAATTCCTTTGCACTTACTTAAACATGTTCTATGTGTGAGTATGTGGTCTATTTTGGAGAATGACCCATGTGCAGCTGAGAAGAATGTGTATTGTGATTTTGTGGGGTGGAAGACTCTGTAAACATCTGTTAAGGTCATTTGTTCAAGAGTTCGATTGAGTTCTAGTATTTCAGTACTTATTTTTAGTCTAGTTGATCTATCTATTTGTGACAGTGGGGTGTTGAGGTCCCCCACTACAATTGTATTAGTGCATATATGACTTTTCATGTCCGTTAGTATTTGTTTTATATAGTTGGGTGCACTAGTGTTTGGTGCATAGAATATTTATGATTGTCATCTCTTCCTCTTGGATTCTTCCCTTTACAAGGATGTAGTGTCCTTCTTCATCTCTAAATCAGTGTTGGTTTGAAATCTACTTGATCTGCCAAGAGGATAGCTACTCCTGCTTTTTTTCAGGTTCCTGTTGCATGGAGTATTGTTTTCCACCCTTTAACTTTCAGTCTATGAGTTTCCTTTTGAATTAAGTGTGTTTCTTGTATGCAGCATATTGTTGGATTTTGCTTCTTGACCCATTCTGCCAGTCTATTTCTTTTGATTAGTGAATTGAGACCATTAACAATGATGGTTATAACTAAAACGTATTGACTTGTCATTGCCATGACTTTTTCTTTTTGTTGGTTTCTCCCCCTTTACATTTAATTTCTTGTCATGCCAGATGGGTTCATTCTGCTTTGCTTCCTGGGGTTGCGATCCTCAATGTCTGTTCCTAGGATATTGTGTAAAATTCTTTGGAGTGCTGGTTTGGTATTCACAAAGTTCCTAAGGTGCTCTTTGTTATGAAAGTATCTTATTTCTCCATCCATTTTGAAAGATAGTTTTTCAGGGTACATCAATCTGGATTGGAGGCTGTTTTGTTTTAGAGCTTGGAATATGTCACTCCAAGCTCTTCTTGCCTTGATGGTTTGTGTTGAGAAGTCTACTGTGATTCTGATGGGCTTTCCTTTGTATGTGATTTGATTCTCTTCTCTGACTGCTTGGAGAACTTTGTTCTTCTGTTGTGTTTCTGGAATCTTAACAATTATATGCCTATGTGTAGATTTTTTTTGATCAAGGCTATTTGGAGTCCTATATGCCTCACTTATCTGTATGTCAAGCTCTTTTCCCCTGCTTGGGAAGTTTTCTGCCATTATTTTTGTGAAGAGATTTTTTATGTTATCTGCAGTCTCTCCTGTTTCTTCATTGAGCCCAATTAGTCTTATGTTATTCTTCTTTGCATCATCTAGCAGCTGCTGGATTGATTTCTCATGTTCCCTTATAATTTTGAAGCAATTTTTCTTTTCCTGGTCACTAATTGCAATCTTATCTTCTATATCTGAAATTCTGTCCTCACATTGGCTCATTCTGCTGTGTAGACTTTCAGTGGAGTTTTTCATGTCCTGGAAATCTATTTGCATCTGTTTTATGGATTCCATTTGTTTCTTATGTTGGGATTCCATCATGTTCCTCAGCTCCTCTCTAGATTTATTAATCATGTCTTGCACTAGGGGCACAATTTGTCCTGTTATCTGAGAAATTATTTCTGATTTCAATTTTTCCAGATCCCCTTCTGTTGCCAGTTCAGTGGGTCCAGGTGGTTGAGTATCAGAGTGTTCCATCTCATTTCCCTTTGGGGTTGCTGTAGGTGATCTGGAAGTCTGGTTTTGAGACCTATTTATGTGTTTTCTCATTTCAACTGGGGCGGGGGGCTGTTAGTGCCTGCTCGGATTACCTCCTCTGAGCTGGGTGAGGTGGGAAAGGGGCCGGGAGCTGCAGTAGGGATGGTGACCCAAAAGCCCTTTCCTGTGGGCTGGGAGCAGCTGGAGGGATGGTGGCCGGGAAGCCCCTTCCTCTGTACCAGGAGCTGTGAGATGGCGGCTCAGAATCCCTTCCCTTTGGCCAGGAGCGGTGGGAGTGATGGTTGCCTGGAAGCCCCTTCCTCTGGGCCAGGAGCAGCGGGACAGAAGGTGGCCCAAAAGCCCTTTCCTCTGGGCCGGGAGCAGCGGGAGGGATGGTAATTGGGAAGCCCCTTCCCCTGGACCAGGAGCAGTGTGACGATGCCTCAGAAGCCCCTACCCCTGGGCCGGGAACAGCAGGACTCAGTACCTTGTTCTGGTGGTCTGGTGTCCTCTGTGTCTTTATAGTGTGGAACCAGGTGGCTGCCTGTCTGCAGCGGGGTGATTCGGTGTGTTCTCTATCTAACTCATTTTATTACATATCCTGGAAACAATTCCAGGATAGTATTTTGGAACATATTTTAGAACCTTGGTCTAACTGGACATTAATAGGCATTACATAAAGAAAAGTTCTACAGTAATCTGAGCATCGTGGTATAAAAACCTTGGCTCTGAAACCAAACTGTCTTAGCTCAAATGTCAATACTGTCCCATATTAGCTGTGTGATCTTGAGAAAATTGTTTTATCTTTTAGTGCTTGAGTTTTCTTCTTTGAAAAAAATGGGGATGATGATAACTCTTATAAGGATGTTGTGAGGACTAAATTACGTCAATGTATCTGAGGACTTGAAGCTGCGCTTGACATGCAAAGAGAAAATTCAATAAGTGGAATCTACTACTATCACTATTATCTTCTCCAATATTATTCAATATATTTGAGAAATTTAGGATAAATCCCCTAAATTTAGAGAGATTCTCCACTGTAAAAATTCTTAGTCTTCGGTGTGCATCATGGCTTCCCTAGATAGGACTATATTTCCCAAACTTATTTGATCTCAGACACCTCCTCTCTCCCCCTACTTGTAAGATATCAGGAGACTTGTCTTAAGTAGAAGAGACTTTGAGAAACCCCACTACAAAGTGTCAAGAGAAATGGGTTCTAACCTGCCCTTGGAACTAATAAGATGGGAAAATTCAGTGAAAAATTATTAAATATCTCTATGCTTTGATCATTCCTGTTAATATAAGATTTGAACTATCTAACTGAAGGACCTTTGTTAATGTTGAAAATAAAAAGTTATGCTGGATTCGAGGACCATATTAGCCTGCCTGCTAATTGTTCCCATTTAATAGACTCCATAAAGTGACTCACTGTTTTCTATCATCCACAGAACAATTTCCAGCAACACTAGACCAGTGATAGATTAATCAATCCCGAGATGGCATCAAAAATTAAAAATAAGAAAAATTCAAAGTCTGAGGAGTTAGGAGCTACTTAAAGAGGGAGACATGGGAGGGGTAGGGGATGAAAAAATAATTAAGATGTGATATGTATATATACCAACTCCCCATGATAAAGGTAATCATTATCTATTGCAAACAAGTAATAATTTTTAAAAGTGGCAGGAACAGTAAGATTTTTAAAAAAGGAGAGAGAAGACTTTTAGAGCTCAAAATGCCTTTATATTTGATTTAGTTCCTGCAGAGGAGAGGAAACTGAGGCCTGTGGAAAGGACTAGCCCAAGTTCACACAGAAAGTTATTCATATGTTATGCTGCTTCAAAAAAGGTCTTGGCATAATATAGTGAGAAATCTTCAATTCTCCGTCCGGCATTGCATTTTGAACATATGTATACATACTCCAGTTTAACACTGAAAAATTGTGGAACCATCTCATTTGATGAAGATCATTATTCTTTCTGATACTTGGGTCTGAGTTAAAAAAGAAAAAGCAGGAATCAGAGCCAGAGATGAAATATTCCTTGCTAGGTGTATATATGTAAGTGTATCTACATCTGTCTCAGTTTCTCCTTTATTGGTTCAATTTCAGCTCACAAAACCCAGCACTGTAGCAGAAATTCTATTTTGCTTATTTAGCAATAAACAAAATGCAAAAAAAAAATGCAAAGGAACTGTTCCCTAGAACTCTTAAATTGGAAGTCTCACAGTTTCTTAGGACTCCTCTGGCTCTTTGCTTATCCAATAGCTCCTGTTTCTTCCTATATTGGTTGTTTCTTCCTGGGCCCTGTCATAAAAAAAAAGGAGGAGAGAGGGGAGAAAGGAGGAAACACAGAGAGCCAAGGAGAGACAGAGAAAGATGGTGACAGAGGGGTATACAGACAGAGAAAAAGGAGCAGGCAGGCTATTACTTTCTCCTATATTAAAGCCTGATCAACATTCTGGTTCAACCTCATGACTAATCTTGTGAGCTTTCTAAATTTCAGTGTCCTTAACTATAAAACAGAAACACTAGTGGCATCCACTTCATAGGGCTGCTGTGAAGATTAGATGAGTTAATGCATACGAAGTACTTAGAGCTGTGCCTGATACCTGGTCATCATGCAATAAATGGTGGTCACTAGCTCCTTTCAACACATTCACACACTGGTGCTAGAATGTAAATTAGCACTGCATTGTGAAAGGCCATTTTAATATAGGAATCATGAATTCTATAAAATGTAAATTACATTTCTAGAAATTTTTGCTGATGAAAATAAATCAACATTAAAGATTATAGACAGACAGAAGAAGATATAGTAAAATGTTACCAAATACTATCTTTCATGTGAAGAGGTCAAAAATATAAAACATAATTTCTTACAGTTTATTTATATTTTTTGTACTGTTTGTAGTTTTTCGAATGAGTGTGTTACTTTTATAATAACAAAATAATAAAGCAGTTTCCCTTGTGAAAAAAAATGTTTAATTTATTGATCAATTTCCCAACCCGTCTCTATCCCAGTGATATTCTTGTAACCATTCACTATTCTGAGATGAAATAGCTGAACTCACTCCATAAGCCTGGCTCCTGCTTACTGCAACAAAATTCTTGTAATGAGTCTGGTCACCCTTTATGCTTTTTGGTCTCTCTTTAAAAATGAGGCAGAAGACATGGAAAATAAAAAGACACCAAGTTGAAAAATCACTACTCTGAGCCACACAGCACAGATCAAAGCATTCCAGACAAATGGCCATGCAAATGAACACTCCATCATGAATAAAGACTCTTTCCTAGCATCCATCCTTTTCTTCCTTGCACCTAACCTGCTCCCTGGGTAAGTTAATATCCAAATGTCAGCATTAACTCTCCTAGCTTTGGTCAGGTTGTGTCACAGCCTTAGAATTATTTAAATGTAGTATTTTTTTGGTATTTACTATTGAATTGCAGTTTGATAAGTGAGACTACCACATGCATACAGACCATAAAATTCTTCAGAGTCCCAGCTTCCCCAGCCTCTTGTGTCCTTTAGACAGCAGTGACAAATGGAGCAGTCTGTGGAGAGCTTCTCCTGGTGACATGAGTTACTCTGCCAACTAGGGCTCATTACAAAATGTGAAACATTGCAGTGGGCTAGAACAGAAGGCAATTTTCAGTTCCTTTATAGCTCTTGCCACTCACTTGTCTAACCTCAGCTCTTAACGAGATAGCTTTGCAACCATAAGCACACTTGGCCATATAAATTAGCGACTTAAGCTTACAGTCAAAACATTTTAGATATCTTAGCTCTGTTTATTGTTAATAAGTAGAAGTTCTTGGTAATCTTTAACTAAAAGCCATAATGAGTCAATATGTCACACACCTAATTTATTCAGAACCCAATGAAACAGTATTATCAAAACCGTTATTTTCCCCACAACCTGCTTGTAGGAAAAAGTGACTTCTTGATTTATGTTTACTCCCAAGATTCATTGAGGAGCATTACATCTGATTCATGGGAATTCTATGCCCTTAATCCTGATATAATTACGCATGGCTTCAAAATTTACATGAAACTAGTTCAGTGTAACTCAGCTTTGCTCTCTGAATCTTAATCACTTGTGGAGCTTGTAAAAAACATCACTTTGCTGAAACCTACTCAGAACTACTAAATCTCTAGTTGATTATGATATATATACTCCCAAATTGGAGAACAGCTGTCCTAACCTCACAGGTTCTTGAGTTACTCAACTCAGTGGCAATCTCCTCTCTGATAGCAATCTCCCAAGTGCTCTAGTTCCCTCACACCCTTACATTCCCCATCACCTGACCTTCATTCTTAACATCTGGACTTGCTGACTCATCACTTCAACAATGCTTTTGCCATTATTCCCAACCACTTGGGTTCTCTTGTCTGGGAACACAAAACAAAGAACAATGTGGTCTGCTATGGTACCTCCAGAAATACAGAGCATCAATGAAGAGCTTGGAATGTAAACACAGTATCATTATACAGTACTATATGAGGAGTGCTCTTCCTATAAGATACCACTCCCTATTACTCTCCAGCTCCTTAGTCTGCTTTATTTTCTTTCACATCACATTTCACAATCTGTCATTTAATTCTGTACGCATTTGTTGATTTCTTATCTGCCTCTTTATTAGGAAATAAAATCCAAGAGAGCAGAATGTTTTTTCACTACTCTCTTCCAAGTGCCTAAAACAGTGCCTTGAACAGATTGAATATTCAATAAGTATTATAACTAAGACACACAAAGGAAGTACAAGAAAGGTGGAGAGCCTATCTTAACCTAGAGATTCAGGAGAGTGGGAGGGAAGAGGAAAGAGAGAGGGAAGAAGGGAAGGGGAGAAAAAGGAAGTTTTATTCATTCTATGAGACAAGAGGGTAAAATGTAATTGCATAATATTTAAATGGTTTTGTAGACTCTTAACAATCAAGATTTTTTAAAAAATTAGACCATATTTAGGTAAAATAATTTTCCTCTTTGCTTTTTTCCTGTAAATTTAAACTGAAGTTTTTTTCCCCTAAAGCATTATTCTCAGATTTTTCTTTCAAAGAGTAAATGTACAGTATTATAGCTTTCATTTTTTTTATTTTAAGGGAAAAATATTTGAGTTAAACATTTAAAGAGGTTTTTTTTTTTTAAGAAATCTTAACTAGGGCGGGGAGGGGCTGCCAGCAGAAAACCAGGAGGATATACCTCATGCCAGAGACAAGTTAACAGAGGCCCTTGAAGAGGTGAACACTCTATTTAATGGAGTGTCCCGAGCAAGATAAGCAGTACTAAATGCCCAGTTTCTTGTTCTGGCTTCAGATTTGGGCAAAGAAAAAGTAAAGAAGCTAGGCTCTGATCTGAATTCATTTGATATGTTAAGATATGTTGAAACTCTACTGACTCATATGGGTGTAAATCCGCTAGAAGCTGAAGAACTCGTCCGTGATGAAGATAGTTCTGATTTTGAATTCATAGTCTATGGCTCCTGGAAAATATCAGGCAAAACAGCAGAAAACACCTTTAATAAAACCTATACATTCCACTTTCTGTTGGGTTCAATACAAGGTGAGTCACCTGTGCCAAAGCCACGAATCGATCGCCCCAAAAAAGTTCGGGTGATGTGAGAAGAGACGACAATGCCTGCTCAGTTAAAAAGCATGGGAGAATCTCATCAAGAAGCAACAGAAAAAGAAGTAGAAAGAATCTTGGGATTATTGCAGACGTATTTTTGAGAAGATCCTGATACTCCAATATCCTTTTTTGGCTTTGTGATTGATCCACATTCCTTCTCCCGTACGGTGGAAAACATGTTTCATTTCTCCTTCATTATACGGGATGGTTTTGCAAGAATAAGATTTGATCAAGACCGATTGCCAATAATAAAGCTTGCTAATGAAGAAACTGAGGGAATTGACCATAACACCCAAGTTAGGAATCAAGCAGTTATATCTTTGAGTTATCGTGACTGGGAGGAGATTGTGAAGACCTTTGAGATTTCTGAGCCTTTCATTCCTCCAGCTCAGAGCAGGCAGAGGCTAAGTGCTTGATGCCAGCTGAAAGAATCAGTTGGACAGTGAAATCCAAAAAGGAAAGCAGCATGTATTGTATATAATGTATGATTAAACGTTTTTAAATACAGGTTGATTTTAGTAAAATGTAGCTTTTGATAGTTAATAAAATTTGTAATGGTTGTCTATGTAAAAGAAATTTTCTCTCATATTCACACACACACAAAAAGAAGTCTCAACTAATCTCACTATGTAGATCAGGCTGACCTCATACTCAAGAACTCATGCAATCCTCTCTCCCCAGCCTCTCAAATAGAACTATAGATTCATGCCAACATCCCCAGCTTAATTTCTTAACTGAGTTATACTATACTTGATTATGGTTAAAACCTTTATTTTGATCTCAAGTGCTCCAATTGTAAAGTAGATATATTCATTCATTTATTTGTTCCATTATTCATTGAATAAATACTTGTAAGAGACATAAAATGTAACTTTCTCCTTCCCCTAGATTGGGTTAAGTGGCTCCTCTGAAAACTTACCGATTTTCTAAAATGTGTGAGAATATGTGCTATCTTTGTCTGTGTACGGATTGTCTCACATAAAATAATATTCTCCAGTTACATCCATGTTGCTGCAAATAACAAGTGTTTACTATTTTTTAAGGGCAAGCAATATTCCATTGTGTAAATATATCACATTTTCTTTTCTTTTTTTTTCCCCATTAAGTTTATTGGTACATTTTAGGTATAAAATACAGTTACATTCATCATTGGGATCTTGTACCATTACATGAGTATCTTGGTTCTTATTTTTTTTCCCCTTCCCCCACCCTCCTTCACCCCCTCCACCCTTCCCTATTTGCAAAGACTTTGTTTCCATTTTTTTTCTTTTCTCATATTTTTTCTTTTCCCTATTTTCCTTTCCCCTACCCCTCCCACTTCCCCTGCTCCTTTAGACCTTTTCTTCCTATTACACAATATCAATTATACATTTTTAAAATTACAATATCAAGATCTAGGAGACATTACCACAGGTTTTACAAAATTTAAAAGGATATAGAAAGCATATTACAAAAAACTTTTTCGAAATAAATTTGACCACTTCTAAGAAGTAACTTGGAAGAAAAATTAATGAAACTAACTCTAGAGGAAATATAAAATTTGAATAGCACCTATTAAAGAAAGTATATTCCTAGCTTGAAAACCTACCTATATGACAACAGCAGGCTCATATACATTTTAACTGATAAATTATATTAAACAATTAAAGCAGAAAAAAGAAGGAACACTTCTCCCCTCATTTTAGGAAATTAACATTGTGCTAATCCTAAAACTGGATAAAGATAACAGAAGAAAAATGTATGAACATAGATAGAAATTTGTTTAACAAAACAAACTATTAGAAGTCAGATCTGGCAGTATATAGAAAGTGGTTTTGTTATAGGGATGGCAGTGTTGGTTCAGCACTGGAAGATCCACCCCCAAAAGTCATCGTTTTAACAGAGGAAAGGAAAAAGCCATATGATCCTGTCACTAGTTGGAGAAAAAGTATTGGACTAAATTCTACAGCTGCTCATGGTAAAAGCTATAAGGAGACTAGAAGTAGAACAGAACCTTCTCAACAGATTAAAGACATGTACTCCATACTTCCAGTGAGAATGCCTTATATGAATGGAGAAGATACAATGTTTTCTCCTTAAGGTGGGGAACAAGGGCAGATATGATTACTCTTTATCTGTCCATTAAACTTTGAAACCTAGGCCCCACCAAAATAGTCTGGCAATAAAATGACACAATTAGGATAGGATTGGTAAGGTAGAAGCAAAATCTTTATATGTAGATGAAATGATTATCTACAGAGAAAATACTAAGAAATCTCTAGGAGCCCCTGGAACTTGTATTTGAATTTAGCAGGATTAGAAAATACAAGGTATATATAAAAATTCAGGTCTGTGTATACTTGCTATAAATGAAGAATTGGATATTGAAATTTAAAAGTTATGTAGGAGTACAAAGGACCTAGAAAAGTTAAAAAAAAAGTGTTGGAAGACGTTTAGTACCTAATTTTAAGACTTCTTCTAAAGCTACAGTAATCAAGGCAGTGTTGGTGTAAGGAAAGACATATAGATCATTGGAATAAAACAGAGAATCTAGAAATGGAACCACACATATATGGCCCACTGAGTTTTGAAAGATTATTTAACATTAGCATTTTATAGAATATAAACTCAATTCAAGAGCCAAGGAAGAGATAGTGTTTTCAGCAAACGGCACTAGAGCACCTGGCATCCGTATATAAAAAATTAACCTCAACCTTTTATTTCCATACATGAAAATAACTTGAAGGGATCTATGAACCTAAATATGAAAGCCTAAAAGTATAAAACTTTAAGAAGAAATTATAAAGGAAAATATTTATGAATTCAGGATAGGCAAGAACTACCTAGGATACAAAAACATGATGTATAAAAGAAAATAATTGATAAATGAGATTCCATCAAAATTTAGAACTTTAAATGACATCATTAAAATGAAAAGTAGTCCTTAAACAGATCATATTTACAATGCATATAACCTATGACCAGAATATATAAAGAACTCTAGCAGCTCATTCATAGACAACCCAATTAAAAAGTAGACATAAGATGATAAATAGCCAGTACAGCACAAGGAAATGTGTTGATTTTATTTTAATAAAGGTCTCTTTTGAGGGAGACCTGGAACCTCAGAAAGCACCAACTTTTAAAGAAAGAAAAGGAGACAGCCTAGGGGATGAACAGCAGTTTTATTCCTCTGGAACTATTTGACAATCACAAAGGAAAGAAGCAAGGCTTTTATACATGTAGGAAAGCAGCTTAGTTATTCTGGCTATCATCTTTCTGATTTTAACCTCTGTTGACAAATGACTTTAAGTGACTCATAAAAACCACAGGCTAATTCACAAGTCCCCTGTTTCCATTCAGCAATCCCGTACATCAAAGAGCACACTGCAGCCCTCTTCTTATCAGATAGTATCTAGAGAGCAGGGTGACTTTAGCCAAAAATCAAGCCCACTGGCCCACCATAAACATCACAGATGTGCATATTGAGTTGTATCTCTCTTACCACCCATAGAGTCATTGGGTCGGGTCGTGGTCCTCTGATCCTGGAAAATGGTAAATAAGAAAACTAGGAAAACCTGGTTTTCTCCTGTGAGGCTTTTACAAGGTCTCAAAGTTTTCTGGCATTCTTTTAACAAACAGACTTGTGGAATTTCCCAGAAACGACTTAACTCTCTTAGTTAACAAACTTCTTGTGATCTATTCTTACATCTAGATAGCTGAATTCTACCATTTTCCACAGAAATATGTGCAACTCTAGAATCAGAAAAATACTAATCAGTACAATAACAAGATTGAATTATACACTCATTAGGGAGATGAAGTTAAAAGTTTTAAAAGCCTTGTCATGACTTTTTCTTTTTGTTGGATTCTCCCCCTTTGTGTTTAATTTGTCATGCCCAGTGGATTCATTCTTCTGGGTTTCCTGGGGCTGTGATCCTCAATGTCTTTTCCTAGGGTATTGTCTAAAATTCTTTGGAGTGCCCGTTTGATATTCATGAAGTTCCTGAGGTGCTCTTTATCATGAAAGCATCTTATTTCTCCATCAATTTTGAAAGATAGTTTTGCAGGGTACATCAACCTGGGTTGGAGGCTGTTTTCCTTTAGGGCTTGAAATACATCACTCCAAGCTCTTCTTGCCTTGAGGATTTGCATTGAGAAGTCTGCTGTGATTCTGATGGGCTTTCCTTTGTATGTGATTTGTTTTTTTTCTCTCACTGCTTATAGAATTTTGTTCTTCTGTTGGATATCTGGAATCCTAACTATTATATGCCTATGTGTAGGTTTTTTTGATCAAGGTTTGCTGGAGTCCTATATGCCTCACATATCTGTATGTCAAGTTCTTTTCCCCTCCTTGGGAAGTTTTCTGCCATCACTTCTGTGAACAGTTTTTTTTTTATGTCATCTGCACTCTCTCCTCTTTCTTCATTGACTCCAATCAGTCTTATGTTATTCTTCCTTGCATCGTCTAGCAGTTGTTGGATTGCTTTCTTGTGGTCCCTTACAATTTTAAAGCAATTTTTCTTTTCCTGGTCACTAATTGAAATCTTATCTTTTATATGTGAAATTCCATCCTCACATTGGTTCATTCTGTTGTGCAGATGTTCAATGGAGTTTTTGATCTCCTGGAAATCTGTTTGCATCTATTTTATGGCTTCCATTTGTTTCCTATGTTGGGATTCCATCATGTTCCTCAGATCCTCTATTTTTTTATCTGTGTCCTCTCTAGATTTATTAATCATGTCTTGCACCATGAGTAAAATCTTTGGTGTTATCTGAGTAATTATTTCTGATTTCATTTTTCCCAGATCCTCTTTGTTGTCAGTTCAGAGAGTCCAAGTGGTTGAGTATCAGATTGTTCCATCTTGTTTCCCTTTGGGGTTGCTGTAGGTGATCCAGAAGTCTTTTTTTGAGGCTTATTTACACGTCTTCTCATTTCCAACAGTGGGGAGTGCTTCTGGCCCCCGTGTGGCTCACTTCTGCCCTAGGAGCTTGGGATGGCAGTGGGAGAGCTTCCTTCCAGGTGCTGGACCAGCTCAGCTTCTCTGCCCTAGGAGCATGGGATGGCGGTGGGGGAGCTTCCTTCTGGGTGCTGGGACCGGCTCCAAGTCACATTTTCTTTATCCACTCATCTGCTAGAAGGTATCTGGCTTGATTTCATATTTTGGCTATTGTTAATAGAGCTGCAATAAGCATAAAGGTGCAAGTATATTTTGGTAGAAAGATATCATCTCCTTTGTGCACATATACAGTAATGGAATTTCTAGGTCATATAGTAGTTCTATTTTAATTTTTTTGAGGAACCTCCATGCTGTTTTTGATTAGCTGCACTAATTTATATTCCCACCAAATATGTAAGAGTTTCCTTTTCTTCACATCCTTTACATAATTTCTTGTCTTTTTTATGATGGTCATTCTAACTGGGGTGATATACCACTGTATCAGGTTTGATTTGAATTCCTCTGATGATTACTGAAACTGAACATTACTTCATGTGTTTGTTGGCTCACTTATATATCTTCTTTCCAGAAGTGTCTGTTCAGTTCATTAGCTCATTTTTTAAATTGGATTATTTGATTTTTGTTTTTCACTGTTTTAGTTTCCTTATACATTCTGAATGTCAAACACTTGGCAGATGTATATTTATAAATTGTGTATCTTTCTGAATAATGTGATGAAATCTCATGTTATCCCATTCAATCTTGGCTGAGACATAAATTATCCCTTTGTCTAGTATATCCATACTTTATAACATATATACCTCTTAGTCATTTAATAGCCATCTTGGTTATCTGATCAATTGTTGAGGTATTGCAGAACTTGTGTTCAAATACCCTTTATTTGATTTAATAATAGCCCCAAGGCACAAGAATACTGATGCTAATGACTTGGATGTGCCAAGTCATAAAGTATTTTCCTTAAGTGAAAAGGTGAAAGTATAATATTTTGAGAAAAAGATCACATTAACATAACATTTTATTATAGTATATTGCTGTAATTGTTTAACTTAACTATCAGTTATAATTGTTAATCTCTTATTGTTTCAAATTTATTAATTATATATTTTATGATAGATTTGTATATTTATGAAAAAAACATAGTCTGTATTGGGTTTGTTAGTATTTGTGGTTTCAGGTATACATTGAGGATCCTAGAACATATCCCCTTTGAATGGGGAGGCTACTGTACTGTGTTTTTATCTCTATCTCAATTCATAGCATAGTAGCAGCCATTAAATAAGGCTCAGAAAATGTTCATTTCCTGAGAATAATGAATTTAGGATAATTTTAAAGCAGTGGTAGTTTATGGGGGTTACATTTTAAGTTATTAATAGCACTAGGTTCTCTATTACCTTGTTATGTAATCCTGAGCAGACATCTCAGCCTCTCAAAGTCACAGTTTCCACTTTTTTCCTAGCACTTATATAGGGATTAAGTGAGATAATATATACACATATCATATATACACAGTATATAGTTTATCATCTGGGTTATGATCGTATTTAACTATGAAAATTTCTATATTGGAAGCCATTTACATCAGTGGAAATGAAGCATTTTGTAACAGGTTTTAATTGGGGGAAGTATAATGGGCATTATATTACTTGGGAGCTTATTCAGGTACCTCTGAGAATGGCTGAAGTCCTGGGATACCAATAATTTTGGCGCCATCCTAATGTCTGTACCATGCATATTGCTACCCAAGCAGAGAAGCTCTGCACAGATTGGCAGGACATATGGTGACTGTCAAAAGGGAAAAGTACAAAGAAAAATAGCCTAAGATTGGCACTGACCTTGAACCAGGCTGATTTTAAGAGAAAAATTTTCATCAAGAACCAGATACACCAAGTGCTATATTAATGGGCTGTTTCTGAAGAACAGATGTCAAAGTGAATGTCATCCACTCCTTGTGGCTTTGAAGTGGACAAATTGTAGCAAATTCTGATGAGGAGATGAGCCCGGAAGGGCCTCATATCAAATCCTTGAGAATCCCAAGTGATAAATCATACTAAGCAACATGGAGGCATGCATGGCATTAGTTTCTGCAAACTAAGCAAAGCTGTCTCAGAGATAACATCAAGCCAGCTTTGAGAAATTTGCTTTGCCTCTGTCACTCCTTAGGTTCATCTTTCCTTTTGAAAGAGATAAGAGTTAAGTGCTATAGCAGCCTCAATAAGGTAGAAGTGCTGAGCTATAGGATTAGGTACTTTGTAAAGTAAATGGCATTTAAAATGCTAACAGTGAGGAAGGGGTAGGGGAAAGAAAAATTAGGCTGGACTGTGAAAACAAGGTCAGAACACTGAAGGCAGAAAAAGAATCTGAATATAAATGGTAAAAAATAGCGTTATTGTTCAAAGCCTAACTATCTGATAGTAATTGAAATAATCTTCCCAGGCCAGAGCAAGTACCAACATTGGTGAAGTTAATGTAAGGATATCATACATGGAAATTCTAATTATAATGGAAGTATTATGTCTTAGGCTTTGTTTTTATATTACCTGATAGCTATTCAATTTTTCAAGTTTAAAGTACTTAACATTTTAATAAAGAGTGATAATATCTGAAGTTCAGAGCACATCTTCCACTTGCAGCATAGCACTGAATACAAAAGAGATGCTCAGTAAATAAGCTGTCTTGTCAACACAAAGGTTGAGTTTCCTTTTTATGTCCTTTTCCTCTTTCTCACATTTTTTTCTGCCTCTGTTCTGGTTACTACTTAGCCTTTCTAGGGGTTTTCAAGGATAAGTGGTTTCTGAGTGTAATTACAGATATTAAGAGATGTCCAATAAATAAAGATGTCAGAGAAGATATAACAAGAGGTACTAAATAATTCCAGAGTAAAGAGAAAAGAAAACACTTAATAGCCTTGCACATGTAAATAAAGGAAAGTAAAGATCAAAGCATAGATAACAGAGGGAGAACAAGAAAGAGATGAAGAGAAAAATAGAGGGAGAAAAAGAAAAAGAGAGTTCAAAAAATACACAATCAGAGATTTGTGGATAATTCTAGAGTCTAACTTCTATTCAGAAGTTTCCAACATCATTAGCTACATATTGAATAATTTCTATAATCTATATATTTATTTCATTATCAGCACAACTCTGCAAGATAGGCATTATCCCCACTGCACAAATGAGATGACTACCAATAGCCTCTGTCTTCATCTCTTGTTATGTCACATTCATACTGCCTTAGAGGAGAGAAAATAGAATGAGACAAATGAGCTAGCCTGAGTGGTAGACATTACCTACCTCAGAATGTCAAAATGCAAACTGTAGAAAAAAACAAAAACAGTTTTCCTCCTCTTTTAATTTCAATGTATCTCTCTAAAGATAAAATCATTCAGTAAATTCTGAAGAACCTTATACAATTTCCTATTGAATTAATCTGAGAGTACCACAACTGAAAACATATCCTTTGAAATATAATCAATATAAGATTATGTAGTAAAGCTATCCCAGGATGTACAGGTATATCTTGCCACCTGATTTCAGCATTAATTTCCATTGTAAATAAAATCTGCCTTCTATTCCTAGGAATTATTGTTGATTAGGGGGATAATTCAATAACTAGAACAGGTTAAAACTTGCATCTTATTGTAATATCAAAGTAGCAACCAGAGTTTTACTTTTATAAGGTTGGCTTTTTAAAATCTTTTCAAAGTCAACCAGATCTAGTTAGAATGTTCCTGATACAGTTGTCTATCCTTGCCAAGAAAGTTTCCAATTAAATACAAGTGGATAAAATTTGCTTGTTGTAGCAGGTTTTCTTCTGCGAAGATTAAGAGCTGTTCGATAGAACTATAATAGAATGCGTAAATCTAGTATGACTTGGGAGCAGTGTATCTGACACTAAAGATACAGAACTGTCATAGCGGAGATAACCTGTACACCGAGCAGTAGAATTTCCCTTAGAGATAATGCATCTTCTGACAATATTTGAGCAATAAAAACAGATTTAAGCCAAAATAAAACACAAAACATCTCATAAAAACAGCTACCAGTAGCCACCTTTTCAACATAAGTCAAAAATTCAATAGGCATCATTGCCAATTAAAAAGGCAACCTTGATATTTAACCTTAGGGTCAATAAATAAAAGGAACCGTGAGATTGATCTTGTGACAGAGAAGCATATAAGCAGAATACCATCTTGTTCCATTGGGCTATGAAAAGAATCAGTTGATTCTGGTTCATACAGATAAACCGGGGCAACTGGGTTAGCTTCTTTATCTAAAGATGAGTCACTTTTAGCAGTCTATTTCTAGGAAAAAAAGTTCTCTTGAATTTTTAAAAAAATAACATACCCTGTCAGAGCTCAGAGAATAACAAAAGGAACGCTTGCTAAATCTACCACCTTCACAGCTCTCATCTCAGATTAAATAACTCATCTTCCTGCCCACAGTCTTATATCTATACTCAAATAAGGACCCATTACAGGTAAACATTGTCTAATACTTCTATGCTATTTTTCTATGGTCTAGTTAATCTAGTTTCCTAGTTGCCTTTAAAAAATTATCTTGACGAATTATTTTTGCACTTGACTCAATAGACAGAAGAATTTTTCATCCACAAAATGAAATTTTTCTGAAGAAAGTCCAGAAAAGATATTACTATTCTAGAGCTATACTAGTACTATTATAGAGCTATGTTAGATGGAAATTAATAGGCAGTCAGACAGGGATTGGGTCTTCAAGGGAGTCAATGCAGAAGATTAAAACATATCAAAATAGTGGTTGAAGGTGCAGCTGAAGGCCAGGCCTCAAGATGGAGATTCAATAGCCAGACCTGGGAGAATAACAGAGAATAACAGCAACTTGAGATTATATTGTAATTAACAACACCTCATCCAATAAGCCCAGTAAAGCATCAGTGGGTGACCAGAACTTCTGAACTCATCCTCCCATTCCTTCCTGTGTTCTTTCTATGTTAGAAGTTATGGGAGACCAGATAGAAAGACTGAGGCCTAATTGGCCCCCTTGATGAGCACTAAGAAGAAAAGTGTCAACATGCTTCTGGGGAAAAGTAAAAACAGATGAGATCTTGTTGTTCACCTAGACAAATACCATGGAGGGAGGGCGACAGATGAATCCTGTGTCATTCTAATTGCTTGTACCCATGTTCGAGCGAATAAATCCTAGGTGTGCCAGGCACTCAGGGTTCTCTGTCAAAGAGAGACAAGAGCCCCCTGGGCCTCCACATTTTAACGCAATTCTGTTTCTCTTTACTTTTCATCCTTGTCACCCCTTGGTCAGGTTCGAGCTCATAGGCTGGTTCCTGCAAGAAGTTATGGAAAAAGCTAAAGTTAATGATCCTGCCATATACCCTTGTTAAGTGGCTCTCTTCACTGTTGGATCAATATTAGGTAAGCAAATATACTTGTAATCCTATTGATTGATTGTAGTTTGACCTTTGTTAACCTATGTTGTAGTTTTGCTGTTTAAAAGAGCCTCTGTGACAACCCAATTCTCGGACCCCTCTTGTCTCTCAGGAGCTTTACTCTCAGTTTCCTACTCTTCTACTCTTTACCTCCTTTGTCCTCAAAATTCATTCTTCCATATTCAGGAGATAGGAACTTGGCACATCTGACATCTAACATGTTGGGATTTATTTTCCCCTGTCACATTACTACCACCAGAATCCACTTTACTATATACTCTTCTATAAGAGAAAGAATTCCCTTTCATGAAAGAAGGACAAGGAAAAAATATAGGAAAAGGAAAAAAATAGAAACAAAGTCATTGTAAATAGGGAGGGGTGGAGGGGGTGAAGAGAGGGTAGAGGAATGGGGAAAAAATATGAACCAAGATACATCATGGAAAGGTACAAGTTCCCAATAATGAATGTAACTCTATTGTATACCTAAAATGTACCAAAAAACTTAATGAAAAAAAAAAAGAATTCCCTTTCATGAACCCACAGCCTTATAACTGCTGTTGGAGAATATTTACATTCCATTTGTGTTTGGGATTCAAACAGGGTTGCTATAAACCACAGAACCTATTTCTGACTTTTACCTCAGCAATAGCCAGCCTGTACACTTACACACACAGAGACAAAGAGGAAGTCTGACCATGATCCTATCTATAGCATTATCAATATTCCAAGAATATGTCAGCTCATTTCCTACCACTGTTATTCTCTAATCATTTTTGTTATGAAAAATTATTTTTTCATAGAACAGCTTTTATATTTGTACTAATATCTACTTGTATTATATTAAAATAAAAAATTTTTAAATAAAGAGAATAAATATTTTTAAAAAGTATTCCAAGACTGAAGTTCTCCTTTCCAACCAGGTATATTGCTCAGCAAGGAAAAGGTTAAGTTAATGTGTATTTACAATAATAAAAGATTAAATGAAAACATGAACTTAATAGTTCAGGCTGTGAATACGGTGGACCTTGCCTAAAGAACTCAATTGGTTCCTGAGGGCTGGTTGTAATTCAAGTTGGTTGTAAGTCAATACAGCTGAGATCTGGACGTATACCGGGTTACACGCTATAGATAACAAAAGGGAGATGAATCTTCCATTAGCCTAATTAACCCGAGTTGTTCCCATGTCAGGCTGGTTATAACATGAGGGTCCACTATGAGAGGAGCAGTTGAAAAATAACCACAGGCAGAACAAACGATAAACTTTTAATCTATATTAAATTAATCAATGGCACTTAACTCAACTTCCCATGCAGAGCTATGAAACTAAGTGAATAATAGCATGATTATTTAGGTCAACACAGTTGCTATATAAAGCTTTCCATTCCTAAATATTTATACCCCTAATAAGCAGAGTATCTGACATCACAGTGTTCTCTTTTTGATGAAAGATAATCTCTTACTGATGCCCTCTACTTGACTTCTTATATTATGAAAGAGGATGATGATGATGAATACAATCAAGTATTATGGTAATGTAGCATACTGTTGCTTGTTTCTTGAAATTTTTCTGTCTTTCTTCCTTTTAGTAATAGTACCTCTCCCATGTTCCATATATTATTCATTCAAGCCATTACAACAAATAACACCAACTAGGTCATTTATACACAATGGAAATTTATTTTGGAATTCTAGAGTTTGAGAAATCCGGGATCAAGGTGCTAGCAGATTTGGTGTATAGTGAATACTTATTCTCTATTTCAAAGATGGCATCTTCTGGCTGCAATCTCCCATGACAGAAGGGACAAGGGTGCTCCCTTGAACCTCTTTTATAAGGGCACTAATCCCATTCATGAGGGGGAGTCCGCATGACTTAATCACTTCTCAAAGTGATTGACCACTTCTTAATACTGTCACATTGTGTATTAGGTTCCGATATGTGAATTTTAGGGGACATCAATATTCACACTTTAGCATTCTGGTAACACACGTGTCTGTCCATTTAGAGACTGCATTTCTGAGCTCCCCTTCCAGCTAGGTGTGACTATGAGACTGGTCAAAATGATATGAAGAGAAATAATATTTGCATCTTCTGCTTCACGTCTTTGGAAATAAAAATACTTGATCTCCATATTTACCTTTTCCTCTTTCTTTCTTCCCATGGGCTGAAATAGAGATGCAACAACAATCCAGTTCTGATTGTTCAGATGAAGGACATTTCTAGGTCATGGTAGTGTCCTAAGATGTAAGAAATTTTGGTCCCTAAATGATGTCGTGGAGAAGGGGTACCAAATTCAGACTGTGAAATCAAAAAGATAGAAACTTCCATACTACTTAAACTATCATATTTTGGGTTCTCTATGCTGGCATAACTTAGTCTCTATACTAATATCATTGAATAGTTTAAAAGTATCTGTTGTAGAGTCAGACAGGCTCATTTTGAATTTTTGCTTCCATATTACTAGTTTCAGAAATTTGAAGGAGTCTCTGTCTTTAACTTTCATTAGTACATGTTTGCTGTACATAATGATTGCATTCATTATGGAGAGTTGGTACATGTACAAAGTATATCTTAATTCTTTTTACATCCTCTTCCCCTCCCCTCCCTTCTCTCTCCATTTCTTGCTCTTCTGCCTATTTGTAAAAGCTCTATCTTCCTGTTTTCTATTATTTATCATTTATTTTGCTCTTTATTTTATTTATACTTTGAGTTTCTCAAATAAGATAAATTATGTAATATTTAAGCTCCTGTGACTATTTATTTCACTTTACATTATGGTCTCAAGGTGCATCCATTTTCCTACAAATGACTCAAATAAACACTCTGAGCCACAATTTCCCTAACTGTAAAGTGGTGCTAATAATATTCTGGGGTATTTATAAAGATATTGCATGCAAAACACCTAACACCATATCAATGTCACATTATGTGTTAAATAATTGTTACCTATAAGTAAAAGAGGAATGGTTCAATTAGTGGAAAAAATGAAAAACAAAGATCAATTACATTAAGAAACTGTAGTCTCTCTGCTTAGCAAAATAAAATATAAGAAAAGTAGAAAATGCTTTAATTTTAAAAGATTTTCTACTGTGCCCTTTTTTGCAAGGAACTCCTTTTTATTTGGGAACATTGCAAATGATGTAGAAATCCTTTTCTATAAAATCTGCTAGGAAAATAATCTTCAAAAATAAGCATGATTCGGGGCCAGGGGTTTAGCTCAGTAGTTCCACCGCCTGCCTTGCAAGCACAAGGATCCAAGTTCGATCCCTGGTACTGAAAATAAAAAAAAAAGCATGATTCTATCTGTACCAATTAGACTACTGTAGAATATGCAGATGAGAATAAGTCAGTGAAGGACTGACTTATATATGGCAAATCATTATCCCAGGTAAGTAGCTTTCAAAATATTTGGGAAACAAAAGTATACCAAGTGAGCAATCCAAGAGAAATTTGCTTTTCCAAAGGTCTAGCCTTCATCAGAATGCAAAATTCAGGGCAGATGGAGAAGAATAGGAACGTGTTGTTTAGCTAGTGTTGAGCCAGTGTTCAACACTATTATTTTTTTCCATTATTATTTTTTTTCCATTTTCCAATGCCAGAAGGTGCTCCATAAAGGTAGAAATAGAAGACTATTAAGAGAAATTTTACAATTAAAATACCAAAAATACTGCCAAATGAGACTTGTCGAAACATGGGAGCCCACACAACTTAAATATTACTATAAGATCACCATAAATGATACAGGCATTCTCTTCCTATTTATTCTGGCAAGCAGTTTACTCTGTCTCTGCATATGAAACCATGTTTCTATGATAGATATCAGAGTGAAAAATGCTAGTTTGAGTGTGCTCTGTGATTACACAGGCACTAGTATTATCTCTGCATTTTTCAAAATATCAGTAACTCAGAATTACAAAGGCTACCATTAGTAATGGTCAATCAGCTGGATAAGCAGATAAATGGTTTATGTATTCCAGGAAATAACAAGGCAAACAATCTTGCAAAATGAAAATATTGTTTTTTCTTGGGATTTGTTTGATGTTCATATTTTGGTATTTTGATATTTTTAAATCCACCTATAGATACTTGACTGACTTTGTTTTCTGAGATTTGGACTATATTTTAGAACTATCTAATCTATATTCATTAGGGAGAGAAGAGCATCTTTATTCTCATGCTGAAATGAAAAATCACTTTCACCAATTTCATTTAGTTTTTCTTCATATTAAAGATGATAGAGCAGTTACTGAGAAATTGGGTATCAAATATTTTTCCTGGGTCTCTTTAATTGTCCCCTAGCTCTTCTCCTTCTAGACTAGTGATGGTAAACCTTTTAGAGCTTTCAATGATAACAGTGAGCTGCAGCACACATACCATAGGTTCACCACCACTGCTCAAGACCAACTATAGTTTTTTTTTCTGATACTATACTTCCCCACCCTCACAGTATGCCCCTCATGTTACCATATGCTCACTCACTATTGGGTGGGAGGATCAGTTAGGTTAAAAGTGAGTTATGGAGTCAGATAGACCTGACCTGATCATTAAGTCTTCCTGTATAATCTTGGACAAGCCACTTAATGCTCCTGTTTTTACTCCCTTCTTTTGTAAACTGGGTTTGATAACAGCTGTACCTACTTCATTGGATTATTGAGAGGATTACTTGACATATTTCATATATAGCACCAAGCAGCATTTCTGACTGCATTATTCTAGATATGCCACCTTTCCCCAACATTCTGAGCAAGTAGGGCACCTTGGACACCATGTAAAACCTCAGTTTCACCAGTGGAAGAACTCTACTACTTTCCTCTTGTGCATCTCTTTCTTATCCATTCCTTCCCTTCTTTCTTATGCCTTAGCCTGGCTAGACTCAATTATTTCTGAGAGTCCTGTCAGTGGTGAGAAGACTGATAATATCTTGAGGCTGATGTAAGCATTAGCCTACTTAGTGTGGAGATGTTCTTGGTGCTTCCAATGGTCCAAGATCATCAAATAGTTCCCAGTGAGGAACTTAAAAGCTGAACACTCCCCTGTAGTTCTCATTATTATCTTCAAATTCTTTGAAAAAGCACCTTTCTCTCACTGCACCATTGTAATGAAAAACTATGACCTATAGGTCTTAGCCTAATTCTACCACTAGAACTTTAGAAGTATCAGTTGGGTAGATTTCTTTAAAAAAATAGAAATCAATGTAAACTAGATGAGTAAGTGGTTTAAAGAAGGCATAGATGAACAGTAGAAGTAGGGTTGAATAAGATGTTATAATGATAATTTTATATTTCCTCCAGAGTTAGTTTCATTAATTTGTCTTCCAAGGTACATCTTAGAAGTTGTCAAATTTATTTCAAAAAAGATTTTTGAAATATGCTTTCTATATCCTTTTAAATTCTGTGAAATCTGTGGTAATGTCTCCTAGATCTTGATATTATAATTTTAAAAATGTATGATTGATATTGTGTAACAGGAAGAAAGGTCTAAAGGAGCATGGGTAGTGGGAGGGGTAGGGGAAAGGAAAATAGGGAAAAGAAAAAATATGAGAAAAGGAAAAAAATGGAAGCAAAGTCTTTGCAAATAGGGAAGGGTGGAGGGAGTGAAGGGAGGGCAAGGGAAGGGGAAAAAATAAGAACCAAGATACTCATGTAATGGTACAAGATCCCAATGATGAATGTAACTGTATTTTATACCTAAAATGTACCAATAAACTTAGTGGGAAAAAAGAAAATAAATAAATAAATAAATAAATAAATAAATAAATAACATAAATTTTATTTGGTTTGTACTCAATTCAGTTTCAAAATTGCTAAAATGTCTTTGAGCTTTAGATTATAGCATTTGTTGTAATAATTGCTAGGTTGAAGTTCATCATGTAAAAATAAGGCAAGGGGTATGGATTTACATTGAAAAATATGTCCACAGTGTATTGGTGAGATTCTTTCATTGACAGCTGATATAATTTCATTTAGAGTGAAATATATAAAGCCAAAAAAGTCTTTTTTAAAAATAGGGTTTAAGTACTGTTAGCATGCTTATAGTTTCTTCAGATGCCTCTGGCCATTTCCAGAGGTGATATCCCCTTTTAAAAATTTTTTATGGACTTTTTTTCTCTTGAGTCTTCACACTCATTCAATTTATGCTTCCAACTTTATATAGTTTGTATGTTTGCCTAGAAATAAGACCACTACTGAACTATTCCAACAGTATAAATGTATATTTTGATCCCACAGTCTTTCCTCGTACCTGTGAAATCTCCGCTGAAATGAATCAAGATTCGAGCTCTAGGATGGGACAAAAAAATGAAAGTATGTTGTTTTCTAGGACACTAGGTTTATATGGATGTGTAACCTGTTGATTTGGAAGACAAGAGTTTCATCCTTTTAAAAAAATATTTATCGTACACGATAGCAGTACATAATGATCATATTCATCATCCAGGATTTGTACATATACATAACACATCTAATTCTTTTATTTCTCTCATTCCCTCCTTTCCCTCCAACCCTTCTTCCTCTCCCCATTTACAAAAACTCTATTTCCATTTCTTCCTTTAATTCTTTTTTATTCTTTAAATCTCTTTTCTTTTCCTTCTCTCCCCTCCACCCCCATCTCTTGATCTCCTTCCCATTTGAAAAAGTTCTTCGTACTTCTCAATATCTATTACTCATTTTGGTTATTATTTGTACTTTTGGTTTTTCACAGAAGAGAAATAATGCAATATTTAAACATGTGTCCAATTTATTTCACTTAAAAGTATGGTCTCAAGGTGCATCAATTTACCTAAAAAATGCCTGAAGATTATCCTTCTTTATGGCAGAGTGGTACTCCATTGTATATAAATACCACATTTTCATTATCCATTGCTCTGTTGATGGGCATATGGGCTATTCCCAAGAGTTAGTTATTACAAATTTTGCTGATATAAACATGGCTATGCATGTATCACTGTGGTATGATGACTTTGACACTTTCAGGAAGATAGCTAGAAGGGGAATAGTTAGGTCAAATGGAACCACTAATTATAGGGTTATTTTTAGGAAACTTCATACTGAATTCCATAGTGGTCATACCAATTTACATTCCCACCAACAATGGAAAAAGGTTCCTTTTTCACCATAGCCTAATCAGCATTCATTATTGATTGATTTCTTGAAGATAGTTATTCTTTTTGGAGTGAGGTGGAATCTCAGTGTTTTAATTTGTTTTCCTCAAATGGCCAGTGATATTAAGTATTTTTCATGTATTTATTGGCCATTTGTACTTCTTCATCTGAGAATTGTTTAATTATTTCAGATGCCCATTTTTGGATTGGGTTTTTAAACTCAGAGGGTCTAATAATGTTGAGTTCATTATATATTCTAGATATTAGTCTTCAGTCTGAGGAGTAGCTGGCAAACATTTTTTTCTCATTCTCTAAGATATATTTCCATCCTGCTAGTGGTTTCCTCTGCTGTCCAGATAATTTTTAATTTGATGTGATCCCATTTGTTGATTTTATGTAATATTTCCTTGGCAACTAGAGTTTTATGCATAAGATTTTTGCCTCCACCTAGGTCTTCCAGAGTTTTACCCATTCTACCTTCCAGTAGATTGTGTTTCTGTTTTAAAATTTAGATCTTTGATCCCTTTCAATTTTAGTTACCTGCATGGTGAGAAATATGGGTCCAGTTTCAATATTTGGCATGTGGAAAGCCAGATTTCCTAGCACAATTTGTTAAAGACATTATCTTTCCTTCAGTGAAGGTGTTTGGCCCCTTTATCAAAGATAACATAGCTAAGTGTGCCAGGAGTTGTTTTTGCATCCTCTATTATGTTCCACTGATCCACAAGTCTAGTATTGTTGTCAATACCATGCTGTTTTTATCACTGTAGCTTTGAAGAATAACTTAAAGTCTGGGATTATGTTGTCCCCTGCCTTGCACTTGATACCCAGAATTGTTTTGGCTATTCTAGGTCTCTTCTGGTTTTACATGAATTTTAAGATTTTTTTTCCTCTAGTTCTGTGAGTAATGCTATTGGTAATTTGATTGGGATTGATTTAAATCTGTATAACAATTTTGAAAGTAGGCTATTTTCACCATATTAGTTCTCCTTATCGAGGAACAGAGGCTATTTTTCCATTTTCTGAAGGCCTCTTCTGTCTCCTTTTTCAGAGTTCTGTAGTTTTCATTGTATATGTCTTTCACTTCCTTCTTTAGGTTAATTTTAAGTATGTCATTTTTCTTCATGTTATTGTGAAAGGTGTTGCTTCTCTATTTTCTCACTCAGTGAGTTTGTTAGTGCTGTACAGGAATAATTCCAATGATTTTGTTCTGTTCTTCTGGGTTTCTTTTTTCCTCTCCCTCTTTCTTTCCCCTCCTCCCCTCTACTTCTCTATCTCAAGGCAATTAACTAGTCCCAGGAATGTTACTTCATTATAAAAAACTTTATCTCGTGAAATGTCATGGCTCCATTAGTATTTCTGTCTTATCCTTTCAGTTGGGATATATAACTTTCAGAGCTTTTGTGTTTGGAAGGCAGGAAGGGCCCAGAGTTCGAAATAGTGTTTTAGTTTCATTGTTTTTGTTTCTAAACCAAAGCTATATAAAGCTTGTGGAATAAACAGAGTAAATTTCTAAATTAAAAAGGATAGCTACTGTCAATAAGAAGGAAAACAGGAAGACAAGAAAGAAGAAAAGAAAGAAAGGAAGAGCAAGGGAGGGAGGGAGGGAGGAAGTTTTCAAGAATATGGAGAAGTTGAAACACTTGTGCACTGTTAGTAGAAATGTAAATTGTTACAGCTGTTAAGAAAACAGTATAGTTGTTCCTCAAAAATTAAAAATATAATTACATATGATCTAGCAATTCTACTTTTGGGTATTGTCTCAAAAGAATTGAAAGCCTCAAGTCAAACAGATTATTGCACATTCATGTTCATAACTTTATTGTTCACAATAACCACGATGTGGAGCAACCCAAGTGTCCATCCACAGAAAAACAGATAATCAAAAATGTGAGATACATATATACATATTCCAAACTTTATATATATATATATATATATATATATATATATATATATATATATATTCCAAACTTTAAAGGGAAGGATATTTGGATGCATGTTGAAACATGGATGAATCTGGTGGAAATTATATAAAGTAAAATAAGTCAGTCACAAAAGGACAAATATTATATGATTCCACTTATATGAGGTACATAGGTTAGCCAAATTCATAGAGGTAGAAAGCAGAATTGGGCATTAACAAGGTTATGAATAATTTATAATGGGTAGAAGGTTTTAGTTTTGCAGTATAAAAAGAGTTCTGGAGATGGATGGTCGTTATGGTTGCACAACAATCTTAATGTATTTTATGCCACTGAATTGTACACTTGAAAATAGTGAAGAGAGTAAAATTTATGCTGTGTATTTTAACACAATTTTTTAAATGTGAAAGTCATCAGAAGTAAGGAAAGTATGAGAAGGCAGCAGAGCAAGAGAAGCCTAAGTACATATGATGACCAAATTAAATGGTAAATTGTAGCTCTAGTCTTGGAACAAAAAAAAGAGTATTAGGAAAAACCAATGAAATCTAAATAACATGCAAGATTTACTTAATGATAATGCATAAATATTGATAAAACAATATACTGCATGAATATATTAATGTATGGTATTATCAATGGGGAAACTGGGTATAGGATAAATGTGAACTCTGTAGTATTTTAATTGGTCTGCAAATCTAAAACTATTGTAAAATCTGCAGTTTATTTTTTACACTTGATCTTAGCCAAAAGGCCGAGAAGTGATTGCAGTTTATTTTTTAAAAAATACAATTTACCCCATTTTTCACAAAGTGTGAACCCTTTAGCAACTCTCTAGCTGTCATTGGAATTATTTGTACTGCTCTCTTAGTGCCCCCAGGAGTTTTAATGTACTTCACTGATCATTTCTTTAGTTAATCTCAGTTTCATCCCATGTAATACTAAGGCCAGCAGCATTACAGAAATATTACCATTTTAGAACAGGAGACTGAGGCATAGAAAACTTAAGGGTTGGCTCAAGGTCAATCATCTGACTTGGTGTCAAAGTCAAGAGAGTGATCCCATTGTCCCTATTTCTCAGGTTAGCATACCAAGGTGCTGTTCCTTAATGAGTCTTTCAGGGTGTGCAAGTACAATTGAGAAGTTCAAAAATGTAGCCAAAATTTAGCAATCTTCCTCAAAACAGTGCAAGTTCACTCTCTCCTGTGTATTATCGCAGGGACTCCTCAAACTTTGTACCTTGATATTTTACCTACTCCCAATTTACTCCTTTTGTCTACAGTTATATATCCATATCTGATAATTGCTCAGAAAATACATGTTCGCTGAGTGAATAAAGGAAAACATGTAAGAATGAATGAATGGAGTTATCAAGGGAAGGAGACATTGGTGGACTCCAGTGGAATGACTCCTGCTTCCAAGGCAAATGACCACCAGACAACTGGTGGCACATCTCCTCTTTCAGCATCTCAACCCTCCCCCATGTACCTATTAAGGTGATCTAGCAAATTATTTACTAAGACATATCCATACCTCTATCAATCTCTCTTCATAAACTGTTTTACTTATGACTTAGCTTGAAAACATAGTTTAACTAATCATGTGGACTGCTTATGTATTTATGTCTTTTTCTATTTCATATGACAAGATTCCCTTCTACAGCCTTTGAAATGCAAGTGATTTCTCAAATGCAGGTGTTTCAGTTCACAACGGTGTCATAGTGCAAATGATGAGAGACTACTGAGAGTCAATGTCCAATTCATACTTCAAGAAGTTCCAGAGGGCCTTCCATTAAACAAGACCCCTCAGCATGAGAGAGTCTCATAAAGAAAGCCCTGAACTGAAGCTTCTGTGGTTTTTTATTGATAGAACCAGGAAGCAAGGATAAAGGAGAAAAGAAGGACATATCTGCAGGAATTCATATAGAGGACAGGGGAAGGACAGGGGAAAGTCGGGTGATCTGTTACATGACTGACCTTAGGGCCAATCTAAGTAATAAATGAGAGTATGGGGAGGATGAGGGCCAGAGCATTCATTCCTTAGGGCACTGTGTTTTGATCCTACTTGGACTTGTGGCCCTGTAGGCTATTTTTAAATCTCTAACAATGGATTCTGGGAGGTTTGGGACTTGTGGCCCCAAAAGTCCTTTATCTCATACATACCTCTGGACAATGCTCCCACATGCAGATGCTTTACCAATTGTAAATCAAATCCTTTTCTCCAGTAACACATTATAATTGCAGGGATGGGTCAACTTCATTTTTCAACTGATACTGAAAAATTGACCTTGTTTCTTTGTTATCTATCTCACCAGAGAGCTCATAATCTATTAAATCCAATATTTAAAAGTGACAGACTCATCACATATTTCAACAATCTTTCCTCCACTAAATAATCAGAAATGCTACTACTAATTCCATTTGGTCTATTGAATTTGGATTTTCTAATTAGGAAATTTTCCAAAATGTAAACATACCTACATTCTGTGAGCCACAACAGGCAATACTTCACTATTACTATTTTTATTTTCTTCTTGATTTAAGTATTATAAAATTCTAAAACAGGGCCACTGGTCATTTGATCATCTGAAGCTATAAGCTATTTTTCTATTCAAAAGTATCATTGACCCTAACTAGATAGCTTATACTGAAGTAAATAAGAATCTGGGTATTGTTTAACACTTTACCATCTTAAAGTAAGATGGTAAAGTATTTTGAAAATATAATTTACAAGTCTTCAAAACTGAGCACTAATCTTTGTTCTTAATTTAGAATGAATGTTAGGCAGAGCTGTTCTTCCTCCAGGGCACCTAGAAGTCTGCTGATACTCAATGCACATTAAAAGCCACTTAACTAGCAAGGCACTGATAGAGCAGGAAAACTGGCAGTTAGGTGGTAAGGGTGGGTAAGATTTCTAGCATAGCTAGTGAAATATTATAATGGAGCATAATAAAGGAGAGGGTTGATGCATCATATTTTCTTAGAAGAGGAATTGTTGGCTACTGCACCAGAATATTTGAGTAATTTACAGATATTTGTCCCATTCTTTCTTCAAATTACATACTTTATTAGCTTTCTGTTCTGAACAACGCATTTACTATGAGTTGCAAGTGAAGTAAATACCTGGTCACATATCAATTAAACATGTCAATTTTGTCACTTTGGTTTAATTTCTCTGCCTCCTCTGTGGCCCATTTCACATTTTACCCTTCATGGGGGCAGAGAGCACATCTCCAATATATTCTTTGTGCTGCACTGGCACCACACCAGAGGCAGAAACATTCAGATAATATGGTTTGGATTCTAGGCACAAGCTAATCCACATTCTATCATTCTGGTCCAGATGCAGGCACTGGCATCACTTCTAAATGGGAGTATCAATTCTTAATTGCTAAATTGCTAACTCAGTGACTTAAGAACTGCTAGTTGGTCATGCACAAAACTTTCTGCTACTGTAAATCCCTAATATGTCTGTCAATAGCTACCGAAGGCACTCAAAGGCCAGAAATTCCTAAAGAATAGGCCACATGTTATTTCCTTTGCCTGCAATGGTCTTCTCTAGTTGTCTGTCTAGTAATCACACTATAGACCAAAGATCAAGTTTCAGACTTCAGTTATGTTGATAGAGCTAAAATATCTTAGTTAGATATTTCCTAGACTTGGTCCCATTACCCTGGCAAATGTTCTTTGTGCTTGAATTATCTTCCACTACATTATAAACTCCAGAGTTGAATTATATTTCTAATCTGAATATCTAATATGCACAGTATCTGGCATAATGCATCACTATATAAGTGTGAAATAAATTACCAAAAAGAAAAAAAGTTCCCCATTTTAAATTACTGTATTCTTCTAGTCCAGCCCAAAATGCTTAACAATGTTCCTTTGTTCTTTCCTCCCTCCCTCTTTCTTTTCTTCCTCTCCTAACCACTCCCCACCATGTTGAAAGATTTGGCACTGTGAGTAGCTATATAAAGGCTCAGCCTTGCCCTGGGATTGGACAGGAATAATCAAATAGTTTCTTCTCATTTCAAGTAAAAGAAAATATAATCCTAAAGTGACTTTTAAAAAAAGACAGTCTATGGAATCATATAATTTCAAGTTAATAGATCTGTATTGATGACACAAGCAGTGTATCCAAGAACCCATTCTTTTTTCTCTAGCTTTAACCTCAGTTTTTATCCATTTCAAATCTGTCAAGCTGAAGTAACTTCAAAGCCTATGTTTACACAACTTTAAGGCCATTCACAAGAGTACAAACAAAAAGTGTCTATTGATGTCCCATTGTATCTCTCTTGCTCTATTTGGGTCATATGGCCTATCTTGAACTACTCATTGAAGTCTAGTTGAAGGCTCTAATTGGCTAATGACTAAATTGTATGCCTACCAAAAGCACAGGAGTTGAGAATAGGGATGATCTACACAGAAGAAATAAAGGTATGGTTTCAAAAAGAAAAGTAAATAAGTTTTGCATAGCAAAATAGTCAGTGCTCAATTAATATATACAAATGAAAATTACCTAGAAAGTCATCAAGGAAACATATGGTTACAAAATATAACAGTGGAATGGAATTAGACTATAACAATATATGGAAAAAGGAGGGGAGAGGCACATATATTAAGTTGCTTTTTTGATTCCATAAACCCAAATATTGTTTACTCTACAAAGACTGGAAAATTGTATTTTCTGTGGTATTCTGTAGTGTTTTTATAATATTTTCACAATGGACATGTGAATTGCAGGATTAGTCTTACCAACTCAAAATACTACTAAGAAGAAACCAATTAATTTACTCAACTCCAAATAGAATTTACTTTGTTGGAATATTGAAATACACACAAGATTTCTCTTTTATCTACAGACCAGAAAGTATGATTTTCATATGATTTTAGAAAAGAAAATTTAACATATACACAAGATATCACATTTTGTAGGCAAACTAAGATTTACAGGTCTCTGAACTTTAAAAGTAAAAATTTTATCAAAGATGGATTTTGGAAACATGTCTGTTGAAGCCCAGATTATGTTTAACAAGGCATAATTGATCTTTATCTACTAACCACTTAACCAAATAACTTTATTTATTGAATTTTGATACTATCTTTCGTATAAAAGTGTTACATCTGAACAAAATAAATTTCCTTGGTAAATCAACTATTTCAATGAATACCTCTAAGCAATTAAACAAAGAACAGAGGAAGATGACTGAATGGAAACACAAAAGACTTACAGGAAATTGAGACACTATTTTAGTAAACTGTATTCGGGCCATGTGAAAAATATACAAATATACAATTACTTCTGGAGAGCATTAATTGGAATAAACAATGTTGTCATGACTTTTCAGTAATTATCTGGCTCAAAATCCCACCAAATAGCAGCTTATCTTGAAAGAATGACTAAAGTCCAAGGAAATGCTCCAAGAAAAAGACACAAATAATAAGCATTAATTGAAACTTGAAGCTTCACTTTAGTCTATCTCTCTCATATTTCTTATAGAAAACTGAGGTCCAGTTATCTAAGTAATTTGCCCAGGGTCACTCAAAGTGTAACTCCTAGGTCAGTGGTCATTAAAGTGGGAAGCATGTACCATGCAATAATAAGACATCCACAGGTTACAGTAAGAAAATACTATATGCACATAATAATTTTGTATTTTTATGAATGTATGTATGCAGAAAGTTGTATACTCAAATTTTTCTGAATTTTATGTCCAATCAGATTCAGTGTCTTAAAATCATAACTCAGGGCTAGACTAGACTTTCTCTTGACAATCCTTTGTCCTTTCCACAATCCAGAAATGTGTGCTGGTGAGCACAAGAAGTCATATCAATTAGACAAATTTATACTCTCACAGCTGGTGATAAGGAGTCGAAATTATTTCACTCCAGTTTTTAAAATTCTTATTTCTCTATCTGCCTGCTTCAAAATAGCATCATAGCACCATTCTTCCTTGAAACATGCAGATAAAAAGGAGAATGAAATCCAACTATTAAGGTAACACTACTTCTGCTGAAAATAGTTAAAGGAAATGAGAACCTTTAATAAAATACAACCAACAACAAAAAATATTTCTCACATCTTATCTAATTCAAAATACAAAGTCACCTCTGAGGATTTTTTTGAGAGAGATATATAGTCAATATCTGACATGCTAATTGAGTTACCAGCCTCAAAAGGCTGATGGAAAGTAAATCAATTATCACAAGTACTTTATTTTGCAACCTATAAACTGATAAATAACACTGGAGCCATCCCCTGCTGGGCTTCTGCCTCACATGCTCAGCACTAATATTCTTTTGAAGAAGAGACATACTTGGTAAAATAGAAGGTGTGTGGGAGTAAAATTACACTGATTACAACTTGAGTTTAAGAGTTAAATTAAGAGATCCCACAGCTCAGCATGCTGATATTCAATAAAAAAAAGTACCTAAAAACAGAAAGGAGCAGGGATCCTAGAGTACTGTTCTCTCCCCAGGTTTTAAAAAGAAGTTCAAATATACATAATCATCTTTACAATGGTTTCCTTGAAAATGACAGAGAACGAATTATCTGGGCATTTCAGAAATCTTATTTCTGTTGCATGGTCATCAAAATAGGTGAATATTCTCAAAGAACTCCTTTCTATGTCAGAAGGTAACAGAATACAATAGTTAAGACACCGGTTCTACTGTCAGATGTCCTGCCTTTAACCATGACTCTAGCCACTTATTGTGCAGCCAGCCGAGGTAAGTTCTTAAGTTCTCTCAACCTGAGTTTCCCCATACATAAAATGGAGATCATAATAGAATCCAACAGGTTTGCTCTGATCATTAAATTACATTATAAATGGCACTTAAAAAGAGTAAATACTTAATAAATTGTAGTTAGTATAATGATGGTGGTGGTAATGGTGGTAAAGATGATGAATGTTTCATCAAGTTATTTGGGGATTTAAATTGGTCTCTAAAATATAGGATGGCTGTAGTCTATCATTCTCTTAAATTATGTTCACTTAACATTTCCTTAGTATTTACTGAGTGCAACATGTAGAGATCTATGCATACAATCATATCAAACTAGACTTCTACCTTCAAAGAAATGACTTCCTTGTAGTTTCTTTGTCACACACCTATGCTTCAGAAATACAGAAATTTTACTTCAGTACTTTAGCACTGGCTAAACTTCAAATACTCTAGTTGATGGAATATAATGTACCTTACACTTCAAAAATTTTAAAAAGGACAACTATGTCAAATTCTGATATACACAAAGAGAAATGATGAAACACAACACACCACAGAAAATATCAGATTTTTCTCACTTTTATACAACTGAAGAAAACTATATTCTGAGATAAAATATAATAATTCTGCTGAGTCCAAGATCAAAAATTATCATGATAATTTCCCCCCGGTTAGAGCAGAATTCTTGCTGCAATGGAGCTGCCTAGCATTTTGACTCTACAGGAAGTCTTTTCTACCTATCCTTGACACTGAAGTCAATATTTTGAATGTGTCTTCTCATAATATAACTTCTCAGCTTTTGCATTTGTCATCTCGAAATGGTATGGTGTCAGTGTTTAAAGATTCCCAACATAAATAAGGAAGGGATATAAGTTCCATATACAGAGATAACAGTTAGACAGAGCTAAAGATTCAGTCCCACTCCCAGTTGGAAGAATAAGTTTCTATGACCTTCTATTTCTCTTAAAGTACTTTATTGTCAATGATATTAACTGCTGTATGTGAGGAATCCATTCATTTCTTCATGCAAGGCATCCTTTGCCACATTCAATAGCATCATGGCCCCACCTAGTAATTCTAGAGACTCTGGCTAATAATTCTATTTACCTGTGTTGCCATGCTCAAGGTTGCAAACAACTGGAAACAATTCAATACATATCCACAAGATTCCTACATAGATGAATAAGTAAAAGGTCTATTTTCAAGAGCCAAGATTTCAACACACTCCTCTCACACTAGGCCCAGTTCTTTTGGCCTCCTTAAAGACTATACTTGCACAATTTCACACTTTTAGCAAAGGAATCATTTCCTTAATCAACAATTCACATTAAAATCTAATATATAAAAGGTAGAAAAGTGAAGTAGCTGTGGTTGAAACAGATTGAGACCAAAATCTTGCTTTCCTGTTTTGCATCCTCCTACCTCCCAACTCCAATTATTCCTTGGTAGGTTGGTTAAATGCATAGACTCCGAAAAAAGTTTTACCACCTATAAAGTGGTACTGTGTGTGTGTGTGTGTGTATGTATGCTATAACTATACATTGAAAATGCTTATTGTACCACTATTTTTTAAAGCATGGTTCACAATGTGTGAAAGTGACTTAAGATTATTTTGGAAGCAGGTAGAAAGGGACAAAACAGGAGACTCGTGAATACAAAAATTCACCAATTAAGATAATTGGAAATGATCAAAGCCTAATTCATTTCTTTACCTCAAGGTAAACCAACTCTGAAGAAAAAGAAAAAAAAAAAAAGCACTGGTGTCATAAAAATTAAATGATACATTTATGTGAGTTCTTATATGATTTCTTAAAAGGAAAGATAAATAACTAACTAGGCAGCAATGACGCACCATGCATCTAAATCTTTCAGTGAAAGTGGCAACACTAGATAAATGTCAACTGATAGCATGATTAGTTTCACCAAGTTAACAGCTGAGGCAGTTCTGAGATTTAAACAGAAGTCAAGCCATGATGCTCAGGTTTAGTGACAATCCTTTAGGACTGCTTAAGAAAAACCTGCATCTGGGAAAGATTATGCAAACTAGGTACTTCGCTTTGTGCCTGTACATCAAAATGCAGAATCACAGCTGTGAATGCACATATGGATAGCATAGATGTGATTCCAACCAATCTGTAAGGGAGCTATTAAATCAAGGAAAGTGCTATTCGAATACATTTGAAGCTTACAAATATTCTAATTTTGGGACAAACAGCCTGTTTTAGATCATAGGATTATAAATATGAGTGATATAACTTCTATAAATACTGCTACTTTGTCAAAGAATACTTTTCTATGTATTGCAAAAACCATAATCTACTACATTCTTTTGCATTCATTAAATATGTGAAATCTTTTCTATAAATGTTAGGTAATGTTAATAAACACCCCCAAAATAATTACCCAACATTGGCTGTCCTTGTCTTATTAAATAACCTTAGCAAACTGGTCTGTGCTCTTTCCTTAGCCCATTTGTAGATATTTACTGGATTAAATACAACAAAGATACACACTCAATGGCCAGAGTCATCTTTGAAAACAAAAACAAGTCCACAAGACTTCTGGACTGGACAGGTCAACAACCAATAAGTTCACAAGAAAAATGTATACACACTCAGGAAAAGAAAAATAGTATGATATTTTAAACAGATGACCACCACTTTGAGCACTTCTTGTAATGTTAAAGGCCAAAGATAACTTGTATTAATCTTATGAAGTATCAATAAATTGAGTATTAAAATATTTATACAAGCTTTTATTTTCCTGTGTATATACATTTTTTGCCAGACTCTGTATTTGAAGCCCATGATGTACAAAATGCTATGTTGGGAGATCAAACAATTTCCTAAACTTAGATGAAAATAAAATGAGATGTAATAAGGAGCTCACAGAAAATTAGCAGTTGATGGAACCTTAGGGGATGTCTAGTTCAATTTCCTCATTTCATGGATGATAAAACTAAGGCTCAGAGAAGCTAAACAATTTGTCCCATGTCTATGCTTGGTTAGTGGCAATATCAGGGCAAAACTTTGCATCTTTTCATTCACACATTAGTACTTTCTCTACTGCATCAAAGTGGGTTCATTATACTCTGGTAGGAAAGGAAGAACAACTTTTTCAGTGGAGATCTAGAAATTCTTCAATAAAAATGTTACAGTATGAAGACTGATGGGAATACAACAGGTAACCCTGAATAAAAATGCAAAGCATACCAAGGAGAAGGAATAACAGAAGCAAAAGGGCCTTATTGAGAAAACATGCATCTTTTCGGCAGATGCAAAAACAATCTAATTTAGCTAGAAACTTGTAGTTTCTCAATAAGGGTGCTACTGGCATTTTTGGTCAGATAATCCTGAAATAGTGAAAGTCTGTTTCACTCAATGCAAGCTGCTTGATATCCCCTTCTCCAGATCACTATATACCCATATCATCCATCATTCATTTTAGCAACCAAGAAAACCTCAATAGAATTCCAAATGCCAACAATCCCACTTTAGACCCCCTGAGCATAGATATGGGGTGTTTAGAGAGAGAAATAATACTGTATTAAAGAAGGCTAGGAGTAGTTTGCATCCAGCTCATAAAAATTATTAAAGAAGTTCAAACTTTTCTAGTAGACATTGGGAATCGTTGAATGATTTTGAATAAGGGAGAGTCATCAGTTGATGTTCAAGAAGGATTCTGACAGTAATATAGAAAATAATTAGGGTAGGCAGGAAAAGTTTGAGGCATAGAGATTAATCAAATGGTATTGTTACCACACATGCTTTCTTCAATTAAGAGGGATAATTTCAAGTGATCTATGGTACAGTAAGTTAGCTGTACTTAATTATGTAATGTATTTTGAAAATCACTGAGTGGACTTTATTATCCCTACAAAACTGATAAGTATGTGAGGTAATACATATTAATTAGTCAATAAATGCATTCCACAATCTATACATATTTCAAAACATCATGTTGCACATGATGAATATAAACAGCCTAAATTATAAATATAAAAATAAAATATAAAATAATTAAAAATAAACATATGCTTCAATTTTTTTTCCTTTTGGTAGTCCCACCATTGTGTGTACCTGAGCTTTAATATCTATTTTGGCTTTTGAACCGTGGCATATAAATTTTTTTATTAGTACATGTTTTCAATATATAATGATCAGATTCATTATGAAGAATTTGTACATGTACATAATATATCTTAATTGATTTTTTGTTCCCTTCCCCTCCCCTCCCTCCAACCTTTGTTCCCCTCCCCATTTGCAAAAGGTCATTACCATTTCATTCTTCTTTCAAGTTTTCCTTTAAAAAATTTTTTGCCTCTTAACTTCAATCATAGTGTAACTCATCACCACTTACTTTATTCTTATTAACTGGTCTTAATTTCAGACCCAATGCTGTCTCTTAGGCCTGTGAGTGGCTTTAAATCATTGAAAAACATGTTGCCACCATGTTGTTTTGAACAGTGTTTGTAGTTTGCACTCTAGGTTCCATTATGCAAAAAATGATTTTCAAATAAATCCTCCTTGTTTAAAATTTTTAGCCCATGGCATCTGAAGATGCACTCATTCCCAGGTGCATTCAGCTCAGCTGAATTGAAACACAAAAGGTGTTAAGTACACTCATTGCAAGCAGATGTTTGGTATTTTACAGGACACAAAATACTTCATTGAATGGCAGGCTGTTCAAAACCTAAGTATTAGAGGACTTCAGCCACTTGGAGCTGGGGCTGCTGCCCCCTGCCCCCACCCAATTTCCAAGCAATTAACAGAGCTGCACAGGTGCCTGCAGCACCCTCCACCCCTCACCTCTGGCCTCCTGGATGCATTGGTAACTGGTTCCACACTGCAGTCACAGGGGGTCATAAAGGCAATTGTCCTGAGTTCCAGAAGATAGAGCAGAACTGAACAGAAAGAGGGCCTCTCTCAGGCTCCTTGATGAAAACTGAAGCCCCCTGGAAAAGTGAAGAGAATCTCTACAATAAAGGCACACTAGACCACTGTACTTGGTAAGTTGGAGGGATCATCACCTCCCATTGGAAGCTGGACTATCTTAAGGCAAAGGGCACCTGGAACCTGCAGTAGAACCTTGCAGAGTTCAACCCTACAGGAGGGCAGGGAGCTCAACTTGGGACTTGCAGCAAGAAATCATCCTGAATCTCACAGGTCTGCTACTGGCTTGCTGAGACTCATTGACTTATATTCTACACACGGCTGTCCACATTGTCTATTGTGACAGCAGAGACAGGCCCTTCATTTTTATTCTTTATTTTTATTCTCAAAATTATTTTTTCTCTTATTTTTAATTTTATATTTTTTCTACTCTTTTCAAAATTTTCCTTTTTTTCTCTTTGTTCTTTTTCTTTTTTCTTTCTCTCTCTTGCTTTCTCACTATTGCACATTGTTCTTCATCTCCCATTTTGTTCCTGTTCTGGCCCTAATTCAGATATCTTCTCACTTTTTCTTTTGTTCTCTTTTTCCTTCCCTCAATTGTCATTAGTTTTAAAGGAAAGTAAATACAATTTCTAGCCTCCCTATTGCTGTTAGGTTGTTCTGTTCTCCTCTTTGTTCTTTCATTCTGTCTTTTCCTCTGGTCTTCAATAGTTTCCTAGAGTTTGCGTGATCTTCCTCTGTTCTGTGACCTCACTACTAACCTTTTCCTATCCTTCAACCTATCTATCCCTCCTTCCCCAACTCCTTCTAAGTCCCCATCCTGAAGGGCAAAGTTGCTATATTGAAGAGTTTATTAACAATGAACATATTTTGTGCTAGTCCTCAATTTGATTTAATTCACACAGTTAAAGGTGATAGATTAGTAACTACCACAAATTGTTATTTTCTAAGCTGTGCTTGATGCTGTTGTGTTGCTGATTATATCACTTGGGCTAAGGTGCTATGATTGATCTATTCAGTTCTCCTTCCTGGTATAATAAAAATGAGATAGCTTCAGAGTCATTAGAGAATCAAAACCTAAAGACCAGGTATATCTGAAAGACACCTCTGAGAAGCAATCATTCTGTAAGGTTTCTAAATACAATCAAAAAAGATACTTACAATAAGCATTATTGAAGTGTCAACCCAGGAGTTAAACCAAGGACAGTACCAACAACAAAAGTAGAAATGAGAAGACATTTAAGTAAGGCATAAACCCAGTCTTCCAGCCCACCAAAGGCAAATTCTGGGGGGAATGAGGTGAGGAAAAGTCTGATAATCAACCAGAAGGAAACCTTGAACCGATAACACAGGAAATAACAAAACAGAATAATGAGGCTCTAGAAAAATTCAAAACAGAAATAATCTCCCAGATAACTACAGAAATGGTGAGCAGAATGAAAGACATGATTAGAGATTCTAGAACAGAAACACATAAAAAATAGATGAGTTCAGGACCATGATGGAAACCATGAATACCAAACATAGGAAAGAAATGGAATCCATGAAACAGATTTGAACAGATATCCAGGGGAGTAAAAACTCTATTGAAAGCTTACACAGCAGACTGAGGCAATCTGAAGACAGAATATCAGATATAGAAGACAGGATGGCAGTCAGTGACCATGAAAAGAGAGATCTCTTAAAAATAATAAAGGACCATGAGAAATCAATCCAACAGCTCCTAGATGATGCAAAGAAGAATAATATAAGACTGACGGGAGTCCATGAAAAAGCAAGAGAAAGTACAAATGACATAAAAAACTGTGCACAGAATTAATGACAGAAAACTTCCCAAACAGAGCAAAAAAATTTGACATACAGATAAGTGAGGCGTATAGAACTCCAACTAGCCATGATAAAATAAAATCTACACCTAGACATATAATAATCAAGATCCTTGAAACCCAATAGAAGAACAAAATACTACAAACAGAGAAAAGAAACAAATCACATGCAAAGGAAAGCCCATCAGAATGACAGCAGACATTTCAACACAAACTCTCAAGTCAAGCAGAGCCTGGAGTGAGATATTTCAAGCCCTAAAAGAAAACAAGCTCCAACCTAGACTGATGTATCCTGCAAAACTATCTTTCAAAACTGATGGGGAGATAAGACACTTCCATGACAAAGAACACCTGAGAAACTTCATGAATACCAAACCAGCACTCCAAACAATTCTAAACAATAAAAAAAAAAGACAACAAAGGTCACAATTCCATGATGCACAACAGAGCAAATTCATCACACAAGGCAAGAAATTAAAGGGAGAGGGAGAAAAATAGAAAAGAACCAACAACAGGAAAATAACATGACAATAATAAGTCAATATGTATCAGTCATAACCATAAATGTTAATGGCCTCAATTCGCCAATCAAAAGGAATAGACTGGCAGAATGGGTCAAGAAGCAAGATTCAACAACATGCTGTATACAAGAAATGCACCTAGTTCAAAAAGAAACTCATAGATTGAAAGTAAAGGTGTGGAAAACAGTTCTCCATGAGACAAGAACCAAGAAAACAGCAGGAGTAGCTATCTTCTTTGCAGATCAAGTGGATTTCAAACCAATACTGATTAAGAGAGACAAAAAAGGACACTCCATGCTGTAAAGGGAACAAACCAAGATGAAGAGATGACAATTATAAATATATATGCACCAAATACTAATGCCCCCAACTATACAAAACAAGTATTAGGGGACATGAAAAACCAAAGAAGCACTAATACAATTGTAGTAGGGGACATGAGTACCCCACTGTCACAAACAGATCATCTAGATAAAAAATCAACAATGTAATACTAGAACTGAACCAAGCTTTTGAACAAATGAACTTAATAGACATCTACAGAGTGCTCCACACCAAAAAACCAGAATATATATTCTTTTCAGGTGGACATGGGTTATTCTCCAAAATAGAACACAAACTAGCTCACAGAACGTGTTTACGTACATGCAAAGGAATTGAAGTTTTCCAGTGTATATTATCAGACAGTAGTGCAATTAAACTGGAGATCTATAGCATAAGAAACCAGAAGAACTTCACAAACATTTAGAAATTGAATAACAATCTCCTGAACATCCAATGGGTCACAGAGGAAATTAAAGAAGAAATTAGACAGTTTTTACAAATAAATGATAATGCCAATACAACATACAGGAATCTATGGGACACTATGAAAGCAGTTCTACAAGGGAAATTCATAGCAGTGAATGACCACACTAGGAAAACAGACCAAGCTCACATAAACAACCTAATGCTGAATCTTAAGCTCCTAGAAGAAGACCAAGACAAACCTAAAGCTCTTACAAGGGAGGAAATTATAAAGATCAGAGCAGAAATCAGTGCAATGGAGTCTAAGAGAATAACACAAAAAAATCAATGAATCAAAGAGTTGGTTTTTCTAAAGAATAAATAAAATCGATAAACCCTTAGACAACCTTATCAAAAAAAGGAAAGAAAAGACTCAAATATGTGCATTTAGGAACGAAAAAGCTGAAGTAACAATAGATCCAGCAGAAATCCAGAGGATCATCAATACCTACTTCAAGAAACTGTACTCTAATAAAATGGAAAACACAGAAGAAATGAACAGATTTCTAGATACATATGAATTATGAAAGTTGATTGAAGAAGATATAAAAATTCTAAACACCCCAAATACAATCAGTGAAATTGAAAATATAATTAAAAATCTAACAACAAAGAAAAACCCAGGTCCTGTTGGCTTCACTGCAGAATTCTACAAAACATTTAGAGAACTATTGTCACTACTCCTTAATCTTGTCAATGAAATTGAAAGGGAAGCAATACTTCCAAATTCATTCCTGGAAGCAAGTATTACTTTGATTCCAAAACCAGGGAAATACACAACCAAAAAAGAGAACTACAGGCCAATCTCGCTAATGAACATAGATGCAAAAATCCTAAATAAGATACTGGCAAACAGAATACAGAGGGTAATAAAGATAATACACTGTGACCAAGTCAGATTTATCCCAGGGATGCAAAGATGGTTCAACATGCATAAATCAATAAATGTAATACACTATATTAACAGAGTCAAGGACAAAAACCATATGATCATCTCATGAGATGCAGACAAAACATTCGATAAAATTGAATTCCCATTCATGATAAAAACTCTGCAGAAAACTGGAATAGAAGGTCTTTATCTCAACCTGATTAAGGCTATCTATGAAAAGCCAACAGCCAACATCATACTAAATGGTCAAAAACTGAAAACCTTCATGCTAAAATCAGCAACAATAGAAGGAGGTCCACTATCACCACTCCTCTTCAATATAGTTTTAGAAACATTAGCCATAGCAATTAGACAAGAGAAAGAAATAGAAGGAATAAAGATAGGAAAGGAAGAAGTGAAACTGTCATTATTTGCTGATGATATGATACTTTACATAGAAGATCCAAAAAACTCTGCCAAAAGACTTCTAGACTTAATTGACAGATTGAGTAGAGTAGCTGGATACAAGGTCAACACTCAAAAATCAATAGCCTTCTTGTACACAAATAACAGACTCACTGAAAGAAAAATTAGGGAAACAATTCCTTTCACAATAACATCCCCCAAAATGAAATATTTAGGAATCAATCTAACGAAGGAAGCAAAAGTCCTCTACATTGAGAAATACAGCACTCTGGAAAAAGAGATCAAAGAGGATATAAGAAAATGGAAAGATATCCCCTGTTCCTGGGTAGGAAGAACTAATATAGTGAAAATGGCCATGGTTACAAAACCGCTAGACAGATTCAATGCAATCCCAATTGAAATCCCAACAGTATATTTCACGGACCTTGAGAAACCAATTTAAAAATTCGTCTGGAACTAGAAGAGGCCTAGAATGGCAAATGCAATTCTAGGCAACAGAGTCATTGCAGGGGTTATCAAAATTCCCAACTTGAAACTGTACTACAAAGCCACTGTGATATAAACAGCATGGTACTGGCAAATAAACAGACCTGAGGATCAGTGGAATAGATTAGAAGATACAGAAACAACTCCAGACATACTCAGCTACCTCATCTTTGAAAAAGGAGTCAACTATCCTCTCTGGAGGAAAGATAGCCTCTTTAATAAATGGTGTTGGAAAAACTGGATTTTAGCTTGCCAAAGATTAAAATTAGACCCCCTATCTTTCACCATGCACTAAACTAAAATTGAAGTGGATTAAAGATCTAAATATTAAAACAGAAACACTAAACTTGCTGAAAGACAAGTCAGGTAGAACTCTCAAAGACATTGGCATAAGAAGAGACTTTATGAACAAATCCTTAGTAGCATGGGAACTAGTACAAAGGATCAACAACTGGGATCTCATCTTATTAAAAAGCTTCTGCACTGCAAGAGAAACCACCAACAGAGCTAAGAGACAACCTACAATGTGGGAAAAAAAATTTTATCAGCTGTTTCTCAGACAAAGGTCTACTATCTCAAATCTATAAAGAATTAAAAAAAATCAGACCCCCCCCAAATATAAAGACCCAATTCAAAAAGGAGCATCTGAAATGAACAGCCATTTCTCAGAGAAAGAAGTAAAAGCAGCAAATAAACATATGAAAAAATGCTCAACATCACTGGTCATGTGAGAGATGCAGGTGAAAACAACACTGATATTCCACTTCACCCCAGACAGAATGGCTGCTATCAAGAAATCAACCAATAACAAGTGCTGGTGAGGTTATGGGGAGAAAGGAACCCTTCTTCCTTGTTGGTGGGTGTGTAGACTGGTGCAACCACTGTGAAAATAAATATGGAGATACCTCAAACAACTAGGATTGGAAGTCCCATTGACCCAGCTATTCCTCTATTGGGTATCTTCCCCAAAGAATTAAAAGAATCATACCACAGTGATATATGCGCACCCATGTTTATAGTGGCACATTTTGTAATAGCTAAAACCTGGAAACAGCCCAAGTGCCCATCAACTGGAGACTGGATAAAGAAGATGTGGGGTTTTTTTTTTTAATAAAATGGAGTACTACTCAGCCATAAAAAATGAAAAACTGGAGACATTTATAGCTAAGTGGATGCACATTGAGCTGATACTCTTAAGTGAAATAGTATCTCTCGTGTGAGAAACTGAAAGTGTAAATAAGGATGAAAATGATTAAAACTAATAATTGATCATTTGAAATAGGAAAAGGTCCAAAGGTGGAGGGGTGGTGGGAGGGGAACAGGAAAGGGAAGAAAGGAAAGGAAAAATTATGCAAAAGAAAAAAAAAGAAGTGGAAATGAAATCTATGTAAATAGGGAAGGGTGGTGGGGTGAAGGATGCATAGGTAATGGGGAAAAAATAAGAACTAAGATACATCATGTTCAGGTACAAACACCCAAAGATAAATGTAAATGTATTGTATGGCTAAAATGTACCAATTAATATATAAATTAAAAATAAATAAATAAATAAATAGGATACACATGTGTAAATACAGAATAGTTTCTTTGGTGTGAAAAATGAAAAGAGTAAATAAGAATCAAAATGTAAAATTGATGTTATGAAATAGGAACAAAATGTTTAAAGGAATAGGGGAATTTGGAGGGGAAAGGGAAAGGAAAGAAGGGAAAGGAAAAAATATGAGAAAAGGAAAAACATGGAAACAAAGTCTGTGTAAATAGGGTAGGGTGGAGTGGGTGAAGGGAGGGCAGGGGAATGGGGGAAAAATAAGAACCAAGATACATCATCTAAAGGTACAAGATCTCAATGATGAATATAACTCTATTGTATACCTAAAATGTACCAATGAACTACATGGAAAAAAAAAACCTAAGTACTGAGATTGTGCCAGTATTTTCCTTAGACACCTCTCTCTCTTCCTAAGCACACATATTTTTTGTGTTGGAGATAAGATGGAAAACATCAGTTTTGTTGTTTTTAAATTAAAGCAGATACATTAGAAAAATATCCCTTTTAGTCAAGGTACTACCCCAAGATATAATGTAAAAGAAATCATAATCAAAACATGAATCAACTTCCAGGGACACTAAAACCACAAAAGAGGTTTCTATTTCTCTCATTCTTTGATATAGTAAAACAAAGAGACTGCCAATCAGTGACAAATAAGCATCTGATGTTGCACCTATGAATGGCCCCCAGGAACTCACTGGTTCTAATGCCCTGAAATTTATGAGGTTTATCAGATAAAAACAAAATGTGCATCTCATATTACAAAAATTTTCATATGAATTCTGGGGAGAAAATGAAAATCCAGGACATGCCTGGTAAGCAAAATCCTCCATCCAAATATTACCTGGCAATGTCACTGATTTCACATCCAACCACCCTAGTTTTAAGTCAGCGCTACACCCACAGGCACTGGCAAATGTGTAACCTGAATAACTCTAATGCTAACTGACAGAATTTTTGTGCAGTGCTATACTAAAACAACAACAAAGGAAATGGATCCTAGCCTGACAACAATGGTTTATTTATATCATCTTTTCGTATTTATTGTTTGAGGGTGATAGTTGATACCATAGTCCTTATAATCATGGACTCTGGAATCAGATCTCCTAGGTTTGAGTATTCGTTACACCATTTACTCAATGAAAGGCCTCTCTGGCACATTGTGTCTCTATGCCTTAATAAGAATAATAATTGTATGAATCTCAGAGTTATGAGGATCAGACAATATATTCAAAACACTTAGAACAATATATGTAGTACATAGCAATATATGTAGTATATGTGGACTACAATATATGTACCATAAAACACTTAGAACAATATGTAGTACATAATAAGTATCCCACAATGCTAGCCATAATGATGATATCACAGTATGGTAAAAATATCCCCAAATCAATGAAAACAGATCCTCGAAGTGAAAGTTCGATATCTGATATGAGAGGGAATGTAAGAGAAAGGAAGGGAGACCAGCCACAAGTTATTCCAATAAAAAGTAATAGGATTTCTACCCTTTCCTTTAAATTTTTTAAACTTCAAAATGGAGCCTTAAAAAACTTGATACACAGACCTTTCCCAACTCAGTAGGGCAAACAGACAACAGTTTTCCCTGTCTTTTTAAAAAAATAAAATAATGACATATGAGGCATGACAAGAAAATACTTTGAATGTTTAAATTTTTTAAAAAAATTATCATTACAGTAAATGACACATTGTCATTAATCCCTTCAAAATATTTTCTTATTTCAAACACACTTATCCCATCATTCTTTCCACTTTCTGAAGCAGTTCTGCATGTCCTCTTTCATGAGTATCTTTACTTGTGCTATCGTGGCTGCCTCCATGTTCTGATTCAATTCAAAACATTTGCTTTTCATGGTCCTTTTGATTTCAGGGAAAAGCCAAAAGTTTCATGGTACCAGATCTGGCAAATAGTGTAAATTAGGACACACCATAATATTTTTATTTGACAGAAATTATCACAAATGTTTGATCAATGAAGGATGTTCAAAACATACAGTGAATGTTTAATTAAAACAATTTATTACAGTAAAAATCATATTGGCATTAATCCCTTCAAAATAATATCCCTTCCTTTGAGCATATTTATCCCAACATTTTTTGGCAATGTATTCGGTTCTTTTTTTCAGCTTTTTTTTTTGCACTTTAAATTTTATTTTATTGGTACAATTTAGGTATACAACATAATGACATTCATCATTGGAAATTTGCACCTTTACATAATCTCTCTTGGTTCTTATTTTTCCCCCTTCCCCTGCCCTCCCTTCAACCTCTCCATCCCTCCTTATTTACAAAGACTTTGTTTCCATTTTTTCATTTTCTCATATTAATTCCATTCCCTTCTTTAATTTCCTCTACCCCTCCCACTTCTCCTTCCCCTTTGCACTTTACTTCCTATTTCACATTATCTATTATACCTTTTAGTCATTACTTACACTTTCAGTTTCTCACACTAGGGAAACTATTCGGTATTTACATATCTGTGTCCTATTTATTTCACTTAAAAGTATCACCTCAATGTGCATCCATTTAGCTATAAATGTCTCTAATTTCTTATTTTTTATGGCTGAGTTGTACTCCATTTTATAAAAAAATCCACATTTTCTTTATCCAGTCTCCAGTTGATGGGCATTTGGGCTGTTTCCAAGTTTTAGCTATTACAAACTGTGCTGCTATGAACATGGGTGTGCATATATCACTGTGGTATGATTCTTTTAATTCTTTGGGGAAGATCCCCAGCAGGGGAATAACTGGGTCAAATGGGACTTCCAGTCCTAGTTCTTTGAGATATCTCCATACTGATTTCCACAGTGCTTGCACCAGTCTACACTCCCACCAGCAGTGGAGCAGGGTTCCTCTTTCCCCACAGCCCTGCCAGCATTTGTTATTGGTTGATTTCATGATAGCAACCATTCTTTCTGGATTGAGGTGGAATCTCGGCATTGTTTTCATTTGCATCTCTTGAATGACCAGTGATGTTGGCCATTTTTTCATATGCTTATTTGCTATTTCTACTTCTTTGTCTGAGAAATGCCTGCTCATTTCAGATGCCCATTTTCGGATTGGGTCTTTAAATTTGGAAGGTCTGATTTTTTTAAAATTCTTTATAGATTTGAGATAGTAGACCTTTGTCTGAGTAACAGCAGGTGAAGATTTTTATCCACATTGTGGGTTGTCTCTTCACACTGTTGTTGTATTCTCTTGCTGTTCAGAAGCTTTTTAATAAGAAGAGATCCTGCTTGTTGATTGTTTGTGCTAGTTCACGGGCAACTGAGGTTTTATTCATAAAATCTTTTCCTACACCAATGTCTTCAAGAGTTCTACCTAACCTCCGTTCCAGGCAATCCAGTGTTTCTATTTTAATATTTAGATCCTTAATCGATTTCGATTTTAGTTTAGTGCATGGTGAGAGAAAAAAGGTTCTTTTTAATTTAAACATTCAATATATTTTCATCACCTCTCATATTTGTAAGTACTACTACAAATATTTAATAAAGTACTATCTCTACTGGATGGGTTTCATTAGCTGACCAATGAGTGCTGAGCCACCAAGATTTCTCTTACCATGCCAATTCAGAGGGTCAGTTCTTATTCTATACTCTTCCAACCTAATATCAAAAGAACAAGGCCTGGCTGAAAATCAGAATCTGAATGGCCTGAGTAGGTCACTAAGCATTTGGAAAACAGATTGATGGAGCCTTGAACTAATTTACCAAGATGATGTGCCATGAATGCATAGTACTTTTAAGGAAATATTTCTATCATTCAGAAACAGTGGGCAAATATTTTCAGTGAAGTATGAGAAGTGGAGTTGTCCAGGATCAATTTTTACTGATGCAACTACTTTCAATTTTCAGGTCTACTAAAGACAATGCAGCACCTTTGACAGAAGCTATAAAGATTGTTCTCACTCTTTCAAGTGAGTGGTCATCTCCAAAATGTTTTTCATAGGTGATTCATGAGGTTCTCCCACACAAAACAAAGTAAATCTAAAATGCAAGTGATAAAAAATATGTATAGTGAATGTGCATATTTCTAAGGCCTGATCACACTTATCCATTCACCGTAGCCCTACTGAAGGGACAAGGAGTTAGTGGCCTTTATTTACATGTGTTTACTACCATAACCTTGACTCTGTAAGGAAAATACAAAGTATAACATTCTAGAGATGCCACTGTATTAATAATTCCTCAAGCAAAAGCTTAGCAGGGTTTTCCTTTTTAAAATCCAAACCAATTCAGAAAATCCAAAAAAAAATTTCTTTGGATTTTTCTCCACTGTGCTCAAAGATCTTACCTATTTTCTGTGTACATTTTTAATGAAATTGGAAGAGAAGAATCTAGATTCACACATACATGCACACACATACACACAAATCACAATCCACTGTATAAAGAAATTCCCTGAAATTTGGTGATTTTAACTTTAAAGGTAAGGTTTTTGCTAAGCTAATGGAGCTGGGAGAGCTTAAAATATAGACTCCTACATCCTTAGATGTTAGTTCAGAGAAGCCTACAAATCAACTATTTCAAAGTTCCTTTCAATAATTCTTTTCGATAAATATGGATGTACGACTTACTGCATCATAGGCAATTTTCAGAGCACTTTACCAAAGTCTACTCAATCATTACAACTCTAGATGGGAGTGGGTATTATATTTATCTCTCTTTTACAAATGGAAACAAAAAGTTGATTTGTTAAAGTCATATACTTAGTAAGTAGCAAATTTTGGTTTTGAATCAAAGTCCTGTGTTTCTAGAGTCCAGCCTCTTAATCACTGTGCCCTTCCTCCTAGTCAGAGTAACTAAAAGAAGACAAGATGAGGAAATGGATACACAGGTTCCTTGTAGAAATGGAATCAAGTTACCATTATTATGTGATGTGCAATATGTTGCCTTTTTCCCAAAGACAAATTGTAGCTGTGGATTTACTCCTATACTCTTAGTTGCAAAGTATAACTTTTACATCTGTCATGTCTCATGCAGGCCTCCAAAGGGTTTTTTGTTTCTTTGTTTTGTAATTACTCAAAAATGGTAGATTCTTCCAGCTCCCTCTCAATGTCTTCCTCTGGTTCATTTAAGTAACAACTGCTTTTAAACTGATAACTTGACTTTGAGATTCTATAGTTTTTCTCCTGCAAGAGGGTTAATTTGACTTGATAAAAGCTTCTGGCTGTCACGGGCAAAAGAATACATGTATTGCAAGGAAGCAGGGGTGATGGGGGTGCATGTACAAATCTGATTAAATTAAATGTAGTAATCTGTAGAGGTTTTTTTGTTTGTTTGAGAGAGGGTCTTACGATATAGTTCAAGCTGGACCTGACTCAGTACGTAGCTCCAGGTAGCCTCTAATTTCCCACAATCTTCTTGCCCTAGCCTGCTGTGTGCACCACCACACCCAGCTAGTAATCTGTATGTTATGTGCAAGTAAAATACTGCCTAAATTAAATCTCATAATCAGTATCACCATTATGCAGTAGCAAAAAAAGTGGAAAAAACCCAAAATAAGTAGGGTAAAAACAATAATAATCATAAGAGATAAAATGTTTAATATAGCATATGTCTCAAACACTGGCCCTAGACATATTATATGAATTTTCTTCTTAAATCTTCAAAATAGCCCTGAAAAAGAAAGTACTATTCTTACACCATAAGCAAGAAAACAGACTTTAGAGCAATAAATGACTTAATTTGAGTTGTCCAAGTAGATCTGGCTGAATTCAATGTCCATCACACTGGTTACCATCAGAGCAGATATATAAAGCTTTGGAGTTAAATAAATGTGTAAGTGGTTCACCTGATTGCTCTGCTGGTAAGTAGCAGACACAAGTTTTATAATTAGATTATAAAACTTCAAGACTCATGCTTATTCCCTAAGATCTCAGGTCTATTTTACACAGAATGCTCACAACTTTATGTCTTCATTACGTTGTTGATTCAAATTCATATATAAGTGTGGGCTCTTTTTGGACTCAATCTCTGTAATTAATAGTAGAAGGTAAAGGTAGAAATTCCTTTCTTTGATGTGGGGGGTGTGTGTTTGAGTGTGTTTGTGTGTGTGTGTGTGTGTTATGTAAATCTAAGCAAGAGGTGGGGGTGAATGTAAATTCTACTATTATTCTGACTTTGGTGAAAGTAGCAAAATTAATAGAATATTTCAAGAAGCCTGCTCTGACCTTTGGAATCTACAAGAGGGAATAATATTTCTTATTCTCATACAATGAAATTTGGAGATTCGGTCAGAGCACTCTTAGGACAAAAAAATAGAAGTAAAGTAGGTCATCATATCATCTGGTAGAGGATTATACTTATTACTTGATGGAAGGGCAAGCATATGCAAAAATAAATTCCTATAACAACTTTCTAAGTTTCTGGTTCAAAAACTCACCATGCATGTCTACGCTTTTAACAAAGTGCTAACACAGTAGCGAATGCTACAGCTCAAAATGCAAATGTCTTTTCTATTATAATTCCATTTTTAGTCACTCATAACTGCATCAACCATCCTGCATCTTAGCTAAAATATTCTGTTTGACCTCAGGCCAAACACTGACTTTTTCCTCTTTTCCATAAGAAGTTTGAGAAAAGTTCCCTTTAGATATGTCTGAGTCACCACCAGGAAGGGAAGAGGGAAATCCTTATTATAATTAAATGGGGAGAGGGAGAGAATGCAAGAAAGAATCATTAGAGTTTCTGTGTCCAAAAGGAAAACAAATAGGAATTACCTGAACTTTAAAACTCAAAATTCAACATAAGATGATATACTTTCTTATAAGTAAAAATTAGCCAAGAGAAAGTTATTAACATTTAAGAATAGCTTGCTGAATTAGCAGATACTTTGTTCCCTGAATGGGAGTTGCTTGAGAAAAAGTCAAAAGACCTTTAGGGTAAAGAATGTCACAAGAGAGTAGGACAAGAGTTCAATTAATTATCCTTTCCCAAAGGATATACTTTTGGCTCAGCTCCAAGGGTTCCAATCTATTTTGATTGGATGTAGTTTTGTTGGGTTTAACTATTCTGAGGTCTTCATATTTTTTACTGTCCAGATACATTTTAAATTACTTTTTAATAGTACAGTGTACCCCTGACTTATAAACTTAATTCATTCACGAGGGATGGTTGTAATTCAAGTTGGTTTTAAATCAAGACTATTTTTCCCATAAGAAATAATGGAAATACCCATAATGCATTCTGAACCTCCCAAAGCACTCCTTAACTGACGTTGTCATAATAAAAAAGGATTGTATAATGTGCATAATTTACCAAAAACACCAATAATTTTCCTAGTGCATTCACCAAAAAGATATAAAATGTGCCTAGTTTACCAGAAACAACAATTTCATATTGTATTCACCATTCAAGTTGACATCTTTGGCTTGCAGGAAGGGAGGATAAAATGGAAGGTGGTTATTGTTTGAAGGAGAGTCCCCTTCCATAAGAACATCAGGAATCTGACTCTCTGGTGTCCTTTCCCTCCTTGAGAGAGTCTGTAGCCCACTAGGACCTGCTTCTGCCTCACTAGATCTCAACCTTTTCAGAACTAAAAACTGGTTTAAGGTTGTCTGTTTCTATCTTTTCTTTAACACTGTTCTGTAGTATGGCAGGTCATTATCATTAAGCAAGTGAATGCAATGATTGGCTTTTTCTCTGCGTGGGTCTTCTCTACAAGTGTTTGTAGCTCTGTCCATTTTTTTAGAATTTCCTTTATTTCAGAAGAACTTTGCTGCACTGATTATTGATAGTCCCCCTCCTCTTCAGAAAGCTCCTCAGCTGCCATTCTCTGTTGCTCAGCCAGAAGTTGCTGAAGTTCTTCTATAGACAACTCCTCTGAGTGTTCCTCCACCAGTTCCTCAACATCACCACTATCTACCTGCAAGCCTATGGACTCTGCTGTAGTGATAGTCATCAACCACAGGATCAATTGAAAGCTCAGGCTCTTCTACACAGCCTTCAAAGTCTCTCTCTTGCATAATTTTAGGCCACTTTTTCTTCCAGGCAGTTCTCAGTGTCCTTAGAGACATTGGCCTAGGATTTCTCAATTAATGCCACACAGGAAAGACCAGCATTCTTGTCATAACTCAAGACTTTGGTCGTAAGTTAAAACTAAAATGCTGATCATATGCCAAGCTGTTCACATGTGAGGCTGGTTGTAACTCAAGGATCCAATGTACATGTTTGCAGTACATAATGATTACATTCCTCATGGAGAGTTAGTATATGTACATAACACATCTTAATTCATTTTTCATCTCCTTCTCTTTCTCTCCCCTTTGAACCCCTTCTTCCATCTCTTAGTCCTTTTACCTTTTGCAAAAGATCTATCTCCCTATTTTCTATTACCTATCTTTTATTTTGTTCTTTATGTTTTGGATTTCTAATATAACAAACTATGTGATACTTCAGCTTGGGTTTTTGACTTATTTTACTTAGCATTCTGGTCTCATAGTGAATTCATTTTCCTTCAAAGGGCTCAAGTTTATCCTTCTTTATTCAGTTGTGTTAATTCAACTCTATGTAAGGACAAAAACATTTGTAATCATGTAATTATGAAAAGTCCTATTCATGTCATGTATAATTTGATTCAAATAACCTCATATCATCACGTTTTCTCTGTGGGTTTTTGTGTATGTAAGCATGTGGGTGAAAGTACACAAATAAATGTTTTACTTTAAACATTAGAAAATAACACTAGATAAAATTCTTTTCTCAACAGCAGTTATTGCTTAATTCTACTTTCTGATTATAAAAGTAATGTATTTTCATTAAAGAAAATGTGGAAAATATGGAAAAGCATAAAAGACTAAGATAAGTATCACCAATATTCCTGATATCCAGGAATTATTTTAGTATTCTTCCATTCTTCTTTTGAAAGAAATTCCTAATACCCAGGAATTATTTTAGTATTCTTCCATTCTTTTTCCTAAGAGATCACTATATGTATGCTATTTTGCAATCTGTCTTCTTGTCTCATTATACGTCTTCCTCATTTTTTCAATCCTAATTCCTTAGGTAAACTTACCCAATCTTGTGTCCTTAAATATCATCCATTGTTTAAGAATCTTAAATTTATAATATATACCCAGAATAATATCCATGTACAATATCCACCAAAATCATACATTCAAAGCCTTTACAAGATTGCTTTTAGGTGTTTAATAGCCATCTCAAATCAAATATCCTCAAAATTAAGCCCTGACATTTTTCATCTCCAACGCTCCTCCTCTGTATTCTTCCTCATTTCACCAGTGCGTAAATACCATCCTTCCAGTCACTCAGACCTCAAAATCTTGATTCCTTTTTTCACTGATATCCCACATACATTGCATAAGAAAATCTTGAGTACTCTATCCTATTACCATCCAAAACCACCTTCATCTCTCACCTGGATGACGGAAATTGCCTCCTAACCAGTCTTGTTGCTTCTTTTTTACCCTGTTTAGCCTATTACAAGCACTGCAATCTGAATGCTCATCTTAAAACATAAATTATATCTGCATACACCTCAGAAAGCCAAAATTTTCTGCCAACAGATATCTAGTTACCTGTCAGACTTTATCTTTTCTTTTTATATACTTTCGGTGTCCTCTGAACACACTGACTTCACTATTGTTCCTCAAATACCACAGCCATGCTTAGAATATAATCCTGATATCCTTAATCCTGATATCCTGATATCCCGATATTATGGCTTGATTCCTCACTTTCTTCAGGTGAGGGCACAATAAGTTCTTCCTTTGCATCTTTATCTCAGAGTTCACTCAGGCACTTTAGATTCCCGTCCTTATTTTTTTTTTCTTTTTAGAATTTTTACTCTGTACAATGAATAAGATTCCATTTAAAAAAAATCATCAGTTGAGCATTTGCTGGGAAAACACCCAATTCACGGTGGCTATTAAAATGTTATCATACCCATCAAGATCAGCCTAAAAGCCAATAGCTTCATGTGATACATAACATTCAGAGCTTTATTTGGAGGCAAGTTAAATAAAAGTTGTCTTGAGCAAGGAATACGTTGGGTGAAATGCATTAGGAAGCATCCCTTTTTGTCATCTAGTACCTTACACTGAATTTCTTCTAAACAATACAGTACATTTCCTTGTATATCCAACTATAAAAAAATCCACATGAATCTGTTTGATGTAATTTTGCTATCAAAACTTACAATCATTTGTAAACATCTAGATGCCATATCAGGGGATGTTAGGGAAGAGTGTTCTAATCACTATTTATATGCTACAAAAAACCCACACACATTAGAGTTAAGATTTAATTTGAAAAACAATCTTATTTATCACTTTTGTATGATTGTTAGGTAGTATAGGTGAATTCTCTTTTATATAATAAATGTGTTTCCTTCAAACTCCCCAGAGATAGATAATCCATTTTTATAAATTGATTTAAAATATACAAGTAAAATTTCCTATTTATACAACTGTTTGGCATATTATCTAGGATATAGGTTTAGGTTTTGTTATGTTACATTTATTTAAATAAAGGTTTCCCTACTCTGGATATAATACAAAGCAACTCCAGCAAAATATAATCTAGTAGCTCTTGGTCCCCTTCCCATTTGCAAAAGATCTATCTCCCTGTTTCCTATTATCTACCATTTATTTTGCTCTTTAATTCATTTAAACTTCGGATGTCTTATAGAAGAGAAACTATGCAATATTTAATCTTGGGGGGAGGAGAAGGGGATGCAAAAAGATTTAAGATGTGTTCTGTACATGTACCAACACACCACAATGAATGTAATCATTATGTTATGTAAACATGTACTAATAAAAATACAAATTAAAAATATAGTCTAGTAGCCTGACCTTATGCTAGTCTGAGTAGCTGCAGGGAATAATTAGAAACCATTTTTCAAACTATGCATTTTTCAGAAATTTGAAAATAGAAATCTAAAAAGACTCTAAATTGAAGCCCTGACATAAATTTGACTTGAGAATTTTAATTATAATTCTGATTCATGTCATTCACACACTACAGAAAAAACAAACACTGAGCTTGGGAGCAGACCATTCAGGTTCATATTTTGATTTCGCCACAACCTCTTGGAGCTTCAGTGTCCTAACCTACAAAATGGAAATAATTCTCCTTTCCTTCATCCCAGGGATCCCACAAGATTGATGAAAAAAAGCAAACTCTAGGATAGTTATCTGTAACTTTTCCTTGATATTCCAGATAGAAGAATGCTGTCATACTCCCTTCTCAGACTACTATGTCTCTTACAAGATACTGTATGATGCTGTTGATAATTTCAGAAATTTGGTTAGTTTTGGAGTAAAAACATAAATTGTGGGAAGAAACATTTTTAGTTGTGCTTTCAGTAATGGTACTTTAAATGATTTGTTGTAGGCTGTAGATTGTATCTTTGTTTCCTTACTTTTGTAATCACTCAGATTGTACAATATAGTAGGCTTGATGTTACTGTGTAAGCATTTCTGTACCTTAAGCTGGCTCTTAGGCACTCAAGGAAACAAGTGCATCATACTATCAATTAGCTAAGGAAACTCATGCTTGACATACTACCATCTTTTACTTGAAAATAATCTTCCTTTGTACTTCTTATCTGACTTAGTTATTGGTTAACATTTACAATTCATATAAAATGCCAAATGCCATCATACAAAGGAATCTTATTAAAATAACCCATTGTAATTGCTAAACTACTTCCCTGGTAAAAAGATCTCACCTCCACAATAACATAAAAAAAAACAGTCATAAATATCATATTATAATACCTACTGGCCTACCAATTTCATTGTAATGGAAACAGTCATCCATGATAGTGCCCTTCATGAATTTTCCACTCCATTTGGTCCATTAATGAGCCTTTCTACCCCGGCAGAGAAATTGTCACAACTGACCCCATTCTGCATCTCCAATTTGTAAGTGGCTTCTCTCCAGCCAGTTCATCTTTTAATCGATGTTAATTTAAAGCACTATAAACTCATGAAATGGGCACTAATGCTAAGAAGATTTTTGATTACCAAATTTTAAAATTATATTTCAATACTCAGTGGCAATATTTTCATTTTACAGCAGTGGTGCCTATCAAATTTAAATTATAAAAGCCATCTCCTTGATCCACACACTCAAAATGCATTTTGAGAGAAAATGTGAACAAGATAAACATTTTTTGAAATTGCCAAAAGCATTCTCTTTACTTGATTAGTTAACTGCTTCCTTTCAAACACTGGAAGATTGCTCTATTGCCAAAAGGTTCATTAGTGGAGGCAATTGGCAAAAGGGACAGAAATCTTGTCTTTGTCCCATTGCTAATGTTTTTCTGAACCCCAAGCAAGTCATTTAATTTTTCATTTATCCAGTGCTAGCAAATAGTATCTAAAAAGTGCTTAGAAGAAACTCAATTTCTTTATTCCTTAAAATGAAATAAAATACAATTTGAAGAAATAGTCTTATAAATTTAGACAATAACAACCTGAAAAAGTAAAGTCATAGAAATTGAAAAAGTTTAGCTAGATTTGCTAACAAGTAAAATTCTCTAGAAAATATGTTGCAAATACATTAGTTTGAAATATTTCAATATCCCACAGATAAATGTGCTTTGTATTTCCAAGCGTCTCCATCAAAGAAAAGGAAATTAAACTATATGCTGTATTCACAAATCAGAGCCCTTTTCTCATGGTCACAAAACAAATACAATATATACTGTTGTTTATACTTGTCAGATTATAGGATAAAGTATGTAGTCTTCAGGAAAACTTACTCTCCAAACTGATATCCTTAAAATCAAATTCATTGGATAATAAAGTCAAATCAATTTTTCTGGCCTCCTAATTCTTCAGTGCATAAGCTATGCTAGAGATGTGACAGCCAAACAAAGACACTTCAATGTCCTAAATAGTGTTTACACTGACCTCATAACCTTAGAATATCTCAAACCCAGCTCTGTTTGAGATTCCACACAGCTTGATGACCAGAAGAAAGTCACTGTTCTTCCTTTTTTGTAAGGACTTTGAACTGAAAGGGGACCTACATGATTGAATAAAAGTAGCTAAGAGTTTGGGAAATAATTCCATGTATATAGAACACATGAGTAAAGTTATGGATGATGATGATAATGACCATTATCCATGTGGAAAGTTTATGACTTGAGTAAGGGGTCTGTGTTGGCATAGGAGAAACTAAATCTGAAGGGCTGGGACAGTCCTACCAAAGGTGAGATCTTTCTGGGTTTCAAAGTGAAATATAAAATCATATTCAATCAGGGATTGAAAAGGAGTATTTTGGAAACAAAGTTGCAAATGAGAAAGTGACCATGAATCTACAATTTCAAGAAAATGTACTAACACTTGTTCTGAGGAAGAAAATATAATAGGTTGCATTTATTTACTTCATAGCATAACAAACAGAGGGCTACAGCAAATCTAGCAAGAACTATATCAAGCTAAATGCTAAATACTTTCTCAAATATTACAATCAACATTAAACCATATGACATGACTCAAATAGATCATTATTCTCATCATAAGTGATTATATGTAAGAATGTGATATGTACATATCTTGTGCTAGATAGGTAAATTATAGCCATGATTTCAAGAAAGGATATCAGGACTTCTTCATAATAAGTGAATCCTATTTTAAGCAAAATTCTATAAATGATAATCAAATATATTATTTTATTTTGTAAAATCAATTTGCCCCAACCTCACACATGCATAACAACAAAAAATGTTATTATAAATAGTATAAAATCTTAGTGCATTTAAAATTAGATTCCAACAACAGATCTAGAATATCACTCTGGATTAACTTTAGTCTCTTCCCATATAAAAAAATAGCAAGAATTGTCTCTATTCCACAGCCATTTTCCCACTGCTATTCCTCTTTTAAAATTGTTCAAGTTCACATACATTATTCAGTGTAGGAAGTATATAAAGGAATTATTATTTGGTAAATTTCTTTTCCCAGAAAGACAGAGAAAGAGAAAATGATTATTTCTGTAAAATACTAACAGCAACAATAGCTACTGTTTATTGGCTTTTACTAAATACCACGTGCTATGCTAAACCCTTCCTGTGGGGGATTCGCACACTTTCAGAAAGATTAAAACAAGACTTAAACATGTACAATCTTAATCAAGAATACACTCTTTAAATCACTATTCTATTACAGACTCCAGGTCCCAGTTCACAGACATCCATAAAAATTTTACATACTTTACAAGTGCTCATTGTGGTAAATAAAAAGAAGTACGCATTTCCATTAACCCTCATATGCAAAATGTCTCCCAATGCTGCATCATAAAGTGGTCTTTGTAAATTCTGATTCTATTTACAGATATGATTTTCCATGGGCCATCTACTTGTTTTACCTCAAATCCATGTGGGAATTCTAGAGCTGATTTGGAATTTATGGCCTGGAGTTAGAGTTGTGGAGCAGAGCAAAAATAATCAGCTTAACAAATAAGTTTGTAGTGCGAACTTCTTTGTACTGGGACCTATAATACTTGAGATAATATATTCTTAAGGGAAGTCATTCATGACCTCATTCAAACTCTTGTCTCACTCTTATTCCCTTTCTTATGTTTATCTTACTTATATTATATATAGTATTTAGCATTTGTAGCTCAACAAAACATTAAACTCCCTGAGGACAAAGACCATACATATTTTCTTCAGTGTGGTAACTTTGGCACCGAACACATTGCCTAGCATACAGTTTTGCTCAATGAATATTTACTGGGTAAATACATCTCTGAGCAGTGACACACACATGCAAATTTTACCCTCAAAGCTCTAATTGTTAATTACTTTGCCAATTGAGGAGTTCTATGGTCTTCTCATTTTTTTAATAATCAGAGATTCAGAGAGGATTTATAAATATTGGTCTCTCCAGTTCATTATTTTATAGCTTTATGTCCAAATAAGTTGGAGTAGATTTAAAATATCCTCATTTACTTATTCCTTTTACATTTGAGGCAAGTGAAATTAGAGAAATGAACTCATTTAAGGTCATGTAATCAGTTGATGTTGAAAGCAGTTATGAATTTGTAATTATTTGGAGTTTAAAAAATTGTGAGAGTGAAGTATATTTTGAAAAACAAGAAAACAAATAAAACCAAACCATTACCACAATAACAACAAGTTGCCACAAGATTAGTTACAGCGCCAGAGTTTTCATGCAAAGTTCAAGAGATTAATTAGCATCTATATTGTCTGAACTTACTTTACTGGCTTGGAACTCTAAAATGTGTATGTCTATTTTTAAGCAGGTACAGGTCCAAGTCAGTTTCCTTCATCTTTGTTCTGAACTAGCATCCTTTTTTCTAAACTGGCCAAAATTTCTTATTGACTGTACCAGAGATGGTCTCCCAGAATAGGCTCCACTCTGATAAAAACCTCTGCTTATTGTTTACATTCTTGCCAGTAAAACTGAACAGTCTTTGTCAATCTCCTGAAAACACTTCTGAACTTGTGGAATTTTCTGGAACTCTTCAAATGGAAACTCATCTGAAGTGTGGCAGTGTTCAGATTGGCTTCTATTTCTTCACAGGATCCCCAAATGGCAACACACAAATAACTTCAAGGAATCAGTAACTCAAGCTGACCTCATCCCCCTTCAACTGCCCTTTGGTTTCATTGCAAATAAAAAGCTGAATAGTGACCATTAATAACATCTGTCTGAGTAAGTGTATTATCAGTGATGTCATGGCAATTAAAAGAACTGGAGTCTCCAATAGTACAAAGCCTTGACTATCAATAAGTCATTTATTATCTGGATAAAATGAATGTGGCATATGTCTGGAATTTGTAAAGCACTCCATTTAGAATAGCACTGACACTGGGGAGTGAACTTCAGAATAGTATAAATATCAACCTGTTCTCAGAAGAATCAATTACTCCATAATACTCTAAAAATTGTATCTTCCATTGCCTGTTCCAAGCCAGGCAACTTTTCCTATCAGGCTAATGCTAAACTTTCCTGAACTATTGACAAATGAAGTGATTGTGTGCTCAAAGGCCCAACTAAGTCAAACATAAAAGCATTTTGTCCACAGTAATACATTTATTCACTATCCATTGCTCAGTTGTCTTAATCTATTATCTATTTATCTGCATATGCATTCACCTATTAAAATGAAAAACAGAAAGTACTTAGTACTAAACATAATACAATTTCTTATGTAACTCATAATTTTAGTCAAGACAATCTCATCTAAAATCTAAAAGGGATATATATTCCACCTTTCTGAAACTAAGAATGACTTTTTTCTGGATTTGTTTTTCTTTTAACTCTAACTCTAAACTGCATCAATTCATCCTCACCTCATATATAGTTCATTGAAAACACTGACACTGCATGTAAATGAAAAATTTTATGAGTGTGTAAGTAAATCCCACTTTCAAAATATGGTCTCTACTTGATATGCAATTTTAAAATATGTTGACTCTGTTCTCCATATTCTTATTAATTTTCAAGCTCAGATACATGGACTGATAGGAATCTCAATCAATCTGTGTAAATTGAAGTCCTCAGGGCCCCCAAGGAGCCTGATATAGCATGTATCAAGACTATAAGGAAGCAGATGAGCTAAGAATGGAGGGATGAGTCAGAGATTACTTCCCCAAGTCAGGTTGAGGAAGAGACACTACCAGGTATAATGATATAGTCAAGAACCTTAGGACATATCTTCGCTGGTGAACTGATTTGGCTGTATTCTATTTTCCCCAAGCTCTTAAATAAATTATACCTGGTAAGGCATTTCATAACATTACTGTCTTGGAATTATAACACTGCTTTTTTAGTTTATCCATATCTTTCACGCACTCACCCTAAATCAAATCCTTTCTGCTGTATTTCTCTTTGATTGATGGGTTTGTTTGGATGTTCTTTCAATTTACTGGTTTGTTCTCATTATCCCCAATTTGCTTCCCACTTCTAAAGTTGAAGGATCCTATGTGAAAACTAAGATCTTTCTAACTTTTCAGTGTTCATCAGCTCTGAAGAATCTCCCGAAATATATTACCATTTATTGTTGAGAAAAGATACTCTATTACTCAGGTGCCTCAAACAAAAATGATCATTTATTTTGTTCATAAATCTACAACTTTTGGCAGGTCTTGGCAGGACCACTTTGTCTCTGCTCTACAAGGTATAAGCTGGAATGGCTCAATTGGGGGACTGTAGGATGGTTTATTCATATGAACTTGTAAGTACATTCTGGAAGCTCACTCAGAGCCCAGGACCAGTGGCCTTGGTTCTTCTGCATGTGGATTTTTTCTCTGGATTGTTTGGTTTTCTCACAATGTGGTAGCTGGGTTGTCAGAGTGAGCTTCCCAAGGAGAGACAGTGGAAGGTGCCATTTTCTTAAGTGCCAGACCTAGGGACTGACAGTATCATTTTTCCTGTATTCTATTGGTCAAACAGATTCAAGTGGAAAGGATATAAACCTATACCTCTTGATACTCAGAATGTCAAAGAATTTTAAGGTGATGTTTTAAAATAGTCACACCAAAGTAGCTACTACCAAATTATTATCAATTAGTCTTACAGCCTTAAGAAATTTATTTATAATATTAAATTCAAGATTGTAAATTCTAATCAGTATGCTGCCCTTCATCTTTTATTTTACAGAAATTTTCCTAAAAGGCTGAATTTTTATCCTATGCATCCAAATCTTGGTTACCATGGAACTTTAAAAATGTGGATTTCCTTCCTAATATGTACTTCTTTGGCCTAAAAAATTTTTCCATGTAAGGAAACACCTTTAGATTCTACAGCTTTCTGATCTCCTTTATTCTAAAGATGATCACACAGTTACCAACTGTAAATGAAGGGATTTCCCCATTATCTCCCACATGCAGAGGCTTATTCCAAAGACATACTATTTACAAAGTTATAAAGAATCATTTCAATGAAATAACACAGGGCATGGGGAGGGGGTGTACAGGAGATGTGTATCTCTATGGTTGTAACCTTCACTGAACATCTCTGGGCCTACCAGAATTTGAACTCAACGATGATTAAAGTTCTTTCAAAAGAATTAAGTAAAAATAATTACAATAAATCATTCCTGTACAAAAGCATCACATCACATAGTATGTTTGAGGAGAGAGAGCATGAACAACAAAAAATGAGTTCCGTAAGTACACTTGTAATTTCATCATTATCACATGATCTTTCCATATGCCATTTCTATGCTTTCAATCCTGTGTGTGTGTGTGTGTGTGTGTGTGTGTGTGTTTGTGTATGTGTTCCTGGAAATGCACAGAACCCAGGGCTTTGTGGATGCTATACAAGCACTCTATCACTGAGCTACATCCCCAGCCCTTTCCAATCCCCTTCACAGCCTCTACCCCACATTCTTGTTGACGACTACTCAAACTTTAGACATCAGCTGAATTGTCACCTCCTCGGGAGGCATTTACTGACTCTGTCTGCAAGACAGACATTCTGTGTAGTCCATTTGTTACCTACTTTCTTATAATCATGTGGTTTTTTTAATTTTTACTTGAGAGCAGCGATTGGTTGTTTCTTTTACCTATGGTTATTTGATTCATTTATGTGTGACCTTCATAAGGATAACACACATGTCTGATTGAGACAACTGTTGTATTCCTAGAAGCAAGTACATATCATACTGATTCACAGACACATAGGAAGTAATTGTTGAAGGAAAAGAAGAAAACAAGGGAGGTGACACAGACAATGAAACATAATGTTACAGGAATACTAAGAAGAGACTGCTCTTAGTTAATATTTAGAGGAAATATCTATAGAAAAGATTAAATTTCAGTTGGACTTTAAAAGAAAAGATTCATAACTGGATGTGATGAGGAATAGAGGGCAATACTGGGAGCACATTACAGAAAAGGAGTGGAAGGTATAGGCAAAGGAGAAAGTTTAAGTACACAAGTCAGGTTAGATAGAACTAGTTTGTTTTGATGATGAGACAGAAACATGCCTGATGGGGTAAACAGAAACCAGATAATTTTCATTCTACTTGCATGGATAGTAAATTAGGAATAAGGATATATATTTTGAGGTAAAGGATGACATAGGTGTGGAAGAGAAAAATTTTGTTTTCTAAATTCTCCAAATCATTATGGCCTACAAAAAACAAGACATGAATATTCCATTGTAGTGGAGAGAAAGTATGGGTATCAAGATTGTTTTTTTTCTTGTCCTTATTCATAATTTCCTACCCAGGCAAGCAGAATGAGAGATAAATGGGATAACTTGGGGGTTTATGTCTCTGCTCTGCCCCTAAAAAATGAAGAGATGAGACTAAGAGTCCTTGCTCATTACTTTTCACTAGCATGGAAAAATTGTAACATTAAACTATGTCATTTAAATTTTAAACCTGTCATGAATGAAGATAGAATTGTGTTCAAGTTTAAAGAATAACATTGAGGAAAAAAAGGTTCTGACACACTGCACACAACCATGAATTGTGGAATCCAGGCCGTTAGAAAATCACTCCTTAAAAAAATATAAATGGATAATGTACTATTAAGAGGAAAACATTGGCAGAGGTCAGTCTTCATGATAGTATCTTTTTAAAATTTATTTTATTTTATTATTTTTTTTGATACCGGGGATCGAACTCTGGTCCTTGTGCTTTTGCAGCAGACGGTAAAACCACTGAGCTAAATCCCCGGCCCATGAGATAGTATCTTTTCTACATTTAGAAATTCATACTTTTGTGCCAAACATTTATGGAATTCTGAATTAGATTCTTAGATAAATGGGTACTAGTTACCAAAAGAAATATCATTTACCTTCAAGAAGGACCAATGGAATTATCTGATACTCAATGAAATAATATGGATTCTGTGATACATAGGAAAGTAGAGACCATTGGAATCAGACTAGCTACACAATATATGGCCATGCAGTCAATCTGATACAGGCTCAGTTTCTTCATCTCTGCTAGAATGCTATTATTTAATGAGTTGTCAGGAGAGCTACCAAAAGAATGTATGTAATATCCCCAGTACATCTCTGAGTATTCCATAAATGTTATTATTTTCCTCAGTACTGTAAATAAAGTACAGAATTTCCTTGACTTGGAAGTTGGCATATTATATCTTTTTATAATATTTTAAATGATTTAAGTTATTAATCATGAAGAAATAATTTTACAAACTTTTATTGAATGTGTGTGATGTGCTAGAGACAATGCTAGCTGTTAAATATCTAATCTATGCTTAGAGCTATTCTAGTTGCCCTTCAGAATACAATAAAATTCTCACCTCTTTAGTTTATATATTTCAAACAGTCTGGTCACACCTTAACTATTAAATCAACCAACTCATTTAACTCAATCTTTGTTTCTCTGTATTTCTCAAATGACACTAAGGAACTGTCTTGTTTGGGATTTCCTTTTTTAAACAAGATTTTGCTAGGGCCGGGAATTTAGCTCAGTGGTTCTGCCGCCTGCCTTGCAAGCACAAGGTCCCGAGTTCGATCCCTGGTACCAAAAAACCCCCAAAAAATTGCAAAGTAAAGCTTGAAAAGCCACAGAAAGAATGAGAGACTTGAAAAAGAGAAAAAGATCTTTGTAGTACATTTACATAAAGTGCCTGGTATACATATTAGGTTTTCAATAAATAGTTTTGAGTCAATGAATAAAAGACTAATCAGCAAAGAGCACATACTATTAGTTTCATAGCTAATCTGAATAATAACTATATTTGCAATTTAAAACAAGAAATAACCACATTTGCATTTAAAAATGCACAAAAATACATTACTTTATGAAGCTACAGGAAAATTAATCTACTAGGCTTCATTGAGCAGCTTGTTTGTGCTGCCTATATGGCCAAAAACTTCCAAGAGAAGTTTGTAAAAATAAATTGAATACATTCCTTTGCTTTCCAGAATATTTTAATAATTAACGTAGAAAAAATATTTTAAACAATATTAAATACATTCAAAATTCACAGTTCATACTACTTTCTCACTATTTTCTTCTCAAAATGATGAAGACTGTTTGAAATATATTCAGTCCACATTGCCCATCCATATTTACTAGTCTCACTCCCATTTCTTTACTCCATCTCCACCCAGCCACCAATCCTATTATGTATTTGCCTCATTCAGTATACTGAATTCTGGTTCTCAGCATAGAGCACACCTCCATCCCAGGGACCTTGCACTTGCCCGGTGGTTAGGTTTGCTTGTTGTCTGCTTGCAAGTGGGCTTTAATGAGACCAAAGCTCTTTGCTTGCTTCCTGCATAGGCTTGGATTCCTTTTCTCAGTTTTCTAGTTTAATCCTGTAGCTCTGAACCTGTAGGCCAGGCGTGGTGAACCTATGGCACCCATACCGAACTGGGATGTTTGGTATCATTGAAAGTTCTAAAATAGTCACTGAAGCTAAGTAAGCTGGCAGCTGGTTTTATTGGAACGACAATGTTCTTGGAAGGAGCAGCTTACAAGAGAACTTGAATTTACAAAGTCTGCGAAATCTATGCTGTTTTGAAAATTTCATTGTGGGGATGTGAAACTGTATTCTGTGCCTTCCAACATGATTTCCGCATGAAAGCACTTTAAGGCACCGGATTTTAAAATGACACGTTTTTGGAAAACTCAGTTCATACGGGTTTCTGCAATATTTCATGGACTTAGCCTCCCCCTTCCCCGGGAAATTAATCTTATGGAAGAAATTTTTTTTATGTAGAGCAAGAACTTTCGTACTACAGTGATGATATAGATATGGCTAATGGACCTCTTCTTTCTCCCCGTGAAAACTCCGCATTTTTCTGTGACTTGCTCTCACCACAATATTGTTAAAGTCCTCAATTTATTAATTCTGGTAGACTGCTCATTCTTTTTTTTTTTTTTTTTTTTTTTTTGTAAAACATCAAGCCCTTTTTTCTTGCTTTACTTTTTAACGTTTTATTGCTTTATGAAAATGTTTAACCTGAAAATCCCTCTAGATTACCTATACTGTATAAAGAAGCAGTTACCCTTAAAACTGTACTCTGGCCTACTTTTCTATTTTACAATTAAATATATTTTCCACATTAAAAAAAGAGAAAGTTCTAAAATATTCACCATCATCTGATGACTATGTCCCCTGGGTATAAATGGACAGCACACAAAAGAGTGTCATTGGTTGAGCACAACTTGCCTAACCACTGGAAAAAAAGCATCCTTCCCATTGAAAGGAAGTCTGTAAAATTATCTGTATATGAAAGACTTTGCATATGTGCTGCGTTTTGCACAAGATTTTCTTTTTCCCACTATTTTTAAACCCAATGAAGTGAACAGCAGGATCCTTTTGTCCTTCAAGCTAAAGGAAAGGTCAAAAACTATTAAATTTCCAAAAGGCTCCAGGGAACCACCAAATGACCATAGGAACTCTTGCAGTTCTAAAATTTTATGCTGTGTGACCTGAGAGCATTTGAAGTTTCCTTGAATTAATGATAATTTTTACATTTTAAAGTGGTAGTTATTACCATATAAGCCAGTGTTTACTTTCCCTCCATTGTTCCACTGCGATTTTCAACCAGAGGGAGGTAAACACTGAGCTTGAAAAGCATTCTTTAAAAGGCTCTCTAAACCAATTTCAATTATGTTTGTAGAAGAATAATAAAAATGTAAAAAAAAGATTTTGAAACTAAAATCAGAAGAGGCAGAACAAGTGGCCTCTAAGAGGGATCATAAGAGCAATAACTTTGAAAAATATATAACTGTATATTTAAGACTACTGAAAACGTCACCTAGAATAAACACAACCCTTCAAAAGGAGAGTAAATACACACATCTCATTGAATTTCAAAGTCAATTAAGTCCTCTAATGAACCATGCCAGCTCCTGATCAGCCTTTTGAGTTGGTCTCAAGCATAATTCTAAGAAGAGAGTAATTAATTTGTCTATATTGTTATGAAAACTATAAGCAGAATAACTACCTAATTCCAAGCAGGTTGGCTGTATTCACAAGAGACACTAGAATTATCATTGAAATGTGTTATACTGAAGCCATTATTTTTAAAATATCAACTGTTAACTTCTCTACATTCCCTACTTGACTTTGAAATCAAAAAATGAAACTTACTGCTACATTCTGCAGCCATATCAAAAACTTTCTCCATTCTACCAGTAAGATCCTATTACTATGGGTTAAAGATCTTCCTTAGGGTTAGAAACAGTTAAGCATCAACAATTTGGGATTAAAATATTGGCTGCACTTTTTGAAATATTGAGAACTTAGCCTGAATAGGTGCCTTTGCAGTATTTATTACCAATCAAAATCTCTAAGCAGTGAACGACTTGGCTTACTATAAAAAAATTGACTGTATTTTCTGATTGTGGATGGAGCATGATAGACACTTTGTGACGTATTTTCAAATATTATTAAGTACACATTTACTGAGTGCCTACTACAGTTAGCCTAGCATTGTTGCATAATTCCAACTACTATAAATGAAAGACTGAGATACCCGTCTTTGGGCCTTGAGGCATTTACAATTATCCAAGGAAACATGATAAAGCTGTATGTTTACCAACACACTCAATCTTTAGTGAAGTGTAAAGATTATCTAAGAGGGCTTGCACTTTCTTTTCTTTAGGCCAATAAAATCTCCCACAGTTATTTACTTTAGAATATACCTCACATGTAAGGTCAATGAGAGACCCAAGAAAATACTGTAACAGTAAGCACTTCCAAATGCTTATAAAGCAGGAAAAATGTTTTTGAAAAAAATAGTCAATCCTTCTTTTGTCTCATCAAATAATATGAACATAACTCATCACTGCCAAGATTATGCTGGCAACAAACAGATTTTGTGAGTATCAGGTTCAGGAGCTTTGCTTCAGTATTTAATCAAACAAAACTGCCACTAAATTGCTTTGTCTCCTCATGAACCCTGAGTATTACTCTGTGCCTATAATTTAATCCAGAAATCTGTATCTAGTGATAGAGAGAATGGAAAAACTCTGAAAAAATGAGAAAATTACCTTTTATTGCTTCTCACCAATTGATTTAGTTGATCAAAATAGCTGTGTAAAGTGCCATGAATTACAGGTTTATAGGAATCTCACTATCTGCCATATTATTTCATTATATGAAAGTGATTTTTTTCCTGCACTGAATTTCAAAATTGATGCTACTAGCTATAATACTTAAAAGCTACTCTCATAACTGAATAATTTAGTAATCATTTTGTGGATATTAAGTCATTTTACTAAACTTCAATCCTGAAACAACAGAAATGAAAAGTTCTTTATTTTGTTTCTTTGCTTTCTGATATCACTTTTACTTATTGCAATCAAAATGGAATAGGATTATATTACAAAGGAAAATGTATAGATATAATTACACATGTAAAATGTTTATGAATAGTATAAATAAAAATGCACAGATATAACTAAAAATGAATATAGATGCTAGAGATAATAGGTCTACTTCATATCTCATTACACATTTTCCTTTATTTTTTAAAAATTTTTATTTATATATTAATTGGTACATTTTAGGTATACAATACATTTATTTACATTTATCATTGGGTGTTTGTATCTGAACATGATGTATCTTAGTTCTTATTTTTTCCCCATTACCTGTGTGCCCTTCACCCTCGCCACCCTTCCCTATTTACACAGACTTTGTTTCCATTTTTTTTCCTTCTACAGCTAAAGGAGGTAGTCATTTGTTTAAAAAAATGAAGAGACCATTAATCCAAATGGAAATATTCATCACCCTGTGCCATAAATGACTTTCTTAAAATTTGAGTCAATACTGAATTTTTCCAAAACAAACCATTTTTGCATTGATTTATATTACAGTATAAGAGATGATTTGTTTCCCTTTCTAGACTTTGGTTGGCAGTTTATAGCCCTTTAGCCTCTCCACTTTTTGTCAATCACAGATTTATAAACTTGTATTTAAATGCTCTAGAGGAATTCCAATTTTTAAGAAATTCCATGGAAAATGACTTCCAACAATGTAAAAAGATATTAGTAGTGTGATTAAGTATACAACTAATCAGATTGATGAGTTTGAGTCTTACTGTTGTTGATTTGTTTTTTGAGATAAGGCCTCTCTATGTTTCCCAGGCTCAATTCAAATTTGTGCGTTTCAATGATCCCCCTACCTCAACTTCCCAAGTAGCTGAGACTACAGACTCATCACAAAAACAAAAAAAAAAAAAAAAAAAAAAAAAAAAAGAGAGAGAGAGATACCCTACTGAAAAGACAGACACATGTGAGACGGGCATAAGAACCCTTGCAGTAAGCCTGGGAAATCCACTTTGGGACACACTGATATCAAATCCATACAAGTGATATCTTCATAAAGACCTGATTTCTAGAGAGTTGTGTAAAAGGGCATTTAACTGGCCACTGGAGTTTTATAACCCTAGAGTCACCACTGCAGATGTCTATGTTAACACAAGGTTTGAAAAGAGAATCAGATAGCTAGGAAACTCTTACTGAGATTCCCTAATGATTTCCAAAGGTAGAATAACAAGTACTTTCATGTATAAATGATGTTCACCATATGATAAAGCATGATTGAATATTTTATATAAAAATCAAATTATTAGTTTATTGAATAAACCCAAGGCCAATTAAAAGTAATGTTGAATTTCTATAATAAATAATGGACTGAGTTTAGAATATCTACTCTAAACCAAGCTGTAAAAAGATGAATAGGAAAATAAAAGGAAAGGCAGAAAGAATGGGTTTTTATAATAGCAAAACCTTTAATTTCCCACACACAAATGTCAATTCTGTTAAGAGTCATGTTATTATTCTGAAAATGTACTTGAAAGAGATAAATTTAATACATTTTAAATCATATTAAGGATAATATACAATGGATATTAATAGAGACAGCAACTTCATGGTCTAATAATTAAAGTCCCCCAAAAGCTGAAAATCACCAAAATGTAACTCAGTTGATATTTCCTGTGAAGTAACAACTTTTGAAACCAGAATTGCCAGATCCTGGTCAACAAATCAAATGCATTGTCTATGCCGTGACATTCTTACTTGACAAGTGACCAAACCACTCAAGTCACAGGTTCCTCATAGCCTACAGCCACCACCAAGACTTCTCAAAGAGGATGTTTATGTCACTGTTATAGGAAATAATAAATAAACAATAGGTAATGTAAGTAGTGACTGGTAGTACTGATCCAGGGAGGAGAAAAATATAGGTGCCCAAAACAAACTGTTTACTATCTGCTTTCTGTTGATAGTTTCTAATAAAATAATACCTTTATCCACTTCTTAAGACAACTCCAGCAAAAGGATCAAACAGGACAGTACAATGTTCCTCACCACTTCCTCTAGCCATGTTTCATCATTAGCCATGATAAGAAACAGGTGTATTGCATTGCATTCGCTAATTAGATAAATAATGCTTTCAAACAATGGGTGGGTCTCAGTCTGAGAAAATCCAAGCAATTAATATTCAAATATACAAGAAGGAAAAAATTGGGAGTGTAACATCATAATTAAATGATTACTTTTGACTACAGATTGTAGGAGGTAGGATAAAAGACATGTGTAAATTGATAGAAGCAGTGCTATAGTTTAAATTTTGGTCCATGGAAAAAATTCACACAATTCTCTTTCTTCATACATTCTCCCCCAGAAACAGGAACACCTTCTCTTTGGACCCACTTTCTCCCCCAAGTAAAAATTCTAGCCTTATTGGATAGCTATTCATATGGTCAAGAGGTCCTTCAAATTGAAGACCTGTCAGCATCTCTGAGTAACATTAAGGGTTGGTTCTTATACTTAAGAATCACTTGGGGAGACTTAAAAAATCATATTTCCCAGGCCATAACCCACACCCAATTACACCACAATCTAAAGGGGGTGGGTGTGAGTCCAGGCACCAGAATTTGATGAAACTATCAAGATGTTTACAATATGAAACCAAGTTTGAGAATCACTGAATGAGTTCTTAGGAAAATGCACCCTGGTTTTTAAAAATACATAAAATCTATATATTTCTTTTCACAAACACACCTGCCAGATAAAGCAAAGTAAGAAAGAAGCTAGCTAGGATTTCCTGGAGATTTTCAATAAAAATATTTTTACTCTAACCACCTGATAAGCCACTTGTCACTACTAAACTCAACATACCAAAAGGTTTTCTTTCTGAGGACAGGTGCTTCACAGAGGTATGGCACTGCACAACTAGTGCAAAGTTGGGGACTAATGTAATTTCTTCTTCCAGGTTCTTTTCCCTGGTAATATTATTGCTTCCTCTTACAACTCATCAAAATATAACAACCAAAACCTCCTAACTCTGGTTCAGTAGGATGGAATGTCACTCCTGAAGTTAGATGCAGATTTCTAATCTCAGGTCTTAAATTAATCTGTCAGTTTATAACATGCCAACCCAACTAGCTACATTTCCTTCCATTTATTCTTTTTCCTCCCTCTAAATACTCATGTTTTTCTTTCTGAGATCAATGCTATAGCAGCTCTGTGCTAGGGTTGACCAGGCACCTCAGTTTATCCGTGTTGTCCCAGCCTAATTAAATTTCTGAAATATTGTCTCATGAAACATTTCAAGCATACAGAAAAGTTGAAATGATTCTACTGTGACCATCACCTAAAATCTTCCATTATCATGCAACTGCACTTGCTTCATCACACAAGTGCAGAGAGCTATCCTTTCTCTACCCATCTTTTGGCCCATCATATTTCTACAAGCATTTCAGAGGAAGACCAGCACAATTACTAATGCCACCCACTCTTACTGTAAAAAGTATCTTGGCTTTGACAACAAATCCTTCACAAATCCTTGGGAATAGGAATAATCCTATGCCCAAAACAAACCTGGGGTGTGGGGTGTGTCTGTGTGTGTGTGTGTGTGTGTGTGTGTGTGTGTAAATAGCTATGTAATTATGGTGGTTCCTAGAACTGTGGAAGCATTGGACAAAAATATGAGTGAGTTTAAATATTCACCTTAAAGTTCAATTAAGTGAGGATATTTATGAAACAAAAATTTCAATGACTGAATGCTGATCAATACTTTCCTGTCAAAGCAGACTAGAAGATTAGAACAAGGAGAATGCAGAACACATAGAAATAATCATACAGTGATTTGAGATTCAGACTTCTACTTAGCCTTAAAGGATGAGAAAATCTTGGATTTGTAGACAAGAAGTGAGAAAGTATCTAGGATGGGAAGGGAGAAAAATATGAGCAGTGGTACCCTGTAGAAGAATAAGAAAAAGGCTGCCAAAAAAAAAAACAAGAAAAAAAGAACAAGCTAAAGGATTCATGAACACACAGACACTGCCTAGTGCCAAAGAATAATAAGAAGCTTCTCACCCTTGCTTGAGAGGGTCAATAGACATCTCACTGGCTGAAAGACCAAGTCCTGACAGGTCTTGAATATCTACCAAATGTTACCATTAGAGTACTGTGTACAGTAACTGCCATCTATTCACCCACTCTAACATGATTTTTGTTCTCAGATGGTCTGCTTTTCTATGCTGGCAGAAATGTTAAGAAATATTCAATTCTCAAGCCAGAATAATACATATCTTAATAAGCTGTAATGATTTTTGATTATTTAAAGCAGAGTCTCCCCTCCCCCTGTTTTTCTGCTTTATTAGAAGCTAATCAATTGGGTTGTGAATTGCACCAAACAAAACCTATATGCATGAATAACTTCTTATTTCAGCAGTATCAAATCAATAGTCATTGGATCTGCTACAGAACAGAAACTCTGCATTCCAATTTACAATATATTGTGCTTGCATATACATATTGCTTGCAGCAGTCTATTCTTATTATCTTGTTAGAATGCTCTTTTGCTACAATGCAAAGGGTTTTTTTCTGTGATTTCATAATACCATTACAAACACATTGTGACACATACCTTGATTTTATATATGCTTGAACTGGTTAGAACTTAGATTGGCTCTTACCCAAATGGAAAGTAAATGAAATAGTTTTGAATGAAGTGAACTCTATTCCAATATGAAGGTCTCCTTGTTGCTGTTTTGAAGACCTCTGTGATTTCTGCTATACCTGAAACACTGGTTGGATTTTAATTGCCAAGTTGTAATGACTCAAACCTTCAGAGGATCTCTTGGTTCAGCCAAGATCTTAAGTTGGTTTTTGACCTCTTACTTTTCCTCTATCACTTATAACCATCCACTGTTTCGGCACACTTCAAAGTTCACTATGTCTACATTAACACATTTTCAGGTCAAGTTTGCTAACATCACAATCACCACAACCACTAGTATGATTATGGCATGAAGCTTGAAGGAGCTACAGGCTCTTGGCAAAACTTTGACCCAAATTTGAAGTTACTTACTTGTCCTTGAGCAGAGGTTATACTGTCTTGAAGGACAAAATGTAATTTTTTAATGCTTCATAAAGTCACAATTGCTTTTGGTGCTTGTTTTTTATGAGAGAGAGAGAGAGAAAGAGAGAGAGAGAGAGAGAGAAATAGACAGACCCCAGGAAACTCAGATCAGGGCCTAAAACTGTATAATGGCTTTGTGGTGGATATAGTATCTTGGTCTCATATCTTTAAAACACATTTGACTTTTAACTGAAGAGTGAAAATCAAGAAAATAATTTCATGGAATACCTGTTTCTAAGTAATTGTTTAAAACAGAGAAATCAAATTTTGAATGGATATTTCAATCAATCAGAAATACTTACTGTGGGACACTAAAAATGGAAGAGTAAAGACAGGACCAAAATACCATCTCTCCAGGATCTGGAATCAAGAAACCTGAAAAATAACAACTTTGTGAAGAGAAAAAGAAGTAGAGATCCAGGAATCAAGAAACATCTGACCAGAAAAGTAGAAACTACAGAGAAACTGAAGACAACAGAGAGAAAAGAATGAAGCAGTGTACAATGCTAACCCCAGCTCCCAGGGAGAAATGATGGACAAGCAGTGCTAGTCCCAAGAAAAACCCATGGTTGCTGCACATACAGCATACAGTTTTACTGTGACATGTGATTCTTTCTTCATGGCAGGCTAGATTTTGAGAGGAAATTCATTGTAGTCTGCCATAGTTAGAAGAGATATAATCAAAAGCCATTTGAGAAAGGAGTTTATTTTTTAAGATTGAGCTATTTTGAGAATCAGATGTCACAGAACAACTACATGTTGGGGTCTCTGAGGTCACCCTACCACAATGACTGGTGAGAGCCAGCCACAAGAGACAGTCATGAAGAGGAGAGCTAGTTGTAAACCCTCTGGAAAATTTCAACAGGAGTTACCGCAGGTTGTGAAGAACACAGAAGTCCCTTCCTCTGCAGAGACAGACCAGGCTAGTCCTGTATGGTCTTGCTGAGGGAACAGAGTCTGAAAGTACATTAAATCTGGTGGACTGCTTGGGCCTACTGTCTGCCTACTTCCAGCACAGAGCTCAGGGTCTGTTTGCTTTTTCCATCTGCCAATATGATCAGGGATATACCTTGACTTGAGTGGTTTCCAAATCCTGGGATGTACAGTATAGGCAGAGGGACCTCTGGGGCAAGAGGAATACATCACAAGCCCATAGGCCAGAAAGCTCATCAGAGATAGCAGCAAGTTGGGTTACACAAACATTAAGAGCTGCGCTGAAGTAAATGCAACTTTACAGCAGATATCACACCATTGACTGAACATGCTCAGAAGGAAAGGCAGGGCAAGACTCAGCATTTCCACAGCAAAAAGTATGTATGGAAACAAAATGGGTCCCAGTTGTGATCCACTATTCCCTATCCATATCTGCTGTATTCCAAAAACACAGGCCCTGGAAAGAAACCACTCACCCAAACACACAGAGGAACTTTTTAAAAACTCATTTCTTTTTATTTTTTCCTCCATTTCTTTTTTCCTATCTTTTGCTCTTTGTTTTTATTTTTTCTTATTTTTATCTCTTTTTATTTGTATTTTTCCATTACTTTTACCTAATTCTATTAACATTATTTTATACTTTAATTAGATTTTTAATCTCATTTTTCTTTCCCCTCCAACAAAAATCATAAGTTTATTTACCCACTCCCAAATGTTTGAATTTTCTCTCGGTACAAAACAACCACTATGTACATATAGAACACTTGTTTGTTAATATATAACTTCCCTGGCTCACTCAATGTGCAATGCACACAACTCTGAAGACTACAATTGGGACAAGTGTACGTGAGCTGAAAAACCACAATTCCAAGTGTTAAAACTCGCTCTTAAAATTATACATAGTACACACACGTCATTTTTACCCTTCAGTTAAGATGTTGCAGTCTCATCTGATTATCAGTGTACCTCAGCACAAGAAATACCATATATCAATTTGAGGGACTGGAAATAAAACACTGGAAATACTATCTTTCTAAATGGCTGGGTAAAGTAATTCCAAGTTAGTCTGTGTTTATACCTGAACACCTCTGTATGGTCTCAGTATTTAGTAGCATCTACCAGGCTCCAAGGACTCCATCAAGATAAATGATGGTGCAACATTTTAAACAGGAGCCAATTACTTAGTGTCATTCAGAGCCCCAAATCTGAAGAATGACCAAAATCAAATCTTTATTTTTGTAACTGCATAAATGTGATCCAAACATGTCCACCACTAGTTTTTCCAAAAGAAACATGCTATAAATAAGCAAAATATATCTGCTCATTGATGTGTGTTTGGACTCCCTAAATGTCCTACTGGGCTTAATTATAGACCACTCACAGATATAGATTTTTAGTATAAAGTGTAGCATGATGTTAAGCCATTTTAGCTTCTGTAAATATATGTTGCACTTGTGGCTGATAATGGAGAAAAATTTTCAGAATTATTGAGTACTGTTAAAAGTAGGTTGCAGCCATCCTTTCAAATGGTATCAATATCAATGTCATTGATCTTATGGTCAGACTTCACAGTTTTAACTTTCTGTACACTGTCAGTCTTCAAATATACCATCTCAATGTTCTCATCTTCATCTTCTTCTTTACCACTAGAAGTTTCTTCCTCTACCTCTTTCAACCATTTTTTAAATGGTTCCACTTTGACATGAATCTCTTTGGCATGTTCTTTTGAAACTTACTTCTTAGAGGCCTTTTCAAACCAGCTGATGGTGACCTTCTCTTCTAAAAGGTTTGCATCGTGCATCTCCTTCAAGACATGTGGGATCTTGGAGAACAGCTGAGCTTAATGCATTGCCACCTCACATTCTAAACCATGAAGAAAGTACCACTGAGATTTTTTGCTGTTGTGGCAGAATCTGAGGAAATAGTGTCTGTATTTCTTAATTTGTTGTGTAATCTCATTAAAACGACCTTCAATTAGAAGAAGAGGGCCCATGGGTTTTACATCTAGTCTTTCTGCTTCAGAAACAATTCCTCTGTCAGATGAGTCAATAATTCCCTCTTCTGTCTTCCCTTTGTTGTTATGATAAGCTATGTAGTTATCAGACCTTGCATATAGGGAGGTCAGTAAGATATGGAAGAGCCAAAGGCTTAGGATAGGGAGGATCAAGGAATTATAATAGTAAAGATAGAAGTAACTGAGAGGGAGCTAAGTATGGTAGATTTAAGAAATTGAGAACTGCTAAATTCTACAAGACATTTAGAGAAGAACTACTGCCACTACTGTTTAAACTCTTCAATGAAACTGAAAGGGAAGCAATACTCCCAAATTCATTCCTGGAAGCAAGCATCGCCTTGATCACCAAAGCAGAGAAAGACCCAACCAAAAAAGAGAACTATAGGCCAATCTCACTAATGAATATAGATGCAAAAATCCTCAATAAGATACTGGCAAAATAATGCAGATCATCAAAAAGATCATACACCCTGACCAAGTGGGATTCATCCCAGGGATGCAGGGATGGTTCAACATACACAAATCAATTAATGTAATACACTATATCAATAGAGCCAAGGACAAAAACCATGTGATCACCTCAATAGATGTAGAAAAAGCATTTAACAAAATCCAACATGCATTCATGATAAAAAACCTACAAAAATTGGAATAGATGGTCTGTACCTCAACCTGATAAAAACCATGTATGAAAAACCAACAGCCAATATCATGATAAATGGTCAAAATTTGAAATCCTTTATGCTAAAATCAGGAACAAGACAAGGATGTCCACTATCACCACTCCTGTTCAATATAGTTCTGGAAACATTAGCCACAGCAGTTAGTAAAGAGAAAGAAATAAAAGGAATAAAGACAGGCAATGAAGAAGTTAAATAGTCATTATTTGCAGATGACATGATGTTCTATATAGAAGACCATAAGAACTCCAACAAAAGTCTTCTAGACTTAATCAGCAAATCAGTAGAGTAGCTGGATACAAGGTCAACACATTAAAATCAATAGCCTTCCTGTACACAAACAACAGACTCACTAAGAGAGGAACTGGAGAAAAACTCCTTTCACAATAGCATCCAAAAAAAATGAAATACCTAGGAATCAATTTAACCAGAGAAATAAAAGACCTCTACTCTGAAAACTACAGTACTCTGAAGAAAGAGATCAAAGAGGATATCAGAAAATGAAAAGACATCCCTTGCTCCTGGGAAGGAAGAACAAATATAGTGAAAATGGGTATACTTCCAAAACTGCTATATAGATTCAATCTAAACCCAATTGAAATTCCAATAGCATATTTCACAGAACTTGAGAAAACAATCCAAAAATTCATTCAGAACCAGAAAAGACCTACAATAGCAAAAGCAATTCTGGGCAACAAAGACAAGGCAGGGGGTATCATAATCCCCAACTTGAAACTATACAAAACTACTGTGGTAAAAACTGCATGATACTGGCAAATAAACAGACCTGAGAATCATTGGAACAAATTAGAAGATGCAGAAACAACTCCAGACACACTCAGCCACCTCATCTTTAACAAAGGAGCCAACCAGCCTCACCGGAGGAAAGATAGCCTCTTTAATAAATGATGCTGGAAAAACTGGGTTTCAACTTGCCAAAGATTAAAAGTAGACCCATATCTCTCACCATGCACTAAACTAAAATGGAAATGGACCAAAGATCCAAATGTTAAAACAGAAACACTAAATCTGCTGGAAGCGAAGTTAGGTAGAACTTTTGAAGACATTGGCATAGGAAAGGACTTTATGAACAAAACCCCAGTCACATGTGAACTAGCACAAAGAATCAACACCTGGGATCTCATCTTATTAAAAAGCTTCTGCACTGCAAGAGAAACCACCAAAAGAGTAAAGAGACAACCACAATATGGGAAAAAAATTTCACCAGCTATTCCTCAGACAAAGGTCTACTATCTAGAATCTATAAAGAACTTTAAAAAATTACACCTCCCAAATTTAAAGGCCCAGTCCAAATATGGGTATCTGAAATGAAGAGATATTTCTCACACAAAGAAGTAGAAAGAGCAAATACACATATGAAAAAATGTTCAACATCACTTGTTATTTGAGAGCTGCAAATGAAAACAACGTTGAGATTCCACCTCACTCCAGAAAGTATGTTTGCTATCAAGAAATCAACCAATAACAAATGCTGGTAGGGTTGTGTGGAAAAGGAAACCCTTCTCCACTGCTGGTGGGAGAGTATACTAGTGCAATCACTGTGGAAATCAGTATGGAGATACCTCAAAAGGCTAGGATTAGAGGTACTATTTGACCCAACTATTCCCCTGCTGGTTATCTTCCCAAAAGAATTAAAAGCGTCACACCACAGCAATATATGCACACCCATGTTCATAGCAGCACAGTTTGTAATAACCAAACCTTGGAAAGATCCCTAATACCCATCAACTGGTGACTGGATAAAGAATATGTGGGGTTTTTTAAAATAAAAAATGGAGTACTACTCAGCCATAAAGAATGAGAAACTAGAGACATTTATGGACCTAAATGGATGCACATTGAGGCCATATTAAGTGAAATAAATAGGACAGACATGTAAATACCAAATAGTTTCTCTGGTGTGAGAAACTGAAAGTGTAAATGAAGATCAAATTGTATAATAGATAATGTGAAATAGGAAGAAAAGTTGCAAAGGAGAAGGGGAAGTGGGAGGGGTAGGGGAAAGAAAAGAAGGGAAAGGAATAAATATGAGAAAAGAAAAAACAGAAACATAGTCTTTATAAATAGGGAGGGGTGGAGGGATTGAACGGAGGGCAGGGGAATGGGGAAAAAATAAGAACCAAGAGAGATTATATAAAGGTACAAATTCCCAACAATGAATATCATCATATTGTATACCTAAAATATACCAATAAACTTAATGTATTATTTTTAAAAAGAAAGAAATCGTGAGGAGTAGTTTTTGTGTTTGGAAAAAGAAAAAAGAAATAAGTTAATAATATTGTCTTGGAGGGTTGAGGAGAGGAAACTAGAGAAAGAGCTGAGGCAAGGGAAGAACCTAGACACCTGTTATATCAGAGCCAATGGACAAATATACAAGAGTAATAATAACTTCATGAATACACGAAATCATAAAGGAACATAACATAACCCCACATTTCTAAATAAATCAAGAAACATGCAAAAACTTAAACCAATAAGATGTCCATAGGAACATAAATTAAATAGTCAAATGAGACACTGCATAAGTGATTCCCAAGTAGTGTCTTTACCAGAGAATCTGAGTGCTCATACCCTAGTAATTCCTCTGATCCCTCAACTGCAATACTGAAGTTAACTCAGACTCAAGACCTCCTTTGTGCCATGTTTCAGAGATTCTTGGAGTCTGATCAAGTCTGAATTCTTGGGTTAGGAACTCTTGCTGTCCCTCTCCCTGGATGTGATGGTGACAAGTTCACTGGAACTCAATTGTTCCCTGAATCAGGATTATTCTTATGGAATCAATTCAATTACAGCAGTAACAGGCTAATCCATTACTGTGGAATCTATGAGGACTAGTTGAGAAATAACACACCATGAGACCCTGTTTTGGGTCTCCCATTAGTCTAGAGAAGAAATCCACAGCTATAGTGTAAAGCATCATAACAACTCAAGTCTTTATCCATAGTTAATATGCACTAAATGCAATGGCTGTGTCTCTCCTCCTGATGAAAAACTGCATTCACCAGTAATTTTATAGAATCAGTTATTTAAAGCCCAAGGAGTTGGGAGATTGGGTAATGCCAGAGGGGGGAAGAGAAGAGAAATAGAAAAAAAAATGTTAAGGCCTCTGCTCTGTGGTATGGAAATTGGGGCAGGTCCTACTGATGTTAAGGGTATGTTGTTATATATTTAGAGAGGGATAACAGGGAAAACTGTGTACAAAATTAGAGAAAATTAAAGGGAGAAAATTTAAAAAGGGGAGAGGAGAGAAAAGTAAAATTGAGAATGCATAAAACACAGGAGAAAGAGTTCAGGTGAAGAGATATGGGTAAAAGTAGGAAGGCATATAAATGAACTGGGGAGGGTTCCCTCACCCTCTATTACTTATATTGGGAGGAAAAAGAAAAGTAAGTGTAGGCAAAGAACAGATACACAGACACACTTATAAAACAGAATAGTGTAAAATAATGGGATAAAAGTGTGGTGGATAATGTATAGGAGGAGGAAAACAGCAAAGAATAAAAACCAAAAAAATTGAAAGTACAATAAAAATACAAAATGAAAAAATAATACAACAAATAAAGAATACTGAAAGAAAATTTTCTATTGTGTAGGACACATGACTCCTTTCCTCAGGCTCATGTTAGGGAGCAGAGCTCCAGGTAAGATGTGTCTTTATTCTCCCTGGAAATATAAGGTGGCAGTCTGTGGCCAGAACAGTGCTGGTTATAGAGGTCCACTTACAGTGGGAACAAGCCACTATTGTGAGCTTCCTTTCCTGTGTGGCTCAGGCTAAAACTGGCTTTTAATCACAGGAGCCAAGTCTGTGATCACCCAGTCCCTGCCTTTCAGTGGGATTTCCCCAGTGTGCTCTCCAACTGCCTGCAATCTTCTGTGACTGTCCTTCCCTCACCCACTCTGCGAACTTGGCAGACTCTTCTTGGGCATTTGTATCTAGTCATTCATGAACTGTTGACTCTGTAAAGCCAGGAAACACTGTCTCATGTTCTTCCTTGCTGTATCCAACTGCATAAGAGTCCCTTGGTCCTGGTGCAGATCTCTGTTTCTCCATGAGAAGTTGTTATTTTTCACTTTGCCTCCTGTCCGCAGCGCCACATGATTTTTCCTCTGCAATGCTCTATTTCTTCTGTATTACTTAATCCCATTTTCTTTTCCTCTGTCAGTTCCCTTGTGGTTCCCAAGTACCCTCGACTCACTTTGATTCCTTTCCACACTATTGTTTTCCGCACTGTAGATACTTTGTCCTGGAGAAGCTGAGTAGCTGACACTCTGCTCCACCATTTTTCTCCTCCTGTCTTCTTTTTCTTAACAAAATCAAACAGGATATTCATGTGCTCTTCTATGATTCTATCCAAATCATGACTGAGTGTCAGGACTTTTGTATGGTCACTGATTTCATCTATTTTGCACTCTGAGCTTCCTCAGTTATATCCTCACCCCAATCTTCCTTCTCCTTCTCCTCCTTCTTCTTCCTCTTCTTCTTCTGGACAGATTTCACCTGGGGGTGGTGAAGATGGTGTCTCGCTGCTGGATATGGAGCCATTTTCCTTGTCTTTGCCCTTTCTATTTTTTTTTTCCTTTTTTTTCTTTCCTGTACCACAGTTACTATTCTGTGGTGAGTTTTTGAGAATGAATGTGCAAAGTTTAAGGTGTGTGTCAAGCATGTCTCAAAAGCCACAGGCCTTACAAGAATTACCTGTTGTGTGCTTCTTTAAGTTCACATACAGATCTGCTTCAGGATTTTCACATTCAAAACAGAGAACAAATTTTTTACACTTCATTCTAGCCAAAAGGCCAAGTAGCGATGAGAACAAATTTTTTAATGAATCCACCCGACATGTCTTGCTGCTCATTTGCCTCATGAGATCCATTGTCAATGTATTGGTCATTCTTTATATCAAATTGTGTCTGTCCTCCCAGATCACAAGCAAAGTATTTGGTGGGATATGTTGGAGGCCAAATAAGCACCTTTGCAACATCTACCATGATGACTATAACTGTCTTGATTCCATTTCCATTTCCCTCAAACTTGGCAATCAGATATGGCACCTTCCAGTAATAGAACTGGTCAGAAATGCTATGGTTGACATTGACCGACATTTTGGCTTATTAATGACTTTATCAATAAGATGAAGAGATCTTTGATTGCAACTTTTTGGTATCTTCTGTCTAGAATAGAAGGAATGATATAAAGAACTGGAAGAATTCTCTGTCTCTGACATGAAAAATTTTCACCATTGAGGCTGAAAGCTTCTTGCTTGTATGTTGTTTCACCAATACAGGCACTGTGGTAATGCAACAGCTTGTTTTCATCAAATACAGAGATAAACCCAATGTGGCTCACCCAGGACTGTGAGGAAGAGATGCTGGAAACTGGGTCTGGAGTGGTGGAGTAGGGGGCAAGTGGAGAGGCAGCTTGGCAGATGCTGCAGAGCAGTGGGAAGGGCTATCTTAGCAACTTTCATGTCTACACTGGCAGCATGGAGCCTGGCAACCTGGTGGGGACACAGCACAGCTGTGGACTACTGAGGGACACCTGGACATGGGTCGCCTGTGGGTGGAGGTGTAAGAGCACAGGGCAGGGGTGCTGGCTGCAGCCTCCCACAGACTCACCTTTATCTCACTTTTCTGCCCTCCTCATCTTTTTCTTTCTGTTTCAGTTTTTAATTTTTCCTCTCCCCCAGCTGTATTCTTATTGCTATCAAACTATTAAATTTAGCTATGTAGTATATTGCATGCTATTATTGCTAAACTATTTTTTATGGGTTTTTGTCTCCCTATGTAATCCAAGCTGGCCTCATACTCACTTGAATAGTAAACAGTAAAATTGGTAAACACAGGTAATTATAAACAAGTACTGACTGTAAAACAATAGTAACATTAACAATTAAATTGCCAGTTATGTTATGGTTTGAGTCGTATCCCCTTCCCAAATTCATATGTTGAAGCTCTAAGTCCCAGTACTTCTTAATGTGAACTTATTTATAGGAAATAGGCTTGCTACACACATAATTAGTTGAGATGAGGTTAACTCATGTTGGACAGGGTGGGCCCCTAATCTGAGAGTGTCCTTATAAAAAGGATAAATTTGGTTATGCACACAGAAACACATACACACACACACACACACACACACACACAGATAATGCCATGTGATGACTATAATTATATACCACATAATTTGTCATGGGAATCACAATAAGCTAGGAGAAGGACTAGGCGCTGATACTTTCCTAGAGACTGCAGAGAAAGAATGACCCTGCTGATACCTTGACCTTAAGACTTCTATCCAGAAGTGTAAAACAATAAATTTCTATTTTATACCATTCAATTATTCTTATAATAGGACTAGAATCTGATATAAAGTTTAAAATGAATTAAAACACACAAAACTATAACCAGTAAGAGCAATCAAGAGTTACATTTTTTCTAAATCTTCTTTATTATAGGCTAGGAGGAAAAACAGAGATGTTGATCAACTTGCTCTTTAAGTATGCATTTTAAAAGTTGAGGAGGAATAAAAAATAGTGTATATAAAATATTTACTTCTAAACCAGTAAAGGGTATTGCAAAAACTTAATCAACTTATTAATAAAGCAAGAAGAGAGAATAAGAAGGAAAGAAAAATAATGATAAAAAGGACAAGATACAATGAGAGAAATAATGAGTATATAATTAAGTTCAACATGTAAAAGATCTAAATTTATAATAAAAGTGTAGAAGCTTATATTGAACTATAAAAATTAACTATAATCTATTGAGAAGGGAAACAAAATATAATACAGAAGACTTGAAAATAAATGATTGAAAAGAGATGAGGCATGCACAAAGTAAAAGAAATCTGACATTACAATGGTAATATAAGAAAAAGTATTTAATGCAATAAAGCATTAGTAATCAGAAAAATCACTACTTAATGGTAAAGGGCAAAATTCAGTTGAAAAATATATGTTAGAAGCAAATTAGCTTTAAATATATAACACAAGCTTTAAAATAAATACTAGGAAACATTGCTAGATTAATATCTTTGAAGATTTTTATATACCTCTTTCAATAATCAATAGAATAAGCAGTAAAAAGAAACATTAGTATAGACTTACAGTGGACCTTCAAAATTTGCTAGGGTTACATTCCTAGAGTACCTGTGAATTGTGAAAAACTGCAAATTTCAGATATGGTCAGAAAAATGCCTATTTTTATAGTTTAAACCCTAAATATGCTATGTCTCCTGCAGTTATGTAATTTAACCTAATAAAATACCATATTAGTAAAGCCTCAGAAGGTACAGAGCATTTTGGTGGCATCTTAGGGCTCTTTGAGCTTTAAGAACAAAACCAAGAACACTTGAGATAGCTACACATGGTACATCAATCTGTTATGTTAGGGGAATGCTGGTGCATCTGTCGGAGATGGAATACAGAGCAGTAGCCAATCAGTAGCAAGGAAAACTAAATAACACTTGGATTGGCTACTTGCAAACTTCCTGCCAAAAAAACAATTGTGGAGGATATTTGCACTTTCCATGAAATTGAAAGTGTTTCCACAAACAATTTTTAGTTAGATTCTAAAGAAAAATCCACAAACGACTGAGGCCACAAACACTGAACCACAACTTTATGGAGATATACTGTAGATCTAATAGACATGAATAGTACTCTGGGCTTTAAAATTAGATAAAATTATTTTTAAGTTTCATTTATGCATGAAATATTTCTGAAAATTGACTGTATACTAGATTACAAATCTCAAAAAGTTTTCCTACAGATCTAGAAAAAAATAATTTTTTTTCTGAATACACTGCAATAAAGAGAAAATCAATTTAAAAATGGCAAAAGGTGCTTGAAAGTTTTGAAATTAAAAAAAAATAGTATGTCATTAAGAAAAAATCATATGGGAATTTAGAGACTACTTAGATATGAACAGTGATACTACAAAACAGATAGTATGGCCTTAAAGAAATTTTTAGAAAAAAATTTCAGGCCCAAATGAATGTTTAAAAGAAGATAGAAGGACACCCTGTTTGCTGACCCAAGAGGGACTCAGGACCCCAGCAGATGTCGCCCACTGCTTCAGGGACCTCCATAGCAAAGGACAATAGAGGTAACAACCAAATGACTGACCTGATAGAAGAATAGACCAACACCCAGGAGGAGAATTTCACCTCAGGACACAAGTGTTACCCCACCACAGAAACTGTGTGAGAGACAGCCTTGGGAAATAGGGCCAGAGTTGGTGAGAACTAAACAGGGAACTCTTGGGATCCCCTGGAAGGTGCAGGATCAGACCAGGAAGATCACAGAACCTGTATTCTGTTGTGAGAGGCCAGGTTTGGAGAGTGTAATCATCAGAGGGGGAGTCCAGAAGAAGGCATTTAGTCTAGTGGTATATTTGAGTTCTGGCACTAATGCCTACATCTAGCAAAAATTTGTGGACTGATGTATGGTGGTCTAATTGTCTTCACTAAAATTATATTCCTCTTTGTTCTTCTAAGGGATATTTGTGAGTGGTTCCTAGGGTTTGTCAATATCCAGTTAACATTCAATGTCATAGTTGTCACTGAATTTACCACTATAGCCAAGATAACATAGGGGTAGCTAACAATTGGCCTTCTCTCTATGTCAATATCGCATTGCCTAGGGTACATAAACAATAAAAAATGGATAAACAAAAAGAATCGTGGGAAACCAAGGTAAGAGAAGAACCTCAAGGTCTCCCAACTCTCTTAAGCCAGATCAAGGAGGCACAAATAGAGAGGAAACCAACAGGCAGTCAAACTCTATGAAAAGGTTATAGAGAAGATGAAGAAACTTGACTTCAAAGAGGAAATGAACCAAAATTTCATGAAAATATTACTCAAAATGCCCAATGTGGATTTGGGAGAAATAAGTAAAAAATTGGATGAGCAGATCAAAATGCTTCAAACCACGAATGACAAATTCAACAAAGATATCAAATCCCCAAATAGATATCATATATCATATGGAAATATCTGAAATCAAAATGTATAGAATCCATAAATTGCAGAAATGACTAATGTGAATTCAGAGTATCTAAAATTGAGGATAAAGTGGTACATTATGAAGAAGTATCAACAGAGACACACACAAAAAGCAAAGAGAACAAGGAAAGACCACCTAACAGCTAATAGATATCACTAGGAAGACCAACCTAAGGGTAACTGGAGTTACAGAAAAGTAGATTATACAGATGGAATTTTCAATTTGTTTACAGAAATCATTGCAAAACATTTCCCAAATATGAGGACAGAGTTCAACAAATAAGAAAGTGAGGCTTTCAGAACACCAAACAACTCTGCTAAAAATAGAAGCTTACCAAGGCATATCCTTATTAAATTACCAGCTATCCAATAAAAAAACAGAATTTTGAAACCTGCTTGAAGAACACAAAAAATCACATATAAAGGTAAACCCACTAGAATTATAACAGACTCCTTAACCCAAACTTTGGAGGCCAGAAGACCTGGGAATGAAGTATTTTAAGCCTTGAGAGTAAACAACTTTCAACCAAGATTGGCATACCCAGCAAAGCTTTCCTTCTAAATTGATGGAGACATAAGGACATTTCATGGAGAAAAAAAATCAAAAGATATATGAATACTAAACCAGCACTTCAGAAAATACTCCAAGAATATCCCAGACAGGAATGACAAAACCAATGAAGTTAAAAATCCCAGATGAAATAAAAACACCAGGCAAGATCAATGGATAAACATCAACAACAAATGACAGGAAAAGAAAAACAAAGGAGTCACCAACAGAGAAAGAGTGCAATGATAGTAAATGATCATCAATGTTAATGGCCTCAGTTCTTCAGTTAAAAGCCATAGACTAGTAGATTGGATTAAAAAAAAACCCAGAATACAGTCTCCTGCATTTAAAAAAATTATGTAACCTTCAATTCCCAATGAGAAATGTAATTGTGTTGTATACCTACAATGTACCAATAAAAGAATTTAATACAAAAAAAATTATGTAACCCAAAAAGATATTCATATACTAAAATTCAAAAGGATGGAAAACAATACTTCATGCACCAGGAATCCCAAAACAAGTAGAGACAGCAATTTTAATCTCAGATATGGTAAACATCAAGGTAAAACTGATTAGCAGAGATAAAGAAGGTCATTATATACTAGTTAAGGGAACAATCTAACAAGAAGTAATAATGCTTATAATTATTTATACACAAAATACTGGAGCACTTATCTTCATAAAATAAACACTGTTAAACATAAAAGATCAAATAAATACTAACAAATTAATAGTGAGAAATCTTAACACCCCATTTTTGCAAAGAGATAAATTAAACAAAAAATGAACAAAGGAAATCAGAGATTAACCACATCCTTGAAAAGGTGGACTTGATAAATATTTACAGAGTATTTCATGCCACTACAACAGAGTATGCATTCATTCTTACAGCACATGGAATTTTCTCCAAAATAAATCACATGCTAGTCTACAAAGCCTGCTTAAATAAATATAAAAGAATCACAATCACCCATGTCTACTGTAAGACCACTATGCAATGAAAATGGAAATTAACAACAGAAGAAATCAAGAAAAATGTAGAAACACCTGGAGAATTAATAATACACTCCTCAACAATCAGTGGATCAGAGAAGAAACCAAGGAAAACATTTAAAAAATGTTTAGAAGTTAATGACAATGCCAGTACAAATCACTGGAACCTCTGTGGCCCTATGAAAGCAGTCTTAAGAGGTAAATTCATTGCAGTCAATGCTCAAATTAGGAAAGCAGAGTGAGCTCCAATAAATAACCTTATGAGAAACTTTAACATGCTTAAAAAACAACAACAATCCAAGCCTGAACTGAAATAAGGAAAATAGAACAGAAATCAATGAAATTGAGACACACACACACACACACACACACACAAACATATGTACGCATACATGCACGCACACATGCACACAAAATCAAAAAATTGAACAGCTGATTCTTCAAAAGAATAAACAAAATAGATAAACCCTTAGCCAAACTTACCAAAAGCAAAAGAGAAAGACTCACATCAATGCAATTAGAAATGAAAAAGACAAAATCATAACAGACATTGTCAAAATCCAGAAGATAGTAACTACTGTGAAAAATTGTATTCCAACAAATGGGAAAATTTTACAGAATTGACTAATATAAATTACCAAAGCTAGCCCAAGGAAATACAAAAATACTGAAAAGCTAAATAACAAGCAATGATATTGAAACAGTAATAAATAATCTACCAACTAAAAAAATTCCAAGACCCAATGGATTCACTGCTAAATTCAACAAAACTTTTAAGGATACTATGCCACCTATACTCCTCAAGTTTTTCAAAGAAATTAAAAGGGATGGAGTGCTTCCAAATTCATTTATGGAAGAAAGCATCACATTGATTCCAAAACCAGATAAAGACCTAACTAAAAAAGAAAACCATAGACCAATTATTTTAATGACAATAGATACAAAAATCCTCAACAAGATATTAGTGATAGAATGTAGCACATCATCAAAAAGATCATACATCTTGACCAAGTAGGTTTCATCCCAGACATGCAAGGATGGTTAAATATAACCAAATCAATAAAAGTAATATCACACATAAATAGAAGCAAGGTTGAAAAATCACATGATTATATCAATACAGATATTCCTCATTTAATGAGCCATCTGTTTAACAACTGTTTGGACTTACAACCAAGGTGCGCTCTTCAGGCTTATCACTTGCCTCTTGGATTTACAACCTGCATTCAAACTTACAATGGAGGAACATGAGCAGCAGTGTGGTCTGATGGTGGTTTCTTCTACAGTATAGTAGAACTGATTTCTGCTGATTGTACGGTATAGCACAGTACTGTAGTTTTATATTCTGTTATAAATTATAGTATCATAATGCAAATAAAACAAAGATATCAAGTCAGAGTTTCCTTTGACCATTCCTTTGTTCTGAATATTGTATGATACATACTACATACAATTCTTCATTTAGTGATCTAATCACAGAAACAGAACATAGTCATTAAATGAGGAATGTCTGTAGATGCAGAAAAGACTTTTGGCAAAGTCTAATATCCTGTCATAATAAGAACCTTAAAGAAAATAGTTATAGAAAGACCATAGCTGAACTTGATAAAAGGTATTTATGACAATCAACAATATATTAAATGGGAAAGAGAACTAAAAATATTTTCTGTAAACTCAGAAAGAAAGCAAGAATGCCCACTATCACCACTTCTATTCAACATAGTACTCAAAAGAATATCCAAAGTAGTCAGGCAAGAAAAAGAAATAAAAGTGATACATATAGGAAAGGAAAAAAACAAGCTATCATTACTTGATGATGACATGACACTCTATATAGCATACTCAAAGAATTCCACCAAGAGACTCTTAGGATTAATAACAACCTTCAGCAAAATAGCAAGATACAAAATCAACACATAAAAATCAATAGCCTGGGCCAGGGATTTAGCTCAGTAGTTCCGTTGCTTGCCTTGCAAGTTCAAGGACCTGAGTTCGATCCCTGGTACCAAAAAAAAAAAAAAATCAATAGCCTTTGTGTATACCAATAATGAACTCAATAAGAAGGAAATTATGAAAACAATATCATTCATGATACCATAAAAAAATACCTAGGAATTAACCTTACCAAAGAAGTGAAATACCACTACAACGAAAACTACGGTACTCTGAAAAAGGAGATTGAAGAGAACATCATAAAATGTAAAGATGTCCCCTGCTCATGGATAGACAGAACTAATATTGTAAAAATGATCATAGTCCAGTTGTGTATAGATTCAATGCAGTCCCAAGCAAAATACCAATAGCATACTTCACACATCTAGAGAAATGGATCTGAAATTCAAGTGGACCCAGAATAGCAAAAGCAATCTTGGGAAAACAAGAGCAAAGCAGCAGGTATCACATTACCTAACATCAGGCTACACTACAAAGCAACAGTGATAAAAACAGCATGGTACTAGAACAAAAACAGACACAATGATCAATGGAATGAATATATGATACAGAAACATGTACAAACACATTCAGCTATTTGATCTTTGATAAAGGTGCCAAAAGCATATGTTGGAGGAAAGAACTAATTCAATAAATGATACTATGAAAACTGGATATCTGTTTGCAGAAGATTAAAACTGGACCCATATCTCTCACCATATACTAAACTAAAGTCAAAATTGATGAAAATCTAAACATTAAAACAGAAGCATTGAGCCTACTGGAAGATAAAATAGATAAGAACAACTTGAAGTCATAGGTGTAAGGAAAGGATTTCCTAAATAGGATTATAATTTCACAAGAAATAACAGCAAGAATAAACAAGTGGAATTACATCAAGTCAAAAAGCTTCTGTACAGAAAAGAAGTCAATTAGTAGAGTGATGAGACAACCTACAGAATGGGAAAATTTTTTTCCAGCTATTCTTCAGACAGAAGACTAATGTCTAGACTATATAAAGAAATCCAATATATAATGTCTAGAATATATTACACCATGTAAAATAAAAGATGCAATCAAGAAATGGGCAAATGAAATGGACACTTCTCAGAGGAAGTACAAATGGCCCACAAATATATAAAAAAATGTTCAACATCGCTGGCTGTTAGAATAATGCAAATTAAAACAATGGTAGGATTCCATTTTACAGCAGGATGAATGGTAATCATCAAGATGTCAATAAATAACAAATATTGGCATGGCTAAAATGAAAAAGGAAACCTCCCATATTTTGGGTGGGAATGTAAACTAGTTCAACTATTATGGAAATCAGTGCAGAAGCTCCTCAAAGAATTAGAATTAGAAATTCTACATGACCCAGATACTCCCCTTCTGTGGTTCTTCCCCAAAGAGCTAAAGGCATCATACTACAGCAAAGCATGCACACTAATGTTTATAACAGCACCATTCATAATAGCTTAATCCTAGAAGCAACCTGCATATCCATCAACAGATGGTTGGATAAAGAAAATGTGGTATCTGTACATAATAGAATACTACACAGCTATAAAGAAGGACAGATTCACAACATTTGTAGGAAAATGGATGTACCTGGAAAGTATGTCAACTGAAATAAATCAAAAGCACAAGGTTAAATAGTATCTCTCATTCAAATAAGACAAGGGACAAAGAGCACAAAAAAGAATGGATAGAGAGTGACAAGGAGATAGATTTCTTGCAAATGGGAAGAAGTCCTGAAGACCAAGGGGGAGAGGAAGTAGAAATGAGTAGAATATTGACATACCATGTTCACAAACCAATAACCTCAATGAACATGAGATAAGATTAGTAATATCAATAAGAATAAAAATGGGGAAATGCAAGTTAGAAGAGGAGGGAGGGAGGCAGGAGGAAAGGGGATTAAAAAGTGAATCAAGCTGTATTAATTACATGTACCCACTCCCAAGATTATTGTAAAATGCACTGCAAACATGTACTACTAATAAAATAAATTAAATTAAAAATGTGGAATACTAACATAAAGAATTGTGTCCACTTTAAGTAGTTAGAAAAGAAACAGCAGAGTTGATCTCCCTCCAAAAAAGGAAGGAAATAAAGTAGAAGCAGAAATAAATGAGATTAAAAAACAAATAGCAAAGGAACAAACAAAACCAAAATCCCACCTTTGAAAAGAATGACAAATGAGACTAATAAAATAAACTTGCTATATTAATCTGAAAAAGAGAACTCACAAATCACTGTTATTAGAAATGAACAAGGAGATATTACCATGAGGACAGATTTAAAAGCATAATAATAATATCAAAATAACTAAATAAATTGGTTACAATTAGACCAATGGGTATTTTCATTCAAAAATAAACATTTTTAACACTGTCTCAGTAAGAAACAAATGATGTGGATACATCTATAAACAGCAAAGAATTGTATTAAGAGTAAAAAAAAAACTATACACAAAATATCCTCACGTGTAGCTGATTTTATAAATCACCTTATCAAATTTTTAAATAAGTCTCTATTTTAAATTATAAATTCTTTCATACAATAGAAAGCAGAAAACTTTCCCTCAGCCAATTTTTAGTTATATAGTCTTGTTATCTAGCTATCATCTATCTACAGAATATATGAGAGATACATACGTTGAAAAGATAAATTATAGAATTATCTCAGTTACTTACACAGAAGCAAAGAATCATAAATATAATATTAAAAGATTAAATGAACTAAAGAAGTTCATTAATGAAATATCAACTCATATCAATTTGGGTTTTTTTCCCTCATTAAGTTTTTTGGTAGATTTTAGGTATAAAATACAGTTACATTCATCATTGGGATCTTGTACCATTACATGAGTATCTTGGTTCTTTTTTTTTTTTTCCCTTCCCCTGCCCTCCCTTCACCCCCTCCACCCTTCCCTATTTGCAAAGACTTGTTTCCATTTTTTTTCTTTTCTCATATTTTTCCCTTTCCCTTCATTCCTTTCCCCTACCCCTCCCACTTCCCCTGCTCCTTTAGACCTTTTCTTCCTATTATACATTATCAATTATACATTTTTAAATTACATTATCAAGATCTAGGAGACATCACCACAGATTTTACAGAATTTAAAAGGATATAGAAAGCATATTACAAAAATCTTTTTTGAAATAAATTTGAAAACTTCTAAGAAGTACGTTGGAAGAGAGATTAATGAAACTACAGAGGAAATATAAAATTTCAATAGCACCTATTAAAGAAAGTATATTCCTAGCTTGAAAACCTACCTATATGACAACAGCAGGCTCATATACACTTTAACTGATAAATTATATCAAACAATTAAAGCAGAAAAAAGAAGGAACACTTCTCCCCTCATTTTAGGAAATCAACATTGTGCTAATCCTAAAACTGGATAAAGATAATAGAAGAAAAATGTATGAACATAGATAGAAATTTGTTTAACAAAACAAACTATTAGAAGTCAGATCTGGTAGTATATAGAAAGTGGTTTTGTTATAGGGATGGCAGTGTTGGTTCAGCATTGGAAGATCCACCCCCATAAGTCATCGTTTTAACAGAGGAAAGGAAAAAGCCATATGATCCTGTCAGTAGTTGGAGAAAAAGTATTGGACAAAATTCTACAGCTGTTCATGGTAAAAGGTATCAGGAGACTAGAAATAGAACAGAACCTTCTCAACAGATTAAAGATATGTACTCCATACTTCCAGCAAGAATGCCTTATATGAATGGAGAAGATACAATGTTTTCTCCTTAAGGTGGGGAACAAGGGCAGATATGCCTACTCTTCATCTGTCCATTAAACTTTGAAACCTAGGCCTCACCAAAATAGTCTGGCAACAAAATGACACAATTAGGATAGGATTGGCAAGGTAGAAGTAAAATCTTTATATATAGATGAAATGACCATCTACAGAGAAATTACTAAGAAATCTCTAGGAGACCCTAGAACTTGTATTTGAATTTAGCAGGATTAGAAAACACAAGGTATATATAAAAATTCAGGTCTGTGTATACTTGCTATAAATGAAGAATTGAATATTGAAATTTAAAAGTCATGTAGGAGTACAAAGGACCTAGAAAAGTTAAAAAAAAAAGACAAAAGACAAAAAACAGTTTTGAAAGGCATTTAGTACCTAATTTTAAGACTTCTTCTAAAGCTACAGTAATCAAGGCCATGTTGGTGTAAGGAAAGACATATACATCATTGGAATAAAACAGAGAATCTAGAAATAGAACCACACATATATGGTCCACTGAGTTTTGAAAGATTATTTAACATTAGCATTTTATAGAATATAAACTCAATTCAAGAACCAAGGAAGAGATAGTGTTTTCAGCAAATGGCACTAGAACATCTGGCATCTGTATATAAAAAATTAACCTCAACCTTTTATTTCCATACATGGAAATAACTGGAAGGGATCTATGAACCTAAATATGAAAGCCTAAAGGCATGAAACTTTAAGAAGAAATTATAAGGGAAAATGTTTATGAATTTAGGGTAGGCAAGAACTTCCTAGGATACAAAAAACATGATGTATAAAAGAAAAATATTGATAAATGAGATTCCATCCAAATTTAGAACTTTAAATGACATCATTAAAATGAAAAGTAGTCCTTAAACAGACCATATTTCCAATGCATATAACCTATGACCAGAATATATAAAGAACTCTAGCAGCTCATTCATAGACAACCCAATTAAAAAGTAGACATAAGATGATAAATAGCCAGTATAGCACAAGGAAAGGTGTGCAACTCTAGAATCAGAAAAATACTAATCAGTACAATAACAAGATTGAATTATACACTCATTAGGGAGATGAAGTTCAAAGTTTTAAAAGCCTTGTCATGACTTTTTCTTTTTGTTGGATTCTCCCCCTTTGTGTCTAATTTGTCATGCCCAACAAATTCATTCTGGTGGGCTTCCTGGGGTTGTGATCCTCATTGTCTTTTCCTAGGGTATTGTCCAAAATTTTTTGGAATGCCGGTTTGGTATTCATGAAATTCCTGAGGTGCTCTTCATCATGAAAGTATCTTATTTCTCCATCAATTTTGAAAGATAGTTTTGCAGGGTACATCAATCTGGGTTGGAGGCTGTTTTCCTTTAGGGCTTGAAATACATCACTCCAAGCTCTTCTTGCCTTGAGGGTTTGCATTGAGAAGTCTGCTGTGATTCTGATGGGCTTTTCTTTGTATGTGATTTGTTTCTTTTCTCTCACTGCTTGTAGAATTTTGTTCTTCTGTTGGATTTCTGGAATCCTAACTATTACATGCCTATGTGTAGACTTTTTTTGATCAAGGCTAGCTGGAGTCCTATATGCCTCACTTATCTGTATGTCAAGTTCTTTCCCCCTCCTTGGGAAGTTTTCTGCCATCACTTCTGTCAAGAGTTTTTTATGTCATCTGCACTCTCTCCTCTTTCTTCATTCACTCCAGTCAGTCTTATGTTATTGCTCTCTGCATCGTCTAGCAGCTGCTGGATTGATTTCTAGTGTTCCCTTACAATTTTAAAGCAGTTTTTCTTTTCCTCCTCACTAATTGCAATCTTATCTTCTATATCTGAAATACTTTCCTCACATTGATTCATTCTGCTGTGCCGACTTTCGATGGAGTTTTTAATCTCTTGGAAATCTATTTGCATCTGTTTTATGGATTCTATTTATTTTCTATGTTGGGATTCCATCATGTTCCTCAGATCCTCTATTTTTTATCTGGGTCCTCTATAGATTTATCAATCATGTCTTGCAATATGAGCACAATCTTTGCTGTTATCTGAGTAATTATTTCTTATTTCATTTTTCCCAGATCCTCTTTTGTTGCCAGTTCAGAGAGTCCAGGTGGTTGAGTATCAGATTGTTCCATCTCGTTTCCCTTTGGGGTTGCTGTAGGTGATCTGGAAATCTTTTTTTGAGGATTGTTTACGTGTCTTCTCATTTCCACGCAGAGGGGAGGGTGCTTCTGGCACCTGTGCAACTCACCTTCTCTGCCCTAGCAGTGTGGTATGGCAGCAGGGGAGCTTCCTTCTGGGTGATGGGACCGGCTCACCTTCTCTGCCCTAGGAGCTTGGGATGGTGGCAGGGGAGCTTCCTTCCGGGTGATGGGACCGGCTCACCTTCTCTGCCCTAGGAGCATGGGATGGCAGTGGGGGATCTTCCTTCCAGGTGCTGGGACCAGCTCAGCTTCTCTTCCCTAGGAGCTTGGGATGGCAGTGGAGGAGCTTCCTTCTGGGTGCTGGCACTAGCTCACCTTCTCTGCCCTAGGTCATACCATTTTGGATTTATACCAGAAGTATTTAAGAATGGTTTAACTTTTTAAAAATTATTGGTTTTGATCACCTTAAAGAGAAAAATCATAGTCATATCAACAGATTTAAAAGGCATTTAATATATTTCAATAATATTTTATGTTTAAAAACTACTAGTAATCTAGGAATACAAAACAACTTTTCAATTCAAGATAATGTAATTTATCAATAGCCATTTGCAACAAAAAATATTGCCTGATATCATTAGCTCTATGCAAAGAACAATAAGTTATGAGTATTGGGTACAAAAACAACCCCAAAATTACAGAGAATGAGAAAAAAATTTAGAAATCTTCAAATAATTTTCAGGCATGCTATTAATATGAAATATAATTCAGTACCATTTCTGGATATTAAGTAGAAAACACAGCATTATAAATCTTCCAGAATAACACAGGAGTTTATTTCTATGATCTAGGATTAGGGAAAGAGTTCTTCCTAAAAATTAATTTTACTTTGGGAAGGATGCTGTGAGAGGAATAAAAAAACAAGCCTCTGCATAGGACAAATATTTGCATGTCACATATCTAACATAGGACTTGAATCCTGAATATATAATTAATTCTCAAAACTCAATAAGAAAACCAAAGACCTGACTAAAAATAAGCAAAATATTTGAATACTTTACCACTGTTGATTTGAAGATGGCAAATAAATACATGAAACATTATCAACTTCATTAGATAATAGGGAAATATGAACTAAACTTGTATTGCAGTACCACTACATATCCATCAAAATGTCTACAACATTAACTAAAATTATCACATCAGTACTTTGCAAATGCTGTTTTCATCCAGAGCTGCCCACATCACCTATGGTAAATCTATGTTCTTTGCCTTGTTGTCAAGTTTACTTCCTTAGGGTGTATCTTCTTAGAGCAGTTTGTGGACTGCGTTCCAAAGACATCAGAAAACATTCATACTCTGAGCACTGAAAAGAAAAGATTTGGTTATATGGATTCCTCTTTTCACAAAATTATGCCAGGGTTTATGTGCTAGATGGTGATGTCAGGTACCATGATGGTAATTGCGGCAAGCTCATAATATGGAGAGAAATTTCATGATATGAACTTTGTCTTTGAGGCATACAGATCCTGGCATCTTATCCATGACACATGTTAGACCAAGTACTGTCAAGATGGAGTGCTTGGATGGCAAGTTTATGCTCTTCGGGAAAGTAAGAGAGGACATGAATATTGTAGAAGTCATAAAGTACTGTGTGTCTAGGAATGGCAAGACCAGCAGGGCAATCACAATTTCTGACTAAAGACTAATATATTTGACTTGTATTTTATCTTATCTACTAGATCACTCTTTCTGTAGCTCGGGGGAGTGCTCTTCCCCCCTGTCTGCTCAAAATATTCTATAGTCTTTATACATTTGCTGCAGTTCTTCATATTTTGTATTTCCCTTATTCCCGTTCAAGTCTACCTGGGTTGCTGAGTTAAGTTTATGACTATGAAATAAAAATTAAATAAGTAATAATAAAAATAGAATATTAGTGCAAGGTAGAATACAGAGCAACTGAAAGTTGCATGCATTGTCAGCGGTAATATATAGCTACTCTAGAAAACACTTTGGCAGTTTCTCGTAAAACTACACGTTAGTCCCATACAATCCAGCAATTTCACTTCTGGGCATTTACCCAAGAGAAATGAAAACTTATGTGTACACACAAACCTGTAAACAAATGTGTATAACAGCTTTCTTTCTAATGACACCAACTTGGAAGGAACCCAAATTTCTATGAACAGATGAATGGGTAAAGCATACTGCGGTATATCCACATAATGGGATACTACTCAGGGACAAGAAAAAAGTAAACTTTTGATTTACATTTCACATTGGATGAATAGCAAAGGGAATGTGCAGAAATAAAGAATCCCATCTCAAAAGATTATATACTTTATGATTCTATTTGTATGACATTCTCAAAAAGATGAAGCTACAATGACAGAGTTGTTGCTAGGGCTTAGAAATTGAGGAAGAGGCTCTCCAAGCTGGGACCGGCCAGGTGAGACAAGCAGCTTGAAGCTCCGTGGTGGTCCCAGGCCCTGCCCATGACAAGGTGAGGTCCACTTAGCCATGCGGGTGCCTTCAAGGCCCAGACCCCCCACCACCACCACCATGTGCGCCTCTGGCCTTCTGGCTTTTCTGCTACCTGGTCACACACTACAGAGGCACAGGAGATTTTAAAGACCCTTGTCCTGAGCGCCACAAGATAGAGCAGAAGTTAGTAACAGAAAGAGAGCTTCTCAGGCTCCTCCATGAAAACTGAAGCTCAGCAGAAAAGTAAAGAGAATCTCTATAATAAAGGCACATCAGACCACTGTACTTGGTCTGCTGCTGGCTTGCTGAGACTCATTGACTCATATATGCACACGGATTCCTATATTGCCTACTGTAACAGCAGAGACATACCCTGAAGGAGGCCCATAATTTCGAGTGCTATTTGCAAAAAAGAAAAAAAAATTTTTTTCGCTTATTTTTAATTCTTAATTTTTACCTTTTTTACTCTTCAATTTTTTACTTTTCTTTCTTTTCTTTCTTTTATCTTTTCTTTTTCTCTCTCACTCATTATCTAGCTTTTCCACATTGATCCTCATCTCCCCATTTGTTCCTTTCTGTATTGAATTCAGATTTCTCTCTTATTGTTTTTTTCTTCTTTTTTTCCTTCTCTTATCATTAAGTTTAAAGGAAAGTAAATTTAGAATCTAGCCTCCCTGTTGCTGTTAGGTGATTCTATTCACAACTTTGTTCTTTCATTCTGCTTTTTTCTCTTGCCTTTAACAACTTCTTAGAGTTTTGTGATCTTTCTGTGTCTTCTGGCTTCACCACTAATCTTACCTGTTCATTCTACCTCTCCCTCCCTCCCCAACTCCTTTTAACCCCCCACCCCAAAGGGGAAAATTGTTATATTGAAGAGTTTATTCATTATAAACTTATGTTGGGTTGGTCCTAGGTTTAAATTTAACTCACATAGTTAAATGGGATAGATTAATAACTACCACAAATGGTCATTTTCTAAGCTGCACTTGATGCTATGGTATTGCTGACTATGTCATCTGGGCTAACATGTTGTGATGGATCTAATTAGTTTTCCTTCCTTGTATAAGGAAAATAAAATAGCCTCAGAGTCATTAGAGTCTCAAAACCCAAACACAAGCTATATCTGGAAGACACCTGTGAAAAGCAATCATTCCACAAGGGTTTTAAACATAAGCAACAAAGATACCTACATTAAGCAATTTTGAAATATCAACCCAGGAATTAAACCAAGGACAGTACCAAAAACAAAAATGAGAAGACACTTAAGCAAGGCACAAACACAGGCTTCCATTCCACAAAAAGGAAATTCTGGTGGAAATGAGGGGGAAAAGTCTGATAAGCAACCACTTGGACACCCTGAAATGATAGCACAGGAAGTAACGAAGCAGAGGCATGGGGCTCTAGAAAAATTGAAAACAGAAATAATCTCCCAGATAAATACAGACATGGTGAGCAGAGTGAAAGACATGATTAGAGGCTCTAGAGCAGAAACAGGTAAGAAAATAAATGAGATCAGAAACATGTTGGAAACCATGAATGACCAGCATAAGAAAGAAATGGAAAACATGATCATCCAACATAAGAAAGAAATGGAATCCATGAAACAGATTCAAACAGATATTCAGGAGATTAAAAACTCCATTGAAAACATGCAGAGCAGATTAAGAGAATCTGAAGATAGAATATCAGATATAGAAGACAGGATTGTGGCTAAGGACCATAAAAACAGAGATTTCTTAAAGATAGTAAGGGACCATGAGAAATCAACCCAACAGCTTCTAGATGATGCAAAGAAGAATAACATAAGACTCATAGGAGTCCACGAAAAAAACAGAAGAAAGTACAACTGACATAAAAAAACTGTTCACAGAAGTAATAGTAGAAAACTTCCCAGACAGAGGTAGATAATTGCACATACAGATAAGTGAGGCATATAGAACTCCAACCAGCCATGACCAAAAATAAATCTATACCTAAACATATAATAGACAAGATTCCAGAAACCCAACAGAAGAACAAAATTCTACAGGCAGTTAGAGAAAAGAAACAAATCACCTACAAAGGAAAGCCCATCAGAATCACAGCAGACTTCTCAACACAAACCCTCAAATCAAGGAGAGCCTGGAGTGAAGTATTTCAAGTCCTAAAAGAACATAACTTCCAAACTAGACTGTTGTATCCAGCAAAATTATCTTTCAAAATCCATGGGGAAATTAGATACCTTCACAACAAAGAACACCTGAGAAATTTTGTGACCGCCAAACCAGCACTCCAAACAATTTTAAGCAATATCCTAGAAAAAGACAATGAAGGTCACAACTCCATGAGGCCCAGCACAGAGAAGGCACCACAGAAGCTAAGACACTAAAGTGAAAGGGGGGAAAATAAGAACTAAAAGAGCCAAAAACAGTAAAACATCATGACAAGGATGAGTCAATATTTGTCAATTATAACTATCAATGTTAATGGCCTCAATTCACCAATCAAAAGAAATAGACTGACAGAATGGATTAAGAAGCAAAACCCAGCAATATGCTGTAAACAAGAAACACACCTAACTCAAAAGGAAATCCATAGACTGAAAGTAAAAGGATGGAAAACAGTTCTCCACATGAGAGGAACCCAGAAAAAAGCAGACGTAGCAATCTTATTTGCTAAGTAGAAGTCAAACCAAAACTAATTAAGAGAGACAAAGATGGTCACTACATCCTTCTGAAGGGAAGAATCCAAGAGGAAGAGATGACAATCCTAAATATATATGCACCAAATACGAATGCCCCCAACTATATAAAACAAATATTAATGGAAAAGAAAAACCAAATAAGCACTAATACAGTTGTAGTGGGGGACCTCAACACCCCTCTATCACAAATAGACAGATCAACTAGAAAAAAAATTAACAATGAAATTCTATAACTGAACCAAGCTATTGAACAAATGGACTTAATAGATGTTTACAGAGTGTTCCACCCCACAAAATCAGAATACACATTCTTCTCAACTACACACGGGTCATTCTCCAAAATAGATCACATGCTAGCTCATAGAACATATCTAAGTAAATGTAAAAGAATCAAAGTTATCCCCTGTATATTATCAGACCATAGTGCAATACACTTGGAAATCAATAACATAAGAAATCGCAAAACTCCCACAAACACATGGAAATTGAACAACACCCTCCTGAACAACCAATGGGTGACAGAGGAAATTAAAGAAGAAATTAGACAGTTTCTACAAGTAAATGATAATGCCAGTACAACATACAGGAAAACACAATGAAAGCTGTTCAATGTGGTTAATTCATAGCAGTGAATGCCCATATTAGGACAACAGAGAGAACTCAGTTGAATAACCTAATGCAGAACCTTAAGCTCCTAGCAAAAGAAGAACATAACAAACCCAAAACTCTTACAAGAAAAGAAATTATAAAGATCTGAGAAGAAATCAATGCAATGGAGACTAAGAGAACGTTACGAAAAATCAATGAATCAAAGAGTTGGTTTTTTGAAAGAATAAATAAAATCGATAAACCTTTAGCAAACCTTATCAAAAAAAGGAAAGAAAAGGCTCACATCCGTGTAATTAAGAATGAAAAAGGTGAAGCCACAACAAATGCAGCAGAAATCCAGAGAATCATCAATACCTACTTTGAGAATGTGTACTCTAATAAAATGGAAAACACAGAAGAAATGGACAGATTCCTAGATAAATATGAATTGCTAATATTAAATGAAGAAGATATAGAAATTCTAAACACCCCAATTACAATGAGTGAAATTGAAAATGTAATAAAAAACTTACCAACAAAGAAAAGCCCAGGTCCTGATGGCTTCACTGCTGAATTCTACAAGACATTTAAAGAAGAACTAATGCCATTACTCTTTAAACACATCAAGGAAATTGAAAGGGAAGCAAGGATTCCAAATTCATTCCTGGTGCCAAGCATTACTTTGATCCCCAAACCAGGGAAAGACCCAACCCAAAAAGAGAACTACAGTCCAATCTCCCTAATGAACATAGATGCAAAAATCCTCATCAAGATACTGGCAAACAGAATACAGAGGATCATCAAGAAGATCATACACCCTGACCAAGGTGGATTTATCCCAGGTATGCAAGGATGGTTCAACATCCGTAAATTAATAAATGTAATACACTATATTGACAGAGTCAAGGACAAAAACCACATGATCATCTCAATAGATGCAGAAAAAGCATTTGACAAAATCCAACACCCATTCATGATAAAAACGCTACAGAAAATTGGAAAAGAAGGTCTTTGTCTCAACCTAAGGCTATCTATGAAAACCCAGCAGCCAACATCATACTAAATGGTCAAAACTGAAAACTTTCATGCTAAAATCAGGAACAAGACAAGGATGCCCACTATCACCACTCCTGTTCAATACTGTTCTGGAAACATTAGCCATAGCAATTAGAAAAGACAAAGAAATAAAAGGAATAAAGATAGGAAAGGAAGAAGTGAAACTGTCATTATTTGCTGATGATATGATACTTTACATAGAAGATCCAAAAAACTCAGTCAAAAGTCTTCTAGACCTAATTGACAGATTCAGTAGAGTAGCTGGATACAAGGTCAACACTCAGAAATCAATAGCCTTCTTATACACAAATAGCAGACCCATAGAGAGAGAAATTCAGGAAATAATTCCTTTTACAATAGCATCTAAAAAAATGAAATATGTAGGAATCAACCTAACAAAGGAAGCAAAAGACCTCTACACTGAAAACTACAGCAACCTGAAAAAGGAGATCGAAGAGGATATAAGAAAATGGAAAGATATCCCTTATTCCTGGGTAGGAAGAACCAATATAGTGAAAATGGCCATACTTCCAAAACTACTATATAGATTCAATGCAATGTCAATTGAAGTTCTGACAATATACTTCACAGAACTAGAGAAAATGATCCAAAAATTCATTTGGAAACAGAAGAAACCTAGAATAGCAAAAGCAATTCTAGGCAACAGAGTCGTGGCTGGAAACTATACTACAAAGCTACTGTGATAAAAACAGCATGGTTCTGGCAAAGAAACAGACCCGAAGCTCAGTGGAATAAATTAGAAGATGCAGAAACAACTCCAGACATACTAAGCCACCTTATCTTTGACAAAGGAGTCAACCACCCTCATTGGAGGAAAGATAGCCGATTTAATAAATGGTGTTGGAAAAGCTGGATTTCAACCTACCAAAGATTAAATCTAGACCCATAACTATCACCATGCACTAAACTAAGATCGAAGTGGATTAAAGATCTAAATATTTAGTCAGAAACACTAAACTTGCTGGAAGATAAGTTAGGTAGAACTCTTGAAGACATTGGCATAGGAAAAGACTTTATGAACAAAACCTCAGTAGGATGGGAACTAGCACAAAGAATCAACAACTGGGATCTCATCTTATTAAAAAGCTTCTGCACTGCAAGAGAAACCACCAACAGAGCTAACAGACAACCTACAATGTGGAAAAAAATTGTTTAGCAACTGTACCTCAGATAAACGGCTACTATCTGGAATATATAAAGATCTTAAAAAAATCAGACCCCCCAAATTTAAAGACCCAATTCAAAAATAGGCATCTGAAATGAACAGATATTTCTCAGACAAATAAGTAAAAGCAGCAAACAAATATATGAAAAAGTGTTCAATATCACTGGTCATTCAAGAGATGCAGATGAAAACAACACTGAGATTCCACCTCACCCCACAAAGAATGGCTGCTATCAAGAAATCAACCAATAACAAATGCTGGCAGGGGTGTGGAGAGAAAGGAACCCTTCTCCATTGCTGGGGGGAGTGCAGACTGGTGCAACCACTGTGGAAATCAGTATGGTGATACCTCAAAGAACTAGGACTACAGGTCCCATTTGAGCCAGCTCTTTCCCTACTGGGAATCTTCCCCAAAGAATTAAAAGAATCATACCACAGTGATATATGTGCACCCATGTTTATAGCGGTAGAGTTTGTAATAGCTAAAGCTTGGAAACAGCCCAAGTGCCCATTGACTGGAAACTGGATAAAGAAGATGTGTTTTTTTTATAAAATGGAGTACTACTCAGCCATAAAGAATGAGAAACTAGAGACGTTTATAGCTAAATGGATGCATATTGAGGCCATACTCAAGTGAAATAAATAGGACACACATGTGTAAATAACGAATAGTTTCTCTAGTGTGAGAAATTGAAATTGTAAATAAGGATGAAAGTGATTATAATGAATAATTGATAATTTGAAATAAGAAATGTTCCACAGGTTTGGATACGGTGGGAGGGGAAGGGTAAAGGGAAGAAGGGAAAGGAAAAATTATGAGAAAGAAAGAAAAATGGAATCAAACTCTGTGTAAATAGGAAAGGGCAGAGGGGGTGAAGGGTGCACACGTAATGGGAGAAAAAATAAGAACTAAGATATATCATGTTCTGGTACAAACACCCAATGATAAATGTGAATGTATTTTATACCTAAAATGTACCAATAAATATATATATAAATAAAAAAAGAAAAAAAAAGAAATTGAGGAAGAGTGATTACAAAAGAATAGCATGAGGTAGATTTTGGAATGATGGGACTGTTCTGTATCCTCATTATGGTGCTGTCCATGTGAATATATGCATGTATTAAAATTCATAGAACTATATAATAAAAAGTCAATTTCATTGTAAGTTAATTTAGAAATTTAAAGATTACTTTATAAAATGAAAGATATGTGTAATGCCAGAGGAATGATTATGCATCTTAGCTTGCCTCAAGCAGCCTTTTTATGCTTTTGCCCTGGTATAATATTTAATAGTGTTAGTCTCAAAATGTCTGGCTTGAACTGTAAATTATATGCCCACCTTAAATAGGAAACCATTCATTTTCACTGTAAGGCATGTAAAGAAATTTAAAGAGAATATTGCTTTTGCTTACCATTCATACTGAGTAGGATAGAACTTGCAGGGTATATTCACTTTCCTTTGGAGAGGGAGAAGAAAGGAACAGTGGCTTCAGTTGAAGTAAATTTGACAAATATAAAAATAAATTTTCCAGAACAAGTACAAGGTCACTCTCAATGGGAAGAAAAGAAAGTGCCTTTGATTAGTAACTTATATCTATGTTAGAACTCAACACTAACTGAGGAAAATAGGTGATTGGAAAGGTTGGTGGTCCTTTTGTGTTGCTAAAAAGCAAAATGGTAGGCACTAATATCACTTATCCTGTAACTGTTCTTAAGCTACTTCATTCTCTAGTACTTATGAATGGCATTTGATAAATAAGTCTGTGCCTGGCAATTACATGACTAATTACCCTCTTGAAAAAGAAAACTACTATTACCCTAATTCAGAGAAAGAAATTACAGACACACTAGCCACACAGACTAGGATATATTATTGTCATCCAGTGCTTTAATGGGAAAAAAGACTATGTCATTAGTGTCAAATATATCCTGGATTAGGTTCTCATTAAAAAAAAAAAAAAGATTCAGTTCAGTAATGTGACGTGCTGGTTTTCTCTGACAGGAAGAAGACGGAGAGTTTTATTAAATGCAATTCTCATATGAAAACTTTAGGGACAGACTTTATTCTACTTTCCATTTGCAGATTTTTTTAATGATATATTTTTCCCATGGCTACAAGTTGTTTTGAATGCTCCCAGTGCAGTCAACACAATGAAAGGGAGGCTTTTCTCCATTGTAATAGTCAGCATCCTTACTCTACCTCAACTCCGCTGAAGAAAAAAAAGACACAGTTCTTATGTCAGCTATCACAATGATCTTTCATTTTTGTTTTCTTTTATTTGGTACCCTTTCCTAAAAATATTTTATTAAGATATAATTCATCTATTATACGATTTATCCACTTAAATTTTATAATTCAGTGTTTTAGTATATTCACATGCATGTATAATCATTACCATTGGTTTTAGATTTTAGATCATTTTAATCAATTTGAAAAGAGATATTGTACTCTTTAGATATTATCCTCTATCTCTTTATCTCTCTCTTACAGCTACAATCTTAGGGAAAAGCATCCAGTGTTTCACCACTAAATATTATGTTAGTTGTGGTTTGTAGATGTCCTTTATCAGATTGAGGAAATTTCCTGCTGTTGCTAGCTTTTAAAAAATTTGTGTTATCATGATAGGTTACTGTATCAAATGTTTTCCTAAGATGGTTATAATGCAATTATTATTTTTGTTCTATTGCTGTGATGTACTGAAATAATTGTTTTTTTTAAATATTAAATGCCCTTAAATCCCTGGGGTAAATCCAGTTGGTAATAGTATATAATGCTTTTTATATATTGCTGATTTTTTTTGCCAGTATTTTATTGAGGTCACTTGATACTCTAAACTTGATTCCTCCATACTGTTGAGAAACATTGTTATTATAGCACAGCATTTTTCTTTTTCCATTTTAATATTGGCTTAACAGGGTTGGATATTCAGTTCTGGGTCAACTAGACAAACAGAACAATCAATAATTACTTCTGTTTCATTATGGTAGTCCATTTATTATCAAAATGCAAAGATGTTTTTAAAATATAAGATGGGAAACAAAATCTATTTTTAAAGTTTTAATTTATCTCCAAAGTTCATTGGCACTCTGAATTGAATTGCAGCTATTTTGCTTATTTCCTTAAAATTAACTTTTATTATTTTACTTCTTTAATAGGGGAATGAACTAGTTATCCTTTGTGGAATTATTATTGTAACAATTGGAATTAATGGAATTATTTGTTAACAATTAAAGTGAAATGATATTAAGTTCAAGTAGAAGGAATTAGGCAGAGAATATAAGTCTATAACCAACTACTCCAACCTGCCAGGTCAAATTTAAATAATGTGCACTCTCCCCTTTAATATTGCTCTTCTCTTCCATTTATTACCAAGTGTATTGTGATTCATTATGCTTGACTGATTCATTCTTTCCTCACTATCTGTCCACATTTCACATATTTTGACTTCTGAAATGACAATTACACCAAAGGAATTGAACATGACTAAATTAGCAGTCAGGGAATGAGAATATGTTGTTCAGGATAGAACTTTGTATAGCTGACAATTGTGGCATCTTTCTCAGACACTGTTATTATTGTGTCAAATTTGCATCCTCAGTATCTTCGGTGAATTATGCTTCATATTGTGACCTATTCTATCCAAACTCATTACTACTTTTCCATGAAACACCATTTTCTGTAGTAGGTCTGGCTTCCTCATTGTCCTACAACAGCGGTGGTGAACTTATGGTATGTGTGCCACAGTAGGCTGTTATGACTGAAAGCTCTAAAAGTTTTGCCATCACTGTTCTAGAAGCAAACTGAGTTCTTTCTTCCCTCCACACATATTTATTTTTCCTTATGTTGGGATTCTCTCCCACTTTTCTACATTATTCCCAATCCTGAAAGGCCCAATCCAAACCTCTCTTGTCCATGAAGTCATCATTGATTAAACTACAACACTTACAGTTGTGGCTATATATTTATAGTGATGACATTTTCTGTAGTTAGCTGTTGTTTTGTATGTTACTATTCTCTTCCTCAATAGATTATAAAGGCTATTGGCAGGACAGTGATCACATCGCATGCCTCCCTTGTGTCATGTAATAAGTGCTCAGTAAATATTTATACTAATAAAAATGGGAACCTAAAAAAAAGGGAACCTGCTTTTTATTGTATATGCTTGCAATACATAGTAAATACATTCATCATGGTGAAATATATATATATGAAATATAAATATATATATATATTTCACATCATGATCCTTTCCAACTTTTTCCCTCCCCTCTTTCCTGTCTCCCCCATTCCAAGATCAATTTCCCATTCTTTCAAATACCTTTGATTCATTGATCCTTTGCATTAATTTTTAGTGTCAATTTCACTAATTTCTTCTCTGTCTTTATGATTTCTTCTATTAGCTTCAGATACGGATTGTTATTGTCTTTCTAGGACCTTGAGATACATTATTTAATTGGTTATTTAATTGGGATCACTGTATTCTTTTTATATGTGTAACCACAGCTGTAAACATCCCCCATAGAATTGCTTTCATCGTGTCCAATAGGTTTTGGTATATCATGTTTCCATGTTCATTTGGTTCTAGGAGCTTTTTATTTCTTCCCTGATTTTTTCTGTGAACATTTGTTTATTCAATATCATATTATCTAACCTCCAAGTGTTTGAATAGTTTCTGTGGCTTTTTTGTTTTGATTTCTAGCTTCATTCTGTTATGAGCTGATAATATGAAGGGACTTATTTCAATTTTTATATTAATTTAATTTATTTAAGCATGCTTTATGACCTAAAATATGGTCTATTTTGGAAAAAGTGCCATGTGCTACAGAGAAAAATGTGTGTTCTGTTGTTTTTGGATGAAACACTACAGATAACAGTTAAATGCATTTGTTCAATGGTGTAGTTTAAGTCTGTTTCTTTGTTGTTTTTTTGTCTGGTGCATCTATCAAATTGTGAGAGTGGACTATTGAAGTCCTCCAGTATAATTATATTGACATCTATCTGTCCTTTTCAGTTGAGTTACTTTGTTTTATGATGCTGCATGTGCCAACATTCAAAGCATAGATATTTACAATTGTTATCTCTTCCTGTGTAATTATTTTTTTTAACTTTTTTTTTTTTTTTTTTGTACTGAGGATTGAACTCAGGACCTTGCACTTGCAAGGCAGGTGGCAGAACCACTGAGCTAAATCCCCGGGCCTGTAATTATTATTATTTTTTTTTTACCACTATGAAGTGATCGTCTTTTTCTCTTCTGATCAGTTTTGGTTTGAAGTATGCTATGTCTGAAAATACAGCTACTCTTGCTTGTTTCTGAGTTCTGGTTGAATGGTGTATTGTTTTTCATCCTTTCATTCTATTTACTTCCTTTTGGATATAACGTATCTCCTATAGGCAACATATGGCTTCATTTCTTTTTATCCAATCTGCCAGTCTGTGTCTTTGGACTGGGGAATTGAGACCATTGACATTGAGACTTGTTATTGTAAAGTCTTTATTGAATCCTGTCATTGCATTACTTTTCTAGTGCTGATTATTTTTTTTTATGTTTAACTACTCATGCTTTCCTTTGGGCTCTTCTGTGCTGGTTGCCTCCCTTTCTCTGCCTAGGATTCCCTTAACTATTTTCTGCAAAACTGATTTAGTGATCATGTATTTCTTTGTTATGGAAATTATTTTCTGTCAAATTTCAATGCTAAGTTTGCAAGATATAAAAGTCTGAATCAACAGCTGTTTTCTTTCTGGGCTTGAAAAATTTTGCTACAGGGTCTCCTGACCTTTAAGGCTTGTGCTTAGAAATCACAGTTATTTTGATGGGCTTGCCTTTATAGGTTACTTGCTGTTCTCTAATAGCTTTTAGTGTTCTCTCCTGTTGAATTTCTGGAAATTTGATTAGGATGTGTTGTGAAGAGGTTTTTTTCCTGATTGTGGCATATGGGGTTCTAGATGCCTCTCATACTTGAATATTGAATTCTTCCCTTAGAATTGGAAGAATTTCTGCTATAATTTCAATGAAGAAATTATTGATACCTTCTGAGTTATCTTCTAATTTTTCCTGTATTCCTATAATCCTGATATTGACCTTTTTTTTGAGTCATATAGCAGCTGTTGGATCTAGCTTGCAGAGTGTCTTGTCATTTTTAAGGTATCATTGAGTTTATCATTTAATACATCCACCTTATTCTCTATTTCTTACACTCTGTCTTTACATTGTTTAATCTGCTATCCATACTTCCCATTGAATTTTTCATATCATCTATCTCTACTTGCTTTCTTTTCATACTTTCTAATTATTTTGTAAAGTGATCATTCATGTCTTATATTGTCTTACTTAGCTCAGTTAGCCTTATTGCTTGTTTCTTCTTTAAGCTCATCAAACCTTTCATTGGTAAAATACCTTATCTGTTTAAGTTCCCTTGAATTGATTAAACATCTTATGTATTTTCTTATATGTTTCATTTATCTCTTCAAGTATATTGAGCATTTCATTTTTGGGGCTTTGCCTATAGCTTCCTAAGTGTCCATGAGATCAGCTTTTGGGGAGTTAGGAGTTTGAGGAGGCATCTTCTAAACTCATTATCTCATATTTCTAAAGTTTTTAAACTGTGCCTTGAAGATCAGTTAGGGTAGAGAAATTGTCATTACTGTGGAGTCCTCTTTAGTTAGATTCTGGCTTCTTGTGTTGTCTCCTTGGGTTTGATTATATTTTAGTGTTTTACACATCTTCAACATATAGGGTTTAATCCCTAGCACCACTCAGAAAAGAGAAAACAAACCACAGTAATGTTGACAACACAAATACATAACAAATATTGGCATACAGTAAAAGCCAATTAAAAGCAACAGCCATTAACAATAAAAATTCAGCAATAATAATAGTCAAATAAACTGATATTGACATACCAAAGAACAAATAATAGCTACAACTAAACATAATTAACAATAGAAAAGAGATCTACAATAACAACATAGGCACAAAGTCACACTGAATATTAACATATAATAAATCTCTACTAAAAGTAACAAATATAGCACCATTAACAATTGAAAAGAGTTCAAGCCAGGCATGGTAGTGCACATTTGTAATCCCAGCACTCAGGAAGCTGAGGCAGTCATTAATGGCAATGTACCTTTTACTATAATTTTTTAGTTTAAACATTCATGTTTTTTCAAATATCCTTTGAATACTACTAAAAAAATAATATGAGAGACAAAATAGAAACTGCCTCCTCTAGTTTTTTCAAGTCAAGGTTTACTCATATTTTGAACACATGGACACAGTTATCACCTTAAGTGAGGAAACATAACTATCAAAGAAGTCTGATATTCACAATTTAAGAGCACACTAAGCAAAGGAAGTAGAGTGAAGCATAAACATAGATCTTTCTCCTTTTTGATAGCCTTACTATAATCCAGAGGCTCAAAAATTGCACCAGCAGGTCAAATTCAGTCTATCCTATTTTTTTATGGCCCATGAGCTGAGAATTTCTTTTCACACTTTTAACTACCTAAATAGAAACTAAAAGGAGAATATTTCACATGTGAAAATGATATGAAATTCAAATTTCTGTGCACATAAATAACATTTTATTGTAACACAGCTAGCTCATTTGTTAACATATTGTGCATGGCTGCTTTTATGCTACAATGGCAGGACTGAATAATTTTAATAAAGACTTATGGCTTATAAAACTATTTACTATTTTTCTCTATGGAAAATCTTTTCAGAGCCCTACTATGAACAGTTACTCTCTTTCATCAGGAGTAGGAATAGATAGGGCTAATGCTTGGCAGGGAACTAAACAAGGTACTATGCTCAAGGTAAGGAAATTGTATTGCCAAAAATCTAGACAAGAATAGTTATAGAACCAAGATATCTTGCTTTAGCTATTGTCCAGAGAGAACATAAGAGCATCCAGGAATGAGTCTGCACACCATTTGCCACATAATTTTGCTGATCAAAATATATTTCTGAATTTCAAACTTCTCTATGTGAAAATTGAAACTCCAACAACTACAGAATTATTAGAATTGATAATTTGAGCAGGAAATTAGTTTTTTTGTTTTAAAGAAAGATATTTATAAAATTACACAGTTATTTGGTCATGTCCTTGTATAAGTACTTCACTCAGTTATATTTATTTGCATTTAAAAATATATTCATTTGTGATCAATAAGACTTTCATAATGAAGTATTAACTATACAATAAAATAGCCATGCTAGCATTACCTGGTATAGTTATTACAATGTATAAAATTTAGTGTCAGGCTCTTTCAATAAATTATAGGAAGGTAGGTGGCAAGCAAATACCTTCTGCCTATACCTTGGCCATTCTACTTGTGCACACTTATTTATATAATACCTACTGCTGAGACACTTTCATACCAGGTTTTCTGGCCAAATGTACTTGAGATGGTGGTGAATATAAAAAAAAAACTATCCCATCAAGACTTAATGCATTTAATTAGTTGATCATAGATGTCAAGTACCCTTTCCCTCTTGATAGATTACTTTAAAGAGTAGGCTAACAACCCCAATTGAATGACTAATTGAATTTTGATATATTCTCTAGAGCCACTTTCCCCCCAACTAATTGAATTTACAAGCATTTAAAACTGACAGGTTCAGTAATATCTGCCAAAGTCTCTTCATACTTTATTAAACTATAAAAACATAGGCAGTTTGTCATGGCCTAAAAAAAGAGCTTACAATTGAAGGCATACTCCCAAGGGAATAAAGTGGTAAGGGAATGTGATTTGTCAAATGTTAAAATACCCAGTAGTCAATTTGATATTTTGTCATAGGATGTATTGAATCATTTTCCATAAAAGGAATACAAAATATTCTAAATAGTTATATGTGCACCTTTTCTGTTTTTAATGTTTCTGCACTGATATATATGAATCTGCATTAAAGTAAAGACAAGTGTCTTTTATGTTATGAGCTGAAATAGAGAGTTCAATTAACACATGAATTCCATTTCTAGTCCAGCTAAAAAGTACAATTCCTCATAATCTGCATAAACTTCCAGCAGAGTCTAGGCATTACTTTCACTAAAAAGCCAAGGCTCACTCCAGAAGAATAAAGACAAGCTTCATTAATTAAGAGCTAAAGGGTGTGAAATTTCTGATAAGTCAACTTCAGCTGGCTTGAAATTGAGAATTAAGTTTGCTGAGTAAATTAATACAATTGAAAGAAAAATGTTTGAATATTAAGGGAACAAATGATTTTCAAGCACTTGAGAACCATTATTTACATAGAAGTAAACACTATGTGGAAAGGGCTGTGGTGCCTGGAAAGATGACTGGATTTGCCTCTAAAAATCTTTCTTAAAAGTCATACAAGATACATCCTTATCTGGAGCTTTGGTTTCATCAGTAAAACCAAACTTTAAAATATTATCTCACAACACTGTAGATGGATTCAATGAGTTGCTATAAGTGAATTTTGATTAATTGTCAGGAGCGAGTCTCGTGGAACACACCGAATCAGCCTGCTGCAGACAGGCAGGTCTGCGCACTCCCTACTGAAGTCCCCAGTTGCACGGAACATGCCGAATCAGCCCACGCTCCAGCAACAGTCCACTGGACACCCACCCCTGCTCCTCTGTACAGCCACCTGGTTCCACACTACAAAGATGCAGAGGACACCAGACCACCAGAACACGGTACTGAGTCCTGCTGCTCCCGGCCCAGAGGTAGGGGCTTCTGAGCCGCCATCCCACTGCTCCCGGTCCAGAGGAAGGGGCTTCCTGGCCACCATCCCTCCCACTGCCCCCAGCCCAGAGGATAGGGCTTTTGGGCTACCTTCTGTCCCACAGCTCCTGGCCCAGAGGAAGGGGCTTCTGGGACACCAACCCTCCCACCGCTCCGGGCCCAGAAGTAGGGGCTTCTGAGCCGCCATCCCACTGCTCCTGGACCAGAGGAAAGGGCTTTTGGGCCACCATCCCTACTGCTGCTCCTGGCCCCTGTCCTACCTCACCCAGCTCAGAGGAGGTAATCCGGGCAGGTGCCAACAGCCCCCTGACCAGTTGAAATGAGAAAATACATAAATAAGTCTCAAAACCAGACTTCCAGAACACCTACAGCAACCACCAAGGGAAATGAGATGGAACACTCTGATACTCAACCACCTGGACCCACTGAACTGGCAACAAAAGGGGATCTGGAAAAAATGTAATCAGAAATAATTTCTCAGATAACAGGAGAAATTGTGCTCCTAGTGCAAGACATGATTAATAAATCTAGAGAGGAGCTCAGGAACATGATGGAATCCCAACATAGGAAACAAATGGAATCCATAAAACAGGTGCAAATAGATTTCCAGGACATGAAAACTCCATTGAAAGTCTACACAGCAGAATGAGCCAATGTGAGGACAGAATTTCAGATATAGAAGATAAAATTGCAATTAATGACCAGGAAAAGAAAAATTGCTTCAGAATTATAAGGGAACATGAGAAGTCAATCCAGCAGCTGCTAGATGATGCAAAGAAGAATAACATAAGACTGATTGGAGTCAATGAAGAAACAGGAGAGAGTGCAGATGAAATAAAAATTCTCTTCACAGAAATAATGGCAGAAAACTTCCCAAGCAGGGGAAAAGAGCTTGACAAACAGATAAGGGAGGCATATAAGACTTATATACTCAAATAGCCTTAATCAAAACAAATCTACACATAGGCATATAATTGTTAAGATTCCAGAAACTCAACAGAAGAAAAAAGTACTACAAGCACTTACAGAAAAGAAACAAATCACATACAAAGGAAAGCCCATCAAAATCACAGCAGACTTCTCAATGCAAACCATCAAGGCAAGAAGAGCTTGGAGTGACATCTTCCAAGCCCTAAAAGAAAACAGCCTCCAACCCAGATTGATGTACCCTGCAAAACTATCTTTCAAAATGGATGGAGAAATAAGATACTTTCATGACAAAGAGCACCTTAGGAACTTCATGAATACCAAATCAGCACTCCAAAGAATTTTACACAATGTCCTAGGAGCAGACATTGAGGATCAAAACCCCAGGAAGCAAAGCAGAATGAACCCATCTGGCATGACAAGAAATTAAATGTAAAGGGGAAGAATCCAACAAAAAGAAAGAGTCATGGCAATGACAAGTCAATATGTTTCAGTTATAACCATCAATGTTAATGGTCTCAATTCACCAGTCAAAAGAAATAGACTGGCAGAATGGGTCAAGAAGCAAAATCCAACAATACTCTGCATACAAGAAACACACTTAATTCAAAAGGAAACTCATAGACTGAAAGTTAAAGGGTGGAAAACAATACTCCATGTGACAGGAACCCCCAAAAAAGCAGGAGTAGCTATCCTCTTGGCAGATCAAGGAGATTTCAAACCAACACTGATTAAGAGAGACGAAGAAGGACACTATATCCTTGCAAAGGGAAGAATCAAAGAGGAAGAGATGACAATCATAAATATCTATGCACCAAACACTAGTGCACCCAACTATATAAAACAAATACTAATGGACATGAAAAGTCATATATGCACTAATACAATTGTAGTGGGGGACCTCAATACCCCACTGTCAAAAATAGATAGATCAACTAGACTAAAAATAAGTAATGAAATACTAGAACTCAATCGAACTCCTGAACAAATGACCTTAACAGATGTTTACAGAGTCTTCCACCCCACAAAATCAGAATACACATTCTTCTCAGCTGCACATGGGTCATTCTCAAAAATAGACCACATACTCACACATAGAACATGTTTAAGTAAATGCAAAGGAATTGAAGATATCCCCCGTATATTATCAGACCATAGTGCAATGAAATTGGAGATCCATAGCAAAAGAAACTCAAAAAATTTCATAAACATGTGGAAATTGAACAGCACACTTCTGAATAACCAATGGGTCACAGAGGAAATTAAAGAAGAAATCAGACAATTCCTTCAATTAAATGACAATGACAATACAACATATCAGAATCTATGGCACACAATGAAAGCAGTCTTATGAGAGAAATTCATAGCAGTGAATACGCACATTAGGAAAACAGAATGAGCCCAATTAAACAACCTGATGCTGCACCTCAAGCTTCTAGAAAAAGAAGAACAGGACAACCCCAAAGATCATACAAGGGAGGAAATTATAAAGATCAGAGGAGAAATCAATGCAATGGAGACTAAGAGAATGATACAAAAACTCAATGAAGCCAAGAGTTGGTTCTTTGAAAGAATCAACAAAATTGATAAACCCTTAGCCAAGCTTGTCAAAAAAAAGGAAAGAAAAGGCCCAAATCCATGCAATTAGGAATGAAATGGGTAAAATTACAACAGACCCAGCAGAAATGCAGAAGATCATCAGTACCTACTTCCAGAACCTATATGCCAATAAGATGGACAACACAGAAGAAATGGACAGATTCCTTGATACATATGAATTACCAAAGTTGAACGAAGAAGACCTAAAAATTCTAAACAACCCAATATCAACCAATGAAATTGAAAATGTAATGAAAAACTTATCAACTAAGAAAAGCCCGGGCCCTGATGGCTTCACTGCTGAATTCTACAAGACATTTAGAGAGGAACTGCTGCCACTACTGTTTAAACTCTTCAATGAAATTGAAAGGGAAGCAATACTCCCAAATTCATTCCTGGAAGCAAGCATCACCTTGATCCCCAAAGCAGAGAAAGACCCAACTGAAAAAGAGAACTATAGGCCAATCTCACTAATGAACATAGATGCAAAAATCCTTAATAAGATAATGGCAAACAGAATGAAGAAGATCGTCAAGAAGATCATACACCCTGATCAAGTGGGATTCATCCCAGGGATGCAGGGATGGTTCACTATACAAAAATCAATCAATGTAATACACTGTATCAATAGAGCCAAGGACAAAAACCATACGATTATCTCCATAGATGCAGAAAAAGCATTTGACAACATCCAACATGCATTTATGATAAAAACCCTAAAAAAATTGGAATAGATGGTCTCTACCTCAAACTGATAGAAGCCATCTATGAAAAACCAACAGCCAATATCATGCTAAATGGTCAAAAACTGAAATCCTTCACACTAAAATCAGGAACAAGACAAGGATGTCCACTATCACCACTCTTGTTCAATATACTTCTGGAAACATTAGCCACGGCAATTAGACAAGAGAAAGAAATAAAAGGAATAAAGATAGGTAATGAAGAAGTCAAATTGTCATTATTTGCAGATGACATGATACTCTATATAGAAGACCCCAAGAACTCCACCAAAAGTCTTCTAGACTTAATAACCAAATTCAGTCAAGTAGCTGGTTACAAGGTCAACACACAAAAATCAATAGCTTTCCTCTACACGAATGACAGACTCACTGAGAGAGAAATAGGGCAAATAATTCCTTTCACAATAGCATCCAAAAAACTGAAATACCTTGGAATCAACCTAATGAAAGAAATCAAAGACCTCTTCTCTGAAAACTATGGCACTCTGAAAAGAGAGATTGAAGATGATATAAGAAAATGGACAGACATCCCTTGATCCTGGGTAGGAAGGATTAATATAGTGAAAATGGCCATACTTCCAAAACTGCTATATAGATTTAATGCAATTCCATTTGAGATCCCAGCAGCATACTTGACAGACATGGAGAAAACAATCCTAAAATTCATTTGGAGCAAGAAGAGACCCAGAATAGCAAAAGCAATTCTAGGTAAAAGAGACATGGCAGGGATTATCACAATCCCCAACCTGCAACTCTACTACAAAGCCACTGTGATAAAAACAGCATGGTACTGGCAAAGAAACAGACTTGAAGACCAGTGGAACAGATTAGAAGATGCAGAAACAACACCAGACACACTCAGCCATCTCATCTTTGACAAAGGAGCCAAACACCTTCACTAGAGGAAAGATAGCCTCTTTAATAAATGGTGCTGGAAAAATTGGGCTTCAACTTGCCCAAGATTAAAACTAGACCTGTATCTCTCACCATGCGCTAAACTAAAATCAAAATGGATTAAAGATCTAAATATTAAAATAGAAACTCTGAACCAGTTGGAACAGAGGTTAGGTAGAACCCTTGAAGACATCAGTGTAGGAAAAGATTTTATGAACAAAACCTCAGTTGCCCGTGAACTAGCACAATCAACAAATGGGATCTCTTCTTATTAAAAGGCTTCTGCACAGCAAGAGAAACCACCAGCAGTGTGAAGAGACAACCCACAATGTGGGAAAAAATCTTCACCTGCTCTTCCTCAGACAAAGGTCTACTATCTCGAATCTATAAAGAACTTTAAAAGATCAGACCTCTCAAGTTTAAAGACCCAATCCGAAAATGGGCATCTGAAATGAACAGACATTTCTCAGACAAAGAAGTAGAAATAGCAAATAAATACATGAAAAAATGTTCAACATCACTGGTCATTGGAGAAATGCAAATGAAAACAAGCTGAGATTCCACTTCACTCCAGAAAGAATGGCTGCTATCATGAAATCAACCAATAACAAATGCTGGCAGGGCTGTGGGGAAAGAGGAACCCTGCTCCACTGCTGGTGGGAGTGTAGACTGGTGCAAGCACTGCGGAAATCAGTATGGAGATACCTCAAAGAACTAGGACTGGAAGTCCCATTTGACCCCTCTATTCCACTGCTGGGGATCTTCCCCAAAGAGTTAAAAGAATCATACCACAGTGATATATGTGCACCGATGTTCATAGCAGCACAGTTTGTAATAGCTAAAACTTGGAAAAAGCCCAAATGGCCATCAACTGGAGACTGGATAAAGAAAATGTGGTTTTTTTTTTATAAAATGGAGTACTACTCAGCCATAAAAAATGAGAAATTAGAGACATTTATAGCTAAGTGGATGCACATTGAGGCAATATTCTTAAGTGAAATAAATAGGACACACATGTATAAATACAGAATAGTTTCTCTGGTGTGAGAAACTGAAAGTGTAAATAAGGACTAAATGTATAACAGGTAATGTGAAATAGGAAGAAAAGGGGCAAAGGGGAAGGAAGTGGGAGGGCTAGGGGAAAGGATAGAAGGGAATGGGATTAATATGAGAAAATGGAAAAATAGGAAGAAAAACTTTGTAAATAGGGAGGAATGGAGGGGTTGAGGGGAGGGCTGGGCAAGGGTGAAAAATAAGAACCAAGAGAGACTATGTAAAGGTGCAAATTTCCAATGATGAATGTCATTGTATTGTATACCTAAAATGTACCAATGATTAGAATGAATAATCGATAATGCAAAATAGGAAGGAATGGTCCAAAGGGGTAAGTGTAGTGGGAGGGGGAGGGGAAAGGAAAGAAGGGAAAGGAAAAATGATGAAAAATGGAAAAAATGGAAATAAAGTCTTTGTAAATAGAGAAGGGTGGAGGGGCTGAAGGGAGGGCTAGGAATGGGGAAAAAATAAGAACCAAGATGCATTATATAAAGGTACAATTCCCAATGAGAAATGTAATTGTATTGTATACCTGCAATGTACCAATAAAAGAATTTAATAAAAAAAATTGTCAGGAGCTACGTATTAGATATTGTTATTATGTACAAAAAATACTACACTTATATGAAGAAAACTAGTTTAGAATCATCTCACTCTGTAGTTTACAGATTAAGCAGGTGGCACACAGAATAGTCAAATAACTTGTCCATGCGGATAGACCTAGTTAATGGCAGAGTTGCAGCTGAAAGCTAGGGCCCTGTAACATTATTGCCAGTATTCCTGTATCATAATCATGGCTGTTTTCCCAAAGGACCATTCTACTTTCTTAACTTTCTTCTTGTAGCCTGAATTATTTTAAAAGGTACCTATTAACAAATTGTGTTTTTTTCCAAGTATTTATTTTTTTTTAGAATTTCACATTGGAATGTTTAATAAAGTTAGCATTCATAAGGAAGTCACTGAACCAGGGGTTAAAAAAAAGATATAGTCCCTGCCCTTCAAGATTTCTTAGTCTTACTGGAATTCTCTCTCCATGGCCCCCAGTACCCATTGCCTTTCTTTATTCTGGTCTTAGGCTGTCAAAGCCCTGACAGCCCTTAAAATCTGTACTAAAAATCTTCTTCCCTCTCTCCTCCAATCTACCTGAGCCTCTGGTTTCAGGAAACATAACTAAAATACTTTATTTTTGGCTCTTGATGTGCAATTATTTCCTTTTTTATTATCTTTTATTTTATGGAAAATAAGACCAAATTTCATAACCAAATAATAAGAAAATTATAATAGTTCGTATAATATGTATCATCTTCTCAGTGGTTACTTAGAGTACAAGACATAGACAAAAAACTCTTACCAAGCAAAAACATAATAGCACAAAACTTTTCTTTCAATGAACTGAAAAACTAATAGTATAAATTAAACAAATTAGCATATATGTATATTAAAATATTTTTGAAACAGTGGAACAGACAGTTTGGGGAACTATTTGAATTTCTCCCTACTTCCTATTTTCCTATTTATCTATCTTCTATTTTTCTCTTTATTTGCATGTATATATATATATATACATATACACACACACAAATATATATATATATTCTCTTTATATATATTTATTTGTATATATATATACATATATATACACACACACACAAATATATATATTCTCTTTATATATATTTATTTGTGTGTATATATATATATATATATATATATATATATATAACTTTGGTTCATTAACTTCTTTTCACAATTCTAGTCACAAATTGAATAGGACAAGAACTGAATCTAAAGTCCCCATAAGGTCAACATTGAATTTAACCATTGAATTGGATTTGGTTCTCATCCAATTTGGTTTGTGACCAGAATCGTCAAAGAATTAAGTTTGTGAACCAAGGTACCACATATATTTTGTGTTTCTCATATAAGAGAAACCGTGCAATGTTTAATCTTCTGTGTCTGACTTATTTCATTTAACATTATGTTCTCAAGTTGCATCCATTTACCTACAAATGCCTCAAGTTTATCTTTCTTTATGGCAGAATAGTACTCCATTGTGTATAAACACCACTGGAGGTCAATTTCTGAAACTAGAGAAGAATAAAGGGTAAAATCATGGGATATCAGGCAGCAAGATAGACAGTGAATGTAGGTGGGTGGAAATAACCTTAAGTCCATTTAACTTATGGGATGTCTATATTCCACAACTAGAAAAGCTAGTGGTAACCAAAGCATACATATTGGGGCTTTCCTCCCTAATGGCTCCTGACTTCCAAATTAAGAAGCCATTTCCTCATGAATACTTGAGAGGCAAGGACAAGCTGGCTATTAGGAAAACCCAGAAGCAAGTGAAGGGGAAGCTGGCTGAGTACAACTTTATAGGTTCATAGAATTATGCAATGTTAGATTCCCTGCTCATAATTTAACTGAGTGAACTTGGACAAGTCACTTAACCTGAGTCTCAGTCTCTTTCTGGTGTGTCTTTTTAATTAAGGAAATTTGTATTCAGTGGGAATTCCAAAAGTATTGCTCTCAAACAAGCAGATATTTGTATTCTTTGAGGACAGTGAGCCAACATCATTTACTGCTCACATCTGTTTGTAAAGGCTCTTCTGACATCAAGAAGACAATACAGTCTATTTAATGTAAAAAAACAAACATACATGACAAGACTTAAGACAAGTTAAGAAAACTTGTCATCAAAAACAATTTCCTTTTTGAATTGTTCCCACAGGAGCTGAAGGAACAGAGGGAAGGAAAAATGAGTTAGATCAGAGATGGCAAACATTTTAGAGACAAGTGCCCAAACTCCAACCCCAAACACTTATTTATCGCAAAGTGCGAACACTGCAATTAAACCTGAACACTGAGGTTTTAGTTTAGAAAAAAACAACTTATACTTTAATATCCTTTGTCTTAAAAAAAACCACAATAACAGAGCTTTTGATGATACAAACAGCTTTTTATTGAAAGGTAAAAGCTTGCATTTGCCTTGCTTTTGCATAATTAATGTGACCTTTGCTGTTGTATGCATGTTGATAATTTGTCAAACCTTGGCAAGGACAACCTTAGTAATATGCCCACACAGAGGGCTCTGTATACACACTGTGGCATGTATGCCATAGGTTTGCCACCACTGGGTTAGATGTAGCCAATTGAAACTGCATTCCTGAAGATGCATTTTGAACTATATGTTAAGGGAGGGGTTAGACACAATTTAAAGAGAGAAGTAGAATAAGGTGAGAGTAAATAGAAAGGAGAAGTGTATTCAGATTTTGCAGGTGAATTGTTACATTTATAACTAAAAAATATTTGCTAAAAATTTTTGCCAGTATTATTATCCTAGGAAAGGCCATTTGGACATTAGTTTTATATTGATATAACATTGTATACTTACTATAAAATTTCATATATTTAAAAAAGACTAAAAATCCATATTGCACAAAAGACATCGCTAACTGGGACTATTTGTGATTGTATGAATAAGCTCTGCTAAGAAAATCAACCCTCAACCTTTATCAAGAATTATGAACTGTCTATTTTACATAGTAAATGCTTATTTAGACAACTCTAGAAGCACATTTGTTAATCCAATATACCTTTATGTTTCCATAGAAAAATTCAAAATTCATCATGAAAATGTACCATCGAAACATGTTTAACATAGTTTTCTTGATGGAATCTGGAAGTTTTTTCAAAGATATTGGAGCTGGTAAATGCAGAGCCCGTGGGGCATTCTTAGAAGCAGTTCACAAGGATAAAAGGGATAGAAAAGTGATCACAACCTCTGTTACTGGAGAACTCAGGGTATGCAATACTCAAGTGCTTTAGGAAGTTTTGAAGTGAAATAACTGCCTCTAGGATCAAACCATCTGAACCTAAATCCTGCTTTGTCACTTAAATAGCTATATGACTTGAGGAAAAGCCACTTAACTTTTCTGTGCCTTAGTTTTCTCAACTATAAAATGGAGTTAATACCGGCACTTCTTTTTCAGCATTAGTGTGAGAATTGAATAAATGCACATAGAGCTTTCAGCATAGTGCTTGCCACAGAGAAAGCTTTCATTCCTATAATGGAAGTGAGTTATAGGGTAAAACTTGCTGTTATAGATAGAGGTAAGATGAACACAATGAACTGAGAAGTTATAAACCCAACTTTTTTAGACTCCTAAGAAAGATATAGTTTCTAATCTATCCATTATAGCTAAAACCATCAATAGGTTCATGTTTGTCAACAAATTGTAATTGTCAGCTGCTATCTACACTAAGAAAACCCTCATACTTTAAAGAATTGGGTTTTTTTTCAAAAAATAAATAATGCCAAGAATTCATGATACTTGATTTACTCATAGATAAAAGCAGAATGACAAGCTTTACTTATGACAGATAAAAGGATTCACATAGTGACCTGGGACAGTATTAGGTGCTTGAGAGAGACTGCAACTTTTATGACATGGTATTACAATGCCCTAGAAAGCCATATTCTACATTAAGTGAGCCCACCCTCCATAGTCACTGATGCCACAAACAAGGGTTATTTCTGACCCCATGGGAGCCATTGCAAAAGTGGCCAGAAACTAATGATAAACAATTCTGTTTTAGAAATGTGGACAGGATCATACTGTGAAAGAAAGACAATGAACAAAGAGAACCTTGAGGAGTGAGATTGAAAAGATAAATCAAAAAATGCCATGCAGTAAAACAGAGATATGAGGAAATTACAGTCAAGAGAAAATTGCAAAAATAACAACAAAAAAATGAAGAAGCATAAAATGAGAGATTCTGAGAAAATCTATACTGAAGTATAATATCAGAAAGCCAGTTTTCAGGGGAAAAGAATAGATGTCTACGGAAAAAAATCACCTATCCTGATATTCAGGTCTCTAAAGCTATCTTAGATTCTGAATAGCCTTCTAGTTCCAATGCCTTTACAGCCTACCTCTATTACTGCCTTTTATTTCTGCCAGATCAACTCTTCTGTATTTTCATTTTAAATTGACCAATAAACTGTATGTTTTTATTGTGTATATGATATATATTATATATATATTCAAATCTAGATAACCAAAAATGTATTACCTCACAAAATTATAATTTTGTTTATCAGAAGTAATTCTTATCAACTCTATGGACTTAAGGAACTGGATTCACTTCTCTGTGACTTAGATTATTTAACTGAAAAGTGGAGCTAATATAAGTACACTAATATCAATTATCCTCTTGCCCTTGGTACTATCCGAACACAAAACCACCCAATTAAAGACAGCATTTTATAGCCACACTTGCAGCCAGGTATGACATGACTAAGTTTCTACCAATGGCTTGTAAACAAAGATGATGTATACAATTTTGTCATTTCTTGAAATAAAGGGGTTTTTTTATCCCTTGCTCTTTCTGCTTCCTACAATCTAGAATGAAAGCATGGCAGCAGCCAGACACACAAAGACCATGCCCCAGAGTAGGGCCAGTAAACTTCTCTGTAAAGGGCCAGATGATAAAGTATTATTAGCCACAAGTTCTCTGTTGTAACTACTTAGTTCTACTGTAGTAATGCTGAAGCATATAGAAATAATAACTAAATAAATGGTCATGGTTCAAATAAGATTTTATTTATAAAAGCAGGCAAAAGGCCAGATTTGACCAGTCAGCCATAATTTATCAATCTGTCTTCTAGATGGCAGAACAACAATGGAAGATACACAGATACTTGAACTTCATCATGGAGCGCAAGTGCCTACCACCCTGGACCAGCTATACTGTGATGAGAAAGGAAAGGAAAGAAGGAAGAGGAGGGGACAGACAATAAATGTGAGCTTGAGTGAGAGTGAGAGACCAAAAGCAGGAGAGACACTCATCTAACTCAAGCCATTCAATTGTGGGCTCTTTTATAGCAGTCTATCCTTTAACCTAAATAATACCTCTCTTCCTAAGAGCTGGTTTTCAAAATCTTTCTGGATTGCAATAGACAAATATATTTGTTATAAATTATTCATTACAACATGAATAATCTTGAGTGAGTCTTTACAACTAAAAGAAGCTAAAACAGGGCCAGGGATTTAGCTCAGTGGTGCCACCACCTGCCTTGCAAGTGCAAGGTCCCAAGTTTGATCCTCGGTACCAAAATAGATAGACAAATAAATAAATAAATAAATAAATATATAAAATAAAAGAACCTAAAACAGGAGTCCGAGGGAACAGACCTACCAGAAATCTCAGACATCATGAAAACTGAAATTACATTTGTACTTGCTCAAATACCTTTGCTTTGTGAAATCTTTCCCTAAACCTCCTAATCATTCTGATTGAGATGGTGGAAGAGAGAAGGGACTTAATAAATAATTTTCTTGCCAATCGCAATTAGTTCTATCACAATAGGCTATGAACTGCAGGAACAGGAGCCTGGTGACAAATTGAGCTTGTGTAAGAATGAGATGAAAAATAGTACAACAGATCTTCTAAACCAGCTCAAATTCATATCTCTGCATAGGAGAATACTTCTGTGGTAGGCAGCTTCTAAGATAACTCCTGTGTTATGAAATTCACATCATTATATAATATTGTCTGCTTTCTTTGTGTGTGGGCTGTTCATTTTCCATACAGCTGGACCCAGGGACATGTTTCTAAGGTTTAGTATATGGAAAAACTGATAAGATGTCACTTCTAGATTAGTTTACAAAAGACTATGATATTTACCTTGCTGGCATTTTTTCTTTTCTCCCTCACTTTCTCACTTTGATGAAGCCAGTTGTTGTGCAATAATCTGGCCTATGCAAAAGGCCACATGACAAGAAATTGAGGCAGCCCCTGGTCAAAAATGAGCAAGAACCTGACATCTATAGTCCAACAACCCTAGAGAAACTGAATCCTGAAAACAATCATGTGGGTGAACTTAGAAATAGATCTTTCCCCAGTTAGGCCTGGAGATGACCACCCCTGGCCAATTCTTGGATTGCAACCAGTGAGAATCCCTGAAACAGAGGATCCAGATAAATCATGACCAAGTTCCTGACGCACAGAAACTATGAAATAAAAAATGTATATGGTTTAAAACATGAATTTCAAGTAATTTTTATGCACCAATAGATTAAAATAGAACTTGGAAGAAAATCAGTTTTTCTAATCAGCTTCTCCTAGCTCCACACAGTTTCCTTCTTAGAGTCCTCCTGGTAACTGCTGACCTCTGTTACAGGTAAGGTAAATAACAAAATTCTTACAAACAGAGTCCTGTGATGTCCTGGTTTCTCAGGAATCTGCTTTCCTTCAAGTCTGACCTCTGCCCTGTTACTGGTAAGGCTGCAACTGTGTTCTTGTAAACAGACTTCTATGACATCCTAAAATTTCTGATATCTGTTTTTCAAGGCTAAGCTGTAAAACTGTCACTGAGTGAATAACTGACTTTGTCTCGTTTTGCACCAATCCCTTTGACAAAATGCATGCAAACTTGAGCCTTTCCTTTGTTCAGGGCTAAGTCTTTTTGGACAGGAGTCCAACTAAAATGGTGTCCCCTGTCTCTTGAATTGTGGAACAAGATTACTCAATTTCTGTCTATGAATTGCAGCTGGTTTGAGACATAGACAAATTTTTCCATACTTTCGTGACACTCTAGAATTCAGTCATCCTAGCTGTTTATCACACACAACTTGTAACTGACTAGTTAACCTGGCTTCATCTCCCACTACTCTACATGCTCCAAAAGAGCAGAAACTATGGGAAAGTTTCTGCTCTTGCATTTCCAGTCCTGACATAGTGACTTGACAATACTGGCTCAATAGATGAATAAATGGTGTGTGCGTTAGATGAATGTATGAAGTCACAGAGGTAACTGACACTATGTGTTTTGCAAATTGTGGCTTAGGAAGCCTTGTACAAAAATAACAAAACATTTTTATTTCACTGTTTTCTTTCTCAAATTGCAATAAATCCTAGTTCATTGACCCACTTGAAGTCACAAGCTCAGTTCATTGAACCATGAAGAATAAAAACTGAAACAGCAGAACTAGAGACCTAAAGTCAACAGTAGTTTGTTCTTCAGATTGCACCTCTCTTAACTTTTAAAGGGTGGCAAATACCTAAGTCTTATTTATTCTGAGTAATGTCCAGAGCATTTTACACAGTTGTTTAGGTAAATGATCTTGGCTTGTGCAGGGCACTGCACTTAACACTGTCTATGTTCGTACTGGGTTATATTTTCCACAGTGTTGAAGATGAATTCTATCTCAAATACTCATTATTGAAAGTCAACATATGATGTGCCCTCTAATCCAAAAAGTAACTTACAGAGTTTATAAATCTAGATTACCACACCTATACAGTCTACTGTTTTATAAATGGTTTACATATACATATATACAGAGAGTGGGGTTATTGATTTATGTATCATTTACTTAAAGCAGTGAAATCTGTGATTCCCCCAGGACAGAGAAGCTGACAATCAACTAAAGCATTACCAAATCCACCTTTTGACATTCCCTGCTGGGAGCACTGCAAAAATCAGAAATTGCTCTACCTTTTGGTAATAAATAAGAACTCTAGGTGGTCTAGTTCCTGGCCTTAGCCTGCCTATATACTTCAGCTCCTCAGGAACTGTTTTGTGATAAGGTTATTGCTTACAACTTCCATCCCTGTAAAGTCCCTCTTCTTTATTCCCGAATTCTAAAGTTTCTGGTACTGGTTGATCAATTATTCAAATTCCTATTTCCTGCTATTCAAACACCCAGTAAGTTCCGGCCTTACTCTTCTTAGATGGATAAATGGGATATATATTCCACTTTAATCTGATGGTACTTGCACCCATTTGTCCTATAAACTGGTGGTACTGTTTCTCAAACTTTAGTATTCAAACATGTCAGACTCTCAACTGATGTCAGTGCTGCTGATTCTTTGAATACCAAGTATGTAGTAACAAAACAGTACTTGTTACGGAGAGAAGACTTGAGTTCCTGAAAAGGTTGGGTGTTCAAGCTGTTTAACCTTGGCCATTTAATTACATGTATTTAACTTCTCTCCATTGTAGAAACAGAGATGGCAGTTTCTTCATTATTGTCATAATTAACAGTTTGGATTTGAAATTTTAGCTCTTTTGTTAATTAGCTCTGTAATCCTGGGAAGTTTGCTTAAAACCCCTGTACCTTAGCAGACAAAGATAGTACTTCATAGGACTATTGTTGAGGATTTTCTGAGTTAATGCAGATAAAGTCCCAACAATAGTTCCTGAAACATAGTAATCCCTCATTATTATTATTATCTCTGTATGTCTGTCCTTCAAATACCTCTATACAATATTGTTCCCTTACTCTGAAAAGTGGCTTATGTCTGATTTCTTATGTCCCTTAATCTACTTGGCTGCTCTCCAAGCCATGGCTTGGATGCTAGGCCACCCACTAAATCCATTATAAGTTCCCTAGGCAAAATTCCCACTTCTTCATCCCAAACTCTTCCCTTAGTCTTATGTACATTCATTTCATATAGGCCACTGGTAGCAGACCTATGGCATGTGTGTTGTTTTTCTTTTAAGACAATAGATATTTATGTATGAGTTATTATTTCCAAACTAAAACCTCAGTATTTGTGTTTATTGCTGCATTGACTCTTTGCAATAAATAAGTGGGTTTTCAGTTGCAGTTTGGGCACTCATCTTTAAAAGATTCCCTGTCACTGATATAGACCATTAACTACACCTGAACACAGCCCTGTTGCAAGGGAAGATTCTAGTTTCTCATCTTATGCTACTCACAGGTATACTAAAGAAACAATCTCTAAAAAGCAAGGGAATATGGACTTTAGAGAAAATTCTATTTTCTGCTTTGCATATTTGTTGATTTAACTCAAAAGAATAGATTTTCTTCATAATCAAGAGTATCTTCCCTCAGAAACTCCAGAAACTCCAGAAAGATTCACGCTTTTTCACCAATTAGTACTAAAGTTCAGGTGGTAGTCAAGAAGGCATGGCACCTGCCATGGATCCCAAACAAAGCAATGATCGTATTACAGACCCTGAAGACCAAATATTACCATCTTATATACTTATTGAGGGTTACAGAGTTGGTGTGTCATGGTAGATGTGGTAGACCAAGATATATCAGTGGATAGTTTGTTGACATTGAGAGTCCAGCTAAAGCTGATAACCATCAGTTTGCAATGGCACCAGGTCAAATTGTTATGAGATAGGGTTCCAGAGACATGTTCATTAAAACAGTTCACTAAGAAAACTTTGAAGATTTTTCATATGGTCACTTTGTGACAGAATCCTTTCAAGATAGGTGGTCCAGTCCCTGATGATAGATTGGGAAAAGATGCCATATAAGCAGAGTCTATTTCAAATGTAAGCCACTTTCTAAAGCTTTATTCTTCTACTTTTCCCCCCTCAGAAGATTGACCTTTTCTCCAATGTAGTTTACAAAATGGAATTCAACTCAATAATCAACAAAACTAACTCAATTTATGGATGACCTTAACTTTTTTTTTCCTTCCCTACTATTACAGTGCTATGGCACAGGAGTACTCAATGGTCAAGCTATCAGCCCTAATTCCTTTGTTTACTACCTGCTAGGGGGCATGGTGTGGCTCTAAGCCTATCGGTATCTATCACAGTCTGAAGAGAACAAAGGCCTGGCAATGAATTCTTCTCTCAAATAAGGAAGGAAGAGCAGAAGTATTCACCAGTTTCTTATTGTCAAATTCTGTGGAGCAAAGGAAAGGTTTGCAAGAATCAGGTTCTGGTAAATGTGTTTACAGATATTCCCTCAATATGCTTGCTTTGGCTACACAGAGTTTTATAAATCATAAATAGAAGTGCCATCTTTTCCACAGAGCTGCAAACAAGGTTTCACCCCAGTGCAAACACATTTACTATCCCCAACAGAGTAGGAACAGTTGGGGATATTAAAAATGAAAGGCGATTTTAGTTTTGCAAAGATTGGCTAGATACTTTTTTCAGAGTTGTTATGAGCCATTATTGTCTGCATTACATAATCAATCCACAGAAGACAAATTTTGACCACTTAATTGGGACATATGGAAGCTGCCCTAATATTGGGAAAGCCGTATTATCAAGGCAGAGCTAAATTAGGAAAAGGTGCCCAAATTTCAACCCTAAAAACTAAATGGCTGGATACTTTATGGTTTAGTTAACATTTCAAAAACTAAAATTTCCTCCAGTAAAAGGACGATTGGGGTTCATTATTGTCACAAGGAGCTTCTCTTTACTAAAGTGAATCCTCTGGGAAGAGGGTATTTAAATCTACAATTAAAGAAAAGCTCACACATCTGTGCACTTTAATCCAACTAAATTAACACCATGTGTCAGTACTTTTCTGAAAATGCTCCTCAATGAAGGTGACCCATTTTGTAAGAACCCCCTGAACAATGGCTAGTACTTTACAAATGCCTTCAGAATAAGGGCTGTGTGACTTAAGAATGTAATGTCCTTTAAGTAATTAAGACCCTTGGTCTAAATACAAATCCATTGGCCTCTAGAATGGGGCATTTAAAAATAAACCTGATGTGCATAGACAGAGAGCAGGTTTTAACAAGTTCTAAATTGTAGTGACAGAATGAGGACAGGCACAGACAGAGAATAAGATATCTAGAAGAATGTAGCCAACCTTACCAATTCTTCAAAGAGTCCAGATGTTTTGCAACACATGTACAAAAGTAGGGACGCACTCCATGCTCAGTGTTGGATGATGATAAACTTGCATGTTTACATGCAATTTTCAAAATGTTTTAGGGTGCACAGATGCATATGCTCTGCAATATTTCTTCAAAGACCTTAAAGGTGTAACAAAATCTCCCTATGCTGTTAAAGATCCTCCTGTAGTATTTTTCTGAGATTTTGTAATACCTCAAACTCAATTTTATTATATTTTTCTGTGTATTTTTAAAAGCAAAGGGCAAAGCATATCTCCAGACATAGACTGTCTCTTAACTCTGTCTTTGTGGGGCTTAGACTATTTTTGCTAAGTGAATTAGACATTAAACCAGTGCCATTTGCCCCACTTGTGTGAAAGGGGAACTAAAGTATGACTCATTAAAGAGACTTCCTCTCCTACAAGGAATGGTATATACTAATGAACCTTCAGGATAGTAATGTGGTAACATGTAACACACAAACAATAAAACAAGGTTACATTGCTCACTTGTAGAGTGGCCCTGCCCTAGCTGCATTGCCTAACAAGGTATTAGTTTCCATTTCTATAAACTAAGGCCATATTGTATTTAAAATGACTTAATATTCAGTTCCTTGTTCAGTCTAGATGAATGCTCCTGACTCTCCAGTATATCATCATCGAGATATAGGTGATTGAAAACATGCCACTACTGAAAAAACAAAAATGCAGAAGCCAATATCCAATCTTATCTATTTTGGAACAAAATTTAGGGTCTCAGAACATAGCAAGAACATCCTTATTTTAACTCTGACTGGCAAATTTAATTCCCTTCTAGAGACTCAGCACAGATGCATATATTCACTTGGGTCATGAGAGAAAATGTTTTTGGTATTCCTCTGTTTATAAAGCTAAAAGAAAAATACATGGATTACTTTATTTTATGAAGGTCCCGGCTGTCTTATTAAGGTCAAAACTTAATGGAGAGAAGTGTCACTGAAATGTACAAATTTACCCAGAGGTTGTATTCATTTGTCTTATCTGTCATTTAACAATAAGCTAGCAAGAATTCCAACAAATAAACAGGCTAAGGCCTTTGGAGTATAACCAAAATGGCCATATATCCCAAAGCATAAATGAGCCGATTTTCACCATTGAGATTACATTGAGCATTTAACACGACAGAGATTTAAAGAAACCCCAGAGCCTAATCAGCACAAAAGTTGTAAAGAACAATATAGAAGAAAAAACTCACAGAGATATGACTAAAGGAAGAAGATAAAATGGAGAAGCTAGGCCCTCTGGTAACAAAGGGCAGCATCTGCTTTTAGAAATGTGATATACACAGAGGTCATTGTAGAACACTGTTACAATGATTGATTCTGCCTTTAGTCTTATTAATTAAAAGCTAGTGAAAATCCTAGACTTTTACTAATTACAATTTACCAATCTTGGTTGGGGAAATTATGCAAAAAATCCAACTTGTATTCTTGCTTTCTAGACCTTTAAGAGCCTTTATCCCTGGAATTTAACTGATTACAAATGATCTGGAATCATGTCACAGCACCACTCTCCTAAGCAAAAGTCATGCAAAGCATGCCATGTTAGTGTTTGGCTTGACTCTATGACACTATTCCTAATTCTATTTATCAAGGCGAGAGCTATGAGCAAATTTCTCACTTCACCAAACAAGAAGTAAAGTTTCTCCTCTTAGGGAGCTTCTTATTTAAATGAAGAGATGGAAGGAGGGAAAGTAATGGGAGACATGTGAAAGTACTAAGTTGTGTTATATAAATTCATTGTGGGGACAATGACTAGAAACACTATGTACTGCAAACATGTAGTAATAAGAATGAAAATTTAAAAAAAGGGAGCCCTAGGAATTAAACAGCGCATCTGGCTGTTGTCACTAAAAATGCCAAGACAAGGGATTTTTCAGAAGGAGATGAACACAAAAGAAAGAAAGAAAGAAAGAAAGAAAGAAAGAAAGAAAGAAAGAAAGAAAGAAAGAAAGAAAGAAAGAAAGAAAGGAAAAAGAAATTTTAAGGGATGGATAAAGTAAAGAGAAGGTATGAATATATGATGTTATTAAAATCCAATGCAGTTTTCAAATTGCCTCTCAAGGGAGACAGCTTTGGATGAAAGAGAGATGTAAGATTTTTAAATTACCTATGTACAGTGTTACTTGTTGGGGCTTTTGCAGTAGTTTGGCAAGTGGTGGATAAGAATAGAGCTATGTGATCAGTTGACTCTTCTATTCATTGCCCTTTTGAAGTACAATTGTGTTATCAGTGGTGTTACCACTAGCTCACTGTCAGTGAAACTCAAGCACATTTATGGAATATTTCAGTATGAACATTTGAAGAAAGACCCTTGTAGATATTGGGATTATTTATTTATTTATTTATTGGGGGGGGTAATTTATTAACAGGTGACAGTTGGGAAAGCTTTTGACAAGGAAGAAAGAGAGTAGTCAAATACAGTTCCAAATAAACATCTATTGAGTTAGGCTTGGAATCTATTTTTCTTTCAAGGAAATTGTTCTTGGATTTTAAGTGAGTTATTGAATAAAGCAAGACATTATTATAAGTCAGTTCTTTCTATGGTTGTTTTTTAGGAAAGTAAATTATTGTTAATGTTGATCATAATCCATTACTTACGTAAAATTTTGAAAACCAGAGATTTTTATCAGGCAAATTTATTCTCATAAATAAGTGTATAAAATTACATGCACATACCAGAGGGAAACAATGAGACAAGTCACATATAATTGGGAGAGATTTGTCTTATTAATATAGTCCTATTCACATATATTTTGAATACCTTTGAGCACATTACTATCTGTGTGTATTCTACTAATGAGCTGCAGCCTCCATAGAGGTCAGTCATTTAGGATTGATTAGTTAGATGGAGACTGCTTAATTTCCAAGCCATTAATGAGGCACTTCCTGTTCTCATTAAGCTGAATCTTCCTCTTGTTAGTGCTAGTCTTTAGAGTATCCTGGTGAAGTCAGCTTGCCCACAAAACCAGAACCTGGCACTAAAATGCACCCAATCTGTGGTGGCACTCAGATGTAACTAAGTAACTGACACCAATTATCTCCCTGCACAATTTCTTCCTCTGCATTCTTTCATATCCAGTTCATTTTGTTGCACTGGCCAGGGGTTGGCTCTTTTCCAGTTGACACTGGCTAGTGTGCCCTATTCAATTACCAGGAAGTGATTTTTGTGGGCTATATACTATGTTCTCTCCTCCTATTGGATCTACCTACAGTAGGCCTAGTGACTAAGTTATTACTTGGGTTATCATAAAGTCCAGGGTTTTTTTGTTGTTCTACAGGCCAAAATTAAACTTGTAATCCTGCTTGATAGCAATGAAAATGTGAAAGGAGAATCAGAAGAAAAAATGCACATAGCAACACCATAGTATGATAAAATCCTTCCCAAAATATTGCCTGTATATTTGTGTTGGTTTTTTTTCAAATTTATTTCTAGGTCCAGCATTTCTAAAGGTACTTCTTTCAATGTCCCTGGGCATCCTCTGAAGTTCAGATATCATCCAGCTTTGGGCCCAGATTCATGACCTCCAGAAGGCTCCCCATAGATATGGCTAATTAGGAAACAGCTGTTGTAGTATATTATTTTGCTTTGTTATAGTACTCTGAACTGGAACTTTTAAAATTTAAAATCCTAAGGAAATTTAAAAAGCTTTGTAGTTGGAAACAATAATCACTTACTCACTATTTACTTCAGTACAGAATCCCAATTTGTCATATCTTTGATAAACTCCTTGAGGGCAGGGATTACATTTTTACTTCTTTCTGTTCCTCTTAGACCTACCATACTGTTTTGCACAAAAGTATGTACTAAGTATTTGTGGAATAAGTATAAATAAGCAAAATAATATATTGAGCAATCTGTGATTAACCATTATGAATTTCTCAATTATTGTTTTTCTAAAACACCAAAGTCTTAGAGTTTGTTTATAGCAACATATTTATTTGCTAAACTTTAAAAAAAATTTGCGTTCTCTGTCTTTTGCTCTTATTCTGCTAGTATCCAAAGTTCTGAATATTGAACTTATGCTGTAGAATGTTAAATTTCAAAATGGGTATTTTACTAACTACAGTAATAAGCAAGTGGGAGTCGGGTATTTAAAAAAGCTAAGGATAAGTTTTAAAGAATTTCATTAATTAGGAAATATTTTAAACATTAAAGAATGTTAAACAAAATACTAGAAGAGTACAATATTAAGTGCTTTTAAAAATTAAAATGTGAAAATATAAAAACCAAGCATTGCTCTCACTAACCCTTGTTACCAGTCATTGCTAAATCTAATTTTAGTTTTCTCTTCAGAATCTATTTGGCTTAAATCAAAAAGGGGGAAATCGTAAGCAGGAAGAGACTATATAAAAAGAATGAATCATTTTGTGGCATCCTCCACTATAAAAAGATAGACTAGAAGCACAAAGAATCATATGCATTTCTCCACTCATTCAGCAAACCTTCAGTGATAGGGACTGAATTAAGGATTGGAGGTATAGCATCAGTAAATGAATGTTTTGTGCCCTAGGGAGCCCAGGGTCTAGTGGAGAAAAGCCATTAAGCAAATAAACATTGTTATGTGGTCTAAAAGAAGAGAACAGGATATTCCATGTCCCTCTTGAAGTTCATAATGCACATTAACATATCAAAGGCTCTGAGAAGTCCTACTGTTTTTTTTTAAAATCCCTTCAACTTAATTGAACCCAGAAAAATTGGGTACCACCAATTTTGGAAGTGGTTAGTGGTAACCTCTCTGGGAAAACAGCGTTTAAATAAAGCAATGAAGGTTGAGTAGGAGTAATAAGACAGATAAAAGAACATTACAGACAGAGGGCATATGCTCTAAGGAAAATTTAGCCAAGAACACCAGAAGAATTGATGTTGCAGCTAAAGCAGAGGAAGCCTGCAGAAAGGATGAAAGATGGGTAGAATTTAGGTCATGCACAGCTCTATATACAGGCCACAGGAAAGAGTGCAAATTTTATCTTGTGATGGGAAGTTTTCAAGGGTTTTCTGCAAAATAGTAGTGTGGTGCAGTTTAGTTTGCTTTTAGGATCACTCTGGGTGCAGCATATAGCAGTTTATAAGAAAACAAGGAAGGCAGAAAAGCTAGCTTTAAGAGTACTGCAATAGTCTTAGTGAGGAATGATGGTAGATTGGGCTGAGTAAATTAGGGACACAGATCCACTCGTCCAGGGGACAGATATAAATTTATAAACTGTTTAAAGTTTAGGCATTATGAGTTTCTTGGGCACATGATAAGGATAGTGCAAAGACAGAACATGGCCCAACTTTCAAGGTTAATAAGCACAGAAGTTACAAGAACTCATAGGATGGCAAAGGGTGTTTCCATTTCTCCAGATATCTCTCGAGAGAATAAAGTTTCCATGCTCCAGTACACTTGAGAAAGTGGAATGTTATAAGTGTCTTTGAAATAGCTAAATGGATGCATATCGAAGCCATACTCTTAAGTGAAATAAATAGGACACACATGTGTAAATACAGAATAGTTTCACTAGTGTGAGAAACTGATTGTGTAAACAAGAGTTAAAATGATTAAAATGAATAATTGATAATTTGAAATTTAAAAAAAGTCCAAAAATGAAGGAGTGAAGGGAGGGGAAGGGGAAAGGAAGAGGGAAAGGAAAAACTATGAAAAAAGAAAAAAAATGGAAATGAAATCTATGTAAATAGGGAAGGGTGGAGGGAGTGAAGGGTGCACAGGTAATGGGGAAAAAAATAAGAGCCAAGATATATCATGTACAGGTACAAACAACCAATGATAAATGTAAACAAATTGTATACCTAAAGTGTACCAATAAAATGTATCAATAAAATTAATTTTTTTAAAAAAGGCTATGGGAATTCCTGCAATAGGGAAATCCTTTTAATGTTTCTTACCCAGTATTTTCAAGTTTTGGGAGGAGGGCCAAAGAGTATTGCATTTTATGTTAAGAACTGTCACAGGGTTGTTATGCACATTAAAGGAGGATGTACCTGTCAAATGTTCAATACAAGATAATAGTAATCATTAAATGAGTGCAGGTTTTAGTTGTTGGCACTGGTGTTTTCCTTGCTTTCAGAAACAAGATATGACATCTAGAACAAATTTGAGAAGCATCAATTCCTCTAACAACTCCTTGTGAAATAATTTTTTGTTTAGAGCAATGCTACATAATTCTAGGGAAAAATCATTTGAGTAGGCCTAGTTCTCCTGCCTACAGGCCAGCTATAACATTCCAAGACATAATTCCGTTTTGGCCTCAGGTCACAAGGGAGATCTCAATGATCCCTTGATGCTGTAATGCTCCAGGACAAGACCACACCTGCTAGAGACACCCTGGGAGGAACCAAATCTTCATCTGCATAGTTCTTCATTGTTCTTAGATTTCCACCACCCCACCCAGTCTTTTGTTACACCTTGTTCATCCCAATGTGATACTGAAATCTACATATTCATTTGTTACATTTGTTTCTCCGGGTGGACTAAAGAAAAGGTGCTGCAAGCTAGGGGTTCTTGTCTTTGCCACCCAGAGCAGCACTGATCAGACCCAAAGCTCAGCTTCTTCTCAGTCTCATTTGTCTACCTTTCCTGTAATTTGCCGTGTGCTACCATGGCTCGCAGGGGACTAGGACTTACTGCAGAGGTTCTGGTAATGTCCCCTTCCCCTGTTCCCTACAATTTTTATTTTTTAAATTTTTTTACCTTTAGAGAGTCCAAGTCTGTTCAACTGCTCATTTCTCTCTTGCCTCATCAACAACTGTAAGAGTGTGCTTTATGTCAGCCAGAATGGCTCCATCCTCAGGATAACAAGAGAAACCATCAGAAATAAGGGGTTGTGTGAGACCAAAGCGACTCCATTTTGCTAAAATCCACTATTCTCATAGTCTCTATTGTCCTCACAAAAGTAATGGTTAAAATGTGCTTGCTCTGAGACAAGGGACACAATCTGCAACAGGACAAGATTCCTAAGTTTATTACTCAGCCATCTGTTTGCCCAGGAAATGAATGTTCCGGGCCCACTATCTAGAGAACAATCTGTCAATGTGCTGACTGTCAGTACATGGTGGTTGTGACCATTAGTCAGTGAGTCTGCTGACCATCAGTACGTGACAGTCGCCCACTAACTTTTGTCCCTCTTTCCCCTCGTAAAACTTACATGTAACCACCCCTCAACCCCCGATGAGCCTAGCCAATCAGAAATCTACACTTCATGCTTGCTAAACGCTGACCAATCATTGTAACTGCTAAGTGGAAAAACCCCAAACCTTGCTGTAACTTCTATAAAAACCCTGCTAATTTGAAATTTGGGGCTCTCAATTCTGATCCGCTGCGTCGGTGATGGTTGGGAGCCCCTGCTCGAGCTTGAATAAATGACCCTTGTGTGCTTACATTGGAATCGGCTTCCTGGTGGTCTTTGGGACTTCCCCATCTGGGCACAACAGTTGGGGTTGGGGAACTTTAAAGATCAGATCATACTTTCTATACAGAACAGGCTTCTTCAGGGAGATGACCAGAAAATTTATCTACATGGACTCTATCTCTTAAGTGATCCTGCCCTTCCCAGAAAAGGCTTTAAAGACAAGAACCAGCAAAAATTTCTAGAACTTTCAGCCAAACTTCCAGTTCCTCTTAAATGCACAGATTTTAAAATTCCCTTTTTGGGGGGATAATTTAGTATCCAACAGAAAGTATCTTCTCCCATGTTCTTTTAAAGCATTTTCTAACATTTCTAAAAATGTAATTAAGCTTCCAAGTTATGTTTTAAAGGCTAGTATTTGTACGTACAGTCAGTTAGCCCTGGTTCCTCGGTGTAAATAATCTTTCATAAAAGGAAATAAGTATTTCATAGCATCCTAAAGCATAAAAGAAGACTACAGGTGACTACAATTATGAGAAAAAAAGAAAGTGGTGAAATAAAACAAATATATCAATAAAACCTCCTGCTTAGTTTTACCTTTTAAACTTAAAAACACAAAGCAATTTTCCTGACCAGAAGAACAGATCCTTCACTGGGGCTGTTGTCACATTCATTCTGTATTTAATAACAAAGAAAATATGCTCTAAGTAATATAGCAGCAGCAGCAGCAATCACAAGACAACTGCCATCTTTTGAACATTTCGTGTTATATACCAAGGCCTGTGTAAGTGTTCTTCCTACTATTTTCTCCAATTCTTGAAGTGATTTGTAGAGAGTTGATAACTTTAGTTTATAGACAAAACATTGGAAACTCAATAATGTACTCAAGATTTCACAGAGTTACCTATTGGATTACAGTATTTTAACCCAAGTGGATATTATTCCAGAGTATTACTTCTTTATTAGTTACCTAACTTGGCTGAACAGGTACATACATTACAGAGAAACAACACATGCATGCTGTACAGATGCAAATGGATAAAAGTATATCAGGCAATAAAAAGAAAACAAATATTCATCATTAAGCTATAATGCAACAACAATTTCCTACTGCTTAGTTAGTCACGGGAGTCTTTTTGGAAGAAGAGCATAGGGGAAAAGCCTGAGCAGAATTTCAAGGTTACTCTGTTCCTCTCATTTCAAAGAATGAGAAGAGAATATCCCTTTATCTCTTGCATATATCTAGCAATTAAGTGAGTGTTTAACTTATATTCATTGAACAAATAAACCTAAAACATTAAATTTCAAATATCTATATATAAATATATATATACATATATATATGAATTTGTCCAATTTTGTTGGCAACTAGAATGGTGGAAAGAATTAAGTTTGTAAAACAAGATACCACTGTAATCTCTCTTCTCTTTCTGTCTCTATCTCCTTTCTTTTGTCTTCCTCATTCTGCTCAATTTAAATTGTTTTTAAATGTTTTTAAGTCAAATAATTACAATCCTTGAGCTGAAAGAGAAAATAGAAGATATCTTTGCTGTCAACTCCAAATACAATGGTGTCCCAACATTTTGGGCAAACCAGATGTGGAATATGCATTGTCCTGTGAAGCTTGAATGTAACCCACAACTATAGGAAATACAAAATGTATTTTATTAAGACAAAATAAATGTATTAGTCTTTCTAACATTTCTGGACAGTCAACTTTTGATGCTTTATATATAAACAGTGTCACAAAAGTTGGACTACAAATCATCCCTTCCTGTACATTTTCAACAAAAAGTCTGAAGCATTTGCTGCTTTATCAACCTAAGGTCAAGCCACACAATGAACTCTACAAAATCAGGGCAGGACATGAGCTCCACTTTGGCATTTTCTAATCAAGGCTTCCAACTAGCTTAGCTGACAGCTTTATTTGTACTGTGCAGTGTCCCTGCAAGAGGAGATTGGAATCAGTGAAGAGATTTATGTGAGGGGTTGTTGAAATTTGGTACCCTTCACCTCTGCCATCAGTTTACCATTTGACCTTGGGCCAATTCACTAGTTCCTCCTTGTTCTTCTGGCTCCTCATCTGTGAAGCTGGAATGAGAGTGATGACTGTTCTCATGACCTCAACCATTCAGCAAGTAGAAAACCCTACACACAATGCTATATAGTAAGAAAAAAACAAAGAAAAAAGAAGCAAGTATTTCCACTGAGAATCTATCATATTTTGAACCACAGATAAGGGAATAAAAGAAAATAAAATATATATTACAGACTACAGTGTACCTCCTCCTTTCCTGGCCTATCTCTAGTGTAGCATATAACTTTATGTCAGCTCATTAGGAGCACTAATTATGCCTCTTACTGTAAAGGATCAATTGGTTTGAAAGATTAAGAGATAATGAAATGATAAAATGTTTCCTCTGGGGGTGACTCTGTTTCTTGGATCAACTTAGCCTTCAATGTATAGGCAGGTAATCATTTACAGAGAGTTTAGCCCAAGGGAAGAAGGGTCTCTTAGAATGTCATGCAGACCTGCCCAGGACTGTCTTCATTCCACTTCAGTCTTCACATAAAGCAAAACCAGCCTTTCCTAAAATGTACCAATAAAAGAATTCAAGCAAAAAACAAAACAAAACAGCCTTTCCTTTTACCGAGGGCTCATAATTTCTACATCGTTAACCAGAAGCTACTGCTGAGTTGACTGGAGTAGATGCAAGATGACCAAGATAAACTCTTAGAGCAATGGATCAGGTTGTTGCATGGTCAGTCCAATCTATTTCAGTCCAATCCAAACTGCAACACCAAAAGTTATAGTTTGGACTATGAAACAGGTGAAATTATTGTTAACTACCTTTAAGACCAAACTATATCTCCTATGTTCATTTTCCACATCAGTAAGTGTAGTTTTTAACCAAATTCTTTCAGGAAAGCATATTATATCAAACAAATAAAAGAAAAATTACTATAGTTGAAGTGTGTGGGTGAATCCAGAGTTCTCCTCATTATGCCTCTCTCTCTGATCCCTGTATTAGCTCTCAAAGGATCCCTAATGAACCCCTAGCAATGTACAGAACACAATCTAAAAACAATTTTGATCAAGCCCAAATTTCTCATTATTTTTCTGATTAGAATACCAAGGCCCAAGAGAAAAAGTAATCAAACAACATCCCTATATGCAATGAATGCCAGGACTTGAATTAAGGTGTCCAGGGTCCTCGCAGGCACATGACCAACATGATTCTTTCCGTGTGGCCTAGGAATGTCAATTTTCTGTTCCATGGTTGCAGATAAGCTGGGAAGTGAGGAAAATGGAGAAAATTGTGCACTGCAGCAATGTAGAGCAAGTTCAGATCCCAAGGAATGAAGTGCACATCAGGTGAAACTAGGGTATACAGCAGAGCATTTCTTTTTCATAGACTTAGTCTCTTCTTACTAAATCATTGTTAGCTCCTTACAGAAGCAACACAAAGCTAAACAATTTCACACGGTGCTTGACAGTTAGTAGTTATATCCTCAAGAAATAATTACATTTTAATTGGGTTCATATTATTAAAAATAGCCTCTAAAAAGAAAAGGTTTTAACATTTGAGAAGGTAGAACCATCTTTATATATTTGTTTCTAGGATACTCTCATATAGCTGAAATCAAAATAATCAGATTGCTTAAATAACTGGATTATTTCCTCCCCCATACTTCATAGTTTGAATAATTACTAACAGTTATGATAGTAATTTTGAGACACTTTACATTCTGGCAGAGTCTTGTGAACCTCTAATATATCCATATACTCATTCATTCAATGAATATGTATTAAGTGCCTATTATTTATTAGGCCCTGACTCAAGTGCTAGGAAAACTAAACTATTCTTAAGTGTCCAGTGGCAGTCTTCCTAGATGATATTTCATCGAAATATGAAGGTGAGAATGATACAGGTAGGGATAAGGGTATTAGACATTGTGATTTCTATTGGATTTCAAGAGCTCATAGTCCACAATTATATGACTCTATTTTGTTAATTGACTCCATATGTATGGCTTAATATTGAAACTATTTTGACTTGTAAATATTAAATATTTTCCTTTAGTCACAAGCCATCTATTCTACATATGAGCACTGTTGTTGCCCCTAACGTGTGTGTGTGTGTGTGTGTGTGTTTCTGTGTTTGTATTTTTTTTTCTTTCTTATTTATGCCTTCATGTCCAGTTTGGTGACAAGCCAAACAAACCTCTTCTTGCTTTATATTTATTAATTTTCATTAAAGTTATATTTCATTGAAAATATATTACCACATTCATCTACTTAGTAAGATGCACCTGCAAATGTATGCTGGCCATTTTGTCTTTGTTTTTGCTATTTTAAAGAAGCAAATCACTCTCCATTTAGATCATGTCATAGGTTCTGAAGGGAATTCTCAAGTAGTAGATGTAAAAATATTTTGATCAGTGACAACAAAATGGAAATGATTATAGCTTCTCAGATGACAAAGTCAAAAGGGACAATGCCTACTTAGATATTTCAGGACAGTCATTCTGGAAACTAGGGTCACATGAATAAAAATTATTAAGAATTTTAAAATGGCAACAGCAGCATATTAAGTCAAGCACAAGTATCTTCTAAATGTGTGGCCCTATGTTTAGGAAGTTGGCCATGATTGATGATCATATGCCCCATTGGGAAAAAAATTGTATTTTTTAAAATCAATTCAGTTTATTTGTACAATTTAGATATACATAATGATCACATTCATCATAGGGAACTTGTACCTGATATAGCTTGATTCTTATTTTTTCCATTCTTCCTCTTCCTTTAATCCATCTTCCCCTCCTTATTTATAAAAGCTTTGTTTCTATTTTTTCTCACTTTTCTTGTTTTTCTTTCTTTTTCCCTTCCTTCCTTTCCCCCTCCCCCATAGCTCCCCTTTCCATTTAAACATTTTCTTCCTATTTCACATTATCTATTGTACATTTTGCTCCCCATTTACACTTTCAGTTTCTCACACCAGAGAAATAATACAATATTTACACATGTGTGTCCAATTTATTTTACTTAAGAGTATGGTCTTAAGGTGCATCCATTTACCTAGAAATGTCTCAAGTTTATCCTTCTTTATTGCTGAGTAGTACTCCATTGTATAAAAAAACCCCACATCTTTATCCATTCATTGGTTGATGAGCATTTGAGCTGTTTCCAAGATGTATGTATTCAAAACTCTGATGCTATAAATATATTGCTCTATATATTGCATATATTGCTGAGCATATATCGCTGTAGCATGATGCTTCATGGTACTGAAAAAAAAGATCTAAGGATCAATGAAACAGGTTAGAAGAAGCAGAAACAACTCCAAATACTCTCAGCCACTTTATTTTTGACAAAAGGGTCAAACATTTTCACTGGAGGAAAGATAGCCAAATGGTGCTGCAAAAACTGGCTTTCTACATACCAAAGACTAAAAATAGACCCATATCTCTCACCATGCACTAAATTAAAGGAATGGATCAAAGATCTAAATATTAAAACAGACACACTAAATCTGCTGGAAGAGAGAATAGGTTGAACTCTTGAAGACACTGGTGTAGGCAAAGACTTTATGAACAAAACCTCAAACAGGAAATATCACAAAAAATCAACAATTGGGATCTCATCTTATTAAAAAACTTTTGCACAGCAAAAGAAGGCAACAGTGTGAAGAGAAAACCCACAGTTTGAGAAAAAAAATCTTACCAACTGTTCCTCAAAGGACTGATATCTAGACTATATAAAGAACCGAAAAAAATCAGATCCCCCCAAATATAAAGACCCAATCCAAAAATGGGCATCTGAAATGAATACACACTTCTCTGATGAAGAAGTACAAATGGCAAATAAATACATGAAAAAATGTTCAACAGCACTGGTCATTTGAGAGATACAAATTAAAACAATGCTGAGATTCCATCTCACTCCAGAAAGAATGGCTATTTTCAAAAAAATCAACCAATAACTAATGCTGGCAGGGGTTAAGAAAAAAAGGAACCCTTCTAGAAAAAAAGGGAAAAAAAATAACATTTCTCCATTTTTGATGGGAGTGTAGACTGGTGCAACCACTGAGGAAATCAGTGTGGAGATTTCTCAATAAAATAGGATTAGATATTCCATTTGAACTAGCTGTCCCCCCTTGGAAATTTTAAGGAAAGCTAGATACATGCATACATTCACACACACAGGATGCACGTGTACAATTTTACATACAGTGTTGGGGGGGTTGGACTCATTTAAACCCTACTCATGGATTATGGATTAAGATTAAAACAGATTAAACTCATTCCTGGAGGCAGAGCTAGTACCCATGAGTAGAAATTTATAAGAACAGATTTTATTTTCATAAAAATTAAAGGCTTTCCAAATTAAAGAGGCTGCTGTAGTAGGCATTTTGTTCTGAAGGTTTAACTGTCCTTGGACATCACATGTGGTATGATCTCAATGACATTCTTACACTCAGGGGAGACTAGAGTTAAAACCCCTGTAGCCCCTTGACAAGTTAACATCTTTTGAGTATTGACTATAAGAAGTTTCTACCCAGTGATGGTGAATATTTAGAGCTTTCAATGATAAGAATGAGCTGGCTGCAGCATGTGTGGTATAGGTTTGCCACAACTGCTAGCTCCTCATTGCCCAGTCTATTCTCTGTTGTCTGGAATATACTCAGTTTCAGCTGTCCTTACTTAATTTATTTTCCTTGACAAGGTAAGTATTGAGTTTCCTGACACTAGATTTATGTAAATTAACTTGTAACCTATGGGTTTGTATAAAATCAACATGTTAATTTTATGCAAAGTGATGCAAAAATCATTCCCAGTATCTTGCCTCCCCAAACGGACATTCAAAGTAGCATACATTATCAAGAATGTAAAAATTCCAGACAAAGCCCCTTACTAGGAGCAATAAAAAGGCCACCAAATAAATGTAAGGAGGAAGATTCAAGAAGTCTGATGATACAAATCACTTCTATCCAAATCCATGAGAGGTCACAGAGTATGTCAAGCCTGAGCATAAAATTCAGGGAATAAAAGCACAGAAATAAAATTCCCAAAACAATATTTAAAGAGAGGAAAGTGAATTTACCCAGGAGAGGAGCTGCTTGTTCTCTTCCTTGTTCTGGTTTACCTGTAAGCAAGATAAACCTTACAGCCTGGGCCTCAAAACACTGAAGTCAGAGTTCAGACCTTCTCAGAGGAAGAGGAAAGGCCCTATCTCAACTAGAAAACAATGCCAAAACAAACATAATTATGACAACAAACTGTCAAAGCCTCTTAAAATGTTTTTATATAGTATTCTGGTCATGATATTCACCGGAAGTGATGTGTTTCCTCTTCATTTTTCTAATCAGCAAGATGAGTAAGTGAACCACATTTTAGTGTCATTAATGAGCTCTACTCAAGAAATTAAAGGAATATCTAGAAAAGGAAGAGGCAAAAGTGCATGACCAGATAGTGTATTTTAAACTGATTTGACATAAGAGCCCCTTTGTTGTATAGTGTTCATTTTTATAACATTCAAGTTATCACCATCTAAGGTAGATTTCTTAACCTTACTAATAGATTTTCAATATCTGTTCACTAAACTGTCAACTCTCAAATAAAATGAAATTAATTTCAAGTAAACTGAAATTAGTAGCAACAGTTTTGGCCAAGTAAAATTAAGCAAAACATAAAGAATTTGAGAATGACACTTAAGGATTGAATAAAATAGAAAGAATTAAAAGAGTTCTGGGATCTGATATCAAAGGAGAAATTGGAGTGACTAAGAAGAGCTGCAAGATTTTCCTTTGAACAAAAGTAAAAAGGAAGGATGTGATGCAGAGGCTCAATGAAAAGGCTTAGACCTAGCAGCATGCGGATAAAATCTGACTCTTCCTACTGCCCTGACAATTGGGGGTCCAGCTCCTTTATGTTGTAATTCCACTGAGTATTCTGGGTAAAAGAAAAGAGTGTCACAATTGTTTGCACATATAGAGCCTTTAAGAGTTGTTCATCAGCAACTCTGCCATTGCTTTAGCTGAGTGGAATATTTTGTAGTAGAGGCATAAGTTTAACTTCAGGACCTCATAACCTCTATTGCAGAAAGGGATATTGGCTGTTCATTTACACAGAATTTTCTTGAGCCTTTTTAAAAATTAATTATATGGGTACATTTAAGGTATACACTATAATGACATTCATCATTAGAAATTTTCACCTTTACATAATCCATCTTGGTTCTTATTTTTTCCCCATTCCCCTGCCCTCCCTTCAACCCCTCCACCCCTCCCTATCGACAAAGACTTTGTTTTCAATTTTTCTTTTTCTCATATTAATTCCATTCCCTTCTTTCTTTTCTCCTATCCCTCCCATTTACCTTTCCCCTTTGCACCTTTTCTTCCTATTTCACATTATCTATTATACCTTTTATTCCTTATTTACACTTTCAGTTTTTCACACTAGAGAAACTATTCAGTATTTACACATGTGTGTCCTATTTATTTCACTTAAGAGTATTGCCTCAATGTGCATCCATTTAGCTATAAATGTCTCTAGCTTCTCGTTCTTTATGGCTCAGTAATGCTCCATTTTATAAAAGAAAAAAACCCACATTTTCCTTATCCAGTCTCCAGTTGATGGGCAATTGTGCTGTTTCCAAGTTTTAGCTATCCTGAATTGTGCTGCTATGAACATGAGTACACATGTATCACTGTGGTATGATTCTTTTAATTCTTTGGGGAAGATACCCACCAGGAGAATAGCTGGGTCAAATGGGACTTCCAGTCCTAATTATTTGAGGTATCTCCATACTGATTTCCACAGTGGTTGCAACAGTCTACACTCCCACCAACAGTGGAGCAGGGTTCCTTTTGCCCCACAGCCCCACCAGCATTTCTTACTGGTTGATTTTATGATAGCAGACATTCTTTCTGAAGTGAGGTGGAATCTCAGTATTATTTTTATTTGCATCTTTCGAATGACCAGTGATGTTGAACATTTTTTTCATATGTTTTTTCTATTTCTACTTCTTTGTCTGAGAAATGTCTGTTCATTTCAGATGCCTATTTTTGGATTGGGTCTTTAAATTTGGGAGGTCTGATTTTTTTAAGTTCTTCATATATTCTAGATAGTAGATCTTTGAAGGATTGCTGGTGAAAATTTTTTTACCACATTGTGGGTTGTCTCATCATACTGTTTTGGTTTCTCTTGCTGTGCAGAAGCTTTTTAATAAGAGATTCCACTTGTTGATTGTGCTAGTTCATGGGTAACTGAGGTTTTGTTCATAAAATCTTTTCCTACACCAATGTCTTCAAGAGTTCTTCCTAACCTCTTTCCTACTGGTTTAATGTTTCTGTTTTAATATTTACATCTTTAATCCATTTGGATTTTAGTTTAGTTCATGGTGAGAGATATAGGTCTAGTTTTAATCTTTGGCAAGTTGAAACCCAGTTTTTTCAGCACCATTTATTAATGAAGCTATCTTTCCTCCAGTGAGGGTGTTTGGCTCCTTTGTCAAAGATGAGGTGGCTGAGTGTGTCTGGAGTTGTTTCTGCATCTTCTAATCTGTTCCACTGGTTCTCAGGTCTGTTTTGTTGCCAGTATTATGCTGTTTTTATTACAGTAGCTTTGTAGTATAGTTTCAAGTTGGGGATTGTGATAGCCCCTACCTTGTCTTTATTGCCTAGTATTATTTTTGCTATTCTAGGTCTCTTCTTGTTCCAAATGAACTTTTTTATTGTTTTCTCCAGGTCTGTGGAGTATGCTGCTGGGATTTCAATTGGGATTGCATTGAATCTATATAGCAGTTTTGGAAGTATGGCCATTTTCACTATGTTAATTCTTCCTACCCAGGAGAAAGGGATGTCTTCCCATTTTCTGATATCTTCTTTGATCTCTTTTTTCAGAGTGCTATCTTTTTCAGAGTAGAGTTCTTTAATTTCCTTTATTAGGTTGATTCCTAGGTATTTCCATTTTTTGGATGCTATTATGAAAGGAATTGATTGCCCCATTTCTCTCTCAGTCTGTTTTTTGTGTACAGAAAAGCTATTGATTTTTATATGTTGACCTTGTATCCAGCTGCTTTACTGAATTTAGTTATTAAGTCTAGAAGACTTTTGGTGGAGTTCTTGGGGTCTTTTATATAAACTATCATGTCATCTGCAAATAATGACAATTTGACTTCTTCATTTCCTATCTTTACTCCTTTCTTTCTCTTGTCTTATTGCTGTGGCTAATGTTTCCAAAACTATATTGAACAGGAGTGGTAGTAGTGGACATCCTTCTCTTGTTCCTGATTTCACTGTGAAGGATTTCAGTTTTTGACCATTTAATATGATATTGGCTGTTGGTTTTTCATAGATGGCTTTTATCAGATCGAGTTAGAGTCCATCTATTCCAAGTTTTTAAAAGTTTTTTTTTATTATAAATGCATGTTGGATTTTGTCAAATGCTTTTTCTACATCCATTGAAATGATCATATGGTTTTTGTCCTTGGTTCTATTAATATTGTGTATAACATTTATTGATTTGCATATGTTGAAACATCTCTGCATCCCTGGGATGAATCCCACTTGGTCAGGGTGTATAATCTTCTTGATGATCTTCTACATTCTATTTGCCATTATCTTATTAAGGATTTTTGAATCTATGTTCATTAGTGAGATTGGCCTACAGTTCTATTTTTCAGTTTGGTCTTTCTCTGCTTTGGGAATCAAGGCGATGCTTGCTTTCAGGAATGAATCCAGGAGTATTGCTTCCCTTTCAATTTCTTTTGAGAGTTTAAACAGCAGTGGCGGTAGTTCCTCTCTAAATGTTTTGTAGAATTCAGCAGTGAAGCCATCAGAACCTGTGCTTTTCTTTGTTGGCAAGTTTTAAAATACATTTTCAATTTCATTGATTGATATTGGGTCGTTTAGAATTTTTAGGTCTTCTGCTTTCAACTTTGGCCATTCACGGGTATCTAGGAACCTGTCCATTTCTTCTGTATTTTCCATCTTATTGGTGTATACGTTCTCAAAGTAGGTATTGATGATCCTCTGGATTTCTGCTGGGTCCATTGTAATTTCACCCTTTTCATTTCTAATTGCATGGATTTTGGCATTTTCTTTCTTTCTTTTTTTTGATAAGTTTGGCTAAGGGTTTGGCAATTTTGTTTATTCTTTTGAAGGACCAACTCTTGGCTTCATTGATTTTTTTGTATTGTTCTCTTACTCTGCATTGCATTGTTTTCTGCTCTGATCTTTATAATTTCTGCCCTTGTATGAGTTTTGGGTTTGTCCTGCTCTTCTTTTTCTAGAAGCTTGAGGTGCAGCATCAGGTTATGTAATTGAGCTCGCTCTGTTTTCCTAATGTGAGTATTCACTCCTATGAATTTCCCTCATAGGACTGCTTTCATTGTGTCCCATAGATTCTGATATGTTATATTAGCATTGTCATTTAATTGTAGGAACTGTCTGATTTCTTCTTTAATTTCCTCTGTGACCCATTGGTTATTCAGAAGTTTGTTGTGCAGTTTCCCTCTGTTTCTGAAATTCTTGTGGTTTCTTTTGCTATTGATCTCCAATTTTATCGCACTATGGTCTGTCAATATACAGGGGATAACTTCAATTCCTTTGCACTGACTTAAATATGTTGTATGAGCGAGTATGTGGTCTATTCTAGAAAATGACCCATGTGCAGCTGAAAAGAATGTGTATTCTGATTTTGTGGGGTGGAACACGCTGTAAACATCTGTTAAGTTCATTTGTTCAAGAGTTTGACTGAGTTATAGTATTTCACTGTTTATCTTTTGTCTAGTTAATCTACCTATTTGTGACAGTGGGGTATTAAGGTCCCCAACTACTATTGTATTAGTGTTTATATGATTTTTCATGCCCTTTAGTATTTGTTTTATATAGTTGGGTTCACTAGTGTTTGGTGCATATATATTAATGATTGTCATCTCTTCCTCTTGGATTGTTCCCTTTACAAGGATGTGGTATCCTTTGTCTCTCTTAATCAGTGTTTGTTTGAAATCCACTTGATCTACAAAGAGGATAGCTACTCCTGCTTTTTTTCAGGTTCCTGTCACATGGAGTATTGTTTTCCACCCTTTAACTTTCAGTCTGGGCCACACAGCTGCTCTCCAGGATCTGCCTGCACTTAAGGGATGGAATGGCTTCTGGTGGGAACCCGCATGCCTGTGCAGCTCCTCTCTGGGCAGTCTCCTGGCCTTGGGGGCTCTACCAGAGCCTCTGGTGTTGGTGTGGACCCTAGGATGGGATTCACCTGCAGCCCAGCAGGTCTGGGCCACACAGTTGCTCCCAGGCCTCTACCTGCACTTAGGGATGGAGTCACGGGCCTCTGGCTGGAGCCTGCATGCCCATGCAGTTCCTCTCTCAGCAGCCTCCTTTTTGCAATTCCAAACCACATAGATAGTAATTTGTCTTAAGAAAAATAAAAAGAAAGCAATTGGTCTGCCCTCTCCCAACCTACAAATCTTGTTTGCTTTTTCATGCTCTCTGTGCTTAGCTAGTTCATCATACTGCATGAATCATAAATAAGCCAACTCCCTGAGCACTGAAGAGATTTAGCTAGTGTGTGTGATCTTTGTATATGAAGAGTTCATAACAAACCACAAAGTCTAGGTGAAGTGGGCTCTGCAGATGAGGTTGGAGTTTAAGAGGCCCTTATAACATTGGTATAAAACACTGGGTCTTCGAAGATGAGTATTATCAAAAAGTAGATAAATTGGAAAATGATTTACAAGTGAAGAAAAACATAAGAGAAAATGTTCAGAACTGGGAAATTGAATGGTTCTCTTTTAGAATGATAAATAACTCGGAATGGCTCAGTGTGTGGTCTATGATAGATGCACAAAAGTAAGGCTGAGGAGCTTGGGGTTCAAATGGATTATATGCATATATACAGATAATCCTCAACTTATAATAGTTCAACTTAGAATTTTTCCTTTCCGATGGCACAAAAACAATATGCATTCAATATAAACTGTATTTCAAATTTTTAATGTTGATCTTTTACTGGACTAGTGATAAGTAGTACAATAACTTTTATGATGTTGTACAAAAGCAGCAACCTGGAACTCCCAGTCAGCCATACAATAAGGGGGGTAAACAACCAATCCTATAGTATACCTGTGTTGCTAAGCTATGGTATTCTGAAGGTTAGGTGTATTAAATGCATTTTTAATTTATACTATTTTCAATTTATGACAAACTTACTAAGATATGTTCCTATCATAAACCAAGAAGCATCTCTATATATACATATATATAGACTAGTATATATCCACATATAATAGTATATATAATATATTATATATATTTAGAAAATGTTAATACATTGTGTATATATAATATATTTATATATATTATATATATTTAGAAAAAGTTAACACATTGTGTATATATATAATATATTTAGAAAAAGTTAACACATTGCCTAGTATATATTGGGGCACTGAATATTTAACAATTGAATGAATTAGGGAATAAATTAAGAAGGATCTTATATGCTACAGGTTATATGCCAGAAGACATTTAAACTTTATCCTGTATGCAGTAGGCAAACAAGGGGGATCATATTTCAAAGGAAAATGTCTTTCACAAAGTCACTGATCTACAAATATTTATTAAATGACAGAATAAGTGCCTACAAACTGCTGCATATGTATAATTAAAAACAAACAAATGAAAACACCTAAAGGCTGGAAGATCAGGTCAAAGGCAAGTGCAGTCTTTAGGAGAGAAATGATAAAAGGCTGAATTAGGTCAGTAGTAGCCAAGTTAAAGAATGATGGGGTAGATTCATAAGAAATTTTAGAATTTGAATTAGAACTTGGTGTTCACTAGATATGGGACATTAGGAAAGATTTGAAGGTTGTACTGTCTGTTCTGGGTAAAATATAATGATGTCATTTTTACCAACACAGAGCACACAAGAGAAAGAGGAAAATTTGAAGGAAGGAGATTAAAATTTTGGTTTTGAACAAGTTGATTTCAGCGCACCTGTGGGACACCTTCACAGCCAAGTGAAGGTGTCTAGGAGGGAAATAGTGCATACAACTCAGAAAAAAAGATAACAATGCTGGATCTAGAATTAGAAATCTCAAAAGGTCAGGGATTTTCATCCCTTGCCGCACATCAGAATCACTTGGGAGTTAAAACAAACAAACAAACAAACAAACAAAAACCTATGGGTTTCCGGGGCCACTTTGGCCTAAATAAGTCAGTAATTCTGAGGTTGAGACTTGTACAAAATTATGTTTTAATAGCTCCCCAGGATAGGGCTGGGGATTTAGCTCAGTGGCACCGTGCCTGCCTCGCAAGCTCAAGGTCCTGAGTTCAATCCCCGGTACCACCAAAAACACCCCACAAAAAACAAAAAAACAACAATAAAAGCTCCCCGGGTGATTATAATACATAGTCACTATGCTAAGAAGCACTAACATGATGGATAGTTAATACCAAGCAAGAAGAAACTTCAGGAGAGTATATAGAGATTTTTTTTTTAAGTATCAGTGGAAAAACACTGGAGAAAAACAACTTTTAAGAACAGGTAGAAGAACAAGGTAATCAGAGACTAAAAATGAGTGGACAGAAAAATAAGGATGAAGATCTAGTATAAAGTAATATCAGTTAAGCAAGAGAAGAGAGCATTAAAAAGAAAAATGTATATGCAGTAGTATCAAATGTTCACTAGTGTCCCAATATATCAGCCTGGATTGGTTTAAATATGAAACCAGCTGTGGCCTATTAAAGAACAAGAAATTTTCAGATAAAGGTCAAGAAAATTGTGAATCCTTTAGTTACTATTCAGCCTTGGTGAGAGTTGAATGCCCAGGAAAATAGCAAAGATATTTAAAAAATAGACTGGCTGGGAGAAGTGCCATAGGTTAAATCTGCCACCCTCACACCTTTTTCCAGCCATCATCCTTTGAATTCTTAACTTTGAAAAACTGCTTGAAAAGTAACTAGAACTATGCTTCTCTGTAACTTTCTTGGGGAAAATGGAAAAATCCAGTGTAAATATAAGCAGAGTAGCTCTCATAAACTAACAAATCCTGGAAAGAGTAAAGGTGCTTAGTACTTGTGTGGAGAGATTTGACCAATAACACCATGCAAAAGCTGTTATTCCTTCTAATTTCAGACTCTGAGGACAGCCAAAGGATGGTAAAATGCTACTTCAACTACAGAAGGAATGTGTTACAGTGCCACCTGCTGGTAAAACTAAGACCAGAAACGAGTTCCTTTTCTTTTAAATCATTAATTCCTCTAAGTTGGATTGAAAAACAGACAAATAAGTTTTATCATAATTTATAATTGAGATCCATGCCTTATTAATTTCTTTTACACAAGGTACATTTTCAGAATTAAAAATAAATCTCCAATTGAACACATTTCTATTACAGCAAATAGCACGTAAGTAAAAACACTACTCCAGGACTACAATGTACTACCCAACTTGGCCCCAACTTTCCAATCTGAGGCACCTCAATCCACATTTCCTTTAAGATTCTCAATGTATTTCCTATAATTATAAAACAGGAGAGATATTCAAGACACCAGCTGTCCATCTACTTGTTTCTGTACAAATGTTTCCTAACTAGTTCAATCTTATACTATCTTCCAGTCAATCTGAGTGACTTAGTATTCAAAAATAGCCTGAACTTTACACATTCATACATTTGACCCGGCTGTTTCCTTTGCTATCTCCCATCAGTATTCCTAACCCAGTCTTCATAGTCAAAGTCAAATGACACCTTTTCCATTAAGCCTTCCCTAATCAGACTTACTCCTAGATGGAAATAATATCCCCTTCATTTCAGTTGTATTTGTGCCTCTTATATGACTTTTATTATTTTATACATTTCATAGGAGTTATAAATAAGACATTTATATTATAGTGATGAGAACATTTGGAATCTATTGATAATCTGAAACTCAGATTTGCTTCTTAATAGTTGGAGACCTTAGATAAACTCATCCTCCCTGCCTGAACTCTAGTTTTATCACCAGTAAAGTGAATTTAATAATGTCCACACAAATGCACAGAATGGCAGATTATTTAAGAGCAGGGCTCTGGAGCCAGATAAATCTGGATTTAAATCTTGGCTCTGTCCCTAGTTACGCAGAAGTGGTCAAATTATTTAGCTATTCCAAGTCTCAGTGTCCCTATCTATAAATCTAAATAAGAGTAGGACATGTCTACCTTATGGCTTTTGTCTGATAAGATGTATTCACATCTTATTAAAGGTGCCTGGCATACGGTAGCATACAATGTATGTTAATTTCTCCTTTCTCCCTAATTTATTTGGTTCCTTGAGAGTAAAAAGCACGTCTTGCCCATTTCTGAGTCTCCCAGAGGTACCAGGAAAAAGAATTTTATATAGTCTGTTTGTATATTTGGTGAATTAATAAATGGTATGTTTCTGCATTATTCCTTACCAGAATTTTGTTTTATGTAATCATTGATTTGTTTTTTGACAAGGCAGGGATGTTGAATTCATGTATTCATCTCAAGTGTTTAATGATAACCTATTAAAAACCATGTGTTTCTTGTTTGAATCCTTTTATGGAGAGCACATGTACAACATAGATCTCATAAGTCACACCCACAGAAAGAAACAGGGCTCGTTTCTTCTTAGCCTGGGGGAAGGGCATTGAATGCCAAAGCATATCTTTTAGAGAACAGTCCTAGTGCAATCCTTCCAAAATACCATGTCCCCCTATGATGGGTTTAATAAATACAAGGAAGCACAAATAAGGCAAGAATGAAAATATGAACAAAAGTTTTATACTACATATTCAATATCTCTCTGATGGACTAGAGGTATCATGAGTATTATAAGAAATATCTGGGTATCAGCTTTCCCGACAGACAAAACTATAGTAGGCATTAAGGGTACACTTTTTCAGAGCACATTATTTCCTTTAGGGCAAATTACACCTGTACAAGTCAGCAGAGCCACAAGGGATGCATTCTAGCCTGATAAGCCTACATGAGTTGGGTTATGATAGAAACTCACCCTAGCAGAAATAACAGGCATTCAAAGTTCTTCTCAACTCCACCAAATACAATATCCTTTCATTCCAAAACAACAGAAGAGGAAGGAGCCCATTCACTGCAGTTCTTGGGTGTTCTTATTGCATTAAATTCCTAAATTCCATTTTCAGAATTAACAAAAGGTTCAATTATTCTTCTTTATTTCTCATTCATTAACTTTATGGACAGTAATAAATCCAACATGGAATCAAACTTGGTAATTTCTGTATTTGGATGATGTTATATAGCTGAACAGGATACTCACAAGGAATTATTTTCAGACTTCCCTGCATTTGAATACATTAACTATTTTGATTAGACTCATTATCTACACATTTCTATTTAAATAGGGTGTGTCATTAAAGACTACAATATTTCAATTATATCAGATCTTGTTATATAATAACCAAAATAATAATGCATTTATGTAGTTGTTAACTTCCAAGGTTCTTGGACTCCAAGAACATACTCATAACCAACTTGGAGATTTTAGTAAATAATGTGATCTTTTTCATTTTGATTTACATTGGAGAAAATTCCTTAATTGTCAATACATAGTTATTAAATATGTAATTGGAAAGAACTCTAATGTACATTTGTAGAAATATAGGATAATACAATGACATTTGTGGACTATTTGTTAGAATCTTGAAATTTAAATGACAACTTTATCCAACATTGTCATTTCTAGGAATGTATCCTACAAAAACATTTGCTCTTCTAGAGTACAAAGATCTATGCAATATGGGGATTCCTTGCAGCAGTGTTTTAGAACAGCATAACCTAATGATGAAAGTTTAAATTCCATAAATAGAGCATAAATTTCAAAGCCCACACAATGAAATACTGCATAGTATTTAACATATGAGTTAGATACATATTGTCAAGGATTGGAGATAATAGATTTAAATATCACAAGAAATAACAAGCCATGTTGGAGAATAGTGTGTACAACATGATTCCAAGATTGAAAAATAATTGTGACTTAGGTTACATACATTATCAAGATACAATTACATTCAAAAAGCTATTTGGAAGAATTTGTAAAATATTTAATGATGTATTAACTCTAGAAGTGAAAATGCAAGAAGGTCTTTTATTTTGATGTAATTGAACTTTTATTAAGCATGACACACTATTATAAGAAAAATAATAAAGCAATCCAACTCCTTCATTTCTAAGATATAGTAAGTAAAAAAAAAACAAGAACCAAAAAAAAAAATAGATAGATTTTTTCATATTTGTGCATAAAGAAACATAATTAAAAGTATTGTGCAAAAAAGGAAAAAATACCAGAAACTAAAGAAACTGATTATAAATGGGGCAATGTGTGGACCAGGAGGATGCGACAGATAGAGCAATGAAATTTCCTTGATTTATTCTTTTCTCTCTAATTTTGAATTTTCAATGATATAAATATTCTATATACATATTTAAACATAAAATTTAATCAAATATTATAAAAAAGCAAATTTTGCAGAAACAGACACACATTAAGATATTTATACATCAAATTAATAATACGAATAACAAAGACAGAGAAAAATATATTAATTCAAGCAACTTTTGCACACAACAAACTGATTATCCTTAAGGATAAAAATGATTGCAAAATATATTTATTTAATAAATTTGTTGTTGGTAGCGATTTTAATGTAGTCATTCTGAAACTATTTTGTATAATTTACTTGACAAAACAAATTAGTACATTGATATTTATTAAAATGATAGTATTCACTGTAGGGAAAAGGGGATAAATGTATGGAATGGAAAAATGTGAAAGAAAAACCATGGATGTTTGATTTGAATTGAAAGAATCCAAATGAAATCACAATTGAAAATGGTTTCTGAATACCACTTTCCACTGAAAGGAATCATTGCCAAGGTAATCCCATAACATAGTCTTAGGATAGCAAGCAAGGGAGTGCTCTAAGAATGATGGGATATCAAAGAGGAACAGGGAAACTTCTACTTTAGACTATGATAAAATTACTGGCAATAGCCCAGCATTCCCACAGTAAACAAAGGTAAACGTGGACAAACTACATGAAGCAATCATTTTCAAGCAGTATAAGACTGTGAGCTCAGAAAAAATAAAAACTCATGAACTAAGCCCCATAATCAACTCAGCTCTCCACCTGGGGATGATTCCCCAATCATAATATAATGAGTTAAAATCCTAATTGAGCCAAATAGTCCCACTGACCTGAAGCTACAGGAATCAAAGTCTAAGGCAGGTTGAAACATTTTGAACCTGATTCTGCAAAAAGAGAATAGCTCACAGAGAGCGTGTCTCATGAAATCTGTGTGGGAGTTTTCCATGATTTTGCATAGGACTACAATAAACTTGCTTAGGAAAAAACTACCAAAGGCTTATCAGCAAGGAGTTACCACTACAAGATTAATAATGTAACAGTGATATTAAAGGACATGTAGTGCTAGGCAACACCTTGTTAATATCTGGGCATCCTGCTAAGACTTCAAAAAGTTCTGGCCATACAAGAAAGAAACATGCCATAGAACAGGGTCTATGCTACACCCTCCATAACAAAGCCTAAAGCCAAGGCCTGTAAAGATACAGAGGAAAGCTTAGAGACTGAGGCTCACCGAGATACAGGTAATTGGAACATAAATTGGGTTTTCAACAGATCTATTTGAACAAAGTTTAAAAAACAAGATCCAAAAGTTCAACACTGAACTTTTACTGTAACAATCACTAATAGTCTTTAGAAAAAAAATGACAGAATATAGTATCTACATAGTGTATTAACAAATTCCAGTACATAATAGAATAATCACTTGATATCAGAAAGATAATAACCCACATCAAAGAAAGGAACAATCAAAAACTCAAACTGGGGATGGCCCAGACACTGTTATTCAGAAGAAAGTGTTTAAAATATCTATAATAAATATGTTCAAAGAACTCATTAAAAATTCGCTCAAAGACGAAAAGAAATATATGGCCATAATGAGTGAATGAGATGAGATAGTAAATATCAACATAAAAGTATAAACTATAAAAAGATGCAAATAGAAATTATAACACCGAAAAGTATACTGAAGTGAAATTTTCAGTGGGTGGGTTTATAGAAGATGGAAAAGGATCCAGTGATCTTGAAGACAGATTAATAAAAATTTTCCAGTTCTAAAAGCAGAAAAGCAATTAAGGTAGAATTAGCAGAATCAAACATAACTGTCAGAAGAATTGCAGGATAAAAGTTTGACAGTGTTACAGAAAAACATATGAAAAATACTGTAATTAAACATTTCTCAAATTTAATTTAAATAATCTAATTTAACAATTTAAATTTTAATTTAAAATACTAAAAGAGAGCCAGGCATGGTGATGTATGTCTGTAATCCAAGTATGCAGGAGGCTGAGGCAGGAGGTTTTCCATGAATTTGAGGCCAGCCTGGGCTACATAGCAAGACCCTGTCTTTAAAAAGGAATTGATCAATCAATCAATCAATCAATAAGAAAGAAAGAGAAAATAATCTCACCTACCCCCTAAGCATGAGAACAGAGAAAATAAAAATATATAGTCTACTCAAAAAATATACATCAGGAAAAGAAAAACTTGTATAAATATTTTAATACTAAACTTACTGAGATATCATGAAACATATACAAGTCATCTTTGGCCTCTAAAATTATACAAGGGGCTCAAAGTGGTAGCCAGTAGCTCCCAGACATGTATTAATATGGCAAACTGATGAAGTATGCATACATTTTTTGGGCAGACTCTCTCTCTCTCTCTCTCTCTCTCTCTCTCTCTCTCTCTATATATATATATATATATATATATATATATATATATATGAGTCAAAAAACAAAGATAAAGACCCAAATGCAGCCTGGAAAAAAGATACATTACATACAAAAAAACAATAAGAGTACCAACTAATTCTTTTATTTGAAGCAAAAGAAGCCAGAAATCAACGTAATGACATCTTTAACTAATAACACTGTCAATCCAGCATGCTTTAACCAGGGAAATAATTCTCAAAGTTGATGGTGAAATAAAAGACATCTTCAGGGCCAGGGATTTAGCTCAGTGGTGCTGCCGCCTGCCTCGCAAGCACAAGAACCCAAGTTCAATACCTGGTACCAAAAAAAAAAAAAAAAGATAAAGACATTTTCACATAAATAAAGACAGAAAGATTTTGTTTCTAGCATACTTTTCCACAAGCGGAGAAGAAAAATATTAAGACTGACTTCAAGTTATAAAATTATCAAAAATAGGCAATGGAATAGATTTAGGATATAGGCCATAGACATAATAAAACAGTTATAACTGAAAAGCCAATGGAAGACATAAGATACATGGGAAAATGTAAAAGCTATTTTTTCTGCTTCTGATAAGTACTGAGAAAACAAAAGTCATTTCAAGCAAAAATAAGGCCGATATAAAGGGATTTCTTAATAAATAGAAGATATAACAACAAAACAAGGTTAAAGGGCTACCTAAACAGAATTACACTACTATAAAGTGAGTTTGAAATATAAAATGAGACACAGGAGATGAAAAGTAGAAGTGAAAAAGGATACACAGGAACAGGAGAGTAGTGAATAAAAGATTTTTTTTCTAATTTTATTTTATTGGTACATTTTATGTGTACAATATAATGACATCATCATTGGAAATTTGCACCTTTACATAATCTCTCTTGGTTCTTATGTTTCCCACTTCCTGTCCTCCCTTCAACCCTTCCATCCCACCCTATTTACAAAGACTTTGTTTCCAAGTTTTCATTTTCTTATATTAATTCCATTCCCTTCTTTCCTTTCCCCTACCCATCACACTTCCCCTTCCCCTTTGCCCCTTTTCTTCCTAATTCACATTATATATTATACCTTTTAGTCCTTATTTACACTTTCAGTTTCTCACACTAGAGAAACTATTTGGTATTTATACATGTGTGTCCTCTTTATTTCACTTAAGAGTATCACCTCAATGCGCATCCAGTTAGCTATAGATGTCTCTAATTTCTCATTTTTTATGGCTGAGCAGTACTCCATTTTATAAAAAAAAAAAAAAAAAACCTCACATTTTCTTTATCCAGTCTCCAGTTGATGGGCATTTGGGCTGTTTCCACGTTTTAGCTACTACAAATTGTGCTGCTATGAACATGGGTACACATATATCATTGTGGTATGATTCTTTTAATTCTTTGGGGAAGATACACAGTAGCAGAATAGCTGGGTCAAATGGGACTTCCAGTCTTAGTTATTTGGGGTATCTCCGTACTGATTTCCACAGTGGTTGCACCAGTCTACAATCCCACCACCAGTGGAGCAGGGTTCCTCTTTCCCCACAGCCCTGCCAGCATTCGCTATTGGTTGATTTCATGATAGCAGCCATTCTTTCTGGAGTGAGGTGGAAACTCAGTGTTGTTTTCATTTGCATCTCTCGAATGACCAGTGATGTTGAGCATTTTTTCATGTATTTATTTGCTATTTCTACTTCTTTGTCTGAGAAATGTCTGTTCATTTTAGATGCTCATTTTTAGACTAGGTCTTTAAATTTGGGAGGTCTGATTTTTTTTAAGTTCTTTATAGATTTGAGATAGTAGACCTTTGTCTGAGGAACAGCAGATGAAGATTTTTTACCACATTGCGGGTTGTCTCTTCACACTGTTGGTGGTTTATCTTGCTGTGCAGAAGCTTTTTAATAAGAACAGATCCCACTCGTTGATTGTTTGTGCTAGTTTACAGGCAACTGAGGTTTTGTTCATAAAATCTTTTCCTACACCGATGTCTTCAAGAGTTCTACTTAACCTCTGTTCCAGGCGATTCGGCGTTTCAATTTTAATATTTAGATACTTAATTCATTTAGATTTGTTTGGTGCATGGTGAGAGAAATAGGTCTAGTTTTAATCTTTGGCAAGTTGAAACCCAATTTATCTAGCACCATTTATGAAAGAGGCTATCTTTCCTCCAGTGAGGGTGTTTGGCTCCTTTAGCAAAAATGAGAGGACTGTGTCTGGAGTTGTTTCTGCATCTTCTAATCTGTTCCACTGGTGCTCAGGTCTGTTTCTTTGCCAGTACTATGCTGTTTTTATCACAGTAGCTTTGTAGTATGGCTTCAAGTTGGGGATTGTGATACCCCATGCCATGTCTCTGTTACCTAGAATTGCTTTTGCTACTCTGGGTCTCTTCTTGTTCGAAATGAATTTTTGGACTGTTTTCTCAAGGTCCATGAAGTATGTTGCTGGGATTTCAATTGGGATTTCATTGAATCTATATAACAGTTTTGGAAGTATGGGTATTTTCAGTATATTGATCCTTCCTACCTAGGAGAAGGGGATGTATTTTCATTTTCTGATATCTTCTTCAATCTCTATTTTCAGAGTGTAATAGTTTTCAGAGAAGAGGTCTTTGATTTCTTTCATTAGGTTGATTCCTAGGTATTACAGTGTTTTGGATGCTACTGTGAAAGGAATTGTTTGCCCCATTTTTCTCAGTGAGTCTATTGTTCATGTAGAGGAAAGCTATTGATTTTTGTGTGTTGACCTTGTATCCAGGTACTCCACTGAATTTGATGATTAAGTCTAGACTTTTGGTGGAGTTCTTGGGGTCTTTTATATAGAGTATCATGTCATCTGCAAATAATGACAATTTGACTTCTTCATTTCCTATCTTTATTCCTTTTATTTCATTCTCTTGTCTAATTGTTGTGGCTAATGTTTCCAAAACTATAGTGAACAACAGTGGTGATAGTAGACATCCTTGTCTCATTCTTGATTTTATTGTGAAGGATTTCAGTTTTTGACCACGCAGTATGATATTGGCTGTTGGTTTTCCATAGATGACATTTATTAGATTGAGAGAGAGAGACCATCTATTCCAATTTTTGTAGGGTTTTTATCATAAAGGCATGTTGGAATTTGTCAAATGCTCTTTCTGCATCTATTGAGATAATCACATGGTTTTTGTTCTTGGCTCTATTGATATAGTGTATTACATTGATTGATTTGAGTATATTGAACCATCCCTGCATCCCTGGGATGAATCCCACTTGGTCAGGGTGTATGATCTTTTTGATGATCTTCTGCATTCTATTTGCCAGTATCTTATTAAGGATTTTTGAATCTATGTTCATTAGTGAGATTGGCCTATAGTTCTCTTTTTCGGTTGGGTCTTTCTCTGCTTTGGGGATCAAGGTGATGCTTGCTTCCAGGAATGAATTTGGGAGTACTGCTTCCCTTTCAATTTCATTGAAGAGTTTAAACAGTAGTGGCAGCAGTTCCTCTCTAAATGTCTCGTAGAATTCATCAGTGAAGCCATAAGGACCTGGGATTTTCTTTGTTGGTGAAGTTTTAATTCCCTTTCCAATTTCATTGGTTGATATTGGGAGGTTTAAAATTTTTAGGTCTTCTTCATTCAACTTTGGTAATTCATAAGTATTTCAGAATCTGTCCATTTGTTCTGTATTTTCCATCTTATTGGTGTATAGGTTCTGGAAGTAGGTATTGATGATCCTCTGGATTTCTGCTGGGTCTGTTTTAATTTCACTCTTTTCATTCCTAATTATATGGATTTGGGCCTTTTCTTTCCTTTTTCTGATTAAATTTGGCTAAGGGTTTGTCAATTTTGTTGATTCTTTTGAAGAACTAACTCTTGGCTTCATTGATTTTTTGTATTGTTCTCTTAGTCTCCATTGTATTGATTTTTGCTCTCATCTTTATAACGTGCTCTCTTGTGTGAGCTTTGGGTTTGTCCTGCTCTTCTTTCTCTAGAAGCTTGAGGTTCAGCATCAGGTTGTTTAATTGGGCTCACTCTGTTTTCCTAATATGTGTATTCACTGCAATGAATTTCCATCATAAGACTGCCTTCATTGTGTCCCATAGAGTCTAATATGTTGTACTGGCATTGTCATTAAATTATAGGTGCTGTCCAATTTCTTCTTTAATATCCTCTGTGACCCATTGGTTATTCAGATGTGTGTTGTTCAATTTCCATGTGTTTATGTAATTTTTGTGTTTTCTTTTGCTATTGATCTGCAATTTCATCGCACTATGGTCTGATAATATACAGGGGATAACTTCAATTCCTTTGCATTTACTTATACATGTTTTATGAGTTAGTATGTGGTCTGTTTTGGAGAACTATCCATGTGGAGCTGAAAAGAATGTGTATTCTGATTTTGTGGGGTGGAACACACTGCCAACATCTGTTAAATTCATTTGTTCAAGAGTTCGATTGAGTTCTAGTATTTCCTTAGTTATTTTTTGTCTAGTTGATCTATCTATTTGTGATAGTGGGGTGTTGAGGTCCCCCACTACTATTGTATTAGTGCATATATGACTTTTCATGTCTGTTAGTATTTGTTTTATATAGTTGGGTGTATTAGTATTTTGTGCATAGATATTTATGATTGTCGTCTCTTCCTGTTGGATTGTTTCCTTTACAAGGATGTAGTGTCCTTTGTCTCTCTTAATCAGTGTTGGTTTGAAATCCACTTGATCTGCAAAGTGGAAAGCTACCCCTTTTTTTTCGGGTTTATGTCACATGGATTATTGTTTTCCACCCTTTAACTTTCAATCTGTGAGTTTCGTTTTGAATTAAGTATGTTTCTTATATGCAGCATATTTTTGGATTTTGCTTCTTGACTCATTCTGCCTGTGTATCTCCTTTGATTGGCAAATTGAGACCATTAACATTGATGGTTATAACTGATTCTTATTGGCTTATCATTGTCATGACCTTTTCTTTTTGTTGGATTCTCCCCCTTTACATTTAATTTATTGTCTCGACCAATGGGTTCATTCTGCTGTGCTTCCTGGGGTTGTTTTCCTCATTGTCTGTTCCTAGGATATTATCTAAAGTTTTACGGAGTGCTGGTTTGGTATTCATGAAGTTCCTAAGTTGCTCTTTGTCATGAAAGTATCTTATTTCTCCATCCATTTTGAAAGATAATTTTTCAGGTTACATCAGTCTGGGTTGGAGGCTGTTTTCCCTTAGATCTTGGAATACATCACTCCAAGCTCTTCTTGCCTTGAGGGCTTGCGTTGAGAAGTCTGCTGTAATTCTGATGTGCTTGCCTTTGTATGTGATTTGTTTCTTTTCTCTAACTGGTGGTAGAACTTTGCTCTTCTGTTGGGTTTCTGGAATCTTTACAATTATATGCCTATTTGTAGATTTTTTTTTTTTGATCAAGGCTATTTCGAGTCCTATAAGCCTCACTTATCAGTATGTCAAGTTTTTTCCCCTGCTTGGGAAATTTTCTGCCATTACATCTGTGAACAGTTTTTTATGTCATCTGCACTCTCTCCTGTTTCTTTGTTGACTCCAATCAGTCTTATTTATTTATTTATTTTTTTGGTACCGGGGATCGAACTCGGGACCTTGCACCTGCAAGGCAGGCCCCAGAACCGCTGAGCTAAATCCTCGGTCCAATTCTTTTTATCTTTTTTTGTTTGTTTGTTTTTGTACTGGGGATTGAACTCAGGTCCTTGCGTTTGCAAGGCAGGTGGTGGAGCCACTGAGCTAAATCCCCAGCCCTCCAATCAGTCTTATGTTATTCTTCTTTGCATCATCTAGTAGCTGCTGGATTGATTTCTTGTGTTCCCTTTCAATTTTGAAGCAATTTTTCTTTTCCTGGTCACTAATTGCAATCTTATCTAATATATCTGAAATTCTGTCCTCACTTTGGCTCATTCCACTGTGTAGACTTTCAATGGAGTTTTTAATCTTCTAGAAATCTGTTTGTATGTGTTTTATGGATTCCATTTCTTTCCTCTGTTGGGATTCCATCATGTTCCTCAGCTCCTCTATTTTTTATCTGTGTCCTCTCTAGACTTATTAATCATGTCTTGCACTATGGGCACAATTTCTGCTGTTATGTGAGAAATTATTTCTGATTTCAGTTTTTCCAGATACTCTTTTGTTGCCAGTTCAGAGAATCCAGGTGGTTGAATATCAGAGTGTTCCATCTCCTTTCCCTTTGAGGTTGCTTTAGGTGATCCAGAAGTCTTTTTTTGAGGCTTGTTTACATGTCTTCTCATTTCCAAGGGTGGGGAGTGCTATTGGTGCCCACATACCTCACCACTTCTACGTTGGGAGCAGTGGAATGGCAACTCAGAAGCCCCTTCCTCTGGGCTGGGAGCAGTGGAACGGCTGTGAATAAAAGGTTTGAATTGGAAAGTATGCAGCTGTACTAGATGGACTTGGTAAAGTTAAGGGTGCACATACCCCTATAGCAAGAGTGAGCCAATTATTTTGGTAAAGGGCCAGACAGTATTTCCATCCTTCTAGGCCATACAGTCATTTTTGTATTTAACTCTGCCACTGTAGCACAAAGGCAGCCATAGAGAATATGCAAATAAATATGTGTGCTTGTTTTCAAATTAAAATTTACTTATAAAAGCAGGTGATGTGATAGGCTTGGTCTGCAGGCTATATAGTTTTTGACTCTTGCTCTTAAGCATCTACTAAATATAATTTTAGAAGATACAGTTACAAACCCAATAGAAGACATAAAATACAACACTAAAATTTATTCAGTTGATCCAAAATTAATCAGAAATGGGGCAACAGTAAACAATGATGATGGGGGTAGAAGAGTGGAGACAAAGGGAAAATATATATCAATGTAGCATACTCAAATTCAAGTAGATTAAGAATTATATTTAAGATAAATTGACTAAACACTGTATCTAAAAGACAGAAATTATCAGACTAGATAAAAATCAAAATTCAGTAATACACAGCCTACAAAAGATACAATTTAAATTTAAAACTACAAACAGATTGAGAGAAAAGGGGCAAAATATGATATACCATAAAACAGTAACCATAAGTCAGCAAGTACAGATATATTAACATAGACAAAGTAAAATTCAAAGCAAGTAGAAATACAGGAAATAAAGAAGATAATTCTTTGGGAAGAAAAAACAATACTAGTTATATGTAACCAGCAAGGGTTTCAAACTTCAGGAGGGTAAATTGACATAGGAGAAGGCAAATTGAGACAAATCACAATTTTAATTGGATATAATAACCTGTGACTAACTGATTGAACAAACATTTAAAAACAGTAAGTATATATAATAAATACATTTATCATAAAAAATCAGACTCTAAAAACAGTAAGGACATAAAATTTTAAAAAACTACTCTCAGCTACTTAAACATGATTGATACTTACTGAATGCTATACAGCACAATTCACATGTGCATGTGGAACATTCATTAATAGGTTCCATATGCCATGAAATAAAATAAATCTCAGTAAATTTTAAAAGATTGAAATCTTAGAATATATATTCTTTGACATACATATGGGAATTAGAGATTGTAAAAATAATCTATTAATAATATATTATATGTTTCAAAAAGCTAGAATGTTTTCACCATAAAGAAATGAAAAATGTGTGGAGATAGATATGTTTAACTTGATTTAAACATTATACATATCTCAAAACATCACATGGTGCTCCATTAATATAAATAATTATCTTTATATACCAGTTAAATTTAATTTAATTTTTGAAAATTATAAAGTACTTAAATTTCAAAAACTAAATAACATGAATTTATCAAACTCTAGTTCAAAAAAGAAATCACAAGGGAAATAAGAAATAAACTGTACTACATAATAATGAAAATATTATCAAAATTTCCAGATCTCTGTTAAGGTATTACAAGATAAAAATTTACAGCTTCAAATTCCTTTACTGTAAAGAAGAAAGGTTTTAAGCCCATGATTTGAGTTTCCACCTTAAAAAACCATATAAAAAGAGCAAATTAAACCCAAAGTAGAATGAAAGATAAGGAATGGAGCAGAAATAAGCAACACAGAAAATTAATTGAGTCATTACCTGGTTCTTGAAAAGATTAATAAACATGATAAATCCTTTAACAACCAAGACTAACCAGGGAAAAAAGAGAACATATTAATATCAGGACTAAAAGAGGCAATATTAGAGACATTACAGACATTTTAAAAAAATTTATATGACTATCATACATGATTCCATGCTAACAAATTTTTGTTTGGTTGTGTTTTTTTGTATTGGGGATTGAACTCAGGACCTTGTGCTTTCGAGGCAGGTGGCAAAACCACTGAGTTAAATCCCTGCCCCTCCATGCTAACAAATTTTAAACCTTAGGTGAAAGGAATAAATCCCCCACAAAACACAAATTACCAATTCTAACTCAAGAAGAAAGAGAAATGTTTCTGTAACCATGTATCTATTAAAGAAATCAAAGCATTAATTTTTATAAAGGTCCTACAAAGAGAACTACATATCTAGATAATTTTGTGGCAAAAATTATCAAGCATTTGGGGAAGAAATAAGGTCATTTAAGAAAATAGAGGTGGTAGCTGGGCATGGTGGTGTCACATGCCTGTAATCTCAGCACTCTGGGAGCCTGAGGCAGGAGGATCACAATTTAGAGTGCTGTTTGGGCAGCTTAGTAACTTAGCAAGACCCTGTCTCAAAATAAAAACAAACTATTATCTGTCTTTTAGTTTGATTTTTAAAAAGAGAGAGAAAAAATAGTCCAGAATGGACAATGTGTCTAAAAGTATGCCTTGACTTAGTACAACTGTCTTACATGTTTTATATGTTCTTTGGCTTATGAGTCTGATTTTCAATCTGTATTATAATAATTAACTTTATAAAGTCTTATAAGTTAAATAAATTACTCTCATGCTAGAAAAATAAGAGAGGGGTGGCAGAAAGGGGAAAAAAAGAATTGGAATATGTTATATACATGTACTAATTCCCTACAGTGAATGTAATCATTATGTACTGCAAACATGTATTAATAAAAGTAAAAATAAAAAAATTAATAAATAAAATCAAATTTAAAGGGCTGAGGATGTAGCTTAGTGGGAAGACCTTGTTTTCAAATCCAAGTAATGACAAAAAAAGGAAGGAAGGTCTGGGGATTTAGCTCAGTGGTGCCACCGCCTGCCTTGAAAGCACAAGGACCCAAATTTGAACCCCAGTACCAAAAAAAATAAAATAAAATCAAGGAAGGAAGAAAAGGGACAGAAGAGAGAGGAGGAAGAAAGGAAATAAGGAAAGTGAAGAGATTTTTATAAAGAAAGAAAAATTAGGGGTGGTAAGAATACTTTCTAAGTCATTTTATGAAGCCAACATAATCGTGTCACCAAACTTAAGGAAAGTATTATCAAAACATTGTAATATACCCCTCCACACCTCCCTATTTACAAAGAGTTTAAGGGAGGGCAGGGGAATAGGGAAAAAAATAAGAACCAAGAGATATCATATAAAGGTACAAATTTCCAATGATGAATGCCATCATATTGTACACTTAAAATGTACCAATAAATGTAATGAATAAAAAAATTGTGTGTTCTTTGTCATGGAAGTATCTTATTTCCCCATCAAATTTGAAAGATAGTTTTGCAGTATACATCACTCTAGGTTGGAGCTGGTTTTCTTTTAGGGCTTGAAATACCTCATTCCAGGCTCTTCTTGACTTGAGGATTTATGCTGAAAAGTTTGCTGTCATTCTGATGGGCTTTCCTTTGCATGTTATTTGTTTCTTTTCTCTAACTGCTTGTAGTATTTTGTTCTTCTGTTGGATTTCTGGGACCTTGACTATTAAATATCTAGGTGTAGATTTTTTTTGAACATGGCTAGTTGGAGTCCGATATGCCTCACTTATCTGTATGTCAAATTCTTTTGGTCTGTTTGGGAAGTTTTCTGTCATCAATTCTGTGCACAGTTTTTTATGGCATTTGTAATTTCTCTTGCTTTTTTGTGACCTCCTATCAGTCTTATATTATTCTTCTTTGCATCATCTAGGAGTTGTTAGATTGATTTCTCATGGTCCCTTACTATTTTTAAGAGATCTCTCTTTTCATGGTCACTGACTGCCATCATTTCTTCTATATCTGATATTCTGTCTTCAGATTGCCTCAGTCTGCTGTGCATGCTTTTAATAGAGTTTTTAATCTCCTGGATATCTGTTCGAATCTGTTTCATGGATTCCATTTCTTTCCTATGTTGGGCATTCATGGTTTCCATCATGGTCCTGAACTCATCTATTTTTTTTATCTGTTTCTATTCTAGAGTCTCTAATCACGTCTTTCATTTTGCTCACCATTTCTGTAGTTATCTGGGAGATTATTTCTGTTTTGAATTTTTCTAGAGACTCATTTATCTGTTTTGTTATTTCCTGTGCTATCAGTTCAGGGTGTCCAGGTGGTTGATTATCAGACTTTTCCACTTCATTTCCCCCAGAATTTGCCTTTGGTGGGCTGGAAGTCTGGGTTAGTGCCTTGTTTAAATGTCTTCTCATTTCTATTTTTGTTGTTGGTACTGTCCTTGATTTAACTCCTGGGTTAATACTTTGATATTGTTTATTGTAAGTATCTTTGTTGCTTGTATTTAGAACCCTTACAGAATGATTGCTTCTCAAAGGTGTCTTCCAGATATACCTGCTCTTTAGGTTTTGAGTCTCTAATGGCTCTGAAGTTATCTCATTTTCATTATACCAGGAAGGAGAACTGATTAGATCAATCACAACACCTTAGCCCAAGGGATACAATCAGCAACACAATAGTATCAAGTACAGTTTAGAAAATAATAATTTGTGGTAGTTACTAATCTGTCATCTTTAACTGTGTGAACTAAATCAAAATCGAGGACCAGCATAAAATATGTTTATTGTGAATAAACTCTTCAGTATCGAAACTTTACCCTTTAGGATGGGGACTTACAAGGAGTGGGGGAAGGAGGGATAGATAGGTAGAAGGATAGGGAAACATTAGTATTGAGGCCAGACAACAGAGGAAGATCATGCAAACTCCAGGGAACTATTGAAGATATAAGGACAAGACAGAATGAAAGAACAAAGAGGAAAACAGAACAACCTAACAGCAATAGGGAGGCTAGAAACTGCATTTAATTTCCTTTAAAACTAATGACAATTGAGAGAAGGAAAAAGAGAAGAGAAGAAAAAAAAAAGAAAGAAGAAATCCGAATTAGGGCCAGAACAGGAACAAAAAGGGAAATGAAGAACAATGTGCGAGAGTGAGAGAGTGAGAGAAAGAAAAAAAAAGAAAAAGAAAAAAGAGAAAAAAAGGAAAAAAAAGGAAAACTTTGAAAAGAGTAGAAAAAATTAAAAATAAGAGAAAAAAATAATAATTTTGAGAAAAACAAAGAATAAAAATGAAGTGCCTCCTTCAGGGTATGTCTCTGCTGTCACAATAGACAATATGGACTGCAGTGTGCAGATATAAGTCAATGAGACTCAGCAAGCCAGTAGCAGACCCGTGAGATTCAGGCTGATTTCTGGCTGCAAGTCCCAAGTTGAGCTCCCTGCCCTCCTGCAGGGTTGAACTCTGCAAGGTTCTACTGCAAGTTCCAGGTGCCCTTTGCCTTAAGATAGTCCAGGTTCTGATGGGAGGTGTTGATCCCTCCAACTTACCAAGTACAGTGGTCTAGTGTGCCTTTATTGTAGAGATTCTCTTCACTTTTCCAGCGGGAAAAGTTTTCATCAAGGAGCCTGAGAGAGACCCTCTTTCTGTTCAGTTCTGCTCTATCTTCTGGAACTCAGGACAATTGCCTTTATGACCCCCTGTGACTGCAGTGTGGAACCAGTTACCAATGCATCCAGGAGGCCACAGACAGGGGTGGGGTGGGGCTCTGGGGTGGTGTGGCTCTGCTAGTTGCTTGGAGGCGGGGCAGGGGGGGCAGCCTTAGCTCCACTGGGCTGAAGTCCTCACCCTTAGGCTCATTAGTCCCACCTTAAGCCTTCTTATTTTGTCTTTCCCTCCAACCCGACCCTCTCTCTGTACCACTAGATCCCCTTCACATCTCTGAAGGGTCCACCACGCTGTTTCTTATCATCTTTTATTTTTCTCTTTAAATTATTTATACTTTGGATTTCTCATATAAGAGAAGCTATAGATCTTTAACCTTCTATGTCTGATTTATTTTACTTAGCATATGCTATCTCTACTTATCCACTTACACTATTCCCTTTATCTTGATTATCTTCCTAACTCATTCCAGTCCACTCTGTATCTACCTGGCTATCAAGGCTTGCTTCCAGTTCCTTGTCTTCTATGGAATGTCCATATTGGCCCTTCCCTTCTCTGACTCCCCTAGATTTTGCACCCTGTGCTATGCAAGTTTAAGAGTGAATCATGTAAGTCCTCTTGTGCTACTGTTTCATATGTGAAGCCTCCCAAGTAAGAGTATTTCCTTCCCATAACTATATCTCTTATTTTTGACCATAATTTTATGCACATTTGTAGAAAAAAACCCACATAATTATAAATGCAAAATTTCACTTCAAATTCTTTTATTTTTATTAGTGTAAATGCACATTTTAGTATCATTGCATTGTTTTTTAACATTATTTTATATTCACATTTCACTAGGCATTTTGATATCTAGTGCCCCATTAGGTTATCATAATTAACCGTTCACTTATCCCAATGAGATTAAGTACCTTTGAAATGAGTTTTGATTTATTTACCATGATCTTCCCCTCCAGGACTAATGGAACATAAGAATTCAGTAAACTATGCCTTTGGCTATACAAATCCCAATGACTAAGAGTCCTAAAATTATTTGCCCTTCATCTTTATCAGTAAGTGCTTTTATTTAGGTAAATTCCCGCTACAAGTTCTTTCTAATATGGCTCAGTTCTGCCTACTCCCTACTTGTTCTAAACTTTCATCTTAGACAACCAACTTTGTCCTACAATACTTCCAGTGACCTAGCCAATTCTTGAGGTACCACAATTCCCTCCTTCAAAGTTTCCTCCAGAGAAATCATGCTAATTAAGAAGATAAAAGCACCTAACTACAAAGTCTCAGTTTGTCTCTTTCAATTAAAGAACAATTCATGGGAAGAAATTTTTCTCCATGTTTTAGCTAATTAGAATCAATGTAGTAGATGAAATTTCAATAACTCCTTGTTGACCTTCTAACTTCTAATCTAGTCATCTTGCACTCCACAGCTAAACACAGTATGAATATTTTTAGAGCAATATTACTTCTAATCAGTGTTTTAAAAGAAAACATCTTATTGTCTCTTTTTGAAGAATTCAAAGCAGGATATTTCACTTTAATTATATAACAAACTATTTCACAAAGGAAGCTATATTGCTTATACTTGTAAGTGGTTTGAGAGACTATCTCTAGCTTATGCCAGAAACACTAGCTCACATAACTTCCATTCCTGTCTTTATGGGGTTTCTTAGTTATTAAACTTGAAATTCTAAGGCTGGTATATTTTTATTGAGAATATGCTATGAGCCACTCATCAATAATCAGAAAAATCCACAATTCTATGAACCAAAAAGCCAAAGGCTCAAATAAAGCCATTCTCTCATTACATGGAATTGAATAGTTCTATGTAAGTAATGCAAAACGTATCTCTAAGTACCTACTGTGTCTTAGCTGGTCTTCACATCCTCCTTCTGATGAGGAGCTACATTTTTCTAGCTAATTCAGATATCTTGGTAGATTTGCAATGTTGCTCCCAATAGCAGATCACTGAGAAATTGTTTGCTATAGGCATCCTACAAATGAACTGACTTCAAGAAAATCTAAATTGTGTTCAAAATTAAAAATACTCATAAAACTAATGTCTTCTCCTCTGATATAGAAATTCAAACACAAAAACTGTGTGAGTTCAACAACTGTGTAACACATCTCACATTTTCATGCAGCAACAGCAGTGGCAAAAGTCAGAGCAAAACTAGGGAGAAAGTTTAATGCCCTGAATAATAAACTATAATACTCTGAGGACACAGATTTTCAGGTTTAAAAAAAAAGTCAAATAGAAGATCTTTAATGACCTCTTCTTGAGGGAGAGTAATTTCTCACAGCCATCCTATTAAAAATTATTTTTAGGTACATGTGGTCTCTACTGAAAAAAAGGACATTAATGTTATTCACCTTTATCAAGATATTAGTCAATTTCTTGCCTTAAAGGATGATACCTTTAACACATTCCTGACAGCTTGAATCACCAGTATACATGTATGACTGTCCCATCAGGCAGCATGGGACAGTCCCATTGGGTGGTACAAACTGCCCAATAGGACAGTCATGCATGTACAACCCTGTTGTGAGTGTGTACACCTATCTATAATAGAACAGACTTTCTAAATGACCTTATCCATTTAGTCCTAAATTTAGAGAACATAAATACTGATGGACTTCATAACTATTCTGTAAAGAAGAAAATAAACTCATACTTGGTCAGTTAGCTAGAATCCTTAAAACTAGAGGCTGTTAAATTTTGCATGTTCCAATGCAACCAGGCCCTGGATTTAGTTTCAGATACATCTTTGCTACTTCCTGAGGCAGGATTGATGGTTAGATTTGTCCAGTGTCAATGGGCATTACATAGGAACAGTGTGTGTTATCATTTGTAAAAATTGTATATCACCCAAGACTAGGAGGTTGACTTCAATATATACCCATAGTACACTTTTAAAAAGAAAATTGTGGGGCTGGAGATGTAGGTAAAGTACTTGCCTCACATGTGTGACACCTTGGGTTCTACAACCAGTACAAGAAAAAAAAAAAGAACCTGCATCTATTATTAAGTTCTTTTCCTTGTTTGAAAGGTGTAGAAGAAAGATTCATCCCTTAGTCCTCTGGTGCATAAGGGAAGCCTTTGGCTCCAGAATCTGTAGGGATTTTAGTGAAAGGACCCCTGTCTATAATGAACTGCACAAAAAATCATTTTACTAGCTTCACATCTGGGACTAAACTTTCATAAATGCTAATGAATGAAGGACAATCATTTTTCACTTTTCAACTTCAGAGATGGGAGCAAGGAAAAAATAGAAGCTTTGAGTTCCACTGGTGATTCCATGAAGAGAAACTATGTGAGCTCAAACTCAGATCTCGTTAATTAGTGAAGGTCAAGGGGACTTGCAAACCCCATGAAATACAATTTCTCAATACAGATTTGCTGAAGTATGTTTAAAATATTCTTCAAAAGAAAATGCAACACAAATAGAACCACTATACATAGCGTGCAAATAATTCTTTCTGCATAAAATAACATTAACAAAAGTTGATGGCTGGAGAGGATTATGATAAGAGTGGCCAAACAGAAGGGAAGACTGAAAAGAACTGCTCCAAAGGACCCCTAATTTCCTCAGCTAGGGGAAACTTAGGAGGTATTTTACTGCTCCCACACCTATTTTCTTATATTGTGAAATAATGAACAAACATAGAAACTAAAACCACACAGATAAGCATGAACCAACTCTAGCCTATTAGTCCTTTCTTCCTATTCTACATACACCATGAACAGAAGTAGACAGACTTAAAAAGAAAAGACCAACTGTGCATTCAAATCATTTCCACTGCCCAGACCTGTGGGAAAAGTTTTGTTCTAATATTACAATTGCTATTGTCCTGGAGAGGAAGACAAAGAGATGGGGGATGGGGAAAATAAACCTTTCCAGTACTTCAAGTTTAAGTGGAATATCATTTTGTATTATGTTTCTTCAATAAAGCTGACTACATTTGGACACAATAAGATCCCTATTAAGCCACAAATAGTCTCATACAAAACAAATAAATCTAAAGGGGCAAAACATTTTAAAAATGATCTCTGAACAACACCTGTATATCAATAACAACATTCTTTATGTGTGTATATAGCCTCTCTCTCTCTCCTCATATATAATAAGCAAACCAAGGTATAAGAAAGAAAAGATAGATAGTATCTTGATTTTTGTTTGTTTGTTTGGTTTTTAGTTAGGATTTTACTTGAATTAAGCTATAATAATATAGATGACCTTGGAAACACTTCATTCATTTTTTTCCTTTAAGACTCTGTCGTGGACATTATGACATAACCAAGGGAAGAAAATGGATTCTGGTCCAATAGGTTACATTTGCTAGTAAGTGCTTTATTAGCAACAATCAACCTGTACTAAGACAGAAAGTGAAAATATGCCTTAAAAAGTAAGGCAAGGATAAGGAGCTATGAGTGATATGTCAAGTTCGAGTGATAATAGGTAAAATCTTACACACAAATACAGATGAAAGAGAGTCAATTATGTTAAAGTGATTCAAATACATAAATCTGTAAGAGGAAAAATAGTCACTATATTGTCACACCTTCACCATTCCAGAATCCTTTGAATGTTAGCATTGTTCTTCTGTTTTATGTCTTGTGACCAACTTTTGTGATAGGCTTATTAATATACCATCAATTGAAAGGTAACAGTATTTGTTAGCTATTTCAATTAACAAGTATTTCTACTTCAAAAATCAAGTATTCACCACACTCCAAGCCCCACCCAGTATAGTAATACCTCGGTTCACAAATACTTCTGTTTTTAAACTATTTGGTTCACAAACAAAAGCATTTGGCAAAATTTTGCTTCCATTCACAAACTCTGCATTGGGTAACAAACATGACCACGGCCATCTTCCCCACAGAAACACAAACACCACCATATTTCTCAAAAATCGTAAAATAAAATAAGTTCATATACCAAGGTACCATTGTATTTATTGCTTTGAAAAATAAGCATGTACTTTATTGCCTGGATTTTATACTTAATGAGAGTAGAGAAAATATATTTTAATTCCGAGAAACAACTGAATGAGAACCCAGTAGAATGTCCCACCATAATCTTTTGTTTCCATATAATAACACATTTATCTCTGTGTTACTGGAATGACTATAGACAGAAAATAAATTCTTAAAATCAAATGTATGGTTTGTAAATATACTTAGAATATATTATCAAACTGAAAGACATATATTTCCAAGTGTTATAAAATAATGGTTAAGCTTTGATTGGGATATCTACCATCTATAGCTAATTTCTTAATATGAACATGGCAGCCTGCCAGACTATCATGTTCTAGGAATAGATATTTATTCTCAAGAAATTTCTCTTCAGGCAAAATAGCTAATATTTAAAACATGAAGGTTTAAAAACTTTGCCTGTTAGGGATTTGGCACAAATATGAAGAACTAAAACTCACTGATGTTTATAAAAATATTTGTTTAAAATACAATCTTGCACACTCAATTAGGAGGCAAAGGATATGTATCTTTAAAGCATTCCTGTCTTCTCATTTATAAATGTTTACTCCCATGTGTTATTCACTAGCAAACATAAACACCTCTAAGTAAGACTTTAGCATTTCATTGTCACTGAGAACATGATATTCATTGAAGTTCAGCAAAATTCCACTGGTTCTCTAACACTTTTTCAGTGATAGGCTAAAACCTCACTTTAATTTGGCTACTTTCCAGTACAACTGGAATACAAGTACTTCTGTTTAAAGATATTCCTAGCAGAAAGCACAGATGTCCCCTAAATGCTAAAAAACTGCAAATTTTAGACCAAAATAGAAGTTTCCAGCAACTTACCAGAATTTCTCTTTGACACAATCTTCAAATTTGTGCAGACTACAGAACAGACCACAAGAACCAAAAGAATTGCCAGCTTCATTGTTAACTTTCTTTCACAGCTGAAAAGTCAAGAAAAAGGGTGATGAGGTTTGAAACACAGATCTTGGCTTTAATTAAACAGCAACTACTGATTGAGGATTCCTAATTTGAAAATCCAAAATCTGAAATTCTCTGATGTCCTATTAGGAATGCTCAAATAGTACTGTCTATGTAAATATTCCAAAATCTGAGCTGTGTCCTATCTCCTGCTGTCATGAACACTGTTTGTGCCCGATGCATGTCCTCCTGGCCCACCCTAAAGTTGATCTATGGAAGTCGTTTATATTTTTCTGCCAAAGAGGATTTCTGTTCACAAAAGCACCTTAACCACTATAGGAGGCAGATTAGAAGTGTCAGGTTAGCATGTAATAAGTAATTTTTAATCAATTATAGGGGTTAGTGTATGAATGTACTAGTTCTTTCACCCCTTGATATATTTCAGAGGATTAAGTGGCAACCTGCTCATTAATACACTTTATGTGCGCATCTTCCCTTTCAGTCTGCTTGTGTCACTCTCTTGCAGTACTTGTCGTAGAATCTGGTTTTTTGAAGAACCCAAGGCAAAACTCTGAAAAGACCATCAAGCATTCCGCACAATTGTTTTCCACAGACTTTACCTCCCAAATTTTCAGCTCAGTAGATTATACAGACTCTACAAGAACCTCTCTACTCTACTCTAGCTCTCATCATGTCATTCTATTCATGACTTGTATTATTGTTGTTAACAATATTGCTTCATTCTTGATTTAGTTCTTCCCACTATACTGACTTATTTACCAACTCAATCATGTTGGTTAGATTTTAGGAGTTTGCCATGGTTTTCTTGCTCCAAACCTATTCTAACCATGATTATACCTTCGCTATTTTGTCTAAAAGCTGATTGTCTGCAAGGACTATAATTTAACAAGATAGAATACCATTTCAGGTTTCAGATATTTTCTAAATAGTGACTTAAAAAGATGAATCGAGAAGACCCTTTAAAAATTCTGTTTACTCATGTTTACTATGTGATCATTTTTACCCAAAATATAACCTGCTTTATAACTGATATTTAGAGATATTAAGTGTAGAAAACAATTGACCCAGAAACATTACTTCTTCCCTATTAAACTGACCTTTCCCTATTCTTTGTGAAATAAAGTATTTAATATTTGACTTTGACTAAAGAAATAATCAGTGGAATTGAATAAGTTAATCACAAAATTATTTCATACGTTCTTCTTCCTGTCAGTGAAAATCAGTGGGGGATTAGAAAAACTGACCAAATGAACATTTTTTTGTCCAAATGAACTTTTTGATTCCATATATTTACCAATTGTATTTTGACATGAGAATCAATTAATTCAAACAATGCTGAACTGCATTTTATGATAATAATTCATTGAGTATTTTGTGTGTTCCAGACACCATGGTAAAGTGACATATGACATTTATATCCTCTCAAAAATCTTATAAGGTGTTACGCCCATTTGGTTTTTTAAAAAACTTATACTTATGACTTACCTAAGGTTATGATATTAGTGAATTATAGAAAAAAAGGACTTGAATTTATGTTTGTATGACAAAATGTCCAGTCTTATAAGCACTACTAAATTATTTTTGCCCTAAAAGGTAGATGATATAGGAGTAATAAACTATGTCTAAGGTTATAAAATGTGGTTCCTTGCCTTCAAGGAGCTAAAACTCAGCTGCAGAGATACATGCATACTAGAATGCCTAGTCAAGTACAAGACACTGACCAACTTATACATACATGTTAAGTGGTAAGGGAATACAAAGAAAAGTGTCTTGTAACATGTTCAATAGATAATTCAGATTTCCCCTTTAAAGACAAACTGCCAAGCTCCCAATTCACACAGTCAAAGAGAAAGGCCAGCACCATCAATCGTCTATCAGTGTTCATTTGCAACACCAGTCAGCATGAAATATCATTACTGATCAAACAATGTCTTAGGATTGTGGCCACTGGGCTTCCGATATATGGTTTCACACATCTGTTTAAATAATAAAAGTGTCAGAAGAACCTCAAGTTATATCTGGGAAAACTTACACTGAAATTTATGTTACTACATTATAACTTTTTCCTTTTGGTGATTTTACATCGAACTTACTGTTTTGTGAAGAAAGTGTATAGGACCATGCATAATACCTATGATGGTGTCAACTATGGTGCTATTCAATTATTTCAAAATTACTATTTCCAAAAAGAGTCCCCTGCTACTATGAATATGAATATGCACTAGTTCTCACCACTGAAGTTCATATTCCCCTGAGACCCTTGTGTTTACTGATTCCCTGGGGTCAGTATGCAAAAATTTCCCAAAGGCTACATGAGGAGACTGAAGGAATGAAGATACCAGAACAATGGCTAATGAAGACATTAGTATTCCTTCCCTTGGAGTATCAAATTCTCATGTAAGTAGTGCTATCTTACCTAGAGAGTTTTTAGAAATGTAATTAAACTAAAAGTTTAACAGATCATTATAATGATAAGGTTGTGCTCAAATGACTTTCAGTTATTTAGCAAATTATCTTCTCGACTTTATTCTCTCCCTGCCTTAAAAACCTAGGTATAGCAGGTTATTGGCTTATGCTAAATATTTATATGGGAAATCTCTTGACTATAGAAACCTGAATAAGTTTAACTTCTAGATATATCTATACATAATTAGTAGACTTAATTAAAATATTAACTAGCTACAGAGAGAAATGAATATCATTTGTCATTACATTTTTATCATCAGAGAAAACTATAGCATCTTTACAATGCTTTCTAATCCTACATCACACACATACACACACACACATATATATATACAATATATACACACACAGATATACATACATAGAGGACATTATGGAGTCAACACACATTTATCTCAATCTCTTATAATATCAAATTCCATAGTTGTCTACAATGAAGTCTGGTATTCACACAGAGATGATCATACCATCCTGTTTGATCTCCAATCAGAAAATAAAGATGTATACAGCCTTTGACAAAATTCAAAATCCCTTCATGTTAAAAGCTCTGAAGAAATTAAGTATAGAAGGATCATACCTCAACAGCGTAAAGACTATATATGATAAAACCATAGCCAACATTCTATTTAATGTGGAAAAACTGTTATCAGTTCATCTAAAATCAAAAATAGGAAAAGGCTGTCCATTCTCACTATTCCACTGTTGGTGGGAATGTAAATTATTTCAGCCACTATGGAAATCAGTGGGGAATTTCCTCCAAAAACTGAATATATACCCACCATATGACCCAGTGTTATAGCTTGTATCTAGATGAGCCTTAAACCCTCATGTTGTCATAGGTGGGGAGTTTTGAATGTAGCTGGTTTAGGATGTGTGAATGTGGATTAAGGCTGTGTGTGTGTGTGTAAGGCTATATGTGAATGTGGATTAAGAATGTAGGATGTGTGATTCTGGGATTAAGGGTGCCACACCCCAGGTGTGGATGGCACCAATCAATAGGTTTACAGCCTAGATAAAATATAAAGCAAGAGAGGGAAGGTTGCTTGGGCTCCTTCTGTAACTGGTTGCTGCTTGTGTTGCTTGCTGTTTGCTGTTTTTCTGCCTTCTGCTTACCACACCATGAACTTTTTCTTCCTCCGATGCCACTCTGTCATTTCAACCTGCCTTGGAGCCAGCCAACTACGGGCTGAAACCTCTAAAAAATGTGCATGAAAATAAACCTTTCTTCCTTGAAGTTTGGGTGTTGAGTATTTTGTCTCAGTAACTAGAAAGGTAACCAAGACAGATTTTGGTACTAGAGAAGTGGGGTCATTGCTCTGACATTACCTGGCCATGTGGTTCAGGAGTTTCTGGAACTAGCTTTCAGGGAGAGTTTGGAAAGTTTTGGAAACGCTGGCTGAAGAAGCAGGTCTGGAATGCTATAAACTGAACTTGATGGGGGATCCTGGTCAGAGTTTGGAAAACCAGAATACCGATAGAAAAGCTGCCAGTAAAGACCAGGTTCAGAAGGTTTCAGTTGGGCAGAAAGATTCCATTGGCTGTTGGGCTCTAGACCATGTGTGTTATGCTTTGGCAGAAAATTTGACTGCATTTTGCTCTTGTCCAGAGACTTTGCCTGAGACTGAGATTAAGTGTGAAAAACTAATTATTCTGGTGAAAAAATTTCAAGGCAGTCTAATTTTGAGGTGGTGGCATAGCTACTGTTGGGAGCTTTTAGCTAGATATATGTTGAGAATCAAGAGCAAAAACCCCAACAGAATGATTAAAAAGTTTTGAGTTTGGCCAGAAAAGAAGCTCCAGTAAAGTTGCAGACTATAAAGATGGAGCAAAAGAGAACTTGGTTGCTGAGAGGGAACAGGACAATAGAAAAGATGGTCTAAGGACATCATGTGAACCAGCAGGACTCCACCCTTTGCAGCCTCAAAGTTTCAAAGGTGAAAGATTCTGTTCGACAGAAGAACCCAAGAGCACCATGTTCCAGAATGGTGGTGGCCTAGGTAAGTTGTTCCTCTGGATTCGGTTCATAGTGCTCAGCTATACAGGCGCTCAACTCCTATAGCCAAGAGAGAAGGAAACCTGGCTACTCTTCCAGCTGGAGGAAGACTTTGGCATCATCGAAATGGTGCTACTTTTAGGTGCATGCAGAATGCCAGATTTGTGGGGTTGGAAAGGCTTCCATTCAGATTTCAGAAGGCCTTGGAAGCCAGATAGTATCCCTAAGAGGGCAGTTCATGAAGCTGTGAGGCGCAGTGGAGATTACTAAAGGTTGGAGAAGCCAGGAATATGGATCACCTGAAGAAAGCTGCAAGGAGTGAGTAAATCCAGCAGAAGAGAAAAGCCATGAGAGCTACAACCACCAATAAAGTCATAGGGACAGACCCACACAAACTGTTTGGAGTTCACATCTTGCCACAGCTTGCCCCAGTTGCTGGAAATGAAACTATGGGACTTAATGTTTGCCCTGCTGGATTTTGGACTTATGTTAGTTCCATAACTTTCTATTCCCCTATTTGGAATGGGAATGTTTATCTTGTACATTGTAAGACAACCAGCTGTATCATTCTTTGCTCTACACATTAAGGAATTCAAGTCAGCATACTATAGAGACACTTGTAAATCCATGTTTTTGTAGCACAATTCACAACAGCCAAGACATGTGATCAGCCTAGGTACCCATCAACCAATGATGGATAGAGAAATTATAATTATATATATATATTATATTTATAATTACATATATTTTACACACCCAATGTAGAATTATTCAACCATAAAGACAAAAAATGCATCATTAACAGAAAAATGGAGGTTCTAAAGATTATATGTTAATTGAAATAAGCCAGACTCAGAAAGACAAGTATCTCATGTTTTCCCTAATATGTGGAAGATAAAAAACGAAGATGACATGAGAGTGGAAAGAAGAATATTGTTATTAGACAAAGGCAGGGAGTAAAAATGGGGATATAAGGAGAGTAATAGGGAGGTTAATATAATAATAATAAGGTCAAAATATGTTATCTGCATGTATGAAAGTACAGCACAACACTGAAACAATATTTTGTAAAATTAATATGCACTATTAAAAATATATTTTAAAAAGAGAAAAAGGCAAAGATGCAAATGTTATTGAGATTCTACTTTTAATGGTGTACTTACAAAGGAAGAAAAGTTGTTTCTCAATTAGACTGGTATTTGGAACAGGTCTCAATTGTTATCCAATACTACTTTCAACCCATTGAGAAATCCTTTTAAAAAGTATTTATTTATCTATGTTGTCCTTAAATATTTCCTACCATTTTAAAACAACTGCATGAAGAGGCAGTATATTTTATTGAAAACTCTAATAGTCAGATAGAGACAGAACAAGATTTGGAGACTAAAAATAGAAGAAACAGGTACACAAGTAGGAAAACAGAGAAATGGCAAAAGATAAAGATAGCTATGACACAGATTGAGAGGAAAAAATACACAGAGCAAACAGGAGCAGATATTGTTATTTATGTCTGAATAACACTGCACCATGTGTATTATCATATTTTCTTTATCCATTTATCTGTTGGTGAGCACATAGGCTGAGGTTTCATATCTTGCAATACATGGGGGGCACACAAAACAGAAATTAAGACAAAAATTTGATACAGGGAAAAAGGGAAAAATGAGATAAGAGGAATACTGAGAGGGAAACTGCTGAGAGAAGGGGCAGTGTGTGTACATGCACCAACTCCCCACAAGAAACGTAATCATTATGTACTGCAAACACATACAGATAAAAATAAAAATTAAAAAGGTGGGCAGAGAGAATAAAAAGAAAAGCAACCCTACAGGAAAGAATTTGGAACAATCAACTATACAATTTCTTTCTTTTTTTTTTCTGTAGTAACTACAGTGTCCTGTTTGGGTTCTGTATATGCATCATTCTCAAAAATAAAAATTTTATTTCACAGCCTCCTTTTCAGCTGGATATAGCTAGATCATTGCACACCAACTGTTAAGGTACAATCAAAAGTGTTATGTTTGACATGGAATAGTCTTTTTCAAGGTTCCCATCAGCAAACTTATAAGTAGCGGGTGTAAGGTCTAGTAAAGTGTTTAGACAAAAAGTCATTCATTGCTCATTTTGATGTGTTATCTAAATCCTTCATTAGTCCAACACTTTCTTCCCTGAATAAAAAGTGTCAATATTCTTACACACTTTTATATACTGTTTGTGATATTATGAAGCAGTACAGCATTTAGGAAGACAATTTGGTAGTACTTGAACAAACTTAAAGTTCTTAGGAATTTCTTTTCTAGGAGATTAAATTATAGAAATCCAAATGTGTATGCATAAAAATATATGCATATACATGCTTGGTCAATATAGTACAAGTTGTGACAGTAAAATTCAAGGAACAAACAAGATAATTTTTCACGGGGGTAGCATCCATATTGTAGAATACTATACAGCCATTAAAGAGACTAAGGTAGAGAGGTATGTATAGATATAGGGAGATTTATGAGAAACAAATATGATCCTACATATAATGAAAGATTCTATGTTTGTATGTATATACATATATGTATAGGGAAATTTATAGAAAAATATTTGGAATATACTACAAAGAACACATACAGATCATTAATTCTGTTCTCTCCATATTTATAGCTCCTAGAATTTAAGCACTGATTGTACTTCCTGGCCACATTGTGATTAGTGAGGCCATGAGACTGGTTATAGCTAATTACTTGTGAGCAAAAGTCATTTCTCATGGTAGTGTATCATTTTTAGGCCAGAACACCTATTTTTTAATTATTGTGAATTCTATGGCTAACTTTATGCTATTATGACTGGTAATGTTAGAAATGCTAGTTGCTCTGTCACCTTCAATTCCAGTATAAAAAATTATGGACCAAAGCTTTTAGCCAACATGTTACACAAGAGAGAAATGAAACTTTGGTTTTACAAATATCAATTTGAGGATTATTAAAATGGTATAATATAATTTATCCTGACTAATAACATTGAAATGTTTTAATTTTTAATTGACATGAATATTACCTTCTGAATATATTATTACAAAATTAACATGATGCCTAGAACAGCAAATAATATTATTTACATTGAGAATACAAAATGCAATGAGACTATTTTGTCCCATGATTGTTCTAGATTTAAAATAACCATTTAAATGTAACTGCTAGGCATGCCTCATATTATTGTACTCTACTTTGTTGTGCTCTGCAAATGGTGCATGTTTTTTTCTTACAAACTGGAGGTTTGTGGCAACACTGCATTGAGCAATTCTATCAGTACCATTTTCTCAACAGCATGTGTCACTTCATGCCATTGTGTCACACTTTGATAATTCTCACAATATTTCTAACACTTTTATTATTATTAGATCAGTTAGAGTGATCTGTGATTAGTGGTCTTTCACATCACTATTGTAATCATTCTAGGGCACCATGAAATGTGGTCAAACATGAGAGTGAAGTAATTGATAAATGCTTTGACTGCCCCACAGAATAGCTATTCCCCATCTATTCCTCTCTTTTCTTTCTGTCTCCCTTTTCACTTTACCTCCCCTCTCTTCTTCTCTCCCACCTCTCAGAGCCTATTTCCAAGACACAACAATATTGAAAATTGGCCAATCAATAACCTAAGTGTTGAATCAAAAGGAAAAGTCTCATATTTTTCACTTAAATCAGAAATCAAAAGCTAGGCCTCTTGCACCAAACAACCAAATTGTGAGTGAAAAGAAAAAGTACTTGAGAGAAACTTAAAGCGCTACTGCAGTAATCACAATAAATCATAATAAGTGGAATAGTCTTATTGCTCATAGGGAGAAAGTCATGGTAGTCTGCACAGATGATCAAACCAGCCATGACACTATTTTAAACCAAAATCTAATCCAGAATAAAAACTTGATCTAGAGTAAGGATCTAACTCTCTTTAATTCTATGAAAGCTGAGAGAGGTGAGGAAGTTGTAGACAAAAGGTTTGAAGATAAAAAACCTAGTTCTTGAGGTCATAGGAAAGAAGCCATCTCCATAATATAAAAGAAGGAAGTGAGGAAGCAAGTGCTGATATGGAAGCTGCAGCAAGTTATCTAAGATATCTAACTAGATTATTGATAAAAGTGGCTACACTGAACAGCAGATTTCAATGTAGATTAAAAAATCTTTATTAGAAAAAGTTGTCATCTAGGACTTTGATACTTAGAGAGGAGAAGTAAATGACTGGATTAAAAGCTTCAAAGGACAGAATTCTTTTTTAAATATTATTTTATCGGTACATTTTAGGTATACAACACATTTACATTTCTCATTGGGAATTTGTACCTTTACATGATGCATCTTGGTTCTTATTTTTTCCCCATTCCTGGCCCTCCCTTCACCCCCTCCACCCTTCCTTATTTACAAAGATTTATTTCCATTTCTTTCATTTCTCATCATTTTTCTTTTCCCTTCTTTCCTTTCCCCTGCCCCTCCTACTGCTCCTGCCCCTTTGGACCTTTTCTTTATATTTTGCAATATCGATTATTCATTCTAATCATTGGTACATTTTAGGTATACAATATAATGACATTCATCATTGGAAATTTGCACCTTTACATAATCTCTCTTGGTTCTTATTTTTCACCCTTGCCCAGCCCTCCCTTAAACCACTCCATCCCTCCCTATTGACAAAGATTTTGTTCCTATTGTTCCATTTTCTCATATTAATCCCATTCCCTTCTTTCCTTTCCCCTACCCCTCCCACTTCCCCTTCCCCTTTGTCCCTTTTCTTCCTATGTCACATTATCTATTATACTTTTCAGTCCTTATTTACACTTTCAGTATCTCATACCAGAGAAACTATTCGGGTATTTATACATGGGTGTCCTGTTTATTTCACTTACAAGTATCCCGTCAATGTGCATCCATTTAGCAATACATGTCTCTAATTTCTCATTTTTTCTGGCTGAGTGGTACTCCATTTAATAAAAAAAACACATTTTCTTTATCCAGTCTCCAGTTCATGGGCATTTGGGCTGCTTCCAAGTATGAGCTATTACAAACTGTGCTGCTATGAACATGGGTGCACATATATCACTGTGGCATGATTCTTTGAATTCTTTGGGGAAGATCCCCAGCAGGGGAATAGCGGGTTCAAATGGTACTTCCAGTCCTAGTTCTTTGAGGTATCTCCATACTGAATTCCACAGTGGTTGCACCAGTCTACACTCCCACCAGCAGTGGAGCAGGGTTCCTCTTTCCCCACAGCCCCACCAGAATTTGTTATTGGTTGATTTCATGATAGCAGCCATTCTTTCTGGAGTGAAGTGGAATCTCAGCGTTGTTTTCATTTGCATCTCTCAAATGACCAGTGATGCTGAACATTTTTTCACGTATTTATTTGCTATTTCTATTTCTTTGTCTGAGAAATGTCTGTTCATTTCAGATGCCCATTTTCAGATTGGGTCTTTAAATTTGGGAGGTCTGATCTTTTTAAGTTCTTTATAGCTTCGAGATAGTAGACCTTTGTCTGAGGAAGAGCAGGTGAAGATTTTTTCCCACATTGTGGGTTGTCTCTTCACACTACTGGTGGTTACTCTTGTTATGAAGAAGCTTGTTAATAAGAAGAGATCCCACTTGTTGATTGTTCTAGTTCACAGGAAACTGAGGTCTTGTTCATAAAATATTTTCCTACACCAACGTCTTCAAGAGTTCTACCTAATCTGTGTTCCAGCCAGTTCAGTGTTTCTATATTAATATTTAGATCTTTAATCCATTTTGATTTTAGTTTAGTGCATGGTGAGAGATACAGGTCTAGTTTTAATCTTTGGCAAGTTGAAACCCAGTTTTTCCAGCACCGTTTATTAAAGAGGCTAACTTTCCTCCAGTGAGGGTGTTTGGCTCCTTTATCGCAGATGAGATGGTTGAGTGTGTCTGGAGTTGTTTCTGCATCTTCTAATCTGTTCCACTGGTCCTCATGTCTGTTTCTTTGCCAGTACCATGCTGTTTTTATCACAGTAGATTTGTAGTATAGTTTCAAGTTGGGGATTGTGATACCCCCTGCCATGTCTCTGTTACCTAGAATTGCTTTTGGTATTTTGGGTCTCTTCATTGTTCCAAATGAATTTTTGGATTGTTTTCTCAAGGTCTATGAAGTATGCTACTGGGATCTCAATTGGAATTGCATTGAACTATATAGCAATTTTGGAAGTATGACCATTTTCAATATATTGATCTTACCAAGGAGCAGGGGATGTCTGTCCATTTTCTGATATCATCTTCAATCTCTCTTTTCAGATTGCTATAGTTTTCAGAGAAGAGGCCTTTGATTTCCTTTGTTAGGATGATTGCTAGGTATTTCAGTATTTTACATACTATTGTGAAAGGAATTATTTGACCTATTTCTCTCAGTGAGTCTGTTGTTCATGTAGAGGAAAACTATTGATTTTTGTGTGTTGAACTTGAATCCAGCTACTTTTCTAAATTTGGTTATTAAGTCCAGAAGACTTTTGGTGGAGTTCTTGGGGTATTTGATAGAGAGTATCATGTCATCTGCAAATAATGACAATTTGACTTCTTCATTTCCTATCTTTATTCATTTTATTTCTTTCTCTTGTCTAATTGCCGTGGCTAATGTTTCCAATTCTATATTGAATAAGAGTGGTGATAGTGGACATCCTTGTCTTATTCCTGATTATGGTGTGAAGGATTTCAGTTTTTGACCATTTACTATGATATTGGCTGTTGGTTTTTTTCATGCATGGCTTTTATCAGTTTGAGGAAGAGACCATCTATTCCAATTTTTTGTAGGGTTTTTATCATAAATGCATGTTTGATTTTGTCAAATGCTTTTTTTGCATCTATGGACATAATCATATGGTTTTTGTCCTTGGCTCTATTGATATAGTGTATTACATTGATCGATTTGCATATATTGAACCATCCCTGCATCCCTGGGATGAATCTCACTTGATCAGGGTGTATGATCTTCTTGATGATCTTCTGCATTCTATTTGCCAGTATCTTATTGAGGATTTTTGCATCTATGTTCATTAGTGAGATTGGCCTATAGTTCTCTTTTTCAGTTGGGTCTTTCTCAGCTTTGGGGATCAAGGTGATGCTTGCTTCCAGGAACGAATTTGGGAGTATTGCTTCCCTTTCAATTTCATTGAAGAGTTTAAACAGCAGTGGCAGTAGTTCCTCTCTAAATGTCTTGTAGAATTCAGCAGTGAAGCCATCAGGACCCGGGCTTTTCTTAGTTGATAAGTTTTTAATTACGTTTTCCATTTCATTGGTTTATATTGGGTTGTTTAGAATTTTTAGGTCTTCTTCTTTCAACTTTGGTAAATCATATGTATCTGGGAATCTGTCCATTTCTTCTGTGTTTTCCATCTTATTGGCATATAGGTTCTGGAAGTAGGTATTGATGATCCTCTAGATTTCTGCTGGGTATGTTGTAATTTCACCCTTTTCATTCCTAATTGCAGGGATTTGGGCCTTTTCTTTCCTTTTTCTGACAAAGTTGGCTAAGTGTTTGTCAATTTTGTTGATTCTTTTGAAGAACCAACTCTTGTCTTCATTGATTTTTTGTATCCTTCTCTTGGTCTCCATTGCATTGATTTCTCCTCTGATCTTCATAATTTCCTCACTTGTATGAGCTTTGGGTGTGTCCTGCTGTTCTTTTTCTAGAAGCTTGAGGTGCAGCATCAGGTTGTTTAATTGGGCTCCTTGTGTTTTTCTAATATGTGTATTCACTGCTATGAATTTCCCTCGTAAGACTGCTTTCATTGTGTCCCATAGATTCTGATATGTTGTATTGTCCTTGTCATTTAATTGAAGGAATTGTCTGATTTCTTCTTTAATTTCCTCTGTGACCTATTGGTTATTCAGAAGTGTGTGCAATTTCCACGTGTTTATGATACTTTTCCAGTTTCTTTTGCTATGGATCTCCAATTTAATCCCACTATGGTCTGATAATATACTGGGGATAACTTCAATTCCTTTGCACTTATTTAACATGTTCAATGCACGAGTATATGGTCTATTTTTGGAATGACCCATGTGTAACTGAGTAGAATGTGTATTCTCATTTTGTGGGGTGGAAGACTCTGTAAACAACTGTTAAGTTCATCTGTTCAAGAGTTCGATTGAATTATAGTATTTCTTACTTATTTTTTGTCTAGTTGATCTATCTATTTGTGACAGTGGGGTATTGAGGCCCCCACTACAACTGTACAAGTGCATATATGACTTTTCCATTAGTATTTATTTTATATAGTTGGGCACACTAGGGTTTGGTGTATAGATATTTATTTATTTATTTATTCATTTATTTGCCCATTAAGTTTATTGGTACATTTCAGGTGTAAAATATATTTACAAACATCATTGGGATCTTGTACCATCACATGAGTATCTTGGTTCTTATTTTTTTCCCTTCCCCTGCCCTCCCTTCACCCCCTCCACCATTCCATATTTGTAGAGGTTTTTTTCCATTTTTTTCCTTTTCTCATATTTTTTCTTGTCCCTTTTTTCCTTTCCTCTACCCCTCCCACTTCCCCTGCTCCTTTAGACCTTTACTTCATATTACACAATATCAATTATACATTTTTAAAATTAAAACATCAAGACCTAGGAGACATTACCACAGATTTTACAGAACTTAAATAGATATAGAAAGCATATTTCAAAAATCTGTTTTGAAATAAATTTGACAACTTCTAAGAAGTATCTTGGAAGACAAATTAATGAAACTGACTCTGGAGGAAATATAAAATTTGAATACCACCTATTAAAGAAAGTATATTCCTAGCTTGAAAACCAACCTATATGACAAAAACAGGCTCATATACCTTTTACCTGATAAATTTTATCAAACATTTAAAGCAGAAAAAAAAGGAACACTTGTCCCCTCATTTTCGGAAATCAACACTGTGTTTATCCTAAAACTGTATAAAGATAATAGAAGAAAAAGTATGAACATAGATAGAAATTTTTTTAACAAAACAAACTATTAGAAGTCAGATCTGGCAGTATATAGAAAGTGGTTTTATTATAGGGATGGCAGTGTTGGTTCAGCACTGGAAGATCCACCCCCAAATGTCATCGTTTTACCAGAGGAAAGGAAAAAGCCATATGATCCTGTCACTAGTCGGAGAAAAAGTATTGGACTAAATTCTACAGCTGTTTATGGTAAAAGCTATCAGGAGACTAGAAGTAGATCAGAACCTTCTCAACACATTAAAGACATGTACTTCCTACTTCCAGTGAAAAGGCCTTATATGAATGGAGAGGATACAATGCTTCCTCCTTAAGGTGGGGAACAAGAGCAGACATGCTTACTCTTTATCTGTCCATTAAACTTTGAATCATATGCCCAAACCAAAATAGTGTGGCAATAATATGACACAATTAGGATAGGATTGGCATAGCAGAAGAAAAATCTTTATATGTAGATGAAATGATCATCTACAGAGAAAATACTAAGAAATCTCTAGGAGACACTAGAACTTGTATTTGAATTTAGCAGGATTAGAAAACACAAGGCATATATAAAAATTCAGGATGTATACTTGCTATAAATGAAGATTTGGATATTGAAATTTAAAAGTTATGTAGGAGTACAAAGGAGCTAGAAAAGTAAAAAGAAACGGAGGAAAAGAAAAGTGTTGCAAGACATTTAGTACCTAATTTTTAGACTTCTTCTAAAGCTACAGTAAGTAATCAAGCCAGTGTTGGTGTAAGGAAAGACATATAGATCATTGGAATAATACATAGAATCTAGAAATAGAACCACACATATATGGTCCACTGAGTTTTGAAAGATTATTTAACATTAGCATTTTATAGAATATAAACTCAATTCAAGTGCAGAGGAAAAGATACTGTTTTCAGCAAATGACACTAGAACACCCGATATCCATATGCAAAAAGATAACCCTCAACACTTTATTTCCATATATAAAAATAAGTTATAAGGATCTATGAACTTAAATATGAAAGCCTAAAAGTGCAAAACTTTAAGAAGAATTTATAAGGGAAAATGTTTATGAATTTAGTTTAGGCAAGAACTACCTAGGATACAAAAAACATGACATATAAAAGAAAAAAATTGATAAATGAGATTCCATCAAAATTTTGAACTTTAAATGACATCATTAAAATGAAAAGTAGTCCTTAAACAGACCATATTTACAATACATACAACCTATGACTAGAATATATAAAGAACTCTAACAGCTCATTAATAGACAACCCAATTGAAAAGTAGACATAAGAAGATGATAAATAGCCAGTATAGCACAAGGAATGGTGTGTAACTCTAGAATCAGAAAAATACTAGTCAGTACAATAACAAGACTGAATTATATACTCATTAGGGAGATGAAGTTAAAAGTTTTAAAAGCCTTGTCATGACTTTTTCTTTTTGTTGGATTCTCCCCCTTTGTGTTTAATTTGTCATGCCCAATGGATTCATTCTGTTAAGCTTCTAGGAGTTGTGATCCTTATTGTCTTTTCCTAGGACATTGTATAAAATATTTTGGAGTGCTGGTTTGGTATTCATGAAGTTCCTAAAGTGCTCTTTATCATGAAAGTATCCTATTTCTCCATTAATTTTGAAAGATAGTTTTGCAGGGTACATCAATCTGGGCTGGAGGCTGTTTTCTTGTAGGGCTTGGAATATGTCACTCCAAGCTCTTTTTGCCTTGATGGTTTGTGTTGAGAAGTCTGCTGTGATTCTGATGGGCTTTCCTTTGTATGTGATTTGTTTCTTTTCTCTCACTGCTTATAGAATTTTGTTCTTCTGTTGGATTTCTGGAATCCTAACTATTATATGCCTATGTGTATTTTTTTTTTTTTTGATCAAGGCTAGCTGGAGTCCTATATGCCTCATTTATCTGAATGTCAAGTTCTTTTACCCTGCCTGGGAAGCTTTCTGTCATCACTTCTGTGAACAGTTTTTTTTTTTACGCCATCTGCACACTCTCCTCTTTCTTCATTGACTCCAATCAGTCTTATGTTATTCTTCTTTGCATCATTTAGCAGCTGCTGGATTGATTTCTTGTGTTCTTTACAATTTTAAAGCAATTTTTCTTTTCCTGGTCACTAATTGCAATCTTATGTTCTATATCTGAAATTCTGTCCTCACATTGGTTCATTCTGATGCATAGGCTTTCGATGGAGTTTTTAATCTCCTGAATATCTGTTTGCATCTGTTTTATGGATTCCATTTGTTTCCTATGTTGGTATTCCATCATCTTCCTCAGATTCTCTATTTTTTTTATCTGTGTCCTCTCTAGATTTATTAATCATGTCTTGCACTATGAGTACAATCTTTCCTGTTATCTGAGAAATTATTTCTGATTTCATTTTTCCCAGATCCTCTTTTGTTGCCAGTTCAGGGAGTCTAAGTGGTTGAGTATCAGATTGTTCCATCTTGTTTCCCTTTGGGGTTGCTGTAGGTGATCTGGAAGTGTGTTTTTGAGGCTTGTTTATGTGTTTTCTCATTTCCACGGGGGGGACAGGGTGCTTCTGTTGCCCATGCTGCTCACTTTCTCTGGCCTAGGAGCATGGAATTGCAGAGGGGTAGCCTCCACCCAGGCAGCAGGCCTGGCTCACCTTCTCTGCCCTAGGAGTGTGGAATGGCAGTGAGGGAGCTTCCTTCCGGGTTCTGGGACTGGCTCACCTTCTCTGCCCTAGAAGCATGGAATCTAGATATTTATGATTGTCATCTTTTCCTGTTGGATTGTTCCCTTTACAAGGATGTTGTGTCCTTCTTTGTCTCTCTTAATCAATGTTGGTTTGAAATCTACTTGACCTGTAAAGAGGATAGCTACTACTACTTTTTTTCAGGTTCACGTTGCATAGACTATAGTTTTCCACCCTTTAACTTTCAGTCTATGAGTTTCATTTGGAATTAAGTGTGTTTCTTATATGCAGTATATTGTCGGATTTTGCTTCTTGACCCATTCTTCCAGTCTATTTCTTTTGATTGGTGAATTGAGACCATTAACATTGATGGTTATAACTGATACATATTGACTTATCGTTGTCATGACTTTTTCTTTTTGCTGGATTCTCCCCCTTTTCATTTAATTTCTTGTTGCACCCAATGGGTTCATTCTGCTGTGCTTCCTGGGGTTGTGATCCTCAGTGTGTGTTCCTAGGATATTGTTTGAAATGTTTTGGAGTGCTGGTTTGGTATTCATGAAGTTCCTCAGGTGCTCTTTGTCATGAAAGTATCTTATTTCTCCATCCATTTTGAAAGATCGTTTTGCAGGGTACATCAATCTGGGTTGGAGGCTGTTTTCTTTTAGGGCTTGGAATATGTTACTCCAAGCTCTTCTTGCCCAGATGGCTTGCATTGAGAAGTCTGTTGTGACTCTGATGGGCTTTCCTTTGTGTATGATTTGTTTCTTTTCTCTACCTGCTTGTAGAACTTTGTTCTTCTGTTGAGTTTCTGGAATCATAACAATTATATGCCTATGTGTAGATTTTTCTTTTGATCAAGGTTATTTGAAGTCCTCTATGCCTCACTTATCTGTATGTCTGTGAAGAGTTTTTTATGTCATCTGCACTCTCTCCTGTTTCTTCTTTGACTCCAATCATTCTTATGTTATTCTTCTTTGTATCATGCAGCTGCTGGATTGATTTCTCGTGGTCTCTTACAATTTTGAAGCAATTTTTCTTTTCCTGGTCACTAAGTGCAATCTTATCTTTTATATCTGAAATTCTGTCCTCACATTGGCTCATTCTGCTGTGTAGACTTTCAGTGGAGTTTTTCATCTCCTGGAAATCTATTTGCATGTGTTTTATGGATTCCATTTGTTTCTTATGTTGGGATTCCATCATGTTCCTCAGCTCCTCTCTAGCTTTATTAATCATGTCTTGCACTACAAGCACAATCCCTGCCATTATCTGAGAAAGTATTTCTGATTTCATTTTTTCCAGATCCTCTTTTGTTGCCAGTTCAGGGAGTCCAGGTGGTTGAGTATCAGAGTGTTCCATCTCATTTCCCTTTGGGGTTGCTGTAGGTGATCTGGAAGTCTGATTTTGAGGCTTGTTTATGTTTCTTCTCATTTCGACCAGAGGGAGTGTGCTGTTGGCACCTGCACGCCTCACCTCCTCTGAGCTGGGAGTGGTGGGACAGCAGCTTTGAAGCCCCTTCCTCTGGCCCCACAGTGGTGGGATGGATAGGATTCTTATTAGGAACTAATTCAGCTTTCATTTCTAAGTCAAAGCAAAAAATCATTTACCATACCTACAATCCTAGTCCTCAAGAAGTATAATAACTTTATTGTCTGTCTTCTATAATGGATAAACAAAGCCTGGGTAACAGCAAAAGTTTTTACAATATATGTTATTGAATATTTTTAGCACATTTTGACATTACTGATCAGAATAAAAAAGATTCCTTTCAAAATATTACTATTTATAGACAAATTTTTTGGTCACCTAAGAACTCTGAGAAAGATGTGCAATGAGATGAATGTTGTTTCTATGCTTTCTAACACTGCACTCATTCTGTAGCCCATGGATCAAAGAGTAATTTTAAATTTCAAATCTTACTGTTTTAGAAATATATCTGGTAAGGCTATCCTGATATAACTGGTGATTCTTCTTATAGATCTATGCAAAGCAAATTGAAAACTTTCTGTAAATCTTTTCTCATCTAGATTGTTCCCATCAAGAACATTTATGATACATGGAAAGAGGTCAAACTATTAACATTAACAGGAGATTGGAAGGTGTTGCTTTGAGCCTTCATGGGTGATTTTGAGTGGCTTAAGACCTCAGTGGGAGAAACAACAGTAGATGTGGTAGAGATAGCATGAGAACTTTGAAGTAGATTCTGAAAATGTTGACTGAATTGCTGCAATTTCATGATTAAACCTTAATGGATGAGGTGCTGCTTCTTATGGATGAACAAAAAAGTGGTTTCCTGAGGTGGAATCTCTGGGTAAATATGCTAAGAACAGTGTTGAAATTACAACTGACAGGATATCACAAAAGCTTAGTTGATAAAATAGCAGCAGGGACTGAGAGGATTGACTAATTTTGAACATTCTGCTGTGTGTAAAATGCTCTCTAACAACATTGAAAGCTACAGAGACATACTTCATGAAAGGAAGAGTCGATTAATATTGAAAATTTCATTGTTTTCTTTTAAGAAATTGATGTGAGCTGCTCCAACTTTCATCATTAACCACCATGATCAATCAATAGCCACAAACATTAAAGCAAGACTCTCTACCAGCAAAAAGATTTTGATCTGATAAAGTCTCACAAGACCATTAGCATTTTTAGTATTTTAATTTACGCATGAAAAGTGCTTTTTAGATACAATGCCATTCCATACTTAATAATTACAGTATAGTGAAGATATACGTTCTATAAGCACTTGGAAATAAAAACAATGTGAGACTGGCCTTTTGTCATTAGTGCTTTATTGCAGTGGTCTTGAACTTAATATGCAATAACTACAAGAAATGTGTATTTTAAGAGTAGAAACTATGCTTTTTGAGTGTTTTGTTTTTGCTTTTGTTTTTATACTGGGGGTCAAACTCAGGAACTTGTGCTTGCAAGGCAGGTGCCAGAACCACTGAGCTAAATCCCCGGGCCCTACTATGCTTTTTTTTGAATCCCCAGTAAAACTGACTAGAACACATTAGGGACCAAATCAATTAAATTATTTCACGCTAAAGTTGTAGTGTTATAGTATTTCTTATGAAATACAACTGTTAGTTTTAGTCTATTATTCAAAATCATCAAGATCACCTCAAGTCATAAGGCTTTTATTCACTGAATTAACTATCCTATTACATAAATTCGCTTTCTGTTGTTATAATTGAATCAATAATAAAAAATTTTAATATAGGACATAGAACACAGATACACAGACTGCCATTATAGACCTATCTACATTTTGGTATTAATCCATTAATCTCATTAACCAATTTTATATGAAACATTTAGCTATATTAAAATCAACTTAACTAACCTATGTTGGCACATCTTGTTGTGAGAAATCACTTATTTGATAAATCATCCAGTCTAATAATTCTATCAAATGTAAATAACAGACTTGTTTCATATGAGTTGCTCCAATATATGGTACATTAAATTATGTATCCAATGAATTTATTTTGTGCCTCCACTGGGAATACAGAAAGAAAACAAGATAGACATGATATCTACCTTATAACTGACAATAAACAGTTAAATAAGCAATAACAATAATGTGTTTAAAATGTAATGAAATGAGAATATGTAGTTTTGAGAAAAGAGAATGGAAAAATCAAACTCATGTTTTTGAGAAAGAGAAACTGTCTGGAGAAAATGATTTCCAACTTGAAGTCCAGAGCATTATAGAAAAGAATGCTCCAGAAAGAGCCAAAGACATAGAAAAAGGTCCATAGGTGAGAGATTATGATACATGGATTAAAGCAAAATAAGTTCAATGTGGCAAAACACAGAGTATCAGATAGGCAGACAGCTAGTAGTGAACAGGTTAAAAAGGGTCAGATCATGATATCATGTAGAGATTGAATTTCCTATACTATGTTTATGCATGGATGAGATAGATTAGGGCATGGCAAAACTGGCTTGGGAAGTAAGCGTGACCAGTTAATTACAAAATCCTGGAACGCTTCCAGAGAATAGTTCCCAAACCCCTGCATGTGGACTTCTCAGGAGAACAGGAACAGGTTTTCCATAGGATGCCTAGACCTGATGTCAGCCTAAGGCATGGGATCCCAGTACTGCTTCTCAGGACCTGTATGTAAAAGATTCTCATGGGTATCCTTGAGATTTGGATGGCATAAAAGGACACAGATGCCAAGAAGAGTTCGCTATTGTGGCTTTCCTCGTGATAGCCCACCCAGTGTCCTCCAAAATGAGCTTTTATCTTGCTTTTTCCTCTTTTACTCAGCCCAAGCTTGCTCTGCAGAGCCCACCTCTACCTCACTCTTCACTTTTACATTTTTGAATAAAAATTTTTCACTGTTCTTTGCTCATTTCATTCAATTCTTTGTTTGAGATACAAAGAACCTGGAATCCAACTCCAGAAGATGTGAGTGCCACAAACCCAGTAATATTTATTTGGTGAGCCACTTTTAGAAAGAGCTACCCACTAACATGGATGTTCAGTGGAAAATTAGAAATCCTGATAAGAGTCAAAGAAAGGAATGGCACACACACCCCCACACAGACCACAGATGGCACAGGCCCCTAGGTACCACAGAATACCCCACACAGTATTCACCCCTGGCCACCACCCCAGTGAATTCCATGGCATGGCCCTGGCTATGGCCACCCAGCATCTCTGAGACCCCTCAGTGTTTTATTTCCCCTAATCACATGGCAGCATATGCACCAACAAACCAACCAATCAACAAACCAACCAAACTGACGTGGATGAGGCCAGTGCCCCTGGAGAAAAGATAACTCCAGGGAGAAATAATGGCCTGGACCAGTATTGCTAGCTCCAAGAAAAAAAACATGGATATTTAAACTACAGAAACAGCGTAGAGTTTTACTCTGAAAGTGACTCTTTCACAGGAGGCTAGAGATGGAGAAGAAACCCAGTGCAGTGCCCACCATACTGCTAGAAAGCGTTTAATTGGGCATTATTTTGGGAAAGGGTTAATTGATTAACACTGAACCACAGAATAACTACAGAACAACTCCACTTCAGGGTTTCCAGTATTACCCTCTCCCCACAGTGACTAGGTAAGACACAGCTTCAGGAGACAGGGGATGGGTGCTACATATTGACTTCCTAAGAAATTTAGGCAGAGAGAAATTAGGCCAAGTACAAGTGGCTTTCAGAGGTGATTAGATCTGAAAATTCTTCCATTAAGTCCAGGAGTCTGCTTAAACCACTAGGTTGCTGCCTACATCCAGCAGAGACCAGTGGTCTGACTGCTTTTCCCATCTACCAACATGAGCAAGGATGCATTTCAGCAAGGATGGTTGTCACAGTTGGGGGGATACAAAGAGAAGACCTCTGGAATAAGCTGGGGGTAGGGGAGCACATCAAACCCTTATAGGCTATAAGGCTAGATGGAAAAAATTGTGACTTGCTGAATTTCAAACTGCAGATTCTGGAAAAAACAGAAACCATTTATTCAAAAAGACCGGGGAATTTTTTTTACTTAATTATTTTTACTTTCTTTTTTCTTCATTGCTTTTTGGCACCTGGAGTTTTGTTCCTTTTTTCTTTTGTTGTCTCCCTTTAATTTTTTTACTTCATATTTTTCTTTTATCCTTTATTTCACATTCTGCTTTTTCTTGTTTTTTTCCTGTTACTTTTATCTAATGCTATTAATTTCCTTTAATCTTCCATATAATCCTTTATCTCACTTTTAAGTCTTCCATCTCACCTTCCATTGATTCATTTTCAAAATTTTTTTACTTTCCAGTTTCCCAATCCTTTTATTCTTACTAGTATAACTTTTAACCCTTATGGATCTTTAGATAGTTAACTCTGTGTTATTACTATCAGTAGAGTTGCTACACTTAGTAGACATTTACTATATTTCAATATTTGTTTTGTTTTAGGGTTTATACTGAAATTATAGATCTCTTTTCTGTGGATAAGGCTGGTACATTATTGGTTGCTAGGGTATGTCAATATTCAGTTTGCCTGTGATGCTACTTACTGTTGCTGATTTTATTGCTATTGCCAAGGTGGCATGGTTGTTGCTAATAATTGGTTTTCTCTATATGCCAATATCTGGATTCCCTTTGTTTCATCAATAATACTGTGCTCCATACCTGGAGAACTTGGTGCTAGGCTAACTATACTGCATCCTCCCTTCTTGCAAAAATAGAGGTGGTTATATCTTGGAATAGAAGCAAGGGCCTATAGGTAGCCACACATAGAGTGCAACACTGAAAAGTAGACACTAACTAAAAAGTCTCCATACTAGCAACAAAATCTCCTACTATAATCAACCCACAAACAGCACAAAAGAATTACAAACAAAAACAATAAAATAGAAACTTGAGATAAGAGACAATAAAATACCTCCCAAAACTCCCAATTCCTCCAAAACTGATCCATGAGACATTGAAGGGGAGGAAAGCAAAAGTCATACATTTATCATAAAAAGGATAAAAGAGGAGATTAAAACATCAATAAGGTGCTCACTGAGGTCAAAGAGGATTTAATTAAACAGATAATGGATTTAAACGAAACGATCAACAAAATTACAAGAGACACTAATAAAAAGCTAGCTGAGCTAAATAAAATGATACAAAATGTGAATGACCAGTTTAGTAAAGAATTAGAGTCCATGAAAAGATACTGAACTGAAATTCAGTAGATTAAAACTTCTATTGAAAGTATAGTCAGAAGCAATCAGTGTGAGGGCAGAGAGTCAGATATAGAAGAAATGGTTGCTATCAGAGAACAAATACTCGGGGATACTTTGAAAACAACAAGAGAACATGACAAATAGATACAATAACTGCTAGATGATGCAATGAAGACTAAGATTAATACAAATTAGTGAAAAATTAGAAGGCAACACAAACGGCATACAAACTGTTTACAGAAACATAAGAGTAAACTTCCCAAATATTGGGAATGAATTTAACTTATAGATAAGTGAAGGATATAGAATGTCATAAAGCCATGATAATAAAAGAGAGTGTCCAGAATCCATCATCATCAAAATCTGAAAAGTCTAACCAAAGGAAGAAAATTAGAAGCTGTTAGAGATAATCAATTAATCACATAAAAAATGATTAGAATTACAGCAGATTGCTCAACACAGTGCTGTCCCAAATACACAAAATAACTAGACAAAGAATCAACAAAGAAATATCAGAGCTGAACCAAACTTTTGAACAAATAACAATAGATTATCTATGGAGTGTTTTGTTCAACAACAGAATACACATTCTTCTCAGCAATATATGAAACTTTCTCCAAAATAGACCACACATCCTAGCCAACAAAGTGTGTTGAAGTAAATACAAGTATTCAAAATTATCCCATGCATATTATCAGATCATAGAGAATAAAAATGGAAACCAATGGCAAAAGAAACCACAGAAATTATTCAAATGTATGAAAATAAAACAATGATCTCTTAAATATTCAATCACAAAAGAAATCAAGAAAATAATAAGACAGTTCCTATAATCAAATGATAATGCCAGTACAACATACCAGAACCTATGAGAGACACAGAAATCATTTCAAAGAGGGAAGTGTAGAGCTGTGAATGCCCACATCAGAAAAAGAGTGAGCCTAAGTAAATAACCTAATGATGCACCTGAAGGTCCTAGAAAGAAAAGAAAAATCCAAATCAAAACCAGTAGAAGAAAGGAAAATATAAAGATCAGAGCAGAAATTAATATAATTGAGATTAAAAAATAATACAATGAATCAATGAATCCAAGAGCTGGTTCTCTGAAAGAATAAACAAAATAGAGAAACTATTAACCTATCATACCAAAAAAGAAAAGACTCAATCAGTGCAATTAGAAATCAAAAAGGCAAAATCACAAGGGACACCACCAAAACTCAGAAGATTAGCAATGACTTGGAAAACAAGTACTTTAATAAATTGGAGAATTCAGAAGAAATGGAAGGATTCTTACATCTATATGTATTAACAAAACTGAACAGAGAAAATTAAAAACCTCTCAATAATGCAATAAGAAGCAATAAAATTAAAGCAATCAAACAAACCTATTAAGAAAAACCCATCTCCTGATGGATTCACTGCTAAATTTTATAAGAATTTCAGGAAAGGCAAAAATGCCAATATTCCTCATACTCTTTAATGAAATTAAAAAGGAAAGAGTGCTTGAAAACCCATTCCTGGAAGCTAGTATTACTTTGATTCCAAAACCAGACAAGGATCCAACCAGAAAAGGGAACTACAGAACAAGATCTCTAATGAGCATAGATGCAAAAATCCCAATTGAGATACTGGCAAACAGAATGCAACAAATCACTAAAAAGATTATATATCATTATTAAGTTGGCTTCATCCCAGGGAAGGACTGATTGTCCAACATATGCAAAAAAATAAATGTAATACATCACATAAGCAGAAGCAACTACAAAAATCACATGATCATCTCAGGTACAGAAAATCCTTTGATGGAATCCATTATCCATTCATGAGAAAATGCCATAAGAAAATAGGTATAGAAGGATCTTATCTCAATCTAATAAAAGCCATTTATGACAAACCTATTGCTACCATCATATTAACTGGGAAAAACCTGAAGGGTTTCCTTCCCCAAAACAGAAACAAGACAAGGATATCAACTATCACCACTCCTGTTCAATATATTACTTGAAAAGTTATATAATCAGGCAATAAAAAGAAATAAAGGCAATATGTACAAGAAAAGAAGAAGTCAAATTATCATCATTTGCAGATGACATGGTTTTCTGTATAGAAGACCCCCAAAACTCCAAGAATGAATAACCAAGTTCATCAATGTAGGATACAAAACCAATACACAAAATTCAATAGTATTCCTGTACCAATAATAAATTTAATGAGAAAGAAATTAAGAAAACAATACCATTCACAATAGCATGAAGAAAAATTAAACACTTAGGAATCAACCTTAACTATGGAATTAAAAGACCTCTACAGTGAAAACTTCAGTACTCTCAAAAAGCAGATTGAAGAGGACATCAGAAAATGGAATGATATGTCCTGTACCTTAATAAGGAGAATCAATATTGTCAAAATGGTCATACTTCCAAAACTAATACAGATTTAACGAAATCCCAATCAGAATACCAATAACATTCCTCACAAAATTAAAAAGTATAATCCTAAAATTCATATGAAATCAGAAGAGACTCAGAAAAACAAAAGCAATTCTGGGTAGCAAGAACAAAGTAGGAAGCTTCACAATCACAGATTTCAAATTATATGTATTATAAAGCTATAAATTCAGCATGGTACTAGTGCAAAAACATATACATGCATCAACAACACAGAATATAGCACTACCCCAGACACGTTCAGTTATGTGTTCTTGACAAAGAGACCAAAAACATACATTGGAGGATAGATACCCTCTTTAGTATATGGTGCTAGGAAAACTACTTAACCACATGCAGAAGATTGAATCTAGACCCATATTTCTCACCATGTACTAAACTAAAAGGAAAATATTCAAAGATCTGAATGTTAAAGTACAAATACTTCATCTACTGGAAAATAAAACAGGTAAAAGTATTGATGACATAGGTATAAGCAAAGACTTCCCGAAAAGAATCCCAATTACACAAGAAGTAACATTAAGAATCAACATAAGGGATCATAGCAAAATAAAAATCTTCTGCACAGCAAAGGAAGCAAACAACTAAGTGAAGAGACATCCTAAGGAATGAGGAAAAATGTGCCAGCTATTCCTTGGTCAGAGCAGTATTATATAGAATATATAAAGACTCAAAAAAATTAGACCCCCCTCAAAATAAAAGACCCAATACAAAAAAGGGCCACTGAAACAGATATTTCTCAGAAGTTCAGATGGCCAGTAAATGCATGAAAAAATGTTCAACATCTCTGACCATTAGAGAAATGCAAATTAAAAGACATTGATATTCTAACTTACTCCAGAAAGAATGGCTATAATCAAGAAATCAAATAAAATTTTCTAGTGATGTTGTGGGGGGAAAAGGAACCCTTCTATATTGTTTTGGGGAATTTAAACTCTTATAACCACTATGGAAATCAATATGGAGATTCTTCAAAAAACTAAAAATAAAAATTCCACTTGACCCAGATATTTCTCTTTTAGGTATTTTTCTGGAAGAGATAAATATATTATATCACAATGATTCATGCATACCTATATTTGTAGCACCACAATTCATAAAAGCCAAATCCTGGAAGCAGCCTGTATGTCCAATAGCAGATGAATAAAGAAAATGTGGTATTCATATAAAATGGAGTTCTACTCTGAAATAAGGAAGAATAAATTTGAGTCATTTGTAGGACAGTGAACACACCTTGAAACCATAATATTAAATGAAATAAATCAGACACATAAGTTAAATATTACATGGTTTGCTTATATGAGAAACCCAAAAGGAAAATACAAGTCAAAAAACAAAAAGAAAGAAAATCAGAATTTTAAAAAGGAGATGGGCAGGTTCAATATTGTTTCTAAATCAACAGAAAAAATTAACAAGAGAAATTTTAAGAAATAGGAGGGAAGCCAAGGGAATAGCATATTTCAAGACTGTCAACTAGGGCTGGGGATTTAGTTCAGTGGTGCCATCACCTCCCTCGCAACCATAACGTCCCGAGTTTGATCCCTGATACAAAAAAAAAAAAAAAGAAAGAAAAGACTGGCAACTATATTAATTGATACCGAGTAATCAACTGTGTCAATGACTAAAAGGTACCTTTTATATTTAGCCAAGAATGGCCTACTAGCCAGAAGAAATTTATCAAAAAGGATAAGTAGCTTAGCAAGATAAGCAGCATAAAAACAAACAAACTGTATAAAATAAAGTTAACTGAGTACATAAGTACAACAGTTAGTAGAGACAATGCTCAAAAAAATTAACTGATAGGAAAGACGAGACAAATCAAGTGTATAGCATGGGGTCCGTAATGTTTTAAAACAATAGAATGATGTTTTTTCATATTAATGGACTGGGGTTACAGATTTTGATCAATAATATCAATCATTTTTCTTTAATGCCTAAGAGATAATTAAGCTTTAAATGATGAGGCAGAAGACACCTCACCACCCCAGGGAAAAAAAAGAATGCTTGAAGGAAATCAAAACAGGGTTACTCTACATATCAAGAACACCAAAGATAATAAATAGTTCCTTGGTTCACGAACTCAATATTCTCCATGATTTTGGTCACAAACTGAACTGGGAGAAAACTGAATCAAATTTCCCAACAAGGTCAACATTGAACCTATCCATTAAATTTGATTCAGTTCTTATTCAGCTTGGTTTGCCACCAGAATTGTGGAAAGAATCAAGTTCATGAACCAGGTACCACTGTAAATGTGTAAAGAGTTTTTTGAGCTCAAGTGAAAGGATTCACCGTATATGTATTTTTTGATCTTTGGTTAGAAATGGAAGGAAGGAAGAAATGATAATGAAAAGATAAGTAAGTTTATACATCTTATGGTGTGAAGTTGCCATCTTGTAACATCTTTATTCCCATTGAAACAGGTGAAAAGTTAAAGAAGGAAAGTTTAGAGCTTTGATGAAGTACAATTTGATACATAAGCAGTGCATTCTTGGATTTTTCTATCATCAGATGTTAAGGTCATCCATGTAAGTTGGGTAGTCAAGTTTAAACTGGGTGGTTAAGTCAACTGGGAGGTCATATTTTAGTTTTTGCTTTCTTTTTAAGTGATTGTTTGACCATATATAATATTCTTGACCATATTTAATTTTCATATATAATTTTCTCTATGACTTAGTTTTAGGCAACTTTCAATAAGAATTTAGTGGTAGTATTTAAAAGGATAAATTTTTCAGTTTACTATGATGCAAATAAAATGTTCTAATCACATTAGTCCTTATACTTTTTTTCTTTCTAAATTCCAGCTCATTGAAGATTAATAGTATTTTAAGAAATAGCTTTTCCTCATTATCATTGTGTAACATGTGGGGAAACTGAAGTTCAGATAGTTAAGTAACTTTCATTAAAGTAAGCAGACAATTGGAGGCAGGACAAGCAATTTATAATTTATTTCAAGAATTAATAATAATAATTGAGTTGATAATTTCATTGGCCTCTAGCTGTAAGTCTTTGAAGTTACGCTTAGGCACAAGAAAAGTGTGTGTGTCTCTCTCTCCTCTCTTACTGTTTATCTTCTATTTTCAAAATTACTCTGATACCAAAATCAGTCAAAAGCATCACAAGAAAACTACAAATATCTTTCATGAATATATATTCAAAGGATCCTCAGAAAATAGCCTAGCAAACTGAATCATATAACATGTAAAATACATAATAGCTACATCATAACTAGATAGGTTTTTTCTAAGGAACACAAACTGGATTTAACATCCAGAAATCATTTTATATAATCATTTTATATAATACATCATCTCAATATATAATAATCTCAGGTGTTGCAGAAAAAGCATTCACAACATCCTTTATCCTTTCATGATAAAAATATTGAAATAAAAAATAAAAGGAAAGTTCCTTATTGAGATAAAAGGAATGCTATAGTTCATGGTGAAATATTGAATGCTTTTACTCTAAGATTAGGAACAAGGATACAAACATATTTGCTCTTACCACTTTTTTTTTTTTTTTTTTTTTTTTGCTGTGCTGGAAATTGAACCCTGGCCTCAAGCATATTAGGCAAGTGCTCTACCACTGAGTTACTTCTTCAGCCCTATTCTCCCCACTCTTATTCAAAATTAGATTGGTTATAACCAGATAGTTAGACAAGAAATTAATAAAAGGTATCCAGACTGGGAGAAAAACAAAAATATCTCTATTTGCCAACTGCATTATTTTGCATTTAGAATCTTAAAGAAATCCACCAAAAGGCATTAGAACTAATAAAGTAGTTCAATAAGCTCATAAGATACATGATCAACATATAAAATTCAGTATAATTTCTATACATTATCAATGATCAAACTGAGAAAAGGAATTAGGAAAATTTCACTTAAGATATCATCAAAAAGAAGAAAATACCTAGAAAAAACGGGGCACAAGATGTATAAAATTAATATTCTTAAAACTGCAAAATATTGGTGAAAGAAATTTTAAAATACCTAAATAAATGAAAAGATATTGCATATTTATAGGTCAAAAGGCTTAATATTATTAGAGAACAATATTCATCAAATAGATACATAGTTTTATCATGATTGCTAGCAAAATCCCAGCTCCTTTTGTGGAAAAATTTATAAAGAATTTTTACAATTCCACAATAAAAACACACTAAAATTTAGTAAGTTATTTGTAGATATTTGTGAAAATGAATATACAAACAGATAATTACTACATAAAAAGATTTTCAATAGCCATTAGTAAAATGAAAATAAAAACAAAAATGAGATACTACTTTACACCCACAAGGATGGCTATAATTTAAAAGTCATAATAACAAGTGTTGGTGAGAATGTGGAAAAATTGGAACCTTCATATATCACTGGTGAGATTATACTATGATGCAGGTGCTTTGGAAAACAGTTTGGTACTTCCTCAAAGAGTTAAACATATAATCACATCATAGTCTTCACCATATCAGCCTTCTGTTCCCTCATTGAGACTTGGAGATACTTGGGGAAGGGTCCTTTGGCACCATAAGAAAAAGATAGCCTTAACTTTAGGTTACTAAAATCTTTATTCTCAAAAAAGTAATTAGAGATAAATAAAAGCAACTGGTAGCTGTGGACTTTATTGACATTATGATCATCTGACGTTAAAATGGAAAGGTAGATTCATGCTTTTATTTATTTATTAAGTTTATTGGTACATTTTAGGTATACAATATGATGACATTCATCATTGGGAATTTGTACCTTTACATGATATATCTTGGTACTTATTTTTTCCCCATTTCCCTGCCCTCCCTTCAACCCCTCCAACCCTTCCTATTTACAAAGACTTTGTTTGTTTTTTTCCTTTTCTCATATTTATTCCTTTCCCCTACCCCTCCCATTTCCCCTTCCACTTTGCACCTTTTCTTCCTAGTTCACATTATCTATTATACATTTTGAGCCTTAGTTACACTTTCAGTTTCTCACACCTGAGAAACTGTTCGTTATTTGCACGTGTGTCCTATTTATTTCACTTAAGAGTATGGCCTCAATGTGCATCCATTTAGCTATAAATGTCTCTAGTTTCTCATTCTTTATGGCTGAGTAGTACTCCATTCATGCTTTTAAAAGACTAATTCAAGCCAACACTTCTGCAATAAAATTAAAATCAGCTTTCAACTGCCCTGCTTAGTTCTATGAGATGTATTAATAAATGTCTACAAAACAACACAGTAGGAATAATCAAAGATTCAGTAAGATAATCTGGTCCAACAGTGCTTCACTAGTTACATTACCTACATAGCAATAAAACTGGCAGGAATTGATATTTCATCTGCAGTTAAAAGATTACTTTTCCTTAGTCATAGCCTAAAGACACACTTTACAGATAGAAAAGTTGACGGGGTTTTTATTGAGCACACTCATCTATATGCTCTAATAATTTTCTGTGTCTTTCACTAAACTTAATAAAAAGAACTAAGTTCTAGGCATATACTGCTACTTAGTGTCTGTTCATGCAAAATTATGTTTTCTAAAACATTATTAACTTCAAATATTTCCAACTTTATATTTCAAATTTTCTTAAGGCTGCCATTGAGTGTTAAACACAGGTGAAATCAGAAAAAAATTTGATTATCGAACTTCAAAATAAAGTATAGGACTATAGAAGAGAATCATAAACATCCATTACTCTCACCAATACATGAGAGTCACAAACTAGATGTCCTTCGACTCATTCAGTAAATATGGAAAATCAAATATATGTATACTTTGCAGGTACATAGGATACAGTACTGTGAGGAAGACAGACATCATCCTTGCTCTCATGAATCTAACAATCTATTGGGATAAACATACATTAAATAATTAACTACAGTATTTAATTGTAATTATAGTAAGCATAATAATATCTATGGTGCTTAGAGACTGAATCAATATTTGATAGTTAAATATATCTTGTTTGAAGAAGAGACATTTGGTCTGATATTTGAAGAAATGACAGGATTTAATTAACTAGCCAAAAGGGAGAAGAATAATTAGTGATCTAGTTGGAGGAAATAAAATGTGCAAGGGCTTCGTTAGGATGATCGGACTGAGAAGATAAAGACAGATAATCATAACCAGAATAGAGAACAGTAGTAGGAAAAAAGTTGGAAAGTTATTAGCAGCCAGAACCTGGCCAGTATCATAGGTCTTGATAAAGAATATGGATCTTATCCTGAGTACTTTGAGAAGCAGAGATTTTAAGCAAAGGAGTGGTGGGATTTGACTTACTGTTTTGAAATGGATCACTCTGGCACTGTGCTGAAAATGAATTAAAAGCAAAAGCAGAGCTAGTAGGGTAGCATTCTCAAAAACTGACACTGTCTTTCAAATGTTCTGTGTCAACATAATGGCCATTTAAGACAATGATGAAAAGACATTGCTTGCACTGTGAAAGAAGAGCTTAAACATGCAAAAAAAAAAAAGTAAATAAAAAGTGCTTTTGTACTTCCTTGATCTCCCAGAAACTAGTGACACTAACCCAGCCTATAGTCTCACTTTGCCTGGTTTTTAGATCCTCTCTAGTCTGGATGCAAAGACCAGTTTGGAAGCTATTTCAGCGTTCCAGATGACCAATAATGATGGGCCATCTTAGGGTGACAACAGGAAAGAAAAACATCACCGATCAAAAGTATATGTAAGAGGTAGAAGATAGCTCACAAAACTGAAAAAAAAAGCCCCTTGTGCAAGTTTATATCCTCTCTATTTTCTGACTTCTTCCATATAAAGTCTCCCACTGAGACCCACCATTACTTCCTTTTCTTGTTTTATCCTCTCAATTGATCATGTTTCCTTGCAAAAATACAGATATTTTTCTTATGTGTATCAGAGTTGTTACTTGAACTTGACTTGTCTGTCTACTTTGAGATCTATTTCTGAGGCTCAGTTTTCACATTTCTTGAAACACTATGAGAAACATATGAATATCTAGGAATGCTATCAAGTCTCCTACATACTTGAGTTTGAACACTGCATGAAAACATGATGAGCATGAGCTCACATCTTGAGAAACTATCAACAGCACACCCCAAGCCAACTTATTGTCAATGCCTTAAATGATAATGGGAACATCTGCATAGCAGTTCAGAGTTTAAAGCAAAGCATTTAAGGGATTGCTTCTCTGAAAGAGAAAAGGAAGTATGAATTTGTAAAATGTCAAACAGGCTCTTTTGAGTTGCATAAGCAAAATCTATCACTCTGATGAGGAGAAGAAAGAAAGAAACAAATATATACTGTACTTAGTACTACAGTGTGTCATACATCATGGTAGGTACTGCACAATATAGTTGAATTACAGTATAAATATATATTCTGTAGTCAAATTACCTCAGTGTGATTCCTGGCAGTGTCATTTGCTACATGTGTGCTTTGAATAACTTATTTTATCTGTTTGTATTGGGTCTTTTTTCATTATAAATGAGACAACAGTAGCATTTTTCCATGTAGCTACTATTTCATAAGACACTTCATTAATCCATTAAAATCACATCTGGCACACAGTAAGCAGTCAAAATGTATTAGTTGCCATCATCATCATCATCCTTATCTTCTTCCTCCTCCTCCTCCTCCTCATCATCATCATCTAACTCCTACAGAGTAGTATTGAGGAAAATATTAGTATCAGTTTACAGGTAAAGACACTGGGATTTAAAAATTTAAACAAGTTGCCCTAAGATAACACAGCTACAAAATGTGAAATGAATTTGGAATTCAAACCTAAATCTTTAGGATTCAAAACTCATGGGTTTTCTCCAATTTGATCATGTCAACAGAAACCCCAGGGACTCTCAGTAAAAATTTCAATTATAGTCAAAAAACCAAACCATACCTAGCCTTCTCAGTTTGCAGGTAATGACCTGGGTACAAAGAAGGGCCCACATTTCCCCACTGGTCATTTTCCTCTCTGGTTCTTCTCATTCTTTTTAAAGCTGGATGGCCTCTATTCATGTGCTATACTTAAATATCTTCCCATTTTGATCAAATGTCTCAAATTATAAACTATGCCAGGATTAAATTTTTGGATATGCATTTCTTCTTAATCTGACACAGACAGACAAGGAAAGGAGAAAAGAATACAGGGCAGAAAAGACAATGCAGGGGGTACTGGCATATTATTATTAGATTATAATGTTGATATGAACAGTAACATTATAATAATAGGATATTTTAATGGCATAAATGTAATCACTAGAACAGAAATGGTTATAGTGATTGTCTTTGCCTCTGGACAGTGTGTATAGGCTGTAGTTTTTTACTTTGTACCATTCTCAACTATATCATTTTTGTTATAATTTTGGATTGTTTTGTTTTGTTTTGGACAAGGGTAAGCACTGCTTCTATAATTTGACAAACAAATGATTTAAATAAGCAAAAAAAATGATTTGGTCGTTAAGTAGGTAAAACAATGAATATGAGGCTGAATGGATGAATGGATGGGTGGCTAAAGAATGGCTCATCTTCAAGTCAGAATTTCAAGGAAGCAGCAGCTAGAAAGAGTGAGACAGGAATATCTTCAAAATATGTTGGTAGTAGAGAGCAGAAGGTTGAAGAACAGTATAAAAACAAAAGTATTTTCCAATATAGTTTAAACACAAAAGTAGTATCATCTTATCAAATAGTCAAATAGTACAGAAATACAGTGAAGAATGATATATAATATTTAAATGAAAATAAATAACTAAGACCTATCACTGGACAGCATTTTTTTTCAGTCCAATGCTATGTGATGAAACTCTTCTTAGGTCAGTGCAAGTAAATCTACCCCATACTTTCTAGTGGATATAAAGTACACCATTGCCTGTATTTTCCATAATTAACTAATTAGATCATCCTTAATAAGAGCTACTTGTCAGATTTTGTAATACCAGATTGTGTGCTATTACATTACAATGAATATCATTTATCTACCTATGTCTATATTTATATATTTCACATCCAAATATTTCTTTAAGATAAATTCCAAGAGTTATAGGTGCAAAGCTAAATGAATTTTACATTTCCCGAATATTCTCCAGTTAATCCACTGCCAATTTATATTCCCACTCACCAATAGTATATGAGTGATTATTAAGCTTACATTCTCAACCAATATTGTCATATTGTTTTTATTTATACTTGTCAAATATGAGTTAATCATTTTATGTATTTATGAACTATTTATTTTTCATTTAAGTTTATTTTAGTTTATATATAAACATAAAAATTGCATATGATATTTCAATACATATATACATTTTATAGTGCCTAAATCAGTGCAAACATATCTAGTTCCTCAAAACACGTGTCATTTCTTTATAGTGGAAAGACTAAAAATCCTTTCTTCCAGCTTTTTTGATATTTCATTTTTTCTGTAAATAGCTTTGCTCATTTCTTTTGTCTCATTTTCCATTTAGGTGCTTACTTTTTAAAATGATTTCAATGTAAATTTTCCTATATTTATTTGTAAATGATTTTACCAGTAAAATGAGTTTTAAAGTTAAAGGGTGTTCCAAAAGTGTTTTGAAAGTCAAAAATGTTAACCGTCAAGTAGGATGAATGTACATTCTAAAAATGAAAGCACTAAAACCCAGGTGTCTGAGGCATTCTTAAAAAAAAAACATAGGAAGTCCTTTTTTGTTAAAAAAGGAAAGAAAAAATACAGTTTATGCAAATTTTCATCTTCAATATCACTGACTATTTACAGAGTTTTGGTAATCATTAAGCCAAGAGAATCTGGAGGGATGGGATGGATTCATATGAAATACATCAGCGCCTGCCAGGGAGATGAACCACTTGCAGAGTATACTCAGGCTGATGACTTTTTTCATCTTATTCCTTTGGCAATGAATGAACAGGAAGATGCTCGTTTGGTCAATTGTTCCATTAACAAAAGATTCCATATTTCTTATTTATAGTAAATGGCTAGCACCTGGAATCAGCCTAGTAGATGACATTGCTGTAAATGAAATAAACTGAATGCAATTCAGCCCCATCCTGGCCCTTCTTTCTGCAAATGACTTAGTTGTTTTTCACTCATTTTCAAAAGTATGGACTTAAAACTTGCTTAGTTCTCTATATTTCCCCTAAAAGACCATGGGATCACTGGGGGCAGTCTCAAATCCAGAATGAGAACGGAGTGTGTCAAATCTGCTCTAAAGGAGGCCTCAATGGATGGGATAACAGCCCTCAGCCAGTGGTGTACTGGCAAGTGTTTAACAATTGACTCTGCAAAAGGAGATTGATAGCTTTGCCTATTTCTATGCTGTAAATTCCCGCATTATGACTGATGTGAATTTACTAATATTCTATCATTCAACACAACACTGGAAAGAAATATAATTGATTCTTACTAGCCAGAGAAAGCTGGTTCTAACACAGTACTGCCCTCATCTGTATTTTATAAGCCCAGCAGTGTGTGTCTGGGGCTACTCCAGAAGCACATCTATATTTGCTTTGGAACCAAGATATATTCAAAATGGTATGACCTCTACTAAATATCCTGGGACAATGCCCTGGATGACAGACTATGATGCCAAATGCCCAGAGCCACCACCGCTGCTGCTGCTGCTGCTCCCTCTAACTTAAAAAAGCACAAAACAGTCTTCTAACAAATTAAAGCATACTTTCCTTACTGTCTAGGAATAAATGCAGTCAATAGATTATTCTATGCTGTGGATAAATACAAAGAGCATTACAATGTAAACACAGGTTCCAGACAGTGAGGAAACAAAATTTTTTTAAAAAACCACTTACGATTTTCAAACAGAAAGTTGTGACAAATAATTTGGTGCTTAGCCTCTGACTTAGAACGCTTCCATAATAGAAGTGAGTGAGATACTGTGGGTAAAAACAGTATATAAAATTCTAGGCTCTTATTTCCCTGAGATGCAAAAACGGACCATAAACATTGATTTTTCTCTTTTCAACAGGAGACATCTCCACACTCTTCAGTGATATATTATTCCAATGACTAAATAGACACATTTATGTGAGTTCTGCCCTATGAGAGCCATCGGAATCCCCAGGCAACCTCGCTCAGCTAAAATGAGCACAGCACTTAAGGTCAAAGTTGCAGCTGTAACCCATGGAGGCCAGTAAGATTTGTTCAGTTATCGCAGTCATGAATCAGAAGCCTCACTTTGACCATTGTCTACCAGAGGTATTATATTGATCTGTAGAGAAGTATGGTGAATGAAAAGCTCAGACACAAGCCATATACTAATGAAAAAAGTGAGAGCTACCATCAACTTCTAGTGACTTAGTATCATCTCTGAATACAAAAACAAGAAGTTAATGATCCTAAGTGGAAAAAATTATGCTACCTATTCTAGTTTACAGAGACAAGAAAGGTAGGAAGGATTTACTGCATGCTATTCTCTTACAATCACACTCTGGGAAAGTTCCCTAGAATATGAGTCAAAACAGGAGGAAACACCTTTCTTTATGTTCACACCTTATATCAGGATAACTTCACAGTACCCTCTGCCATTCTGTAAAAATATTACACCATCAGGAAGAAGAAAGTCAATTCAGCTGCCAAAAGAGGCCTATTCACAGACACATACTCAATATTATAATTAGGGAAGTGTGAATATAACGAGGCAGCCTGACTACATTCCCAAGGCCCTATTAAAGGAAATTCTTCAAAACATGTTTTTTCTTCCAAAGAACTGAGGTGCAAACAAGCAGAAGGTAAGTATTATAATCAAGACTTCTCATGTTAGTTTTCTCTCTTTGGATGCTCTATAGGACATGACTTCACTAAGTGAACCACATTAATGGTTAGTTCAAGGCTAGAGTGTCTTTAGAAGAGAGAACTAAGGATTTGCTAAGGTAAATGATTCCCTATGCAAACTAAAGTCATAAGTCAAATGAACAATAATATAAATGTATCCAAATAGCCCATATCACTCCATTTATTGACAACATATGGCAAAGCTACTAAGTTCTGATTATAGTCTATCTTGCTGCAGTGTTACATATTTATACCTTTTCTGTATTTTTCCTTTCCTTCTGTATTCTAATTTTCAGAGGGGGGAAAATTAATCAGTATCTCTCTTGATTGGTTAGCATGTACTGAATTAGAACTAACATCTCCTAATATCAATTTATTGAAATGAGAACATAAAGCCAACCCAGCCAGAATCTCTTCAGGTTCTTGAGATTTGGAAATCATTAAATGGTTTCAAAAGTTTCATGAAGCACAAATGTATTACTTCATATCAAGTTCTGGTAGGCACAGTCCAATAGTCAGGCATGGATATTAAACTGGCCAACAACAACAAAAAAAATCAGCTACCTATTACTAGCTTCCATTTTGGTCTCACCCAAGAGTATGGCATCTATTTTCTCTACATTCTTGCCAGCACTTTTTATCATTTGCCTTTTTAGGTACTAACTTAGGAATAAGAAGTTCTGGTGTGTTATTGAACAGTAAATGACTAATAATAATAATGGAGTACTGTATATCTTTAAAAGCTAGAAGAAAGGATTTTTAAATGTTATCTCCACAAAGATAATGAATATTTTAAGAGATATGTTTAACCTGATTCAAAAATTACACAACATATACATGTGTCAAAAGGTTACATGATACCCTATTATTGTGTACAATTCTATGTGTTTGTTAAAAACAAATTGAGATAAGCTTAAAATGAGAGTATATCATCTCTTTTATGTACTTTCCAACAGTAATTTTATGATGATAAATCCTTTCATGATTTCCCATTTTCTTCAGAATAAAGTTTAAAATTCATAATATGGTCTACAAAGGCCCTCACAATATGACTCCTGCCCTAATCTCCAGTCTCACTTTCAGCCAAACTCCGCATTGTTTCATAACATTCAGCTACACTGGGCTTCTTTAGATGCTGAGGATATGTCATGTTTTGTCTCATTTCCAGATCCCTGCATATATTCTGTCTCTATAATTTTAGTAACTTTACTTGACTAACTTTTATCATTAAAGTCTCACTTAGAGTATACAATTGTATTTCTTCTGATTTGGAGACTTGACAAGATCTCGCACTTTAACATTTCCATTATACCTCTCTATGATATTACTGCTAAATACACTTATACATGTTTCAATATCTTTGTGTGTATATATATATATATTCTATATATATATTCTCTATCATATCTATACAAAAATTGTCAATAAATATATGTTTATTGTTAATTCTTGGATATCCTAAGTCTTTAATAATCTTTCTTAGATAGTAATATAGGTAAATCTTCCATAGTACATATATTTAAAGCCTAAGTGAATTGAAATACTGTAAATGAGATAGAAATTTACTATCATTCCTACTTATGAATGAACATGCTTATATCTTTCTATTTTTCCAGCATAAAACTTGATTTATTAATATTCTGGAGAACTTTGTATATTCTAGTTCTTCACCATTATGATATACTCATCAAAAAAAGGTCCACCCTCAGTTATAGCTTTCCATTGCTAGGTTTTATGTCAGCTACATCTAGGAAACAAATCATTGTTTTCTACATAAAACATGAACTGCCAACACTAACTCTTTCTTTTAGTTAGTTTTGTGAATAATGATTTATACAGTATTGCCTCTGATACTATTCTCCACTTTTCTACGGCTTTTAATTTTAATGATGATCTTTATCATCTTATCCTTCTCTTTGCTCCTAACCAGCTTGTGTTTCATACCATTGAAAGAGTTTTGTTTGCACTTTTTATTCTCTCTCATTGCTAATTTTCCAACATCAGTTTTCCTTCCCAGATGCCATTATAATGGACTTCTAACCACAGCATTTCTATTAACATGCACCCAACTCTGGTCAAAATTTAGAAAGACAAACAAAACACACAGAAATCCTCACGTCTCACAGAGGGATGAATAGACAGCTTAGAAGGATTCCCTCGTCAGCACTGCTTGTTAGGAGTCACAGAAATGTCTTCAATCTGGATCTCACTGAAGAAAAATGGGTTTTAATTTTTTCTTAATCCATTGCATATCTCAACTAGCCTCTTTAAATGATCTCTCTCTCTGTCACTCTGAGGCTACATCCACGGGAAGTTTGGTTTTTTATTCAATATGGGTTTAGAGAATTCTTCAAGGTAAAAAAAAAATAGATGTATGAAAAGTTTGCTTTTTAATTAATAGTTCTGCATGGATTTGCTATTTCATTTAAACTAACCATTATTATACACTATGTATAAATCATTTCTCCAGATCCTATGTAAGACACAAATATTAAAGACATAGTCCCTGCCCTTCATGTTATTTCAACTAAAAATGACAACTTATCCTCACCCCATTCTAACCTATTTTTATTACCATCCTCAAAAATAACTCACATGTTTTAATTTAGATGAGCTTCTACAAATGAATGTTACCTGAAATGTCTACTTTTGCTCATTAATTCCTCAGCCTTTATGAATAAATGCAATTTTCTTCTGGATTTGCTTTTTACATGTACAGTCTGTCAACATTATTTAAGGATTATTAGGAAAGCTCTCTGGCCCCCAACCACTATGACACTTACATCCCTGAACTTACAGTAAGTCCTTGAGGTTAAATTTAACACAATTTAAGCCATAAGTAACCATAGATACTCATAAAGTGGTAGTTCATCAAGTAGAAGAACAAGAAATTTTATCAATGAAGAAAGGTTGAAGGAACAATGCCTACTAGAAAAGGGCAAGTCTAGACAAGATGATCCAGTGTGATCTGTGACTCAATCAGGACCTAACACAAAGGGAGCAGGTACAAGGACTCAGAATAACCAGGCAGAGGATAGAGGAATACCAAAGGCAAGTATTATGTCCCTCACTATTCTGGTAAAAGTCAGTTCTGCATTTCAACAATCCATTTCCACAGTGAAAGTTTCCTGATATCCAAAGCCTAAAAGGACAATGAGTATGGATATGTTACAACTAGCCAGGTCTCTTTCATCCATAGCAGTTACTGAGACAGTTTGCAAACCATGGAGCTATTATAAAAACTGACTATAGGGCTGGGGATTTAGATCAGTGGTGCCGCCACTTGCCTCAAAAGCACAAGGTCCTGAGTTCAATCCAAACAACAACAACAACAACAACAAAAACTGACTAAAGTGCTTCTGCTGCTTCTTGCCCCTACCAAACCTAGAGTTCTCTGTCTTTTAGTAATCATGGTAGGAAGACAAGAGAAGAACACAAAAAATGTCTAAACCTCTCAAATAGGAAGACAAGGCTAATGATTTTGTATATTGTTATTATCCAATACCACAAGTATATAAAGGATATTTTAAATGTAGAAGAATTAATGGTACAACTATAATTCTTTGTAAGACAACCATTGGCTGACATTTCATCAAATGTAAAGAGACCATTTAGCATCTAATCTGGCGCAGGCCATGGTCACAATCTCGCTGCTTGACACAGCTCCAGTGAAACCAAGACTCGCTTTCCGCGGTAGTGATTACCTCGGTGCTGTACTCCCTGGAAAATCACTGAAAGGATAAAAGTCATTACTTCAGAAATGGTTACTAGGCCGGGATTACAGGAAGAAATTGTAAATCCATTTACAGAAAAGCCCCTCACTCATACCTCCATGAGTAGTGGGGACCGTGACATCCATATGCCCCGACTATACAAAGGGAGATTGGGACATCTACAAATTCATGACGCAGGCGCCCCACTGTCTGGCACCTGGTCGGTCACCCTTGGCCAACACCCGCAGGGCACACAACAATGAGATCCAATGAAACTTGGCCTAATGAAGTAGCCTGACCTTTTTAAAATGCTTCCTGTTCCTCAAATGCAAATCTGATAAATTAGCAAGAGTTCACATAGCACCCGGAAGAGTATTTAGAACTGGGTGGTCTAAAATAGTTTCTTAGATGATATCAGCTTTTCTTTAACTCTGTATGAAAACACACTGTGTATGGACCCATGTGCTTACCAAACTCTTGTGTAATCAAAACATATATAAGTAAAGTGATTTCGGTATAACTCAGACAGGCAAGCTGAGCTGCCAACCCTCCACTCAGTGTCTGTCTCATTCTCTCGTCGCCAACTCCACACCTCCTCTCAGGACCTTAACCCACTGGAGCTGGACTCCGGCACTAATCCTATATACTTCTGAAACCTAAATGTCCCATAATTTCCATAAAGTCAGTCTATAAATTTCTAAACAAAAATAATATCTCATATCACTTACATACTTTAAAAGATTCCTATGAATAATGTTGAAAATGGAATATCCATATGATGTTTAATAGGCACTCAAAACTCAGGTTATCCAAAACTGAACTAAAAATCATCCCCTAAAAGCCTACTGTGCTACTCACGATTGTTATATCAATTAATGGTGTTTCCAATCACTTGAATTTCCAAGCTAGAATCTTCAAAGTCACCCCCAAAGTCCTCTTCTTCATGGCATATACCCATCAGTTATTAACATTTCTTACATTGGTTCCCTCTTTTCTGAGAATCATTGCTTTAGTTCAGAGAACCATGCTTTTATAAATTCCTTTCTGCCCAAAGCCTCAGAGGTGGTCTATCTTACTCCAACCCATCCCTTTTTGACAGAAGATTTATTTCCATAAGAAATATACTTAACCATGTAGACCCTCAGCATAAAATTCTCTTTTGGCTCCCTGACCATTCCATCATGAAACCCAAACTCAGACATGTGGCCAAAGGCCTTCTGTGGACTCAGTTTAACCTGTCACTTCAGTTTCATCTCCTGCTCCTCCCATTCATCCACCACAGAACTCACAGAACTCAGCTACTTCTATCTTCTTTTCTTTTTGGGCTGGGGATTGAACTTGGGACCTTGTGCTTGCGATGCAGGCGTCGGAACCACTGAGCTAAATCCCCGGCCCCTTACTGTTTTCTGATACCAACCTGTTACTGATTCTTTTATGAGTGTGATTATGTGTGAGTGTGTGTGTATTTGAGCTTTTCCATCATTGGGACACAATATCCAACACCTAAAAATTAAAGGAAGAGAAAAAATTTGGCTCACAATTTCAAGGGATTCAGTCCATAGTTCACTGGCTCCAAGACAAAAAAATCATGGAGGAACGGTGTGGTAGAGCAAAGATTAGCTCATAGTAGCCAGAAAGCACAGCAGGGGAACAACATCAAAACAAAAAGGGCCAGATACTACATAGTACCCAAAGTTACGCCTCTATGACCCATCAAGACACACACTGAACTAGACTTTTATTAATAATCCCTTATGCTGTACCTAAGCCAATCAAGTTGACATTTAAGCTTAATTGTTACACTACACATGCTGGTTCTTCATTTTAGATTCTTTCTCCATCATGGAAAATGCTCCTCCTTCAAAGCCACAAAATAGTAAAAATCTGAACTCTTTTCCATAGTTATCATCTGGAAGAACTTAGGTGTAAGGTCAAGGTACCATAACAACAAGCCTACCCAAGTACACTCAGAGACCAAGCAGCCAAACTAGTTAATTAATGTCCAGGCACCAGAGGGATATTTGTTTACTTCCTGACTTCTCTTTTAATTATATAAGTTAACTAGACCAAATATTGGGGTTCCAGGACTTCATACCTGAATTTTGTTCCTTTGACTAATGTTTTGATCCCAGTTCTTCATTATTTTCTCACTAATTTCTGTACTACTTGATTACAATCTCAAAGCCAATGATTCTAAGCCTGGTAGTTGTGAATCTGAGTAAAAACAAAACATTATGCAATTATTTCCATTTAGTTTGGGCTGAAATTTATAATTTCTTTCCATTATGAATCTAGGCAACAAAACATAGTAGATTAGCCAAACCTGTAATTTTGTCACTAATAGAAATTAAAAGTAATTTCATGTCACGTTACAATTGTGGCAGATGTCTCAAAATATTATTTATGCTCATAAAGTATGGTAGTTTTAGACCCACTGCTAGATCCCATTATTTTATGTTTTAATAAAAAGCATCTAAGTTACTATATATAATCCATTTTAAAAATATTTTGATTACTGCATTTCAATATATTTGGATTCCTTTCTAATCTTTTGTATTTTATTTCATTTTATGCATATATAGATAATTTTCTAGGAAGGGATCCAATCTTTATGCCTCAGCAGACTTCCAAAAGGCATTGGAGCACCAAAATTGGTTAAGATTGCCTTTTCTAGAGCAATACCTTTCAAATGTTAGCTTGTAAAAAAAATATTCTTGTGCTCAGAGATTCTAATTAGTTGTCCTTTCAAAGATCTTCATTTCCAATAGAATTTCAGGTATTTTTTTATATAGGAGGTTTTTGGATTACTGATACAGACTGACCTAGTAATATTACCTACATTTAAGAAAGAAATACAATTTGATGACAAATGAATAGTTATCTTTTCAGAATTACTTTCTCTATTCTTTGTCTGAATATTCTCATAGCTTCCTGAATTATAGATCTTTCAGTTCTTAATGGTATATTTAGAGATAGTGCAATATAGGTCACATTGGGGAAGGGGAGTAGATGGAAAAGTGACATTTTCTTAGGTCAAGCATCAATATTACCTGCAAAATTAAAATATATTTAATATGTTGGAGTTTCTCCAACAAGCCAAAGAAAGTCATTGACAATTACTAGATTTTGTTTTTTAATTTTTCCTCCAACTATGGTAAATCCGACATCACTACCACTAGGAAAAGCTCAACTACCGCAATTATTATTATGCAAATGCATTTCCCATTCATCCAACTTTTCTGCTGCATCCCCAATAGTACAATCTTAGTATATGGCTTTTTCTAATCCAGAGACTAGGTATCATATTTCCCACTTTCCCCTTGCTACTCTCACCTTAAATAAAATTATAAGACTATTTAGTGTGATTTCCAAAATGTCTCCAAAATATTACACTTCTCTGAATCCCTCCTGTGATCAGTGGTTCAGGTCACTACTCCTCCTCTCCTGGACCACTGCAGCAGACCTGAGCTGCTAGTACATTCTTGCTTATACATACTCCACTCCCTATATAGCTTCCAGGGTGAGATTTTCAAAGCATAAATTGGATTGCCCCTTTCCCCTTTAAAATCTTTGAATGACTCTTCATTTCCCTCAAGATATACTCCAAGTGCTTGAATATGGCACCTAAATGCCCACATTATCTTAACCCCTGCCAATTCTCTCATTTAATAACCTTCTGCTCACTCTATAAACTCCAGTTACACTGCTTTTCTCTCCAAAACAAATTTACTAAGCCCTTTGTCACTTCTAGTAACTTACATATGTTGTGCTATCTTATTCTTTGTTTCCCATGGTTGGACTTTCTTACCCTTGAGGTTTCAGTCTATATATACCTTCTTCATACAATCCTTCCTTAACCACTCTGCTTAAGTTGTCCGCTCCCCAGTCTCACCATTCTTTGTTACAGCTACCTGATCATTATCTCCATAGCAATAATTGTGTTCTATAATAATGATTAGCTATTTACTTAATTATTGCTTGTGTTCCTCAATAGAATGTGTCAATAAGCGAATAATATATTTGACATAATACTAAGTATTTATTTGACATAATACTAAGTGTTCAATAAGTGTCTGTTGATTGAATGAATAAAAGAGTGCCTCTTTAATGTGTTAGGTTTAAACAAGGCAACAAAAGACAGCACTTGCATAAACTGTTTGATAGAATATGGATTTTGATAGACAACATTAATGGACACAAAGTTATAGAAACAGGCAAATAAAGAACACTGACTTGATATTAGAATTAAATATCAGCATGTGTACAAGTAGAATACTATATGTACAGTGTCAGTAATAGGTGAGAAACAATATAGGTATTCCTAATGTAGCCATAATTCTAAATTCTTGATACCAATCCAAGAAATATTTCTTGCTTACACACTAAATGCTAGTCTTTGTGCTAGGCTTTAGGGATACAGAGATGAACAGGACACAGAAGCTCCATAAATACAGATATTCTTATTTGTTGTATTAGTTTTCTTTTAGGTCTAAAACAGTGTCTGACAAAAGTAAGTGTTCCATGAATATTTGTGGAAAGAATGCAGGCAATAGGGCAGTCATGATCCCTGACAACATCAAAGAGAAGGCAAGAAACACATAAATCATCATAATTTTGGAGTATAACAATAGAAATATAAACAAACCACAGTGATATCCCAGAGGAAGGAGTGGGGTCAATGGTAGACTGAAAAGTCTTCAACAGAGAGCACCAATCTGAGCTGGAGTTTGAAAGTTGAATGGAAATTTATGAGCAATATTGGAGTATGGGATTTTGCTGAAGGGTCATCCATGCAGGAAAGAGAATACATGAAGATGTAAAAAAAGGGTAAAGTAGCACATATACTCAGAACATTTCAAATTATTTGGTACAAGCAGAGCATAAAATATATATGGGGGAGTGACAGGAAATAAAGCTGGAGGAGAAAGAACTATGAGTGAGGAAGTTTTAACTGCCATCTAAAGGGATTAAATGGTCAGATTTGTATGCTATTCTTGGCAACAGGGATGATAAATGCGGAATGGGACTAAACCTAGAGATAGAGAGATCAAGTAGGTTATCACAATAGTTAATGCTGTTTTAGCTCCTCAGTTTTACAGTTAAATTACACAAAATTAAGGTTCAAATTTCAGGTGGTTTTTCCCGAAGATACTCAACTGAATATTGATGGAGTTCAGTTTTTCTGAGCTGAAATTCAGTGTCCTTTCCTAGAACTGCATTCTTCTTTCTATTTATCTATCTATCTATCTATGTTTTTTGGGGGGAGGGGGTTCCTGGGATTGAACTCAGGACCTTGAGCTTGTGAGGCAGGTGCAGCACCAATGAACTAAATCCCCAGCTCCTTCCTATATTTTAAATGACTATATATGTTCCTTTCATGTAAACTATATTTATTTTCAGACAACATAATCTTATACATAGAAAACCCTAAAGATTCCCCCCAAAAAACCTTTTGACACACAAAGATCATAGTGTTTCTGCTAATCCAGTGCTACCTGAAAAAGCAATGAAAGAAAAAAATCCCATTCCAATAGACATAAAAATAAGAAAATATATAGGAATAAAATTATAATAAATAAGCTGAAATTCATGTGGCCTGCTGAAAGAGAAAACTATCTTGTGCAAGAAGAACAAAGGAGGCATTATACTGCCTGATTTCTAAATGTACTACAAAGCTGTAACAATCCAAATGGCATGATACATAATTACAGACACATAGACCAATCGAACAGAATAGATTGTCCAGAAATAACATCATACATTTACAACCAACAGATTTTTTACAAGGACACCAAGAATACATGATGGGTAAAGGACAATCTCTTCAATAAATTGTGCTGGGAAATATATACATGCAGAAGAATAAAGCTAGATGCCTATCTCTCAACAGTTACTAAGATTAAGTCAAGTGGATTAAAGCTGACATCAATATGAAAATGCTTTAAAAGTCTCCTACAAATTATTATTTGGTCAAAGTAGATTAAGATGATCTGAGATGGAATAGCCCAGGATCCTGATAATATAATATTATAAAGTTGCATATAGACACCATTCTATTTTTCCAATGCCAACAACTCTGCAGATGTTGAAAGACCGTAATTCCGCTCTTTTGTAATTTCAACTAGAGATTAAGGTCAGCTAATATTTTTCCCACATTAGTAAATAATCTTCTGATCAATGTGGTTCACAGACCCCATCAGAAATTATTGTAATACATCTCTGGATAACTTTTATATAGTGTAGAAGATGGAATTTGCTTGATTGCAACAGTACATTTCAGTGTATCTAGAATATTTCAAATACTCTTTCCTCTCTAAAAACCTCAAAATAAAAAAATAAAAACCAGAAATATTCATAAAAGATGAAATGCTATTTTCCCCAGCATTCTCATTAATGAAATGCATAGTCACAATGATTAACACTTTCAAAATAGAACTAGCAATGTTCTTACCTCTAAGACATAGCTTAATAAAGATATGGAAAACAATTTGAGAATTTGGAGAAAAGTTTTCTGATTACAGTTTAAGAATGAAATAGAATAAGCTCACTGAGTTAAATTCTTAGAACTCCCACAATTTCTGACATATCCCGGGCGACTTTTAATTCTTCCTTGTCCTTTAGACTATAGTTTCAATTGGTGGGAGCTCAAAATGTTGGCCCAGAAAGAGTACTGGAGAATGAGAAATTAAGAATGTGGATGGGTGGGGGTATGTGTTGAATTATTTCTGTATATCACTTAGCCCTCCATTGTGATCCTAAAGATACTCAATAGTCTGCGTTTGTAAGTAAGAGTAGTATCTGCATAATATGGAAATGAATAGTCTCAAATGTGTTTTAGCTGGCAATTAGTAAGAACTGTACACAGGGAGAATGGGGAGTGTGGCAATAGGAAGGTATGTGTGGGTATCAGTTCCAGATAGGTGTATTTGTTTATACCTTAAAAAAGTGTCTTTTTGCACTTGAAAATCAAATAAAAATGACATTTTTTATTACGAATACTTGAACCTCACTGCATTATCTTAAATAACACACACATATACATAACAAACACACACAGGAATATTTAAAATAATCATATGGCATCTTCTAAGACACAAAATGTTGAAAGATTTCAATGCTGCTTCTGTTTCCAAAAAATCCAGATAATTAAAATAATTCCCATACCTCCTTAAAATAATTTATAACCCAGGAAATAATATCATTTTATCTCATTCTTAGCTAATATAATTTCAGTACTTACAAAGAAGATAATTTCATGAGTTTGCCAGTAGCATAAGTAAGACATATTCCTAGCTTCTTTTAAATCATATATGCAATTGCATTTCAGGTAAGGAAATCCATGCTTCATAATTTAAGTGTAGCAATGCTTCTGTTTTGATATTATCATAAATAAATTACTTTTGTTCACAGTGTTATCTGACCTTCATGCAGAAACTGATTAAAATGTTTTTCCCTTACAACAAAGACAACTGTAAGTGAAAGTTGAAATGAAATATATCGCCTAACATATTGTATAGGGAGGTTTCTGGTTTAAAAGAAATACTACCTTAGAAGGAAGGAACCTAAGAAGTCTCATTTCGTTTTCTACAATCAACACAATTGCCTCATACACAGAGGATATTTTGTAATACATGACAGTAAGTTATCACTTCCAGAGACAACTTCAAGGTACATTGGGGAGGATTTTTATTTATTCAGAAATATTATTTGTATTAAAATTACTTATGATTTACAGCTATGACAAATGTGAAAACAATCTGATAGGCTTTTGTGTGCTATGTATGAATATTCATGGGGCACAGAGGTTCACTAGAGTGATTGTTCCTATTGTGTTTTTATAACTTTTTGTTAGTGATGGAGATAGGTAAATGTAGAGGGTGAATCTTCCCTTCCTTGGCTATTTAATTGTAGCCCAATCCTATTATTATTTGTATTTGGCTGAACAACAATTGCAAACTCAAAAGAAATGAACCAGATCAACTTGACTCAACACTTAAAGCAGAGAAGGAAAGAGGAAAACAAGATAGGTTCTGAGTCAGTCAGAATAACTTCAGATGTTTTCTCCAAAGTTTGTAAAATATACTTATTTTCCTTGACTCTGCATATGTACTTTTGTGTGTGTACAGAAGAGTCCTGTATCTAGAAATTATTACCATTATGGGAAATTTTCTGACCCAGAACCATTTTCCAGAACAGTGGTCAATGTGTTTCATCACCTGCATGTGGAAGATACTCACTGCGATTTAAGGAAGTGAGCATGAACAAATTGAACGAATGAAATCTTTTAACAGATCATGAGTTAAGCCAAAAAATTTTGAACTTTTATAACTGGAAGGAACCTAAGTAGTCCTCTAGAAGAATCTGCCTCTTTGAAAACAAGTCAGAAAACTGAGGCCAAGAAGAATCTCTGAGAAGTCACACAGGTACCCAGTGGCAAAGAATAGTCTAAAACCAAATCTACACATAGCCCAGAACTCTTGACACCCTGGTCAAACAAAAATGCAAAGCAGAGTGTGTCTCTTTTGATGTTTGCTGCATTAATAAAACAGTAATTCATCCACGCGAAGATGTCCCTCTCTTGAATGTTACTGGCACAAGTTTAGATTCTATTTGGGTGAAAGAAAAAAGAATGCGATATAGTGCTCCTATCATCTTTTGTGGAATATTTCATCTAGATAGGAATAATAGGTTTATTTATTCGAGAAATGGTGATTATCAAAGAATATTATCAAAAGGCTTGTGGTAAAATATTCAAAACTAGTATGATAAGTTTCTCAAGGATAAAAACACAACTCAGGCTAATATGGGTAATAGAAAGACTGACTAGTATATTAATCAGAATTCGTTTTTTGTTCTATTGTCAATGCCAAAAATTTGTATGGACTAAAATTTTCTGCCTTCACGAGTGTCAGTGAGCAAATGATAACGTGCTAGAATTTCACTGAGTCTTTTATTTCATTCCAGAAACAAAGTCTGAATCTGACATTGGTCTCAAAGTAGATGGTCTTATTAAGGCAAACAGGTGGCTCAGTTTCTCAGTAAAAATGTATCAGGCTGCTCTTTTTCTCATTTCTTTTTGTAATCTTTTTTGAATGAAAAATTTTAAGCTATAGGTCAGATCTTAGTTCATATAATTGTTAAAGGTATGTGTTCACTAAAGATATTAGCTCTCTTTAAGTCTTGACACATAACAAAATTTTGCTAATAATTATCAAATATTTTTGTAATAAAATGAAAAAACTTCATAAAATGAAACAGTATTAAAAGATGACTTTATGTCTATGTGGCACAAAAATATAAAACCTAGAAATGTTTTTTCAATATCTCTAAAAGACAGACTAGGGAACGCTATATTTCATACCATGATAAAAATGAAGGAAATAACTTTACTTTTCTATGTAAATAAATCATGTCTTGGATATAATCTTTTTTTCACATGCATATTCAAGAAATATGGTTGTCCCAAATGCATGCTGTCATTGAAACAAGTTTCACTGTTATTTAGAAGTCAAGTCTACAATGGTCTTAAAAATGTACAGATTAATAAAAACAAATACAGGTTATCAATTATCTGATATGCTTGGGATCAGAAGTGCTTCAGATTTCAAAATGCTTTGGATTATAGTACATTTACATATACTTTAGGAATTTACCATCCTTAATCTAAAGATCCAAGATCTGAGAAATACTCATCTTATAAATTATTTGCTTATATTCATGAACATATCAGTCATTAATCTTATTTAGTTTACTAAACTTTCCTTGGGTACTATTCAAAATAAATTATGCTTTCAGAGCAAATAGATTATACTTTCAAAGCAGTTTTTGAAAATTCAAAAATTGCAAACAATTTTTTTCTGCAACACTTGAAAAAGGCAAAAGATCTAAGATTTAGGTTTCTAAGTTCTAGAAGTGGGTTTATGACTGAAGATAGAAGACCCAAAGAATTCTACCAAAGACCTCTTAGAATTAATAACCGATTTTAATAATGTAGCAGGATACAAAATCCACACATGTAAATCTATAACATTCATGTATAACATTAATGAACTTAGTGAGAATGAAATTAGAAAACAATACCATTCACAATAGTATCAGGATAAATTAAATACCTATGAATTAATGTAACCAAGGAAGTGAAAGACCTCTACAATAAAAACTACAGTATTCTGAAAAAGAAGATTGAAGAGGACAACAGAAAGTGGCAAAAGGTTTCCTGTTCCTGGATTGAGAGAAACAGAATTATCAAAATGGCCATAGCCCCCAAAATTGATATATAGATTCAATATAATTCCAATCAAACTAACAACAGCATTCCTCACAAAACTAGAGAAAACAATCCTAAAATTCATATGAAACCATAAGAGACCCAGAGTAGCAAAAGCCATTCTGGGCAAAAAGAGCAAATTAGGAGGCGTCACAATTCCTGTCTTTAAGTTACAATACAAAGCTACAGTGATATAAACAGCAGGTTACTGGTACAAAAACACAACTGTGGATCAATGGAACAGAAAGAGAATACAGAAACATACCCAGGCACATTCAGCTATTTGATCTTCGACAATGGGGCCAAACACATACACTGGAGGAAAAAGCTTCTTTAACAAATGCTCCTGGGGAAAGAGCTATGTATATGCAGAAGATTTAAGCTGGAGCCATATCGCTCACTATGTATTACACTAAAATCAAAATAGGTCAAAGATCTAAACCTTAAAACAGAAACAATGAACCTACTGGGAGATAAGACAGACAAAACACTTGAAGTCATAATTGTAAACAAGGACTTTCTGAAAATAACTACAATTGTGCAATAAATAGCAGTAAGAATCAATGAATAGGATTATATCTAATTAAAAAGCTTCTGTACCACAAAGGAAACAATCAGCAGAGTGAAGAGACAATCTAAGAACAGGAAAAATATTTTGTCAGCTATTCTTCAGACAGAGGACTAATACCTAAAATATATGCAGAACTCAAAAAAATTAGACCACTCAAAATCAAAGACCCAACCAAAAAATGGGCATCTGAAATGAATAGAAAATTCTCCAAAGAAGTAAAAATGGCTAACAAACATATAAAAAAAAAGTTCAACATCTCTATCCATTAGAGAAATGGAAATTTAGATAATGCTAAGATTTTATTTTATACTAGAAAGAATGGCAATCATTAAGAAATCAAATATTGTAATAACAAATGTTAGCATGGCTGCAGTGAAAAAAGGAACCTTTCTACATTATTGGGAGGGAGTATAAACTAGGAAAATCATTATGGAAATTACTATGAAGATTTCTCAAAGAACTAAAATTAGGAATTCCATTTGACCCAACTATTCCCTTTCCAGGTATCTTCAACAAAGAACTAAAGAAATCACATTACAATCATACATGCATACCAATGTTTATAGCAGCACAATGCATAATAGCTAAATTCTGGAAGCAGCCTGTATGTCCATCAACAGATGAATGGATAAAGAAAATGTGGTATTGATAAACAATGGAATATTACTCAGCTATAAAGAAGGATAAAAGACATTTGTAGGAAAATGGATACACCATTAATATAATGTTAAGTGAAACAAATCAGACACATAATCTTAAATACTGTATGGTAACTCTCACTTGAGTAAGGCAAAGAACAAATAAAATACAAAACAAGAGAGTGGTAGAAGGAAACAGGTTTCAGAACTCTTGCAAATTGCAAGGGCTCCTGGGGATGGAGGGCAAGAGGAGGAGGTAGGGGAAGGGGAAATGAAAAGATTTAAGATATGTCATGTACTCACACCAAATATCCAGAATGACAGTAAACATTAATTGCTTTAAACATGAACTAAAATAATAAGAAGAAGAATGAAAATGGGGACAGGTGATTTAGAGATGGAGGGAAGGAGATGGGAGGGGAGAGGAAGGGGAATAATAAAGAATAAACATGTGTTTAAAAAAGAAAAAGTATTTTTGGCTCACGATGGCATATACTGTTTGTTTAATGACTTCATTTAACTCCTGACAGTTGCTAAAACAAACAAGTGTATGGCTCCTAAAGGAAAGTATTGTTAAGAAAAGCTTATAAATTATTGGTAAAAAATGTTACAGGCAATGCTAATTGTATCCATATGACAAATTCATGGCAGCAAAATGCATTCTTATTTATTTACCATCTATCTAATGTAGTGTAGGGTATTGAAGATTTATAAAATTCATGCTCAGAAATATATATATATATATATGAATGCACAGAGGAAAAATATCTCCTCAACTCTGCCTTTTATATACTCAAGAGGAAAGTTTAGCAGTGATTCTACTGACCTGAAAAGGAGTCAAAAAGTAGAGAAGAGGAAAGAGAGGGAGGGAGGAAGGAAGGGGGGCGGAGAGAGAGAGAGAGAGAGAGAGAGAGAGAGGGAGAACCATGTAGAACTTAGTGGCTAGTGAGTTTTCAAAACTCTGTAGAGACCTAGAAAATCACTATGAAAGGAAAGTACCATTTCTGGTAGAGAGCCAGGTGGTGGTGCACAGCACGGGCTAAGAACAAATGAGCACTCAAAATTCCTCAAAGACCTCATTTTTCTCTTTTCAGGTATGACAAACCAATCGAACAAAACATTTTGCCACTGAAAGGAAAAATTCACCTGGCTCATTAAGCACCAGTCACATAATGAATGTCTAGTACAAACTCCAAGCAATCCTTTCTAGTTTTCTTGTGGGCATTGGCTGGTAAATTCAACAATATGATTAGGGCACATTAGGTCAAAGGTTTTATTTCTTTTCTCAAAGGTTCTCTTCCCACATGGTAAATTGGCTTTTCTTAGTTCTATTTCTATAGACAATTAGACTATATCCTGTAGTCATTTTGCAATTACATGTCCTTGGTCAGGAGGTAGAGGATATACATCTGTGTTAACTCGTTACTATGACTGAAAAAATACTTTGTAGCTTATGCTTTTTATCCCACTAAAAGTGAGTCAGCAGCATTACTTACAGCAGTATTGGTGAGTCTTTTTGAGCTTTCAATGATACAAACAGTCCGCTGTGGCACACATCCCATAGGTTCGCCACCACTGACCTATGTATGTCCAGTAGCACCTCAACACTCTTGAAAGATTCTCTCAATAAATATACATAGTAGGGAAGTAGAGAAGGAGTGTACCATGGTAATGCTGTTCCCCTATAGCAGTGTTTCCCATAGGGTACTCTGAAGACCACATGCACTGAAATCAGCTAGGATTCCAGTTAAAATGCACATTCACAGGCCCCCTAGGATAGTACAATTTCCAGGGTTTAGGCTTGGCTTTTTTTTAACAAGGCTTTCCTACTTTCTAAGTAATTCTAGCATATATTACAGTTTGAGAATCTGTATCTATAGCAATATTTTATATGATAGAGGTGGCTTTCAGTATCCCCAAGGACTCTACATGCCTGAGCCACAGCCCCAGGCCTACTAAGTCAAAATGTTCTCTGAAAATAGACTAATGTGATACTAGAAAACCAAGTAATCTCCTAAACCCTTTAAGTGCTTCTCCTCATTTAATCCCCACAAAGCTCCTTGGAGGAAGGTACTATGATTGTCCTTACTGTGCACATATATTAACTGGGGGAGACTCACAGAAGTGACTTGCCCAGTCATAGAGCTAATAAGTGATGATACTGATTGAGTACTTGTGGCCTAGAAATTTATATATTTCAGGTCTTTTCAGGGTTATTACATTCTAAAAGTACTTTGATCTCACAAGTTCAGGCTTACAGATCCCAGAAGGATGTTCTGCTTCTGTCCACTGTGTTCAAAGATAGGGAGCTGTTTTCAACAACCTAAAAATGATTAACCTACAAATGAAGAGAAAGAAACAAAATAAAGAAAAGGTACAAATACTTTCAGAAATACTGAAATATTCCTGAGAAATACTTTATCAGGGGAAAAACAAGGTGACAAAATTGCTTTTGGAATTAAGAAAGGAAAAAAGCTTGGATTCTGACTCCAGATATTTCTATTACAAAAGAAATAGGAGGCCCTTCACAAACAACAAAATTACCCTGGTCAAATTAAAACATTAAAAATTAAGGTTTACATGATAACCCAAGTGCTTGGATTCACAAGCTCAAAGAAAATTCTTGTAGGTGTTCAGAAAAGTTGCTTGTGATCTGAAAGCTATCTATTGCAGGAAATGAAATTTCACAGTCCTGCCTAAGAGCAGTTTTGTTTAGTAGCAATTATTTAAGAGCTGGGAAGAGACACATACAATGAAAATTTAAGTGAATTTAAGCAATATCTCTCACTATACTGTCCTGAGAATCTTGTTTATTGAATCTTAGGGCGAAGGGGGTCTGTGGAGATTTGAATGGGGGAGTCAAGCAAAGGGAAAAATTATGCATGCCAATATCTACGCTAGCTACTTTTCTCAAATTAGGATCACTCTATATTGCTTTCATGCTCCATTCTTATCAGAGTCTGTCCCATGTATTCACAAATGCCCTCTGATGCGCAGGACTACAATTAATCTACCAAAGTCACCTGGCTGTACTCTGGTGCCACAGTTTCAGCAAACACAGGTATTCAGGGAATACCTTATGGTACTTAAAGCCACTAAAAACCAGTAGAAAAACAAAATAAAACGTTTATACCACCTATAATTACATTCAGGATTGATATATTGATTAACCCCACTGTGACCTCCATAGTGAAAGGTTATCCTGCCACTGGTTCATTTTATTATTTTCTTCCTCCAACCCTTTCTGGTGTCTCATTCCAGATATCCTCACTGTCATCTTTCTCCCACTATGTTACTTCCTATAAAAAAAAATCTGTGCTCTGTCACAGCTTTTACATTTGTACAACTATTCATTTTATAGAAATTACAAGTAATACATATCCCTGTAAAGAATACTACAACTGCTTTTCAGGTCTGCATGCTCTATGATGTCAACAAGAGAGATTCATTAATTTACATTTTGTGCTCAGTACGGTAGCCAAATCATATTCTACATATATTTAGCTCTTCAAAATGTAGCTTAATCAAGATGGCACCTCAAGCAATCTGAAACACTGAGGGAAACATAAAAGTAAGATTGTCAGACCAGGAAATTTTATGTGTACTGATGGGAATTTAATGCTTTTGAGGCTCCAGATGGTATATATATTTAAAAGACTATAGTAAAGTCAAAGCTGGAAAGAGTCATACTGATGTATATCAAAGGTAGTGGGGGAAAGAAAAGTCTGTGCTTAGAATCCCAAGGCAGGGACCTCCAGGTCCTAATCCTTACCTGCTAACTATGAGCACTGCAATGATTTTCAATAATATTTGCTACCTTTGTCATTAGACATTTATAAAGTGAATGCCTCAGACAGGGAACTCTGCAGTACCACCTTGAGTCTACAGTTGACCTTTCCATGTCTGTCTCAGCACCTGCCAAATGGGGACAGAGGGGGGCAATTAAACAACTATTTGCTTTTGAGCCCTGTGGTTCCATGATTTTAATACCTTGCTTTTCTAATTTCAAAGGACTGTTCTGAGGCTCAAATAAAATATTTGATATGTAGATGCCATAAAAATTTTAAAGTGCTACAGAAATGTAAAATATTTTAAATTATGCATCTCTAAATATAACCAACATCTTGTACATGCTCTCCCAAACAAAGCAATTGGACTACTGAGCTTCAATTTCCAATTAGTCTCAAGACACATAATTTTACTTAGTTTGAATTTTCAGAAGAAAAAGGAGCCAAAATTAAAAATTATAATTTTTATTAAGAAAGTACTAAGCCATCTAGAAATCCTGGGCACGTTTTGTGGCTCAGCCAATTTTTTTATTGCTATGTGGGTACCCCAAATAGTTTTTACTATGAAGACTAATTAAAATGATGGGAGAGTTGAAACTGAGCATAATTAGACTAAATTTCAATATATACTGTGGAAGACTTTCTGTGTGTATGTGTGTGAACATAGTCCCATATATGCTCCTAATCTCTTCACATGGTTTATAGACCTATTATTAATTAATATGTTTTGACATGTGGTTAATATTTTGGTGTTTGGAAGTTCATATGGTGCATTCCTGTGTGTATATAGCAAGGAACTTAATCTGCATATTCACCCCAGGAATACTGGGAATAGAAAAGTGAGAATAGAATCTTTTTTGCAAGAAGAATGCTGGCTAGGATCATTGTAGGTCCCCAAGACAAACACTGCAGAGGACATTCTTTGATTAAACAAACATCCATTAACAGCTCAATATGTGCCATATGCTATACTTATAGTTGGAAACACAGAGATGAAAAAGAGATGTCTCTTTCTTAAAAAGTTCATGCATACTAAAAGAGAGAAAAAGTGTCAGCTCCCATAACACTTAAGACTTACATTCCAGTATAAAAAAGATGAAAATTGTGCTAGCCCAGATATTAAAAGGTATTACTCTTCATAAGCAGATGAACATTCCTCAGTTCTTTTCCACATCACCAAAATCAATGAAACATATATAGAAAAGCTGGATAGTAGTTCTTCAATAGGTATAGAGTGTATGTTTGATAAATATTTGCTAACTTGGTAAACTAATGAGATAAATCATTCCTTCAATGTTGCTTTCCCTGTCATTCTTGTCCATACTGGTGTCACCCAGTTATCATATTATGGAATGTTAGAGCTGGAGAAGACCATAGAGTTCAGAGCTTCTCAAAAAGTGTAGTTCAAGAACTACTTATATCAGAAGCACCAGAGGAGCTTGCTTAAAATGCCTAGCTCTGTCCTCCCTCTTCGAGATAATCTGAATCAATGTCTTGTGAGGCCACAAGAAACTGCCTTTGCAATAAGCACCTCAGGTAATTCAAATGCATGCTAATGTTTGAGAATCACTGATTTAGTCCAAGTTCCCCACTCTATAGAGGAAGAAGTTTAGGACTATCAGAGTGAAGTGCCATACTCAAGGTTACGGAGCATGGTCGAAGTAGAGTAGCAGGGAGTTGAGGAACTGATTCCTAATATAGCACTTTCCTTTACCCTGGGTACCCCCCTTTAACACATTTTCTTTTCTATGTGAATATATTCCTCTCTCTCAGATTTGATCCTTAAGAGTCATTGTCCAACACACCATAAGTGCTTAATAAAATAGCGAATTTTTAAATGTTTAGTTCTGTGTGAACTAAATGACTAACGGGTCTTTATTTTGGGGGAGGGGGTACTAAAACCATAAAGTAACAAACATAAGGCTCAAGAAAAGAATACTAGATCCAAGAGGGTGATCTCTGTGGTTCCTGATCCAAATGTTTAAAAAGGAACTCCTAAATGGAAAATATTCTTTAACCATGGGCTTTTGGTAACTAAAGAAACTATATAGTGATATTTCCTATCTGAGGTCCTAAAACTACTCTGCACACTCACTGTGATCTATTTAAAAGACCCAGTTCTCTTTTTTAAATACTTTTGTCAAATTTTCTATCAGGAAAATTTTAAAGTAGGCGAGCTACAGGCATAACCAAAAAATAGTGGAAAATTTTTTAAATGGAAGTTGTTATGCTTATCCAAAAGATAGATTCAGTACAAACCTATTACCATAGAGTAGAGAAAAAAGTCAAGGGAGCCATTTAATTTTTCCTTTTGTAAATTACAAAGGTAGTGATTTCTGTAATTAACAAAATGATAAGTAAGTAAAGAAAAATCAATCATCTCTCTTTTTATCTTCTGATTTTCACAAAATATATCAATTTAGGGACAATCTCTCCATAATTTTTTCTATCCTTGTATATACCAAATACCACTATATATGTACCAAAGACACACAGATAGGTACTCCATTCTTTCTTTTGATATTTCTAATTTAATAACAGGGTCTCTTCTAACATTTTCTCTTTTTATATTTAATCTTGGTTTCTATTACAGTGAGAAATGAATTCCAATTATTCTTAAAAGATTTGCTTATTTTCCTAATAGGTAGTCAATTGTTCCATCTTGCCTAGGCTGCTATTCTACCCAGAAGCCTTGTAAGCATAGGTCTTGGCCCCTGCAGGACTACAATTCTTAGATTTCCTGCTCACAATGAAACATAGGTACTGCTAGCTTGCCTCATCACCCTATCATGTTTTCTTCATCCAGATCCTTACCATCCTTGCGCTTTCTTCATACCTATAGTCCATTGCCCCTAATGACCCAACAGCAAAATTTTTGGTTCTTGTTCCTAAGACCTTTTGCTCTGCTAGCCTAGAAGTCTTAGTTCCTGGTGGACAATGGCTTATACCAGGAAGCACAATCCCATAGAAGTGGAAAGTAGGATTTCCTCTCGTCATTTTGGGTTCCTCATGCCTCTGAGTAAACAAGCTAAAAAGGGAGTTATGATGATGGCAGGGGTGATTGATTCAGACTACTAAGTGGAAATTGGGCTGTTACTCCACAATGAAGAAAATGAAGAATATATTTGGAGTACAGGAGATTCCTTAGGATGCCTCCTAGTATTACCACGCCCTGTTATTCAAGTCAGTGAGAAACTACAGCAACCGAATCCAAGCAGGAAGACAAATGGTCCAGACACTTCAGGAGTAAAGATATGGTCACCCTGCCAGGTAAGGAAACAAGACCTGCTAGGGTGCTTGCTGAAGGCCAAGAAAATACAAAATTGGTAGTAGAAAAAAAGGTACATAGTTATAAATACCAGCAATGACTGTGACCAGGTACAGAAACAAGGATTCTAATTGTTATGAGTACTTATTTCCCATTTTGTTAATATGCTTGTGTATATATACACATAGATTAAGCAGGTATCTTTGTTTTCTTTCTTTGCAACAAAATGTTCATAAACTTGATATCATTTCTGAAGTATTGTTAAATATATATATTATAATGTTTAAACTATGGAATGTTAGACCAAGCATTACCCAAAGGAAAAATTTGTCTTTTATTCCAGGGAGATAATTAGGGCATTTCTATTTGAACCTAAGACAGTTGTATCATGTTAGGAATAATTATGAACTTGTTATTGTATTTGGAAATTAAATATGGTTTAAGGAGACATGTCTGGTTGTCAAGTTGACCAGGGTTAATTGTGACTGTTAACTATGATATGTCAACTTGACTTGAGTCAGAACTACCTAGAAAATTAGTAAAGCTCTGAGTGCATCTGTGGATGATTGACATATAGGTTGCAAATTGAGGAGGGAAAATTCACCCTGGATGTAGGTGGAACAAACCGATTGGCTTGTAGTCTGGACAGAATAAAAAGGGAAAAAAAGAAGAAAGTCTTCACTTTTCTTCTTTGGAGGAACTTACGTCTTCATTGTTGCCTTTAGTCTTCCAGCACAGAATCTAGCCTTCCAATGCAGACTTTAGGCAAAAGACTTTGGCTATTTTTATTAGTACACATTTGTACTACATAAAGATTACATTCACTGTGGGGAGTTGGTACATGTACCATAACACATCTTAATTCTATTTACATCCCCTTCGCATCCCCTCCTACTTATCCCTCCATCTCTTGGTCTCCTTTCCATTTGCAAAAGATCTATCTCCCTGTTTCCTATTATCTGTTTTCTAATACAGACTCACACCAGCCTCTGCAGTGAGCTGCAGGCCTTCGACTTTCCACTAGGTCCTCCAACTCTCCAGTGTGCAGATGACCATTTTGCATTCTTCCGTCTAATTCTACAGGCAGCCATTGTAGGTCTAATAAGGAAATCCCTTATGTAATCATAATATAAAATATGTTCCTCAGGAAAGAAGGGAAAGGAAAAATGATGAGAAATGGAAAAAATGGAAATAAAGTCTTTGTAAATAGGGAAGGGTGGAGGGGGTGAAGGGAGGGCTAGAAATGGGGAAAAAATAAGAACCAAGATGCATCATGTAAAGGTACAAGTTCCCAATGAGAAATGTAAATGTGTTGTATACCTAAAATGTACCAATAAAAGAATTTAAGAAAAAAAAATATGTTCCTCTAGTGAATCCTAACTGATACATTTTACCGGTTAGTCCCTGATGCTTTCTTTTCCATACAGTTCCAATTCATGACCCATCACTTCTATAACTTATTCTTCTTTAATTTGCATTGAATTCTTTGGACAAAACTCAGCCCTAGATCAACTCAATTGTTCACTGCTCCCAATCTCACACCTGACTACAATTTGAAAACACTGCACTTACAAGTTCATGATCTCCATCATCATTTGAACTTTCAATGCTGCTTATTTTTTTGTTTAGTAATGGCCTCTTTCCTCCAAGCTCCCATGTTCTTGTCGTCTACTTTAAATTTCCTTCACAACTATTTCCCAGTTCACTCTCAGCAAATGACACTGCCTGCTACTTCACAGAGAACACAGAAATAAGATGAAGGCTTCCTTAACTCTTCCCACTAAACCTATGGCATATACCCACCCACACTCTTATATTCCTCTTTCTCTTTGGTTAAAGTGGGGTAAATCCTTCTTACTGTCTAATGTTAATCTTTCTGCCCATGAGGATAACTGGAGGACATGAAATTTCTAAACATAGGATCTAGCAGAATTTATCACTATGGATAAAACACTAGAGTATTGGGAAAATATAGGAAGGGGGAGAGAAGGGGAAAGGAAAAGTAGAGGAGGGCAAGAGGATGAACAGTTACAAAGTGAGCCTAATAGGAAAAGGCCAGAACATCTGCTTCAATTGAAGAATGGAGCCTGAGATGTATGGTGAATATTTGAAATACCTATAATGAGGAGTAGATGGAAGAGAAAACTGAAGGGGTTAAAAAGTTTTCTGACCATAGCAGCAAGCCCAAGATCAAGTTATACATCAGGCATTGGTATGATATTTACTAGAGGAGTACAGTTATATATATTTTAGAACAGAAAAAAATAGTCATTATACTGTACCAAGATTAAGAGATTTTCTTGACAGGTTTACAGACAAGATAATGAGTCTAGATTTTGATGAAGATATTAGCAAAAGGAGCATATTTTAAAGTTTAGACTGGATAAGAAAGGAAACAATACTAAAAAACAGTAATTAGATTCAACTTGGCAATAACTGTACATTTTAGGTTCTGGAACATAAGTTTAAGAGATGTTACTCCATTACCCCTTTTGATTCCAAAATGCAGTTACAGTTGTGTGAGCAGACTGTAATTACTACCTCCAAATAATACTTTGGTTTTGTGATTAGTATGTATCATGGTACTAATGGCTTAGAATATTTTTATTAGTACATGTTTATAGTATATAATGTTTACATTCCTTGTGGGAAATTGGCACATGTACATAACACATCTTAATTCCTTTTTTTCATTGCTTTGCCTTTCCCTCCCACCTCCCTCTCACTTCTATCTCTTGTTTCCCTTCTTCTTTTGTACATTTTTGCAATATATAATGTTTATTGGTTGTGTGTATAATATATTGGGTGTATGGAGTTAGTACATGTATATAACACATCTTAATTCCTTTATTCATCCACTTTCCCTCCCCTCCATCTCTTGATCCCCTTCTTGTTTGAGAAAGATCTATCTTCTTTCTTCCTATTATCTATCTTTTATTTTATTCTCTATTTATACTTTGAATTTCTCATATAAGATAAACCATGCGGTATTTAAACTTGTGTATCTGATTTATTTCACTTAATATTATGGCCTTACAGTGCATCCAATTTCCTACAAAAGACTCAAGTTTTTCTTTATGGCAAAGTAAGTAGTATGCCACCAAATACAAATGCCACATTTTCTTTATCCATTTATTGGTTGATGGACATATAGGTTGCTTCCAAGAGTTAGCTATTAGAAATTGTGCTGCTCAAATAAATATATGAAAAAATGTTCAACATCACTGGTCATTCGAGAGATGCAGATGAAAACAACACTGAGATTCCACCTCACCCCAGAAAGAATGGCTGCTATCAAGAAATCAACAAATAACAAATGCTGGTGGGGTATGGGGAGAAAGGAACCCTACTTCACTGTTGGTGGGAGTGCAGACTGGTGCAACCACTGTAGAAATCAGTATGGAGATACCTCAAAGAACTAGGGCTAGAGGTCCCATTTGATCCAGCTATTCCCCTGCTGGGTATCTTCCCAAAAGAATTAAAAGAATTATACCACAGCGATATATTTGCACCCATGTTTATAGCGGCACAGTTTGTAATAGCTAAAGCTTGGAAACAGCCCAAGTGCCCATCAACTGGAAACTGGATAAAGAAGATGTGGGGTTTTTTTTTATAAAATGAAGTACTACTCAGCCATAAAGAATGAGAAACTAGGGACATTTATAGCTAAATGGGTGCATATTGAGGCCATACTCTTAAGTGAAATAAATAGGACACACATGTGTAAATACCGAATAGTTTCTCTACTGTGAGAAACTGAAAGTGTAAATAAGGATTAAAAAGATTAAAATGGATAACTGATAATTTGAAATAGGAAGAAAAAGTCCAAAGGGGTAGGGGTGATAGGAGGGGTAGGGGAAAGGAAAAATTATGCGAAAAGAAAAAAATGAAACATAGTCTATGTAAATAGGGAAGGGTGGAGGGGGTAAAGGGTGCACAGGTAATGGGAAATAAAATAAGAACCAAGATACATCATGTACAGGTACAAGCACCCAATGATAAATGTAAACATATTATATACCTAAAATGTACCAATAAAATAATTTAAGAAAAAAAAAGAAATTGTGCTGCTATAAACATGGATATGCAAGTCTCACTGAGATAAAGTCAACTTATTATTATTTGCAGATGACATGACCCTCTACATAGAAGACCCCAAAAAATCTACCAAAAGACTTAGAGTTAATAATCAAATTCAGTAATATAAAAGGATACAAATTCAACACATAACAATTAGTAACACTCCTGCACACTAATAATGAACCCAGTGAAAAAAGAAATTAGGAAAAAATATTATTCATATTAGCACCAAAACAATTAAATACTTAGGTATTAACCTAACTATGGAAGTGAAAGACCTCCACAATGAAAACTACAATACTCTGAAAAAAAGTAATTGAAGAGGGCATCAGAAAATGGAAAGATTTCTCCTGTTACTGGATTGGTAGAACCAATATAATCAAAATGGCCACACTTCCAAAATTGATATACAGACTTAATGCAATCTGAATAAAAATTTCAACAGCATTCTTCACTAAACTGGAGTAAACAATCCTAAAATTCATCTAAAATGATAAGACACACTGAAGAACATAAGCAATCCTGGGTAGCAAGAACAATAGGGAGGCATCACATTACAAAACTACAGTGATGGAAAACAGTATGTTACTGGCACAAAAACAAACATGAGGATCAGCGGAACAGAATAGAGGATGCAGAACCAATCCCAACAACATTCAACAGTTTGATCTTTGACAAAGAGGCCAAAACACAGAAGGAAAGATAGTGTTGGGAAAGAAACCTGGCTATCCACATGGAGAAGACTGAATTTAGACCCATATCTTTCACCATGTACTAACCTAAAATTAAAATGGATCCAAGAACTAAATGTTAAAACAGAAACACTTAATTTGTTGGAAGACAAATTAGATAAAACGCTTGAAGTCATAGATAGGCATAGGCAAGGACTTTCTGAACAGAACCCCAATTGCACAGGAAATAGTCCCCAGAATCAACAAATGGGATCACATCAAATTTAAAAGCTTTTGCACAGCAAAAGAAATAACAGAGTGAAAAGACAACAGAATGTGAAAAAATTTTGCCAACTATTTCTCAGACTGAGAACTAATATCTAGACTATATAAATGATGAAAAAAATAGATCACTCAAAAAAAAAACCTAATCAAAAAATGAGCAAGTGAAATGGACACTTCACAGAAGTACAAATGGCCAATAAATATATGAAAAAACGCTCAACATTGTGGACCATTAGAAAAATGCAAATTAAAACAACACTGAGATTCCATCTTACCCACAGAAAGAGTGCCAATCATCAAGAAATCAAATAATAATAAATCCTGAAGTGGCAGGAAAAAAGAACTCTTCTACACTGTTGGTGGGAATATAAACTAATACAACCACTTTGGAAATCGGTATGAAGATTCCTCAAAAAACTGAAACTAGAACTTCCATTGGGCCCAACTATTGCTCTTCTAGGTATCTTCCAGAAAGGACACTTTTCTAAAAACAAAAAAAGACAAAATTAAAGAGTTGATCGGGTTTACATTTGTGGCTCAATCTGAAGCTTTAATTCATTTTTTAAATATTATATATTTTTGTGATTATAGAGGTAACATCTAATTGTAGAAAATGTGAGAGTTATACAAATGATAAAAAGTGACCTGTTACCACACTTTGTGTCATGTTTAAATGGATGGTTTTCAAAGCCAATTAGATTGTCTTGGTTTTTATCCCAGAAGAGCTGTTTTTATAGTTCTATGACTTTAGGTAAATTACTGAATTTCCCTATGTCTCAGTTTCTACTTCTGAAAATGATAATAAAAATACTAGCAGGTTGGTGTGTAACTGAGTTGTAGAGTGCCCGCCCACCTTGTGTGGGGCCCTGGGTTCAAGTTCCAGCACCGCAACAAAAAAGAAAACTATTACCTCCCTCCCTGTTCATAAGATATTTTATAAGGATGAAATGAGTTTACACTTTTAAAGTGTTCAGAACACAGGAAGTTCCCAATAAATATTAACTGTCATTATTTGTGGTCACAGTCCTTTGTCTAAATTTAGTATCAAAAACACCTATTAAATGGGATATTAAATGAGAACATATATTTTCTTCAAGAACATCTGGCCACTAATCTGGCTTTCTTTCCCCAGGTAAGGTTAAATATGGCTTTCTTGATGCTGAGTTTGGGTCAACAACCAGGAAAGCCTCTTAGTTCTAAACATCTCCCTAAATGGGAAGATATAGACTGTTATCATGAGTACCCCTCTATCCCACCATTGGTGACAAAGATGCTAAGTATAAAAAAAAACAATGGTGCAGGGGTGGGGGACAGGGGTAAGCAATGATTTTAGTTCTGGCTAGTTTGTGCTCTGTGCAGATAATGGTATTGGCAACAATAAATCTGTAAGGAACTAGGGTAGTAAGGAACTAGCAGAGTGAGACCATGCTAAGATATGCTGCATCTGATTCCACTTTATAAAACTTTGTTTTTATTTGATTAAACCAGGACATTATAGTGTATGTTCCTTTCTCCACCAATCCATAAGCCTTCAGAAACACTGCAAGTATTATCAGAGGTAGGATCTGAAATAGTGTAATAATTGTATGTGTATATGTATAAAATATATTTTTTTATGTGAAAAATAAGAGTCCAAGTAACATTGTTTTATTTGGGGATGGTTCATGGATAGTTCTATTTTGGAGTAAATATAGACATTTCTCTATGAAATATTACAATTTTTTCTTCCAGTTTTTCCTCATTTCTTGTATGTTTTACACATATTTTCAATATTTATGTAAATTAATATGAGTTTTCTTGATCTCCTTCTCTGTTTTATTTTTAGAAAATACTTCCTCCACAACTTTTATTGTAGTTATCATATGCTTTCCTCTTTTACATTTAATCCTTGAATTCTTTTGAAGTTTGCATTTAACTTTGACTAGCTTATCTTGTAAATTATAAAAGCATAGTAACTGCAAACGTGATTTAAGCACTCGAGTCTTTTATACTGAGATAAGCATTTTACACACATTATATCATATGTGCTTTTATTTTTGTCACCATAAATACAAACGATGATTAAAAACACAAACAGATTTTTAAAAGAAAATCCAAAACCCCTCGACCTATAATTAATATTTTGGTGAATTTTTTCTATATAATTTATAGTTTTATTTGCACAGATGTACAGAAATAAAAAAAATTACAGAAAATGAATTATGTTGTTTGTAACATAGCTTCTCTACTAAATTGCGTTTATGGATATATTTCCATATAAAAAAGGCAGTTCTACATTATCTTTAATGTGTACAAAGTAATTAAATGAATTGGTACATTCCAATTGACATAGTCATTTCACTATTACAGCCATTTAGATTGTTTTCAAAGCTTTGGTACTATAATCAAAACATTAATGACCATTCTTGTCTATACATCTTTTAGTACCTGCATTATTTTTAGAATAAATACTAAAATTTTAAAATCATAGAAAGCATCTTTCCTTTTTATATAGATTATCAGCCCAATCTCTGGAAATGGACCAATTTAAATGATGTATGAGATCATCCATATCCCCATAGCCTTGACAATACTTTATTTTTGTTACTCTTTTAAACCTTCCTCCTCTGATATGTGAAAATTATTAGTTTTCATTTGTAAAATGAGTTTGGTATTTCTTTTTTTGTGAATATTCTGTTCATGAATTTTCCCCATTTTTCTAAAGGATTTATTTTTAATTGCTGTGTAGAAGCTCCTTTCATACCAAAAGCATCTAACCATTCTTATAGGTCATATTTTCCTAGTTGTTTTTTTTGTAAATCTTGATTAAAGCTTTTTTGCCATACAGATTTCTGATGGTTAAATTTATTAATATTTTTAACTCAATTTTCATGAAAAGATTGCAAAAGCATTCTAATCTGTAAAATCATAAGTATTTTAAAAAACAAAATATTTTGAATATCTATCATTTTTCAAATTTTTACACTTTAATCTTCCATTCAGCTGGAATTACTTTAAACAGTATGTACAGATACAGTACCTTTATTAAATCCCTTTAATGGTTAGTCCTGTTGTATTAACCTCATTTATTGAAAAATCTATCTTTCTCCTCTAACTCATGGATTTCTCCTCTAACTCACTTAGTAAAATCCATAGTATACTTGACTCTTTCTTTGGACACTGTTGTATGAATCTGTCTGTTCTAATAAAAATATCACAGTATTTTATTTATTGTAATTTCTAGTCCATTTGATATGTGGAGGACAAGTTATTTAAATTTTTTCCTTCATAATTGCATCTGGAATTTATGTGTCTGCAGTGATGTGCATATTCAATTTTCTCCCAAATATAGACAAGGCTGTTCCTATAATGTTATTAAATGATTTGTTTTCTGGGAAGGGAGGGAAGTGGCAGCACTATGGCACTGGAAACTTTAAATGACTACATAAACCCATGAAAGCGTGTGCCTTTGTGAACATGTTTCTGGTGGAAACAGATGTTGAGAATTCTTGTATAATAATGCTGCCAGTAGAAATTTCTGTGGTGAAAGGAACGCTCTACAGTTGCATTTTCTAATATGATAATTACTAGCCACATATGGCTATGACAGAATCTACTCAGACTATCACGGTGAGTATAGTGATGATGACTTCCTTTACGGAGCAGGTGTGAACAAAAAATTCTGTTTTTACCAGAGTATACAGTCATTTAAACCATAATTTTGACTCATTTTGCCTTCCCAGCTTTCCCTTTTCTTCCTAAATTGCAAATGTTTTGCAATAAGCCAATCCACTGAATTATATAAGACAACAAATTTTATGAAATTTGTTTTAAGCAAAATTGTAACTGTCATTTTATATTTCATCTTTTTATATGGTCGGGTTCTTTAGAGTATGTTTTCTTAAAGACAAATAAAACATCAGTGATTCTGCATCTGTGGATCTATGTTCCAGGTGGGTAATTTGAACTGTTCCCTAGTGATGTTCACACCATCAGTTCACCCTAGTAAGCAGCATAAATATCTATGTGCTTTGTTGCTGGTTATTGGCAAACAAGAAGGTACTATGCATTTAAGGAACTGCTTCTAAGGAATTTAATTTGTAAATAAAGATTCTGATGTGATTTTGCCTGTAAAACCCACAGTCCAGGGCCACTCTGTAATCCCCCACACCTTACCTTTACTTTTAGCCTCTGCACACAGCAGATCTAGTGCTGCAGAAACTGAAACGGGCTCATTGCTCAACCTCAGTTAAGACAGCTCAAAATATAGACAGAATAGCTATACTGTAAAGCTGGTTTTAAACCTTGACCCTACTGCTCTGAAGGCCTGGCATTGGTTTATTGAACAGAAGCACTCATGGCTTGCTGTCACTTAGGCAATTATGGCTATAGCTTGTCCCTCCTTCCAACTATCTGGGGCTAGAGTGATTGAGCAGAAGCCTCTGATGCTGCAACCTTTTACCTGCATTAAGTACTTTCTATTTAAATCACCTGGATCCACAGTGGATAATTGCAGGCCTTTTAGCCCAGGGCAGCTAGAAGATTGGAGTTCTCACACAGTGAGCAGGCAGAGCAGAACTGAAACCACTGCATCAGGTTAAGCCACTGAAAGGCGTAACAATACTGATCCTACAGCAGAGTTTGCTCTCCAGAGGAAAGAAGTAGAAAGGGATGAAAGGGATGCAGGCAGGTACTTTGGCTGAAGCCCATGCTCAGAGATACCTGGGAATTCTACTCTAAGTCCCAAAGTAATCGCCCAATTCCCCTCTGGGGAAGCAGGGAGCACTAAGAAGAATATATTCTGAGCTCCAAGACAAGGTGGAAGCCCAAATACCCTCCACTTGGAGACAAAGAGCCCAGTGGTTCAGCACTGCACAAACAAAACTACTCTCAAATCCTCCGGAAGAACCCTTGCTATAAGGTAGACTGGGGGAAGAGACTGTCAGTAATTAAATGACTCCCCAACATCTCACATATGTCCTGGACACTAACTTTCATTCCTAGGAGCCTTCTCCCATAATTGCCATCATCTGACAGAGCTGTGAGACACCCACTGAACTTGCAAAACCTCTAGAACATGTTATTTCTTTGCTCCCTCCTTTTCTTTGGGTCTCTAGCTGCACCACTTGTTTAATAATCTACAACCTGGTTCCCCTGGCCAAGAAAAAATATTTCTTTTTCAAAGGTCACACAAGATGGGGTTGGATGTATTGGTGGGCAGGTGCTACTTCCCCATTCAGGGAGAAGATATTCTTCTTAAATAGATTCCCCCTCCAAACAACAACAAAAATACCAGTGGTGGGCCCCAGGTTAGCATTCAGCAGAGAAGTTGTTTTCCAGTACTTCTGCCCACTAGTAACTTCTGTGGGTAGTGTGTGGGGAGACCTTATATACTTATTTACTAATGTCTTCCCTAAAATTCCTGGGTTACAGAAATGAGAAAGGAGTGGCTGCTGTGGGGACCAGGAAAAACCCATAGAAGAGAATTGTACATAACATACACTTTCTTTTCCTGGTCTCCTTGCCAAAGCATTTTTCTTAACTCTCTAATAGTGACAAAGGAAGCTGGTTGCTCCAATCCAGGGCTCACAGCAAGGTGAGACACTTGCGGGTGATTGTTCCTATTCTCCCTTTCTGGGATTCCATCACAAGGACTGTGAAGTGCAAGTGGACACTGGTTGGTAACTCACCCCTGAACGACAGCGAGCAAAGATTCATTCAACCTGGAAAACCCACAAAAGGGGCAGCTAAGATTTTTGCATGGAAAAGGGTTGTCTGGGGCTCAGCAGGACTGTTCTTTTAGGCTTTAATGGCAGAAAAATAGAGATTGTTCCAAATAGCCAGTGCTCTACTACATCTGGTGCTCCGTGGGAATTCTCAGGAGCAGGAGCACATGCTGGGGAACCCCTTACTGCTCCACTCTGGAGCTGCCTTGAACCCCATCCCCTTAGAGTGCTCTCCTGACTGCTGGCAGAAAGGTGGGGGAGTCAGAAGTGCCTAGAAGAAAATTGTTTTGCAGGCTGCAAAACCTGTGTTAGCTAGCTAGCTACAGAGACCACAAAGATCCCGCCCCGGGAATGCAAAGCACCAGCTCTGCCTGCCGCACCTGAGCAATCACGCTGGCTCCTACCAGGAAAAGAGCCTCTGGCCTTGGGAGCTCTTGCCTCTAAACTTTCTGAGAGAGCCGAAGGGAGAGAAGGCAAACTAGCAAGTTTCCTAGCGCTGGGACTAAGGCTGCAGGAGATCTAAAGCCTCTGTTGGCTACGGATTGCCTGTTCCCTGCTGTCACCTGAGAGCTCAACAACCACCACCCCACCCCCCCTCCCCCCAGCCTGGCGAGCCAATTCTCCGGTTCCGCAAGCGGGTGTTACCTGCGTCTTGTAAAACAACCGGCAATGTCCATCAGGTCTCAGGCGCGTAATTCCATGTCCAAAGCGAGATGGCGAGCCGAGTTTCGATGAGTGCTCAGGCTAGACTTAGCAGGCGGTCAGAGACTGCCCAATGACAAGCAGGGCTGGAGGAAGATAGTGTTTTCCCAAGCAGCAGACAGAACAGCTTAGCGGGTTTCTCAGCCCCCAGTCCTAGCCAGGGAGGATACCCAGAAACTTCTGTCCGCCTAGGGAAGATTTCTAGAGTTCCGCAGAGCTTCTGTGGACTCGGGGCGAGGGAGCTCCAGAGAGAGCGGCTAAAGAGTTCTTAAATCATTCCGCCGTTTAGTTAGAATGGCAGGTGCTGCCTCTGCTTAGTGACTCTCTAGTTTCCTAAGGGTCCAGCCTCCCAACCTCCTCCTTTGCTTTGGAGGAGTCTCATTCCAGCAGCACTTTGCCTAGGCCAAGCAGTGCACGCAGTAATGTGAGCGCCTCAGCCTGTAGCCTTCGAGCCCCCTGTGAGGCACGGACACTCCAGAAGGAAGCAGACCCACCACCTCCCCCAAACGCAGCGGCAGTTGTGAACTCTGCCTGCCTTTCTCCCTCTTGTGCCGCTCCAGCGTTTCCCGGGAACCCTCCAGCCAGTGCGCAAAAACTCACACTCCTTAGCTCCAAAGAGCGAACGACTCCCGGGAAGTGAGCTCCAGGCTTGCCTCACATCCTGCCATCGCTGCTTCCATCTCCGAAATATGTCTGGAGAAGGGGATGAGAAGTAGTGGAAGTCACCAAAGGTTGCGTCTTCGTTGCTAAGAGTTTGGTGCCTTCTGGCTAACTGATTGCAAGGGGGCTAGGTGGGAATTAGAACAGCTCTGGTGCATCATGGACAAGCAATACTTCTGCTCCTCCTCCTCCACTTCCTCCTTCTCTCCCTCCTCCTCTTCCACACCCCTTTGGATTTGGGAACTCAAGGGGAAGGGACAAAGTAAGAAGAGTGGAAAAAGCTGCCAACCCCAAGTCTCCCATTCCCTCGTTTAAAAACGCGCTTCTCTTTACCTTTCCCCGGAGAAGGGAAGCACGACCCGGCAGCGCCGACTAGCGTCCATACCAGAGTAGCCTAGGATACAGGGTTGAGGAGAGCGTTCAGCTGAGTACATGTAATACATGTAAGTGTGGGAAACCACTAAGACACCTTTTCAACTTCCCTGGCCCTCAGTTTCAGCAGCTGAATTGGTGTCTAGTTTACCTACTTAGTTCCCTGCAGGCCAGAATTTAATGTTTTAAAGGTACAAGCCACATTTTTTATTATTATTATTATTTATAGTGCAAGATCCCCGGTAGCAGGAGAACTCCTCTTTTCCACCCCTCCCATGTACTGGGGCCTTGGTGTGTGTTGGGGGCGGGGGCTCACAGCTAAAAGTGCTGATCGCTTCTGCATGCCTGCAGCTTGTCAGTCACGCCCCTGATCACCTGCTCTCCTCTCCGACATCGTCCATCCAAACTCCTGTCTTTAAGAGAAACAGAGGTAAGTGACTATGACCCAGGGACCTTCAGGGTCTAGGTCACAACAATGAACAGTCCTATTTCCACCTCAGGTATCTTCTAGAACGTTCCCCCAGGTTCTTGGGCGCTGAGCTGATTAACGCACTTAACAGGATTGCTTATTTAATGAGTCAGTTGAGTGCTGTGTGCCAGCATTTGCTGCTACCCTGAGCTCCTATTTTTCTTTCTCTGAGCTTTCTCCAGCTGTTTTCCGGAGCTTCTCCATCCTTCTGCATTAGCCACAGGGCTAGCAAAGAGGAGATGGATGCAAAACACAGAAGATCTATGCCTTTATAATCTGCTTCCTTGGCCCTTTAATCTCCATTCACAGTCCACACAACTTTTAAGACTGGAGCCTGTGCAAAATTGTTATTATTCTCCCACTCACACCTCTCTTGCCAAGATTATGTACTGTTTCCTGTATGGACCATCCTACCCATCAAATCTCACAAAACCCCACCTTCCATCATGGAAAATTACCTCTGTCATTGGAATTAAAACCAGACATCTAGAGAGGTCTGATGTGAAAGGAAAGGTCAGCAATACTGCCACTGTCCTCTAGTTGTTGTTGTTTATGTGTATGGAGGGAAAACAGACTGTATTGCGAACAGGGAACATGCCCTGAAGTTTTTGCTTTTATTTAATTGTTCTTTTTGGATAAAAATCATAGGGAGGTTGCCATACAGTCTTCCCCTTGCTATACATTTGGTACAAGCTTCCCTCTGCCTGTTTGCTTGCCATGTGCAACCCTCATCCACCACCTCCAGCCACCACCACAACCTACCAACCTCCTTCCACCTTTGTGTCTCTATTACCCTTACTGGCCCTCAATGCCACCTGGCAATGGCAACAGTATTGGGTGTAAGGCTCAGAAAAACACCATCTCCTCAAGTCTTATCTTGCTGGTTGTTTCACTGGTGCATAAAATCTGCTCTTGAACACAGCACCAACCTTCAGACCCTTGAAACTTAGCTGAGCAGGAGGGCTATCATAAATGAGGCCATCTGGCCAAAGCATAAAATCTTTCACTTATATTAGCATGTTAAGAAGCCAAAAGTCAGGGTGAAGGGAGCAAATTCGAGATACTAGCCAATGATATCCATAGGCAAAGTGTCAATAGCCAATAGGTACATTTTTATGAAAACATAAAACATAGATTTTAAAAAAACCTGGTCCTGTCCCATTGATACCTCCTTTCATTATCTTACTATATCCAATTTGATTTAACTTCATTATAATACCCAGTGACTTTGTATATCATGTTTTGTACTTGCAACCCATTAAACATACCCTCCTTTTACCTACAGTTCTTTCAGTATTCTCTCTGCTGACAATGGCTGGTATTCCAGTCTGATTAATACCTAACTAATCTGGCTAACCTTTTGGTCCAAGATAACATCACTCTGTACCAGAGACTTTAAGAAAACTTTCCAGAATTCATACTTTAAAGCACCATGGTAGACCAGTAGCTTTTCTCTAGATGAGAGAGTAGCTCTTGGTCCCATCAAAGATAGCTCCTTGTACAGACAATCCTACTAGTCTGGTTTATGGTTAAATGATGTGATCTCAAAGGAGATGAGGATATGGGAATAAATGATCCAAAAAGGAATACAATGCCAAAAAATGGAGAAGGAGGAAATGCCCTTTCAGAAAACAGCTTGTTAAGACTTCATTGTTTAGTACTTTATTCCTCAAAGTTAAATCAATGGAACATCAGCATTGGAGCATGACCTATAAGCTTGTTAAAATGCAGAATCTCAGGCCCAACCCACAGGCTTAATGAATCATGATTTGCACTTTAACAAGATCCCTAGGTAATTTTGCATACACATTAACATTTGAGAAGCATTTTCAAGAAAATCTTTCAATTAATTAACCCTAGGGGAAAAAAAAGAGGGTAGTCGTTTAATTACCAACGGAGCTAATAATGAGATCATATCCAACAATAAGTACTTAAGAACAAGGCCATCATCATATTTTTAAAGTAATTAGGCCCAATCTACTTCATAAACCAAGTACAATCATCAAATTATGGCTAGTGACCCTCCTACTAATGGCCTTTTTGCCCAAATGCTTCAGTTACATGAAAAAAAATAGGTGAGAGTATAGGCATAGCTTAATACAACTCAGTCACTACTGCTGTACAAACAAATCAATTCCCATGTCTTACTAGAATAATATTGTCTCCCTAATAATATCAAGAACATTACTGAGTCCACCAAGAGTTGATAACCATTTACCATGTAGAAAGAATGGCACAAACTGGAAAAAATCACCCCAATATAAAAATAGGCTGTCCCGGCCCGCAGGTACGTCAACGGAGACCCTAGAGGGGGAGGGAGAATGACAAGGGACAAGAGACACGAGAGATGGAGACAAGACAGGTTTCTGATCAAGTCTCGTTTATTGCAGAAGCTGTTACAGCATATATACCGTAGGGCTAGAGGGGAGGAACAAGGGGAGGGTACTGGGGCTATTTCCTTGTTGCCGGGTAGACTTGCAGCAGGCCCAGACATGCCAGTAAAAGGCACTCAAGAGTTCTAGCAGGGGGGGCAAGGCCCCCCACAATAGGCAAAGGAAATAAACATGCTTTATAAAAAAAAAGGCAAATAGATAGATAAATTGAGAAATAACTAAAATCTAAACTATAATGACAAATGAATGTTCAATAGTATACAGTGTTGTTGAATATGTGAAGAATAGTATGTTTTATTCACAGTTAGCTGTACTGTAAGCTAGTGCAAGTACTTTGGTGAGCAATGTGGCAATAACTGTTGAAATTATAGATATCTACATAGTCATATATTCAAAGATATTTCTGGGTTAATGATTAGTAATTGGCAAGAGTGATTGCATTTTTGAAGGGGAGTAACTTGGCAATGAGGGATGAGAGGCAAATTTATATTTCATGACATAGTGCAATAGATTGGATTGCTGTTCCCAATTCTTCACACTGTCATCATTCTAGAATTGTGCATTCATACCCTTTACTTTGTGACTTTCAGTACCTCCCACTCCACTGAAATTAGCCATAATACTTGATCAAAGTAATATCAGCAAACTTGATTTTAGTAATTTAGCCTTTTATGTTTCTACCATCCACCAGCAGTCCTGGATAGCTCCTGTTTCAAAGGGAATGACACAGCAACAACTAAATAATACATCATACTTTACCTTCAGAAATATTCTGAATGTGCATCCTCATGATGATTGATGTTGGAGCCACACCCCCTCAGAAAACTGGAGCCATGCATTGGTCCCCCAAAACAACATTTCACCCATGGATTCCATGACTTGGACATGGCCACTAGCCAACTCTACATTTTCTTTCCTCTTGGCATGGGGCAGCAGAGGCACTAACCAACCAACCAACCTGTTCATGGACAAGGCCAACACTCAGGAAGACAAGGTAAGCCCAGATGTTTGGCAGGTCGAGGGAAAAATTCTGGACCAGGCAAGCAGTACTATCCCCAAGAAGTCCACAGATAATGTAACTATAAAAACAGCATGAGGTTTTACTCCTTAAGTGATTCCTTCATGGCATGCTAAAGTAGGAGAAGAAACCTCATGTAGTGCCTGCCAGATTGCCTGAGATTGTTGAATCAGTTACCATTTTGGAAAGGGGTTAATTGTTTAAGAATGAGCCACAGAACAACTATAGAGTAACTCTACTTCAGGATTTTCAGTGTTACCTTCCTACAGTGACTGGGTAAGAGACAGCCATGGGAAACAGTTGTGGAGAGGGTAGGGCTAGACATAGACCTCCTAAGCACTTTAGTATTTGCTTCTATCTGTTGGACATTGTGCTGGGGACTGGGGATTAAATGTGAAAAAGTAATCTTGGTCTCTACTTGCAGAGAGACTCTGGTCTCAATTAGTGAATGTTTTAATAAATTTTATTCTTAACAAAAAATTAATAGTATGTGTATTTATCACTAGGATATTGCTTAAATTAACTGGAACATATGATGGACTACTATGAAGCTTTAAAAAGGAAGAAGAAAATTCTCTGTTTATTGATATGTAAGTATCTAAAAGGTAAAATGTTAAAGACAAAGCACAAGTTGTCTAACACTAAGCACATGATTCTCCTATTTGTGTAAAACAAAGGTTGTGGAAAAGAACAGTGTCTATATTTGCTTGGAGGAATATACATGAAATTAATTGTATTATTATATATGAGGAGAATGGTACTGAGAAAAAATAGGAGATATATACTTTCTATACTTTTTCTGTTTTGTTTTTTTGTTTTTTGTTTTTTTGGTACCGGAGATTGAAATCGGGTCCTTGCACTTGCACAGAAGGCAGTGAAACCGCTGAGCTAAATCCCCTGCCCTTTTTCTGTTTTTAATCATGTAAATGTATTACTTGTTCCAAAATAAATAAAATTAATTTTAAATAAAACATGTTTATTTTTAAGTAAGCTCTTCAGGCATTAAATGAACACATAAGAAACTGACAACAATATTTTGAAAATTTTTGTTTTGTTTTGTAAGAGGGATGAGGGTGCTGGCAATCTGAGCAAGGAGGCAAATTTAAGTTTTATTAAATACTTGTGAATATCAAAAATCAACCAGTTTTTGGAATCAGGGATTTGATTTTCATAATGATATTACCGTATAAATTATATTATCTCTTTTTGGTAGTTGAGAAACTCTTATAGAGAGTGTATAAGTAACTTGTTCATAGTCTTGTCTGTATTTATTTCAATCCTTTACTTTTTCCACCACAGCATACAAGCTCTTCAATGGAGCATATAGGTTATAGCATATACCTCAGCAATGAAAATTGGCTTAGAAAAGTTCAGTGTTTTGATCAAGACTCCCTTTTATCTATTCATATTTTCTTAGAGGCAAAGAAGAAAGAGGCAAACATATGAGTTCTTGGTGCATGTGTGCATGCAAGTGTGTATGTGTGTGAGGGGAGGGGCATGTGTATAGAAAAGTTAAATTTATACCTGCCATTTTCTTTTTGTTTTCTATGTCTCATTTTTTGGTTTCTCTATTATTCTTCCTCACTGCTTTCTTTTACATTAAGTAAATATTTTCTGTGTAACATTTTAATTATTTTTATGATTTTTTTCTTCATACTTTTATTTACTTTTTTACTCGTTGTTCTAGGCTTCACCAAATACTTCTTATCAAAATCAGAATCTACTTGCAATTTATTTTTACTTAATTCCAGTGATATAAGAAGTATTAGTTCTATACAGCTATGTTTTACCTTCATCTTCATTGTGTCATGCATATTACACCTCTATACAGTATAAACCTAATAATATATAGTTATACTATTAAATATAATTTTATATCTTATAAAGAAGCTGAGAAGGAAAGTAAATATATATATATGCTTTATATATATATGGTTTATATGCTTTATATATAATATATTTATATATTATATATACTTTATATATTATATATATTTATATGCTTTATATATATGCATATATATATATATAATATATACTTTCAAACTTATTTATTTATTGATTGATCTGGTAACAGGGATCAAACTCAGGACCTTGCGCTAGCGAGGCATGCGGTGGCACCACTGAGCTAAATACCAGGCTAAACTTACTTAAATTTTGTAATTCCCTTCCCTTGTTCCTGTGTATTTAAGTTATCATCTGGCACCTTTTTTTATTCTATTATAACACTGTTCCAACTCTCCTCATTTGTGTTGTTAATGTCAAATATATTTCTATATATGTTATAAGGCAAAAACATCACTTTATAGAGTTGTATAACATTGTTTTGAATATGTTATCCCAGTGCATTCTGTCCTCCATGTGTCTAATGAGAAATCAGTTGTTCATCTTATTGGGGTTTCCTTGTATGTGATGAGTTACTTCTCTTTTACTGTTTTTAAGAGTTTTCATTTTATCTTTGGCATTCAGCATATTTACTATGATGTTCCTTATGTTTATCCTATTTGAAGTTAAGTTTCTTCAATGTGTAGATTAATGTTTTTTTATCAAATGAAGGAGGTTTTCAGCCATTATTTCCTAACATTTTTTGCTCCTTTTCTCATCTTCTGGTTCTTATATATGAATAATTTAGTGTGCTTAAATGGCATCCCACATTTATCCAAGGCTTCTTATTTTCATTCTTTTTTTTCTCTGTTCTTCAGATTGTATTATAACTATCTTCAAGTTTATTGACTTTTTTCTTCTGACAGTTCAAATCTACTGTTCAGCTTTTCTAATTCATTTTTCATTTTGGTTATTATACTTTTCTTTTAGTAAATACAGGTTTACAATACATAATGATTACATTCATTTTTGATAGTTGATACATGTAGATAATCATGTACTTTTCAACTTTAAAACTTTCATTTGAGGACTGGGGATTTAGTTCAGTGGTTCCACCACTTGCCTCGCAAGCACACGGTCCCGCGTTCAATACCAGGTACCAAATAAAAAAAAATATGCAAAACAAAACAAACAAACAAACATAAAAACCTTTCATTTGATTCTTCCTTCTTTAAATAATTTATACATTTCAAAAAAAGGGGGGCCGGAGATGTAGCTCAGTGGCACTGTGCCTGCCTGGCAAGTACAAGGTCCTGAGTTTGATCCCCAGTACTACAAAATAATAATAATAATAATAATAATTTATACATCATTTTATAGTCTCCACTTCATTATTTATTTTCATCATAGCTTCCTTTACTTCTTTAAGCATAGCTTATTGATTTAAATATATTTATATTAGCTTATTTGAAGTTAAATATGACATCTTTTTTCTCTGAGAGGTAGTTTATATTGCCTAGGGGAGGTAGAAGGGTGGTGATGGTGGTGATTTCTTCCTATTGTGATTAATCCTATATATGGGTAATAGTCCCTTGCAGTTTTCTTTTTTGTTTATCTTGTATTTTGTGAAAACTGTACATTTTAGGTAATATATTGTAGCAACTCTTGATACTGATTCTACTCCCTAAAGTTTAGATTTGTTTTTTGCTTGTCTGTTTATTTATTTAGTGACTTGGCTAGGCTATTTTAGTGAAGGCTACCTTTCCCATAGCATGAAGTTTTGGTGTAATTTTTCAGAAGAAACAATCATGGGCTTGCACATAATTATACTGGGATTACTGTGATTTTAGCAGGGCTCTCTCTGACTGTTTTTTTCCTTGCCCCCTTTGTTAGGCTGTGTGCCTTGGATTATTTCCAGCTGTAATGCTGCATTAATTAGGGCTAAATTTCTCATTATTCTCAACAATATTCTGTATATAAATTTCTCTGTAATCCAATCCATCTAAATTTGGGAAGGATCAGTTTTGTTATATGTCTTTGAGGTTTGTTCTGCTCCCAGGAGCACTCTTTCTAGATGTGTATTTCCTTGGTTCTTTCTAGTAAACAAGCTATCCTATCATGTAGCTTGTTATTTATAGTTAATGAAGCTATCATCCTCTAATTTGCTTATAAACAAAATATTCAATGATTTCAATAGTGCCTTAGGCTTGAAAGTCTTCAAATTGTTTCAATAAAGTCAGTTTCTTTGGGGAAAGCTTCAGAGATTTTTGTTCTTATGAATTGTCTCTCTATTTGGACAAAAATCTCTAAGTCAGTGCTCCAGGCCTCCGTTCTACTCAGCTTGTCTCTCCTAGCATGGAATTTCTGCCCTACAGGTGAGCTAGGGTGAGGGTGGTCACAGTCTTATTTTTATTCTGCTATGCTTTGGATACTCTCCACCCTATGAGTAGGGGCTAGGTACAGGAGGGGAGGCCTTAATTTTTCCTTCTCTGTCAATACTTACCAAGAATTTAGTATCAACTCTAAACTGATCAGATAAGAAAATCAGGCAGCCTGCTCCTCCTGGTAAAATACCATATCCCTTGATTAGGAGCTGAGGGGAGAAGGAAGCCCTTATCTTCTGGGCTATACCTACTTGGAGTAGAGCTTCCATGAAGTTGGACTGAGGGAATAAGTCACAGACCAAGTATCATAGACTGTAGCTATTCTAACTGAATTGTAGTAGATTTTTGTGAATAAATATTTCTTTATTTTTCTGTATATTCAGGAGACAATTTCTAGATTTGTTTTGTTTTCATTAAGTATGCTTGTTTCACCAGAGAATGGGTCTGTGGAACTCTTCATGCTGTTCATCAACAAATATTTTCCTGAAGAATAAGAAGACACACAAGTCACTATAGCACAAGTAAGAATTCACTAAGTTCATTTTAGATAGAAGAAATGTAAGGAGTCACAGGAGAGAAAAAGTAATGCCAGAAAGAATTGGAGAAGGCTTCATGAAGGAATTGGCATTTGAAGATGGCTTAAAATATAAGTATATATGAAGAGGGAACATTTCAGGTACAGGATGTAGCATCAGATCATTTATTAGTTGTTATGGCTTGTGTCTAAATGTCCCCCTAAAGCCTCACGTAGTCTTTTCAGAGGTAGCTGAATCTGGAATATGTGATGCAGGGATTAAGGGTGCTTGATCACTAAACCACTACATGTAAGTGAATGGATTGATACCACCCTAAACTCTGCAGTGTGAAGGGGATAAAAAGGGCAGAAACATGCTGTAAATGCCCTTCATTGTTTTTGCGGTCTTCTGCCGCCATGATCTGTTGCCCCCTGCCATGTGCCACCCTGCCATGGAACCAGCTGATTGAGGACTGATACCTTTACAAACTGTAAGCCTAAATAAACCCTTTTGAAACCCTTTAACTTTGGATGTCAGTATTTTGTCTTAGCAATGAGAAAAAAGTAACTAAGACATCAGTGAATATATATCAAGCCCACTATGTGCTACACACTCTTTGTAGGTGGTGGATGTATACGGCATTGAAGAACACAGACAAAAATCTCTGCCCAAATGTAACTTTAATTCTGGTGGAGGTAGAGAACAGAAAACAAAATATAATATTTAAGCAAAGGATACAATATAGCAGAAAATTGTGCTATGACAAAAGTAAAGCTGAATAAATGACACAAAAAAGGCCAAGAAGAGTATAACTTGCAATAGGTTGGTTCAGGAAGGCCTCACAGAAAATTTAATATTGAGGAATGTCTTAAAGAGGATGATGTAAGAAGCTCATCCTGTATCTAGGACAGTGTTCCAGGCAGAACTAATAGGAAGTGAGACAGGAGCGTGACCAATAAGGGATAGCAAAGAGCCAATATGGCAGAAACTAAGTGAGAGTGATAGGATTCAAGATCAAAGAAATAGTGAGATGGCCAGAGAGTCTAAGTATGAGCAAGAATGTGTGGCAGAAAGTTTTATTAGAAAAGGGGACCATTCAACATGATTTGTGGCCTAGAATCTCTGGAAAAGATGAAAGAGTGAGAGGACTGGAAAAATGGATTGGGACCAAATTGTGAAGCACTTTAAATGTCAGGCTAAGCCTTTCATATTTAAATGAGTGAGGAAGACAGAGCTTCATAGCTATTAGTGTTCACAACCCAGAATCATAAAAAAGTACTATATGTCACCTGCTCCTCCTTTCTTTTTCTCCTCATTTTGGTTTCCTATGTAGGCCTGACGTAGGCAAGCATCAGAATGAAGAATCATAAGGTGGATACAGATCAGTGACAACTACTGGGTTGGCTTTCCCCTCTGCCATCTCAATCCTTGATTGAATTTGTAGTTGGGAGGAGATCCCTGCCTAATATCCAGATCTTTATTTAACAAAACTAGTTTCATGTTTTACTACATTGTCAGGAAATTTCTCCTTAAATCTCATCTAAATACTTTATCTCTTGTTTATTCCTTAGAGAGCCAAGCAACTCTTCCATCAACTTGGGTTTCTAAAAAGAGTTAACAACAACAACAAAAAAGCCTGAGACTGAAAAACTTCTTTTACCCACAAAGAAAGGAAATCAATATTTATTTATTTTTTATAATCACCAAGAAACCCTTGTCAAAGGAAAGTCAGATATCACTAAGAATCAGAAGATTTCCCAGAAAGGGTAAAGTCAGTTATAAACAGCTTTCTAAATCAATTGATTATAGTTTGGGTTTTTATCACACAAAGAAGTAAATCCTCTGCATTAGAATAGAAGAAAATTCCAATCAGAACAAGAAAGGAACATTCCAGAGCTTTAAAAAGTATTTGACACTTAGGGAAATGGTTTTACTACATCAGAAGCCAATATGGTCTGTCTCTATAATGAGAATTTAAATTGGACTTGAAATTCAAACAGCAATGCCATAGGTTAAGGTTTCTGGTTTTGACATGAGTAATTTTAAAATACTGAGAAGTTGAGGCAATCTTAAAGAAAGTATCTCCATAAGGCAATGATTACTACTGTGTGTTGCTAGATCAACACTCTTATACAGAGTTCTAGCAGTTGAAACTGTCAGCTGTCACTTCAGATCATTTGTGGCACAAGAAAAATTGCTCTTTATTAATATGCCCTGACAATATCATGTGATTTTATGGCATCTACTAGATGATCAGAGAGGATTTTATGTATCCTCATGATCAATTTACTGTCAAGTATATGGCACTGCTATCTTTGTTAACATTTGAAAATTGTCATATGCATGCTAACTCTTTAGTAATCAGAATTCAGATTAGCCAGAACATTACTGTCCTTAGCCATACATGATAGTTAATACTTTAACACAATAAGAATCATGTATTACTAGGAATTATTATAAAAAAATAAGCACCAAGGATAGCTTTATCACTTCATATCATAGACAGATGGTCTTAGAATCTGTTCAAAACTTAAAGACAAAGATCTTTTAACAAAATTTTAAAGTATCTATTTTTTGAGAGCTTAATTTTAAAATGTCAAGAGTCACTTAGAACCCCCAATAAGAACTTTTCCCAACATCCAGCTTTCCACTTGCTGTCAATATGAATTTTTACTTCTTGGAATATAAGAATCTAGGTAGGGATCTGGGTAACTGGTTTTTACTTCTTGTGTAGTACCAAAGCAAACTCACACTTGTCAAAAACATCACTAATGAACTTTCAAAAAATAAATTTCACTTTGTTGAACTTCCATTGAATGCTGATTATATTAGATCACACGCATTGAAACAAAGCACTAAAGCTTTGTCCAGAATATGCTATGGTAGGAATCAGAAAATCTGAGAAAATTTCCTTTTGTTTTTGAAAGCCTAGTTCTGATATTTATCTGTTCCTCATTTGATATCTGTGTTTTCCCCTCTCTAAATTGCCTTAGGAGGAGGAGTAATGACTATTGTCACCAGATAAGGATGTGTTGTATAATAATAAAAAGTGTCTGCAAAGGATTTAAAATGCCTTGAAGATAAATAAGAACTATTTACTATTGTAGTATCATTAATAAGCTAAAATAATAATCAGACATATTTGTTAAAAATGCCAGGTTAACACAAAATGTAGTCTTTCAAAAAAGAACATATGAATTGGGATTTTTATATTTTTCTTTCTCTTTTACCCAGTATTGCTACTCCATCATGAATTACTGTGGATATTTGTTCTCAGGTCCTTTGAGTCAATCTCCTTATGCAATGCTCAGGACTCAACTTTGTTTCTGCTTTTCTTGTCCAGATCACAAGCTCCAGACACAATAGTGATACTATGAACTTACTCCAAATCAATAAAACCATTAGCAATCTTAAATCTTTCCAAATCATTCAACTAAGCATAACTTTCTTTTTATATGCCAAAACTTCATTAGAACCTTTCCCACTTTATATCATCATTCACTTTTAGTCAGGAATATGGCACAAAATGTTTTAATTTAAATTATTAATCATGTTACTTCTTAGAGTCATCTCTTTTTCACCTAAATTCAGAGATTATGAAGATTGGAGTAAAATAACCTACAAATTTTGAAATATACAATAAGGTGAAATTATATGTAATAAAACTTTTGATTTATATTTTAATTTTAAATGCACAGATAAAGTGGTACCATTAAGCATCCTTTAACTTTTTATAATAAATCAATCATACTTTAATTATTATGTTATAAAGTAAGGGCACATTAATTATTCATAAATTTCTACTGCAAAGTGAATTTTGAAAACTAGCTTTATTTTCTATATTCTGGTCTCATCTTAGCTACTAGTGGAAAATAATCCATTTCAAAGCCACTGCTAATGTAATACAGTAGGCAGTCTTTAGTCAGAATAGCTTTAAAACAGAATGAAAAAAGAAATATCAATGCTGTGGAATATAGATCAGATGAAAACATGCTTAATAACAGGATAAGAAATGAGTTCTCAAAAAATTTTGTCATTGCTTAAAAGACAATTCAGACATCTAAATATTTTAGAATTTGTTTGGGGGTTTTAATGATTTTGTGATTTTTTTTTTCTTATTTAATTCAGTATGATAGTTTCACACTAAGGATCTGCCTCTCAGTCTTTTTTAGTGCCAGATCTGTTGTACACTTTACTCCTGTCCTTCTAAGGGCTTTGGTGAGCACAGAACTCTCACTTTACACCCACTTAGTTAGAGGTATAAAGAATTAGTAAGGGTGAGGACCATGAATCAGTGATCTGAAGGAAACTATGGCCCCAACCCATTAAAAGTCACAGCATTATCCCTCTGATCTTCTTTTTATGCTGCCGTAGAATTACAGAAATGAGAAAAAGTCCTTCTTTAACCCCTCTCCATAGAGCCAATTGTCATGCCACTGCATGGCTCACACACTGTATCACTATCCAGGCATGGAAATCCTTACCCAAATGATCAGTTTGATTCTGCTCCTGTTTTCTTCTGGTGCCCAGTCCTCAGAAACTTAGGCTGTCCCCTTATTGCCCAGGAGTCCCCATTTAGTCACCTCAAATGGGCCTTCTCTTTCTCAGTAGCACCCCACATTTCCAACCTTTCCCCTAATCCTCTAACCCTTCAAAATTTACCTTCCCTTTGCTCCACTCCTTGAACTTTTGGTAAACTGTGAAAGTGCTCCATTGATAATGGGTTATGGAAATGCCACATTTTAATGATAATGGGGGCCCTCACTTTATTCCTTAAGAAAAGTCCAGGGATGTCTAACACTGTAGCAAGCAGGGAAATCATTCTGGGTGAGGAGTCACAGTTACAACCCTCACAGTGCTGAATTACCCAGGGTGCACAAATCACCTTTTAAGGTAGCACTAAATCAGCTATCTCCTAAGTGATCTCTTACCAAGAGAAACACATTCTGAAAGTTGTTGGTATATGTTAAATAAAATAATTTATTTACATAAGAGAAAATTAGAAAACTTTAAATTTTACTTGCATTTATTAAAGATGGGTTCAGATTTGTAGTGGAGAGAGTTTATGACCTCTAGAGGAATTGTACTTGCACCAAGCCTGGGTGAGAAAAGATGGACTGTTATAGCCATTACTACCACCCTTCCTCCTATATAAGAACCAGAATGTAGGGAGGACTGGAACAAAAATTATATGTGACCCAGTGCACACAAAGGAGAAGTTATCTTTGACCTTTTTTACATTGACACATAATAATAAATTTATAGGGTATATGTAATGTTTTAATAAGATATTTATATATATATATATGCAAGGTAATTAACATATCCATCACCTCACATACTTATAATAGTTTCAAGCCTTTTGCTCTCACTAGAAGCCCTGAGATGCCCCTATTTTGCCCTTCAGATATATACCAAAGCCTTAATATCAACCCAAAGTAGTAAGTCTAATTGTGAAGAAGATTCCTTTGGTGACTTTCCTAACTCTGACCCTTCCCTTCAAGTGTAAATCTTCCAGAGTCTACTGTCCTCCAGTGCTCCCACGAATCTCATTAGCCAATCAAGTTTACTCTTTACCTTTTTAATGTCCTTTACCAAAGACCATTAAATAACAACTAATTTGGCAAACTCACTTCTAATAATGAGTTGGGAGTGGTGATCCTTTACAAAAATTGCATTAGCATAGAAGTCAGATAAACTTGGATTTGAATCCTAGAAGCACTATAACAAATTGAGCTATATGACTTTGAGCAGTATTAGCTTCACTGTGCCTCTGTTTATCATCTATAAAATGGATATAATAATCATACTTATATCATTAAATACTATTGTGAGAATTATCTTGAGAATTAAAATCTATAACAAACACAACATACTCATCTTGATATTTAGTGGATAATCAGTGTTAACTCCTTTTCTCTTTAATGAGAAAATAAAACGTATTTTCACAGTAAAGTGCCATATACGTTATTTTAATTCAAACAAAATATTGATGGGCAGTCTATCATTTGGCAGATACTCTTCTAGAATCTGGAAATCAGCAATGAACAAAATAGTAAAACTTCTATAATTTCATGAAGATTATATTCTAATGATAAGTGATAGACCTTAAATAGAGGGATTTGTATGTAGTGTGTTAGATATTAATAAATTTTATTCAGGGAAAAATGCAGTAATAAGGGAATAAGTTTCATAGAGTAGGAATAGAGAGTTACAAAATTTTAAGAGTTTTATTTCTTAGAGCAATTTTAGATTCATAACAAAACTGAGGAGAGAGATGTCTCATATAACTTCTGCCCTCATACATGCATACTCTCCCATATTATCAAGATGGCCCACTAGAAAGGTGCTTTTTAATGATTGACCATACATCGATATGTTATTATCACCCAAAGTCCATAGTTTGCATGAGGATTTGCTCTTGCTGTCTAACATTCTATGAGTTTGAAAAAATGAATAATGAAATGTGCCCACCATTGTAGAATTAGACAGAATCCTTTCATTTCCCTAAAAATTCTCTTTGCTACTTCAACTCATCCCTCTGTCTCTCCACTAACTTCTAACAATGACTAATCTTTTTCACAGTGTCTATAGTTTTGGCTTTTCCAGATGTTATATAGTTAGAATCAAACATGATGCAGCCTTTTTATATTTTTACCTTTTACTTAATGATTTACATTGAGGTCCTCCATAGTTTTTTTTTTCATGAGTTAATAACTTTCATTTTTAGAGTCAAATAATATTCTGTTGTCTGAATTTACAATTTATTTATCCATTCCACCTATTTGAGGACATCTTGGTTGCTTTCAGGTTTTGGTAATTATGAAAAATCCTATAAATGCCTATGTGTAATTTTTTGTGTGTGCATGTTTTCCACTCTTCTAGATAAATGTCAAGGAGCAAGATTGCTAAATTATATACTAAGAATATGTGTAGTTTAGTAAGAAACTGTCATACTGTGTTTTACAGTGGTTGCATCATTTTGCATTCCCACCAGCAATGAAGGAGTGGTCTTATTTCTCCACATTCTCACCAGAATTTAGTTTTTTTCACTGTTCTGGATTTTGACCATTTTAATAGGTGTGTAGCAGTATCTCATTGATATTTTAATTTACATTTCCATGTTGATATATGATGTGGTACATCTTCTCATATGTTTTTATTTATACACCTTTTTTAGTGAGGGGTACATTAAAGTCTTTGACCATGAGAACTACAATTTTAAATAGCACGGTCAAACTAGGAGTCACTGATAAGACCTATAGGAGGCAATGGAAAGATCCATATGGATATCTGGGGGAAGAGTATCACAAGGAGAGAGGACAGAAAATGCAATGGCTTTCAGGTGGAAGTGTGCTTGATGTAGTCAGAGAACAGCTAGGAGGCCAATATGGCCCAGAATTGGGTTACTGAGGGGAATAGTAATAAAAAGTCTGAGATGTAAATGGAGGAGTCAGACCATAATCATACCTTGTGGATCATAGTAAGACATTTTGCTTTTATTTGGAGTGACATGGGAAGCCACTGGATAATGACCTGAAGTGTCACTGGATAGTGAGTCAAACAGTGACCTCATGGCATGCATTTTAAAAGCCACTTCGTGGCTATATTGAGATAGTAAGAGAAGAAAGGGAAGAAACAGTGATCCAACAAAGAGATGATGGTGGCTTAGACTACAGTGGTTGTTAGTTGGGATATATATACCCAGGGCAAAAGATGATAAATGCTTGGGAGAGTATATTAGAGTAAGAGGAAAATACTTTTGGAATGATTTAAAGGAGGATTGTCAAGGAAGTCTGATACTCTTAGAACCTATTGCAAGAATGGAGGATAATCTTGTACAAAACACACGGAAAAGCCATTTGAGGGGGAAAAAAAGTCCTTGTAGGGTCATTTGAACCAGTAGTTCTCAACCCTATCTGTGCATTGTGACCTCCTACAGAGATTTTAAAAAATAAAACAAAATCAGAAAACATCAATCCTCCAGGCCCCAATCTAGATTAATTAAATATGCATCTATGAGGTTTGGAACTTGAGTTTTAAGAAATTTTACTGCTTTCTAGGTACTCTTAAAGTACATCCAAGGTTGAGAGCCACTGACCTTCATACAAGTGTGTCTCTTCCACTCAACTTTAGAAAGAGCTCCAGATGAGTTTGGCCACTGGGAATACCATTGATTTAGCTGATTCCATTGCATGGATAATATGATATACAACCTGAGAATGTTCCCACAACTTAAGAACTTCCTAATCCCTCTCAAATTACTGCAACCCTTTCCAAATTGGCCCCTTATCTTCAATTGAAGTTTTCTTCCTTAAAGCCATCCAATTCCAAACCTGGGCTGAAGGTGCTCCACGCTATACCATGTACCAAGACCACTTCCTCTAGGAAGCTTTAGTCATTTCATGTACAGAAGCAGAAAAATCCACTTACTTTATCTATAAAAAAATCAACACTTAAAGCTTAAAATACACTTCAGAAGTGCTCTACCAGTAGGAAATCAGCCTTCAGCACTGGTCACCAACACTGATTGCACATTAGAATCCCCTTTTGAAAAAAGAAACTTTCTTCAAAAACGCCCAGGTGTGGCTACATAGACAGTTTGAACTACGTAATGAGATTCTGTCTCAGAAACAAACAAAAAACAAAACACAAAAAACAAACCAAAAAAATGCAAACACATAAGCTCATGTTTCCTTCCAGACCAATTAGAATGTAGGGTCATGGAGCTCAGAGGTTTGTAACTAAGAATCACTGTTCTACACCTATGCTTTTAATATCAGTCCCCTACATTACATTTCACTTTTTTTCTTTTAAAATCTGCATTCTATATTTTGGCTAGGAAACAAGATGAAAATCACTTATTCTAAGAATTTATGCCCTTAATAAAGCTAATAAACCATGATATATCAAGGATGGGGCAGTATTTTAGTTGCTTTGTTCATTTCTGAGACAAAATATTCAACATCCAAAATTTAAAAAGGAAAGGTTTATTTTGGCTCACAGTTTGTAGAGATTGCAGTCCATAGGTGCTGGCTCCAAGGCAAGATGGCATGGCAGTAGGGCATCACAGAGGAGAAACAGTTCATGGCAGGCAGAAGGCAGCAAAGCAGTGAAGTAGCAAAGAAGCAGCAAGTGATGACAGCAGCCCTCTTTCTGTTCCTTATATTTTATCTGGGATATGGGTAGCACTCACACCCAGGGTAGGCCTTCATTATCCTCACTCAGAACTATGCCAAACCAATCAGTGGACTAATTTAGTAATCACACACCCTTAATAACAGCATCACACACTCTAGATACAGCCACCTCTGAAAAGCCTCATCTATGACTGCAAGCCTTAACATGCAGTGGAGAAATAAGGGGTATATTTTAAGTAGAGAATTTAAAAACAATAATAAAACTGACTAAAAGCTGGTGTGCTTTCTATTATCACCAGGTGCCATCATTTATAAACAATACTAATGGTTAAAATCTCTCCACAAGGCAGAAAACTCCTTCTGCCTTTCCCTCTTACTATGTGTTATGGCTTGTATATAGACACTTCCCCAAAGCCTCATGAGCTCATAGGTGGGGCTTTTGGGAGGTGGCTGGATCATGGATATGTGATGCTGGATTAGTGTGTGTGACACTGGGATTAAGGGTGTGTGATAACTAAATTGTGTTAGCATGGTTCTGAGTGTGGATAATAGAAGCTTTGTACACTTGGTATGATAGATACAATAAATTGACACATACCAGCCATACCCACCTTCTTCTAGTGTGCCTGCCTGTAACTCAGATACTAGAAAACAAAAATACTTAAGGGCTCTGGACACATATTAGAAAAATTTAAGTCAAACAGGACTTACTACTTTGACCACTGTCAATTACAAAAGGTAATAATATTTGGAAAACTTAGGTCTTGCTATAGCAACATTGAAGTGTTCAATCACGATTATGACTATTGGGAATATCAAGAAGCAATTGTAATAACAGCAGTGAATTCTTTATTTCTAGATTTCACATATGGTCTCCAGTCAGTTTTAAATTTCCAGTTTTAGTTTCGCTATTGGTATCACTTCCTAAATGTAGCAGTTAGCTGTAGAACTGATAAACCAGGTTCACAATGATGATTAGAGAGTTCTTGCTGAAATCCTCACCTAGAGCTTACTTGTTTAACCAAGGGTGTTTTTTTAGCATCCAATTCCTTGTACTAAAGCATTTTTTTTGTTTAAAATTGCTAGAGTGGTTTTGTTCCATGTAACTGAATGTTAATAATGCATAATCTGGTACCATTCAATGAATATTTATTGAGCAATTATTACAGCGAATAAGACAAGTAAAAATTTCTGCCTTACATAGAGCTTACATCCTGGTGAAAAGATACAGACACAAATATATATATATATATATATATTTCACCTAACTCAATATAAACATTATGTCATAAACATGAGGTAAGATTATTAATATCAACAAGACCAAAAATGGAGAAAGGGGGTTTAGAGAAGCGAGGGAGGCAAGAGGGAAGGGGATTAAAAAAGGAATCAAGCTGAATTATGTATCTATACTCACTCCCTAAGGTGATTGTAAACTGTCTGTAGTGCAAACATGTACTAATAAAGAAAAAAGCAAGCGATACAGTATGCTAAAAACTGGCACTGCTTGCTGGCCATGGTGGTGCATACCTTAATTCCAGCACTTGTGAGGCTGAGGCAGGAGGAGGATTACCATGAGTTCAAGGCCAACCCGGGCTAGTGAGTTCAGGACCAGCCTGGACTACACAGTAAGATGCTGTCTCAAACAAATCAAAACAAAACAAAACAAATTGGCAATGCTAGCAAAGGAAAATAAGAGGGGTAAAGAATACCAGGATCTGGAATAGGGTGAATTTTTAAATGAAGTGATTGTAGTGTTCTTTATTAAGAAAGAATTTTTTAATCATTGCAAATATATGTGATATCACGTGGAATTTGTCTTTCTAGGCAGGCCTGTCTTATTTTACTTTTCAATTTATCATTGCATTTTTATATTTCTAAAGAGTCTAATTTATAGAAATAGTAAGTATAATGGTGGTTACCAAAGCTGGTAGTGAGGAGAGCAAAAAAGAATGGAGAGAAACAGTTGACCAAAGAGTATTAAGTTTCAGTTAGACTGGAGGAATAAGATTCTGAGAATTATTGCACAGCATGGTGACCACAGTTAATGTTTTGTATATTTTGAAATTGTTAAAAGAACAGATTTTAAATCTTATCAATATTAAAAAACTCCAACTAGTATATGTTAATTAGTTTCATGTAATCATTCCACAATGTATACATGTATTAAAACATCATATTATCCTCATACAATTAAAAATAATTCATAAAAGGATGACATTTAATAGACTTAAAGATGGTGAGCATCCACACTAATCGATCAAGCGGCCATTCTAATTGGTTGATTACTTTGACATACTAATTCAAAAATTTGTTCAATATTACACCTGGAAATTGGGACAGTTTGGAAAATTCATAAGAATATGAATACTTTGAACTTCAAAAGTCCAGTAAATTTCCTTTGCCAACAGAAGATGACTCTTCTTTTTTTTTTCCATTAAGTTTATTGGTACATTTTAGGTATACAGTATAGTTACATTCATCATTGGGAACTTGTACCTTTACATGATGCATCTTGGTTCTTATTTTTTCTCCATTCCCCTGCCCTCCCTTCACCCCCTCCTCCCTTCCCTATTTACAAAGATTTTGTTTCCATTTTTTTCTTTTTCTCGTATTTTTTCTTTTCTTTTCTTTTCTTTCCCCTACCCCTCTCACTTCCCCTACTCTTTTAGAACTTTTCTGACTCTTATACATTATTTGAGGTCATTCTACCTTCCTAAAATACTGCACAATTCTGTCACCCTCAAAATTCATACTCACAAGGAAAAAGATTATGTGAAAAAGAATTCCAAGTTCTTTGAATTTTATCAGCATAAACTTGACTAATACAGGCAGGAGTGGATCCCAGCTATGAGAAACAAAGAAAGAACACAATTTTAATTGGATTTATAGAAATAGGTACACCTAAAATAATTTATGTTTCCAATGCACTGTCTTAATTTCCAGTAAGAGTGCAAGCTCTAGCTAAATTACTTTTTTCTTTAACTGTATATAAACCTTTATTTTTTCTTAAAGAAAAATTTTATAACAAATATTGATTTTAATTTTTGAGATTTGGTTCTGGAAAATCTTTTCTCCTGAGCTAACACTTCTGCGGTTAGACTTTTTCCACTTTAGGAATGTAATAGGATGACTTTCTGGCTAAATTGTTGCACTTAAAATTTCAACCCTAGAAAGTTGCACACTAGGATTCATGGGGAATTGGAAGTAAAACAGTTTTCATATAGATTACAGCTCAGTTCTGAGTCATTCTGGTGACTCAGAATATCTGAATTGTAATATTAAACTAAGATGATTCCAGAGTGCTAGTGTTCTCAGGTGTCTGGCATAAGCAACAGAAAATACCTCCCCAAAAAGTAATATTATCTGAAGTGTCACACTATTTCTAAAACAATTTTGTTAATATAGAACCTGACATATATGAAAGATGAACCAAAACTAAGCAACTTGATAAAGAAATATAAACAATACCAGAACATAGAAACAGAACCACAAGGTCCAAATATTAAAATTTCCAGACAAAGGCTAAAAAATAAATATGCTTACTAGTTTCTAGAGGCTGAGAAAAAGGATTAAATATTTAAGCAAATAACAGGGACAGGAGAATATAACAGATTTTTTAAAAGTAGAAATTCTAGATTTAAAAGGCAATAATTGAGAAGAATAATTAGTTGTTGGGTTAAACAATGATTAGATGCAATAGAAGACAGAATTAATGAATTGAATACAATTCTGGAGAAAATATCTAAAACAAAGCACAGAAAGGAAAAGGTGTAACAAATTAAAAGGAAAGACACCATTTCTGCTTCTGAGAATATACTAAACAGAAAAGCATGTACATCCAGAAACATATATAACAATGTTAACTGATAGGTTATTTTAACAGCACTGCTATCATCTGAATGTTTATTTGTATGCCTCCATGCATTGAAATCTAATCCCTGATGTGTTGCTGTTGGGAGGTGTGGTCTTTGGTAAGTTACCAAGTCATGGGAGCAGAGAATTCATTAATGGGATTAGTACCTATATTAGTCTATTTTATAAGAAAATATCAGAATCTGGATAATTTATAAGAACAAAAATTAATTTTTTAGAGTTCTAGAGACTGGAAAATCCAAGATCTGGAGCCAGCATCTGGTGATGTCTGTGGAAGGCCTTCTTTCTATGTCTCACATGATAGAAAGTGGAAGGGGAAACAGGGTTGCACATTGTATCCTCACAGGGAGGATGGGCAAGGAAAGGCAAACCCATTCTCACAGTCGTTTTTTGTTTTGTTTTGTTTTGATGTCATTAACTTAATCACAAGGGCTCTGGCTTCAAGACCTAAACAATTTTCATTAGGCGTCACTCCCTATACTGCTGCACTGGGAAGATAGTTTCAATATGAGTTTTGTAGGAAATGTAACATTGAAACCATAGCAGTTTCTTTATAAAATCAGCCAGAAGTCCCTTTGCCATTCTGCCACATGAAGACACAACTTGAAGACACCAACCAGGAAGCAGCAAAAAAGCCCTTACCATGTACCAAATCTTTTATCACCTTAATCTTGTACTTCTCAGCCTCTAGAACCGTGAGCAATAAATTTCTGTTGTTTAACTCACTTTGTCAAAAGTATTTTGTGTTAGTATCCTGAACCAACTAAAGCAAGTACCAAACTCAGCCAAATGTCTTTCAACATAATAGGTAAATTGTAGTGTATCCATAGAATGAATACCATGAAAATGAAAATAGACTAATTATATATCATAACTTGGCTAAATCCCCAGCTATAATAATAAGTAAAAGAAATATGAAAATATAACATATACTCTCATGTAATATAAAGTACTTATATATACTTCAATTTAAACAATGTTCAAAGACATGTCAAGTTTTGTTTATGTTTAGGGATGCATGTTAAAGCAGTAAACTTACAAATAAATGTATGGGGATGAATATCATAAGAGTTACACTTAGTGGGAAGGAGAAATATTTGACTGGGAAATGGCATACAGAGGATTTCTAGAATGCAATCAATGCTCTATATTATAATTTACATGATTGTTCTATAAATCTTTTTGTAATAACTGTCTAAAATGTATATTTTGTTTCATGCATTTTTCTAAAGTATATATTTCACACAAAAATGAGTTTGAAATAAAGCACCACATATAGTAGCTGTCTATTATAGTTTATAGATGAAAGTGGGAGAGCCAATATAGAAATAGGCTCACTGGGCTGGGGATGTAGCTCGGTGGCACTGTGCCTGCATGGCAAGCACAAGGACCTTAGTTTGATTTCCAGTACTGGGGGAAAAAGTAGAAATAGGCTCATGTATTCAGTGAGAAGGAAGGTATAAACAAATAGCAAAACTGAACCCCCAGAGACAAAGTGAGCATACTTAGTATAGTGGGCAGCAAAGCTGGAGTGTTATTCAAAATGGTTTGACATGCAAAAGACCTGTGTAGAAGCTAGTTATTTATGAGGCCCATGGGCTGAAATAGGAAAGCAAATCATTCATAGATCATACTGAATTTATATAAGACTACAGTTCCTTCTCCATTTCCAAAACCTGAGTCAAATCATAGATCAAGAGCCCTTGAGCAAGAATCCTTTAATACAACCACAAATATTTGCTATATATGTTTTTCCTTAGCTTTACCAAAAAGAACCTTTAGCTATTTGTCAAGACAACAGCATACTGGAGGAAGAGAAATATCTATAACCTTTAAGAATCATCCGACACTGATTTTGATCCCTGAGTATAAATGAAGTCACCATGGTCTACTGGTAAGTACAAGGGCTCAAATGAATCAGATGACAAAATGGAATTTTGAGCATCTCACTATTGGTGTTGTAGTATTGCAAATAGGTAAGTTAATTAGATATCTTGTGTGCAGTTAGACAGGATCAGCGCTCCAAGAGCCAACACAGCAAGAAAACAACATGGAGAACAATTGAGGCACAGTCACTGGTAAGCATTATAAAAAGGAAAAGAAGTACTACTTCCCCTAGAGATAGATAGCAGTGATTGATATTCTAAATGGGAAATTCCTTGTATGTGACTTGTCTTCCCATTTGATCCCCATTTAATCAATATTACCTGGGTGACTGTACTTGTAATCTTATTGGTTGGTCATGGTTTTGTCCCACCTCATACCCACCTTGTAAATTTCCATTGGGTCTTATAGTTTTGTCCTACTTTGTACCCACCTCACCACATGGCTTTGCTGTATAAAACATCTATATAGGGCCAGGGATTTAGCTCAGTGGTTTCACCACCTGCCTCGCAAGTGCAAGGTCCCGAGTTTGATCCCTGTACCAAAAAAAATAAATTAAATAAAATAAAACATCTATGAAAAGTGGGGTGGGGGGCAACCCACTTTCCGGTCCCCCTTCTGTCTCTCTTAGGCAGAAGCTTTCTTTCTCCCAATAAATTTTTCCTACTCTTAACCTCTGTTGTTCCTAGAATTCATTCTTTGATTTTCGAGAACAGGAACTCGCATTTCGGTTATCTAGTATGTTTGGGAGTTTCATCTCTTGCCCCTATATCAGTAGGTTTATTAACCAGATCTGTGGTTATTTCCATGGTTCCAAAATGCATAGTTAGAATTATTACTTGACAAATGAATGAATCCCCTCATTGGCCTCCTAATTCAACAAGTAAGGACTATTTGTTTAAAAGGGCCATGTGAAAACCTGTGAAATTTCCCTCTCTACCAAAATAGTACACCAAAAGTAATACGGTATTCCTAGGAGAAGCACAAACAGTAACACCATCAAAGATGTGTTCAGGATTGTGATTGCTATCATATTCCATTTAAGCAGCATGTTTACCCTCTGCTGAAGAGCTAGGTTTTACAGGTCAACAGTGTGTTAGCTTCAGTGTAATTAGTGAGAGATTCAGCTGCTGTTCCAGCTGTAGTCTTTTAAAGAGATTTGAACAAATCAGCACAGTCCTCAGTGTAAGACCAAGGGCCTTACCAAACGCTCCGAGGAGCTGACTGCAGCGAAGAACACCTGGGAAGGAACACACCAGACAAGATGGAAAGTAAAATAGGCCGTTATTAGTCTGGCCAGACGGCACTCTCAAAGCAAAGTAGCTTAGAGAGGCAGCTGGCTCAGAGTCCGAGGCTGTTTTTATAGGGGGTCGCAGGGGAAGTTGGCAAGCAGAAATACAAAAGAGGAGGAGAGAGATAAAACAGACCTTTTACAGAGTGTCCTTAAGATGACATATTCAGATATGGAGTTGGGCAAGCATGACAGAACACTACGCACACAACAGACCTTCCTGGCACAACAACAAGCAAATCCCTGGAACTCAATATCTACCTAGTGATCCATAACAGAAGCAGACAAGTTGGGGTCCTATTACAAAGACGGAGTAACTGTTGTTCAGTCTTACACTCAGCACATGATATGCAGTTATTGACCTAGAAAATGCCCTTTTATCCCTGTACTACTAAGCACAAAAGACCCAAAAGAATTTTCATTAACCTGACAGGACCAACTTCTACATATTCACTGTTTTTTCAGATACATTGCTATTCTATCATAACTTAGTGGACTAAGACTTTAATTATTTCACAGGATGTCACAATAGTCTCCATTATTGATAACATCAGATTGCTGGGATATGTTGAGCAGGAACTCTAAATATCTTAGTGTGCAGGAGATAAAACCCATGAAAATCAGGGCCTTAGTACTTTAGTAAAGTTTCTGGATACCTATTAGTCAGGAACATCCTGAGGTATCCTCTCCAATCAGAAAGACAAGTTTCTATATCACATAGTCAATAAGGAGGCACAATATTGGGGAATTTATCTGGGATTTACTTGAATGAGCTGATTTATCAAGTCATTTATAATTTTGCCAACATTGAGTCAGGCTCAGCAAGCTAGAAGGTTGTCCAGTATGGGCAGATTGCAGAGAAAATAGTTCAGTCACTTAGGCCTATGGACAAGCACTCAATGGAAACTTACAAATACCAGGACCAAATGTAATGAAAACTCTACAGTATATAATAAAATTTATAGGATGTGCACTCTCTCTGAATATGTACTTTTAAAATTTTGCCTAACAACCTTTTTATGCCTCTCAAAATGAACAAAAAACTTCTAGGATATAATAAAAATAATATTTTGAGGGAAATATATAGCCTTAAATATGTAAATAAAGGGAAGCAAGCCAAAAATGTTGTGATAACTGCCTGTCTTATGTTATGAAAAAAACAAGAATAGCCCAAAGAAAGTAGAAAGAAAGAGATAATGAATATTAGATTGGAAACTAATAAAATAGAAATCAGCCAGGTGTGGTGGCTCATGCCTATAACCTCAGCACTTGGAAGGCTGAGGCAGAAGGATCAATGTGAGTGTAAGGCCAGCCTGGAATACATAGTGAGTCCAAGGCCAGCCTGAACTACATAGTGAGACCCTGTCTCTAAAATACAAATAAACAAACAAACAAAAAACGCAAAAAAAAAAAAAAAACCCCAAAACAGTAATTAATGATATAAAAATATCAGGTCCTTTTTAGAAAAAAGTAATAAAATAGACACACTTCTGTCAAGACTTATCAAAAGAAAAAGATGATACAATATAGGAATGAAGAGAGGACTTAACTATAAGTAACAGTATTTTTAAAGACAATAAAATAATGTCATCGACTTTGAAGACCAACATCTTTAAAAATTGGAGAAATGTACAATTTTCCAGAAAAATATAACTTACCATAATTTACTCAAACAGAAATTCAAAAATCTTAAATTGTCTTATGGTTAAATTAAAAAATATAAAACAATAGTTCAAATATTCCTGCAAAGAAACCCCCTTAGTGGTGGCATACCTATAGCATTCATGCCACGGCTGTTTGTGCCATTGAAAGCTCTAAATGGTTTGATATCACTGCTGGTCAAAACTTTTTATAGGTAAGTTCAAATAAGGTTTGAAGAAAGGGATAGTGTCAATTCTGTATAAATACTTTCAAATAATAGGAAAGGAAGGAATGTTACCCAAATAATTCTAAAAGGTAAGTGAGTTTATCTTGTGAGCAGAAGAAAGAAATTATGAGAAATAAATATTGCATATTCATTTAACTTATGATTACAGATGTGAAACCCACAACAGGGTATCAGCAAATCAAGCCTAACAGTGTATAGAAAGTATGATGTGTCATAAGAAAATTAAATTTATCTTAGGTAAGCAAAAATGGTTTAGAACATCAATAAATGAAATTTACCATGTTAACAGAGTAATACAGAAAATCATATGGTCATTTAAGATCTTTCATCGAATTTAAAATTCATTTTTTAATTTTAAAAGTCTGTTAAAGTTAGAAAAGGATTATTTATGACAAACCTACTGCCAAAATATTAAATGGATAAAAACTGAAAACTTTTTCCTCTAAAATTAGGAACAAGACAAGGATGTCCACTGTTACCACTAATAGTCAATATAGTACTCTAAATTTTAGCCAGAGAAAGCATGCAAGAGAAGGAAATAAAAGATGCATATAACAAAGAAGGCAAACTATCCTTGTTCACAGATAACATGATCCTTTATATACAAAGCCCAAAAATTCCCCCCAAAGACTCCTAGAGCTAGTAAACAAATTCAACAAGGTAGCAGGATACAAAATCAAACGCATTCCTATATGCTAATAATAAATAAACTGATAAAAATTAGGAAAACAATACCATTAAAATACTTTCCAAAAAATGAAATATTTAGGAATAAACCTAACACAGGAAGATAAAGATCTCTAAAAGGGAAAGTATAAAACTCTGAAAAAGGAGATCAAAGAGGACATCTTAAAAAGAAAAGTTATCCACTTTTCTTGCATAGGCAGAACCAATATTGTCAAAGTAGCCTTACTTTGAAAACTAATATATAGATTAATGCAATCCCAATCAAAATACCTACAGGATTCCCCATAGAAATGGAGAAAATAATCCTAAAATTCATATGGAACCAGAAGAGACTCAAAATAGCAAAAGCAATTCTGGGCAAAAAAAGCAAACTAGATGTAAAGTTATATTACATAGTTACAGTAAAAAAGCATGGTACAGGGCTGGGGATGTAGCTCAGTGACACTGTGCCTGCCTGGCAAGCACAAGGTCCTGAGTTTGATCACTGGTACAAAAAAAAAAAAAGAAAATCATGGTACTGACACATACAAAAAGCCCAGGCATGTTGATTCATAGATTATAAAGAAATGATACAAGGTACATTCAGTCATCTGACCTTTGACAAAGGGGAAAAAATATATTCTGGAATGAAGATAGCCTCTTTTACAGATGGTTCTGGGAAAACTGACTATGTGCAGAAGATTGAATCTAGACTCATATCTCTCACCATGTACTAAACTAAAAGGACAATGGATCAAAGATGTAGATAGTAAATGAGAAACATTTAGTCTGTTGGAAGATAAAATAAATAAAACACTTGACATAGATGTAGGCATAGACAAGGCCATTCTGAACAGAACTCCAATTACACAAGAAATACAATCAAGAATTAACATATATGATCATATCAAATTAAAAATCTTCTTCACAGCAAAGGAAACAACCAATAGAGAGAAGAGGCAACTTACAGAATGGGAAAAATATTTTGGCAGCTACCCCTTGGACAGAGTACTAATATATCAAATATTTTAAAAACACAAAAATATTAGATGCCCCAAACAAAAGACCCAATCAAAAACTGGGCTACTAAAATGAATAGAAACTTCTCATAAGAAGTACAAATAGCCAATAAATACATGAAAAAATGTTCAACATCTCTGATCATTAGACAAATTAAAACAATACTGCGATTCTATCTTCCTCCAGAAAGTATGGCTATCATCGAAAAATCAAGTAATAGCAAATGCCTGCATGGCTGCAGAGGAAAATAAACGATTCTACATTGTTGGCGAGGATGTAAATTAGTACAACCACTATAGAAATCACTATGAAATTCCACAGAAAACTAAAACTAGAAATTCCATTTCACCCAGCTATTCCCTTTCTAGATATCTTCCCCTAAAAGTTAAAGACATCACATTACAATATACCCATGTTTATAGCAGCATAACTCATAACAGCTAAATCCTGGAAGCAGCCAATATGTCTATCAGCAGATGAATGGATAAAGAAAATATGGCATTTATACACAATGGAGTACTATTCTGCTGTAAAGAAGTATAAATTTGAGTCATTTGTAGGAAAAAAGATGCACCTTGAGATCATAATACTAAGAGAAATAAATCAGATACACAAGTTTAAATATTGCATAGTTTCAGTTATATGAGAAACCAAAAGTACAAATAAAGAGCAAAATAAAAGACTGATTGTAGGAAAGAGGGAGATAGATCTTTTGCAAATGGGAAGGGGACCACGAGATGGAGGGAGTGTGAGGGAGTGAAGGAAAAGGGAACGTAAAAAGAATTGAGATGTGTCATGTATATGTTCTGACTCCCCATGATAAATGTCAGTATTATGTCCTGCAAATATGTACTAATAAAAATAAACATTTTTAAAAAGTCTGGAGATTTAGCTCAGTGCAAAGGCCCTGGAATCAATTCCCAGTACTATAACCCCCCATACATGCACACGCGCACACGCACACACACACACACACACACACAGAAAAATAGAAATAGAATGAGATGTTTCTTAACCAAATAACAAATGCCTGTAAAAGTATGCAAAAGTTAACATTATCTGAAAGGAGCAATCAGCTTCATTTCCTTTAAAATCAGGAATGAAAACAGGAAACCCATGATTACCACTTTGATTCGATATTTTACATGAAGTCCTATTTAGTGAATAATACAATTAGAGATATAAGAATTTAAAAAGAAGAAACAGAACTGTGATCATTTGCAAAGTATTTCTAGATAGTGTTATAATCTCTACAGATAACCCAAATAGTATACTTTGTATTATTAAAAACAACAGAAAACTTTAGCAAAATTGTTGCATATGAGATTAACAAACAAGATCCATTTGCACTTTTAGTCACCAGCAGCAAACTATTAAAAATGTATCAAAAGATAAGACAAAATTTGTAACATGTAGTATCAAAAATGTCAAGTATCTAGGGATAAATCTTTAATGAGTTACAAGATAAAATTATAAAATGTTATTAATATATATTTAATGACCTAAATAAATAAAATATTCTGTCTTTTGGACAAAAAGACTTAACATCTTAAAAGTGTTTTTCCCAAAATTGATTAAGAAATAAAGTTAATGCAATTTGAGCATATATTCCAAAAGTGATTTATGTGACTTAATGATTACAAAATTTATATGGAAAACAAAAGGGCCAATAGTAAGCCAGAAAACAACTGGAGACAGAGTGCAAGTTTGGGTTATTTTTCTTCTAAGATATTTGGAGTTATTATAAAGCTATAATATTGAAATAGTATAGTATTGGAGCAGGGATAAAAAAAAAAATACCACAACCAGAGTCACCCAGAATGTAAGACAGATATGGAACATCTGCTCAATAGAGAAAGTAGGGCCTGTTCAATAAATGAAGCTGGTAAGATATTTACCATATGGAAAAAGGTTAAAATAGTCTCTGCTTTACACTGCATTAAAAAACCATCATCAGATGAATTAAGGATTCCCCAAGTTATAAGTAAAGAACAAAATAAAAGATAGATAATAGGAAGTAGGGAGATAGATCTTTCTCGAGTGGGAAGGGGATCAAGTGTTTGAGGGAGGAGAAGAAGGGGGAGGGAAAGGGGATGAAAACAGGAATTGGGATGTTCTGTACCTATTGCAACTTCACACAAGGAATTGAAACATTGTATACTGCAAACATATATACTAATAAACACTAAAACAAATTTTTAAAAATCAAAAATAAAACATTAAATCTCTTTGTAGAAAAATAATTGAAAATTTTTTAGCCAGTAAGATAGGGAAATACTTTTTAACAACATACAAAGAATTGGTAATTTTGACCACATTAAAACTCATTTTAAAACACCTTAAAAAGTAAAAAAGACAAAGTACATACTAGAAAACTGTTTCTAGAGTACACATAAACAAGAAAGAATTAGCATCAAGAATACATAAATTCTGTGGAAAAATGTTTTTGTGAGCTACTGTCCTGGCAGAGGATTTATATCTAGAATTATAAAGAGCTTAAAAAATTAACTCTCCAAAACAAATGACCCAATCAAAAAATGGACATATGAACTGAATATACATTTCTCAAAAAAGAGGTACAAATGGCCAATAAGTACATAAAAATTGTTCATAATTTTTAGCCATTAAGGTTATACAAATCAAAATAATTCTGAGATTCCATCTCGTCCCAGTCAGACTCGCTGTTATCAAGAATATAAAAAGCAACAAATCCTGGCAAGGTTGTGGGGAAAAAGGAAACTTTCTCAATTGTTAGTGGAAAAGTAAGCTAATACAACCACTATGAAATCAGTCTGGAGATTCTTCAAAATCTAAAAATAGAAATTCCACTTGATCCAGCTATACCTGTACTGGGTATATTCCCAAAAGAGTTAAAGATCTACTATAGTGATACTTGCATACCCATGTTTATAGCAGTGCAACCGACACAAGCTAAGCTCTGGAAACAGCCTAGATGCCCATCAACAGATGAATGGATAAAGGAAATATGGTGTATATATACAATGGGATATTAATCAACCATACAGAAGAATGAAATCATGTCATTGGCAGGAAAATTAATGGAACTTGATACCATACTATTAAATAAATCAGACACAGAAAGTAAAATATCACATGGTTTCTTTTATGAGAGAAACCCAAAATATAAATGAATTGAAGAGTAAAATAAAGGAAAAATGGTAGGAGACAGAGAGACAGATTTTTTGGAGATGCAGTAGAGGATTAGGTGAAGAGGCAGAGGAAGATAGGAAGGGGAATAAAGGGATTGAACATGATCAAGATATAATATATATGTACCAATTTCCCAAAACAAATGTAACTATTATGTATCATAAATATAAATTTAATAGATATTAAAATCATTACAAAGCAATCAAATATACAATTTTTACATTTTATATTAACACATTTGTTCACATGAATTACCAATATTTTGTAATGGCCAAAATTTATATTAATATGCTAAAATAGTGGAAACCTAAGCATACATGTATTTATTTATATCAAAAGTAAATCCTAAATTAACTAGTAATAAAAAGAATACATGAATTCTACACAACTATAAGAAAAGGAAACACATAGGACTAAAATATGTATGGAGAGTTTGACATCAGCAGTAACTGTGGCAATATGAATCAAGATTTGTATGAGATACCAAGTTATGCATATTACCTGCAAAAAGGTTAAAAGTCTGACAATACATAATTTTGGAGAAGGGGTTGATCCACCCTATGACTTAAATATTGCTTCTGGGGATGAACATTTCTAGCACTTTGAAAAATATTTTGTCATTACCTCTTAAACTTGAACATTTGCAAAACGTATAGATCACCAACTCCACTTCTGGGTATATATACATGATAAATACTTACATAATAAATAACTGGAAATACAAGAATGTATGCTACTCACAACATGAAAAGCTTGAAAACAACCCTAGCATCCAATCAACAAGAGAGAATGAATAAACTGTGGTATAAATATATAATAAATCTGTCAAATGAATGAACTACAACAATACACATCAATACATATGACTTTTAATAAAATAACATGAGGAAAATTAAAATAAATACCAAATATCATATGCCTCATTAAACCCACACTGTACAGTAAGACACACCTAAAACTGTAAGATAAATTCTTTAGGAATAAATTTCCATGCAAAACAACTATATAAAATGTGACTAATCATAAAGAGGGGAAATATTTGGTGCTACTTCAGATAAAGGGAAATGAAACAGGATAATATGTGGAAAGTTAACTTCAAAGTTTTATCTTTTATTTAGGGTAACTGGGTTGAAAATGCTTACTACATTATTAAAAATTATAGTTGATCAGGGCCGGGGATTTAGCTCAGTGGCACCACACTTGTCTCAGAAGCTCAAGGTCATGAGTTCGATCCCTGGTACCAAATAAAGAAAAATTACAGTTGATTAAATGATCAAAAAAATAAAAGGCAGGCTTATAAGAACCAGGAATGAGAGTTTTTCAGCAAAAATCTAAAATTAATGGAAGACAAGACCATGTTTTTTCTGGTTACTTCTAGTTTTTCAATTTTTTATTTTATGAAAAAATACAATAAAATTTCATAATCAAATAAGAGAACAAGTTATTACACTGCATACCATTATCTTCAAAGTAGTACGCAGATTACAAGACATAAACCAAAATGTTTCTTACAAAAAAGAAACAAACACAATAACACAAATTTTTCTCTTCAATGATCTAGGACCATGGTCTTATAACCAGTTTTGAAATAAGAATTTCAATATGTACCCATATTTTTACCTTGTTTACACACTGACACATACATAAACATATATTTCTCTTTCCCTACTTATTTTATGTAAAGTGTGTCTGTAGTAATCAAGTCTAATTGTGTTACAGTATAGCAAGATGCAATTATGACAAAGTCACAAGACAAATGATCATCATGTAGAGAAGGATTTGGTAACTGATGATACCCTGAATCTCTTGTTTTAACAGAAAGTGGCCATAGTTTTATTTATATCATAAAGAGTTGCATTATGTTAGACATTATGATATTGTCATTACTATTTTTGTTTGTAAGTTTAAGTATGGAAAGATAAATATGTACAGTGTTTCACCGCAATAGAGGCAGTGAATTTAGTGAATTGAATTCAACCCTCACCATCACTTCCTTTGAGCATGTCCTGGACAAATAAGACTGAAGAAATAAAACCTACATTTTTGAGACTCCCTTACAGTTGAATGTTTCTGGATACAAATTAGGTTCCACCAGGGCCAGGGATTTAGCTCAGTGGTTCCACTGCCTGCCTCGCAAGCGGAAGGACCCAAGTTCGATCCCCGGTACCAAACAAACAAACAAACAAAAAAACAAATTAGGCTCCAACAATGAAATGCACTTTAATGAGATTTGGAAGGCAGAAATGATTTGAGGATCATCTTTCTATAAATGCTTTTACTATTATTTCTGGCAAGCAAAATCATAAAGAATGTAATGTCTGTGTGTGTGTTTGTTTGTTTACACCAGCAATCCAGTATCCATTAAGTTAACTAGTGTTGAGAAGCAATTGTACTGGTGATGGAGGATGGACTAAGCCATGGATATCTTGGCACAAATTTCATGGAGGTAAAAGGGTTGCTTTGCTTCAGTAAAGGTGACTTGCTAATTTCTCAAGATACAACCATGGCTATGCATCCTTAAATGTAACAATTTGAGTGGGAGGGTTCTGATTCTCTACTTTCCTGATATAAATAGAAGTAGCATATTCTCTGGCAGAATAGTTCTGCAGTTTAATTGTGGAGGCCAAGTTTAGAACTTATTCCTCTAAGCTCAGACAACATATTTGAAGGACCCTATACCTTGTAATAAATATTTAGAGAGTGATTTTATTTGCCCCCACTGAATCCTGACTGATACAGATGTGCTCTTGGGAAATGATTTTTTATGCAATCCTATTCACTTATTAAAGAACAGAGTATAAAAACAATTTAATTTTGATTGAATTTCAAGGGAAGTCTGGCTTCTAAAATGTTAAATTTAAATTTCTCTAATACCCAGATTATCTATCAAACTTGTAATTACACATGCAAATATGTTTCCAGAAAATAATTAACCAAATGATAAAGAAAAAATTCTGCCTCAAATATTTATGGATTTTTAAATTACTCCAGTCATTTAAACTAAGCCTTTGAAATATAGGCATTTTCACCAAAATAAATTGAGTTAAGCTTAGTTTGATATCACCTCATATTTATTGCGTGTTTATTCAGAGCTAAGCAGTGTTCCATCATCTTACTTTCATTTTTTCCTCCTTGTCACAGATGTTTGATCCCCAGAAAATAGACTCATTGTTTCAGAGAGAAAAGCTAATCTGAGATTTTTTTTACAGTTGGGGTTGTATGGTAGTGGTATGTCTATATATTGCCCAGGATGGTCTCAAACTCCTGGGCTCAAATAATTGTCTCACCTCAGACTCCTAAGTGCTGAAATTACAGAAACACCATGTTCAGCAATGTGAGATTTTTTTTTTGTGGTGCCAGAGATTATTTTAATTGGTAAAGGAAACACAGGTGCGTTGAGGGCTTGACTAGGTACCATCGTCTATGGATTTGTGTTTATTTCTAGGTACAGTTAAATTACCACTAGAACCATCAGAACCAATACAGAGAAAATAAGTTTAGTAGTTAGTGCACTCCTCTTGTATGTTGATAGAAGGAAATACAGTCCTAATCCATAGGAACTATGCTATAATAGATTCATATAATGCTGAGGGAGCATAGTCTAATTTCCAGAAAGACATTCCCCAATGACAAATGGAATATGTCTTTTCCATCCACTTCTTTCCACTTTTCACTTCTCTCCATTTCTACCTCTACCACCCTATTAACAAACTTCTAGCACCATTCATCTTGTTTTTTATTGCACCTCTTTAAGTGGCTTCACTGTTTCACTCTTCCCTTGCAATCTACTCTTTTCACAGTATCCAGAGTGATCTTTTTAAATAGTTAAATCAAAATATATCCCTCCTCTTATTGAAATTCTTTTTTAAACTTTTATTTGTACATGTTTGCATTACATAATGATTACATTCATTGTAAGAAATTTGTACACACACATAACACATCTCAATTATTTTCCCCTTCTCTCCACCTTCTTTTATTTTGCCAGCATCAGATTCATTTCTTTATCTTGACCATATAAATTTAATCTTCATAAATAAAAATTAAACATAAGACTAGTAATTAAAAAACATATAAAACATGTGAGACAATTGTACTAAGCCAAGGCACTTTTAGGTACATTGTCCATGCTGGATAACAGTAAGGGTTTTTTTTCCTCTCTTTTTTCTGATTATTTGCCTTTTATTTCACACTTTATTTATATATTAGGTTTTTAATATAAGAGAAACCATGTATTTAAGGTTGAATACCTAATTTATTTCACTTAACATAATCTCTAGGTACATTCATTTTCCTACAAATGACTAGTTTATCCTTCTTTATGGCAGAGTAGTACTCCATTGTATATAAATACTGCATTTTCTTTATCCATTTATCTATTGATGAACATATAGGCTGTTTCCAAGATTTAAGTATTATGAATTGTGCTGCTATCAACATGGATGGCATACATCTCTGTGGTATAATGTCTTCAACTTTAGAAATGGAATAGCTGGGTCAAATGGAATTTCTATCTTTCATTTTGTCAGGAATCTCCACATTGTGTTCCATAGTGGTTATATCACTTTAAAATCCCAGAAACAATGAAGAAGGATTACTCTTTCCTCATAGCCTTGCCAGCATTTGTTTTTGGTTGTTTTCTGGATTTCGTTTTTGGATTTTTTTCTGGTGTGAGAAGGAATCTCAGCATTGTTTTAATTTGTATTTCTTGAATGACAAGCAAGGTTGAACATTCTTCCATGTATTTATTGGCTGTTTGCATTTCTTCATCTGAGAAGTAGCTATTCATTTCAGATGCCCATTTTCTGATTGGGTCTTTAAATTTGGGGGTGTAATTATTTTGAGTACTTTTAATATTCTAGATATTAGTCCTATAGCTGGCAAACATTTTTTCCTATTCTATAGGTTGTCTCTTTTTGAAATTCCTTAAATGTTTCTATCTGCACTTAAAATAAAAAGCTCATACCCTTAACACAAGCCTCATAATCCTGGATGGTCAGGTATCTGTTAACTCTCTAACCTTACTGTGACATTGCTTTGCCACCTCAGTGTTTCTATTCTGGATTTGTATTCACTTCCTTGAATACTCATGTCCTTTTTCAACTCAGTCTCAACTCAGTTGGTGTTTACTGTTTGGAACATTCTCCCTTCCACCTTCACATTACTTACACCTTCCCATTTTTCAAGGTCTAAAATGTCAGTTTCTCAGTAAGGCCTATCCTTTCTTATGGGACTCTATGTCTTTCCCTCATAACTCATATCATATAAGTTATGTTTATGCACTTGAATTCTTAATAGTATATCTCTACCAGGAGAGTATAAGCCCCAGGATAGTAAGAATGGTGGACATTGTTTCCCTTACTTGCTGATATTGGTGGGGCAGAAAGGGGAACTAATGCACCAAGCCCTGCCTTTGGAAAACAGGAAGATCTCTGATTTCTCTACTTCATGTTGTTGCCAAGCTAAGCAAGGATCTGATCTTTCATTCACTATCAAGGAGAAGTAGGTGATGTTCTCCTATCATAGTAGCATCATCAGGGCCCATAGGGAGTTAAGCCTCTACCCACTACTGGCATCAATGAAACTGAATGAAGCAATATAATTTGGGGCTAGTAAGCATTCTACTTTCTCTGGTTTCAGTAAGGACTACCTGTGACACCAAAGATGAGACAGTGTAAAGCAGGCCTAGGGGGTACTCCATTTCCCTCTCCCCTTGACACCTATGAGGCATTAATGAGACTGAATGTGGCAGTGTCAGGCTGAGCTAATTGTCATTGTGCTTCCTGCACCTCTTCCACTGGTAAGAGTAGGGCCCAGTGGAGCTAAATATTTGGCTGCCAATTTCGCAGCAACAAAGAAATGTGGGTCTGCCTTCTTTCTTCAGCCCAGGGCAGCAGTGATGCTCTACAGGGAGGTGATCTCATATTTGCCCACCAGGAATAAAGGTCCAACTTTTACTGGAATATGTCGGCAGAGTTGATCTTCCAACTCAGCCATCTGCAACAAAACAGTATAATTTATCAGTGGAATTAGGTGGGATATTGAATATGTACGCCAACCCAAATCTCATGTTATACCTTAAATGGAACTACATGCTTAAAAAATTAAGTAAAATCCAGAGTCCCACAATATCAAAAATCTGCAGGATAAAATAGAAAATCACTTATCATGTCAACTACCAAAAAAATTATGACATCAATGAAAATATAATCAATAGATGCCAGTATCAAGATAAATCAGATATTAGAAAAACAACTTTAAAGTAATCATCATAAAAATGACTGAATAAGCAATTAAAATAATCTGAAGCAAATGAAAAATAGTACATTCCTGGGAAGAAATGTTATAAAAAAGAACCAAGTGAAAATCATAAAAATTAAAAATACAATAACTGAAGCTAAAGACTCATTAATGGTCATAAGAATAGAATGAATATTACAGAGGATAGAATAATTGAATTTGGGAACATGCCAGTAGTATTTCCCCCAGGCTAGTTAACAAAAGGCAAACAGAATACAAAAAAACCCCCAGTATGAAAGATATGTAGACAAAAACAAGATAGCTAATGTCCATATCAATGTAGTCACAGAAACAGAGGAGTAGGAGAGAGGGAGTGTGTGGTTGAAAATATAGTTTCAAAATAAAAGTTGAACATTTCAGAATTTGGAAAAAACACATAAATCTACAGATTTAAGAAGCTAAATGGACACCATAAAAATACTGGTCCAGTGAAATCTACAATAAATAAAAGATGAAGAATCTTAGGGGCAGCCAGGAAGAACACATTACCTATAGAAGACAACCCAAGGATAGTAGACTTCTCATCAAAAACCAAGGAGGTCAAAAAGAAGTACTGTCATATTATTCACATATTTAAATAAAAGAATATTCAATGGCATTCTATATACAGCAAAGATATTTTTAGAATTGAAGGGAAAATATACTCCTAGACAAACAGAAACTAAGATAATTTGTTGCTAGTAAACTTATCTTTAAAATGGCTAAATGAAGTTCTTTAAAACATATTGGAAATGGTAATAAGAAAAAGCTTGGCACTTCAAAAAGGGAGGAACATCAGAATGGGCAAAAATGGCCACAAATAACAAATTTTCCAATTTCTCCTGTTTATTGTAATATTAGATAGCTGAAATAAAAGCAATAACCCACCTGCTATGGTGCATAATTGTTGAGAGGCAATTATATCATAAAATGGAGAGGATAAAGAAATCTGAATGAAACCAAGTAGTATACATATATTCAAGTTGATTGTATGTCAATACCAATAAACTGTAATGCCATATATAAATGTTGTATCAGAATTAATCACTAAGAAAATTAAGCAAAGCGATATGCTTTTTAATATAGCTGCAAACAATCAAAATAGATTCCTTAAAACTTGTGTAACCTGCTAGAAATTAAGAAAAATAAAAATAGGAAATGAATAGTAAAATTTCATCCATTAAAATAAGGGAATTCCATGAAAACCTACCTGAAATTTTTATAACAGAGAAAATGCAAAAATACATTGAAAATATAAACCAATAAACTCACATAAGAATAATCTGAATAAGCTTATATATAATAAAGCTATTGAGTTGTTAATAAAATTACAAAAAAGAAAATTCCAAGACTAATGTTTTCACAGATAAATTCTACTAAATGTTTAAGAAAGAAATCATACCAACTGTCCATAATCTCTCCCTGAAAATAGCAGTAGAAGTTATACTTCCTAACTCATTCTCCAAGGCAGCACTACCAAAATCAGATACTATACAAAAAGAAAACTATGAATCAATATCACATAAATAGGTACTCAGAAAACATTAGCAAATCATATCTAGCAATGTATAAACCCAATTATACATCATGACTAAATGGGTTTTACTCCAGATATGTAATTTTGAGCCAACATTTGAAAACTAATCAACTTAATCTACCAAATCCAAAAGCTAAAGTAGAAAGATTATATGTTCCTAACAATAGAGAAAGAAAAAAAAATTTGACAAAATTCAAAACTCACTCATGGTTTAAAAAAAAATCTCATCAAGCTAAGAATAGAGAAGAACTTCAACTTGATAAAGAGCAGCTAGAAAAGTATGCAACTAATATCATTCTTTTTTTTTGGTACCGGGGGGGATTGAACTCAGGTCCTTGCACTTGCACAGCAGGTGGCGAAACCACTGAGCTAAATCCCTGGCCCACTAATATCATTCTTAATGGTGAAGGCTTTTCCTCCAAAATCATGAGCAAGGTAAGTTTATGAGGCCCTAACCAATCATATTCAAAATAGAAATTCTAACCACTTCAAGAAAGCAAGAAAATTAATACAGATTGGAAAGAAAGAAATCAAACAATGAAATAAAAAAGCAGATTATAAAGAAATCAAACTATGACTACTAGAAAATAACAGGACTGTTTATGTAGAAAAATCTGAAAAAAATACCTCCTGGAGCTAACATTGCAAGTTACAAGACACAAGATGAACACATAAAATCAATCATATTTCTGTATACTAATAATTAACATTATTAACATTGAAATGAAAACACAATCCTTTATAATTGCTCCAAGAAAATGAAACACTTAGGTATAAATTTTCCAAACACATACAGGATTGATATGCTCAAAATTACAAAATACTGCTCAAAGACATCAAACCTCTAAGTAAATGGAGAGAAATACTATGTTCATGGATTGGAGGACTAAACACAGTAAACATATTAATTCTCCTGAATTGGCTTCATAGGTTTTGCATAATTTCTATCAAAATCCTAGAAAAAAATGATAGATACAGACAATATTATTCTAAAATTGGCATGCAAAATAAAAGGTACTAGAAAACCTGTAACAATTTTGAAGAAAGAAGAATGAAGTAGGATGAATCAACATACCCAGTTTTAAGAATTATGATATGAGGCACAGTTGGAAAATACAATGAAAGTTTAAAAAATTTTAAAAATATAGTAAATGACACATTATCATTAATCTCTCTCAAAATACTTCCTTTTGAGTGGAACACCCATTATTTTTTCCACTTTCTAAAGCAGTTTTGGAAGTTCTTTTATGAGTGTCTTTAGTTGCACTGTCATTGTTACCTCAATGTCTTCAACTCAAAATGTTTACCATTCATGATCACTTTGACTTTGAGAATGAGTCAGAAGTCAAACAGTGTCATATTCTCTAAATAAAGTGAATTAGGTTACTTTCTAATGTTTTTACAAGGCTGCAATTTTCACTCCACAGCAGAATTCATCATAGTTTTTAATCATACCTCATAAAGACACTCATGAAAGTGGACTTCCACAACTGCTTCCAAAAGTGTCAAGAATGATGAGATAAATATATATGATGTGAGGGGAAGTATTTAGAGGGGGATTAATGGGAAAGTGTCTTTTACTGTAGTAATATTTTTAATTTAAAAATTCACTGTATGTGTTGATCTCACCTCCACAACTGCAGTAACCAAGACTGGGTAGTATCAGTACAGGTATATTAATAAAAGAAACAGAACAGAGAGCCCAGAGATATATCTATACAAACATACCCAACTACCTTTGACAAAGGTGCAAAAAGAATTTGATGAAGATAGGATATTATCTTCAACAAACAATACTAAAATAATTGGATATGTATAAGTAAAATAAAGTAAAATTTGACTTAAATTTTATACCTTAAAAATTAACTCAAAATGGGTCATGAACTTAAATGTGAAATTTTAGTTTTTCTCTACAAAAGACCTACAAGGATGAAAAATGAGATAGAGAATGGGATAAAATAACTATATAGCAAAGTGTTAGTACCTAGAAAGAGTATGAGAAAGAATAACAAAACAAGTGAACAGATATTACAAATGATTCTAGAAATCTACATTGTGACTGGAGTGACCATATGAGGGTTACAAGAGAAGAAAGACAACTAATTGAGTAACTCACCCACAGGAATAAAGTCCTGTTAGGGAAAGTCCCTGGGAGTAAGGGATAGGGAAAGCATCATTCACTTGGTGGTTTCATGGGGTCTTAGTCACTTTCTCATCACTGAGACATAATACCAACCACCCACAACTTAAAGGAGAAAAGCTTTATTTTGGCTCACAATTTGTACAGGTTTCAGTCCATAGCTGGCTCCAAGGCAGGGTGGTATGCAGAGGGTCATGGCAGAGGAGAGACAGCTCATGACATGGCAGTGGAAAGCAGAGAGAAATCAGGAGAGGTACACTCATCCAAGCCACATCCTGTGACCCACCTTTTCCAACCAGACTTTACCCCCCAACATCATATTTCATATAAACTCATCAAGAAACTAATCCACTTATGAGTATAATTCTGCCATAATCCAATCACTTCCCCAAACCCTGATCTATGAGCTCAGGAGGCTTTGGGAGAACATCTAGATATAAATGACAACAGATGGCTATGCAGAGTAGTTTTGTTCTTGTACTAATTGGTAGGGGAAAAGGGAGTCTGCTTCATTGCGGTTTAATAAGAGCTGAAAGGGAAATAACCATAAGCTTGGTCTAGGACAAAAGTGGGAAGTTATCAAGGGAAGAATTATCAAGGTGTGAGAGATCATAGTGCCTGTTTTTAGAATAAGAAAACAAGAAATCACATTGAAGAAGGTGGGAAGGAAGAAGTTGTCCATGTTACCCCTTTCTAACACCAAGCAACCCAGCATCATGGAGGGATACCTCCACCTTGGAGAAGAGAGAGAGAGAATTAAGTCCAGGCCTTACACCTGAATCCCAATACCAGGCCTGTCACAGTGAAACATACTACCTGGCGGAGCCCCATGACTCCTACAACACAGAAATACACACAGCTGGAACTGGGTTAGGCAAGGCAGCCAACTGTCTCTGTTAACCTTGCTCTAAGCTTGGGCTAAAATGGAAGGAGCAAGACTCCACCTACTGGAGAGCAGAGCATGAAAGCTAGAAAAGGACTGTTTTAGAACTCAGTGGGCCCACCATGGTAAGGCCCAGCAGCAGGTAGAAACCAAAGGACCTGTAATGCAGAATAAAACTCACAGATGGAGCCTCGCTATCTGCACCAGATGGACCTACAAGAAGAGACCTACACACCATTGGGACTTACTCAAATTTTACCTGGCAACATTGTCAGCCTTGAAATAGGCTTGTTACATATCCTACCCTCCCTGAAACTATGCAAGTCACTGTGTCAATGAGACTTAAGTGTGACCCAGCTTAGCACCAGCCTGGTTGGCTAAGGGACTACTTCCACCAACCATCCTCCAATCTCCAGTAGCACAACTACTGCCAGGCCAGTGCTGACACATGTGGCTGTAAAACTGCTCTGGTACCAGAGACCTGCACCTGAGTTGGACAGACTCATATTTTGACCTGCATCACTGCCAGCTACAATATGGCCCTGGTACACCTCTGATACCATGAAGGTCCCTGCACCTGTGAGACTCAGATATGACCCAGCTTAGCATCAGTCTTGCTGACCAAGGAACTGCCTACACCAACACTATCCAATCTTAGGCAGAATAGCATGGAGAAAGTGATTATTTGATGAAGATAGGACAGGGTAGTAAACACAAGACTTTTCCTTGGAACTTCACAATAAGCTGGTGAAGCCTGACACTTGGCAAGTTCTAACAGTCTGCATTCTCAGACCTGCCTGTGGATGAAGCCTCTAAAACAGCTCAAATGCCAGGGACAAACATGTGGCTACAGCCTATCAGATTTTATTTAAGCAACAAACACCTGTGGCTAGTTGTAGCCATCTTGGGCCATAAGTTTACCTCAGCAGAACCCAGCCCATAGTAGCACGGGCCTTGGTCCAAACTCAATGTTATGCTGGTATTGTTGGGCTTGGTGTATAAAACAGCTTGGTGGTGCTGGTAGCCAAAGAGGCTGTGGCTGGTCCATCCATAGTGAATCATCCCAGAGCCAGGAAGAATCCCGCAGTACCTGACCATAGGCTATTAACTGTGGATGAGACATCTGGGCTTATCCTGTTATGAGAGAGAATCTTGTGGGAAGAGACAACTCTTTCTAGGTATTCTAATGATCCTTTCTAAACAAGACACAAATAGTGTATTTTGGACAAACCTGGAATGGGACTGTGCTCTAGTACTGAAACAGTGAAAACACCAGCAGCATATTCTTGGCAAATCCTCAGGTAGTCACTGTCCAATGATAAAACAGTGGAGATGACTACAGATCCAAGAAAATAAATAACCTGCTTAAAAGTTCTGGAAAGACAGGCACAAAAATGCTAGGTTAGAAAGACTAGATTAAATACCTGATTCTTTAATACTCATGTTATGTCATATGCTAACAAGTTTCAAAGCTTTCAGGAAGCCATTCCCTCATCTAATAGTCAAAGTAAGACATCAGAAACTGACAATATACTAATCAGTATGGACAAACTCTTTGGATGGAGAATTCATGGGCTGTTTTGAAGAAGCTCAATGAGCTTCAAGAAAGCACATAGAAAATATTTAATACTCCATAAGACAAATATAACAGAGGGATGGGAGCAATTTTTAAAAATCAAACGGAAATCTTTGAGCTGAACATTATATTAAACAAAATTAAAAATGTGATCTAGAGCTGCCCGTGGAGCTACACAGGCAGAGCGCCCAGGACTCACTGAGCCCAGCCCTGTCCAGCTGGCTACACCTACTTGTGACCAAGAGCTGGTAAGGACCCTCAAGGCAAGCCCACCAGCCACCCATGGAGCCATGTAGGTACCTGCAACAACAGAGCCCCCCACCACCACCTCTGACCTCTTGGCTGTGCAGCTACCTGGTTCCACACTACAGAGGCACAGGGGGATGTAAAGGCCATTGTCCTGAGCAGCAGAAGTGAACAAGAGAGAGAGGGCCTCTCTCAGGCTCCCTGATGATAACTGAAGCACCCTGGAAAAGTGAAGAGAATCTCTGCAATAAAGGCACACCAGAACACTGTACTTGGTAAGTTAGAGGGCTCATCACCTCCTATCAAAACCCGGACTATCTTCAGGGGAAAGGCAGCTGGAACCTGCAATAGAACCTTGCACAGTTCAATCCTGCAGGAGGACAGGGAGCTCAACTTGGGACAGAAATCTTGCAGACAGAAAATTGCCTGAATCTCACAGGTCTGTGACTGGCTTACTGAGACTCATTGACTTATAACTGCACACTGCTGCCCAGGTTGTCTATTGTGACAGAAGAGACATACACTGAAGGAGTCCGTTCATTTTTATCTTTTATTTGTTATTTTCAAAAATACCACTACTATTTTTGCTCTTTTAAAAAATTTTTTCCTTCTTTTTCTACTTTTTTCTACTTTTTATTTTTCTCTTTTTTCTTTCTTTTCTCTTTTCTCTCTCTCTCACTCCCTCACTTTCTTGCTGTTGCAAATTGTTCTTCATCTCTCTTTGTGTTCCTGTTCTGACCCTAATTCGTATTTATTCTATATTTTTCTTTTCTTCTCTTTCCTCCTCTCACCTGTGTCCTCTGGCCTCACTGCTAACCTTCCCCTACCTTTCTACCTACTTATCTCTCCCTCCCCAACACATTCTAACTCCCCATTCCGAAGGGTAAAGTTGCTATATTGAAGAATTTATTCACTATAAACATATGTTGGGTTGATTTTGATTTAATTCACACAGTCAAAGGTGATACATTAATAACTACCACAAACTGTCATTTTCTAAGAGGTACTTGATGCTATTATGTTGCTAATTGTATCACTTGGACTAAGATGTTGTGATTGATCTAATCATTTGTCCTTCCTTCCTGGTATAATGATAATGAGATTGCCCAGAGCCATTAGAGATTCAAAACCTAAAGACCAGTTATATCTGGAAGACACCTCTGAGAATCAATCATTCCATAAGGGTTCTAAATACATCAAAAAAGATACTTACAATAAGGAAATGCAAAGTATCAACCCAGGAACTAAATCAAGGACAGTACCAAAAACAAAAATGAGAAGACATTTAAGTAAGGCACAAGCTCAGACTTCCACCCCACAAAAGACAAATTCTGGGGGAAACAAGGTGGAAAAGTCTGATAATCAACCACCTGGACACCCTGAACCATTAGCACAGGAAGTAATAAAACAGATGAATGAGGCTCTACAAAAATTCAAAACAGAAATAATCTCCCAGATAACTACAGAGATGCTGAGCAGAGTGAAAGACATAATTAGAGGCTCTAGAACAGAAACAGATAAGAAAAATAGATGAGCTCAGAAATATGTTGGAAGCCTCGAATGCCCAGCAGAAGAAAGAAATGGAAACCATGATAGTCCAACATAAGAAAGAAATGGAATCCATGAAACAGATTCAAACAGATATTCAGGAGATTAAAAACTCCACTGAAAGCATACAGAGCAGATTAAGGGAGTCTGAAGATAGAATATCAAATATAGAAGACAGGATTGTGGTGAAGGAACATGAAAACAGAGATTTCTTAAAAATAATAAGGGACCATGATAAATCAGTCCAGAAGCTGCTAGATGAGGCAAAGAAGAACAACATAAGACTGATAGGAGTCCACAAAAAACAGGAGAAAGTATAATTGACATAAAAAAATTGTTCACAGAAGTAATAGTAGAAAACTTCCCAGACAGAGGTGGAGAATTGGACATACAGAAAAGTGAGGCATATAGAACTCAAACTAGCCACGATCAAAAAAAATCTAAATGTAGGCTTATAATCGTCAAGAACCCAGAAACCCAACAGAAGAATAAAATCCTACAGGCATTTAGAGAAAAGAAACAAATCACGTACAAAGGAAAGCCCATCAGAATCACAGCAGATGTCTCAACACAAACCCTCAAATCAAGGAGAGCCTGGAGTGAAGTATTTCAAGTCCTAAAAGAAAATAATTTCCAACCTAGACTGTTGTATCCTGAAAAATTATCTTTCAAAATTGATGGGAAAATTAGATACTTCTATGACAAACATCTGAGAAATTTCATGAACACCAAACCAGCACTCCAAATAATCCTAAGCAATATCCTAGAAAAAGACAATGAAGGTCACAACTCCATGAGGCACAACAGAGGGAAGCCACCAGGCAAGGTAAAACACTAAAGGGAAAGGGGAAAAAATAAGAAATAAAAGAGCCAACAACAGTAAAACATCATGACAAGGATGAGTCAATATCTATCAATTATAACTATCAATGTTAATGGCCTCAATTCACCAATTAAAAGAAATAGACTGACAGAATGGATTAAGAAGCAAAATCCAGCAATATGCTGTATACAAGAAACACATCTAACTCAAAAGAAAATTCATAGACTGAAAGCAAAAGGATGGAAAACAGTTCTCCACGTGACAGGAACCCAGAAAAAAGCAGGTGTAGCAATTTCATTTGCAGAAAAAATAGATTTCAAACCAAAACTAATTCAGAGAGAAAAAGATGGTCACTACATCCTTCTGAAGGGAGTAATCCAAGAGGAAGAGATGACAATCCTAAATATATATACACCAAATACGAAAGCCCCCAACTATACAAAACAAATATTAATGAACATGAAAAACCAAATAAGCACTAATACAATTATAGTGGGGGACCTCAATACCCCACTATCACAAACAGTGAGATCATCTAGACAAAAACTTATCAATGAAATTCTAGAACTGAACCAAGCTATTGAACAAATGGACTTAATAGATGTTTACAGAGTGTTCCACCTCATAAAATCAGAATACACATTCTTTCCAGCTACACATGGCTCATTCTTAAAAATAAACCACATACTAGGCCATAGAGTATGTCTAAGTAAATGTTAAAGAATTGAAGTTACCCCTTATATATTACCAGACCATAGTGCAATAAAATTGGAGATCAATAAGTCAAGAAACCACAAATCTCCCACAAACACATAATAATTGAATAACACCCTCCTGAACAACCAATGGGTCACAGAAGAAAATAAAGAAGAAATTAGATAGTTTCTACAAGTAAATGATAATGCCAGTACAACATGCAGGAATCAAAGGGACACAATGAAAGCAGTTCTATGTTGGAAATTCATAGCAGTGAATGCCCATATTAGTAAAACAGAGAGAATTCAGTTAAATAACCTAATGCAGAACCTCAAGCTCCTAGAAAAAGAAGAGCATAACAAACCCAAAGCTTGTGCAAGAAAGGAAATTATAAAGATCTGAGCAGAAATCAATGAAATGGAGACTAAGAGAACAATACAAAAATTAATGAATCAAAGAGTTGCTTTTTCTAAAGAATAAATAAAATTGATAAACCTTTAGCCAACCTTATCAAAAAAAGGAAAGAGAAGGCTCAAATCCATGCAATTAAGAACGAAAAAGGTGAAGCCACAACAGATCCAGCACAAATCCAGAAGATCATCAATACCTAATTCGAGAACCTGTACTCTAATAAAATGGAAAATGCAGAAGAAATGGACAGATTCCTAGATACATACGGATTGCAAAAGTTAAATGAAGAAGATATAAAAATTCTAAACACTCCAGTTACAATCAGTGAAATTGAAAACATAATTCAAAATTTACCAAGAAAGAAAATCCCAGGTCCTGATGGCTTCACTCCTGAATTCTTCAAGACATTTAAAGAACTATCAACATTATGCTTTAACCTCTTCAATGAAATCGAAAGGAAAGCAATATTTCCAAATTCATCCCTGGAAGCAAGTGTTACATTGATTCCAAAATCAGGGAATGACCCAACCAAGAAAGAGAACTACAGGCCAATCTCACTAATGAACATAGATGGAGAAATCCTCAACAAGATACTGGCAAATAGAATACAGAGGGTCATCAAGAAGATCATACACAGTGACCAAGTCTGATTTATCCCAGGGATGCAAGGATGGTGCAACATAAGTAGATCAATAATTGTAATACACTATATTAACAGAGCTATGGACAAAGACAATATGACTGTCTCAATTGATGCAGAAAAAGCATTAGACAAAACCAACATGAATTCATGATAAAAACCCTATAGAAAATTGGAATAGAAGGTCATTATCTCAACCTGATTAAGGCTATATATGAAAAACAGCCAACATCATACTAAATGGTCAAAAACTGAAAATCTTCTTGCTAAAATCAGGAACAAGACAAGGATGTCCACTATCACCACTCCTGTTCTATATAGTTCTGGAAACATTAGCCACAGCAATTAGACAAGAGAAAGAAATAAAAGGAATAAAGATAGAAAAGGAAGAAGTTAAACTGTCATTATTTGCTGATGATATGAAACTCTATGTAGAAGACCAAAAAAACTCCTCCAAAAGACTCTAGACTTAATTGACAGATTCAGTAGAGTAGCTGGATACAAGGTCAACACTCAAAAAAAAATAGCCTTTTTGTACACAAATAACAGACTCACTGAGAGAGAAATTAGGGAAACAATTCCATTCATAATAGTATCAAAAAAGAGAGAAATATCCAGGAGTCAATCTAAAAAGGAAGCAAAAGACCTCTACACTGAAAACTGCAGCACTCTGAAAAAAGAGATTGAAGAGTATATAAGAAAATGGAAAAGACATCCCTTGCTCCTGGGTAGGAAGAGCCAATATAGAGTAAATGGCCATACTTCCAAAGCTGCTATATAGATTCAATGCAGTGCCAAACGAAATTCCAAAAATATATTTCACAGAACTAGAGAAAACAATCCAAAAATTAATTTGGAAGCAGAAGAGACCTAGAATAGTAAAAGCAATTCAAGGCAACAGGGACATGGCAGGGGTTATCAAATTCCCCAATTTGAAACTATACTACAAAGCTACTGTGATAAAAATAACATGCTACTGGGAAAGAAACAGACCTGAGGATCAGTGGAATAGATTAGAAGATCCAGAAACAACTCCAGACATACTCAACCACCTCATTTTGGCAAAGGAGCCAAATATCCTCACTGGAGGAAAGATAGCCTCTTTAATAAATGGTATTGGAAAAACTGTATTTCAACCTGCCAAAGATTAAAACTAGACCCATATCTATCACCATGCACTAAACTAGGATCAAAGTGGATTAAAGATCTAAATATTAAAACAGAAACACTAAACTTGCTGGAAGATAAGTTAGGTAGAACTCTTGAAGATAATGGCATAGGAAAAGAATTTATGAACAAAACCTCAGTAGCATGGGAACTAGTACAAAGAATAAACAACTGGGATCTCATCTTATTAAAAAGCTTCTGCCCTGCAAGAGAAACCACCAACAGAGATAAGAGACAACCTACAATGTGGGGAAAAAAATTTTAACAGCTGTACCTCAGACAAAGGACATACAAATAACTTAAAAAAATCAAACCCCCCAAATTTAAAGACCCAGTTCAAAAATGGGCATCTGAAATGCACAGACATTTCTCAGACAAAGAAGTAGAAATGGCAAATAAACATATGAAAAAATCTTCAACATCACTGGTCATTTGAGAGATGTAAATGAAAACAATATTGAGATTCCACCTCACACCAGAAAGAATGGCCGATATCAAGAAATCAACCAATAACAAATGTTGGCGGGGTTATGGGGAGAAAGGAACCCTTCTCCATTGTTGGTGGGGGTGCAGACTGGTGCAACCACTGTGGAAATCAGTGTGGAGATACCTCAAAGGTCTAAGGCTAGAGGTCCCATTTGATACCCCTGTTGGGTATCTTCCCCAAAGAATTCAAAGAATCATACCACAGTGATATACATCCATCCATGTTTACAGCGGCATAGTTTGTAATAGCGAAAGCTTGAAAATAGTCCAAGTGCCCATCAACTGGAAACTGGATAAAGAAGATGTGTTTTTTTTAAAAAAATAAAATGGAGTACTACTTAGCCATAAAGAACAAGAAACTAGAGACATTTATAGCTAAATGGGTGCATATTGAGGACATACTCTTAAGTGAAATAAATAGAGCACACATGTGTAAATACCGAATAGTTTCTGTGGTGTGAGACACTGAAAGTTTAAATAATGATTCAAATGAATAATTGATAATGGGAAATAGGAAGAAAAGGTCCAAAGTGGTAGGGGAATTGGGAGGGGTAGGGGAAAGGAAAGAAGGGAAAGGAAAAATTATGAGACAAGAAAAAAATGGAAACAAAGTCTTTGTAAATAGGGAAGGGATGGAGAGGGTGAAGGGAGGGCAGGGGAATGGGGAAAAAATAAGAACCAAGATATATCATGTAAAGTTACAAGTACTCAATGATAAAAGTAAATTTATAGTATACCTAAAAGGTACCAATAAAAGAATCTAAGAAAAAAAAAGAGAGCAACTCTTCAGGTTATTAGAGTTCAAGCAGGAATTGAAAGTGCCAATGGGGTAGAAAGCTTATTAGAGAAATAATGACAAAAAACTTCCCAAAGCTAGAGGAGGACAGAAATATTCACCTCCAGGAAGATCAAAAATCACCAATCAGATTTAACTCAACCAAGTCAAACCCAGGACAATTGACTCTGAAAGGAGAAAGATAAATAAAGTATCTCAAAGCCATAAGAAAAAAAGAAAAACGCATAGATGTACGTATCCTAGTTTATCTGTCAGCAGATTTCTCAGCATAAACCTTATAGGGTACAATATAGTGGAATGAGTTTTTCATAGTACTACAGGAAATAACTGCCAATAAAGAACACTGCTCTTCATCCTTTAGAAATGAAGAGATAATGACATCTCCAGAAAAACAAAAGCTGACAGAGTCTATCTATCTATCTCCATCATATATGACTTACAACATATATGAGTAAGAAGAAAACAGAGACAAGTATAAAATGCATATGCAGGAGTAATTATGCAGACAAATTCAGAATGCCTTAATATTATAAATGTGGTACATAAAGCATTCATAATTATACTATGAAGATTAAAAACAAAGTTATTTTTAAATGTTAAGCAGTTTATGTATTTATTTTTTATTAATTATATTGATACAATTTAAATATACATAATGATTACATTCATCATAGGGAACTTTTACCTGTATATGGTATATCTTGATTCATTTTTCTTTCCCCATCCCTTATCCTCCCTTCAATCTCCCTTCCCATCCTTATTAACAAAAGCTTTGTTTCCATTTTTTTTACCCTTCTTTCTTTTTCCCCTCCCACCTCTCTAGTTCCCTTCACTTTTTAAGATGTTTTTCCTATTTTAAAATATCTACTATACATTTTGTTCCTTATTTGCACATTCAGTTTCTCACAAAAAACAGATAATGTGATATTTACACATTTGTGTCTGATTTATTTCATTTAAGAGTACAATCTCAAGGTGTATCCATTTAATTATAAATGTCTCAAGTTTATCCTTCTTTATGGCTGAGTAATGTTCCTTTGTACTAAAAAACCCTTATCTTTTTTTATCCATTCATTGGTTGATCGGTATTTGGATTATGTCCAAGATTTAGCTGTAACAAACTTTGCATAAACATGGGTGTGCATTTATTGCTGTGGTATGATGCTTTTAATTCTTTCAGGAAGATACCCAGAAGGAGGAGATTTGGGTCAAATGGAACCTCTAATTCTAGTTTTATGAGAAATCTTCACACTGATTTCCACAGTGTTTGCACCAGTGTGCACTGACACTAGGAGTGGAGAAGGGTTCCTTTATCCCCACAGCCTCACCAGCATTTGTTGTTAATTTCTTGATAATAGCCATTCTTTCTGGAGTGAGATAGAATCTCATCAATGTTTTAATTTGCATCTCTTGAAAGACCAATGATGTTGAATATTTTTTCATATATTTATTTGCCATTTGTACTCCCTCATCTGATAAACGTGTATTTCTCTCAAATGCCCACTTTCGGATTCAGTCTTCAAATTTGGGGGATCCGATTCTTTAAATTCTTTGTATGTTCCAAATGTTAGTTCTTTTTTTTAGGAAAAACTGGCTACACTTTCTTCCACTCTGTGGGTTGTCTTTTCACTCTATTAGTGATTTCTTTTGGTGTGCAAAGGGTTTTTAATAGTATGAGATCCCAGTTGTTCATTTTTTTGTACTATTTCCCATGCTATGGGGGTTTTGTTCATGAAGTCTTTGCCTATACTTACTTATATCCTTAAAAATTCTACCTATTCTCTCTTCCAGCAGATTTAGTGTTTCTGTTTCAATATTTAGATTTTTGATCCATTTTGATTTTAGTTTAGTGCATGGTGAGAGACACAGGTCTTGTTGTAGTCTTTGGCATGTAGAAAGTGAGCTTTTCCAGCACCACTTACTAAAAAGGCTATCTTCCAATTCCAGTGAATGAACGTGTTTGACCCCTTTTTCAAAGATAAAATGGTTGAGTATTGTTGGGGTTGTTTCTGCATCTTCTAATCTGTTTCACTGATCTTCAGGTCTGTTTTGTTTGTTTGTTTTTTGCCAGCACCATGCTGTTTCTAATCACAGTACCTCTGTAGTATAATTTCAAATCAAGGATTGTGATCCCCCTGCCTTGCCTTTGTTTCCCAGAATTGTTTTTGCTATTCTAGGCCACTTCTGGTTCCAAATGAATTTTAGGAACGTTTTGTGTGAGGTATGTTAATGGTATTTTGATTGGGGTTGCATTAAATCTGTATAACAATTTTGGGAACATGATCATTTTCACTATGTTGGTTCTTCCTACCGAAGAGCAAGGGATATCTCTCCATTTTCTGATATCTTCTTCTGTGTCCTTTTTCATAGTACTGTAATTTTCAATGTAAAGATTTTTACTTCCTTTGTTAAATTTATTCCAAATTATTTCATTTTTTTCAGTACTATTGTAAAAGTTTTTGTTTCCCTAATTTCTCTCTCAGTGAGTTTGTTATTTGTGTACAGCAATGCTATTTATTTTTGAGTGTTGATTTTGTATCCAGCTATGATACTGAATTTGGTTATTAAATCTAGAAGTCTTTTGGTGGAGCTTTGGGAGTCTTCCATGTGGAGAATCATGTCATCTGCAAAACATTATAATTTAACTTCTTCCTTTCCTATCTTTAATCCTTTTCTTTCTTTCTCTTGTCTAATTGCTCTGACGAATGTTTCCAGTACTGCTTTGAGCAGGAGTGGTTATAGACAACATCCTTGCCTTGTTCCCGATTTTAGAGTGAAAGCTTTCAGTTTTTGACCATTTAGTATTATGATGGTTGTTAGTTTGTCATACATGAATTTTATCAGATTGAAATAAGACCCTCTATTTCAATTTTCTGTAAGGTTTCCATCATGAATCCATGTTGGACCTTGTCAAATGCTTTTTCTGCATCTATTGAGATGATCATGTAATTTTTGTGTTTGGCTCTGTTGATATGGTATTTTACACTTATTTATTTCTATATGTTGAACCATTCCTGCATCCCCAGGAAGAATCCTATTTCATCATGGTGTAGAATCCTCTTGGTGTTTTGCTACATTCTGTTGGCCAGTATCTTACTGAGGATTTTTGCGTCCATGTGGATTATGGATATTGTACTTCTCTGGGTCCTTTTCTGGTTTTGGTATCAGGGTAATACTTGCTTCCAGGAATAATTTTGGAACTATTGCTCCCTTTCCACTTCATTAAAGAGTTTGAAAAGAAATGGCATTCGTTCTTCTCTATATTTCATGTAGAATTTAGCAGTGAAACCATCAGAACCCGGGCTTTTCTTTATTAGTAAGGTTTTAATTACATTTTCAATTTCATTGACTGACACTGCGTTATTGAAAATTTGTATATCTTCTTGATTCAGCCCTGGTGTTTCATATGTATCTAGGATTCTGTCCATTTCTTTTGTGTTTTCCATCTCATAATACAGGTTCTCAAAGTAGGCCTTGATGATCTTCTGAAATTCCACAGGATACATTGTGATTTCACCCTTTTCATTGTGAATTGCATGGATTTGAGTCTTTTCTTTCCTTTTTTTGAAAAGTTTAGCTAATAAATATTTTAATTTTATCTTGCAAAGAACCAATTCTTTGATTCATTGATTCTTTGTATTGTTTTCTTAGTCTCAATTGCATGAATTTCTGCTTTGATCTTTATAATTTCCTCCCTTGTATGAGCTTTGGGCTTGACTTCTTCTTTTTCCAGAAATTTGAGGTCCAACATTAGGTTATTTGAGCTCATTCTGTTGTCTCAATGTAAGAATTCACTAGTATAAATTTTACTCTTAGGTCTGCTTTCATTGAGTCCCATAAGTTTTGATGTTATATCAGCATTATCATTTAATTATAGATACTGTTTAATTTCTTCATTAATTTGATCTGTGACCCATTGGTTGTTTAGGAGGGTGTAATTCGATTTCTATATATATGGAGTTTTTGTGGTTTCTTTTGTTGTTGATTTCCAGTTTCATTGTGCTATGGTCAGATAATATGCATGGGATAATTTCAGTTCCTCTGCATTTACTTAAGCATGATGTATGGGCTAGTATGTGGTCTATTTTTTAGGATGTCCCATGTGCAGCTGAGAAGAATGTGTATTCTGATGTTGTGAAGTGGAACACTTTGTACACATCTACTAAGTCCACTTGTTCACAAGTTTGGCTCAGTTCTGATATTTCTTTGGTGATGTTTTGTCTTATTGATCTGTCTGTTTGTGACAGTGAGGTATTAAGGTCCCCTATTACAATTGTGTTAGTGCTTTTTAAATTTATATTGTCTGTTAATATTTGTTTTATATAGTTGGGTGCACTAGTATTTGGGGCATATATATTTATAATTGTTATTTCTCCTTGGAGTTTTCAGGGAACAAACATGTAGTAACCTTGTTTTTCCCTTTTGATAAGTCTTGGCTTGGAGTACACATTGTCTGCATATAGAATAGCTATCCCAGTTTTTTTTTTTTTTTTTTTTTGGATTTCTGTCACATCATATATTGTTTTCCAACCTTTGACTTTCAGTCTATGAATTTCTTTTTGAGTTAAATGTGTTTCTTGTATGAAGTACATTGTTGGATCTTGTTTCTTGATCCATTTTGCCTGTTTCTTTTGATTGGTGAATAGAGACCGTTTACATTGATGGTTATTACTGATATGTGTTGACTTATCCTTGTCATATTATTTTCCTACTGTTAGTTCCCTGTCTTTACCCTTTTTTAAATTGCTGGCTCTGCCTGGTAGCTTCTGCCTATTGATGTTCTTGCAATTGTGGTCTTCATTATCTTTCTAAAATGTCCTTCAGAACACTTTCTAGAGCTAGTTCTTTGGCTGTGAATTCATTCAGTTGTTCTTGGTCATGGAAGTATCTTATTTCACCATTGACTTTTTTGAAAGATAGTTTTGTGGGGTACAGCAGTCTGAGTGGGATATTGTTTTCTTTTAGGGCTTAAAATACTTCACTCCAATCTCTCCTTGACTTAAGGGTTTGTGTTCAGAAGTCTGCTGTGATTTTGATAGGCTTTACTTTATAGTTGATTCATTACTTTTCTCTAACAGCTTTTAATATTCTGTTCTTTTTCTGAAATTCTGGAATCTTGATTATTATATGCCTTGGTGTAGATATAATTTGGTCATGGCTCTCATTAGAGTTCTATATGCTTCACTTATCTGTATGTCAATTTTTTATGACTGGGAAGTTTTCTGCCATTTGTTCTGTGAAGGGGTGTTTTTGTGGCATCTGCACTGCCTCTGACTTTCTCATTGACTCTCATTAATTTTATGCTGTTCTTCTTTGCATCATCTTGCAGTTGTTGGATTGATTTTGTCATGGTCCCTTGCTATTTTTAAGAGATCTCTTTTTCGACACCCTACAGAGGTCCTGAGTCGCATGGAACACGCCGAATAAGCCCGCGTCCAGGCAACAATCCACTGGACCACCCCCACTCCTCTGTACAGCCACCTGGTTCCACACTACAAAGACGCAGAGGACATCGGGCCACCAGACCACGGTACTGAATCCCGTGGCTCCTGGCCCAGAGGTAGGGGCTTCTGAGCCGCTGTCCCACTGCTCCTGGTCCAGAGGAAGGGGCTTCCTGGCCACCATCCCTCCCACTGCTCCCAGCCCAGAGGAAAGGGCTTTTGGGCCACCTTCTGTCCTGCTGCTCCTGGCCCAGAGGAAGAGGTTTCTGGGCCACCATCCCTCCCACCACTCCCGGCCCAGAGGTAGGGGCTTCTGAGCCAACATCCCACTGCTCCTGGACCAGAGGAAGGGGCTTCCCGGCCACCATCCCTCTCGCTGCTTCCAGCCCACAGAAAAGGGCTTTTGGGCCACCATCCCTACCGCTGCTCCTGGCCCCTGTCCCACCTCTCCCAGCTCAGAGGAGGTAATCTGTGCAGGTGCCAACAGCACCCACCTCAGTTAAAATGAGAAAACACGTAAATAAGTCTCATAACCAGACTTCCAGATCACCTACAGCAACCCCAAAGGGAAATGAGATGGAACACTCTGATACTCAACCACCTGGACCCATTGAACTGGCAACAAAAGGGGATCTGGAAAACATGAAATCAGAAATAATTTCTCAGATAACAGGAGAAATTGTGCCCCTAGTGCAAGACATGATTAATAAATCTAGAGAGGAGCTCAGGAACATGATGGAATCCCAACATAGGAAATGAATGGAATCCATAAAACAGATGCAAATAGATTTCAAGGAGATGAAAAACTCCATTGAAAGTCTCCACAGCAGAATGAGCCAATGTGAGGACAGAATTTCAGATATAGAAGATAAGATTGCAATTAATGACCAGGAAAAGAAAAATGCTCCAAAATTATAAGGGAACATGAGAAATCAATCCAGCAGCTGCTAGATGATGCAAAGAAGAATAACATAAGACTGATTGGAGTCAATGAAGAAACAGGAGAGAGTGCAGATAACATAAAAAAATCTCTTCACAGAAATAATGGCAGAAAACTTCCCAAGCAGGGGAAAAGAGCTTGACATACAGATAAATGAGGCATATAGGACTCCAAATAGCCTTGATCAAGAAAAATCTACACATAGGCATATCATTGTTAAGATTCCAGAAACACAACAGAAGAACAAAGTTCTACAAGCAGTTAGAGAAAAGAAACAAATCACACACAAAGGAAAGCCCATCAGAATCATAGCAGACTTCTCAACACAAACCATCAAGGCAAGAAGAGCTTGGAGTGACATCTTCCAAGCCCTAAAAGAAAACAACCTCCAACCCTGATTGATGTACCCTGCAAAACTATCTTTCAAAATGGATGGAGAAATAAGATACTTTCATGACAAACAACACCTTAGGAACTTCGTGAATACCAAACCAGCACTCCAAAGAATTTTACACAATATCCTAGGAACAGACATTGAGGATCACAACCCCAGGAAGCAAAGCAGAATGAACCCATCTGGCATGACAACAAATTAAAGGTAAAGGGGGAGAACCCAACAAAAAGAAAAAGTCATGGCAATGACAAGTCAATACGTTTCAGTTATAACCATCAATGTTAATGGTCTCAATTCACCAATCAAAAGAAATAGACTGGCAGAATGGGTCAAGAAGCAAAATCCAACAATATGCTGCATACAAGAAGCACACTTAATTCAAAAGGAAACTCATAGACTGAAAGTTAAAGGGTGGAAAACAATACTCCATGGGACAGGAACCCGAAAAAAAGCAGGAGTAGCTATCCTGTTTGCAGATCAAGTAGATTTCAAACCACCACTGATTAAGAGAGAAAAAGAAGGACACTATATCCTTGTAAAGGGAAGAATCAAAGAGGAAGAGATGACAATCATAAATATCTATGCACCAAACACTAGTGCACCCAACTATATAAAACACACACTAACCGACATGAAAAGTCATATATGCACAAATACAATTGTAGTGGGGGACCTCAACACCCCACTGTCACAAATAGATAGATCAACTAGACTAAAAATAAGTTATGAAATAGTAGAACTCAATTGAATTCTTGAACAAATGAACTTAACAGATGTTTACAGAGTCTTCCACCCCACAAAATCAGAATACACATTCTTCTCAGCTGCACATGGGTCATTCTCCCAAATAAACCACATATGCACACATAGAACATGTTTAAGTAAGTGCAAAGGAATTGAAGTTATCCCCTGTATATTATCAGACCATAGTGTGATGAAATTGGAGATCCATAGCAAAAGAAAGTCAAATAATTTCATAAACACATGGAAATTGAATAATACACTTCTGAATAACCAATGGGTCACAAAATTAAAGAAGAAATCAGACAATTCCTTCAATTGAATGACAATGACAATACAACATATCAGAATCTATGGGACACAATGAAAGCAGTCTTAAGAGGGAAATTCATAACAGTGAATATGCATATTAGGAAAACAGAATGAGCCCAATTAAACAACCTGATGCTGAACCTCAAGCTTCTAGAAAAAGAAGAACAGGACAACTCCAGAGCTCGTACAAGGGAGGAAATTATAAAGATCAGAGGAGAAATCAATGCAATGGAGACTAAGAGAATGATCCAAAAAATCAATGAAGCCAAGAGTTGGTTCTTCAAAAGAATCAACAAAATTGACAAACCTTCAGCCAACCTTGTCAGAAAAGGGAAAGAAAAGGCCCAAATCCATGCAATTAGGAATGAAAAGGGTGAAACTACAACAGATCCAGCAGAAATCCAGATGATCATCAGTACCTACTTCCAGAACCTATACGCCAATAAGATGGAAAACACAGAAGAAATGGACAGATTCCTAGATACATATGAATTACCAAATTTGAACGAAGAAAACCTAAAAATTCTAAAGAACCCAATATCAACCAATGAAATTGAAAATGTAATGAAAAACTTATCAACTAAGAAAATCCCAGGCCCTGATGGCTTCACTGCTGAATTCTATAAGACATTTAGAGAGGAACTGCTGCCACTACTGTTGAAACTCTTCACATAAATTGAAAGGGAAGCAATACACCCAAATTCATTCCTGGAAGCAAGCATCACCTTGATCCCCAACGCAGAGAAAGACTCAACTGAAAAGGAGAACTATAGGCCAATCTCACTAATGAACATAGATGCAAAAATCCTTAATAAGATAATGGCAAACAGAATGCAGAAGATCATCAAGATCATAAACCCTGATCAAATGGGATTCATCCCAGGGATGCAGGAATGGTTCAACATATGCAAATCAATCAATGTAATACACTATATCAATAGAGAGAAGGAGAAAAACCATATGATTATCTCCATAGATGCAGAAAGAGCATTTGAGAAAATCCAACATGGATTTATGATAAAAAACCTACAAAAAATTGGAATAGATGGTCTCTACCTCAAACTGATAGAAGCCATCTATGAAAAACCAACAGCCAATATCATACTAAATGGTCAAAAACTGAAATCCTTCACACTATAATCATGAATAAGACGAGGATGTCCACTATCACCACTCTTGTTCAATATAGTTCTGGAAACATTAGCCACGGCAATTAGACAAGAGAAAGAAATAAAAGGAATAAAGATAGGAAATGAAGAAGTCAAATTATCATTATTTGCAGATGACAGGATACTCTATATAGAAGACCCCAAGAACTCCACCAAAAGTCTTCTAGACTTAATAACCAAATTCAGTCAAGTAGCTGGTTACAAGGTCAACACACAAAAATCAATAGCTTTCCTCTACACAAATGACAGACTCACTGAGAGAGAAATAGGGCAAATAATTCCTTTCACAATAGCATCCAAAAAACTGAAATACCTAGGAATCATCCTAACAAAAGAAATCAAAGACCTCTTCTCTGAAAACTATGGCACTCTGAAAAGAGAGATTGAAGATGATATCAGAAAATGGACAGACATCTTCTGCTCGTGGGTAGGAAGGATTAATATAGTGAAAATGGCCATACTTCCAAAACTGCTATATAGATTTAATATAATTCCAATTGAGATCCCAGCAGCATACTTCATAGATCTTGAGAAAACAATCCAAAAATTCATTTGGAACAAGAAGAGACCCTGAATAGCAAAAGCAATTCTAGGTAACAGAGACATGGCAGGGGGTATCACAATCCCCAACCTGCAGCTATACTACAAAGCTACTGTGATTAAAACAGCATGGGACAGGTAAAGAAACAGACCTGAGGCCAGTGGAATAGATTAGAAGATGCAGAAACAACACCAGACACACTCAGCCACCTCAGCTTCAATAAAGGAGTCAAACACCCTCACTGGAGGAAAGATAGGCTTTTCAATAAATGGTGCTGAAAAAATTGGCTTTCAACTTGCCAAAGATTAAAACTAGACCTGTATCTCTCACCATGCACTAAACTAAAATCAAAGTGGATTAAAGACCTCAATATAAAAATGGAAATGTTGAACCAGTTGGAACAGAGGTTAGGGAGAACCCTTGAAGACATTGGTGTAGGAAAAGATTTTATGAACAAAACCTCAGTTGCCCGTGAACTAGCAGAAACAATCAACAAATGGGATCTCTTCTTATTAAAAGGCTTCTGCACAGCAAGAGAAACCACCAGCAGTGTGAAGAGACAACCCACAATGTGGGAAATAATCTTCACCTGCTCTTCCTCAGACAAAGGTGTACTATCTCGAATCTATAAAGAACTTAAAAAGATCAGACCTCCCAAATTTAAAGACCCAATTGAAAAATGGGCATCTGAAATGAACAGACATTTCTCAGACAAAGAAGTAGAAATAGCAAATAAATACATGAAAAAATGGCCAACATCACTGGTCGTTCGAGAGATGCAAATGAAAACAATGCTGAGGTTCCACTTCACTCCAGAAAGAATGGCTGCTATCATGAAATCAACCAAAAACAAATGCTGGTGGGCCTTGGGGAAACAGGAACCCTGCTCCACTGCTGGTGGAAGTGTACACTGGTGCAACCACTGTGGAAATCATTATGGAGATACCTCAAAGAACTAGAGCTGGAAGTCCCATGTGACCCAGCTATTCCTCTGCTGGGGATCTTCCCCAAAGAATTAAAAGAATCATACCACAGTGATATATGTGTACCCATGTTCATAGCAGCACAGTTTGTGATAGCTAAAACTTGGAGAAAGCCCAAATGCCCATTAACTGGATACTGGATAAAGAAAGTGTGGTTTTTTTAATAAAATGGAGTACTACTCAGCCATAAAAAATGAGAAATTAGAGACATTTATAGCTAAGTGGATGCACATTGAGGCGATACTCTTAAGTGAAATAAATAGGACACACATGTGTAAATACCGAATAGTTTCTCTGGTGTGAGAAACTGAAAGTGTACATAAGGACTAAATGTATAATAGGTAATGTGAAATAGGAAGAAAAGGGGCAAAGGGGAAGGAAGTGGGAGGGCTAGGGGCAAGGATAGAAGGGCATGGGATTAATATGAGAAAATGGAAAAATAGGAACAAAATCTTTGTAAATAGGGAGGAATGGAGGGGTTGAAGCTTATTGCTGGGCAAGGGTGAAAAATAAGAACCAAGAGAGACTATGTAAAGGTGCAAATTTCCAATGATGAATGTCATTATATTGTATACCTAAAATGTACCAATGATTAGAATGAATAATTGATAATGTAAAATAGGAAGAAAAGGTTCAAAGGGGTAGTGCTAGTGGGAGGGGGAGGGGAAAGGAAAGAAGGGAAAGGAAAAATTCTGAGAAATGGAAAAAATGGAAATAAAGTCTGTGTAAATAGGAAAGGGTGGAGGGGGTGAAGGTGGGCTAGGAATGGGGAAAAAATAAGAACCAAGATGCACCATGTAAAGGTACAATTCCCAATGAGAAATGCAATTGTGTTGTATACCTGCAATGTACCAATAAAAAATTTAATAAAAAAAGATATCTTTTTTTTCCATTGTCGCTAACCACAATCTTGACTTCTAGACCTGATAGTCTATCCTCAGTTTCATCAATCAGTTGTATGTACATTGAATGGAATGTTTAATCTGGATATCTGTTTAAAACCGTTTCATGGATTCTATTTCTTTCCTATGTTGGGCATTCATGGTTTCCATCATTTTTTTATTCTTCTCTATTTTTTTATCTGTGTCTACTCTAGATTCATTAAGCATGTCCTTCATTTTGATTTTCCTATATTTTTTACCTGAGAGATTATTTTCTCTATCACCTCATCCATCTGTTTAATTCTGCTGCTATCATTTCAGAAAGTTCAAGTGGTTGGCTTCAGATGTTATCTATCTCACTGTCCACTGGACTTGTCCTGAGTGGGCTGGAGGTCTCGGGTTACATTTAGATTCTGCATCTTGTCGTTTTCTTTCTTTAAAATTTTATTTTGTTTTCTTGAGTTGTTGCTTGTAGATTTCTTATACTAGATAGTTTTATCTTTAGTATCAACATTTCCCTAGGAAATGTCTATTCCTGAGAGATGTCTTTGAGGCGTAGGTGGTTCTTGGTCTGTGTCTATCTCAAGATTCTACCTTCCCAATTTATTAGGGATAAGAAGTTGCTATCTATTTAGCTCACCATGTTTTTTTACTGGACTATGATGATGGTTATGACTCCAATCATAGTGTTGTTATACAAGGCAGAGCAACTGATTAAAACAGTTATGGCATCCTGGCTAAAGTAGTATAATTAGCAATAACAATAGCACCAAACACAGCCTTACAACAGACAAACTGTGGTAAATATTAATTTAGTTCCTTTAACCATATGAGCAAAATTTACACTTACATAACAAAATCCAATGTAAACCAGGAACTTGCATGCAATGAGTTTCCCCTTAGGAGAATGATTTTGCCCCATTGCTGGGGGCTTAAGAGGGAGAGGGGACAAAATAGAGAGATAAATCAAGAGTGATACAGTAGAAGCAAGGTTGGAGGGCAAAGGATGAACACTCAAGCTTTGAGAAACTGTAGAAAAGGACATGAGAGAAAGAATGAAGGATAAAGCAGAAGAATATTGAAGCAAACAAGAAAGACAAGAGACACTGTTCACTCATATGAAAATATCATAAAATCAAGATTGATAGTTGAGGAAAGAGAGAAAGAAGAGAAATAGAACAGAAAAAAAAATAAAGGTAAAAAACCTAACAAACTTTTTAAAAAGCCCAACCAGGCAGAAAAAGGAAAATGAATCAAGCAAATAAAGAAAAAGAAAAAGAAAATTCCTCTCATGTCCACAGTTCTGTGGTAGTGTCCAAGACAGAACCTGAAAATCTATTGTTTAATCCCACCAATTCTTCAGTAGCATTAATGCTGGATATGGGGCTCTTCTTGACCTCCAGATGTGGGTATGGGACCGGTCTTCAGCCAGCAAATTTCTGGCTGTCTCTCAGGTGGCCTGCCTATGTCTTCCCACAGTGCCCATCTCCATGCTGCTCTCCCTGCTGCTGTGACACCCTCTGATGGATCCAGCACAAGGCTGCTCCTAGGCAGGTGCACAATTGGCCCCTCCTGGACCTTGCATGGCCTCCTCTGTTCTACACCACTGATTGCTCTCACATGCTGGCTGTAGGGGAGGGGAGGGGTGCGCCCTTGTCTTGCTGCTGGCTAAGGCCATTTGCCTGTTTGTCCCACTGGTTTCAGGGTGGGGGTGTGCCCCCTTCCTGCCACCAGCTTTGTAGCTAGGGCTAACACTGGCTTCTTAGGGCTGCTGGAGCAGAGTCTAGGTGGTCCCAGCCCCTACCTCTCAGCAGAATTTCTCCCAGTATGCTGTCTAACTGGCAGCAGTCTACTGTGACTGGACGGCCCTTCCTTCCTTCTACTCCAGGACATTGGAAGTGAAGTGACCCTGGGGCTGTTGTGCTATTGGAGTTCAAGCCCTAGCCTTTTGAAATAAAATGGCAACCCCACTTGCCTACTGCTGATCTGCACGACTTTGTGCCAGGGCATCATTCCATCTCACTCACCAACAGTTTACTTTGAGGTCCACTTGGGAAACAGTGTGTCTTGTTCTCACTGCTGCCTCTGACTCCATGAGACTCTCCTGGTCCAGGTCAGATAGTTTTCTGTTTCACAGTGAGCAGCAAAATTGTTTTAGCCACCAGGGTGGCTACAAAGCTGCTCTGCTGCACTGCATGGTCTGCCACAGACCTATGAGTGAATTCTATTTTCTTCTTCTCCTCTGTCAGTTTCTACATGGTTCCCCTGTGCCCTCCACTGACTTTGGTTTCTCTACAGATTGTTGTTTTCCAGATTGTCAGCACTTTGTCCTGGAAAATCTGAGTTGCTGGCACTCACTGTTCTACCATTTTTCCTTCTCTCACCAACAAAATAATTTCAAAATAATAAGTATAATATGTTAAGAGATATAAAACATAGATGTACACTTGGATATTGAAATTTAAAATGTGGGGAAGAATGGAGTGTAAGTATAGAATTTTCTCAGTTTATTTTTCTTCTCTTTTCTATATTTTTATATTCGCAATTATATTGCATTGTTGTCATTTCTAAATAGCCTATTAAAATCAAAAGATGTTTTTTATAAGCCTCATGTTAACCATAAAGCAAAACTCTATAATAGACAAACCCAATATAATAAGCAAGGAATTAAAACATACTATTAGAGTAAATGACTTAGTCACAAAGAAAATTTTAAGAGAAGAAATAATAAATTACAATAAAAATTAAAAATGAGTTACAAAATAGTTGTGGTAAAACCTTACCTATTGATAATTATCCTCAACATAAATGGATTAAATTCTTGAACTAAAAGACATAGAATGTCTATATATATGGATTAAAGAACAACACATAACTATAAGTTGGTTATATAAAACTCAGTTCACTTCTAAAGACATGCAGACAATGAAAGTGAAGGGAGGGAAGAAGATATACCATGTGAACAGAATCCAAAGAAAACAAGAGTAGCCAAACTTATATCACATAAAATACTCTTTAGAGATAATGGTTATTATATAATGATAGTCACCTAAGCAATAGGAAATGGCAATTTATAATTATATTTATTTTCTTTTGGACTCCCAAAATATATAAAGCAAACATTAACAGATCTAAGGGAAGACATACACTCCATTTCAATAATAGTAGGAGACTTTACCACCCCCATTTACAGCAATGGACAGAACATACACACATACACAAAAATCAACAAAGAAACAACAGTTAAATGAACCAAACAGACATCCACAAAACACTCCACCCCATGGCCACAGAATGCACATTCTTCTCATCAGAATGGAATACTATCTAGAATAAATCATATGATAGGTCGCAGAACAAGTCCCAAGAAGATTTAAATATTGATATCATAGTAAGTATATTTTCTGACCACAATGCAACAAAGTTAAACATCAATAACATGATAAATAATGTCAAATATAAAACTGCATCCAAATCAAACAAGTTGCTTGTGGTCAACCAATAGATGAAGTAAGAAGCCAAGAAGAAAAATTTAAAAATTCCTCAAAAAAATCAAAATAGAGACACAACATGCCAAAATCTATAAGATAAACCAAAAGAATACTAAGAACCAAGTTTATAGCAATCAACACTCACATAGAAGAAGAAGATCTAAAATAACTTGTCACTGCTTCTCAAGGAACTGGAAAAAAATTGAGAAGAAACCAAATCCAAAATTAGTTCAGAGGAAAGAAATAATAAAGATCAGAATAAATAAAACAATGCTTAAAACTTTAAAACGTCAGTGAAAATGTTAGCTCATCAAAAAGACAAAATAGAAAAATTTTTAGCTCGACTAAGGAAAAATGAAAATGCTCAAATAAATAATATCAGGCAGAATGGGAAACATTACAACTGACACTACAGGATCATTACATATTATCATGAACAATTATATGCCAACTACTTTGATAACATAAAAGAAACTGACAAGTTTCCCAGATACATACACCATACCAAGATTAAATCATGAAAAAATACAAAATTCAGACAAACTAATAACCAGTAATAAGATTCAATAATCAACAAAATCTTTTCCATCAAAGAAAAGCCCATGACTACATGACTTCATTGCATAGTCTTTCCAAACTTTTAAATAAGATCTAATACTAATTCTACTTAAGTTACTCCAAAACATTGAAGAAGAAGGAATTCTTGCAAACATATTTTGTGAAGCCAGCATTAACTTGATACCAAAAATAGATACACAACAGAAAAAGAAAACTTCAGGCCAGTGTTCTTGATAAACATATATGCATCCTTTCAAATAAAATACCAGCAAACTGAATCCAACATCAAATTAAGAAGATTATGCAGTATGATCAAGTGGGATATATCCCAGGAATAAAAAGATGTTTCAATATATACAAATCAATAAATGTGACACAATATATCAACAAGAAAAGGCATAAAAACCACATTTGTCTCCATAGATACAGAAATTGCTTTTGATAAAATGTTGAACAAATTGGGGGTAGAAGGAGTGTACCTCCACATAATAAAGACCATTATAATACAGGTAACATTGGATTGAATGGGGAAAAGCTGAAATCTAAGATCTGTAACAAGTCAGGAAGCCCATTTTCACCACTTTTATTCAGCATAGTGCTAGAAGTCTCAGCCAGAGCAATCAGGAAAGAGAAAGAAAGAAAGAAATCAGGAAAGAGAGAAATAAATGTTATCCAAATTGTTAAAGCAGAACTCAAATTGTCTCTATTTTCAGACACGATCCTATAAATAAAAAACCCAAAAGGCCTTACCCAAAAACTTCAAGTTAATAAATGAATTCAGCAAATGTGAGGATAGAAATTCAACATACAAAAATTAGTGGCATTGTTATAGACTAAATAGAAAATTATCTGAAATGGAAATATAAAACCAATTATTTTATACTAGATATAAAATATTTCAGAATAGATTAAAGTAGTAAATAATGTCTGTAACAAAATTTCTAATATACTGATGAAAGAAATTAAATAAGAGAAAAAATGGAAAGACACCCCGTATGTGTTCATGGATTAGGAGAATTGATATTATTTCAATTCTATACTACCTAAAGCAGTCTACAGATTCAATGCGATATTTATCAAAATACCAGTGACATTCTTCAAAGATCAAGAAAAAATAATCCTAGTGATCCGTTTATATGGAACCACAAAAAATGCTGAATAGCCAAAGCCATCTTGAGCAAAAAACAAAGCAGGAGGGATTACACTACTTGATTTTAAAATATACTATAAAGCTGTAGTAATAAAAATCAGCATGGTATTGGCATAAAAATAAACACATATACCTATGCAGCAGAATAGAGATTGTAGTAGTAAGTCCATACACCCACAGCTGATTTTTAACAGAGGTTCTTTGAACACATATTGCAGAGAAAACAGCCTTTGCAATAAGTGGTGCTGAGAAATTGAATATCCACATACACAAGAATGAAATTCAACTCCTATCTCTCATCAGTTAAAAACTTCAACACAAAATGGATTAAAGACAAATGTAACATCTGAAACTATGATACCACTAAAAAAAAACATAAAGGAAATACTTCAGGACTTTGCAATGGGAGAATATTTTTTTTGGAAAGAACCCAACATCACAAGAAACAAAAGCAAACATAGACAAATAGAATTAAATTAAACTAAAAAGCTTCTGTGTGGCAAATGAAAAATCAACATAAAAAAGAGCAAACAGCAGGGAAGAAAATATTTATAAACTATACATCTGACAAAAGGTTGATTCCTAGAATTTATAAGGAATTCCAAAAACTTGATAGTAAAAAACAAAGAAAGTGATTTTAAAATGGGCAATAGACTTAAATGGAAATATCTCAGAAGAAGACAAACAATGCCCACAGGTATGTGAAAAATGCTCAACATCACTAATGATCAAGGAAATGTAATGCAAAACCATAAGAAATATCACTACACCAGATAGATAGATAGATAGATAGACAGATAGATAGATAAATAGACATAAAAAAGACAAAGATAGTAAGTGCCATCAAAGGTGTAGAGGAAAAGAAGCCTTTGCACACTGTTGGCGGGAAAAATTTGTACAGCCACTATAGAAAACACTATGGAGGTTCCTGAAGAAATTAAGAATAGAACTACTATATGAGCCAGCGATAACATTACAGAGTACATGCCCAAAGGAAATGAAATCAGTATATCAAAGAGACACCAGCACTCCTGTGTTTATTGTAGCACTATTCTAAATAGTCAAGAAATGGAATCCACCAAAATGTTCATCGACAATAAATTGACTAAAAATGTGGTACCTATATACAATGGAATAGTATTCAGCCTTGAAAAGAATGAAATCCTGTCATTTATGACAATATGGATGGAAGTCAAGATCATTATATTAAGTGAAATAAATGAGGCACAAAAAGACAAATACCACATGAGCTCACTCAAATGTGGAATACAAAAAGTAGATGTCACAGACATTGAAAGTAGAATAATAGTTGGCAGAGGATGGGGAAAGTAGGTGGCTAGGGAGGGATAGGGAAAGTTTGTCAAGTGTATACTAATTTACAGTTAGATAGGAGAAAAGAGTTTGGTGTGATATTACACAATAGAATGACTAATGGCAATAATATTATAACTGTGAATTTCAAAAAGCTAGAATAAAGGATTTTGAAAGCTTTCATAAAGAAACGGTAAATGACTGAGGAGATAGAGATGTTTAACCTGATTAATACCTTACATGGAGTATGCATGTGTCAAAACATCACATTACCCCATAACATATATATAGTATATATAATTTTAATGTTTTATCTGTAAAAATAAATTTCATTAATAAAAATATAAATGCACACTTCTCAATTTCATAAGAAATGTTATCTCTAATGATGAATGCCTGCCTTTTGAAAGCATCTTCAGTTTACATTTGATGCCTTTAATGCCTGACAATAGACAATACTAGACTTTAAGCAAGGATTGCTAGTGTTGCAACTCACAGCATTCTGGACAGAATTCCATGTTCACTGGATCTTAGGTCTTTGAAAAAGCCTACTAAGGAAACCAGTATTCATACGCACTTATCTTTAACCTCTTCAGCCCTATGCACACACACAAAAAATGATTCTGGAACCTCCTTGTGGCTTCATTTTCCATCTTGAGTTCTTGCTCTTACCTACTCTCCAATATCAAACAACTTCTAAACTTTCCAAATGTTCTTCAGTTATAGACTTCCACTTACCACTTGAGAAAACAGAAACATGCTTCCAAGCTTTGGCCGAAGACATACATCTCTGGCTCTTCCTACTTCTGACCTCCCTGGATAATGTTCAATGCTCTATATTGATTCTATTTCCAGACTGAGTTTCTTGTTTAGTTGACCAGAATCTCACCCAGACTCACAAAGATAAAGTTTCAAGGGAGAAAATTTTAAAAGACAAAAAACCCTTTCATTCCGATCTTCACTGCTCAGTTAAGAAGTGGCAGAGTGGGGAGGAAGAGAGAAGAGGGTGGATGGTATCAGACTTGTAACTTCTGTTTTGTCAGTGCTAGGAATTGAAACCAGGGCCTCATGCATGCTAGACAACTGCTCCACCACTGGATTATATCCTCTGCCCCACACTTATAAATTCTGAGCGAAGTACAAGAATCAATGTGAGGTTAGAACACAGATCATATTAACAATGGCGGCAGTTATATTAGAAATGATAACAACTACTAAGCAATTTAATATGTGCCTAATACTTCTGTAAGAAATTAATGTTAAACTCATTTGATACACACAACAAACTCGAAGTACTATTATTGTATCCATTTTTACACATGAAGACACAGAGTCACAGAGATATTCAGTAGTTTTCCCAAAGACTCACACTTAGAAAGTGCTAGTTAGAACACAAACCCAGGTAATTTGGATATAGAGTCTTCATTCTTAACAACTGTAACATAGGGCCTCTAAGTGATAGCTAAGTAGCAGGTGCATTTTCAACCACTCTACTATTATCTCATTTGAAAAGTTCAGGCTGGTTTCACTATTTCCCTATCATTTTCTAAAAAAAGATATGAGACTTGCTAGGGAATAAATCATGTCCCCTTAAAACATACATGTTGATGCTCTGATCCCTAATGTGATAATATTTGCAGATGAGGCCTTTGGAAGATAATTAGATTTATATGAAGTAATGACAATGGTGCCCTCTTGATGAGATAGTGCACTTATGAAAAGAATACCAGAGAGCTTTCTCTCTTCCTGCCATAAGACAAGAGTGAGAAGAAGGCCACCTAAACTCAGGAAAGCAGCATGCACCAAAAATTGACCTGCTGAAACCTTCATCTTGGACTCTGAGCCTCCAGAATGTTCAGAAATTAAATGTTTGCAGTTTAAGCCACCTAGTTTATAATATTTTGTTAGGACAGCCTAAGCTGACCAAGACAGCACCATATAACCATGCCTCACTGTTCTGTCCTCTTGAAATGCAGGCTTTCTGTAGACTGTTCATAAGGAAAATGGAAAGGATATTTCCACGTGCAAACCTAGCTCTTAAGTGGCTGTGGGAGAAATTATTTACAAATTAGTTTTAATAAGACATAAGAAATGCACATGCTATGAAGCAATTTTACTTTGATATCAAATTTTAGAGCTGTTTTAAAAAGTGATAAGATGCCAAGTTGGCTAAAATCCAGAGCAATACAATGACTTGAAAGGGAAATTGGAAAACCACAAAAAGTGAAAACCAGGCTAGATCCCTAAGGAGGACTAAGAAGCAATAATATGAGACTTAAAAGGTAATGGAAAAATATTCCCCAATCATACAAAGTATGAAAGATGGTCCAAAGAGCATGATGATTCTCAAATAATGAGGAGAGGAAGGTAGGAGCAGGTGATTGAGCAATTCTGTTACCCAATATTTCTAAAAATGTCCAAGTGGGATCAAAATAAGAGCCACTGGTAAAGGAAGGATAGCATGTCAGATTATGGGAAGGAGGAAACCAGCTGAAAACAGGATCAAAATGCTGAACAAGTTATTTTTCAAAAATTGACAAATGTGAAGCCTTATAGAGCTTCTTTAGAAGTGCCTAAGTATAGGAGAAACAGTGAAAACTACCAAGTTTTCAAAAAGTTAGCTTAAATTACTCATACTTCATTAATTCATTTAAAGCTGAGAGCTGAACTCCTTTTTCATTTCCTTTTCCTATCACCTAGAACAAAATAAGATATATGCTCAGTGGTTAGTAAATATTTTTTGATGTTACCACTTATAAGAGGACTTGATTCTAGGTAACAACCAACATGCTTCTGTGCAGTACATCTAAAAATAATATTTCCCCTATGATTGATATTCTGTATAATATGGGGAAATAATATATGAAATTTTATTGGATATAATTAAAATATTTTATGTTGCAATATTTGGCACTTACCCTAATAAGATAGAGAAAATGGACTTAGACCAAAGGCACCAAATTGAGGTAGAATAATAATAAGTATTCACCAATTTAATTGATGGGAGTCCATGGTGAATCCAAATCTTGTAAATAATGTAACAAGGAGTAATTTAAATATTTCACTATACTCGTAAAGGATTTTTCAACTGCTGCTTACAAATTTTGTTGTGAGTCTCTATTTTGCTAAATAATTTTGTCTTGCACAATATATAGTTACAATTCTAACCACAATGATCATTAAATTCCACGTGGCATACTTTCTCTTTACATTTGCTTCTTGATCATATCCAAAGCCTTTGAAGAACTATACAAATCTATGGAGCAGTGATTTGACTTGGCCAATACCACCAAAGTAGTAAACAGGTTAGTTGATATATATCAATGGTAACTGGCCAAAGGATACAAAGATAATTAAGTCCTAAAGATTTCAATATAGCATAGTGCCTATTATTGGCACTACCAAATTATGTACTTAAGAGTTCTCTAAGAGATTTGCTCTTAATTTAAGTGTTATTATCACAAAAAATAATAAGAGGGTGGGAAGAATCTTTTGGAAGGATGGAAAGGACTATGCATAGATTGGGTGATGGCTTCACATGTGTGTACTTATCCCCAAACTCATCAAATTGTATATATTAGTTATGTGTAACATTTTATATGTCAAAAATTTTAAACATAAATATCAGCTATATGTCTTATCTGTTCTAGACAGTGAAGATAGATCATTAAATGCGATAGATAAATGCTCTCTGCCTTCAGGGAGCTTGCAATATAGTGAAGGAAAACAAGTAATAAACAAGGAAATGTGAATAAGAATATATTTGCACATATTTATGAGAATAATGAAGAAAGTGATAAAATAAATAAAGTGATAGAAAAAATACAGCTAAAGTGATCAAGAAATTCCTTGCTATAACAGTAATATTAGAGATGGGTTCTGAATGATGAGAAGGTAGCCTCCTTCTGGTGGAAGAGATATTGAGGAAGAAAGATCTGCAATGAGTTGAAAAGACAGTTATAATCCACAGGGAACATATTAATAGACTCTGCACTGGCTACTCTTCACCTTGCTGAACTCTAGCCATCCTGAACTTTTTCATTTCTATTGTGTACCTTTGAAAATGTCATAACCTTCAGATGAAATTAGGGTCCCATGTTAGATATTACCATAGCATACTGTGCTTTTCTTTTATAATTTCATTATACACACTACTTACTGTTAACATCCCCTGCTTTCCTGTAAATGCCTTGAAACAAGAGGCCGTGTATGAACCATTGTTTCATTTATCATTATCATCAGCATCACCATTTGCCTTATGATGTCTTAAACATCCACCTGCTGGAAACAGAAATAGTATTAATATACTCTTCATAGCCCTGGAAGTCATTTAATAATCAGATTAAGCAGTTTTTTACACATGCCTTACAGTTTACATATATATCACTTCTATTCAATAGATTTCATTCATTTCCATATATGTTTTCTGTTTTAATTACCCCAAAAAACAAATTCATTGAAGTAATATTTCCAAGATTTTGAAGAATCTCTGCTATAATTTAAGATTCTCAAACTGGAAGTGCATCAGAATTACATGAGGTAGTGGGTAAGAACATATCATACTCATTTGCCACTATTCTTTGGACATCTGTCATTGACATTTGCTACCCTATTTTAGGGTGCCAAGTGAGTAAAAAGGTAATTTTATCACTAGAGTAAGAAGAGGTCATTGTGAGCTCTAATAACTTTTTATCCACCATTACTGACAATCACATCTTATGTGACAATGCTTCTTGTATGAGCCGAGCAAAGAACACACAATGGAAGGAGTGAAAATTCCTTCAAAGTCACTTTAGATTCTCCAAGCTTTCTGGAAAAAGGTAAGATTTTATTCTATTTTTTTAAAATTTCAAAAGGTAAGATTTTAATACAGCAAAATTGGCTTGAAGTTCTGGAGAAAGTGCTGGGTGCTGTTCAGTTTTGAGTGTTGTCTTTAATTCAAAAAGTCCATAATTGGAAGGTGAAAAATAATGACCTCTATTACAGTAATTATGCTTTATGAGGGATTTGGGGTTTGTTTTCGCACTTGTTATTGTTTTTCTAGACCATCCTCCTGTCAGAAATTGTTTTTAAGTAGCAGTACAAAGTGAATTAGAAAGTGAGGAGCCAATTCAGAGTTACATGAAAATTCTATACTTAATATGTTTTTTTTTCACATTATATCTAGTGTGTGACTCTGGAGCCTAAGCAGAAGGGATATTTTACTGATAGATGGTAACTCATTTTGGGGGCTCAGTGGGAATGGGGATTCCTTCATCATCCAATGCCTATAACCCTGAAAGCCAAGGGCACACTGAACAGTGTCTAAAGGAAGTTATACAGGTATGAAAGAATGATCTGGAAAACTCTCACTAAGAAAAGTAATTTTCATCCCATCTGACTCTACTCCAAATGAAAATGCTTTTATGAGGGACATACAACCACTCTTACTGAGAAATGCCCACTGAGTGTTCACCAGTAGCTAAAGAGAAGAATCACTGTGGAAAGTAGCAGCAGGAAGTATCAGCATTTAACTGTGTGAAACATCCATGCTTGAAGTTAAAAGGAAAAATCTTTTCTAATATCATTTAAATGTGATATTTTTGTGATACATTCTTCAATAAGGAGAACCAAACTGTTCTCCTTTTAATGAACACAACACACACAGAGACACACATATAGACACAGACACACCCACCCCCACCCCACCCCACCCCCACACACACACACACATATTTGTGCTTATTGGATCCTCAGTAAAATTTTGAAATTGATTAAGTTTCCTTTGTCTCTAACTTAACCAATCTATACTCAAAATTTTCCCTACTTGGCACAGTCTATCACCTGCTACTTTCATCTTCTATTTTTCTCACAGTGCCCTATAAGGTTAGTTTCCTTGAATAAGTACACTAGTTAATGCATTATTCCTTCTTTATCTCCCAAACTACATCCCATATTTTCCTTCCTTTATTCTGCTTTAGTACAATCTTGCTGACTATTTAAGCTAAGCAATTGGAATCAAGATGTTGCTATCCAATAATAGTTTAATGTGTTCCTTTACTCAGATTATTAATTGTGTGTGTCTTAAACAGAAACTGATATTTTCTCAGAGAAGTGGGAAGGGAAGAGTGCACACAGTGACAAGATCAGCAAAAGAGGGGAAAAAATGAACAATCCTCCTGTCTTTATCAAATGAAACGGAGAAGACAGAATAGGAAGATGAAATCCAGGGCCTGACCACAGGAGATGATGATTCTCAAAGAATCAAAAAGTGCAAATGGTGACAGTAAAAGTACCATTTCTTGACAACTAACTCTGGGTCAAGCTCCATATTAAAAACAATATTTTATTTGATTCTCACAATAACCCTGTTAGGTATAGGCTAGTCTCACTTCTACTCACAATTGAAGAAAATGAAGCTCAGGCAGGCTGATTTCCTCAAGATCCGAAAGTTAGTAAATAGCAAACCCATCATTTAAACCCAGGCTGTCTAACCTAGAATCTCTACCTTAGATCATTATTACCCTTGACTATCTTTTATCAGGTAAACTGAATGAAAATTCAAAGGTAAATCATTTTGGGTTGGTGGTTTAGTTCAGTGGTGCCGCTGCCTGCCTCGCAAGTGCAAGGTCCTGAGTTAGATCCCTGGCACACACACACAAAAATAGTAAATCGTTTTTTCCTAAGTTTGAATTCTGTTCATCGTTACAAGAAATATACCAGGAAGCATACATTATAAGTGTATATTCCAGGATGTGTACATTTTCTCCAAAGCCACCAATCTAATCTTCAACATATGAATTACAAGGAAATGGAAGTAATAACAACACTGTGAGATAACTATTAGATAGCCATGAAAAAACATTGTTTTTTATCATAAGAACTTCTCTTTGGTGTGTATGTGTAGGTATATGTAGATATATTCATACATATAAGCAGACATGCCTAGTGAAAACACTTATACATACATGCGCAGTACAGTTTATTCAATCTGACACATAAATGTTCCAAGATGTAATGAAGTGTTCCAGGGGGTTACTATGGTCGCTTGTCTCCAGATGGACCCCAGTGATTCCTGCTTATAATAGTCACATCATTGTTAGCTCTTCTCTCACATTGTAAAAGGGTTAGTCTGTATGAGCAACAGAATACAGAAGAGATGTTACTTACTGGCATTAGGTTATGGTGTAAGTCACCTTCCTGCTGCTGGGACAAATTACCCCGACATCTGCAATTTAAAGGAGGAGAATTTTATATTGGTTCACATTTTTTAGAGGATTCAGTCCATGGTTAGTTGTCCCCAAGACAGGAATAGCATGGCAGAAAAGCATGGCAGGAGAATAGCTGCTTACCTTATGGCAAGCAGGATGCAGAGGGAGAAGGGAAGAGCTGGGTAGAGAGATATACCCTTCAAAGGCATGTGCCCAGTGACATATCTCTTCCAATAAGGCTCAACCTCTAAACAGCATATTAAGGTATGACTTCATCAGTAGATCAAGCCACTGATGAGTATAGCACCTCCATGATCCAATCACCTTCCAAAAGCCCCACCTGTGAATACATGAAACTTTGAGGGGAAATTCTAGATCTAAACCATAACCATATAGGTTATGAAAAAAACCTCTCTCTCTCTCTCTCTCTCTCTCTCCCTCTCTCTCTCTCTCTCTCTCTCTCCCCCCCTGCCTCCCTCCTTGCCTCCTTCCCTGCTTTCTTGCCTCTCTTCCCCCCACCCCCCTTCTCTCTCTCTCTTCTTTCTCTGTCTCTCTAGCTTCAAAGTTTTGGAAAAGTAAACATTATAAGGAATTGAAAGCTTCTGCTGAAAGCCACATGAATGAGTCTAGAAGTAGATCCTTTAGCCAAACTGAGGCTTTAGGACTGCAGGCCTGGCAGATTCACTGAAACCTCCTAAGGGATCCAGGGACAGAACAACGCAACTCAAATGTTTTTTGATTCCTGACCCTCCGCTATTATGAGAAAATAAATGTTTATTTTTAAACTGCTAAGGCCTGGGGAAATTTGTTGTGCCGCTGTAGGGAACTAATATGGATTCCAAAACACTACTTACCTTAGAATATCTCCCTACATTGCCTAAAATTCTCAGTGTAGGTATTTAAATCTGGAAAGCATTGTCTACTGACAAAAGTTTTAGAAGGTTTATTTGGTAGAGTTGAATGTAATGCATATAATCATTATTGGTTTTTTATACCTTTTTATAAAATAATTAGACAAATATTTTTCACCTACAAAGCCCTACAAATAAGACAAGGGGAAATTCTTTGTTTTTATTTCATTTGTTTTGCCTGATTTTAAATCTTTTTTTAAAAGTTCCTGAATATAAAAGTTATGTTTGCTCATTGTAAAAGTTTTGGAAAATGTAATACAACCACAGAAGTAACCACTGTCAATAAGGCTTAGTAAGAGTCAGAGAGTAGATAAGCCAAGCATCAAATGAAACCAAATGGAGAAATGAAAACTATTTTCTGAATTAATAATTTGGTCTTGGGCAGTAATTGTCTGCATATCCAACTTAATATCCTCTTTTTCTAACCAATATTTCTAGTGTTCACTGTAACATTCCAAAATGAAATTTCCAGATAATATAAATCCCTTACAGAGATAAATTGAAAAATAATTTTCATGATGCCATGACCAGCATGCCTTAGCATGGACATGTGAGCATACATGTGAGCATGGACAAAGGTGGCTATGTGCCAGCAAAGTAGCCTTGGTTATATGTTATTTGCATAGGCCAGAAAACTACCTTGGCTACAGAAGTTACTTACATTGGATTATCAGAATATACAACTGCACTGGATCTCGGTTGACACAGAATCCACTGTTTCCTGAATCATCTCCCCTTCACAGCCTGAACCAGAGTTCTGCCATCTTGTGCTTTCATGTTTCCTTGCAGGCAGCCACTCCAGCTTCTACATCTTCAGTGCCAAGACAATGACAGGGGAGAATATATCATTAAAATGGAATGTGCCTTGATCTCAAGCTCATTTTCTGTTGCAAAGATCCTCACTTGCTCTCTCCAGTCCTACTGCCTGATTATAAACTACTAAATCTCAGCACCAAGAGCTGAAGACCATTATAGGCTGAGCTGCCCCATAAAAGTATTGAGAATATGTATCCTGTGTTCCACATCAGGGGCTAGGACTATATCTTCCTTTTCTATTAAGTTTATTGGTACATTTTATGTATACAATGTGATGACATTCATCATTGGGAATTTGTACCTTTACATGATAATATCTTGGTTCTTATTTTTTCCCCATTCCCCTGCCCTCCCTTCAACCCCTACACTCCTCCCTAGTTACAAAGACTTTGTTCCCATTTTTTCTTTTCTCATATTTATCCCTTTCCCTTGTTTCTCTCCATTTATAAAAAGGATTCCTTTAAAAGTATATTCAGTTAATGCTGGAATCAACTACTCTTGTAGTTGATCAAGTGGACTCTTGACTTACGAACTCAATCAGTTCCCAAGGGCCGGTTGTAACTCAAGTTGGTTGTAAATCAATAGAGCTAAGATCTGGATTTTTACCTGGGTACATGCTATAGATAACAAGAGGCAGGTGAATTTTCCATTAACCTAATTAACCCAAGTTGTTTGTATGTCAGGCAGGTTGTAGTTTGAGGGTCCACTGTACATCTAAAAATGTAATGTTTACTTTACTTGATGGGAGGGGGGAGTGGTTGATAAAAGAATCTAATGAATGCACTTGCCTGAATACCACTATTATACAGGATGCTGACAAGGCAAATCATGGTACATACACAAGTGGATTTTGTCAGATTTTCATCTTGTCAGTGGCTTAGTGAAATCATTAGTGAATTCCCTCAAGACACCCAAATGCATATCATCTGGACTTGCTGTTTGGTATATATTTCAAGTTTATTCCCTTGTCTGCATTTTTACCAATAGCTATTGTTCAGATTTTTCTTACAGCCTAAACGTTTCTGCATTTTTGTTATTCTATTCCAAGCATGATTTTAATTGTATATATATATATATATATGCATATATACATTTATGCAAATGTACACATACGTGGTTGTGTGTTGTGTGTGCTTTTGGTGTAGAAGACCTTTACAATTAAGTACAGTAATTTTTCTACATTGTGAAGCCCCTGTTTTCAAGCTCAAATTATCTCCCTCTTAACTATTTCAGCTGCCTCCAGGTTTAAAGAAAGAGTGCAGTTTTAAGGCAGTGCTTCTTAAACTTCATCATACATTAGAATTCCCTAGAGGGCTTGTTAAACACCTACTGCTGAGCCCACCTCAGCTTCTATTTCAGTAGGCTGAATGGAGGCAGGGTGCTGGAACTTTGAATGTCTGACAAATTCTCAGGCCATGGTGATGCTGGTGGTCTGGAAACCACACTTTGAGAACCACTGTTTACACAACCAGTGTCTGCCTCTGACTTTGACTCCAAAGTTCAAAATTAGCAAGAGAGAAAGAGAAGACATTTGTTTACATGTGTTAATCTGAGTAAAAGAACTGTATAGCTTCATCTCATCCCTTTCCCACAAATATGTGTTTGCACAGGATGAGGCAACACACACTTGTGGTAAGAAAAAGTGGGGAGGAATATGGAGTTGCATATGCTACCTTGTTCGTGTCTGCTGGACACTGATCTTTACACTGAAAAATAAAGAGAAAAATGAGTTTACCAATTTACTTTCCTCCTAAGGAAATTTAAGGCTGCAGGTCTCAAAGTTTAATGTGAAAGTTCAGATTACAGGGCCCTCAAGATGTGAATCTTGGGACACTGGCCCAAGAATTTACATTTTAACAACCGATTCTGTGGCAAGTGGTGTAAGGACCACATTTTCAGAAGCCATCATTCAAAGGGTAAAAAGGCAAAACACATGGGAAAGAGACACTTCATATAGTGCAGGCAACACACTCTGGCCTAATACACTAATGAAGTGATCAGAGTAAAATTTGGTCCTACAAATGGCATTTTAAGATATTTTGGAAACATTGAATAAAGCACTGAAAGGTACAGTATCTGAATTATGCAATGATTTTATGGAAAGATTTATACATTTTCTCCAAAACACTTGTATTAATTATCTGTATACTCAGTAGTACTTTTGTGAACTCACCTGGTCCCCATTTACCAAGTGAATCTATTTAACATATTAAATGAAACTATAGAAAGAGATACTGCTTTGCCCCAGACACAAGTTAAGTGACTGAGCTAAGATTATAACTCAAGTCTCAGGACACTCTCCAGAGACCATTCCCTGTGCCAGCTCAAAGTCACAGAGATGTTTGAAAAGTACACTGCATAGTCTACCAGGTTGGCATCATTTTAGGTGCTACACCACATTTTTGTACTGGAAGCTCATAAAACATGGTTCTAGTTAACAGGAACAAAAATAAACAAGCAGATTGCTGCCTCTATTTAGGCATGTATTGCCTTCTGGGCTATTTTGAAAAATTCTCCAAAACAACAGTCATAAAGAGGAGAGGGGAAGAGAAGAGGGCAGAGGCTCTGCCTGGGCCCACTACTCTTGCTTTTTATTGCTTCAGGAACACAACAGAAGAATTTCCTTTGCGATGAGCTATTTTAAAACAGTTATTTTGTGAAAATTAGCATAACTAGATGTTCCTTCACAATCTGAAAACTGTATTTGCCTGAGCAGCTGTTCCTTATTATTTGAAATCCTCATGTATTTGGTATGGCCTATCTGTTTATATGGTGAACAGCTTTTGCTAAAAGAAAAATCAAGGAGGAAAGAGATCAGTCAGGCCCATGATTAAAAAGCCAGGATGGAGTTGTTCAGTTGCTGGTTGGAACATGCATCACTCACTAAATTTAAAGATCATGACAGAAAACTAGTCTCAAAAAACACCCAGTAACAGCAATTAGAGTACCTAATGACTCTAGCTAGAATAATAGATCTGTTTAAGTATCAGATGGAGCCTCTAAATCTAACTGAATTTCGCCTCCCCTTCTGATTAGGACAAAAGGCATGTACTTCATCCTTGCCTACCCTCCTAAACTCTAAACTTCATTAGACATGAAAAGAACCCCAATTTTCCCATTACCTACCTAATTATTGGGAAAATATTGACATTTTAGAAGTAGTTTTATTAATGTGCTTTTTCTGTAATCTATTCGAATTCCAATTATCAGAATACTTGTTGTTCTGTAGCATTTGGGTGGGGGGAAGCTATAAATAAATAGAGCTGTGAGAGTACAGCATGCTGTCTGCATGGCTTGAAAATTATCCCCTCATATCAACAAACTCCAGAATTTGCCTTATTACTTTCCATATTTAGTAGCTAGACTCTGCCCAAGGTTAGACTAGAATACCTTAGATACTTGACATTTCACCTTCCATTTCTTCCAGTTCTTTTTTTCTGCCTCTACTGCAGAGAGCAGGTGAGATAAGCCTCACTTCAGAAGATCCAGAGAAAATGTTAATGAAAATACAGATGCTAGATGCAAGCAAAAGGAAAAACCTTGCAGGCGCTATTTTTTGACTATGGTAAAATAGTGCTCAATCAGAGGCCAAACTTAAAACCAGCTGTTCATTCACCTTTCAAGATACACAGCTAATGCAACAGATCAAATCAATATGGTTTTCTTCTTTCCTTACCTGCCCCAAACTTCTCCCTGGGCAAACAGTTAATTTGCAAAGCAACATCAAACACTGCTTTCACTTGTATTTCCTCATATACTTCCACAGATTAGCCATGTGCAACTATCCTGCCCAGACTTCACATGGTCTATAGACTCCAGTTTGCTTTGATGGTGAGCAAAACTCACAGCAGTCTTCTCTGATTGCTGTGGTACCAGCAGGGTAGGTGTTGCGGGAGAAGTGTATAACTGCCCCAGATCAGCTTCAGTTGAATGAGCTGATTTCTGAGGGAAAGCCATTCTGTATTACCTTCTCTTCACTTCCTTTCTACTTCCAGTTTGACCTTCCTATTCTCCTGGCAGGTAAAGTGAGTTAGATCCATATAAAAAGTACATGTATACAATACAGTTACATTTACCACTGGGATCTTGTACCTTTAATAAACTAAATGGGAAAAAAAGTACATGTATGTATTACACAAACACATGTATGTATAATTATGGGTAAATTAAAATGTAATAAATATATATTTGTATATCTAAATTCTTTTTAAAAATACATGTATCTGTTACACTGTGCCCACAAATATATGAATATATAATTATGTGTCTGTTGACAAATAAAAATGTACCAATAAAATTTAAATATATATATATATGGAACTTTTAAACTGGAAGCTGACAAACTATGGCCTGTGGACCAAATCTGCCAACTGTTTTAGAAAATAAAGTTTTACTAGGACTTTCCATTCCCAATCATTTATATGGTGTCTAGGGCTGCTGTAGCTCTGAGTCAAATACTTGCAACAGAGACCATGTGGCTCCCAAAACCTAAAATATTTATTATGTAGTTCTGTACAGAAAAACTTTTGTTAATCTTTGGTTTCAACTACCAAATCAATTTACAATTTTATTACAGTACTCTCCCACTCACTGCCAAGTGAATGGTTGAGCTCAAGAGAAAAGCCAGATTAGACACAGACACAATTATAAAAGTCGATTTGCTTTGTGTGCCCAAGATATACTGTGCATTATATCTGCAAGCCTACTACAATCACCTCAGATAATGACAATAATAACCTTTTACACTCACATAGTGCTTTAAAGCTTATAAAATACATTCACATCTACTGGCTTATCTAATCTTCACAAAAATGCTTGTAGGAAATGTGTTTAGCCCCATTTCATAGATGAGAGTGTAGCTGAGTCTCAGTAAAATTAAATAACTTGCTCAAGGCTACAAATCTAGAGAGTGAAAAAGCCAGATTGTGAGCTCAGGTGTTTTGATAACAGTTTAATGTGCTTGCCACCCTACCTTTGGCAAACCACTAGAAGTATAAGTTTCAATTCAATCAAAAGGGAATAAGTATGTTCTGAAAATTTAAGAACTCGTATTTTCAGCATTGTCAAAGTAGGATTTTTAAGCCTTAATGTCAAACCAATACCTTCTGAGTTTGCTATATATTTATTTGCTATATAACATATTGAAAAGCTTGCCATCTGCTTCACTTGCAGCTCTTTTCCAAAAGATTAGGTAGGATAGTGTCATTGTTAAGAGTACATACAGTTTCTGGAATCAGAACCACATTGATTCAAGTCCCACTCTGCCACTTCTCAGCTGTATAACCTTTAAAACATTATTTAATTCCTCTGGGTCTCACTTTTCTCATGATTAAAAAGGAGAATTTTATTTTTGGATTAAATGAGATGATGCATGTGAAATAATTAACAGGATCTCAAATATAATTAGGATAAAGTAAATAATGCCCCAATAAAAGACTGTTAAAGCAGATAGTACAGTTACTCTGTAAAAAAGCATGACAAAGTCCTGTAAAATTAGAAGAATTATGGTGGCAGAGTGATGAGCAGCAGCAAAATTCATCCTCTCCAAGAGCCAGAATCCAGACACTGAAATATAACAAGTTTAGAAAGAAAAAAGGGAAGTAGATCACTAGAAATCAGGAAGGAACTAATAGAGAAATTAAAAGCTACAGAGAAATTTGAGAAACAGACACAACACAGAGAAAGAAAAAAAAAAAACAGTCTGGTCTCCCTCCCTGGCTCCTGACTTGTGGCTTGTGGTGAGAGGAGGTTGGTTTTGCAGAAGCAAAATGAGTCTTCGGGGCTCCAAGGAGAACTGGCCCAGCAACTTGGGCTCCAGGAGAAGGCTTTGATTGCTGTGATCTGCAGCAACAGTGGGGGATTTTACTCTGATGGGACTCCTTCTACACAGCAGGCATCAACCAGATAAGGATTGCAATGCAGACAGGCACCTGCCATATTCCTGAAGAGTGCTTGAATGGTGCCATTCCAAGAAGGGGTTGATTGTTTGAATCTAGAGCTCAGAACAGCTGGGGAACCGAGGCAGGAGATTAGGGCATGGCAAACTGGCTGAGGAAGTGGTGTGACCTGTCAATAGCAGAGATCTAGAAAATGCACACAAAAGCAGTTCTCAAACCCTGCACTTGGGACCAATAAGAGAATGCTATCTTCAATTCTTCTTGTCAGAACTCACGTAGGTTTTTGATGGGACAGCCTAGACCTAACATAATCCTGAGGAGTGGGAGATACCAAAAATGGCCACCGTTAACCTCATGGCCACTATGATGTCTCTTTTACAGTGGGCCACTCTCACCCTGTAGAGTGCACTTTTTATCTGACTTTTAATTGGCCTGCACTCACTCTGCAGACCATGTTTCTTTTTCTACCTTTAATAAATGTAAAATCTTGATATCTTTTGCACTTGTTTTCTCCAATTCTTTGTTCAGGACAAGAACCCAGAAAGAATCTCTAGAAGGAGTCCCCAGAACCCCAGAACATGTTAACATATTTTGGCAAAGACAGCAAGGAGCAGTTAGGGTCCATTGGGCATAGTTTTGTCTCTATTGCTCCCTAAAATCTACATATGAGAAGGAATGATTTAGCTTTTTTTCTTTCCTTCTCTCTCTCCCCTAAGAAAGCTCTAAACCCTTTCTTGTCCCTTCTCTCTCAGGACAAGCTTCCATCTCTCAGAGGCTTTAATCCATTTTGACAATTGGGGATGAAGCAGGAAACTGTGGGGACACTGGACAGACCGCTCTTAAGATGAAGACAAGACCAAAAAGCAGCTTTTAATGTCGGTGGCTAATCCAGGGACTCCTGTCAGTCTCGAGAGCCCTGAATGGAAATTTGCCCTTCTTTATATACCTCTTTTTACATCTATGAAGCTTAATTCCATTGGAGTTTCTCTGGGAATATAGCAAGCAGGATTTACACAAAACAGAGCAGTGGAGGGGGAAAGAGCAAAGAGTTTGGGCAGGACTTTCTGAAACCATTACACTCTTTTGGTTACAGATTATAGAAGTTGTCATGGCTACTCAGGTACATTCTACAAAGAGCATAGTTACCTAGTTACCCCATAGTTGCCTAATAACACAGTTAACACATAGTTGCTCTATTCCATATGGAGGGGTGGTCTCCTCTCTCAGGGAGAGGCAGGGAATTAGAGGACAGTAAAAATTAATGGAAGCTGGGGAAAACAGGAAGCTTTCCTTGTGACTTTAGGAAGTTTCTTAGTGTTTCCCACCATATTGGATGGGGGAGAGGAAGCACTTGGCCTCTGTGTTTTTCCCACCCAATAAGAGGCTCACTGGTCTGTCTCAAATTTTTCTCTCCTTTTCTTTCTTCTCTTTCCAGTTTTTGGTCACTCACTGTGGGTTAGTCAATCAGGATCTATGTGTTCAACCTAGAGCTTAGTGTGCCGTTTTGTCTTCATTTTTCTGTTCTGTGTGATACTTTGTTCAGCTTTTTCACAGTTTTGGGATCCTGTTTGGGCTCCAAGTCTCATCTGCAGTTTTCCCTTAGATGGCCTTTTATCTCTGGATATCCTTAGCAAGTCACCTCAGGGCCTTGTTTCATCCCACTCACATAGTTCTATCATGTTTGTCATAGTTCATCATGTTTGTTTGGTCATGTTGATAGAGCAATACTGTACAAAACACAGGTCCTTGCCTTACCTCCATTTTCTTTTCCACAGAATGATTTGTTCCAGAAGTATAATAGTTTGTGCTGCTGGGTAGCACTCCTGCCCAATGTATCAAAATGTTTTGTAATTTTTTGAACTTCATGCTCTCTCAGGAATGTTGTTAGCTCCGCCCCTCTCAGGAATGTTCTGTAACTCTGCCCCCTTGCTTTGTGAGCATGCTCACCCACTATGCATTTCAAGAATGTTCTGTAACTTTGCCCCTTTGCTTCAGTGAGCATGCTCGCCTACCCTGTAGCTCCCTCTATTAGGAGGCTCTCATTTTTGGTGAGTTGCTCAGACTTCAGTATGAACTCCTCTGAGCCCACTGGCATAATAAAGGTTTTTCTCCACCTCTTCCAGTGACCATCAAAATCTTAAATCTTCAAATTGTGATAGCTGAGACCCAGAACTGTAACACTGAGCTGTAACACTCAGCTGTGCCTCAGAGCTGTGGCACTTGGCTGTGACACTGAGCTGTAACACTTGGCTATGGCCCTGAGATGTTCTGATTACCACAACACTGTGGGTTGATCCCATGGTTCTGCCATGTTTGTTCACCATTTTCCTTTTCTCATCTGACCTCAGAGACACCAGGAAATATCATCCTTATAGATAAGAGCTAAGCCTCTCCTTTCAGGAAACATATGGGTCTCCTCCCTTCTTCTTTTCTGAATTGGGTTAGATTCTTTCCATGTTTCTTCTAATAAATTCAACTAATTTAGAAACATGCCTGAAGGCCTGAGTGAAACAAAGGAAACTGCCAGTAAGGTTCAATGCAAGTAGCTATGAGTCAAAGTAGTTATCCTTGTACTTCGAACTTTCTCTCTTAAATGCTAAAAGGAGGTTTCTATCTCTACTGCCTTAAAGAAAGTACCAAAATTTTGGTTACTGGAATAAATGTAAGTGATATTGTTTCTCAGGTGGCTAAGGGAGCCCACTCTGGGGGGAATGAGTCTCCACCCTGATCTAAGGGAGCCAACGGGGGCCTCCACTAAGATCTCTCAAAAGTTTACTGTATAAGGAAGCCCCCTTGGGGATTCCACCCTGACCTCTTAAGAGTTTATTATTCAAGAGTTCACTGTACAAGGAAGCCCTGGGGTGGGGCTCCACCCTTCTCCCTAAGGAGTCCTTGGACCACAGGGTATGGAGAAATCTAAAGAATCTATGCCACTTCTGCTAGATGAATTTGGCTAGTAGTACTTGAGTCTCACAGGGGATACTCCTGTGAACTCAATGGGTTTGCATCCTTTTGTATGGCACACCATCTGAAGGACCCCAGACCTAGTCTTCTCTGTCCATATGCCCCATTATTAACTATGAAAAAGACCCTGCTGATTGCAGCCCCCTCGCACTAGCCTGTATCCTTAAACATTGGAACCAATTTTACCCAGAAGGAAGATAGTTGCAGCCCCAGGAGGTTCACCCTTGTCCTTAACAAATTATTTTCTATTGCAATACTTTTTGGGTCCAATATAAACTAGGAAATTATGAAAGATGGGTATAGAATAACACTCTAAATTACAATATTTTTCTTCAGTTAGATATTCTTTGCAAAAGTCAAGGAAAGTGGTGTAAAATTACTTACGTTCATGCTTTTATGGCTCTTTATATCTTGAAAGGTCCAAGGATATCATTGATGATCTTGTTCTGAGATGTCCACCTGTCTCTAAGGATGATCTGGGTCTCTCCAATCTGTTTCTACCAGAGGATAGCACCCCAGAGAGACTCAATATTTTAAAATATGACTAAATTACTAGATGTGGCCCTTTTTGTGTTCAGCAATCAGGATCTAGATGAAGATGAAAGGAGAAGGGCTGAGAAAAAACTGAACAAAATTATGGCTGTTTCACTTGGCAATGCTTTAAATATACCAAGTCTTAGTAGGGAAAAATCTCAGGCCAATTAAGGGCTGCTTTAAATGCAAGAAAACTAGACACTGGGCAAGTGACTGTACCAAGACACTGCCCAAGCCATGCTTCATGTGTTAAATGGCCAATGCATCTGACTCACGGCACTGGAGGATTGGTTGCTCCCACTCACAGAGAGGGGCTAGGCTATCCAAAATATTCACTGCCAGCTCTGATGAAGAAGGTTGAAGGGAGCTGGAGCAATCTGGATTGTCCCTGTCTGCAAATATATTTGTCTTCTGCAAGAAACCCTAGGTGGGCCTGGATATTATGGGTAAGCAATTTCAATTACTTTGGCTTCCATTTTAACTTCCTTCTCTGGAAAATTACCCTCTAGATTTATAGCTATATTTGAGTTCAAGGGGAACCCTAATCAATGCTGCTTTACTCCTGCTTTGACATGTCAATATGAATGGCTAATGTTCAACCATGAATTCTTAATTGTTCCACAATGTCCTGACCCCTTACTATGAAAATATTTATTAGCAAAATTAGGACAGATTCTCCAATTCTGCCAAAGCAGATTTGGATTATACCAGGCCATGTTTCTACACAATCCCTGAGGTTACCACTCTATTCTTCTGAACTGGTGATTTCCAAGACCTATGCAAGCAGGTAGAAAGGACATCAGTGACTTGCCACTCTATGATTCTGAGGTGGCTGTGGTTCCCTGATAGAAGAAGCTTTGTCCAAGAAGGACATCAAAATGCAGATTACATGGCTGTCACTTCACAACAGGTCATTGAGGCCAAATTTTTGCTTTCAGGGACCTCTACTCAAAAAGCAGAGCTCATGGCTCTTTCTTAGGTACTGACAGGCACATATAGTAATTTGGAGAGAAAGGGCATTGCTAACTAATAAAATAAAGCACAATTAGAAAATTCTACATCTCCTAGAGGCAGTCTAACTCCTCAAGCAATTCACTGTCATTCACTGTAATGAACACCAAAGAGATGTGTCAAAAGTTTTCTTGGGAAATCAAAAGTCTGATACCGAGGAATAAAGGAAAACCTTTCAGTGCCTCAAGACTTTATCCTTATTCCTTGTTCTCGAGGAATCATTTAAACTGATCCTTCTTCAAGGGATGTATCAGATAGCTATAATAATCCTACATAGGAAATGGTCACAAAAATTTTCATAGGACTAGGAAAGAAAGCAATTCTTGTGAACCTCTGGAAGACCTGAGGCTCTTTTTCAAAAATAAGACTCCAGGAGAGGCCACCGTTCCATCAGTAAGTGCTCACAGGTCCTGGGGTGCAGCTGCAGGCAGATCCCAGCCAGGGCTCCTCCCTGAACCCAGAGGCTTGGGCACATCCACCCAAGCCAAAGGCCCACCCAGAAAAGAACTGCACAGCCACACAGCTTGAGGTAGAGGCCCCCATATGATCAGCCACAGCCAAGGACCCACCCAGAAAAGAGCTACACAGGTGCATAAGCAACAGCCAGAGGCTCCCCCTGACACCATTGATAAGGGCTTCCAGACCCTAGCCAAAAGCCTGTGCAGGCAACAGGAACTGCGATGCACAGCCCCCAGCCAAAGGACCTCCCAGACAACAGCTACATATGGGCCCCAGTGAGTGGCATGCCTAGATACCATTCCAAGTGTGCACAGGCCCCAGCCAGAAGCCCGCCAGAAAACGGGTCAGCTCAGGGACCCAGAAGGCCATGACTCTGAACACAGGAATTGGTATACTGGTGAGCAGAAGAGTAAAGGCTGCTCGGTTTCTTGCTGAGAATGATTAAAAATGATTAAAATGAATAATTGATAATTTCAAATAGGAAGAATAGGTCCAAAGGGGTAGGGGTGGTGAGAGGGGAAGGGGAAAGGAAAGAAGGGAAAGGAAAAATTATGAGAAAAGAGAAAAATGGATACAAAGTCTATGTAAATAAGGAAGGGTGGAGGGGGTGAAGGGCTCACAGGTAATGGAGAAAAAATAAGATCCAAGATACATCAGGTAAAAGTACAAGCATCAAATGGTAAATGTAAATGTATGGTGTACCTAAAATGTACCAAGAGAAAAAATAAGAACCAAGATACATCAGGTAAAAGTGCAAGCAGCAAACGGTAAATGTAAATGTACGGTGTACCTAAAATGTACCAATAAAAGAATTTAAGGAAAAAAAATGTTCACAGAAGTAATGGCAGAAAACTTCCCAAATAGGGGAAAAGAACTTGACATAGAGATAAATGAGGCATAAAGGACTCCAACTAGCCATGATAAAAAAATCTACACATAGGGATATAATAGTAAAGATTCCAGAAACCCAACTGAAGGACAAAATTCTACAAGCAGTTAGAGAAAAGGAACAAATCACATACAAAGGAAAGCCCATCCGAAATACAGCAGATAACTCGACACAAACCCACAATGCAAGAAGACTGTGCAGTGATGTATTTCAAGCCCTAAAAAAAAACAGCCTCCAACCCAGATTGATGTACCCTGCAAAACTATCTTTCAAAATTGATGGAGAAATAAGATACTTTCATGACAAAGAGCACCTGAGGAACTTCATGAATATCAAACCAGCACTCCAAAAATTTTTAAACAATATCATAGAAAAAGACAATGAGGATCACAACCCCAGAAAGCCCAGCAGCATTAATCCATTGAGTATGAAAAGAAATTAAATGCAAAGGGGGAGAATCCAACAAAAAGAAAAAGTCATGACAATGATATTTCAGTATGTATTATTTATAACCATCAATGTTAATGGTCTCAATTCACCAATCAAAAGAAATAGACTGGCAGAATGGGTCAAGAAGCAAGATCCAACAATATGCTGCATACAAGAAAAACAATTGAAAAAGAAGCTTATAGACTGAAAATTAAAGGGTGGTAAACAATACTCCATGCAACAGGACCCCCCCCCCAAAAAAAACAGGAGTAGCTATTGTCTTTGCAGATGAAGTGGATTTCAAACCAACTCTGATTAAGAGAGACAAAAAAGGACACTACATCATTGTAAAGGGAACAATCCAAGAGGAAGAGATGACAATCATAAATATATATGCACCAAATATTAGTGTGCTCACCTGTATAAAACAAATGCTAACAGGCATGAAAAATCAAATAAGCACTAAAACAATAGTAGTGGGGGACCTCAATACCCCACTGTCACAAATAGATAGATCAACTAGACAAAAAATAAGCAATGAAATACTAGAAATCAATCAAACTCTTGAAAAAGTGAACTTAACATGTTTATAGAGTGTTCCCACAAAATTGAAATACACATTCTTTTCAACTGCACATGGTTCCTTTTCCAAAATAGACCACATCCGCACTCATAGAATATTTTTAAGTAAGTGTAAAGGAACTGAAGTTATCCCTTGTATAGTACCAGACCACAGTGTGATGAAATTGGAGATTAATAGCAAAAGAAACTGCAAGAAACTCATAAACAGATGGAAAGGGAACAATACACTTCTGAATAACCAATGGGACACAGAGGTAACTAAAGAAATAATCAGTTTCTACAATTAGATGACAATGTCAATAAAACAGATGGGAATCTATGGAACACAATGAAAGCAGTCTTAAGAGGGAAATTCATAGCAATCAAAACTCACATTAGGAAAACAGAGTGAGCTCAAATGAACAACCTAATGCTGAACCTCAAGCTAGTAGAAAAAGAAGAGCAACACCAACTCAAAGGTGAAAAAAGGGAGGTAATTATAAAGATCAAGGCAGAAATCAATGCAATGGAGACTAAGACAACCATACAAAAAAATCAATGAAGCTAAGAGCTGCTTCTTCAAAAGAATAAACAAAATTGACAAAACCTTAGCCAACCTTATCAGAAAAAGGAAAGAAAAGGCCCAAATCTATGCAATTAGGAATGAAAAGGGTGAAATTACAATAGACCCAGCAGAAATCCAGAGGATTATCGATACCTACTTTGAGAACCTATATGCCAATAAGGTGGAAAACATAGGAAAAACAGACAAATTCCTAGATATGTGTGAATTATCAAAGTTGAACTAAGACCTACAAATTGTAAACAACCCAATATCAATCAATGAAATTGAAAACATAATTAAAAACTTACCAACTAAGAAAAGCCTGGGTCCAGATGGCTTCACTGCTAAATTCTATAAGACATTTGGAGAGGAACTACTGCCAATGCTGTTTAAACTCTTCAATGAAATTGAAAGGGAAGCAATACTCCCATATTCATTCCTGGAAGTATGCATCGACCTGATGCCCAAAGCAGAGAAACACCCTATCAAAACAGAGAACTATAGACCAGTCTCACTAATGAACATAGATGCAGAAATCCTTAATAAGATACTTGAAAATAGAATGCAGAAAATCATCAAGAAGATCTATACCCTGACCAAGTGGGATTCATCCCAGGGATGCAGGGGTCGTTCAACATACAAAAATCAATACATGTAATACACTATATTAATAGAGCCAAGGACAAAACCATATGATCATTTTAATAGATGCAGAAAAAGCATTTGATGAAATTGAACATGCATTTATGATAAAAACTCAACAAAACATTGGAATGGATGGTCTCTACCTCAATCTGATAAAAGCCATCCATGAAAAACCAACAGCCAATATCATACTAAATTGACAAAAACTGAAATCTTTCACACAAAAATCAGGAACAAGGCAAGGATGTACACTATCACTACTCCTGTTCAATATAGTCTTGGAAACATTAGCCACAGCAATTAGACAAGAGAAAGAAATAAAAGGAATAAAGATAGGAAACGAAGAAGTCAAATTGTCATTATTTTCAGATGACATGCTACCCTATACAGAATATCCCAAGAACTCCACCAAAAGTCTTCAAGACTTAATAACCTAATTCCATAAAGTAGGTGGAAACAAAGTCAACACACAAAAATCAATAGCTTTTCAGTACATGAAAAACAGACTCACTGAGAGAGAAATGGTGCGATCAATTCCTTTCACAATAGCATCCAAAAAATTGAAATACCTAGGAATCAACCTAACAAAAGAAATCAAAGACGTCTACTCTGAAAACTATAGCACTCGGAAAAAGAGATTGAAGAGGTTATCAGAAAATGGACAGACAACCCTTGCTACTAGTTAGTGAGAATAAATATAGTAAAAATGGCCCATACTTCCAAAACTGCTATATAGATTCAGTGCAATCCCAATTGAAATCCCAGCAGCATACTTTACAGAGCTTGAGAAAACAATCCAAAAATTCATTTGGAACAATCAGAGACCTAGAATAGCAAAAGTAATTCTACGCAATAAAGGTAAAATAGGGGATATCACAATCCCCAACTTGAAACTATACTCCAAAGCTACTGTGATAAAAACAGCATGGTACTGTCAAAGAAACTGACCTGTGGAACAGTTGAACAGATTAGAAGATGCATAAACAACTCCAGACACACTCAGCCACCTCATCTTTGACAAAGGAGCCAAACACCCTCCCTGGAGGAAAGATAGCCTCTTTAATAAATGGTGCTGGAACTATTGGGTTTCAACTTGCCAAAGATTAAAACTAGATCTATATTTCTCACCATGCACTAAACTAAAATCAAAATTGATTAAAGATCTAAATTTTAAAACAGAAACAATGAACCGACCAGAGCAGAGGTTAGGTACAACTCTTGAAGATATTGGTATAGGAAAAGATTTTATAAACAAAATCTCAGTTGACCATGAACTAGCATGGCAATCAACAAGTGGAATCTCTTCCTATTAAAAAGCTTCTGCACAGCAAGAGAAACCACCAAATGCATGAAGAGATGACCCACAATGTGGGAAAAATATTTCAGCAGCTGTCTCTCAGGCAAAGGTCTACTATCTAGAATATATAAAGAACTTAAAAAAAAATCAGACCTCCCAAAATTAAAGACCCAGTCCAAAAATGGACTTCTGAAATGTACAGACATTTCTCAGACAAAGAAGTAGAAATAGCAAATAAACATATGAAAAATTGTTCAACATCACTGGTCATTGGAGAGATGCAAATGAAAATAACACTGAGATTCCACCTCACACCAGAAAGAATGGCTGCCACCATGAATTCAACCAATAACAAATGCTGGCAGGGCTTCAGGGAAAGAGCAACCCTCCTCCACTGCTGGTGGGAGTGTAGACTGGTGCAACCACTCTGGAAATCAGTATGGAGATACCTCAAAGAACTAGGACTGGAAGTCCCATTTCACCCAGGTATTCCCCTGCTGGGTATCTTCTCTAAAGAATTAAAAGAATCGTATCACAGTGCTATATGTGCACCCATGTTGACAGCACAGTTTGTAATAGCTAACACTTAAAACAGCCCAAATTCCCATCAACCTGAGACTGGATAAAAAAAAATGTGTTTTTTAATAAAATGGAGTATTACTCAGCCATAAACAATGAGAAACTATAGACATTTATAGCTAAATGGATGCACATTGAGGTGATACTCTTAAGTGAAATAAATAGGACACATGTGTAAATACTGAATAGTTTCTCTAGTGTGAGAAACTGAAAGTGTAAATCAGGACTGAAAGATACAATGGATAATCTGAAATAGGAAGAAAAGGTGCAAAGGAAGGGGGAAGTGGGAGGGTTAGGGAAAAAGAAAGAAGGAAATGGAATTAAAATGAGAAAAAGAAAAAAATGGGAACAGAGTCTTTGTAGATAGGGAAGGATGGAACGGTTGAAGGGAGGGCAGGGGAATGGGGAAAAAATAAGAACCAAGATGCATTATGTAGAGGTGCAAATTTCCAATGATGAATGTTATTTTATTTTATACCTTTAATGTACCAATAAAATTAATTAAAAATAATAATACTGTGATAAATAATATCAAGGAAAATGGTACTTAAATTTATATATATATCATATATTATATATTTGTATATATACACATAAGCTTTATTGATTTAATGGGCATAAAATTTATTTTGCATATATATTATATAAACATTATCGAGGCGTTATTTACATTCCATAAATTGCACCCACTCTACTGTTTAATTCAGAATTTTAACAAATCTACTGAGTGGTAAAATCATTAATGAAATCCAGCTTTAGAACATACTCATCACCCCAGTTAGAGCCAAAGGTACATTTAATCTCTGTCCCCACACCCAATCCTAGGCAACCCATAATCTAATTTCTATGTCTACAGATTTGCCTCTTCCTGAATTCATGTAACACCAAAGTACAAATGAAGATAAAAATGTATAATAGATAATGTGAAATAGAAAGAAAAGATCCAAAGGGGAAGGGGAAGGGGAAGTGGGAGGGAGAGAGGAAAGGAAAAAATATGAGAAAAGGAAAAAATACAGAAACAATGTCTTTGTAAATAGGGAGGTGTGGAGGGGTTGAACGGAAGGCAGGGTAACAGGGCAAAAATAAGAACCAAGATATATCATGTAAAGGTACAAATTCACAACGATGAATATCATCATATTGTATATTTAAAATGTACCAATAAATTAATGAATAAAAAAAAGAGAGAAAAAAACAGGACTCCAGTACTGCTCTGGATACTGATAAGTATAGTTGCTAATGAACCTCAATGTACCATAGCTTACATGAGCACCTGTATTGAGACTCCTGTTTTTAATTAGACCCATAATGTGGGTAATTCTGCTAAAGCTATGGCTGTAAGGTTCTTGGTAATTTATCTAACATCCATCTTTGCCATACATTCTCCTCCATAGGAAGCATAAAAAACAGACTTTCTCATTCTCATGTTTTGGCTCCATATCCCGAACCTCAATAAAGTTACTCCCCTGAAAATTCACCAAGATTTGTCCCATCAAATGGGCAGCTCAACAGTCTTTTACATATAGATACAAACTCTTTTCTCATTTCTTGTGACAGGTTTTTTTTTTCTTTTCAACCCAGCCAGTGAGCCACCACATGCCAAGGTAGATAGAGAGAACATAATACACAGTAGGTAGGGTCAACAGTTTCTTTCAGCAGGAAGTAGCCATATGAAGACAGAGTAGCAAACCCTCAACAGTCCATAATGAATTACGGGAATCTATGTCTCTCAAGGAAAAATGAGGCAGGAGATTAGAGTGTGGCAAACTGACTGGGCAAAAGGGCATGACCTCTGTCAGTAACAGAGATCCAGAAAATGTGCAGAAAAAGTTTCCAAAGCCCTGCTGCAGAGACCAATTAGAGAGTGCTATCTTCAATTCTTCTCATGAGAACTCAAGCAAATTTTTCATAGGATGGCCTAGGTCTGACATCAGCCTGAGTAGTGGGAGAAACAAAAAATGGCTACCATTAAGCTCATGGCCACTGTTCTCTCTCTTTTATGGTGGGCTGCTTTCACTCTGAACAGTGTACTTCTTTTCCAACTTTTAATTGACCCACACTTGCACTGCAGATCATGTTTATTTTCCAACCTTTAATAAATGCAAAACCTCACTACTTTTTGCACTTATTTTGTCCAATTCTGTGTTCAGGACAAGAAGAACTTAGAAAGAATCTCTAGAAAATGTCCCCAGGACCCCAGAATCCAGTGATAGAATGATTAAACTTCAAAGTTACCAGTATAGCCCTCCCACAGTGACTAGAGAAGAGATAGTCAGGGGAGATAGCTGTGGACAGGGAGCAGGCTGAAAAGAGACCCTCTGAGAAGTTTGAGTTCAAGGCAGACTAGTACAAGGAAGAAAATTATAAAGATCAGAGAAGAAATCAATGAAATTGAGACTTAAAAAACAATACAAAAAATCAATTAATTAAAGAGCTGGTTCCTCAAAAGAATAAACAAAGTAGTCTTGACTGTACATCATAATCAAGTAGGATTTTTCCCAAAAATGCAGAGTGGTTCAACATACCTATATAAATTAGTGTAAGTAATACCACATAAACAAAAGCAATGACAAAAAATATGATCATTTCAGTTGATGCAGAAATAGCCTTTAGGAAATCCAACTTCAATTCAAGATAAAAACACTGAAGAAAATAGGTATAAATGGGGCCTTATCTTAATCTGATATGACACTTATAACAAACCAATGGCCAACATCATATTAAATGGGCAGAAGCTAAGAGCTTTCTATCTAAAATCAGGACAAGACAAGAGTCTCCAATATCTCCACTCCTGTTCAATATACTTCCTGAAAGATTAGGAAGAGCAATCAGGAAAGAGAAAGTAACAAAGGAATATGGATAAGAAAGAACTCAAATTACCATGATTTGTAGATGATATGATTCTCTACATAGAAGATCCAAAAAAATTTCGGCAAAATACTCCTAGAATTAATAACCAAATTAAGTAGCATAGCAGGATACAAGTCAACACAGAAAAATCAATACCACTCCTGTACACAAATAATAAATAAGCTGAGAAAGAAATTCTGGAAAAAACAACCTTTCACAGTAGCATGAAGAAAAATTAAATAATTAAGAATTAACCTAACCAAGGAAGTGAAAAAGCTCTACTCTACTCTGACAAAAGAAGATTGCAGAGGACAACAGAAAATTGAAAGATATCCCTTGCTCCTGGATAGGCAGAACCAATATAGTCAAAATGGCCATATCTCCACATCTGCTTCACGAGTACAAAGTCCGGAGCTCGTTCCTGAGTACAAAAAAAAGGAAAGAAAGAAAAGGAAAAGGCCATATCTCCAAACTTGATACTCAGATTTCATGCAATCCTAATTAAAATAACAGCAGCATTTCCAACAGAACTACAGAAATATTCTAAAATTCATGTGGAAAAAGAAGAGACCTACAGGACCTAAAGCAATTCTGGGCAACAAGAACAAGGCAGAAGCATCAGAATCCTGGACTTCAAGTTATATGACAAAACTACAGTGATAAAAGCTGTAGGGTAATGCCACAAAGAGACATGTGGCTCAGTGGAACAGAATAGAGGATGCAGAAACATCTGATCATTGAAAATGAGGCCAAAAACGTATGTTACAGGAAAGATAGCCTCTTTAATAAATGTTGCTGAGAAACTGGCTATCCATATGCATTAGAATGAACCTAGACCTGTATTTCTCACAATGTAGTAAACTAAAACAAAAATGGATTAAATATCTAAATTTTAAGACAGAAACACTTAACCTGCTGAAAGATAAAATAGATGGGACTCTTGAAGTCATAGAAATAGGCAAGAACTTTGAATAGAACTCCAATTGTACAAGAAATAATACCAAGAATCAACAAATGGGATTATGTCGAATTAAAAATCTGCGAAGGTAATAGCCAACAGAATGAAGAGCAACCTATAGAATGACAAAAAACATTTTACCATCTATTCATTGGAGAGTACTAATATTTACAATATATAAAGAAATGAAAAATGAGACCATCCCAAACAAAAGACCCAAACAAAAATGTGGAACTGAAATGAATACTTTTCAGAAGTACAAATGGCCAATAAATACATGAAAAAAAGTTCAACATTGCCGACCAGTAGAAAAATGTAAATTGAAACAATGCTAAGATTCCATCTTACTCCAGGAAACATGCTATCATCAATCATGCTATTAACAAGCATGATATCATCAATAAATCAAATAACTGAGTAATTAAGGTAACTAAGCCTAACCCTAACTCTTCTTCATTGTTGGTGGGATGTAAACTAGTATAACCTGTAGTTTGAAAATGATCATTAATATTATTCTAAAATACTAATAGCCCAATATAAATCATTGCTGTGTATAGCGAGTCTACTTCTGCATGTGGGTACCCATATTTTTTAGAATAAACAAAAGAAACTTTTAAAATGTTTTATTGGGATTCTGTACTTAATCACTTACCATTGCACATATCAATTTGGGGGAGAGGTTTCCTGTGGGGGGCCTTGCCCCCCCCGCTAGAACTCTTGAGTGCCTTTTACGGGCATGTCTGGGCCTGCTGCAAGTCTACCCGGCAACAAGGAAATAGCCCCAGTACCCTCCCCTTGCTCCTCCCCTCTAGCCCTATGGTATATATGCTGTAGCCGCTTCCGCAATAAACAAGACTTGATCAGAAACCTGTCTTGTCTCCATCTCTCGTGTCTCTTGTCCCTTGTCATTCTCACTCCCCCTCTAGGGTCTCCGTTGACTTACCCGCGGGCCGGGACAAGTGGCGCCCAATGTGGGGCCCGAGAATGGGGGATCCAGTGAAGAATGCTGCTCGGGGGCCCAATAAAATAGAAGAGACAAATAAAATAGAAAAAAGAGGATTGCGTTTGACATGAACCTGCCGTCTTTCCTGCACCTCGGTGAGTTGAGCAGCGATTATGGGACAGGAGATTAGCCAACATGAGTTGTTTGGAGAAGGTCTTAAAAAAACTTTACAGGCACGAGGGGTAAAAGTTACAGTCAAATAGTTGTTAAAATATTTTGATTATATTAGAGATCTCCACCCTTGGTTTCCCGCCAAGGGTACCATCGATGAGAGGAGATGGAAAAGAGTAGGGGAGGCCCTTAAAGATTATTATGCTACTTGGGGACCAGGAAAGGTCCCGATTACTGCATTTTCTTATTGGAATCTTATTGATGAAATTATCTCCCAAAAAACCAAAGATCCGGTGGTGGCTCAAGCCATCCAGGTCGGGGAGACAGCTCTCCGATCAGAGGAAGGGTCGGTCACTCTCCCTTGGAGTGAGGAGTGTGTAAATACCCCCCGAGATGCCAAGATGGCGCCGAGGCCCAAGCCCCTGCAGGACGGGACTTCCTCAAAGAATGAGAAAGAAGACTTGATGTCTTTTGATAGTGACGATGAGTCAGACAAAAAAACTGCAACTGATGAGTGTTTACAGGCAGGCTCTGCCTCATCCAAGCCTTTTAAGGAAAAGCTTCGGGGCTCCTCGGCTTCCACCTCTGCCCTTTCAGCCCCTGCCTCTAACCCCGCCCCACCAGTGAAAGAGGAACCGACCTTGTACCCTTCCCTCTGCCACCTCAGACACCCCCCCTTGCCACAGAATGATCCGGGGGAGGCTGACTGGGCCAATCTTGAGGAGGAGGCAGCCAGATATCGTAATCCTGACTGGCTGCCTGTAGTCCAAGGTCCGCCTCCTTATGTTCCGGTACCCAACACTCCCAATGCGCCCGCTTTGGCATGCCCTGCTGTTGATCCCCAAAAGGAACTCCGGGACAAGATAGAATTTCTAAAAGAACAAATAAGATTAGAAAAGGAACACCAGGAACTTATTACCCAGCTCGAGGGCTGAAGAACAGGCAAAACCCATGAAAATGTCCGTAGAGAGGACAAACCTAAGCCACGACCCCCCACTAGAGGGGTGGCCCCTAGGGCGCCATCCGGGTCAGGAGTATCCCTAGAACTTGAAAATGTGGAAGCCTTTCCCGTAACTGAAACTACTGACGTGCAGGGACAGGCGTGGAGACACCACAGTGGTTTCGATTTTAAGGTCATTAAAGAACTTAAAATGGCCACAGCTCAATATGGGGCCACTGCACCTTACACAATGGCCATTTTAGAATCGGTGGCAGAAAATTGGCTCACCCCAATCGATTGGCAGACTCTGGCCCGTGCCACCCTCACAGGAGGTGACTATTTACTATGGAAATCTGAATATGTGGAAAATTGCCGAGATACTGCTAGACGCAATGCTCAGGCGGGTAATGGTTGGATACTCGATATGCTTCTGGGGGATGGAGCCTATGCTGCCAGCGATCAACAGATGCAATTTGAGGCGGGGTTATATGCCCAGATTCAGACCGCAGCCACTAGAGCCTGGAGAAAGCTCCCTTCTAAAGGAGATGTGAGTGCTTCTCTCACCAATATCCGACAGGGGTCTGATGAGCCCTTCGTGGATTTTGTTCACCGCCTGATCACAGCAGTGGGTCGGATTTTTGGGAGCGCAGAAACCGGGACAGATTTTGTTAAACAGCTTGCTTTTGAAAATGCAAATGCTGCTTGCCAGGCCGCCATCCGCCCTTATAAAAAGAAAACTGATCTCTCAGGTTACATTCGCCTTTGCTCAGAAATTGGGACTGCCTACCAACAGGGGCTTGCTATGGCTGCCGCCATGCAGGGTTACACGGTCAGTTTTTGTCACGCCGCCCAGGTAACAAGTGTTTCCGGTACGGGGCAACAGGTCACTTTGCCAAGGAATGTCAGGCCCCTAGGGCATCGGTCCCTAGGGCCACACCTCCGGGGCCTTGCCCTCGATGCAATAAAGGGAGACATTGGGCGAATGAGTGCAGGTCCAAGACAGACGCTCAGGGCCAGCCCCTCCCGCTTGCCCATAACCCGGACCAGGGAAACGGGAGAGGGGGCCAGCCCCGGGCCCCCAGACCCAAATAAATTTACGGGGCACTCAACTTTGCTCCAGCAAACAACAATCCATTTCAGACCTCTTCAGAGCAACAACGGGAAGTGCCGGACTGGACCTCAGTTCCACCGCCCACACAGTATTGACTCCAGAAATGGGGGTACAGGCCCTCCCGACAGGGGTCTTTGGACCCCTGCCTAAGGAGACCTTCGGGCTTGTAATAGGCAGAAGCAGCAGCACTATGGATGGGCTGCTGATCTACCCTGGGGTGATTGATAGTGATTACTCCTGAGAGATTAAAGTTATGCTTTCTTCCCCCAAAGCCATTAACACCATTCAGTCAGGCCAAAGATTTGCTCAATTGTTGCTCCTTCCCCTTCTCCCTACCTCTAATAAGGCTCTTAACAACGTCAGAGGCAGCCAGGGATTCGGCTCATCCGATGTCTACTGATCGGAAATACTCTCAGCCCAGAAGCCTCTCAAGACCTTATGGTTAGATGGGAGACAGCTTTCTGGATTGGTAGACACCGGTGCTGATGTAACTATCATCAAAGGAGAAGATTGGCCTCAGGTGTGGCCATTAAAAGACACCCTCACCCACCTCAAGAGTATAGGTCAGAGTCAAAACCCTAAACAAAGTGCCAAAAATCTGACCTGGAAAGACCAAGATGGCAATCAGGGCACCATTCAACCTTATATCATCTCAGGGTTACCCATTAATCTATGGGGGAGAGACCTATTATCACAAATGGGGATGATTATCTCTAGCCCTAATGAAGTCATCACTATGCAGATGTTTAAAAATGGGTACATTCCAGGAAAAGGGCTAGGTAAAAACTCTACAGGTATTATACAGCCCATTGAGCCAGTCCTTCGACCCCCTCCCCGAGCAGGGTTAGGCCATTTTCCATAGGGGTCATTGACACTCCTGTGGACCATGCTGAAAAGATCACCTGGGTCTCAGATGATCCGGTATGGGTCAATCAATGGCCCCTTTCCAAAGATAAGTTATTAGCGGCTCAGCAGCTGGTGCAGGAACAGCTTCACGCTGGCCATATCATCCCCAGCAATTCCCCATGGAATACTCCCATCTTTGTCATTAAGAAAAAGTCAGGAAAATGGAGACTCTTACAAGATCTTAGAGCAGTCAATAAGACCATGGTATTTATGGGACCTTTACAACCCCGTCTTCCCTCACCGGTAGCCATCCCCCTTGGATATTATAAGGTTGTCATTGATTTAAAAGACTGTTTTTTCACCATTCCCTTACACCCTGCTGATCAAAAACGCTTCTCATTTAGCCTTCCAGTGACCAATTTCTGTGCTCCAATACAATGCTTCCAATGGCGGGTGCTCCCTCAAGGCATGGCAAATAGCCCCACGCTCTGCCAGTCCTTTGTAGCTTCAGCTATTCAGGCCGTACGTGAATCTTGGGCCTAAATGTATGTTATACACTATATGGATGATATTCTGCTTGCTGGACAACATAGCAATGAGGTTTTAACCTGTTATGCCGAGCTCCACTGAGCCCTTGAGGCTCGTGGCCTCCAGGTTGCCCCCGATAAGGTACAGTTAAAGGACCCTTATACCTTTTTAGGTTTCCAAATGTCCGGACCCCACATTTCACCCCAAAGACTTACCCTTCGCCTTGATACCCTAAAAACTCTTCATGATTTTCAAAAATTGCTTGGAGATATAAATTGGCTTATGCCCTATCTTAAATTAGCTAAAGGAGAACTAAGGCCCCTTTATGATATTCTACAAGGGGATAGTCACCCCGCCTCACTTCGGGAGCTCACCCCCGCCGGTCGCGAGGCCATCACCTTGGTGGAGCAAGCAATTCTTCATCAAACTGTTACCTTTATGGATTATGGCTTACCGCTACAATATATTATCTGCAAGACCACGCTTTCCCCCACTGCTGTTTTTTGGCAGACCGCATCCCTCATGTGGGTGCACCTTCCCGTTTTGCCCAAACGGATCACCACCCCCTATTATAAGGCCGTTTCTGACCTTATTGCCCAGGGCAGACACCTTGGAAAGTGCCATTTTGGGAAGGAGCCTGACATTATCCTCCAACCTTACAGTAAAGAACAAATTGACTGGCTTATGCAAGTTACTGACTTTTGGCCAATTGCCCTCACCTCTTATGCAGGCCTTATAGATAATCATTATCCTCCAGATAAACATTGATTTTGCCAATAGACATGATTTTATTTTTCCAAAGGTCACCTCGCCTACTCCATTAACTGAGGCCCTGTTGATCTTCACAGATGGTTCCTCCACAGGGATGGCTGCCTATGTGTGGGACACTAACACCGTCCAATTCCAGACCAGTTGTTCCTCCGCCCAAATGACCGAGTTACATGTGGTCGCAGCGGTTTTTTCGGCCTTCCCTGAAGAGGCCTTTAATCTTTTTACAGACAGTGCTTACATTGCCCAATCGGTACCTCTGTTAGAAACATGTGGACAGATAAAAAACGTTTCCCAGACAGGTAACCTTTTTATCCAACTACAAGGTCTAATTAGAAAAAGATCTAAGCCCTTTTTTATTGGACATCTTCGTGCCCACTCTAACCTACCTGGGCCGCTTACAGAGGGTAATCAACTAGCAGACCTGGCCACAAGACCTCAGGCTTCTGCCTACTCACTAAATATTGATGCCCCCGTTCAGATTGACCAGGCACAGAAGGCGCACCAGTTAAATCATCTTAGTGCCCACACACTTCGCCTCATGTATAAACTTACTAGGGAACAAGCTAGACAAATTGTTAAAACCTGTCCTACGTGCACCCTCCATCTTCCCACACCTCATCTGGGAGTTAGTCCTCGTGGCTTAATTCCAAATGCCCTATGGCAAATGAACGTCACACATTACCCTGAATTTGGAAATCTTAAATATATACATGTCAACATTGATACATATAGTGGATTTATATTTGCCACCCTACAATCCGGGGAGGCTACTAAACATGTAATTGCCCACCTTCTAGTTGCCTTCTCAGTACTTGGATGTCCACAGCAAATTAAAACAGACAATGGTCCAGGCTATACCAGCTCTGGCTTCTCGAAGTTTTGCAAACAATTAGATATAACACACATAACGGGAATCCCATATAATCCACAAGGACAAGGCATTATAGAAAGAGCCAACCTCACACTCAAAATTACATTAGATAAAATAAAAAGGGGGGAATGGTACCCTATCAAGGGGTCACCCAGAAACCTAATATCATATGCACTATTTATTCTTAACTTTTTAAATTTGGACGCTAAGGGATTATCCGCAGCTAACCATTTCTGGCAGCCAGAGACGCAAAAACAATTTGCCTCTGTGATGTGGAGAGACCCCCTGGACCACTCATGGCATGGGCCTGACCCCGTACTCATCTGGGGCCGAGGGTCAGTGTGTGTTTACTCCAAGGAAATGAAGTCGGCCAGGTGGCTTCCAGAACGCTTAGTGAAACAAGTTGATAAGCGTATTGATGATACCAATGACCTAATATTGTCCAATTTCAACCAGTTAACAATGGCGCCTACAATTATAATCTAATAATCATAAAGAAAATAGTATAATTCAATTTGGCCAGATATATTTGAGTGCACCCTAATTTTATAAACTGTCTCATATGTTTGTCTATTGTCTGTTGTTTGTGTTCGTACAGTTGAGCTCAATATTTCTTTTCCTTCCTTTTCAAAAGATATTCACCTATCGTTAAATTGGCTTACAGATAAATGTTATTAAATTAAAGGCATGCCTTCCTTCCCAGGTTGCTAATTGATCAAAGTGCCACTGAGATTTATTTTATAAAAGTAATGTGTATTGTCACCTACATGCAATAATCAAGTTGCAATAAACAGTTGTAAAATAAAAATATATATATATATTCTTAATTGCTTGTCAAAATGATTAGAGACTATGGGGACTCCCTTTGATGAATATAGAAGTGACCACCCAGAAAATGATTATTCTGGTCTTAATTCATTAAAGGGACCCCCTAGTAAATTTTATATTATAATCTTATGGGAGACACATCACAACGAATATTGTCTAAATATGTTATAAATTGATTACATTGGTTATCCTTGATATTTAAGCACTGAATATGTTATTACAAAATGTTTACATTGGGTAAGTTCTAAATATGTTATTGTAATATGTCCACATTGGTCATCTTCAAAAGCTTAATCAGGTTAGCCTAATTCTCTTATCTACAGCCCAGCCTTGCTTACATCGCAGGACGAAATTTTGCTTACAGGTTAAAAAGATGACATCCCTGATTCTGTTACATGGCCTGTTGCTGCTCCTGGCACTGACAGCAGAAAGCAGATTTCAACCAGTTAACAAGGAACAACTGCTCATTGCCCTGTATGGTAACCCCTGTGACTGTGCTGGGGGTTCTGGCAGGCCCGTATCCACAAGTTACACCCATAGTACTGATTGCAGCAGCAAGACTGCCTACTTGGTTTATGAGGCCTCGATAACGGGAGGATATAACCAAAAATGGGATTGTGTCACTAAGCCTAAAGTCATACTAACAATCAATGGCAAACCAGGGCCATGCCCTACCGGCTGTGCCATGGCCACAGAGATGCATTCTACCTGTTACACTGAAGTCCAACAATGTGCACATTCCGATGGAAAAATATATCTAACTGCTGTTCTACAAAGAACTTACAGGGGCTCCTTCGGGGGTGACTGGGACTTTTCCAGTCCCACTGGATATCCTAAATTTGGCCAAGCCTCCTGCAGCGGCAGTCCCGGCAAAGATGTCTGCTGGCCGCCACAGGCCCCAATTCATATATCTGATGGTGGCGGGCCTTCAGATCAGCTCAGGGAAGAGCGAGTACAAAAACAGCTCGAGACTATCATCCAAGAGATGTACCCCTCCCTAAATTATCATCCACTGGCCCTTCCCAAACCTCGAGGCCCAAACCCTGACATCCAAACCCTGAGTGTCTTATCAATTGATCAATACATCCAACCCAGCCTTTGCTGCGGATTGTTGGCTATGCTTGACCCTTGGCACACCCCTGCCCCTTGCCTTGCCAGTTGTCGACCAAACTGACTATGCCAACAGCTCTAGTTACAATTGCAGTTTTTCTCTGCCCTTCAGGGTCCAGCCAGTACAGTTCAATGCCTCAGTTTGTTATCTAAGTTCGGGCCACAACAATAGCTTCGATATACCTGTCGGAGTCCAAAATTTCTCTCTCTGCTCTGTAATGCTTAATGGCTCTGCCGCCATTTGCCCTGCCCCGGATCACATGCTCGTCTGTGGAGGGAGCTTGGCATTCACCTCCCTCCCCACTAATTGGACTGGGCTGTGCGTGGTGGCGACTGTCCTCCCGGACATCACCCTCATTCCTGAAGATGAGCCAGTGCCCTTGCCCAGCTTTGACTATATCGCTGGGTGACATAAAAGGGCCGTCTCACTGGTCCCCTTGCTCCTGGGGCTAGGGGTGTCTGGCGCCCTTGCCACTGGCTCCGCTGGTGTCAGAGTGGCATTACACTCCTATGCCAAATTATCCAACCAGTTGATTAATGATGTTCAAGCTCTCTCCAACACTCTTACAGATTTACAAGATCAGATTGAGTCTTTGGCTGAGGTGGTCCTTCAAAATAGAAGCGGCCTGGACCTCCTCACGGCGGAACAAGGGGAGATTTGCATAGCCCTAAAAGAACATTGCTGTTTCTATGCCAATAAATCTGGGATCGTCAGGGGAAAAATTCGCAAACTTCAGGAAGATCTAAACAGACGACGACTACTAGTTTGTGAACATAATCAAATCCTTATACCTGGGTAGATTTTATGTTGGAATGAAAAGGCATCAGAGGAAATCCATTGAGTACATTAGGTGACAAGTGTGTTTCTTCTATTATCCCTCACACACACACTGAGCCCTGAAGCAGTTCCCACTCATACAATTATGATTTAATCATATAAACATGGAAAAGTAGAGAACATTCTTCAAGACTTTACTCTTTTCAAGGGAAATATTTATTTTATTTAAAAATAAATGCCATGTAAATTTCCTAGTTGTGATATTGTACTAATGGCTGTTCCAGAGGCAAATATTGGGGAAAACTGAATGAATAGTGTATGAAATTTCTCCAGTACTTTGGGTTTTTTTATACTACTCTGAGAACATGTAATTATTTCAAGACAAAAGAAATTTTAACAGGAGAACAGTCTCATGGTTATGAGATTCTTGACATTTCACATTTATAACCTCCTAAAACTCTAAAAATTTTATTACTGCCCTCCATATCAATACCTTGAAATGTTAAAATAAAAGACTCTTGAAGCTGAATGAGACCTGAGAAGATATCTATATTAGGTGATATATAAATGCCTTTCATAATATTCTTAACATATAAAAAAATTATGCCTTTTTAAAAATTAATTTTATGGGTACATTTTAGGTATACAATATAATAACATTCATCATTGGAAATTTGCACCTTGACATAATTTCTCTTCTTTCTTATTTTTTCCCCATTCCCCTCCCCTCCCTTCAACCCCTCCATCCCTATTTACAAAGACTTTGTTTCCATTTTTAAATTTTCTCATATTAATTCCATTCCCTTCTTTCCTTTCCCATACCCTTCCCACTTCCCCTTTGCCCCATTTCTTCCTATTTCACATTATCTATTATACCTTTTAGTCCTTATTTACACTTTCAGTTTCTCACACTAGACAAACTGTTCAGTATTTACACGTGTGTCCTATTTATTTCACTTAAAAGTGTTGCCTCAGTGTGCATACATTTAACTATAAATGTCTCTAATTTCTCATTTTCTATGGCTAAGTAGTACTCCATTTTATTTAAAAAAACACATTTTCTTTATTAAGTCTCCAGTTGAAGGGCAATTGGGGTGCTTCCAAGATTTAGCTATTACAAACTGCGCTGCTATGAACATGGTTGCACATATATCACTGTGGTGTGATTCTTTGGGGAAGATACTCACCAGGGGAATAGCTGGGTCAAATGGGACTTCCAGTCCTAGTTTTTTAAGGTATTTCCACACTGGTTGCACCAGCCTACACAGCCATCAGCAGTGGAGCAGTGTTCCTCTTTCCCCAGAGCTCTGCCACCATTTGTTACTGGTTGATTTCATGATAGCATCCATTCTTTCTGGGGTGAGTTGGATTCTCAGCTTTGTTTTCATTTGGATCTCTCGAATGACCAGTAATGTTGAACATTTTTTCATATGTTTATTTCCTATTTCTAGTTCATTGTCTGAGAAATGTCTGTTAATTTCAGATGCCCAATTTTGTATTGGGTCTTTAAATTTGGAAGGTTTGATCTTTTTAAGTTCTTTATCGATTCGAGATAAGAGACCTTTGTCTGAGGAAGAGCAGGTGAAGATTTTTTTCCACATTGTGGGTGGTCTCTTCACACTGTTGACAGTTTCTCTTGCTGTGCAGGAGCTTTTTAATAAGACATTCCACTTGTTGATTGTTTGTGCTAGTTCACGGGCAATTCAGGTTTTTTTCATATAATCTTTTCTGACACCAATGTCTTCAAGAGTTCTACCTGACCTCTGTTCCAGTTGATTCAGCATTTTTATTTTAATATTTAGATCTTTAATCCATTTAGATTTTAGTTTAGTGCATGGTGAGAGATATAGTTCTAGTTTTAATCTTTGGCAAGTTGAAGTCCAATTTTTTCAGTATCATTTATTAAAGAGGCTATCAATCATTCCTCCAGTGAGGGTGTTTGGCTCCTTTTTCAAAGATGAGGTGACTGAGTGGGTCTGGAGTTGTTTCTGCATCTTTTAAACTGTTCCACTGGTCCTCAGGTCGGTTTCTTTGCCAGTACCATGCTGTTTTTTTCACAGTAGCTTTGTAGTATAGTTTCAAGTTGCCATGTTTCTGTTGCCTAGAATTTCCTTTGGTATTCTAGGTCTCTTCTTGTTACAGATGAATTTTTAGATTGTTTTCTCAAGCTCTGTGAAGTATGCTGCTGGGATATCAGTTGGGATTGCACTGAATCTATATAGCAGTTTTGGAAGTATGGCTATTTTCACTATGTTGATTTTTCCTACCCAGGAGCAAGGAATGCCTTTCCATTTTCTGATATCCTCTTCAATCTCTCTTTTCAGAGTGCTATAGTTTTCAGCAAAGAGGTCTTTGATTTCTTTGTTATGGTGATTCCTATGTATTTCAATTTATTGGATGCTATTGTGAAAGGAATTGTTTGCCCTATTTCTCTCTCAGTGAGTCTGTTTTTCATGGAGAGGAAAGCTATTGATTTTTGAGTGTTGACCTTGTATCCAGCTACTTTACTGAATTTGGTTACTAAGTCTGGAGGACTTTTGGTGGCGTTCTTGGGGTCTTCTGTATAGAGTATCATGTCATCTGCAAATAATGACAATTTGACTTCTTTGTTTTCTATCTTTATTCCTTTTACTTCTTTCTCTTGTCTAATTGCTGTGGCTAATGTTTCCAAAACTATATTGAACAGGAGTGGTGATAGTGGACATCTTTGTCTTGTTCCTGAATTTAGTGTGAAGGATTTCAGTTTTTGACCATTTAGTATGATATTGGCTGTTGGTTTTTCATAGATGGCTTCTATCAGATTGAGGTAGAGACCATGTATTACATTTTTTTTGTAGGGTTTTTATCATGAATGCATGCTGGATTTTGTCAAATGCTTTTTCTGCATCTATTGAGATGATCATATGGTTTTTGTCTACATTTATTGATTTGTATATGTTGAACTATCCCTGCACCCTTGGGATGAGTCCCACTTGGTCAGGGTGAATGATCTTCTGATCTTCTTGATGATCATCTGCATTCTATTTGCCAGTATCTTATTAAGGATTTTTGCATCTATGTTCATTAGTGAGATTGGCCTGTAGTTCTCTTTTTTGATTGGGTCTTTCTCTGCTTCAGGGATCAAGGTGATGCTTGCCTCCAGGAATGAATTAGGGAGTATTGCTTCCCTTTCAATTTCATTGAAGGGTTTAAACAGTAGTGGGCAGTAGTTCCTCTCTAAATGTCTTGTAGAATTCAGCAGTGAAGCCATCAGAACCCGAGCTTTTCTTAGTTGGTAAGTTTTAATTACATTTTCCATATCATTGATTGATATTGGGTCCTTTAGAATTTTTAGGTCTTCGTTCAACTTTCATACTTCATATGTATCTAGGAATCTGTCCATTTCTTCTGTGTTTTCCATCTTATTGGCATACAGGTTCTCAAAGTAGGTATTGATTACCCTCAAGATTTCTGCTGGGTCCATTGTAATTTCATCCTTTCCATTCCTAATTGCATGGATTTGTGCCTTTTCTTTCCTTTTTCTGAGAAGGTTGGCTAAGGGTTTGTCAATTTTGTTGACTCAAAGAAGAAACTCTTGGCTTCATCGGTTTTGTGTGTCATTCTCTCAGTCTCCATTGCATTGCTTTCTGCTCTGATCTTTATAATTTCCTCCCTTTTATTAGCTTTGGCTTTGCTCTGATCTTCTTTTTCTAGAAGCTTGAGGTTCAACATCAGTTTGTTTAATTGGGCTCACTTTGTTTTCCTAACATGAGTATTCACTGCTCTGAATTTCCCTCATAAGACTGGTTTCATTGTGTCCCATAGAGTTTAATATGTTTTATTGGCATTATCATTTAATTGAAGGAACTGTCTGATTTCTTCTTTAATTTTCTCTGTGACTGTTGGTTATTCAGAAGTGTGTAGTTCAATTTCCATGTGTTTATGAAACTCTTGCAGTTTCTTTTGCTATTGATCTCTAATTTCATTCCACTATGGTCTGATAATATACAGGGGATAACTTAAATTCCACAGCAGAGGCAGCTGCTTCTCTGTCATTCCTCTTCCTTAATATATATTTTTTTCAGTTTAAATATCATCTATTGGTGGGACACTCACTGCTTACCAAAGGAACCCTATCTATGTAAAAGCAAATTTAATACTTTAAAAACTTTTCCTTATGTTGATCTGAAATGCTTCATATTTTTACTAAGTCCTCATTCCCAAAGATGTAAAAAATCATTTTTAGTGTATATATTCAAACAGATCAGCCTTTGTCCATGTGGAGTGGGAAATCAGAAAGGCAGGTGATCACCTTCCTCTTTCATCCCTAGAAGCATATAAGAGCTATAATTTCCTGTAAAACCATAAGACCAATAATCAGTGTAATTTAACAAATTCAGCCACATATAGTCATAACAGAAAATGCTAAGACAGTACTTTGAATTTACATAACACCTTTTCTCTGACAAGTAGCTAATAACAAGGCTGGTGCTAGTGCCTCTTCTTAGAAATAGGAGATTCTTGTAAACACCTTGTCTTTGTTTTACCTTAAATCATTTTGATGGGAGATTTCCAAATCTATACTTTTTAATATCCACTGCATTATAAAAAGCTAAGTAAGATAGGGGAAAGAATTGCTCAGAGCACCATCCAGGTGTAAGGAATTAACAGTTCTTTGGATTTTCTGGGAATTTAAATGTGAAATCCTCATTAGTGGTAATGTAAGTTCTGGAACTGTGTAAACCCTCCACAGAAAGGAAAGAAAACACACAGTCTGGATGACTTCAATTGACATATTCTATTAACTCTTAGAGAATCCTAAATAATTGATTTCCCTTTCATTCACTAATATACTCCTTTCTGTCCTGCTGCCCCTGCAATGGAAAAAAATGTATTTTTCATAATGAAAGTCAAGGCAACTCTATTTCTCCTTGACCAAGATCAGATTGGGAAGTGTAAATTTGACATGACCCTTTAAAATCTTTCTCAGTCAAATTCTCTGCTCTGTCCCTCTGGCTCCCATGTTACAGTAAGGGTTTCTGGCCCCTGGTGCACTATGCACTCATAAAAATTCCTTCTTAATAATTATTGTTATTATTTCTCATTTGGTGAGTGGTAATATTATTCATTTACACTAAGAGGCCACATCCTGTGTCCTCCCAACAACTCACAGAATAATGCTGATACTGCTTTAAAATATAACCTACTGACCTTGGTTGTTGTTGGTAGTGGCAGGGAGGGTGGGGTATCCTTTAGATTGCCATTTTTGAGGAACAGATATGGCAGTGGGTACAAAGTACAAAAGTGAAGACCTGACTTGAGTCTTGGATGAAGGAAACGGAATGAGCAAAAAAAGAGGCAGTCCCAGGGAAGAACATAGGACCAATAGGCCAGAGCAGAGGCTGATGTGAGCATTCTAGAATTGCTGTGAAGGCAAAGATGAGAGCCAAGAAACAACTCAGAACCAGCTAATCAAGCTAGAGTCCAGACACAGAGGCAATATAAGGCACAGAGTGTTCAAGGAGTAAGAAATCCAGTAAGTAGACTAGCATAAGGCTGTCATAGCCATCAGTGGGACAGCATAGTGGAAAAAAATGAAAATTCATACCATTAGGTAGACTCTAAAAGGAATACAGGAAGAGGAAAAGGGGAGAGTCAAGACAACATCCATGAAAAGGACCTGGATAATGTGTATTTCAAGGTCCTCAGTGATCAACAAATGAGAACAAAGCTGACAAATTCTTCAATTGCACAAATTTATACAAAGAATTGTACATTGAAGCATTTTCTTTAGTCATTTCCTATAAATACCTCTGAATCAGAAATCTTCAACTAGGATTTATAAAGTCCAATCAGGTTTCCATTACTGAGCAAGTGTAAGAGCAATATCAGAAACATCCAAGAAGCAAATATATATTGAGTGCCTATTATATCCCAAGTCCCAGGATGAGTACTAGGATAGGAAAATGAAATCAAGACATGCTCTAATTTCTCAAAGTACTCTCAAACAAGGAAGACAGATAAGTAAATTAATTATCATCAACCATCTCTAATAGAGCCAGTCAGGTAAATGCCATATTGCAGAACATGCCATAATAGGATTCAATTCCCAGTCTGCTTTAACCTACACATATCTGTCTCTGTATTTCTGAACACCCTCCACAGAGAGAGAAAAACCCTGCCACAGCATTTTTCTGTGTAAAATTGGATAAAAACATTGGTAAAACTCAATTTATAGCCATGTGGCTAAAAAGTTTTGTACAAGGTGGGGGAAGAAAGGAGAAGTTACATAAGTAGACTTTGAATGTTCAATATATCACATTTCTGTCTCATATGATTAAGAAACATTTGTGTAAGTTACATTGGACTCTTCAATATGATTACCAAAGTTGATGGATGCAATTGTTAGAAATTCGCCTCCATTGACATCTTGTTCAACAGATGGCATTTTTCAGTTTATATTTTAAATAAAGCTAATCATTCTCTAGGAAAGGTGATTTTAAGAGACTTTTCTATTTCTTAAAAAAATCTTTTCATCTATCAGCATCTGTATCACACTTGCTAGATTCTCTTAACTGTTAAGCTCATCCAAGAAAATTGTTGTACATATTGTTAAGAATAAAAAACAAAAGCCCCTCATGGTGGCACACACATGTAATCCCAGTACTGAGGAGAGTGAGGTAGCCTGGGCTATATAGTGAGTTCAAAGCCCAGTACCGAGGAGAGTGAGGTAGCCTGGGCTATATAGTGAGTTCAAAGCCACTTCATGGCAAGACCCTATCTCAAACACTCAAACCACAAAAACAAGAAAACACCCCCCCCCAATCTTTCCAATAATACACCAATAAAGAATAAAAATAATAACAGGTAAAATTCCCAAAGAGTTCAAATTTCTTTTGCTGTAGTTTATATATAGTTCATAGCTAATCCTTTAACTTTTTATTTATTATATATCTAATCCTTGGAGGAATATTTCTGAGAGGAAATAATGTTGTTTTGCCTTAGAGTTTTAGTCAAATTAAGTCAAGAAAAAAAACTCTGCCAATAATTTTCTCTTCTTATCATTATGAGAAGAGAGTAAGCATGGGTAAAAATAGAGATGTGTAATCTTTCATATTTTAATCCTATTAAATACCTAGTCCTATACTTTATAGATATATAGAAATAGATATATATATGGAGGAAAAGCTCCAACATGGAGTAGTCACAAGATCAGAGGCTTCAGAGGTGCTTATATATGGGACTGAATTCTAGCTTCATCATTTTTTCATTCACTCAAGAATTAGGAACAACAAACACCTACTACATGCCTGGGATGGTTCCAAGTCCAAAACATACACTAATTATTTTTTTAAAAACTCTCAGCATTTCCAGTCTTGCATGAGAGAAAGAGAACCAATAAAAAAACAAATACATAAAGAATTTAATCTCAGATTCTTAGTAGTATGATTGTAAGGAGAAAGGAAACAAGGTAAGGGAATAGAGGTTGATGAGAGGTCCTCTTTAGATGGGAAACATCTGAGAAAGTTTGTGGCTAGGGTCAAGTCATTAATCTTGGGTCAAGTCATCTACAAGATAGGGATAATAATCATTCTGACCTCCCAGGATTGTTGTGAAAGTTAGAAGTAGCACCTATAAAGCTTCTAGCACCTCCCCTGTCATATTATAAGCATAAAATGATTGATAAACATTATTAAATATTTTTTCAGTATTATTATGAAAGTATAATGAACATAGTGGATATCAAATGCTCCAATGAGGTGGAGAGCAGTTTTTCCTGAAATGAATATAGAGCCTCTTATTCTAAAAGAAGTGCTGGTTTGAGGAGTGCCAACACACCCACCACAACATGAGAGAACAGACCCAGAGTGGAACCCCGCTATCACTGAAAGAGTAGACCCAGCGTGGTGCCCCCCTCCCATATGGCAGGGCAGACCTGAAGTGATGGCCAACCTCATGTGTGAGAGAGCAGCCCCAGAGCAATGCCACCTGCCACATGAGAGAGCAGACCTATGCCAGAGGAGCAGGTCCTGCCCCTACCTGAAAGAGAGGATCCAAGAGAGAGGAGAAGTTCCCAGACCCCAGGAGAACAAGGCATGGGGCAGCAGAGGCAAAGATGAACCAACTGACACAATCATGGATGAAGACAACACCCAGGGAGAAAAAGGGACCAACCAGACCCCTTGACTGTCAACATTAGGTCCCACAGCACACTTGAACTCCCATATTGCTGCCCATACCCAGAAAAGAACAGAAAGTTGATTGAGTTCCCCATTACCAACAAGAGTAAGAGCATACTGTGGCTTAAACAATCACCACAGCCATGGGGAGGTGGAATGAACAGAGGGGCTCTAATGCAAGGAAGGCAACTCAGACTCCCAGGCCCTAAAACTAGGCATACAAAAATCACATCTGTTTTGATCTCAAGAATCCAGATAATGGAAAAAAACTACTCAATCAGTAACACATAAATTTTTTCTTTGACTCAAATTATTCTGCTTTTCCTATTTTGTATTACTTTTAATTGATTTTATTGGCACATTTTAGGTATACAACATAATGATATTCATCATTGGAGATTTGTACCTTTACATAATATATCTCGATTCATGCTTTTTCCCATCCCCTACTCTCCCTTCAACCCCTCCACCCCTCTCTATTTACAAAGGCTTTGTTTCCTTTTTTTCATTTTCTCATGTTAATTCTATTCCCTTCTTTCCTTTCCATTACCCTTCCCACTTCCCTTCCCCTAGCCCCTTTTCTTCCTATTTCACATTATCTATTATACCTTTTAGTCCTTATTTACACTTTCCATTTCTCACACTAGAGAAACTATTTGATATTTACACATGGGTGCCCTATTTATTTCACTTAAGAGTATCGCCTCAATGTGCATCCTTTTAGTAATACATGTCTCTAATTTCTCAGTCTTTATGGCTGGACTCCATTTTATATTTTAAAAAACCCCACATTTTCTTTATCTAGTCTTCAATTGATGGGCAATTGGGCTGTTTCCAAGTTGAGCTATTACAAACTATGCCACTATGAACATGGGTGCAAATATATCGCATCAACCTAATGAAAGAAATAAAAGATCTCTACTCTAAAAGCTATAGCACTCTGAAAAAAGAGAATAAAGAGGATATCAGAAAGTGGAAAGACATCTCTTGCTCCTGGGAAGGAAGAACCAATATATTTTGTATTATTTTTTATCAATCCTTCATTAGCTATTTTCAGGGTTTGGAGTTTTTCTCCCACTGTATTTTTTCTCTTAGATTTCTTTCCTTTTATCTTTTCCCCTTCCAAATTCTTTTCTCTCCCCTCTTCTTTCTATTATTTTCTCTTTTTGCTGTTTATCTTTTTTCTTCTTTTTCCTTTTCATTTATTCCAGGGACTGTGTTTTATCACCATTAATTTTCTTTTACTCAATGATAGGACCCCATCTTACTTTTCTCTCCTCTTTTTCATATCTCACTACTTAATTTTTCAAATTTTGCTATTATTTTAGTTCTCCAGTTACTCCTCCAATTTTAATAGTATAACTACTAACCTTTATAAATCTCTTGATAAGTGGTTAACTTACATTGTCACTGTTGAATACTGTGCTAAAGTTGTTGCATTTTGTAGGTATTTATTTTGGATCAATAGTAGGTTAACATTTGGTTTATTTTAGTGTTCATACTATAATTACAGATCTCATTTCTATGCACGAGGGTGGTACATTATTGTTCCTTAGGGTTTGTCAACATTCAGTTTGTAATAAATGCAGAGTACATCACCGAAAATTAGATATAAACTAAAGAGGTCTTGCAATAGAAATAAAAATTTCCACTACAATAAACTCACAAGCCTCAACAGAAAACAAACAAAAATAGAAATATGAGAAGACAGGCCAACAAAATGCCTCCAAAAGCACCCAACTCCCCCAAAGCTGACCCAGGGAGCATCAAAGTTGAGGAAATCAAAAGCCTCACACTCTAATTATTCAAAATGGTATCAGAGAAGATAATAAAAATGGTTCTATAATTCAACTGTCAAGATCGCAGAAGATATAAGTAACAAGATATTGGGCCAATTAAACAAAATCATTATGAGAGCTAAAGAAGACACTAATAAAAAGATAGAAGAGCTGAACAAAATGATGGAAAGCTTGCATGATCAGCACAGAAAAGAAATAGAGTCAATAAAAGTGCTCCAAATAGAAATTGAGGAGATTAAAAGTTCAATTAAAAGTATGAGCAGCAGAAGTGACCAATGTGAAGATAGAGTATCAGAACTAGAACACAGGGCTGTTGTAAGTGATCAATCGAAAGACATCTTAAAAACAAGAAAATATAAAAAATTAAATCAACAGCTCATAGATAATGCAAAAAGACTAATCTAAGATTAATTGGAATTAGCAAAACATCACAAGATAGCACAAATGATGTTAAAAAACCTGTTTACTGACATGATAGGTAAAACTTTCGAAATAAGATTAACAATTTTTAACATACAGATAAGTGAGACACATAGAATCCCAACTAGCTATGAGCAAAAAAGAACCTTTCAATGATACATCATAGTCATAATCCCAGAAGTCCAACACAATAGCAGAATCATAAAAGAGGTTAGAAAAAAGCAACAAATCACTTATAAAGCAAAACCCAGTAGAACTACTGCAGATATCTCAACACAAATCTTAAAAGCCAGAACAGCTAGGAGTGAAATATTTCAAGTCTTAACATAAACGAAAATAATTTCTAACCTAGGATGACATATCCTACATAACTATCTTTCAAAATTGATGGAGAAACAAGATACTTTCATGATAATAAACACCTAGAAACTTCTTGACCACTAAACCAATACTCTAAGAAATTCTTAAGGATAGCTTAGCAAGAGATGGTGACATTAATAATACCCAAAAGTCTAACAGAATGAATATACCGGGCAGGGAGGACACTTAGATAGAAAGGAAAGATAGGGAATCCACAACAGAAAAACAAGGCAATGACAGAAATAAATTAATACCTATCAGTAATAGCTCACAATGTAATCAAAAACCAAATTTCGCAAAGGTAGGGGCTTCTGGGCCACCGTTCCACTGCTCCCAGCCCAGAGGAAGGGGCTTCTGGGCTGTCCTTCCACCACTCCCAGCTGAGAGGAAAGGGCTTCTGGGCCACACTTCCACAGCTCCCAGCCCAGAGAGAGGGGCCTCTGGGCGGTTCTACTGCACTCAGCCCAGAGGAAGGGGCTCCCAGGGCACTGTTCCACCACTCCCAGCCCAGAGGAAAGAGCTTCTGGGACACCATTCCACCACTCCAAGCCCAGAAGAAGGGGCTTCCAGGCTGCCTTTCAACCACTCCCAGCCCAGAGAAAGGGGGTTCTGAGCCACCATTCCACCACTCTCAGCACAGAGGAGGTGAACCATGTGGGCAACAACAGCACTCCCCCCCCCGGCTCTAAATGAGAAGACACATAAACAAGACTCAGAACCAGACTTCCAGATCACCTACAGAAAACCCAAATGGAAAGGAGATGGAACACTCTGATACTCAACCACCTGGACTCCCTGAACTGGCAACAAAAGAGGATCTGGAAAAAATGAAATCAGAAATAATTTCTCACATAACAGCAGAGATTCTGATCATAGTGCAGGACATGATTAATAAATCTAGAGAGGAGCTGAGCAACATGATGGAATCCCAACATAGGAAAAAAATGGAATCCATAAAACATGCAAACAGATTTACAGAAGATCAAAAACTCCACTGAAAGTCTAAACAGCAGAATGAGAAAATGTGAGGACAGAATTTCAGATATAGAAGATAAGATTGCAATTAGTGACCAGGGAAAGAAAAATTGTTTCAAAATTGTAAGGGACCAGGAGAAATCAATGCAGCAGATGCTAGATAATGCAAAGAAGAATAACATGACTCATTGGAGTCAACGAAAAAAAAGGAGCGAGTGCACATGACATAAAAATCTGTTCACAGAAGTGATGACAGAAAATTTCCCAAGCAGGGGAAAAGAACTTGACATACAGATAAGTGAGGCATAAAGGACTCCAAATAGCCTTGAGCAAAAAAATCTACACATAGACATATAATTGTTAAGATTTCAGAAACCCCACAGAAGAACAGTTAGAGAAGCAAGTTAGAGAAAAGAAAAAAATACAAAGAAAAGCCCATCAGAATCACAGCAGAATTCTCAATGCAAACACTCAAGGCAAGAAGAGCTTGGAGTGACATATTCCAAGCCCTAAAGGAAAACAGCCTCCAACCCAGATTGATGTACCCTGAAAAACTATCTTTCAAAATGGATGGAGAAATAAGATACTTTCATGACAAAGAGCACCTTAGTGACTTCATGAATACCAAACCAGCACTCCAAAAAATTTTAGACAATATCCTAGGAAAAGACAATGAGGATCACAACCCCAGGAAGCACAGCAGAATGAATCCATCAGGCATGACAAGAAATTAAATGTAAAGGGGGAGAATCCAACAAAAAGAAAAAGTCAGGACAATGATAAGTCAATATGTTTTACTTATAACCATTAATCTTGATGGCCTCATTTCAGCAATCAAAAGAAACAGACTGGCAGAATTGGTCAAAAAGCAAAATCCAACAATATGCTGCATACAAGAAACACACTTAATACAAAAAGGAACTCATAGGCTGAAAGTTAAAGGGTGGGAAACAATATTCCATGTGACAGGAACCCAAAAAAAAGCAGGAGTAGCTATCCTCTTTGCACATCAAGTGGATTTCAAACCAACCCTGATTAAGAGAGACAAAGAAGGACACTACATCATTGTAAAGTGAAAAATCCAACAGGAAGAGATGATAATCATAAATATTTATGCACCAAACTCTAGTGTGCCCAACTATATAAAACAAATACTAACGGACATGAAAAGTCATATATGCACTAATACAATAGTAGTGGTGGACCTCAATATCCCACTGTCACAAATAGATAGATCAACTAGACAAAAAAAATAAGTAATGAAATACTAAAATTCAATTGAACTCTTGAACAAATGAACTTAACAGATGTTTATAGAGTGTTCCAATCCACAGAATCAGAATACATACTCTTCAGCTGCACATGGGTCATTCTCCAAAATGGGCAATATACTTCCTCATAGAACAAGTTTCAGTAAGTGGAAAGGCACTGAAGCTATCCCATGTATATTATCAGACCATAATGCAATGAAACTGGAGATCCATAGCTAAAGAAACCACAAAATTTCACAAACACATGGAAATTGAACAACATACTTCTGAATAACCAATGGGTCATAGAGGAATTTAAAGAAGAAATCAGACAGTTCCTTCAATTAACTGAAAATGACAATAAAACATATCAGAATCTATGGGACACAAAGCAGTCTTACAAGGGAAATTCATAGAAGTGAGTACTCATATTAGTAAAACAGAGCGAGGCCAATTAAACAACCTGATGCTGAAACTCAAGATCTAGAAAAAGAAGAGCAGGCCAAACCCAAATCCCACACAAGGGAGGAAATTATAAAGATCAGAGGAGAAATCAATTCAATGGAGACTAAGAGAAAAATGCAAAAAATTAATGAAGCCAAGACTTGGTTCTAAGAAACAATAAAAAAAAATTGACAAACCCTTAGCCAACTTTATCAGAAAAAGGAAAGAAAAGGCCCAAATCCATGAAATTAGGAATGAAAAGGGTGAAATTACAACAGACCCAGCAGAAATACAGAGGATCATCAAGAACTAATTCAAGAACCTATTCACCATGAGATGGAAAACACAGAAGACAGGGACAGATTCCTAGATACATATGAATTACCAAAGTTAAATGAAGAAGACCTAAAAATTCCAAACAACCCAATATCAACCAAAGAAACTGAAAACGTAATTAAAAACTTGCCAATTAAGAAAAGCCCAGGCCCTGATGGCTTCACTACTGAATTCTACAAGACATTTACAGAGGAACTACTGCCATTAAGCTCTTTAATGAAATTGAAAGGGAAGAAATACTCCCAAATTCATTCCTGGAAGCAAGCATCACCTTGATCCCCAAAGCAGAGAAAGACCCAACCAAAAAATAGAGCTACAGGCCAATCTCACTTATGAATATAGATGCAAAAATACTCAATAAGATACTAGCAAATAGAATGCAGAAGATCATCAGGAAGATCATACACCCTCACCACGTGAGATTTATCCCAGGGATACAAGGATGGTTAAACATATGCAAATCAATCCATTTAATATATTATATCAATAGGGCCAAGGATAAAAAACATGTGATTATCTCCATAGATGCAGAAAAACCATTTGACAAAAGCCAACATTCATTTATGATAAAAACCCTACAAAAATTGGAATAGATGGTCTCTACCTCAATCTGATAAGAGCCATCTATGAAAAATCAACAGCCAGTGGGGAAGGAGGAACCCTGCCCCATTACTGGTGGGAGTGTAGACTGGTGCAACTACTGTGGAAATCAGTATGGAGTTACCTCAAAGAACTAGTATTGGAAGTCCCATTTGACCCAGCTATTCCCCTCTGGGTATCTTCCCAAAAGAATTAAAAGAATCATGCCACAGTGATATATGTGCACCCATGTTCATAGCTGCACAACTTGTAATAGCTAAAACTTGGAAGCAGCCCAATTGTCCATCAACTGGAGACTAGATAAAGAAAATATGGGTTTAAAAAAAATCAAATGGAGTACTACTCAGCCATAAAAAATGAGAAATTAGGGACATTCATAGCTAAATGTATGCACATTGAGGCAATACTCTTAAGTGAAAGAAATAGGACACACATGTGTAAATACCAAGTAGTTTCTCTGGTGTGAAAAAATGAAAGTGTAAATAAGGACTAAAAGGTATAATAGATAATGTGAAATAGGAAGAAAAAAGGCAAAGGGGAAGGGGAAGTGGGAGGGGTAGGGGAAACGAAAGAAGGGAATGGAATTAATATGAGAAAATGGAAAAATAGGTGCAAAATCTTTGTAAATAGGGAGGAATGGAGGGGTTGAAGGGAGGGCTGGGCAAGGGTGAAAAATAAGAACCAAGAGAGATTATGTTAAGGTCCAAATTTCCAACGATGAATGTCATTATATTGTATACCTAAAATGTACCAATGATTAGAATGAATAATCGATAATGCAAAATAGGAAGAAAAGGTCCAAAGGGATAGGGGTAGTGGGAGGGGCAAGAGAAAGGAAAAATGATGAGAAACGGAAATAAAGTCTTGTAAATAGGGAAGGGTGGAGGGGGTGAAGGGAGGGCTAGGAATGGGGAAAAAATAAGAACCAAGATGCATCATGTAAAGGTACAAGTTCCCAATGAGAAATGTAATTGTGTTGTATACCTAAAATGTACCAATAAAAGAATTTAAGAAAAAAATATCAAGAGCCAGTGTCATACTAAATGGTCAAAAACAGAAATCCTTCACACTAAAATCAGGAATAAGACAAGGATACCCACTATCACCACTCTTGTTCAATATAATTTTGAAAACATTAGAAACAGCAATTAAACAAGAGAAAGAAATAAAATGAATAAAGATAGGAAATGAAGAAGTCAAGTTGTCATTATTTGCAGATGACATGATAGTCTATATAGAAGACCACAAGAATGCCACCAAAAGTCTTCGAGACCTAATAATAAATTCAGTAGAGTAGCTGGTACAAGATCAACACACAAAGACCAACACTTTCCTCTACATGAACAACAGACTCACTGAGACAGAAATAGAGCAAAAAGTTCCTTTTGCAATAGCATCCAAAAAACTGAAAGAGCTAGGAATCAAACTAATGAAAGAAATCAAAGACCTCTTCTCTGAATACTATAGCACTCTGAAAAGAGAGACTGAAGATGATATCAGAAAATCCAAAGACATCCCTTGCTCCTGGGTAGGAAGGATAAATATAGTTAAAATGGCCATACTTCCAAAACTGCTATATAGATTTAATGCAATTCCAATTGAAATCCCAGCAGAATACTTCACAGACCTTGAGAAAACAATCCAAAAATTCATTTGGAACAAGAAGAGACACAGAATAACAAAAGCAATACTAGGCAACAGAGACATGGCATGAGGTATCACAATCCCCAACTTGAAACTATACTACAAAGCTACTGTGATAAAAACAGCATGGTACTGGCAAAGAAACAGAACTGAGGAATAATGGAACAGAGTAGAAGTTGACGAAACAACTCCAGATGTATTCAGCCACCTCATCTTCGACAAAGGAGCCAAACACCCTCACTGGAGGAAAGATATCCTCTTTAATAAATGGTGCTGGAAAAATTGGGTTTCAACTTGCCAAATATTGAAACTACACCTATATCTCTCACCCTGCAATAAACAAAAATCAAAATGGATTAAAGATCTAAATATTAAAATAGAAACGCTGAACTGGCTAGAATATAGGTTAAGTAGAACTCTTGAATACATTGGTGTAGGAAAAGATTTTATGAACAAAACCTCAGTTGCCCATGAACTAGCACAAACAATCAACAAGTGGGATCTCTTCTTATTAAAAAGCTTCTGCAGAGGAAGAGAAACCACCAGCAGTGTGAAGAGACAACCCACAATGTCTATACTAAGATACATCATGTTCAGGTACAAACACCCAATGATTAATTTAAATGTATTGTATTCCTAAAATGTACCAATTAATATATAAATATGTAAAAAAAACTTCACCTGCTGTTCCTCAAAGGCCCACTATGTCGAATCTATAAAGAACCTAAAGAGATAAGACCTCCCAAATTTAAAGACCCAATCTAAAAATGGGCATCTGAAATTAACAAATATTTCTCAGACAAAGAAGTAGAAATAGCAAATAAACATATGAAAAATTGTTCAACATCACTGGTCATTCAAGAGATGCAAATGCAAACAACGCTGAGATTCTACCTCACTCCAGAAAGAATGGATGTTATCAAGAAATCAACCAATAACAAATGCTGGCAGGGCTGTGGGGAAAGAGGAACCCTTCTCCATTGTTGGTGGGAGTGCAGACTGGAGCAACCACTGTGGAAATCAATATGGAGATACCTCAAAAAACTAGGATTAGTGGTCTCATTTGACCCAGTTATTCCCCTGCTGGGGATCTTCCCCAAAGAATTAAAAGAATCATACCACAGTGATATATGTGCACCCATGTTTATAGTGGTACAGTTTGTAATAGCTAAAACTTGGAAACAGCCCAAATGCCCATCAACTGTAGACCGGATAAAGAAGATGTGGTTTTTTTCATAAAATGGAGTATACTCAGCCATAAAGAATGAAACATTAGAGACATTTATAGCTAAATGGATGCACATTGAGGCCATACTCTTAAGTGAAATATATAGGACAAATGTGTAAATACCGAATAGTTTCTCTGGTGTGAAAAACCAAAAATGTAAATAAGGATCAAAATGTATATTTGATAATTGAAATAAGAACAAAAGGTGTAAAGGATTAGGAGAAGTTGGAAGGGAAGGGTAAACAAAAGAAGGGAAAAGAAAAAAACATGAGAAAAGGAAAAAATGGAAATAAAATCTTTGTAAATAGGGAAGGGTGGAGGGGGTGAAGGGAGGGCAGAGAAATGGGGAAAAATAAGAACCAAGATACATCATGTAGAAGTACAAGATCCCAAAGATGAATGTAACTGCATTGTATACCTAAAAACTGTATTGCATACCAATAAACTTAGTTAAAATAAAAAAACAGGGTTTAAATGAAAAACTACTTTCAAAAAATCTACTTCACATCTTCTTAACTATAACTCAGGAAGGTGGGTAGGGCAAGTGTTATTAGTAAACTTTAGATGTAGAAACATAATTTTGTGAAGTCAAATGAACTACAAAGATCACATAGCAAGTCAGTAGTGGAATCTATCACTGCCTCTGAACTGGCTGAAAAATTCTAAACACAAATCTATATAGGTAAAATGAAATATTAGTCAAAAATTCTAGGGCAGAAAATTATTCTTACTTTCCTCACTGATAGTAGCAAACAGGCAGTAAATGAAGTGGTCAGGAGCTTTAACACCCATACCAGATTCCCAACGTGTCAAAATCATAGCACTGCTATTTTACCAGCCATATGAACATAGCAAATAACTTCACATCTCACCGCAAAGAAGTAGGATTGGAAGTCCCATTTGACCCAGCTATTCCTCTGCTGGGTATCTTTCCAAAGAATTAAAAGCATCATACCACAGTGATATATGTGCACCCATGTTCATGGCAGCACAATTCGTGACCGCTAAAACTTGGAAGCAACCCAATTGCCCATCAACTGGAGAATGGATAAAGAAAATGTGGTTTTTTAATAAAATGGAGTATCACTCAGCCATAAAGAATGAGAAACTAGAGATATTTATAGCTAAATGGATGCACATTGAGGCGGTACCCTTAAGTGAAAGAAATAGGACACATATGTGTAAATACTGAATAGGTTCTCTAGTGTGAGAAAATGAAAGTGTAAATAAGGATCAAAATGTATAATAGATAATTTGAAATAAGAAGAAAAGGTGCAAAGGGGAAGTGGGAGGGGTAGGGGAAAAGAAAGAAGGGAATGGAATTAATATGAGAAAAAGAAAAAAATGGGAACAAAATCTTTGTAGATAGGGAGGGATGAGGGAGGTTGAAGGGAGGGCAGAGGAAAAATAAGAACTAAGATGAATTATGTAAAGGTGCAAATTTCCACTGATGAATGTCATCATATTGTATACCTTAAATGTACCAATAAAATTAATTTTTAAAAAAACTTCACATCTCTATACATGGGCATTTTCTTCTGTAAAGTGTTGGAAATAATAGTCTCATCTTGGTTGACTCTGGTGAGGATTACATAAGTAATGCCTTCATTTTTATACAAATGCTTGACACATTATAAGAGCTCAACAAATGCTACTTACTATTGTGTGTGGGGGATATAAGGCCTTACTATTTTCACAGATGATTCACTTCTATCAAGGAGAATTCCACACTGGAGAGGTCACTTATCATCCTTGGTTCAGGTCAGCTTAGCTCACAAGTTGGCAACTATAGTTAAGGGTCTGTTCATTGGTGAACTCTCCACTCGTGGTTCTGGGCATATCAATAAACATATATAAGAGGGTTAGCAACTTACAGTGACATCACCTGTGAGCAACATAAAAAAAACAAAATAAGGAAGAAATGTTGGTGACCTATCAACAGTTGTTGATAGTGAATGGTGAATTTGGGAAATACTCTGAGCTGATGGTCATTAAGCCAAATCATGGAACAGCTCTTTTAATCAATGGTAGGCAGGTGGCAACCTAGCTACTAGGCAGACAATCACCCTAGATGCCATTGGGTACCAGTACATCTGCTTAGGTGCCATATGTATCTTGACTTTCTGGGGACTCACAAGCAAGATAATAATCCTCAGTTTTAAATATATCACAGGTCAAAACATGTTTTCTAAAACATGACAACTCCACTCAGAGCTTCCCATAAGTCTTAGAGTCCCATTAGAATATTGATCCTACCCTTCAAGTGTAGCATTATGAAAGTGACCCCTGCTGAAGTGAAAGGCCAGGACTGTCCAAGTAAAATTTTAATGCTTCACACTGCTTCAGGATCATACTCTTACACAGTAGGAAAGCATTCCATATTCATTTCAGGGGAAATTATTTGCACTATTTTACAATGATGGCAATGTGCCTCCATGGTGCATTTATGCCAGGTGAACTTCCAAAGAGAACTGCAGCTGCAGTACACAGAAAGACACATCTGCAGGAAATTTGCTAGGCAGGAGGAAAAAAATCTTCATGGTATTTTCCCCAAAGGAAAATTTCTGTAACCTTTCTTTGAGAAGCAAGTAGTAAGTACTCACACAGGAGCATATTGCTTATATTTCCCTGACAGACAAGAACTATTTTTTAGCCTGGCAAATAATGTGGAGGATAAGCTGCATGTATATTTCTTGTGCTAATCCAGGTGCAAGATTTCATTGCTTGACTGAAGCCAAAGGCAAAGAGTCAATAAAGTACTCAAAGACTATAATAGAAGAAAAAAGTAAATGGTAAAATGAAGACAAAAGACAAATTTCCAGAGATTCCTGCTGCTTCTGTTGGCTGCAGTTTCTAAAAAAGAGACATACATTTTGGGTGCCTTTGCTTATCTCTAGACAGGGAAAATGTGTCTATTAAGAATGACAGTTTATCATGTATAGGTAAAAGTTCCCTATGATGAATGTGATCATTATGTATACGTAAATAGTACCAATACACTTAATTTTTGAAAAAGCCAAAAAATGGAGGTATCCTAAAATATAAAAACATGACAATCTCCTATAGATCATTGTTACCATCCATCTATGGTAAGCAGTATTATATTGGCATCCTCTTCTTGTAGTCATATTCTATTTTTTACTTAAAAGAATTATTGTTATTATTATTATTAGTAGTAGTATTGCTGTTGTATATGTATGCATATGTATATATCAGTCAGTTTTGAGAACTAAAAATGAAACACAACCAGTTCATTTGCCAGGCTCAGTAAACATTAATGTGAATTTTTAATATTCACTAAAAATGATAGCCATAAGTTAACAGAAGGAACTCTAGAGAGAAGAGAAATTTTATGGCGTTCACCAGGGGATGTAATTTTATGTCTGACTACATACAATAGTGTCTGTAGTCTTAGAAAGTTATTAAAAGGATGCATTGGATGTATCTGAATTGCCTATCTAGGCACCAACATGCCTTGCTTTGTGAAGTTATTGGTATGAACATTGCCATTAGTGTCAGTCCAGCTAGTTGCAGAATGGCTTCAGCAGATTCAACACATATATTAAGAATATAATTGATGAATAGCATTAAATATTTGATGATGTGTGGGTCAAAGAAGGACTGGATTAGTGAGGCAGTGAGAATTTGATGATAAGGAGCAGTAATAGGTCTTTATTCTCTGGTGATGTGACTTGGGCTATTATTCTGTTATTCTCTCCCGTGATTCACTCCAGGGATATGGCTTAAAATGTTCGACATTTCAGTTTTCTAATATTTACTCTCGATTTCCTCTTTAAGTTTCTCATTCTTTCTCCAGTCTCTGTTCTTTCCTGTGCATTTTCTTATTCTATTCTTTAATTGCTATAACTCTCTATCATTTGTAGTTCTCTGTAGCATACACTCTTTCTAAAGCTTCTCAAGACAAGGTATTATGTGAACTTTCCCATGTTTTCAGTAGTTTTACTTTGTCCCAAAGATTCTAAAGAAACTTTTTCCCCCTACTAAGAGATTCCACTTAGATAACCAATGCCCAATTTGTTCCTTTTTTTCCCACCCTGAATGCCATGTTATCAATGTCCTGTTGTTTAGGCAATGCTATGAAGCTAATGTAGGTTAATAGTTAATGGATTACGCTGACTCTTCTGGTATGTTGTATTTTTACTGAAATCCTACTAAAGAGAATGTCATGGTCCTCAAATAGTTACTCCAATAATAGAAATCATAGACATCTTGTCAGAACAAGGAGAGATGTCTCATTAAGGGAAAACTCTTGATGGTTGGACAGTGGCCTCCAGATCACACCTTCCATGGTATCCAATAATAGCACAGGTCCAGATCACAAACCTTCTGCACCTTAGCAGTCAGTAGAGTTTGGATGCATCCATACCTGAAAAGTAGATGACAGAATGCCAGAGGATACGGCCAGACAAGTGAACTATGAAGTATACAAACCCAGGTGACAACTGTCCCACTGAAAGTAGTCACTCTTTTATACTAAAATGATTAATAAATATTGATTATGAAAAATATTCACAAGACACTAATTTCCAAGAAAAATTAAGTGATGAAGTAATTATAATAATTCAAATGGTTAAACTTTTGCAAGTTTTTAAGTCAATTGCTAATGTCTTTTCAGCTCTCTTTGCATCTTTCTATGGAGTAAGATCAGGAGCATAATTATCTGAAGGCTCCATTTTTTCTACCAAATGTTTGAGGAGGTGCTTGAATTTAATTACAGCCAACCAACCTCTTTCCCAGGAGCTGTTAAGCAGGTGTGGAGAAGGGGAATGGCAGGATGTGGGCAGGAGTTGAATTAACTTTTTCCTGATACATGCTAATGTGCTTTCAGCTACATTTGCCTGATTCAAGAAAGCTCATAAAGGTCCAGAGTAACTAAACTCCTCCACTGCAGTGAAATTTTTGTTTTAGGACCCTTTATTCTTGGCAAAGGGATTTATGGGTAAAGGAATTGGGAGAACTGATCATTAAAGATCATATAAAAGCATATAAAAACCCACTTGAAAATGTTGATATGATTTACAAAATAATACGTGGAAGCTTGTATATAGATCTGATACCTGTCCATTAATTCTGGGTTGTGGTGAGATTGAAAAAACTCAAAGATGGACAATGATGGATTATATCAGAAATTTTGCTTTGATCAACCTGGCCTTCTCAATATTAAGATTATACTAGAAGCTCTAACATTAAAAACCCTGAAATTTCCACATCTTAACACAATAGAAATTCTACTCAAGTGAAAGCCTAATACGAATGTTCCTGTGAGTGAGGGGAAGTCACAGTCAATCAGGTAGCACACTGGTAGATACTCTGTCAATTTCACAATGCTGATTCCAAGGTCACTCCAAGCATCAACATCTATCCAGCAAGCAGATGAGCAAAGAAACCATGGAAGATCACATGACAGAATTTATGAGACAGACCTAAAAATATTCCCCTGGCCAGAACCCAAATGACTATGTTTTACTTTTTGGAATCTAGGACATGTCATTTGTATGTGTAGGAGTTAAATAAAACAGATTTGGTGATTTGCCAGTTTCTGGACCATACCCCATTCTCATCCCTATCTCTAGTCACCTCTAAATCTCTTCCCACATTTTTTTCTTTTTTTCATTGTTTTGGTACCAGTGATTGAACTCAGGACCTTGTGCTTGCAAGACAGGCGGGGCACCACTGAGCTAAATCCCTGGCCCCTCTTCCCACCATTTCTTCACCAAATTCTTTTGATCTTGCCAGGCTACAATCAAATCTCCCATAGTCTAACCTGCCCTTATGTGTCTCCCCATCTTCACAGATATTTTCAGGATACTGCTTTCCAAAATATAGTTTGGGAACCTCAAGCAGCAGAATACCTTAAAAAGTATGATTAAAATGGATATTCCCAGTCACCACTGACAATGTGCAGAATCAGGCTCTTTGAAGTTCAAGTGTTTTTATGTTTTACAGGATTATTCTCAATTAGGTTATTCTTTTTTCTTAAATGGATTTTATTGGTACATTTTAGGTATACAATATAATCACATTCATCATTGGAAATTTGCACCTTTACTTAATCTCTCTTGGTTCTTATTTTTTCCCCATTCCCCATCCTCCCTTCAACCCCTGCATCCTCCCTATTTAAAGACTTTCTTTCCATTTTTCATTTTCTTATATCAATTCCATTCCCTTCTTTCCTTTCCCTTACCCCTCCCACTTCCCCTTTGGCCCTTTTCTTCCTATTTCACATTATCTATCATACCTTTTAGTCCATATTTATTTTCATTTTCTCACACCAGAGAAACTACTTGGTATTTACAAGTGTGTCCTATTTCTTTCACTTAAGAGTATTGCCTCAATGTGCATACATTTAGCTATGAATGTCTCTAATTTCTCATTCTTTATGGCTGAGTGGTACTCCATTTTATTTTTTTAAAACCCACATTTTCTTTATCTAGTCTCCAGTTGATGGACAATTGGGTTGCTTCCAAATTTTAGCTATTACAAATTGTGCAGCTATGAACATGGGTGCACATATATCACTGTGGCATGATTCTTTTAATTCTTTTGGGAAGATACCCAGAAGGGGAATAGCTGGGTCAAATGGGACTTCCAATACTAGTTCTTTGAGGTATCTCCATACTCATTTCCACAGTGGTTGCACCAGTCTACACTCCCAACAGCAGTGGAGAAGGGTTCCTCTTTCCCCACAGCACCGCCAGCATTTGTTATTGGTTGATTTCATGATAGCAGCCATTCTTTCTGGGGAGAGGTGGAATCTCAGCATTGTTTTTATTTGCAGCTCAAATGACCAGTGTTTATTTGCTATTTCTACTTCTTCATCTGTGAAATATCTGTTCATTTCAGATGCCCATTTTTGGATTGGGTCTTTAAATTTGGGAGGTCTGATTTTTTTTAAGTTCTTTATAGATTCTATATAGTAGCCCTTTGTCTAAAGAACAGCAGGCGAAGATTTTTTTCCCACATTGTAGTTTGCCTCTTCACACTGTTGGTGGTTTCTCTTGCTGTGCAGAAGCATTTTAATAAGAAGAGCTCCCATTTTTTGGTTGTTTCTGCTAGTTCACAGGCAACTAAGGTTTTGTTCATAAAATCTTTTCCTACACCAAAATCTTCAAGAGTTCTACCAAACTGCTGTGCCAGGTGGTTCAGAGTTTCTGTTTTAATACTTGGATCTTTAACCCATTTTGATTTTACTGTAGTGCATGGTGACAGATATAGGTCTAGTTTTAATCTCCGGCAAGTTGAAATCCAGTTTTCTAGCACCATTTATGAAAGAGGCTATCTTTCCTCCAGTGAGGGTGTTTCGCTCCTTTGTCAAAGATGAGGTGGCTGAGTGTGTCTGGAGTTGCTTCTGCATTTTCTAATCTGTTCCATTGGTCCTCAGGTCAGTTTCTTTGCCAGTTCTATGCTGTTTTTATCACAGTAACTTTGTAGTATAGTTTCAAGTTGGGGATTGTGTTATCCTCTACCACGTCTGTGTTGCCTGGAATTGCTTTTGCTATTCTAGGTCTCTTCTTGTTCCAAATGAATTTTTGGATTGTTTTCTCAAGGTCTGTGAAGTATGCCACTGGAATTTCAATTGGGATTGCATTGAATCTATATAGCAGTATTGGAAGTATGGCCATTTTCACTATGTTGATTCTTCCTACCCAGGAACAAGGGATGTCTTTCCATTTTCTGATATCCTCTTCCATCTGTCTTTTCAGAGTGCTGTAGTATTCAGAGATGAGGTCTTTGATTTCTTTTGTTATGGTGATTCCTAAGTATTTCAATTTCTTGGATGCTATTGTGAAAGGAATTATTTGCCCTATTTCTCTCTCAGTGAGTCTGTTTTTCATGGAGAGGAAAGCTATTGATTTTTGAGTGTTGACCTTGTATCTAGCTACTTTACTGAATTTGGTTATCAATTCTAGAAGACTTTTGGTGGAGTTCTTAGGGTCTTCTGTATAGAGTGTCATGTCATCTGCAAATAATGACAATTTGACTTCTTCATTTCCTATCTTTATTCCTTTTATTTCTTTCTCTTGTCTAATTGCTGCGGCTAATGTTTCCAAGACTATAATGAACAGGAGTGGTGATAGTGGGCATCCTTGTCTTGTTCCTGATTTTCATGTGAAGCATTTCAGTTTTTGACCATTTAGTATGATATTGGCTGTTGGTTTTTCATAGATGGCTTTTATCAGATTGAGGTAGAGACCGTCTATTCCAATTTTTGTAGGGTTTTTATCATAAATGCGTGCTGGATTTTGTGAAATGCTTTTTCTGCATCTATTTAGATGATCATATGGTTTTTGTCCTTGGCTCTATTAATATAGTATACTACATTTACTGATTTGCCTATGTTGAACCATCCCTGCATCCCTGGGATGAATGCCACTTGGTCAGGGTGTGTGATCTTCTTTTTGATCTTCTGCATCTTAAGGATTTCTGCACCTGTATTCATTAGTGAGACTGGCGTATAGTTCTCTTTTTTGATTGGGTCTTTCTCTGCTTTGGGCATCAGGTTGATGCTTGCTTCCAGTAATGAATTTGGGAGTACTGTTTCCCTTTCAATTTCATTGAAGAGTTTAAACAGTATTGTGAGTAGTTCCTCTCTAAATGTCTTGTAGAATTCGGCAGTGAAGCCATCATGACCCAGGCTTTTCTTACTTGGTAAGTTTTTATTTATGCTTTCAATTTCCTTGATTAATATTGGGTGGTTTACAAGGGTCACCTTCGTTCAACTTTATTAATTGACTCCTTTCTAGGAACCTGTCCATTTCTTCTGTTTTCCATTTTATTGGCATATAGCTTCTCAAAGTAGGTATTGATTATCCTCTGAATTTCTGCTGGATCTATTGTAATTCCATCATTTTCATTAGTAATTGCATGGATTTGGGCCTTTTCTTTCCTTTTTCTGAAAAGGTTGGCTAAGGGTTTGTCAGTTTGTTTATTTTGAAGACCTAACTCTTGGCTTCATTGATTTTTTTGTATCATTCTCTCAGGCTCCATTGCATTGATTTCTGCTCTGATCGTGGTAATTTCCTCCCTTGTATGAACTTTGGGTTTGTTCTGCTCTTCTTTTTCTAGAAACTTGAAGTTCAGCATCAGGTTGTTTAATTGGGTTCACTCTGTTTTCCTAATATGAGTATTCACTGCTATTTATTTCCCTCATAAGGCTGCTTTCATTGTGTCCCATAAATTCAGATAGGTTGTACTGTCATTTAATTGCATGAACTGTCTTATTTCTTCTTTAATTTTCTCTGTGACCTATTGGTTATTCAGAAGTGCGTTGTTCAATTTCCACGTTTTTATAAAATTGTTGTGGTTTCTTTTCTACTGATATCCAATTTCATCGCACTATGGTCTGATAATATACAGTGGATAACTTCAATTCCTTTGCACTTACTTAAACATGTTCTATGAGGAGTATGTGGTCTATTTTAGAGAACAATACATGTGCAGCTGAAAAGAATGTATAGTCTGATTTTGTGGAGTGGAACACTCTGTAAACATATGTTAAGTTCATTTGTTCAAGAGTTTGATTGAGTTCTAGTATTTCATTGCTTATTGTTTCTCTAGTTGATCTATTCATGACAGTGAGGTCCCCCACTACTATTGTATTAGTGCTTATATGATTTTTCATTTCTGTTAATATTTGTTTTATATAGTTGGGTGCATTAGTGTTTGGTCCATATATATATTTATGATTGTCATCTCTTCCTGTTGGAAGAGATGTTCCCTTTACAAGGATATAGTGTCCTTCATTGTCTCTCTTGATCAGGGTTGGTTTGAAATTCACTTGATCTGTAAAGAGGATAGCTACTCCGCTTTTTTTGGGGGGGGTTCCTGTTGCTTGGAGTATTGTTTTCCACCCTTTAACTTTCAGTCTATGAGTTTCTTTTTGAATTAAGTGTGATTCATGTATTTAACATATTGTTGGATCTTGCTTTTTGACCCATTCTGCCATTCTATTTCTTTTGATTCTTGAATTGAGACCAATAACATTGATGGTTATAACTGATACATATTGACTTATCCTTGTTATGACTTTTTCTTTATGTTGGATTCTCTCCCTTTGCTTTAATTTCTTGCCATGTCCAATAGATTCATTCTGCTGGGCTTCCTGGCTTGTGATACTTATTGTCTTTTCCTAGGATCTTGTCTAAAAATTTTTGGAGTGCTGATTTGGTATTCATGAAGTTTCTAAGGTGCTCTTTGTCATGAAAGCATCTTATGTCTCCATCAATTTTGAAAGATATCTTTGCAGAGTACATCAATCTGGGTTGGAGGCTGTTTTCCTTTAGGGCTTGCAATACATCACTTCAAGCTTTTTTTGCCTTGAAGGTTTGTGTTGAGAAGTCTGCTGTGATTTGATGGGCTTTCCTTTGTATGTGATTTGTTTCTTTTCTCTAACTGCTTGTAGAATTTGTTCTTATATTGGGTTTCTGGAATCTTAACTGTTATATGCCTATGTGTAGATTATTTTTTGATCAAGGCTAGTTGGAGTCCTATATTCCTCAAGTATCTGTATGTCAAGTTCTTTTCCCCTACTTGGGAAGTTTTCTGCTATCACTTCTGTGAACAGTTTTGTATGTTGGCTGCACTCTCTCCTGTTTCTTCATTGACTCTGATCAGTCTTATGTTTTTTGTATTTTTCATCATTTCGCAGCTGCTGGATTGAGTTATCATGGTCCCTTACTGTTTTAAAGAAATTTTTCTTTTCCTGGTCAATAATTGCAATCTTATCTTCTATATCTGAAATTGTGTTCTCACATTGGGTTATTCTGCTGCATAAACTTTCAATGGAATTTTTAATCTCCTGGGAATCTGTTTGCATTTGTTTTATGGATTCCATTTGTTTCCTATGTTGGGATTCCATCATGTTCCTCAGCTCCTCTATTTTTTTATCTGTGTCCTCTCTAGATTTTTTTAATCATGTCTTGCACTATGGGCACAATCTTTGCTGTTATGTGAGAAATTATTTCTGATTTCATTTTTTCCAGATCTTCTTTTGTTGCCAGTTCAGGGAGTCCAGGTGTTTGAGTATCAGATTGTTCCATCTCCTTTCCCTTTGGGGTTGCTTTAGGTGATTGGGAAGTCTGGCTTTCAGACTTGTTTATGTTTCTTCTCATTTCAAGGGGGGTGTGGGGCGGGGTGCTGCTGATACCTGCGTGGCTTACCTCCTCATCACTGGGTGTGGTGTTACAGTGGCCCATAAGGCTCCTCCTTAGCCTGAATTGGATTATTCTGAAGCATACTAAAATATAAAATCACCGACTTAGATGCCTTACCATTGGCACATTTGATTATTATATAAGGATTTACAAGATTTCTCTAAATGTTTCCAATTTCAAATAATCTTCAAGAAAATCTTAGGCTTTCTGTAGGCTGAATTGATATTTTCCCCCAACTATCATTTCTCCAACTGTGTCTAATGCTAAATTAAGCACATAATAGAAGTTCAAAATGTATTACTAGTTAATTGTGGGTTGAACAATGGAATGGACAACTGCCAAAATGCAATGTGGTGAAGAGGATTTTTTCAAGCTGGAATGATAAAGACTGAGGAGGGACATGATGAGAGCCCTGAAATCATGAAAAGAAGAGTTAGAAAGAATTAGAGCTGGATAATTTCTGTCTAGTAATACTAAAATTTGTCCTCCCTCCCTCAAAGATAACAAAACAACCAATCACTGTTTAGGAAGCAAAGAGAAGAAGCAAAAGAAAAGACTACTTTGTACCATGATTAATGAACTCAAAGAATTTGTTCCCCTTAAGAAAAGGATGTGTAAATTATTGTCAAAACTGTAGATCCAATACAGGACATCAATAGAAACTAAGAAGTTGGAGGAAATTTCTAATCTAGGAAGAGTTAATGTCATTGACAAAAGCCATACATGCCCTTTAAATATTCCACTGTATTCCCTTTAGAAATAAAATCTTTGGACTATAAGAAAACCAGGTATATTTTCAGGAATGGAATTTGGGGAAAATTGAGCAAAAGCTGTGCAATCAAACATTTACATCTATGCCAGGTCACCAACCTATGTAGTGTGTGACCATGGGCTCATAAAAATAAGCCATAGGTAACATGGCCCCATTTCCACTGTTCACTTCAGCTTCCTCACCTTTCTTCTATTTTTGTTCTGCTTCTCTACTCCAAACAGTTTCTTCCTGGTTTCTGGGCCTTTGCTTTCATCTCTTGTTTTTCTTCATTCTTACCCTTTATACTCAAAATAAGAAACTTAATTTCTTTGATTTTTATTTTTGGCATCATAAGCACAAGATTCCTATTTCTTGTTACTTTGAAAACAAAATCCTATCGAGTGCTAGATGGGCCTACTTCAGCCCCTTAGAAAGAAGACTCAATCAATTCCCTTGATGCCACAATATTGGACAGTTTCCATAGATGATCCTTATTATTTCTTCCACATTGTAAAGTCATACAGTGATGATTGGAAAGAGGAAATATGCCACTGTTCCCCTGAACTTGTCCGAACTGGGTTCAAGGAACAGCTTTAGGGAGGATAAAGAATGTTTGGCTCTTTAACATGGTAACATCTTTTCAATCTCTTAGTCTGCTGGCTAGGGGTCAATAGGATCAGGAGTTTCACAGTTACTATCTGCAATGATAGCAGCTTACTTTAAGGATGGGTTTTTTTATGTTAGACATTAAGATGATTTACATTACTAAGTAACTATTATGTAATTTCAGTGATTCATATCACTGAAGGTAGGCAATATCATTCTTTACAAACAGGAGACTGAGGCTCAAAGAAATTAGGTAACTTGATCAGTCACACTAACCGGACTTTGTTAAACTGGATTTGAACATAGACTTGTTTGACACCAGAGTCCACATAATGACAACAAGACACATCGATACCACCGGAGGGTTTTCACATTGAAAAGTTCCAGGGAGTCTATCTAGTCATGATGTTGTTATTTGTCAACCAACATGAGTTTCTTAAAGGCAGAAACCACATATAATCTTTGCATAGGAATTACGACATTGATTTCACAAAGTTCTTGCTGGTGCAAGACAAGAGAAGAGATGTTGCTGTCTAAAAAAGAATTCAGTTTCAAATGCTGGTTAAATAGTTAAGTAGAATGTAGAGTTGATGCAGAGGGGAGCAGTGAGAGAGAGAAAGACTTGAGTGCTTTACCTCGAATAAGTTTGACCTGAAAGTCCAAAGAATGTAGATTTCTAAGAGCATCGAAATCAGATATAGCATAATTTTATGTAATTTGTCATAGCCTACATTTTTAATATCTGGAAAAAGAAGGGAAGGGAAGATAATAAGATTAAAATATCATGAAGGTTCATAAATGGGAAGGTGTAAAACCTGCATTGTCAAAAATGGGCCAACTGCTTTAAAATTGTCCTGAACTTTACTGAGTCAAGTTCTTAAAATTTCACCAGCTCAACAATAAGAGTATTTATTACAGTATGTGTTCTTAAAAATGTGTTTCCAAGTGCTTTAAGAACTTCTTTTACACCTGAATTTACTTATTAATAGTCAGCACGGCATCTGTACCTTATGACACTGATGCAGGACAAGAAATATTCTTGGCCCACAGCAAGGGTAGTTTAAAGACCAGAGCCAGTTTCCGGATAGTTAAATAAAATTCAGTTTAAATGAAAAAAAAGTGACTGGTTAAAAATAAAGACATGCAGAAAGCTAATAAATGTATTTTATATTTATTTAGGCACCTAATATTCTAAAACATTGATAAAGAAGCAAAAATGGAACAAAGATATTTGTTAATTTCCTATGAATGCCCAAGCAAACAGAACAAATTTGTACAAAAAATCCTCCACATAAATTGTCAGTGTACATTTTTCAAATGTCCTTGATTCTAACTTACCATACAAAATGTGGTTTTACTAGAGATATTTATTCTACTTTCACATCATTTAGTAATATAAAATGTTAAGAGATTCTCATCTTTGAAAATATTTTAAGCAATAATTCCTCATTAAAAGTGCAATAAGTTAATAAATGAACATTTAAATAACTGCTTCAGTGACAAACAATAGTTGAATCATGATCAGAGCAGTTCTCAGTAGAAATCTCAATTGAATTCAAGAGGAAAATGCCTCAAGAAAAAAGTGTCATTACTATTTCAATTTTGATCACCATTATCATTCTGTGTGTGTGTGTGTGTGTGTGTGTGTGAGAGAGAGAGAGAGAGAGAGAGAGAGAGAGAGAGAACACAAAAGAGACAGACAGCAAAAAGAGACAGAAAGACAACATGTTGTATGGCAGATATCAAATATATATATTCTGTCTTGTCAAGGATTTGGGGAAGTTTGGACAGATGGTTTTTGACATGTAAGTAAAAAGCAATGAAATAAAAGTGATGAAGTATTTAATACAGTAACAAGTTTCCAACCTTTATTCCAGAAATCTCATTTGAAATGAAAATACCATAGGGGGCGAGCTACTCATCATTTACTATAAACTCATTTATCAGATTTGCTTTAGTTATCTAGAATTCTAGAAACTAACTAGCAGTCCACCAAACTCATTTCCTGTACATCATTGTTGCAAAGTTAAATTATATTTCCAGATATACTAAAGGAGGCAGGAAGAGAAGAGTTTCATGCGTCACCCTCTCCTGCAACTCCAGGAAGTGCAGAATGGGGAAAAGTAGATCCAGCTTGAGATAGAGAAAGGAAATTAAGTCCAGGCTTCAGACCTGAAATCCAGTACTAGGCCTGCTGTGGTGAAATCTGGTGCTAATCCCCTACTTCCAGCCAATATTCAGAGACTGAGCCACTGAAACTTCCTTAGCCAAGCAGGGAAGGGAATAGTGCCAAAACCTGTCATCCAGCTAGGATCAAGAGTCCACCCACCCTCTGGAGATCAGGGAATGAAAGATATCATAGTTCTATGTCTGGGAGCACATTGTCAAGCCAGTTCTGGGTAGAAACTTACAACTCACTAACCAGGAGGTGTCCCCTTTGGGATCAGGTATGGCCATGGACTGTCAATGCAAGCTACACTGCCAGTCTTGGCTCATTAAAACCTCACACACGATTCTCCAAGTTTATAAATCAAGTCTTTCAACCAGTCCCAGCATCAGGCAGAAAGAATCCTGTGCACCAGTGAGGCAAGCCACCCCAGTTCCAACCTCAGAGTGGCCCAGACATCCTCCCCCCAAGACTCTTCAGGTCCCTGCAGGTGTGAGATTCAGGTACAAAAGAGTTTTCCCATCAGGCTTGGTAGACAATGAACTGCTTTCACCAATACTACACCGACTTCAGGTAGCATAGCTATTACCAGGCAGAGACCTGCACCCAGTGAGATGGACTTTTATTTGGGCCTATATCACCACTGGTTGCAGTATGGGCTCTGGTGCACCTCTGAGACTGTGCAAGATCTCTGGATGTGAGACTCAGGCATAACCCAGGTTAGCATAAACCTAGGTGCCCAAGGGTCTGTTTTCACCAATTCTACCCCAATTTTGGCCAGCAGAGCATGGTACAAGACACTATTCCCTGAAGGTAGGACAGGGTAGGAAGTATAAAACTTTCCTGGAACTTACACTTACCTGTGAAACCCATTCCCAGGCAGATCCTAATGGTCCCCACCCCTAGGCTGATCCATGGATGGAGTCCCTGGCACAGCTAAGGTGCCAGGAGAAGACATATGGCCCCAGTGTATTAGACCTGTATTCTGGCCAGCATCATTGGTGAGTAATTGGAGCAATCTGGGCTATAAGTACACTACAGTAATGGGTAGCACATAGCATTGTGACTATGAGTGAGGGCTCTAACACTAAACTGGCTCCAAGCGGAGCCTCTTTTATCATGGCTACTCTTTCTAGTAGGTACTCTCCTAAATTCATTCTCAAAGACAAAGAACTGTGGATTTGGTACAAACCTGAGCTGGGATTGCCCTCTAGTGCTGACATAGGGATAACACATCAACAGCAGACACCCCAAAATGTGGAGTTGGAGACCCTCCAGTGAAGAAATAGTGAAAGTGACTGCAGGCTCAGAGAAAATAAGCAGATTTCAAAGAATTACTGGAAACACAAGTGCAAAAGAAAGTCGGATTACAAAGACTCGGATAAATACCTAATCTCTCAATCTCTAGACAACATTCCATGCAATAAGCATCAAGAGCTTCCAGGAAATTTTGATCTCACTCAGCATACAAAATAAGGCTCCAGAAGCAAACCATATATATAAATTAATATCAGAATTTCAAACAAGTGCTTTAAGGAAATTCAATGAGCTTGAAGAAAACACAGAGAAATGATTCAATAGTCAAATAGAAAAGATTTACAAATAAATGGAAGTCATGTTTTAAAAATCAAACAGAAATCCTTGAGATACAAAATATACTTTGTGAAGTTGAAATACAATAGAAGGCAAAAAAATACAATAGAAGGCATCAATAGCAAGGCATATAAAATAGAAGAAAGAATTAATGAGCTCAAAGACATGCTATTGTAAAATACACAGATGGAAGAGAAAAAAAGAATGAGGAGGAATGAAGAAAATTTATAGGAATTTTGAGACTATATTACAAATTTAAATATTAGTGTTTTGGGATTCAAGCAGGACTTGAGAATGTCAAAGAGGTAGAAAGCTTATAACGGAAATCTCCTCAAACCTAGAGAAAGATACAAATATTCAGGTACAGGAAAGTGGAAGGTTACCAGTCAAATTTAACTAACCGGGTCTAATGTGAAAGATAATAGGTAGTATCTCAAGGCTCTAAGGAAAAAGAAACAACAGGTAAGATTATCCCAATTCACTTGACAGCAGATTTCTCAGCAGAAACTTTACAGGCCAGGAGAGAGTAGCGTGAGACTTTTATTGTACTAAAGAAAAAAATCCTGCTAACTACAAATGCTGTATTCAGTAAAGCTATACTTTACAAATAAAAGAGAGATAAAGACATGGCCAAAACCCGAAAATCTAAGGGTGCATACAATATTTCCACAAGATCTATCTTACAAGAAATACTAGATGAAGTTTTTCAAACTGAAAAAGACATTAATGAGTAAGGTGAAAATATAAGAAAGTATAAAAATCACTGGTAAGATTAATTGTATAAATTTCAAAGCTCTAGTATTGTAAACATGGTATGTAGAACATTCATATATTTAGTTTAAATAATAAAACATTAATTTAAGGAATAAAAACAACATCAAAATGCTAAGAGATACACAGTTTAGAAAGATATAACATGTCAAGAATTTGGGGGAAGAATGAACTCTAAGTTTAGAGGTTTTTTATTTGTATATTTTCTTTCATTATTTTTAGTTTCTGTTCTTATTGTTGCAATCATGTTGAGTTGCTATTATTTAAAAATAATATAACCAAATGCTGTTTTATGTGTCTCATGATGGCCTCAAAGCAAAAATCTATAAGCCATGAATAAAAACATACTATTAGAGTAAATCATTTAACCACTAAGGTAGACTGTAAAGGAGTGAAAAATGCAAGTATAATAAAACTAGAAAATAAGTTACAAAATGGCTGTAGTAAGAACTTACTTATCTATAATTGCCATGAATGAATTGAAGTCTTCAATTAAAAAACATAAAGTGGCTGAATATATTTAACAGAAAAACAGCAAGACCCAACTATATGTTGCTTACAAGAAACTCACTTGACTTCTAACAATGCACATGGACTGAAGGTGAAGATATGGAATAAGATACTCCATGTACATGGGATCCAAATAAAACCAGGTGTAGCCATACTTTTATCAGATAAAATAGACTTTGTATCAAAAAGAGAGAAAAAAGACAACAAGGGCCATAATATATAATGATAAATATGTAAGTTAGCAAGAGGAAATAATTCTAAATATATATGCATCTAATATTTGAGCACCCAAATTTGTAAAGCAAATATTAATAGAACTAAGGGGAGAAAGAAACTACAATATCACAATAGGAGGGGACTTGAGCCCCACTTTTAGCAATGAACAGATCCTCTAGCCAGAAAGCCAATAGAGAAGTAGCAGAATTAAATTGTAGAGTATATTTACTATGCTCCCTTGGCATCAGGTGTGTACATGGACAGTAAATTCATGCTACATTGCCAGTGCTGGCTCATAAAATCCTCACACAAATGATTCTCCATGTCCTCTCTTATTCTAGTTTGATGTAGAAGAGCATGACAACCTTGAAATAAACATACTGAAGATGATAAAGCCACAAGATGAAAATAGCATTAGTTCCTAAAGAAAAAGCCACATACTAATGAGGAACATCCATTTCTAAGTTTATATATATAAAACAATCGACTATTTTGCCAAGCCATTCAAAATTGGGAGTTTTACTGTTACTGCAGTTCCTTTACTTTAACATCCAGCAAAACCTTCATGGAATTAAATATAGGAAAATGAACCTTTGATATAAGACAGAAAACCCAGTATTGGATGGATCCTAGAGCAGAAGGTAATGGCCAGGCACAGGACAGCTGAGATCTAGAATACTGGAAGTCACAGAGGCAAGAAAGACAAACTTCTTCACTTTGCTATTTTTGCCTGGGGACAGCTATTGTTACAGTAATAAACCTGAAGTCACAAGATGAATTACCTTAGCATGGTACTATTCATACCTCTGATCCCTACTCATGTTCATTTTCAAAGAGCACAGATTTATAACTTTAATTATCTAAAACTTGTAGAGATTTAAACATCTGTTTTAAGTGTTCATTGAGAATTAGAAAAAAAGCAATCCATTTTTCTTTAAGCAGAGAAATAATTTACAATTTTCTGTGACTTGCACAACTCATTGCAGCAAATGCCCAAGGGGAGCTTGAGAGAGAGAGAGGCAGGGAGCACTTTAATTAGCCCACAGTTAATTCCATTTAGGCTACCTCCATGAAATGTAGCTACTTTGAAGAACAGTAAATCACTCAATTAACAATATTGACATATTATTCAGACTTAAAGTCAAAAGCAGTATCTATGTTTTTTTTTTTTATGGTACTGAGGATTGAACTCAGGACCTTATGCTTGCAAGGCAGGTGGCAGAACCACTGAGCTAAATCCCCGGGCATCAAAAGTACTATCTATATTGAGTGTTCTGGGCATTGGATTTAGACAGCAACTTAGTGGCCACCAGGTCTGACTGAGGCACATTTTAGAGGCATTTGATTGAATCACCTAGTCCACAGGATAAGTGCTTGATCTAAAACGGCTTTATGATTTGATTCAGGAGACATAGAGTGTCACCTCCTCCAAGCATAGTGAATTTTAAAAGAATAAAGACAAGATGCCAACCAGAAAACACAGGAGACTTAAAGAGACACATTTCTAGAATTAAACAGCTATTTCTTAGATTGTCCATAATTGGTCTCCTATCTCTATATTGCCTCTCTAGTCAAGGACCACATTCAAGTGAATAAAACCTGCATCACAGTTAGGTTAACTAAGCCCAACTTGGGCTGAGCACAAATCTGATATTATATTACTGCTCAAAACATTTTAGTGACTTCTCAGTACTTTAAGGGTAAAGTCTGTAATTCTTACTGTGTCCTGCAAAGCCCAAATCATGTGGTTCCTGTCAACGTTCCCTACTTCATCTATTTGTTCCATTCATATTGGCCTCCATTGAATTCCTTGTTAGCATTAAGCTTCCCACTTCTGAGCCCTTGAGCACCTCCTCTGCCTAGAATGTCCTTTACACTTATACCTTGTCTTAATTACTTTTCTCTCCTTGCTGTGCCAAAATATACCCAACACCCAATCTTAAAGGAGAAAGGGTTTATTTACCACACAGTTTGTAGAGGTTTCAGTCTAGAATCAGCTGGCCCCAAGGCAGTATGGCACATGGCACAGGGGCATCAAAGAGGAGAAACAGTCCACGGAGCCCACATGGTAGCAAAAGCAACAAAGGAACTCTAACAGCATCTTTCTGTCCCCTTTATTTTATCCAGACTACTGGCATTAGGGTGGTGCTAAATCAATCAGTGTACTGATTTAGTAATCACATGCCTTTAACCCCAGCATTACCCACTCTAGATTGAGCCACCTCTGAAAAAGCCACCTAAAACCACATAATGTGTGAGGAGACATCTAGACCCAAACCATAACATACCTCTTTATCCAAATAATCTCTACTCTTTCTTCAGGTTTCTGTTCAAAATGTCCCTTCCCCAGGAAGACTTTCCTTGTGCTCTCAAAGCAGGCTTAGGCCACCCATGATCTGCTCCCACGGCACTTCTTCTATTTCTTCCATTTCTAAATTGCTACCATGTGATATTAGATGTGATGTTAAAAGTAAAAGAAAAATTTGAAATCACCTGCTACCAAAACAGTATGCAATGCTGTATCCTATCAGATAGCTAAAAGAATACTGTTTGGCTGGGGAGGAGGAAGGATGAAGAACAAAGGCCAAATTCAAGGCACTTTTAAGAAGGACAACACAGAAGGAGCAGCACTGGGAAGAACCAGAGAAAACCTGAAGGATGAAGGGCCTGGTTAGGTATTATGGAGGCATCTTGTTTTTAAATTCAACACAAAAAATTAGAGAAAAAGATTCTGGGTAAAGAAAAAGAGAAGAAGGAAAACGAAAGCTAACCCCATAATTTGGTTGATTATCTCCTCTCATCCTCAACTCAGTGACAGAACTGGACTGTGGGTGGTGATATTTTGGTGCACCCCTTCCAAATCAATTACTCTAACAAAGCCTAAGAACAAATCATTGTGACCATATTGGTTTGGGGTTTTGGTTTTAGTCATTAAGTATTGTACACAATAGAATAACACATGAGGTGATGAGGTGGGAGTCAAGAACTGGGAGTGGGGCTGGGGTGGGCAGGCCTATCTTGCAGTGCTCCAAATTTAACCCAAAACCCCATGATTATCACATACGCTCAATTGAAAAGGGGCCACTGATCATTTTTAGCCCTCACTGAGCATTTATTTGCTGTCTGAATTGTCTGCTACTCAAATTTTCATAGCGGTCCTTCAGAGTTACAATTTACTTTTGATGGTACACTTAACTGCTTGATAATAAAATTTGCAGACATCATTAGAAGACTGAAAAGATGTGTACCTCTGATATTTCTAGACTTCCTTATAATGCAAATTTTGCACAATCTGATTTCTAATTGTGACACAGAAGAACAAGAAAACTGCAATATGGTCCTTTCTTTTCTCTAGACTGGGAACAGCTACCTGTGTGTGTGTGTTTGTGTATGTATTAAGAATTCTATATTTAATATAAGTACCTTTTTATATTGATTTTTAAAAACAGTACTAGTAGCTAATCCAATTCCAAAAGTTTTAAAAAATCTTTATTATCTTTACTGACTTTTAAGTTAGTATATATGTGTACAATTATAAAACCTATAGAATAAAGCAGTAGTAACAACTGATATTGTCTAACAATTTCTAAGATACTATGCTAATTAATATACCTCCATAGTACTATCAATATTACCATTTTGTGGAAGAGGAAAATGAAGCTTAGAGAGACATTAACACATATCCTTCTTGAGATCAAATGGCTTTTTAAGCAGTAGGGACAGGATCTGGACTTAGAACAGGAGCTAATGCTTAACCTGTCTTAACTATTACTCCATAATAAACTTTACAGTGAAAATCCTTCCATGTGAGGTATGGGATAGGCTGGCTCAAGGGTCAAGGACATCCTGTGTGAACATTATTGATAATTAAAATAAATCATATTTTTATAGCTTGACAGAGCTCTTTAGATGTCATCTGTTTCAAAATGACTGTATAAAATATCATGCTTCTGAATTCAACCCAAAATCTCTTAGAGAGAAACTTCCTAGGAGTAGCTAAAATATCTAACAAATACCTAGCGCTCTCTGCTTGTTTTGGATTTAGCACAGTGACTCTTCTCTTAGTTTTCCAGGCAAGATTGTCATTTCCTAGATGAACTCTCTGGAACTAATTAAGTCAGAAAATCCTGAATGAGGGAACTAGACTGAAAGAGGTGAGATCTAGTTGCAAATAAAGACTTTTTAATTGTTTAATCTGAATACAACTAAATAGAGTAGATCTGTTGCTTAAAATTACTTGTGATCTCCCCCCCCCCCATCTGTTCCATCAACCTGGAAGAAAAGGAATCATGACAGCTTTTCCAAATGTAAGAGGATTTCATTTTATTTCCCACCACCGAATCAAGAAATAATACTCCAGCTTCTTAGAGCAATTGCACTGAGGGCAGCATCCAACTGGGGGATTCAAGGTATTCCTCTGTGTAAGACACATATAGAAGTCTCATTTCTGCTCCTAGACATTCACAAAGCTCTTACCACAGAACTCTCTGAACTCTCTGACATCTCCAGGCTGTCACAAGAGAGTTGTGCAATCACCACCCAAGGCCTTTCAAAGGCAATATGATTTGCAAACTTCCTTATCTAAACCTGATCTCACTGGAGAACCAAAGATATCTGCTGGAAGGAATCTGAGAAGATACTTCCTTAACAAAGTGAGAATCATCACCTCAACTAGATTATTTTTCTTAAAAATGATCAGTGGGGAGATCTCACATAGCTGACTAGAGGAGGAGTCACGTCAGATACTCAGAGTAGATTCAATGAAAATACAGGTACTGTGAAGTAGAGGAAGTACTTACACCCTGAAATGAAAAATTAATCTAAAAGATAATACATGTAGATCAAGCCAAATATGTGGATCATTCAAAAGGGGAAGTGGCACACAAATGGCTAGTCCCCAGAGGCCCTACCTCTGTTCCCCAAGACAGCAGCTATCATGATAGTGTACCAAATACTTGAAGGAACAAATGAATGATACAGAGGATAGACTCTTGAGACAGCCTCTGCTTACATCATTCCCTTCTCACCATCACCAACCCCAGCCCTGGGAACACTGCATCCCTGCAGCATCCACTGTAGTGCCCACCATGGGCAAGAAAAGCTCTCCTTACTCCAGGCAAAGAGAGTATAAATTCAGGTAAATGTTACCTGCTGAATCTGCTCAGTGTCCCACCATGGATCACATCTCTAGTGATGGGGGTGAGGGGAAACTGATCAATTGGTTCAGAGTAAGCTCTTCCATGTCATTACCACAATGACTAGACAAATCTGACTTAGCCCGAAATTCTAAGCAGAGATCATCATCAAGCTTGGGAGAACCAGCCCCTAAACTAAAGTGCTTCAGATTTGTTTTGCTGGCTGGAAAGGAGAATTCTTAGGCAAGATGGTCAAATCACAGGACAGAAACAAAGGACTGTAGTTAACCATGCCTAAAGCACACTCTACATTAAGGAGGTAGTGTCAAAAAAAGGACAACCCTCACTACAGAGAGAGGGGAAATCACTATGGATGCGTGGAAACAGACCACAAATAAGGCAAGAAGGGAAACTGTGTGGATACTCAAGCTTTATGACATAAAAGTCACGTGAAACTTACATGTACATTTTCTTTTTGGAGTGTTTGATCTGGGTTCTCACAGGAAGTTTTTTGTTTTGTGATGTTCCTTTCTTCATTTCTTTTCCTCTTTCTTTCTTTTTAGCTTTGCAGTAGTTTTTCTTTATTTTCTCTTTTCTCTTATTACTTTTCTTCAGTTTTAGATTCTGTATCAATACTATTTTCTTTTTTGCTTATTCCATCCATTTTTTAAATTTTTCCATGTTTCTTTTCTATATTCTGCTATCTTTCAGTCTTTCCTGTCTTCTCTTTCACAAACATTCTGTCCTCTATATTCTATTTTTTACTCTTCTTTATTCTACTAACCCCTTGTCTTCCTCTACCTCTTTTTCACCTATAGGTGCACAAACATATCAACAGGTTCTGTTAACTTTGCAGCTTTCTTCAAGCATGAATTACACTTAACTCCTCCTACATTCCACTCCCAAAAACAACTTCTTAAAACCCTCAACATGAACCTATTGTTCTAACTATAAAAGACTTCCAACAGAGTTTGACGCCCTATCTAATTTTTTACCTGTTATTATTTCACCAGTCTATTTCTCTTCCTGTAGACATACACCCCTCTTTCAATCATCTGTCTATCTCTTCCCTTCCCTTCTCCTTCCACATCGTAGACTATATGCTAATAACAACTTTGTATAGATTTTAAAAGACACTGATGAATGGTATGTTTGAAAATGCAAAATTTATCATATATAAGTGAGGTAAAATTGGATCTGTTTATGTTGTTATAGCAACTAGTAGTTCTCACCTCACAATACAGTGACAGGATCCAAACTATTTAAACTACATAGCTGAAGTGGTAAACACTATCTTTGGGCAAATAAGGCCATGAAAACATCACTGGAAAGCAGAATACAATTAAAAAGATTCTGAGCCAGAGGCCCAGCCCAATACCATTGGTAAATGTGTGAAGATCTCAGTGAGCAGCAATGTGGACCAGAGCAGTGTGGCTTCAGGCAGGTCCAGCCAGGACCCAACCCTGACCCCAACCACTTGGGCACACAGGGCCAACCCAAAGGCCCACACAGAAAAGAGCTGTACAGGTACACAGTCATCAGCCAGAGGCCCTCTCCAATATCATCAGTAAGTCCATGCAGATCTCAGCCAGTAGCAGTGTGGATTAGAGTGGCATGACTTCTGTAAGGTCCAGCCAGGGACCCCTGAACCTCACCCCTTGGGCACACAGGCCCAAGCCAAGGGCCTGCCTGGAAAAGAGCTGCACAGGCACACAAGCAACAGCCAGAGGTTTGTCCTGATACCATCAGTAAGAGTGTGGAGAACCTAGCCAGAAGCCTGCTCAGACACCAAGGACTGGGGTGCACAGCCCCAAACCAAAGGCCCTCCCAGATAACAGATACATATGGGGGCAGGCCCTAGCCATAGGCACACCTAGATACCATTACAAGTGTGCAAAGGCACCAGCTAGAAGCCCACCCAGACAACAGGTCAACTCAGGGATCTGGAAGGCAACCATTCTGAAACCAAGAAATGGTACAGTGGAGAACAGCAGAGAAAAGGCCACTAGGTTGCTTGCTGAGAATTGAAGACCACTGGGTGAGTAAAAAGTTGCCTCAACAAAGATACAGCAAACTGTATCTGTTAAAATGAGAAGACACATAAATAAGTCTCAAAACCAGACTTCCAGATCACCTAAGGCAACCCTAAAGGCCAATGAGATGGAACAATCTGATACTCAACCACCTGGGCTACCTGAACTGGCAACAAAAGAGGATCTGGAAAAACTGAAATCAAAAGTAATTTCTCAGATAACAGCAGAGATTGTGCCCATAATGCAAGACATGTTTAATAAATCGAGAGCAGACACAGACAAAAAAATAAAAGAGCTGAGGAACATGATGGAATCCCAATATAGGAAACAAATGGAATCCACAAAACATGCAAAGATATTTCCAGGAGACTAAAACCTCCATTGAAAGTTTATGCAGCAGAATGAGTCAATAGGAGGACAGAATTTCAGATATAGAAGATAGGATTGCAATTAGTGATCAGGAAAATAAAAATTTCTTAAAAATACTAAGGGACCACAAGAAATCAGTCTAGCAGCTGCTAGACTATGCAAAGAAGAATAGCATAAGACTGATGAGAGTCGACGAAGAAATAGGAGAGAGTTCAGATGACACTAAAAAAAAAACCCGTTCACAGAAGTAACAGCAGAAAACTTCCCAGATAGGGGGAAAGAATTTGAAATACAGATAAGTGAGGCATATAGGATGCCAACTAGCCATGATCAAAAAAATCTACACATAGGCATATAATAGTTATGATTACAGAAACTCAACAGAAGAACAAAATTCTACAAGCAGTTAGAAAAAAGAAACAAATCACATACAAAGGAAAGCCCATCAGAATCAGAGCAGACATCTCAAAACAAACCCATAAGGAAGAAGAGCATGGAGTGACATATTTCTAGCCCTAAAAGAAAACAACTTCAAACCCAGATTGATGTACACTGCAAAACTATCTTTCAAAATTGATGAAGACATAAGATACTTTCATGACAAAGAGCACCTTAGGAACTTCATGAATACCAAACCAGCACTCCAAAAATGTTTAAACAATATCCCTAGCAAAAGACAATGAGAATCAGAACCTGAGAAACCCCAGCAGAATTAATCCATCTGGCAAGACAAGAAATTAAATCCAAAAATCCAACAAAAAGAAAAAGTCATGACAATGATAAGTCAATACATATCAGTTATAACCAACCATGCTAATGGTCTCAATTCAACAATCAGAAGAAACAGACTGGAAGAATGGGTTCACAAGCAAGATCCAAAAATATGCTGCATACAAGAAATACACTTAATTCAAAAAGAAACTCACAGACTGAAAGTTAAAGGTTGCAAAACAATACTCCATGGCACAGGAACCTGAAAAAAAGCAGGAGTAGCTATCCTCTTTGCAGATCACATGGATTTCAAACCAACACTGATTGAGAGAGACAAAGAAGAACACTACATCCTTATAAAGGCAACAATCCAAGAGGAAGAGATGACAATCATAAATATATATGCACCAAATACTACTGTGCCCAACTATATAAAACAATCTTTAATGGACATGAAAAGTGAAATAAGCACTAATACAATAGTAGTGGGGGACTTAAATAAGCCACTGTCACATATAGATAGATCAACTACACAAAAAATAAACAACAAAATAATAGAACTGAACCAAACTCATGAACAAATGAACTTAACAGATATTTACAGAATATTCCACCTCACAAAATCAGAATACACATTCTTTTCAGCTGCACACAGTTCTTTCTCCAAAATGGACCACATATTCTCTCACAGAACATGTTTAAGTAAGAGCAAAGGAATTGAAGTTATACCCTGTATATTATCAGACCATAGTGCGATGAAATTGGAGATCAATAGCAAAAGAAACTGCAAGAATTTCATGAAAATTGAAAACCACATTTCTGAATATGCAATGGGTCACAGAGCAAATGAAACAAGAAATCAAACAATTTATAAAATTAAATGACAATATCAACACAGCATATTGGAATCTATGGGACACTATGAAAGCAGTTTTAGGGAAATTCATAGTAATAAATACTCATATTAGGAAAGCACAGTGAGCTCAATTAAACAACCTGATGCTGAACCCCAAGCTTCTAGAAAAAGAACAGGACATACCCAAAGCTCATACAAGGGAAAAAATTATAAAGACAAGAGCAGAAATCAATGTGATGGAGACTAAGACAATGATACAAAATATCAATGAAGCCAAGAGTTGGTTCTTCGAAAGAATCAACAAAATTGACAAACCATTAGCTGACCTTACCAAAAGAAGGAAATAAAAAGCCCAAATCCATGCAATTAGAAATGAAAAGGGTGAAATTAAAACAGACCCAGCAGAAATCCAGAGGATCATCAATACCTACTTCGAGAACTTATATGCCAATAAGATAGAAAACATAGAAAAATGAACAGATTCCTAGATATGTATGAATTACCAAAGTAGAACAAAGAAGATCTAAAAATTCTTTTTTTTTTTGAGATGTGTAATAACTTGGCAATGATGATGTATACAGTAAGTGACAGAGTCAATGTTTAAATCCAGGTTTCCTAACTTCAAAGTATGGGTAACTAAATGTTGCTCTACATGGTCTTCTATTTCTCTTTATTTCAACCCTATCCCACCTACCCTATCCTCAATTGAACTTAAAGTGTTTTTTTTAGGGGGGCATTAATTTTCCAGAAAACAAAAATAGTGAATTGTAAGGCAATAGTTATGGCATCTTGGGAGTCTTCTAATATCACAGTTTTGGAGCAGCTAAGAGGTGAGAGATCGAGATGAGGTACTAAATTTGTACCTGTTGCTTGTCCTAGATAGTTCCATGCCTCCTTTAGCATGGACTTCATGAGCTACTTCTTGCTAGGGTTTTTTTCATGTATTATTAGGTCGCTTTGTCCCTGAGTGTAAAATTTCCCATTTTCAGTGCGTTTTCCATTTGTTGACTTTCATTTTCATTCTTTCCATTAGTAGAAATGGAAATCATTTACTTTAGGACTAGGTAATTTAGGGAAAATATTATCACTGTTCTCCAAAAAGGTTCAAATAATTTACATGAAAGGCCGCCAAATAAAATCATTTCCACAATGAAAATAGTTGGAACTTAAATCTTGGAGTTTTGCCTCCTATTGCAGGCCCTGAAGCATGCATGGTATGAATTCTACATGTCCAGTAACCTCCTTGCCCTCTTCACCTGTCCTACGCTAAATATTCAGTCAATTTCACAAACTCACTTACAAACCAGTCCACTTCCTTTGTCTTCTAGCCCAGTGACTGACATCATCATGCAGGTGGACATGCCAGAAACCTATATTCCACCTTCAGTTTTTTTCTTCTTCACTCTCATATTGCTCTTGTCCTATTCCCACTTATGACAAAGTCATATCTATATTTTATGCCCAAGATATAAAATGTGTAATTATCTTTCTATGGTGCTCTGTAATTTTCTATGGTGCTCTTTCAATACCACTTTCTCCTCTGAACTGCTGGGATGATCCTCATTTTCTCTTTTTCTCTACTTTCATACCATTCTCACACTGAAGCCATTATCATATTTTTATAAGAAATAAAGTCATGCTATAAATGTCATGCCTCATTTTGTTGGAAACACGTCAATATCTTTTTATAGTTCTTAGATCAATATCAAAGTCTTGAACATGATAGACAAGGTCCTTACTATATCTCCAGCCTCATCCATTAATCTCTGCACTGTAATCCCACTGGTATTTTCTCATTTCTTTCACTCCTACCAAGCTCTTCTTGCAGCTGTTTCCTTTCTCTGGATCACTCACAAAATGTGGCTTTTCCCAAATTATCTACTCATTCTTCAGACATCAGTTCACGTGTTTCTTCCTCAAGGACAGTTTTCTTGTCTACTATTAAATGCTCTTTCACATTATTAGTTTTCACTATTAACACTTGGAATTGTACACATATTTGATCAATTTCTATGTCCTGTGCAAAACAATATTTCCCTCTCCTCAACATTTGCACCATGTTGAACAGACAGTTGGTGCAGAACACGTATTTGTTGGATGAATGAGAGAAGAAGTTGGAGTTTCCCCTCCCTCCACCAGGGATGCTCACCAAGTGCCTGAATGAGAAGGTTGTAGATTTTAGAATGAATTCCATCTGGGTACAGAATAAAGCTACACTTGTACTTTCCACCAAGTGATGAAAATATATTCCTTAAGTGTAGAGTCCACTTTGTCTTATTCAAAGGAGGTGGGGGAAAGTCAGGGACTAACAGGGACTCCCATTGGCACAATGGAAGCCATGTTTGGGATGACAAATGGCAATCAGGTCCACCTTGTTAGTGACTTTGGGCCATTGCATCTACACCAAGAAGCCTTTCTTCTGTGTTTGGCAAGTCAGGTGGACATCAGAGCCAGGTAAAAAAAAATGTTTTCTCTTTCATTGGATATTTCTTTCCATATTCCCCTGACAAACTGAATCTGGATGATGGAGTAGACAACACAATACATCCATTTCTTCTCCATTGTCACCAGAAGGGCTTCCACTAGCATTTCCACCATGGTCACAAAAGTCAATAGATGTGTATAACCAAGCAAGCTCCAGCCACCCTATTTTTGCTCAAAACCCCAAATCTACTACAGGCCTGGGTCTGTCTGCTGCTTGGCAAATCTCCAGGAAATGCAACTTAGGCAGGAAGGTAGTGTAGTTCAGGGCTAAGTGCAACCTTCAACAGAATAATGTTGAAATTATTCTCTGAAATATCGTGCATCACCTGCCTTAGAAGACTTTTCTGAATCCAAAGATCCTCTCCTTCATTATCTCTTTGTCAGTCAATCAAGTGGTTTCATTCAGAGATTAGAATTTAGCTAGGAGAAAAGAGACTTGCATGTGACGAGTCAATGGCTATCATCGTTCTGGATGTCCAGGCTATCACCTATGCCACTTCTGTCATTGCTTGCTATGACAATTATCATCCTTATTGTTACTTAGTTAATGTTGTTTGTTGCCACTGCTCCAAGCACAGAGGAGGCTTCTGGGTCGACATGCCACAGCTCTAAGTGATGAGGAGGAGGATTCTGGGCCAACCTACCACAGCTCCCAGCACCAGAAGATCTAAAAATTCTAAACAACACAAAATCAATCACCAAAATTGAAAACATAATTAAACACTTACCAACTAAGAAAAACCTGGGCCCTGTTGGCTTCACTGCTGAATTCTACAAGACATTTAGAGAGGAACTACTGCCACTAGGGTTTAAACTCTTCAATGAAATTGAAAGGGAAGCAATACTCCCAAATTCATTCCTGGAAGCAAGCATCAACCTGATGCCCAAAGCAACAAAAGACCCAACCAAAAAAGGGAGCTATAGTCCAATCTCACTAATGAACATAGATGCAAAAATCCTTAATAGAATCCAAATATAATGCAGAACATCATCAAGATCATACACCCTGACCAAGTGGGATTCATCCCAGGAATGCAGGGATGGTTCACCATACACAAATCAATAAATGTAATGTACTGTATTAATAAAGCAAATGACAAAATCCATATGATCCTCTCTCAAAAGACACAGAAAAAGCATTCAACAAAATACAACACACATTCATGATAAAAACTACAAAATTTTGAATAGATGGTCTCTATCTCAATTTGATAAAAGCCATCTATGAGGGCAGAGAAGCTCAGCCAGCCCCAGCACCTGGAAGGAAGCTCCCCCGCTGCCATCCCAAGCTCCAAGGGCAGAGAAGGTGAGCCACGTGAACGCCAGAAGCACTCCCCCCTGTGGAAATGAGAAAACACATAAACAAGCCTCAAAAACAGACTTCCAGATCACCTACAGCAACCCCAAAGGGAAACGAGATGGAATAATCTGATACTCAACCACCTGGCCTCTCTGAACTGGCAACAAAAAAGGATCTGGGAAAAATGAAATCAGAAATAATTACTCAGATAACAGCAAAGATTTTACTCATGGTGCAAGACATGATTAATAAATCTAGAGAGGACACAGATAAAAAAATAGAGGATCTGAGGAACATGATGGAATCCCAACATAGGAAACAAATGGAATCCATAAAACAGATACAAACAGATTTCCAAGAGATTAAAAACTCCATCGAAAGTCTGTGCAGCAGAATGAACCAATGTGAGGATAGAATTTCACATATAGAAGATAAGATTGCAATTAGTGAGGAGGAAAAGAAAAATTGCTTTAAAATTGTAAGGGACCACGAGAAATCAATCCAGCAGCTGCTAGACGATGCAAAGAAGAATAACATAAGGCTGATTGGAGTCAATGAAGAAAGAGGAGAGAGTGCAGATGACATAAAAAAATCTCTTCACAGAAGTGATGGCAGAAAACTTCCCAAGGAGGGAAAAAGAACTTGACATACAGATAAGTGAGGCATATAGGACTCCAGCTAGCCTTAATCAAAAAAATCTACACATAGGCATATAATAGTTAGGATTCCAGAAATCCAACAGAAGAACAAAATTCTACAATCAGTGAGAGAAAAGAAACAAATCACATACAAAGGAAAGCCCATCAGAATCACAGCAGACTTCTCAATGCAAACCCTCAAGGCAAGAAGAGCTTGGAGTGATGTATTTCAAGCCCTAAAGGAAAACAGCCTCCAACCCAGATTGATGTACCCTGCAAAGCTATCTTTCAAAATTGATGGAGAAATAAGATACTTTCATGATAAAGAGCACCTCAGGAACTTCATGAATACCAAACTGGCACTGTAAGAAATTTTAGACAATACCCTAGGGAAAGACAATGAGGATCACAACCCCAGGAAACCCAGCAGAATGAATCCATTGAGTGTGACAAATTAAACCTAAAGGGGGAGAATCCAACAAAAAGAAAAAGTCATGACAAGGCTTTTAAAACTTTTAACTTCATCTCCCTAATGAGTGTATAATTCAATCTTGTTATTGTGCTGATTAGTATTTTTCTGATTCTAGAGTTGCACACCATTCCTTGTGCTATACTTGTTATTTATCATCTTCTTATGTTTACTTTTTAATTGGGTTGTCTATTAATGAGCTCTAAGAATTCTTTAAATATTCTGGTCATAGGTTATATACATTGTAAATATGGTCTGTTTAAGGACTACTTTTCATTTTAATGATGTCATTTAAAGTTCTAAATTTTGATGGACTCTCATTTATCAAGTTTTTCTTTTATACATCATGTTTTCTGTATCCTAGGTAGTTCTTGCCTAACCTGAATTCATAAATATTTTCCCTTATAATTTCTTCTTAAAGTTGTATACTTTTAGGCTTTCTTATTTAGGTTCACAGATCCCTTCAAGTTATTTTCATGTATGGAAATAAAGGGTTGAGGTTAATTTTTTATATATGGATACCAGGTGTTCAAGAGCCATTTGCTGAAAACACTATCTCTTCCTTGGCTCTTGAATTGAGTTTATATTCTATAAAATGCTAATGTTAAATAATTTTTCAAAACTCAGTGGACCATATATGTGTGGTTCTATTTCTAGATTCTCTGTTTTATTCTAATGATCTATATGTCTATATGTCTTTCCTTACACTAACACTGCCTTGATTACTGTAGCTTTAGAAGAAGTCTTAAAATTAGGTACTAAACATCTTCCAACACTTTTTTTGTTTTTGTTTTTTGTTTTTTGTTTTTTTGTTTTGTTTTGTTTTGTTTTGGTTTTTGTTTTCATTTTTAACTTTTCTAGGTTCTTTGTACTCCTACATAACTTTTAAATTTCAATATCCAATTCTTCATTTATAGCAAGCATACACAGACCTGTTCTACTTCTAGGCTCCTGATAGCTTTTACCATGAACAGCTGTAGAATTTGGTCCAATACTTTTTCTCCAACGAGTGACAAGATCATATGGCTTTTTCCTTTCCTCTGTTAAAATGATGACTTTTGGGGGTGGATCTTCCAATGATGAACCAACACTGCCATTCCTATAACAAAACCACATTCTACATACTGCCAGATCTGACTTCTAATAGTGTTTTGTTAAACAAATTCCTATCTATGTTCATACATTTTTCTTCTGTTATCTTTATCCAGTTTTAGGATTAGCACAATGTTGATTTCCTAAAATGAGGGGAGAAGTGTTCCTTCTTTATTCTGCTTTAAATGTTTGATTTAATTTATCAGTTAAAATGTATATGAGCCTGCTGTTGTCATATAGGTAGGTTTTCAAGCTAGGAATATACTTTCTTTAATAGGTGCTATTCAAAGTTTATATTTCCTCCAGAGTTAATTTCATTAATTTGTCCTCCAAGGTACTTCTTAGAAGTTGTCAAATTTATTTCAAAAAGATTTTTGTAATATGCTTTCTATATTCTTTCAAATTCTGTAAAATCTGTGGTAATGTCTACTAGATCTTAATATTGTAATTTAAAAATGTATAACTGATATTGTGTAACAGGAAGAAAAGCTCTAAAAGAGCAGGGGAATTGGGAGGGGTAGGGGAAGGGAAAAAAGGGAAAGGAAAAAATATGAGAAGAGGAAAAAAATGGAAACAAAGTCTTTGCAAATAGGGAAGGTTGTAGGGGGTGAAGGGAGGGCAAAGGAAGGGGAAAAAAATAAGAACCAAGAGACTTACGTAATGGTACAAGATCCCAATGATGAATGTAACTGTATTTTATACCTAAAATGTACCAATAAAGTTAATGGGGGAAAAAAAGCCATCTATGAAAAACCAACAGTCATTATCATACTAAATGGTCAAAAACTGAAATCTTTCACACTAAAATCTGGAACAAGACAAGGATGTCCAATATCACCACTTCTGTTCAATATAATTTTGGAAACGTTAGCCATGACATTTAGACAAGAGAAAGAAATAAAAGGAATAAAGACAGGAAATGAACAAGTTAAATTGTCACTATTTGCAGATGACATGATAGTCTATATAGAAGACCCCAAGAACACCACCAAAAGACTTCTAGACTTAACAACCAAATTCAGTAGAGTAGCTGGATACAAGGTCAACACACAAAAATCAGTAGCCATTCTCTACACGAACAACAGACTCACTGAGAGGGAAATGGGACAAACTGCACAACAGCATCCAAAAAAATGAAATATGTAGGAATCAACCTAATGAAAGAAATCAAAGATCTCTACTTTGAAAATTATAGCACTCTGAAAAAAGAGATTGAAGATGATATCAGAAAATGGAAAGACATCCCTTGTTCCTAGGTAGGAAAAACCAACATAGTGAATATGGCCATACTTCCAAAACTGCTATATAAATTCAATGCAATCCCAATTGAAATTACAGCAGCGTACTTTACAGACCTGGAGAAAGCAATCCAAAAATTCATTTGGAACAAGAAGAGACCTAGAATAGCAAAAGCAATTCTAGGCAATGAAGACAAGGTAGGCTTTATCACAATTCCCAAATTGAAACTGTACTACAAAGCTACTGTGGTAAAAAGAGCATAGTATTGGCAAAGAAATAGATATGAGGACCAGTGGAACAGATTAAAAGATGGAGAAACAACTCCAGGCAGACTCATCTTTGACAAAGGAGTCAAACACCTTCACTGGAGGAAAGATAGTCTCTTTAATAAATGGTGCTGGAGAAATTGAGTTTCAACTTGCCAAAGACTATAACTAGACCTATATTTCTCACCATGCAGTCAAATAAAATCAAAATGGATTAAAGATCTAAATATTGAAACAGAAACACTAAACCTGCTGGAAGAGTGGTTAGGTAGAATTCTTAAAGACAATTGTGTAGGAAAAGATTTTATGAACAAAACCTCAGTTGCCCATGAACTAGCACAAACAACAAGTGGGATCTCTTCTTACTAAAAACCTTCTGCACAGCAAAAGAAACCACCAACAGTGTGAAGAGCCAACCCACAATGTGGGAAAAAATTTTCACTTGTTGTTCCTCAGACAATGGTCTACTGTCTCGAATCCGTAAAGAACTTAAAAAAAATCAGACCTCCCAAATTTAAAGACCTAATCCAAAAATGGGCATCTGAAATGAACAGACATTTCTCAGACAAAGAAGTAGAAATAGGAATAAACATATGAAAAAATGTTCAACATCTCTGGTCATTTGGGAGATGCAAATAAAAATAATGCTGAGATTCTACTTCATCCCAGAAAGAATGGCTGCTATCATGAAATCAACTAATAAGAAATGCTGGTGGGGCTATGGGGCAAAAGGAACCCTGCTCCACTGTTGGCGGGAATGTAGACTGGTGCGACCACTGTGGAAATCAGCATGGAGATACCTCAAAGAACTAGTATTGGAAGTCCCATTTGACCCAGCTATTCCCCTTCTGGGTATCTTCCCAAAAGAATTAAAAGTATCATACCACAGTGATATATGTGCACCCATATTTGTAGAGGCACAGTTTGTAATAGCTAAAAGTTGGAAACATACCAATTGCTCATCAACTGGAGACTAAATAAAGAAAATGTGGGGTTTTTTAAAATGAAATGCACTACTACTCAGCCATAAAGAATGAGAAATTAGAGGCATTTATAGCTAAATGGATGCACATTGAGGCGATATTCTTAAGTGAAATAAATAGAACACATATGTGTAAATACCAAATAGTTTCTCTAATGTGAGAAGCTGAAAGTGTAAATAAGTACTAAAATGTGCAGTAGATAATGCAAAATAGGAAGAAAAGGTGCAAAGGGGAAGTGGAGTGGTAGGGGCAAGGAAAGAAGGGAATGGAATTAATATGAGAAAGTGAAAAAATGGAAAAAAAGTCTTTGTGAACAGGGAGTGGTGGAGCTGTTAAAAGGAAGGTCAGGGGAATGGGGAAAAAATAAGAACCAAGGTATATGATGTAAAGGTACAAATTTCCAATGATGACTGTCATTATATTGTGTGACTGAAATGTACCAATAAAATTAATAAAAATAGATTCTTATATCAGTTACAATCTCTCCTTACTCTAATTGACCTCAATCTCCAGCACAAAACACAAACATATGTATATGTGTATCTGCACATATATTTGCTTATATACATATATATATATATATGTTTTCATATATGTATACATGCGAAAATAAAACAACAAAAGGCTGTGAAGGTCTTCCGACTCTCCTAAGGAAGATCTAAGGGGCACCAATAGAGAGGAAAGAAAACACCAGGTGGCAGAGTATTATGACTTGGTTAAAGAATAGATAAAGAAAGTTGGTGAGTTCAAAAAAGTCTTTGCCAAAAGGTTCATGGTACTATCACACAAATGTTCCAATGTGCTATGGCAGAATAAAATAAAAAATTGGAAAACAGGACCAAAATATTTCAAAATATTAATGGCAAATTTACCAAAGATATAGACCCCATGAAAAGGTGTCAGAAATACTGGAAAAATTGTAAAAAATTCATAAATTGCAGAAATGACCATTGTGAAGATAATGTATCTGAAGTTGTGGACAAAATGGTTAATTGTGATGAATTGCTCAGAACAGTCTTAAAAACAATAAGTGAACAAGAAAAGGTCATCCAAACGTTATTAGATGATGCTGGAAAGACCAACTGAATTTAGAGAAAAATGAGAAGACAAGACACATAGAATAAAAAAGAATGGAATTAATAGAAAAATTCCCAAGTATGAGGAAAGATTTCAATATATAGGTAAGCAAGTCTTACAGAACACTAACTATGATGAAATTAGAAGCTCCCCAAGATATTTCTTGGCCAAAACCGAGATACCCCACTAAAAGACTGAATTGCAACAAGGTTCAAAACAATATATATGAAGGTAAGCCAATTAGTATTAAGATAGACTATTCAACACAAAATTCAAAGGCCAGAAGAGACTGGTGTAAAGTATTTCAAGCCACAAAAGTAAGCAACATCAAGCCACATTAATTTACCCTGCACAACTTTCTTTTGAAGTAGATGGAGAAATAAGGACAGTCCATGAAAAAGAATTATTTAAGAGATACATGAACAAAAATCCAGCTCTCCAAAACATACTCAAGAATATCCTAGACAGGCAATGAAGCCAACAATTCAAACATTCAGATGGAGTGAAAACATCAAGCATCGGATGATGCATAAAAAATAAAGGAGCCATTAACAGCAAAGAACATAATGAGAAGAATAAATCAAAAACTTTCAGTCATACTTTTCAATATTAATGGCCTCGACTCTCCAATTAAATGACATGGATTGGAAGACTGGATCAAAATACACACTACAACAGTCTGTTGCATTCAAGAAGCACATCTAAACCAAAAAAAGATATTCATAGACTAAAAATCAAAGAATGGAAAACATTATTCATGTACCAGACCCCAAAGTGAAGCAAGAGTAGCAATATTACTCTCAGAAAAAGTAGACCACTCAAAAACTGACAAAAAGAGGCAAAGAAGTTCATGACATTAGTTCATGGAACAATCCAACAGAAAGAGCTAACACTTGAAAAAAATATATATATGCACTGAATACTAGAGCGTCAAACATTATAAAACAAACACTAATTGACATAAAATATTTTAAAAGTACCCACACAATCATAGTAAATGAACACAATATCCATTTTGGCAAACACACACAGGAATTAAACAAACAAACAACAACAGAAAAAAACCACAGAAATATCAGAGTTAAACCACACCTTTGAAAAAATGAACTAATTGATATTTACAGAATGTTCTACCCAAGTGCAACAGATTATGTAATATTCTCACCAAAACAGGAAACTTACTCCAAATAGACTACATAGTACCCTACAAAAAATGCTTAAATAAAAAAAAAATCAAAATCACCACGTGTTTATTATCAGACTATTATGCATTGAAAGTAGAAATCATTCCCCCCAAAATTATGGAAAATTTAAAAACAACTGGAAACTCACTGACACATTCCGGAACACCCAACAGGTCACAGAAGAAATCAAAGAAGTAAGTAAACAGTTTCTGAAATCACCCCAAAATTCCAGTAAAACAAACCAGAGTCTATGGGACACAATGGAAGGAGTCCTAAGATTGGAGTTTATTGCAGTCATTGCTTACATTAGAAAAACAAAATGAGCTTAAAAAAAACTAATAATGAAATTCAAGATATTTGAAAAACAGCAATAATCTTAACCCAGAACTAGTATTGGGAATGAAATCATAAATATCAGAGCAGAAATTAAAGAAATTGAGAGCTAAAACAAAATTAAAAATCAGCAAATGAAAGAATAAACAAAATAAACCCTGAACCAAACTTATGAGAGAGAGAGAGAGAGAGAGAGAGAGAGAGAGAGAGAGAGAGAGAGAGAACTAACATCAATGCAATTAGAAATGATAAAGTTGGAAAAAAAGGGGAAAAAATATTAAGCATGGCAACACTCCCATGAAATGAGCTAGCCACCTGGTGCCAGATGCATGATGACTCTCCCTCAGTAAGAACAAACAGATCAGCAGTAGACATGTAGCACCTATCTGACACAAGTAAGCAGGCCTGTGTCAGATGCTGATGTAGCCCCCACCAACAAAAGGGTGAGACCATCCACCAACTCCAAACTGGCTATATATTTTGCTTACTTATAGTTTGTGTCAGCAGAGGTAAAGAATAACCACTTAACATGGTCTTGGATGAAGAGAATGCCCAGGTAGAGAAGGGAGCAACAGGACCCTGTGAGTGTGACCATTAAGCTCAATAGTCCACTTTAACCCCCACTCTACAACCTACATCCACTATAGACCAAAAATTTGATCATGTTTCTCATCTACCAATGAGACCGAGGACATGCCTTGCCTTAGATAGTGAAAAGAGTCTTGGTTGAAAAGATAGAGGGCTCTGGTGCAGGAAAAACATCTCAAAAACCTGTAGGCCATAAAGCTAGGCAAATAAAATAGTGACTGCCTGGATTCCAAGACTGAAAACCTTGGAAAGAAACCACTCATTCAAAAGCATTCTTTGGCTCAATTCTTTTTAAATTTTTCTATTTTTTATTTTTATCACTAATTCAACAGGCTTTTTCATGGTTTGGGGTTATTTGTCCTCCTTTTACACTTTTACTTTTCCTTCTTATGTTGCTTTTATTTCCTATGTTTTATTCTCATTTTGTATTTTTCTTCTTTTGCTTGTTCGTTTTTTCCTGTGACTATTTTCTAAAAATATTAATATTCTTTTACTCCTCTCAATGGACTCCCAACTCACTTCCCTCCTCCGCATATGCCACTGAGTAATTTCTGGAATTTGGATTTTTTTCTTTCTTTGGTTCCCCACCCTTGAACTTTTACTAGTATAACTACTAAGATTTATGAATCTTTCATAGCTAGTTAACTCTACAGTATTGTTGTCAAATATTGTGCTATTGTAAATTTCTTCCATTAAGTACACATTTACTGTAGGTCAATAGTAGGTGAATATTTATTTTATCTTAGTGTTCACATTATAATTATACATCTTTTTTTTTGGAATTAAATTCTTTTATTGGTACATTGTAGGTATACAACACAATTACATTTCTCATTGGGAATTGTACCTTTACATAATGCATCTTGGTTCTTATTTTTCCCCCATACCTAGCCCTCCCTTCACGCCCTCCACCCTTCCCTATTTACAAAGATTTTATTTCCATTTTTTCCATTTCTCATCATTTTTTCCTTTCCCTTCTTTCCTTTCCCCTGCCCCTCCCACTACCCCTACCCCTTTGGACCTTTTCTTCTTATTCTACATTATCAATTATTCATTCTAATAATTGGTACATTTTATGTATACAATATAATGATATTCATCATTGGAAATTTGCACCTTTAAATAGTCTCTCTTGGTTCTTATTTTTCACCCTTGCCCAGCCCTCCCTTCAACCCCTCCAGTCCTCCCTATTTACAAAGATTTTGTTCCTATTTTTCCATTTTCTCATATTAATCCCATTCCCTTCTATCTTTTCCCCTAGCCCTCCCACTTCCTTCCCCTTTGCCCCTTTTCTTCCTATTTCACATTACCTATTATACATTTAGTCCTTATTTACACTTTCAGTTACTCACACCAGAGAAACTATTTGGTATTTACCCATGTGTGTCCCATTTACTTCACTTAAGTGTATTGCCTCAATGTGCATCCACTTAGCTATAAATGTCTCTAATTTCTCATTTTTTATGGCTGAGTAGGATTCCATTTTATTAAAAAAAACCCACATTTTCTTTATGCAGTCTCCAGTTGATGGGCATTTGTGCTGTTTCCAAGTTTTAGCTATTACAAACTGTGCTGCTATGAACATGGGTGCACATATATCACTGTGGCATGATTCTTTGAATTCTTTGGGGAAGATCCCCAGCAGGGGAATAGCGGGTTCAAATGGTACTTCCAGTCCTAGTTCTTTGAGGTATCTCCATACTGAATTCCACAGTGGTTGCACCAGTCTACACTCCCACCAGCAGTGGAGCAGGGTTCCTCTTTCCCCAGAGCCCTGTCAATATTTGTTATTGGTTGATTTCATGATAGCAGCCATTCTTTCTGGAGTGAAGTGGAATCTCAGCTTGTTTTCATTTGCATCTCTCGAATGACCAGTGATGTTGAACATTTTTTCATGTATTTATTTGCTATTTCTACTTCTTTGTCTGAGAAATGTCTGTTCATTTCAGATGCCCATTTTTCGATTGGGTCTTTAAATTCGGGAGGTCGGATCTTTTTAAGTTCTTTATAGATTTGAGAGAGTAGACCATTGTCTATTTTTTCCCACATTGTGGGTTTTCTCTTCACACTGCTGGTCGTTTCCCTTGCTGTGCAGAAGCTTTTTAATAGGAAGAGATCCCATTTGCTGATTGTTTGTGCTAGTTCACGGGCAACTGAGGTTTTGTTCATAAAATCTTTTCCTACACCGATGTCTTCAAGGGTTCTACCTAACCTCTGTTCCAACTGGTTCAGAGTTTCTATTTTAATATTTAGATCTTTAATCCATTCTGATTTTAGTTTAGTGCATGGTGAGAGATACAGGTCTAGTTTTAATCTTTGGCAAGTTGAAGCCCAATTTTTCCAGCACCATTTATTAAAGAAGCTATCTTTCCTCCATTGAGGGTGTTTGGCTCCTTTGTCAAAGATGAGATAGCTGAGTGTGTCTGGCATTGTTTCTGCATCTTCTAATCTGTACCACTGGTCCTCAAGTCTGTCTTTTTGCCAGTACCATGCTGTTTTTATCACAGTAGCTTTGTAGTATAGTTGCAGGTTGGGGATTGTGATACCCCCTGCCATGTCTCTGTTACCAAGAATTGCTTTTGCTCTTCTGGGTCTCTTCTTGTTTGTAATGAATTTTTGGGTTGTTTTCTCGAGGTCTATGAAGTATGCTGCTGGGATCTCAATTGGAATTGCATTAAATCTATATAGCAGTTTTGGGAGTATGGCCATTTTCACTATATTAATCCTTCCTACCCAGAATCAGGGGATGTCTGTCTATTTTCTGATATCATCTTCAATCTCTCTTTTCAGAGTGCCATAGTTTTCAGAGAAGAGGTCTTTGATTTCTTTCGTTAGGATGATTTCTAGGTATTTCAATTTTTTGGATGCTATTATGAAAGGAATTATTTGCCCTATTTCTCTCTCAGTGACTCTGTCATTCGTGTAGAGGAAAGCTATTGATTTTTGTGTGTTGACCTTGTAACCACCTACTTGACTGAATTTGGTTATTAAGTCTAGAAGACTTTTGGTGGAGTTCTTGGGGTCTTCTATATAGAGTATCATGTCATCTGCATATAATGACCATTTGACTTCTTCATTTCCTATCTTTATTCCTTTTATTTCTTTCTCTTCTCTAAGTGCCATGGCTAATGTTTCCAGAAGTATATTGAACAAGAGTGGTGATAGTGGACATCCTTGTCTTGTTCCTGATTTGAGTGTGAAGGATTTCATTTTTGACCATTTAGTATGATATTGGCTGTTGGTTTTTCATAGATGGCTTCAATCAGTTTGAGGTAGAGACCATCTATTCCAATTTTTTGTAGGGTTTTTATCATAAATGCATGTTGGATTTTGTCAAATGCTTTTTCTACATCTATGGAGATAATCGTATGGTTTTTGTCCTTGACTCTATTGATATAGTGTATTACATTAATTAATTTTCGTATATTGAACCATCCCTGCATCCCTGGGATGAATCCCACTTGATCAGGGTGTATGATCTTTTGATGATCTTCTGCATTCTGTTTGCCAGTATCTTATTAAGGATTCTTGCATCTATGTTCATTAGTGAGATTGGCCTATAGTTCTCTTTTTCAGTTGGGTCTTTCTCTGCTTTGGGGATCAAGGTGATGCTTGCTTCCAGGAATGAATTTGGGAGTATTGCTTCCCTTTCAATTTCATTGAAGAGTTTAAACAGTAGTGGCAGCAGTTCCTCTCTAAATGTCTTGTAGAATTCAGCAGTGAAGCCATCAGGGCCTGGGATTTTCTTAGTTGATAAGTTTTAATTACATTTTCAATTTCATTGGTTGATAGTGTTTTGTCCAGAAGTTTTAGTTTTTCTTCGTTCAACTTTGGTAATTCATATGTATCTAGGAATCTATCCATTTCTTCTGTGTTGTCCATCTTATTTCTGTATAGGTTCTGGAAGTAGGTATTGATGATCCTCTGGATTTCTGCTGGGTCTGTTGTAATTTCACCCTTTTCATTCCTAATTGCATGGACTTGGGCCTTTTCTTTCCTTTTTCTGACAAGGTTGGCTGAAGGTTTGTCAATTTTGTTGATTCTTTCGAAGAACCAACTCTTGGCTTCATTGATTTTTTTTTATCATTCTCTTAGTCTCCATTGCATTGATTTCTCCTCTGATCTTTATAATTTCCTCCCTTGTATGAGCTTTGGGTTTGTCCTGCTCTTCTTTTTCTAGAAGCTTGAGGTTCAGCATCAGGTTGTTTAATTGGGCTTGTTCTGGTTTCCTAATATGTGTATTCACTGTTATGAATTTCCCTCGTAAGACTGCTTTCATTGTGTGCCATAGATTCTGATATGTTGTGTTGTCATTTTCATTTAATTGAAGGAACTGTCTGATTTCTTCTTTAATTTCCTCTGTGACCCATTGGTTATTCAGAAGTGTGTTCTTCAATTTCCACGTGTTTATGTAATTTTTTGAGTTTCTTTCGCTATGGATCTCCAATTTCATCACACTATGGTCTGATAATATACAGGGGATAACTTCCATTCTTTGCACTTACTTAAACATGTCCTATGTGTGAGTATGTGGTCTATTTTGGAGAATGACCCATGTGTAGCTGAGAAGAATGTGTATTCTGATTTTGTGGGGTGGAAGACTCTGTAAACATCTGTTAAGTTCATTTGTTCAAGAGTTTAATTGAGTTCTAGTATTTCATTCCTTATTTTTAGTCTACTTGATCTATCTATTTGTGACAGTGTGGTGTTGAGGTCCCCCACTACCATTGTATTAGTGTATGTATGAGTTTTCATGTCCGTTAGTATTTGTTTTATATAGTTGGGTGCACTAGTGTTTGGTGCATAGATATTTATGATTGTCATGTCTTCCTCTTGGATTCTTCTCTTTACAAGCATGTAGTGTCCTTCTTCATCTCTCTTAATCAGTGTTGGTTTGAAATCTACTTGATCTGCCAAGAGGATAGCTACTCCTGCTTTTTTTCGGGTTCCTGTCGCATGCAGTATTGTTTTCCACCCTTTAACTTTCAGTCTATGAGTTTCCTTTTGAATTAAGTGTGTTTCTTGTATGCAACATATTGTTGGATTTTGCTTCTTGACCCATTCTGCCAGTCTATTTCTTTTGATTGGTGAATTGAGACCATTAACGTTGATGGTTATAACTGAAACGTTTTGACTTATTGCCATGACTTTTTCTTTTTGTTGGGCTCTCCCCCTTTACATTTAATTTCTTGTCATGCCAGATGGGTTCATTCTGCTTTGCTTCCTGGGGTTGTGATCCTCAATGTCTGTTCCTAGGATATTGTGTAAAATTCTTTGGAGTGCTGGTTTGGTATTCACGAAGTTCCTAAGGTGCTCTTTGTCACAAAAGTATCTTATTTCTCCATCCATTTTGAAAGATAGTTTTGCAGGGTACATCAATCTGGGTTGGAGGCTGTTTTCTTGTAGGGCTTGGAATATGTCACTCCAAGCTCTTCTTGCCTTTATGGTTTGTGTTGAGAACTCTGTTGTGATTCTGATGGGCTTTCCTTTGTGTGTGATTTGTTTCTTTTCTCTGACTGCTTGGAAAACTTTGTTCTTCTGTTGTGTTTCTGGAATCTTAACAATGATATGCCTATGTGTAGATTTTTTTTGATCAAGGCTATTTGGAGTCCTATATGCCTCACTTATCTGTATGTCAAGCTCTTTTCCCCTGCTTGGGAAGTTTTCTGCCATTATTTCTGTGAAGACATTTTTTTTTATGTCATCTGCACTCTCTCCTGTTTCTTCATTGAGCCCAATCAGTCTTATGTTATTCTTCTTTGCATCATCTAGCAGCTGCTGGATTGATTTCTCATGTTCCCTTATAATTTTGAAGCAATTTTTCTTTTCCTGGTCACTAATTGCAATCTTATCTTCTATATCTGAAATTCTGTCCTCACAGTGGCTCATTCTGCTGTGTAGACTTTCAATGGAGATTTTTATGTCCTGGAAATCTATTTGCATCTGTTTTGTGGATTCCATTTGTTTCTTATGTTGGGATTCCATCATGTTCCTCAGCTCCTCTCTAGATTTATTAATCATGTCTTGCACTGGGGGCACAATTTGTCCTGTTATCTGAGAAATTATTTCTGATTTCACTTTTTCCATATCCCCTTTTGTTGCCAGTTCAGTGGGTCCAGGTGGTTGAATATCAGAGGGTTCCATCTCATTTCCCTTTGGGGTTGCTGTATTTGATCTGGAAGTCTGGTTTTGAGACTTATTTATGTGTTTTCTCATTTCGACTGGGGCGGAGGGCTGTTAGCACCTGCAGGGATTACCTCCTCTGAGCTGGGTGAGGTGGGACAGGAGCCGGGAGCAGCAGTAGGGATGGTGGCCCAAAAGCCCTTTCCTCTGGGCTGGGAGCAGTGGGAGGGATGGTGGCCGGGTGACCCCTTCCTCTGGGCCAGGAGCAGTGGGACAGAAAGTGGCCCAAAAGCCCTTTCCTCTGGGCTGGGAGCAGCGGGAGGGATGGTGAGTGGGAAGCCCTTTCCTCTGGACCAGCAGCAGTGGAACGATGGCTCAGAAGCGCCTACCTCTGGGCTGGGAACAGTGGGACTCAGTACCTTGGTCTGGTGGTCTGGTGTCCTTTTTGTCTTTGCAGTGTGGAACCAGGTGGCTGTCTGTCTGCAGTGGGGTGATTCGGTGTCTTCTGTGTGACTCAGGACCTTGGTAGGGCATGCTCAGACCTCCCTGTCTGCAGCGGGCTGATTTGGTGCATTCTGTGCAACTCAGGACCTAGGTAGAGCATGGGTAGACCTGCTTGTCTGCAGTGGTTTGATTTGGCGTCTTCCGCACGACTCAGGACCTCGGTAGGGCATGCACAGACCTGCCTGTCTGCAGCGGGGTGATTAGGCATGTTCTGTGTGACTCAGGACTTAACACAAGTCATTCTTCTAGGCACTTCAAATAAACAGACACAAACCAGGCATGTTGGCAAAACTGTGCAATCCCAGGATTCTTGGAAGCTGAGGTAGGTTCCAGCTAGCCTGGGCAAATTATCAACTTAGTGAGACCCTGCTAATACGCCTAGCCTGCATCCGGATAACCAGCTCAATCCTCTATACATCTTTTTTCTATGGTGAAATGTGGTACATTATAAATAAACTTTAGGATTTGTCAATACTCAGTATTTGACACTCTAATTCACACTGATTTTATCACTATAACAAAGTGACCTAACTCTTTCTATTACTTGGTTTTCTTTGGATGTAAGCATATGGATTGACTTGGAGTCATTAAAAATATTGTGGCTCATTGCTGAAGAAATGGGTAATAGCCCAAATATAGTAATACCTTGATTTATGAATGCTTCTATTTGTGAACAATTCAGTTTGCAAACAGAGGCATTCAGCAAAATTTTGCTTTCATTTGTGAAATCATGTGATGAACATGACTGTGACAATCTTCGCCATATGAACACAAATGTGGCCATCTTCCCCAGAACTGTGGAATGAATTAAGTTCATGAACTGAAGTACCATGGTATACTACACCCTCCTATCCCAAATAAGCAGAGGTGGTTGGATCTTGGACAGAGTCAAAATCAGTATTTAGCTATTCACGGAGGACACCACTGAAAAGTAGACATTACCTAAAGATGTCTCCATACTGGACACAAAGCTTTCCACTACAATCAAGCCACAAGGCTCAACATAGAAACAAACACAAAATAATGAGAAGATAAACCAACAAATTGCATCCCAAAACTCCCAACTTCCCTGAAGATGATTTATGGGCTATTGAAAGGGAATAAATCAAAATTACACATCCAAATTATTCAAAAATTATATCAAGGGAGATAAAATGTTAAATTTTGCATTTGGCAAGCTCACAAAAGACAAAAGTAATAAGATATTAGGCCAAATAACCAAAATGATCAGCAAAACTACAGAAGACACTAATAAAAAACTAACAGAACTTAGAAAAGAGATTCAAAGCACAAATGACAAATAAATAAAAAAATAGTGTCCATAAAAAGTCTCCAAGTGGATGTTCAAGAGATTAAAATTTCTATTGAAATTATGAGTATTGGAAGTGACCTATGTGAGGACAGTGTCAGAACTAAGAGACAGAGCTGTTGTCAGTTTCCATTTAATGAGAGATACATTAAAGACAACAAAGGAACACAAAAAATGGAGGCATCAGATCCTAGATGACACAAAGAAGACTAAGATTTATTAGAATTAGTAAAAAATGAGAACACAGCACAAAATAGCATAATAGCTCTTAACTGTAATAATAACAGAACATTTTCTGCATAAGTGATAAGTGAGGCATATAGAACCACAAATAGCCACAATCAGAAATGAACCTCTGTTCAACATATCTTAGTCAAAACCCTGAAGTCCAATACAAGAGCAAAATCCTCAAAAGGTCATAAAATATTTTTCAAGGGAACAATTCAACAGGAAGTGATAACAATTGTAAACATATATGTACAAACCAGCAGTGCAACCAACTTTATGTCCAGTACTATTGGACATAGCAGACCATATAAGAATTAATACATTTATAATGAGGAACCTTAGTACCTTACTGGTAGAGTCACCATGGAAAACAGTATGGAGAATCCTTGATAAAATAAAACTATAAATTCCATTTGACTCAGCTATTCCCTTTTCTGGTATCTTCATGAAGCATTTAAAGAAATTATACTAATGTGAAACATGTATATCACACTTATAGCAACACAATTCATAACAGGTAAATCTTGAAACAAGCCTATATGTCTATCCACAGATGAATAGATAAAGAAAGTAGAGTATTCGCACATAACAAAGAACTGCTCTGCCAGAAAGAAAGATAAACTTGTACTGCATGTAGAAAAATGGATACACCTTGAAACTATAATGTTAAGTAAAATAAATCAGACACACAAGCTTAAATATTGTATGATTCCTCTTATATGACAAACTCAAATTGTAGATAAAGACCAAAATAAAAAATAGATAATAGAAAGTAGAGAGATAGATCTTTCTCAAATGGGACGTGCACCAAAATTTGGAGGGAAAGTGGAAGGAGGGAAAGAAAAAAGGATAAAAAAGGAATTAAGAAGTTTTGTGTACATGTACCAACTCGATACAAGGAATAGACACATTTGTACTATAATTGTGTACTGATATTTTTTAAATTATGAAATAAGTAATTAAAAGGGCAAAGTTATAATAAACACTATCAAAATTCAGAAGATAGTAACTACCACTAAATAAAAATTATACTCCAAAACATAGGAAAATTTTTAAGAAATGAACAAAATTCCTAGACTCCTATGAATTACCAAAACTATATCAAGAAGATACAAAAATTTTGAATAATCCCAAACTAGCAATGAAAGTGAGGTAATAATAAAAAACCTTCCAATTAAGAGAAGATCAAAACCTAGGGATTCACTGCTGAATTCTGCAAGAACTTTAAGTAGGTTATAACATCAGTACTCCTCAAACTAGTCAGAGAAATTGAAAGGGAATGAGTGCTTCTAAACACATCCCTCTGTTCCAGAACAAGACGATGACCCAGTTAAAAAATAAAGCTGCAGGCCAATACCCTTGATAAATGTAGATGCAAAAATCCTCAACAAGATTTTAGTACATAGAATGTAACAAATCATCAAAAAATCATATGTCATGACAATGTAGGTTTCATACCAAGATTGCAAGGATGGTTCAACATATGCAAATCAATAAATCTAATACACCACATAACCAGAAGCAGGGACAAACACCACAGGATCATATCAATAGATAAAGAAAAAACTTTTCACAAAATCTAAAATAATGGAATACTATTCATCTATAAAGAAGAATAAATTTTAAACATTTGTAGGAAAATGGATGTACCTTGAAAGCATAATGTTATATGAAATAAATCAGACATCCAAGTAAATACCATATGGTTTCTATGGTTTGAATAATACAAAGTACAAATAAAGTGAATAGCAAAGTAAAAGAATGTTAATATAGGGAGATATCTCTTATGCAAATGTGAATGGGGCCAAGAGGCTGAGAGTGGGGGGGGTGAGGGGGCTGTAAAAAGATGTAAGATGTGTCATGCACATGTACCAACTACCCACAATGAGTGTAATTATTATATGTCACAAACATGAATTAAAATATTAATTATAATAATGATGAAAATGGAGGAAGAGGATATAGACAGGGAGGGGAATGGGGAATAAAAAGAATCAAGATATGTTAAGGACATGTTTCTACTCCCTAAAATAAAATAAACATCATATACAGCAAATATATACAAATAAAAATGATTAATGAGCTGTTCGTGTCTCAGAAAGAGGAAAGAAAGGCACCTGGTTGAGTCAACTAGACCCTGATTCCTTCCCTAAGTGTCAAGCACAGGCTGTTGTCCTTCTATATCCTGAGGTTTATACTGGGAAAAAATTAAAAATAAAAATTTGAACTTACTAAGTACAGACTTTATTCAAGAATATTATTTCAAGTGTTTAGAAAGTGACAAATTATTTTAGTCTTTAATACACACACACACATATACACACACACCTCACACCCACAATCAATACATGAATATGATCAGGGGAGGGAAGAACAAGGAGGAAAACTCTTACGTATGTAAGAACTGAAATACCTTATGAATGGTGGACATTGTTTCCCTGTAGCACTCTTAAATGGTGGCTGATTATTTTCTCACATTAGGAACATTCTCAAGTATGATCACTGACCCCATTGCTATTCTAGTCATATTTCCTCTTGTACATCTGCTTTTTGGCTTTTGTCATCTGACTATACTATCCTCTTTCCCTCTGTAGCTGTGATCAATGCCTTCATTTATCAGATTATGACATTTTTCTCCTTAACCCAAAACCTCTCATCATTCTTGAGGACAGTTCTAGAGAAAATGCTCGAGAATATTCTCTACAAAAACAATGAATCAGACACTGCTAAAAACACAGAGGAAATGTGTGAGATCAGTGGATAAAGAGCAACAAAAAATCAGGAAAAGAAAAACAAAGGATATACAAACAGACAAAGAAGGCAATGATTATAAATTGCTAACATCTCAATAATACTTCTCAATATGGCCTCAACTCACCAATTAAAAGACATAGACTGACAGACTGAATCAAAAAACAGAATCCAACAATATGTTGCATTCAAGAAACTCATCTAAATTAAAAAGATAGTCACATACTAAAAACTAAAGGGTAGAAAATGGAATGTCATGCACCAGGAACCTGAAAACCAGCAGGGGTACCAATTCTAACATCAGACATGCTAAATTTCATGCTAAAACTGATTAAAAGAGACAAAGAAATCCACTACATACTAGTTAAGGGAACAATCCAACAAGAGATAATTTTGATAAGCATATATGCACTGAATACTGAATCATTTATCTTCATAAAACAAAAATTGCTGATATTAAAAGATCACGTATACACTAACACAATCATAGTGGGAGATTTTAACACCCCACTTTTGTAAAGAGCTAGATCAAGTAAACAAACACCAATAAAGAAATTTCATAGCTGAACCACAACCTGAGACATATATAAAGAGTTTTCCACCCTTTTCCACCCTTCTATGGCACTGTATACATTTTTTTAGCAACACATGGAATTTTTTTCCAGAATAGATCACATACTGGTTCACAAAACCTACTTAAGGAAATATAAAAGAATAGAAATTACCCCATGGATACTATCAGACCACTGTGAAATGAAAATAGAAATCAATGACAGAAGAAATTTTGTAAAAGACAAAAGCTCCTAAAAATTAACAATATACTTCTAAATAACAAGTGGATCACAGAAGAAATTTAAAAATTTCTGCAAGTTAATTACAATGAGAGCACAACTTGTCAAAAGCCCTGGGATGCTATGAAAGCAGTCTTAAGAGGAAAGTTCATCCCATTCAATATTCACATTAGGAAAACAGAGTAAACTCAAATAGATAACCTTATGGGAAATCTTTATATCTTTGATAAACAACAACAAACCAGCCCCAAACTAAAATTAAGGAGGGAAACTATAAGGATGAGAGAAAAATCAATGAAATTGAGACCAAAAAGACCAAAAAAAAGAAAACTAAAAATATCAATGAATCTAAGGGCTGGTTCTTTGAAAAAATAAATAAAATAGATGAGACCATAGCAGTTCTACCAAGAGAAAGCAAGAAAAGACTCATATCAATGCAATTAGAAATGAAAAAGTTGAAATCACAACAGACACTGTGGAAATTCAGAAGATAGTAACTATTTCAAAAAATTATATTCCAACAAATTAGCAAATTTTGAAGAAATGGACAGATTCCTAGACATACAAACTACCAAAATTAACCCAAAGATATAAATATGCTTAACAACCCAATAACAAGCAATGAAATTGACTCAGTAATGAAGACTCTACTGACAAAATAAAAGCCCAGGACTTGATGGATTCACTGCTGAATTCTACAAAACCTTTAAAGACGTTATATCACCAATACTCCTCAAGCTCTTCAAAGAAAATGAAAGAGATGGAGTGCTCCAAAACTCATTTATAGAAGCCAGTATCACTCTGATACCCAAATCAGACAAAGACCCCGCTGGAAAAAAACTATAGGTCCATCTCCTTAATGAACATACATGAAAAAATCCTCAACAAGATACTAGCAAATAGAATGCAGCACATTATCAAAAACAGCACACATCATGACCAAGTAGATTTCATTCCAGAGATGCAAGGATGGTCCAACACATGTTAATAATGTAATAATGCAACACAAGTCAATAAATGCAATAAATCACATAAACAGAAGCAAGGTCAAAAACCATATGATGAAATCAATGGATGCAGAAAATGCTTTCAACAGAATCCAACATCCTTCATGATAAAAACCTTGATGAAAACAGATGTAGAAGGACCATACCTGAATATGATAAATTGTATATATGGTAAACCAATAGGTAGCATCATACTAAATGGGGAAAAGCTAAAAGCATCCCCCCTTAAAATCAAGAATAAGACAAGAATGTCCACTATCACCTCTTCTATTCCAAATAATACTTAAATTGTTGGCCAGCACAATTAGATAAGAGAAAGAAATAAAAAAATAGATATAGGAAAAGAAGAACTGAAATTATCATTATTTGCAGACGACATGATACTCTACATAGAAGACTGAAAGAATTTCACCAAAAAATTCTTAAAATTAATCATGAACTTCAGCAATGTGGCAGGATACAAGAACAACATATAAAAATCATTAGCATTTCTGTACACCAACAATTAATAGGATGAGAAGGAAACTGAAAATAATATCATTCTGTGTAGCTTCAAGAAAATACAAATAACTACTTAGCCATAAAATATGAGAAACTAGAGACATTTATAGCTAAATGGATGTACATTGAGGTGATACTCTTAAGTGAAATAAATAGGACACACATATATAAATACTGAATAGTTTCTCTAGTGTGAGAAACTGAAAGTGTAAATAAGGACTAAAATGTATATTAGGTAATGTGAAATAGGAAGAAAAAGGACAAAGGGGAAGGGGAAGTGGGAGGGGTAGGCAAAAGGAAAGAAGGGAATGAATTAATAGGAGAAAATGGAACAATGGAAACAAAGTCTTTGTAAATAGGGAGGGATGGAGGGGTTGAAGGGAGGGCAGGGGAAGGGGGAAAAATAAGAACCAAGGGAGGTTATGTAAAGGTGCAAATTTCCAATGATGAATGTCATTATATTGTATACCAAAAATATACTAATGATTAGAATGAATAATTGATAATGTGACATAGGAAGAAAAGGTCCAAAGGGGTAGAATAAGTGGAAGGGGCAGGGAAAGGAAAGAAGGGGAAGAAAAAATGATGAGAAATGGAAAAAATGGAAATAAAGTCTTTGTAAATAGGGAAGGGAGGGCTGGGAATGGGGAAAAATAAGAACCAAGTTGCATCATGTAAAGGTACAAGTTCCCAATGAGAAATGCAAATGTATTGTATACCTAAAATGTACCAATAAAAGGGAAAAAAAGAAAATACAAATACCTCAGAATTAACCTAAACAAATGAAAGACCTCCACAAAAAGAACTACAGTACTCTGAAAAAAGAGATTAAAGAGGACATCAGAAGATGAAAAGATGTCCCCTGCTCTTGGATAGGCAGAATCAATATTGTCAAAATGGCCATACTTCCAAAACTTTTATACAGATTCAATGCAGTCTCAATCAAAATATCAACAGCATAATTTATAGATTTAGAGAAAACAATTCTAAAATTCATATGGAGCCAGAAGAGATCCAGAGGAGCAAAAACAATTTTGGGAAATGAGAGCAAACCAAGCAGCATAGCAATACCCAACTTCAAGCTATATTGCAAAGCAATAGTGATAAAAATGGCATGATACTGGAACAAAAACAGAGTCATGGATCAATGTAAAAGAACTGAGGATACAGAAACTTCCCAAGACACATTCAGCTATTTAATCTTTAACAGAGTGGCCTAAATCATACGTTGGAGGAAAGAGAGCCTGTTCACAAAGTGGTGCTGGGAAAACTGGATATCTGTATGCAGATTGAAACTGGACCTTTATTTCTCACAAGATACTGTACTAAATCAAAATAAAAATGTCTCAAAGATCTAAATGTTAAAACAGAAACATTAAACCTACTAGAAGATAAAATATGTACAACACTTCAAGACATACATGTAGGTAAAGATTTTCTAATAGAACCTGAATTGCACAAGAAATAACAGCAAGAATCGACAAATGGGATTATGTCAGACTAAAAGACTTCTGTACAGCAAAGGAATCATAAGTAGAGTGAAGAGAAAACCTACAGAATGGGAAAAAACTTTTTCCAGCTACTCCTCATCCAGAAGAGTAATATCTAGAATATAAAAAGAACTCGAAAAAGTTAAACCACCTTAAATTAAAGATGCAATCAAGAAACGGGAAAGAGAAATGAACAGGCACTTCACAGAGGAACAAATACAAATGGTCAACAAATCTGTGAAAAAATGCTCAACATCTCTGGCCATTAAAGAAATGAAAATTAAAACAATGCTAATGTTCTATCTTAATCTAGAAAGAATGGCAATCTTTAATATATCAGAGCACAAATGCTGGTGAGGCTGTGGTGAAAGAGGAACACTCCTTCACTGTTTGTGGGAATGTAAACTAGTAAAACCATTATGGAAATCAGTATGGAGATTTCTCAAAAAACTGAAATTAGAAATTCCATATGAACCAATGATCCCTCTGCTAGTTATCTGCTCCAAATAGCTTAAGATATCATACTGCAGTGACACACACATACCAACAGTTATAGCAGTACAACTCATAATAGCTAAATCCTGAAAACAGCCTGTATACCCATCAGTGATGATTGGATAAAGAAAATGTGGTATCTATATATTATGGAATACTACTCTGCTATGAAGAATGACATATTTGAGACATTTGTATCAAAACAGATGTACCTGGAAAATACAATGTTGAGTGAAATAAAGCAGACACACAAGCTTAAATACTGTGTGGTATATCTCATTTGAGTGGGGCAAAATACAAACAAAAAGAATAATTCAGAATGGTTAGAAAGAGACAAGGAGATGGATCTCTTGCTGTATTGAAGTGGTCCAAGGGAAAATGTATGAGGGCTGAAGAATAGAGGACGGGAAAATAAATACAATAAAGATATGCTGTGTACAGGAACCTAATAAACTCAATTAATGTAAATATTATATGCCATAACATGAACTAAGATTAATATTATCAACAAGAATGAAAAATGGGATAGAAGAATTGGAGAAGGTGGGAGGGAAGAAGATGGAAGGGAAAGGGGATAAAAAAGGAAACAAGCTGTTGTAAGTATATATAACTATTTGCTAAGATGATTGCGAACTTCATGAACAGTAAACATGTAGTAATAAAATAAAAACTTGAAAACAATAGTTGCATCACAGCAACTCAAAAACAGCCAATAAAACAGGCAAGACTGTAAATAAGGAAGGGTGAAGGGGGTGAAGGGTGCACACATAATGGGGAAAAAATAAGAACCAAGATACATCATGTACAGGTACAAGCACCGAATGATAAATGTAAACATATTGTATGCCAAAAATGTACAATAAAAGAATTTAAGCAAAAAAAAAAAAAACAGACAAGAAAAACCTCATTTAAAAAAATGGTCAAAGGATCTAAATGGACATTTTCTAAAGAAAATATTTAGTTGGTCATTGAAGCATGAAAAGGTGATCAACATCACACAATCTTTAGGATAAGAGCTGCTCTGGCAGAGCGCCCAGGACTGACTGAGCCCAGCTCTGTCTGACTGGCCATGCCTACTTGCAACCAGGAGCCGGAGCCAATAACGACCTCCAGGGAACACCCACCAGCCACCTGTGGAGCCACGCGGGTGCCTGCAACAACAGAGCCCCACACACACACCGCCTCTGGCCTCTTGGCTGTGCAGCTACCTGGTTCCACACTACAGAGGCGCAGGGGTATATAAAGGCCATTGTCCTGAGCAGTAGAAGTAAACAAGAGAGAGAGGGCCTCTCTCAGTCTCCCTGATGATAACTGAAGCCCACTGGAAAAGTGAAGAGAATCTCTTCAATAAAGGCACACCAGACCACTGTACTTGGTAAGTTAGAGGGATCATCACCTCCCATCAGAACCTGGACTATCTTCAGAGTAAAGGCAGCTGGAACCTGCAATAGAACCTTGCACAGTTCAATCCTGCAGGAGGACAGGGAGCTCAACTTGGGACAGAAATCTTGCAGACAGAAATCTGCCTGAATCTCACAGGTCTGTGACTGGCTTACTGAGACTCATTGACTTATAACTGCACACTGCTGCCCACATTGTCTATTGTGACAGAAAAGACATACCCTGAAGGGGTCCCTTCATTTTTATCTTTTATTTCTTATTTTCAAAATTACCATTATTTTTTTGCTCTTATTTTTAATTTTTTTCCTTCTTTTTCTACTCTTCTAAATTTTTCTTTTCTTTTTTCTTTCTTTTCTCTCTCTCTCTCTCTCTCTCTCTCTCTCTCTCTCTCTCTCTCTCTCTCTCTCTCTCTCTCTCTGTCTCTCCCTTGCTGTCCCACATTATTCATCTCTCTTTGTGTTCCTGTTCTGACCCTAATTTGTATTTATTCTTTATTTTTCTTTTCTTCTCTTTCCTTCTCTCACCTGTGTCCTCTGGCCTCACTGTTAACCTTCCCCTATCTTTCTAACTCTCTATCCCTCCCTCCCAAACTCCTTCTAACTCCTCATTCCAAAGGGCAAAGTTGCTACATTGAAGAGTTTCTTCAGTATAAACATATGCTGTGTTGGTCCTTGATCTTGATTTCATTCACACAGTTAAAGGTGATAGATTAATAACTACCACAAACTGGCATTTTCTAAGAGGTACTTGATGCTATTGTGTTGCTGATTGTATCATTTGGGCAAAAGTGTTGTGATTGATGTAATCAGTTGTCCTTTCTGGTATAATGAAAATGAGATAACCTCAGAGCCATTAGAGACTCAAAACCTAAAGAACAGCTATATCTGGAAGACACCTCTGAGAAGCAATCATTCCATAAGGGTTCTAAATACATCAAAAATACTTACAATAAGCAACTTCAAACTATCAATCCAGGAACTAAACCAAAGACAGTATCAAAAACAAAAATGAGAAGATATTTTAGTAAGGCCCAAACTCAGACTTCCACCCCACAAAAGTCAAATTATGGGGGAAACAAGGAGGAAAAGTCCTATAATCAACCACCTGGACAGCCTGAACTGATAGCACAGGAAGTAACAAAACAGATGAATGAGGCTCTACAAAAATTCAAAACAGAAATAATCCCCCAGATAACTACAGAGATGGTGAGCAGAGTGAAAGATATGATTAGAGGCTCTAGAACAGAAACATAAAATAAAAATACATGAGCTCAGAAATATGCTGGAAGCCATGAATGCCCAGCATAAGAAAGAAATGGAAACCAAAATCACCCAACATAAGAAAGAAATGGAATCCATGAAACAGATTCAAACAGATATCCAGGAGATTAAAAACTCCATTGAAAGCATGCAGAGTAGATTAAGGGAATCTAAAGACAGAATATCAGATATAGAAGATAGGATTGCAGTGAAGGACCACAAAAACAGAGATTTCTTAAAAATAATTAGGGACCATGAGAAATAAATCCAGCAGCTGCTAGATGATGCAAAGAAAAACAACATAAGACTGGTAGGAGTCCATGAAAAAACAGGAGAAAGTACAATTCACATAAAAGTCTGTTTACAGAAGTAATAGTAGAAAACTTCTCAGACATAGGTGGAGAATTGAACATACAGATAAGTGAGGCATATAGAACGCCAACTAGCCATGATAAAAAAAATCTACATGTAGACTTATAATATTCAAGAACCCAGAAACCCAACAGAAGAACAAAATCCTACAGGCAGTTAGAGAAAAGAAACAAATCACCTACAAAGGAAAGCCCATCAGAATCATGGCAGACTTCTCAACACAAACCCTCAAATCAAGGAGATCCTGGAGTGAAGTATTTAGAAAGAAAATAACTTCCAACCTAGATTGTTGTATCCTGCAAAATTATCTTTCAAAATTGATGGGGAAATTAGATACTTCCATGACAAAGAACACCTGAGAAATTTCATGAACACCAAACCAGCACTCCAAACAATCCTAAGCAATATCCTAGAAAAAGACAATGGAGGTCACAACTTCATGAGGCCCAAGAGAGGGAAGCCACAACGCAAGGTAAGGCACTAAAGGGAAAGGGAAAAAAAATAAAAAATAAGAAATAAAAGAGCCAACAACAGTAAAACATCATGACAAGGATGAGTCAATATCTACCAATTATAACTATCAATATTAATGGCCACAATTCACCAATTAAAAGAAATAGACTGACAGAATGGATTAAGAAGCAAAATCTGGCAAAATGCTGTATATAAGAAACACACCTAACTCAAAAAGAAATTCATAGACTGAAAGTAAAAGGATGGAAAATGGCTCTCCATGTGACAGGAACCCAGAAAAAAGCTGGGGTAGCAATCTTATTTGCAGACAAAGTAGATTTCAAACCAAAACTAATTAAGAGAGACAAAGTTGGTCACTACTTCCTTCTGAAGGGAACAATCCAAGAGGAAGAAATGACAATCCTAAATATATATGCACCAAATACAAATGCTCCCAACTATACAAAGCAAATATTAATGGACATGAAAAACCAAAAAAGCACTAAAACAATAGTAGTGGGGGACCTCAATACCCCAGTATCACAAATAGACTGATCATCTAGACAAAAAGTTAACAAGGAAATTCTAGAACTGAACCAAGCTATTGAACAAATGGACTTAATAGATGTTTACAGAGTGTTCCACCCCACAAAATCAGAATACACATTCTTTTCAGCTGCACACGAGTCATTCTCTGAAATTGACTACATGCTAGCTCATAGGGTATGTCTAAGTAAATGTAAAAGAATTGAAGTTACCCCGTGTATTTTATCAGACCATAGTTCAATAAAATTGGAGGTCAATAACATAAGAAACTGCAAAACTCCCACAAACACATGGAAATTGAATAACACCCTCCTGAACAACCAATGGGTCACAGAGGAAATTAAAGAAGAAATTAAACAGTTTCTACAAGTAAATGATAATTCCAGTACAACATACAGGAATCTATGGGACACAATGAAAGCAGTTCTATGTTGGAAATTCATAGTAGTGAATGCGCATATTAGTTAAACAGAGAGAACTCAGATAAATAACCTAATGCAGAACCTCAAGCTCCAAGAAAAAGAAGAGCATAACAAGCCCAAAGCTTGTACAAGAAAGGAAATTATAAAGATCAGAGCAGAAATCAATGCAATGGAGACTAAGAGAACTATACAAAAAATTAATGAATCAACGAGGTTTTTTTGAAAGAATAAATAAAATTGATAAACCTTTAGCCAACCTTATCAAAATAAGGGGAAAAAAGACTCAAATCCATGTAATTAGAATTCAAAAAGGTGAAGTCACAACAGACCCAGCAGAAATCCAGAGAATCATCAATACCTACTTTGAGAATCTGTACTCTAATAAAATGGAAAACGTAGACGAAATGAACAGATTCCTAGATACATATGAATTGCCAAAATAAAATGAAGAAGATATAGAAATTCTAAACACCTCAATTACAACGAGTGAAATTCAAAATGTAATAAAAAATTTACCAAGAAAGAAAAGCCCTGGTCCTGATGGCTTCACTGCTGAATCTTACAAGACATTTAAAGAAGAACTATCACCATTACTCATTACACTCATCAAGGAAATTGAAACAGAAGCAAGGCTCCCAAATTCATTCCTGGCAGCAAGTGTTACTTTGATTCCAAAACCAGGGAAAGACCCAACCTAAAAAGAGAACTACATGCCAATCTCCATGATGAACATATATACAAAAATCCTCAACAAGGTACTACTGGCAAAGAGAATACAGAGGGTCATCAAGAAGATCATACACCCAAACCAAGTCAGATTTATCCCAGGGATCCAAGGATAGTTCAACATTTGTAAATCAAAAATATGTAATACACTATATTAACAGAGCCAAGGACAAAAATCATATGATCATCTCAATAGATGGAGAAAAGGCACTGGACAAAATCCAACACCCATTCATGATAAATACCCTATAGAAAATTGGAATAGAAGGTCTTTATCTCAACCTGATTAAGGCTATCTATGAAAAACCAACGCCCAGTGTCATACTAAATGGTCAAAAACTGTAAACTTTCACGCTAAAATCAGGAACAAGACAAGGATGCCCACTATCACCACTCCTGTTGAACATAGTTCTGGAAACATTAGCCACAGCAATTAGAAAAGAGAAAAAAATAAAAGGAATAAAGATAGGAAAGGAAGAAGTTAAACTGTCATTATTTGATGATGATATGATACTTTACATAGAAGACCCAAAAAACTCGGCCAAAAGACTTCCAGATTTAATTGACTGATTCAGTAGAGTAGCTGGATAGAAGGTCAACATTAAAAAACAATAGCCTTCTTATGCACAAATAGCAGACTCACTGAGAAATTCAGGAAACAATTCCTTTTACAATAGCATCCAAAAAAATGAAATATCTAGGAATCAATCTAACAAAGGAAGCAAAAGACATCTACATTGAAAACTACAGCACTCTAAAAAAGGAGATCGAGGAGGATATCAGAATATGGAAAGATATTCCTTATTCCTGGGTCAGAAGAACCAATACAGTGAAAATGGCCATACTTCTAAAACTACTATATAGATTTAATGCAATTTGATTGAAATTCCAACAAGATACTTAAAAGAACTAGAGGAAACAATCCAAAAATTCATTTGGAAGCAGGAGAGACCTAGAATAGCAAAAGCAATTCTAGGAAACAGAGACATGGCTGGGAGTATCACAATTCCCAACTTGAAACTATACTACAAAGCTACTGTGATAAAAACAGCATGATACTGGCAAAAAAAACCAGACCCGAGGATCAGTGGAATAGATTAGAAGATGGAGAAACAACTCCAGACATACACAGCCACCTCATCTTTGACAAAGGAGTCAACCATCCTCATTGGAGGAAAGATAGCCGATTTAATAAATGTTGTTGGAAAAAGTGGATTTCAACCTGCCAAAGAGTAAAACAAGACCCATATCTATCACCATGCACTAAACTAAGATTGAAGTGGATTAAATATTTAAATATTAAGACAGAAACACTAAACTTGCTGGTAGATAAGTTGGGTAGAACTCTTTAAGACACTGGCATAGGAAAAGACTTTATGAACAAAACCTCAGTAGCATGGGAACTAGCACAAAGAATCATCAACTAGGATCTCATCTTATTAAAAAGCTTCTGCACTGCAAGAGAAAACATCAGTAGAGCTAAGAGACAACCTACAATGTGGGAAAAAATTTTTAGCAGCTGTACCTTACACAAAGGACTACTATCTAGACTATATAAAGAACTGAAAAACATCAGACCCCCCAAAGTCAAAAAATCAATTCAAAAGTGGGCATCTGAAATGAACAGATATTTCTCAGACAAAGATTTAAATGCAGGAAATAAATACATGAAAAAATGTTCATCATCACTGGTCATTCAAGAAATGCAGATGAAAACAACACTGAGATTCCACCTCACCCCTGAAAGAATGACTGCTATCAATAAATCAACCAATAACAAATGCTGGTGGGGGCGTGGGGAGAAAGTAATCCTTCTCCATTGTTGGAGGGACTGCAGACTGATGCAACCACTGTGGAAATCAGTATGGAGATACCTCAAAGAACTAGGGATAGAGGCCCCATTTGACCCAGCTATTCCCCTGCTGGGAATCTTTCCCAAAGAATTAGAAGAATCATGCCACAGTGATATATGTGCACCCATGTTTATAGCAGCACAGTTTGTAATAGCTAAAGCTTGGAAACAGCCCAAGTGGCCATCAACTGGAAGCTGGATAAAGAAGATATGGGTTTTTTTTGTAAAATGTAGTACAACTCAGCCATGAAGAATGAAAAACTAGAGACATTTATAGCTAAATGGATGCATATTGAGGCCATACTCATAAGTGAAATAAATAGGACACACATGTGTAAATGCCAAATAGTTTCTCTAGTGTGAGAAACTGAAAGTGTAATTAAGGATTAAAATGATTAAAATGAATAACTGATAATTTGAAATAGGAAGAAAAGGTCCAATGTGGTAGGGTTGGTGGGAGGGTAAGGGGAAAGGAAAGAAGGGAAAGGAAAAATTATGATAAAAGAAAAAACAATGGAAACAAATTATTTCTAAATAGGGAAGTGTGGAAGGTGTGAAGGGCGCACAGCTAATGGGGAAAAAATTAAGAACCATGATACATCAGGTATAAGTACAAGCACCCAATGATAAATGCAAAGGAATTGTATACCTAAAATGTATCAATAAAAGAATTTAAGGGAAAAAATCTTTAGGATAAAGAAACCAAAACCACAATGAAATGCCACTTCAAACGCATTTATGTGACTATTAACAATAATAAAACATGAAATATTAAACAATGGTAAGGATGTGGATAAATTGGAACTTTTGTATATTGCTGGTGGGATTGTAAAATCATATAGTTGCTGAAGAAAGCAGTATGGTGGTTTCTCAAAAAACTACATATAGAGTTACCAGATCCAATATTTCACTTCTCATTATACAACTAAGGTAATTAAAAACAAGTGCTAAGATGTATATTTTTTTATCCATGCTCATAGCAGCATCATTCACCATAGCTAAAACATAAAAGAAGTCCAAGTATTCATCAGTATAAAAAAGAAAAAACAAAATATTGCATTTTACACAACGGAATATTATTCAGCTTTCAAAAGATATCAAATTCTCCAAAAATGTGATAAAATACTGATAATGTTATAACTATGACATCATGCTAACTAAAACAAGCAAGTCACAGAAGTACTACATTGTTTGATTACACTTAAATATGAAAACTAGAAAATTCAGAAACTGAAAGCAAAATGATGGTTCCTTGGGTCTGGAGAGAGGGAAATAATTTAATTAGCATTGAATGGGCACTGCATTGGGAAAATGATACGGACTTGGAGGTGGATGATGGTGATGGTTGCATAACAATATGAAATTTTTTTCTTAAATTCTTTTATTGGTACATTTTAGGTATACAACACAATTATATTTCTCATTGGGAACTAGTACCTTTACATGATGCATCTTGGTTCTTATTTTTTCCACATACCTAGCCCTCCCTTCACCCCCTCCACCCTTCCCTATTTACAAAGACTTTATTTCCATTTTTTCCATCTCTCATCATTTTTCTTTTCCCTTCATTCCATTCCCCTTCCCCTCCCACTACCCCTACCCCTTTGGACCTTTTCTTCCTATTTTACAGTATCGATTATTCATTCTAATCATCGGAACATTTTAGGTATACAATATAATGACATTCATCATTGGAAATTTGGACCTTAACATAATCTCTCTTGGTTCTTATTTTTCACCCTTGCCCAGCCCTCCCTTCAACCCCTCCATTCCTCCCTATTTACAAAGATTTTGTACCTATTTTTCCATTTTCTCATATTAATTCCATTCCCTTCTTTCCTTTCCCCTACCCCTCCCGCTTCCTTCCTCTTTGCCCTTATTCTTCCTATTTCACATTACCTATTATACACTTTAGTCCTTATCTACATTTTCAGTCTCTCACACCAGAGAAACTATTTAGTATTTATACATGTGTGTCCTATTTATTTCACTTAAGTGTATCACCTCAATGTGCATTCACTTAGTTATAAATGTCTCTAACTTCTCATTTTTGTGTCTGAGTAGTACTCCATTTTATAAAAAAAACCACACTTTCTTTATCCATTCTCCAGTTGAAGGGCATTTGGGCTGTTTCCAAGTTTTAGCTATCACAAACTGTGCTGCTATGAACATGGGTGCACATATATCACTGTGGTATGATTCTTTTAATTCTTTGGGGAAGATCCCCAGCAGTGGAATAGTGGGGTCAAATGAGACTTCCAGTCCTAGTTCTTTGAGGTATCTCCATACTGAATTCCACAGTGGTTGTACCAGTCTACACTCCCAGCAGCAGTGGAGCAGGGTTCCTATTTCCCCACAGCTCCACCAGCATTTGTTATTGGTTGACTTCATGATAGCAGCCACTCTTTCTGGAGTGAGGTGGAATCTCAGCATTGTTTTCATTTGCATCTCTCGAATGACCAGTGATGTTGAGCATTTTTTCATTTGCTATTTCTACTTCTTTGTCTGAGAAATGTCTGTTCATTTCAGATGCCCATTTTCGGATTGGGTCTTTAAACTTGGGAGGTCTGATCTTTTTAAGTTCTTTATAGATTCGAGATAGTAGACCTTTGTCTGATGAAAAGCAAGTGAAGATTTTTTCCCACATTGTGGGTTGTCACTTCACACTGCTGGTGGTTTCTCTTGCTGTGCAGAAACTTTTTAATAAGAAGAGATCCAATTTGATGATTGTTTGTGCTAGTTCACGGGCAACTGAGGTTTTGTTCATAAAACCTTTTCCTACACCGATGTCTTCAAAAGTTCTACCTAACCTCTGTTCCAACTTGTTCAGCGTTTCTATTTAAATATTTAGATCTTTAATCCATTTCAATTTTAGTTTAGTGTATGGCAAGAGATATAGGTCTAGTTTTAATCTTTGGCAAGTTGAAACACAATTTCTCCAGCACCATTTATTAAAGAGGCTATCTTTCCTCCAGTGAGGGTGTTTGGCTCCTTTATCAAAGATAAGATGGCTGAGTATGTCTGGCGTGGCTTCTGCATCTTCTAATCTGTTCCACTGGTCCTCAGGTCTGTTTCTTTGCCAGTACCATGCTGTTTTTATCACAGTAGCTTTGTAGTATAGTTGCAGATGGGGAGTGTGATAGCCCCTGCCATGTCTCTGTTACCTAGAATTGCTTTTGCTATTCTGGGTCTCTTCTTGTTCCAAATGAATTTTTGGATTGTTTTCTCAAGGTCCATGAAGTATGCTGCTGGGATCTCAAATGGAATTGCATTAAATCTATACAGCAGTTTTGGAAGTACGGCCATTTTCACTATATTAATCCTTCCTACCCAGGAGCAGGGGATGTCTGTGCATTTTCTGATATCATTTTCAATCACTCTTTTCAGAGTGCTACAGTTTTCAGAGAAGAGGTCTTTGATTTCTTTTATTAGGTTGATTCCAAGGTATTTCAGTTTTTTGGATGCTATTGTGAAAGGAATTATTTGCCCTATTTCTCTCTCAGTGAGTCTGTCATTGGTGTAGAGGAAAGCTACTGATTTTTGTTTGTTGACCTTGTAACCAGCTGCTTCACTGAATTTGCTTATTAACTCTACAAGACTTTTGCTGGAGTTCTTGGGGTCTTCTATATACAGTATCATGTCATCTGCAAATAATGACAATTTGACTTCTTCATTTCCTATCTTTATTCCTTTTATTTCTTTTTCTTTTCTAATTGCTGTAGCTAATGTTTCCAGAACTATATTGAACAAGAGTGGTGATAGTGGACATCCTTGTCTTGTTCCTGATTTGAGTGTGAAGGATTTCAGTTTTTGACCATTTAGTATGATATTGGCTGTTGGTTTTTCATAGATGGCCTCTATCAGTTTGAGGTAGAGACCATCTATTCCAATTTTTTGTAGGGTTTTTATCATAAATGCATAATGGATTTTGTCAAATGCTTTTTCTGCATCTATGGAGATAATCATATGGTTTTTGTCCTTGGCTCTATTGATATAGTGTATTACACTGACTGATTTGTGTATGTTGAACCATCCCTGCAACCCTGGGATGAATCCCACTTGATCAGGGTGTATGATCTTCTTGATGATCTTCTGCATTCTGTTTGCCAGTATCCTATTAAGGATTTTTGCATCTATGTTCATTAGTGAGATTGGCCTATAGTTCTCCTTTTCAGTTTGGTCTTTCTCTGCTTTGGGGATCAAGGTGATGCTTGCTTCCAGGAATGAATTTGGGAGTATTGCTTCCCTTTCAATTTCATTGAAGAGTTTAAACAGTAGTGGCAGTAGTTCCTCTCTAAATGTCTTGTAGAATTCAGCAATGAAGCCATCAGGGACCGGGCTTTTTTTAGTTGGTAAGTTTTTAATTATGTTTTTAATTTCATTGGTTGATATTGGGTTGTTTAGAATTTTTAGGTCTTCTTCGTTCAACTTTGGTAATTCATATATATCTAGGAATCTGTCCATTTCTTCTGTGTTGTCCATCTTATTGGCATATAGGTTCTGGAAGTAGGTATTGATGATCATCTGGATTTCTGCTGGGTCTGTTGTAATTTCACACTTTTCACTCCTAATTGCATGGATTTGGGCCTTTTCTTTCCTTTTTCTGATAAGCTTGGCTAAGGGTTTGTTAATTGTGTTTATTCTTTCAAAGAACCAACTCTTGGCTTCATTGATTTTTTGGATCGTTCTCTTAGTCTCCATTGCATTGATTTCTCCTCTGATCTTTATAATTTCTTCCCTTGTAGGAGCTTTGGGGTTGTCCTGCTCTTCTTTTTCAAGAAGCTTGAGGTTCAGCATCAGGTTGTTTAACTGGGATTGTTCTGGTTTCCTAATATGTGTATTCACTGCTATGAATTTCCCTCGTAAGACTGCTTTCATTGTGTGCCATAGATTCTGATATGTTGTATTATCATTGTCATTTAATTGAAGGAAATGTCTGATTTCTTCTTTAATTTCCTCTGTGACCCATTGGTTATTCAGAAGTGTGTTCTTCAATTTCCACGTGTTTATGAAATGTTTCCAGTTTCTTTTGCTGTGGATCTCCAATTTCATCACACTATTGTCTGATAATATACAGGGGATAACTTCAATTCCTTTCAACTTACTTAAACATGTTCTATGTGTGAGTATATGGTCTATTTTGGAGAATGACCCATGTGCAGCTGAGAAGAATGTGTATTCTGATTTTGTGGGGTGGAAGAGTGTGTACACAATCTGTTAAGTTCATTTGTTCAAGAGTTTGATTGAGTTCTAGTATTTCATTACTTATTTTTTTGTCTAGTTGATCTATCTATTTGTGACAGTGGGGTGTTGAGGTCCCCCACTACAATTGTATTAGTGCATATATGACTTTTCATGTCCATTAGTGTTTGTTTTATATAGTTGGGTGCACTAGTGTTTGGTGCATAGATATTTATGATTGTCATCTCTTCCTCTTGGATTCTTCCCTTTAAAAGGATGTAGTGTCTTTCTTCATCTCTCTTAATCAGTGTTGGTTTGAAATCTACTTGATCTGCCAAGAGCATAGCTACTCCTGCTTTTTTTCGGGTTCCTGTCACATGGAGTATTGTTTTCCACCCTTTAACTTTCAGTCTATGAGTTTCCTTCTGAATTAAGTGTGTTTCTTGTATGCAGCATATTATTGGATTTTGCTTCTTGACCCATTCTGCCAGTCTGTTTCTTTTGGTTGGTGAATGGAGACCATTAACGTTGATGGTTATAACTGAAACGTATTGACTTGTCATTGCCATGACTTTTTCTTTTTGTTGCGTTCTCCCCCTTTACCTTTATTTTCTTGTCATGCCAGATGGGTTCATTCTGCTTTGCTTCCTGGGGTTGTGATCCTCAATGTCTGTTCCTAGGATACTGTGTAAAATTTTTTTGGAGTGCTGGTTTGGTATTCATGAAGTTCCTAAGGTGCTCTTTGTCATGAAAGTATCTTATTTCTCCATCCATTTTGAAAGATAGTTTTGCAGGGTACATCAATCTGGGTTGGAGGCTGTTTTCTTGTAGGGCTTGGAATATGTCACTCCAAGCTCTTCTTGCCTTGATGGTTTGTGTTGAGAAGTCTGCTGTGATTCTGATGGGCTTTCTTTTGTATGTGATTTCTTTCTTTTCTCTGACTGCTTGGAGAACTTTGTTCTTCTGTTGTGTTTCTGGAATCTTAACAATTATATGCCTATGTGTAGATTTTTTTTGATCAAGGCTATTTGGAGTCCTATATGCCTCATTTATCTGTATGTCAAGCTCTTTTCCCCTGCTTTGGAAATTTTCTGCCATTATTTCTGTGAAGAGTTTTTTTATGTCATCTGCACTCTCTCCTGTTTCTTCATTGACTCTAATCAGTCTTATGTTATTCTTCTTTGCATCATCTAGCAGCTGCTGGATTGATTTCTCATGTTCCCTTATAATTTTGAAGCAATTTTTCTTTTCCTGGTCACTAATTGCAATCTTATCTTCTATATCTGAAATTCTGTCCTCACATTGGCTCATTCTGCTGTGTAGACTTTCAGTGGAGATTTTCATCTCTTGGAAGTCTATTTGCATCTGTTTTATGGATTCCATTTGTTTCCTATGTTGGTATTCCATCATGTTCCTCAGCTCCTCTCTGGATTTATTAATCATGTCTTGCACTAGCAGCACAATTTCCCCTGTTATCTGATAAATTATTTCTGATCTCATTTTTGATCCCCTTTTGTTGCCAGTTCAGTGGGTCCAGGTGGTTGAGTATCAAAGTTTTCCATCTCATTTCCCTTCGGGGTTGCTGTAGGTGATCTGGAAATCTGGTTTTGAGACTTATTTACGTTTTTTCTCATTTCGACGGGGTGGGGCAGGGGGTGCTGTTTGCCCCTGCGTGGCTCACCTCCTCTGAGCTGGAGAAGTGGGACAGGGGCCAGGAGTGGCAGTAGGGATTTTGGCCCGGAAGCCCTTTCTCCTGGGCTGGGTGCAGCAGGGGGGATGGTGGCCGGAAAGCCCCTTCCTCTGGACCAGGAGCAGTAGGAGGGAGGCTCACAAGCCCCTACCTCTGGGCCGGGAGCGGCGGGACAGAAGGCAGCCCAAACATCAACAATATGAATGTATTTAATGCCAATAGACTGTACATTTACAATGGTTAAATGGTAAATTTCATTATATATATTATACCACAATTAAAACTTATTATTAACTGCCTACCATAATACTTCTTTTTTTTCTGGTACTGGGTATCGAACTCAGGACCTTGGGCTTGTCAAGCAGGCACTGTGCTGCTGAGCTACATCCCCAGCCCCTACCATAATACTTCTAATCCTCATTAATACTATATAAGTACTACTTACAAAATTTTTGAAAAAAATCTTAAAATGTGTTCTATTATAGACCATAGTATATTCATGTTCATTTTAAGGCTTTAGAATGATCCCAAAATCTTAGAACAAACTTTTTTCTCCAGTAAGGTGCTTGCTGTGAGGTGCTTAAAGCTTGCTGTGCTTGCTGTAAAATAGGGCACATTGTCTTCTGACAGCAATTTTAGAAATGAAGGCATACAGTAGTTTCTCAACCATGGGACTATTAACATTTGGAGTCAGATAAGTCTTTGTTGTGGTTTGGAGCTATCTAATGCTTTGCAGAATGTTTACCAGCATGTATGGGCTCTACTCAACAGATATCAGTTGTAAGAGAGACTGAGTCTTTCAAAAGGGAGTTCTGGAAAAGCAAAAAGTGGAGTTCCTCACACAGGCAGAAGGTAGCCTAGACATATTAAATGCCTGTAAGAACAAGAAAATAGACTTTGCCTATTTAAACGTATTGCTGAAGGTCATTAGGTAGGGAGAGGTAGATTATCTGATCACTGAAAATACTTCAATGATTCTTAGATCATTAACACTATTTACTCAATAGGTAGCCAAAGGATTTATTTCTTTTAAAATTTTCTTTTTGTGACACACATGGCTTCTTGGAACCTTTTCTTTGCTTTCACTGGCATCTCTGAACCACGCACAGAAAATTAAAGTACCTCATTTCAATGATTGTGCAACACTTTGAACTTCACTTTGGGGTAGGACAATCTTTCCACTTTAGTTATTTTTGCTGTAAGCTTAGAGTAGCAAAATGATAGGTCTTATACTAAATTGTGAAACTATTGGAGAAAAACATAGGGGGAAACTTCAGGACATTGCCTTGTGTGAAGATTTACAACCCTGAAAGCACAGGCAAATAGAGCAAAAATTGACAAATGAGATTATACCAACCTAAAAAGCTCCAGCACTGCAAAGGAAATAACCTAAGAGACCAAATTCAGAACAGTAGAAAATATTTGCAAATCATATATACCTGACAAAGATTTAATAGTCATAATTTATAAGGAACTCAACTATATAGCAAAAATCATAAATAATCCAATATAATAATAGTCTAAAGAACTAAGTAATTTCTCAAAAGTAGATATAAAAATGGCTAACAATTATCTTAAAAATGCTCAATGTTCTTAATCATCAAGGCAGTGCAAATCAGAAACTACAATGAGATGCCAGTCTACCTCAGTCAGAATAAGTATTATCAAAAAAGATGAAATTAGTAAGTGCTGGTGAGATTGTGGATAAAGAACTCACACACTGCTGGTAGGAATATAAATTAGTATGAACATTATGAAGATTCCTCAGAAAACCAAAAATAAAACCATGGTGTGATGAATCAATTCCACTACTTGATATTTATCCAAAGGAGATGAAATCAGAATGTCAACATTTTAACCCCCATGTTCATTGCAGAGCATTGTTCACAATAGCTAAGAAATTAAAACAAACTAAATGTCCATCAACTGATGATGAATGGATAAAGAAATCATGGTATACAGATACAGTAATATACCATTCAGCCATAAAATGAGTGAAATCCTGTTATTTGCAATAACATGGATGAACCTGGAGGACATTAAATGAAAGAAGTCAGATCAGAAAAACAAGTACTGCATGATCACACCATATGTAAATCTAAGAAATTTGACCCAATGAAAGTTGAGAGTAGAATAGTGGTTAACAGAATCTGGCTGAATAGAGCAATGCGGGTATAAAGATCAATGGGTACAGTTTTACAGTTAGAGGAATAATATCTGATGTTCTGTGGCATGGTAAAATCAATATAGTTAATGATAATGCATCATGTATCTCAAAATAGTTTGAAGAGAGGATTTGGGTATGTTTTAGTGTTATATAATGTCATTTATTTATTTATTCATTTTTATTACTACATGTTTACAGTACATAATGATTACATTCATGATTAGAAGGTAGTATGCATACACAACATATCTTAATTCTTTTTACTTCCCCTTCCCCTCCATTTTCTCCTCCCCCTCCTCTCTAAATCCTCTTCTCATTTGCAAAAGATGTATTTTCTATTTCCTCTTAGGCATCCTTTATTTTGCTCTTTAAATTATGTATACTTTCAGTTTCTCAAATAAGAGAAGCCACTCGAAATTTAAGCTTGTGTGTGTGATTTATTTCATTTAATATTATAGTCTTGAAGTGCATTCATTTTCCCTCAAATGACACAAATTGTATATAAATATCATGTTTCCTTTATCCATTCATTTGTTGATGGATATGTAGACTCCTTCCAAGATTTAGCTATTATGAGTTGTGCTGCTTTAAGCATGTGTATGCATATATCACTGTAATACAATGTCTTTAATACCTTCAGGAAGATACCTACAAGGGGAATACCTGGATCAAATGGAATTTGTATTTTCAATTTTTTGGAAAACTCCTTACTGATTTCCATACTGGCTGTACTAGTTCATATTCCCACCAACAATGCAGAAAGTTTCCCTTTTCTCTACTTCCTTACCAACATTTATGATTTGACTTCATTATGATAGCAATTCTTTGTTAAGTAAGATGGAACCTCAATGTTATTTTGATTTGCATTTCTCTAATGGTAAGAGATGAACATTTTTCATGTATTTATTGGCCATTTGTACTTCTTCTTCTGAAAATGTCTATTAATTTCAATTGCTCATTTTTCATTGGGTCTAATTTTTTTAGTTCTTTATATATTTTAAATATTAATCCTCTGCAGAGTAGCTGGAAAAAAAATTTCCAATTTTGTAGATTATCTCTTCATTCCTTTGGTTGTTTCCTTTGCTGTACAGAAGCTTTTTAATTTGATATAGTCTCATTTGTTGACTTCTCATGTTGTTTCTTGTGCAACTGGAATTTTGTTCAAAAAATCTATACCTATGCCTGTGTCTTTAAGACTTTTACCTATTTTATCTTCCAGCAGATTGTTTCTGTTTTGATATTCATGTCTTTGATCCATTTTGATTTTATTTTAGTACATGATGAGAGATATGGGCCTAGCTTCAGTCTTCCACATGTGAATAGTTACTTTTCCCAACACTTTTTGTTAAAGGGCTATCTTTCTATCAATGTAAGTTTTGGAAGCCCTTCTCAGAGATCAGTAAATGAATGTTCTTGGGGTTGTCTCTGCTTCCCCTATTTTGTTCCATTGATCCACATTCCTTTTTTAAAAAAATTACTGTGCTGTTTTATCACTGTAGCTCTGTAGTATAACTTGAAGTCCAGTATTGTGATGCCTCCTGCTTTGTTTTTGTTGCTCAGGGTTGCTTTTGCAATTCTAGGTAACTTCTGGTATCGTGTAAATTTTAGGATTTTTTTCTACTTCTGTAAGGAATGCTGCTGGTATTTTGATTGGGATTGTATTAAATCTATATATCAATGTTGGTAATATGGCCATTTTGACTATACTGGTTCTGTCTATCCAAAAACAAGGAGTATCTTTCCAGTATTTGATTTCTTAGAATAGACTATTTTGAATAAAATGATAAAAATTTAAGGTGAAGGATATGTTAATTTCTCTAATTTGATCATCATACAATGAGTACATGATGTAATGATCAAACCCTAGATATATACAAATATTATATGTTGATCAAGAAATAAAATCAATAACAAAACATATGATGAGCTTTAGGCCTTTGGATTTTCATGACCATAGCTTCCATTTCTTTTGCTCCTACTATGTGCCAGGCACCATACATGTTGTTTAATTCATAGTTTCACTTTAATGTTTAGTACAGCTCTTATACCAATGCTTATAGAAAAACATTATAATCTTAATTTTCTCTATAATAAAATTATAGCTCAGAGAAATACAATGTCTTAAGCAAGCCTTCATAACTAAGAAGTGCTATTCAGGGTCTTTGTGACCCAGAAGTCCCATGTTCCCACTAATATACACACAAGGACTCTCATGCTGGTTCTAAGCACTTTGATTCAAAGAAGGTTCCACCTGAAGAACAGGGAAGAGCTCAGCTGTAGCACTCTCCCAGACTGGAGTCTTGTATAGGGGTGTAGTAGGTCAGAGTAGAAGAACAGGTCAGGAAACCACATCAGACCACTTACATATACATTCACTATAAGAAACTGGCTCATGTAATTATGGAGATGAAGTTCCATGATATCCTTACTGGAACAAAAAGGCCCATGGAAATCATTGATATAATTTCATCTGAGTTCAAAAGCCTAAGAACTAAGGGAGCCAGTGGTGTAAATCCTACTCCAATGACAAGAAAAGACTGATATCCCAGCTTATGCAAGAAAGCAGGAGGCAAAAAGAGGTAAACTCTTCTCTGTTAAATCCCCTAATAGGTTGGTTGATGTCCACTCATAGTGAGAGGGGCAATCTAATTACTGAGCCCACCAATTTAAATGTTAATCTTATTTGGAAAAACCATCAAAGCCACATCCAGAAATAATATTTAATCTAGGCATCTTGGTCAAGTTAACACAAAAAAAATCACCATCACACTGAGTATGACTATCTAGAGCTGGTATATCAGGGAGAACTGAACTGTCCAAACATATAAAATGCTGTGGCAATTATTATACAACTATGAAGATTAATAGTACTCAGAATATGGCCCTAGGGGCACCCAATTATCCTTATTTTCCCAGAATTCTTCAATTTAAACACTACAAGTACCAAATTTTGGAAAATTACTTGGTCTTCAGCAAGCTAGGATGGTTGGTCACTCTATAACCAGCAGCATCAGCATCAACTGGGAAGCTATTAGAAATGCAAGTGTTTGGCAACACCCCGAACCTATTGAATCAGAAACACTGAAGATGGAGCTCAAAAATCTAGGTTTGAAGAAGCCCTCTCAGTGACTACAATACTTGCTAAAGTATAAGAAAAAGTTATTCAGAAAAATTATTTTGATGCCTGGAAGTATTCGGTTGTCCTTCAGGATCATTCCAATATGTCTTTTTCTCTGAACCTTGAAATTAAACATGCTGTTAAGAGGAAGCTCATTGTTTTTGCCTCATTTTGTTTTATATTTCCAATTTTGTATGTAATTATAAATGTCAGAGCTTCATGTGAAATGAATTCATTCGCTACTCAAACAGTTATTGTCTATTTTCATTCACTATTCTTCCCCCATTGATATTAATGTCCTACCATCTGCATTTTGGCACCTTCATTGTCCATAATATTGGACAGTACCTTTTAGTTAATATTAATAAAGGAGGGGCCGGGGACTTAGCTCAGTGATTTTGCCACCTGCTGCGCAAGCACAAGGACCCGAGTTCGATCCCCAGTACCAAAAAAAAAAAACCAAAAAGCAAATATTAATAAAGAATATAGCACTCTGAGTGACATTTTATAGATTTTGAATAACTAAAAATAATTGTCTATGTTGTCAATATAAGCATAGTATATTTCTCTACAGGATTAAGAGTTTATAAGAGAGGAAACCTTTTGTGTGTATGTGTGGATTTTGTGTGTGTGTATATGTGTGGATGTTAAAAGTTTAGTAAAATAAGTTAGACAACTGTACCCTGCTAGTCTCAGCTTTAAGTAGATGAAAAATCTGCCATACACTGGATGCACTGTCATAAAGAGGAACCATGAGATCAAATTTGTTAGAATTGAAGACCTAACAGCAAATGTGGGGTCCAAGTACAGATGACATCAAAGGATGTCAGCTAATGAAGCCATATAACAAAATTAAGAACCATATGTAGAAATTACTTGAGGTGCTACACAAAGCCTTGGGGTTCCCAGATGGTGAGCAGTTTATCATCAGGCCTCTGCCTGGAATACGGAATGCTTCAGAAACATTTCAGTCCCCCCCAAAAGGTCACATTGAATCTGAGTAAAGAAAGCTGCCAGTGTTTTGTCTCTACATCTGACTGTGTAAGGCCCAAATGCTCTAAGACTTTTTACTTAAGTGTTGCAAACAAAGAATTATAATCAGCCAATAGAAGTGATGTGTGCTTAGAAATCTCTGGGTGAAATTTTCTATGTACCTGCTCCAATAGGTTTACATTCTTATTCTGACTAATAAGAGTAAACCAGTAAGTAAATGCTTTCAACTTCTGTTCAATGAAGATGAATACCAAATAGAAATGATTCAAATGCAACATGCTTGATCATAGTCAATATTTTCATTTGTCTCTATTAAATTATGGTGTAATCTGTGTTGCTCAGCAATACATTAACTCATTAACATGGAGAGTCTAACCACCTTGTGCTCTCTGATGACAGCATCTGAGTGCCCTCATTTACTTGATTCACTCACAGCTTTCATGGGGAAAAATAAACACATGATGTAAAAAATACACTAGAAGAAAAATACAACAATAATTCTGAGGAACAATATGACAATTTGCTTTTAAATTCTGACAGCATAAATGCAAGCCTACTTTATGCAGGAACTTGTACAAATAACAGACAGATGGCATGTTGAAATTTATACAGCTTTAGAGTAATGCAGTAATAATGTGCTTTGTGTTGCTGGAGCTCTTTCTTTGAAAGGAGCTCTAATCTCCAAAGTATGCTCTGTCACTATAGTGCAGCATACTTGCTGAGTTACCTGTGAGTATGACTGCAAATAGGCATGTTGTTAAACAGCTGGCATAATCACCCTCTGCACATCCTCTGGGACCTGAGAAACAGATTTTTAGATTAAATTGATAACTCCTGCTCTGCTCCATATACACCATGGGTGTCTGTGCTCCCCAGCCAGGCAACAGAAGCAAGGCTAACCTCCATATGCCGTCCATTTATTGATTCATTCAATTAGTGCTTACTTAGAATATAATCATTCCATCACTTAGTGAAGAGCTTCTTGGCCACGGTTGCTGATTAGTATCAACTGGGGAGTTTAAAAAAATTACTTGAAGCTCAGATCTAATTCTCTACACTTCTGAGTTTCCTCATAGGAAAAATAACAATAATATGTATTAAGTATATATTTTGGGGTTTGCCTGCTAACATATTTATTGAGATAAAATTCACATACAATGTATTCATTTAAAGCATGTAATTTAATGGTTTTAGTTCATTCACAGTGTTGGGAAACCATCACTACAATCAATTTTAGAGCTTTTTCATCATCCATAACGTAAATGCATAACCTGAGACAATCCAAGCCCTAACTCATACTGTGTAACATTGGCCAATTCATATAACCTTCAGTATTTCAATTTCTTAACTTCAAGATTTAAATAATAATAATACTTAATTGTTTTTGCTTTGTGCATTAAATAAAACAGTGGAAGTAAAATTCTAAAGAGAAACCCCGCACACTTTAGTTGTCACATACACTTTAGCCTCAAGAAAATGCTAATTTATTTCCTGTTTGTATATATTTGCATTTTCAGGAAATTTCATAAAAATTAAATTTTATAGTAGTATTTTGTGTCTGGCTTCTTTTATTTACAATAATGTTTTTGAGTTTCATCAACATTGTAGCAAAAATCTGTAACTGATTCATTTTTATGGCTAAACAATATTCTACTGTATGTGTATACAGTGATTTGTTTATCTCTTCACCAGCTGGATATTTGTATTTTTCATACCTTTGAGTATTATCAATGATGCTGATACAAATATTCATATACAAGTTTTTCTAGTGATGTATATTTTCAACTTTCTTGGATATATACTGAGGAGAGGAACTCAAATGTTTTACTCTGTTACTTTTTTTGAAGCTGAAGATTGTTTTCCAAAGTTTGGTGCCAATATAATTCCTATTAGTAATATATGAAGGCTTGAATTTATACACATATTCACTAGTTATTATCTGATTTTTTAAGCAGGTGTGAAATGGTATGTCATTTTGCATTTTCATTAGCATTTTTTATTATTAATGATATTGAGCATCTTTTCATGTGCTTACTGGCCATTTATATATATATATTTTAAGAAGAATATCCTTAAAATCCTTTGGTATTTAAATTAGGTTGTCTTTTTATTATCATTGAATTTTAAATGTTCTTTTTATATTCTAGATCAGGTATATGACTTGCAAAATTTTTCTCCTATTTTGTAGATTCTCTTTTCATTGTTTTGATATATCAAAATTTTTAATTTTGATGAAGTCACATTTATCTGTTTTTTCTTGCTCATTATTTCAATGTAATATCAAAGAATATACTGACAAATTCATAAATACTTATCTAGTTTCTTCTAAAAATTTTATAATTTTAGTTCCTACATTTATGTCTTTCACTCATTTTGAGCTACTTTTTGTATATGCTGTAAGTTGAACATCTATATTTTAATTTTCTATGTGGATATCTGGTTTTCTCCATATCATTTTTTGAAAAGAAAATACTTCATCTTCACTAGAAGGTCTTGGAAGAAAGATAGTTGTCTAGCAAGGGTGAGTGTCTCCAAATTGGTGCTGGAGAAAAGCAGTTACTGTGAGGTAAGGGTTAAAAGTAAAGTCTGCTGTGGGAGGATAAATGAAAAGAAAATCTAGTGTGACTAAAATCTTATTTAGAGAATGTGTGAGGAGAAACCAGACTACAACTGTATCATGGTACTGAACTCCTGACCCCAGACATTGTGCATTGCCATCTTGAGAGAGGATTGTATGGACAGAGGGAGCCAGCCCTTCAAGGAAGACCTAGCTTATTAAATAGACTCACAATCACTATATCATCCCCACAGGGAATTGTGAAGTAGGACACATCCAACCTGGGGATTCACAAGAGCTAAAAATAGAATGGGGTACAATAAATTCCCATGCTCCCACCTACTTTAAAAATAAAATAGATGTAGCTATGTCGTACAAAAAAAAAAAAAAAGTAGTGTGCCAGTGCTGGTTGGTGGCCATACTCAGGGGGAAAGAGAAGATTTACTGGACATAGAAGAAAAGAAAGAAAGAAAGAAAGAAAGAAAGAAAGAAAGAAAGAAAGAAAGAAAGAAAGCCATTCCTACAATGAGAATGCTGTACATGGACATTCAGCACACTACCCATGACTGCCAGGGGGTTCCCACTGGAATGGGGGGGCAATTCCCAATGGGGAATTGCAGAAAGCAGGAAAAACGGGTTCCGAGGTAAATACTTGGAGCAAATCAGAGCTACTTGGCAGAGCCAGATCACAGGGAGCACTCTCTTACTTTCTCCAAAAGCAGGATAGCCCTGAGATGGCATGAGATCCAACTCACTGCCCCATGCTGACAAAGAAGACTTCTCAGCCCAGCCTGAGAACTAGACTAGATTCTGCAAGTGGGATTAAGACAAATAGACATGTAAACCGAGAGATGAGAAACAGTGCATGAGCTAGTGTCTTTTGGGCTGCATATTAGGCAAGGAAAGTGCATGGAGGGAAAACATTCATGATATTTACCCCCATCGAAAAAAAAAAAGGCAAACAGATCTACATAGGTCTGCGGGGGATTATTCCAAGATCACAGCTTGGAGCCAGAACACATGTTTATAGGGAGCAACAGACCTCAAGGCTTCAAGTAGGCAATTGTATGGCCCAGAGGGGGAAAGTGGTTGGCTGTTCAGGCAGTGATGCCAGTGTAGAGGGAGCTGAGTGGAAGCTCCATGTTAATGTTATAACAATTGTGCTAAATGACAAGGTCCGTGACAATGAAATTTAATAGGTTAAAGTGATAAACAATACCTCTGGAAAAATAAAACCAAGAACATATCACAGGAAAACAACCTCACTAAACAGATCTTCATATCAAAAACAAACTCTTCTCTGTATTTTCCCTCCACTCTCAGCTCAAAGAAAAATAGGAACATGAAAAAACAAGGCAACAAAATGCCCCCCGAAGCTCCCAACTCTCCTAAAGAAAACAAGTAAAAAATTGGAAAAGTTGACCAAAGTAGTTCAAAACATGGATGACAAATTTAGCAAAGAAATACATCCATAAAAAGGTGCCAAACAGAAAATCTGGAGACAAAGACTTCTATACAATTTATAAAGAGGAGAAATGACCAATGTGAAGAAAGTCTATCTGAAACTGAGAAAAAAATGAAAACACATGATGATTTAGTCAGAGAAACCTTGCAAAAGGTTAATAAAGCAAGAAAAATTTATCCAACAATGACTAGGTGACAGTAAGATTGGAGTTAGGGAGAAATTAGAAGCCAGTACACAAGGAATACCAAATCTATCTACAGAAATCACAGTAGAAAACTTTCCAAGTTGCTTCCAATTGCAGAAGAATTCAACATACAGGTAAGGGATGCTTACAGAACACCAAATAACTACAATGAAAAATGATATATCATAGTCAAAATCCCAAAAGACCAACAAAAATATAGAATCTTAAAAGATGTTAGAAAAAAAGCAAAAGAGTCACTTATAAACATAAACACATTAAGATTACAGCAGACTTTTCAATGCAAACCTTAAAGGCCAGGGGAGCCAGGAGTGAAATGTTTCAAGCCTTAAAAGAAAACAGCTTACAATCTAGTTTATTATATCTTGCAAAACTCTCTTTCAAAATTGATGGAGAAATACATTCCATGAAAAGAACACATTAAGAGACACAAGAGGAACAAAAGGGGACTCCCAAAAATACTTTAGAATATCTTAGACAGACACAATAAAGCTAACAAAATTAAATCTGATGGAATGAATAAATCAAGCAAAGAAAGTACTTAAACCAAAAAAAATAAAATAAAAGAGTCAACAACAGACAGAGAACACAATGGCAGGAATAAGTCATTGTTTCAGTAATAACTATCAATGAAAATGGTCTCAACCACCCAGTTAAGACACAGATTGGCAAACTGGACAAAAAAAAAACAAAACGATGGACTATTGCATTAAAGAAAATAGTTCATTTCATTTAAATCTGAAAAGAAATTCACAGATTAAAAGTCAAAGGCTAAAAAATAATATTCCTTGCCCTGGACCATGAAAGCAAGCAGAGGTAGCAGTTTCATCTTCAGAGAAAGGAAACTTCTGGATAAAACTGATCAGAAGGGGCAAAGTTCACTATTTATTATTTAAAGGACCAATTTAACAGAAGAGGTAACAATTGTAAATATCTATGAACTGAATGTTGTAGTACCTAAATTCATAAAATGAGCAATTCTGGATATAAAATATCAAATGATCACTAACACGATCAAAGTGGGTGACCTTTATACCCTACTTTTACAAATAGACAAATCAATTAAACAAAAAACTAACAAGAATTATTAGAGCTGAATCATACCTTTCAACAAACAGATTTAATAATATCTACAGGTGATTCTACACTACTAAAACAGAATATACAGAATTCTCAGAGGTATATGAAACTTTCTCCAAAATAGACTGCATAATAATCCATAAAACCTGCTTAAATAAAAACAAAAAAACAAAATCATCTCATGTATACTATCAGATCGTAGTGCACTAAAACTAGAAATCAATCACAAAAGAAATGTTGGAAATTTTATAAACATCTGAACAGTAAATATCACATTCCTGAACACTCAATGGCCCACAGAAAAAATGAGGAAGAAATTAAACAATTCCTAGAATCAAAGTATAATGCCACCATAACATACTAGAATTTATGAAACACAATAAAAGCAGTCCAAAGAGAGAAACATTGCTGTGAGTGCTCACATTAGAAAAACAGAGCGAGCTCAAATAACTAAACTAGTGTTGTACCTCAAGACACTAGAAGAACAAGAACAGTTCAATCTCTAATCTGGTACAGGGATGGTAATCATCAAGATTGGAATAAAAATTAATAAAATTGAAAATAAAAAACATTACAAAAAATCAATGAATTAAAGAGCTGGTTCTTTAAAATAAGCAAAATAGACAAACCCATAGCTAAACTCATCAGAGGAAGGAAAGAAAAGTCTCACATCAACAAAATTAAAAATGAAAAAAGTGAAAGCATAATGGACCACACCAAAATCCACAAAATCATTAGTAACTAATATGAAAAATAGTACTCTGACAAACTGGACAATCTTGAAGAAACGGACAGATAACTAGATATATATGAATTATCTCAACTAAACCAAAATGATTGAAAAAAATCTGAACAATGCAATAACAGACAGTGAAACAGAGGTAGTAATAAAATACCTACTGTGTTAGTTACTTTTCTTGTTGCTGAGACAAACTACCTTACATTCAAAGTTAAAGTGGGAAGATTTATTTAGCTGACAGTTTGTAGAGGTTTCAGTCCACAATTGGCTGGCTACAAGGCAGGGTGGCATGGCAGACAGGACTTGCAGAAAAGAAACAGTTCATGGTACCCAGAAGGTAGATAAAGCAACAAAAGATAACCACAGCTCTTCTATCCCTTATATCTAATCCAGACTATGTGGGTGTGGCATAACACTCCCACCCTTAATCCTACTGCCTTTGAGCCTGTCATTGCACCATGAATCAATCACACACTCTAGATTCAGCCACCATGTCAGAAAAAGTCCCACCTATGACTGATTGCATCAGTCTTTGGGGGACACCTAGACATAAGCCATAACATTCTGCACCTGGCTCCTCAAAGACTCATGCACATTCTTTTGTGCAAAGCGTATTTAGTCCAACTCCAAGAGTTTCCAACCCCTAACACTTTCAGCATTGCTGAAAAAATCAAAGTCCCAAGTCTCTGATATTTAAAGCAAACTCTTAGATATAAGCCCCTGTACAAATTAAAGAAAGTTAAACACTTCCAACATTCAATAACACAAGATAGACATTTCCATTCCAAAAGTTACAGCCAGGGGGATACAAAGAAATGGGACCAAAGCAAGAATGAAATCCAGCAGGCCAAACATTAAATCTCACAGTTCCACTTTTAGCATCCCCAGCAATCTGTGGTAAGTTGTGAACTCCGGAGGGCTTGGATAGGTTCACCCCTACAGCACTACCAGTGGTTGTAGCTCTCATGGCTTCTCTCTGGGGCCAGCTCTACTCCCTCCTTGCAGTTTTCCTCAGATGATCCCATTCCTGGCTTCTCCAAACTTCTGGAGTATCCACTGCACCTTTGACTTCACACTCACAGCTTCACACGCTACCCTCTTGGGGGCACACTGCCTGATTTCCCAGGCCTTGCTTCAAAATCTGGATGGAAGCCTTCTTGACCCCACAACTCTTGGATTCTGTATGCACCTAAAACCAGCACTATGTAAATGATGCCAAGGTCTGCTGCCAGCTGGAGCAGTAGCCAGGCTTCCTTCCCTCTTGGCTGTAGGACTCCAGTGTATATGAAACAAATCCCTAGAAACAACTTCCCTAGGCCACAGTAACTCTGGACATGGTGCTCTGGGGCTTTTCTCTCAAAGCAAGGTCTTTCACTTTTGAAACTTGGAGGCTGCAAAAGATAGAGTCCTGTTGCTTCTTGTGATGTCCTTAGGCCATCTTTTCTATACTTTTGTTCCTTTTCAGCAATGAGGATCTTCTCTGCTCTATCTTTGAAGTCCACAGCTTTTATGGAGCTTCCTTTGTCACCAAACTCACAGAATTTTAAATCGTTTTGCTGGGATATTTGCTCTTGATCCTCAACATATATCTGGTTGAAACCCCCAACAGTAGCTGTGCCATGGCTTAAACATTAGACTGCCTTGAAATTTCTTTTACAAAATTAATTAGTCTGTTGCCCTTAATATCAAACTCAGGCAGTCTCTGGACATGAGCAAAAGGCAGGCAAACTTTCTGTCAAGCCATAACACACATTGTCTGAAGCCCAACAGCCAATGCAGTCCTTCCTTCTTCCCAGAATAAACCTCCTGAGCCTGGTCTTTACTGGCTATCTGGTCTGCTGAACTCTGACCAGAATATCCCATACAGTAAAACCTAAGGCATTCCATCTCTACTTTTTCAGGCAACATTTCTAAAACTTTCCAAAGCCAGTCCCAAAAGCTCCTGAACCATATGGTCAGATATAGTCACAGCAATGACCCCACTTCTGGTACCAAATTCTGTGTTAGTTACTTTTCTTTCATTACTGAGGCAAAATACTTGACACTCAAAGTTTACAAAGGAAAGGTTTATTTAACTCACAGTATGTAGAGGTTTTAGTCCCTAATTGGCTGGCTCCAAGGCAGGGTGACACATGGCAGAGGAGCAACAGTTCTTGGAGGAGTTTGTAGAGGTTTCAGTCCATAAGCAGATGGTTTCAAGGTAGGATGGCACATGTCAGAGTGGCAACAGTTCATACCAGAGTTTGTAGAGGTTTCAGTCCATAATCAGCTGGCTCCAAGGCAGGATGGCAACAGTTCATAGAGGCTGACAGAAGATAGCAAAACAACAAGGGAACCTTAACAGCACCTTTCTGTCCCTTTTATCTCATTCAGCCTACCAGGATTAGGGTGGTGCCAAACCATTTAGCGTACTGGTTTAGAAATCACATGCCCTTAATCCAATCATCACACACTCTAGATTCAGTTACCTATGAAAAAGCAACCCATGACTGCATGAGACTTTGGGGGGCAGCCAGATCCAAATCATAACACCTACCAACTAAGAAAAGCCAAGAATCTGATGAATTGATGTTCAAATCTGCAAGATTTCCAGAGAGGATAACACCAATATTCCTCAAACTTTTCAAAGAAATTTAAAGGAAAAGAGTACTTCCAGACTCATTCATAGTTGCTAGCATTCTCTGATTCCAAGATCAGAGGAGGACCCAACTGAAAAAGAAAACTACAGGCAAGTTTCTTTAATAAACACAGATACAAATACCCTCAACAGGTCCTGACCCCAGCAACAAGCCAGCAGACAGTGAGGAACTCAGCCGCGTGAAGTGGGGCTCCATCCTGAACGTGCCCCATCACCCGCCTCTAACCTCCTGGCTGTGCCGGAACATGGTTCCACACTACAGAGGCACAGATAGAGAAGAAGTGAACAGGAGAAAGAGGGCCTCTCTCAGGTTCCTTGATGAAAATTGAAGCCCACTGAAATAGTGAAGAGAATCTCTGCAATAAAGGCACACCAGACCACCATAGTTGGTAAATTGGAGGGATCATTACCTCCCATCAGAACCTGGACTATCTTAAGGGAAAGGCAGCTGAAACCTGCAGTAGAACCTTGCAGAGTTCAACCCTGTAGGATGACAGGGAGCTCAACTTGGGACTTGCAGCCAGAAATCTACCTGAATCTCATGGGTCTGCTACTAGCTTCCTGAGACTCATTGACTTATATCTGCCCACTACTGCCCAAGTTGTCTATTGTGACAGCAGGGACATATCCTGAAGGAGGCCCTTCATTTTTCTTTTATATTTGTTATTTTCAAAATTATTCTTTGCTCTTAATTTTAATTTATAATTTTTCCTACTCTTTTCAAATTCTTCTTTTTTCTTCTTTGTTCTTTTCTCTTCTCTCTCTGTCTCTCTCTGACTGCCTCTCTCTCTCTCTCTCTCTCTCTCTCTCTCTCTCTCTCTCTCTCTCATTCTCTCACTGTCCCACATTGTTTTTCATCTCCCTTTTTGTTCCTGTTCTGACCCTAATTCAGATTTATTATTTCTTTTTCTTTTCTTCCCCTTTTCCTTCTCTCAATTGTCATTAGTTTTAAAGGAAAGTAAATACAGTTTCTAGCCTCCCTGTTGCTGTTAGGTTTTCTGTTCTCATCTTTGTTCTTTCATTCTGTCTTTTCCTCTTGTTTTCAATAGTTTCTTAGAGTTTGCGTGATCTTCCTGTGTCCTCTGGCCTCACTACTAACCTTTCCCTATCCTTCTACCAATGTATTCCCCCCTCCAACTCCCTCTAATTCCCCATCCCTAAGGGTAAAGTTGTTATATTGAAGAGTTTATTCACTATAAACATATATTGGGCTGGTCCTCAATTTTGATTTAATTCACACAGTTAAAGGTGACAGATTAATAACTACCACAAATTGGCATTTTCTAAGCTGTGGTTGATGCTATGCTGTTGGTGATTGTATCACTTGGCCTAAGGTGCTGTGATTGATCTAATCAGTTGTCCTTCCTGGTATAATGAAAATGAGACAGCCACCAAGCCATTAGAGCCTCAAAACCTAAAAACCAGCTATGTCTGGAAGACACCTCTGAGAAGCAATCATTCCATAAGGGTTCTAAATACAAGCAAAAAAGATACTTACAATAAGCAATTTTGAAGTATCAACACAGGAAAAAAATCAAGGACAGTACCAAAAACAAAAATGAGAAAACATTTAAGCAAGGCACAAACCCAGACTTCCACACCACCAAAGGCAAATTCTGGGGGAAATGAGGTGGAAAAGTCTGATAATCAACAACCTGGACACCCTGAACTGATAGCACAGGAAGTAACACAACACATGAATGAAGCTCTAGAAAAATTCAAAACAGAAATAATTTCCCACATAGCTACAGAGAAGGTGAGCAGAGTGAAAGACATGATTAGAGGCTCTAGAACAGAAACAGATTTAAAAAAATAGATGAGATCAGAAACATGCTGGAAGCCTTGAGTACCCAGCATAAGAAAGAAATGGAAAATATGATCACCCAACATAGGAAAGAAATGGATTCCATGAAACAGATTCAAACAGATATCCAGGAGACTAAAAACTCCACTGAAAGTATTCACAGCAGATTGAGTGAATGTGAAGATAGAACATCAGATATAGAAGACAGGATTGAAGTTAACGACCATGAAAACAGAGACTTCTTCAAAATAGTATAGAACCATGAAAAATCAATCCAGCAGATGCTAGATGATGAAATGAAGAATAAAATAAGATGGATAGTAGTCCACAAAAAAGCAGGAGAAAGTACAGATGACATAAAAACACTGTTCACAGAAGTAATAACAGAAAGCTTCCCAGACAGAGGTAGAGAATTGGACATACAGATAAGTGAGGCATACAGAACTCCACCCAGCCATGGTCAAAAAAAAAATCTACACCTAGACATATAATAGATAAGATCCCAGAAACCCAACAGAAGAACAAAATCCTACAAGCAGGTAGAGAAAAGAAACAAATCACCTACAAAGGAAAGCCCATCAGAATCACAGCAGATGTCTCAACACAAACCTTCAAGCCAAGGAGAGCCTGGAGTGAAGTATTTCAAACCCTAAAAGAAAATAACTTCCAACCTAGACTGTTGTATCCTGCAAAATTATCTTTCAAAATCATGGGGAAATTAGATACTTCTACAAAAAAAACCCTGAGAAATGGTATGAATACCAAACCAGCACTCCAAACAATTCTGAACAATATCCTAGAAAAAGACAATGAAGGTCACAACTCCATGAGGCCCAACAGAGCGAAGCCACCAGGCAGGGCAAGAAACTGAAGTGAAAGGGGGAAAAATAAAAAATAAAGGAGCCAACAAAGGGAAAACATCATGACAAGGATGAGTCAATATTGAACAATTATAACCATCAATGTTAATGGCCTCAATTCACCAATCAAAAGAAACAGAATGGCAGAATGGATTAAGAAGCAAAATCCAACAATACACTGTATACAAGAAACACATCTAACTCAAAAAGAAATTCAAAGACTGAAAGTAAAAGGATGGAAAACAGTTCTCCAAAAAACAGGAACCCAGAAAAAAGCAGGGGTAGTACTCTTTGCAGAAAAAGTCAATTTCAAACCAAAACTAATTAAGAGAGACAAAGATGGTCACTACATCCTTGTGAAGGAAACAATCCAAGAGGAAGAGATGGCAATCATAAATATTTATGCATCAAATACAAAAGCCCCCAACTATACAAAACAAAAATTACTGGACATGAAAAACCAAATAAGCACTAACACCATTGTAGTAGGGGACTTTAATACCCCAATATCACAAATAGACAGATCCTCTAGATAAAAAAAATCAATGAAATTCTAGAACTTAATCAAGCTATTGAACAAATGGATTTAATAGATGTTTACAGAGTGTTCCACCCACAAAATCAAAATATGCATTCTTTTTTGGCTGCACATGGGTCATTCTTCAAATTAGACCACATGCTAGCTCATAAGACATGTTTAAGTAAATGTAAAATTGTCAGACCATAGTGCAATAAAATTGGAGATCAATAACATAACAAACCTCAAAACCCCACACACAAATGGAAATTGAATAACAGTCTCCGGAACAAACAATGGGTCACAGAGGAAATTAAAGAAGAAATTAGACAGTTTCTAAAAGTAAAGGGTAATGCCAGTACAACATACAGGAATCTATGGGACACAGTGAAAGCAATTTATGAGTGAATTTCATAGCAGTGAATGCTCATATTAGGAAAACAGAGAGAGCTAAAATAAACAACATAATGATGAACATAGAGCTCATAGAAAAAGAAGAGCATGACAAACCCAAAGCTCATACAAAAGAGGAAATTATAAGGGTCAGAGCAGAAATCAAGGAAATGGAGACTAAGAGAACAGTACAAAAAATCAATGATTGAAAGAGTTGGTTTTTTGAAAGAATAAATAAAATCGATAAACTTTTAGCCAACCTTATCAAAAAAAGGGAAAAAAAGGCTCAAATCCATGCAACAAAGAATGAAAAATGGGAAGTCACAACAGATCCAGCAGAAATCCAGAGGATCATCAATACCTGCTTCGAGAACCTGTATTCTAATAAAATGGAAAACACAGAAGAAATGGACAGATTCCTGGATACATACAAATTGCCAAAATTAAATGAAGAAGATATAGAAATTTTAACATCCCAATTACAATGAGTGAAATTGAAAACTTAATTAAAAATTTACCAACAAAGAAAAGCCCAGGTCCTGATGGCTACACTGCTGAATTCTACAAGACATTTAAAGAAGAACTATCACCATTACTCTTTAAACTCATCAGTGAAATTGAAAGGGAAGCAAGGCTTCTAAATTCATTTCTAGGAGCAAGTGTTACTTTGATTCCAAAGCCAGGCAAACCCCAACCAAAAAAGACAACTATAGGCCAATCTCCGTAATGAACATAGAAGCAAAAATCCTCAAGAAGATACTGCCAAACAGAATACAGAGGGTCATCAAGAAGATCATACACCGTGATCAAGTTAGATTTATCCCAGGGATGCAAAGATGGTTCAACATTCGTAAATCAATAAATGTAATACACTATATTAACAGAGCCAAGGACAAAGCCATATGATCATCTCAATAGATGCAGAAAAAGCATTCGACAAAATCGAACATCCATTCATGATAAAAACCCTACAGAAAATTGGCATAGAATGTCTTTATCTCACCCTGTTTAAGGCTATCTAAGAGAAACCAACAGCCAACTTCATACTAAATGGTCAAAATCTGAAAACTTTCATGCTGAAATCAGGAACAAGACAAGGATGCACACTATCACCACTCCTGTTCAGTATAGTTCTGGAAACATTAACCATAGCAATTAGAAAAGAGAAAGACATGAAAGGAATACAGATAGGAAAGGAAGAAGTTCAACTGTCATTATTTGCTGACAATATGATACTTTACACGGAAGACCCAAAAAATTTAGCCAAAGGACTTCTAGACTTAATTGACAGATTCAGTAGAGTGGCTGCATACAAGATCAACACTCAGAAAACAATAGCTGCCTTGTACATAAATAACAGAATCACTGAGATAGAAATTATGTAAGCAATTCCTTTTACAATAGCATCCAAAAAATGAAATATCTAGCAATCAATCTAACAAAGGAAGCAAAAGACCTCTACACTGAAAACTACAGCACTCTGAGAAAGGGTATCGAAGAGGATACAAGAAAATGGAAAGACATCCTTTGTTCCTTGGTAAGAAGAACCAATATAGTGAAAATGGCCATACTTCCAAAACTGCTGTATAGATTTAAGCAATTCTGAATGAAATTCCAATAATATATTTCACAGAACTAGAGAAAACAATCCAAAAATTCATTTGGAACCAGAAGAGACCTAGAATAACAAAAGCAATTCTAGGCAACAGAGACATGGGAGGGGGTATCACAACCCCCAACTTGAAACTATTCTACACAGCTACTGTGATAAAAACATCATGGTACTGACAAAGAAACCAACCTGAGGATCAGTGGAATAGATTAGAAGATGCAGAAGCAACTCCAGACATACTCAGCCACCTCATCTTTGACAAAGGAGCCAACCACCCTCACTGGAGGAAAGATAGCCTATTTAATAAATGTTGTTGGATAAAGTGGATTTCAACCTTCCAAAGAGTAAAACTAGACCCATATCTATCACTATGCACTAAACTAAGATCGAAGTGGATTAAAGATCTAAATATTAAAATAGAAACACTAAAGTTTCTGGAAGATAAGTTAGGTAGAACTCTTAAAGACCTTCGTATAGGAAAAGACTTTATGAACAAAAACTCAGTAGCATGTGAACTAGCAGAAAGAATCAACAACTGGATTCTCATCTTATTAGCTTCTGCACTGCAAGAGAAAGCACCAACAGAGCTAAGAGACAACCTGCAATGTGGGAAAAAAGTTTTAGCAACTGTATTTCAGACAAAGCACTCCTATCTAGAATATAAAAAGAACTTTAAAAATCAGACCCCCCAAATTTAAAGACCCAATTCAAAAATGGGCATCTGGAATGATCAGATATTTCTCAGACAAAGAAGTAGAAATAGCAAACAAGCATATGAATAAATGTTCAACATTATTGGTCATTTGAGAGATGCAAATCAAAACAATGCTGAGATTCCACCTCACTCCAGAAAGAATGGCTGCTATCAATAAATCAACCAGGCCAGGGATTTAGCTCAGTGGTTTCATCGCCTGCTGTCCAAGCGCAAGGACCAGAGTTTGATCTCCAGTACCAAAAAAAAAAAAAAAAAAGAAAGAAAGAAAAAAAGAAATCAACCAATAACAAATGCTGGCGGGGCTATGGGGAAAAAGGAACCCTGCTCCACTGCCCTAGGGAGTGTAGACTGGTGCAACCACTATAGAAATCAGTATGGAGATACTTCAAAGAACTAGGACGAGAGGTCCCATTTGACCCAGCTATTCCCCTGCTGAGCATCTTCCCAAAAGAATTAAAAGAATCATACCACAGCGATATATGTGGACCCATGATTATAGTGGCACAGTTTGTAATAGCTAAAGCTTGGAAGCAGCCCAAGTGCCCATCAACTGGAAACTGGATAAAGAAGTTGTTTTTTGTTTTTGTTTTTGCTTTTGTTTTTTGTACTGGGGATCAAACTCGGGTCCTTGGGCTTTTGAGGCAAGGGGTGGAACCACTGATCTAAATCCCTGGCCTCAAGATGTGTTTTTTTTTTTTTATAAATTGGAGTACTACTCAGCCATAAAGAATGACAAACTAGAGACATTTATTGCTAAATGGATGAATATTGAGGCTATACTCTTAAGTGAAATAAATAGGACACTCATGTGTAAATACTGAATAGTTTCTCTGCTGTGAGAAACTGAAAGTGTAAATAAGAATGAAAAGGATTAAAATGAATAATTGATAATTTGAAATAGGAAGAAAAGGTCCAAGGTGGTAGGTGAAGTGGAATGGGAAGGGGAAAGGAAAGAAGGGAAAGGAAAAATTATGAGGAAAGAAAAAAATGGAAACAAAGTCTTTGTAAATAGGGGAGTATGGAGGGGGTGAACAGAGGACAGGGAATGGGGAAAAAATAAGAACCAAGATACATCATGTACTGGTACAAGTACCCAATGATAAATGTAAATGTATTGTATACCCAGAATGTAGCAATTAATGATTTTAAGGGAAAAAAATGCCATCAACAAAATACTGGCAAATGGAATGCAACAAATCATCAAAAAAATTATACACCATGATCAAGTAGCTTTGATCTTAGGAATGCTAGGATGGTTCAACATATGCAAATCACTAAATACAATTCACCATATAACCAGAAGCAAGAACAAAATCACATAATCACATCATAGATGCAGAAAAATACTTCTGACAAAATCCATCATCTATTCATGATTAGAAACAACCCTGTATAAAATAAATATAGAAGGACTTTATCTCAATCTGATAAAATCATTTATGAGAAATCAATAGCTAATATCATATTAAATGGGAAAAGCTGAATACTTGCCCACTAAAATCAGCAACAAGGAAAGGATGCCCACCATCTCCATTCCTGTTCAATATAGTACTCAAAACATTAGCCAGAAGCAATCAGGCCAGAGAAAGAAATAAAATGGATAGGTATAGGAAAAGTAGAACTGAAATTACCATTATGTGCAGTCAACATGATCCTTTACATTAAAGACATAAAAATTCCATGAATAGACTCCTGGAATTAATAACTAAGTTCAATAATATTGCAGGATAAAAAATCAATACATAAAAGCAATGCTTTTCCTATACACCAAGAGTGAGATTAGGAGAACAGTACCATTCACAATAGCATTGTTTTGGCTTATATCTAGATGTTCCCCCAAAGCCTCATGTGCTCATAGGTGTGGCTTTTTGGAGGTGGCTAGATCTAGGGTGTGTGATACTGGGATTAAGGGTTTGTGGTAACTAAATGGGTTTAGCACAGTTCTTGGTGTAGGTAACAGAAGCCGCATCCTAAATGTGGGTGGCACCAATCAATAGGCTTATAGCCTGGATGGAATATAAAGGAAGAAAAGAAAGATAGGCTTGCTGCTTGCTGCTTCCTCTCTGCCTTGCTGTGAACTCTTTCCCTTTTGCCATATACCTGTGCTATGCCACCCTACCTTGGAGCCAGTCAACTAAGGACTGAAACACCTACAAACTAACCTGAAATAAACCTTTTCTCCTATAACTTTGGGTGATGAGCATTTTGCCTTAGCAAAGAGAAAAGTAAATAAGACAAGCATCAAAAATATTAAATACTTAGGAATTTAACTAACCAAGGAAGTAAAAGACCTCTACAATGAAAACTACAGTACTCTGAAATAGGGGATTGTAGAGGACATTAGAAAATGGAAAGACAGGAGGTCCTGAGTCACGCGGAAGACCCCGAATCACCCCGCTGCAGACAGGCAGGTCTGCCCATGCCCTACCTAGGTCCTGAGTCGCACAGAACATGCCAAATCAGCCCGCTGCAGACAGGCAGGTCTGTGCACGCCCTACCGAGGACCTGAGTCGCGAGGAAGACACCTAATCACCCTGCTACAGACAGGCAGCCACCTGATTCCACACTACAAAGATGCAGAGGACACCAGAACACCAGACCAAGGTACTGAGTCCCACTGTTCCTGGCCCAGAGGTAGGGGCTTCTGAGCCGTCATCCCACTGATCCTGGTCCAGAGGAAGGGACTTCCTGATCACCATCCCTCCCGCTGCTCCCAGCCCAGAGGAAAGGGCTTTTGGACCATCTTCTGTCCCGCTGCTCCTGGCCCAGAGGAAGGGGTGTTCGGGCCACCATCCCTCCCACCACTCCCAGCCCAGAGGGAGGGGCTTCTGAGCCACCATCCCACTGCTCCTGGTCCAGAGGAAAGGGATTCCTGGCCACCATCCCTCCGGCTGCTCCCAGCCCACAGGAAAGGGCTTTTGGGTCACCATCCCTACCGCTGCTGCTCCTGGAACCTGTCCCACCTCACCCAGCTCAGAGGAGGTAATCCCTGCAGGTGCTAACAGCCCCCCCCCCAGTCGAAATGAGAAAACACATAAATAAGTCTCAAAACCAGACTTCCAGATCACCTACAGCAACCCCAAAGGGAAACGAGATGGAACACTCTGATACTCAACCACCTGGACCCATTGAACTGGCAACAAAAGGGGATCTGGAAAAAATTAAAATCAGAAAAAATTTATCAGATAACAGGAAAAATTGTGCCCCTAGTGCAAGACATGATTAATAAATCTAGAGAGGAGCTCAGGAACATGACGGAATCCCAACATAAGAAACAAATGGAATCCATAAAACAGATGCAAATAGATTTCCAGGACATGGAAAACTCAATTGAAAGTCTACACAGCAGAATGAGCCAATGTGAGGACAGAATTTCAGATATAGAAGATAAGATTGCAATTAGTGACCAGGAAAAGAAAAATTGCTTCAAAATTATAAGGGAACATGAGAAATCAATCCAGCAGCTGCTAGATGATGCAAAGAAGAATAACATAAGATTGATTGGGCTCAATGAAGAAACAGGAGAGAGTGCAGATGACATAAAAAAATCTCTTCACAGAAATAATGGCAGAAAACTTCCCAAGCAGGGGAAAAGAGCTTGACATACAGACAAGTGAGGCATATAGGACTCCAAATAGCCTTGATCAAAAAAAATCTACACATAGGCATATAATTGTTAAGATGCCAGAAACACAACAGAAGAACAAAGTTCTCCAAGCAGTCAGAGAAAAGAAACAAATCACACACAAAGGAAAGCCCATCAGAATCACAGCAGACTTCTCAACACAAACCATCAAGGCAAGAAGAGCTTGGAGTGACATATTCCAAGCCCTACAAGAAAACAGCTTCCAACCCAGATTGATGTACCCTGCAAAACTATCTTTCAAAATGGAAGGAGAAATAAGATACTTTCATGACAAAGAGCACCTTAGCAACTTCGTGAATACCAAACCAGCACTCCAAAGAATTTTACACAATATCCTAGGAACAGACATTGAGGATCATAACCCCAGGAAGCAAAACAGAATGAACCCATCTGGCATGACAAGAAATTAAAGGTAAAGGGGGAGAACCCAACAAAAAGAAAAAGTCATGGCAATGACAAGTCAATACATTTCAGTTATAACCATTAATGTTAATGGTCTCAATTCACCAATCAAAAGAAATAGACTGGCAGAATGGGTCAGGAAGCAAAATCCAATAATATGCTGCATACAAGAAACACACTTAATTCAAAAGGAAACTCATAGACTGAAAGTTAAAGGGTGGAAAACAATACTGCATGCGACAGGAACCCGAAAAAAAGCAGGAGTAGCTATCCTCTTGGCAGATCAAGTAGATTTCAAACCAATACTGATTAAGAGAGACGAAGAAGGACACTACATCCTTGTAAAGGGAACAATCCAAGAGGAAGAGATGACAATCATAAATATCTATGCACCAAACACTAGTGCACCCAACTATATAAAACAAATAATAATGGACATGAAAAGTCATATATGCACTAATACAATTGTAGTGGAGGACCTCAACACCCCACTGTCACAAATAGATAGATCAACTAGACTAAAAATAAGGAATGAAATACTAGAACTCAATCGAACTCTTGAACAAATGAACTTAACAGATGTTTACAGAGTCTTCCACCCCACAAAATCAGAATACACATTCTTCTCAGCTGCACATGGGTCATTCTCCAAAATAGACCACATACTCACACATAGGACATGTTTAAGTAAGTGCAAAGGAATTGAAGTTATCCCCTGTATATTATGAGACCATAGTGTGATGAAATTGGAGATCCATAGCGAAAGAAACTCAAAAAATTACATAAACACATAGAAATTGAAGAACACACTTCTGAATAACCAATGGGTCACAGAGGAAATTAAAGAAGAAATCAGACAGTTCCTTCAATTAAATGACAAGGACAATACAACATATCAGAATCTATGGCACACAATGAAAGCAGTCTTACGAGGGAAATTCATAGCAGTGAATACACATATTAGGAAACCAGAACAAGCCCAATTAAACAACCTGATGCTGAACCTCAAGCTTCTAGAAAAAGAAGAGCAGGACAAACCCAAAGCTCATACAAGGGAGGAAATTATAAAGATCAGAGGAGAAATCAATGCAATGGAGACTAAGAGAATGATCCAAAAAATCAATGAAGCCAAGAGTTGGTTCTTCGAAAGAATCAACAAAATTGACAAACCTTCAGCCAACCTTGTCAGAAAAAGGAAAGAAAAGGCCCAAGTCCATGCAATTAGGAATGAAAAGGGTGAAATTACAACAGACCCAGCAGAAATCCAGAGGATCATCAATACCTACTTCCAGAACCTATATGCCAATAAGATGGACAACACAGAAGAAATGGACAGATTCCTAGATACATATGGATTACCAAAGTTGAACGAAGAAGACCTAAAAATTCTGAAAAACCCAATATCAACCAGTGAAATTGAAAATGTAATGAAAAATTTACCAACTAAGAAAAGCCCAGGTCCTGATGGCTTCACTGCTGAATTCTATAAGACATTTAGAGAGGAACTGCTGCCACTACTGTTTAAACTCTTCAATGAAATTGAAAGGGAAGCAATACTCCCAAATTCATTCCTGGAAGCAAGCATCACCTTGATCCCCAAAGCAGAGAAAGACCCAACTGAAAAAGAGAACTATAGGCCAATCTCACTCAGGAACATAGGTGCAAAAATCCTTAATAAGATACTGGCAAACAGAATGCAGAAGATCATCAAGATCATACACCCTGATCAAGTGGGATTCATCCCAGTGATGCAGGGATGGTTCACTATACAAAAATCAATCAATGTAATACACTATATCAATAGAGCCAAGGACAAAAACCATATGATTATCTCCATAGACACAGAAAAAGCATTTGACAAAATCCAACATGCATTTATGATAAAAACCCTAAAAAAATTGGAATAGATGGTCTCTACCTCAAACTGATAGAAGCCGTCTATGAAAAACCAACAGCCAATATCATGCTAAATGGTCAAAAACTGAAATCCTTCACACTAAAATCAGGAACAAGACAAGAATGTCCACTATCACCACTCTTGTTCAATATACTTCTGGAAACATTAGCCACGGCACTTAGAGAAGAGAAAGAAATAAAAGGAATAAAGATAGGTAATGAAGAAGTCAAATGGTCATTATTTGCAGATGACATGATACTCTATATAGAAGACCCCAAGAACTCCACCAAAAGTCTTCTAGACTTAATAACCAAATTCAGTCAAGTAGCTGGTTATAAGGTCAACACACAAAAATCAATAGCTTTCCTTTACACGAATGACAGACTCACTGAGAGAGAAATAGGGCAAATGATTCCTTTCACAATAGCATCCAAAAAACTGAAATACCTAGGAATCATCCTAACGAAGGAAATCAAAGACCTCTTCTCTGAAAACTATGGCACTCTGAAAAGAGAGATTGAAGATGATATCAGAAAATGAACAGACATCCCTTGCTCCTGGGTAGGAAGGATTAATATAGTGAAAATGGCCATACTTCCAAAACTGCTATATAGATTTAATGCAATTCCAATTGAGATCCCAGCAGCATACTTCATAGACCTCGAGAAAACAATCCAAAAATTCATTACAAACAAAAAGAGACCCAGAATAGCAAAAGCAATTCTAGGTAACAGAGACATGGCAGGGAGTATCACAATCCCCAACCTGTAACTATACTACAAAGCTACTGTGATAAAAACAGCATGGTACTGGCAAAGAAACAGACTTGAGGACCAATGGAACATATTAGAAGATGCAGAAACAACGCCAGACACACTCAGGTATCTCACCTTCGACAAAGGAGCCAAACACCCTCACTGGAGGAAAGAGAGCCTCTTTAATAAATGGTGCTGGAAAAATTGGGCTTCAACTTGCCAAAGATTAAAACTAGACCTATATCTCTCACCATGCACTAAACTAAAATCAAAATGGATTAAAGATCTAAATATTAAAATAGAAACTCTGAACCAGTTGGAACAGAGGTTAGGTAGAACCCTTGAAGACATTGGTGTAGGAAAAGATTTTATGAACAAAACCTCAGTTGCCTGTGAACTAGCACAAACAATCATCAAATTGGATCTCTTCTTATTAAAAAGTTTCTGCACAGCAAGAGAAACCACCAGCAGTGTGAAGAGGCAACCCACAATGTGGGAAAAAATCTGCACCTGCTCTTCCTCAGACAAAGGTCTACTATCTCGAATCTATAAAGAACTTTAAAAGATCAGACCTCCCAAATTTAAAGACCCAATCCAAAAATGGGCATCTGAAATGAACAGACATTTCTCAGACAAAGAAGAAGAAATCGCAAATAAATACATGAAAAAATGTTCAACATCACCGGTCATTTGAGAGATGCAAATGAAAACAACACTGAGATTCCACCTCACTCCAGAAAGAATGGCTGCTATCATGAAATCAACCAATAACAAATGCTGGCAGGGCTGTGGGGAAAAGGGAACCCTTCTCCACTGCTGGTGGGAGTGTAGACTGGTGCAAGCACTGTAGAAATCAGTATGGAGATACCTCAAAGAACTAGGACTGGAAGTTCCATTTGACCCCGATATTCCCCTGCTGGGGATCTTCCCCAAAGAATTAAAAGAATCATACCACAGTGATATATGTGCACCCATGTTCATAGCAGCACATTTTATAATAGCTAAAACTTGGAAACAGCCCAAATGCCCATCAACTGGAGACTGGATAAAGAAAATGTGGGGTTTTTTTATAAAATGGAGTACTACTCAGCCATAAAAAATGAGAAATTAGAGACATTTATAGCTAAGTGGATGCACATTGAGGCAAAACTCTTAAGTGAAATAAATAGGACACACATGAATAAATTCCAAATAGTTTCTCTGGTGTGAGAAACTGAAAGTGTAAATAAGGACTAAATGTATAATAGGTCATGTGAAATAGGAAGAAAAGGGGCAAAGTGGAAGGAAGTTGGAGGGCTAGGGGAAAGGATAGAAGGGAATGGGATTAATATGAGAAAATGGAAAAATAGGAACAAAATCTTTGTAAATAGGGAGGAATGGAGGGGTTGAAGGGAGGGCTGGGCAAGGGTGAAAAATAAGAACCAAGAGAGACTATGTAAAGGTGCAAATTTCCAATGATAAATGTCATTATATTGTATACCTAAAATGTACCAATGATTAGAATGAATAATAGATAATGTAAAATAGGAAGAAAAGGTCCAAAGGGGTAGGGGTAGTGGGAGGGGAAGGGGAAAGAAAGGAAGGGAAAGGAAAAACTGATGAGAAATAGAAGAAATGGAAATAAAGCCTTTGTAAATGGGGAAGGGTGGAGGGCGTGAAGGGAGGGCTAGGAATGGGGAAAAGATAAGAACCAAGATGCATTATGTAAAGGTACAATTCCCAATGAGAAAAGTAATTGTGTTGTATACCTACAATATACCAATAAAAGAATTTAATACAAAAAAAAAAGAAGAACTGGATTTCAACCTGTGAAAGATTAAAACTAGACCTGTATCTATCACCATCCACTAAACTAAGATCAAAGTGGATTAAAGATCTAAATATTAAAACAGAAACACTAAACTTGCTGGAAGATAACTTAGGTAGAACTCTTGAAGACATTGGCATAGGAAAAGACTTTATGAACAAAACCTCAGTAGCACAGGAACTAGCCCAAAGAATCAACAACTGGGATCTCATCTCATTAAAAAATTTCTGCCCTGCAAGAGAAACCACCAACAGAGCTAAGAGACAACCTACAATGTGGGAAAAAATTTTTAGCAGCTGTACCTCAGACAAAGGACTACTATCTAGAATATATAAAGAACTGAGAAAAATCAGACCCCCCCAATTCAAAGGCCCAATTAAAAAAATGAAATGAACAGACATTTCTCAGGCAAAGTAAAAGCAGCAAATAAACATATGAAAAAATGTTAAAAAAAAAAAAAAGAAAATGGAAAGACATACCTTGTTCCTGGATAAGCAGAACCAACATTGTCAAAATGACCATATTTCTGAAATTGATTTACAGATTTAATATAATCCCAATGAAAATACTAGCAGCACTCCTCATAAAACTAGAGAAAACAATCTCAAAATTCATATGGAATCAGAAGAGACCCAAAGCAGTAAAAGCAATACTGGATAAAAGAGCACACATATGTAAATGCCACATAGTTTCTCTGGTGTGAGAAACTGAAAGTGTAAATGAGGATCAAAATATATGAAGACAGATCATATGAAATAGGAAGAAAAGGTCCAAAGGGGAAGGGGAAGGGGAAGTGGGAGGGGTAAGGGGAAAGGAAAGAAGGGAAAGGAATAAATATGAGAAAAGGAATAAAACAGAAACAAAGTCTTTGTAAATAGGGAGGGATGGAGGGGTTGAAGGGAGGGCAGGGAATGGAAAAAAAATAAGAACCAAGATATTTCATGTAAAGGTCCAAATTCCCAATGATGAATGTCATCATACTGTATACCTAAAATGTACCAATAAACTTAATGAATTTTTTAAAAAGGCAAAGAAGGAGGCATAACAATCTTAGATTTCAAGTTAACTTACAAAGTTAAAGTGATAAAAAACAAGGAACATATATACCATCTACTATGAAATTATGTGCAATTGTTTAGTCCAGGCTCTAAGTATAAGAATCCAAAGAAGAGAAAAGTCGATAACACTAGAATGTGGGGAAAAGGCACTGGGCCACTTGCTTTGGTTCTTGAATTCATGTTTAAAGCATTATAGGCTTTCAGTTTTCAAAGGAGTGTGACTTCCAGAAAGCAGAATGTCAGGATAAAGCATGAGCATCAATAGCTACCACTGACTAAGAACTACATCAAACTAAACTACATCCTCCAAGCTAAACTGTATTGGAAATAAAGGCAATTATATTTTTTATTTCATCCACTTTACAAGTGAATTGTTTCATGACTTGGTCCGGGTCTACTTATTCTACCCCTTAAAATCTCAACTACCAAACTGTCTTGTCTCCCACATTCTGAAAGTAACAACCAAGTTGTAAGGCTCTCTTTTAAATCTACCCATTAACCTCTAGGGCAGAGAGAATACTAAGAATCACAGCCCACATTTTCTAAAAGCCCAAGTTACACTAATGTCTATGACTGCTGACAAGCCTGATTAGTAAAACACTGGGAAAAATTTTCATTAACCTGTATTTTGATGAAGTATTTTAAGAGGACAAACTCTGGAGTCAGCATGACTGAATTTGAAATTGTATTACTTCTTATTTCATCTTATGGAAACCTTAATGTGTTATTAAAAATTTAAATGTTCTCATGATTGCAAGATTCCTAACATATAGCAAATACTATGTCAGTGTTACTTAGCATCATCACTGAATGGATTTTGCATGTTAACCTATTGATAACAGTTGACAGCTGCTGGAGAATGACAATTACTCATTAAGGTAGAAGTTCAAAAATGTTTTTCCTCATCTACAATGTTAGTAAATTCAAGCCAAAGAGTTCAGGCCACATAAACAATTAATACTCACCAGAAAAGTATAATCAATTCTCAAACAAATGAATGGATGGGTTACTCTTCTCAGTTTAAATAGTAAGTGGGTCCAGGCTGTCCATCCTTTGCTTAGATGGGATCTAGGAATTGGGACTCATCCTTTATCCCCAAATATTTCTGATTTGGCACTTGAAGAAAATCATTTTTACATTAAACTGCTAGCATATTATTTTTCAAACTAGTATTTTCTTTGTTAAAGGAATACATGTTTTATACTTCAGATAACAACGAGCGTTTATCTTGCATCTTTCTGGTATTTATATTTTGCTCAACTACACTTTTCAGCAACAATAAGAGCTTTCAAATTGTACAGTTTTTGATTATAATTAAGCTTCTGTGTGTGTGTGTGTGTGTGTGTGTGTGTGTGTGTGTGTGTGTACCTAGCTGCAGAAATAGATAAACTGTGGCTGGAGGTATAGCCCAAGGGTAGAGCACTTTCCTAGACTATGCTTGGCAAGTGCAAGGCTATGGGTTCAATCCCTAGAACTGTAAAAATTTTAAAAAGGAAAAAGATGAACGAGATTCTATATATTCTCAATGCATTCCTGTAAAGAATTTTGAAGGTCATTTAGACCTAAAGTTTCTAAGCAGAGGTAATATTAGTAACTTTTGGAATTAGCCAAGAGTTCTTGAGTACTTACTGTATGCCTGGCTCAGAGCTACATGCATATTTCCTCACAAAAACACCATGAGACAGATACCATTATAGTCTCCACCTGGCTCATCACTGTGAGAGATGCAAGTCTTAATCTCCCACCACTTCCAATAGACAAGGGCAAAATGTCAACTCCTGGGATACCTCCTTCCACCAATAATTGCTTTTCTATAGTGGAACTCAGCTTTTATACTGTGATTCCAATACTCTCCTTGGCATGAGCCTCTGAAAACTGAAGCTATGGGAAACTAGTTTTGCCTCATTGCACTTAAACTGCATACTCCTAGCTAACTACTGTATCTACCATGTGAGGGGGCAGCCATCAGCTCTAGGGTCTAGTCCTGATGCCTCCCACAGTGCTCAGTTGCATAGAAATGGCCACACACTAACCAGCAGGAGTAGATGGTCATCATCACAGCAGGTTGTTGGTATCCATTCCCTTTCAGCTCCTTGAACTTATTTTTACAACACTCTATCACTGTTTGATAAAGTTTCTGACCAAAAACAGTTACCCAGTATTCTGTCATATCTTTATAGAGTTTACGAGGATCAGGTTAATGCAGGCAAGAGGCTGTTTGCTAAGGCCCACACTTTAGAGGGTACCACTCTGGCTATCCTCAGGCTGCACCTTTCCTCACCCTCAGCTACTAGTTCAAGTTCAGGTAGATGGACCTCAGAATTGTCTTCTCAAATATCATGAAGCCCAACTTCTGAGAGTGGGGGTGATTGTGAAAACCTCATATCTGGAGTTACTGTTCCAGAGGAAGACAATACTGCAAGTGTATGTCCCGTAGCCTGTGGAGGGATCAAAGGCCAAATGGAGCTTGGATATATAGGGTGCCATGTCCGTGGGCACATGTGTGAGGTCTCATGTGCAGAAAGAGAGACAAGGCTAAGAGAAAAAAAAGACTGGAATAGAAAGCTAATGCAAAAGGGGCAGACAGGCTAAAAGCCAAATGCTTCCATTTGTGCCTTTCTCTGTGCCCTGCAAATATTAGGTAGAAGACTGCATATCTACTTTGCTTTGTTCTTATGAATTATATGGAACCAACACAAGGTTGGCAGCTTTATCCTCTACATTCACCAAAGAATGGAGCAGGTGGCTTCCTAAGTGGAATTTCTTTTCAGTAGGAGATAATAATCCATGGCCAAACCTACCATGATGCCGTGAATTTCCAGTATATGCCTGTTTTCAAACAGTTTATCCTGTGTCAGATATATTCCAATTTGGTCCTTGATAAACACCTTTCATCCACAGTGAGGTCACTCAGTAAGCTGCCTTCCCAATACCTTTGTTCTGTGATAATCACTAGCAGATGTGCTTTAAAGATGAATAGTAAGACCCTTCACAATAGGAAAGCATGAAGTGTCGCTGAGTGTCCTCATGAGTGTCTTAAAGACATGAAACGTTCCTCTCTTTCCTCACAAAGAGTCCAAGTACTTCCCTGTCCTTCATTCATCACTTGGTTCCCAAGAGGAGGACAGTATCATTCACTAGCTCCAGGTTCTGATGATACTCATCCTCTCACCTTGGGAAATGTGATTAGCACTCCACATTGACTATTAACTTTCACTGTGAGGTTATGAATCTCTTCCAGGGTAAATCTCAAAAGCATAAAACATCTTTAATGCCAAACACTTAAACTGGATCAGAGAAACTTTAAACCACTAAAAACTTATGGTCACTAGTAAAACAGGACACCATCCTAAAGTCTGAACACTGCTAATGTTTGCAGCAGGTTATTCAGCTATAAGTACATTAAAAATGGCAATTGTTTCACCATAAGTAGGTACTATATGTCTCATGCACCACACTTCCAAATGATAAGAAAATCACCTGTGTCTGTGCTGAAAAAGTTGACTTGTCTAAGCAGTCTGGCTGGCGGAAACTTCAGTGATCTCAGAGAGAAGCTGTAATTGTCTTACTAGCATTTCTTCTAATTACTAAGGACATTCACTGAAGACAAGATGCTGGATTTTATCTCCATTGGCAGGTTAACAAAACTCCTTCTCAAGGTTGAACCTTATGCAGATCTGTCCCCTGCCCTCTTTTGTTTTTCCCCTTAGCCTATGAATCACCAAAGTTGGCCCTTTCGGACTCAGTCCTTGTTTTTCTTCTGCAAGCCTACCCTCCTCCAGATACATCCATTGTGCCCAGCTAAGAGTGAGGGAAGAAAGTTACCTCTTTTTGAGGTAGTCATGACACCAAGTGCAGCTCCCAAGCCCCATTTCCAGTCTCATTCTGTGCTCTTCAATTTGCATTAGCCCTAAAAAGCATGATAAATTAGAACAAACTTGTTTCTACTATTGCCATCTTTCTTTTACTCCCAAATTGTCCTATCAGTGGTATTCTTTTGTTTGCCCACTTTGTTAGTTCTCTAAACCTGAATTCCTTTTCCCTTAAAAAACACTACTACAGCCAAAAACAGTTCCTCACACCTGTCATCCCAGCTCCTCAAAAGGCTGAGGGAAGAGGATTGAAAGTTCAAGGCTAGCCTAGGCAACATAACAAGACCCTGCCTTAAAATAAATTTTTCTTAAAAGGGACTAAGGATGGGGCTGGGGATTTAGCTCAGTGGTTTCAACACCTGTTGCGCAAGCACAAGGACCCAAGTTCAATCCCCTGTACCAAAAAAACCCCAAAAAGGACTGAGGATGTAGCTTAGTGTTACAATATACCTTGGTTTGATCCCCAATAAAACACACAAACACACACATCTCACAAAACACGAGTTACCGGCACTTCTCAATAATTCATATCTATCATGAGTTGCACAGAACATGCAGAATCAGCCCGCTGAGACACGCAGGTTTGCTCACGCCCTACCCAGGTCCCCAGTACTGAGGAATATGCCAAATCAGCCCACTGCAGACAGGAAGGTCTGTGCACGCCCTACCAAGGTCCTGAGTCACATAGAAGACACCGAATTACCCCGCGGCAGACAGGCAGCCACCTGGTTCCACACTACAAAGAGGCAGAGGACACCAGACCACCAGACCAAGGTACTGAGTCCCACTGTTCCTGGCCCAGAGGGAGGGGCTTCTGAGCTACCATCCCACTGCTCCTGGGCCAGAGGAAGGGGCTTCCTGGCCACCATCCCTCTGGCTGCTTCCAGCCCACAGGAAAGGGCTTTTGGGTCACCATCCCTACCGCTGCTCCCGGCCCCTGTCCCACCTCACCCAGCTCAGAGGAGGTAATCCGTGCAGGTGCTAAGAGCCCGCCGCCCCAGTCAAAATGAGAAAACACATAAATAAGTCTCAAAACCAGACTTCCAGATCACCTACAGCAACTCCAAAGGGAAATGAGATGGGACACTCTGATACTCAACCACCTGGACCCACTAAACTGGCAACAAAAGGGGATCTGAAAAATATGAAATCAGAAATAATTTCTCAGATAACAGGAGAAATTGTGCCCCTAGTGCAAGACATGATTAATAAATCTAGAGATGAGCTGAGGAACATGATGGAATCCCAACATAAGAAACAAATGGAATCCACAAAACAGATGCAAATAGATTTCAGGACATGAAAAGCTCCATTGAAAGTCTACACAGCAGAATGAGCCAATGTGAGGACAGAATTTCAGATATAGAAGATAAGATTGCAATTAGTGACCAGGAAAAGAAAAATTGCTTCAAAATTATAAGGGAACATGAGAAATCAATCCAGCAGCTGCTAGATGATGCAAAGAAGAATAACATAAGACTGATTAGAGCCAATGAAGAAACAGGAGAGAGTGCAGATGACATAAAAAAATCTCTTCACAGAAATAATGGCAGAAAACTTCCCAAGCAGGGAAAAGAGCTTGACATACAGATAAGTGAGGCATATAGGACTCCAAATAGCCTTGATCAAAAAAAATCTACACATAGGCATATAATTGTTAAGATTCCAGAAACATAACAGAAGAACAAAGTTCTCCAAGCAGTCGGAGAAAAGAAAGAAATCACATACAAAAGAAAGCCCATCAGAATCACAGCAGACTTCTCAACACAAACCATCAAGGCAAGAAGAGCTTGGAGTGACATATTCCAAGCCCTACAAGAAAACAGCCTCCAACCCAGATTGATGTACCCTGCAAAACTATCTTTCAAAATGGATGGAGAAATAAGATACTTTCATGACAAAGAGCACTTTAGCAACTTCGTGAATACCAAACCAGCACTCCAAAGAATTTTACACAATATCCTAGGAACAGACATTGAGGATCATAACCCCAGGAAGCAAAACAGAATGAACCCATCTGGCATGACAAGAAATTAAAGGTAAAGGGGGAGAACCCAACAAAAAGAAAAAGTCATGGCAATGACAAGTCAATACATTTCAGTTATAACCATTAATGTTAATGGTCTCAATTCACCAATCAAAAGAAATAGACTGGCAGAATGGGTCAGGAAGCAAAATCCAATAATATGCTGCATACAAGAAACACACTTAATTCAAAAGGAAACTCATAGACTGAAAGTTAAAGGGTGGAAAACAATACTGCATGCGACAGGAACCCGAAAAAAAGCAGGAGTAGCTATCCTCTTGGCAGATCAAGTAGATTTCAAACCAACACTGATTAAGAGAGACGAAGAAGGACACTACATCCTTGTAAAGGGAACAATCCAAGAGGAAGAGATGACAATCATAAATATCTATGCACCAAACACTAGTGCACCCAACTATATAAAACAAATAATAATGGACATGAAAAGTCATCTATGCACTAATACAATTGTAGTGGGGGACCTCAACATCCCACTGTCACAAATAGATAGATCAACTAGACTAAAAATAAGGAATGAAATACTAGAACTCAATCGAACTCTTGAACAAATGAACTTAACAGATGTTTACAGAGTCTTCCACCCCACAAAATCAGAATACACATTCTTCTCAGCTGCACATGGGTCATTCTCCAAAATAGACCACATACTCACACATAGAACATGTTTAAGTAAGTTGAAAGGAATTGAAGTTATCCCCTGTATATTATCAGACCATAGTGTGATGAAATTGGAGATCCATAGCGAAAGAAACTCAAAAAATTACATAAACACATGGAAATTGAAGAACACACTTCTGAATAACCAATGGGTCACAGAGGAAATTAAAGAAGAAATCAGACAGTTCCTTCAATTAAATGACAATGACAATACAACATATCAGAATCTATGGCACACAATGAAAGCAGTCTTACGAGGGAAATTCATAGCAGTGAATACACATATTAGGAAACCAGAACAAGCCCAATTAAACAACCTGATGCTGAACCTCAAGCTTCTAGAAAAAGAAGAGCAGGACAAACCCAAAGCTCATACAAGGGAGGAAATTATAAAGATCAGAGGAGAAATCAATGCAATGGAGACTAAGAAAATGATCCAAAAAATCAATGAAGCCAAGAGTTGGTTCTTCGAAAGAATCAACAAAATTGACAAACCTTCAGCCAACCTTGTCAGAAAAAGGAAAGAAAAGGCCCAAATCCATGCAATTAGGAAAGAAAAGGGTGAAATTACAACAGACCCAGCAGAAATCCAGAGGATCATCAATACCTACTTCCAGAACCCATATGCCAATAAGATGGACAACACAGAAGAAATGGATAGATTCCTAGGTACATATGAATTACCAAAGTTGAACGAAGAAGACCTAAAAATTCTGAACAACCCAATATCAACCAGTGAAATTGAAAATGTAATTAAAAACTTATCAACTAAGAAAAGCCTGAGCCCTGTTGGCTTAACTGCTGAATTCTATAAGACATTTAGAGAGGAACTGCTGCCACTACTGTTGAAACTCTTCACATAAATTGAAAGGGAAGCAATACTCCCAAATTCATTCCTGGAAGCAAGCATCACCTTGATCCCCAAAGCAGAGAAAGGCCCAACTGAAAAAGAGAACTATAGGCCAATCTCATTAATGAACATAGGTGCAAAAATCCTTAATAAGATAATGGCAAACAGAATGCAGAAGATCATCAAGAAGATCATACACCCTGATCAAGTGGGATTCATCCCAGTGATGCAGGGATGGTTCACTATACAAAAATCAGTTAATGTAATACACTATATCATTAGAGCCAAGGACAAAAACCATATGATTATCTCCATAGACACAGAAAAAGCATTTGACAAAATCCAACATGCATTTATGATAAAAACCCTAAAAAAATTGGAATAGATGGTCTCTATCTCAAACTGATAGAAGCCGTCTATGAAAAACCAACAGCCAATATCATGCTAAATGGTCAAAAACTGAAATCCTTCACACTAAAATCAGGAACAAGACAAGAATGTCCACTATCACCACTCTTGTTCAATATACTTCTGGAAACATTAGCCACGGCACTTAGAGAAGAGAAAGAAATAAAAGGAATAAAGATAGGTAATGAAGAAGTCAAATGGTCATTATTTGCAGATGACATGATACTCTATATAGAAGACCCCAAGAACTCCACCAAAAGTCTTCTAGACTTAATAACCAAATTCAGTCAAGTAGCTGGTTACAAGGTCAACACACAAAAATCAATAGCTTTCCTTTACACGAATGACAGACTCACTGAGAGAGAAATAGGGCAAATGATTCCTTTCACAATAGCATCCAAAAAACTGAAATACCTAGGAATCATCCTAACGAAAGAAATCAAAGACCTCTTCTCTGAAAACTATGGCACTCTGAAAAGAGAGATTGAAGATGATATCAGAAAATGAACAGACATCCCTTGCTCCTGGGTAGGAAGGATTAATATAGTGAAAATGGCCATACTTCCAAAACTGCTATATAGATTTAATGCAATTCCAATTGAGATCCCAGCAGCATACTTCATAGACCTCGAGAAAACAATCCAAAAATTCATTACAAACAAGAAGAGACCCAGAATAGCAAAAGCAATTCTAGGTAACAGAGACATGGCAGGGAGTATCACAATCCCCAACCTGTAACTATACTACAAAGCTGCTGTGATAAAAACAGCATGGTACTGGCAAAGAAACAGACTTGAGGACCAGTGGAACATATTAGAAGATGCAGAAACAACGCCAGACACACTCAGGTATCTCATCTTCGACAAAGGAGCCAAACACCCTCACTGGAGGAAAGAGAGCCTCTTTAATAAATGGTGCTGGAAAAATTGGGCTTCAACTTGCCAAAGATTAAAACTAGACCTGTATCTCTCACCGTGCACTAAACTAAAATCAAAATGGATTAAAGATCTAAATATTAAAATAGAAACTCTGAACCAGTTGGAACAGAGGTTAGGTAGAACCCTTGAAGATATCGGTGTAGGAAAAGATTTTATGAACAAAACCTCAGCTGCCTGTGAACTAGCACAAACAATCAACAAATGGGATCTCTTCTTATTAAAATGCTTCTGCACAGCAAGAGAAACCACCAGCAGTGTGAAGTGACAACCCACAATGTGGGAAAAAATCTTCACCTGCTCTTCCTCAGACAAAGGTCTACTATCTCGAATCTATAAAGAACTTTAAAAGATCAGACCTCCCAAATTTAAAGACCCAATCCAAAAATGGGCATCTGAAATGAGCACACATTCCTCAGACAAAGAAGTAGAAATAGCAAATAAATACATGAAAAAATGTTCAACATCACTGGTCATTCGAGAGATGCAAATGAAAACAACACTGAGATTCCACCTCACTCCAGAAAGAATGGCTGCTATCATGAAATCAACCAATAACAAATTCTGGTGGGGCTGTGGGAAAAGAGGAACCCTGCTCCACTGCTGGTGGGAGTGTAGACTGGTGCAACCACTGTGGAAATCAGTATGGAGATACCTCAAAGAACTAGGACTGGAAGTTCCATTTGACCCCGATATTCCCCTGCTGGGGATCTTCCCCAAAGAATTAAAAGTATCATACCACAGTGATATATGTGCACCCATGTTCATAGGAGCACAGTTTGTAATAGCTAAAACTTGGAAACAGCCCAAATGCCCATCAACTGGAGACTGGATAAAGAAAATGTGGGGTGTTTTTTATAAAATGGAGTACTACTCAGCCATAAAAAATGAGAAATTAGAGACATTTATAGCTAAGTGGATGCACATTGAGGCAATACTCTTAAGTGAAATAAACAGGACACACATGTGTAAATACCCAATAGTTTCTCTGGTGTGAGAAACTGAAAGTGTAAATAAGGACTAAATGTATAATAGGTCATGTGAAATAGGAAGAAAAGGGGCAAAGTGGAAGGAAGTTGGAGGGCTAGGGGAAAGGATAGAAGGGAATGGTATTAATATGAGAAAATGGAAAAATAGGAACAAAATCTTTGTAAATAGGGAGGACTGGAGGGGTTGAAGGGAGGGCTGGGCAAGGGTGAAAAATAAGAACCAAGTGAGACTATGTAAAGGTACAAATTTCCAATGATGAATGTCATTATATTGTATACCTAAAATGTACCAATTATTAGAATGAATAATTGATAATGTAAAATAGGAAGAAAAGGTCCAAAACGGTAGGGGTAGTGGGAGGCACAGGGGAAAGGAAAGAAGGGAAAGAAAAAGTGATGAGAAATGGAAATAAAGTCTTTGCAAATAGGGAAGGGTGGAGGGCATGAAGGGAGGGCTAGGAATGGGGAAAAGATAAGAACCAAGATGCATTATGTAAAGGTACAATTCCCAATGAGAAATGTAATTATGTTGTATACCTACAATGTACCAATAAAAGAATTTAATACAAAAAAATTCATATCTCTCATACACTGAGCCTTCATATGTATTAAGAACAAATTAGAGTGTATATAACAATCAGTGAGAAGGGAAGAAAATAAATACCCTTCCCTTTTCAATATCTTTAGCAAAGTAAACATTTACTTAAAGCATCTGGAGTTATGGCATATGATATAGTAGCAACTAAATGTTATCTGTGATTATTTTAATTTAAATTAACTTAAACAAAATGCAATTAAAATGTTAGCAATTCATGCTTAATAGCCACATATACCTGGTGGTTACTGAAGGCATGCAGCATTTCCATTATGACAAATTTCCATGGGATGGTATTGCTTTGGAGGATGATGCTAATGGTTGGGATAATCAGGCCTTGCGGCATGGCATTAAAGTTGACAGGGGAGATGTGGGGGGAAGGATCATTATGAATACTTTGTAAAGTACCTTTCATTTGCGCTTGCTGCAGGTACTACCCAAAGAGACTCAGACTTTGCCAAAAAGCAATTTTGTGTCCCACCCAAGTGACACATGGGTGCCTGGACCTTGCTTTTCGAAACAGAGCAAACTTCAACTGAATTCCTATTTTAAGGATATAAAAAAATCATAATCCCATTAACTTAGTCCTGCATTGTATGTTACTAAAACTATGAAAGGTGATAAGACTTCAACTGAGTTCCTATTTAGGAGATATGAAAAACCATAAAGTCATTAATTTAGTCTTGTACTGTAGGTTACTAAAGCTATAAAATTTAGTCCGTGGCAAAGCCTAAACAGAAAACTAAATATCCCAAGTATTTTACTGACCTCAGGGGGTCTGCCATATCACTATAGTCACAGAATAGTTAATGCTTCACTTTGACCTTAGAGGGTACTTTATCTCTGCCACAGAGTTGGGACAGTCATTATACCTTATTTATTAAAGCACAAAATTGGCTATGGACAATTCATAAAGATTTCCAATCAAAAGGACTGAAATCAATAGGGTGTTCTAGTTAAGTTTTCATTAATTAAATAGAAAATGAAGCTCAACAGAGTATTTCAGATTAGAAAATCAAGGTTTTGCTGTAAGCAGAGTGTAGCCAAAAGATTAACATCACCTCATTTCAACCATTTCTGTTAACTGATTTAGGAACCGTCTACCAATCTACAAAATAATGTTGTTTCCACTAGTTTTGGTGAAAGAGCAAACCATAATAACGGTAACTGCTAAAATTTATGCATACCACAGTGTTTTAGACAGTATTCTAAGAACGTAATGTCTACCATTGCCAATTTTCTCCTCCCTCTGGGCTCTTGTCCCGAAGACAATGAAGAATGAAGTCCAAGGATACAGTAGTTGGGAACCAGCTGGATGTAGGTTATTAGAATGAACAAAGAAAAGCTCCAGCTAGCCATCAGTGGCTCCCATGGAGGACCACACAGAGATGCCTCAGTCTAGGGGTTTATATGCAGACCTTGAAAGGCAATTTTGGCAGACACATGAGATGAGGCAGTTTGTCATTGGCTGGTGTTGTTTTTAAAACTTGGGAGTGACTCTAGTGTAGCACAATTCTGGTGGTGCAGCACACAAAAAACTAAGTTGTTGCAGCTGTGGCTAGGTCTCTGCCATCAAAGGGGCGGATTTCATCAAAACTTTGTCCCTTCAATCCAGTTTCCTGGGGCTTATTTCAGTTCACTCAGGGCCTTCTCCTATCTGCCTATTTTCCCTCTATCTCCTGGACTCACTATCAATTCATTTAATCTACACAATAATCCAATGAAATCTGTACTATTATTATCCATGTTTTATAGATGAGGAAAATTAAGCACACAGAAATTAGGTAATTTGCCTAAAATCACACAAACAGAAAATGGTGAAATTCAGATTTGAGCCTAGATGACCTGACATCAGAGCTTGTGCTCTATTACACTGTCTTGAACTGTGGTAACAATGCATGAGTCACAGAAGCTCCTTGAGGGCTGGGCATATTCCCAGCTAGCATAGTGCTACAAAGAGTAGATTGTCACTAAGTATTTGGTGACTGGATAATAGCTAAATTCTACTGAACACTTCCTATGTCATTTAATCACCAAATGAATATTAACATTGTTATAATACTATTATCATCCTCAGTTTTTATGATTGAGGAAACTGAGACACAGAGGATAAATCACTTACACAAGATCACAAAGCTAGAGAATTATGGAAAAAGGATTTGAACCCAAAGCAACATCTACGTTTGAGTGAATTAACTCTTACAGAATATATAATTTGCCCTATAGCATTCTTAATTACTTGCTTTACCAAGTGTAAATTATAGCTTATTCTTCATAATTCTTATCTCATCAAGGTAACTGTGAGTGCCTTGAAGCAGGAACCAGGCTTAACTACCCCTCCTCCCAGCTCTTAGCCAAGTGCTGAGCATGAAATCAGTGTTCAGTAAGTATTTGGTAAGTGATTCAGTTACCTTACTGAGCAGGAATTTTCCAGGGTAAAGCCTGCTGACTGGTTTTCTGTCTTCATTTCTGGCCTCATGTTGTATCTCTGGATCTATTTGAAGATAAGAGTAAGACAGGCTGGAAAACAGCACTAGACCCTTGCCTCCCAAGAAATAGCAGTGGAAGTTGTTCACCATGCAGAGAAAATTGTTTTATTAGTATTGTTGACAATTGCTCAAGTATTATGATAGTAAAAAGCAGACTGACTTCTAGTTGGTTTAATACAGTTTTAAAATTTTCTACAGTGTATTTCCTTATTATTTATACCTAGGAAGGCCAAATCTATCACCGTTTTTTCAATCAGAGTGCACATTGTGGCTTTCCACTAGAAAGAGTACAGAGGAGTATGGTCATAAGCATTCTAACCAAGCACTGGACTTGGAGTCTAAAGGCAAGCATTAGAATCTTACTTTAGTTATTAATATACTGCCTCTGAGCAAGTCCATGAACCTATTAACTTCTAATAAAATAGGGACACAAAATGTTCTAAAGAGTAAAATACAATAGTGAAGTGTAATGTGATAACTGTTACTTTTGTTCTTCACTAATCTATGACCACTCTTTTCTCTGACTTATTAGGCTTCCTTTTGTAAATCACAGAATTATTGGATTATTTTAAAGAATGAAAACTTTGACTAAAGCAAAGTGAATCCCTCAGTCAAGCTTGTTCATATTTATCTCTAGTAAGACACAGAACTCTTTTTTTAAAAAATTCTTTTATTGGTGCATTTTAGATATACAATACATTTAGATTTATCTTTGGGTGCTTGTACCTGTACATGATGTGTCTTGGTTCTTATTTTTTCCCCATTGCCAAGACAGAGAACTCTTAATGGAGAATGTTACCAAATATCAGCACAATACCATTTCCATCTCCCTCTATTAGAGGTAAATAAAGTCACCATGACAACTGAGGGCCTTTGGGCCAGCAGACAGGCTGACAACACAGTATGAAGAAAGAAATCATGCCTAGTCTGAGGCCTTATGACTTCTCTCAGTCATCACTGTTCAGCAAGCTACAGCATGAACTAAGTCTTTAAAAAAACAAAACAGAACAAAACAGTAATACCAAGAAGTTCAAAGAAGTGAAAAAGGGAGCTATGCACAAACATGCACAACTGATGCAAATGCATGTCACTTTCCAGTGCATCTTGACTGAAAGGGAAGCTCTGTTGAAGTTCATTTGAAAGAAGCAAATCCTTCTATAATATTAGAAGACATTCCCAAGGCTTACCATTACTGACTAATGTGGAGATGTATCAAAAGGCCTTTGTTTAGTAGTCAATCTAGAGATGACATTTCAAAATTTAATTTGGTTTCATAAATGGGTGAGAGTTCACCAGAGAGTTTTATTGCTCTCTTACATACCATAGATGATTGACACAGAGGAAGGCCCCAGGCAGAACTCCATGGCTCTGGCACATGACTATTACCAATTAATAGAATACTCAGACCAAAATAACCTTTGAACTTTTGAAGTTCAGTCTTATCAAATCATGGAGAAAAATGAGGCCCAAAGAGGTTAAATAATGAATCCAAAGTCAGTGATAGACGGGATCAGAAGCCAGTCATTCTTTCTCTTTGACTCACTAGGAAAGCTATCATCTTTTAGGTCAGACCCCCAAATCTATACCCTCTGCTACTTCACCACATTCTTAGATCAATTATAATTGTATGGTTGACAGGTCATCAAAAAATATTTTTTTCTTCTCACACCAAGTTCTCATTAGCATCAAATATATCCCAAGTTCCTCCAAGCAGTGAAAATTACAAACTCATTTTAATATTCATTTAACTAGGTCATAATTTAAAAGGTAAATATGCTGGCTATAAAAAAGTCAGTTATGCACAATTTGTTCATTTTTCATTCTTTGAGTGATCCCTGACAGATACCATAATATTCATAGTGTTGGGAATTGGGAATTCATTGTATTTTAGAGTACCTGCAATAAGTAAGAGAGAATACTATGGTTCGTTGTTCTTTTTGGTTGTATACAATTAATCTTTCTTCAAAACTGTCTTTGGATACTAGAGAAGCAGAACAGGACAATATTAGCTGCAGGAATTCTTACAGTATACAGTCCCATACTTATGTCAGTTTGTTCTTGTCTCCTCGAAACTCAACCCTGTACTATATGAGAGTAAGTTTTGATTTATATTCATCACAATTGCATTCATCTAAACTGAGTGTCATGCTGTTTGGAATGCTTATCAGAATCTCTAGAGGGTGATTTTCAAGCCAGAGTTCTTCTTATAGGGAATGTGATACGCTCAGTGAAAAGAACCCACTTAAACAGCAAAGAAGCAGGGAAAAAGACTGACCACTATCAATATAATACTTTATATTTTTAAACTACTTTAATGATAATGACTAATATTTAGTGACTGTGAACTGCATGACAGATACAGTTTTAACTTTTTAAAATGTATTTACCTAAATTAAATCCCAGATATATCCTATGAGTTAAGTGTTGTTACTTTCTTACTTTTACTAATGAGTAATTAAGCACAGAGAAACAAAGCCACATTACTGGTAAGCAGATGATGTGAACCAAAGCAGGGTAAAAGCAAGTTCTCTTTGATTCCATCTGTTATGGCTTAGATTTACAATGTCCCCCAAAACTCTCATGCCCTCAGAGATAGGCTTTATGGAAGGGGTTTGGACCATAGGGGCACTATACTCACCAGTGGATTCATCTACTAACGAGTTCAGCAGCTGAGTGTGTTGTTAGTTGAGGATTGGTTAGAAGTAAGTCACTGGGGACATGACCTGAAAGGTTCTATTTCCCTCTCAGCTCCTTCCTTTTTTTTCTGCTTCCCGACCACCATGGTGTGAGCAGCATTCACCAACTGGACCCTTACTCTCTGCTTCCAGGCTGGCATGGGTGAACAGCTTTCTATCAGGCCCTTCCACCATGCAATTTCTGTCTTGGAGCCATCCAATTATGGACTGTAACTGTGAGCCAAAATAAACCTCTCCTTAATTTCTGGGTGTTAGTCTCTGTGAGGCAAGAAACTGACACTACATTTATCCCTCCAGTTCTAGTCCCCTCCCCAGAGGTAACCTCATTTATCTAGTCAATGTGTAACCTCCCAGAATTATGAGTTTATAGACATAGGCACATATACACAGGAAATAAACTTTTTGTACTATCCTTTCTTTTTCTGCACTTGAATCCTACTGAGGGATGTTCTGTCTCCTACATTGCATTGCTTCTTGAAGATGGTTAAATTAAGCACTATTAAGAATGATTCAGAAATATGTGTCAGATATCAGCTTTATCCCATGGAACATGTTGAAACCCATAACAGTTTACATTTCTATGATCTGTGAAAGATTTGGGCTAACCCGTGAACTAGCACTGCAAAATGGAACTTTAAAATTTAGAATTTTTCTCTTTTAGAAATAAGCAATTTCTCCAAAATTGCTCTTTTTGAGCATATAACCAATAACTTCCTCCTCACCTCAGGCCAAAAGAAATGACAGAATATGCAGATGCCTGCTCCAGTAGGCAAGAGACCTCTTTCCTTTCCAAAGGAAAGAGAAGGATATGCTGAAGATGGCTGCAAGAGATAAAGCAAGTGTGGAGATCTGCATTATTTCTCTGTGCTCCCCACCCCTCTTTTTCTTGCTATAAAAGACCCTTAACCACCCAAACATGGTGTGAGATGTTGATTTGAGGCAAATGGGCCCCTCCATCTCCTGGGAGCCAGCTTTGAATAAACCTTTTTTGTTTTTCACCAAAGTAAATGGCCTCCTTTGATTTGGTCAGTGACAAAGAAACCTGAGCATGTGAACCTAAGTGGCAGGTAACACCCTGTAGCTACAAAATATTATTCTAGACTACTACTTCCTCTCAACCATGGCTGTGTGTTACAATAATCTGAAGAGCTTTTAAAATTACAGATGTCCAAGCATGACCTAGAACAATTGAATAAAAATCGCAGGAGACAAATCCTAGCATTATTTTTGGAAGGTTCCCCAGATGACTCTGATGTGCAACTAGAATGGAGAACAGCTAGTCTAGGGCACAGGTTGGCAAACTTTAGTTTTTGAGTGAAGTCCAGGTAACTACATGTTTTTGTATAACTATAAGAATGGCTTTTACTCTTTTAAAAAGTTGAAGAAAAACCAAAAGACAAATATTTTCTCATGCATAAAATATATGAAATTCTAATTTACATGACCATAAATAAAGTTTTTCAAAACACAGCCATGCCTATTCATTTATATATTGTCTCTGGCTGCCCTCATCTTACTATATAGTAGAGCTGAGTAATTGAAAGAGAGATTATACAAGTTACCAAGCCTAAAATACTTACTATAAGGTCTTTTACAGAAAAAAGTTAGCTCACCGTTGGTTTAGGTCTTTTCCTTTCCAAGATGTCCGCCTCTACAGACCTTGTAATCTTGACAGGAACAGAAACAACACTCTCTAAAAGATTTCAAACCTGGGTTATGGTCTTTGTTGGGATGACTATGAATGCACTTATAAGCAAAATTTTGCATTGGTTTGCAGTTCTCTGGGAAACCGGTCCATAACAGAAGTAATTTCTTCATAAATTTCTCCAGATAATTAGTAATTTTAATTGCACAGATAGAAGACAAGTAGTCAGGAGTGGGTCAAAAATGAGCAGCAACTGTGATGGGATATTTAAATGGAATCTCATCAAATTCAACTTAATGATAATGTGTCATTGGAAATAGAAATGCCTCACAGTCCAAGCATCAGCCAAAATGTTACTAAATATTCTCATATGGGCAAAGGAATGATCAATTCCAGTTCCAGAGGGGTTTTTTTTTGGTACTGGGGGGACCTTCCGCTTGTGAGGTAGGCAACAGAACCACTGAGCTAAATCCTTGGCCCCTTCCAGAGGTATTTTCAGGACCAAGTCAGATTATGGGAGAGAAACTGCTTAGAAAAAAAGAATAAAACATGATAATTGAGTGTGGTAGTGCATACCTAAAACCCCAGCACTGTGGAGGGTGAGGCAAGAGGATTGCAAGTTCAAGGCCAGTCTGGATCACATGGAGAGAGACACCTTCTCCAAAACATAACAAAAAAACCCATGCCCCCAAAATGATAATTAATACTTTCTGTGTCAGGATTTACTTCCCTTAATTACAAAGGAAAAGCTTACTCAATTGAGAAAAAAAGAAAGATGAAAAGGGAAAACAGAGATATCCACAGAAGCCCTAAGAAATGATCCACTTGAACTGTGACATTAGCATTGTGGATGGATTTTCCAAATATTTGGAAATTTTTCTAAGTGTTATCCAGGCATCATTGGCCCAGAGTTCCTGGTGACCGAATTAAGAATGTTTCTGGAATTTGCAGAGGGTTGCAATAAGAAAAAATTCTGTGATTCTCAACAGTTGATCTGAGGAAGGTTTAAATGTTCATACTATTCAAGTCTCTCAACTTTGAAAACATGCTCCTTCCAACCCCCTTAAAAGCAAGCAAATAAATGAACGAACAGAGAAAGAGATTATCCATTCCAGGAAAGATGGCACACTGATGTCAGGAAAAAAACACTGTAATCTGGTTGACATAGCCAATATCTTCAAATTTTTTGTTGTATTTAAATTTTTTAAATATTCACAGCTCATCTGATTGATTTCACAGTATGTATCTGGGGACAGATTTGTGAATGTCAGTTCTTTAAGATTCACCATGTCAAGATGTTTCTAAAATATAAATATTACCATAGTTATGTAACACTTGTCTTATTTAACCCCATTCTCTGCAACTCTAACCCTTCAAAGGACCCAAGGGTCATGCCAATTCCAACTCATTGGGAAGAGCTGCTAAGCCAGTCTCCTGTGCATCTGGCTATGGGACGCTTACATTGTTTCAGGCTCCTCGACCCACACTGTGGTTCCCAGAGGCAGCTTAGTTACAAGAACTCATGCCCATAAACAACATTCTAATGAAAATCTGGCTCATGTAAAATTTTAAAAACCTACTCCTTAGGTTCCTGAGCGATTTGTGATACAAATGTGCTAAACTTTGTTATTGCTGAAATAAGACAAGCAAAATCAGCACATGGCTCATTATAAAAACAACAAATGGTATATAGCTTGTTAGCATTTTTAATTGTGGGTGGGTTTTCAGATTTCACAGAATTGCCTATGTAAATAAGTTGTACACAATGTAAGGTGAATTTATGAGGTCTCTTCCTTAATTAGTTTTCTAGTTTTTGCTCCATATGGGGAGAAGGAACAATTAAGGATGGTGGCTTCACTTCATAAATGGTTTTTGAATCAGTCTCATTATTTTCTAGTCATAAGTTACATACATAGTCATTGGGGTTAAATCTACATGTAAGGAGCTGAATGAAGCCCATACCATTTTCTATTCTGATTCACTGCAAATGTTCTCTCCCCAAGGCACAGGAAGGATGCATGGAGTACATCTCAGCTACAACACATGGTGCTGAAACAGCAAGCTGCTAAGTCTTTAGCAGTACTTGACAGTGGTAAGAGATCAATTATTGTCACATAAATATTAAAAACTCCCTATTACTCTGCTGGAATGAGAGTATATTGAACCTTGATTACTATCTCCCTGTTAATAGCAACCAATTTAGCCTGTGAAACAATGTATCACTCCATCAAGCGAAGTTAAATTAAATGCTCATTTGGTCAAAGGTTGGGTTGCTTGGTGTTGCTGCTATTGCTTCCATCTGTAGTGAAAGCCAAAACATGAAATTAGTACCTATTATCTTCCCTGGGGACCATGATTGTTCCATCCTACAGATGACAAGAATATGCTGGAAACTGCCCAAATGTGGGTTTTGCCTGGAAAATGCTGACCTGTGAAGAGATTGGATCTGGCCTTAGAATCTGAAACACAGCCTCTTTTTTCTTAAGGCTCTAAAAATTCTTCTGTAGCAGATTCTAACAATCAACTCATTATCAGCCATTGACTGAGTGCCAGCCTGATAATAACTCAAGCCCTTATTAACCAAGGCTCAATTCTCTCCTGAACAGGACTGGAAGAAGAGGTGATAAAAAGTAGTATTTTCCAAGAGGTTTACAATTCCAAGATTCAGATGCTTCCTTAACCTCTTGTGATTTTTGTATGTAATTTGGAGAGCTCAGGTGCAGAATTTCTAGGTTGGGTCACTGGGAAATAGCTTAGTACACATATGAGACACCCAAGGTTCAAAGAGAACAACAATTGCAACTTACTAAATCAAAGAGAAAAATATTTTAATTATTTGAAAGTGTGCACAGTCATCTACCAGACAGGTGGTAAGTTGTTCAAAGCATCAAAAAATTATTGACATAAATTAGAAATAAATAATAAATATCAACGCACATATTTTTGGGGAGGATATTTGCATGCTATAATAACCTTTCGTTGAACAGTCAAAAGAAAAAAGTCTTTATTGGTTGAAAGTAAGGGCACTGGATCCAGCTTTCCTTGTTTCAAAGACTGGATCTGCTACTTATTTGAACAAATCACAGCCTTCTTGTACCTCAGTTTCTTCATGTAAAAATTGGGATAATAACAGTGAATATCTTGATATGCAGAATAATTGAATTAACTTTTTTAATTTTTAATTAGATTTAAATTTCAATTTATTTTTCAATCCTCAACTCCAGAATTCATCTTTATTTCAAATTTATTTTCAATGAAGAACAGTTCCCACCACTTGAAGGACTCCATTCTGTTTCTATATTTCTCTGAACTTAAAAGGTCAAAGACGTTTAAGGAAAGTTTTAGCATTTGCCCATGTGCCAGGTACTTCAGGCAATACTGAGGCTGAACTTTCACCTTTATATTCAGAGGGCTTTGGATCTGTACCCTTTGTGGCTACAGATCAGTTGCCAGTTTTTAGAGAGGACCCACCCTCATTGATCTCACTGGGAGCACAATTTCTCCAGGAGCTCTCCTGAGGAACAAGGTCCCTCAGGCTGGCAGATTAGGGAAAGATTATTCATTTCCAGGAGTGTTATTAATTGTTATGACATCTGCCTCTATTGTCTGCATCTTTTGGTGTAAACAAATGATTGGCTAGGCCAAGAGCTGTTGCCTATGAGGAGATGATTAGAATAAGTACAGCCTTTGTAAAACCACCCTCACAGCTCTTTCTGATAGCCTTCTGCATTTAAAACACATTTTTCTTCCTTGTCCCCACTACCCCACTCTTTTTTTAATGGAAAAAAAGAAGCCTGTTTTGTCTTTATATTCTCATCCCAGCTGGTGTTTATTTCTTCTCCCTTTTCCTTCCCCCCTCATCTCACTTATGGGGAATATGAAATAAAAAGTGGTTTCTAAGTAGTTAAAAGGATGCCTGGTTCTGTGATAAGGTCAACAATCGGGTAGGCTGGGGCAGAAAGGAAAGAGGATTCAGTGAAACCACCACAAGTAATAGTCATTAGGGTGAATGCAACCTCTTTGGCCCTTCCTCCTACATTTGGATTGTTTGCATTTCTATATTTTATCTCATTTTGACTATGAACCCTGAGAGATCAGGGATATGGCTTCCTTTACACTGTGACCAGCTGCTGTCATAATCGTGATAGTAACAGCTCACATTTGCTGAATGTGGATTATATGCCAAGGACAGAGATAAACCTGGTGCATACATTACCTCCTTTTATCCACCCATTTAGTATTGATACTCATGATACCCTTTATAGGGTATCCTTTATAGTACTGGCACTCATGATACCCTCTTTGACAGATGCAGAAACAAAATCCCAGAGAAGTGAAGTGAACCATATGAGGTCATAGAGTGAGGAGGAGGAGGAGGAAGAGGAGGAAGAGGCTCTAAAGCATGCAGAAATAACTAGATCTCAAACTTACCATTTTGGTCATGTTTAGGTCACTTTTGAGCTCATTATGAGTGCAAGCCTTAGCAGGGCAGGCTGTAGCTGCTCTTCCAATAATCCCTAGTTTATTAGAAGCACTCAATCCACATAAAATAATCCTTATTATTCCTGGAAACAGCAGTGCTATTCTAGAATTTCTTTAATGGGTTAAAAAGGCCATTAATTTTGAGCAACTTGCTTTCAGGCTATGTGACTGACAAATGAGAGATGACCTCTAACTCCAAGGGGATAATTCTAAGTTAAGGAACAGTCCTTTGTGTGGGAGTACTCTTAAATTTCCTCCAACAAAATGTGAAGGGATACATAATTGAACAAAATTACAAAGCCATTTTTTAAAAATGGGGAGAGTATATTTAGTGCTCATGAGAGCGAGGAACTCAACAGGATGATCTGGAGCAGACCACTGAGTTTCACAATATAGACTCTGCCAATTTCCTCCGTAAATACCCAGGCTATTCCAGGCCTGCTTCCTCTCTGAAGCAGATGCCACCAGTCTCAGAACATCATGAGGGTAGAGATGTAATAGGCAAAAGACCATGTGGCGACACATTGCACATTCATTTAGCACTTTATAGTGTTCTAAGTGCCATTGCCTACATGATCTCACCTGCTCCCCTTACATTGAGAGCCAAGTCTAGGCAGAGCTGGTAATTAATAGCAACCTTATTTTACACATCAGGATCTGAGACTCCATTAAATGACTGGACATACCTCAGCTCCCACGGATACTACAGAAACAAAATCAGGATTTGAAAGCAGGTCAGCTGACTCCAAATCCATGAATGTATCGATAACAAGATTTAAAAACTATGAATTTGACATTTGCTTTGTTAACATGCACTAGAGCATTCCTGGGTACTAAGGAACAACCGATTTTCAATGAAGTTATTAAGAGCCTGACATATGCTTTGTAGGCTCCTTGAGAAGGCACACATTAATAGTGTTTATGGTTAGGACACTTCTGGGGAGAAGTATCACCCCTCCAAATCTCCTTAAATGTCTGGGCTCTGGTCTCCTGTTCTCCAAAATCCTGTAGAACATAAGTACAGAACTGTCTTACTCTGTAGTTTTGCACATACACTCCATCTGACCTGGTTTGACGTTTCACATATGAATCTTGTCTCTCCAGATTGAAAATTCTTATGTGTCTATATCTTTGTCACTATATCTTGCACTGTGATAGCCACACAAATGAGTGGTAATGGATGTGTTTTTCCCAGTAGTACACATGCCCACTTTATACTTAACAAGGTTAGCTGTAGACCGTCACCAAATCTTGAAAAAAAGTAGATCAATATAGCACTGAAAATTATTTGTTTATTGAGAATCTACTAAACAAAAGGCACTCAGAAAGGAGCTTTATCTACATTATTTCATTTACTTGTCCTAACAATTTTATAAAGTTGGTACTATTATTCCTAATCTACAAAGCAAACTAAAGCCTAGAGCTTTGATCCTCAAATTTTTTGATCACAAGCACTCTTTACATTGTAAAAATCATGAAGAACAACAAGAAACTTTTGTTTATGTGGGATGTATTGTATCTCAATACTTAGCATATTAAAATTAAAACTGAAAAATTCAAAACCCAAGAACATACAAGCACACATTCCATTAGCTATCAGAATGATGGCATCATCACTCACCATGAAGCCTCTAGAAATTTTCACTATACACTCATGAGAGAATAGAAGTGAAATAGGCCAATAATATTTTACTATTACTATGAAAATTGGACCTCATTTACAATCTTGGCTCCTCAGACCACATTTCAAAAACTTATTGGAGCCAGGTGTGGTGGTACACACCTGTAATCCCAGCACTCAAGAGGCTGAGGTAGGAGGATCGCCATGAGTTCAAGGCCAGCGTGAACTAATAGTGAGACCCTATCTCAAAAAACTAAAAAACAAAACAAAAAAATCTTATTGACATTTTAAGACTACTCAAAAAAGATCAGATTCAAACCATAGCAGTCTGAATCCAGAGGCCTTGCTTTTTTTAAAAGTCATACATAAAAACTGTACATATTAATGGAATTCTCTCTCTCTCTCTCACACACACACACATACACACACACACACACACACACACACTGTTGTGACCAATCATCATGGTGACAAGTGAAGTGTTAGAAGAGCCCAGTGGCATGCTACATTCTTTGCTCAGCCGAGATTGGCTAATTGTCCAGGGTTCTTGGACTTCCCTTCTCACTCTGCCCTGAGCACAGAGCAAGCATCTTGTGCAGAAACTTAATAGCCCTCCCTCTACCCTAGAGCCTTCCCTTTTCTTCCTCATGCAAACAGCAGAGGCTCTATTACTTACTGGATTTATGACCCTGGGAAAATGAGTTAATTTCTAAAAGTCTTGATTTTTCTCACTTGCACAACAGAGATGAAAACAGTAGCTGTCTTACTAGCATGAATGAAAAGATTAAACAAAATAATGTATGCATAACTTTTAGTACACAGGTGCCATATATTAATAAATTATGTAAGAGAATATCAAAAAGTAAATAATACTCATTATAATCATAATACTAGTAATTTTGACCATTTACTCTATATGATGCAGTGTACTAATGCTTTCCATGTAATAACTTATTTAATCTTCACACAACCATTAAGATTGGATCATTATGCTAATAAGGAACCTGGAACAGAGAGAGTATGTGAAATGATCAATGTCACAGAGCTCAAAAGTGACGGCCGTAGAACTCAAATCTAGGCTGTCTCATTACAGAACCTGAGCTTAGAACCATGAAGCTCCCTGAACAAAAAATCAAAGCTGCTACACCCATGGTATGTGGAAAACCAAATCCTTATCCTAAAATTTATAAATTCAACATGAGTATAAGAAAACAAAACATAACCTTTTCATAAGCAATGCACAAAGGAGCAAGAAGATAAAGAGTTTTTGGCATTAATGGATGGAATAGCCAACATGTTTGCCCATGGATGGCCAGAAAGGCTCATAAGCTTGTTCACAATCTCCACACTGAAGAAATGGGAATTCCTTGGTTTATTCAATTCCTCTTAATTGACTAATGTAATGGTCAATGTACTGAGACTTGCAAGCACCTCGCTGGCTTTGAGGCAATCTTGTGGAAGCTAGAGCCCCTCACTAGTGATATATGGAGTAAGTAGTAGTTGATGGGCCATTTATTTTCCTGTCACTTGAAAGTAAAACACACAAGACACTTATTTCACAGTAACACTTTGCAAGCTAGGCAACCTAGGCAGCTGCTGGTTTGATGCTTTGCTCTCATGTTTATTCCTACTCCAGAAACATCATTGACATTTGTGTGAGATGAGTTGCAGAAAGCAAAGGACTTCCTCACTGCCTGCCTCAGTAACATCAAATCAAGTAATAGAGTAAAACGCATAATGTGAGGGATAAGGAGCAGACCCTAAGAATATGAATCAAAACACAGTGGCATATCTCTGCATTTGGTGTCAGAAGGCATAATTTGGGTAAACAGCAGCTGGATACAATTACACCGTATGATCTGAAGCAAGAGCTTTAATACAATAATAGCTCACATTGAATGAATGTGATAAGTATGCCAAGCATGCGCTTTACACGTACTAACTCCTTTAGCCCCCAGAACAGTGCTACGATGAAGCAAAATTATTCCCCCTTTCTGACAAGTGAAGAAACTGAGGCAGTAAATTTACCAAGGTTAAACAGATAATAAATAGCAGAGCTAGTATTTGAACCCAGTCTTACTCCAGAGCTACATTCATCTGTTATTGCACTTTTCTTGATGGAGAAATGGGGCAAAATATTCTACTGTCATATGCTGGGTGTTGTTTGATGAGCCATTCACTTATTCAACAGATCATTACTGAGTTTCCAATGTGTGTCATGAATCATATGACCACTGAGAACTTTGCACGTGAAAGGGGAAATTCCTGCCCCTATGAAATTTCCAGTCTAATGTGGCAGACATACATTGATAAAAAAAATCTCCCCATTAGGAGAAAAATCACAGTTGTGACAGGTGATACCAAGAATTACATACTTCTCTGAAAACAGGTAACAGGATACTGTGACCCTGAAGGGCTGGAAAGGGCATAATTCAAGAAGTGACAATTGAGTTGCACTCTCAATAATGGAGGGAAGAACATTCCAGACAGAAGGAACAGCATGTGAAAACCACTTTTTCTCCTATTTTTCCAAGCCTCTTTGACAGCTGCACTGGGCTTGTTCTTTCGCCTCAGTTTGAATTAGATGGTTCGCTTTATCATGGTGAGCCAAACATGACAAACCTAAAAATAATGGTGTCCCTTTTTCTAAAAAAAAAAAAAAAAAAAAGCAGCATGATTGCATAAAAAGATTTAAAGCTCAAGGCTCACCATTTTATCATTTTCTCTAAAGGCCCAAAGATAAGTGGGTGCAATTAGCAAAGACTACTTGTTCCAACTATAGTTTAATTTCCCCTCCTTATGAAATGATTCTGAAATCCCCCCCTTGACAAAAAGAGAAGAGTAAGTTAGAGAGGGAGACAGGGTGGCATGGGGGGAAAGAGAAAGCTCATAGGAGGTACTCTCTGCTAGACTGCATCAAGGCTTCCTTCCTCCCTATTACACACACACACACACACACACACACACGCACACGCACGCACACACACACACACATTTCCTTGCCCCTTCATCATTGCTCCCATTTAACCATCAATCTTGGAGCCTGAGAAATGAACAGGGACATCTTAGAATTTATTTGAACCCAAGAGATTGAGCTGCCCACTAAGACTTGAAATCAGGCTGCCCTTCCAGCCGAGACAGATTATTACCACAGTCCAGAGACAGAAATGCATCTGGCAAGCATCCTCTGTCCTCAGAGACCCCAGACCTACTGTGCCCCCTCTGACTTGAGGGCCAAGCCGCTTCCATCTCCATACTCTCTGACCCCAGGGCCCAGAAGTAACCTGACATACAGACCCTTATACCTGGTGCCACATGGCAAGCAGCCATGATCTGGTTTATTTATTTACTTAGTCGTTTTGGCAATAAATGAAGACTGTGAATACCCTGTTGTGTTTGAACATGAACTGACCATTCTTATGTTGGTAGCTGCCATAGTTCTTGAGATACAGATTTCTCCTTTGTGGGCCTCAGTTTCTCCACAAAGATATGGGAATTTCCTAAATTATAGCATAGAGTTGTTGTCAAATTAAAATGAGGTAATACATGTAAAAGAACACTTGAAACCCATTAAGTCCTCAATAATTTTAACTATCATCATTTACAAATAATTTGCTTTAATGTAATGAGGATAATTAAACAATTCAATGAAGAACGTATGAGGACACATCTAGTGTTACCTGTGATTTTTTCTTTATCTCCATTACACAAAGTAGGTATTAAATAATAACTTTGTTCCATTCAGCATTTCTGATAATTTTTGTTATAAATAGTCCACTCTGGCATTTGTTTTATTTTTGAGCTTAAGTTCTGTAAAGGGTTTTGTCGTTTTCTCATTGTGGTCTTCTTAATTACATTTCAAACCATTTTTCCTCAAATACAATTACAAAATAGATTTTTCATAATCACATGTATATAGTTGCAGTTAAAATATGCCAACACGGAAGAGACATTATTTCTTCCTTTTATAGGAGTCATATTATATGCATATGCTTAAGTCTCAAGTCAAGGTTTTCCTCATTTTCTCTAGATGCCTGGAGTTCAGTGAAAAAATTCTGTGAAGATTCACTGTTTTACTTTCTTCCTGAATCAACAGTGACACTGACTCTAACTTAATAGTGATTCCCCCCAGTACTTAATAACACATTTCACTCTAATAAATGCATTTCCTGTAAGCTTAAGTGAGTAACATGCTGGTGTATTCAACTGATATAATAATAAAGGAACTTTCTTCTTGGTTACTGAGAAAATTTCTCAGGAATTGACACCCTCTAAAATGGAAGTATTAAATTTAAATAAATGTTACTCTAGTGGTGGATCCTTTCTGCAAATTAATTCTTACCTGGGAAAGAAAACATAATTTAATTTTCTCAGAATATGCTCAGTATGTGTATTTTAAAGAGCAGGCCTTTTTATTTTAGCTATCTTTATCCTCAAAACATTCAGGATCATTATGAGAATTAAAATGTTTAATACTCTTCGAACATAGTTACTAATGTCATGATTCCCATTTTGTATTTTATTTTCTGTTCCCTGAATCTGGGTCAAATCTATATGCACTGCACATCCCCAAATGTGCTTCATCCTTTTTTTCCTGGCCCCAGGCCCTCTTTTGTGTTGATCAGTAAAAGAAAAATCTTAACATACAAATGCTTGTACTTAGCATCTGTTAGTAACCCTATGATTAATGAATCCAACATTGCCTAACATGTTCACCATTATAAGGTTTGGCTGGTGTTTTGATTGGGCCTGAACAGCATGCTTAAGAGAGTCTCTTAAGGACAGCTAGAGGGTAGGAAATAATCACATTGAACGAAGAGTTCAAATCCTTGCAACTTGTATTGCAATCTTTTCTGAATACTGATTCCCTTTGCTAACAAGCTCAGAAGTTCAAAGAAAGGACCAGAGGCCATGGCTCCCCTTTGCCTCCTTCAGAAAAACTGCACTCTTACTCCTTCTAAATGGACAGGATTATGAAACAGATTTTTAAAATCCTATCTTACCCCTTGACCTCTTTTCAAGAGGCCCTGTTATTAATATTAATTTAATTCCCTTTGCCAGGACCAAGTTTTCTAATAAATTTCACTCAGATCATTCTTTCCACTTCATCCTACCCTAGTAGTATTTTTAAATGATGCAATGTAGATAATTTCATATCTGAGAGGGAGGGCTTTTAAATTTATCCTCATATAAGTTAACATCACTCTTAATGAGTGGCAGGTAGGTGTGGTGATTGATTGCTGAGGCTACAGAGGATCTGGGACTGATAACTCAGATACTGAGACAATTTAATGATCTACCCATCTCTTGGTCACTACAGGTGAAAAAAAAAGCCTCACCAAATCCCAGAGAGTTGACAGAGGCATGATATGGCACACATCTCAGCACTCTAGGAGGCTGAGGCAGGAAGATCGCAAGTTCAAGCCTAATGTGGGCAATTTAGTCACTTAACAAAACCTTATCTGAACCTAAAAAAATTAAAAAAGGGCTTGAGATATAGCTCAATATAAAGTCCCTAAGTTCAATCCCTAGTACTCCCCCCAAATTCCAGAGAGTTGAAAATCGCTATCTAGCAAATACACAAAAGTATATATGTCAAATAAATTAATGAAAGAATGAATGCTTATTTTATTTTTAATCATAGAAAGGAAAGTAAGCATGCAGCTCCTCCCTGCCCCCACCACTCTCTTCCTTGGTGCCATTCTAAGAACAAGTTTCCTCATCTTGAGTTCTTTCTTAATCTTCAGAAATAGACACCAGGCCTATTGTATTTTGCCCGTGAATGAGAACACTGATGGACCTAGGAAAGCCTCCTTAATTAAATGAAAGGCTTAAAAATGCCACTAGATTGAACATGTAGGAGGCAATTGGTGACTTTTAAAAGAGCAGGTCCAGTGTAGAGGTGAACATGGAAGACACCCTACAGTGGGTTGAAATGAGTGGGCGGGAAAGAAACAGAGGCGGGAAGTGTAGGCCACTTTTTAAAGAAATTTGTCAGCAAAGGAAAGGATGGAGAATGAAAAGAGCAGCTTTAGAGGAAGAGCTCTTCCCCCTGTTCCCCCCAACATGGTAAGAGGCATCTATTATAGGGAAGGCATCTATTTTATGGGACCATGTGATTCCTGTGATTTCTTTTAAGCCAAGTGTCAAGAGTTTGTAGTCAATGATACAAGAAAAAGAAGGCATGAAATCAGGAGAAGGTTCCAAAAAGCACTTGGAAGGTAGTCTTGTCCATAGGATAGAGATACATTAAAGATACAATGAATGAAATAAAAAGGGGGAGAGAAGCTAAGAGACTCAAAGGAGGTATCTCAGTGATGGTTGTGACTGGGAGACAACAGATGCTATCTATTCTGGTGAGTCAGGGGGAATGTGATGTATATCTGAACCATTGGTTCCAGTGATAGTAATGTTCTAATCTCAGATGAAGGCTAATTAATTCAGATCAGGTCCTACTCCAGGATTCTTCTTTAAGAATCTCCATATCAACAAATGACTCAGTGTAACTGTCACCTCATCTGGTATTTTCCTGCACAAAAGATTAAGAGATTAATGATTTTAAGCCTATTGGGTTTCTCAGTTCTAGAACTGTCCTCTTGTCAATGATGAAAGGGCTGGAGCTATGTGATTTATATTAAAGAGAAGTGCTGGCCAATAACTGAGAAGTAGCAGTTATTCAAAGTCACTCTGGCTGCCAAGCTCACATCACTACAAACTCAATGTCTCTGTAAAATTTCACCACTGCTTTGGGGCTGTGTTGCCTCCATGCCTGTTCACCCAGAACATCCTCTTCTACTAGCTGGCCATTGTGCCAGAATTCCTAACAGCTATGGTTTGAATATGAAATGTCCCCCAAAAGCTCACATGTTGAAGGCTTATTGTACAACTCAGCAATGTTCAGAGGAGGGGCCTTTTTGAAGTTGATTGGATCATGAGACTCAAAGAGGGATTGTACCTCATCAATAGATTAATATACAGATGGGTTCATAATTTGAGAAGAGACATTATTGAGAGGTGGTGGAAACTTTAGGTGGCATCTTCTAACTTTAGTTAGAAGAAGGTCCCTGGGGTCATGGGTACATCTTGTCCACAGCCACTTCCTCTCACTGTTTCTGCTTCCTGGCCACCATGAATTGAGCAGCTCTGCTCCATCACACCCTGTCTGCCATGATGCTCTGCCTCACCACAGCCCTAGAAATGATGAAGCCAAGGAAATATGAACTGAAGCCTCTGAAACTATGAGCCAAAATAAATCTTTTCTCCCTTAAGTTGATTTTCTTAGGAATTTTGTCACAACAACAGAAAGTTATCACACCAACTATGAGTCACTTATTTGGGTTAAGACTGTGTTTTATGAAGATACATTAAAATGTGTAACTTTAGCTTATTGTTAGCTCAGGTGCATTTCCTTGAGGGAATAAAACATCAGAGGGTTATAAGATACAGTGTGCTGTCAGGAAAATAGGTTAGAATGGGGCCACACAGTGTGGGAAACCCAGTGGGCTCTGGAAGCAGCTCTCATAGAAGGTGTCTGAAAAGAGCTAACAGGACCTCCAGAAAACAACGTTTATCCAACTTACAGTTTTTGTCAAAGTCCAATGTGAGACTCTGCTGGACTTTATTTTTATGAGACCACAGGGAAACAGCTTCATGTGCCTGCTGACTCTAACATAGTCCAGGTTCCTATCTTAGCAGAAACAAAGCAAAACTGTAATGGTTTCATGGATAGAGACTAGTTAGTTCAAGTCTTAATCTATAAACTACCTCAGTGCAGGTTCAGACCCAGAGTTATTCAGGAGGCCAGAGAAAGCCCCACTGCTAAAAAGTCCTACTCTACCTCAAATGACAAGGATCATTTCTCCCTGAATAAAATCTGTCACTTTCAAATGAGATAGATATGCTATGGTACATATACTTGTAGGAGGAGCAACACATGTCCTTAAATATATGTTGCAATTTTAATGACTGATAACAGAGCTTATTCTGAAGCAAAATTTTCTTTTGGCAAAATAGGAATATTTTATTGTTTTGCAAGTCTAGAAATAATGTTCTTTGTGAACACTTAAACAATACATATGTAGAAAGTAAATAGTGAAATTCCTTTATAGTGTCACTTCCCTATAGTTAAAAAAGTCGTGTACATCTTGGACATGGTGGTGCAGACCTGTAAGTCCAGCACTCTGGGAAGCAGAGGCAGGAGGATTACTAGTTTGAGCCAAGCCTGGGCAACTTATTGACCCTCATGGAGACCTGTGTCAATATGAACAACAGCTAGTTATGTAGCTTAGTGTGAAGCCCCTGGTTTCAATTCCCAGCACCATGAAAAAGTTTTATATATATTTTCATGTTTTATTAAGATTTAGAATAATTTCATTTATGCTATTTTGTACCTTAACTTTTTTGCCCAACAACATGTTACGTCTAATAAAGAGAAGTAAATTTCTTTTTGTCTTTTTTTTGGCGGGGGGGGTACTGGGGATCAAACTCGGGACCTTGTGCTTTCGAGGCAGCCGGTGGCACCACTGAGCTAAATCTCCGGCCCCCAGAAGTAAATTTCTAATAAATCCACCCTTCCACAGGTAATAATGATAAACTCTGGACAAAACAAATAAATACCTGAGGTCTCTGAACAATAAACAAAAGTAATCATAAGACGTCCATCCTCCATGTAATTTTCTGGTCATCTTATGATTACAGATTTCCAGGGGAATTATTTTTTTTCATGATTACTTTTGTTTATTCATGCTACCTGTCCAACAAAACTCAAGAAAAAAAAATTTAAAGTGGTCCAAGGTTGATAATCCCTTCCAGGCTACGGGCAGAAGCAAATTCAAACAATCTCTGAGAGAGTTCTAACTGAATTCACATCCAGAATATATACATATCATGTAACTATTCCAGAAATTCCTTTCTTAGCTATTTATCTAGAGGAAACTCTTATATATGTGCACTGGACGAGATATACAAGAACACTTATAGCATCATTATTTTTAATATGAAAATAAAACTTGGCATTATCCCAGGTTACTGAACAAAGTAAAAAAATAGATAAATTCTGTTATAGTTAAACATTGAATATCGAATACTGTATAGTATTTAAAATGAACTGCAGCATCTCCAAAAGAAATGAATCTTAAAAAATAATTGATCAGAAGGACAAGATACAATGCAATTTAACTTACAGGAACTTCAAGAGTATTATATAATTAAACAATTTTAGGAAGACATATATGTGCAATAAAAGGAAAAAAGGAGGGAATGATTTATCTGAATTTGGGGCTAAAATCTACTGCTGAATATTTTATGGTGTTTTTTAAAAATACACATGCATTTAACATACATTCTTCTAAGTATAACTGTTTGACTATTTTTTTTTAAATCCAAACAACAAACAAAGGAGCAGTTGGCTATTTAAATGAGTTTTAAAAAGAACAGTGAATATTTAATTTCAAAACAATGCCATAAATGTTATGTCTTATAAGAATTTAGGTTTTCTTACCTTAAGATTGCAGATAGATATATCTGTATCTGGGCTACTATGAGATAATGCCAGAGTAAAGTTTCAAAGATCATCTAGCCCACTACCCATCTTTGACAGCACTGAATTAAATCTCATCAGAGAATAGAGTATCTGAAAGTACATTAGAAATTATCTTAAAAGATAAATCCACAATCTCTTTTGCTAGGCTGCTCTGGATGTGTCTTTTCTTCAAGTAAATCTTTATCATGCCTTTTTCATAAACATTGATCATAAACATTTTTAAATGTACAAAAATACAAAGAAAATAATGAGCCTTCAATGGATCAATTACCCATGGTAACAGGTAATAAAATGTTACAATTTTACTTTACCACTTGTTTCTTTATTTTTAAAGTATTTAAAAACAAGTCCTAAGCATATGATTTAGCCCCTCCATTCTTCATTTGACTATGGATCTTAAATAGTATAGACATTTTTATTACATATCCATAATGACATTATCACACTAAATAAAGTGAACAATTCCTTGGCATCATCTAAAACTTAGTACATAGTCACATTTCCACAATTGCCTCAATTTTTAACAGTTATTTTAATTCAACTCTGTTTTTCACCATTTGTGTTTCTGAGTGTTTTGCTTTGTTTGCAGTGCTAGGGATGGAGCCCAGGGCCCCATGTAGGCCATGGAAGTACTCTACCACTGAACTTTATCCACATCCCTGGACTGCATTTATTTTTAAACTACTGCTCAGTGTTTACTGGGCTGCTCACTGGGCTAGCCTTTGTATTCCAGAATGCCTTAAAATCCCACTGTCACAAGACTCAGTTTTTGCTATTTTTTCCAAGTACAGAAGCATGTGTCCCTATGCCATCTAAACTCATTCACTTACTGCCTGTCAAGGGTAACAACACTTGTTTGCCAGTCGCCTTTCTGGAGCACAGAGTGGAGCAATCAGACTCACATGGTAATAAAGCCCACAAGAAGGTTCTTTAGGTAGCAGCCACACCTTGCCTATTAGATTAGCTGCTGTGTTGCTTTACAGCTCCAAAAGCCACTCTGAATTCCACCTAAGGCTACATAGTAGCAGTAAAATCCCACTGTTCAGTAGTCTGCAAATAGCATCATAATTCCCAGGAAATGATTTGTATAATTGCTTTACTGTCTCCTTGTTCACAAGAATTTGAAAAATATAATCACATTGATGATAAGTAGTTGCATTAGAAGGATTCTCCCACCTGCTCCCACATGAATTGGGAAAGCTAACTTGATTTGCATGGGAAGGATTCACTGTAATTTTTTTAAATGCATACCCTATAACCTATCAATTCCACTTTTTAATATTGCCTCTAGAGAAACACTCATGTGTACTCAAGGAATCATGCATAAGGATTTTTTATTACTCTATTCTTTGTAATAATTAAGCTCAAAATTAGAAAATGTTCATTAATAGGGGATCAGTGTATCCAACTTATAAACTATAGTGCAGCAGTTTAAACTAATGAATTAAAGACTTTATTTCCATTTTTTCCATTTCTCAGCATTTTTCCTTTCTAATAAAAGAATTTAACAAAAAAAAACTAATGAATTAAATCTGCAATACTAACTGGGGAAGATCCCCAAGATACACTGTTGCTACATACAAAAGCAAATTTCAGGATAATAGGTATGATCTCATTTGTGGGAAAACACAAATCTATAAATCTTTATTACCTTAATGTATTAAATACAGAGAAAATGTCTAGAAAGATACCAATAAAACTGTAAAGTGAAATTATCTCTAGAAACGGGACTGAGATGAGAAGAGTGATCAAGGTTAAATAGAACTTAATGCTATCTGCGTCATTTGAAAAATTTTACAATAATACCATATGTGTATAATTTATAATGAATGAAAATGTTACAAGAAAATAAAATCTTATGTGCATTTTCACTGGCAAAGATGAGTTACAAGTTCATTTAGACAAGACTTCAAACATTTGTTGACAGCAGACTCTGGCAGAGGCCATGAGTCTAGAAACATGAGTAAGTAATGGCCCTTGTCCTCTTTTCCAGTCCAAAAGACAGGACATGAATCCATGACAAGATTCTCTAAAAGCAAATACCCATCTATACCCAATATGGCATTCACAGGGAGAAAGCAGTAAAGAGTTGGTTGGACAAGGAAAGTCTCAAAGAAGAGGTAGTTGCTGAACTAGACCATAAAGACAAGACAAGCTCTGCAAAGAAGGTGAAGTCAGTTCTGTTTTATTCAGAGTTTGATTGAAGAGCAGACAGAGGCAAGGAATCCCAAGCATGTCTTACCGTCCTAATGTCTCTGGGAAGCTCCACCCACTAATAGACTCTTCTTTCTGGGTTCATTACCAAAGAAAGTTTGGCCATGGCTCAGCTCACCTGAAACTGTAAATCCAATCATTATCTCAATTTGGCTTTGAAAGGTGTTGTGTAATTTTTTTTCCCTCAGCATATTTAACTTCCCTAGTTATCTTCTGCTCACTGGATGCTAAAACCCACATTGTCAGAATTGTCCCTCTGATTCTTCCCAGCACCCTCTTCTCTGCTTTTTACTGCCACTTGCAACTAGCCTTACCCATCTCAGCTTCAATTTAAGCAAAAGTCTTTTAGGCCTACATTCTCTATTGGGCAAGTCAATGAGTACTAATAAGTTAATCACAAAATAATCCCTATTTATGTGTCATCTCTGTCAAATAATATACTTGTTTAAGTGGGGGTAAAAATGAACAAGTTTCTCAAAACTTTTGAAGAAATAATTAATGGTGAGAGTTTTAGTCAATGGCAATGGCTTCATGACTGAAGCAGAAGCTATTTGGAGACTATTTTTTTTGACACAGCTCTCTTGCTTCATACCCCAGGCTGGTCTGGAACTAGCAATCCTACTGCCTCAACCTCCAGAATCCTGGGATTACAGGCATAGGTCACATTGCCTAACTTGGAGACTTTATCCAAGCATCTGTGAGCTTCTGTGCTGGGCCATCACTGCCTAGAGAAGATTTCTAGGTAGAGAGGATTTCTAGGCAACAGATTATAAACGGCTCCCACTGGGCTAGGCTTCTTCCCTGTCACACTCCTAAACCCTTAGCAGGTTTCTGGGCCACTTGGTTCTATAACAAGGGCCTTCTGTTAATGAATCTTCAACCTAGCCTGTGAGCAAGCTGGGGTTTTTTTCATAGATTTGTCCTTCACTTACCTTCAACACTAAGCCAGGTGCTTTTTTTTAACCGAAATGAGCTGGTAACCAGAATAGTCTCTATTAAGCACCCAGTAAAGAATGTATGGGTTTCTCCTTCCCTCTACCTTATCACTGAGATCTGAAAAAATCTCTAGTGGAAAAGAATTGAGAGAATTCTTTGTTATTCCTTCCAGGGAAGTCATTGCAATTTTCAAGAAGCAACCACTTCTCTCCCCAAACTGAGGAAGAAAGTTACTAGATTAAGAATTACAGCTGCGCCACAACCAAGTGGAGGCTGGGCTAAACTATTTTCCTTCATTTTCATCCCATCTCCTTGAGCAAGAAATAAAGGAGTGACTTTATCCATAAATAGACAGAATTAGGTGAATCAGTTATCAAGAGTTAGGGAGAGGAGATGAGACAAACTCATTTGGGCTTAATAAATAATGCAGGAAGTTCCCAGGGTAAGAGCCGACGTTTATTGGTTACTCAATAATTATCTGCTAAACACTAGGATCAGTATTTTTATAACAGCCTCACAAGGTAAGCACCATTATTCTCATTACCATTTTAAAGATGAAGGGTAAAAATGGGATTAAAAGAATCAGTAATTTGTCAAAGGTCACATAGCAACCAGTAGCAAATTAAAATCTAGAGAATCTGGTGCTAGTCTCAGTATCCTTAATATTGTACTGTGATGCCGTAGGTGCCAGGAAAACCTCTTGGCCAAAAGGAGAAGAAATAGGAGGAGCTAGGTAGAGGAACAGCTGGCCCATAGATATTTGCCATCATGGAAGTATGGCCATGGTTGGTGAATATCAGGGCAACAGGCGGGGCATCATGGAGAAATGAGGCAGAACCAAGCAAGAATACTATCTCTAGGCTTGAGATTAAGGGATGGCCTCTAGTGCCCAGGAGTACAGCCAAGCATAAGACAGGAGTACAACTACATCAAGATGGGAACTTAAGCTGTGTGTTAAGCGTCAAGAACTCCATAGATCTCCCTTGCCTAAAAAGAGTATATAAGATAGGGCAGGGACTTCATGTATTCAGTCATCCTAGCTGTGAAACCAAGAAGAATTAGAACTGAAAAAGAGGATTTTAATATCTTTCAGTTTAGGACAGAGGAAAACTAGCATTACCTGAATGTTAAACTTTTATTATAAACTACATCACACTTGAGTCTATCTTAAAACAAGGTTACTTTGACTTGGTTTCCTTTTGTTGAAATTTAAGTGATATTTTGGTGGGTTTTTTTGTAGAGAACGCCCCTCTTACAGGCAGTAGTGTATGCAAGTTACTGAAGTGTGTTCCCTCAAAATATTCTTTAGCACTCTCAAATTTAGTACTATCATACACAATCTTAGTTTTTCTTCCTATTTCTCTTTGGACCACGAGGTGGAAATAAAGGTCACTACCACCTATGCAAGAAATGGGGAAACAAAGAATCTATTGCCTACACAGGGCATCGAAGAAGTCACAGAGAGGCAAGTTCTAGAAAATTGTACAGAGGCAGTTCTGTTGATTTTGAATGAACTCTATTTTCCCTTTTTGACTCATCTTCCCACTCACTCAAACCCAAACACTTTAACAATAACAACACCTTGGTCTCAATTCTATTAAAATCTGTTCTGTATCTCATTGCCTCAAGGCCCTGGTGGTAAATTAAATCCAGCTAACATTTGTACAATAATTACAATCATAAGAGGGGCTATTGTTGTATTCCAGCTTTGACTATTCTTGGGACCAGAATCTTGGCTGTAATCGTCAGTTAATTTCACCTTAAAATTACTCCAGCAAAATACATTCTTTATAAATGTAAGAAATTAAGAATGTCCACATCAGTGCTATGAAATGAACTTGTATGTGTTTAACAGTGTAGTAAATGCTATGGTCCTCCCAGACACACTCTTCAGGATGAAAACATTCATTTCCCACTTGTTCAATGAACAGACATCCTGAAAGCTTCAAGTTAAGTCCTCTCCAGGACTAGCCTGACCCTAAGAGTGAGTCCCCTTTGTCTCATTCTAGTCCTTGTCCTGATGTGAATAGTCCTATTATATATTTTGAAGAAATTTAACTTGTCATTAAGCATCTTCCCACAAATAAAATGCCATTCTCAGATGGCATCACTGGTAAATGCTACCACAAAATTAAGAAAGAAATAGTGTTAATTATAGCCAAACACAGAAAGTTTAAGAGGCAAGAATATTTCTCACCTCAATCTGAGAGGTCAGCATTATTCTAACACTCTGTTGTATCTTGGCTATTATAAATAGTGATAAGCCAATTGAGTTTTGACAATCTGTAAAACCAGTTTAAGGAGAACACAATCATCTTCTTAACAAATGGTTCTGGAAAATGGAGGAGTTCCCACAGCAAGGAGTATGAGTGGCTGTAAGGGCTGAGAGCTAACAAAGAAATGGAGACTTTGGTCCTACAAACACAAGCAACTGAATTGTGTACTAACAATAATAATAAGTTGGAAGCAGACTTTCCCTAGAGCTTCCTGACAAAACTCAGTCCAACTGTCACCTTGTCTTGAGCATTGCAAGACTCTGGACAGAGAATTTAGCCATGCCATCCTACACTTCTGACCTACAGAACTCTGAGAAAATAAATGGATGTTGTTTAAAGCTGGCAAATTCATGGTAATTTGTCATGCAGCAATAAAATACCCATGTATTGCATAAAGAGTTCAAATGTAGAATAAAATAGAATGGTGAAAATTCAATAATAAAAGCCAATTAAAATTATACAAAATTGTACAAAATATTTAAATAAACACTCCACTAGTAAGCATTAGAAAAGATGCTTGATGTTGCATATCATTAGGGAGATAAATTTAAACCATAATGATATATGATTACTCGCATGTTAGAATACCTAAAATTTTTAAATAACTACAGCAACTGACAATGAGACTGTAGAGCAACTAGAACTCTCATACTTTGAAGTTAGGAATGTAAAATGGTAGAAATTTTTGAAATCAGTTTGGCAGTTTCTTAATCTTATTTAGACATGATAGGTAAAAATTGAGATACAAAAAATTATACAAAATTTTCCATAGAAGTTTTATTTCTAGTAACTCCAAACTTAAAACAACTCAAATGTCCACCAACAAATTAATATGAATAAACACATTGTGGTACACCTGTACAACAGAATACTATTCAGCAATAAAAAGGAATGATGTATTGATACATTCCACAAAAATGGAAGACTCTCAAAATCATCATACTAAAAGAAGTCAGATAAAAGTAATACATACTTTATGCTTTCATTTATATAAGATTTTAGAAAATGCAAAATAATCCATAGTGACAGAAAGCAGATCAGGAGTTGCTTAGGAACCAGGACAGGCTAAAACGGGAAATTGGGAGAATCTGTAATGGAGCACAAGGAAACTTTTAGTAGTGATGGATATATTCATCTTGATTGTGTTGATAGTATGCATATGTTTAAATTTTTGAAATTGCATAAATTAGTTCATATTCATGAATTCATAAACTAATTATGGCAGTCAAGAAGGATCTTCATTGATGAATGTTGAGGACAGATAATGAATACTGGATAAAAGTGTTCCACTTCCCAGATATTTCCATTTTTAGCAACAATTTCAATGCCTTTATGCAAAGGAGTGACTGAAATTCAGGTTGTGATGTGATGTAACAGAATGCTTAAATCTCTTGTCAGAACCAACTGCTTGGATTTTAATCCCAACAGTCAACTAACTAATTATGTGGCTTCACACATGTTTCTTAACTGCTCTGTTTTAGTTTTCTCATCTGAAAAGGCACATAGTAAATATCAATATAAGAAAATTATTATTATTAAACATATATTTCTTGAACATTTACTATGTACTATGTACATAAACACCTAGTAGAGCATAAAATACACTCCTCTCATACATGTAGAACTTAATGACTCCTTTGGCCTAATGCCAACACCATATGCTGACTTCTCAGCCTCTGTACCACCCACTGCATAAAACTGACATTTTTATGGCCTTTCTTAGAAGAAACTTTTATAAACCAATCTCTTAATTTGTCTGACAAAGTAACCATCTATTCATCCAGCACATATGTATAACCTTTCACTATGTCCTAGTCAAAGTATAAGGAATAGTAAGTACATAGGTCTGTACTCAGTCAATCACAGACTTGTAACAGAGATAGGGAACCCCTCAAATCATACAGCCTATCTAGGGAAGATCTACTGTCTTGCTGTTACGGAGGGTGTGTCCCTGGGAAACCAAATCTTCTCTAATTACCACATAAAGTCCGCAGAAAGAAGTGGGAGCTGCAAGCAAATACAACACTAAGGACAGAGGATGACATTTTTTGGTGCTGAGGATTTAACCCAGGGCTCTGCTCTTGCTAAGCACATCCTCTACCACTAAGCTACATCTGCAGCCAATAGGCGGCTTTTCGTTTTCTTTCATACAAAATTCCTTAAGGCCCTGAAATACCCTGAAGATAGCACAATCCCATTCCGAAAGGAGTGGGCATGACTAGTGTCACTATTCTTTCTTGAATACTTCCTTGCCTGCATTCTGTCCCCCTCCCCAATCCCATTTATTACAGCTGTTCTTTTGCTCTATAGAGCACTCTTTGTCTAGCAATTCTCACAGTATGCGCTTGTCTTGGTATTCTCTCTCTGATGCTAGTCTGTAATTAGACACTCTGTAAAGATAAGAACCAGCATGAGCAATACTATCATAGAGTCAACACTTCTGAGGGAGTAGAAACATATATTTGTCAAAAAACAGCAGATTTGGAAGCCAAGCCCAAATCTAATCTCTCCACAGAAGCACACTTGGAAACCACACACACACACACACACACACACACACACACACACACACACACACACCCTTCAGGTGGAGAGAAGAGGAAAGAGTACCTCAAAACTCCACAGCTTCTGGTTCCAAGATTGAGACTAGGACTCTTGCCCTTTATGCTTCAAATATCTACTAACCTTGTAAAACTACAGCTCATCAATAAGCTTACCCAATCAAATGAATAAAGGCCAGCAAAAAATAGACCTTAGCTCAGCTGTAGAATACAACCAGAATTTAGATAAATTAAGAGTAGCAAGGGCATTGCAGTCATATCATCAGGGGCAAAAGAATGATGGGAAGGCCCTCTGAAAGAAAGATACAGAACACATTTGGGAGACAGTGAAAAGCCTGATTTAGCAGATGGATTGGGTGCACTACAAATTGTCATGAGAACAAAGGCTACCATACTATATGAAGAAGCAGCATGGTGCCATGGTTAAAAACATGTACTTTTGTACTAGACTGTCTCTATGTGACTCTTAGCTCCTTCACTTCCTACTTATAGATTCCCGGTCACATTATTAAACCTCTGTGCTTCAATCTCCTCATCTTGAAAATGGGGACAATAGTGGAATCATCACATGATTGTTTTGAATATTCTATGAATTAATACATATAACTTGGAGCAGTTGCTGGTACATGGGAAGGGCTCACCAGATGTTAGCTGTTATCACTACTGTGTAGTGCTATAGTTTGAATCTGGAATATCTCCCAAAATCCTGTGCATTAAAGACAGTCTTAGCTTGGTGTTATTGAGAGGTGGTAGAAAACTTTAAAAGGTAAGATGTATAATGAGAGCTCTCTCTCTCCCTCTCCCTGTCCTCTCCCTCTTATTTATTCCTGGCCATGAGGTTAAAGACTTTGCTCTTCCATCCAGTCCCTGTTGTCGTGAGCTGCCTTGCCACAGATTCAAAATCAACAAGACCAATTGTCCATGGACTGAAAACTTTAAAGCTGTGAGACTAAATAAACATTTACTCTTTATAAATTTACTATCTCAGGTATTCTGTTGCGGTAATGGAAAGTTGACTAACATATGGGAACAGATTATAAAGGGCTCTGCATGCCAGTCTTAGAGAACAATGTGGAGTCAGGTCCTGCCTCAACTTTAGTCTCTACTCATTTCTTAACTGGAGCTATACTCTGGGGCCAACCACCCCAGCTGCAGGCTCAGCTCTGACTTAAGCTCTAAGATTCACCCTGACTGCAGGCCAGGGGTATAACAGCATACTTGGCTAGCACTCTGGGACTCTGTCTCAGGTTACCCTTGCTGCTGGGTCAGCTTTGACCTCAGGTCCCAGTTCTACAAACTAGGCAGTCCTCATTCTCCTGTGACTCAAGTACCCTCATAATCCTTCCTCAGTCCTTGCTACTGTCTTTTCCCCTTTCACTAAGCCCAGTGCTAATAACCCTCAATGTTCTTCCATCTCTCAAGAAATACAACATTGCCTTGTTCTTGCTAGCTTCTTTCTCAATCCTCAGTCCTCTTTGCCAATCATCTTTTTCAAGGATTGGAGTCCTGGCCCTGAACCCCAATCCAGTTTAAGTGTGGTCCCTTGTTACCTCCTGACATATTTCTTTGATACTGGCCAACTATCAGCCTGGTTTTACCTACAGAAGCATCACTACCAAGCTTTGCACTCCTGTCAGGTTGTCTACATTAGTTTCCATTAAAGTTCCTGACATGTTAGGATTACCAACTGCTAAGGCCTGTTGTGCTATGTTCTGTCTTTTGGATCACAATTAATTCTAGCATGTGTACTGTGTGCTCCCCATGGTTTGCTTCTGCCCTCGATGGGAAAGAAGGTGGAACATCATGCAAGGCTTACATTGCCATGTTAAGGAGAATAATCTTGATCTTAGACACCAATTTTCTCTAGAACATTTGATATCTCATTGTTCAGACAAAAAAAAAAGAATCTGAATATGTATCTCCAGTTGTGAAAACATACTTACATGCATTAATTTATACTACCATAATACTACTACCATATAGATATTACTTCACTAATAAGGTATAAACATAGTAACACTCAAATATAGAAGTATTAAACATTGAAGAAAACAAAGGAAGGAAGCCCTCCACATATGTAGATGCTTCATCTTTAGAGTCAACTAATCAAAGATTTAAAATGTTTGGGGAAAAAGTGTATCCATAAAACATGGGGAAACCATTTTCTTTTCTTTTTAAATGTATATCCTTTTATTGGTACATTTTAGGTATACAATATAATGACATTCATCATTGGAAATTTGCACTATTGCATACTCTCTTGGTTCTTATTTTTCCCCCTTCCCTTGCCCTCCCTTCAACCCCTCCATCCCTCCCTATATACAAAGACTTTGTTTTCTTTTTTTCATTTTCTCATATTAATTCCATTCCCTTCTTTGCTTTCCCCCACCCCTCCCACGTCCCCTTCCCCTTTGCACCTTTTCTTCCTCTTTCACATTATCTATTATACCTTTTAGTCCTTATTTACACTTTCATTTTCTCACACTAGAGAAACTATTCGGTATTTACACGTGTCCTATTTATTTTACTTAAGAGTATCGCCTCAACGTGCATCCATTTAGCAATAAATGTCTCTAATTTCTCATTTTTTTATGGCTAATACTCCATTTTATTTTTTTATAAACCCACATTTTCTTTACGCAGTCTGCAGTAGATGGGGATTTGGGCTGTTTCCAAGTTTTAGCTATTACAAACTGTGTTGCTATGAATATGGGTGCACATATATCACTGTGGTATGATTCTTGTAATTCTTTGGGGAAGATACCCAGCAGGGGAATAGGTGGGTCAAATGGGACTTCCAGTCCTAGTTCTTTGAGGTCTCTCCATACTGATTTCCACACTGGTTCCACCAGTTTACACTCCCACCAGCAGTGGAGCAGTGTTCCTCTTTCCCACAGTCCCGCCAGCATTTGTTATGGGTTGATTTCTTTTTTTAAATTCTTTTATTGGTACATTTTAGGTATACAATATGCTTACATTTATCATTGGGTGCTTGTACCTGTATATGATGTATCTTAGTTCTTATTTTTTTCCCCATTACCTGTGCACCCTTCACCCCCTCCACCTTTCCCTATTTACATAGATTTTGTTTCCATATTTTTTCTTTTCTCATGATTTTTCCTTTCCCTTCTTCCCTTTCCCTTTCCCTTCCCACCACCCGTACACTTTTGGACCTTTTCCTATTTCAAATTATCAATTATTCATTTTAATCCTTATTTACACTTTCAATTTTCCACACTAGAGAAACTATTCGGTATTTACATATGTGTGTCCTATTTATTTCACTTAAGAGTATGGCCTCAATATGCATCCATTTAGCTGTAAATATCTCTAGTTTCTCATTCTTCATGGCTGAGTAGTACTCCATTTTATAAAAAAAACCCACATCTTTATCCAGTTTCCAGTTTATGGGCACTTGGGCTGTTTCCAAGCTTTAGCTATTACAAACTGTCCCACTATAAACATGGGTGCACATATATCGCTGTGGTATGATTCTTTTAATTCTTTTGGGAAGATACCCAGTAGGGGAATAGCTGGGTCAAATGGGACCTCTAGCCCTAGTTCTTTGAGGTATCTCCATACTGATTTCCACAGTGATTGCACCAGTCTGCACTCCCACCAACAATGGAGAAGGGTTCCTTTCTCTCCACACCCCCGCCAGCATTTTTTATTGGTTGATTTCTTGATAGCAGCCATTCTTTCTGGAGTGTGGTGGAATCCCAGTCTTGTTTTGATTTGCATCTCTCGAATGACCAGTGATGTTGAACATTTTTTCACATGTTTATTTGCCATTTCTACTTCTTTGTCTGAGAAATGTCTGTTCATTTCAGGTGTCCATTTTTGGATTGGGTCATTAAACTTGGGAGGTCTGATTTTTTTTAAGTTCTTTATAGATTCGAGATAGTACACCTTTGTCTGAGGGACAGCTGTTGAAAATTTTTTCCCACATTGTGGGTTGTTTCTTCACACTTCTGGTGGTTTCTCTTGCTGTGCAGAAGGTTTCTAGTAAGAAGAGATCCCACTTGTTGATTGTTTGTGCTAGTTCATGGGCAACTGAGGTTTTGTTCATAAAATCTTTTCCTACACCCATATCTCCAAGAGTTCTACCTAACTTCTGTTCCAGCTGGTTCAGTGTTTCTGTTTTAATATTTAGAACTTTAATCCATCAGAAAGCTTTTTCTTCTCATTATTCCCTGAACAATACAGTATAGACACATTCATTGAAGATTAAGCATGATGGATGCCACCTAATGACCACATCTATATGTGGTGATCTCTCCCCATATATACTCCAAGTTAAACAGCAATTCATACACCTAGCCACCTTCAAAACACCTAAGGAAAATAGGTGAGAGACAACAGTACCTGATATCAGTATGACCAAGAAGACAAGATGAAGAGGGCAAAGACGAAAGAGTTGCCTGTGTTACCCCTCATCTCCAAGTAGCTCATCCTAGACCAAGAAACTTTTCATTAGGGGAGGGAGAGAGAATTAAGTCCAGACATTAGACTTGAAACCCAGTAGCAGGACCACCACAGTGAAATCCAGTGTTGGGAAAAGCCCCACAACCCCTATCATCAGGGCATTACTCATGGAACAAGACACTGGACCTGTTAAAATTGAGTTATGCCAGGCAGCTGACTGCATCCACAATCCTTTCTTCCACCTCTGGCACCAGAATGAGGAGCAGGATTCCACCGTTTTGGGAGCAGGGCAATAAAGCTAGCATAGGGCTTTGATGTGGTCACAGTTATACCTAGGAACAGGTAGAAACTAAAGGCCTCTACTGCAGGCCAAAACTGACAGACTACCAGCCTCAGCATCAGGCAGAAACCTGTATGCCAATGGGACAGACTCAAGTTTGTGCTGCCTCAGTTCTAACCTTCAAGTGGGCCTGGATATATATCCTCCTAAGACTCTGCTGATCCCTGTAGCTGTAAGATTCAGCTGTGACACAACTTAGCATTAGCCTTGGTGGCCAAGGGACTGTCTCCATCAATAATCTCCTAACCTCAAGTAGTACAGCTATTACAAGGCCAGTGTTCACAGATAAAGCTTTAGAAATTCCTCAGCAGTAGACAGAGACCTGAGCCCTGTTGAGAAGGACTTGTGTTTCAGCTTGCATCCTCACCAGCTATGGTGTGAGCCTCAGTGTAACCCCTAAGACCATGTACGTCCTTGTGGCTGTGAAACTTAGATATAAACCAACTTAGCATCAACACAGGTGGCCAAAAGACCACCTTCAAAATAACTACATTTGACAGCATAGCTTGGCACAAGAACCCATCCACTGGGGGTAAATCAGGGTAGTAAGTACCAAGACTTTGCCCCAGAACTTAGTGCTAGGCTGATGAAGCCTAGCACGGGGTAGATCCTAAGGGTCACCATATTCAGGTGTACCTGGAAATAGAACCTGTGGAATAGCTCCAATGCTAAGGAAAAACACAACCCCAGTATATGAGCCTTCTATTCCAGCTAGCCTCAGCTGTGGCTGGTTACAGCAGTATTAGACCGTAAGTTTACCTCAGCAGTAGGCAGCCTATAGGAGTATTGGCCTTAGTCCTGTCAGTGTTGTGCTGGTCTTGGTGGGCTGTGGGCTCAGGGTGTGACACAGCTTGATGGCGTTTGTGGCCATTGGTTTGTCAGAGGAACCTGCAGCTAGTCCATTCATAGTGACTCTGCCAAGGGCCAGGAAGAATCCCACAGTGCCTGGCTACAGGCCTGTAACTGTGGATGAGGCATCTGGTCCTACCTGCCCCTGTGAAAAGAAGCTTGTGTCAAGGAGTTCTTTCTAGATAATCTCAGTTTCTTCTCAAACACACACCAACTGTGTATCTGGGATAAACCTGGGCTTGCATTCCTCTCTAGTGCTGAAACATAAATAACACATCAACAGTGGATACCTGGCGAACCTGGACCTGGGCAACATCCAGTGCTAAAATAGAAATGACTATAGGCTCAGAAAAAAATAAACAGCCTGCCAAGAATTTGCGAGAATACAGGCAAAAAGAAAGCCTGATTAGAAAGACTGCAATAAATATGCAATCTTTCAATGCCTAGACAATGTTGTACACCAACAAACATCAAGAGATCTCAGGGAACAATAATGCTAACTATAAGGCTAATGAAAAAATAAGACGTCAGAAACTGACAATATAGGAACCAACATGGACACACTCTCAGATGGAGAATACAAAACAGCTGTTTTAAGGAAATTCAGTGAGGTCCTAGAAAACACAAAATATTCAATATTTTAACAAAGAAACTTAACAGAGATGGCAGTGATTTTAAAAATCAGAAATCCTTGAGCTGAAAATTGCACTCAACAAACTTAAAAAATGTGATAGATCTCATCAGTAGCAGAACAGATGAAACAGAAGAAAAAATTAGTGAGCTCACAGACAGACTCCAAGAAAATATACAATTAGAGGAAAAATGAGAAAAAGAAATAAAGAAAACCTATGAGAATTTTGGGATAGTAGTAAAATAGCAAATATTCAAGTTACAGAAGTTCAAGAAGGAACTGAAAATGACAAGAGGATAGTAAACATATTGAAAGGAATGACGACAAAAAGTTCTCAAACTTAGACAGGATACAAATATCCAGATATAAGAAGTCCAAAAGTCAGTAGTCATGTAAAGTGTGATATTTTAAATCAAGCTCTCAGAGATAAAATATAAATACAAGATTTTCAAGAGTGCAAGAGGAAAAAGTGACACATCAGGGTTTCCAATTTGCCTGAGAGCCAACTTTTCATCAGAAACTTTATGGGCCAGGAAGGAGTGGCATAAGATTTTCACAGTACTGAGGGATAAACAGCTCTGCCATTTGAGAATAATGCACACAGTAAAAAAATCTTTATAAACATTCCTGAACAAATAAAACATGGGAGGATATATCTCCACCATACCTGTCCTACAAGAAATTATGAAAAGAGTTCTTTAAGCCAAAAGAAACAGTTGTTAATGAGTAAGAAGAAAACATGGGGAAATATAAAATATGCTGGTAAGAGCAATTATAGAGACTCAAAATGACCAAACATTATAAGGCTGTCATGTAAACCATTAATATCTTTAGTATGAAGAATAATTAAAACCAATAATAGCACCATTAATATGTTAAGAGATACTCAGGTGTGGTGGCATACACATGTAATCCCAGTGCTCAGAAGGCTGAGGCAAGAGTATCATCATGAATTCAAGGCCAGCCTGGACTACATAGTCAGCTACTGTCTCAAAACAGGGGGTGGGTACAAAATGATGTAAAATGAGATATCAAAAATTCAAAACATGAAAAAGAATTGAATACAAGTAGAGTATTTATTTGCATACTTTCTCTCCTTTTTTCTGTTCTTATCATTATCAATTTTTTTTGATATCCTTTCAAAGTAGCAGCCCGGAGAGCAGCACAATGCATTCACAAGCCCCAGCCAGGGCCCTGCCCAGAAACCAGTGGCTTGGGCATGCAGGCCCCAGCCAAAAGCCTACCAGGAAGTCAGCTGCACAGGCAAGAAAAATATAAACATAACCAGTGAACCTTTTTCCTGACTAAAGAAATGAGTCAAATAAATAAAATCAGGTTGAAAAGGGGAATGTAAAACCGACACCAAAGAAATACAAAGGATTATTAAAGATTATTATGATTTCTATACCAACAAATTTGACAACCTAGAAGAAATGGATAAATTCCTAAAATCATATACCTTACCAACATTAAGTCAAGAAAAATAGAAAATCTTAACTGAACAATAACAAGGAATAATACTAAATCAGAAATAAAATGTATCTCATCAAAGAAAACCCCAGGACAAGCAGGCATTACTGCTAAGTCTACCAAATATTTAAAGAAGAAGTAATAACAATTCTCCTTAACTAATTCCAAAATACAGAAAATGAATTCTTCCAAATACATTCTATGAGACTAGTATCATTGGCTATCAAAATTAGGCAAGGGTATAACAAAAAAATTGAAAACTATAGGTCAATGTCCTTGATGCAAATAAATGAAAAACTTTCAACAAAATAACATAAAACTCAATTCAACAGCAATTAAAAAGATTCTTCAACATAATTAAATGAGATTTACCCAGGGGTGCAAGGATGGTTCAACATATGCAAGTCAATAAATGAGATACATTGCATCAACAGAATAAAGGGCAAAAACCATGTGAGCATCTCAATAAATGAAATAAAATACCCAGGAACATATTTAACCTGTGATTAAAGATCTGATATGAAAATAATAAAATATTTATAAAAGAAATTGAAGAGGACGTGAAAAAATGAAAAGATATCCTGTATTCATGGATTGGAAGAGAATCAATATTGTTAAAATGTCCATATTACCCAAATAAATCTACAGATTGAATGCAATGTCTTTCAAAATATCAATGACATTCTTCAAAGAACTAGAAAAACAGACACATAGATCAATGAAACCGAGTACCCTAGATGTGAATCAATGGACTACAACCAACTGATACTCAACAAAGCTGCTATGAACATTTATTGAAGAAAGGAAAGTCCTTTCAACAAATAGTGCTGAGAAGACTGAATATCCACCTACAGAAAAATGAACGTGGACCACTATCTCTCACTAGTTTCAAAAATCAACTCAAAGGGCTGGGGAATTAGTTCAGTGGCACCACACCTCCCTCACAAGCACAAGGGCCTGAGTTTGATCCCCGGTACCAAAGAAAAAAATCAACTCAACATGGATTAAAGACTTAAATCCAATATCTGATATTATGAAATCACTAGAAGAAAACATAGGGTAAACACTTCAGCATATTAGAGTGGGTAAAGACTTTGGAGAAGATCTCAATACCCCAGGAAATAAAAGCAAACATGAAAAAATGAGATTACATCAAACTAAAATGTTCTACACAGTAAAAGAAACAACAGAGTGAAACAACCTACAGAATAAGAGAAAAAATTTGCAAGCTATCCAACTAACAAGAGGTTGATATCAAGAATATATAAATAACTCCACAATCTCAGCAGCAAAAAAAAAGAAAAATACCATACAATTTTAAAACAGGCAATAGATCAAAATAGATATTTCTCAAAAGAAGACATGTGGATACTTAACAGGCATATGAAAAACATGCGCAACATAACATCATCAGGAAAATGAAAATCAAAGCTATAAAGAAAATGTCATCTCCTCCCAGTAAGAATTAATAGTATCAAAAAGATAACAAGTGCTAGGAGGAGGTGAAAAAGGGAACCCTTGCATAGTGTGTGTGGGAATTTAAATTAGTACAGCCATCATGGAAAAAATATGGAGGTTCCTCAAAAACTTTAAAGTAGAACAACATGATTCAACAATCCACTACTGGGTTTATATCTAAATGAAATTGACTCACTACGTCAAAAATACATCCATATTCCCTTGCCCATTGAGATCTATTCTCAATAGGCAAGAAATAGAAACAATCTAAATCCCCATCAATTCATAAGTGGATAAAGTAGATGTGGATATACACAATGGAGTACTATTCAGTTATAAAAGTGAAATCCTAAAATTTGCGACAACATGGATAAAACTAGAGATCATTATGTTAAGTGAAACAGTCAGGCACAAAAAGATAAGAAGTGCATAATCTTCTTCACATGTAAGACCTAAAAATGTTGATTCAGTAGAATTTAGGAGTAGAATAGTGATTACCAGAGTCTGGAGAGAGCAGAGCAAAGGGAGGGATTGGAAAAAGTTGATCAGTAGGTATTGATTACAGTAGATAGGAGAAAGAACTTCTGGAGTACAGCAGGATGACTACAGACAACAGTAATACAGCATACATTTTAAAATGCTAGAAGACATGATTTGGAAAGGTTTTACCATGAAGAAATGATGAATGAGGAAATAGATATGTTTAACCTAAAGTCAACATTATACAATATATACATGTATTGAAACTCAACGTGTTATTCTCCTAATGTGTACAATATTTTGTTTTTATATGTCAGTTAAAATTAATTTAATTTTTAAAACTGAATAAATAGCCGTATTTCTTTTTTTAAAAGATGAGACATGGCACTTAAAATGTCAAAACCACCCACAAATACAGGGTAACAACTATTTACATAGTGTTTACATTGTATTACATATTATACATAATCTAGAGATCATTTAAAGTATATAGGAAGGTCTGTATAGGTTACATGCAAATCTATAGCATTTTATATAAAGGAAATAAGATTCTAAGAATTATAGTGTCCATGGGGGATCCTGGAACTGATCCCCCCCAGATAATAAGGGATAACTATAAATGAAAGCCCTTCTAAACAGTTTTTTTATTGTCTTAGAAGTGCCACTGTGATCATGACTAGGAGAAGCCAAAACTGGAAAAGAAGTGAAAAACTAGCTGATAGTGAGAGATGTTAGTGACTTGAACTCAGAACTATGATACAAGGGTGAAGTAGAGGAAAGGAATAAACTATGAATAAACCTCTGAAGCACCTCACAATCTAGAGGGGAAGACAAATATCCAAAGCAACATTATATGTGATAAAAATTCTGATCATCTCTACCCTTAGTTTTGGACAAAAGGGGAGCCTGGTCTAGGCCCTATGCTTTAGGGGATTGTGGATATGACTAACACACACACACACACACACACACACACACACACCATATTTACTAAGCAACACATAGCACCTTCTGTCACTCCAGACCCAGGATTCAGCATTGTCACAACTTGTTTCATAACTCTTAAATAGCCAGCCACCCATGGCTAATGTTGGCTCATTCAATGATTTTTGTATCTTTTAACTTGTGTTCTCAAAACATAAGACAACTAAGTCTGAATGCCATTGTAGTTTGGAGGTTGTACTTCTGCCAACAATGAAGATTGACAATGCCTTAGCATATGAGGGAGGAAATGAGCAGAAGAAAACTTTTGGAAAGACTGAAAGAAAATCAATTATCAAATTAATTGTCCATATGTGTGTAGTATATTCTTGCAAAAGGAGGTATTATTTCCAAATAATACCAGTCATCCATTTTCATTTTTCCACTTGTATTCCAATTCATGATTCTAGAAGTTTTCATGAATTAGCACAGCGTTTGCAACAATTGCATATGGCAACTCGGAAATATTTTGCATCAATAAATAATATTTATAATAGAACATACATGTAGATCTAGATGTGACAATGCATCAGTTATGACATAAATTCTTCACATTGGCAACTAGATGGACACTGAACATTAGAATTGATAATATTTTAAAGACTTTTAATAATATTTAAATTTTCAAAGTTGAATTAAAATATCTAATCAGTTTGAAATAATTTTATTTAAAATTTAATGTTAGATATTTATATCTTTGACTGTAATAAAAACTCTTTTTTTTTTTTTTTTTGGTACCAGGGATTGAACTCGGGTCCTTGTGCTTGCGAGGCAAGTGGTGGAACCACTGAGCTAAATCCTTGCCCCCTTAATAAAAACTCTTAATTTTAAAAAATTACTTTTTTGATAACATGAAAATAATTTTAATGTTTAACTTTTGCATATTTATCTTACATGTATTCAAACTTTGTATTTTGATTATAATTATATTTTAGATAGTAGTTTTCTGTCAATAGAACAACCACATATTCAAATTTTGTACTTTAATTACAATTATATTTTAGATAGTTCATTAAATAATTACTGTCTATAGAACAATTTATGTACAATTCTTGATTAGAGGAATATAACTAATCATTTTCCTGACATGAAGGCAAGAAAAATAAATTTATGTACTATATATGTATTAATCATTCCTAACATCATCAACCAATCACAGAAGACCCAGACGTGCAAAAATCATTAAACCCATGTATCTTGAAGTTTTTATGCCTTTTAATGATATGAAAGTATTTTTATATCACACCACATTTTTAATTCTGCCATTATGAAGGTGGGAGGCCAGAAAATTTTTTTATCTCAATCCATAAGTATTAAATATTTAGACATATGATATGTGGGTTTTCATTTGCACTCTTGTCCTGATCTCGAGTATTTATAAAACAGTCTTTTGCTAGCATAATGAGGGCTGTGACAGGAATCTACTCTACCTCACCTGAAGGAATGTAGAAATCAGGAATATTATTTAACTTAGCTAGGGTCACCCTGCTAGTAAGTAGAAAAGGCAAGGTCAAATGTTGGAATGATCTTCCATAAGACCATTAAAATGTACCAATAAAAGAACTAAAAAAAAATAGAATTAAGCCTATGCTCTTGACCATTAAGCTATGCTGCCTCCCAGAGAGATGAAAACAAAGAACACAAACATTTAGGAAATTATTGATAGTAGAAATGAGATGGAGCTTGAACTAAGAGAATAGCTATGGGATTGTAACAAACAGGTCCAAGTGGACTTTTAAGAATGGGGAAGTTTCATCAAGACCCCAGCCCCTCTGATCTACCACATCTGGTTATCATTACTGGAATCAAAGTTGCCCCCAGAACATTAGATTTTCACTCAGGAGATCCAGTTCTAGATCCTGCCTCTGCTTCACTGAGCAGCTGTGTAAACTTTGTAAATCACTCCTTGTTCAATACCTTTAAAAAGTATGTATTAGATGGTGTGTGTTTTCTTCAAGCTCTGGCACTCTATGACTTGATGTGTAAGGCAAAGAACTATCAAAAGTTGTTTTGTTTTATTTGAACAGAGTGGGATATAATTAAAGGCATACTTTGATCTACAAAAATTTAATAGTGCTATCCAAGGCAAACTATAGAGGTAAGATACAAGATCCTTTAAGTAAGCTGTTGTAATGGTTCAAGTAAAAGATAATGAGGAACTGAGTTATTCCTTCTTCTATCATGAATGTCTATTTAGTCAAGCTTTTGCCATCATCACATAAACATACTCAAATATCTACTCTTTTTTTCTAAACTAGATTAAACCCAGGAGCAATCTATCACTAGCTACATCATCAGCCCTTTTGGGGGTAGGGAGCAGGGTTTGGCTAAATTTCCCAGGCTGTTCTTGGACCTGTAATCCTCCTTCCTTAACCTCACAACTACCTGAGATTACATATCTACCACTTAAAAAAGCAAAAATGTCCCTTAATCCCTCTAACTATTTTCCATGTCAACCACAATGGAAATCAGTGTAGAGGTTCCTCAAAAAATAAAAGATAGAAATTCCATTAGCCCCAGCTATTCCACTTCTATGTATCTTTCCCAAAGCATTAAAGTCATCATATTACAGGGATACATACGTAACCATTTCTCCACTCCCCTTAACTAAAATTTCAAAAGAATCATGCACAGTCACTCTTTCTATTCTCATTTGTCATTCTTTGTTCAATCCCCTTTATTTGGACTTGCATTTGTATACTAAATTGAATTTCCTCTTGCTAAAGTTATTAATGATTCCATGTTGCCAAATCCAATAGACATACATACCCATTTTTACAGCAGCACAATTTATAATAGCTAAATCTTATAAATGGCCTATATGCCCATCAACAGATGAATGGACAAAGAAAATGTAGTATCTATATATAATTATTCTGCCACAAAGAAATACTTGAGGCTTCCACAGGTAAATGGATGCACCTTTAGCTCATAATATTAAGTGAAATAAGATTAATAGACACATAATTGCATGGCTTCTCTTATATGAGGAGGGTTCAAAATAGAAGATAGATAAATGAGAAGTGAGAACATTTTTAAATGGATTGGGGAACAAGAGACAGAAGAAAGAAGGGGAAAGAGGGAGAAGGAGGGAAAGGAAGGGAGAGGGAGGGAGAAAAGGGAAAGGGGATCGAAAAAAGAATTGAAAAAAATGAAAATAGAGCTTTTGCAAAAAGAAAATGGACCAAGAATTGGAAGGAGCAGGGAAGGAGAGGAGGGGTAGAGGATGGGGAAAAAACAATTAAGATGTATTATGCCATGTACCAACTCCCCATGATACATGTAATCATTATGTACTGCAAACATAGACTAATACAAATCAATCAATCGAGGTCTCACTTCAAAAAAAAAATTGAAGCCAAACCAATAGATGGCTCCTGGGCAACTACCTTACTGCCACTTCCTGATGAGATGAGTTTTCACTACATGAACCCAGTTAGCCCAGTCACCATGAAGGAAGAAAAGAAACATTTTATGTGTCTAGTTCCATGAATGGACACACCCAATTTCAGGTATTACTGGCATATGGAAGCATCTAGAATAGGCATATCTCTCAATTACACCATAGTCTCAGTTCAGATTTATCCTCAAAACTATAGTTTGTATTCTGATTTTAAACTCATGAATATTTGACTCGCTATTAATAACATTTTAAAGCAACCACTCAGCACCATTTCTGCTTTACCTGTTCAGAAATCTCAGGAAGTTCAGATATGCTTCTGAATAAATTATATTTTGTGCAGACTTAAAAATCTCACCTTGCTTTAGTTACTTTTCTCTCATTGCAGAGACAAAATACCTGACACCCAAATTGAAAGAGGGAAAGGTTTATTTGGCTTACAGTTCATAGAGGTTTCAGTCCATAATTGTCTGGCTCCAAGGCAGGATGGCATCCACACAGGCCTTCCAGAGGAGAAACAATTTATGACACCCACAAGGTAGCAAAAGCAACAAGGGAGACAGTTCATGGCGGTGGAAGACAGCAAAAAGCAGCAAGAGGGTTTAACAGCATCTTTCCGCCTCTTTTATCTTATTAGGACTACTGGGATAAGGGCGGTGCCAAACCAATCACTCATGTGTACTGGTTTAGTAATCACATGTCCTTAACCCCAGTATCATACATTCCAGATTCATCTACCTCTGAAAAAGAAAGTCCCACATCATCTGCATGAGGCTTTGAGGGGACATCTAAACACAAGCCATAACACACCTCTAGCCTCTTCTCTGCAGTTCTGTATCTAGTGCTGGTTGCTAGTGGCTATGTCACTCTGCCGCCTGTTCTTCTCTTCTGGCAGCACTCACAGTGTTCTGTGCCCAGTATGATACTGCAAATAAGAGTCTCTGTCCAGAAAGACAGATTATATTCCAGGGCTGCTCTGTTCTTTTCTTTCTTCCTCCAGGCTTTGTGAGTCACCAGAGGTGATGTACTATTTTATCCAGTCAAAGAAGCCTTCAGGTTACTCTGAAATGATTTTTAGACTAGAGATTCCAGGATAATGTGCAGATAAATATGGTTGTGAATCCCAAGGAACTGCCCTCCTACTTTTCCCATCCCTGGCAATCTGAATAGTTCTCTGTACTTCCAGGAAGAGAAGGAGATTTGAAGTTCAGCCTCAGGATCAATAAGCTCTGATCTGAAACTGACACAGTGAGAACAATATCCCATCAAACCCTATCAACTAGTAAAGTAGGAATGTGGGAGACAAAGAATAGTTCACCTATGTGCTCAGTTTGGAAGTTATCTCCATTTTCACATCTGTGGCTGGATACTGTGGGAAGAATAATGTGGAAAACAAGCAAAGGCAAGGGAAAGGATGGTAATTAGGGAAAATACTTTATTTCCTGTGCAGTATCAGAACCAAAGCTTTAAGTCAACTAAGGTCGTTATAGTGGATACCACCTAGCACAGTTACCATGAACTTCACACTTCAAAGAAAAAAAGGCTGACCTTGTACTATCTCCCCACCTCTATCACACTCTTCTTGAACCAGAAAGGCAGAAGAGGGGGTCAGAATTCCCCTAATCTACTCCATTCTTCAAAAGTGATGGAAACAGACCCCAGCTGTTGCCATACCCTGTAGCAAGAAACTGAAATGAGATGAGTAACCTTAGTCCACTTAGACTCCACAGTTTGATAAGAAGGCCAGAAATTCATCTTACTGCTTTAGATGGCAGTAAGTGGAAAATGGGCCTCTGAACACCCATGAGAATTGTTCAGCTTTACTCGAGGTTCCTGGCCTAACTAAAGAGATCTTACTCCAAAACCCCTTCTTTAATTTAAAGCCAAGAGTGATTACTTAGAAAATTGAAAAAGAGGTCTAGCTATGACATTCTCTATTCAGGGTACTAGCACCTCCATTCTCTTTTTTGTGGGTACTTCACTGATCCAGCTGCCAAACAACTATAGGATCTAAGATCTATCTACCTCAGTGCTTTACTTTGTTGTAGATTCCAATAAGAATATCTTCAAAACAAAACCCTCTTGTATGTCTCCCATTTGTGAAAAATACTAAACACATTACATGAACTTTTTTTTTTGGTACTGGGGATCGAACTCTGGTCCTTGCGCTTGCACGGCGGGTGGTGGAATCACTGAGCTAAATCCCCAGCCCTCATTACATGAACTTTTAGCAAAGACCCTGGAGGAGAATCAAACAGCCATGTACAAATATTTGGCTTTTGGCTAGAACAACAAAGACTTATTTTCTAGACTTCCCTCTGAGTAATGCTTGGCAAGTCATTTTTATTTCTTTGGGCCTCAGTTTCTTTATTGACAAATTGAGAAGTTTGGCAGGGGATTTAGCTCAGTGGTTCCACCTCCTGCCTCGAAAGTGCAAGGTCCCGAGTTCGATCCCCAGTACCAAAAAAAAAAATTGAGAAGTTTGACTTCATTGGAAAACACAGTTCATGGCCTAAAGGTCATTAGATGGCCTTTGGCTGAGTAGTTTTTGTTGTTTTCCTGTGTTTTGATGGCTTACTGAGCTGAAATAGATATGAAGTAGTTTGATGGCACTGAGAAGGCTACTTCTCCCTCCTTGGAGAAAAAAAGTAAAAAAGATCCCTCCCTATTTGTTTACATTATTGCCTGAATTTCCAGCTATTTTGCTGCCTCTGAGAAGCATTTTTAAAAATGCACAGTGCTGTTTGAGGGATGGAATGTTAAGCTGCCATCAGCCAAGAATTTGTAAGTTTATTGAGGGAATGGGATCTAGAAAGAGAAAAGTAGCTTTTCACCTTGGGATGCCACCAAGCAGGCATGAATCTAGTTGGAGGGTTTGTGGTAGCAGTGGACCAGCTGAGGGTTTGGCATTGGCATAGAAGTGGGATGGGGTTTCTTTTATCAGTTTGCATTCCTCTCCAACTGTCTGCTATGAAACAAAAGTTCATGAAGCATTTCTATTCCTTTAATAAAGAATTGTCTCTCCTTCCTCATGGCAATAAAGTTATGCACTGATGGAGTGATCTGATCAATACTTCACAAGAAAATCATAAGAAATAGCAATCAATTCTGAGCAGATAATTAAATATGGGCATAAATTAGATGAGGATAATGAGGATGTCCTGATAGAGGCATAGCCACCCTAGTCCTCCATCATCTCAGAAACCCAAATTTTACAAAGGTTTACAAATTTGTGAATTATACCCAGTCTCCTTACTGAGCAACTACGAGGTACCCAGCCCTGTTCTAGGTGATAAAGAGGAAAATCAGGAAGCAAATCCTGAGCCCTGCTTTCAAGTTTCTTATAGTGAAGGTGAGATAATCAAATAGATGTGTAGCAAATGTTGAAGACTTGCTTTAATGCACAAGTTGAGCAAGGTTAAGATGCAGATATCAAGAGAATGTTCATTCTTAGGTAATCCAAAACCATAGAGTTGTAAAGACCCAAGATATGAGCCTCTAGAAGGAAGGGAAGAAAAAATACTTCTTAAATAGCAGGGTCATGAGACTGTAAATAAAGTCAAGGCTCCAGGAGAAGGTAAGTCAGGAACCTAGAAAAAAATCAGAGCTAGAAACCTAGAGCCAGGAAAGGAGAATGGTTAAAAAAGAGAGGAGACTGAGGTAACGAGTCACGTGGAACACACTGGGTCAGCCCATTGCAGACAGGCAGCCACCTGGTTCCACACTACAAAGACATAGAGGACACCAGACCACCAGACCACCTTACTGGGTCCAGTCACTACCGGCCCAGAGATAGGGGCTTCTGAGCTGCCGTCCCACTGCTCCTGGTCCAGAGGAAGGGGCTTCCTGGCCACCATCCCTCCCGCTGCTCCCAGCCCAGAGGAAAGGGCTTTTGGGCCACCTTCTGTCCCACCTCTCCCAGCCCAAAGGAAGGGGCTTCCAGGCCACCATCCTTACCACCACGCCCGGCCCCTGTCCCACCTCTCCCAGCTCAGAGGAGGTGATGGTCACAGGCACCAACAGCACCCACCCCCAAGTTGAAATGAGAAAACAGGTAAATAAATCTCAAAACCAGACTTCCAGATCACCTACAGCAACCCCAAAGAGAAATGAAATGGAACACTCTGATACTCAACCACCTGGACCCACTGAACTGGCAACAAAAGGGGATCTGGAAAAAATGAAATCAGAAATAATTTCTCAGATAACAGGGGAAATTGTGCTGCTAGTGCAAGACATGATTAATAAATGTAGAGAGGAGCTGAAGAACATGATGGAATCCCAACATAAGAAACAAATGGAATCCATAAAACAGATGCAAATAGATTTCCAGGACATGAAAAACTCCACTGAAAGTCTACACAGCAGAATGAGCCAATGTGAGGACAGAATTTCAGATATAGAAGATAAGATTGCAATTAATGACCAGGAAAAGAAAAATTGTTTCAAAATTATAAGGGAACATGAGAACTCAATCCAGCACCTGCTAGACGATGCAAAGAAGAATAATATAAGACTGATTGGAGTCAATGAGGAAACAGAAGAGAGTACACATGACATAAAAAAACTCTTCACAGAAATGATGGCAGAAAATTTCCCAAGCAGGGGAACAGAGCTTGACATACAGATAAGTGAGGCATATAGGACTCCAAATAGCCTTGATCAAAAAAAATCTACACATAGGCATAGAATTGTTGATTCCAGAAACTCAACAGAAGAACAAAGTTCTACAAGCAGTTAGAGAAAAGAAACAAATCACATACAAAGGAAAGCCCATCAGAATCACAGCAGACTTCTCAATGCAAACCTTCAAGGCAAGAAGAGCTTGGAGTGACATATTCCAAGCCCTACAAGAAAACAGCCTCCAACCCAGATTGATGTACCCTGCAAAACTATCTTTCAAAATTGATGGAGAAATAAGATTCTTTCATGACAAAGAGCACCTTCGCAACTTCATGAATACCAAACCAGCACTCCAAAGAATTTTACACAATATCCTAGGAACAGACATTGAGGATCAAAACCCCAGGAAACAAAGCAGAATGAACCCATTGGGCATGACAAGAAATTAAATATAGAGGGGGACAACCCAACAAAAAGAAAAAGTCATGCCAATAACGAATCAATACATTTCAGTTATAACCATCAATGTTAATGGTCTCAATTCACTGATCAAAAGAAACAGACTGGCAGAATGGGTCAAGAAGCAAAATCCAACAATATGCTGCATACAAGAAACACACTTAATTCAAAAGGAAACTCATAGATTGAAAGTTAAAGGGTGGAAAACAATACCCATGCAACAGGAACCCCAATAAAAGCAGAAGTAGCTATCCTCTTTGCAGATAAAGTAGATTTCAAAGCAACACTGATTAAGAGGGATGAAGAAGGACACTACATCCTTGTAAAGGGAACAATCCAAGAGGAAGAGATGACAATCATAAATATTTATGCACCAAACACTAGTGTGCCCAATGATATAAAACAAATACTAACGGACATGAAAACGCATATATGCACTAATACAATTGTAGTGGGGGACCTCAACACCCCACTGTCACAAATAGATAGATCAACTAGACAAAAAATAAGGAATGAAATACTAGAACTCAATCAAACTCTTGAACAAATGAACTTAACAGGAGTTTATAGAGTTTTCCACCCCCACAAAATCAGAATACACATTCTTCTCAGCTGCACATGGGTCATTCTCCAAAATAGACCACATACTCACACATAGAACATGTTTAAATAAGTGCAAAGGAATTGAAGTTATCCCCTGTATATTATAAGACCATAGTGTGATGAAATTGGAGATCCATAGCAAAAGAAACTCAAAAAATTTCATAAACACGTGGAAATTGAACAACACACTTCTGAATAACCAATGGGTCACAGAGGAAATTAAAGAAGAAATCAGACAGTTCCTTCAATTAAATGACAATGACAATACAACATATTGGAATCTATGGGACACAATGAAAGCAGTCTTACGAGGGAAATTCATAGCAGTGAATACACATATTAGGAACCCAGAACGAGCCCAATTAAACAACCTAATGCTGAACCTCAAGCTTCTAGAAAAAGAAGAGCAGGACAACCCCAGAGCTCAAACAAGGGAGGAAATTATAAAGATCAGAGGAGAAATCAATGCAATGGAGACTAAGAGAACGATTCAAAAAATCAATGAAGCCAAGAGTTGGCTCTTCAAAAGAATCAACAAAATTGACCAACCCTTAGCCAGCCTTATCAGAAAAAGGAAAGAAAAGGTCCAAATCCATGCAATTAGGAAAGAAAAGGGTGAAATTACAACAGACCCAGCAGAAATACAGAGTATCATCAATACCGACTTCCAGAACCTATACGCCAATAAGATGGACAACACAGAAGAAATGGACAGATTCCTAGATACATGTGAATTACCAAAGTTGAACGAAGAAGAACTAAAAATTCTAAACAACCCAATATCAACCAATGAAATTGAAAACATAATTAAAAATTTACCAACTAAAAAAAGCCCGGTCCCTAATGGCTTCACTGCTGAATTCTACAAGACATTTAGAGAGGAACTACTGCCACTGCTGTTTAAACTTTTCAATGAAATTGAAAGGGAAGCAATACTCCCAAATTCATTCCTGGAAGCAAGCATCACCTTGATCCCCAAAGCAGAGAAAGACCCAGCTGAAAAGGAGAACTATAGGCCAATCTCACTCATGAACATAGATTCTAAAATCCATAATAAGACGCTGTCAAATAGAATGTCAAATAGAATCATCAAGAAGATCATACATCCTGATCAAGTGGGGTTCATCCCAGAGATGCAGGGATGGTTCAGCATACGCAAATCAATCAATGTAATACACTATATCAATAGAGCCAAGGACAAAAAGCATATGATTATCTCCATAGATGCAGAAAAAGCATTTGACAAAATCCAACATGCATTTATGATAAAAACCCTACAAAAAAATTGGAACAGATGGTCTCTATCTCAAACTGATAAAAGCCATCCATGAAAAACCAACAGCCAATATCATACTAAATGGTCAAAAACTGAAATCCTTCACACTAAAATCAGGAACAAGACAAGGATGTCCACTATCACCACTCTTGTTCAATATAGTTCTGGAAACATTAGCCATGGCAATTAGGCAAGAGAAAGAAATAAAAGGAATAAAGATAAGAAATGAAGAAGTCAAATTGTCATTCTTTGCAGACGACATGATACTGTATATAGAAGATCCCAAGATCTCCACTAAAAGTCTTCTAGACTTAATAACCAAATTCAGTCAAGTAGCTGGTTACAAGGTCAACACACAAAAATCAATAGCTTTCCTCTACACCAATGACAGACTCACTGAGAGAGAAATAGGGCAAATAATTCCTTTCACAATAGCATCCAAAAAACTGAAATACCTAGGAATCAACCTAACAAAAGAAATGAAATACCTCTTCTCTGAATACTATAGCACTCTGAAAAGAGAGATTGAAGATGATATCAGAAAATGGACAGACATCCCCTACTCCTGGGTAGGAAGGATTAATATAGTGACAATGGGCATACTTCCAAAACTGCTATATAAATTTAATGCAATTCCATTTGAGATCCCAGCAGCATACTTCATGGACCTTGAGAAAACAACCCAAAAATTCATTTGGAACAAGAAGAGACCCAGAATAGCAAAAGCAATTCTAGGTAACAGAGACATGGCAGGGGATATCACAATCCCCAACCTACAACTTTATTACAAAGCTACTGTGATAAAAACAGCATGGTACTGGCAAAGAAACAGACTTGGGGACCAGTGGAGCAGATTAGAAGATGCAGAAACAACGCCAGACACACTCAGCCATCTCATCTTCGATAAAGGTGCCAAACACCCTCACTGGAGGAAGGATAGCCTCTTTAATAAATGGTGCTGGAAAAATAGGGTTTCAATTTGCCAAAGATTAAAACTAGACCTATATCTCTCACCATGCACTAAACTAAAATCAAAATGGATTAAAGATCTAAATATTAAAATAGAAACTCTGAACCAGTTGGAACAGAGCTTAGGTAGAACTCTTGAAAACATCGGTGTAGGAAAAGATTTTATGAACAAAACCTCAGTTGCCCATGAACTATTACAAACAATCAACAGGTGGGATCTCTTCTTATTAAAAAGCTTCTGCACAGCAAGAGAAACCACCAGCAGTGTGAAGAGACAACCCACAATGTGGGAAAAATTCTTCACCTGCTTTATCTCAGACAAAGGTCTACTATCTCAAATCTATAAAATACTTAAAAAGATCAGACCTCCCAAATTTAAAGACCCAATCCAAAAATGGGCATCTGAAATGAACAGACATTTCTCAGACAAAGAAGTAGAAATAGCAAATAAATACATGAAAAAATGCTCAACATCACTGGTCATTCGAGAGATGCAAATGAAAACAACACTGAGATTCCACCTCACTCCAGAAAGAATGGCTGCTATCATGAAATCAACCAATAACAAATGCTGGTGGGGCTGTGGGGAAAGAGGAACCCTGCTCCACTACTGCTGGGAGTATAGACTGGTGCAACCACTGTGGAATTCAGTATGGAGATACCTCAAAGAACTAGGACTGGAAGCCCCATTTGACCCTGCTATTCCCCTGCTGGGAATCTTCCCCAAAGAATTAAAAGAATCATACCACAGTGATATATGTGCACCCATGTTCATAGCAGCACAGTTTGTAATAGGTAAAACTTGGAAACAGCCCAAATGCCTATCACCTGGAGACTGGATAAAGAAAATGTGTTGTTTTTTTTTTATAAAATGGAGTACTACTCAGCCATAAAAAATGAGAAATTAGAGACATTTATAGCTAAGTGGATGCACATTGAGGCAATACTCTTAAGTGAAATAAATAGGACACACATGTATAAATACCAAATAATTTCTCTGGTGTGAGAAACTGAAAGTGTAAATAAGGACTAAAATGTATAATAGGTAATGTGGTATAGGATGAAAAGGGGCAAAGGGGAAGGAAGTGGGAGGGATAGGGGAAAGGATAGAAGGGAATGGGATTAATATGAGAAAATGGAAAAATAGGAACAAAATCTTTGTAAGTAGGTCAGAATGGAGGGGTTGAAGGGAGGGTTGGGCAAGGGTGAAAAATAAGAAACAAGAGAGATTATTTAAAGGTGCAAATTTTCAATGGTGAATGTCATTATATTGTATACCTAAAATGTACCAATGATTAGAATGAATAATCAATAATGCAAAATAGGAAGAAAAGGTCCAAAGGGGTAGGGGTAGTGGGAGGGGCAGGGGAAAGGAAAGAAGGGAAAGGAAAAATGATGAGAAATGGAAAAAATGGAAATAAAGTCTTTGTAAATAGGGAAGGGTGGAGGGGGTGAAGGGAGGACTAGAAATGGGGAAAATAATAAGATCCAAGATGCATTATGTAAAGGTACAATTCCCAATGAGAAATGTAATTGTGTTGTATACCTAAAATGTACCAATAAAAGTATTTAACAACAACAAAAAAAGAGAGAGTGGAGACATGGTGACAGAGATCTAAAAGTCAAAGTGGATCAAACCAGGCAGTTGTATGATGGCCTGGCAGACCATGTAAAAGCACAGAAACAGACAGCAGAATATCAAAGGAAGTCAAATATCAATGTCAAAGTGATTGTCAAAAGTCTTACAAAGAGCTAAGGAATGACTAAAGGGACAACTCTGGCTGCAGAGCTGCTTTTCCAATTTCCTTGATTTTCAATTTCCCAGAGAGCCTTTAAGAAAGGATTTTTCTACATGGCCTGGCCATTAGAAGCAGCTTGTCCCAAAGCCCAAGCCCCAACACAGAACAACTGAATAAGAATCTGTAGGATGGAACCCAGGAAGCAGTAGATTTATAAATTACCGATGTATTTAGAAATGATTTGTCAAAGTGAAGACCCATTGCTTATAGGTACTAAAAAGTTGCAAACAATTACCACAGGATAAGGTAAGACAGAAAGGCTTCTGAGTGAACATGACTGTTGATCAGCAACTTAAAGAAAAACAAAATCTAGGCTGCTGTTGAAACAATGTTTGGGAAAAGGGGTATAGTGGAGGTTATAATTCTTACCATTCAGGAGAAGAGGTTGTCTGATATGATCCAATGTCAGTAGAGTGTGAGTCCCTGTAGTTCTATAAAAATGAGCCAAGGTAAGAAAAATGAACTTGGTGAGAGCCCTGGAATTTGGATCAACTAACCTGATTTTTTGCATTGTTACTGGTAGTTCAAATAAGGAATCTCTTTTTCTATAGGTGGTATGTACACTTTTATGATCTCTTTATCCTCTCCCACTGATATTCTATTAAAGGATCCTTTTGAAGAAGTCCAAATTTGTTCTGATTAGCATTTTTCTACTAATTTGAAAAGCTAATCAGGTAATACTGATACTCTGCTCTCAAAGTTTACAGGCCATGACTTTCTTCAGAAATCAGGAAATAACACATTCCTTTAACAGCACTGACCAGATGGGCTCCTTATTGAGCTACATACCATGTATTTGCAGAAGGTCCCTTGCTCAGCTGGTAGATGAACACTGATCCAAAACTGATACTTGAAGATATAGAGCTCAAAGTGGTCCCAATCCTCTCCGAACAGGTTTCTCTGGGTAGATGTTATATTTTATGAACCCCAAGAATTAAAACTACAGGATATAAATTCTCCCAACTCCCTAGGCCCCTCCTTACACATTTCTATAACTGCACCAAAGCCTAAACCCTACTCTAATGATCAACATTTATTTTCCTCATCCTTTGTTATGGCTTCTATCTAGCTGTCCTCAAAAGCCTCATGTAGTCATAGGTGGGGAATTTTGAAGGTCACTGGATTATGGATTCTGATGCTGAGATTAAGGATGTGATGCTGAGATTAAGTGTATAATGCTGGAACTAAGGGTACCCCACACTGGGTATGGGTAGCACCACCCAAAAGGGAGTTAGCTTAGATGCAATCCAGCATAAAGAAACTGAAAGAAGCTGTTTCACTACTTCACTGCTTAACTGTCTTCTGCCTGCACTGCTGCATTATGAACTGTTTCATTTTTGCAATGCCCCTTTTGCCACGTCACCCCACCTTGGAGCCAGCCAACTATATAGAGGAAACCTCTACAAACTGTGAGCTAAATAAACATTTCCTTCTTAACTATGGGTGTCAGACATTTTGTCTTAGTAATGAGAAAAAGTAACTAAGACAGATTTTGGAATCAGGAGTGCAATCATTGCTGTGATGTTACCTTACCACGTGATTCCTTTGAAACTGGCTTATGGAAAGAGTTTGGAAGATTTGGAGATATCAGCTGAAGAAGTGGCCCTGGAATGCTTTAAGATGTACTTGATGGGAGAGTCTGGTCAGAGTTCAGAAGAGCAGAGTTGTGATAGAAATGCAGCCTGTAAAGACCAGGCTAAAGAAGTTTCAGTTAAGAACAAGAACTGCATTGGTGGTTGGACTCCAGGCTGTATATATTATCCTGTGGCAGAAAAATTGTCTGCATTTTGCTCACTTCCAACTTTGTCTGAGACTGAGACTAAAGGTGGCAGACTAATTAATCTTGTGGAAAAAATTTCAAGTAAGTCTAAGGTTGAGACAGTGGAATGGCTACTGTTGGGGGCTTTTAGTCAGATCTCTGTGGAAAATCAAGAGCAAGGAGCCCAGAAGAATGATTTAAAACATTTTTAGTTTGGCCAGAAAGGAAGCTCCAGTAAAGTTGCAGACTGCAAAGGTAGAGAAGAAGAGAACTTGGTTGCTGAGAAGGAACAGGACAATAGAAAAGATGGCCTGAGTACATCACAAGAACCAGCAGACTCCACCCTTTGAAGCCTCAAAATTGCAAAGGTAAAAGACTTTGCTTTGAGAAGAGAACCTGAGAACACCATGTTCCAGAATGGCAGTGTCCTAAGGAATTTGTTCCTTGGGACTGAGTTCAGAGTGCTCAGAAATCAGGCACTCAATCCCTGCAGCCAAGAGAGAAGGAATCCTGGCTACTGCTCTGGCTGGTGGCAGACTTTGGCAACATCCACATAGTCCTGACTTTAGCTGCATGCAGAATTGTAAGAGTTGTGGGATCAGGAAGGCTTCAACCCAGATTTCAAAAGAGGGCCATATACACCAGGCAGTCTGCACTGGAGAGGGCAGTGTGTGAAACTGAGTGTGAAGCCAAAAGTGCAGTGGAGAAGATTGGGAAAGCTGAGAACATGAATCATCTGAGGAAAGCTGCAAGAAGTAAGTAGAACCAGCCCAAGAAAGAAACCATGAGCACTGCAACTGCCCACAGTGTTGTAGGGGTGGAGTCACCCACGCCCTGGAATTCACATCTTGCCCCAGATTACCCTGGATTCATGGAACTATGGGACTTAATGTTTGCCCTGCTGGATTTTGTTCTTGCTTTTTAGTCCAATTCCTTTCTATTCCCCTATTTGTTCCTTGTGGAATGGTAATATTTATCTTGTGCCACTGTATATTGGAAGTGATTGACTTTCTTTTTATTTTTACAGGGGCTCACAGATATGGATTTGCCTTAAATCTCAGAGGAGACTGCTGTCAGACTTTTCAGTAATGCTGAAACTGTTAGGAATTTGGCAACTCTTAGAGATAAACTAAATGCCTTTACATAAAGGGATGAAGGAGGGATGTTATGACTTGTATCTAGATGTCCCCCCAAAGCCTCATGAGCTCATAGGTGGGGGAATTTCAAAGGTGGCTGCTTTAGGGTGTGTGATGTTGGAGTTAAGGATGTGATGCTGGGACCAAGGGGGTGATGCTGGAATTAAGTGTGCACCACCCAAAAGGCAGATATTCTGGATGGAATATAAATAAATAGAAAGATGCTCCTTTGCTACTTCCCTGCTTTACTGCCTTCTGCCTGCCCTTCCACACTTTGGACTGTTTCTCCTCCGCAATGCTTCTTTGTCATGCCACCCTGCCTTGGAGCCAGCAAACTATGGACTGAAATCTCTACAGACTGAAACTAAATAAACCTTTCTCCCTTTAAATCTTGTGTGTGTCAGGTATTTTGTCTCAGCAATGAGAATAAGTAACTTAGATATTCCTTAATATTTTAGTGCCTGATTCTCCTTTGCACATAAAAATCTGAAAATTTTACTCATCTTAAACAAACAAAATTCTTACCTTCCTTGATACACTATCCTTTCTTGATAATACGTTGCATCTTTCCTTACATGATCAAGCCTCTAAAACAAGTAACCTATGCATGATATCTCTACTTCATCACCACCAATCCTTTCATTAACCTATGATCTGATTTCATTCCTACTGATATACCGAAGTTGTTCTCATTGAAGTCTCCAGTGTCCTCATTATTTCCCGCATACATAGACACTTTTCAGTTCTTAAACTCTCAGCAGAATATGATGCTTAACATCTCCCTCTATCTTTATTTTTACTCTTCCTTTAGCTTCTGTGGTGCCACACTCTCCTGGTTTCCCTCCATTCTCTCTGGTTGCTCTTTTTAGTATCTTTCCTTTGTTTACTCGTATCTAAACATTAGTCCTCAAGAGTCCATCAAAATTCTCTCTTCTTGCCTTATCACCCCAGGGAAATTGAATTAACCCCAATGAATCCCCTAACAACTACATGCTCATGATTCCCAAATCTAGATCTCAACCCTAGTTCTTTCCTATAAATTTCAGATCTATGTATATAAATGTTATCTAGATATCTTCACTTGTGATGTTCTACATTGAAGGGCAGAGTACTGTGAATTATGGTTCAAATTCTACCTCTGACATTCACCACCAAAAATCAGCCATTTGACCTCTTGATGCCTTGATTTTCTCATCTGTAAAATGGGAATGATGATAGCAACCATCTATGAGAATTAAATGATCTACTGAGCACAAAACATTCATAACAGGGCCTGAAACAAAGTAAGCATACAGTAAATGTTAATTATTACTACTTATTATTTTTTGCCAATTCATCATGACCCAAACTGAATTTATCATTTTCACTCTGCATGAACTTGTTTCTTGCTTGTATTCTCTAAATTTTATATGGCCACAATCCCATAGTTCAAATTGAGAAACACAAGAGCCGTCTTAGAATCTCCTTATCTTCAACAGCTCCTCCTCGCCTCTTCCTCCTTCTCTTCTTCTTCCTTCTCCTATTTCTCCCCCTCCTCTTGCAATTTCTTCTTCTCCTTCCCTATTTCTTTAGTGGTATTTTGGTCAACATTGAGATAAAGTAATTTTATTTTTTTGGTACCAGGGATCAAACTCAGGTTCTTGCACTTGAGCAGCAGTCAGCGAAACCACTGAGCTAAATCCCTGGCCCCTTGAGATAAAGTAATTTTTACTTATTTTTGTTATTGAACTTGTCCTCTTACTGACATCTGAGATGTAGCCTGAAAACATAAGGGTTAGAAAATCTTCCTTGGTATCAATATCTGAGAACCTCTTTAAACTATATTGGATCTTCACCTGAAAGCCTCTGTCATGTCTAATCATTCATGTATTTGTCTATCTGTCTTCTGGGCTCCTGCTTAATTGCCAAAATTATTAATCTAGAAATCTAAAAATTTCAACTTTAAGGATAAGTCATTCTGGAATCCTCTAGTTTCAAGAGATTTTCAGAGACTGATTTTCCAAAGCCAAGAAACTCATATAGAACCCTGTGAACTAGAAAAGGTCTGGTGAAAAACTTGCCGTTTTTCTCCATAGTCCAGTCCAGAAGACCTTCCATTGGAAAAAAATGCATTATTGAATTTTGACCTCCTTTTAGAAGTTTCCTTAATTAACGTGATACTACCCAAGCCTTAGAAGAACTTCTGTCCCTCTCAGCACTCTGGGAGGTGGAGGCAAGAGGATCACAAGCTCAAGCTCAGCTTGGTAACTTAGCAATTGGTAATGCCCTGTCTCAAAATAAGATGATTTAAAATAGGCTGAGGATGTAGCTCAGTACAAGGAGTCTGTGTGCAATCTCCAGTACAACAACAACAAAAGGGTTACATGCATCCTAAGATTGAATACATCCAAATCGGTGACATGCAGCCTAAGATAGGATGATAGATAATAAGAGGTAGATAATAGGTATAATAATAATAGCAGTATGACTGAGCTAGATACTTAAAACTCTTAAAATGTTTATAGCTTTAAAAAAAAAACCCTCTGTGTTGGTATTATGATCCCCAGTTTTGAACTGAGAAAACTAACAGATTTACAAAGTTAAAGTTAGCCAAGGTCACATAATAGAACCAGAACTATAATCTGTTGATTCCAAAATGTATGCCCTTAGTTATATTATATAGAGGTAATCATTTGTAGAAATAGCTATTATTTATTGAACACTTACTACGTACTAGACACTCTGTTCTAAGTACTCTATACATGATTTCACTTTGTGTTCAAAAATACAAGATAGGTACATACTACCTTTAACCTGTTCTTCAAATACTCTAGACCCATTACAATTGGGAGGTATGAGTTACTTTCTATCAGTAGAACAAAATACTTGATTCACATATATTAAAGAAAGAAAGATTTAACTGGGCAAATAGTTTCAGAGAATTCATTCCTGGTAAGCTGGATCCAAGATAGGGACATCATGGCATGGCAAAGCTGCTTAATTTATGATAGTTATAAAGCAGAGAATGAGGACAGTGGCAGAGAGGAAGGAACCAGGGACCATATATAGTACCAAAGGTCACACTTCATAATCTACCAAGACATACTCAGAAATGTACTCCACCTATCAGCTGGACAGTTCTCAAACCAATCAAGTTGACCCAATCAAATATAACTACCACACATGCGTAACTCCTAGCCCTTACACTGCTCACAAAAATTGATAGTAAACATTTGATGATGCAACTCAACTACCTAAAATGTTGTTTTTCTTCTGGTTTCAGCTGGCTTCAGTCCAACTCCTTCTTGTTATCTATGTCATAACCCCTGGCCCTGCCATTTCTTCCACTTCTCACTCAAATTTCTACACTTTCTAACTATGATTCCTCTATCTCTCCCAACTGAGCTGCCCTCATATCTGACCAAGAAAATTTGTTGGCATGGACTTTATGCCATGGGTAAAAAGGGAGCACTCTCTATACCCTCCTCCTATAGTTTATTCAAATTTAACATAATTCAAACTACATAAAATTAAAATATAGTTCCTTAGTCACACACAATAAAGGCTGAAACTATAAGGCAATAAGTATTAAAAACTATTGAAAAAGGAAGAAGACAAGAAAACTAATAACTAATTTAGATCATAAAGGAGGCGAGCTGCACAATTATTTCAAAGTTTCAGCCTAAGTAACTGAAAGAAAAATGACACTTATTGTAGGTTAGTTAATGGACTACAGTGATATCTATATTCTAATGCCTGAAACCTAAAATATTTACCTGATATGGTAAAAAGATCTTACAAGTATAATTAAGTTAAGGGTCTTGATATAAGGGGATCATCCAGGATTATCAAGGTGGGCCCTAAATGTAATTACAAGTGTCCTTATGACAGCAAGATAATCAGAGATTTGACTATAGACAAGAAGGTAATGTGATGTGAGCAAAAAGATATTTAAAGATACTACACTATTGACTTAGAAGATGGAGAAAGTGGCCATGAGCAAAAGAATGTAAAGAATTCAGCTCTAAAATGTGGAAAAAAAACATGGAAATGAATTCACTTGGTAAGCCCTCTGGAAAGGGCATGACCCTGCTGATACCTTCACTTTAGCCCAGTGAAACTAACTTCAGAAACAGCTTTCTGGTGACCAGGCAGTAAAAATAAATTAATTTGCATTGCTTTAAGACATTGAGTGTGATTTGAAATAGGAAGAAAAGATCCAAAGGGGTAGAGGAAGTGGGAGGGGAAGGGGAAAGGAAAGAAGAAAAAGAAAAAAATGGAAACAAAGTCTATGTAAATAGGGAAAGGTGGAGGGGGTGAAGGGCACACAGGGAATGGGGAAAAAATAAGAACCAAGATACATCATGTACAGGTGCAAGCACCCAATGATAAATGTAAACATAACTAAAATGTACCAATAAAAGAATTTAAGCCAAAAAAAAAGACATTGAGTTTGTGCTAATTTGTTACAGTAGTTATAGGAAACTAACAAAGTGCCATTAATAGATCAAATGTTTTCTATGTGAGGATATAATTTGGAAGAAACAATGATAAGTTTGGGTTTACATATATGAAGATTGAAATAAACTTTTAGAAAGTTGGAACTAAAATTTTCAGAGTAAAAAATATTTTTTGAACCTCATAGCACTAATAAAATAATAACATGAAATGATCTCTCTGGGGGAGTGAGGAGATAAGTGGGGAACAAAGTTAGAGACAAACAGACATACAGGGAGATAAGGAGGAGGAGAATACAATGAAGATTATGACAACAAAGATGATGATACCAATGACCAAGAATAAAAAGCAGAGGAAGCAAGAATTCTTTCTTTTTCTGCCTGAGTGTTTGAGTTGATCCACTGGTCATCTCCTGTATTCAGAGTGGGATTTACTCCATTGGCTCCCCTGGTAATAAAGCCACAGACACAGACTGAGACTGAACTACAGTACCACCTTCTCTGGGTCTACAAATTGTAGACAGAAGGCCATGTTGTGGGGATTTTCAGTCCCTAATATTGGGTGAGCTAATTCCTTATTTTATATGTATCTATTCTGTTTCTCTGGAGAATCCTGGACTTACACAGGGGTGGAAAATAATGGAGGAATGTCATTAAACAGCATGTTTAAAAAGCCCTCTCTCGCTTGGTAAAGAGTATTAAGAAATTAGATTAAAGATTGACAGAGTGAGCGTGTCATAAGGAAGTAACAGCAGATAGTATGATTGCAATTTTCATAAGGTGGCAACAAAAGAAAGCAAGGAGATACAATCATAGTTCTGAATGATTGAGGAACTTTTATTTCACCATAGAGAACTCATAGATCCTCTATTCCTGCAGTTCTAAATTTCACCATATCAATTATTCTTCCAAGCCCAAGAAATAAGAGTGATTTCTCACATGGTAGATGAAGAAACTGAGATGCAGAGAATTTAAATAAGATGTCAAGTTTACAGAGCAAAATATGTCACATTTTCTTTATCCATTCATATGTGTACACACAAATTGAGTACTACTCTACTATAAAAAAGTATAAATTTAAGTCATTTATAGGAAAATAGATTCACCTTGAGACCATAATGTTAGGTGAAATAAATCAGACATGCAAACTTAAATATCACATGGTTTCTCTTGTATGAGTAAAACAAAATAAAAATAATTAAAGAGCAAAATAAAAATAAATAATTGGAAAGAGGGAGATAGATCTTTCATAAATGGGAAAGGGAATCAAGAAACAGAAATAGAGCCCAGACATCAGTGACTTGGTTGTGCAGGTTCCAAGCTAAGGCTAGCCCAGGTACCAGGGGCTTGGGTGTGCAGGTCCCAGCCAAAGGCCTACCTGAAAAACAGCTGTGCAGGCACACAGGTCCCAACTAGATTCCCACCCAGAAATCTTTGGTAAGTGCATGTTGGCCCTAGACTTCAGCCCAATCAAACTAGCAATTTGGGTGCACAGCCCCAGCCAAAGGACCTCCCAGGCAACAGCTGTTCAGGCAGTCAGGCCCCAGCCAGAGGCCCACTGAGATGCCATCCATACACAGGCATCAGCCAGAACCCTTCACAGATAACAGATCAGCACAGCAATCCAGAAGGCCATCATTCTGAACCCAGGAATTGGCACACTGGTGAGCAGCACAAACAAGGCCTCTCTGAGACTTGCTGAGAATAAAAGCCCAATGGATGAGCAAAGTCTCCACAACAAAGCCGAAGCAGACTTCATCTGTTGAAATGAGAAGATACATAAACAAGACTCATAACCAGATTTCCATATCAACAAAGGTAACCCCATGAGGCAACAAGATGGAACAATCTGAAACTCAACCATTTGGACTCCCTGAACTTGCAACAAAAGAACATCTGAAAAAAATAAAATCAAAAATAATTTCTCAAATAACTACAGAGATTGTGTCCATAGTGAAAGCATGATTAATAAATCTAGAGCAGACACAGATAAAAAAAAAACAGAGGAACTGAGGAACATGATGAAATCTCAGCACAGGAAACAAATGGAATCCATAAAGCAGATGTAAATAGATATCCAGGAGATAAAAAACTGAATTGAAAGTTTATGCAGCAGAATAATCCAATATGAGAACAGAATATCAGATATAGAGAACAGAATTGCAATTAGTGACTAGGAAAAGAAAGATTTCTTAAAATTGTAAGGGACCATGAGAAATCAATCCAGCAGATGCTAGATGATGCAAAGAATAACATAAGATGGATTGAAGATGATGAAGAACTAGGAGATAGTAAAAATGACATAAAACACTGTTCACAGAAGCAATGGCAGAAAAATTCCCAAGCCGAGGAAAACAATTTGACATACACATAAACGAGCCATATATGACTACAACTAGCCAGGATCAAAAAAATCTACAGGTAGAGATGTAGTATTTAAGATTCCAGAAACCCAACAGAAGAATAAAATACTACAAGCAGTTACAAAAAAGAAATGAATCACATACAAAGAAAAGGCCATCAAAGTCACAGCAGACTTCTCAACACAAACTCTCAAGGCAAGAAGAGCCTGGAGTGAAGTATTTCAAGCCCTAAACAACTGCCAACCCATATTGATTTACCTGCAAAACTATCTTTCAAAATTGATGGAAAAATAAGATACTTTCATGACAAAGAACACATGAGGAACTTCATGAATAACAAACCAGCATGCCAAAAACTTTTAAGCAATATACTAGGAAAAGAAAATGAGGGTCACAACACAGTGAAGCCCAGCAGAATGATTGAATCAAGCAAGACAAGAAATTAAATGCAAAGGCAGAGAATCCAACCACAGGAAAATGTCATAAGTTTAACTCAAAACATGGCAATTATAACCATCAATGTTAATGGTCTCAATTCACCAATCAAAAGAAGTAGACTGGCAGGAATGGGTCAAGAAGCAACATGCAACAATATGCTGAAGAAAAGAAACACGCTTAATTAAAAATCTCATAAACTGAAAGTTAAAGGGTGGAAAACACTACTCCATGTGCAAGGAACCTGGAAAAAAGCAGGAATAGCTATCCTATTTGTAAATAGACTGGATTTCAAAACAACACTGATTAAGAGAAAAAAAAGAAGGCCACTACATTCTTGTAAAGGAAATAATCCAAGAGGAAGAGATGACAATCATAAACATATATGCACCAAATACTAGTGCACCCAACTATATATGACAAATATTAACAGGGCTGGGGGTTTAGCTCAGTGGTGCCATTGCCTGCCTTGCAAGCTCAATGTCTTGAGTTTGATCCCTGGTACTAAACAAAAAACAAAAAATGAATATTAATGGACATGAAAAATCATGTAAGCACTAACAATAGTAGTGGGGGACCTCAATACCCCACTGTCACAAATAGATAGATCCACTAGACAACAGATAAACAACAAAATACTAGAACTCAACCAAACTCTTGAACAAATGGACTTAACAGATGTTTACAGAGTCTTCCACTCCACAAAATCACAACACACATACTTTTTGGCTGCACATGGGTCATTCTCCAAAATAGACCACATACTAGCTCATGGAACATGTTTAAATAAATGCAAAGGAATTGAAGTTGTCCCCTGTATATTATCAGACCATAGTGTGATTAAATTGGAGACCCATAGCAAGAGAAACTAAAAAAATTTCATACACGCATGGAAACTGAACAAAACACTTCTGAACAACCAATGGGTCACAGAAGCAATTACAGACAGTTTCTACAATTAAGTGAAAATGCCAATACAACATATAAGAATCTGTGTGACACAATGAAAGCAGTTTTAGAAAAGAAATTCATAGCACTGAATACTCATATTAGGAAAACAGAGCAAGCTCAAATAAACAACCTAATGCTGAAATTCAAGCTTCAAGAAGAAGAAGACCATGAAAAACCCAAATTTCATTCAAGGAAGAAAATTATAAAAATCAGAGCAGAAATCAATGCAATGCAGGCTGAGAATGATACAAAAAATGAAGCAAAGAGTTGGTTCTTTGAAAGAATAAACAAAATTGACAAACCCTTAGCCAACCTTATCCATGCAATTAGGAATAAAATGGGTCAAATTGCAACAGACCCAGCAGAAATCCAGAGAATATCAAGACCTACTTTGAGGATCTGTAGGCCAATGAGATGGAAAACACATAAGTGGAAATATTTCTAGATACATATAAAATACAAAATTGGAAAGAAAAAGATCTAAAAATTCTAAACAACCCTATATCAATCAACAATATTGAAAACATAATTAAAAATGTACCAAATAAGAAAAGTCCAGGTCCTGATGGTTTCACAGCTGAATTCTACAAGACATTTAGAAAAGAACTATTGCCACTACTGTTTAAACTCTTTCAATGAAATTGAAATGGATGCAATACTTCCAAATTCATTCCTGGAAGCAAGCATCACCTTGATCCCAAAATCAGAGAAAGACCCAACCAAAAAAAGAACTGTAGGCCAATCTCACTAATGAACATAGAAACAAAAATCCTCAATGAGATAGTTTGAAACAGAATGCACAAGACCATTAAGAAGATCATATACCCTGATCAAGTGGGATTCACCCCAGTGTTGTATGGATGGTTCAACATATGCAAATCAATAAATGTAATACACTATATTAACAGAGCCATTGATAAAAACCATATGATCATCACAATAGATGCAGAAAAAATGTTCGACAAAATCCTACACACATTCATGATAAAAATGACATAGAATATTGGAATAGGCATTCTCTATCTCAAACTGATAAAAGCCGCCTATGAAAAACCAAATGCCAACATTATAATAACTGGTCAAAAACTGAAATCCTCATGCTCAGTTCAGGAACACAACAAGGATATCCACTATCACCACTCCTGTTCAATATAGTTTTGGAAACATTAGCCACAGCAATTAGACAAGAGAAAGAAATAAAATGATAAAGACAGGAAACAAAGATGTTAAATTGTCATTATTTATAGACAACATGATAGTTTATAGAAGACCCCAAGAACTCCACCAAAATCTTCTAAACTTAATAACCAAATTCAATGGAATACCCAGATACAAGGTCAACACTTAAAAAATCAATAGCCTTCCTGTACATGAAAAACAAACTCACTGAAAAAGGAACTGGAGAAACAACTCCCTTCACAATAGCATCCAAAGAAATGAAACACCTAGGAAGAAACCCAATGAAAGAAATCAAAGACCTCTATTCTAAAAATTATACCATTATGAAAAAAAGAGATCAAAGAGGATATTAGAAAATGGAATGACATCCCTCACTCCTGGGTATGAAGAACCAATATAGTGAAAATGGTCATACTTCCAAAATTGCTGTATAGATTAAATGCAATCCCAATAGAAATTCCAGCAGCATACTTCACAGACCTTGAGAAAACAATCCAAAAATTCATTTGAAACAAGAGACCTAAAAGAGCAGAAGCAATTCTAGGCAACAAAAACAATTCAAGGGGTTATCACAATCCCCAACTTGAAACTATGCTACAAAGCTAAAGTGGCAAAAACAGCATGGTACTCACAAAGAAACAGACCTGAGGCTCACTGGAACATATTAGAGGATGCAGAATCAACTCCAGACATACTCAGCTGCCTCGTCGTTGACAAAGGAGCCAAACACCTCACTGGAGGAAAGATAGCCTCTTTCATAAATGGTGAGGGAAAAAATTGGGTTTCAACTTACCAAAGATTAAAATTAGACCTATATCCCTCACCATGCACTAAACTAAAATTGAAATGGACTAAAGATATAAATATTAAAAGAGAAATGCTGGACCGACCAGGACAGAGGTTAGGTAGAACTCTTCAAGACATTGGTTTAGGAAAAGATTTCATGAACAAAATCTCAGTTGCCTGTGAACTAGCACAATCAACAAGTAGGATCTATTCTTATTAAAAAGCTTCTGCACAACAAGAGAAACCACCAGCAGTGTGAAGATACAACCCACAATGTGGGAAAAAATTTTCACCTGCTGTTCCTCAGACAAAGGTCTACTATCTCAAATCTAAAAAAAACTTTAAAAATCAGACCTCCCAAATTTAAAGACCCAATCCAAAAATGGGCATCTGAAAGGAACAGACATTTCTCAGACAAAAAAGTAGCAATAGCAAGTAAACATATGAAAAAATGTTCAACATCACTGGTCATTTGAGAGATGCAAATGAAAACAACACTGAGATTCCACCTCAACCTGCAAAGAATGGCTGCCAACATGAAATCAAGCAATAACAAACACTGGCAGGGCTGTGAGGAAAGAGGAACCTTGCTCCACTGCTGGTAGGAGTGTAGACTGATGCAACCACTGTGGAAATCAGTATGGAGATACCTCAAAAAACTGGGACTGGAAGTCCCATTTGACCCAGCTATTCCTCTGCTGGGTATCTTCCTCAAAGAATTAAAAGAATCATACCACAGTGATATATGTGCACCCATGTTCATAGTGTCCCAGAATCACAGAAAGAAATGTACAGAAACACAGAATTTGGATAAAACAACAAAAGGCTTTACTTGCAAGCAGACAGGACCACCAGAAAACTGGTCTGGTTAGTTTTTCCCCATCCTGCGTTCTTTCTCCATCACCTTTTATACTTTTGTTAGTCATTATCTCATCTCTAGTGGTCTTTGTTAAGTAAATAAAGTTCCAATTCCTATTTAATGGTTAGACACAGGTGGTTTCTGTCAGTGATTAAGTTCTAAACACATGACAGTTAAGGCACATATATCACAAGTTTGTTCCAGGATTCCCACTTTGTTCTTCAGAGCTAGGATGTTATCTATAGTGGAGCTACAGCTCAAGAAGCTATATAGCCTTAACTTTAAACAACAAAAGCAATGGGGTAAGGCAAGCTTTTAAATGGTTACACTACATATTTTGTTTCCACAACTACTTTAATAGTTAATCTACTAAATTTACTTTAAAACTTTTCCCTATCATTCCTCCCTTTGTCTACTTCAGGATAAATCTTCTATCCATAATATGTTCTATATAACTTATCTGTATTTCTTAATACTAGCATTTGATAGTGTTGAGTGGCAGCAATACACTGCTGAATAAATCTTGAGATCCATTGAATAACACAAGGACCAAGCATTAATACTAATGTTATAACAAGAAGGGGACTTAGAAGAGGTCCTGTCCAAGTTTCCCATCCTACCCAAGTAAAATCAATCCCATATGATGGCTCTCCTATACCAAATTCCTCACGAAGAGTCTTGATGTGATCTTTCAGTTTGTTCAGTGATTCTTGTACTACATCAGATGCATTAGCATAATAACAACATTCTTCACCAAGGAATAAGCAAGTCCCTCCTTTCTGGGCTGTTAGTAAATCAAGAGCATGCCTATTCTATAGCACAACATTGGCTAAAGAATCTAACTGGGTTTCTAAGGCCTGAAGTGTGTCTCAGATTTCCTCAAGATTTTTAAAAATATTTTGTCCTAATGAAATATATTACTCCTTGTAGCCAAATAGGATCCCATGGGACTAGCATATACATAGATATAGGATTACATTGACCTTGTTTACAATTGTTACAATTACCAGTGGCTCGTCCAACAAGGGAGCTATTGATCCAAACTTGTTTTCTCTTTGCATTATAATTTCTCATTAGAATAGCCCCCACAGTCAGAAGTTACCCCAGGTCCCCCATAATGTTCCTTTGGGCAGGCATCAAAGAACATCATAAAAGGATAGCCCTCCGGTTCCCATTCTACCATTTTAAATGTTACATATCGTTCATCAAACTTTTCATCACTAGGCTTAAACACCTGCAGTTTGAAAACAAAAAACCTCAGAGCAGTGGCCATGTTTTCTTTCTCAGTGCTCCCATTCTTCAGCCATGCATTGTCTCACCAGCCTCCAGAGTGGTGAAAGCAGGGCTTTGAGTGCATTGTCTTTCTTGGCTTTCAGCATCAGCTTTATTGTTACCTTGTGCATTGAAGTCTTTGCCTTTCTGATGTCCTGAACAATATATTACTGTGTCTTTGCTAGGTTCCCACACTGCCTCTAGCAACTATAAAATTTCCTGTCTATTCTTGATTTGCTTCCTTTCTGCTGTGAGAAGACCTCACTCTCAATGAATCATGCCATGGAGCAAATGCATAGTGAGAATCTGTATATATATTTACCTTTTTAACCTTTACACATTGGAGTGCCTATATGAGTGCCCAGAGCTCAGCCCATTGTGCTGCCCAGCCAAAAGGAAGGGGCCCTGGCTAGGATCACCTCATCCTTCGTGGTTACTGCATATCCAGCATGACGAGCCCCATCTTCCACAAAGCTGCTCCCATCCATGAACAGAACGAGGTCAGCATTGGGTGGCTGGAAAAGAGCTCATCGGTGACACTCAAGAAGTCATGATTGGGAGGGGCTGTTTCCGTGGGCAAAAAGGTAGCAGGATTTAAAGCTTTTATAGGAATAAACTGCAAGCAGGGGTTCTCACAAAGAAGGGCTTGATACTGAGTAACCCAATTATTACCCGAGCCAATGATGCCCCCTTGTATTCAGCAGTTCTAGGACCACGTGTGAAACCTGCACTATCAATTCCTGACCTAAAGTCAGCTTGTCTGCTTCTTGAATCAACAGAACTGAAGCTGCTAAGGCCTGAAAACAAGGAGGCCATCCTTTTGCTACTGTCTTAGACAAGTATGCCACTGGTTAGTTCCATGGGCCTACTTCTTGGGTCAACACTCCAAGGGCCACATGGTTTTTCCTCCTGTTCTACAGTCCAATGCAGATGATTTTCCTCCTGTCCCTTTAGGGCTTTATAAAGGGGTTTAGAGATTTCTGCAAAACCCAGAATCCAAATCCTACAGAAACCTGATGCCCCAAGAATCTCTCTCAGCTGCTTCTTTGTTTGGGGTTCAGGGATGGCACTAATAACCTGTTTTCTTTCATTTCCTAGGCAATGCATGCCCTGTGTTATTTGAGATCCTAAATTTTTAACATGCTGTATAAAAATCTGGGCTTTTTTCATACCTTATATCCAGTTTTTTGTAAGTGCAGTAACAACTTTTTGGTGCCTTTCCAGCACCACTCGGGTTGGGCTGCGTAACAGTAAATCATCCACATACTGCAGCAGGAGACAGCTATATTGTTCTGTGGGGAAGGCAAGGAAGTCCTTGGCTAGGGCTTCCCTGAAAAGTGTGGGTGAGATTTTAAATCCCTGTGGTAATCTGGTCCAAGTAAACTGAGTCTTTTTTTCATCATTTGGGTCCTCCCATTCAAATGCAAAGATGGGTTGACTAAGGGGAGTGATGCAAAGGCAAAAGAAGGCATCTTTTAAGTGCAAACAAGTAAACCATGCTGGCTCTGGGGGTATTAGACCCAGCAAAGTATAAGGGTTAGGGACCATTGGGTGCAGCATTACTGTTCTGTCATTCACAGCCTGTAGATCTTGCACTGGCCTGTAGTACCCATCAAGTTTTCAAACTAGCAGCAAAGGGGTATTGCAAGGTGACTTACATTCTCTTATAAATCCAAATTCCTTTAATCTCATGATATGGGGCTTGATTCCCATTCGGGCTTGCCTGGACATTGGATATTGTTTTACAGAAATGGGGGCCAAATTGTCTTTTAATTCTATAACTATGGGTGGATGATTCTTAGCTAAGCCTGGGGCGATTCCTCTGCCCATACTCCAGGAAACAGTTTTTAATTCTTGTGGAGGCTAGCAAACATCATCTACATTGTAACACTGCCATTCATCCTCCCTTTTAGTAGTTACCACTATGATGAGATCTTTTCCTGGGTCTAAATGCAGAGACGCATTTCCTCATTGGGTGAAAGTTATAGTAGCTCCCAATTTAGATAATAAATCTCTTCCTAGTAAGGGGATAGGACATTCTGGCATATACAAGAATTGATGTTTCACTTTATGTCCTCCAATTTCACATGTCCTTTCATAGCAGAACTGGCACTTCTCTGAAATTCCAGTGGCACTGATCACTTGGATGCACTCTCTGCTCAGAAGGGCAACTGGAGCTGTTACTACTGAATGTTCTGCACCACTATCCACCATTAAGGACATATTTTGGGCCCCTATCTTTATATCAACCACGGGCTCCTGGGGGCATAGCTGCATTGAGCCCAGTCTGTGTCAGTCACTGTCTTCCATCACAGGCAACAATGTGCCAGTATCCTTCATTTCCTTCAAGTCCTGCTTTTTCTTTTCCTTGAGCCTTGGGTGCTTATTCTTATAATGTCCTTTCTCTTTACAATACACACACTGGTCAAACTCTAAGTCTTCATGCCTAAAGCCTTTTTTCTGCTTTCCCTCTGGTTTCATTCCCTGTCTTTCTTTCTCTTTCTCCTCCTTGGCTCCCATAGCCACTGCTCTGTATCTGGCCCTCCTCTTATCTCACTCATCTTCCTTCCTTGCTCACTCTCTCTCTTTCTCATTGACTCTCTGTTCACATTCACTTTCCTAGCCAGTTGTAACAATTGTGTTATATTAATGCCTTCCCGAGTTTCTTATTTTTGAATTTTCCTTCTAATATCTGGAGCTGACTGGGTCACAAAAGTCGTATTGATTAACTGATGGTTATCCAGAACAGCAGGATCAAAAGGTGTATATATTCTGTAAACTTTGCAGAGCCACTCATAAAATCTCCCAGGGCTCTCATCAAGCTCCTGCTGTTTCTAGCACTTTAATCATATTTGTAGGCCTTTTATTCATGGCTCTTACCCATGCCAGGAGGGCTGTCCAATAATTTCTTAAGTTGTCCTGGCCTCCTGGGGTACTGGGGTTTCAATTGGGCTGCTCATTCACTGGAAATTGCCATTCATGTTAAACGTCTGGATTTTGTGTGCCTCCTGGCATTCTAGGATCATTGATCATTTTAATTTCTCCTAAAGCTCTCTGCATTTCTTTAAAGGTTAACAGAGTTTTACAAAGTTCTTTACAGTCCTCCCAATTAGGACGATAGGTAGTAAAGATGGAATCAAATAATTGAAGCATTTTGGAGGGGTCTTGGCAGAGAATAAATGACTTTCTTTTTCTCTGGACCTAGCCTCCTTTGTCCCTTTTTTTTAAAGTCAAATCTCAAATATTGCACATTGGTCTGACATATTTGTGTCTTTTCCCAACAGTCTTTTTTTCTAACTCACTATAAAGGAGGTGGTCATATTGTAACCTGTTGGCTCTTAAACTCTTTGAAGATGACCAATGTACACATATTATTGTAACATACTTAGAATTTAAACCTTTGATGACAACCAATGTAAACATATTTAAATTTTTCATAACAAACTTGAAACCAACAAACAAACATACATTTTTTTTGATAAATCACTTTCGCACATCTTTTGACATACCTAAGCCTTGTGGTCTTGTATATCTCTTTTTATCTTTCTAACAAGACAAACATGCAAAAATAGTTTTTTAATTTCACTTACTATAGACCTTTTATTACAAGCTTGTCTTTAGTTGTTAAAATTTTAGTGTCCCTTTTTTCGCAGATTGTTACCCTTTAAATTTGTTTGGGTGCCAATAGAATGGTAGTAACTTTGAGTTTTTATCAAAAAAGTACAGAAAAGAGTAAGTTAACCCTATAAATACAACTGAAGAATTTTCAATGCATAAGAAATATTTTAAGCATACTAATTAAACATCAACTCAAACTGAAACACAGATACATTTATTAAATAGCTAAAATTTGTAACATGATTTCTCTTGTAAAATTTCTTTATGTCTACTAGAGCATAGTTATACTTTCTCTGGCTTTGTTTTATGCTCTTCAGAGCTTTCTTAGCTGTTTTCAATCCATTACTTATTTTTTCTTTTCAGTTTTTTTTTTCCAATTTGAGTGTAAAGTCTATTTGATCCTTTCTGAGTCTGACCACAGCAAGTACCCTCTGGTGCACTAAAGTCAAGCAGTTCTCATGATTTCGTCCCCATCTCCTCTGCACCTGTGGATTCAGCAACACAAAAAGAGGGGGGAAGTCTAAATTCTCTTGGTCTGGATCTGAAAGGACTGGTTTCTTTCCAGCATTGTCCTCTTCCTGATGGAGGACTAGGATATAGTTTTTTGCTTCCAGGGCACACATATGAAGCCAAGGAGGCATTCTGTGGCAAAATTTGAGCCATAAATCAATATAGGGAAATTGATCTGGATGTTCCCATCCAAGGTGGTGACTGTTAGCCAGACAGACCAGACAAGACCCTCACCTAGGGATCTCTCAGTTGACCAAGCCAGGAAAAGTGTGGGCCATTCTAACTCACAAAAGGTTCTAAGCTTTGAGGGTTTCATCTTAATACCATAATTTCCAGTGAAACATTTCTTAAAATTCTTAAGCATGCATTCCAAAACAGTAGGACGAGATGTTTCTGTCCCCACAATCAGTCAATCAGTGTTGGTGCATGTATGGGTACCCTTGTACAGAGATGCAAGGCAAACAAACATGGGGGATCACTCACTCGCTTGCCTGGCTGTGGGCCTCTCAGCCACTTTAAGAGCCATTCAGGCTAAGGTGGGCTGTCACGTAAGCTCACCTTGTGCCTTTTTTAAACATTACCGCAGAATCACGGGGCAGACTGCACATAAATTCTGAGACTCGGGGAGGACTCTTTAAGGGCAAGTGCCTTCTCCCTTTTTCTTGTTCTGCAACTCATTCCACACATTCTCCTATCCATAATTCTTCTACTGACACATTTATTCAGAAATTATCACATTCCCTCCCGGTGACCCCCCTAATCATAACCAAAACAAATGAAAGAAGCTATCTCTCAAAATGGCAAAGCACAAGGGGCAATAGGGCCCCTGCACTATTTTTGCCCAAAGTGAACTAAAATAAATGAGAGGAATTTTCTTCCTAAATGGCAAAGCACAAGGTGTGATCAGGCCCTTGTGCTGTATTTGCCCAAAGTTACAAACTACAAATTCACAAAGTGAACCCAAAAGTTGATCACTAGTAGGTTTCCCAGGGTTTCTCACCCAGCAAAGGAAAAAGACAGATGAGACACCATCAGCAGCAGCCCTCCTGTCATCCTCCATCTCAGGTTGGGGTGATCTGCAACTGGGTGAGCGAGTCTCTGTGTCCTGTTGGGGAGGCTAAGAACTTAGTCCCAGGGGTGCACCATTTCCCTCAAGGAGGCAGAGAGCTGCTCCCTCTGGTGGGGTTCGGGCTAATGCCCAAAAGGGCCACTTCTTTCCTGATTCCCAGTCAGCGAACCAAATAGTCTGGAATCACGGAAAGAAATGCACAGAGACACAGAATTTGGATAAAACAACAAAAGGCTTTACTTGCAAGCAGGCAGGACTGCCAGAAAACTGGTCTGGTCAGTTTTTCCTCACCCTGCTTTCTTTCTCCATCACCTTTTATACTTTGTTAGTCATTATCTCACCCCTAGTGATCTTTGTTAAGTAAATAAAGTTCCAATTCCTGTTTAATGGTTAGACACAGGTGGTTTCTGTCACTGATTACAGTTCTAAACACATGACAGTTAAGGCACATATATCACAAGTTTGTTCAAGGATTCCCACTTTGTTCTTCAGAACTAGGATGTTATCTATAGTGGAACTACAGATCAAAGGAGCTATATAACTTTCACTTTAAACAACAAAAGCAATGGGCTAAGGCAAGCTTTTAAATGGATATACTATGTATTTTGTTTCCACAACTACTTTAATAGCTAATCTACTAAATTTACTTTAAAACTTTTCCTTATCAATAGCAGCACAATTTATAAGAGCTAAAACCTGGAAGCAGTCCAATTGCCCATCAACTGGATAATGGATGAAGAAAATGTGGGTTTTTTATAAAATGGAGTACTGCTCATCCATAAAAAAATGAGAAATTAGAGACATTTAGAGGCAATACTCTTAAGTGAAATAAATAAGACACACATGTGTAAATACCAAATAGTGTCTCTAGTGTGAGAAACTGAAAGTATAAATAAGGACTCAAAGGTATAATAGATAATGTGAAATAGGAAGAAAAGGGACAAAGGTTAAGAAGAATTGGGAGGGGTAGGGGAAAGGAAAGAAGGGAATGGAATTAATATGATGGAATGTAAAAAATGGAAACAAAATCTTTGTAAATAGGTAGGGATGGAGTGGTTGAAGGGAGGGAAGGGGAACAGGGAAAGAAATAAGGACCAAGAGTGATTATGTAAGGGTGCAAACTTCCAATGATGAATTGTCATATTGTATACCTAAAATATATCAATAAAATTATTTTTTAAAAATACTGAATAGTTTCTCTGGTGTGAGAAACTTAAAATGTAAATAAGAATCAAAGTGGATAATGTGAAATAGGAAAAAAAGGTCCAAAGAAGAAGCAGAGTTGGGAGGGTTAGGGGTAAAAAAAGAAGGGAAAGGAATAAATATGAGAAAAGGAAAAAATGGAAACAAAGTCTTTGTAAATAGGGAGTTATGGAGGGTATGTAGGGAGAGCAGGGGAATGGGGAAAAAATACAAACCAAGATATATCATGTAAAGGTACATATTCCTCATGGTGAATGTCAGCATATTGCATAAATGAAATGTACCAATAAAATTTATGAATAGAAAAGAAATGGAAGGAGAAGAAAAGAGGGAAGGAGAAGGAGACCTCCTAATAATTAAGATGTATATGTACCAACTCCCCATAATTAATGTAATCATTTCATACTGCAAACATACTAAGAAAAGTAAAAAGTTGAAAAAAAATCTTTGCAGCAAACTAGATTTTGGCACTAAAATGTGGAGCTTCATGTCCTTTCCAAGCCATTACATGCCATTACCTTCCATTGTAACTTTTTTATGATAAAGACTCTGGGCCATGAGTTCTATCAGTTTCTGTCTCTCCTTTGCTGGAAAGGAGATCAGCATGGGTGATTAGACTTTGGCAAGTGTCAATAAATTATTATCTTCTTTTTTAGGACATTTGGTGGCAACTGTTCCTAGAAAGATAATAGAGGAGAGACTCGACTTTATACTTAATACTTTACTGTATTAGGCATACATGTCAAGAGAAAGGGCAGATTTACTGGGATTTATTAGGCTTTGTTAAAGTATTGAAAACATGTTGATACATCCATATATTTTGTATTTTATCCAATGCTTTATATAAATACAGACGTCATCAGCACAAACAAGAGACAATATTTAATTGAACACAGAGTGAAAAATTGTTAGCAATTTCACAAGTGATAACAAGTTCTGTGAAAGGAAAATCATTTACAAGTTGCCAATGCCGAAGGATAACACAAGCACAGCCTCAAAACATATATTTTTGTCTTGTAACAATACTATCATAGAAAAAGAGTTGCTAAATGCCATCTAAATTATACCTGAGTTAATTTTCTTGAAGGATACCAAAGCCAATTTTGGGATAGCCTTCAAAAATGCAATCGCTGCTGAATACAAATACTGAACTGCTCCTAATTTTTTCAGCTACTTTCTTATCTGCCTAAATGTTGGCTGTAGGAGTTCAAAAATGTTTCTAGTTCAATCAGGTTGATTGGTAGATATATGATATAACATCAAAGATGATCAATTACTTTTGCAATTAAGTTTTTGAATGATGATGGCTGTATTAGTTCAGGTTCTCTAGAGGAATAGAATCAATAGAAAATATGTGTATAATTATGTAAGGGAATTTATTAGGCAAGCTTACAGGATCAGAAGGAAGAGGCAGAAGAGTCCATGAAAGCCGTTTGTGCTCTGAAAAGTCCAAGAGTTCAGGATCTGCTTAGTCTAAGAAGATGGAAACTATAAAGCAGGAGGTATCAATCGCACACCACTAGTCCCAGAATGAAGGCCTGAGAGTTCATTGGATAGTCACTAATGTGAATCTGGGTTGGAAGGCTGAAAAAACTGGACATTTGAATACCAATAACCAAAGGCAATGGCAGCAAAGGGTGCATCTATTTAGGAAAACTAGAGCTCTTCAAAAACAGAGACATTCCTTCCTTTCCTTTTTTCTTCCATCCAGTCTACAAGCCTAATCATTGATGCCACTCATAACCAGGGTGGGTCTTCCCCCTTCAGTTTGCTGGCCTACATGTCAGTCATCCACAGACAAATCCAGAGTTGTGCTTTTCTAATCTACTAAGCATTTTTAAGCCATTCAAGTTGATATGTCATAATTAACTGTCACAATGATGAAGATGATGATAATGATGAAATTACTGATGATGATGATAATAGCTAACAAGCATTAGGTGTATACAAAGTGTCAGGCACTAGCTTAAGCATTTTATTTAAATATACAAAGAAGTTCCTATTTGATATCACTGCTTGTATATCTCATAATTATCTAAATCTTACCACGCTGAAAATCAGATAAAAACAGAAAAAATTTCAGAGAGATTGTACTCTAATAGGGGTCACAAGCAAAAGTATGGAATTAAATACAAATACAAAGTCAGGTAGTGAAGACCACTACAAAGAAAATAAATGAGAAGGATATGATGGTGAGGTATGAAAGGGTAGATGTAGCTACTTTAGATGGGATGGTTAGTGCTATGGTTTATATCTAGATGTCTGCCTAAAGCCTCATGCACTCATAGATAGGGTTTTTAGGAGTAATTGGATCATGGAGGCATGATGCTCATCAGTGGACAAGTCTGATGAGTTTAACTGATGAGTTTAAAGCCCAATGTGATGTTAAATGGTGAAGCTGGTTGAAGGAGGTAAGTAGCTGGAGTAATGGCCTGAAAAGGTTATCTCCCTCCCCAGCTCCTACCTTCAAAACAACTGCAACCTGTCTACCATGCATAAGCAGCTCTCCTATCCCATCACCTTCTGCCATCCACGTGGATATGTCGAATAAGCAAGCAAACCTGTGAATCAAAATCATAAAGAAGAAAGACGAAGCATTTAAATAAATTAGTATTGACTACATCTTCTCTCAAACAATACTCTAATAATTATTAATGTATGTTACCCTGAACATGTTTTATAAGGGCAAAAATCTTGGCTATCTCATTCCTCCTGAATTTCCAGTGCAAAGAACAGTTCCTGGGAAACAGTGAATATCCAACAGATATTTCTGTAAAGAACAGAGGGTTAGAAGAGGAAGGCTGGAGAGAAATCCTTTCTCTGACCACATTAAATTTAAATCAGTAATCATTGAAGACCCATTCTTTGCTCTTCTTCAACTAGAAAACTATTCATCTGGTCGATGAGATTTAGAGAAATGATGGAAGGGCATGTTTTGTAGAGATACAGTTTTTCAAAGAGGTAAAAAAACTCATCACTGCCTATCCCTCTTCTTCCCATGCAGCAAGAATGATAAAGGCCAGAGACAGCTCTCTTATGTGGGAAGACTGTCATGGCCTTTTCTTGAACTAACTTTCCCAGACAGAGAACAACTGTTCTCCAGTCAAGCAAATACAAGTACTTGTATATACTTCTCTGCTAGAATCTCCAATTTGCATGCATCATTTCAAGGTCCCGTAAAATATGGCCCTTGGGTCAAATTCATTCCTACCTGTTTTTGTATTTTCTAAGAACTAAGAATTGCTTTTACATTTTAAAATAATATTTTAAAAATCAAAAGAATAATATTTCATGAAACATTAAAATTATATGAAATTCAAATTTCAGTGTCCATACATAAAGTTGTATTGGAATACAGCCACACTTGTTCACTTACATATTATTTATAGCTGCTTTAGTGCTATAACAGCAGAGCTGAATAGTTGTGACAGAGACCATATGGTCCACAAAGCTGAAAGAATTTATCACCTGGCCCTATACAGAAACACTGTATAGACTTCAGCATTATTGCATTTCATTCTCACCACAAAAATATATATGACTTGGGTGTCATTTGCATCCTCATTTTACAGACATAAACATAAGGTCTAAGACATCTGGTTAATTTAGCACCTAGATTCCAACTCTAACAATACAATAACAAAAAGACCAAAATAGTGATATGTAATTCCAACATCCACTAAGTGGGTTTTCACCTGGTGTCAGAACCAATACTAGTGAATTTCCTTGTATACTCTCTATCACAATCCAATATGAAAGGTATGACTATCAAGATCCCCATTTCATAGGTGAGGAAACTAAGGTACAGAGAAGTTAAGTGATTTGAGTAAAGTTTCATTTTAAGAGAACCCAGGATTCACTGCCACTTCAAAAGGAGTTGAAACTTGGAGTCCATCTGAACAGAAACAAATTACACTATTCTTACTGCTCAGCTCAGACTTTAAAAGCATTGAAGACTTTCTTTGCACTTCCTCATACTGAAGATCTGGTGTTCTGGTTTGAGCATATTAAGTACATATCTAAGTAGAGATGGTGGAGATTTTGGCCTGAAATTCAGATGAGATGCCTGAACTAAAGAGATTAGACTTGGGGAGGCATAGGACTGGATCAGTTCAGCCCCTGAGAGTATGCAGAGGGTAAAGAGAGCATGATCACATATAGCAGCTAGAAGAAATATCAACATTATGAGAGGCATAGAGAAAATGAGTGACTCGTGAAGAGATGAGGAGAATCATAAAGGAATTGACACAAAGAAAAGACAAGTTCTGGTTACATCACTCACAGCACAGAGGAAGAGGCCTCCTGGCTGCCATTCTACCACTCCCAGCAAAGAGGAAGGGGCTTCTGGGCAGTCATTTCACCACTCCCAGTGCAGAAGAAAGGGCATCCAGGCTGCCACACCATTACTCCCAGCACAGAGGTAGGGGCCTTGGGGGAGCCATACCACTGATCCCAGTGCAGAGGGTGGGGCTTCCAGGCTGCTGTACCACCACTCCCAGCACAGAGGATGTGAGCCCCATGGGTGTAAAAAGCAACGAAATAAGAAGACAAATAAATGTGTCAAAATCAGACTTCCAGATCACCTACAGCGACCCCAAAGGGAAATGAGATGGAACACTCTAATACTCAACAACCTGGACTCCCTGAACGTGCAATAAAAGAGGATCTGGAAAAAATGAAATCAGAAATAATTTCTCAGTTAACAGCAAAGACTGTGCTCATAGTGCAAGACATGATTAATAAATCTAGAGAGGACACAGATAAAAAAATAGAGGAGCTGAGGAACATGATCAAATCCCAACATATGAAACAAATGGAATCCATAAAACAGATCCAAACAGATTTCCAGGAGATTAAAAACTCCATTGAAAGTCTACACAGCAGAATGAGCCAATGTGAGGAAAGAATTTCAGATAGAAGATGATTGAAAAAAAAAAAAGAAGATAAGATTGCAATTAGTTACCAGGAAAAGAAAAATGGCTTCAAAATTGTAAGAGACCACAAAAAAATCAATCCAGCAGCTGCTAGACAAGGCAAAGAAGAATAACATAAGACTGATTGGAGTCAATGAAGAAACAGGAGAGAGTGCAGATGACAAAAAAAACCTGTTCACAGAAGTAATGGCAGATAACTTCCCAAGCAGGGGAAAAGAACTTGACATACAGATAAGTGAGGCATATAGGACTCCAACTAGCAATGAAAAAAAAACTACACATAGGTATGTAATTGTTAAGATTTCAGAAACCCAACAGAAGAACAGAGTTCTATAAACAGTTAGAGAAAAGAAACAATTCACATACAATGGACAGCCCATCAGAATCACAGCAGACTTCTCAATGCAAATTCTCAAGGCAAGAAGAGCTTGGAATGATGCATTCCAAGCTGAAAAGGAAAACAGCCTCCAACCCAGACTGATGTACCCTGAAAAACTATCTTTAAAAATTGATGGAGAAATAAATGCTTTCATGACAAAGAGCACCTTAGGAACTTCATGAATACCAAACCAGCACTCCAAAAAATTTTAGACAATATCCTAGGAAAAGACGAGAAGGATCACAACCCCAGGAAGCCCTGCAGAATCCATCAGGCATGACAAGAAATTAAATGTAAAGGGGGAGATTCCAACAAACAGAAAGAGTCATGACAATGATAAATCAATATATATCAGTTATAACCATCAATGTTAATGGTCTCAATTCACTAATCAAAAGAAATAGACTGGCAGAATGGGTCAAGAAGCAAGATCCAACAATATGCTGCATACAAGAAACACTTAATTCAAAAAGAAACTCATAGACTGAAAGTTAACGGAATGAAAACAATACTGAATGTGACAGAAACGCCCCAAAAAGGAGTAGCTAACCTCTTTGCAGATCAAGTGGAATTCAAACCAACATGAATTAAGAGAGACAAAGAATGACACTACATCCTTGTAAAGGGAACAATCCAAGGGGAAGAGATGACAATCATAAATATCTATGCACCAAACACTAGTGTGGCCAGCTATATAAAATAAATATTAACAGGCATGAAGAATAAAATAAGCACTAATACAATAGTAGTGGTAAGACGCCAAATCACCCCGCTACAGACAGGCAGGTCTGCCCATGCCCTACCGAGGTCCCAAGTCATGTGGAAGATGCTGAATAACCCTGCTGCAGAAAGGCAGCTGCCTGGTTCCACACTACAAAGATGCAGAGGACACCAGACCACCAGACCAAGGTACTGAGTCCCGCTGCTCCCGGCCCAGAGGTAGGGGCTTCTGAGCAGCCATCCCAATGCTCCTGGTCCAGAGGAAGGGGCTTCTGGGCCACCATCCCTCCCACTGCTCCCAGCCCAGAGGAAAGGGCTTTTGGGCCACCTTCTGTACCACTGCTCCTGGCCCAGAGGAAGGGGCTTTCCGGCCACCATCCTTCCCACCACTCCCAGCCCAGAGGGAGGGGCTTCTGAGCCACCATCCCACTGCTCCTCATTCAGAGGAAGGAGCTTCCTGGATACCATCCCTCCCGCTGCTCCCAGCCCACAGGAAGGGGCTTTTGGGCCACCATCACTACTGCTGCTCCCGGCCCCTGTACCACCTCTCCCAGCTCAGAGGAGGTAATCCATGCAAGCGCTAACAGCCCCCTGCCCCAGTCAAAATGAGAAAACACATAAATAAGTCTCAAAACCAGACTTCCAGATCACCTACAGCAACCCCAAAGGGAAATGAGATGGAACACTCTGATACTCAACCACCTGGACCCACTGAACTGGCAACAAAAGGGGATCTGGAAAAAATGAAATCAGAAATAATTTCTCAGATAACAGGAGAAAATGTGCCCCTAGTGCAAGACATGATTAATAAATCTAGAGAGGAGCTGAGGAATATGATGGAATCCCAACATAAGAAATAAATGGAATCCATAAAACAGATGCAAATAGATTTCCAGGACATGAAAAACTCCATTGAAAGTCTACACAGCAGAATGAGCCAGTGTGAGGACAGAATTTCAGATATAGAAGATAAGATTGCAATTAGTGACCAGGAACAGAAAAATTGCTTCAAAATTATAAGGGAACATGAGAAATCAATCCAGCAGCTGCTAGATGATGCAAAGAAGAATAACATAAGACTGATTGGGCTCAATGAAGAAACAGGAGAGAGTGCAGATGACATAAAAAATCTCTTCACAGAAATAATGGCAGAAAACTTCCCAAGCAGGGGAAAAGAGCTTGACATACAGATAAGTGAGGCATATAGGACTCCAAATAGCCTTGATCAAAAAAAAAATCTACACATAGGCATATAATTGTTAAGATTCCAGAAACATAACAGAAGAACAAAGTTCTACAAGCAGTCAGAGAAAAGAAACAAGTCACATACAAAGGAAAGCCCATCAGAATCACAGCAGACTTCTCAACATAAACCATCAAGGCAAGAAGAGCTTGGAGTGACATATACCAAGCCCTAAAAGAAAACAGCCTCCAACCCAGATTGATGTACCCTGCAAAACTATGTTTCAAAATTGATGGAGAGATAAGATACTTTCATGACAAAGAGCACCTTAGGAACTTTGTGAATACCAAACCAGCACTCCAAAGAATTTTACACAATATCCTAGGAACAGACATTGAGGATCACAACCCCAGGAAGCAAAGCAGAATGAACCCATCTGGCATGACAACAAATTAAATGTAAAGGGGGAGAACCCAACAAAAAGAAAAAGTCATGGCAATGACAAGTCAAAACATTTCCATTATAACCATCAATGTTAATGGTCTCAATTCACCAATCAAAAGAAATAGACTGGCAGAATGGGTCAAGAAGCAAAATCCAACAATATGCTGCATACAAGAAACACACTTCATTCAAAAGGAAAGTCATACACTGAAAGTTAAAGGGTGGAAAACAATACTCGATGGGACAGGAACCCCCAAAAAAGAAGGAGTAGCTATTCTCTTTGCAGATCAAGTAGATTTCAAACCAACACTGATTAAGAGAGATGAAGAAGGACACTACATTCTTGTAAAAGGAAGAATCCAAGAGGAAGAGATGACAATCATAAATATCTATGCACCAAACACTAGTGCACCCAACTATATAAAACGAATACTAATGGACATGAAAAGTCATCTATGCACTAATACAATTGTAGTGGGGGACCTCAACACCCCACTGTCACAAATAGATAGATCAACTAGACAAAAAATAAGGAATGAAATACTAGAACTCAATCGAACTCTTGAACTAATGAACTTAACAGATGTTTACAGGGTCTTCCAGCCCACTCAATCAGAATACACATTCTTCTCAGCTGCACATGGGTCATTCTCCAAAATAGACCACATATTCACAAATAGAACATGTTGAAGTAAGTGCAAAGGAATTGAAGTTATCCCCTGTACATTATCAGACCATAGTGCAATGAAATTGGTGATCCATAGCAAAAGAAATTCAAAAAATTTCATAAACATGTGGAAATTGAACAACTCACTTCTGAATAACCAATGGGTCACAGAGGAAATTAAAGAAGAAATCAGACAATTCCTTCAATTAAATGACAATGACAATACAACATATCGGAGTCTATGGGACACAATGAAAGCAGCTTTATGAGGGAAATTCATAGCAGTGAATACGCATATTAGGAAAACAGAGCAAGCTCAAATAAAAAACCTAATGCTGAAACTCAAGCTTCTAGAAAAAGAAGAGCAAGACAAACCCAAAGCTCATACCAATGAGAAAATTGTAAATATCAGAGCAGAAATCAATGCATGAAGACTGAGAAAATGATACATAAAAAATCAATGATGCCAAGAGTTGCTTTTTCAAAAAAATAATCAAAATTGACGAACCCTTAGCCAACCTTATCAAAAAAGGAAATAAAAACCCAATCCATGCAATTAGGAATGAAAATGGTGAAATTACAATGGACCTAGCAGAAATCCAGAGGATTACTAATACCTACATTGAGAACCTATATGCCAATAATATGGAAAACACAGAAGAAACAGACAGATTCATAGATACATATAAATTGCCAAAGTTAAACGAAGATCTAAAAATTTGAAAAAACCCAATATCAAATCAATGAAATTGAAAACATAATTAAAAACTTACCAACAAAGAAAAGCACAGGCCCTGATGACTTCACTGCTGAATTCTATGAGACATTTACAGAGGAACTATTGCCACTACTATTCAAACTCTTCAATGAAATTGAAAGGGAAGCAATATTCCCAAATTCATTCCTGGAAGTACGCATTGCCTTTATCATAAAAGCAGAGAAAGACCCAACCAAAAAAGAGAACTATACACCAATCTCACTATTGAACATAGATAAGATATGGTCAAACATAATGTAGAAGATCGTCAAGAAGATCATAAACTCTGACCAAGTGAGATTCATCCCAGGGATACAGGGATGGTGCAACATATGCTAATCAATAGATGTAACACTACATTAAGAAAGCCAAGGACAAAAACCATATGATCATCTCAATAGATGCAGAAAAAGTGTTTGACAAAATCCAACACAAATTCATGATAAAAATCCTACAGAAAATTGGAATAAACAGTCTTTATCACAAACTGATAAAAGCTATCTATGAAACACCAGCACTCAATGTCACACTAAATGGTCAAAAACTGAAATCTTTCAAAGAAAAGGCTCAGATCCATGCAATTAAGAATGAAAAAGGGGAAGACACAACAGACCCAGCAGAAATCCAGAGGATCATCAATACCTACTTTGAGAACCTGTACTCTGATAAAAAGGAAAACACAGAAGAAATGGACAGATTCCTAGATACATATGAATTGCCAAAGTTAAATGAAGAAGATATAGAAATTCTAAACACCCTAATTACAATGAGTGAAATTGAAAATGTAATAAAATATTTACCTACAAAGAAAGCCCAGGTCCCGATGGCTTCACTGCTGAATTCTACAAGACATTTAAAGGAGAACTAATGCCATTACTCTTTAAACTCATCAAGGAAATTGAAAGGGAAGCAAGGCTTTGAAACTCATTCCTGGAAGCAAGTGTGACTTTGATTCCAAAACCAGGGAAAGACTCAACCCAAAAAGACAACTACAGGCCAATCTCCCTAATGAACATAGATGCAAAAATCCTCAACAAGATACTGGCAAACAGAATACAGAGGGTCATCAAGAAGATCATGCATCCTGACCAAGTCAATTTATCCCAGGGATGCAAGGATGGTTCAACATTCGCAAATTAATAAATGTAATACACTATATTAACAGAGTCAAGGACAAAAACCATACAAACATCTCAATAGATGCTGAAAAGTCATTCGACAAAATCCAACACCCATTCATGATAAAATCCCTACAGAAAATTGGAAGAGAAGGTCTTATCTCAACCCGATTAAGGCTCTCTATAAAAAACCAACAGCCAACATCATACTAAATGGTCAAAAACTGAAAACTTTGACACCAAAATCAGGAACAAGACAAGGATGCCCACTATCACCACTCCTGTTCAATATAGTTCTGGAAACACTAGCCACAGCAATTAGAAAAGAGAAAGAAATAAAAGGAATAAAGATAGGTAAGGAAGAAGTTAAACTGTCATTATTTGCTGATGATAAGATACTTTACATAGAAGAACCTAAAAACTCTGCCAAAAGACTTCTAGACTTAAATGACAGATTCAGTAGAGTAGCTGGATACAAGGTCAACACTCAAAAAACAATAGCATTCTTATACACAAATAGCAGACTCATTGAGAGAGAAATTAGGGAAACAATTCCTTTTACAATAGCATCCAAAAAATGAAATATCTAGGAATCAATCTAACACAGGAAGCAAAAGACCTCTACACTGAAAAATACAGCAATCTGAAAAAGGAGATCTAGGAGGATATAAGAAAATGGAAAGACATCCCTTGTTCCTGGGTAGGAAGAACCAATATAGTGAAAATGACCATACTTCCAAAACTACTATATAGATTTAATGCAATGCTGATTGAAATTCCAACAATATACTTCATAGAACTAGAGAAAACTATCCAAAACTTAATTTGGAACCAGAAGAGATCTAGAATAGCAAAAGCAATTCTAAGTAACAGAGACAAGGCTGAGGGTATCACAATACCCAACCTGAAGCTATACTAAAAAGCTACTCTGATAAAAACAGCATGGTACTGTCAAAGAAACACACCTGAGGATCAGTGGAATAGATTAGAAGATGCAGAAACAACTTCAGACACACTCACCCACCTCATCTTTGACAAAGGAGCCAACCACCCTCACTGGAGGAAAGATAGCCTATTTAATAAATGGTGTTGGAAAAACTGGACTTCAACCTGCCAGAGATTAAAACTAGACCCATATCTATCACCATGCACTAAAAAAGATCAAAGTGGATTAAAGATATAAATATTAAGAAAACAACACTAAACTTGCTGGAAGATAAGTTAGGTAGAACTCTTGAAGATAATTGGCATAGGAAAAGACTTTATGAACAAAACCTCAGTAGCAAGGGAACTAGCAGAAAGAATCAACACCTGGGATCTCATCTTATTAAAAACCTTCTGCACTGCAATAGAAACCACCAACAGAGCTAACAGACAACCTACAATGTGGGAAAAAAATTTTAGCAGCTGTAACTCAGACAAAGGGCTACTATCTAGAATATATAAAGAACTGAAAAAAATCAGACCTCCCAAATTCAAAGATCCAATTCAAAAATGGGCATCTGAAATGAACAGACATTTCTCAGACAAAGAAGTAAAAGCAGCAGATAAACATATGAAAAAATGTTCAACATCATGGTCATTCGAGAGATCCAGATGAAAACAACACTGAGATTCCACCTCACCCCAGAAAGAATGGCTGCTATCAAGAAATCAACCAATAACACATGCTGGTGGGGGTGTGGAGAGAAAGGAACCCTTCTCCATTGTTGGTGGGAGTGAAGAATGTTGTGACCACTATGGAAATCAGTGTGGCGACGCCTCAAAGAACTAGGGCTAGAGGTCCCATTTGACCCAGGTATTCCCCTGCTGGGTATTTTCCCAAAAGAATTAAAAGAATCACACCACAGCAATATATGTGCACCCATGTTTATTGAGGCACAGTTTGTAATAGCTAAAGCTTGGAAACAGCCCAAGTGCCCATCACCTGGACACTGGATAAAGAATATGTGGGGTTTTTATAAAATGCAGTCATACTCAGCAATAAAGAACGAGAAACTAGAGTCTTTTATAGTTAAATGGATGTATATTGAGGCCATATGCTTAAGTCAAATAAATAGGACACACATGTGTAAATACCGAATAGTTTCTCTAGTGTGAGAAACTGATAGTGTAAATAAGGACTAAAAGGATTAATAACTAATAATTGATACTTTGAAAAAGGAAAAGGTCCAAAGGGGTAGGGTGGTGGGAGGAGATGGGGAAAGGAAAAATTATGAGAAAAGAAAAAAAGTGGAAACGAAGTCTATGTAAATAGGGAAGGGTGGAGGGGTGAATTACACACAGGTAATGGGGAAAAATTAAGAACCAAGATACATCATGTAAAGGTACAAGCACCCAATGATAAATGTAAATGTATTGTATACCTAAAATGCACCAATAAAAGAATTTAAGCAAAAAAAACCCAAACTAAAATCCTTCACACTAAAATGAGGAACAAGACAAGGATGTCCACTATTACCACTCCTGTTCAATATAGTTTTGGAAACATTTGCCACAGCAATTAGATAAGAGAAAGAAATAAAAAGGAATAAAGACAGGAAACGAAGAAGTTAAATTGACATTCTTTGCAGATGACTTGATACTCTATATAGAAAACCCCAAGAATTCCACCAAAAAGTCTTCTAGACTTGATAATCGATTCAATAGAGTACTTGGATACAAGGTCAACACACAAAAATCAATAGCTTTCCTGTACAGGAACAACAAACTCATGAAAGAGGAACTGGAGAAACAATTCCCTTCACAATAACATCCAAAACAAATGAAATACCTAGGAAGCAACCTAACAAAAGAAATCAAAGACCTCTACTTGGAAAATTATAGCACTCTGATAAAAGAGATCAAAAGCAGATATCAGAAAATCGAAACACACCCCTTTCTCCTAGGTAGGAAGAACCAATATAGTGAAAATGGCCATACTTCCAAAACTGCTATATAGATTCAGTGCAATCCCAATTGAAGTTACAATGGTGTACTTCACAAGCCTTGAGAAAACAATCCAAAAATTCATTTGGAAAAAAAGGAGACCTAGAATAGCAAAAGAAATTCTAGGCAACAAAGATAAGGCAAGGGGTTATCACAATCCCCAACTTGAAACCATGCTACCAAGGTAATGTGGTAAAAACAGCATGGTACTGACAAAAAAAACCCCCGAGGATCAGTGGAACATATTAGACAATGCAGATACAACTCCAGACCTACTCAGGCACCTCATCTTTGACAAAGGAGCCAAACACCCTCACTGGAGGAAAGATAGCCTCTTTAGTAAATGGTGCTGGAAAAACTGAGTTTCAACTTGCCAAAGATTAAAACTAAACCTATATCTGTCACCATTCCTAAAATAACTTGCATAAAGTTGTATTGATCTTTTCTTAATGTGTTTGTCCAAACTCTCCTTTAAACAATCTGAGGTTGATGTTTTCTTTATGGAAAGATTTTAATCTATTTATTTTATTTCATTGATATTTATGGGACTATTGATCATCTCATTGAGGATGTGGCTTTGGAATTTCCAGCTTCCTGCAGGGATTTCCTATAAAAATTGTCTGTCTTTGCTCTAGGCTTCACTTCCTTTTTCCCATTCCAAATGGAGTCATTAAGGAGAGGGAGCTCAAGGTCTCTAGAGATGAGAAAAAGTCCTCAGGGAAAAAGTCAATTTGAAGGCTAGTTTACCTCTCAAAATTCTTCATGCTTTCAAATACTTTTTGGCCTTAGTAGAAACCTTCCTTTTGTTCTTTTGTGCAAGCCCAGCAAAGTTTGCCATATGTTGAAAGTTTCTATGAACTTCTTAAAAACTAATATATATATATATATGTAAATATCAAAATGAGTCTCTACTATAGAGACTTTCCTATATTTATTTGACCACAGAAAAAATTTTCTCACAGAGAACCTTAAGGAACAAATGTTCCATATATCACAATTTTAGAAAACCTATGATCAATGATCTGTAAATACTTTTCTACCTCCAGCATGCTATGCATATAATTCTGTCCCTTTGTATCTTTATAGAAAAATCACAGGCTCATATGAGACTAAAATCACTCAGTTATTCACCTGGAGGCATTTGGGTTAGTGTTTTCTGGGACATCTCTGAAATTTTAAGCATTTAGGGCAGCAAAATATTCTGAACCTCATACAGGAAATATTTGTGAACTTCTGGCTGTTAGAAAGGACACCAGGCCCATTGAAGTGACCATTTTTATATAAGGGCAATTCTTATCAAAAGTTCAGACTTCTGGAAAAATATTGATAACTAAGCACACATACTTGTCATCACTTTCTGCTGAGTTTCACTACAATGGTAGTAAGTTAATGAAAATGCACAAACCCATGTACTCAAAGAGACCGGAAGGGATAGGGAGGGGTGGAAGGGTTGAAGGGAGGGCAGGGGAGTGGGGAAAAAATTAAAAACCAAGACATATCATGTAAAGGTATAAATTCCCAATGATGAATGTCATTGGATACTGTATATTTAAAATGTACCAATAAACTTAATGAATTAAAAAAAAGAGACTGGAAGGGAAGACAATAAAAGGCAAGAGAATAAAATATCCAAGAAAAATGGAAAGCCCAAAACTAACAAGTAATTTACTTTGCTGGATGGAGAAAATTGAAATTTTCCATAAGAGTAGCCTTTAAGAAGCAAGATTACGTGTACCAGGGCTGGGGATTTAGCTCAGTGGTTCCACCACCTGCCTCACAAGTACAAGGTCCTGAGTTTGATCCCCAGTACCAAAAAAAAAAAAAAGAAGAGGAAGAGGAAGAGGGAGAGGAAGAGGAGGAGGAGGAAGAGGAAGGAGAAGGAGAAGGAGAAGGAGGAGGAGAAGGAGAAGGAGAAGAAGAAGAAAGAAGAAGAAGATGAAGACAAGGACGAGGAAGAGGAAGAGGAAGAAGAAGAAGAAAAGGAGGAGGAGGAGGAAGAAGAAGAAGGGGAATTAATTACTTGTACCTCAAAAATCCAGAATGGTCAATAATTAGAGATCCAAGATACCACAGAAAGAAGGAGTACAGAATGAGGCTGGTAACAAATAACTACTTATGGCTCCACACAGATCAATTTCTAGTTAAGACCAAGCCAGACTGGATCTGAACTAGAAATGTTTGGAGATACAAGGGAAGGATCATACTGAAATGAAAGGCATGTAGTGAATTCCACATACTAAATAATGAATCCCTCAATTCTTTACACTCATTCATCCCCCATAATACCAGCTTACATAATTACACTACTTAAGCAGAAAATTTAAGGATATCTCTTCAGGGATGGTAAGCAATATGTAAGAAAAGACATATTGATACTGATAGAGAATGCCCTTTTATGTTTAATAATGCTTCATTCTTAAATTTAAAGAGAGAGCTAGGAATCACCAAACATTTCAGAAAGTCAGTAAAAGGAAATAGTTTTTTTTTAAGAAAGGCATTAGAAATAATTTGAGAAATAACAGATAAAGACTGTGATGATATCCTTAGAGATATTAAAAAAGATACTGCATCTATAAAACAAGAATAGTAGGCTATTAAAATGAACATCTGGAGAAAAAGTAAAAGCTCTTAGAAAATAAAAATATAAACTATAAAGTAGATTTTAACATTTTTAAAGAGAAAGTGGAAGAAGTCTTCCTAAAAGTAGACAAAGGGACAAAGAGCTTCAAAATAGAGATGAAAAATAGAAAACTGGAAACTCCAGGAACTCTCTATAAAGCTGAAATTATCTCAAAGTAAATTATTTAAAAGTATACTTTTTGAAAAAAATGCTCCAACCATTCTCTATTTTCTGTGACTGTAGTGTCCAATATGGTAGCCATTAGGTCATGTGGCTATCAAGCTCTCAGCATCTGACTAGTGTAAAGTGAAATGTGCTATTAGAATAAAATATTCACTTGATCTTAAGGACAGTATCCAAACCAATGATGCAAAATACTTCACTATTATTATATTGATTACATGTTGAGATGATAATGTGAATACATTAAGTATAATATTATTAAAATTGTAAAGAAAATGAAATGTTCAGAGTGAGATCTGCCTATGTTGTCCTGAAGCTGGCACTGCTCATAAAAATCCATTCACACAGAACTATTCTCCAGCAGTCAGAGGGGAGAGGTACAGGCAGTTTCTAATTGAGAGTAGGAACTGAGCTAGAATGAAGCTATGTTGGCCTGGGCTGTTAGTTGGTGAGCGGCATGGACACCTCTTCCTTTTCTATCTTCTTGATGGCTGTACTTCTCAAAATCTTACTTCTGGTGTCTTCATCAGAGTCAACATAAAATCTTTATAATATTAGTTGAAAAATCACCTCTTTCAGTGATTGTGTTTGTACAGAGCATCCTCTTTCCATGTTCCTCTTGCCTCAACTCAGCTCTATTCCTGACTCTGTGATCCCCAGTATTTTACACAGAATAATTAAGAGTGAGTGTTGCATCCCATTTTTACATCATCAGAAGGATTTTCAATAGGTTCAAATTCTAAAGATTATTATAGAGTTCCAAACAGTTCACCAAAAGAAAATTCAAGTAGTACTTTAATATAAGAAAATATGTGAAACCACAGTAGTAAAAAAATACAAAATAAAACAACTTAAATATCCTTTTTAGGGCCAGAGATTTAGCTCAGTGGTTCCAGTGCCTGCCTCATAAGCTCAAGGTCCCAAGTTCAATCCTTTGTACTCCTGTCCCCCCGAAAAAACTTTTAAAAATATCCTTTTTATCTATAAAATTGGTAAAAATGAAAAGTCTGATAACTCAGTATGTGGTGAAGTTATAAAGGCATTTTCATATATTGCAGTTGAGAGTGTAATTGATATACTTCAATGGAGGGCAATTTGGAAACATGTAGAACACATTTATTACAAATGCTTTTACTCTTTGACCAGCCTTTCTATTTTTAGGAATTTATTCTACAGATGCACTTGCAAACATGTGGAGGCAAAGGATTAGAAAAATGCAATTCTATCAATAGGGACTTAGCAAAATAGGGCATACTCATTAAATAGAATATTACGCAACTTTCGCTATCTTGAAATCAAGATATTTCCAAGACATCTTATTAAGTGAAACAAAAACAAAGTTCAGAATGGTATGCATACAATAATGTCATTCATGCAAAAACGGGTATAATCATATATTCAATTCTGGGTATAGAAAATAAAATTCTAGAGTGATGCACAAGAAATTAGTAACAGTGTTTTGTAGGATCCTCATAAAAACATCTTCCATTCCCCTTAGGAGCTCGTGCCTTCCTGTCAAATCCAGTCTTTTCCTAATTTCTCCATCCACCAACCTTTTACAGGCAATCAAAAATACTGCTCCTGCCCCATTCTACTACCTTTCTGTACAATTTTATGCCCTTTGGAAGCCTAACAATTTCCCCAACTTATTCTGATGAACTACTTTGTGTTCTGTTGTTAATAGCTTTCTGGAGCAGCTTCTGTTGTAATATTTTAAGAAGCATTTTTAAAACTTGAAGATAAATATAGGTGTTTGTTTAGGAGTGGATGCTGACTAGAGGACAAGAGCTGAGAAAGGTGAAGCCAATCTTTGTGTATTTATGGATTTGCAAGAGCTCGGCACTTTGCAAAAATTTGAGTAATAAATGCAAGATCCAATATAAGCTAATGTACCCCATTGAAATTAAGTCCTCAAATCCTTCAGAACAAAGCCCAACATAGAGCTGCTTTAAAGTCTGAGGTTTTGGCAATTTTAAACTGAAGCTAGGATTTTTGGGAACTTTGAAGGTTATATGTTGATTCGTTGAAAAGAAACTATAGCATTTGCTTTTATAACGTTTTCCCCAAGCTCCACCTCACCTCCAAAATCTAGCAATTTTCACAGGGTTAAATTTCTCCCTTGGATACACTCCTACTATTGGAAGAAAAGGACATGGTCAACATCCAGTCCAAGGGAGAGTTAGGTGATGTGAATATTTTTTCAAGAGGAGAAAAATGAGCAAGGACAAAAGTAGATGAAGCTTGCAGAAGTAAAGAGCAAGGCCAGAAAGCCTCATTGGGGCCATTGATTTCTTTGTTGGAGGTGATGACATTGGTGTAAAACAGTAAGAGGAGATAATTAAAGCCTTTGAAATCCCTAGGAGACCAAAGCCCTGTGTATCTATTATGGCAGCCTTATAAGTGATGGCTTCTGCCAGAATAGTCTAAGCGGGTATTTGGCACATTGGAATATGTTCACTTCCTTTTCTGCAAAAGCTATTAAATGTTGCATTGCCTCTTTTTTTTTCAAAGGGGATGAAAATAAAGAATGTTTGTGAAAAGACTGATGCTTTGAAGGAAGGGGAAAAATACCTGTTGATAGATATGAAAACATACAAGTTCACAGACTTTGGACCATTCTCAGCACCTCCTGTAGATCATAAGCCACATTTCATTTTCTTATCTCAGGGACAAAAACTAAAACCATATTTCTTCACCATATTAGCTATCTCTCCTGCCTCTGTTATCCAGAAACATAAATACCATGTATGATACACATGTTAAATTATTAGGCAACACTCTTACCTTCCTCTCTGATGCTTTACTTAGCACTTTGTACCTATGCCACTGTATTTTTATATTAAAGGTGAGATATGAAAAATTCTTAGCAATGCAAGACAAGACTTTTGGCTAGTGCCCACATAAGCAAATGCTTCCAAAATTGTGGCTCTGTTAACATCCCACAGAATCTCTCCATATTTCAAGATAGGCTTGCAAGGTCTCAAAAGAAAATCCACCCTAAGTTTGAAAGCCTTGTGGCACTCTGAGGAATCTGGACAAATGATTACAATTTAAGCAGAACATCATTCTTCAAAAAACCAGGCAACCACAGATACCAAAACACTGTGAAGCATGTCATTTATTCTTTCATTTGATGCACATAGATTAAGCATCTCCTATATAGCAAGAATACTACAAAGGGCAAGGAATGCAAAAGAAAATGAAGTACTTTCTCTTGAGAGGATTAAAGCCTGGTAAGAAGAGATGGATATGGAGAGAGAGGAATGCAGTAGCATCTGCCAATTTAAATCCATACAGTATATAGAGGATACTGAGGAAATAGGAAGTGATATTTAAGGAATGAATAGGTATTAACTAATTAGATGGTGGTGGAGTGAGAGAAAGTGGGTTTTGTGAGTGTATGTCAAACAGAGCAAACAGCACAAGCAAAAGGACAGAAACATGAAGCAGCTGAACATGTCCAGGGAAGAGGAAACAATGCTATACAACTAAGCTAAAGAATAAGTTTTGAAACCAAATGAAACCTGAAGTAGGTAGATATAGTTTTAGTAATGGCTCCCAAGTTGCCCATAAATCCGTATATACACGCCCCTGTGTGACTTTGCATTTTTTCCATCCTTTGAGCCAGTTTAGTCATTTGACTTATTCTAGAAAGTCTGACCACACCACAGCAATTGTGAGGCTTAAAAGTGTGTGCTCATTGAGATTTGTCCTCTTTTGTTGCTGGTAATCACAATCATCACTGTATGAATGAAAAATGACACAAATATGTATAAATAGCCTTGATTAACCAGAAAATGTAGCTCAGCAAATGCATTTTATTATTACTACGGGCAGTTGAAAGTGAAATTTTCTCTTACTTCATATAGGCAACCTATCATAAATAATCTGGCAATTCCTGTTTGCTTCAGGAAATGTCAGTTCCCCATGCAAAGAAGCAGCACAGTTTTGTGGTTAAAGTGTCAGGCTCTGGAAACTGCCTAACCTGGGTTCCAATCCAGGTTCTATCACTTATAAAGTATATGAATTTTGACAAGTTATCTAGTCTTATTGAGCCATGATTTCCTCATCTCTATAATGGAGAGCATAAGCACATCTCATAGGGTTCTATGAGGGCAGAGTTGAGCTATTCTTTCATTTTCTACTTTTGAGACATCAGAAGCAACATTTACTGAAATCAGCCATAGCTGTATCTGCTCAGATTTATATTTAACTGAATAATGTTAAAGAAGTTTAGTGCCGCATTTGGTACACAAGAAATGTTAAAGTGAATCATTAAATAAATAAGGCCAAATGGCGATAGGAAATCACTACTGAAGCTAGGTCAGGGACCTAGAGGTAACTGTCATTGTTTCTTCTATGTAGCCACCTGGGGCCCCTGAAGTGAGAAGAGGATAATAACTATTCACTTCCTCCTGGGCATTTAACTACTTAAAAGAATCAATTACCAAAGTGTGTCAACACAACTGAAATGTTCCTGGCAGTGTTTACCAATGTTACACACATCTTCTTCCACTGAGAGCAAACTCAATCCCTAGGCTGTTATTTGAAACTGGCTTCCAGAATGGTACTCTTCTCCCTACTGCTGTCTTGCCAAATTTGCTTTAGTACCATGCAGAGTACCTCCCTGCTCTTCCTAAGGATTCACTTCCCCCTCAAAGAACTCTGAAGAATCTCCTGTTTCGATGCAGTTCAAAGATAAGCAATGCCTCCAAGATGTTCTAAGCTATGTCCATCACTAAGCAGCCAAAATTTTATCTCCAATTTGCCACATAAAATTGGCATCTCAGGAACAGTACTCATCTGCCTCCACTTCTCCATTTGCTACATTATGACTATTTATGCCTATAGTTCAGAGCTACTGCTGTCTCTGCTGGTAACACTCTTCATCAGTTACACTTTTTTCCCCCAAGATTGAAGCTTAATTGGTTTCAATATTCCTTTTCACTTTTACCAAACCTCAGTAGAGCCATCCTGAAGAACCTCATTAAGTGAATTGGCAAAAAAGAAGAATATATTGGCTTCACGTAAGTTTTCAAGGGCAAATATTCAACAGTGCCCCAGATCCCCCAGACCATCTAGCAGAAGCTGACTAAGCAAACCATTGTGATTGGAAAGCCAAGTGGACAGGCCAGCTAGTTCCAAGAAAAGAAACAAGGCTTATCCTTTGTTCCTAGGAGAGACAAAGGGGTGAATATTAAAAATTGATTCTCCTAACAACACACATGGGAAAACATGGTCTCAATCCAATTAGAAACTCAGAAATCACAACTTTTTCACTACATTTCATGAAAAAGCAGAGCTTCTTAATTTTCTGGCAATGGGAAGGGAAGTTGTATATTATATTTTTAGGTCTGATGGGAAAATTATCCAGAACAAACAATATAAGTCATCTAAAGTAAACTAGGATTTGGGAGTAAGTCACCAAATGTAAGGACTTTGTGTGTAGTCAGTTAAGGTCAAATTACATATAGTCCTTATCTCCAACTCACTGAAATCACTACCTAATGCCCACCACCACGCATACACTTACACACAAACTGTACAACTCAGAAACCAGGAAAGGAATGTGAATCAAGATAGCACAAAGAAATTTAACTCTAGGGATAGATGAGTATCAACCCCACACTGTTGTTTCTGCTGCCTTTTGACTTCTTGGATCACCAATTCTAATTACCCACTTGACTCTACTGTATTAGTCGTTCAGAATTTTACATCTTTTCTGATAGCCTATAAATCTCCTACATGACAACTACGAAGTTAATTTCTTTAATATTAACTCATTTGCTTATTAGAAGAACTTTCTGATGTTGATACTTTTAGAGATAAAGAAACCAGAGTCAGGTACTTGCTCAAGACTAAGAGGGTCAGCCCAATCACTAAATTTGCTAAATATTATTTTATACCCATTAAAAATTATTGATATTTAATCTGCATGCCATAAAATTCATCCAAAGTATATGATGCAGTGGTTTTAGCTGTAAAGTTTTTCTTCACTATTCACAGAGGTTTGGTTTCAGGACACAAACACACACACACACGCACACACACACACACACACCAAAACCCAAGAATGTTCAAGTCTCTTATTCAAAATAGTATAGATTTTGCCTGTCACATACACATGCCCTCTTGTATACATCATCTATAAATTACTTATAATACTTATGAAAATGTAAATGCTATGTCATAGCAATTATACTGGATTTTTTATGGAATAGTGACAAGAAAAATCCATGTGTACATGTTCAGTACAAATGCAATTTTTAAAAAATATTTTCAATCTGCAGTACATCAAATCTGTAGATGCAGAACTCACAGATTTGGATGGATGACTACATTTACAAAGTTGTGTAGCCATCACCACAGTCCATTTAGAAAATCTTTATAATAGCAAAACAAAAACTTCACCTGTAGACAGACACTTCCCATTCTCCCTCTTCCCTGACCTATACTTAGGCAAGAATTTAATTATTAGAAAAAATCTGAGGTAATTCATAATCTGCTTTGAGTCTTCATAGATTTTCTTATCCTGGACATTTCATATAAATGGAATCATGCAATATATTGTCTTTTGTAACTGGCTTCTCTCACTAAAACACTTCAAAGATTACAAAGTTTATGAAGGTCTTCACTCCACCATTTCAAAGGTATTATCTCTCTGTCCCCTCTTATTGAATCCTATCCTCTTGACACCTACATCCTGGTATGACAAAGAAATCCTCATATTTCTGTATATCTGTTAGAACACATTATGATCAGTACCTCACAGATTAATCCTACTGGTATCTCACCACACTATTACTATATACAGTCAACTAATAAGTTTAGTTATATCCCCTAAAAATATTCAAACTCATTCAGCCAATGGAATTCTATTCTTTATAGTAATCACTCGTAGTACCTCGACCACTAGAGAATTTACTTTAGAATTTGAGTTTTCCCATTTTCAAGTTATCTCCAAAGGTTATCAACACAATGACCTTCATATATCCCTAATTGAGTAAAGAAAAATTTTAACATCAATTTTCAAATAAGATGAAGTTATAAGTATTGGAAGTTATATTTATTCAGAACAAGGAAATCATCCCTACTTCAACAACTCAAACAGCAAATTGTGTGTGTGTGTGTGTGTGTGTGCATGTCTGTGTTTCACACTATGTAGGTGTGTCTGGGAATAACAACCAAGTTAAGGAATGTCATCACTTAAGAGTTTCCTACCCACATTTTGTGATTTAAAATTAGGTCTCTCCTTGAAATCTCAGCCCTTTTCTGGCTCCTTTACATGATAAGTTCTCTTCTAATTAGTTAAGTGTTGACATATTGCCGTTCACTTGGGAGATTTCAGGTTCATTTGTAACAGTAATAACACTTGAGCAGGGTGTCTTATGTCAAGATAAAAGTCCAAAATGAACTAGGAGAATGTGTGCAAGTATAAATATCTGAGAAAACAGTCAGGGTTAAATGTTGAAAGACCTTGAAATTCTTTTTATGCCAATTTCTTTCCAGTGTTTGCAGTTGTCAAATTTCCCAAGCAGGTCAGATGATAAATCAACTGGTCATCAGTATGTCGGTGCATGTTCCACCTATAAAGCTGTGTGCCTTAGTCTATGGAAAAGAATCAGAACATTATCAAAATTGAGTTCTGGAGGATATGCATTTTTTAAATCAAATAAGTGTTCCTATATGGTAATATCAAATATTATAAAGGTCAATTCCTCTCCATTTAACCTATGAATGAATCAAAATTCCAATCAAAATCTCAATTGGTATTACTCTGAGAAATGACAAAACAAATCTAAAAGTTAGCATATGGAGAGCCAGGGATGTCACTTAGTATTGAGACATTTGTCTAGCATGTGGTTTCAATCCCCAGCACCAGGAAAAGAACAAAAAAGAGAAGAAAGGAAAGAGAAACATACATAGAATAATAAGCAGGAAATAATAGTGAGATTTTTATTTTTATTGCTATTCTATGTTAAGAACACATAATCACATTCATTTGGGGAAATTAGCACATATACATATTACATTTTAATCACATTTACTCCTCTTTCCCCCTCCCCTTCTGTTTCTTCCCCCCCTTCTGTTTCTTCCCCCCCTTCCCCAGATCGACTTCCCATCTCCACAAAATCTGTCTCCTCTTTCTTAAAATCTCTCTTTTATTTTGCTCTTCAACTTTTTATATTTTTAGTTTCATGTCGTGCCTGATGGATTCATTCTGCAGGGTTTCCTGGGGTTGTGAATCTGTCTTTTCCTAGAATATTGTTTAAAATTTTTTGGAGTGCTGGCTTGGTATTCATGAAGTTCCTAAGGTGCATTTTGTCATGAAAGTATCTTATTTCTCCATCAATTTTGAAAGATAGTTTTGCAGGGCACATAAATCTGGGTTGGAGGCTGTTTTCCTTCAGGGTTTGAAGTATGTCACTCCAAGCTCTTCTTGCCTTGATGGTTTGTGTTGAGAAGTCTGCTGTGATTCTGATGGGCTTTCCTTTGTATGTGATTTGTTTCTTTAACTGCTTGGAGAATTTTATTCTTCTGTTGGGTTTCTGGAATCTTAACTATTATATGCCTATGTGTAGATATTTTTTGATCACAGTAGTCAGAGTCCTACATGCCTCTCTTATCTGTATGTCGAGTTCTTTTTCTTTTTGTGGGAAATTTTCTTGGATCAGTCTTATGTTATTCTTCTTTGCATTGTCTAGTGCTGCTGGATTGATTTCTCATGGTCCCTTACTATTTTTAAGAAATTTTTCTTTTCCTGGTCACTAATTGCAATCCTATCTTGTATATCTGAAATTGTATCCTCACATTGGCTCATTCTGCTGTGTAAGCTTTCAATGGAGTTTTTAATCTCCTGGAAATCTGTTTGCATCTGTTTTATGGATTCCATTTGTTTCCTGTGATGGGATTCCATCATGTTCCTCAGCTCCTCTATTTTTTTTATCTGTGTCTGCTCTAGATTTATTAATCATTTCTTGTACTATGGGCACAATCTCTGCTATTATCTGAGCAATTATTTCTCATTCCTTTTTTTCCAGATCCTCTTTTGTTGCCAGTTCAATGAGTCCAGGTGGTTTAGTATCAGATTCTTCCATCTCTTTGCTCTTTGAGGTTCCCTTAGGTGATCTGGAAGTCTGGTTTGGGGACTTATTTATGTGTCTTCTCATTTCAACAGATGCAGCCTGCTATGTCTTTGTTGATGCGACTTTTTGCTCACCCAGTGGTCTTGAATTCTCAGCAAGCCACAGAGAAACCTTTACTCTGCTGCTCACCAGTACACCAATTCCTGCGTTCAGAGTGGTGGCTTTCTGAATACCTGACCTGACCTGTTGTCTGGGCGGGCTTCTGGTTGGGGCCTGTGCACACTTGGGATGGTATCTAGGTGTGCCTCTCTCTGGGGATCCTATGTAGCTGTTGTCTGGGAGGGCCTTTGGCTGGGGGCTATACACCCCAGTTCCTGTTGTCTGTGCAGGCTTCTGGCTAGGGTCTCCAGGCACTTATCAATGGTGTCATGGTATGGAGGAGAGCCTGTGGCTGTTGCCTGTGTGCCTGTGTAGCTCTTTTCCAGGTGGGCCCTTGGCTGTGGCTGATGGTGTGGTGGGCCTCTGGCTGAAGCTTCTGTGCCTGTGCAGTTCTTGTCTGGGCAGGCCTTTTGCTTGGATGGGTGTGTTGGAGCCTCTGAGGTCGGGGCCAAGCCCTGGCAGTATCTGCCTGCACCCGCTCTACTCTGGTCCACATAGCTGCTCCCCTGGATCTGCACACACTTACTGATGCTATGGCAGGCTTCTGGCTCTCACATGGTTTCTCTTAAGAGAAACCAAAAATATAGATATACAGAAAAATAAGATAATAGAAAATAAGGAAACAGATCCTTTACACATGGGAAGGGAATCAAGAGATTGAGGGATGGGAGGGAAGGACGAGAAAGGGGTGAAAAGAATTAAATTGTGCTATTTACATTTACCAACTCCTCAAAAGGAATGTTATCATTGTGTACTGCAAACATGTACAAATACAAAATAAAATTTGAAAAATAAACATATTACAAGGTTATTACCATTGCAAAGGACACTTCTACTAGAAAAGATACTTTAGAGAAAGAGTATAGCAATTCCAGAAAGAAAAACAGATTGACATGAATGTACAGTGTACAATAAAAGTATCACTTTAGTGTGAAAGAGGAATAGATGAATTATTCATAAATACTGAGCAAATTGGCACACTATTTGAAAAGAAATTTAGACACTTTTCTTACAATGTATATCAACTCAATTCTAAACAAACTACAAAGTTAAATATTTTTAATGAATTTTTAAAAAAATAAAAGTATAGGTGAATATCTGATCATAGAGTGGTTAAAACCTTTATTCTAAGAATAAAAGTAAAAAAAGAAACAATAATAAGAAGTTATAGATTCAACTACATCAAAATGTGTACAAAGTACCATGAATCAAAAAAAAGGAAAATAAGTAGGAACATGTAATATAAAGATCATATGGTAATATATCTTCACTATATAACATTTCTAAAAGCAATAATAAAAAGAGCACACCAAATAAATACAGAAAGAATATACACAAGAAATTCATAAAAGATATGAGTCACTGCTAGACATTCATAAAAGATATGAGTGACTGCTAGACATACATAAAATGATAAAATTCACTGGTGATAAAATAAATTAGAACAAATGACATACCATCTGTACCTATAAAATTTGCAAAAATGTGGAGAAAAGCACTTTTATAACATTTCTAATAAGAGAAGCAAAAAAACAGAACATTTCTAGAGTACAATTTAACAAAATCTATAAAAGCCCCCCAAATTATTCAGTCCCTTTGTTCTAAAAATATCACTTGTAAGAATTCACATAATAGAAAATAATCAGTAAGATACACAAATAGTCATGTAGTGGCATGATTATCACAATATTATGTATAATATCAAAACAAATTAGGGAAAATTACTGTGTAGCAATAGAGATGGAATAAGTAGTGTGAACATAAGTTCATTGAAATACTGCACAGCTATTGAAAATTGTTTTGGCCCTGTCCCAATGTGAGAGAGCTGAAACATGCCAAAAGAGTGGTGCCTCCACCCATATGAGAGCAGACCCACACCAAAGGAGTGGTGCGCTGCTCCCATATGAGAGAGGAGAGCTGTGCCAGAGGAGCAATGTCCATCTCACATATGAGAGAGCAGATTTGTGCCAGAGGAGTGATGCCTTACCCCTATGTTCGACAGCAAACTTGGAGTGGCACCTAGCCCCCACATGAGAGAGCAGACCCACATCAGAGAACCAGTGTGCCAATGACAGGGGAGCACAGCACAGGACAAGAAAGGCAAAGACACCAGCCACCAGGACAGGGTGAGGAGGATCCCCCCAGGCAGGCCCACCAGCTGATGGCTGGGCCAAACGGAGCCGGCGGGGCCGAGTGGGGCCGAGCGGTTGCAGGCTGACCAGGACCTGTTTGCTCCAGCTTGCTCCACCAGCTTTCCACCAGCCACCAGGAAAGAGTTAGGAGGACCCCACCACACCCAAAGCAGGCCCATCAGCTGAGGGCTGGGCCGCGCGGGCGCCTCCAACAATACTCACCCCACCCCCAGCCCCCGCCGGCCTCTGGCCTTTTGGCTATGCAGCTACTTGGTTACACATGCAGAGGCACAGGAGGACAAGAGCCATTGTCCTGAGCTCCACAAGTGAACAACAGAGAGAGTGTCTGTCTAAGGCTCCCTGATGAAAACAAGCCCACTGGAAAAGTGAAGGGAATCTCTGCAATAAAGGCACACCAGACCACCTTGATTGGTAAATTGGAGGGATTATCAGCTCCCATCGGAAACTGGACTTTCTTCAGGGGAAAAGCAGCTGAAACCTGTAGTAGAAACTTGCAGAGTGAAACCCTGCAGGAGGAAAGGGAGCTCAACTTGGGACTTGCAACCAGAAATCTGTCGGACTCTCACGGGTCTGGGACTAGCTTATTCAGACTCATTGACTTATAACTGCACACTGCTGCCCATGTTGTCTATTGTGACAGCAGAGACACACCTCAAAGGAGGCCCTTTATTTTTTAAAATTGTCATTCTTTAAGAGGTATTTGATGCTATGGTGTTCCTGATTGTATGACTTGGGCTAAGATATCGTGATTGATCTAAACAGTTTTCCTTCCTGGTATAATGAAAATGAGATAGCCTCAGAGTCATTAGAGACTCAAAACCTAAAGACCAGCTATATCTGGTAGACACCTCTGAGAAGCAATCATTCCATAAGGGGTTTAAATAGATCAACAAAGATACTTACAATAAACAACTTCATAATATCAACCCAGGAACTAAACCAGGGACAGTACCAAAAACAAAAATGAGAAGGTATTTAAGCAAGTCACAAACCCAGACTTCCACCCCACAAAAGGCAATTTCTGGGGGAAATGGGGTGCAAAAGTCTGATAATCAACCACCTGGACACACTGAACTGATAGCACAGGAAGTAACAAAACAGATGAATGAGGCTCTAGAAAAATTCAAAGCAGAAATAATCTCCCAGATAACTACAGAGATGGTGAGCAGAGTGAAAGACATGATTAGTGGCTCTAGAAAAGAAACTGATAAAGAAATAGATGAGGTTAGAAACATGCTGGAAGCCAGGAATGCCCAGCATAAGAAAGAAATAGAAACCATGATCGCCCAACATAAGAAAGAAATGGAATCCATGAAACAGATTCAAACAGATATTCAGGAGATTAAAAACTCCATTGAAAGCATGCAGAGCAGATTAAGAGAATCTGAAGATAGAATATCAGATATAGAAGACAGGATTGTGGTGAAGGACCGTGAAAACAGAGATTTCTTCAAAATAGTAAAAGACCATGAGAAATCAATTCAACAGCTGCTAGATGATGCAAAGAAGAATAACATAAGACTGATAGGAGTCCATGAAAAAACAGGAGAAAGTACAATTGACATAAAAACTGTTCACAGAAGTAATAGTAGAAAACATCCCAGACAGAGGAGGAGAATTGGACATACAGATAAGCGAGGCATATAGAACTCCACCCAGCCATGACCAAAAAAATCTACACCTAGACATATAATAGCCAAGATCCCAGAAACCCAACAGAAGAACAAAATCCTACAGGCAGTTAGAAAAAAGAAACAAATCACCTATAAAAGAAAGCCCATCAGAATCACAGCAGACTTCTCAACACAAACCCTCAAATCAAGGAGAGCCTGGAGTGAAGTATTTCAAGCCCTAAAAGAAAATAACTTCCAACCTAGACTGTTGTATCCTGCAAACTATCTTTCAAAATTGATGGGGAAATTAGATACTTCCATGACAAAGAACACCTGAGAAATTTCATGAACACCAAACCAGCACTCCAAACAATTCTAAGCAATATCTTAGAAAAAGACAATGAAGGTCACAACTCCATGAGGCTCAACAGAGGGAAGCCACCAGACAAGGTAAGAAACTAAAGAGAAAGGAGGAAAAAGAAATAAGAGCCAACAACAGTAAAACATTATGACAAGGATGAGTCAATAACTCTCAATTATAACTATCAATGTTAATGGCCTCAATTCACCAATCAAAAGAAGTAGACTGACAGAATGGATTAAGAAGCAAAATCCAGCAATATGATGTATACAAGAAACACACCTAACTCAAAAATAATTCATATACTGAAGGTAAAAGGATGGAAAATGGCTCTCCACGCATTAGGAACCCAGAAAAAAGCAGGCATAGCAATCTTATTTGCAGAGAAAGTAGATTTCAAACCAAAACTAATTAAGAGAGACAAAGATAGTCACTACATCCTTGTGAAGGGAACAATCCAAGAGGAAGAGATGACAATCCTAAATATTTATGCACCAAATATGAATGCCCCCAATTATACAAAACAAATATTAATGGACATGAAAAACCAAATAAGCACTAATACAGTTGTAGTGGGGGACCTCAATACCCCACTATCACAAAGAGACAGATCATCTAGACAAAAAATTAACAATGAAATTCTATAACTGAATGAAGCTATTGAACAAATGGACTTAATAGATATTTACAGAGTGTCCCACCCCACAAAATCAGAATACACACTCTTTTCAGCTGCACATGGGACATTCTCCAAAATAGACCACATGCTAGCTCACAGGACATGTCTAAGTCAATGTAAAAGACTTGAAATTACCCCCTGTCTATTATCAGACCAAGGTGCAATAAAATTGGAGTTCAATAACATGAGAAACTGCAAAACTCCCCCAAACACCTGGAAATTGAATAACACCCTCCTGAACAACCAGTGGGTCACAGAGGAAATTAAAGAAGAAATTAAACAGTTTCAACAAGTAAATGATGATGCCAGTACAACATTTAGGAATCTATGGGACACAATGAAAGCAGTTCTATGCAGGAAATTCATAGCAGTGAATGCCTATATTAGGAAAACAGAGAGAACTCAGATAAATAATCTAATGCAGAACCTCAAACTCCTACAAAAAGAAGAGAATAACAAACCCAAAGCCCACACAAGAGAGGAAATTATAAAGGTCAGAGCAGAAATCAATGCAATGGAGAATAAGAGAACGATACAAAAAATTAATGAATCAAAGAGTTGGTTTTTTGAAAGAATAAATAAAATTGATAAACCTTTAGCCAATCTTATCAAAAAAAAGAAGGAAAAGACGCAAATCCATGCAATTAAGAATGAAAAAGTGGAAGTCACAACAGAACCAGCAGAAATCCAGAGGATCATCAATACCTACTTCGAGAACCCGTATTCTAATAAAATGGAAAACACAGAAGAAATGGACAGATTCCTAGATACATATGAATTGCCAAAGTTAAATGAAGAAGATACAGAAATTCTAAACACCCCAATTACAATGAGTGAAATTGAAAATGTAATAAAAAATTTACCAACTAAGAAAAGCCCAGGTCCTGATGGCTTCACTGCTGAATTCTACAAGACATTTAAAGAAGAACTAATGCCATTATGCTTTAAACTCATCAAGGAAATTGAGAGGGAACCAAGACTTTGAAACTCATTCCTGGAAGCAAGTGTGACTTTGATTCCAAAACCAGGGAAAGACTCAACCCAAAAAGACAACTACAGGCCAATCTCCCTAATGAACATAGATGCAAAAATCCTCAACAAGATACTGGCAAACAGAATACAGAGGGTCATCAAGAAGATCATGCATCCTGACCAAGTCAATTTATCCCAGGGATGCAAGGATGGTTCAACATTTGCAAATTAATAAATGTAATACACTATATTAACAGAGTCAAGGACAAAAACCATACGAACATCTCAATAGATGCTGAAAAGTCATTCGACAAAATCCAACACCCATTCATGATAAAAACCCTACAGAAAATTGGAAGAGAAGGTCTTATCTCAACCTGATTAAGGCTCTCTATAAAAAACCAACAGCCAACATCATACTAAATGGTCAAAAACTGAAAACTTTGACACCAAAATCAGGAACAAGACAAGGATGCCCACTATCACCACTCCTGTTCAATATAGTTCTGGAAACACTAGCCACAGCAATTAGAAAAGAGAAAGAAATAAAAGGAATAAAGATAGGAAAGGAAGAAGTTAAACTGTCATTATTTGCTGATGATAAGATACTTTACATAGAAGAACCTAAAAACTCTGCCAAAAGACTTCTAGACTTAAATGACAGATTCAGTAGAGTAGCTGGATACAAGGTCAACACTCAAAAAACAATAGCATTCTTATACACAAATAGCAGACTCATTGAGAGAGAAATTAGGGAAACAATTCCTTTTACAATAGCATCCAAAAAATGAGATATCTAGGAATCAATCTAACAAAGGAAGCAAAAGACCTCTATGCTGAAAACTACAGCACCCTGAAAAAGGAGATCTAGGAGGATATAAGAAAATGGAAAGACATCCCTTGTTCCTGGGTAGGAAGAATCAATATAGTGAAAATGGCCATACTTCCAAAACTGCTATATAGAATTAATGTAATGCCAATTGAAATTCCAACAATATACTTCACAGAACTAGAGAAAACTATCCAAAACTTCATTTGGAACCAGAAGAGACCTAGAATAGCAAAAGCAATTCTGGGCAACAGAGACATAGCTGGGGGTATCACAATACCCAACCTGAAGCTATACGACAAAGCTACTGTGATAAAAACAGCATAGTACTGGCAAAGAAACAGACCTGAGGATCAGTGGAATAGATTAGAAGATGCAAAAACAACTTCAGACATGCTCAGCCACCTCATCTTTGACAAAGGAGCCAAACACCCTCATTGGAGGAAAGATAGCCTATTTAATAAATGATGTTAGAAAAACTGGATCTCCACCTGTCAGAGATTAAAACCAGACCCATGCCTATCACCATGCACTAAACTGAGATCAAAGTGGATTAAATTTCTAAATATTAAGACAGAAACACTAAACTTGCTGGAAGATAAGTTCGGTAGAACTCTCAAAGATATTGGCATAGGAAAAGTCTTTATGAACAAAAACTCAGTAGCACGGGAACTCGCACAAAGAATCAACAACTGGGATTTCATCTTATTGAAAAGCTTCTGCACTGCAAGAGAAACCACCAACAGAGCTAAGAAACAATCTACAATGTGGGGAAAAAATTTTAGCAGCTGTAACTCAGACAAAGGGCTACTATCTAGAATATATAAAGAATTGAAAAAAATCAGACCCCCCAAATTCAAAGACCCAATTCAAAAATGGGCATCTGAAATGAATAGACATTTCTCAGACAAAGAAGTAAAAGCAGAAAATAAACATATGAAAAAATGTTCAACATCACTGGTCATTTGAGAGATGCAGATAAAAACAACGCTGAGATTCCACCTCACCCCAGAAAGAATGGCTGCTATCAAGAAATCAACCAATAACAAATGCTGGCAGGGCTGTGTGGAAAGAGGAACCCTTCTCCATTGTTGGTGGGAGTGCAGACTGGTGCAACCACTATGGAAATCAGTGTGGAGATACCTCAAAGAACTAGGGCTGGAGGTCCCATTTGACCGAGCTCTTTCCCTGCTGGGTATTTTCCCAAAAGAATTAAAAGCATCATACCACAGAGATATATGTGTACCCATGTTTATTGAGGCACAGTTTGTAATAGCTAAAGCTTGGAAACAGCCCAAGTGCCCATCAACTGGAAACTGGATAAAGAAGATATGGGTTTTTTTTATAAAATGGAGTACGACTCAGCCATAAAGAATGAGAAACTAGAGTCTTTTATAGCTAAATGGATGCATATTGAGGCCATACTCTTAAGTGAAATAAATAAGACACACGTGTAAATACCAAATAGTTTCTCTAGTGTGAGAAACTGAGAGTGTAAATAAGGACTAAAAGGATTAATAACTAATAAATGATACTTTGAAATTGGAAAAGGTCCAAAATTCCAGGGGTGGTGGGAAGGGAAGGGGAAAGGAAAGAATGGAAAGGAAAAATTATGAGAAAAGAAAAAAAATGGAAATGAAATATGTAAATAGGGAAGGGTTTAGGGGTGAAGGGCTCACAGGTAATGGGGAAAAAATAAGAACCAAGATACATCATGTACAAGTACAAGGACCCAAAGATAAATGCAAATATACTGTATACCTAAAATGTACCAATAAAAGAATTTAAGGAAAAATAAATAAATAAATAAATAAATAAATACACTATCTTTCCTCCACAAAAAAAAAAAAAAGAGAGAGGCAAAGACAATCCAACCAACCCTATCTGAGATAGGGATAACCCCTGGGGACAGAAGGAAGAAACCAGACCCTACAGCTCTGGACATTAAGTCCAACAGCCTGCTTGAACTCCTCCCTTGCAGCCTACATCTAGCTAAGAACATAAGGTTGATCATGTTCCCCACCTTCCAATGAGAGCAAAGACATAACCTGGTGGGAACCATAAGATGGGACTCCAGTGCAAGGAGGGCACTAAAAGACACATATGTCATACAGCTAGACATCAAAAATCATGACCGTCTGGATCTCAAGACTGCATATCGTAGGAAGAAACAACTCATTCAACAACATGGAATTTTTTTTTTTTGGTACCGGAGATCGAACTCAGGACCTTGCACTTGCAAGGCAAGCGGTGGAACCACTGAGCTAAATCCTCAGCCCTTATGGAGTATTTTTGAGGTAAACCTTTTATGTTTCTATTTTGCATTGTTTGTATCTTTCCTTCATTGAGGTTTTTCAGTTTTGGCTTCCACTTTCTTTTCTCATCTTTTAGTTTCTTTTTTGACTTTTATCTTTTTGCTTACCTTGCAATTTTTCTCTGCCTTCTTATCTTTCTTTTATCCCCAGTGTTTGCTGTTTATTTTTTCTTTTTCTTGTTTGTTTTTTCCAGGAATTGTTCTGCATCATTATCAATTTCCTCTTATCCTTAATAGGACCTCTCCTCTAATTTCCTCTCTTCCTTATCATATCCAATTACTTTTTTCAAATATTGGGTTTTCCTATCTCCAGTTCCCCATCCTCTACATCTTTTTTTTCTAATTAACTTTATTGGTACATTTTAGGTATACATTATGACCACATTCATCACTGGGAATTTGTCCCTGTACCTGATATATCTTAGTTCTTGTTTTTTTTTTTTCCATTTCCCTTCCCTCCCTTTCTCCCCCTCCACCCTTCTCTATTTACAAAAGCTTTGTTTCTGTTTTTTCCTTCTTTTCTCATATTTTTTTATTTCCCTTCTTTCCTCTCCCCATCCCTCTACTTCCCCTTTGAACCTTTGCTTCCTATTTCACATTATCTATTACACATTTTGGTCTTCATTTACACTTTCAGTTTCTCACACCAGAGAGACAATTTGGTATTTATACATGTGTGTCCTATTTATTTCCACCTAAGAGTATGGCCTCGTTATGCACCCATTTAGCTATAAATGTCTCTAGTTTATCATTCTTTATGACTAAGTAGTACTCCATTTTATTTTTTTTTAAACACATCATCTTTATCCAGTCACTGTTGCACAGGAACTAGCACAAAAAAATCAACACCTGGGATCTCATATTGTTAAAATCTTCTGCACTGCAAGAGAAACCACAAGCAGAGTAAAGAGACAACGCAAAATATGGGAAGAAATTTTGACCAGCTATTCCTCAGACAAAGGTCTAGTATGTAGAATATATATATAAAGAACTTTTAAAAATCAGACCCCCCCAAATTTAAGAGCCAATCCAAAAATGGGCATCTGAAATGAACAGTCATTTCTCAGACGAAGACGTAGAAGTAGAAAATTAACATATGAAAAACATGTTCGACATCACTGGTCATTTGAGACATGCACATGAAAACAATGCTGAAATTTCATCTCACTCCAGAAAGAATGGCTGCTATCAAGAAATAAACCAATAACAAATGCTGGTGGGGTTGTGGTGAAAAATGAACCCTATTCCACTGTTGGTGGTAGTGTAGACTGGTGCAACCACTGTGGAAATCAGTGTGGAAATTCCTCAAAAAACTAAGATTAGAGGTCCCATTTGACCCAGCTATTCCCCTGCTGGGTATCTCCCCAAAAGAATTAAAAGAATCATACCACAGTGATATATGCACACCCATGTTTATAGTGGCACAGTTTGTAATAGCTAAATCTTGGAAACAACCCAAATGCCCGTGAATTCTACATGTTTATTAGTATAATTGCCAGGCTTTATGAATCTCTAGATAGATAGTTAACTTTACACTACTGCTATAGAATACTGTCATTGTTAGTAGAGGTAAAGTTGCTCCTCTTGTTTAGTAGATACTTAGTATAGATCAATAATAAGTCAGTATTTGGTTTGTCTTACTGTTCATATCATAATTATAGATCTCTTTTCTGTGGAAAATGGTGTTATTTTATTTATCCTTAGGGCCTCTCAGTATTCAGTTGTATTTAATAATATAATTGATGCCAATTTTATGATTATAGCCAAGGGATGACATACATACTTGTTTTTCTTGAGATGCCAATGTCTAGATTGAATGGGTGTTATTAACAATATCCTTGCCAATCCAGAAGAACTGGGTACTGGGTCAAACACACTGCAACCTCCCATCTCAAGTAAATGGAGGTGATTGGATCCTGGAGCAGAGGCAAAGGCCAGTAGCTGGCCACACCCAGTGTACACCACAGAAAAGTACACATTAACTAAAGAAGTCTCCATGCTAGAAACAAGACATTCCACTAAAATAAACCCATACCCTCAAAATAAAACAAACAAAAATAGAAACATAAGAAGACAAACCAACAAAACTCTTCCAAAACTCCTAATTCCCCCAAAGTTCATCCATGGGACATTAAAGAGGAGGAAATCAAAAGCCGCACATCCAAATTACAGTGATACCTTGGTTCACATGTGCTTGTGTTTGCAAATAATTTGATTCACAAACAGAATCATTTGGCAAAGTTTTATATTTGTTTCTGAATTTTGCATCAAGGGATGAACACAACCACAGCCATATTTCCCACATGAACTCAAATGTGGCCATCTTTTTGAGAATCATGTAATGAGTAACGTTCATGAACTGAGGTACCATTGTATTTAAAATGGTATCAAGGGAGATAATAAAATGGTTCAATAAGGCAAATGGGAAGATGACTATAATAAATTTTGAGTCAATTAAATAAATCATTAGCAAGTCTAAAGAAGACATAATAAGAAAGAAGAGCTTTTCTTCCTATTTCAAATTATCAATTCTTCATTTTAATCACATTAATCCTTAATTACACTTTCAATTTCTCACACTAGAGAAATTATTCGGTATTTGCACGTGTGTCCTATTTATTTCACTTATGAGTATGGCCTCAATATGCATCCATTTAGCTATAAATGTCTCTAGTTTCTTGTTCTTTATGGCTGAGTAGTACTCTATTTTATAAAAAAAAAAAAAACCCATCTTCTTTATCCAGTTTCCAGTTGATGGGCACTTGGGCTGTTTCCAAGCTTTAGCTATTACAAACTGTGCCGCTATAAACATGGGTGCACCTATATCACTGTGATATGATTCTTTTAATTCTTTTGGTAAGATCCCCAGCAGGGGAATAGCTGGGTCAACTGGGACCTCCAGCCCTAGTTCATTGAGGTACCTCCATACTGATTTCCATAGTGGTTGCACCAGTCTGCACTCCCACCAACAATGGAGAAGGGTTCCTCTTTCCACACAGCCCTGCCAGCATTTGTTATTGGTTGATTTCTTGATAGCAGCCATTCTTTCTGGGGTGAGGTGGAATCTCAGCATTGTTTTTATCTGCATCTCTCAAATGACCAGTGATGTTGAACATTTTTTCATATGTTTATTTGCTGCTTTTACTTCATTGTATGAGAAATGTCTGTTCATTTCAGATGTCCATTTTTGAATTGAGTCTTTGAATTTAGGGGGTCTGATTTTTTTCAGTTCTTTATATATTCTTTGTCTAAGGTACAGCTGCTAAAATTTTTTTCCCACATTGTAGATTGTTTCTCAGCTCTGCTGGTGGTTTCCCTTGCAGTGCAGAAACTTTTTAATAAGATGAGATCCCAGTTGTTGATTATTTGTGCTAGTTCCTGTGCTACTGAGGTTTTGTTGATAAAGTCTTTTCCTATGCCAGTGTCTTCAAGAGTTCTACCTAACATATCTTCCAGGAAGTTTAGTGTTTCTGTCTTAATATTTAGATCTTTAATTCACTTTGATTTTAGTTTAGTGCATGGTGATAGGCATGGGTCTAGTTTTAATCTTTGGCTTATTGAAATCCAGTTTAGGGGGAGGGGTGGTGGGAGGGGGAGGGGAAAGGAAAGAAGGAAAAGGAAAAATTATGAGAAAAGAAAAAATATGGAAACGAAGTCTATGTAAATAGGGAAGGGTGGAAGGGGTGAAGGGAGCACAGGTAATGGGGAAAACATAAGAACCAAGATATAACATGTACAGGTACAAGCACCCAATGATAAATGTAAACCTATTGTATACCTAAAATGTACCAATAAAAGAATTTAAGGAAAAAAAAATAGAAGAGTTAAGCTAAGTGATATAAAGCACGAATGACCAGCATAGAAAAGAGAAAAAGAGCTCCAAGTAGAAATTCAGAGATTAACATATTCCCATTGGTTTGAACAATCCGTGGTACATGTATGACTGTCCCATTGGGTGGCTAGTATCACTGGTAGTACAAATGGATCTAATCACTTTAATTGTTCTTTTTACTAATAAAATTAATAAAAATTTATAAATGGACCAAATCTACTTAGTTGTTTGAATTTGAATAATTACTGACAAAATATAAATATTAGTACTATTCATACCAGTTAAAAATAATTACAATAATCAACAAATTTGCTTTATTAAATTAAAAACTGTATTTATAGTTGTAAATTTCTTTAAAATATTTTAAACATAAGGGTGGCTGATTTTGTGAAGTGTTCAAAACATAGTGTGTTTTGGGTTTTTTGCTGCCACCGTACCACCTATTTTTTCAGATAATTTTCAATAACATTCTCTACATTGCTTACGTGCATTTCTCACTGGTCCTAAACAAGCTTCTATAAAGTGAATTTTTTTTAAGTAATGCACCTATGGCTTTTCTTCACATGTTATTAGTTTATCAATAATTAATTCTCTAAATTTTAACATGAAAATCTTATGAGTACCCTCTTGGTTGTGTGTATAATATGCATTACACATGCTGGATCACAGATTAGCTGTATTAATTTTTTATACCATCTTAATGTTTTATTTAAGGAAGTGTAGTATGATGACATTTAGTCTGCTAAATCAACATTGTTCTTTGCATTATTGTAATCAAAGACAAGATCAGGTTCTATGTTTCCACGTTTTCCTTCAATGTACATGTACAATTTTACAAGTCCTTAATTTACAAACAGTACTTCTATCAGTCTATTTAACAAATTTTATACCAGAACAATTTTCAAAGTTTATGATTTCACTGCATTTTTGTTTTGTCTTTGCTTGTACTGGTAAAAATTTTCAATTTGGCTGTAATTGGGGCAAAAGTATGTTCCTTTTATAAAAATTCCTGTGCTAGGGTTATACCTGGAAAATAACTATCTGCATATAATGTGTAGTGTTCAAATAATAAGCCTTTTCAAAACAACATCATAAGAATGTCCATGTGTTAAAGGATTTGCATTTTTTCTGGCATTGACACGTAAATCATAGGTGTAACCACCAGGCAAATATAAGTTATATAATTTTATCCCACATTTCTGTAGTTTTGCTTTGATGTATTCACAGAAATGCAGACGTCTTCCCCATAAAATTATACTTTTGTCTATCACTACATTTTTCCAGGTGTTATGGCTTGTATCTAGATGTCCCCCCAAAACCTCATGTGCTCATAAGTTAGACTTTTGGCAGGTGAATGGCTCATGGATATGAGATGCTAGATTAGAGTATATGATAACAAAATTGGATTAACATAGCTCTGGGTATGGAAAATGGAAGGCTCACCATGGTTATGGGTGGTACTAATCAATAGGCTTGTAGCCTAGATGAAATATAAAGGAATAGAAGGAAGGCAGGCTTGCTGCTTCCTGCCTCCTGCCTGATCTCCCATGGACTGTTTCTCCTCTGCAATGCTCCTCTGTCATGCCACCCTGTCTTGAAGCCAGCTGACTATAGACTAAAACCTCTATAAACTGTGAGCCAAAATAAACCTTTCCTGCTTAGATTTGTGGATGTCAGGTATTTTGTCTCAGCAATGAGGAAAGTAACTAAGACACTAGGTTTTATTGCATTCTTCAATGCACTAATAACTTCTGTCATGATTTCTCAAAATTTATTAAGGGATCCTCAGTTCTGCATGTGGTATTGTCAGAGAAATATAAACAGTTCAAAATAGCTAAAAAAATAAACTATTGTGTTGCATGGCATTCTTTATGCATCCACTGATATACATTTTATTTTCAGACCAATGCAATCTAATATATGGTAATGATACTATCCCAATAATTAATAATATACCTATAAAACTTTTACCTCACTAACTGTAACAGATTATCAGCACTGATATTCTATGGAACAGGATACCCCTCCCCAAAAAGCAGAGGTAGCTATCTTCTATTCAGACAAGGTGGACTTCAAGCCAAAACTGATGAAAAGAGGCAAAGAAAGTCATTTCACTTTGGTTAAGGGAACAGTTTAACAGGAAGATGTAATAATTATTAACATATTTATACCAAACTTTGGTGCATCCAACTTTATAAAACAAGTTTAACTGGACATAAAAGATCAGAAAAACATAAACACAATTATAGTGGGTGACTTCAACACCCCACATCACAAATACAGCAACTAGACAAAAAGTGAACAAGGAAATATCAGAGTTAAACAAAACTTTTTAATAAATTGACTTAATAAATATCTAGAGAATGTTCCACCCAGCAATGGCAGAATATACACTTTTCAGCTGCACATAGTACTTTCTGCAAAACAGATTACATTGTAGTCAATAAGTCCACCTTAAGTAAATGTTAAATTTAAAATTATACTATGCCTATTATCAGAACACAGTGCAATGAAATTAGAAGTCAACAACAAAAGAAAACACATAAATTATGCAAATGCATGCAAACTAAATACACTCATAACTAAATAATGGGTTACAGAAGACCCAGGAAGAAATGACAGTTTCTAAAACCAAATGATAATGCCAGTATAGCATTAGGGAAAATATGGGACACAGTGAAAGCAGTCCTATGAGAGAAGTTTATAGCTGTGAATACCCACATCACACAGAGCAAGCCCAAATAAATAACCTAACTAAATGTCCTAGAAAAACAAAAATATCCAAACCCAATGGTACTTCAAAGAAAGAAATTATAAAGATCACCACAGAAATCAAAGAAAGTGAGACCAAAAGTACAAAGAATTTATGAATCTAAGAGTTGACTCTTCAAAAAAAAAATAAATAAACAAAATAGACAATCCCTTAGCCAATCTAACCAAAAAAGGAGAGAAAAGACCAATCAATGCAATTAGGAGTGGAAAAGATGATATCACATTGGACATTGCCAAAATAAAAATCATTATTAATAATCATTTCACAAAGCTGTATGTCAATAAATTGGAGAATTCAGAAGAAAGAGATAGCTTCCTAGATGCACATAAATTATTAAAATTGAACCAATAATAGAATCCTGAATAATCCATTAAAAAGACAATGAAGTTGATGCAGTAATAAAAAACCTGCCAACTAAGAAAAGACCAGGTCCTGAAAAATTCACTGCTATATTCTACAAAAACTGCTGGGAGGATAGATATTGGGAAGCAGGAAGAATATGCTCAAATGAGAAGCAGAACAAGGGAGGAGAGAGAGAGAAGGGAATAGGGATAAAAATTGAAAAGAATAGAAGGAAAACAATGGGAACCAAGTTTTGTAAATGGGGGGGAGGGAGAAGGATTGAAGGGCAGGAAGGGGAATGGGAAAAAGGAATTAAAATTCCCTATGATGAATGTGATGATTATGTATATCTAAAATGTACCAATAAAATAAATTACTTTTTAAAAGTACCAATAAAATTAAGTTTTTAAAAACTTCAGGGAATTATTAAACCAATACTCCTCAAGCTTTTTAATGAGATTGAAAGGGAAAGAGTACTCCCATAGTCATTCTTGGAAGCTGACATTACTTTGAACCAAAAACTAGAAAAGCATCCAACCCAAAAAGAGAACCAGAGGCCAATCTCTTTAATGAATATAGATACAAAAGTTCTCAACAAGATGCTGCCAAACAGAATGTCAAAAATTATCAAAAATATCATACATACATCATGATCAAGTAGGCTTCATCCCAGGGATGCAAGGACGCAAATCAATAAATGAAGTACACCACATAATCAGAAACAAGGACAAAAAGACATATGATCATCTCAATAGACACAGAAAAAAAACTTTGATAACCTCCAACATACATTTATGATAAAATCTCTGAAGAAAATAGGTATAGAAGAACCATATCTCAATCTGATAATAGCTATTTGTAACAAGCCTATGTCAACATCATATTAAATGGACAGAAACTGAGAGCTTTCCCTCTAATATATGGAGCAAGACAAGGTTGTCCACTGTCACCACTCATGTTCAAAACAGTACTCACAACACCAGCCAGAACCATTAGGGAAGAAAAAGAAATAAAGGCATATATATGTATAGGAAATGAAGCAGTGAAATTATCATTATTTGCAGATGGCATGATCCTCTACATAGAAGAACCCAAAAAACTCCATCAAATGACTTTTAGAATTAATAATAAAATTATTAATGTATCAGGATACAAAATCAACACATAAAAATTATATCATTCCTATACACTAATAACCCACTGAGAAAGAAATTTGAGAAAAATACCATTCATTATAGCACCAAAAATTTTAAATACACAGGAATTACCTAACTAAAGAAGTAAAAGGCCTCTGCACCAAAAACTAGAGTACTCTGAAAAAGGAAATTGAAGAGGAGATCAGAAAATAGAAAGATATCCCATTTCTAGATAAGCAGAACCAATGTAGTCAAAATGGCCACACTTCCAAAATTGATTTAACACAATCTCAATCAAAATTCTAACATTACTTTTCACAGCACTGGAGAAAACAATCACAAAACTCATATGAAACCAGAAGAGACACAGAATAGCAAAAGCAATCCTGGGCAAAGAGTTGAGAGGTATCACCATCCTAGAACTAAAGTTATATTACAAAGATATTGTGATAAAAACATAATAGTACCAGTACAAAAACAGACATGAGGATCACTGGAACAGAATAGAGAATGCAGAAAGAGCCTCAAGTACATTCAAATATTTGATCTTTTACAAAGGAGCCAAAAACACACTGAAGGTAAAATAGACTTGTTAATAAATGGTACTGGGGAAAACTGGCTATCCATATGTAGAAGATTGAATCTAAACCCCTGTGGTGGACTAATGGTCAAGATATAATGCCCAGCTGAACTGAATCAGCATGGTCTGGGGATGGAAGATCCACCTGAAGACTGTAACCAGTAGCCATAGGAAGAGAACTGGAAGGGAAGATCTTGGACTGTTGATTTTCTAGAAGAAGCCTGCTGCAGATGGTTTTCCTGATATGAACTTGGCTGTTCTCATTGGAGGAGGAGCTCTGGGCCTCGTTGTCGCTGGGAATGGCTGCTGTTTTCATTAGGGGAGCTCTGATCTTCAGTGTGAGCATCACTTCCTGGCTCCAATGTGGATCCCTCAGCTTGGTGGTACAAATCCTTCATCTCACCAGCATAGTTTTTCTGGCTTCCATCACTGCCCTTTGGGCCTTCCAGGTGCAGATCCTCAATACAGACAAGCATGAGACATTACTGTGGACTCTAGGCCACTGGCTGGACATGGGGAGGGCATTACCTTGGACTCTAAGCCTTTAGCTAGACTTGTGTGGGAAACTGCTGGGATCTAGGCCTTCTGCTGAATCCTTTGGGCTTCTAGTGTGTGGTTAATTTCTTGCACTCCTTTGCATTTGACTTTTTGGGTAATTATCATAAAACAATCTTATAAACTATGTGTCCTGTATTTAATGTATTCTCTTGCCAAATCTTGCTGACTACAACAACCCCTATCTTTCACCATGTACTGAACTAAAATTTAAATGGATCAAAGACCTAAATGTTAAAATAGAAACACTTAACCTGCCAGAAAACAAAATATATAAAACTCTTGAAGTCACAGGCATAGGCAAGACTTTCTAAAAAGAATCCCAGTTACACAGGAAATAATAAATCCAAGAATCAATAAATGGGATCATATCAAATTAAGAATCTTCTGCACAGCAAGAAAAACAATCAATAGAGTGAAGGGACAACCAGTAGAATGGGAAAATTTTTCTCAGTCATTCCACAGACCAAGGACTAATATCTAGAATACATAAAGTACTGAAAAGAATTAGACCCCCAAAAATAAAAGACTTAAGAATGAGCAACTGAAATAGATACTTCACAGAAAAAGTACAAAGCAAATAAATGCATAAAGAAATGTTCATCATCTCTGCCCATTAGAGAAATGCAACATAAAACATCACTAAGATTCCATCTTACCCCAGAAAGAAAAGCCATCATCAAGAAATCAAGTAAAAAAATCCTCAAGAGGCTGCAGGGGAAAAGAACACTTCTACACTCTTGGTGGTAATGCAAACTAGTGCAACCAGTATGGAAACCTGTATGGAGATTCCTCAACAAACTGAAACTAGGAGTTCTATTTGGTCCAACTATTCCCCTTCTAGATACCTTCTAAGAGTTCAAGACATCACATTACCATCATACATGCATATCCATGTTTATAACAGCACAATTGATAATAGCCAAATCTTGTAAATGGACTATATGTCCACCAACAGATGAATGGATAAATAAAATGTGGTATTTACATACAATACAGTACTACTCTGTCACGAAGAAAGATGAACTTCAGTTGTTTGTAGAAAAATAGATGCAGTTTGAGACCATAATGTTAAGTGAAATACATCAGACATGCAAGTTTAAATATTACATTGTTTCTCTTATATAAGAAACCCAGGATGATAATAAAGATAAAAATATAAGATAAATAATAGAAAATCAGCAGATAGATCTTCCTCAAAGGGGAAGGGTGTCAAGAGATATAGGGAAAGGGAGGAGAGGAGAGATAATAAATGAAAAACAGATAAATTGGGATGTTATATAGATGTACCAATTCCACACAAGGAATGTAAATATTCCATACTGTAAACATACAAAAAAAGGAAGAGGATCAAGAGAAGGGTGGAGAGGGATGGGAGGGAAGGGAAAAGTGATGAAAAAAGGAATTAAGATGTATTATGTACATGTTCCAACTTCTCATAAGGAAAGTAAACATTATGTACAACACACATGTACCAATAAATAAAATAAAATACTTGAAAACCCTTTAATAAAAAAGAAAGAAAATTATTTTGTAAAAGAATATTGATAACCTGAAAAAAATCTTAAAATGTTAAGTGAAAAAAAGCAAGTTACACAGCAATGGATTTAATACAATCTAATTACATAAAATGCAAATGTATGTGAGTATATGTGTATACATGTGTGTGCACACACATGTGCATGGGTGTGTGAGTAGAAAAGACTGGAAGGAAGTCTCCACAATACTAGCAATATTATCTCTGAATATCAGGATTATTGCTAATTTTAATTTTCTTCTTTGGCTCTTCTGTGCTATCCACATTATAAAAATGAACACGTGTTACTTTGAATCAGAAAAACACGCAACGCGTGTTATTTTAAAAGGTGAGTTCTTCAGATTTTAAGCTTCTTTTTTCATGATTAAAAAAAGTTCACACAGCCATATAAACAGATAGAAGCCTTGGGGGTATATATGAGAGTTTTAAAAATCTTTATAGAAAAAGTGCCATTTAAAGATAAAGTATTTCTCATCATATGACTTCTTTTCTAACCTCACAGATAATCCACACCCTTCTTTAAACCCTTCCATTTCTCCTCTCTTCATCTGACCTCAACACAACCCCAAGAATTAATTCAATGGAAAAGGTAACTCTTCACACCACACCAAGCAGACCTTCCAACCCAGCCCCACCCCATTGTCATCTTTCTTTCCCATCACACCTCTGTCACAAGTCCATAGTAACACTGATTTGCTGAGTAGACAATGTTTCCTTACACCTTTTTGCACTTGTCTTCTCATCCAGTAACACACTTCACTCACTGTTTCATCCAACTAAGTGCTACTTTTTCTCTGAGACTTAACTCCAAGCACAATCTCCTCTAGAATCCCTACCCTAAATCCCAACACTGGATTAGATGCTTCTACTGGTCCCCAGAATCACCTGTTGTTAGCTCTAATACCATACTACACTTACAAAACATTACATGCACAAGTCTCACATGTGAGATTATAAATTCTCCAAGAGTTAGGATATCATGCACACCTTTTTATTCCCACCACGTAGCACAGTGCCAGAATACAGTAGGTAAGAAATGTTTGTAAAATTGTTAAGAGTGTGCCAATACTACTCAGAGGATGTTCCTTATGAACATAAGGCCCACAACAACAAAACTAAGAAAATTAGTAGATTGTTGCTGCTCCGTGAACCTTCTCTAAAATGAACAAGAGCCACAAAGTATAGTCTTGTTGCTTGTAATATTGGTCAGCTCCTTTTACAGAATTCTAACCAGCCAAGGTTTCTGCACCTTAAGATAAGTCTCCCAAAATGATCAAAACAGTTTTTAAAGTACTCCAAGAAAAATTAATTTTTTTAAATTATGGTATTTTAAAAACTGTAATATCTTGTCCATGTTCCTCTCCTTTTAGGGAAAGAGAAAAACCACTGAGGTTGAATGTAACATGACCTTGGTCAGATATGAAATCTTGCCATTGGAAAGCTGCTGAGGGCAGGTTCATCCTCTTTTAGCTCGTCAGGATCTTCAGGCTACCACGATGTCTGTCGGGAAGCCCTCAGCATCCAAAATTAATGTACAAATGGGAAAGAGAGGAATTACAAATGAGCTGAAGTTAGGAGATGAACCTGGTAAACATTGTGATGCATAAAGTGTTATAAGTATTACAACAAATACTTATAAAACCACTTTAATTTAATATAAAGATTTTCTTCATTGGAAAGAAAACAGCATGAATTTAACACCTGGGTCTCATTAATATGCATGACAACCTGTTTCCAGGATAAACAACAACATTCATGTAAACCATTTAATAGAAAAGCCATCACACAGAGATATAAGCCATCCAATTCATGCTGAGTTTTTAATTTAAATTTAGTCCATAATTGGGCTAAGCTGAGCATCAAAAAAATTAAGCATTTCAGTTTATATTCATTTTGGTTAGAATTTATGGAACTGTAAGTAATACTTCTTTGAGAAATTTGGAAGTGGCCTAAGTTTATGAGTAAAGCTTATTCTATAGCTAACAACCAACTCAAAAGCACAATGTGTTGACCCTCAAAGAGTTAAAATATCTATCCGACCCCTTGTGAGTCAGTCAAATCATGTTTAATGTAAATGGGGACATACATGGCAAAATCTAGCTGTGATTCAACATTTAACACATTTTCCCTATGTAACAGACTGCCTCTAGCCAGTTAGCTCAGCATTGTGTTAGTGAGTACAGTGATAGCAATAATAGCTACTAATTAAACAGTATGCTATTTCTCATCCTTCTCTAGCTTTTTTCTGTATTGAGGGGGAAGGGCTTGAGATCTGCAGTCTTCCTTTCCTAGTTCCCCATGTGAGCTAGTTTCCAGCTAGGTTCAGCCAATTTGAAATATTGAAGGGACACTGGTAAGCAAGTGGTAGGAAGAAAAAAATTCGGGTACTTTTCTCCCTCCCTACCACCTAAGATACCATCTCCAAGAACAGTTAAAGCTTCCCTGTCAGAACAATTCCTGACAGGTCACTAAGGTTCTAGCTTACTTCAGACAAATTAGCCTCTGAGCTCCAGCATTTTGCAGTTGCTAATGTAGACAAAATTGCCATCTCTGCTTGATTTCCCTACTCCTTCATCCCCTTTATTACCACATTGCTTGTATTAAGATCCCTGTTTTGTCAATCCTTGAAGTGTTTCCTACTTCTAAACCTTAACTGACACAATATATTAGGAGCTCTGTTTGCACACATGGTCTCATTGAATCCTCACCATTTACCCTAGAATATAGATCATTATTCTTATCCCCATTTTACAGATGAGAAAACTGAGGCATGGAAAAGTTAAGTAACTTACCCAAAATTACAAAGAAATCACATAGTGATGGATCTGAATCCAGATCTGACTACATGATCCATACTGACCTCTATGTAACAGTAACTAGATAATTGTAAATCTTTCTTGCAGCTTTAATGTTCTATAAAACTATTCATCAGTGTATTTATTTATTAAATGAATATTTATTGAATGACTATCATATGCTAGCCACTGTTTCTGGCCTCCAGGACACATAAATGAATAAAGGAGCCCCCAAGTTCCAGAATTTATTGACTTTGATTTGAATGTATGCATTCATACAATAAACTAAATAATTAATGCATTTACTATGTCAGAATGTGTGAAGTCCTACACAGAAAAAATAAATATGGAGGAAGGATAAGGAGTATGGAGGGGGGAAGCTTGAAGTTTTAATTTCAATAAAAATGGTCATCCTCTCTGCATGTCCCCTTTTTCTGGATACAGAAGATACACTGCTAGTAAAAATGGGTGATGGAAAAAATCTTCCTAAAGACTAAATTAAGCTCAGTTAAACTCATGAAATATTTACTAGAACCTTCCATAATAACTATCCTCTTAGCCAGTTCCTTATTTGACCAACTCACTAGATTAACAAAACCTCTCCACTCCTGGTATAAAACCTAGTGTCTAATGTCTGGAGTTCACTAAGGCATTTCTTTTGGTAGGCTGATATCATTTTCCCATAAGCTTTTGCTCCCATTCTTAGTGCTCTCACCTTACAGTATTTTGGGTTTGTTTCTAAAACCTGTTTCTGCCAATTAAATTTGCTATTTGATTGTGTAATTTAATTAAATGTTATGCAAAGAAAGTGTATATGAGAAAAATTATATTAAAAGATGTAGGAAGCCTAGTGAAACAGGAGTAACTTGAAAGTTAAAAGTTGCTGTCTAACTAGTTGTTGGTGAAACAACTATAAATAATAAAAAGATAATTATTACTCCTTACTTTGCCATTATCCTTAGAATCTCACTGTACTTTTAAAAAAAGTTGCTATGTTCATGAAGTTTTTTCCTATGCCAATGTCTTCAAGAATTCTACCTAACTTATCTTCCAGAAAGTTTAGTGTTTCTGTCTTAATATTTATATCATTAATCCACTTCGATCTTAGTTTAGTGCATGCTGATAGGTAAGGGTCTAGTTTTAATCTTGGCAGGTTGAAATCCAGTTTTTCCAACACCATCTATTAAATAGGCTATCTTTCTTCCAATGATGGTGGTTGGCTCCTTTGTCAAAGATGAGGTGGCTGAGCATGTCTGGAGCTGTTTCTGGATCTTCTAATCTATTCCACTGATCCTCAGGTCTGTTCCTTTGCCAGTATCATGCTGATTTTATCACAGTAGCTTTGTAGTATAGTTTCAAGTTGGGTACTGTGATACCCCCAGCCATGTCTCTGTTGCTTAGAATTGTTTTAGCTATTCTAGGTCTCTTATGGGACCTCAGCAGCATGGGAACTAGCAGAAAGAATCAACAACTGGGAACTCATCTTATTAAAAAGCTTCTGCACTGCAAAAGAAACCACCAACAGAACTAACAGACAATCTACAATGTGGGAAAAATTTTTTGGCAGCTGTACCTCAGACAAAGGACTACTATCTAGAATATATAAACAACTGAAGAAAATCAGACCCCCCAAATTCAAAGACCCAATTCAAAAATGGGTGTCTGAAATGAACAGACATTTCTCAGACAAAGAAGTAAAAGCAGAAAACAAATATATGAAAAAATGTTCAACACCACTCAGCATTTGAGAGATGCAGATGGAAACAACCCTGAGATTCCACCTCACCCCAGAAAGAATGTCTGCTATCAAGAAATCAACCAATAACAAATGCTGGTGGGGTTGTGGGGAGAAAGGAACCCTTCTCCATTGTTGGTGGGAGTGCAAACTGGTGCAGCCATTGTGGAAGTCAGTATGGAGATACCTCAAAGAACTAGGACTAGAGGTCCCATTTGACCCAGCTATTCCTCTGCTGGGTATCTTACCAAAAGAATTAAAAGAATCATATCACAGTGATATATGTGCACCCATGTTCATAGCAGCACAGTTTGTAATAGCTAAAGCTTGGAAGCAGCCCAAGTGCCCATCAACTGGAAACTGGATAAAGAAAATGTGGTTTTTTTTATAAAATGGAGTACTACGCAGCCATAAAGAACGAAAAACTAGAGTCATTTATAGCTAAATGGATGCATATCGAGGCCATACTCTTAAGTGAAATAAATAGGACACACATGTGTAAATACCAAATAGTTTCTCTAGTGTGAGAAACTGATAGTGTAAACAAGAGTTAAAATAATTAAAATGAATAATTGATAATTTGAAATAAGAAAAAAAGGTCCAAAGGCGAAGGAGTGAAAGGAGGGGAAGGGGAAAGGAAAAGAGGGAAAGGAAAAACTATGAGAAAAGAAAAAAAATGGAAATGCAATCTATGTAAATAGGGAAGGGTGGAGGGGGTGAAGGGCTCACAGGTAATGGGGAAAAAAATAAGAACCAAGATATATCATGTACAAGTACAAACACCCAATGATAAATGTAAACAAATTGTATACCTAAAATGTACCAATAAAAAAAAGGTTCTATGGAAATCAGAGCTAATGCCTTACAGGTGTAGTCTCTGAATAAAGGAAAGAAACACACCATGGAACATAAGTCAGTGGATAACCTCAAAGAAAACACCTTAGTACTAAATCAAAAGATAAGTTAATAAATGATCACTTATGTTTTTGAGGAATATATAATGTTTAAGGTAAGCATATATCATGTTTTTTCCTTAGCCTGATTTTACACATTGCTTCTCAGCCTTTTGGCTAAGATCAAGTGTAGAATCATTTTACATAAGAGTGCTTCTGTGTACCTTCAAAATACTATGTTCGGGACTTCAAATAATAGGGAGATGATGCCAAGGAATCCATGAAATACTTCTTTTACATCTAAAAATAACTACGATGTGGATAAAATAGGCCATGTGGCACAATTAATGTGTCCAATAATCCTGGGTTTGTTTGCCGGAGACAGTTCCAGTTTATATCTGTTGTCTTGTAATTTTTACTACCATGCCCTATCATTACCAAATGTGTCCAAGCTTGAACAATAAATTACATGGTCATCCTAACCACAGTCAAAGAGATTGTGTTCAGTAGGTTCTGCAGAGGATGTATTCATATCCACTTCATGATCCAGAGTAATTTGAAAAGGCTGTGTGAAGAAGTATTTAAGAAAAGCACTGAGAAATGAATATGAGTTGACAGGTGGAAATTGTTGGGGGAGCAGACCACAGAAGCAGCCAGGAAAATCACCTGCAAATTTTCACAGGAAGCGGGAACAACATAAGCAAAAGCATAGAGTATATTCAAAGAATATATTGATGCAGCTAGTCTGGGTCACATGTTAATAACCTAAGATCTAATGGCCAAACTAGGCTGTGGCCATCATGTGACAAAATTTGGTTCTGAATGAACCAATGAATCAGAATTTGGTTCTACAGGAAATAGGGAGGAACTAAAGGTTTTTGAACAGGATATACTTTTAGCATAGTTATAAAGTAGCAAGGAGATTGCTTTGCCCTTTCACTCCTACCCTGTAACAACCAATGATGTGAGTTATATTTTGTGTGTTATATCTATCTATAAAGACTTTGCACTAGTTACATACTACTGTTAAGCATTTCTGAAACATTTCAAGGTAGTGTTTAAATGGTCATTCTTCTTATATGACTGCTTGACTTCAATCCTTTATCTCTACCACTACCTATGTTTCTTATCCTGGAATAGTTACTTAAGTGTAAGCTATCCTTACACAGTACAGCATAGTAGTTAAGAGAGTGGGTTGTAGCATAAAATAAAATCATAGGTCTCTAGTTGTATAACCTGGGTCAGGATAAAACCTCTATCAGCCTGTAAAATGATATCAATAAAAGTATTCAATATGGTTCTTATTTGCACTACATTGCAAAATGTTTGAAGCGTAGTGTCTATTAAAAATCACTCTTACAATTCATACACTGATAGCTTTTGGTAGATTTTTCAGACCAACAAAAATAACACAATTTTAATACTGGTTCTATGGAAAATATTTTCATAATTTCAGAGAGGATCAGAAGACATCTTTAAAGTGAACTTCTGAATTCTCTCTCATTCATTCATTCAAAATTGATTGAATAAAAATTTGCTTCTATTTTGACATGCTTCTGGCACAACAAAGTATATTTTGCTTCTGTATCTTTGGCAAGCTCACTATGTCTGTGATTCATTAGTGTCACAGGAGCAACTGAAATATTTTTGTTTCTATTTCAGTTGAAAGAAATACTGTCATCTTTCCAATGCAAAACATTAAATATATTCTGATAGTTCTTTTAAAAAATCCTGCTCTCAGTAGAGTCAGCATACCCATTAATCAGAGGCACCACACTTGGCTGAAACAAATGCATTTATACACCACAGTATTCCATGTTGCAGTGTTACTACAATTCCAACCTCAAAAGCCCATTCCAGGAGACCATCATAGCAGTGTATGATCACTGCTTATGAGGACCCAGCAGGACTGATCCCTCACCCCTAACAGAGCTCTCGTTTTAACTTAGTAATTACTATGACCTGGAGAGAGAGATAGAGTAGGATGGCAGAGGAGTAAGACCCCCAGCCATTTTCTCCTCACAGAAACATACATTTGAACAACGAGTCACTCACAAAAGTACCTTTACAACAACTAAGGAAACCAAGTGAGAAATCATAGGATGTAGTTATAGTAAAATAATAAGAAAAGATGTATTGAAAAAGAAAAAAAATAGTTGCCTTTTTTACCTTTCCCTAAACTCCAAGTAATGTGGCACGGAGAGAGATGCCTCTCACTTGGGGAGGGAGAAGTAATTAAGTAGTGCTAGGACTTAGAACTCAGTACTAGGTCTGATGTGGTGAAATCCAGTACTGAGAAAAGCTTCACAGCCTCTTTCCCTAGACCAATGGCTAGAGATGGAGCCTCTGCATCCACCCTAACACCAGGGATGATGGACTCATATTTTGGCCTGTGCCACTGCCAGCCACAACATGAACCTTCCCAGGTCCATTAAGCTTTCATACTAAGGCACTGCTTTCACAATCTCTCTCCAAAAAATTGGATAGCATAGTCACAAAGACTTCACCCACAAGGAGCTAGAACAGGGAAGTAAGCACAGGACTTTGCATTGGAACTCAGAGCCAGACCCATAATGAAAGCAAGCACAAAGAACAATTCAACAGCCCTTGCCCCAGGCCACTGCCTACAGAAGCACCCTCTGGACTAGTCCTAGCACCAGACAAAAACTCACCGCCCCAATACAATAAAGTTTTGTTCCAGCCTATCTCACCTCTGGCAAGCTGCAGCAGTTTTGAGCCACAAACATACCAGAGAAGCAGAAAGACCATAGCAGCAATGGCCTTGAATTTGTCCTTGTGCTTCACTTGTCTCAGTGGTGTATGAACCTTGGGTGTTACCTAGTGTCACAGTAGCTACAGTGGCCATGACACTTCCCACCTCATCCTTCCCATAGCCCTAAGTACCACAACGTAGAAAGAATAATTGTCTGAAGAAGGAAGTGAGAGACAGGCTTTGAAGCCTTGAACTAGACCTCCATGGTGAACCCTAGTGCTGAACAGAATGCTATGTCCCCAGTCACAGTTCAGTGATTGTGGATGAGGAATTTGGAACCATACTAAACTCAGGCAGAGGATCCCAGACCCAGTGGGAAAAGACTACCCTTCTGAGGAACACCGCTAGTCTATCTTGAATATACTTACTGCAGGATTGTGACAAACTCGGATTGAGGATGGCCCTCTAGCACTGAGACAGTGATAACAAACTAACCACAGAACAGACATAGCAAAGCAGGAATTAGTTCTTCATCTAGTGCTGATATAGTATAAGTGACAACAATCTCAAGAGAAAATAAGTAGTTTCCTTAAAATTTTTGGAAAGACAGACACCAAAAAAAGGCAGATTGCAAAGGGTGGAATAAATATCTAATCCTTCAATCTGCAGATGTTGTCATATAACAAAGGCCAAGAATTTTCATGGAACTATGACCACACTTAATGAAAATAAGACACCAGTAACTGGCCATAAAGTGATAATGTATCAGAGAGAGAATTCGAAATATCTGTTTCATAGAAACTCAATGGACATCAAGTAAACACAGAGAGATAAATCATTAATATAACCAAGAAATTAAAATGTTTTAACCATTGAACAATTTACCCCAAGCATCACTCGGGTGGCTCATTTGTTTATATACTGACTATCCTAAGCATTGCTAGGGCAGGTGTCATTTCAGCTGATCAATTCTTGTATTGAATAATTGTATAAATAAATTGAATAAATCTTGTATTGAAAAAATGTTGAACATCACTGGCCATTCGAGAAATGCAAATGAAAACAATGCTGATATTCCACCTCACTCCAGAAAGAATGGCTGCTATCATGAAATCAACCAATAACAAATGCTGGTGGGGCTGTGGGGAAAGAGGAGCCCTGCTCCACTGCTGCTGGGAGTGTAGACTGGTGCAACCACTGTGAAAATCAGTATGGAGATTCCTCAAAGAACTAGGACTGGAAGTCCCATTTGACCCAGCTATTCCCCTGCTGGGTATCTTCCCCAAAGAATTAAAAGAATCATACCACAGTGACATATGTGCACCCATGTTCATAGCAGCACAATTTGTAATAGCTAAAACTTGGAAGCAGCCCAAATGGCCATCAACTAGAGACTGGATAAAGAAAATGTGGTTTTTTAATAAAATCGAGTACTACTCAGCCATCAAAAATGAGAAATTAGAGACATTTATAGCTAAATGGATGCACATTGAGGGCATACTCTTAAGTGAAATAAAGAGGACACACATGTGTAAATACTGAATAGTTTCTCTGGTGTGAGAAACTGAAAGTGTAAATAAGGACTAAATGTATAATAGGTAATGTGAAATAGGAAGAAAAGGGGCAAAGGAGAAAGAAGTGGAAAGGGTAAGGGAAAGGAAAGAAGGGAATGAAATTAATATGAGAAAATGGAAAAATAGGAACTAAATTTTTGTAAATAGGGAGGAATGGAGGGGTTGAAGGGAGGACAGGGGAAGGGTGAAAAATAAGAACCAAGAGAGATTATATAAAGGTACAAATTTCCAATGATGAATGTCATTATATTGTATACCTAAAATGTACCAATAAAATAAAATTTAAAAATGTTTTCATTTTATATTTCTTGCTATATTATGTTATAAACAAATTTTTAAAATTTTTGGCCATCCTGTATTTAAATAATTGGACTGGTAAGTAGTTAAGTCAAACAGAAATTCTGGAGTTGAAAAGTTCAATAAACAAAATGAAAGATGTGATAGAAGGCACCAAGAGTGGAATCAAAACAGAAGAATGAATCAGTAAGTTTGAAGACAGGCTATTTCAAAACCAGTTAAAGAAAAAAAAAGAAAAATGAATGAAGAGGACTGAAGAAAGCTTATAAAAACTATGAGACAGCAATGACAGGCCAAATACTTAGATTACTGAGTTCACATGGAGTTTGAGAATGTGAAAGGATAAAGTTTATTTAAAGTTTATGTAACAGAAAACTTCTCTAACCTGGAATATTATCCAAATATTCAGGTATAGGAACATCAAAGGTCATCAATTAGATTCAGCTAAACAAAATCTATCCTAAGATATCTTACAATGAAGCTCTCAATTGTGAAAGATAAAAACAAAATTATTAAGGTTGCAAGAGAAAAGAAAGAAATAATATATGTAGGTGTCCAAACATCCCAACATCTGGCTTCTTAGCAGAATGTTTTCAGATAAAGCGAGAGTACCATGAGATTTTTGCAGCAATAAAGGTGAAAACACTGTGAAACAGGAATACTATATCTAACAATGCTATCCTTTAGAAATGAAGGTGAAAAAATATTCCCAAACAAAAAGTGAGAGAATATAGACCACCAAATCTATCCTACAAACAATACTAACAGGAGTTTTTGAAACTAGGAGAAGAAAATATTGATGAATAAGAAGAAAATATTAAAGGGTTTAAAACTCACTTGTAAGTGTACCTATACAAAGAATTCCAGCATAATCTCATATTGTAAATATGGCATATAACCATTTATATCTTTAGTATTAATACCAACAATAAAATATTAAAATAATGATAACTACATTAATACATTAAGACATAGGCCATATAAAAAGACAAAATAGGACATCAAAAATACAAAATGAGAGGAAGAATAAAGTACAAATGTAGTGATTTTTATTATTATTTCTTTATTTTCCTGTTTTTACAGTAAAGGTAAGTTGATATAAAGTCAAAATAACTTGTTATAATCAAGCAATGTTTTTGTAAGCCTCATGGTAACTGCAAAGAAAAAAATCTATAACAGACCAATCAAAAGAAAAGTAAGAAAGGAATCCAAACATGCTACTAGAGATAATAACTAGACAAAAAGGAAAGGTATAAGAGAGTGAGAAAGAAAGCAGAAATTTAGAAAAAAATAACAATATGGCACTAGTAAAAACTTACTTATCAATAACTACCAGAATTGTAAATTGATTAAATTAAAAATTCAAATTAAAAGACAGACTAACTGACGAGCAAAGCAGGTAGACAGCAATACTGAACTTCAATCTATACTACAAACCAATAGTGATGAAAACAGCATGGTACTGGAAAAAAAAAGACACATGGATCAATGGAACAGAACTGAGGATACAGAAACCTCCACAGACATATTCAACTATTTGATCTTTGACAAAGGAGCCAAAAATCATATATGTTGGAGGAAAGATAGCCTATTGAACAAGAGGTGTTTGGAAAACTGGTTATTTTTGTGTAGAAGAATGAAACTGGACCTTTATTACTTACCATATACTAAATTAAAATCAAAATGGTTCAAAGATCTAAACATTAAAATAGTAACATTAAACCCTCTGGAAGATAAAATAGGTAAAACATTTGAAGTCACAATGTAGGAAAGGATTCTATGAACAGAACCTCAATCACACAAGAACTAGTAGCTAGAACCAACAAAGAGGATTATATCAGACAAAAAAACTCTGTACAGCAAAAGAATCAATTAGTAGAGTGAAGAGACAACCTTCAGAATGAGAAAAAAGTTTTTCCAGCTACTCTTCAGACAGACAACTAATATCTTGAGCATACAAAGAACTCAAAACAAAATTAAACCAGCTAAAATTAAAGACCCAGTCAAGAAATGGACATGAGAAATGAACAGACACTTCACAGAGGAATATATACAAATGTTCAACAAATATATGAAAAAATGCTCAACATCTCTGGCCATTAGGGGAATGGAAATTAAAACAATGCTAAGATTTCATCTTACTCTGGAAAGAATGGCAATCTTTAGGAAAACAAACAATAATAAATGCTAGCATAGCTGTGGTGAAAAAGGAAACCTCCATTGTTGGAGAGAATGCAAACTAGTACAATCATTGTAGAAATCAGTATGGTGATTTCTCAAAGAACTGGAATTAGAAATTCTATATCACCCAGCTATCTCACTTCTAGGTATCTTCCCCAAAGACCTTAAGTCATCGTACTACAAGAATACATGCATACCAATATCTATAGCAGCACAATTCATCATTGCTTCATCCTGGAAGCAGGCTGTTTACCCATCAACAGATGGTTGGATAAAGAGAATGTGATATATATTTATCTATATATACATATATTTATATCTATAGCTATATGAACACCACTCAGCTATAAAGAATGAAGATTTCACACACTTGTAGGAAAATGTATGCACCTGGAAAATATAATGTTGAGTGTAATAAACCAGACACACAATCTTAAATACTGTATGGTATTTCTCATTTGAGTGAGGCAAAGTAAAAACAAATAAAATGATAAAGGATGGATAAAAGGGGACAAGGGAATGGATCTCTTGCAATAGGGAAGTGGTCCAAGGGAAAAAGTCTGAGGGGTGAAGAGGAGGGAAAGGGAAAATAAGAGGAATAAAGATATGCCATGTACAGGAACATAATAACCACAATTAATACAAACACTAAAAAAAAATACAAACACTATATCCCATAGCATGAGCTAAGAGAAATAGTATCAAGAAGTATGAAAAGGGATAAGGAAATGAGAGGAGGAGGGGGGAGAGGGAGGAAAGAGGAAGAGGATTTTTAAAAAAGAAGCAAGCTGTAATATGCACATGTAATTACTTCCCAAGATGATTGTAATCTCCATGAATTGCAAACATGTACTAACAAAATAAAAAATTATTTAAAAATTATTCGACCATATACTACTTACAAGAAACTAACTTTCTCCAAAAGGATAATAGACTGAAAGGAAAAGAATGAAAAATACATTCCATGTAAATGAAATTTTTAAAATCAGGATTAGTCATATCAGATAAAATAGACTTTAATCAAAAGCAGTAAGAAGAGACAAGGAAGATCTTATATAATGATAAAGGGGCGTTAATCAAACAGGAGAAAATAACAAATATATATATATATATATATATTCCAATATTAGAGGATCTACATATGTAAAGCACATATTAGTAATCCTAAAGGGAGAAATAGACTCCAATATAGTAATGGTAAGAAACTTTAACACCTCACTTTCACCCACTGAAAATCAACAAAGAAACAAAAGAGTTAAAGTGCACCCTAGACCACATAAACATAATGGACTTCTTGAGAATGTTGCTCTCACCAGCACATGGAACATTTTCTAGGAAAAATTATACAGTAGAACACAAAATGAGCCTAAAATTTTTTTAAAATTATATTAAGTATCTTTTTTGATTACAATGCAATAAAGCCAGAAGTCAAATAAAAAAAAAAACCCTTTGGAACCTATACAAATATATGGAAATTTAACAACATGCTACTGAACAACCAATTGATTAATTAACAAATTATGAAGTAAACATTAAAATGTCTTGAGAAAAATGGCAATGGATATACAGCACACCAAAACATATGGGACATAGAAAAATCAGTACTAGGAGGCAGGTTTCTAGCAATCAACACCTACATCAAAAAAAAATAGAAAGACTGCAAATAAATAAACTGTCATTGCCATCTCAAGAAAGCAAGACCAAACTCAAAATGATTAGAAGAAATAATAAGGAATGGAGTAGAAGCAAATGAATCAGAGACTGAAAACCTAAAAACCAATAACCAATGAAACAATAAGTTTATTGAAATTTAAATAAAACTGACAAAACATTAACTACACTAAGAAAAAAGACAAAAGATACAAATGTCTTACCCACTTTCCTATCACTGGGACAAAAATACCTGATGCCTGACACTTAAAGAAAGAGAGATTTATTTTGGCTCACAGTTTTTGTCCTTGCTCAGCTGATTCCAAGCCAAAAATATGATAGCAAGAAAGATATGACAAAGGAAAAATTCTCAACTCATGGCAGCCAAGAAGCAGAGTTTAGGGACAAGAATACAACATTCAAGGTAACACTCCCAATGACTTACTTCCAACCATCCCTCCCAAAAGCACATTCAAGCTACTAAACTCATTAATGAGTAAATCCACTGATGCATATAGCACCCCACGATCCAATCACATTTCAAACACTAGACACTTTTGGGGGACACTTTAGCTCTAAAACATAATACCAATAATTAAATCAGAGGTGAGAAAGGAGATATTACAACGGACACGACAGAAATACAAAGGACCACATAATATTATTATGAACATGAAACACACCAGCAGATTCGAGAACGTAAAAGAAATGTAGGCAGACATGGGAGTCAAGCAGCCTAGGGCTGATGGGACAATGACTAGGAAGTGAAGTCAGCATCCCCAGTCCCTGCAAACACTGGCATAAAAGGAGCCACCAAAGTACAACAGAGGAGCCTGTTCAAGGTCCAGGAGAAGCCAGCTGTACACGGGACTAGGAGCAGCCTTGGTCTGCCTCTGTCTGAGGGCACCACAGCAACTGGGCGAGTGAAGCAGAGACAAACAGGGTAAGGAGACACGGGGTGGCTGCCAAAGGACATCTAGAAAGCTACTGGCTGAAGACTGGCCCCAACCCCCATATCTAGAGGCCTAGATCAGCCCTGCACCCAGCACTAATCCCACTGTGGACATGCCAGGGTTACCCAGCATACATTTGGACTCTGACTTGGGTACTACTACAGAACTGTGGACACCAGAGGAATTTTATGTTTTTCTTTTATCTTTTTCTCTTTGTTTAATTGCTTCATTTTCCTTTTTCTGCCTTTTTTTTCTTTCTTTCTTGATTGTTTAGGTTTCTACTTTTATTTTTTGCTTAGTTTTTTCATTCTGTTTCTCTTAACTGTCTCTTGACTTTTTTATATTTTCAGTGAGCGAATTTTGTCTCTAGTCTTTCTGATTTGCTTCAATAGTCTTTTGCTTTCTCCTTCATTCTTTCTCTTCTATCTTCTCCAGTTTCCCAAAGATTGGGTAATCATCCTTTGTCCTTCAGCTTTGCTTCTACTATATTTCTCTTCAGTTATCTCTCTTTTGTCCCCTATCCCTCTTAAGTTTCCCGCTCACAGGGTAAAATCACTCAACCAAGGGGAAATTCACTGCATACAGGTTCCCGGTTTATGTTGGATTTCATTACAAAACTATAGATCTTGCTCCAACAGTTAAATGTGACAAATTAATAGTTACCAGAGTTTGTCGGTTTCTAGGCTGTGCTTGATGCTATTGTTATTGCTAATTGTCCTACTTTAGCTGGTGGCGGGAATGGCCCAGCCCGCAGGGTGAGTGGCGGCACCTGTAACCAGGGTACTCGCCTGGGCTGGGGTGCGCGCTGGGGACCTGGCGGGCAGATGGGTGGGCTGGTGGGCGAGCCCCCTGCCTCGCCGCCTGCGCGCCAGGGACCAGCAGTATGAGCAGCAGCTACAGCAGCCTGGAGGAGGACGCCAAGGACTTCTTCACCGCCAGGACCTCCTTCTTCAGGAGGGCGCCCCAGGGCAAGTCCCGCACTGGCCAGCAAGATGTAGAGAAAGAGAAGGAAACTCACAATTACCTCAGCAAAGAGGAAATCAAAGAGAAACTTCAGAAATACAATTTAGCTGTCACAGACAAGTTGAAGATGGCCTTGAATTCAAATGAGATTTACACTGGCTTCATTAAAGTGCAGATGGCTCCCACTAAAGGAAAGAAGGGAAAGGAAAAAATGATGAGAAATGGAAAAAATGGAAATAAAGTCTTTGTAAATAGGGAAGGGTTGAGGGAGTGAAGGGAGGGCTAGGAATGGGGAAAAAATAAGAACCAAGATGCATTATATAAAGGTACAATTCCCAATGAGAAATGTAATTGTGTTGTATACCTACAGTGTACCAATAAAAGAATTTAATACAAAAAAAAAAGTGCAGATGGAACTCTGCAAACCTCCACAGACGGCTCCTGGTAGCAATGGCTGAATGAACACGCTTCATATCAGCAGCACAAACACTGTCGGGGAAGTCGTCAAGGCCTTGCTCAAAAAATTTCTTGTGACAGAGAGCCCTGCCAAGTTTATACTTTATAAGCGTTGTCACAGGGAAGACCAAGTCTATGCCTGCAAGCTCTCAGATAGAGAACATCCTCTCTACCTGCATTTGGTAGCAGGGCCAAGAACCGAACCGACACGCTGAGTTTTGTTCTTCGTGAACATGAAATTGGAGAGTGGGAAGCTTTCAGCCTTCCAGAACTGCAGAATTTCTTGCGTATCTTGGACAAGGAGGAAGTTGAGCAGCTGCAGAAGCTGAAGAGGCGCTACACAGCCTACAGACATAAGCTGGAAGAAGCCCTAGGCGAGGCATGGAAGCCCAGCTAACGTGCAGGTGCCCTGCTGGGAAGTCAAGGCTTGGGATCTCTGTATAAAGGAACAGCAAGTGCCTTTCTGCTCAGAGACCTGTCTTCTTGCCCCAACGCTAGAGTCATCTCCTTTTATCTCTATAGTTCCCAGCCACTGGCCACAGGCATCCTACCCCTACACAACCCGCGGGAGGGACCCTGCAAGCTTGTTCTGTTACAGCATCGCGATGTTAACTCTTGCAAGCTGTGAACCTGCAATCATCAGGAGCATCCTAAAGTTCTTGGAAGCATGAACTCTGGGTTGATTTTTCTTTATTTTCTTCTAGTTATTTCAATTATGTGATAGTGATCTTAAGCTTAAGGAAGGGGAAGGGGAAAGGAAAGAAGGGAAAGGAAAAATTATGAGAAAAGAAAAAAATGGAAATGAAGTCTATATAAATAGGGAAGGGTGGAGGGGGTGAAGGGCACACAGATAATGGGGAAAAATAAGAACCAAGATACATCATGTACAGGTACAAGCACCCAATGATAAATGTAAATGTATTGTATACCTAAAATGTACCAATAAAAGAATTGAAGGAGAAAAAAAAAACTTAACAAGGAATCTCTGTGAATATTTGTTCTATGTTGAAACTACCTGCTTGGTTTTTGTTTTCTGTCAGAGGAAACTATCCATGTGAACTGAAGGGCAGAGGAATCCAGGAACTGTGGGGAATTTGTGAATGAGGAGTTTAAAAAGTAACAAGAAAGTTTAGAAGAATACTATGTGGAAGTGAAACCTCTGAGGGATACTGAGGAAGGAAGGTGGCAAGGCTGGTTCAGTGCTGGTAGTGGAGCCAAGCGTATTGCTTCAAAATGATATAAAAGCATTCAGTGTTGAGATGTCAGAAACTTACTATATTATACAACGTACAATTATCAGGAAAATGAAATAAAATAGCAAATGTGTACTGTTCAGAATGAACATAAACATTTTTGACATCAACTGTCAACTAAATCTAAAAAATAACAAGAGAAATATATTCCTATGTGAACTACAATGAAAATACAAATAAAACTCTAATACAAAAATAATCTTTATTTCAATTATCATACCCAAAGCAGTTTTCACACATGAAAAGAACATATTCCATACACAAGTATCACTTACACTTATAGCACATGTGTTTTGTTTTCCTCTCTTTTTGGTAGAACATACTTGATATCTTGCTAGTCTTCCAGTTTTCTTTGGAGGTTCTTGTGATGTTTCACCTGTCTGTTTATCAATGTGCTCTCGAATTCTTTTGTGGAGTTCTTTGGGAAGATACATATTGTTTTTTTTTATTTATCAATTCCAGTCCTAATCCTCTAAGAAAATTTCTCTGTGGTATTTTGTGCTTGTTATTTCCTTTGTAAACTTTCAAGCTATTTATGCCTGGCATGTTTAGGTTCAGGTAAAATACAATCATTGGCCAATACTTTGTGTTTTGAGTGACAACATAGTTGCTGCATAACTCATCAACAGCGTCTACTCTGCCTTTCATTTTGTGGTAAAATGTGTCCATTTCTGGCTTCATTTATGTTGAAGAGTCACTATCAATCTGCTGTTTGTTTGTTTGGAGACAAGGTCTCCCTATGTAGTCTAGGCTACCCTTGAACTCAATGTATAGCACAAGGTGACCTTGAACTCACAAGGTCCTCCTGCCTCAGCCTCCGAGTAGTGAGATTACAGATATGCACCACCATGCCCTGCTTCACTGTCAATCTTATCATCTGATGTAATGTTGACAGTATCAATACTACTTAGTTTTTCTTCACCATATAGGAGGCCCATGTTACGTCTTTCTGAAACTCAAAGACTGCACTATACATTTCTCTGTTGTGAACTTGTAACATTTTTGAGGGGAACCTTCACTTTGTTTTTGAGAATGTTTCTGTTCTGGCCAACTGGTGTTCTTTTAGCAAATGTAATATCTTTGGGTAACTAGTGAACCAATTGTCAAATGTGACATACAGGTTACTTTTGAAATAGGTGCAACAAGTCTGTTCACAATGTCATATGGTTATTGCATAAATAAAGACCTGGTGGTGCCCTGCCTGCTGGAAACCATCACGAATACCAGCAGCAGCCCTGCTAGACCATGATGCGTGGCAGAGGCGCCACAGGGGAGGGCCATAAAGGCCATGGTTATGAGCCCCAGAAGATAGAGGAGAAGTGAACAACAGAGAGAGCCTCTCTGAGGCTCCTCAATGAAAATTGAAGCCAACTTGGAAAGTGAAGAAAATCTCTTCAGTAAAGGCACACTGGACCATCATGGTTGGTAAGTTGGTGGGATCAGCACCACTCATAGAAACCCAGACTCTCTTAGGGGGGAGGACAGCTGGAACCTGCAGTAGAACCTTGCAGAGTTCAATCCTGCAGGAGGTCAGGGACCTCAAGTTGGGCTTTGCAGCCAGAAATCAGCCTGAATTCAGCCAGAAATCAGACTACAGCTGGCTTGGTGAGACTAATCGATTTAGACCTGCACACTGCTGTCCACATTGTCTACCAGGACAACAGAGACATATCCTGAGGGAGACTATATATATATATATATTTCTTTACTTTCTCTCTCTCTCCCTTCTGGCTCTGTACTGCTCTCCCTCTTTGTTCCTGTTCCTGTCCCATTTTGAATCATTTCTCTCTCTGCACTCTCAATTGTCACTAATATAGGAAGGTGAATACAATTTCTAGCTTCCTTATTGTCAGATTGTTCTGTACTTGTATCTGTTCTTTGGCTTGGTCCCTTCCTCCTGTCTTCAAAAGATTCCCACAGTTTGGGAGATCTTCCCGTGTCCTCTAGCTTCACCACTAACCTTTCCCTCTCTTATCTCTCCATCCCTCCCTCCCCAACCCGTTCTACATCCTCATCCCAAAGGGTAAATTTGCCATATTGAAGGGTTTATTTACTACAAATATATATTGGGCTGACCCTAGATTTTGATCTAGCTCTCTTTTTTTTCTTTTTTTTCCCCATTAAGTTTATTGGCACATTTTAGGTATATAATACAGTTACATTCATCATTGGGATCTTGTACCATTACATGAGTCTCTTGGTTCTTAATTTTTTTCCCCTTCCCTTGCCCTCCCTTCACCCCCTCCACCCTTCCCTATTTTCAAAGACCTTGTTTCCATTTTTTTCCTCTTCTCATATTTTTTCCTTTCCCTTTTTTCCATTTCCCTACCCCTCCCAATTCCCCTGCTCCTTTAGACCTTTTCTTCCTGTTACACAATATCAATTATACATTTTTTAAATTACAATATCAAGATCTAGGAGTCATTACCACAGAGTTTACAGAATTTAAAAAGATATAGAAAGCATATTACAAAAATCTTTTTTGAAATAAATTTGACAACTTCTAAGAAGTACCTTGGAAGACAAATTAATGAAACTAACTCTGGAGGAAATATAAAATTGGAATAGCACCTATTAAAGAAAGTATATTCCTAGCTTGAAAACCTACCTATATGACAACAGCAGGCTCATAAACATTTTAACTGATAAATTATATCAAACAATTCAAGCAGAAAAAAGAAGGAACACTTCTCCCCTCATTTTAGGAACTCAACATTGTGCTAATCCTAAAATTGGATAAAGATAATAGAAGAAAAAAGTATGAACATAGATAGAAATTTGTTTAACAAAACAAACTCTTAGAAGTCAGATCTGGCAGGATGTAGAAAGTGATTTTATTATAGGGATGGCAGTGTTGGTTCAGCATTGGAAGATCCAACCCTAAAAGTCATCACTTTAACAGAAGAAAGGAAAAAGCCATATGATCCTCTCACTAGTTGGAGAAAAAGTATTGGACCAAATTCTACAGCTGTTCATGGTAAAAGCTATCAGGAGACTAGAAGTAGAACAGAACCTTCTCAATAGATTAAAGACATGTACTCCATACATCCAGCGAGAAGGCCTTATATAAATGGAGAAGATACAATGCTTTCTCCTTAAGGTGGGGAAAAAGGGCAGATATGCTTACTCTTTATCTGTCCATTAAACTCTGAAACCTAGGCCCCACCAAAATAGTCTGGCAATAAAATGACACAATTAGGATAGGATTGGAAAGGAAGAAGCAAAATCTTTATATGTAGATGAAATGATCATCTACAGAGAAAATGCTAAGAAATCTCTAGGAGCCACTAGAACTTGTATTTGAATTTAGCAGGATTAGAAAACACAAGGTGTATATAAAAATTCAGATCTGTGTATACTTGCTACAAATGAAGAATTGGATATTGAAATTTAAAAGTTATGTAGGAGTACAAAGGACCGAGAAAACTTAAAACAAAACAAAACAAAACAGAAACAGTGTTGGAAGACGTTTAGTACCTAATTTTAAGAGTTCTTCTAAAGCTACAGTAATCAAGGCAGTGTTGGTGTAAGGAAAGACATATAGATCATTGGAATAAAACAGAGAATCTAGAAATAGAACCACACATATATGGTCCCCTGAGTTTTGAAAGATTATTTAACATTAGCATTTTATAGAATATAAACTCAATTCAAGAGCCGAGGAAGAGATAGTGTCTTCAGCAAATGGCACTTGAACACCTGGTATCCGTATATAAAAAATTAACCTCAACCCTTTATTTCCATACATGAAAATAACTTGAAGGGATTTATGAACCTAAATAAGAAAGCCTAAAAGTATAAAACTTTAAGAAGAAATTATAAGGGAAAATATTTATGAATTCAGGGTAGGCAAGAACTACCTAGGATAAAAAAAATGATGTATAAAAGAAAAAAATTGATAAATGAGATTCCATCAAAATTTAGAACTTTAAATGACATCATTAAAATGAAAAGTAGTCCTTAAACAGACCATATTTACAATGCATATAACCTCTGAGCATAATATATAAAGAATTCTTAGAGCTCATTAATAGGCAACCCATTTAAAATGTAGACATAAGAAGATGATAAGTAGCCAGTATAGCACAAGGAATGGTGTGCAACTCTAGAATCAGAAAAATACTAATCAGTGCAATAACAAGATTGAATTATACACTCATTAGGGAGATGAAGTCAAAAGTTTTAAAAGCCTTGTCATGACTTTTTCTTCTTGTTGGATTCTCCCCCTTTGCATTGAATTTGTCACGCCCAATGGATTCATTCTGCTGGGTTTCCTGGGGTTGTGATCCTCATTGTCTTTTCCTAGGGTATTGTCTAAAATTTTTTGGAGTGCCAGTTTGGTATTCATGAAGTTCCTGAGGTGCTCTTTATCATGAAAGTATCTTATTTCTCCATCAATTTTGAAAGATAGCTTTGCAGGGTACATCAATCTGGGTTGGAGGCTGTTTTCCTTTAGGGCTTGAAATACATCACTCCAAGCTCTTCTTGCCTTGAGGGTTTGCATTGAGAAGACTGCTGTGATTCTGATGGGCTTTGCTTTGTATGTGATTTGTTTCTTTTCTCTCACTGCTTGTAGAATTTTATTCTTCTGTTGGATTTCTGGAATCCTAACTATTATATGCCTATGTGTAGATTTTTTTTGATTAAGGCTAGCTGGAGTCCTATATGCCTCACTTATCTGTATGTCAAGTTCTTTTGCCCTCCTTGGGAAGTTTTCTGCCATCACTTCTGTGAAGAGTTTTTTTATGTCATTTGCACTCTCTCCTCTTTCTTCATTGACTCCAATCAGTCTTATGTTATTTTTCTTTGCATCATCTAGCAGCTGCTGGATTGATTTCTCATGTTCCCTTACAATTTTAAAGAAATTTTTCTTTTCCTCCTCACTAATTGCAATCTTATGTTCTGTATGTGAAATTCTATCCTCACATTGGTTGTTTCTGCGGCACAGACTTTCGATGGAGTTTTTAATCTCTTGGAAATCTGTTTGTATCTGTTTCATGGATTCCATTTGTTTCCTATGTTGGGATTCCATCATGTTCCTCAGATCCTCTATTTTTTTTAATCTGTGACCGCTCTAGATTTATTCATCATGTCTTGCAACATGAGCAAAATCTTTGCTGTTTTCTGAGTAATTATTTCTGATTTCACTTTTCCCAGATTCTCTTTTGTTGCCAGTCCAGAGAGTCCACGTTGTTGAGTATCAGAGTGTTCCATCTCATTTCCCTTTGGGGTTGCTGTAGGTGATCCAGAAGTCTGTTTTTGAGGCTTGTTTATGTGTCTTCTCATTTCCACGGGGTGGGGGTGCTTCTGGCGCTCATGTGGCTCACCTTCTCTGCCCTAGGAGCTTGGGATGCCAGTGGGAGAGCTTCCTTCTGGGTGCTGGGACCGGTTCAGCTTCTCTGCCCTAGGAGCTTGGGATGGCAGTGGGGGAGCTTCCTTCCAGGTGCTGGGACTGGCTGAGCTTCTCCGCCCTAGGAGCCTGGGATGGAGGCGGGGAGCTTCCTTCTGGGTGCTGGGACCAGCTCACCCTCTCTGCCCTAGGAGCCTGGGATGGAGGCAGGGAGCTTCCTTCTGGGTGCTGGGACCAGCTGAGCTTCACTGCCCTAGGATCCTGGGATGGCGGTGGGGGAGCTTCCTTCCGGGTGTTGGGACCAGCTCACCTTCTCTCTGATCTAGCTCTCATGGTTAAAGGTGACAGATTAACTGCTACGACAAATTGTTATTTTCTAAACTGTGTTTGAAGCTATTGCTGATGCTGATTATGTCAATTGGGCTAAAGTGTCATGATTGATCTAATCAGTTGTCCTCCCTGGTATACTGAAAACAAGATTGCTGGAGAGTTATAAGAGACTCAAAGCCTAAAAAGTCCAGCTATACCTGGAAAATATCTCTAAGAAGCAATCACTCCATAAAGGCTCTAAACACAAGTAATAAAGATACTCACAAGTAATAAAGATACTCACAATAAAAAATATTAAAGTATCAGTCTAAGAATTAAAGCAAAAAACACCATCAACAACAAAATTAAAAATGAGAGGGCACCTTAGCAAGACACAAACTCAGACTTTCCACTCACCAAAGGCAAATTCTGGGGGAAATGAGGTGGAAAAATATGATAATCAACAACATAGACATGCTGAACTGATAGCACAGGAAGTAACAAAACAGATGAATGAGGCTCTAGAAAAATTCAAAAGAGAAATAATTTCCCATATAACTACAGAGATTGTGAGCCAAATGAAAGACATGATTAGAGACTCTAGAACAAAAACAGATTTTTAAAAAATAGATGAGGTGCTGGGGATTTAGCTCAGTGGTTCTGGCGCCTGCCTTCCAAGCACAAGGACCAGAGTTCAATCCCCGGTAACAAAAAAAAAAAAAAAAAAAATAGATGAGCTCAGGACCATGCAGGAAGCCATGAATGCCCAGCATAGGAAAGAAAAGGAAACCATGAACACCCAACATAGGAAAGAAATGGAATCCATGAAACAAATTCAAACATATATCCAGGTTAAAAACTCCACTGAAAGTATTCACAGCAGATTGAGCAAATGTGAAGATAGAATATCAGATATAGAAGACAGCATTGTGGTTAGTGACTATGAAAAGAGAGATTTCTTAAAAATAGTAAGGGAACACAAGAAATCAATCCAGCAGCAGCTAGATGATGCAAATAAGAATAACACAAGAATGATAGGATTCCACGAAAAAGCAGGAGAAAGTAAAAATGACATAAAAAAACTGTTCACAGAAGTAATAGTAGAAAACATCCCAAACAGGTAAAAAATTTGACATACAGATAAGTGAGGTGTATAGAACTCCAACTAACCATGATCAAAAGAAATCTACACCTAGATATATATATAATAGTCAAGATCCCAGAATCCCAACAGAAGAACAAAATCCTACAAACAATTAGAGAAAAGAAACAAATCACCTACAAAGAAAAGCCCATAACAATCACAGCAGACTTCTCAATCTAAACCCTCAAGGCAAGGAGAGCCTGGAGTAAAATATTTCAAGCCCTAAAAGAAAATAACTTCCAACCTAGACTGTCAAATCCTGCAAAGTTTTCTTTCAAAACTGATGGGAAAATTAGATGCTTCCACACCAAGAACACTTGAGAAATTTCATGAACACCAAACCAGCACTCCAAACAATTCTAAACAATATTCGAGAAAAAGACAATGAAGGTCACAACTCCACGAGGCCCAACAGAGCAAAGCCACCAAGCAAGGCAAGAAACTACAGGGAAAAGGGGAAAAATAAAAAATAAAAGACTCAGCAACAGTAAAACATCATGACAAGCATGAGCCAATATCTATCAATTATAACCATCAACATTAATGGCCTCAATTCACCAATCAAAAGAAACAGACTGGCAGAATGGATTAAGAAGCAAAATCCAGCAATATTCTGTTTACAAGAAACACACTTAACTCAAAAAGAAATTCATGGACTAAAGTAAAATGATAGAAAACAATTCTCCATGCCACAGGAACCCAGAAAAAAGCAGGGGTAGCAATATTAATTGCAAACAAAGTAGATTTCAAACTAAAAATAATTAAGAGAGAAAAAGAACTTAACTACATCTTTGTAAAGAGAACAATCCAAGAGGAAGAGATGACAATCATAAATATATATTCATCAAGTATGAATGCCCCAACTATACAAAACAAATTTTGAAAAACAAAACAAGCACTAGCACAATTGTAGTGGGGGAAGTCAATATCCCACTATCACAAATAGACAGATCATGTACACAAAAGTTCAACAATGAAATAAAAGAACTGAAAGAAGCATTTGAAGAAATAGACTTAATAGATGTGTACAGAGTGCTCCAACTCACAAAACCAGAATATACCTTCTTTTTGGCTGCACACGGGTCATTCTCCAAAATAGACCACATCCCAGCTCATAGGACATGTCTAAGTAAATGCAAAGGATTTGAAGTTATCCCCTATATATTATCAGATCATAGTGCAATTAAACTGGAGATCAATAGCATAAGAAACCGCAAGAACTTCACAAACACATGGAACTTGGATAACACCGTCCTGAACAACCAATGGGTCACAGAGGAAATTAAAGAAGAATTTAGACAGTTTCTATAATTAAATGATAATGCTAATACAACATACAGGAATCTATGGAACACAATGAAAGCAGTTGTACAAGGGAAATTCTGTTTTCCCATATTGGGAAAACAGAGTGACATCAAACAAACAACCTAATGCTGAACCTCAAACTCCTAGAAAAAGAAGAGTAAGACAAACCTAAAGCTCATACAAGGGAAGAAATTATGAAGATCAGAGCAGAAATCAATGCAATGGAGACTAAGAGAATGATACAAAAATTCAATGAATCAAAAAGTTGTTTTTTTGAAAAAATAAAACCAATAAACCATTAGCCAACCTTATCAAAAAAAGGAAAGGAAAGGCTCAAATTCATACAATTACAAAAAAAAGGTGAAGTCACAACAGATTCAGCAGAAATCTAGAGGATCATCAATATTTACTTCAAGAACCTGTACTCGAATAAAATGGAAAACACAGAAATGGACAGGTTCCTAGATACCTATGAATTACCAAAGTTGAATCAAGAAGATATAAAAAGTTTAAGCACCCCAATTATACTGAGTGAAATTGAAAATGTAATAAAAACTTTTCCAAAAAAGAAAAGCCCAGGTCTTGATGGATTCACTGCTGAATTCTATAAGACATTTAGAGAAGATTTATTGCCACTACTCTTTAAACTCTTCAAAGAAATTGAAAGGGAAGCAATACTTCCAAATTCATTCCTGGAAGCAACTGCTACTTTGATTCCAAAACCAGGGAAAGACACAACCAAAAAGGAAACTACAGGCCAATCTCCCCAATGAACATAGATCCAAAAGTCCTCAATAAGATACTTCCAAACAGAATACAGATGGTCATCAAGAAGATCATACACCCTGACCAAGTAAGATTTATCCCAGGGATGCAAGGATGCTTCAACATATGTAAATCAAGAAATGTAATACACTGTATTAACAGAGTCAAGTGCAAAAACTATATGATCATCTCAATAGATGCAGAAAAAGCATTTGACACAATACAATACCCATTCAGGATAATAATCCTACAGAAAATTGGAACAGATGGTCTTTATCTCAAGCTAATAAAGGCTATGTATGAAAAACCAACAGCCAACATCATACTAAATGGTCAAAAACTGAAACCTTTAATGCTAAAATCAGGAACAAGACAAGTATGTCCACTATGACCACTCCTATTCGATATAGTTCTGGCAACACTAGTCACAGCAATTAGAAAAGAGAAAGAAATAAAAGGAACAAAGAAAGGAAAGGAAAAAATTAAACAGTCATTATTTGCTGACAATATGATTCTCTACATAGAAGACCCAAAAAAGTCTATCAGAAGGCTTCTAGACTTCATTGACAGATTCAGTAGAGTAATTGGATATAAGGTGAACACTCAAAAATCAATAGCCTTCTTGTACACAAATAAAAGACTCACAGAGAAAAATTAAGGAAACAATTCCTTTCACAACATCATCCAAAAAAAAAGAAATATCTAGGATTCAATCTAATGAAGGAAGCAAAAGACCTCTACATTGAAAACTAGAGAACTCTGAAAAAAAGAGATCAAAGAGGATATAAGAAAATGGAAAAATATGCCTTGTTTCTGGGTAGGAAGAACCAATATAGTGAAAATGGCCATACTTCCAAAACTTCTATATATATTTAATGCAATGCTGATTGAAATCCTAACAATATATTTCATAGAACTAGAGAAAACAACCCAAAAATTCATTTGGAGCCAGAAGGGACCTAGAATAGCAAAAGCAATTCTAGGCAACAAAGACATGGAAGGGGGTATCACAATCCCCAATTTGAAACTATACCACAAAGCCACTGTGATAAAAACAGAATGGTACTGGCAAAGAAACAGACCTGAGGATCAGTGGAATAGATTGGAAGATGTAGAAAGAACTCCAAACATACTCAGCCACCTCTTCTTTGACAAAGGAGCCAAACACCCTCACTGGAGAAAAGATAGCCTCTTTAATAAATGGTGTTGGAAAAAATTGGATTTCACCTTGACAAAGATTAAAATTAGACCCATGTCTATCACCATGCACTAAACTGAGATTGATGTGGATTAAAGATCTAAATATTAAAACAGAAACACTAAAGTTGCTGGAAAATAAGTTAGGTAGAACTCTTGAAAACATTGGCATAGGAAAAGACTTTATGAACAAATCCTCAGTAGCATGGGAACTAGCAGAAAGAATCAACAACTGAGATCTCATCTTATTAAAAAGCTTCTTCACTGCAAGAGAAACCACCAACAGAGCTAAGAGACAACCTACAATGTGGAAAAAAAAGTTTTAGCAGCTGTACCTCAGACAAAGGACTACTATCTAGAATATATAAAGAATTTTTAAAAAATCAGACCCCCCAAATTTAAAGACCCAATCCGAAAATGGGCATCTGAAATGAACAGACATTTCTCAGACAAAGAAGTAAAAGCAGCAAATAAACATGAAAAAAAGTTCAACATCACTGGTCATTCAAGAGATGCAGATGAAAACACCTCACCCCAGAAAGAATGGCTGCTATCAAGAAATCAACCAATAACAAATGCTGGCAGGGCTGTGAGGAAAGAGGAACCCTTCTTCATTGTTCGTGGGAGTGCAGACTGGTGCAAACACTGTGGAAATCAGTATGGAAGTACCTAAAAAATCTGGGACTAGAGGTCCCATTTGACCCAGGAACTCAGTATCATATTTTTGGAAAACATAAAATAATGTGGGTTTCAATAATCCTATTCTGTATCTACATCTAAAATTGTAGATGAATATGGAGCAAAACACCTATGTTTAAGGACTGGTCATGTTAAAGTTATTAGTCTATAATCATTTATTTCCAACCTGATATAATATAGATCCTGGATCAGTTATAATTTATGTCTTTTTAGGTAGTACATACTCTCACGTTTCCTTAACCAGAGGTTAATAAGTATAATTTAGTTTTCTCTGGATTCTCCAATGTTTTCACAAAAGTCAGAATGAGTCTGTTGTGCTTTAAATCTATAATACAAAATTAGATTACAATATAGTACCAACTGTTCCTATACTAACTGCCTCAGAGTATTGTACTTCTTAACATTTTCTGGCTTATTTTGTTGTTTACTTCCTCACTTTATAGAAGTATAAGCTATCATTCCATACTGTTTTCAGTTTTCCTTTAAGAAAGTTTTCTTTCTAATTTGCTTCAAGCATTCATTTGTTCAAAAACTTTTTAAAATATCAATCATGTGTCAGGCACTATTTTGGTAACCGGAGTTGTGATAATAAGAGATACACTATCTGATAGCTAGGAATTCACAATGAAATTGAGGAGAAAAACAAGTGAAGAATCAATTATAATAATGTGTTATTCTTGCTGATAAAAATAAAAATGGGACACTGTAGAGATATACAGTATAAGATGAGCTACCTAATCTAGATAGAGTAGTGACAAGTTGATGTCAGGGAAGTCTGCCCGAAAAAAAAAAATCACTGAGCTGAGATTTGAAATATATGCAGGTGTTATCCAAAATGTAGGAGGTTAAGGCTAATTTCATAAGATAATATGCCAGCATGTTTTTACAGTAACCAAGGCAACAGGTACTGTGGTCTTGAATAGTAGTAGCATCTAAGATAGAGAATAGGAGTGAGATTAGAGAGATATTTGGAAGACATAATTCAACACAATTTAGTGTTTCATTGAATGATAAGTTGTAGACAGTATAGATTCTAGGAATAAGCTTGGGTCATGGGGTGAACTAAGAAATCACTGAGCAAGATTAAAAAGTATAGAAGCAAAAAGTATAAAGAACAAAATAACAGCGTTAGCTTTGAACATGCAAATTTTGGTGACCATTTTCAGTAGACAATTTGATATATGGAATTTAACACACAAGAGAGATGCCAAGCTTTTAAGATGTTATGGGTTTAAAAGATGGAGTTGATTTTACCTCTGCACAAAATATTGGCAACAGCACTGACATAACACCTCAAAACCTTGCATGTGAACATGGCATTTATTGAGAGGACTTTTGGCAACAACTTCAGTGTATCTAACAGGAATCTCAAAATGTACAAAGCAGGATTTTTTTTCATTTATTAGTACATATTTGCAGTATATGCATTTTATGATCATCTTGAGGAGTTGTACATGTACATAGTACAGCTTGTTTCTTTTTTAATTCTTTTCCCTCCTTCCTTCTCTAATTCCTTTTCCCCTTTTCATTCTTATTGATATTATTAATCTTAGTTCATTTTTACTACATATAATGTCCACATTCATTGAGGTTATTAGGATTCTGTACGTGGCACATCTTCAGTCTCCAACCCCTCACCCTCACTCCTGCCCCTCATCCTTGGTCACCTGGACCCCTTCCCATCTGCAAGAGATCCATCTCTTTGTCCCCTTCTATCCTTTTTTTATTTTTCTCTTAGTTTGTACCTCACCTTGATCAAATAAGAGATATCATAGGTATTCAAATGTATGTGTCTGACTTATTTCACTCAACATTATATTTTCCAGGTGCATCCATTTTCCTACAAATGTCTCCAATGTGTCCTTCTTTATAGCAGAGTAGAATTCCATTATATATAGATACCACATTTTCTTTATCCAATCATCTGTCAATGGATAAACAGGCTGCTTCCAGGATTTAGCTATTATGAATTGCACTGCTATAAACATTGGTATGCATGTATCACTATAGTATGATTGATGTCTTGGACACTATGAGAAAGATACCTAGAAGTAGGATAGCTGGGTCATATGGAATTTCTAATTTTAGTTCTTTGAGAAGTCTTCATATTGATTTGCATAATGGTTGTTCTAGTTTACATTCACATCAACAATGTAGGATGGTTCCTTTTTTTACGAGAGCTATGCTAGTATTTGTTATTTTTTGATTTGTTGATGATTGCCATTCTTTCTGGAATGAGATGAGATCTTGGTTTTGTTTTACTTTGCATTTTTCTAAGGGGCAGAGATGTTGAGTATTTTTTCATTTATTTGTTGATCATTTGTATTTCTTTCTCTATGAAGTGTCTATTCATTTCACTTGCCCATATCTTGACTGGGTCTTTAATTTTAGTTGATCTATTTTTTTTAGTTCTTTATATGTTCTAGATAATGGTCCTCTGTCTGAGGAACACCTGGCAAAAATGTTTCGCATTCTGTAGGTTGTCTGTTTGCTCTACTAATCGATTCTTTTGTTGTATATAAAGTTTCAGATTCAATGCCATTCCATGCAAATACCAACAGCATACTTTATAGATCTGGAGAAAATTCCAAAATTCATATGGAAGCAGAAGAGACACAGAATACAAAAAGCAATCTTGGGCAACAAGAGCAAACCAGGAGGACATACAACACCTGACCTCAAGCTATACTACAAAGCAATAGTGATAATAATTTTTAAAAAACAGCATGGCACTGTAACAAAAACAGAATAGAAGATTTTTTAAAAAGCATCCCCAGGTGCTTGCTTCGGCAGCACATATACTAAAAAGCATCCCCAGACACATTCAGCTATTATATCTTCGACAAGAGGGCCATAGCATACATTGGAGGAAAGATAGTCTATTCAACAAATGGTGTTAGGAAAGCTGGATAGCTGTTTGCAGAAGACTGAAACTGGACCCATATCTCTCATAATGCACTAAATTAAAATCAAAATGGATCGAAGATCTAAGCATTAAAATGGAAATATTAAACCTACTAAAAGGTAAAACACTTGAAGCCATAGGTATAGGAAAGGATTTTCTAAACAGAACTGCAATTGCACAAGAAATAGCAGCAAGAATCAACAAATGGGATAATATCAGACTACAAAGCAGGACTGACATACTCCAACATCTTCCAGGATTCTTGATTTCCAACAGTATCTCCATCTTTCTCTTCCAGTGTTTTCCACTACAGTTAATGGCACATTCAGCTGTTGAATCCACAAGCTTAGGAGTTTCTTTAAGTCTCTCTTTCCCTTACTTTCTATATCCAACCACCCTGCAAGTCTTATCAGCCCCTCCTCCAAAATATACCCTGAATCCATTCACTTCTCTCCATTTCCCTTGCTCTCTCCCTACTACAAGTTACCATAATCACAAGCCTAGAACCCTAGAAGAATATTCTGACTGGCTCCCTACCTTTGCTCTTGCCCAAACAAGCCAAAGTACATCCTACTTCAGGACTCTTGCATGTGCTAATCCCTCTAGAAGTTACTTTCCTCGGAGCTATACATGGTCTATTTGGTGGTTTTTAGGTTGCAACTCAAATATCACTTTCTTAGAAAGGCTTCCTTGATTATGTAATTAATTATGCTTGTCCTTCCTATACAGACCCACAAGTCACTCTTATCACAGAACCACATCTTGTTTTTCTTACAGTGTTTGTTACTTTATGAAGAGCACCTTCATACAATCGTCCTGTATACTGCATCATTTATTAGTAATTGTCTGTTTCACACATACATACACACAAACTATGAAAGCATTGATATTCTGTTTTGCTTACATTGGTATTTGCATGTATAGCATCTAATAGTTGCTCGGTAAATATTTGCTAAATGTGGGATAAATGAAAATATTTTTATTATTCACAGCCTTGAATCATCTTTTTTACTGCCTGGTTATGGATTATCTTATTTTCTGTGTGTATGTCATGAGACTACAAAGTCATAAAACTGATTTGCTTATGTGGCTAATAAATAATTCTCAATCTATATACATTCACATAGTAAAAAGTAAAATACACTGTAAAACTTATCAGGGATTAGTGATGTGCTCAATGAATGTACTGAGTATTCTAATCTATTTGAATACTGATGGAAGATAAAATTTTCTGACTATTATACTTTTCACAATACAATGCAGTACAATAAAAGACAAAGATCTAGAAATATCACTTAAATCTTCAACACTTATAATTTGAAATTTTTACTTCTGTCTAAAGAGGGGCTCATCAAAATGGAATTTCCCTGAGGTTTGTACAACCTAGGATATAATTATTTCACTAACAGGCACACTCTTACCTGCAAATTTCAGCCTCTGGCTGCTACCCTTTGGTAGGCATCCTGACAGAATTCACAAAGACTTCTTTCTGTCTCTTGTCTCAAAGAAATTTCAAATGGCTCAAATGTTATCCCTGAAAAGCAGGGTCTTAACCAAGCTGCCCCATGCCATTTGCATCAGCGTGCTGTGCCTGGTGACCTACCCAGACACAAAGGACTCCCAGAGATCGCTGTCAGTTGCTGCTACTGATTCAGGAGCAAAGGAAGATTTTGTTTCTCAATCACAGTTATGTTCAATCATGAGAATACATATCTGAGGGATTCAAATCCTCATGCTGCTACTTGGATGCTTAGTTTTGCCAGAGTAGGCAAGAGATGGAGCACTATTCTAAGAGATATTAATGAATTAAGAAATTTAACTCCCGGGCCTGGGGCGTAGCTCAGTGCCACAGCACCTGTCTGGCAAGCGGGAAGTCCTGAGTTCGATCCCCAGTACCAAAAAGAAAGTTTAACTCCCATCTCAGTGTTCTGAGAATACTTTGTTAAAAGGATTTCCCAGTTATAAATATCTCCTCAGAGTAACTGTTACCAATCCCTGTAAAATCATCCTAAATATTCTGTAAAATCAATCCATAAAATCATTAGAAGTTTAAAAACGAAAATCTTACCCAGGGAACAGAATATCAATTGTTACAGTAATCAAGGCTTTGTCTTTTCAAATCAGGGCCAGAGAATTGCACTTAAACAAAGCTAAGTGTGTACACATGGTGAAAGAGGCACTGTTCTTGAGCCCTATCTGATCAAATTGTTTTCATAACATATTCACCTCACTAGGTAAATGCTTTCCCTGTAAGAAGTATATCCTGAAAGAACCCTGTTTCCTATACAAGGAGTACCAGATCCATGGTTAGAAATGCTCTCAAGTGAGATAAAATTATACACATTGCTCTGTTTGCTACAGATTCAATCACAGGAAAAAGAGGTAATGTAAACACTCCTCTGCTGATGCTGCTTATAGAAAGCAGCTGGAATGCATAACCTTGAAAGCTCCTTGTCAGCTGGTGGAAATGTACTGAACTCAAGGTTACCTCCACATCAAGAAAGCTTTACCCTACTGGGAAATGAGGTCTGCTTAAATCACTAACATTAAATTTTATTTTGTGATTTATGGACATAACAAAATATTTTGTTTTGTTCTGTTTTGCTAGGCATAAGAAGAGATCTAATATTATCTATAATGAAATCCTGACACTTGTACCTTCAGCACAGATGCTAAATCTGACTATTTCTGACCATCTCCCCTGCATCCATCCTAGTCCAAGCCACTCTACCTTGGAGTACTTTAATCACCTCCTTACTAATGCCTCTGGTGCTGTCCTTGCCCCTCCATCTCATTCTATTGCCAACTCTATAACCACAGTGGTATTATTAAAATAAATGTTAGATCAATTTTATTGCTTCACTCAAAAAACTCATGCCAAATTGATCCCCATCTCACCAGAAATAAAAATCAAATTCCAATAGGAAACAGCAAACCTGAGATTTAACTCATTGTTTCCAGGGCCTGCTCCCTTAATGTCAGCTTCCAAGAAGCTTTGAACTTTGACAATGGTATTTGATTAGTTCTTATTTTTATTTGCTTACTGTTCTCAAAATAGAGCTGTACCATTCTGCTGTTTTCTGGTAATATAGAACCCTGTTATATCCTCCTTCCACCTAGGCTTGCTTTTTTCTGCCTATGTCACATGAAAAGAGACTTCCTCACCTTCCATCACCCACCCTCTATCCTCAAGTATTATGCATCTATCATGCATTTATTCATCCATTCAAGAAGTATCTAAGGATTACCTATTATGTGCCAGACACAGGGAATAGCAATGAACTCTGTCTTGAATCTAAAAGCTCACAGTTTGGAAAACAGAAATGAGTATTTGCAGACCGTCAGAAGGTGAAAGTAGAGACAGAGATCTCAGAGATCAGAGCTGTGATATCTCTGAGGTGACAGCTAACAAATGCGCGAAAAATCTTCCCTCACAGATTAAAAATATGCATTTTAAGCAGAAAATTGGCTCAGAACAGTGATGCTAATGGCAGCAACTCCAGGTCCTGTATCAAGCTGATAGGTTTGATATATTAGAATACAGACTCTTCAGGAAGACTTTGTAATGTCAGATAGGCCATTGCTCATTTTGAATACACAGAGGATATTTCCTCACAAAAACAGTGTTTTGGTCAGGTGTGGTGGTGCATGACTATAATCCCAGCACTTGAAAGGCTGAACCAGGAGGATCACAGGGACTTTGAGGTCAGCCTGGGGTACATAGTGAATTCAAGGTCAGCCTCAATTAAAAAGTGAGACCCTTCGGAAGTATGGCCATTTTCACTGTATTAATCCTTCCTACCCAGGAGCAGGGGATGTCTGTCCATTTTCTGATATCATCTTCAATCTCTCTTTTCAGAGTGCCATAGTTTTTAGAGAAGGGACCTTTGATTTCTTTCATTAGGTTGATTCTTAGGTATTTCAGTTTTTTGGATGCTATTATGAAAGGAATCATTTGCCCTATTTGTCTCTCAGTCTGTCATTTGTGTAGAGGAAAGCTATTGATTTTTGTGTGTTGACCTTATAACCAGCTACTTGACTGAATTTGGTTATTAAGTCTAGAAGACTTTTGGTGGAGTTCTTGGGGTCTTCTATATAGAGTATCATGTCATCTGCAAATAATGACAATTTGACTTCTTCATTTCCTATCTTTACTACTTTTATTTCTTTCTCTTGTCTAATTGCCGTGACTAATGTTTCCAGGACTATATTGAACAAGAGTGGTGATGGTGGACATCCTTGTCTTGTTCCTGATTTTAGTGTGAAGGATTTCAGTTTTTGACCATTTAGTATGATATTGGCTATTGGTTTTTCATACATGGCTTTTATCAGTTTGAGGTAGAGACCATCTATTCCAATTTTTTGTAGGGTTTTTATCATAAATGCATGTTGGATTTTGTAAAAATGCTTTTTCTGCATCTATTTAGATGATCATATGGTTTTTGTCCTTGGCTCTATTGATATAGTGTATTACATTGATTAATTTGCATATGTTGAACCATCCCTTCATCTCTGGGATGAATCCCACTTGATCATGGTGTATGATCTTCTTGATTATCTTCTGCATTCTGTTTGCCAGTATCTTATTAAGGATTTTTGCATCTATGTTCATGAGTGAGATTGGCCTGTAGTTTTCCTTTTCAGCTGGGTCTTTCTCTGCTTTGAGGATCAAGGTGATGCTTTCTTCCAGGAATGAATTTGGGAGTATTGCTTCCCTTTCAATTTCATTGAAGAGTTTAAACAGTAGTGGCAGCAGTTCCTCTTTAAATGTCTTGTAGAATTCAGCAGTGAAGCCATCAGGACCTGGACTTTTCTTAGTTGATACATTTTTACTTACGTTTTTCAACTGCTATATAGATTTAATGCAATTCCAATTGAGATCCCAGCAGCATACTTCATGGACCTTGAGAAAACAAGCCAAAAATTCATTTGGAACAAGAAGAGACCCAGAATAGCAAAAGCAATTCTAGGTAACAGAGACATGGCAAGGGGTATCACAATCCCCAACCTGCAACTATACTACATAGCTACTGTGATAAAAAAAACAGCACAGTACTGGCAAAGAAACAGACCTGAGGACCAGTGGAACAGATTAGAAGATGCAGAAACAACGCCAGACACACTCAGCCATCTCATCTTCGATAAAGGAACCAAACACCCTCACTGGAGGAAAGATAGCCTCCCTAATAAATGGTGCTGGAAAAATTGGGCTTCAACTTGCCAAAGATTAAAACTAGACCCCAAGTTCAATCCTCGGTACCAAAAACAAAAAAAAAAAAAAAAAAATTTAAAAAACTAGACCTATATCTTTCTCTCTCCATGCACTAAGCTAAAATTGAAATGGATTAAAGATCTAAATATTAAAATAGAAACTCTGAACCAGTTGGAACAGAGGTTAGGTAGAACACTTGAAGACATCGATGTATGAAAAGATTTTATGAACAAAACCTCAGTTGCCCATGAACTAGCACAAAAAATCAACAAGTGGGATCTCTTCTTATTAAAAAGCTTCTGCACAGCAAGAGAAACCACCAGCAGTGTGAAGAGACAACCCACAATGTGGGGAAAAATCTTCACCTGCTCTTCCTCAGACAAAAGTATACTATCTCCAATCTATAAAGAACTTAAAAAGATCAGACCACCCAAATTTAAAGACCCAATTTGAAAATGGGCATCTGAAATGAACAGACATTTCTCAGACAAAGAAGTAGAAATAGCAAAAAAATGCATGAAAAAATGTTCAACATCACTGGTCATTCGAGAGATGCAAATGAAAACAATGCTGAGATTCCACCTCACTCCAGAAAGAATGGCTGCTATCATGAAATCAACCAATAACAAATGCTGGCAGGGCTGTGGGGAAAGAGGAACCCTGCTCCACTGTTGGTGGGAGTGTAGACTGGTGCAAGCACTGTAGAAATCAGTATGGAGATATCTCAAAGAACTAGGACTGGAAGTCCCATTTGACCCCACTATTCCCCTGCTGGGGATCTTCCCCAAAGAATTAAAAGAATCATACCACAGTGATATATGTGTGCCCATGTTCATAGCAGCACATTTTATGATAGCTAAAACTTGGAAACAGACCAAAGGCCCATCAACTGGAGACTGGATAAAGAAAATGTGTTTTTTTTTTATAAAATGGAGTACTACTCAGCCATAAAAAATGAGAAATTAGAGACATTTATAGCTAAGTGGATGCACATTGAGGCATACTCTTAAGTGAAATAAATAGGACACATATGTATAAATACCAAATAGTTTCTCTGGTGTGAGAAACTGAAAGTGTAAATGAGGGCTAAAATGTATAATAGGTAATGTGAAATAGGAAGAAAAGGGGCAAAGGGGAAGGAAGTGGGAGGGCTCGGGGAAAGGATAGAAGGGAATGGGATTAATATGAGAAAATGGAAAAACAGGAAAAAAATCTTTGTAAATAGGGAGGAATGGAGGGGTTGAAGGGAGGGCTGGGCAACAGTGAAAAATAAGAACCAAGAGAGATTATGTCAAGGTGCAAATTTCCAATGATGAATGTCATTATATTGTATACCTAAAATGTACCAATGACTAGAATGAATAATCAATAATGCAAAAAAGGAAGAAAAGGTCCAAAGGGGTAGGGGTAGTGGGAGGGGCAGGGGAAAGGAAAGAAGGGAAAGGAAAAATGATGAGAAATGGCAAAAATGGAAATAAAGTCTTTGTAAATAGGGAAGGGTGGAGGGGGTGAAGGGAGGGCTAGGAATGGGGAAAAATAAGAACCAAGATGCATTATGTAAAGGTACAATTCCCAATGAGAAATGTAATTGTGTTGTATACCTAAAATGTACCAATAAAAGAATTTAACCAAAAAAACAAATAAATAAATAAATAATTTTTGAGATTTTAATCGGTATTATCGTATGTAGGGTCTTGACATTCTTTCTTACACTTGGCTGGTTAGGTCACATCTGGAACACTTTTCTAGCTTCTATACAGAAAAGACTTAAGATACTGAAATATTTCAGATGCCCATTTTTGAATTGGGTCTTTGAGTTTGGGGGGTCTGATTTTTTTCAGTTCTTTATATATTCTAGAAAGAAGTAAAAGCAGCAAACAAATATATGAAAAAATGTTCAATATCACTCATCATTCGAGAGGTGCAGATGAAAACAACCCTGAGATTCCACCTCACCCCAGAAAGAATGGCTGCTATCAAGAAATCAACCAATAACAAACGCTGGTGGGGTTCTGGGGAGAAAGGAACCCTTCTCCATTGTTGGTGGGAGTGCAGACTGGTGCAACCACTGCGGAAGTCAGTATGGAGATACCTCAAAGAACTAGGACTGGAAGTTCCATATGACCCAGCTATTCCCCTGCTGGGTATCTTACCAAAAAAATTAAAAGAATCATATACCACAGTGATATATGTGCACCCATGTTCATAGTGGCACAGCTTGTAATAGCTAAAGCTTGGAAGCAGCGCAAGTGCCCATCAACTGGAAACTGGATAAAGAAAATGTAGGTTTTTTAATAAAATGGAGTACTACTCAGCCATAAAGAAAGAAAAACTAGAGTCATTTATAGCTAAATGGATGCATATCGAGGCTGTACTCTTAAGTGAAATAAATAGGGCACACATGTGTAAATACCAAATAGTTTCACTAGTGTGAGAAACTGATAGTGTAAATAAGGGTTAAAATGATTAAAATGAATAATTGATAATTTGAAATAGGAAAAAAGGTCCAAAGACGAAGTAGTGAAGGGAGGGGAAGGGGAAAGGAAAAGAGGGAAAGGAAAACTATGAGAAAAGAAAAAAAAATGGAAATGAAATCTATGTAAATAGGTAAAGGCAGGGGGGGTGAAGGGCGCACAGGTAATGGGGAAAAAAATAAGAACCAAGATATATCATGTACAGGTACAAACACTCAATGATAAATGTAAACAAATTGTATACCTAAAATGTACCAATAAAATTAATTTTTAAAAAAGATACTGAAATACTTAGAAATAAGATGTCCTAATGCCTGTAATTTCCTTTAAGATATTTCAGCAAGAGAAAAAATAGATGAACAAAGTATGGCAAAATGTTAACAACTGTTACGTCTAAGTGATGGGGCACATGAGAGCTCATTACATGAAATCAATTTTTCTGTATGCTTGAATATTTTCATAATAAATAGTGAAAGACAGAAGCTCAATGAAGCAAGCTGGTTGGAAGGAAATTAGAGCAGCTAGTCCAGAAACTGCATTTACATAACAAGTACACATTATTTTCATTTATTTCATATATTTAGTAGAAGTGGCATTGATGGGGACTAATGGAGATTTAAAGGCCCCAAGAAAAGTTACCCCAAGGCATTGTTATTGCTAAAAAGTCCAAAGTTGTCTCTTACCTCAGGCTTTAAATGAACAACAAACTTTTTTTCTTTTTTTAAATTAACTTTATTGGTACATTTAAGGTATACAATATAATGACACTCATCATTGGAAATTTGCACCTTTACATAATCCGGCTTGGTTTTTTGTTTTTCCCCATTCTCTTCCCCTCCTTTCAACCCCTCCACCCTTACCTATCTAGAAAGACTTTGTTTCCATTTTTTCTTTACATCATATTAATTCCATTCCTTTCTTTCTTTTCCCCTACCCTTCCCAATTCCCCTTTCCCTTTGCACCTTTTCTTCCTATTTCACATTATCTATTATACGTTTTAGTCCTTACCTACACTTTCAGTTTCTCACACTAGAGAAACTATTAGGTGTTTATACATGTGTGTCCTATTTATTTCACTTAAGAGTATCGCCTCAATGTGTAACCATTTAGCTATAAATGTCTCTAGTTTCTCATTCTTTATGGGAGAGTAATACTCTATTTTATAAAAAACAACACATTTTCTTTATCTAGTCTCCAACTGATGGGCAATTGGGTTGCTTCCAAGTTTTAGCTATCACAAATTGTGCTGCTATGAACATGGGTGCACATATATCACTGTGGTATGATTCTTTTAATTCTTTGGGGAAGATTCCCAGCAGTGGAATAGCTGGGTCAAATGGGACTTCCAGTCCTAGTTCTTTGAGGTATCTCCATACTGATTTCAACAGTGGTTGCACCAGTCTACAAACTGACCAGCAGTGGAGCAGTGGTCCTATTTCCCTAGAGCCCTGCCAGAATTTGTTATTGGTTGATTTCATGATAGCAGCCATTCTTTGTGGGGTGAGGTGGAATTTCAGTGTTTTTTTCATTTGCATCTCTCGAATGACAAGTGATGATGAACATTTTTTCATGGGTTTATTTGCTATTTCTACTTCTTTGAGAAATGTCTGTTCATTTCAGATGCCCATTTTTGGATTGGGTCTTTATATTTCAGAGGTCTGATTTTTTTATGTTCTTTATAGACTCTAGATAGTAGACCTTTGTCTGAGAGACAGCTGGTGAAAATTTTTTCCCACATTGTGGGTTGTCTCTTCACACTGTTGGTGCTTTCCCTTGCTGTGCAGAAGCTTTTTAGTAAGAAGAGATGCCACTTGTTGATTGTGCTATTTCACGGGCAACTGAGATTTTGTTCATAAAATCTTTTCCTACACAAATATCTTCAAGAGTTCTTCCTAACCTCTCTTCTAGCTGGTTTAGTGTTTCTGTTTTAATATTTAGATCTTTAATCCATTTCTATTTTAGTTTATTGCATGGTGAGAGATATAGGTCTAGTTTTAATCTTTGGCAAGTTGAAACCCAATTTTTCCAGCACTGCTTATTAAAGAGACTATCTTTCCTCCAGTGAGGGTGTTTAGCTCCTTTGTCAAAGATGAGGTGGCTGAGTGTGTCTGGAGTTGTTTCTGAATCTTCTAATCTGTTCCACTGGTCCTCAAGTTGGTTTCTTTGTCAGTACCATGTGGTTTTTATCACAGTAGCTTTGTAGTATAATTTCAAGTTTGGGGATTTTGATACCCCCTACTTTGCCTTTATTGCCTAGTATTTCTTTTGCTATTCTGGGTCTTTTCTTGCTCCAAACGAATTTTTGGATTTTTTTCTCCAGGTCTCTGAAGTATGCTGCTGAAATTTCAATTGGGATTGCACTGAATCTATATAGCAGTTTGTGGAAGTATGGCAATTTTCACTATGTTGATTCTTCCTATCCAGAAGAAAAGGATGTCTTTCCATTTTCTGATAGCCTCTTCAATCTCTTTTTTCAGAGGGCTATAGTTTTCAGAGCAGAGGTCTTTGATTTCTTTTTTTAGGTTGATTCCAAGGTATTCCAATTTTTTGAATTCTATTGTGAAAAGAATTGATTGCCCAATTTCTCTCTCATTGAGTCTGTTTTTTTGTGTACAGAAAAGCTATTAATTTTTGTGTGTTGACCTTGTATCCAGCTACTTCACTGAATTTGGTTATTAAGTCTAGATAACTTTTGGTGGAGTTCTTGGGGTCTTCTATATAGAGTATCATGTCATCTGCAAATAATGACAATTTGACTTCTTCATTTCCTATCTTTATTTCTTTTATTTCTTTCTCTTGTCTAATTGTCGTGGCTAATGTTTCCAAAACTATACTGAACAGGAGCAGTGATAGTGGACATACTTGTCTTGTTCCTGATTTTAATGTGAAGGATATCAGTTTTTGACATTTAGTATGATATTGGCTGTTGGTTTTTCATAGATGGCTTTTATCAGATTGAGGTAGAGACCATCTATTCCAATTTTTGTAGGGTTTTTATCATAAATGTGTGTTGGATTTTGTCAAATGCTTTTTCTGCATCTATTTAGATGATCATATGGTTTTTGTCCTTGGCTCTATTGATATAGTGTATTACGTTGATTGATTTGCATATGTTGAACCATCCCTGCATCCCTGGGATGAATCCCACTTGGTCAGGGTGTATGATCTTCTTGATGATCTTCTGCATTCTGTTTGTCAGCATCTTATTAAGGATTTTTGCATCTATGTTCATTAGTGAGATTGGCCTATGGTTCTCTTTTTTGGTTGGGTCTTACTCTGCTTTGGGGATCAAGGTGATGTTTGCTTCCAGGAATGATTTTGGGAGTATTGCTTCCCTTTCAATTTCATTGAAGAGTTTAAACAATAGTGGCAGTAGTTCCTCTCTAAATGTCTTGTAGAATTCAGATGTGAAGCCATCAGGACCCACGCTTTTCTTGGTTATTAAGTTTTTAATTACATTTTCAATTTCGTTGATATTTGGTTGTTTAGAATTTTTAGGTCTTCTTCATTCAACTTTGGTAATTCATACATGTCTAGAAATCTGTCCATTTCTTCTTTGTTTTCCATCTTTTTGGCGTTTAGGTTCTGGAAGTAGGTATTAATGATTCTCTGGATTTCTGCTGGGTCTGTGGTAATTTCACCCTTTTCATTCCTAATTGCATGGATTTGGGCCTTTTCTTTCCTTTTTCTGATAAGGTTGGCTAAGGGTTTGTCAATTTTGTTGATTCTTTTGAAGAACCAACTCTTGGCTTCATTGATTTTTTGTACTTTTTTTTAGTCTCCATTGCATTAATTTCTGCCCTGATCTTTATAATTTCCTCCCTTGAATGAGCTTTGTGGTTGTCCTGCTCTTCTTTTTCTAGAAGCTTGAGGTTCAGCATCAGGTTGTGTAATTGAGCTCGCTGTTTTTCTAATGTGAATATTCACTACATGAATTCCCCTTGTAACGCTGCTTTCATTGTGTCCCATGCATTCCAATATATTGTATTGGTATTGTCATTTAGTTGTAGAAAGTGTCTGACTTCTCCTTTAATTTCCCCTGTGACCCATTAATTATTTAGAACTGTTTTGTGCAGATCCCATATGTATATTAAATTATTGGGGTTACTGTTTTTTTTCTTAAATTCTTTTATTGGTACATTTTAGGTATACAATACATTTATATTTATCATTTGGGTGCTTGTACCTGTACATGATGTGTCTTGGTTCTTATTTTTTCCCTGTTACCTGTGCGCCCTTCACCCCCTCCACCCTTCCTTATTTACATAGACTTAATTTCTACTTTTTTTCTTTTCTCATAATTTTTCCTTTTCCTTCTTTCCATTCCCCTTCCCCTAATACCACTCCTACAACCTTTGGAACTTTTCTTCCTATTTCAAATTATTAATTATTCATTTTAATCATTTTAATCCTTATTTAAACTTTCAGTTTCTCACAGTAGAGAAACTATTCAGTATGTACACATGTGTGTCCTATTTATTTGACTTAAGCATATGGCCTCAATATCCATCCATTTAGCTATAAATGACTCAAGTTTCTCATTCTTTATGTCAGAGCACTACCCCATTTAATAAAAATAAACACATCTTTTTTATCCAGTTTTCAGTTGATGGGCACTTGAGCTGTTTCCAAGCTTTAGCAATTACAAACTGGGCCACTATAAATATGAATGCACATATAACACTGTGGTATGATTGTTTTAATTCTTTTGGGAAGATACCTAGCAGGGGAATAGCGGGGTCAAATGGGACCTCTAGCCTTACCACTTTGAAGTATCTCCATAATGATATACACAGTGGTTGCACCAGTCTGCACTCCCACCAACAATGGAGAATGGTTCCTTTCTCTTCACACCCCCACCAGCATTTGTTATTGGTTGATTTCTTGATAGCAGCCATTCTTTCTGTGGTGAGGTGGAATGTCAGCATTGTTTTTATCTGCTTCTCTCAAATGACCAGTGATGTTGAACATTTTTTCATGTATTTATTTGCTGCTTTTAATTCTTTGTCTGAGTAATGTCTGTTCACTTCAGATGCCCATGCTTGAATTGGGTCTTTGAATTTTGGGGGGTCTGTTTTTTTCAGTTCTTTATATATTCTATATAGTAATCCTTTGTCTGAGTTACAGCTGCTAAAATTTTTTTCCCACATTGTAGGTTGTCTGTTAGCTCTGTTGGTGGTTTCTCTTGCAGTGCAGAAGGTTTTTAATAAGATGAGATCCCAGTTGTTGATTCTTTGTGCTAGTTCCTGTGCTACTGAGGTTTTGTTCATAGACTCTTTTCCTATGCCAATGGCATCAAGAGTTCTACCTAACTTATCTTCCAGCAAGTTTAGTGTTTCTGTCTTAACATTTAGATCTTCAATCCACTTCGATCTTAGTTTAGTGCATGGTGATAGGTATTGTTCTAATTTTAATCTTTGGCAGGTTGAAATCCAGTTTTTCCAATACCACTTATTACATAGGCTATCTTTACTCCAATGAGGGTACTTGGCTCCTTTGTCGAAGATGAGGTGGATGAGTATGTGGGGAGTTGTTTCTGCATCTTCTAATTTATTCCACTGATCCTCGGGTCTATTTCTTTGCCAGGACCATGCTGTTTTTATCAGAGTAGCTTTGTAGTATAGTTTCAAGTTGGGTATTGTGATACCCCCAGCCATGTCTCTGTTGCCTAGAATTGCTTTTGCTATTCTGGATCTCTTCTGGTTCCAAATGAATTTTGGGGTTGTTTTCTCTAGTTCTGTGAAGTATATTGTTGGAATTTCAATTGGGATTGCATTAAATCTATTTAGTAGTTTTGTTGGTATGGCCATTTTCACTATATTGATTCTTCCTACAGAGGAACAAGGGATGTCTTTCCATTTTCTTACATCCTCCTTCATCTCCTTTTTCAGAGTACTGTAGTGTTCATTGTAGAAGTCTTTTGCTTCCTTTGTTAAATTAATGGCCAGATATTTCATTTTTTTATGCTATTGTAAAAGGGAGTGTTTCCCTAATTTCTCTCTCAGTGAGTCTGTTATTTGTGTATAAGAAAGCTATTGTTTTTTCAGTGTTGACCTTATATCCAGCTACTCTACTGAATCTGTCATGTAAGTCTAGAAGTGCTTGATCAAGTTTTTAGGGTCTTCTATGTAAAGTATGAAATCATCAGTAAATAATGACAGTTTAACTTCATCCTTTCTTATCTTTATTCCTTTTATTTCTTTCTCTTTTCTAATTGATGTGGCTACTGTTTCCAGAACTATTTTGAACAGGAGTGGTGATAGTGGACATCCTAGACTTGTTCCTGATTTTAGCATGAAAGTTGTCAGTTTTTGACCATTTAGTATGATGATGGCTGTTGGGTTTTCATAGATACTCTTAATCAGGTTTAGATAAAGACGTTCTACTCCAAATTTCTATAGGGTTTTTATACTGCAAGGGTGCTGGATTTTGTCGAATGCCTTTTCTGCATCTTTTGAGATGATATGTTTTTTGTCCTTGGCTCTGTTAATAGAGTGTATTACATTTATTGATTTACATATGTTGAACCATCCTTGCAATCCTCAGATAAATCCAACTTGGTCACTGTGTATAATCTTCTTGATGGCCCTCTTTAGTCTGTTTGGAATATCTTCTTGAGGATTTTTGCATCTATGTTCATTAGGGAGATTGGCTTGTACTTCTCTTTTTGGGTTGGGTCTTTCCCTGGTTTTGGAATCAAAGTCACACTTGCTTCCAGGAATGAATTTGGAACCCTTGCTTCACTTTCAATTTCCCTGATGAGTTTAAAGAGTAATGGTAATAGTTCTTCTTTAAATGTCTTGTACAATTCAACAGTGAAGCCATCAGGACGTGGGATTTTCTTTGTTGGTAAATATTTTATTACATTTTCAATTTTACTCTTTATAATTGGAGTGTTTAGAATTTCTATATCTTCTTCATTTAACTTTGGCAATTCGTATGTATCTAGGAATCTGTCCATTTCTTCTGTGTTTTCCATTTTATTAGAGTACAGGTTCTTGAAGTAGGTATTGATGATCCTCTGGATTTCTGCTGGGTCTGTTGTGACATCACCTTTTTCATTCTTAATTGCATGGATTTGAGCCTTTTTTTTTCCTTTTTTTGATAAGGTTGGCTAAAGGTTTATCAATTTTATTTATTCTTTCCAAAACGAACTCTTTCATTCATTGATTTTTTGTATCGTTCTCTTAGTCTCCATTGCATTAATTTCTGTTCTGATCTTTATAATTTCCTCTCTTGTACGACCTTTGGGTTTGTTCTGCTCTTCTTTTTCTAGGACCTTGAGGTTCTGAATTAGGTTATTTATTTGAGATCTCTCTGTTTTCCTAATATGGGCATTCACTGCTATGTATTTCCTGTGTAGAACTGCTTTCATTGTGTCCCATATATTCCTGTATGTTGTACTGGCATTATCATTTACTTGCAGAAACTGTCTAATTTCTTCTTTAATTTCCTCTGTGACCAATTTGTTGCTCAGGAGGGTGCTATTCAATTTCCATGTTTTTGTGGGGGTTTTGCAGTTTCTTATGTAATTGCTCTCCAATGTTATTGCACTATGATCTGATAATATACGGGGAGTAACTTCACTTATTTTACATTTACTTAGATATGTCCTATGAGCTAGCATGTGGGCTATTTTGGAGAATGACACGTGTGCAGCCGAAAAGAATGTATATTCTGATTTTGTGGGGTGGAACACTCTGTAAACTTCTATTAAGTCCATTTGTTCAATAGCTTGGTTCAGTTCTAGAATTTCCTTGTTAATTTTTTGTCTAGATTATCTGTCTATTTGTGATAGTGGGGTATTGAGGTCCCCCACTACATCTGTATTAGTGCTTATTTGGTTTTTCATGTCCATTAATATTTGTTTTGTATAGTTGGGGGCATTCATATTTGGTGGATATATATTTATGACTGTTGTCTCTTCCTCTTGGATTTTTCCCTTCAGAAGGATGTAGTGACCATCTTTGTCTCTCTTAATTAGTTTTGGTTTAAAATCTACTTTATCTGCAAATAAGATTGCTAACCCTGCTTTTTTCTGGGTTCCTGTCATGTGGAGAACTGTTTTCCATCCTTTTACTTTCAGTCGATAAGTTTCTTTTTGAGTTAGGTGTGTTTCTTGTAAACAGCATATTGCTGAATTTTGCTACGTAATCCATTCTGCCAGTCTATTTCCTTTGCTTGGTGAATTGAGGCCATTAACATTGATAGTTATAATTAATAAATATTGACTCATCCTTGTCATGATGTTTTCCTGTTGTTGGCTCTTTTATTTCTTTTTTTTTTTACCCCTTTCCCTTTGGTGTCTTACCTTGCCTGGTGGCTTCCCTCTGTTGGGCTTCATCAGGTTGTGACCTTCATTGTCTTTTTCTAGGATATTGCTTAGAATTGTTTGGAGTGCTGGTTTGGTATTCATGAAATTTCTCAGGTGTTCTTTGTCATGGAATTATCTAATTTCCCCATCAATTTTGAAAGGTAATTTTGCAGGATACAACAGTCTAGATTGGAAGTTATCTTTCTTTTAGGGCTTGAAATACTTCACTCCAGGCTCTCTTTCATTTGAGGGTTTGTGTTGAGAAGTCTGCTGTGATTCTGATGGGCTTTCTTTCATAGGTGATTTGTTTCTTTTTTCTAACTGCCTGTAGGATTTTGTTCTTCTGTTGGGTTTCTGGGATGTTGACTATTTTATGCCTAGGTGTATATTTTTTGAACATGGCTAGTTGGAGTTCTATATGCCTCACTTATCCATATATCCAGTTCTCTACCTCTGTCTGGGAAGTTTTCTACTATTACTTCTGTGAACAGTTTTTTATGTCAATCGAACTTTCTCCTGTTTTTTCGTGGATTCCTATAAGTCTTATGTTATTCTTCTTTGCACCATCTATCACCTGCTGTATTGATTTCTCGTGGTCCTTACTATTTTTAAGATATCACTGTTTTCATAGTCCTTAACTCTTGTGGTTTCTTTTGATATTGATCTCCACTTTCATTGCACAATGGTCTGACAATATACAGGGGATGACTTCAATTCCTTTGCACTTACTTAAACATGTTCTATGTGTGAGTATGTGGTCTATTTTAGAGAAGGACCCATGTGCAGCTGAAAAGAAAGGGTACTCTGATTTTGTGGGTGGAACACTCTGTAAGCATCTGTCAAGCCCATTTGTTCAAGAGTTTGATGGAGTTCTAGTATTCCATTGCTTATTTTTTGTGTAGTTGATCAATCTATTTGTCAGAGTGTGGTATTAAGGTCCCCACCACTATTGTATTAGTGCTTATATGATTTTTCATGTCCATCAATATTTGTTTTATATAGTTGGGTGCTCTACTGTTTGATGCATATATGTTTGTGATTGTCATCTCTTCCTCTTGGATTGCTCCCTTTACAAGGATGTAGTGTGCGTCTTTGTCTCTCTTAATCAGTGTTGATTTGAAATCCACTTGATCTGCAAAGAGGATAGCTACTCCTGATTTTGGGGGCATTTCTGTCACATGGAGTATTGTTTTCCACCCTTTAACTTTCAGTCTATGAGTTGCTTTTTGAATTAAGTGTGTTTCTTGTATGCAGCATATTGTTGGATCTTGCTTTTGACCCATTCTGACAGTCTGTTTCTTTTGATTGGTGAATTGAGACCATTAACATTGATGGTTATAACTGATATGTATTGACTTATCCTTGTCATGACTTTTTTTGTTGTTGTTGGATTCTCTTCCTTTGCATTTAATTTCTTGTCATGTTGATGGATTCATTCTGCTGGGCTTCCTGGGGTTGTGATCCTTATTGTCTTTTCCTAGGATATTGTCTACAATTTTTTGGAGTGCTGGTTTTGTATTCCAGAAGTTCCTAAGGTGCTTTGTCATGAAAGTATCTTATTTCTCCATCAATTTTGAAAGATAGTTTTGCAGAGTACATCAATCTCAGTTAGAGGCTGTTTTCCTTTAGGGCTTGAAATACATCACTCCATGGTCTTCTTGCCTTGTGGCTTTATGTTGAGAAGTTTGCTGTGATTCTGATGGGCTTTCCTTTGTATGTTATTTGTTTCTTTTCTCTAACTGCTTGTAGAATTTTGTTCTTCTGTTGGGTTTCTGGGATCTTGACTATTATATGCTGAAGTGTAGATTTTTTTTCATCATGACTAGTTGCAGTCCTATATGCCTCACTTATCTCTATGTCAAGTTCTTTTCCCCTATTTGGGAAGTTTTCTGCCATTACTTCTGTGAACAGTTTTTTTATGTCATCTGAACTCTCTCCACTTTCTTCCTTGAGTGCAATCATTCTGATATTATTCTTCTTTGCATTGCCTAGCAGCTGCTGGATTGATTACTCATGCCCCCTTACTATTTTTAAGAAATTTTTCTTTTCCTGGTCACTAATTGCAATCCTATCTTCTATATCTGAAATTCTATCCTCACATTGGCTTATTCTGTTGCATAAACTTTCACTGGAGTTTTTAATGTTCTGGAAATCTGTTTGCATCTGTTTAATGGATTCTATTTGTTTTCTGTGTTGGCATTCCATCATATTCCTCAGCTCCTCTATTTTTTTATCTGTGTCTGCTCTAGATTTATTAATTATGTCTTGTACTGTGGGCACAATCTCTGCTGTTGTCTACGAAATTATTTCCTATTTCATTTTTTCCAGGTCCTCTTTTGTTTCTAGTTCAGGCAATGCAGGTGGTTGAGTATTAGATTGTTCCATCTCATTGCCCTTTGGGGTTGCCTTAGGTGATCTGGTAGTCTGGTTTTGGGACTTATTTATGTGTCTTCTCATTTCAACAGATACAGCCTGCTATGCCTTAATTGAGGTGACTTTTGCTCACCCAGTGCTCTTGAATTCTCAGCAAGCCACCGAGTAGCCTTTACTCTGCTGCTTAACAGTACACCAATTCCTGAGTTCAGAGTGGTGGCTTTTTAGATCCCTGAGCTGACCTGTTGTCTGGGTGGGCTTCTGGCTGTGGCCTGAGCACACTTTGGATGGTATCTAGGCATGCCTCTCACTGGGGCCCCTATGTAGCTATTGTCTGGGAGGGCCTTTGGTTGAAGGCTGTGCACCCATTTCTGTTGTCTGGACAGTCTTTGCCTAGGGTCTCCTGGCACTTATCAGTGGTATTGGAGTGAGGCTCTGGATGTTGCTTGTGTGCCTGTACAGCTCTTCTCCAGTCTCATCCCTGGCTGTGGCCAATGGTATGGCAAGCTGCTGGCTGAAGTCTGTGTGCTCATGTAGCCCCTTTCTGGGTGGCCTTTTGGCTTGGGCAGGTGTGCCCCAGCCTCTAGGGTAGGGGCAGAGCCCCGGATGGGATCCGCCTCCAGCCATGTTGGTCAGGGCCACACAGCTGCTCCCCAGAATCTGCCTGCACTTAGCAATGGAATGGAGGGCCTCCAGCAGGAGCCAGTGTGCCCATGCAGCTCCTCTCTGGGCAGGCTTCTGGCCTGGGGGGTGTGCCTGAGTCTCTGGGTTCAGGGCTGGCCCTTGGCTGCATCTGCCTGCAGCTGCACTGGTCTGGGCCTCACAGCTGCTCCCTGGGATCTGTGCACACTTACTGATGAAATGGCTGGCCTCTGGCTGAAGCTTGTGCACCTGTGCTTCTCTTTTCTGGGTGAAACTTTGGCGTGGGTGGGTGTGTAGGTTTCTCTGGGGTTGGGGCAAACCCTGCCTGGGATCTGCCTGCAGCTGCACCAGTCTGGGCCTCACAGCTGTTCCCCCATATCTTCTTGCTCTTACCAATTGTACGGTGGGGCTGTGGCTGAAGCTTGACCATAAACATTTTTAAGGGAAGTCAGGAAGTAACAAGAACTGATGCAAGCTCCTCTATCATAACTTGTCCTCTGCCAGGTTCACCATCACAAAGTGGATATGAGATCACCCCAGAAGGAAGTTCTCATTAGCTTTGATCATCCATCACATTTTAAGAGTCTAACAGAACTGACTCCAACATATTTTGCTTCTGTAGTTACTGCAGTCACTTTCTTAAGTTGAACCTTCTGGACTACATCATTTTCTGAATTCCCTTAAGGGTCCATATATTCCTTAAGCTGACTCAATAGTCTATCAATGGACCCTCAAGCCTTTTGCTATGTGTCCTCTGAAACTCAAAGTCCAATATCAGCAAATTCATCTATTTCCTCAACATTTTGTTCAGTGTCTTGTTCAAAAGGAAGCCTGATGTTTCACTGAAGTGTCGCTTCTGTATTGATCCCTCAGATCATAGATGTTCTCTTTTCCACACCTGCAGCCGCACTCACTGTTCATGGAGGTAGAAGAGTGTTCTTTTTCCTCCTCTTTGCCACTTCCAGATCAGCCCCCCTTTTATCAAAAATCCCAGTTCACTTAAAATGCACATCAGACTAGGCCAATTGCCATCCCCCTTTATGGCTCCCTACCATCAACCTCCCAATCACACCCTATTGTTCATTCACTGGAAATGATTGCACTTGGCTCAGAATATTTTTCTCCCACCACTGTAGTGATTTTAATATCCATTTGCTGACATAGCTAATTCACCAGCCCCGCCATGCCATACCCTGAAGTCATATCTAAAACCCTTTTGCTTCCCACAATCCTAACTCAGTCACACATACCCAATGTTGTCATTACCAATAACTGCATCATCTCAATAATACAACTTCAAGTCTCACTTTCTCCTACATAATCTCAACCTACAATCCATGGAACCTACTACCCTCGCTGTCCAACTATCCTTTTCTCTCTTTAATTCACAAAATTAACCTATATACATCTCATCCCATGTAACCTGCCTTCTTTGTTGTACTAAAGAGAAACTTTCCACTTTCCAATGTAAAACCAGTCCTTCCACATGTGCAGAGGACCTCTTCTACACTGAGCTATTCAAACATTTTGCTCCAGCAGTTAACTCCTCTCTTTCTGATATCACCAATTTCTCCTTCTATCAACATGATGATCACTCCCACCAGCATATAAACAGGCAAAAATCTGCCTTCCTAAACAAACAAAAAATTTCTTTGACCACATACCCTCCTACAGTTTCCTCACAAGCAAAGAAAACATCTAGTTTTCTCTTCTTCATAACAAAATTCCTGATAATAGGTGTCTACAATGCTCTCTCCATTTTCTCCCTTCTCACTACTTCCTTAACCCACTCAAAACAAGCTTTTGTCTCTGCATTACTGACAACATTCTTATCAAGGTTGCAAAGGCCTCCAGAGTGTCAAATTCAAAGGCAAACTCTTATTTCTCATTTTATTAAACTTTTAGCAACATTTAGATTGGTTGATTGCTCCTTTGTTTTGAAATCTTGGCTTCTATGACCATACAGTCTCCTGTTTTTTTTCCTGCCTCTCTATCACTTCTTCTCAGTGTCCTTGCTGGTTCTTCCTCATCTTTTCAACTTTTAACCAATGGAGTGCTCTACACCTCAATTCTTGACTTTTTTATTTTATGAAAAAATAAAAATTTTATAACAAAATAACAAAAGAATAACAATAGTTAATACTCCGTGTATCATCATCTTCAAGGTAGTTGCTCAGAGTACAAGACATAGATCAAAAATATTCTTACACAGAAGAAACAGATAATAACACCAAACTTATTTTCGATGAACTAGTAGCATAAATGAAATGAATCAGAATGTATATAAAATATTTTTGGAACAATGGAATAGGTAATTTAGGAAAGTATTTCAACTTCTCCTGCCTTCCCATTTATCTTTTCTCTCTCTCTCTCTCTCTCTCTCTCTCTCTCTCTCTCTCTATATATATATATATATATATGGATAGATATAGATATATATTTTTATATATAAATAGATATATAGAGATATAGATAGAAATATATATTCATATTCTATATAAAGAGAATAAATATGAGAATATATATAATATATATAAATGAGAACATATATATAGAGAGAGATTCTCATATAAGAGAAACCATCCCATATTTAAGCTTATGTGTCTGACTTATTTCACTTAACATTATGTTCCCAAGAGCTGAATGCAACTTAATTCTTGAATATTATCTACTGAAGACTCCCAAGTGGCAATCTCCAGTCCTGACTCTCCCTGATTTCTACATCATTCACTCCATATGTCCATATAGATGTTTAATAAGGACTTTAAATTTGACATCTATCCCAAACAGAAGTCCTACTTCTGTCCCTCCTCATCCAGTCTTCCCAATTTTAGTAAATACCACCATGTCTCATTGAAGTGTTTGGACCAAAACCCTAGGTATCATCCACAATTCCTCCTTATTCCTCACATAACACATTAATCCATCTGTAAATCCTGTGAGCTCTGCTTTATATCCCAATCTAGCTTTTCACCACCTCCAAGGCACCAACACTTCCTGCCTGGACTATTTCAAGAACTCCTTAACTGCTTTCCCCACTTCTATTCTTGTACCTTTTTCTATTTTCCATAAAATGGCAAGAATGATACTTTCAAAATACAATTTAAAATGAGATAGGAGATTAGGGCTGGGACATCTGGACAACTAACTGGGCAGAATTTGTCAAATGTCATAATAACTCATGACTAACAAACAGGTTGAATGAGATGTTTCCTAAAAAAGAGAACATGTGCAGAACACAGGACTCAAAATGATTTCACAGCTCCTGAGCACTTACAGTACCGATCAGAAAATGATATTTTCAATTCTTCACTTGAATCTGGTGCTGTTCACAGAACCAGTTAGAAAAGTGCTATTTTCAATCCTTCATTTACATCTGGCAGGGAGCCAAGCAAGTTTTCTGATAAGACAGTTTATGCCTGGCATGACAGCAAGTGAGTTTTTGATAGAACAACTGCCCCATGCCTTATTCTCATGATGGGAAAGCCAACTCAGGAATTTTGGACACTAAAGACCCTTTCTCCCTCTTATCCTCAGGACTACTGTGAGCCTTTTCAGCAGCCCACTCTCTCCCTATAGAAACATACTCTTTTTCCCCCTTCAATAAATGTACACCCTTTCTGCTTTTTCTGTGTGTCTTGTCCAATCTTTGTTTGGGACACCAAGAGCCTAGAAAGAAGCATCACAGGACCCCTCATCCAAGAACAATAGCACCTCATTCCTGTACCTAAAATTTCCAATGAGTTTTAATCAAAATTAGAATCAAATTCAAAATTTTTACTCAATTTTCCCTTAGTCTGGCTTGCTCCATATTTCACTCCCTCAGAGGTTCATTTAGGTGATCACCTTCCCTCAAGTAGCATCACCTCCTACCCCTGTTTCCTTAACTTGTTTTAATTTCTATTGAAGAACCTACCACATCAGTTCTTGTTTATTGAAGTACTTATTTTGGTCTCACTCCTATATTTAGAATATAAGCTCCACAAGAACAGAATATTGTCTGGTTCTTTAAAATTTTCATTACAGTACCGGTACATGATACTTAGATGCTTAATAGACATTTTCTGAAAGAGCAACTGCATCTAGAAAAAAAATTCAAAATAATCTGAAAATCATAACATAAGTTATAAGAAAGAAGGCCTAAATTTCTCACAATTGCTTTCATTTAAAATCCAGAAAGTGTTTTTCCTGTTAAATAGAGAATAAGCACCAAATCTAAGGGAAAGACATTACAGAAAGACGGGAAAAAATAACTTCTAAAACCCAGAGCCCAAATAAGCTGCCTCATGAGACAATGAGGTATTAGGTGTTTATTTAAGTGAAGAGAAGATCAATATTTATTCAGAGCATGTTATATACCAAGTTTTATACAAGGCTCATATAACATAAGTTAGATACATTGCCTTGCTTTGTTTAATCCACACAGCTGTCTGAGGTTGATTCCATTAGTATCATACCCATTTTATAGATAAGGAAATTAATATCAAATGTTAAGTAAAAGAAAAAGTTTGAGAACCACTGCTGAAGAGGATCTAAAATTCAAAGGCCTCTAAAATCCCTTCTAACTCAAAGATTCAGGGATTTCAAAGGAGTTGTTTGGAAAACAAGATTAACTCCAAACCATGCTTTGATTAAACACCTAAATGTGACAATTATTTATCAAATATTTGAGTCCTTTTCAGTATCTTAATCACCATAATGGAATTATTCTTTTAAAATCCAGCATCATGTACAAACTTAGAGTCATCAGACCCTATGGCTAGGAATGAAGAAAGTGTGTAATAATAAAGTGTGTTCATTCTCAACATCCTCTGTTAGTTTTCATCTGGGGAGTATTTGGTGTTTTGTTCTAGATGCTTAATTTATAAAATAAAAATTTGAAATCACAAATGTGGATTAGTTTGCTTGTTTTTCGTCTTTAAGTTTTGTTTGTGTTCTTGTTTGGTTTTTGTTTGGGTTAGGAGGCTTCTGCTTGTTGGTTGAGTTACGGTTTTTTTCTAATAGCCAAGTGATGAAGAAAGGAGAGCATGCAGAAAGAATGGTTAGAAGAGAGAACTTTGCTAGACATGTATTATATATCAGGTACAATATGATGTACTTTAGTTTTTATTTGCCGACCATCTACCATCCCAGTCACTTCACTGAGAGTTTCATATACACTCTCTTTAATTCTTATAACAATCATGAAAAGTATTGTCAAATCTGTGATAAACTATCTGCAAAAAAAGGGTGCAGTGATTATTTTCCTTGCATCCATGCCTTTTGGTAGTCCCTTCCCACTACTCTGAGCTTGGCCATGTGACTTCCTTTTATCAATAGGACAATAACACAAGTGAGGATGCAGAGAATTGAAGAGAGCTTCCACACGGGTGTTGTGCAGTCTTCATTCACTTAGTAGCAACCCAGAAAATACCACCAGGCGAATGAACCCAGGCAAAACCACTAAATGATGAATGACATATGGCAGTTACTTTTTAAAAAAATTTTATTGTATTGGTACATTTTAAGTATACAATATAATGACATTCATCATCGGAAATTTGCACCTTTGCATAATCTCTCTTGGTTCTTATTTTTCCCCTTCCACTTCCCTCCCTTCAACATTTCCATCCCTCCCTATTTACAAAGAGTTTGTTTCAATATTTTCATTTTCTCGTATTAATTCCATTCCCTTCTTTCCTTTCAACCTACCCCTCCCCCTTCCCCTTCCCCTTTGCCTCTTTTCTTCCTATTTCACATTATCTATTATAACTTTTAGTCCTTACTTACACTTTCAATTTCTCACACTAGAGAAACTACTTGGCATTTACATATGTGTGTCCTATTTATTTCACTTAAGAGTATGGCCTCAACGTGCATCCATTTAGCTATAAATGTCTTCAATTTCTAATTGTTTATGGCTGAGTAGTACTCCATTTTATTTAAAAAACCTACATTTTCTTTATCCAGTCTCCAGTTGATGGGCAATTGGGCTGCTTCCAACTTTTAGCAATTATAAATTGTGCTGCTATGAACATGGGTCCACATATATCACTATGGTATGATTCTTTTAATTCTTTGGGGAAGATACCCAGCAGGGGAATAGCTGGGTCAAATGGGACTTCCAGTACTAGTTCTTTGAGGTATCTCCATACTGATTTCCGCAGTGGTTGCACCAGTCTACACTACTAGCAGCAGTGCAGCAGGGTTCCTCTTTCCCCCAAAGCCCCACCAGCATTTGTTTTTGGTTGATTTCATGATAGCAGCCATTCTTTCTGGGGTGAAGTGGAATCCCAGAGCATTGTTTTCATTTGCATATTTCAAATGACCAGTGATGTTCAACATTTTTTAATATGTTTATTTGCCATTTCTCCTTCTTTGTCTGAGAAATGTCTGTTCATTTCAGATGCCCATTTTTGGATTGGGTCTTTAAATTTGGGAGGTCTGATTTTTTTAACTTTTTTATAGATTCGAGATAGTACACCTTTGTCTGAGGAAGAGCAGGTGAAGATTTTTTCCCACATTGTGGGTTGTCTCTTCACACTGCTGGTGGTTTCTCTTGCTGTGCAGAAGCTTTTTCCTAAGAAGAGATCCTACTTATGGATTGTTTGTGATAGTTCACGGGCAACTGAAGTTTTGTTCATGAAATCTTTTCCTACACTAATATCTTCAAGAGTTCTACCTAACCTTTCTTCTAATAGGTTTACTGTTTCTGGTTTAATATTTAGATCTTTGATTCATTTCAATTTTAGGTTAGTTCATGGTGAGAGACATAGGTTTAGTTTTAATCTTTGGCAAGTTGAAACCCAGTTTTCCCAGCACCATTTATTAAAGAGGATATCTTTCCTCCACCAAGGGTATTTGGCTCCTTTGTCAAAGATGAGGTGGCTGAGTGTCTCGAGTTGTTTCTGCATCTTCTAATCTGTTCTACTGGTCCTCAGGTCTGTTTCTTTGCCAGTATCATGCTGTTTTTATCACAGTAACTTTGTAGTATAGTTTCAAGTTGGGCGTTGTGATACCCCCAGCCATGTTTCCATTGCCTAGAATTGCTTTTGCTCTTCTGGGTCTCTTCTTGTTCCAAAGGAATTTTTGGATTGTTATCCTAAGGTCTGTGAAGTATGCTGCTGGGATTTCAGTTGGGATTGCACTGAATCTATATAGCAGTTTTGGAAGTATGGCCATTTTCACTATGTTGATTCTTCCTACCCAGGAGCAGGGAATGACTTTCCATTTTCTGATATCATCTTCAATCTCTCTTTTCAGAGTGCTATAGTTTTCAGAGAAAAGTTCTTTGATTTCTTTCATTAGGTTGATTCCTAGGTATTTCAGTTTTTTGGATGCTATTGGGAAAGGAATTATTTGCTCTATTTCTCTCTCAGTGAGTCTGTCATTGGTGTAGAGGAAAGCTATCGATTTTTGTGTGTTGACCTTGTAACCAGCTACTTGACTGAATTTGGTTATTAAGTCTAGAAGACTTTTGGTGGAGTTCTTGGGGCCTTCTATGTAGAGTATCATGTCATCTGCAAATAATGACAATTTGACTTCTTCATTTCCTACCTTTATTCCTTTTATTTCTTTCCCTTGTCTAATTGCTGAGGCTAATGTTTCCAAAACTATATTGAACAGGTGTGGTCATAGTGGACATCCTTGTCTTGTTCCTGATTTTAATGTGAAGGATTTCAGTTTTTGACCATTTAGAATGATATTGGCTGTTGGTTTTTCATAGATGGCTTTTATCAGATTGAGGTAGAGACCATCTATACCAATTTTTTGTAGGGTTTTTATCATAAATGCATGTTGGATTTTGTTGAATGTTTTTTCTGGAGCTATTGAGAAGGTTTTTTTCCTTGGCTCTATTGATGTAGTGTATTACATTGATTGATTTGCGTATGTTGAACCATCCCTGCATCCCTGGGATGAATCCCACTTGGTCAGGGTGTGTGATCTTCTTCATGATCTTCTGCATTCTATTTGCCAGTATCTTATTAAAGATTTTTGCATCTATGTTCATTAGTGAGATTGGCCTATGGTTCTCTTTTTCATTTGAGTGTTTCTCGAGCAGTTAAAAATTTTATGTCTACCACACCAGCAATCTGAAAAATTCTCAAGAATATCCTTGAAAGAGATGATAACACTAACAATGACAAAAGGAATTATAGAATGAATGAACTAGGTAAGGTGAGCACTTAGTAAGAAGGGAAAGAAAGGGAGTTACCAACAAGAAAATAATGTAATAACAGGAATAAGTAAAAACTTACAGTAATAACTCTCAATGTGAATGGTCTCACTCCCCGATTAAAGGACACAGATTGGCAGAATAGATAAAGAAACAAAACCCAAAACCCAATTATATGCTGTATACAAGAAACACATTTAGCTTGAAAAAAATGTCATACATCAAAAATCAAAGGATGGAAAACAATTAGTTCGTGCAATGGGAACCTGAAAACATAAAGGAGCAGCTATACCATTTTCAGACGAAGTAGACTTTCAAGCCAAAACACATTAAAAGAGTCAAAGAAGATCATTATATATTCATTGAAGAACAACTCAACAGAAAGAAATAACAATTATTAACATATATGCACCTAACTTCAAAAAACAAACACTACTATGAATAAAAGATCAGATAAATGTAAACACAATTATAATGGGGGACCTGAATAGAACATCCAGGCAAAAAAAATCAACACAGAAATATCAGAGTTAAACAAAACCTTTGAACAAGTGGACTTAGTAGATAATTATACAGTATTCCACCCAACAAAAAAATATGCAGTCTTACCTGCAGCACATGAAACTATCTCCAAAATAGACCACATACTAGCCAATAAAGCATGCTTAAGTAAATGGGAAAGAATAAAAATTTTATCATGCAAATTATTACATCATAGAAAAAACTAGAAATCAATGGTATAAGAAACCACAGAAATTATACAATTGCATGGAAATTAAACAATACACTTTTAAATACACAATGGGTTACAGAAAAAATCAAGGAATCAATACAACAGTTTTGAGACCTAAATGATAATCCCAGTACAATGTACCAGACCTTATGTGGCACAAATAAAAACAATCCAAAGAGGGAAGTTTATAAATGGGAATGCTAATATTAAAAAAAGAGTGAGCCGTGCCAGGGATTTAGCTCAGTGATTCTGGCACCTGCCTCGCAAGCACAAGGTCCTGAGTTTGATCCCCAGTACCAAAAAAAAAAAAAAAGAGCCCAAATAAATGAGCTAAGAATGCACTTTGAAGTCCTAGAAAAACAAGAATAATCCAAATCCAAAGCTAGTACAATGAAGGAAATGATTAAGATCAGAGCAGTAGTTAATGAAATTGACACCAAAAGAACAACACAGAAAAAAATTGAATTCAAGAGCTGGTTCTTCCAAAGAATAAACCAAATAGACAAATCCTTAGCTAATCTTATAAAAAAGAGGCTTAAATCAATGCATATAGAAATTTAAAAGGTGAAATCACAATAGACACCATTGAAATACAAAATGTTACTAGCAATCACTGCACAAACCTGTACATCAATAAATTAGAGAATTCAGAAACAATAGACAGATTCTAGATTCATATGTATTATGAAAACTGAATCAAGAAAGTATAAAAACCCTGAATAATCCAAAATTAGGCAGTGAAATTGAATCAATAATGATAATAATAATAATATACCTAACAACTAAGAAAAGCCCAGGTCCTGATGGATTCACTGCTGAATTTTACAAGAACTTCAGGGAAGATCTAACACCAATATTCCTCAAGCTCCTTAATGAAATTGAAAGAGAAAGAGTACTCCCAAAGTCATTCCTGGAAGTTAGCATTACCCTGATTCCAAAACCAGAAACAGACTCAAGGGACTATAGATCACAGAAGAGAAGTAACTATAGGCCAGTCTCTTTAATTAACACAGATGCAAAAATTCTCACAAACATACATCCAAACACGATGCAACAAATCATCAAAAACATCATACATCATGACCAAGCAGGCTTCATCCCAGGAAAGGAAGGATGGTTCACCATGCACAAATCAATACATGTAATACTTCACATAAGCAGAAAAAAAATTATATGATTATCTCAGTAGACACAGAAAAATCCTTTGACAAATTTCAAAATCAATTCACGATTTTAAAAAACACTGAAGAAAATAGATACAGAGGGCCTTTATCTCAATCTGATAAAAAGCCATTTATGACAAACTTACTATCAAAATCATATTAGATGGGGCAAACATGAAAGCTTTCTAAAATCAAGAAGACAAGGATGTCCACTATCACCATTCCAGTTGAACATAGTACTCAAAACAGTAGCAAAAGCAATTAGGGAAAAAAAAGAAATAAAAGAGATATGTATAGGAAATGAGGCAGTTAAATTATCATTATTTTCAATGACATGATCCTCTACATAGAAGATCCCCAAAAATCCACCAAAAGCGTCTTACAATTAATAACCAAATTCAGTAATGTAGCAGGATACAAAATTAATATATAACAATCACTCGCGTTCCTATATACTAATAATGAACTCACTAAGAAACAAAACTACCATTCACAACAACATCAAGAACAATTAAATACTTAGAAATTAATCTAACCAAGAAACTGAAAGTTCTTTAAATTTAAAACTACAGTACTCTGAAAACTGGGATCAAAAAAGACATTAGAAAATAGAATGCCAGGAATGATGGTGCACTCTTGCAATCCCAGAATTCAAGAGGCTGAGGCAAGAGGAGTTTGAGGACAGCCTGGGCTGCATAATGGTTTCAAAGCCAGTCTGAACTACATAGTGAGACTGTGTCTTAAAAAAATAAAAAAGGAATATCCCATTCCTGGATAGGCAGAACCAACGTAGTCAAAATGGCCCTACTTTCAAAACTGTTATACAGACATAATACATTCAAAATCAATACCAACAACATTCCCCTCAGAAATGAAAACAAACTTAAAATGCATATTGTAAACAGAAGAGACCAAAAATAGCAAAAGCAATCCTGAGTAATAAGAGCAAAGTAGGAGGCATCACAATCCCAGACATCAAGTTATATTACAAAGCTACAGTGATAAAAACAGCATGGTACTGGCAGAAAAACAGAAAAAGAGACTGGAGAGGGAGCAGCACAGCCTTACAGTCTGCACTGGGGCTTGAACTGGTGGATGTACCTTAAGACCATAATATTAAGTGAAATGAATCTGACACACAAGTTTAAATATCACATTATTTCTCTTGTTTGAGAAACTCAAAGAGTAAATAAGGAGCAAAATGGAGGATAGGGAAGTAAGAACATGCTCAAATGGAAAAGAGAGCAAGAAGAGGGAGGAAGGAAGGAAAAGCAAAGGGACTTTACAAAAGAAAATGGAATGGAAAAAATCACAACAAGGCTTTTGTAAATGGGGAAGGGAAGAAAAGTTGAAGGGAGGGGAGAAGAATGGCAAAAAAGAAGAATTAATCCATATTATGTACAAGTATAAATTCCATATGATGAGTGTGATTATTAAAAACAGATAAGAGGATCAATGGAACAGAATACAGGATGCAGATATATCCCCAGGCACATTCAGCTATTTGATCTTTGACAAAGGTGCCAAAAGCATACATTGAAAGAAGGGTGGCCTTTTTAACAAATGATGCTGCAAAAATTGGCTACCCACATGCAGAAGACTGAATCTAGACCCATGTTTCTCAACATAACTAAACTAAAATCAAAACAGATCAAAGATGTCAATGTGAAAACCAAAATACTTAATCTGCTGGAAGATAAAATATATAAAACTTTTAAAATCATAGGCATAAGGGAAGACTTTTGGAACAGAACCCCAATTGTACAAGAAATAGTACCAAAATTCAACAAATGGGATCATATCAAATTAAAAATCTTCTGCACAACAAAGGAAACAACCAATAGAGTAAAGAGACAACATACAGAATGGGGAAAAAATGTCAGGTATACCTCAGACAGTGGACAAATGGCTAGAATATATACAGAACTCAAAAAATTAGATCCCCCAAAATAAAAGACCCAGTCAAAAATGGGCAATTGAAATGAGTAGACACTTCTCAGAAGAGCTATAAATGTCCAACAAATACAGGAAAAAATGTTTGTCATCTCTGGCCATTACAGAAATACAAATTAAAATCACATTAAGATTTCATCATATTCTAGAAAGAATGGCTATCATCAAGAAATCCAGTAATGAAGCTGTAGTGACTGGCCCCGGTGAGACAAGACAAGCAGCTTGAAGCTCCTGAGGACGTCCTGGGCCACGCCCACGGCACGGTGAGGTCCGCTTAGCCCCTTGGGCGCCTCCAACGCTCAGTGCCACCCCCCCACCCCGTGCGCCGCCTACCTTCTGGCTTTTCTGCTACCTGGTCCCACACTACAGAGGCACAGGAGATTATAAAGACCCTTGTCCTGAGCGCCACAAGATAGAACAGAAGTTAGTAACAGAAAGAGGGCTTCTCAGGCTCCTCGAAGAAAACTGAAGCTCAGCAGAAAAGTAAAGAGAACCTCTACAATAAAGGCACATCAGACCACTGTACTTGGTCTGCTGCTGGCTTGCTGAGACTCATTGACTTGTATATGCACAGGTATTTCTACGTTGCCTACTGTGATAGAAGAGACATACCCTGAAGGAGGCCCATAATTTCTATTGCTATTTGCAAAAAAGAAAAAAAAATTATTTTTAATTCTTAATTTTACTTTTTTCTACGCTTCAAAGTTTTACTTTTGTTTCTTTTCTTTCTTTTGTCTTTTCTTTCTCTCTCTCTTATTCTCTCACTGTCCCACATTGCTCCTCATCTCCCCATTTGTTCCTTTCTGCACTGAATTTGGATTTCTCCCTTACTGTTCTTTTCTTCTCTTTCTCCTTCTCTTGATTATCATTAGGTTTAAAGGAAAGTAAATTTGGTATCTAGCCTCCCTGTTGCTGTTAGGTGATTCTATTCACATCTTTGTTCTTTCATTCTGCCATTTTTTCTTGCCTTTAACCACTTCTTAGAGATTATGTGATCTTTTTGTGTCTTCTGGTCTCACTGCTAATCTTAACTGTTCTTTCTATCTGTCCCTCCCTCCCCAACTCCTTTTAACTCCCCACTCCAAAGGAGAAAGATGCTATATTGAAGAGTTTATTCATTATAAACTTATGTTGGGTTGGTCCTCGGTTTTAATTTAACTCATGTAGTTAAAACTGATAGATTAATAACTACCACAAATTGTCATTTTCTAAACTGTACTTGACGCTATGGTATTGCTGACTATGTCATTTGGGCTAACATGTTGTGATTGATCTAATTAGTTTTCCTTCCAGGTATAAGAAAAATATAATAGCTTCAGAGTCATTAGAGTCTCAAAACCCAAACACAAGCCATATACAGAAGACACCTCTGAAAAGCAATCATTCCACAAGGGTTTTAAACACAAGCAACAAAGATACCTACATTAAGCAATCTTGAAATATCAACCCAGGAATTAAATCAAGGACAGTACCAAAAACAAAAATGAGAAGACACTTAAGCAAGGCAAAAACGCAGGCTTCCATGCCACAAAAAGGAAATTCTGGGGGAAATCAGGTGGAAAATTCTGATAAGCAACCACTTGGACACCCTGAAATGATAGCACAGGAAGTAACAAAACAGATGCATGAGGCTCTAGAAAATTTCAAAACAGAAATAATCTCCCAGATAAATACAGACATGGTGAGCAGAGTGAAAGACATGATTAGAAGCTCTAGAGCAGAAACAGATAAGAAAATAGATGAGATCAGAAACATGCTGGAAGCCATGGATGCCCAGTATAAGAAAGAAATGGAAAACATGATCGCTCAACATAAGAAAGAAATGGAATCCATGAAACAGACTCAAACAGATATTCAGGAGATTAAAAACTCCATTGAAAGCATGCAGAGCAGACTAAGAGAATCTGAAGACAGAATATCAGATATAGAAGACAGGATTGTGGTTAAGCCCCATAAAAACAGAGATTTCTTAAAGATAGTAAGGGACCATGAGAAATTAACCCAACAGCTTCTAGATGATGCAAAGAAGAATAACATAAGACTCATAGGAGTCCATGAAAAGACAGGAGAAAGTACAATGGACATAAAAATATTGTTCACAGAAATAATAGTAAATAACTTCCCAGACAGAGGTAGGGAGTTGGACATACAGATAAGTGAGGCATATAGAACTCCATCCAGCCATGACCAAAAAAAATCTACACCTAGACATATAATAGTCAAGATCCCAGAAACCCAACAGAAGAACAAAATTCTACAGGCAGTTAGAGAAAAGAAACAAATCACTGACAAAGGAAAGCCCATCAGAATCACGGTAGATTTCTCAACACAAACTTTCAAATCAAGGAGAGCCTGTAGTGAAGTATTTCAAGTCCTAAAAGAACATAACTTCCAACCTAAACTGTTGTATCTGGCAAAATTATCTTTCAAAATCGATGGGGAAATTAGATACTTTCATGACAAAGAACACCTGAGAAATTTTGTGAACAATAAACCAGCATTCCAAGCAATTTTAAGCAATATCCTAGAAAAAGACAATGAAGGTCACAACTCCATGAGGCCCAGCAGAGAGAAGCCACCACGCAAGGTAAGACAGTACAGTGAAAGGGGGGAGAATAAGAAATAAAACAGCCAACAACAGTAAAACATTATGACAAGGATGAGTCAATATCTGTCAATTATAACTATCAATGTTAATGGCCTCAATTTACCAATCAAAAGAAATAGACTGGCAGAATGGATTAAGAAGCAAAACCCAATTATATGCTGTTTACAAGAAACACACCTAACTCAAAAGGAAATCCATAGACTGAAAGGAAAAAGATGGAAAATAGTTTTCCAAGCAACAGGAACCTAGAAAAAAGCAGGCACAGCAATCTTATTTACAGGCAAAGTAGATTTCAAACCAAAACTAATTAAGAGAGACAAAGATGGTCACTACATCCTTGTGAAAGGAACAATCCAAGAGGAAGAGATGACAATCCTAAGTATATATGCACCAAATACAAATGCCCCCAACTATACAAAACAAATATTAAGGGACATGAAAAACCAAATAAGGACTAACACAATTGTAGTGGGGGACCTCAACACCCCTCTATCACAAATAGAAAGGTCAACTAGAAAAAAATATAACAATGAAATTCTAGAACTAAACGAAGCTATTGAACAAATGGACTTAATAGATGTTTAGAGAGTGCTCCACCCCACAAAATCAGAATACACATTCTTTTCAGCTGCACACGGGTCATTCTCCAAAATAGATAACATACTAGCTCATAGGACATATCTAAGCAAATGTAAAAGAATTGAAGTTATCCCCTGTATATTATCAGACCATAGTGCAATATAATTGGAGATCAATAACATAAGAAACCACAAAACACCCACAAACACATGGAAATTGAACAACACCCTCCTGAACAACCAATGGGTCACAGAGGAAATTAAAGAAGAAATTAGACAGTTTCTACAAGTAAATGATAATGCCAGTACAACATACAAGAATCTATAGGACACAATGAAAGCAGTTCTACGCGGGAAATTCATAGCAGCGAATGCCTATATTAGGACAACAGAGAGAACTCAGTTAAATAACTTAAGGCAGAACCTCAAGCTCCTAGAAAAAGAAGAGCATAACAAACCCAAAGCTTGTTCAAGAAAGGAAATTATAAAGATCCAAGAAGAAATCAATGCAATGGAGACTAAGAGAACAATACAAAAAAATCAATGAATCAAAGAGTTGCTTTTTGAAAGAATAAACAAAATTGATAAAGCTTTAGCCAACCTTATCAAAAAAGGAAAGAAAAGGCTCAAATACATGCAATTAAGAATGAAAAAGGTGAAGCCACAACAAATCCAGCAGAAATCCAGTGAATCATCAATACTTACTTTGAGAACCTGTACTCTAATAAAATGGAAAACACAGAAGAAATGGGCAGATTCCTAGACACATATGAATGGCCAAAATTAAATGAAGAAGATATAGAAATTCTAAACATCCCAATTACAATGAGAGAAATTGAAAATGTAATAAAAATCTTACCAACAAAGAAAAGCCCAGGTCCTGATGGCTTCACTGCTGAATTCTACAAGACATTTAAAGAAGAACTATCAACATTACTCTTTAAACTCATCAAGGAAATTGAAAGGGAAGCAAGGCTTCCAAATTCATTCCTGGAAGCAAGTGTTACTTTGATTCCAAAACTAGGGAAAGATCCAACCCAAAAAGAGAACTACAGGCCAATCTCCCTAATGAACATAGATGCAAAAATCCTCAACAACATACTGGTAAACAGAATACAGAGTGTCATCAAGAAGATCATACACTCTGACCAAGTTGGATTTATCCCAGGGATGCAAGGATGGTTCAACATCCATAAATCAATAAATGTAATACACTATTAACAGAGTCAAGGACAAAAACCACACGATCATCTCAATAGATGCAGAAAAAGCATTTGACAAAATCAAACACCCATTCATGATAAAAAAAAAAAACACGCTACAGAAAATTGGAATAGGAGGTCTTTATCTCAACCTGATTAAGGCTATCGATGAAAAACCAACAGCCAACATCATACTAAAGGGTCAAAAACTGCAAACTTTCACACTAAAATCAGGAACAAGACAAGGATGCCCACTATCACCACTCCTGTTCAATATAGTTCTGGAAACATTAGCCATAGCAATTAGACAAGAGAAAGAAATAAAAGGAATAAAGATAGGAAAGGAAGAAGTGAAACTGTCATTATTTGCTGATGATATGATACTTTACATAGAAGACCCCAAAAACTCAGTCAAAAGTCTTCTAGACCTAATTGACAGATTCAGTAGAGTAGCTGGATACAAGGTCAACACTCAAAAAACAATAGCCTTTTTATATGCAAATAGCAGACCCATTGAGAGAGAAATTCAGGAAATAATTCATTTTACAATAGCATCTAAAAAAATGAAATATCTAGGAGTCCATCTAACAAAAGAAGCAAAAGACCTCTACACTGAAAACTACAGCACTCTGAAGAAGGAGATTGAAGAGGATATAAGAAAATGGAAAGACATCTCTTGTTCCTGGGTAGGAAGAACCAATATAGTGAAAATGGCCATACTTCCAAAACTACTGTATAGATTCAATGCAATGCCAATTGAAATTCCAACAATATACTTCACAGAACTAGAGAAAACAATCCAAAAATTCATTTGGAAACAGAAGAAACCTAGAATAGCAAAAGCAATTCTAGGCAACAGAGACATGGCTGGGGGCATAGCAATCTCCAACTTGAAACTATACTACAAAGCTACTCCCATAAAAATAGCATGGTAATGGCAAAGAAACAGACCTGAAGATCAGTGGAATAGATTAGAAGATGCAGAAACAACTCTAGATATTCTCAGCCACCTCATCTTTGACAAAGGAGCCAAACACCCTCATTGGAGGAAAGATAGCCTATTTAATAAATGGTGTTGGAAAAACTGGATTTCAACCTGCCAAAAATTAAAACTAGACCCATACCTATCACCGCACACTAAACTAAGATCAAAGTGGATTAAAGATCTAAATATTAAGTCACAAACACTAAAATTGCTGGAAGATAAGTTAGGTAGAACTCTTGATGACACTGGCATAGGAAAAGACTTCATGAACAAATCTTCAGTAGCACGGGAGCTAGCACAAAGAATCAACCAACAGAGCTAAGAGACAACCTACAGTGTGGGAAGAAATATTTAGCAGCTGTAGCTCAGACAAAGGTCTACTGTCAAGAATATATAAAGAACTGAAAAAAATCAGACCTCCCAAATTCAAAGACCCAATTCAAAAATGAGCATCTGAAATGAACAGACATTTCTCAGACAAAGAAGTAAAAACAGCAAGTAAATATATGAAAAAATGTTCAAAATCACTGGTCATTCGAGAGATGCAGATGAAGACAACACTGAGATTCCACCTCACCCCAGAAAGAATGGCTGATATCAAGAAATCAACCAATAACAAATGCTGGCAGGGGTGTGGAGAGAAAGGAACCCTTGTCCATTGTTGGTGGGAATGTAGATTGGTGCAACCACTGTGGAAATCAGTATGGAGATACCTCAAAGAACTAGGACTACAGGTCCCATTTGTTCCAGCTATTCCTCTACTGTGAATCTTCCCCAAAGAATTAAAAGAATCATACCACAGTGATATATGTGCACCTGTGTTTAAGGGGCATAGTTTGTAATAGCTCAAGCTTGGAAACAGCCCAAGTGCCCATCAACTGGAAACTGGATAAAGAAGATGTGGTTTTTTTATAAAATGGAGTACTACTCAGCCACAAAGAATGAGAAACTAGAGGCATTTATAGCTAAATGGATCCATATTGAGGCCATACTCTTAAGTGAAATAAATAGAACACACATGTGTAGGTACGAAATAGTTTCTCTAGTGTGAGAAATTGAAAGTATAAATAAGGATGAAAATGATTAAAATGAATAATTGATAATTTGAAATAAGAAAAGGTCCAAGGGTTTGGGGATGGTGGAAGGGAAAGGGGAAAGGGAAGAAGGGAAAGAAAAAATTATGAGAAAAAAATGGAATCAAACTCTGTGTAAACAGGGAAGGGTGGAGGGGGTGAAGGGGGCACAGGTAATGGGAGAAAAAATAAAAACTAAGATGCATCATGTTCTGGTACAAACACCCAGTGATAAATGTAAATTTATTTTATACCTAAAATATAACAATAAATAAATATATATATATATATATATATATATATATATATATAAAGAAATCCAGTAATAACAAATGCTGGTGAGGCTACAGGAAAAAAGAACCCATCTGCATGGTTGGTGGGAACAAGGACAACCACTATATAAGTCAGTATGAAGATTTCTCAAAGAACTAAACCTAGGGCCAGGGATTTAGCTCAGTGCCACCACACCTGCCTCGCAAGGGCAAGGTCCTGAGTTCGATCTGTGGTACTGAAAAAAAAAAAAAAAGAACTAATCCTGGAAATTCCATTTGATCCAGTTTTTTCCCTTTCTACATATCTTCCTGAAACAGCATATTACAGTGATACATCCATACCCATGATTACAGTGGCACAATTCATAATATCTAAATCTTGGAAATGATCTATATGCCCATCAATAGAAGAATAGATTTTTTTAAATGTGGTATTTATGCATAATGAAGTACTACATTGCCATAAAAAATGATAAATTTGAGTCATTTATAGGAAAATGGATGCACCATGAGACCATAATATTAAGTGAAATAAGCCAAACACATAAGAAACTAAAACATTGCATGGTTTCTTTTATATATGAAACCCAAAATGTAAACAAAGAGAAAAATAAAGAATAGATCATAAGACTGGGATTAGGAGATGAAGGGAGAGGAAGAGGTCAGGGAACGGGTTAAGAAAAATGAATTATAATGTGTCACATACATGTACCAACTCTATAAGGAACATAATCATTATGTACATGGGTACCTCGTTTCACAAACTTGATTCTTTGCATGATTCTGGCCACAAACCGAGTTGGATGAGAACTGAATCAAACTCAGTGGTAGGTTCAATGTTGACCTTATGGGGAAGTGTGGTTTGGTTCTCATCCAGCTTGGTTTTTGACCAGAATCATGGAGAGAATTGAGTTTGTTAAACGAGGTACCACTATATTGGGAATATGTAGTAATAAAAGATAACTAAAAAAAAAGAAACAAATAACTGATGCTCAAGGTCCCACTACAGACCACTTAGATCAGAATTTTTAAGACTGGAGCTATAGAATTACTATTTTTAAAAATCTCTTGGTGATTCCAATGAAGAGTTCCGATTGAAAATCCCACAGCTGGTCCTTTCTTCCACTCTTTCTTGTTGTCTTTGTTTTTGGTTGTTTTGTTTTGTTTTATTTTGTTTGAGAAATGTCATATGGAAACAGTTTTTTGCTTAGGATAGGTTGGAAGACTCTTCCACCTGATTTGAGAATGTCCTGTGAAGGCGAACTAATTGGATGCCAATTTGAAAAAGCAATAACAGTCTAACAGAGATGGACTGAAAGCATCAGGACTGAGACATGTATAGGCCAGAACAACAGCACACAGTGTCAGTATGTGTTTGGTTACCATCTTCTATGAACCTAATAATAGAACTAAAAAATATGTCCTGAGACAGAGGCTGCATACTCACAGCCCATAGGTCAGATGTGGTTCACAAAAATGTTCCATGCATACACAAGTGTGTGTGTGTGTGTGTGTGTATGTGTGTGTTTGTATATGTGTTTAGAATATCTGTTTGTTTTGTTCACTGCAATCAAAGTTTACATGAACAAATATCTATTTCTACAAATCATTTATATTTAGAAAATTAACAAATGAATTTAACATGTATCCTTGAAATATTACATTTTGAGAGCCTACATTTTTCTTACAATGGTCATATAACTTAACTGAAGAATTAAATTCTAAAATATACATAAACCATCATGTAAACTACCAGCAAAATGAGGGAGGGAGTCAGTTTCTTATTAACAAAACTAGATTTATAATGAACAATAATATCTAGACTTAGCACAGTATTCACAAGGAATATTGTGAAGTATTCACAATAAATATTCCATAAGCATATGAATTAAATATCTTTACCTATAATTTAATGCTTCTTATCAACAAATATTTAAACTCTGGAATAGTGTATCTTAAAAGAAGGAATTTGTTGCCAAGATTTAAATAAAATTTTATATAAAGATCCAGATTTGGGGATTATTTTTTAAAAACTGGTAGCTCTGATGGTACTGCTCTCATTCCCACATGGTAACAATAGATAAAAAGTGAATATTGGTTACCTGTTCCTCCCAAAGGGATATACTGCACTCCTTGACATTCTGTGCCTGGTTGCCACAGACATCTGTAAGGCAATATGAGAGAATAGTTAACAATGTAGATTTGAGCCAGACTGCTTTAGGCCCAAAGGTTACTTCTGCCTGTCACTGTTTAATTCTATGATTTATGTAAGCTAGTTAACATCTCTGTGCTACAGTCTCTTTTCTGAAAATCAAAGATAATAATAAAACCTACTTTTCAGAATTGTTAAGAGGATTAAGTGAATGAATGAATATACACGAAGGGTTTAGCACAGTGGTTGGCCAAATTGTAGGCACTCAGTAAATATTAGCTATAGTTATCTGAGTTGAGTGCAGTATAACTCAGTAGTTAAGAGTTCATGCACTGGTAGAGAGAAGAAACCCACAATCTCTCATTTATATGTGGAATCTAAAACAATCAAACTCATACAGAGAGTAGAATGGTGGCTATTGGTCACAGAGTGGAAAAATTCAACCAGACAAGAGGAATAAATGCGTATTTGTATCAGTCAGTGTTTACTAGAGAAACAGATACAAGATATACAAATATATAAGAATTTACAAGATTGCCTTACAATGGCCACCCACAGAGTCTGATGTGGAAGAGTGCAGAGGCTCTGCTTGCACACTAGAGACTGAAGGATCCAATCGAAGGTCTGGAGCTGACTGCAGTGTCCCGTGCTAGTCCATATCAGGAGGCAAAGGCTCTGTGATGGAAGGCTGAAGTGTCTACACTGGAAGGCTGAAGGTTCTGCTCTGGAAGCTGAAGAGTCTGTGCTGAAAGCCAGGAGATGACGTCCAAGGTGAAGGCGATGGTGAAGATGATGAAGGCAAAGACTGGAGCTCCTCTGAAGAAACAAGCAGATCTATCCTTCTTCATTTCCCCTTTATACCATCCAGGCTACAAGCCACTCTAGGGTGTGGAATTGCTGAGCCAATTTAGTTGAGCTTCTTTTACTCAAATTGACATGATCAATCAACCATCACAGTATTTAAATACAAAAAAGTATATAAAAGGATGGATATGTTAATTAGATTGACTCAATTCTTCCACACTGTATGCATATAGCATAACATCACTATGTACCTTGTCATTATATACAATTGTAATTTTTCAAAGCATAAAAACAAACACACCAAAAATAAAAATAAATAAAAAGTTTGTACATTGGCGTCAGGGCCAAAATTCCAGCTGCAGAACATCCTAGTTGTGTAACCTTGAGCACATTCAGTTTCCTTGTTTGCAAAATGAGAACAGCAGTTAACACTTTCCCTGTGCGGTTTTTATGAAGGGACTAAATTAAAAAGTGTTTATAAGATGCCTGGCACAGAGTTAACCATACAGGTTACCTATATAAGATTGGTACACAGGGCACTGGCAAGGAAGATCAAGTCAAATGTCAGATTGGGAGGTGGACAAGCCAAAAAGGCTATGAGGAACAGAAGCTAGTGAACAGGTTTTAAAGCAGTTTGTAAGGCTAATGCAAACATTAGGAATTTGCTCCAAAGATTGACTTAAGAGCCTAGGAAATTTACCCATTAAACTCCCAATGTGCCTCAGTGCTTTGAAAACTACTCTGTAAATCTAAATCCCTTGTATATCTACCTACTGTTTTTGCATCTCATCAATGTGACCACCGTGATGCACTGTGTCCTCAGACATCCAAAAATAATTAAAGTACTAAAAATAATGGCTCCATAGATATGAATGTAACTGAAACTGACAAATGTGACAAGGAATGGAAGCAGAAATAACAAAGTACAGGAGAAGCACTGCTGTTCAACCACTTCTTGCTTGGCCTCTGACATGGTAATCAAAATACATGTGGAAGAATTGCATTTTCAGCAGGGTGGTAACGTTCACGCATTAGTGGAAATCAACTTGTAACAATCACAAGACTTGGAAAGAATAGAAAAGAGAGAATCTACTTTCTGCTTCCACAATAATCAGATTCCTCACAATCATGGACAAGAATTACTGACAATTACTGTTGATTGGTCTCCAATTTACCCAGGACACTTTGGAGGAAAGATGATAACAAAGGGCCCAAGGAAGTCAAACTCATGTTTTAAATAACTATACACTGTCACCTAATGAAATCATTGTACATCATCTCATGGATTATCTGAAGGAACATTTTAATCTCAGGAAGAGTTTCTCCTATACCTCAACCCATGCTTGTGCACTTTCTATGCCCTTAGATTTCAATTCATGGAATACGAACTCATTTTAATATTAGCCTAGGAAAAACAATAAGAAAAAGCTTACAAAACAAAATATAATATCTAAAAATTCTAAAGCCATATACAGTTCTAAAAAAAACTCTGCCATTTCTGCTGAGATTTTTCGTAGTTGTGATCCATGCATTGTATTACCAAATTAGCATATGCAAAGGGAATTAGCCACTAAAAAATTGTAAATCCAGGCTGTTTTGATGAAAAAGGCCCCAAATTCACCTCTTTCTTAATACTCAACTGGTGCTCAACTGAGCAAGTAAGGGCTTTCACATGAAAAGGAGTGAACAATAACTAGGAAAGAAGATTTGCCAAAACATCACATGACTCATTCTGAGGTCAAGTGCTCATGATCTGTGGATTAGCATGACTACAGGAAAGCTGGATATAACTCACATTTTTTTAAGTGCTGTCTCATCCAGGAAAGGGCAAGCAATGAAATCAGATCAGACAATCAATGTTGAGATAGCAATGGATGATATTCAGGAAACAAAATTGATAGCTAATGTTATCATCTGCTTTCCCTTCCTCAGTGTTCAGAGAAGTGAGACTAGCACTGATTTTCTAAATTTGTACTTCTCAAACATAAATGTGACTATAGATCACCTAAGGATCTTATTAAAATTCAACTCTCTTTTAGGTAGTCCTGTAGTGAATCCTAAGCTTCTGCATTTCACCAAGGTTCCAAATGCCATGACACTACTTGTTTGTACACATTTTGAGTAGCAGTAGTCTAAAGCAGGAGTCAGCAACCTAAGACTCCAAGGCCAAATTTGGTCCCCTGACTATTTTTGTACAGCCTGTGACTAGAGAGTTATATCTGACCCACGAGAAGCAGCAGTGCCAAAGACATTTGTCAGGAATCTACAGGTGAAGGCAGCCTCTGAGGCCGAGGAGTAACTAGAAAGATGAAACCACTAAGAACAAAGACCTTTGCCCTCTCCAGATCTTCTGGTACCACAAAAGTCCAGGACTCCTCAATGAGTCTGTGAAAAAAGAGGCAGGTAGAGGAGGAGGAATGAGGGGAAAAGGAAAGAGAGAAACTAGCCCTCTCTAGACTCTAAGCACACTAATCCTATTAGATCAGGTCTCCACACATTACCTCATTTACTTTACCTATTTAAAGGCCTTATGTACAAATACTAACACAATTCACTCCAGAACACTGCCCTTAGTGTGCACTAAAATTCATACCTCTTATACTTATTCATGTCCTTGTTCTATTGAAAAAGAAGATGACCAACCTCCATTATGATTTGATGTGAGGACACAAAGAAGTACCTTTATCTCAAGTTATCTCCTCCACTGACTCACCACTGGCCCACAAATCCAAAAATCAGAATTATTCCTGTAATTGAAGGTTACCTCATTCAAAGGCCCAGAGTCAAATTTATTCATTAAATAGCAAAGCTACACTTTACCCTTGTGACAGAAGAAACTCCCTAGGATGTCTGAAGAGCATAGTCCAAATTGTCCTAGATAAGCAATAGTGCTCTAGCTAAATACATGGGCTACCATATCCTCAGATCATTGACCCTGGACAAGTCATTTAACCTCCCTATGCCTCATTTTTCCATACATAAAAAATTGTGAAAAATAGTGCCCCACCTCTTAGGGTTGTTGTTAAGATTAAACTAATTACTACATAACAAGCATATAGAATACTGGTACACAGCAAGCACTTGGTGGGTACCAGTTATTATTTTATCTTGAAATATTGAAGAAAATTTGGCATCTACTCCAGAATATATTCAAATTAGTTACCACTGAGAAAAAAATGATAGTCCAGGAAGAGGCCATACATACCCCATGCCACACTGCCATGTACATCCAGGATTTGCATAGTCTAGTTTAAAAACAATGAAATCAAGGACAAACTTTGGAAACAGAAAAACCCTGAGGAACAGAAATCAGGCAAAGAAAGTAGATCTCAGAAAAATGTGGATCTTGGATCTTGTTGTCCAGCCAGGTCTAGTCCAGATGAAAAAATGGGGTCCCTGGGAAGAGAGGAGTAGTCAGAGGAAACTGAAGATTTTTCTTGTGTATCACAATTTCTGAATTTCTTTGTGACAGAAAAATCTTTCAGCAGTACCAATCCAGACCTGTTTGTTCTGCTCCAAACAGGGCATGAATTTTGCCTAAAATATCTAGAATACTGGGGAGCTTGCAATGAAAAGGCTATTTTCTCTTCCTTGTACAAAGCAATGAAATGCAAGAATTGCAGCTGAGGAACTCTCATTCTTCATTCAGAAACAACACCAGAAATTAACCTTAGGAGACTCAAACCCATGTACAATAGACTAATGGACAAAATGTTTGCCAGGCTGCAGACCCCTTACTCAGTATGCAAATGAGTTTAACTAAGCTCAAAAAGAATAGAAAACACTCTTCTTTTTTTTCTTTTTTCCGTGTTGACCAGGAAGAAAGAATTTTTCAAGTGGTTAAGGAAAATAAATGACTCTATAGCTATATTGCTTCTGCTGCAAATGCAGCCTCCGCACTTAGATTTCTTGTTCCATCATCTTGAATACATGTAATTATTCTACGCCTGGTATTATCTATTTCATACAAACAGTAGAGTATTTTTCTGAACTTTTGTCTTGTGCCACAAGAACCTACCAAAAATAAAATCTAAAAACCAGGAAGTAAAAGGATACTTCTGTGTCTAGTGCAAAATTTGAGGGGAAAAGGCCCTATCTATACTATACACAGAGGGACAGACACTCAGACACAGACACATACACACACACACATTCCTCAAAACCTATATACAGTACTTCCCTCGGGACTTGAGAAAGCATAATTACAGATCCTCAAACTCCTTCCACTGCGTCATGCTTGGGCTGTGCTGCGGGGATGTAATCAATGCCCACACACAGCCTGGAAAATGACCAAGTCTCCTTAGAACTGCCTCTCAAGCCATATGTGCATTGGTTGGAAAGCCAACTCTGATTTCCTCCTAGGCACTGGTTCAATATATGCTTTTGCAAAGGCAAGCATGGATGTGAAAGTCATTTTTCAGGAACTTGGATCCTAAGACAATACATATTTATACAAATCACAGTGCCTTGGAACTTTCTATTGAGACGGGGACCCCTTGTGGATTATCTCAGAATTGAGCATTTTGGGAAGGCAGGCCAGTAATAGAAACAGCACTACAGATTATGACAGCAGCCAACCTTTTTAAAGCACTTCCTATACATCAGGCACAATACCTGAAACTTTACATTGACCACCTAACTTAATCCTTAGAGTAAACGGGGAAACTGACGCTCACAGAGATATTTACCCAAGCTTCACATTGGGTAAGTGGAAGAGTCAGGATTTAAGTTCAGGATTTACTAACCTGAAAGTTAACTTGCTTTCTTCGTTATAATACCACCAACACTCTGAGAGTAGTGTAACAATTGACACTGCCTATTTCTTTGGTTAAAAGTGCAAGCCCTGGCGCCACATTGCTTGAGTTTGAGTCCAGCTCTTCTGGGTATCCTTGACAGGAGACATATTCAGATAACCCTCTTGACTCATTTCCTCCTCCTTTTATGTAGTTTAGTAGACAGCTGGTTCAGCTGTACTGAGCCTGACTTCAGAAAGAAAAGGCCTTTGGTCAATGTCACCATTCCTGGTAGGCAAGGCTCTTCCTAAAGACTTCAGAATGGAAGTATTGGCCTTCCAGATAACCTCCTCTCTCTTGTAGTTTCTGGGATGAGAGATTCCTTGATATTTTTCTTGTCATTTAAAAAATTGGTTCCTCCAAGCCTTTCTTCGGCTATTCTATACTAGACAGGTTCAGGTTTCACCCTTGCTCATGGAATGCTATCTGTTCCAAGTTCAATGTGATGACCCAGGCAGACCCCATCCCTTCTGGAAACTTAGCTGCATACTGCCCATATACAGTATCTCTGCTCAGCCTGTGAAGTGGCACAGTGAGATTTCTGGGCACTGCATGCATGTTTCTATGTCATTTGTAAATCCCACCCACAGAGGAACCCTATGCTATATTTGCACTGTGTGATACTAGTGGCAGACATCTGTGGTTCCCTTGCACAACAGATTTTGGCCACATTATGATTTCCTCATCTATAAAATGAGTGCATTGAGAGTTGCCATATCATCAGTATAGTGAAGTGAACTAATAAGTACACAGACTTTCAGTGCCTGGCCCAGATTTAATACTCAATAAACAAGAGCCACTAGAATGACTGTATTCAGAATACAAAAAGGTCTTAGGGACTGGGGTTGTAATTCCATGACAGAGTGCTTACCCAGCATGTGCAAGACACTGGGTTTGAGCCTGAACACTGTGAGAGAAAGAGGGGAAGGAAGGTGAGGGGAGGAGGATCTTAGAGGTTAATAGGTTCAGGTCTTTCATTTTATAAATGAGGAAATAAAGGCTTAGAAAGTAAAAGGAAATTAAAACAAGGGGAAACAACTAACTACTTCATTGTAGAATGAAGCAATATCCTAGACATTTCTCTCCTAGTTTAGCATGATTAAAAATGTTGCTATATAAACAAAACTTTCTAAAATGATACCAATATGGCATGCCCCAAGGGTCCCATGTACTTAAAAGAATCCTTAAAGAGTTCTTTGGGAATGTGATGAGCATTTCTCACTTATCTTTCCTTCTGCCCAGCCTGATCTTCCCCATCCTTAAAATTTAAAAACGCAACTAAAAACATCACCTCTAGAAGCCTTTTCTCTCTCCAGTCATATTTCCTTCCTCCTTCTCTGAATTCTTGCATACTTATCATCTTGGCCACATTATTTAACACTTAATGTTCTCTCGTATTCTTTGTAATGTTTCATGCTGTTAATCTCATCTGCCTAGCCAGACTGTAGGCTCCGCAAAGGTAGAGATTATTTCCTCTTGTTCATCTGCATTACTGAAGGCCCAAAAGTTAGTAGATACCAGTACATATAGATACTCTACTGATATATGTACATTATTTTTTACTGATTTTTATACATATTTCATCAAGAAATTATACTTGGGCCATCATTAAAAGAATACTAGAATGACACAATACAAAAACATACATGATTCATTCTGGGGCTTATTCAGAAAGGTGCTTAGATAACAAATATTATGGTTTAGATCGAAAATGTCCCCCAAAATTCTCATGTTCAGAAATAGTATTTTTTTATTTATATATTAATTGGAACATTTTAGGTATACATTTACATTTATCATTGGGTGTTTGTACCTGAACATGATGTATCTTAGTTCTTATTTTTTCCCCATTACCTATGCGCCCTTCACCCCACCACCCTTCCCTAAAATGAATAATTGATAATTTGAAATAGGAAAAGGTCCAAAGGAGTAGGGGTGGAGGGAGGGGAAGGGGAAAGGGAAGAAGGAAAAGGAAAAATTATGAGAAAGAAAAAATATGGAAACAGAAATAGTATTTTTAGAAGGTGAATGGATCACAGGGCCTTATACTCATTCATCAGTGGATTCATCCACTGATGAGTTCAGTGGTTGAATGTGTTGTTAGGAAGTGAGGCTTGGTTAAAGCTGAGTCAAATGTTATGGTTTAGATATAGAATATTCCCCAAAAGTCTCGTGTTTAGAGGTCAGGCTTTTGGAAGGTGATTGGATTATGGGGATGCTATACTAGTCAGTACACTCTTCAATTGATGAATTCACTAACTCAATGTGGTGTTAAGAAGTGAGGCCTGGTTAGGAGTGGGTCACTGGGGATGTGATGTGGGGTGTATTCTTCTTTCCAGTTCCTGCCTTCTTTCTTTCTCTGCTTCCTGGCTTCCACGGGGTGCACAGTTTTCCTCTGCCATGCCATTTCTGCCTTGGAGCCAGACAATCGTGGACTGAACTTACTGGAAACTGTGAGCCAAAATAAACCTCTCCTCCTCTGAGTTGTGTGTCTAGTATTTTGTCTCAGTAATAGGAAAGTGACTAATACACCAGGCCTGGGCTTTAGGTATTTTTTTCTAGAATTTACTCCACTCTCCTATAATTCTCATCTTCTGTAAATTCTAATCATGCAATCACTTTCAATAATGTCAAAATAAAAGTTGTCAGGAACTATTCCAAGCATTTTACATATATCAATTCATTGAATTCTTACACTAAGGTAGGTAATATTATTATGATGATTTAATACACAAGAAAAAAGGCTCAGAGTGGTTAAGTAACTTGGGTAGAATCAGTTAGTAAGTGACAGAATCAGTACTCAAACACATGTGATCTATCCCTAGATACCACACCTTTTAACCTCTCTTCTGTAGCATGTTTCCACCTTCATGTTGGTCCTCAGTGGTATATGTGACATCTTTTCTTCAAAGGGGGAAGAAAAAATATTTTCAATGATAAAACAAAAGAGAAAATTAGCCCTCCAAAGTTATAGTACAGCAACTATAATTTGGATCCTGATCCAAAAATAACAGCTGCCATTAAAGAGCACTTATCAAATGCTAGATACTGAACACTTTTTGTATATTATGTCTTTTAGTCCTTACAACAACCTTATAAAGTTCATGGTATTATTTTCATTTTTCAGACGAAGAAATTGAGATTTATGGAGTCTGGGTTACAGAAATACTTAAGAGGTAAAGCCTGAATACTAGGCCATATATATCTTTGTGATTTTGTTTTACACAAGCACAGAATATTTGAACTCATGCTTTCACTTGCAACTAGTTGTACTAGCATCAGGTAAAGGAGACTGAGTATAATCTTGTCATTAAAGACAACCACAAAGCCAGAATCAAAAGACAGAAGACCAGAAGAGACAAAAGCTATGCAGTCACTAAAAGTCAGAGCTTGTAGCAAGTGAGAATTCTGGAACAGATAAGATGTTAATGTGAAAGCATGGCCTGACCATCAGAGTATCATAGAGGTGGAGCTCTCAAATTCAAGTAGGCCTCTGAATCCCCTGGAGGGCATGTCACTCTATAGGTTGGCTCTGCACATACCCCACAGTTTCTCACTCACTAGATTTCAGGTGGAGCCAAAGAATTTGTATTTTTAACCAGTTCCCAGGTAATGTTGATGCTAAAGGTCTTGGGACCATACTTTGAGAATCACTTCAATAGGAGATTCTGAGTAGGAGGCAAAGCCACCTAAGATGACATGATCTAACACCATCTACCAGGCACTACCTGCTTCACAAATCTCTCTACTTTATACCTGAAGGTTCAGACTTTCTCCTTTTTAAGAGACAATGCTGACTCTAAACAAGAAAAAAATAAAGTGTTTCGTTCACAGTAGCCTAGGAATTTATAACAATTTGCACTGAGAAATCAGTTTCTGTCTTAGTCTCAATTCCTACATTTGCAATCTAATATTCTGACCAGTTTTAAGTGAAGTCCTGCTTGGCTGATGTCAAATTCAGCCAAGAACTAGGCTTCTGCCCTTAATTTGTATCTTAGTATTGGTATTTTGCCATCTGCTGTCTCACATACCCAATAATGACTGTAGAGCAAAGAATCTAACTTCTAGAGGGAGACACCTGAGGCTGATTTTTCCCCACAAAGAAGACATCTTCATATGGATCACGATGTCCTCACCATCATAAAACAGGACTACTTTAGCAGGACCTTTAAGTGCAAAGATCTCCAGTGAGAGGTCTCTTTTTGTCCTATTTTTTCTTTTTTCTTCTCCTCTTTTTCTCTTTCTCTTGATTGTTCTTATTCTTATAGGAGAGTGAACACAGTTTCTAGTTTTCCTGGTGCTGTTAGTTTGTTCTTTTCTTGTTTTTTTTCTTTTCTTGTCTCTCTTTTCCTCCTATCTTCATCAGTTCCCCAAAGTTTTCATGATCTTCCTGTGTCCTCTAGCCCTATTTCTAAACTTTCCCTCTCCTTCTATCTCTCTATCCCCCACCCAACTTCTTCTAAGTCTTCTTACCAGAGGGTAAATACACTATATTCAACGTCTTATTTACTGTAACCATATTTCTGGTTGGTCCTTGATTTTGATACATAACCACAAGTCTAGTTCATGTGGTTAAAGGTGTCAGACTAACAGTTACTGCAATTTGTCATTTTCTTAGAAAATGTGTTTGATGCTATTGTGGATGTTGATTGTATTACTCTGACCAAGGTGACTTGATTGTTCTAGTCAGTTGTCCTTCTTGGTATACCAAGACTGAGTTTGCCTCAGGGCCATTACAGACTCAAAACACAAACGCCAACTATACCTAGAAGACAATTCAAGAAGTAGCCATTCCCTAAGGGGTCTAAATACTACCAATAAAGATACTTGCAATAAGCAATTTACAAGCAGCAACCCAGGAATTAAATCAAAAGTATCAACAACAAAAAGTAGAAATGAGGAAACACCTAAACAAGATGGAAACCCAGACTTCCAGATCAACAAAGGCAAATCCAGGGGACAATGAGATGGAACAATCCAAAACTCAACCACCAGGCTTGTGGAACTGGCAATGAAAGAGGCTCTGGAAAAAATGAAATCAGAAATAATTCCTCAGATGACAACAGAGATTAATAACTGTAGAGCAGACACAGATTAAAAAAAATAGAGGAGCTCAGGAACATGATGAAATCTATGAATGCCCAGCATAGGAAAGAAATATAATCCATGAAACAGATTCAAACAGATATCCAGGAGATTTAAAACTCCATTGAAGTTTACATGGCAAAATGAGCCAATCAGAGGACAGAATATCAGATCTAGAAGACAGGATTGCAATAAGTGACCAGAGAAAAGAAAGATTGCTTAAAAATAGCAAAGGAAGATAAGAAATCAATCCAGCAGTTGCTAGATGATACAAAGAAGAATAACATAAGACTGATCGGAATCGATGAAAAAGCAGGAGATAGTGCAAGTGATATAAAAAAAAACTGTTCACAGAAGTAAGCAGAAAACTTCCTAAGCAGAGGAAAAGAATTTCACATACAGATAAGTGAGGCATATAGGACTCCAACTATCCATGATCAAAAAAAAAATCTATGCTTCAGCATATAATAATCAAGATACCAAAAACTCAACAGAAGAACAAAATTTTAAAAGCAGTTGGAGAAAAAAAACAAATCACATACAAAGGAAAGCCCATCAGAATCACAGCAGACTTCTCCACACAAATCCTCAAGGCAAGAAGAGCCTAGAGTGAAGTATTTCAAGCCCTAAAAGAAAACAGTCTCCAACCCAGATTGATCTACTCTGCAAAACTATTTTTGAAACTTCATGAATACATAAGACACTTTCATGAAAAAGAACCCATGAAGAACTTCATGAATACCAAAGCAGCACTCCAAAAAATTCTAAACAATATCCTAGAAAAAAAAATGAGGGTCACAACTCCATGAAGCTAACAGAATGAAGCTATCAGGCAAGGCAAGAAATTCAATGGAAAGGGGGAAAAATAAAAGAGCCAACAGCAGGAAAATATCATGACAAGAATAAGTCAATACATAGTAGTTATAACTCTCAATGTCAGTGGCCTCAGTTCACCAATCAAAAGAAATAGAGTGGCAGAATGGATCAAGAAGCAAGATCCAACAATATGCTGAATACAAGAAACACACTTAATTCAAAAAGAAATTTATAGACTAAAAGTCAAAAGATGGAAAACAATATTCCATGCTACAGGAACATGGAAAAAAGAAGGGGTAGCTATTCTTTTTGCAGACAAAGTGGACTTCAAACCAAAACTAATTAACAGAAACAAAGAAGGCCACTACATCCTTGAAAAGGGAACAATCCAGTAAGAAGAAATGACAATCATAAATATACATGCACCAAATACTAGTGCACCCAACTATATAATACAAATATTAATGGAACTGAAAAATCAAATAAGCACTAAAACAATAGTAGTGGGAGACTTCAATACTCCACTGTCACAAATAGACAGATCGACTAGAAGAAAAATCAACAACAAAATACAAGAACTGAACCAAACTTTTGAAAAATTGGACTTAATAGATGGCTATGGAGTATTCTACCCCATAAAATCAGAATACGCATTCTTCTCAGCTGCACATGGGTCATTCTCCAAAATAGACCACAAGCTAGCTCATAGAACATGCTTAAGTCAATGCAAAGGAACTGAAGTTATCCCTTGTATATTTTCAGACCATAGCACAATGAAGTTGAAGATCAATAACAAAAGAAACAACAAAAACTTCACAAACACATGGACATTGAATGACACCCTTCTGAACAACCAATGCATCACAATTAGACAGTTTCTACCATTAAACAATAATGTCAATAAAATACACTGGAATTTATGGGACACAATGAAAGCATTCCTATGAGGGAAATTTATACCAGTGAATGCCCATATTTGAAAAACAGAGCAAGCTCAAATAAACAACCTAATGCTGAACCTCAAGCTCCTAGAAAAAAGAAGAGCAAGACAAACGCAAAGCTTGTATAAGAGAGAAAATTATAAAGAGTAGAGCAGAAATCAATGCAATGGACTCTAAGAGAACTATACAAAAAAATCAACAAACTGAAGAGTTGGTTCTTCAAAAGAATAAGTAAAAATGACAAACCTTTAGCCAACCCTATCAAAAAAAGGAAAGAAAAGGTTCAAATTTATGCAATTAGGAATGAAAAGAGTAAAATTACAACAAATCCAGCAAAATTCAGAGGATCATCAATACCTACTTTGAGAACTTGTACTCTAGTAAGGTGGAAAACACAGAAGAAATGGACAGATCCCTGGATATATATGAATTATCAAAGTTGAACCAAGAAGATACATAAATTCTAAACAATTCAATATTAATCATTGAAGTCAAAAACATAATTAAAAACTTGCCAACAAAGAAAAGCCAACATCCTCATGTCTTCATTACTGAATTGTACAAGAAATTTAGGGAAGAGGTAATGGCAAACTCTTTAATGAAATTGAAAGGGAAGCAATACTCCCAAATTCATTTCTGGAAGTAAGCGTTACCTTGATTCTGAAAGCAGAGAAAGACCCAACCAAAAAAGAGAACTACAGGCCAATTTCCCTGATGAACATAGATATATCAATCCTCAATAAGATACTGACAGGCAGAATACAGAAGATCATCAAAGAAACCATAAATCCTGACCAAGTAGGATTTATCCCAGGGATGAAAGGATGGTTCAACATATGCAAATCAATAAATGTAATACACTATATTAACAGAATCAGGGGCAAAAAAATATATGTTCATCTCAATAGATGCAGACAAAGCTTTTGACAAAATCCAACACTCACTCAAGATAAAAAAAAAAACTTCTGAAAATTGAAATAGATGGACTTTAGCTCAAGCTGATAAAAGCCATCTATGAAAATCCAACAGCCAACATCATATGAAACAATTCAAAACTGAAATCTTTCATGCTAAAATCAGGAACAAAACAAGGATGTTCACTATCACCACTCCTATTCAATATAGTTCTGGAAACATTAGCCACAGCAATTAGACAAGAGAAAGAAGCAAAGGGAATAAAGATAAGAAAGGAAGAAGTTAAACTTTCATTATTTGTGGATGACATGACAGTCTATGTAGAAGACCCCAAAAACTCCACCAAAAGACTTCTAGACTTAATAACCAAATTCAGTAGAGAAGCTGAATACAAGGTCAACACTCAAAAATCAATAGCCTTCTTCTACACAAGTAACAGACTCATTCAGAGAGAAATTGGGGAAACCATTCCTTTCATAACAGCATCCAAAAAAATGAAATATTGAGGAATCAATCTAATAAAGAAAGTTAAAGACCTCCATTTTGAAAACTAAATCACTCTGAAAAAAGAGATGGAAGAGGCGATCTGAAAATGGAAAGACATCCCTTGTTCTTGGGTAGGAAGGACCAATATAGTGAAAATTGTCATACCTCTAAAACAGCTATATACATTTCATGCAATTCAAATTGAATTTCCAATAGCATATTTCACAAACTAGAGAAAAAATCAAAAAATTCATTTGAAACCAGAAGAGACCTAGAATAGCAAAAGCAATTCTAAGCAACACAGACAAGACAGGGGGTATCTCAACCCCCAACTTGAAACTATACTACAAAGCTACTGTGGCAAAAACAGCATGGTACTGGCAAAGAAACAGACAAGGGGACCAGTGGAACAGATTAGAAAATGCAGAAATAACTCCACACATACTAAGCCACCTCGTCTTTGACAAAGGAGCCAAACACTCTCACTGGGGGAAAAATAGCCTCTTTGATAAATGGTGCTGGGAAAACTGGGTTTCAACTTGCCAAAGATTAAAACTAGACCTATATCACTCATCATACAGTAAACTAAAATTGAAATGAATCAAAGATCTAAATATTAAACCAGAAACAGTAAATCTATTAGAAGAAAGCTTAGGTAGAACTCTTGAAGACATTGGAATAGGAAAAGACTTTATGAACAAAACTTCAGTCGCACATGAACTAGCACAGTGATTCAACAATTGGGATCTCATCTTACTAAAAAGCTCTTGTACAGCAAGAGAAACCAACAACAGTGTGAAGAGACAACCACAATGTGGGTAAAAGATTTTACCAGCTGTTTCTCAGACAAAGTTCTATATCTAGAATATATACAGAACTTAAAAATCAGACTTCCCAAATTTAAAGACCCAATCCAAAAATGGGCATCTGAAATGAACAGACATTTCTCTGATGAAGAAGTGGAAATAGCATGAAAAAATGTTGAACATCACTAGTCATTCAAGTGATGCTAATAAAAACAATGCTGAAATTCTACTTCAGTCCAGAAAGAACGGCTGCTATCAAGAAATAAACCAATAACAAATGCTGATGGGGCTGTGGGGAAAAAGGAATCCTTCTCTACTGTTGGTGGGAGTGTAGACTGGTGCAATCTGTGTGGAAATTCCTTAAATAACTAGGATTAGAGGTCCCACTTGACCCAGCTATTTCCCTACTTGGTGTCTTCCCCCCCAAATTAAAATAATCATGCCACAGTGATATATGCACACCCATGTTTATAGCAGAACAGTTTGTAATAGCTAAATCTTGGAAACAACCCAATTGCCCATCAACTGGTGACTGGATAAAGATGTGGTTTTTTCTAATAAAAGGAGTACTACTCAACCATAAAAAATGATAAACTAGAGACATCTGTAGCTAAATGAATGCACCTTGAGTCCCTGCTCTTAAGTGAAGTAAATAGGACACACATGTGTAAATACCGAATTGTTTCTCTGGTGTAAGAAACTGAAAGTGTAAATGAGGACCAAAATGTATAAGAGATAATGTGAAATAGGAAGAAAAGAGTCAAAGGGGAAGTAGGGAGGGGGGAGGGGGAGATGAAATTAGGGAAAGAAAAAAACATGAGAAAAGAAGGAAAAACAGAAACAAAGCTCTTGTAAATAGGGAGGGCTGGAGGGGTTGAAGTAAGGGAAGTGGAATGAGAAAAAAACAAGAACCAAGATATATCATGTAAAGGTTCAAATTCCCAATGATGAATGTGATCATAATGTATACTTAAAATGTGCCAATAAACTTAATGGAAAAGTTTTTCCAATAGCTGTTAATATTTTCCAAATCCTGCAAAGATCTCTGATACAAAATAAATGTGAAGACACTGATCTGTAAATAAATAAATAAATCATCAGAACAATCTCTTTCTCTTTCTTTTGATCATTTTGGGATGGTTGGGGCCAGAAGATAGATGTTGGAAAGACAAAGAGGCTTATGATAGACTGTCTCTGGAAGAGGCATTATGCTAAATCATGAGTTCTCAAAGCATAGAAGTATTTGGGGCTGATTCTCCCAAGATCATTGTGAGAGTTATCCATTGAGTCGATTTGAGTAACAACTGCCCAGGTTTAGCGTAGTTCTGGATGTGGCTGAATGGATTTACTGAAAATGGAAGACATGACCTGGGTGTGAATGGCAACAACCAATATGCTTGTAGTCTGAATGGAATGAAAAGGGAAAGATAGAAGTCTCACTTCTGTTTCTTTGGAGGAGCTCTAATATTGACCATTGCCTAGAACATCCATCTTCTGCCACAAGCATAGATTCTTCAGCCTTGCAGTTTAGACTCTCAGCCTTTCAGCACAAACCCTTTGGCTTCCTGATATGGACTCACACAGAACTCTACAGTGAGCTTCAGACTTTTGACCTTTGACTGGATCCTTCATATTTCCAGCACACAGATGAACTTTTTGCCTTTTTGTGCTCTTCCACACCTTACCCTATATCTGGCCATCATATATATATTATATATATTATATATAGCATATATATATGATATATCTATATGAAAAGCTTTTCTCTAGTGAACACTGACTGATACATATTTTGGTACCAAGAATGACTCTAGAGAAACAGAATTGCAAAGATGTAATTCTTTAATGGCTTTAGTGGTTCCTGAAGTTGGTTCTCTACTTTGATGAGACCTAAAGCTGCCACGATCTCTCTTTCCAATAATGTGCAGAGTACTTATAGTCTGTGATGAGAACTGTTTAAAATAATATGTAATGTAGACCCATTTGGTTATCCTAATTCACCACTTGTAGGATGCAAGAAATTCAATGACTCTATATATGATACTTTTGAATACTTTTGGCAGAGTGAGAAACATAATGATGTTAGCTAGTTGCTCTTAGCATGTCTGGACAAACCAGTGAAAGCAAACAATGAGCTCAAAACATCCATAGGAAATCTAAATTCTAATTGTGAGGAAAAATGAATAATGGGAAATAAGGAGCTGGAAGATTCAAATTCTCAGCTCCAGACACACACAAAGAATCTAAAATTTCTAAGTGTGTCCTCAAAGAGCATCTCCTCTCCTTTAGCTGCAGGGCTGAGATTGCAGAAACCCAAAATCAAGCCCTTATAAACTGATTATCTGAAATATAGTGTAAGTTCAATGCTCAGCTTTTGAACGGACTCTGAAGTAAATGTGAGGGCACTGGTCAGGAAAGAATAGGATCCTGTAAATTAGGTTGGAAATGTTTACAAGGATCCTGATGAGGCTGGGCACATTGAGCTCCTAAACCCTGATGAGATCATCTTACCAGAGGAAGAGAATTCCCCACCCACAGTGGTGGAGGCCTCTCCACCCCAACCCTTGTGGTGTTAGCCTCTCCTCCTACACCTGAAGAAACATTCTGTGTTGACCAGGCATGATAATGATGACACTCTTCAGAGCCCACACTCACCAACCACTTTTGCAGCTAAGCCTAAATCAGGCTCAAATCACAGAAGGCTTGTAAAGGTGAGGTACATAATGTGACCCATGACTATTCTCCCCCAAAAAACTACTTGAGTTTTCTAACTTTTATAAGCAGAGGCTTGATGAACAAGTGTGGAAATGGGTGATTTTAAGTATGTGAGATAATGGTGGCAAAAATATACACCTTGATAAGGTTATTTATGGATATGGGGTTATTAAGTAGAGGTTCTGAATTTAATGTTGCAGCTCATAGATTTAGAAAAAAAAGTGTTGCTAGTTTATTTGGCTGGTTGGCAGAAGTATGGATCAAAAGATAGGCCACTGTGAATGAGTTAGAGATACGGGATATTCCTTGCTGTTGACGAAGGGGTTCAAAGGCTTAGGGAAATGGGAATGCTGGAGTAGATTTATCATGTTAAACCTAATCCTCCAAACTGTGATCAACTGGAAAATTTACACTTCACTAATAACTTTAAGAAACAGATTTGGGAGGGGAGCACCATCACCTCAGAAGAGCCCTGTCATTGCTCTGCTCTGTATACCAAACCTTACAGTGAGGACATTCCATTTGGAAACTTGAAGGCAATGGGTTAAATTGGATCCCAGAGTGGCAGGGGTCAAGTGGCAGCACTCAACCACCAAAGACAAGGTGAACATACTTATTGTAATGTAGAGCAGAAGCAGAGAAATGATCAAAATGGTCAGGAATGTGTAGACCTCTCCACATGGGCAAAAGGTGGAAAGATATCTGTATCCTATGTAAATACTCAACAAAAAGTGGTCTCAGCAGAGGACTTTAATCATTAGGTGGATAGGATGACACGTTCTATAGACAGCAGTCAACCTGCCATCCCTGTCCCTGCCTAATTGGTTCATGAATAAACTGGCTATTGCAGCAGGGATGGAAGTTATATATGGGTTTGGCAACATGGATTCTCATTCACCAAGGCTGATCAGGCTATAGCCACTGCTGAATGCTCAATATGCCAGCAGCAGAAACCAAAGCTGAGTCCCTGATATGGTACCATTCACCAGGGCAATCAGCCTGTGACCTGACGGTAGATTGATTATATTAGACTACTTCTACCAAGGAAAGGTCAGCACTTTGCTCTTACTGGCATAGACACATAATCTGGGTATGGATTTGCCTTCCCTGCATAAAATGCTTCTGCCAAAGCTACCATCCTTGGGCTTACAGAAGGCCTCATTCACCATCATTGTATTCTACATTGCATTGCTTCTGACCAAGGAACACATTTTACCACCAAAGGAATGAGGCAATGGGATCATGCTCAAGGAATTTACTAGTCTTACTATGTTTCTCACCATCCAGAAGCAGCTGGATTGATAGAAATATGGAATGATCTTTTAAAGATGCAGTTATAGTGCCAGATAGGTGGCATTACCTTGCATGGCTAGGCAAGGTTCTTCAAAAGGCTGTATGTGCTTTGAATCAGCATCCACTATATGGTACGGTGTCTCCCATAGCCAGCATTCGTGGGTCCAGGAATCAAGCGATGGAAGTGGAAAAGGTACCACTCACCATTACCCCTAATGATCCACTAGAAAAATTTTTGCTTTCTGTCCCCAAGACCTTATGCTCTGCTGACCTAGAAGTCTTAGTTCCAGTTGGGTGAATTCTTGTACCAGAAAGTACAATATTCCATTGAACTTGAAACTAAGACTTCCCCCTTGTCATTTTGGGCTCCTCGTGTCTGAGTAAACAAGCTAAAAGGAGAGTTATGGTTTTGGCAGGGGTGTCTAACCCAGACTATCAAGGGGAAATTGGATTATTACTCCATAATGCAGGAAGGAAAGAATATACTTGGAGTTCATGAGATCCCTTAGTTTGCCTCCTGTTATTACCATGGCCTGTTTTAAAGATCAAGAAGAAACTACAATCACCCAATCCAGGAAGGATGGCAAATGACCCAGATCCTTCAGAAATGAAGGTATGGGTCACCCCATCAGTGAAAGAACCAAGAGCTGGCTGAGGTGCTTGCTGAAGGGCAAGGAATTACAGAATGAGTAGTAGAGAAGGTAGTTACAAACATCAGCTATAACCCTGTGATCAGTTACACAAATAAGGATTATAATTGTAATTGTTCTCTCCTAATATGCTTCCAATGTAACATAATGCTATAGGCTTAATATTGATTCTCAAGTATTATTAAACCTATGTTATAATTTCAAGTTATGAAATGTGAGGAGTAAGCATCAGCCAGGGAAAAACTTGCTTTCTATTATGGGAAGGAAATTAATGTGTTTCCATTTGTATGCAGGATAGTTGTACCATGTTAGACATAATTGTGAACTTGTCTTTGTATCTGGAGACTAAGAGTGGTTTAAGGAAATTTGGCTGGTTGTCAAGTTGACAAGGGGTGGATTGTGTTACTTAACTGTTATGTCAACTTGAATAAGAAATGCTCAGCTGATTGGCTTAGCATTGTGCTAGGTGTAACTGAATGAATTTACTGAAGATGGAAGACCCACCCAGGATGTAAATGGCACCGACCAATAGGCTTGTAGCCTGAATAGAACAAAAAGGGAAAGAAGAAAAGAGTCTCATTTCTGTCTCTTCAGAGGAGCTCCAGTCTTTGCCATTGCCATGGATGTCCATCTCCTGGCTTCTTCAGCCTTTCAGCACAGACCCTTTAGCTTCATGAAAAAGACTCACACAGAGCTCCAGACTTTCAGCCTTTGACTGGATCCTTTAGATCTTCAGCACATAGACAGCTCTTTTGTATTCTTCCACACTTGAATTTGCAGTTGGCCACTGTAAGCCTATCTTTTAAATCCATCTTGTGTTAAACCTGCTTCTGTAGTGAACACTGACTGATACAGTCATATAGAAGAATTTGGGGACCCTAAACCTCAGCAATTAATGATCATGCACTTGCCTATGGTGTTATGATGTCCCCCTCTGTGTTTATATCACTTACGGCCCAAGTAGAGCAAAATCAATAGGAGACTGGAAGTAAATCAAAAACCAGATGAATTCAAGATATGTTGTGAAAGTGTGGTAGGAGATTAGGGCTGGGCAAACCAGACAAGCAGCCAGGCAGGATGTCAGAATTCATAGAAACTCACAGCTAAATGGTTAACAGAGATGTTTCTTTAAAAAGAGAGGGCATGTGCAAAACATGGGACTCAAAATGACTTCATGCTTATGGCTTCTGAGCACTATTCATGGGACCAGTCAGAAAAATACTATTCCTAATCTTTCATTTGAATCTGGCACTGTTCACAGGACTAATCAGAAGATACTTTTATTCATCCTTCATTTACATATGGGCGTGACCAATCAAAAGACACAGTTCCCAATCCTTTGTTTACATCTGGTGAGAGGACAAATGAATTTTTCAATAGGACAATTTACATCTGGAGTGAGGCCAAGTAAGTTTTTGCCCCAATGCCATATCTACATGAGGTAGGGGCCAATCTGGGCATTTTAATTATTAAAAGTCCCTTTCTCTTTATCCTTGGGACCTCTGTGAACCTTCTTTACCAGCCCACTCTTGTCCTGTAGGGCGTACATTTTTCCTCTCTCATTATATCTACACCTTTTCTGTCTTGTCCAATTCTTTGTTCGGAATACCGAAGACCTGGAAAAAAGTCACCCACTACCCCCATCTGTTAAGAAAACTAGCACTGACTACCTGAGTGGCATCCTTAATCTTTCATTTCTTCATCAATAAAATAGATAAAGTAATATTTCCTACATCACATAATTATTACAATTTTTTTATTTTGATTTTTTGAGACAAGGTCTCACAACGTAAATAGTTCAGGCTTGCCCTGAACTCACTATGCAGCCTAGGCTGGCCTTGAACTCAATACAATCCTCCTGCCTGAGCCTCCTGAGTTCTGGCCTTACAGGTGTTCACCACCACACTCAGCTTATTGCAATATTTAAGAAAGAGAACACATGAAAAGTGTTTAATAAGCTCAATGTCTGGCACACACAAGAGGCATCTTATACTGATACAATTCTTATTTATTATTTTTAATTCTCAATATTTTGTGCCTAAAATGACCCCTTCCTGTGTGATATTCATCTTACTACTCTAGGTTTCAGGTGCTTTATGTGTAAGCTAGGAATTCAGTGAAAGTTATCCCTCCATATCTATGGAGAAGTACTTCTTTTTTTAATTAATTTTATTTGTACATTTTAGGTATACAATATAATGACATTCATCATTCGAAATTTGCACCTTTACATAATCTCTCTTGGTTCTTATATTTTCCCCATTCCCCTGCCCTCCCTTCAAACCCTCCATCCCTCCCTATTAAAAAGATTTTATTTCCATTTTTCATTTTCTCATATTAATTCCATTCCCTTCTTTCCTTTCCCCTATCCCTCCCACTTCCCCTTCCCCTTTGCCCCTTTTCTTCCTTTTTCACATTATCTATTATAACTTTTAGTCCTTATTTACACTTTCAGTTTCTCACACTAGAGAAACTATTCGGTATTTACACATGTGTGTCCTATTTATTTCACTTAAGAGTACGGCCTCAATGTGCATCCATTTAGCTAAAAATGTCTTTAATTTCTCTTTTTTATGGCTGAGTAGTACTCCACTGTATTAAAAAAACCCACATTTTCATTATCCAGTCTCCAGTTGATGGTCAACTGGGCTGCTTCCAACTTTTAGCTATTACAAATTGTGCTTCTATGAACATGGGTGCACATATATCACTGTGGTATGATTCTTTTAATACTTTAGGGAAGATACCCAGCAGGAGAAGAGCTGGGTCAAAGGGGAATTCCAGTCGTAGTTCTTTGAGGTAACTCCATACTGATTTCCACAGTGGTTCCACCAGTCTACACTTCACCCAGCAATGGAGCAGGGTTCCTCTTTCCCCCAGAGCCTGACCAGCATTTGTTATTGGTTGATTTCATGATCGCAGCCATTCTTTGTGGGGTGAGGTGGAATTTCAGAGTTGTTTTCAATTGCATCCCTCGAATGACCAGTGATGTTCAACATTTTTTTCATGGGTTTATTTGCTTTTTGTACTTCTTTGTCTGAGAAATGTCTGTTCATTTCAGATGCCCATTGTTGGATTGGATCTTTAAATATGGGAGGTCTGATTTTTTAAGCATCTTTATAGATTAGAGATAATAGACCTTTGTCTGAGGAACAGCAAGTTAAGACTTTTTCCCAGATTGTGGGTTGTCTCTTCACACTGTTGGTAGTTTCTCTTGCTGTGCAGAAGCTATTTAATAAGAAGAGATCCCACTTGTTCATTGTTTGTGCTAGTTCATGTGCAACTGAGGATTTGTTTATAAATTCTTTTCCTATACCAATGTCTTCAAGAGTTCTACCTAACCTCTCTTTCAGCCGGTTCCCCATTTCTGTTTCAATATTTGGATCTTTAATCCATTTCAATTTTAGTTTAGTGCATGGTGAGAGATATAGGTCTAGTTTAATCTTTGGCAAGTTGAAACCCAGTTTTTCCAGCACCATTTCCTCCAGTGAAGGTGTTTGGCTCCTTTGTAAAAGATGAGGTAGCTGAGTGTGTCTGGAGTTGTTTCTGCTTCTTCTAATCTGTTCTACTGGTCCCCAAGTCTGTTTCTTTGCCAGTACCATGCTGTTTTTATCACAGTAGCTTTGTACTATAGTTTCAAGTTTAGGGTTAAGATACCCCCTGCCATGTAACTGTTGCCTAGAATTGCTTTTGCTGTTCTAGGTCTCTTCTGGTTCCAAATGAATTTTTGGATTGTTTTCTCAGTGTTCATGAAGTATGCTGCTGGGATTTCAATTGGGATTGCATTGAATCTATATAGCAATTTGGGAAGTATGGCCATTTTCACTAAGTTGATTCTTCCTACCCAGGAGCAAGGGATGTCTTTCCATTTTCTAATATCGTCTTCAATCTCTATTTTCAGCTCGCTGTAGTTTTCAGAGAAGAAGTCTTTGATTTTTTTTCATTAGGTTGATTCCTAAGTATTTCAGTTTTTTAGATACTACTGTGAAAGGAATTGTTTGCCCTATTTCTCTCTCAGTGAGTCTTTCGTTCGTGTAGAGGAAAGCTATTGATTTTTCTGTCTTGACCTTGTATCCAGCTACTTTCCTGAATTTGGTTATTAAGTCTAGAAGACTTTTGGTGGAGTTCTTGGGGTCTTCTATATAGAGTATCATGTCATTTGTGAATAATGACAATTTGACTTCTTCATTTCCTATCTTTATTCCTTTTATTTCTTTCTCTTGTCTAATTGCTGTGGCTAGTGTTTCCAAGACTATATTGAACAGGAGCGGTGATAGTGGACATCCTTGTCTTGTTCCTGATTTTTGTGTGAAGGATTTCAGTTTTTGACTATTTAGTATGATATTGGCTGTCGGTTTTTCATAGATGGCTTTTATCAGATTGAGGTAGAGACCCTCTATTCCAATTTGTTGTAGGGTTTTTATCATAAATGAATGTTGGATTTTGTCAAATGCTTTTTCTGCATCTATTTAGATGATCATATTGTTTTTGTCCTTGGCTCTATTGTACTAGTGTATTACATTTTTTTTATTTGCATATGTTGAACCATTCCTGCATCCCTGGGATGAATCCCACTTGATCAGGGTGTATGATCTTCTTGATGATCTTCTGCATTCTCTTTGCCAGTATCCTCTTATTAAGGATTTTTGCATCTATGTTCCTTAGTGAGATTGGCCTATAGTTTCCTTTTTCTGTTGGGTCTTTCTCTGCTTTGGGGATCAAGGTGATGCTTGCTTCCAGGAATGAATTGGGGAGTATTGCTTCCCTTTCAATTTCATTAAAGAGTTTAAACAGTTCCTCTCTAAATATCTTGTGGAATTCAGCAATGAAGCCATCAGGACCCGAGCTTTTCTTATTTGGTAAGTTTTTAAATTACATTTTCATTTTCATTGATTGACATTGGGTTGTTTAGCATTTTTAGGTCTTCTTCATTCAACTTTGGTAATTCATACTTATCTAGGAATCTGACCATTTCTTCTGTGTTTTCTATCTTATTGGCTTATTGGTTCTCAAAGTAGGTACTGATGATCCTCTGGATTTCTACTGGGTCCATTGTAATTTCATCCTTTTCATTCCTAATTGCATAGATTTGGGCCTTTTCTTTCCTTTTTCTGGTAAGGTTGGCTAAGGATTTGTCAATTTTGTTCATTACTTCAAAGAACCAACTCTTGGCTTCATTGATTTTTGTATCATTCTCTTAGTCTGCATTTCATTGATTTCTCCTCTAGTCTTTATAATTTCCTCCCTTGTTTGAGCTTTGTGTTTGTCCTGCTCTTCTTTTTCTAGAAGCTTGATGTTCAAAATCAGGTTGTTTAATTGGGCTCGCTCTGTTATCCTAATATGAATACTCGCTGCTATGAATTTCACTTGTAAGACTGCTTCCATTGTTTCCCATAGATTCCAATATTTTGTATTGGCACTGTCATTTAATTGTAGGAACTATCTGATTTCTTCTTTAATTTCCTCTGTGACCCATTGGTTATTGAGGAGTGAGTTGTTCAATTTCCATGTGTTTATGAAATTCTTGCAGTTTCTTTTGCTATTGATCTCCAATTTCACTGCACTATGGTCTAATAAAATACAGGGGATAACTTCAATTCCTTTGCACTTACTTCAACATGTTCTATGAGTGAGTACGTGGTCTATTTTAGAGAATGACCCATATGCAGCTGAAAAGAATGTGCATTCTGATTTTGTGAGGTGGAACACTCTGTACACATATATTAAGTTCATTTGATCAAGTGTTTGAGTTCTAGTATTTTGTTGTTTATTTTTTGTCTAGTTGATCTAACTATTTGTGACAGTGGGGTATTGAGGTTCCCCACTAATATTTTATTAGTGCTTATTTGATTTTTCATATCCATTAGTATTTGTTTTGTATAGTTGGGAGCACTAATGTTTGGTGCATGTATGTTTATGATTTGTCATCTCTTCCTGTTGGATTGCTCCCTTTACAAGGATGTAGTGTCCTTTGTCTCTCTTAATCTTTGTTGGTTTGAAATCCACTTGATCTGCAAAGAGGATAGCTACTTCCTGCTTTTGGGGGGGCTCCTGTTGCATGAAGTACTGTTTTCAACCCTTTAACTTTCAGTCTATGAGTTTCTTTTTTAATTGTGTTTCTTGTATGTAACATATTATTGGATCTTGCTTCTTGATCCATTCTGCCAGTCTCTTTCTTATGATTAGTGAATTGAGACCATTAACATTGATGATTATAACTTATATGTATTGACTCATCACTGTCATGACTTTTTCTTTTTGTTGGATTCTCCCCCTTTGCATTTAGTTGGTTTTTTTGTGTGTGTGCCCAATGGATTCATTCTGTTGGACTTCCTGGGATTGAGTTCCTCGTCTTTTCCTAGGATATTGTCTACAATCTTTTGGAGGGCTGGTTTGGTATTCATGAAGTTCCTAAGGTGCTCTTTGTCATGAAAGTATCTTATTTCTCCATCATTTTTGAAAGATAGTTTTTGCAGGATACAGCAATCTGGGTAGGAGGTTGTTTTCCTTGAGGGCTTGAAATATGTCACTCCAAGCTCTGCTTGCCTTGAGGGTTTGTGTTGAGAAGTCTGCTATGATTCTGATGTGCTTTCCTTTGTATGTGACTTTTTTTTTCTAACTGCTTGTAGAATTTTGTTCTTCTGTTGGATTTCTGGAATCTGAACTATTATATGCCTATGTATAGATTTTTGTTTTAATCATGTCTAGTTGGAATCCTATATGCCTCACTTATCTGTATGTCAAGTTCTTTTCCCCTATTTGGGAAGTTTTCTGCCAACACTTCTGTGAACAGTTTCTTTTTATGTCTTCTGCACTCTCTCCTGTTTCTTTATTGAGTCCAATCACTCTGATGTTATTCTTCTTTGCATCATCTGGCAGCTGCTGGATTGATATTTTGTGGTCCCTTACTATTTTTAAGAAATTTTTCTTTTCCTGCTCACTAATTGCAATCCTATCTTCTATATCTGAAATTCTATCCTCAGATTGGCTCATTCTGCTGTGTAAACTTTCAATGGAGTTTTTAATCTCCTGGAAATCTATTTGCATCTATTTTATGGATTCCATTTGTTTCCTATGTTGGGATTCCATCATGTTCCTCCACTCCTCTATTTTTTTATCCATGTCCTGTCTAGATTTCTTAATCATGTCTTGCACTATGGACACAATCTCTGCTGTTATGTGAGAAATTATTTCTGATTTCATTTTTTCCAGATCCTATTTTGTTGCCAGTTCAGGGAGTCCAGGTGGTTGAATATCAGATTGTTCTTGTTTCCCTTTGGGGTTGCTTTAGTTGATCTGAAAGTCTGGTTTTGAGACTTGTTTACATTTCTTCTCATTTCAATGGGGGGGGGCAGAATATGTGCTGCTGGGGCCCATGTGGCTCACCTCCTCGGTACTGGAGGCGGTGGTACACTGGCCCAGATGGTTCACCTCTTCTGTGCTGGGGGCAGCTCTTTTCCTCAGCAGCCCAGAAAGTTCACTCTAATGTGCTTTTCAGTCCCACAAATCCCCATGAAACTTGCTAGAAAACCAGCTGAAAGCAGGAGACAAGCTGTGGCGGAAACTGGAGAAGTAGTTCTAAGACCTTGGCCCCAGGTATATCAAAATCCAGTTCCTTATATAAAATTTGCATAAATATGTACATTCTTTCCTGTATTTTAAATCATCTCTAGATCACTTATAACAACTAATACAATATTCATGCTAACTCAATAGTTTTCATATTGTATCATTTAGGGAGTAATAACAAGAATAAAAGCCTGTATATATTCAGTACAGATAGCATTTTCTAAATATTTTTGAGCCACAGGTGGTTTCATACACAAATACAGAATGCACTGATACACAGAGAAAATTGTACCTGCACTATATACTTCACCAGGACACACTAAAGACAAATTAATTGTGTATGTGCTTTGGATGGGGAGGCAACTTGAATGTCAAGTAGTAAGCAGTGCTGTTAATTAGCTTCTAGTAATCATTATTGTCTTGAGAAATAATTTAATAAAACAGCCAACCCAGCATCATTCAGTAGCATCCTCCTGTTTTCTTCATCAATCATTTTAAGATATGGTAGGTTTCATGTTCACTTACAAGTCATCTTATGCTCCATTTCATGCAGTTCTTAATTAGAAACTTAATTAAGTTAGAGCTCCAGTTTCATTTACAGAAAAGTGGGTAGCAACACTTGTACCAGCCTGGATTGGGAGTAAAGTGTTATAAAATAAGGCTAAAGATGTTGCTAACTCTTTGGCCTTGCAGAACATAGAACCATTGTGTTTATCTTAGGTTAATTCAGCTACTCCAAAGTCTTAATCTGAAGAGGAGAATGGTATGGTGCATATGTTTCATTTCATTTCAATCTGGTTTCTGTAAGGAAGATGTATTGAAGGGACATAAGAATTGATATAGTGGTGTAACTGTCAGGGAAAAAAAGGAGCTTTAAAGGTTGGAATTTTTTCCTTCTGAGATAAGTGCTTCTCCAAACTTCCTCAGGCCACCCAGGGATTACCTGCCACCTCTTTCTATCTTCAGTGTAAATAAATGAACAGACTATGAAGATGCTGGCCTCAGAAGGTTGGTCTAATTTCATTTCCATGGGGAAATGAAGGAGTGGCAAGGAGCAAGGAAGGATGAAACCAGCACAGAGTTGTGTATTGTCACATCACATTCCTTCTCCCCTCTATCCCTTACTATAAAATTCCCTGTCCTTGCACACCTAGAGAGAGTGATATGATATGTGGCAATGACATCCCCTCCATCTTCTTGGAGGTATATTTGAATAAAACCTTTTTTTTCCTTTCATCAAAAATAAATGGCCTCCTCTTGTTTGTTAGGGGGACAGTGAGCATAGTCACCTGAGTGGCAGGTAATAGAGGGACTCTTTAGGAGGCTATACTGACAAATATTGGTGTTTGGGTCTAGAGTGACAGCAGTAAGAATGGAAAGAAAGGGAAAGATTTGAGAGGTCAGCTAAAAGATAAAACTGACAGGTTTTTGGGAGCAATTTAACATAGGTGGAAAGGAAAAAGTATCATGAACAATCCCACTAGCATCACCAGATTTCTGGATGGAGTAACTAAATAAACCTTTAGTCCTTTCATTGTTACAGAGGATGCTAGAAAGGAAGCATGTTGGGATAGCTGTATATCACAAACTTAGTTTGAATGCATTAAGTTTGAGGTGGGTGTGGGACTAAGTGGCTAAGTAAATACAGAAATAGGGCTCAAAAAAGAGAGTTGTGAACTGAAGGTATATGTTTGAGATACATTTGTTCCCACTACCACCTTTCTTCCTGTACCATAACCTGGACCTGATGACTGTACTTGCTTCTCATTCTCAACTACACCTATTGTGTAGTTAGCAGCCAGTGCCTATTCCAGCCTGTGTTTAAATCTAGTTCCAAATATTAGCCCTTTCCCAACTGGTCCTGCTGCAACAGTTAACTGACAGTGGCTAGTTGTGTCCTGAGTTCTAATATTGTGCCCCTTAGGTATATTCAGATAATGGATATATACAAAACTAAGAAAGATGAGCTAGGGCACTATATCATGGTGGTTAGTGTGGTATACAGGAAAAAGATTACAAACAGAAATCGATTGGCTGCACAGAGTGGGAGGTGCATGTCTTCACACCTTGAATTTTGAGAGCAAAGCTAATCTCCAGATACCCAAAGCCAGGAGGAAGGCATAAGTAAATGCAAATGAATGTACTATGTGACTATGTCTCTGGTAGCATTTGGGGTTCAACTAGAACACTTAGGGAATGAGTCAAGACCAGAGACTAGTTATGGAACAATGACTCAGGCACCAATGCAAGCTAATCTTAAGCATCCTTTGCAAGTAATTTAACTATTGAAACTGATCTGTATTGCACTATCATTCATACACTTACGTGAATAATCTTAAGACTGAATAGGATAACATGACAAGTCCATAGTCTCTATAATAAAAAGAATCTAAGTACAAAAAAAGAGCATTATGAGATGTGTCCTGAAATTGTATTTATCTGAGTGCTAAGTGATGTGATTAACTGACCAAGACTAATGACCAGAAATTAAACAAAACAAGGATATCACACACACACACACACACACACACACACACACACACACACACACGTCCAGTAATATAATGGATTTTACCAAAGTGGATTGCTTTCTTTCCTAAAAGCCAGTCCAATGATGGCTGATAGTAGTGCTTCTTAATCCTCTGAGCTGTGGAGATAGTGTACCACAAAATGTCAGAGTTATGCTAAAATATTAACATATTGATCTAAATTGCCCTCAGGGCAGTTAGATGGATCCTGGGGATGGGAACAGCCCCACACATTGACCTCACTGTGTTCTACAAATATAATTTCCTTTGTGTCCCATGATGTTTAAAAATATGTCTATTTACCAATTCCCCATGATGAATGTATTTGCTATGTATCATATACATTTACTAATAAAAATGTTTAAGAACAAAAACTAAAAAATTGCGGTGCACTGAATTATGTATTCATTTTCTTCTTTCCTACAAATTAAATTTTTACCATCAATCTGATGATTTTATATACATACTTAGCTGATGTTTTCTCTGTATATATTGATTTTTTCATTTTGCTGCTTTGAGGAAGGCTAATGCAGCTGCAGAGTGACCCCAGACTTAACTGCCTTCCCTTTCCTCTTCCACTGATAGTTAACTACACTGTTTCTGAAGAATGGGATGTGCATGATAAGTGATGCATGAGTTTGCACACACACACAACTCAAACCCATGATTTTCAAGATATCTTTGTGAAATGATTAAGGGAAAAATCAAGTGGTAGAGGTAGTGGTGTTGATAGAGCTGGTAGTTAAATAACAAATGACTGAATTTGGGAAGCATAAATGTAATATACAATACACTGGTTCTGGAGCCAATAGACAAAGAATCTAATATGTAGATTGCTACATATAGGTTGTGTAATGTTGCACACATTTCTTTTCCTCTCTGGGCCTCAGTTTTTTCATCTATAGGTTGAAGGTAACAAGATTGTTGTGAAGGTTTAATAAAATAACACGTATACAATCTATAATTATAATACCTAGCATATAATGATTTCAAGAAAATCTAGTTCTTAATAGTTCTTTTTTATCTAAATCATTCATTGAATCTTAAAGTTGACCTCAAACAGAACCCCAAACTCTGATTGGATGCTTTTAAGTAGACAGTCTCAATACTTAAAGTACTGGATCAGTACTGATAATTATGTTCAGACTTGATATCTTAGGTATGAAGAGATTTTACCTTAAAGTGAGGCTAGACAGAAAAAAAAATTCAAATTGAACTTGGATCTGGACAGGAAACCACTTGCATTGTCTTTCTCCTCAGAGATTTCTCTATTGGTTTTCATTCAAATATTCCATACCTTTGTGAGTTCAGTGATATGAAGTTATTTGCTTTTCAGGAGAATTTTCTCACAGATGATAGAAAGGCATGATGACCTGAAAGGGTAGAAATGTGACCACTTTTGGCTTCCCAAGTCCCTTTGCAGTATCACTGACAAGATCAATTTGCATGTGAAACAAGCAAGAATAATAGCTTTCTCACACAACAGCTCTATCCAACTCTAACTCCCTTGGAGGGTTCCAGGGGAACCTTTGCTGGTAGACCTTCTTACTCCTAATGTCAAAAGTTTCCACACTCCAAGGTGAAATCAAAGCCGAGAATGAGGTGAGAAGCTGGGTCTAACAAGCCATGAAGAGACTCTAGAAGAAATAAAACAAGGACAAACACAGATTTTTATTAAAAGAGGAGAAATGACAGAAATCATAGAGCTCGTCATGATAAGAGTGAAGTGGTACAGACAACATTGGGGAAAGATAGTGGATGTAGAAATGTAAATAGGAAAAATGTTGTTTTCCTGGCTGAGTTTGAAGGGCCACTGTTGCACTTGCATTCAGTATCTCAAAATGTCGTGTTTAAAAGTGAGATGGAAAAGCACTCAGTACTCCTTCAAATTAGACATATACAATATAATTTTAATATGAACCTTCTTGAAAGCATCTCATTTCATTACAAACCAGCTGCCAGGCTCAATTCTGATGGTCTCCTCTTCTTGAAATAGCCTCTCTACTTTCATTCATACACATCTAAATATGTGGTTAGCCTTCCATTTCCATGAGCTCCACATCTGTGGATTCAAACACCTGAAAAATAAAAATATTTCAAAATTTTCATCTGAACTGAATATGTACACACATGGTTTTCCTGTCATTAGTCCTTAAACAAGGTGTAATAATTATTACAAAGCATTTACATTGTATTAGGTCTACAAATAATCTATCTAGAGATGATTTAAAGTATATGAGAAAATGTGTGTAGGTTATATGCAAATACCATGCCATTTTACATAAGGGAGTTCAGCATCTGCAGATTTTGGTATCCACAGGGAATCCTGATATAAATCCTTCATGGATACCAAAGTTGTGTCTTCAGGTGGGTAGTTCATGAGCATTTCAAAGTCATTGCATCCAAAGGCCAATTAACTATTTCTACCTCAAGAGAAATCTTATGTTGCCTATCTCAAGTACACACCACTGTCTCCAAACCAGTACTTCATTTTGGAAATCCCGACATTTACTTCAAAAAGCAAATAATGTGTCTCTGTTGCCTACAATTTTCAAGCAGTCATTAAAGTCTTCTCTCTCTCTCTCTCTCTCTCCCCCCCCACTTCTTTCTACCCCCCTCCCAGTGATTCTCAAAAGGAATTGTGCTTCAGAATCACCTTAGAGGAGGCTGTTAAAAATGCAGTTGCAATAAAAAAAATGCAGTTGCTTGGACTCTACTCTGACTCACATTTTGTAGGGACAGGATCTGATTTAGATGTTTTTCACAATCTCACCAGATGATTAGAAGGTTCATAGTACAAGGACTAGCTTAAAGAATCACAGTTCTAATCAATCCCCTCCTCTTCAGTCCCCCTTCCACTACTTGAGTTCAAGAACTTATCATCTTTCTCCTGTAAATTATAAGGCTCACAAGAGCTGGGGCCATGTATGTTTTGTTCACTACTGTGTCCTCAGTGTCTGTCTAGCAAAGTACCTCGCACACTGTAAGTCTTTACTACATTTTCGTGGGATAAATTAATAAACAATGGTGAAGAGGTGACAGTAAAATATTCAGAATACAGTTTTATACACTATATTGCCACTCAGTTTAAAAATTTAACTTAGCCAAAGATACAGCTTATCTAATCATATCCCTACAAAGCACATTTTACCCAAGATTATCTCAAAATTCCATGTATGTTGATCAGGTTAATGTGAGTTTCTATAACAAATAAACCTAGTGATCTAACACAACAGAAATGTACTTCTTGCTCTCCTAACTGTCCAGTGTAGGTGCTCCTGACTTTTCAGATGAGACTAAAGTGGCCTGGGTTCCTTATTTCTTGTGGTTCTTCCATCTTCAAGACTTCCAAGATCAAGAAAGGGAAGGTATAGAATGAATACCTACTTCTAAAAGTGACACAATTCACTTACACTCATATTCCATTGGCAAATATTAGTCACTTTAGATGTAAGGAGAACTCAGAATTTAATCCCAATTCCACCCCACAGAGATGGGAAATATTAAGTTCTTGATTTTTAAGCCATCTTTACCACAAAGCTAGTAAAGTGACTCTGCAAATTTACCTAGCCAGTATGATTAATTCAACATTAACAATAAAGACAACTTTAAAATAGTATTCATTTCAGAGATGATTGCTCTGTGCATCTGTGCCAGAAGGAATACAGAGATGTTCTCTAGCAGAGAATGGCCTTGAGCAGCTTAGCAAAGAATGGAACCAAGAGCTAAAGATGCCAAGAGCTAAAGATGAGCTAAAGATGCTAACTGGATACTCTCTTCTAGTTTCCTCTTAACCTCCCTGCTGACAAACTCAAACAAAACGCAAAGTGTGGTTATTTTCGAACATAGGCTTTTGACCTCAGAGTTCCAAATCGCTTCTCGGAAGAATCTAATGCTCAAATGGCAGCTCAGCTAAGACAACGACTGTGCATCTGAACAATATCCACAGAAAGTTGTTATGGCCCAAGTACTTCTCTATCAGGATGTTGCTGCCTGAACACAAATGCAAAAAAAAAGTCTGGGTATATCCATGCCAATCTTTTAACTATCATAGAAAACCTCTGGGAACACAGACATTTAATAATTCTGGAATGGAATGGTTTCTGGGGACAGCATGTCTTTGGATGTATTTCTGTTCAAACATTAAAGTGTTTCAAGTGCCTGAATAGCCTGATGGATTAGGTACTGAACACTGAAGCTCTTGAGATTAATGATTTATGGCAGCTAAAAACTGTGAATTGTCATTCTGCTGAGAGGACTGTGAAATATTCAGTCAATAAAATTAGCAGACACTTGAACGTGTATTGTTTGTGTCATATATTTGTCACATTTAGCTTCCTGTCATATATTTTTAAGATTGCAAGAAATAATGCAACCCACGGAAACCTTATTTTATAGATCCTCTCCCCTCCTAAGTTTACGGACAGAGAGATGTTTGAGGGTGAGAAAGGAAATATAATGTGTTATCAACTCAGTACTAAACAACTATTCAATAGCTGCCTTCTTCAAGTGATTAAAAGAAGAAAAGCCAAGTTCCATTCCCCACCTATGCTGGTTCAAGTGGATCTAGGATGTCCAACACAAGGTTCAGTCAAATATAAGATACTTGCTCCTGGCATGTGCTACTATTATCTGTTCCCACATTTAGACCAAGAAGAAATATAGACCAATGAATTCCACCTTTTGCTGGGATATGTCAGCCCTTACATTATTATCTGGTCCTCTCATTAGCATCTGTGGCACTTTAGCTCAACTTTGCCTCCAGATTTGACTTTCTTAAGTGCCTGTTTATTAATTTACTTTAGGTTTGCTGTTTTCCCTCAGTGGCTCTCTCTATGTACTCTCTAGCGCCAACCACAATTCTTGAATTGCCTTGACAAATTATGCACCTCACTTTCAGGTTTGTAGCCCTGATACTATGAAACCAACAATTTCTGATGTTTCCTTCACCTTTCCCCACAGAGATAAAGGAATTAAACCCTTCTTGTTAGCATGTACAGAACATTTCAATGAGCACTTACCACACATGACTGTCATTGGTTGCCAAATCTCAACTCTATCCCAGATGTTTGGAATAACTATTCAGGTATGTATATATTAACCCATCCCATCTTGGTTATTCCCCAGGACTAGCCAAAGTGTTAGATACTTTCACAATATAATCAGGCACCATACCACCACTATATTAATAATTACCTACTGCTGCATAAAAAATTACCCAAACACTTTGTAGCTCAAACAACACACATATCACACTGAAAGTCAGGCATCTGGGAACAGCTAAGCTATATGATACTGGCTCAGGGTCTCTCAGGAGACTGTAGTTTTAGGTCAAGGCTTCAGTTATATGAGGTGGCTAGAGGAGCTTACCTTTGTAGCTGCTAGAAAAAGACTGTAACTCCTCACCATGGGGGCTACTTTATGGCATGAGTTAAATGACAGGGCAGCTGGATACCCCCAAGTGATCTGAGAGAAAGGCTCCAAGATGAAAGCCACAATCTTTTTTTTTTTTTTTTTTTTTTGGTACCAGGTATCGAACTTGAGTCCTTACGCTTGCAAGGCAGGCAGTGGAACCACTGAGCTAAATCCCCGGCCCAGCCACAATCTTTTCATAACCTAATCTTAGAAATGACATTCCATCACTTCTATTCATTAGAAGCAACACAGAAGGCCAGCCCAAAGGAAGAATATAAAAGAATTTGGGCACATACCATTAAAATGGAGACAACTACTAAACACCTCCAGAAGAAATGACAAGCTTCTTTCTCTTCCTTGCTTCTGCTCATATCTACCATAAATTCAAGGTATCACCATGCTCCTCAAAGCTTTGGTGTCTTTCCTTGTATTCCAGCCAATATATGGGCTTCAGTTACGTGCCTTATTTGGTGTCAGTGTTACTTCCTATAGTCCAGGCCCAATTCTACCTCTCCTTGCTTATTCTGACAGAGTCTACTGGATTTACCTGATCTACAGCTGAGGTTTCGCTACATCAACACTTCTACAGTAAGAGCAACATAATATTTCCAGATCATAGTCCATGGAGCTGCCAGCTGGGATCTGCTGTGCCTTGATGTGGACTTTATTTCTAGCCACACAGCTCCCTTAAGTGCTATTTCTTCTGTACCAGCTTTCCTCCAAGCCTTCTTGCCAAGATTCCTATTAACTTCTCTTCATTCCCAACTGATGATGACAAAAATGCTGAACCAAATCCTTTTCAAATGAAAGCCCAGTGTGCACTTCCTGAACACAGAGAGAAGCTGTAAGCCTACATGGGAAAAAGTAAGAATATTAGAAACAGCCTTGAGACCACTTCCTAGGCCCAAATTACAACAATGGCTAATCAGGGAAGCAATTCCTTTATGCCTGAAAAAATGTTTTCTATAGAAGGTTGAGGTAGGAGAATCACAAGCTAGAGGCCAGCCTAGGCAACATAGTGAGACCATGTCTGAAAGCATAAAAGGGCTGAGGATATAGCTCAATGCTCTTTGAGTTTAATCCTCAGTTCTGCAAAAAGTTTCCTAAATTTATTATTTTAATTTCTCTATATCAAAGGTACTAATATCACTAAATTTAGCTACTGATATCAGTCCTGAATATACTCATGTGTATATCCATTAATATCATGTGTATTCATATATTGTCACATAATTGTGCTATTGCTTTTATTCTCCCTTTTTTATCTAAAATTGCTTAAAATAAAAATTTCATATCTCTGGATAGTCCCTGTATTTGTGATTTTTAATAGCCATGAAACATTCTATTTTATCAGTGGCTCTTAGTTTTGTTTAGCTACTCATTTCTCCCTGATTATTTAGTTTTTTATGGCTTTTAATAATTATTCTAAGACATTTATTAGCTTTTGTAGAAATTATTTTCTTTGTTTTAAACTTACAGATTTATTTTTTCTTAATATTGTTTCAATTTAAGTGTTTTAGTAACATTTCAGTCTTTTTAGCATAGCCTGTTTATATTAAGAGATTCTAATTGATGTATAATAAAAAGACATACAATACAAAACAATATTGGGCATGGACATTGCTAGGACAATTAGAGATTTAAAAAATCTTAAAATGCTTATGTGAAGGTAATAGCCTCTAAACCATTTGATTCATGTTTTTAGAAGGAATAATGGTGTCTATGAGCTCAAATTTCATCCTTTGTTGCTATCTAAATATTTCTGTCCAACAGAGAGAATTTCCCATACCAGAAAGTCCTTTCATATTCTGTCACTTAAGGCAAAAGAGCACAGTTGTGACCTGTTGTCTATATGACCTTGAACAAGTCGTTGAACTTCTGTGTTCCTCAGTTTCTTTGTTTATAAAATCCGGATAATAACTTTACCTAAGAGTTGTGATTGACAAATATGGTTAATGTTTAAATCTTTTAAAAATTTATTGCAGTAAAAGACACATTGCCATTAATCTCTTTCAGAATATTCCCACTCACTTCAATCACAGCCCATTGTTCTTGCCACTTTTTGAAACAGTTTGAAAGTCCTCTTTTGTATCTTTGCATGCACTGTTGTGGCTACCTCAATGTCTTAATTGATTCAAAGCATTTAACTTTCATGGCAATTCTGACTTTGTGGAAGAGCCAGGAGTCACATGATGCCAGAGCTGGTAGATAAGGTGGATATGGACATACCATAATGTACTTTGTTACAAGCCTGCCTTTCTATTGGATAGCATTTAGCTACAGCATTCACCATATTTTTTTATCATACCTTTTAAAGATATTCATGAGAAAAGACTTCCAGAACTCCTTTGGAAAGTGGCAAGAACAATGTGTTAGAAGCAATGTGTAGCCTGTTCTATCACCCTCCTTGCCCCACCCTTCTTCCCTACTTGGCTGCTGTTTCAAAGTTTACCCTTCCCCAAATTTGGACATTTATTACTGATCTAAATCTCTTTCAATTTTATACTGATTAAATCAGTCCTGCAGTATTTGAAAAAAAAAAAGAAGCAATGTGTAATAAGTTGAGGGAGATTAATGGCACTGTAATAATTTTTTAAGCTTTAAACATTAATCGTATATTTCAATCACCAAATGGTTTTCTTTTAGTAGTAAGGTTATGAGTGATTTTGTGTTTTCTCCTTTGTATTTTCTGTTTCTGTGTTACATTCTTTTTTTGTAATTAGGGTACAAAAGCAAAGATATAAAAAGCAAATGTGTAAGATAGCGTAAATAAATGCATCAATAAATGTAAAATGATAATAGAGCAATAAGAAAAGTTTGAGTAAATGCATAATCAGAATGGATGAAATTACTCTAGAAGGTTTCCTTAGAAACGGTTTTTGCACCAGGTCTTTAAGTTGATGGTTATGTGCAAACTGATAAAGAGAGAAAGGACACAACAAGTGACGTGACTAAGATATGCAAAGATGTAACAGTAGAATGTAACAAGTAGTCCTGTAATGCTGCATGAAAATGCAACTGGAAAATCATAAAACAAAAAAATCCAGGAACAATCAAAACAAACAGTATATAAGAGGATTAATAATCTATTGCTACTGAATTTTTCCCTTCTCTTCCCTTCATCATTTTGCTTTTGAATGTGTACAAAATGGTAAAGCCTCCAGAGTGTACTTGATATGCTCTCTAAAGAATCTAACATCATTCACAGTTCAAATCAAAACCTGAATGCTTCAACTCAGCTGAGGCTCCCTGGAGACACATAGTCCACCTGGGTAACACATCAAATCAAATCCTTCACTAGAGGGCATCGGTGATAATTAAGCTATTTTTGTAAAAAGAAAAAAAAGGTGAATGTTTGAGATGGCTGAGATGCTGTTTCTTAGAGATTGTCTACAATTTCCTCTCAGCCTCTTGAATTTCAGTTCTTGCTCCTTCTCTATCAAAAAGACTCACTCCCCAGCTAGGAATGCACAAAATATTTTGATCAACTGTTTATCTGCACAACTACAAAACCAATATCATAAGTTAGGAGAAAACAATTTCCCCTGACAAGTACAGACAGCCTAATTGCTTAATCTGACAGGTTATTAATGGTTCAATCCAACCAAAAGCATAATAGATATTGATAACCACTGGCAGATTGGACATTTGATGCATACAATATTTCTGAAAATTACTTACATCAAGGGTTGCAATTGACCATTAGACTAAATTGTCCAATATCTGTGGATTTCATTAAACAGTTCTATCAACTTGACAAAGTGGTAAGCCAGATAGTTAGCTCATTAACTGTAGCTCTGAAGAAAAAAAAAGGCTAACAGGGTGGAGGGTATTTACAATATTTATGTTCCAAATCAACCTAAAAATAAATCTCCTCCATAAAACTGCACTCTGGGCACTGGGGACAGTTTTCCTGGTCTGTATTTCAATGGGTTGGGAACCAGGACCGGAATCAGCAATTGCCTGGAAATGATGGTGGTTTGGAGGCAGTTGACTGTGGCATTGAGTTTAGTGTTTTAGATGTTCAAGGTCTCATTCATCACTCACTGGACTCCTCTGAAGAAAAAGCTGAGCCTTATCCAAAGCAGTCACCAATGTCTCCATGCTCATCTCACCTTTGAGAGCAGCTGGGATGAGATAATATGTGAAAAGAAATTGCAGCTCTTCTGGCATCCACTGGTGGTTGTCTGAATGCAATCACGAGCTCATTTTGAGGGGAAAGGACTTCAAAAAAGTATGGGAAATCCAGGAATCACTGCTCAGTAACCAAAGGAAAAATTATTCATGGCACATTGGGAGTTACAGTCTGTACTTTTTTCTTTCCTAAAGGTTAATGAAACCCCTTCTATATTATCAGTAACAGCAGAGAACTAAGTCCTAACTATTAAAATGGTCTCAAGATTTAAAAGAATGAGAAATGGCTCTATAAAATGCAATAGAATTAGGATACAGTAAATGCCCAAACAGCCAGAATACCAATAAAAAGAGGCCTTGTCTTGTGGAGGTGAAATGACTGAGAGTAGTAGTGGCAAAGCCCGGGAAGGCTGCTGCTACAATCCTGAAGGCAAGAGATAACATAGACCTGAACCAAAACAACAGCGAAAGCAGGGCAAATGGAGAAGAGAAGAACAAATCAACAGGACATAGTCAGCAATGGCGGAGGGAACGCTGAGTAGGAGATACAAAGATTGTGATGCCAATTTACAATCTTCCAATAAAAATAAAGTGGTAATAATTATAAAGCAATTAGAACAGTGTCTACCATATAATAAGAGCTACACAGGTGCTTATTATGACCATTATATTTTCTCAGTCAAACTGAATTGCCAGGATATGGCAGAAGAATTTCTATATTCAACAAGAGATTCTATAAGTTTGTGACTTTAACTATCCTATACCTGCCCTTCTGGACATACAGCCAACTGTCTATACCCTGGGATATTTCTAGTATAATATCAATAACTAGCACTCATGCATCACTACACCTTGAACAAGGTGCAGTTACATGTCATTTCATTTGACCTTTAGAAGATCTCCCCCCAAAAGGAGTTAGAAGTGAGGTGCTGGCTCATCACATCACTGCATTTAGTGTTTTCACCAAGTACTGACCATGAGGGGTCAAGAAATGTCCATTTTGCCCTTGTCATTCTCCAAAGTACCTAGCACCTGACAGGTAGTTTTAGGTGATAACTTCAGTACAACAGCAAGGTTAAATCTACTGATTAGTCATGTTGGCACATGCCTGTAATCTCAGCCACTCAGGAGGCTGAGCAAGAGGACTGTAAATTCAAGGCTAGCCTAGACTACATAGCAAGACTCTGTCTCAAAATAAAAAAATTAAAAAGGGCTGGGGATGGGGATATAGCTCAGTGCTCCCTGGGTTCAGTCTCCAGTACAGGGTGGGGTTGGGAGACTACTGGTTTGGGAAGCAACCAACCTGGACTTGAAGCCCAGCTCTATCATTGTGTAACCTTGAGAAGTTCATTCCTCTGTTAACCTCAAGTGTACCATTTGTAAAATGGGGGCATTAACAGTACTTTCCTCAGAGTGTGTACGGGAGGGTCAAAAGAGATAATGCACATAAAGCCCTTATTTTACAGTGTCTAGCCTCATGCCAAGAAAAGGGAGTTACACCTAGTAATAATGTTTGAATGTATTATTATTGAATGTATGAAACACAATTAATAGAAAGGAATTTTAATTAGTAAAGGCAAGAGTTAAGGAGTGAAATCATGGGGATTTTTCCTTCAAAAAGGCAGTCAGAACAGTGTATACACAGAAAGACATGCACAGCCATAGGCCCAGTTCCAGGAAAGCAGCAAAGAGATCTAAAGATGAAGAGATAAAGGTATAAGGGAGAAATGTCGCAAAATAAATTCAGAAACTGTTTGCTTGGCCTGAAAACCTGAAAATTTTGAAGTCTACTCATCTGAATATTATTTTCTGATTCAAAAATATGAGCTCAATTACATTAGTATCAAAATATTCTGGCATGAGCTGCAAACAGCTGGGCTCTTGTTAAAATTTCCTGCTGTGACTGAACCATAAGGAAGTTGGGACTTTTCCATGTGTATTTATTTTAATCCACAAAAGAAAAATATAGCTCTAGAAAGGAAAGAATGGCAACTGCCATGCTATATAAATCTATTGAAATTCAGAGAGAGCAAGCTCTTGCTGGTCAAAGCAAAATGAATTCCAGAGCATCCTACCCATGCAGGAAGGGTGCATACAGGCTCAGCAAAAATGAAACCAAAGCTGTAAAAGGCCAGAAAAACCACTTGTCTCCTATAAAACCTGGGCCACTTACCACTTTACCACTCTGCAGAGCCCCTCAACTAGACAGCCAGGGTGGCAGCTGGGCTTGGCACATATAGAAAGGCAGCAAAATAAGTGCGCCTTCCTCTTAGCTCAGTGACATCTCCTGGCAGCTACACAGATGGAGTTGTTGAGTACTTGTTTACTTTTGCCTGGTGTCTTTCCAGGTCACAAAGTAATTATCAAGACTTTGGAGCTTGAAGACAATCATATAATTTCTACTCCATAACTAATGCCAGCTGGCAATGTGGCAGCATTATTCCCATGATCCTCAAGGCAGCTTCCGGGAGGCCAAAGTCTTTGGGTTACGGGGTGGAGTATAGTTGCAAATCTAAAACTTAAAGGTTAAAGTGCCAAGGCAAGGCCTGCCACAGAGAGGAGAGGAAAGGGTGAGGACCACAATTTATAGCAGTAACTCAGTAAGGCTTCAGGAAATTTCAGCACATGAGCCACTTAAAACCAACAGATCAAAGTAAAGGGCTGCTTTGTAAATTCATAAACTACTTCACCCAGTAAGATACTGCCCATGATTTTGCATCATCTTACAGTGATTTATGAAAACTGTAAGGATGTCTTCCTAAACAGTGAATGATGACAATTAAAACAGTTTTCTCAGAACAGTATTACTGATTAGGTACTCTTATGCACTGAATTATAAATGATCCTATACTTGTAATTATCTTTTTGAGTATCATACATCACCTCTTCAGTTATACTAGTTGAATTCTGATGTAGTTTTGTGCTTCCTATAGAAACCCTTGGAGTCCACAAGGACTATAAATAATCCCTGAGAAAACTGAGATCAAATCTTATCTCCGCCCATAGTAGGTCTGACATTGATGCAGTGTCAGCACACCCCTGGACTCTAAGTCATTCATATGTTTAAGAGGAATCCTTTTATATAGGCTAGAAAGTATTTCTAGAACTGAAGAAAGTAAACCTTAGAGGCAAGCAGACATAAGATGCATACAGATATCCCTGAAACATCCATTTTATGTGAAAAGGGAGAAAAAGGAACAAAATTGTTTGCATATCTGAACGAATTCAGAAATAGTGTAGAGTAGAATGCCAAATTTTTATGATATTATTTTTATTTTTTCGGTACTTGAGACTGAACTTAAGGACTTCACACTAAGCAACATCCCCAGCTTTCTTTTCCTTTCCTTTTTTTAAAAAATTCTTTAATTTTAAGAGAGGGTATTGCTGAGTCACTAAGTTGCTCAGCCTGGGCTCAAACTTAAGATCCTCCTTCCTCAGCCTCCCAGAGTGCTGGGATTACAGGCATGCACCACCACACTAGCTTCTCATGATTTTCTTAAAGATTGTGAGACTTCAAAGTAAATGTGTGCTCATTTAAGGTAGCACAATGGGAAAGCCTCTGGTTCCTAACAACTACATGATAAATATTCATTAAGCTACACTATTGATTCTCACATATCTTTTGGTCAATAAAAACAAAAAAAATATTAATCAAGATCAACCTTAATCTTACAATTAAAAACTTTCTAGTCAATAAATCTCAGATAAATTGCAGAAGACAAGTACCACATCTGCCTATCTTTCCATGTGACCTATATGCTTTTGATAAGAAGGGAAAACACCTTTTACAAGTGTCTGCATGACCTGATCCATGCTCAGTGATCCAGCTTCATCTCTGCCTCTTTGCTAAATACTAAGCCCCACTAATGACAGATCCTGTTGAGTAGGCATTTGAGGAAACCACTGAACTTTTGAAATGATCTCTGTATATAAACAAAGAAGGCAAATGAGACTAGTGCCTTCAGAGGCCTGCAAAAGAGAACTTCTTGAACTTCTAGCTTCAACAGGAAGCTAATAATCTATTAAGGAGCTACAGAAAAATTGAGGATCCATGTGAGAAGCAATGGTCCCAAGGAAGATCACTGGAGGACTACAGAGAGAATCTAACACATTTCAAAAAGAGTTTAAGGCTGTGGTTGTCCTATGCCTCCTTTCTTAGGAAATATTATGTTTTAGCTACTATCTTTATCACACATTAGCTTTTGCCCATTCTACCTGGAAATATGTTTCCTTGGTCTTCATCCTTCTTTGAGTCACCAACTCCATTTGTCCTTTAGATATTAATGTTTTCATTTCTTCATTCATTCATTAATTTTGGGGGAGGTGCTGGGAATGGAATCCAGGGCTGAATGAACCAAGGTACTGAGCTACAACACCACCTCTTTTTAATACTTTTTTTTTGAGACAGAATCTCGCTACATTGCTAAATTGCCCAGATTAGGCTCAAACTTGCAACTTAACTTTTTCTACTGAAAGGGTCATGTGTCAAGCATGGTGCTGGGCACTGAAGATATAACAGTAGATAAGACAAGGAAATTTTCTGCCTTCATAGAGCTTATAGTCTAGGTTTAAAAAGCAATATTAAAAAAGAAATGCTATTTTTAGATAATCAAGCAGGATGATGTACTACGAAGTGTTAGAATTAGCTGGTTGACTTAGATTGAAAGGCAAAGTAGTAGATTAAACAGTCCTACCCCAGAAGATATGTCCACGTGGAACTTCAAAATATGATCTTATTTGGAATAAGAGAATTTTCAGATATTATTTAGGTGAATCTCTCAAGATAAGATGGCCGTGGATTAAGATGGGCTTTAAATTCAATGACAAGCATCCTTATATAAGATAGAAAAAGAGAAAACAAGACACACAGACACAAAGGAAAGCCCAATAAAGATGAAGACAAAGATTAGACCAAAGCAGCAAAGGCCATAAAATACCTGGAGTCACCGGAAACTGGAAGAATACTTTCTCCCTCCCCTGAGGCTTCACAAGAAATACAGCCCTGTGACAGTTTTTGGACTTTGGGCCTTTAGAGCTGTGATAATAATTTTATGTTATTTCAAGCCACTCGTCCTTGGAAATTTTTTTATGCCACTCTTAAGAGACAAACAGAGCCAGAGAAGATCTTTCTGAGATTATTTTAAAACTGAATCTTGAATAATAAGAACTCATCAGCCAAAGGAAGATCAGAGGAAAATGCATTCCAGGAGAAGAACAGCACATACAAATGTCTTGAGGCAGGGACAGATTGATATGTTCAAGGAACAGAAATAAAACCAGTATGGCTGGACAAAAAAGGAAAGACGAGAGAAACTGATGAGAAGTAAAACCACGCAGGGCTGGTGGGCCACAGTAAAGAATTTGTAGTTTGTTCTACATGTAATTAGATGGTTTCAGGCTTTCCACCACATTTAGAGTAAAATCAAAACTCCTGACTGACCTAAAAGACTCTCCAGTATTAGCCTGTGCCAAGCACTATACTTTCACTTACTTTGTTCCATCTTCACTTGCTACTTTCTTTTTTCCTATGCCATCTTCTTTATTTTATTTATTAATTATTTTTCTATACCTTATTCTCTCATTCAGAATCTTTGCATATTTTGCCTCCTGTATTGTGGATGTCCTTTCCCCAGATTTTTACTTGCCTTACTCCTTCAAATCATTTAAGTGTCTGCTCACACATCCCCTCTTCAAAGAGGCCTACTCTAACTCTATAGAAACAATTATTCTTTCACTTAACGCTATTTTATTTTTCATGCTACTCATCATGTTTGAAATTATTTTATTATTGCATCATGTTGTTTGATATCTGTCTTCTTCACATGATTTCAAGATCTCTGAATCAAGAAGTGTTTAAACTGGACTCAGGATTTAAAGAAGCTTGCATAATAGATGCATGGGAAACAAAAATGTCTCAAGAACTGAAAAACTACTTTAAAATTGCTAGATTATATAGCAGGAGGGTGAGATGAAGGAGATGGAGAGCAGTGGGAGATGAAACAATTACTTTTTAAATTTTTTTTTATTAGTACATGTTTGCAGTACATGAAGTTTTCATTCATCTTGGGGAATAGGTGTTTCTTTTCTAATCTCCTTCCCCTCTCCTGCCACCTCCCTCCCTCTGCCTCTCACTCCCCTTTCCCCATTCTCATTCTTGTTATTATTATTCTTAGTTATACTTATGATATATAATGTTTCTATTCATTGAGGTTATTAGGTTTTTGTACATGGCATATCTTAATTCTTCTTACTTCCTCTTCCCTTCCCCCTCTCCTCTTGCCCTCAGTCTCTGGACCCCTTCCCATTTACAAGAGCTCTATCTCCTTGTTTTCTTCTAACCATCCTTTATTTTGCTTCTTATTTTTACTTTGCCGTACTCAAATGACAGATATCACTTTGTATTTAACTTTGTTTGTCTGCTTTATTTCACTCAACATTATATTTTTCAGGTGCATCCATTTTCCTACAAATGTCTCAAATTTATCATTCATTATAGCCAAGTAATATTCCGTTGTGTGTAGATATCACTTTTTATCCATTTAGATGTTGATGAACTGCTTCCTTTCTTTCTCACTGAGTTCATCACTGATGTACACAAATGATATTGATTTTTTGTGTTGATTTTGTTCCTTGCTACATTGCTAAAGTTGGTTATTAATTCTAAGAGTTTTGGTGGAATTCTTTGGGTCTTCTATGTAGAGTATCATGTCACCTGCAAGTAATGATAATTTGAGTTCTTCCTTTTGTATATGTATCCCTTTCATTTATTTCTTTTGCCTGATTGCTTTGGCTAATCTTTTGCATACTATGTTGAATAGAAGTAGTGCTGGTTGGCATCTTTGTCTTGTTCCTGACTTTAGAGGGAATGCTTTCAGTTTTTCCCCATTTTTTATGATGTTGGCTAATTGGTTTATCATAAGTAGTTTTTATCAAATTCAGCTGTGGTCTTTCTATAACTACTTTCTTCAGAGTTTTTATCAGCAATTACATTTCTGGGATCTCTCAGAAAACAAAGCAAAGATTTTTTTTTCCCATTGGAGCTTGCAGTCGAGTGGAGGTCACTTCAGTAGCTACGCAGATGATGGTGGCTTGCATTCGGATGAGACAATAGAGGTGGAAAAAAGTGGTTGGATTTGGGATGTGTTTGGGGGGACAGTAGAGTAGATAGGACTTGGCGATGGATGGAATACATTAGACATGACTTTTTCCACCAAGTCTTCTCTGAAGCTACTCAATATTAGATTTGGTATTACCGCACCTCATGTCCATCTGTAGCTACACACTCTATGCTGAAAATATTCATTCACTTTCTGTTTTACATGTATCTTTACCACATCATATCAAAACCCATGGCATCATGCATGGCATGGAACAAGTACTCAGTACACTTATTAAATAAATAAAATTGTATAATAAAAGTTTGTTCCTTAACATTCACAAAGTGTTTGTTCCAGAATCCTCTGTAGATACCAAAATCTGCAGATGCTCAAGTCACTTGGGGAAAATGGTATAGTATTGGCATATAGCCTACAGAATCCTTCTATATATTTTAAAGAATCTTCAGATTACTTATAACATCTAATACAATGTAAATGCTATGTAAATAGTTGCTGTACTATTTGTTTATGGAATGACATGAAAAATGTCTATACATGCTCAATACAGATAACTTTCTTCCCAAATATTTTCAATCCAAGGTTGGTTGAATGTATAAATGCAAAAAGTTACAGATATGCAGACCAACTTTATTATTTAATATTAGCAATATTTATTATTTGCTATTTGTAAATTTGCTAAATATTTAAAGGAGGTCCTTGCCCATTGGTGGAAATCTTTTTTGTAATTTGCTATAGTTTCAATCTGGTCTTTGATTAACACAAAAATTTCCTTTCTAGATTGATATGAGAAAAAGCCTCTATTTAAACCATGAAAATATCTATTAACGATAAGAAAATAACACTGCTTGATTATGACAGTCTCACATAATTACACACTGCAATATCAAAAAATTAAAAGTTCAAGATTACAAATTTAGTGTCAGAAAGACATTTATAAGATATCAAATAGCCAATTAGGTTGTTATGACATTTAAAATGTCAGTGCTGAGAAGCACTCCACAGCTTTAGATAATGGTCAATGCAGTTCTATAGCACTAAGCATAGCTCAGAAAATACCTTAGGAATTAAGTCAATGGAATCAAAATTTATGAGATCTTTTGGGTGTGATGAGGCACACACAACTGTGATCCCAGCAATCCCAGCAGCTCTAGGGCATGAGGCAGGAGAATCACAAGTTTGACGCCATCCCTGTCTCAAAATGAAAAATAAAAAAAGGGCTGGGAATGTAGCTCAGTGCAAAGACCGTAGCTTCAATCTCAGTCACACACACACACACACACACACACACACACACGAAAACCCAAAATAACAAAATTCAAGTGAATAAAAGAAAAAAAAGTCCCATGCAGTCAAATACTGAAGCTTAGAAAGCAATAACTGCAGCTTTCTCTTTAAGAACCATCTCTCCCAATTTCTAACAAAAATATCTAGTACTATAAAACTTCTTCAGTTATCCAGTGGACAAGTGAATCTCAGTTATCAGTGACTGACATTAGGGAATCAATTTCAAATGTACATTTCCACTATAAATGTAGGCTGTGTAAGTGGCTCTGAGTAACCCAGAACTTGTGAGGTCCTGATCAAAAGAATTACTGTATATGCAAAAAAGGTAAATCTGATTGTAGTAAACAAGAAGACCTCAGAGGTGCAAGTTCACTTAGGCAGCACAGAAAATCTCGTTCATGAACACTTATGTCCTCTCCCCCTTTTTCTAGCCAAATTTTCATAGCACTTTTTTTGTTTATGATTGACCTAATTAAACACTACAATATCAAAGCATTAAAAGCAACCAAGGAAGGAAGCCCCAACTGTTCCCTAATGGCTCACAACAATTATACAAAACCCAGAAGCCTTGGCTTTTGATTCTCAAGACTGGATTAGAAAACAAAAAACAAAAACCTGAAGGACTTCATAATCAAACTCTTTGAATAGCACCCCCCCAAAAAAAAAAATTCCAACTTATCTCAGCCCAAATTTCCTGAAGTGCTACTCTCTCCATAAAGCATTCCTAGACTGATCAAAGGAGAGTGGATAGTTTCTCCAGATTCTTTGCTTTTTGTCCCATGCCACAACTGAAAATCCCATGAGCTTGTAAGAGAATTTGACCTTATTTACATATGTAATTTTCAACATTATTTATTCTGATATGTGCATCTCAAAATCTGTGGCTGAAACAGAGACATTGTGCGTATCAAGAAGCAGCTAACTTCTGTGATTTTCCCATCCCAAATGCATAAACTGAACCTAGTCATAAAGAAACATCAGATACATTCAAATGTGGGATGTTCAATAAAATAATTGGTTTGTACGCTTTAAAAATGTCAAGATCGGGCCAGGGATTTAGCTCAGTGGTTCCGCTGCCTGCCTCGCAAGCAGAAGGACCTGAGTTCGATCCCCAGTACAAAAAAAAAAAAGGCTAAACATGTCAAGATCATGAAAGGCAAAGAAAGACTGAGGAACAATTTCTGATGAAAGGAGGCTTAAAGAGATACAAGTAAATCATTGCAATGAGATTAGATCCTGTATTTATAATTTCTATAAGGGACCATAGTAGAATAATTTGCAAATTTAAATAAAGTCTATAGATTAGGAAACAGCACCATATCCATGTTAATGTTCTGGCCTTAATAATTACATTATAGTTTTATAAGCCTACATTTTTGTTATTTAAAAATACACATCATAATACTTAACAATAAAAGTGCATCGTGTCTGTGACTTATTCTCAAATGGATCAAAAAATACACATATTTACAATGAGAGAATGATAAAGTAAATATGGCAAAATGTTTAAGTTTGAGAGAATCTGGGTGAAGAGTATAATGGGAATTCTTTGAACTGTCTCTGCAACTTTTCTATAAATCTGAAATTATTCCAAAATTTAAAAGTTTAAAATATCTGTTATCATTCCTCCTTGTACCTCTATTCTGTTTTAAGTGAGAAATCCATAGTAATTCTTGGTGTCTCTCAAAGTAGTTCTTGTTAGTTTATAGTGTATAATTATATTTAAATCACATAAATAAGGTCCCTGTAATTTCAAAATTAGATCTATGCCATACAGTAAAGTGAGGAGATGGAGATTCAGGAAGTCCAAAATAAATCTGGCAAGATTACTCCGGGGCTGCTACCCCAATAAGCTTGAGAACTTATGCCCTAAAGGGAAGAGTGCTATCTCTATACAAATTGTCCTATCCAGTGCCTAGCAACTTGCCAAGCACCAATGTCTGTCTATTCCAGGATGTTTTACAGAGTGCCAAGGTTCGTCAATAGCCATTGCTGCAGTATTCCATTTGGCCACCTGAGGGTGTGCTAAAATTGCTTTTTCTAATTTAGGGATTTTTCAGCAACTGGCAGAGAGGTGTATGGGAGCTCTGTCGTAGAGGTATCTTCAGGCCCCTTTGCAAATCCCTGATAGGGTGGGAAAGTGGAGTGCTAGTTCCAACCTTAGCAAAACATGATGGCTTCAGTGTCTTCTGCATGCATGACCATCCCCTTTTTGCCTTGTTGTTACATACTTTTGAGACTCAACTTGCTGCAACCCTTATTCTTTGGGGGCTCTTTCCCTTCCTCCAAGGCTTTTATCCAAAGCACTCATACCCATCGTTGCACAATCACCACAGCAGAATATGGCAGTGTAAGAAACTGAAAATGATGATAATCATGAAGGCAGAATAGTGCTCCTTTCAAGGGAAATTTGAAGGTTGACAAGCTAATGAAGGAGGATGTAGGGAAGCATGTGAACCCTTACTACTCTCCTGAAAAAGTGCACCTTGAGTCTCTGAACTAGAGCCTGCTTATCACTCTGGTGGACAAGGAAACAGGGGGGCTGGATTTGTGGGGGATTTGAGTTTCAGGGCTCAAAACCAAATTCTAGTAGGGTGCGGCTGAAAGGTAAAAAGACAAATGAAGTGAAGGACAGTCACTACTGGGAGATTTGGCAAATCCCAGGATTATAACAGTCTAAGAAGAGGTTGATTAAATCAACTATCCAGTAAAAATTGCTAACACTTTTTTAAAATTTGTCTTTCCTCCACCTCCAAAAAGCAAAATCACCTTTATTTTAAAGTACAAATGAAAAGCTAGGTGTGGCAGTTCAATTCTGTGGGGTTAAGAACCCTGGGAGAATTGGTATCTCAGGAGATCAAAGGCATCAAAGGGAACATCCATCCCCTAATGATCTTTTAAAATGTCATGGGGCTGGAGATACAACTCAGTGGAAGAGCAGTTGTCTAGCATGTGCAAGGCCCTGAGTTCAATACTCAGTACCACAAAATAAAATAGCCACTGTCTATCATCTCCTTTAAAAGAAATTGGTTATGTATACAGAATAAAATCACTAATTAAACAAAATTTAGGCTTATACATTTATTCGTTTAATAGGTATTGTATAGTGTTGGGAGCAATGCTACATAATTCTAGGGATAAATCATTTGGTTAGCCTAGTTCTCTTGCCTACAGCCCAGCTACAGAATAACTCCAGTTTGGCCTCCGGTCACAACTGAGACTTCAGTGATCCAGTGATGCTGTGATTCTCCAGGACAAGAAACATCCTGGGAGAACAAACACCTGCTCCGTTCCTCATTGTTCTTGGACTGATTAACATCTTGTTTGCCGGAGATGTACTGAACTCTCTGCAAGCCTTCCGTTACACCTTGTTTATCCCAATGTGAACTATTGAACTCTCTGCAAGTCATCTGTTACATTTGTTTCTCCCGATGTACTGAATAAAAGGTATGGTAAGCTGGGGGCTTTTGTCTTTGCTGACCAGAGCAGCACTGATCAGACCCAAAGCTCAGTTTCTTCTCGGTCTCATTTTTCTACCTTTCCTGTAATTCGCCGTGTGCTGCCGTGGCTCGCAGGAGACCAGGACTAACTGCAGAGGTTCTGGTAACGTCCCCTTCCCCTGTCCCCTACAGTATAGACCTGGATTTTAGACACCTTTTAAGAAATTCACCTGAGGGCTGGGTATTTAGCTCAGTGGCATGGCTCCTGCCTCACAAGCACAGCGTCCTGAGTTTGATCCCTGGTACCAAAAAATAAATATAGAAAAGAAAAAGAAATTCACCTGAGGCTGGTCCATTTTACCTCAACTGTCTTTAAATAAACTTAAAATCACCCATCAAATTCTGAGTCTCTGGCAGGTCTGTTTTTCTCCCAATCAGCACCATCAACCTGGATTGAATTGCTACTTACCACAATCTGTTGAGATTGCCCTTTGGTAAGACAAATAACTGTCTTTTCCTTTTCTTTTTTTTTTTTAATACTGAGGATTGAACCCAGGGCCTTGCACATATCACTGAGCTACATTCCCAAATAGTGAATTGTCCAAGACCGCAAACAATTGGGGGGGGGGGCTCTTTCATCAAGGATTCTATATCTGCTATTACTATAGTAATAGTCTATACAATTAAGTTAGTCTATACAACTAAGTTAGATAGAAATACTGCAGGCAGTTAGATAGGGCTGGGCCCTTGAGAGAGTCAGGACAAAAGTAAAACACATCACAACCGTGGCTAGAGACACTTCTGTTAGAGAGCAGAAGATAAAGATAAAGCTCAAGATAAAGACAAAATGACCAGGCCTGCATACTACCTCAAAAGACAAGCACGGGGGCTAATGAAATGGACCAGTCATCTCAGTGGGTGAGCAAAGACCTCTGGACTGACCCATCATTTTCTATAAGTCTTTTTCTTTCCATGCACACTTGTTACATGACTTGTTTCTCAATTTTCTTTTTCGGACTGCAATCAGCAACGCCGTGTCATCTTGTTTGTTTGTTTGTTTGTTTTTGAGACAGGGTTTCCCTATGAAGTCCAGGCAGGCCTCAAACTCTCAGCGATCCTCCTGCCTCAGCCTCCCTGAGTGCTGGGATTATAGGCGTGCACCACCCCTCTATTTCCTGCGGACGTTTTCAGGGCTGGCATGGTTCCTCACATTTGATCTTCACCCCAAGCCCTTTTTGTGCCAGTTCACAGAGTCAAACAGCACCTCCTCCTGTCGGATTTCTGAAACCTCTGGCCCAGAGCTGCACATTGAGGATGGACCACCAATGACTGGGCAGCTCCATATCTCCTTTCCAGATGTTTCCTGTTCCCGCAGTCACCTGTGACCATTGCTCGGGCACCTGCTGGGGCCTCTAAGGGAAGTTCCAGCCAACTGGAGTTGCACTGTGGGCATGGAAGAGATCGGAAGCTCAGGAGCTGTGTTTCCATAGCTACCACTGGACAGCAGGGTCACGGGCTGCCCATGCTCTTCTTGGTCACATCTGAGCTTACCTCGTTTTCATTCACTATTACCTAAACAACTATACTTGTAACCTTATTCTTTAATCAGTTATAACCCACATTGTACCCAGGTGAGTTTTGCTGTATAAAACTTCCCTATTAAGTGGCGTCGCCCAGCTACTCCCTCAGGACCCCTCTTGCCTGAAGTTACATATCAATAAATATTTTCCTACTCCTAACCTCTGTTGTTCCTAGAATTCATTCTTCAATTTTAGAGAACATAAACTTGACATATCAGACACCTAACAGGCTGGGAGATATAATATTTTCATATTTCATCTCCTGCATCGCTATCCCACCCTATTTGTACAATAAGTTTGCAGTTTTTCTGACTTGCATCACAGAAAAAGAACTTTTAGGGTGCGTCAGTAATAGAGAAGGGTATATTAGAGATTTTTAGGATGCGCTCAGAGAGGAGTGTGTGTGCTTAGAGAAAATGATATGCATTATGAGCGACAACTGGGTATATTTAAGGGGGTGTCTTTAAGTGATCTAGGATGTGTTTGCTAACTGTCTATAGTCACAATGTAAGCCATCTACACGTGTTTGAAGTTGAGATATGCTGCACACCAACACTGCCGCTTTCTGAGAATGCAAGAAGCACAATTTATAGATGAAAAGGACAGGTTAAGAGCCTGGATTTTCAGGCTTATTGTAAAAGGACCTCCAGGAATGTTTGTGTGTGCTTCCTGGAAGGTAAAAAGACTTGAGTAATATCTGCTTGAAGCTGCATTTTTTTTAAGTACAATTTTAAAATCTGGATTTCCTTGTCTCCTTTTCACCTAGTTTTATTTTTTGTCCTACTTTACTGCCTACCACCCCCACTCTGGTCCCTCTCCGCCCCCTTTATTTGGTTTTTTGAGACAGGCTGTTACTATGTAGCTCAGCCTGGGCTTGAACTCACAGTGTTGCCCAGGCTGGCCTTAAACTCATGGCAATGTTCCTGTCTCAGCTTCCCAAGTGCTGGGGTTACAGGCCGGCACCATCATGCCTGGCTGGTCCCTTATTCTTCCAGGTTGTAGAAGGCCCAATGGTCCAATTTTATGTAACTGTTTTAGGCTGAGGAGGAGCATTGATCCTGCCTAGCCAGGAGCTGAATGTTTTGTCCTGACTGATCTAAAATAGACATGGGAATATTAGGTTCCATTTTTTTGAAGAGCCATCATCTTTAGATAGTTTGAAAAACAGGGCAGGGGAACATGGGACATTAGCCTATAACAACAATGGATCATGTAACATAAAAGAATTTCAACGTACAGTATCATAGCTAGAAAATATTCTTTAATTGGGTTGTTTTACAGAATCAGAATGTTAGCCAGTCCTTAAAGCTTGCAGCAGTGTCTGACACTGTACTGATTTATAAACATAAATCTTGTAATACAGAAGACATATTTGCAGAGCTATCAGGAATGTACATACAACATTTTGTTTTGATAATGGCATAGGTTCCACCTTGTTCTGTTGTTGGAGTATCTAGAGCCATTTGGTTTTGTAGAATGGCTTTTTTCATCACTTTTACTTTTTCAATTGGTAATGAAATACCTTCTTCAGTGTCATTTAGAGCTTTTTGCATATAGTTAATAAGAGATTTAATGTGCCTTATTACATTTTCAAGTCCTATTTGGGGAACAAAGATAGTGGCCAGATGATCATACAAGTGAAAAATTGATCTGGTCCATCGATGCCACAACACTGGGAGGTTAGCTTGTTGATCTATGGTTTTAATCCAGGCCCATGAACCGAGGGGTACACTAATATACATCTTTCTATTCACCTTGGAGGCAACTAAGTCCATAGGTTTGTGCCACAGACCCCCTAGATAGTGTTTGGGGCTGGACATCTTATTCTAACTCTTCTCCTCCAATCAGTACCAAATAAATCAGTATCTCTTAACAAAATAGCGTGACTACAACCCTGGGTAGGAATCCATTGCATATTTTGGTTGGCATTGCTCTATTTACCATAAGTATTATTTTTGTTCCCAACAAAGAGGTGATAGTTAGCTGAGTTGCCCAATAGTAGATGTCAGCCAAATGTTTATTCCACACCTAAAAATATTTATTTATATACAAATGGTTATCTTTTTATCATAGGAGTTTCAGGACACTAAGGTAGACGAAGGCCTTTATATTTTTATATCTGAGTATTAATTGTGGCCTGAGAAAAATTTTTCCATGGCCCTTTTGATGAAAATTCTCATTTATTGACCACCGAGAGCCATTAGGCCTGGTAGCAAGCTTTAAATGGTCACTGCACTTTGTGGCTGTTTTATAAAATTTTAAAGCTTTAGCCACTCATCTCCCTATAGAGGAGATATCTACCACAGTAACCCAGATGCGTTAGATGTGGGCAATTGTCCACAAACCCAGCAGGGATCTTTGTTAATGTTTTTGCCATGTTGCTGGGCCCAGTCAAGGAAAACATTAGTTCTCCCATTGGAGAATGGTATAAGGGTTAAGAAAAAAATTAATTGTCTGACTTTGATTTTAGACTGGTAATTAAAACTTTTTATTGGTCTAAGTTATAGGTGTAATGGGAGAGTGCCAGCAGGGGTTGGTACAGTATTTGGAGCCCCCTTTTTATATTTAGCCAAGCTTTTAATTTAATATGACTATTTCTATCTATATATATATACATATACATAATTTTTGTTACTTTTTTGCTGGATGTTTAATACCAAGTTAAAGTGAAATCTGTATTAATAAAATTTCATCTCTCCCTTTCTCTTTCTCTGTCTTTCTGTCTCTGTCTCTCTGTCTCTTTCTGTCTCTGTCTGTCTCTCTCTCTCTCTCTCTCTCTCTCTCTCTCTCTCTCTCTCTCTCTATATATATATATATATATATATAGTTAAGGTCAGTTCAGGCTCCTCAGGCACTACTTTGGGGGCCATGGGCAGTGCCATTTAACTCTTAGCTCTTCTAGTATTTTCCTGTACCAGCTGTATCATCTGCCAGGATGGTTCATGGTCTCTGACCACATGGCTTCCCTTGGAAGTATGGGAACATTTCCCTCTTTAATGACTCTCCTTTGAGCACAGTGCACACTGATTGACTCTTGTCCTTTGGAGTCTGACAATCTCCCTGTTCAGGAGTTTGTGTGACTAACCAGAGTTGTAGGATTCTTTAGAGTGGTCTGTTCCTGTCCTGGGTCCTAGTCGACCTTGAAAGACTAAGGCCAAAATATTGGCTATCCTTTCAGCCCAGTTATCTTTTTTAGCTTTGGTCTCTAAGACTTAATTATTGAACACCCAGGAGGTCAGTTACACCAGTATTAAAATGTGAGCGCTAGGTTTAACTACTATTTTATATTGAGCACTTTGAAATATAAAGTATGGCCAGAGAATGGCTATGTTTTTATCAATCATGATTATCATAGAAGTCCAATTGTTATAGAATGTTAACAGATAACAATTATAAAGTTTTATAAGAAAAATTTAACATCAAGAGCAGACATCATTATATTAGAACTACTAGGTTTTGTTATTATCTTTGAAATGTATTTAAATGTTTATTTTAGTATAACTACCTTTTTAATTATCTTTATGTAATTATAATACTAAGTGACATAAAGAAACTTTTACCTAAATTTGTTACCTTTTGTAACAAAATGCTTTTTTAGGTAGAATGTACTTGTTTACAGATGTACTTGACAGTTTACTAATGTCCAGTTTTAAATTATTATAATGACACTGTCCCAACTGTATAATGTTTAGGTACATCTATCATATCACAATTATATAATAATTACATAAATATAAACCTGAAAAAGTCCATCATCATAAACTACTTCAGTCTGGAGGTCATCAGTATGATAAGATGTCTTTTTCAAGTTCTGCATCTTAGAAGGCATATACACTTGGAAAAACACAAATGTATTTAATACCACACGGTTAGCAATAATTAGCATCACAGCTACATAGAAATATTTATATATTTGTTTAATTTTTGCTCTGAAGGCAAAGTTTAGACTTTTTAACAGGTTTATGTAGTATAACTGTACCGACAAGAACTAAAGGATATCTTTAGAGCTCTTGTAAGTGTAGGAAACAGTGTTACTGACCACAAATAAACTTATTACCTAATAAATAAATATATCTCACTCATATAATAACAAAATGTTTGTTTAATCAAGTCAAGATCAAGTTTCAAATGCTAGGACAAAAAATAAAAATACATCAAAAGTTTTGATCATTTATATGTGTAAGATCTAGATATAATGTATATTGCATAAAAGAACACTTATTAGTCACTTTGCATGTATTAAACTTAACTTTAAAGCCTAATTTCACAGCATATTTTGTCTTCAGATGGATATATATCTTTAGCCTCAGATATATATAAAGTGCGTTATAAACTAAGATAACAGTAGCTTACTTAACTAAGAATAACCTGATTATTGAAAACTTTTTATAAGTCAACATTTAAATTATCTTTAACTTTTAAACCTCGGGTTTTTTCAAGTAACCAAAAGCTCAATGGGAAACATAAGAAATTATCTTAATAAAATATAAAACCTTTCTTTTTTAACCTACAGCACTTTAATCCAAGAGCACTTTAATATGTTAAGCAAACTTTTTTTTTCATAGCAGCCTTAACCTTTTAATTATCCAACATATATATATATATAATTTTTAATAACATTTGTTGGGATGGGGCATATTAATGCTCTGGGGAAAAACTGGAGAAAGCACCCATTATTAGCGAAAACTGAAGCAAATTGGTTCATGCAGCTCTTTTTCAACCACAGAGGGGAGTTCTGTCTAGTAGATCCTCAGGCCCAAAGGCCTTTACCTAGGTTAACGTTTTAAAAAAATATATTATTATAAAAATATTCTTATATAAATTATTTTAATATTAGAAATTTAACTCTTAATCAACTTAGGAAAGCAACCTTAAATTTTAATATATTTAATAATTTATGAAACAATTTAATAACCAAAATATGTTATATTTTATAAATTTTAGGAAGCCAAGAATACTTGAATTTACATTTAGCAATTGACAGTTTTGAACATTTATAACATTCATTTTATTTATATGTACTTATTTATTCATCTTAACCATTATTTTAGATGACACATGAGAATGAAGCATAGCACAGTTAACATTTTAGGCTATATATTTTTATTTTTATAACCAAAGAAAAACACTTAAGTTATTGTTCACAGACAACAATAGACAATGTATTTTTAAACCAATTTTTGATAAATATTACCTTGATTGGCTAACAACCTGTATGAAAACATGTTACCAATTTTAAAGACATCTTTATTTTTATCAACCTATTTAAATTAGCTTACTGTTAAGTAAGCTAATTTACTGTTACTTACTGTTAAGTTCAGTGAACATTTGGGGTATATTATGAGTGTCTAGTTATCCAGAAGACAACCTAAGTAGAACTTTTGGAGGATAATGTATACCTTAAAGTTAACACACTGAAACACATATATTAACCTAAATCATATAAAACTTTTATGTTAATTTAAGGTTTTCATTTGTAAGTCCCCTATAAGCCATAAGCCTATTGGTCCTCATCCTATAATATTTTGACTTTGGCTATCCACAAAAACCTGTATACTCATTTTTTTCCCCTTTGGAAAGTCTAACTGAATCAGAGGTCTATAAGAGCAAAATTAAAAAGAAACAGAAATTATTGATCTAAAAAAATTTAGTGAAACTGCTGCAGGTATTTTTAACCAATTATTACAACAGATTAACATGCAGATGAAAAGATAACATATAGAACACATAAAAAATCAACTAGATTGAATTAAAGTGCACTTTAGATGTATTAGCCATGTTGAATTATAATAATCGTTCATACATTTGTAGGTTTATAAGTATAAATAAATTAATCAGTTAAAACTTCTTCCCAAGACTTATCAATTAGCTCTTCTTTTTATATAAGGCCTAACAATATTTCTTTTAACTACTCTGAGTCTCTTTTTGTTAGTTAACACCATAGACATAACCAATAAGAGTCGGAAGGGGAAAAAGGGAAGAGCTTGAGGCTTTGTCTTTTGCTCTTTAATTTACCTTTGGAGAAAAATCAACGTTTTAAAATATTTCATCTTAAATTAGTCCCAAGTTTATAAAATATAACCTGAAGGTGATGTTTTGAGGACAGACATTAAGTTATCTATAATCATACAAGATCTACTACATGCTTTTAAAATCTCTCTTGTGCACTTTTGGAAAGCAATAGAGAAAGAAAAGTAAAAGAAAAAGAAATGATCTCTCCTGGAGGTCAAACAGCTGGAGCTCCCTGCCTCTAATCCTGAGGGCCAGCCACACATGGCAGCAGGAGCACCCAAACAAGGCTCCCACCATGCACAGAAATGAGTCACTCAAAACAAGCTAGGCCACACGTGCAACCTCCCAAATGCCTGGGTCAGGCTGCATGAGAATAACCCAGGACAGCAGTTTCACCATTATTCATGATTGGTGGCTCTTCCCTGTTCCCTTCCCATCAGTGACTAGTCCAGGTGTGCCTGCTAGTTACACGGAAATCTCCTTTAACCTTTACCAACAAATCAAGAAAGCAAGCAAAGGAGTTGGATTTCACTCAAAAATTTACCCCAAAGATCTTTATATTTAGCTAACTGTAACACACACACAAGGAACTCAGAGAGGGTTTAAAACGTCTGGAAATGTCACTTAACAACTACAGATCACTTAAGTAATAATGAAACAGAAGCAATGCACTTTCCCTCCCTGCTCCCCACATGATGGGACACACTAGGCTCCTCTACTCTCCAGTTCCCTACCTATCTCTGATAACTAATATCAGAAAAAATTAATAGATTTGAGGCAGAAGAGAGAAGAAAAAAATTAAAAGCCTTTTGGTTGAGCTTACCACAGGCAAAGTCTCTGCAGTCTCTTTGCCTCTTTTTACATCTTCCCTTTGTAGTCGCCAAGATAAATGTCACTGGGCTGGGTCTGAAAGGTCCCCAAGTCCGAAATAAGGAACATATCCCACCCTGTCAATAGAATAAGTTTGTAGGCATGGAAAAAAATTTTTCAGGAGATATTGGTAAAAGAGACATCAGAAGGTTTTATTAGATACATTTAGGATGCATTCCAGAATGGAATGAAGGTGCTCAGAAAAAAATAAGATGCAAAGGAAAGAAGGGAAAAGAAAAAATATGAGAAAAGGAATAACATGGAAACAAAGTCTTTGTAAATAGGAAAGGGTGGAGGGAGAGAAGGGAGGGAAGGGGAATGGGGAAAAAAGATACATCTTGTAAAAGTACAACATCCCAATGATGAATGTAACTGTATTGTATACCTAAAATGTACCAATAAACTAAATGGAAAAAAATAAGATGCATTATTAGCTGCAGTTGAGTATATTTGAGGGAGTGTCTGCAAAATGCATGATCTAGGATGTGTATTTTTGTTACCCGGTAGCCTCCTTCTAAAAGTGGCTTGCCAACTAAATGTTACCAGGTTCTGGGTTGCTCGCCTCTCCCTCTGGAATTAAGATTCCAGGTTCTTTTCATCTCTAACAAAGAATTTAACAAAACGAGCAAAAAGCAGTGGCCAAGTTTATTTGAGAAAGTAAGCATGAAGAGTGGGGGAGAAACTCTCTGCAGAGTAAGCTTGGGCCTAGTAAAGAGAAAAAGAGAATAAAAGCAAAAATAAAAATACATGCTGTGTCTGGGAAACTCAGCATGGGCTATCATGAAAAGTTACAATAGGATAGCAAGCTCTTCAGGGCATAGGTATGTCCTTTATATTGTCCAAATCTCAAGAAAATCCACAACAAATTCTACATATGGGTCCTGAGAGGTGGTGCTGGGATCCCACATCTCAGGCTGACATCGGGTCTAGACGTCCTATTGAAAACCTACTCAAGTTCTCTCTAGAAATCCACATGCAGGGCTTTGGGAACTTCTGCACATGTGTCCAGGATCTTGTAATTAACAGGTCATGCCTACTACCCCAGCCAGCTTTGCCACACCCTAATCTCCTATCTCATTTTCCCCCTCAGGTTGCAGTGTAAGCTATTTATGTGTGTGTGAAGTTGAGATATGCTGCACACCAATACTGCTGCTTTCTGAAGATGGAAGAAGCACAATTTACAGGTTAAAAGGAGAGGTTAAGAGCCTGGATTTACAATCTTACTGTAAAAGGACCTTCAGGAATTTTGTGTGAGTTGCCTGGAAGATTAAAAAAGTGACTTCTGTGCTTGAAGCTGCACTTTTTTAAGTACAATTTTAAAATTTCCATTTCCTTGTCTCTTTTTACCTACTCTTTTTTTTTTAACCTACTTCAATTCTTGTCTTGCAATTAATTCTACAGTTCAAAGAAAAGCACGAGGCCAGTCATAGAACCAAAGCTTGAAGCTTGATTGTCCAGCAGAGGGAGCCCCAGAGCCCCGCTAGCTGACTAGCTGGCCAGGCACATTACAACCCCCAAATCTCCGCCTCACCTCTAACTTTGCCACTTCTCAAGAAAACATGTCTTTTGACAAGCCCAGAGAAAATTGCTGTATGGAAATTGATGAAAACTTGAAGTACTGGGCAAGCTACAGGAGACCTTCAAATAAGTGATATGTTCAGAGCTGGCACTGTACCTCAGTGGTAGAACATTTACCTAGCATGCGTGAGGTCCTGAGTTTCATCCCCAGCACCACAAGAAGACATGTACAGTTGGTAATCAGAGAAATTGAAATAACAGTTATATAGTAGAATCAGCAACAAACACTAAACAAGTTACCAAAACTCTAAGAAGAATATAATTTCTTGCTGTTCTTGTAGTTACAGATAACTTGTAAGCACTATGTACCAGGCACTACACCAATTGTTTTACTTATTGTTTAATCTTCAAATAACTTATGAAGCAGAAGTCATTATTATTTCCACTTAACAGATAAGAAACCTGAGGCTCAAATAGGTTGAAAGAATTTGCCTGTTCATATAGGGAGTAAGTTGTAAAATAAGGTTTAAAACCCCAGTTTGATTGATGCAGAGCCCCCACTCATGCCCAGCATGCTATACTGTCTTGTGTAAGGAGATATCAAAAGCCATTATCCAGGTAGAGAAATTAAGACCAGGAAATATGGTCAAGCAGGAAACAAGAGCATAGGTTGGTTACTGGACATTACATATTTTTAGAAAGGTTTTTGATGCATCATCTAAAATAATCTTTTCCTATGGTGTTGTGTATAGAACTGCGGGGCCTCACGAATGCTAGGCAAGTGTTCTATCACTAAGCTACACCCACAGCCCCTTCCTGTAGATTTTATTTTGAAAAAGCATCTCAATAAGTTGTCCAGGTAAGCCTAAAATTTATTATCTTTCTTGCCACCCTTCGTGAAATACTGAGTTTTAAAAAACTTAAAAAAGAATTGTCTCAATAAGACTTCCATAAAGGCCCTTAATAACAATAATGCCAAGTGTTTCTTGGTTTAAGCTGCTTTAATGAATGGAGCTTTGAAAGGACAGGACATAGGGTAGGTGTCAAAGACCAAGAGGAGCCTTTTAGGTGCCATGGGGGAAATATTCCTTCATGTGTGAGAGACCCTGAGTGAAATGGAAGGATTCATGACAAAATTATTGCACTGCTCAGAGGCTAGACCAAGAGCCCCATCTCTTGATATTTGATTCCTCTGAGAGATCCCCAAGCTTAGCTTCCCAGGAGGGAAAAGCATTATACTTGTGACTGCCTGAGTGTAACTCTTAAGGCATAAGTGCCGGTCTTTCATTATTGCTTTCGTATCTGGGTAATCTGGTTAGTCTCTAAGAATAGCTGCACTGCTTTATGTCTCATTCCAAGGAAGATTGAATCTCATTCACAATCAACTCCTTATGGGGGAAAAAGCCGACAAAGAAGGCCCCATATTGGACCAAGCAGAGACCCCATGGAAATAACTCACAAGCCTTTCACATCTACTCCAGAAGGCATGTGGCAATCCAGTAGAACAGAAAATTACCAGTAGAAACTTTTGCCAACACAATTGAGTCACAGAGGTCTATGCAGATGATATAACTTTTTCTCACAGAGTGACTGGAAGTGTGTCACAGCAACACAAATCCCTGCCAAATGCACTGTTCCTAAGTGTAGCCTGAGCTAAAGCCTCTACATCAAACCTTGCTAGCAATGCACAAAAGACCCTGTGTCCACCACTATTGATTAAAAAAAAGAAGAGAGCTTGACATTTGGGACCTCAGTGAGGCCACAGACCACACCCACTGCTGCTGCTTAGGAGGCCATCCAGGAAAGCCCACTCCCTAGGGAGAACTGGGAAACTTGACAAGAATAACACTGGCACCTCACACCTGTGGTCACATAGAAATGATTGGTTAGTACAAAGGTGCAGTTAAAAGGTGATTCTATTTTTTAAATTGAAGGGGAAATATTTTCAAATAATGGTATTTATGGTATTTGAAAGGGTAAAAGTCCATGAAGGTGGCCCTCATATGACTCATATTACCCACAGAAGTAGTGAACAGTAGACATTCCAGCCACTATGGGGAAGGAGAGGTCCTGTCCAGTGTTTCGGCCCCATTCTATTTTTTTTTTTTTGCGTTTTTTGTTTTTTATTTTGTTTTGTTTTTTGAGACAGAGTCTCACTATATACTTCAGGCTGGCCTCAAAATCCCAGTGGTCTTTCTGCATCAGCCTCTCGAGTGTTACAGTCATGTGTCACCACGCCCAGCGACAGTCTCTATTCTGTACAAACCTGAGCAGAAGAATATCAGGTTTCACACTTAGCCCAGAGAAGTTCATGATGAGTTTCCTTATACTTTTATTTTCTTCATTAGGTAATTCCTGGGTTGCAAAGAACAAATGCTTAAACAATTTGTCTAGTTAGTTTAGAAAACATCTTCTTTAATGGGATGGGTAAGGCATTGGTCAATGGGGAGAGGAGATGTTTTATGTTAACCTCCCTGTAAGATTAAGATTACCTTGTGTAACAGATTCAGAGTGGTCAAAGTAGACAAGAAATAGAGAAATTACAGTCCTGAAGTGAAAGCTACCCCTCACAATGGTGTCAACAGTAAGATGAACATGCTGCAACACAGGAAATCTCCATCTTAGTATGACTTGGCCTACAATGGGTCACCTCCTGTGACTACAGAAGCCCCTGAAATTAGGAGCCCTCTCAAATTCCTCCAGGTGAACAAGTGTAGATTCAAAATACATATTTTAAAAGGGCCAAACCTGTAATTCACCTTACCTATAACAAATCATCCGAAGGCCTTGCGTCTCCTGAGCATAAGCCTATACCCATCTCATTAGAATGGGAAAATAATGCCAAGATTGTTCCCCTGTAAGCACAGCTAAAATGGCAAATTTATCTCTCTCCAGAATCCTCCCACTGCCAAAAAGTATAAAAACAACTCTTGTTCAGGTATTTCTAATTGTTCTCACTTGGAATAAAATCTAGCTCTATTTGTCAGTCTAACACACATGATGTAAATACCTTAGCAGTAGATTTTAAAAGAGGTGCACAGATATTTTGAGTTCATTGTCTGTATACCTTTTTCATGTTGATTTTTTTCTGAAATTATACTGCCTGAGCCCTGAAAAACCAAGTTACAAATTTCTTCCCACTCAGACTCCCACCTATGAGCTAGATCATGGGATAGGTTTTCAAATGATCAGGGCCCTGGAAGTTGTTTCTAAATTTGACTACTAAGGCTATCCAATTTCAATTCAAATAATACAGGAAGACTGTGATTATGGATGTCAATATCTAGAGCAACAATTGTACCCTAGCTTATGACTCTTATCTTTAACTGCCTTTGAGAGATAACAGACATCTAGAAGGCCAGCAGAGCCACAAACTCACAAAACCCACAACTGAATTCATTCTCTTAATTCAAAATTTGGTCTTTCCCATATTTCTCTCAGTAAATGGTATCATCTGCTGGCTCTTGGAAATCCTTCACACCTTACTCTTCCTCAGTCCCAGACGTAGTGCATCACCAAACCCAAATACTTCCATTTCAAAAGTAAACCCTAGGGTCAGTTTTTCTCTCCACCTCCATTACTTGGTCTGTGTTATCATTTCTCACCTAACTGACTGCAATAACTTCCTAATTGATCTCCTTGATTCTACATGTTCCACTTTCTTTCTCTGTACATCAGCTAGTATGATTGTCAGAAAACACAAATCAGGTCATGTCACTATCCTGCTTTAAATCCCCCAATAAAAGACATGTGTATCCTGTTCATAGATTGGAAACTTCAGCATAGCAAAGATACCAATTCATCCTAAATTGATGTAGAGGCTTAATGAAAGATCCTCATCCCTTTATTATTACTTCATATGTGGAACCTTCAAGCTCTCTTGAAGTTCTTTATGAAATATAAAATAGGCTGTTGTGAACTACAGTCACCCCACCGTGCTATAAAACATTAGAATTTATTACTCCTATTGTGTGTGTGTGTGTGTGTGTGTGTGTGTGTGTGTGTTGTTGTTGTTTTCGATACTGAAGATCAAGCCCAGGGCCTCCCACATACTAGGCAAGAGCTTTTGCTTTTTTTTTTTTTGGTACCGGGGATCGAACTCAGGACCTTGTGCTTATGAGGCAGGCACAGTGCCACTGAGCTAAATCCCTGGCCAAAGGCAAGAGCTTTATCACAGAGCTATACCACCATCCTTTGCTATCTCTTTTTTGATACCCATTATCCAGCCTCTATCTCCCATCCTTCCCAGCCTCTACTTCTCACTATTATACATTTCAACATTTTAACCTCTACATTTGAGAAAGAAAAGGCAGTATATGTCTTTCTGTGTCTGACCTATTTCACTTAACATAGTCTTTCAATTCCATCCATGTTTGGAAATATTACATTGTACCCCATAAATATGTACAGCTATTATGTGTTAATAAAAAATTGTTGATATTTAAGGACATGAGTTGGGAGTGGTGGCACACATCTGTAAACCCAGCACTGAGGGAGACTGTAGCAGGAAGATCACAAGTTCAAGTCCTACTGAAGTAACCCAGCAAAATCCTGCCTCAAAAGAAAAAATTTAAAAGGCTGAGGATGTAGCTCAGTGGTAGAGTACCCCGGACTTGATTTCCCAGTTCCACAGAAAAAGAAAGTTCAGAAAATTGAAATATCAACTACCCAGATGTGATCATTAAACACTGAAAACTTTTATCAAATCATCACACTATACCACATAAATTTGTACAATTTAAATAATAATAATAAGCTGGGAGTGGTGGTGAACAACTGTAATTCCAGCACTCCAGGAGGCTAAGGCTGGATGATATGGAGTCGGAGACAGCCTGGGAATCTTAGTGAATTAGTGAGACTGTGTCTCAAAATAAGAATAAATAAAAGAAAGGTCTGGGGCTGTAGCTTTATGTGAAGGCCTGGGTCCAATTTCCAGTACTGCGGAAGTGAATAATAATAATAATAATAATAATAATAATAAAGATTCCCAAAAGATTTTTTGAAAACATACACAAGTTTATTCTAAAATTTATATATCAAGACAAAGAAGCTAGAATAGCTAAAAAAATTTTGCAAAATGATAACAAAATGGGAGGAATCAATCCACTAGATTTAAAAACGTATTGCACAACTACAGTAATTAATAATATGTGGTGTTAGTGCAGAGACAGACATAGAGATATGGGAAACAGAATAGAGAATCTAGAGAAACCCATACAAGCACACTTGTCCCTCAGTATCTTCAGGAGATTGGTTCCAGGACTTCTCATACATGCCAATATCCTTGGATGCTCAAGTTCCTTATATAAAATAGTATGGTAATTCTATATAACCTATGCACATGCTCCTGTACATTTTTAAACATTTCTAGATAATTTATAATAACTAATAAAATGTAGACATTATGTAAATAGTTTCTATGCTTTATTCTTTAAGAAATAATGATCAAAAAAGTCTGTTCATGTTCAGTTGAAAATTTGGAATAATTTTGGTCCACAGTTGGTTAAATTCATGGATTCAGAACCCATGAATATGGAAGGTTAACTGTATACCCAACTGATTTTTGACAAAGGTACAAAATAATTCAATTGAAAAAAGTGACAAAATAATGAACTTCAACTTAAAACTCACACTTTGTACAAAAATTAACTCAAAATGGATCACTGTTGTGGTTTATATAGAGATGTCCCCCAAGGCCACACATACTCATATGTGGGACTTTGGTGAGGTAATTGGATCATGGGGGCATGATACTAATCAATGGATTAGTCCACTGAAGAGTTTGTAGCTAAATGTGATTTGGGAGGTGAAGCCAAGTCAGAGGAGGTCAGTGATTGGCGGCATGGCTTGGAAGGGTCTATCTCCCTCCCTTCTTCCTTGATTTCTCTCTCTGCTTCCTGATTGTCATGCCATGAGCAAGCCTCCTCTGCCATGACCAACTGCCATGCCACATTGCTTTGGAGCCAGCCAACTATGGAATGAATCCTCTACATACTGAGCCAAAATAAACTCCCCTCCTTTAATTTGTGGGTGTCAGGTGTTGTGTCTCAGCAATGAAATATTAACTAAGACAACAAGAAACACATTTGACACAAAACAAACACATAGACTAAAAACATCAAAAGATTGAAAATAATACTCTTTGCAAAGGAAATCCAAAAAAAGCAGGTGAAGCTATCCTATATTCAGACAAACTGGACTACAAGCCAAAGCTGATCAAAATAGGCAAAGAAGGTAACTAAATACTGGTTAATACTGAACAATCCAACAAGAAGAGATAACAATTATTAACATATATGCACTGAACAATGGTGCACCTGACTTCATAAAACAAGTCCTATTGGACACAGATCAGATAAGCAATTCCATTGATTTCTGCTCTGCTCATTACAATTTCTTTCTTTTTACTAGTTTGGGGTTTGAATTGTTCCTTTTGTTTTTCTAGAACCTTAAGATGCATCTTTAGTTTATTTAGGCCTGTTCTGTTTTTGACACGTGGGCATTTGTAGCTATAAACTTCCCTCTTAGGACTGCTTTCTTTGTGTCCCATAAGTTCTGGTATGTATACTGTACTGGCATTATCATTTAGTTCTAGAAATTGTCTTTTTTCTTGGCTTGATTTCCTCTGAAACCCATTGTTTATTTAAGCATGTATTCTTTAGTTTCGATGTATTAGCATAATTCCTATGGGGTTGTTTTTTTGGTGATCTCTAATTTTATTGCACTCTGATCTGATAATATACATGGTATAAATTCATTTTTTACATTTGCCTAAGCTTCTTTTTTATTATTTGAAAAAAAATTTTTTCAGTACCAGGGATCAAACTCAGGACCTTGCACTTGAAAGGCAGGCGTGGTGCCACTGAGATAAATCCCCAGCCCATACCTAAGCTTTTTCTATTAAGTAGTATGTGGTCTATTTTCAAGAAAGTTCCATGTGCTGCTGAGAACTTTGTTGTTGTTGGGTGGAACACACTAGCTATCTATTAAGTCCTTTGGCTTGAAGGTTTTATTCAACTCTGATATTTCTTTGCTAATTTTTATCTAGTTGATCTATTTGTGATAGTGCAGTTTTAAAGTACCCTAATATTATTGGGTTTATGTTTATCTCTTTCTTCTAGATAGGCAAAACCAATAACATAATCAAAATGGTTATACTTCCAAAACTGATATACATATTTTATGCAATCCCAAGCAAAATACCAATGGCATTTCTCACAGAGGTAGAGGGAAAAAAAATCCTAAAATTTACATGAATGAGAAGAGACCCAGAATAGCAAAAGCAAACTTGGGTAACAAAAGCAGGTGATATCACAATCCCAGATTTGAAGTTATACTATAAAGCTACAATGATTGAAACAGTATAATCTTGGCATAAAAACTGGCATGTGGCTCAATGGAAGAAAACAGAAGAAGCTGAAACAATCCCAGGCACATACAGCTATTTGATCTTTGACAAAGGGGCCAAAAACATACATTGGAAGAAAGATAGCCTCTCTAATAAATATTGTTGGAAAACTTGGATATCCACATGTAGAAGATTTAGTCTAGACCAGAGACGGAGAACCTATGGCACGCATATAGCAGTGGGCATGCAGAGAGCTCTCTCTGTCAGCACACGAGCCAAGTGTATGAGTTGTTTTTTCTAAACTAAATCCTCAGTATTCAAGTTTAATTTCAGTGTTGGCACTTTGTGATAAACAAGTGGGTTTTGGGTTGCAGTTTGGGTACTCGGTCTCTAAAAAGTTCGCCATCCCTGGTCTAGACCCATATATCACACCATGTACTAAACTAAAATCAAAATGAATCAAAATTCTAAATGTTAAAACAAAAATACTTAATATTCTGCAAGAAAAAATTGATATAACTCTTGAAGATATAGGTGTAGAAAAGGATTTTTTGAATGGAGCCCAATTGCACAAGAAATAATATCATGAATCAACAAATAGGATCATATCAAATTAAAAAGCTTCTGCACAGCAAAGGAAACAATCAAGAGTGAAGAAACAACCTACAAAATGGAGGGAAATGCCAGCTCTTTCTTGGATAGAGGACTAACATCTAAAATATATAAAGGACTCAAAAATATTAGACACTCAAAAATAAAAGACTCAATAAAAAATGGGCAACCAAAATGAATAGAGAAGGTACAGTATAAGAAATACAAATGCCCAATAAATACATGAAAAAATACTCAACATGGCTGGCCATTAAAGAAATTCAAATTAAAAACATACTGAGATTCCATCTTACCCCAGAAAGAATGCCCATCATCAAGAAATCAAATAATAACAAATGCTGGTGAGGCTGTGATAGGGGGAGGAACCCTTTTACATTGTTGGTGGGAATGTAAACTAGTACAACCACTATGCAAATCAGTATAGAGAGTCCTCAAAAATTAAAACTAGAAATTCCATTTGACCCAGCTATTGCCCTTCTAGGTATCTTCCCAAATAGTTAAACACATCATATTATATTGATACCTGCATACCCCTATGTATAGCAGCACAATTTAAAATAGCTAAATCTTAAATGCAGCCTATATGTCCATCAACAGATGAATGCATAAAGAAAATGAGGTATTTACATGCAATGAAGTACTACTCTGGCATAAAGAAAATAAACTTGAGTCATTGATAGATAAATAGATGCAACTTGACACCATAATGTTAAGTGAAATAAATCATATACACAAGCTTAAATAGCACATGATTTGTCTTAGATGAGAAATCCCAGAGAGAGAGAGAGAGAGAGAGAGAGAGAGAGAGAGAGGCAGAGAGAGAGAGAATGACAGAGAGACAAAGACACAAGGGGGATGCAAAAAAACAAAATAAAAGGTTGATAATAGAGAGAAGTTCAAACAGTTCCCTAAATTACCTATTCCACTGTTTCTAAAATAATTTAATGTATCTGTTAATTCATTTATTTACATAACTAGTTTCGCTTAGTTCACTGAAAAGAAAGATTTTTGCTATTATATGTTTATTCTTTGTAAAAGAGAATCTTTTGTCTCTGAGTAACTACTTTGGAGATAATGATGTGCAGTGTATTAACTATTTTTACTTAGTATTTTGTTATGAAATTTCATTTTTTTCATAAAATAAAAAATGGCAGAAAAATAAAGCCAATAATGACAGGGTTGAGAAACCCTTAGTTAATATTATTGTATCAAAATCAGTTCTCTAGTTTTGACAAAGTACTGGTGGCAATGTAAGTTATTTTCACTGGGGAAAGCTGAATGAAAGGTACATAGGAACTCTTTAACTATTATTTTTGTAACTTCTGTTGCATCTTATAGTATTTCCAAAGAAAAAATTACAAATTTTTACAAATTATAAATACTACTTATAGCAATAAACAATAACAAAATCCTCCAGTGACTCCTCTTTGCTCTCAAAACAAAACTATAACTCCTAAAAACTACATTAATACACAATTCCATATTGAGCACTTACTAACTATGCAACCTCAGGCAACTCAAAGTCTCTGTGTCTCAGTTTTCTCATGTATAAGGTGAAAGTAATGCTGTTCATGAAGCCACTTTGGAAATTAGGATCTGCTATAAAATGAGAAGAACTATCATCACTTTCCAGTCATGATTCTTCTGTCCTTTTTACCTTACCTCCTGCTGAGCCAAACTGTTTGCTGGCCCATAAATATATGTTTACATTGCCCATAAATATGCTTTTTCATTGAGTTATCTGACTAGATTATCTCCCCATCCATTGAAATTCTATCCATTGAAATCCTCTATGTAAATTATTCATGTACAAAAATAATAGTTCTAAGATAAAAATAGAGGGGAAAGAGAAAATTCTAAATGTTCAACATAGGATAAAATGGTTAATAAAATTATGCCATAGATTTTGCATAGATCCCAGGACCTATTTATTCATTCATGGACTAAGCACTCTTTTAAAAAATACTTGGGGGTGTAGTTTAGTGATAGAGCATTTGTCTAGCATGCATGAGGCCCTGGGTTTAATCCCCAGCAACAGTAAAACATGTATTTATTAAGCATTCAGTAAGTGTCAGACACTGTGCTAGATACTGAAAAAACAACCATGAGTATAGTTGGCAATAAAAATTGGTTGAATGATTGAATGAAGAAATACGGACTATGTGCAATCATTCATTTACAGGTTAACAATTTTTTTTAAAGTGTGAGAACTGTTTCTGATATAATGTAGGACAACAAAGATAAAATATCATAGTTATTTGGAATTTAGTACTTATAAAAATTATAGAAAAATGAAATTTCTAAATATTGTCTCTAATTATAAACAAGGGTTATGGGTAGGGTTGTTTTGTGTGTTTTTTTCTTTTTTGATTCTCTATACTTTCCAAATGTATCATAACATTCATTCTTACTTATGTGATTAGAAGGAAAAAAGTACTAATTTTTGAAAAGTATAAAAAATAACTCTCAATCCTACTTTAAAATTTATGTTAAATCTCATCTCTTTTATACATGCTTCCAGATTTGTTGGAATATGGCATCTTCCTCCCTTGAACTCCTGTAGGATTTTTTTGTTTTGCTTCTCTCTCTCTCTCTCTGGCATTTGCCTTTTCCACTTTATATTAAAATCTCTCAAGCTGGACATGGTGGTATACTCCTATAATCTGGGAGGCCGAGGCAATTGGATCACAAGTTCAAGTCCAGCCTGCAACTTAGTGACTTAGTGAGATACTATCTCAAAATAGAAATTTAAAAAGAGCTAGAAATGTATTTAAGCGTGAAGGCCCTGAGTTCAACCCTCAATATATACATATATATTTTTTCTAAAAATTTCTTTCTCTTTGTGTGGTGTTTATCTCTGTGGCCCTTGTAGACAGTACTTGGACACTGAGTTGCAATACACCCACACACACACTGTGGGGAGGAAAACATAATAGTGAAGGACAGAGAAACAGGATAGAAGAGCCATCTCCATGCACACAGGCATTCCAAAGATGTCCACAGACAGTGCTTCAGACAGAGGAGAATGTAAATAAAGCTGACCAGTCTCTTGAACTGCATCTAAAACCACCAAGTAAATCCCAGACCCTTCCTGGGAAGAATTTTGCTACACCAATGTTTGTGTCCTGGTACTACCAAAAGAGCCAGGAGGAAAACGAGAGAACAGAAGAAACACTGGACAGCTCAGCTAATAAAATTCTGCCAGAGCCTTGGCAGTCTAATGTTCCCCATCTGCTACCTAAATTCCCCATATTTACCAACCGATCCACAAATTCCTACTGAATGCCTAAATGTGTACTCAGCACTGCATTAAGACATACTAACAAATATATAAAGTATAGGGAGTTTACAATCTAAGGAATCAAAACCTACATCCCTATACACATATGCCAACATATCTATGCATTAATCTCTGCATGCATGTAAAGGTAACTCACCCCTGCAAGGATATGTAATAATCAAATGAATACAGTTCAAACTGCAAGTGCTGTAGATCAGAAGTTAGCAAGAGTACTGTGGACTGCGGTCACCGGGAAAGACTTCTTACAAGAGGTGAGAATTAAGCTAGAAGTTGAAATATCTGGAAGCCAGTAGTAATTAACATATCATGTTTTGCTTTCACTGTAAAATAGACTAAAAACACATTACTTTCCCAGATCATAGGAACAACCAAGAAGGTTTTAAAAGGTACCCATCTGAAGGATCCATACAAAGAATGCAGCTGGAGGGAGCTGATCTTTTGAGGCCTGAATCTAGGGTACCCTGGATAGAGTAAAAAAAATCTAGGAAGGTGTGTGATTCCTGCAGTAATGCGTGTAGCCATTAACAGCAGTCATTCTACAAGATTTCTGATGAAAATGGCCACAGGAATCGGTTAAAATTTAAAGAAAAATAAGAGAAATTTACCCTCCACCCATAGTTTCAGCAAAGAAGCCTGCTGTCCTAACCTCTGGACTGGGATTTTGTGTGTAAATCATTTGGTTTTGTGGAACAAACCTGAAGAGGCCATGGTGTTCGAAGAAAGGGCAGGGAATGCAAAAATCAGTTACTTTTGTTTTCCTTTTTAATTAATTTTATTGGTACATTTTAGGTATAAATCAATTACTTTTAATGCCATTTAAAATCACCAACAAAAACAGATTATCTCCAAATTGTTTTTCCTTCTCCCCTTTTCTCCCCTTCTTTCTGTAAGGCTAAGAGTAGATATGCAAATAGCCTCAGTGAGCTTTCCTCTGCTTCATCTGTGTGAGTCTGAAGAAATTACAGAAAATAGTAGTTCTTTAAATGGTGGTATGAGAAGCCTCCATGTGCCCTTTACATCTTCCAGAAATAATGTTAATTTTCTTAAAAAGCCAGATAGCTCAGTAGATGAGCATTTGCCTAGCATGCACAAGACCCAGGATTCAAAGTAAATGAAAAATTTATTCTTTTTTGGTACTATTGAAAATTGAACCCAGGGCCTTCACACTGAGTTACATTCCCATCTCTTTTTTATTTTTGTATTTAAATTTGAGGCAGGGTCTCACTAAATTGCTCAGACTGGGCTCAAACTTATCACTGCCCTGCTTCAGCTTCCCTCAGTGCTGGAATTACAGTGTGTGCCACCATGCCTGGTTTATTCATGATGCTGAATAAAAAACATCTCAATGTTTCATCAAAAGCCACTCACTCTTCCTATCAGTCTTTTACAGTGAATAATTGGGGTGGCCATTAAGGCCTTTTGGTCAAGGGCTGAAAATGTTTTAAAATCCTTTAAGAGACCGCTTTGTAGGGTGAAGAAAGAATTCAAAAGCACAGTCTTGAAAATGGGCTGCCATTGGCCTTAATGAACAGAAAGTTAGTCCACCCTACTGGGACAGGTAACTAGTGCTTGCACCAAAAACATTATCTGTGGCCAAGACATTTCTGTAACAGCCCCCTTGACTACAAAAAACATCTAGAAATTGCCTCAGCTGACAGACCTAAATAAAGTTTTCTGGTCTGTCATTAGTTCCGGGTAGAATGGTTTCACATAAATTTCATGTTTAAAAGCATGTCCTTGTGTAGAGCATGTTGAGGTTGTATCAACTAGCTCGCCTTCAGCAAGGTAAAAGTAGGCAAGTATCCCAGCTTCATGCAGAAGTGCCAAAGCCACATTTGGGGCACCCTGAGGCTTTGAAGGGGATAGTAGCTTCAGATTTTCCTCACACATGGCTCCTAGAGACTAGTATCTAATCCTTTAGGGGAATGACATACTGATTCATTCTACAACATGAAAGAATTTAGCATTATGCTGAGTGAAAAGAACACAGACAGAAGGCCACACCTCCTATGATTTCATTTATGTGAAATGACCAGAATAGGCAAATCTATAGAGACAGAAAGTAGATTCATAGTTGCCAGGAGCTGGATGGAGGAGAGAATTGAGAGTGCACGTTTAATAGGTACCAGTTTCCTTTCGGATTGATGAAAATATTCTAGAACTAGATAGTGGTGATCTGCATTGTGAATGTACTAAATGCGACTAAAGATTACGCTTTAAAATGGTTTAGAGGATGTGAGGGCAATCTGGGTGTGATGTCTGTCACCCCATTGATCACCAGGGTTAATTCTGCTGATCCAGATGGCTAAGCGGACGTCCCCTTCCTCCTTCAGGGCTCCACGTGCGTCCTTCACATCCCTCCCAAAGCAGCGCGCTTGCACAGAGGACGACCATCCAGGATAGAGGAGGACCTTTTCTTCAGTCAAGAGTATATGAGTAGCTGTGCTCCCCTGATAAAATAGTTTCGCTAGTTAAATTTGCATTATTTTAATTTTACCACAATAAAAAAGTAATATATTAATATAAATATATTATATATAATATATAAATATATTAATTATTCCATTTCTAGACATTCTATTTACCTTTTTATATTAGCTGTTTTATGTGTTTTCATACATTTTCATTCATTTAAAAGTTATTTAATAATTTGTATCTTTTATCTATCATTGGTTTACTGTTTCTGCTGATGGTTACATTTTTCTTAAAATTATGTGAATGCTTGACTGGGCTTTATCTGTGAGAGTCGTTTTTTATTAATTTTATTGGTACAATTTAAATGAACATAATGATCACATTAATCAAAGTATTTGTGAGAATCTGGTTAAGCCTAAATTAGGGATAAGCTCTTCCCATCAAGATTGAATTTGCTGCACCTGGAAAGAAGCTCCCCCGCCACCATCCCAAGCTCCTAGGGCAGAGAAGGTGAGCCGCACGGGGGACAGAAGCACCACCACCCCCTCTGAGGAAATGAGAAGACACGTAAAGAAGCCTGAAAACCAGACTTCTGGATCACCTACAGCAACCACAAAGGGAAAGGAGATGGAACAATCTGATACTCAAACACCTGGACGCTTCAAACTGGCAACAAAAGAGGATCTGGAAAAAATGAAATCAGAAATAATTACTCAGATAACAGCAAAGATTGTGCTCATGGTGCAAGACATGATTAATAAATCTAGAGAGGACACAGATTAAAAAATAGAGGATCTGGGGAACATGATGGAATCTCAACAGAGTAAACAAATGGAATCCATAAAACAGATGCAAACAGATTTCCAGGAGATTAAAAACTCCACTGAAAGTCTGTGCAGCAGAATGAACCAATGTGAGGATAGAATTTCAGATATAGAAGATAAGATTGCAATTAGTGAGGAGGAAAAGAAAAATTACTTTAAAATTGTAAAGGAACACAAGAAATCAATCCTGCAGCTGCTAGACGATGCAAAGAAGAATAACATAAGACTGATTGGAGTCAATGAAGAAAGAGTAGAGAGTGCAGATGACATAAAAAAACTGTTCACAGAAGTGATGGCAGAAAACTTCCCAAGCAGGGCAAAAGAACTTGACATACATATAAGTGAGGCATATAGGACTCCAGCTAACCTTGATCAAAAAAAAATCTACACATAGGCATATAATAGTTAGGATTCCAGAAATCCAACAGAAGAACAAAATTCTACAAGCAGTGAGAGAAAAGAAACAAATCACATACAAAGGAAATCAGAATCACAGCAGATTTCTCAATGCAAACCTTCAAGGCAAGAAGAGCTTGGAGTGATGTATTTCAAGCCCTAAAGGAAAACAGTCTCCAACCCAGATTGATGGACCCTGCAAAACTATCTTTCAAAATTGATGGAGAAATAAGATACTTTCATGATAAAGAGCACCTCAGGAACTTCATGAATATCAAATGGGCACTCCAAAGAATTTTAGACAATACCCTAGGAAAAAACAATGAGGATCACAACCCCAGGAAACCCAGCAGAATGAATCCATTGGGTGTGACAAATTAAATGCAAATGGGGAGAATCCAACAAAAAGAAAAAGTCATGACAAGGCTTTTAAAACTTTTAACTTCATCTCCCTAATGAGTGTATAATTCAGTCTTGTTATTGTGCTGATTAGTATTTTTCTGATTCTAGAGTTGCACACCTTTCCTTGTGCTCTACTGGCTATTTATCATCTTCTTATGTCTACTTTTTAATTGGGTTGTCTATTAATGAGCTCTAAGAATTCTTTATATATTCTGCTCATCGGTTATATGCATTGTAAATATGGTCTGTTTAAGGACTACTTTTCATTTTAATGATATCATTTAAAGTTCTAAATTTTGATGGAATCTCATTTATCAACTTTTTTCTTTTATGCATCAGTCTTTTGTATACTAGGTAGTTCTTACCTACCCTGAATTCATAAACATTTTCCCTTATAATTTCTTCTTAAAGTTTTATACTTTTAGGCTTTCATATTTAGGTTCATAGATCCCTTCAAGTTATTTTCATGTATGGAAATAAAGGGTTGAGGCTAATTTTTTATATACAGATACCAGGTGTTCTAGTGCCATTTGCTGAAAACACTATCTCTTCCTTGGCTCTTGAATTGAGTTTATATTCTATAAAATGCTAATGTTAAATAATCTTTCAAAACTCAGTGGACCATATATGTGTGGTTCTATTTCTAGATTCTCTGTTTTATTCCAATGATCTATATGTCTTTCCTTACACCAACACTGCCTTGATTACTGTAGCTTTAGAAGAACTCTTAAAATTAGGTACTAAACGTCTTTCAACATTGTTTTTGTTTTGTTTTGTTTCAACTTTTCTAGTTCCTTTGTACTCCTACATAACTTTTAAATTTCAATATCCAATTCTTCATTTGTAGCAAGCGTATACACAGACATGAATTTTTATATATACCTTGTGTTTTCTGATCCTGATAAATTCAAGTACAAGTTCTAGGGGCTCCTAGAGATTTCTTAGCATTTTCTCTGTAGATGATCATTTCATCTACATATAAAGATTTTGCTTCTTCCTTGCCAATCCTATCCTAATTGTGTCATTTTATTGCCAGACTATTTTGGTAGGGCCTAGGTTTCAGAGTTTAATGGACAGATAAAGAGTAAGCATATCTGCCCTTGTTCCCCACCTTAAGGAGAAAGCATTGTATCTTCTCCATTTATATAAGGCGTTCTCGCTGGATGTATGGAGTACATGTCTTTAATCTATTGAGAAGGTTCTGTTCTACTTCTAGTCTCCTGATAGCTTTTACCATGAACAGCTGTAGAATTTAGTCCGATACTTTTTCTCCAACTAGCGACAGGATCATGTGGCTTTTTCCATTCCTCTGTTAAAATGATGACTTTTGGGGATGGATCTTCCAGTGCTGAACCAACACTGCCATCCCTATAACAAAACCACTTTCTACATCCTGCCAGATCTGACTTCTAAGAGTTTGTTTTGTTAAACAAATTTCTATCTATGTTCATACTTTTTTCTTCTATTATCTTTATCCAATTTTAGGATTAGCACAATGTTGAGTTCCTAAAATGAGGGGAGAAGTGTTCCTTCTTTTTTCTGCTTTAATTGTTTGATATAATTTATCAGTTAAAATGTTTATGAGCCTGCTGTTGTCATATAGGTAGGTTTTCAAGCTAGGAATATACTTTCTTTAATAGGTGCTATTCCAATTTTATATTTCCTCCAGAGTTAGTTTCATTAATTTGTCTTCCAAGGTACTTCTTAGAAGTTGTCAAATTTATTTCAAAAAAGATTTTTGTAATATGCTTTCTATATCCTTTTAAATTCTGTAAACTCTGTGGTAATGTCTCCTAGATCTTGATATTGTAATTTAAAAAATGTATAATTGATATTGTGTAACAGGAAGAAAAGGTCTAAAGGAGCAGGGGAAGTGGGAGGGGTAGGGGAAAGGAAAAAAGGGAAAAGAAAAAATATGAGAAAAGGAAAAAAATGGAAACAAGGTCTTTGCAAATAGGGAAGAGTGAAGGGGGTGAAGGGAGGTCAAGGGAAGGGGAAAAAAATAAGAACCAAGATACTCATGCAATGGTACAAGATCCCAATGATGAATGTAACTGTATTTTATACCTAAAATGTACCAATAAACTTAATGGGGGAAAAAAGATTGAATTTGCCTTTATTACATGTCTAGATTTGCTACCAAGAATGAATTGCAGTATGCTGATAATGAATTCCAAAACCACATATGGCTTGTGATTTCAGGTGTCAAAGTACACGATAAAGAAAGTCAAAAGAAAACTTGAAAGATAGTAGAAAATATTAGCAAATCAAAAAAAGGGTCTAGTACATAGAATATATAAAGAATTTACACAACTCTAACTGAAAGACAAACTCAGTAAATAGGCAAAGGAACTGAATAGACATTTCTCCAAAGAAGACATATGAATGCCCAACAAGTAAATTAAAGGATGCTCAAAATCATTACTCATAGGAAAACACAAATCAAAACCACAATAAAAAGCCATCTTGCCAAGGATGTAGCTCAGCGGTACCACACGTCTGCCTGGCAAGTGCATGGTCCTGAGTTTGATCCCCGGTACCAAAAAAAAAGCCATTTCTTGTCTACTAGGACAGTGGTTTTTTTTAATTGAAAATAATAAATGTTAGCAAGACTGGGAAGAAATCATTTCTGGTAAGAATGCCTTTTAAATTTTTTATTTACTTATTTAATTTTTTTGTGGTGCAGGGGATGGCAGCCAAGGCCTCTGGCATAGGCTAGGCAGGCACTCTATCATTGAGCCACACATTGAGCCATCAAACCCTTGATGATAAAAATGTAAAATGGTGTAGCTGCAGTGAAAAATAGTTTGGCAGTTCTTCAAAAAGTTAAACATAGAATTACCATATCACCCAGCACCTTCATTACTAAGTATATACACAAGAAGAACTGAAGACAAGTATCCAAAAAAGCTTGTATGTAAATGCATACATCAAGCTATCTATAATTATCAAAAGGTGAAGACAACCCGAATAATCTTCAGCTGATCAATGCATTAGCAAAATGTAGTATATCTATATAATAAAATTTTATTCATCAAAAAAAGGAATGAATTACTATGCTACAACACAAATGAGCCTAAAAAATCATGTTAAGTGAAAGATGCCAGATATAATGGACCATATATCATATAATTCTGTTTATAGTAGTTCCCCATCCACAGAAGATATGCTCTAAGACCTCCAGTAGATGGCTGAAACTTAGTACTAAACCCATATACACACTATTTTCATATATTTATGAATTACGCCCAGTAAGAGACTAACAATAATAATAATAAATAGAACAATTGTAACAGTATACTGAAATAAAATTTATGGAAATGTTCTCTCTCAATCTTATTTTACTGCATGTGTCAGAATTAATCTACGCCTCTGTGTTTTGTGTCCTTGTGCCTAATTTGAATGCTTGTGATTATAGGTTCTATTGGACATCTTGTTCCAGAAAAGTCCAGTTACATTCCAACTAAAGATACTCTTGAGATGGTACCCTGTCTCAATCCATTTCAACTCTGCCAGAAATGTGGCAGAAGCTTCTTTATCAGCAAACACAGCTTCTCCAGTAATTTTTATGTTTTTAAATCCAAATCTGTTCCAGAATCTGGTAAGCATCCCTTATTTGCAGTAAATTACTTGATGTCACTAGTTTCAGGAAATGCCTTGCTGTAGTCCTCTTATAGGTTCAATACTTTCTTGTGCAACATGTCTTCTACCCACAAACCTAGTAATACCTTGTCCATCTTAATTAAGTACTTATAGCTTTGGATTTCTTTATCCCTTCTTCACAATTTCAGGGTTAGAAGATTTATTCTTACCCTAGATCTCAATGGCCTTGGTGCACAAATTTTTCTTTATTTAAGCTGAAAACTTTCAGCTTCTCCCTTAAAAGAAGAATTTTACAGCTTTCTTTGGCATATTCCGACTACCAGCATTTTTCTTGTACTTTGGGGGCATTATTAAGTAAAATAAGGATCAACTGAACACAAGCATTGAGATGTCATGGCAGTCTAATAACCGCAATGGCTCTAAGTGACTAATGGGCAGGTAGCATACACAGCATGAATATGAGATTTCCTCACACTAGTCACACTGGCATGCAATTTAAAACACATGAATTTCTTGTGGAATTTTTCATTTAATATTTTCTGACTGCAATTGACCGTGGGTAACTAAAACCACAGAACATGAAGTCACACAGAAGGGAGGATTACTGCATATAAGTGTCCAGAATTGAAAAATCCACAGAAATATAAAGTGCACTAGTGGGTACCAGCAGCTGCAAATGGGAGAGATGGGGAATGAATGTTAATGGATACAGGTTTTCTTTATAGGGTAGGAAAATGTTCTGGAATTGATAATGGTGATGGTTGCACAACATTATTTTTCTTCAATTTTTATATTAGCATATGTTTACAGCACATAATGATTTCATTTCTCATATACCTAACACATCATAATTCTTTTTTATCCCCTTTCTCTCTCCTCCCCTCCACCTCCATCTCTTGGTCCCCTTCCCTTTTGCAAAAGATGTAACTCCCTATTTCTTATTATTTATCTTTTATTTTTCCTTTATTAATATTTTGGGTTTCTCATATAAGAGAAGCCATGTGATACTTAAGCTTGTGCGTCTGATTTATTTCACTTAACATTATGGTCTCAAGGTACATACATTTTCCTACAAATAACTCAAATTTATTCTTCTTTATGGCAGAGTAGTATTCCAATGTGTATGAATACAACAAATTTTAAATCATGAATTCTATCATTACTCAGCACCTGCTCTCTATAGCGAATCACTCAAGGAAACTAGGTTCAAAGCCAAGGCCCAACATTTATCAGCTAAATTCCTGTAAGCAAGTTACTTAATCTTTCTGTGACTATCATTATCTATAAAATGAGGATAATAGTAGTATCTACCTTCACAGGATTATTATGAGCAAAATTGTATTACTATAATAAAGCACTTGGTAAAAATTAGTTTATGTTAGTTATTACCATCTCAATTAATTCTCACAACAACCTCATGAAGTAGGTACTATTGGTTATTCCCATTTTACAGATGAAAAACTAAGACATGGGGAGAATAAGCAGCTCACCAAGTTAGCTAGTTAGTACATAAGTGGCCAGCAAATTCAGGATTCAGATGCCGGCAGTCTGGCTTCAGGTTCCCTGCTCTCAAATATTGCTATGCTCTAACTCACATAAATATGGTATGTCAAACCCTTGGATTCATAGCTATTTTTTTCCCAGGATGAGGCTCAATTAGGTACTTAAGGTTTTCAAAAACTAAATCAATTTAAGTAAACATGTTAAGTAAATACTATCACATCTGATTCCAAGATATGGCAAAATTTGCAAAGGGGCACATGAACAAGTGTGGAAATCAGAGATGTGACAGAACATATCTATCACAGTGTACCAGTAAGCTACTGTACACCTTGATTACAACCATGAATAGTATGAATTTTTCATGCAATTACTCATCCCAGGCCAAAATTGTTTACCAGGTATCTAGACAAGTGAGAAGAAAGCCTGCAAAAGTCAGCAAGAGCCAGTGTGAGGAGGAAATGGTCTTAATTAAAATCAGAGGTTCCAGGATTGCCATTTCTTACATCTTGAAAATTAATTGGTCAACAAACATCTGTTAGCTGATTTTCTACCCAACACCTGATGGGAACAGGAAGCAGGGAGAGCTTTCTATTAGGCACAGTAGTTACAATGCCCAGGACTCATCATTTTAGGGGCCTTTGAAAATGTCTTAATAGCTTTTGAAATTTCAGAGAAATTGGTCAACTTCAGAGAAAAGCGAATATAATCAAGCCTGGATTATTTCATCTTTATATCAATGCAGTTGTAAAATACAATTTTAAATATTTGTTTAAATTGGGCTTGGTGACACACACCTATAATCCCAGCACTCAGAAGGTTGATTCAAGAGGACTGCTGAGAGCTTGGGCTACATAGCAAGTTCAAGACCAGGCTGAATTACAGAACAATATCGATCCCATCTCAAAAAACCAAAAAAAAAAAAAAAAAAAAAAAGGAAGGGACCTAAAAGAGAAAAAAATGCCTAGGACCCACAAAAGTCATAATGTAGCCCTGACATAGAACTAGACCTCAGGGCCTCTCCCTCTTGAATCTTCTAGAAACCAGCTCACCATCCTATATGGAGGACATATCCTGTTAATTTCTCCTCAGTATGAGCAAGTGTTTAGAGGTGGGCTGGGAAACCTAGCACTGCTGAATCCCAGACCTCTGACTTAAAGAGACTCACTGTGCAAAAGGAAGAGGCCCGAATTAGTGCAAGAGGAGGGGCAGAACCCCACATTTGTAAAGACTCTGACCAAGGCCTTCTTCCCAATTTCGACCTAGAATACCGTTATTTACTCCTCTGAATTAAGACAGCAGTAATAGGGTGAAAAGTGCACCCGATGCTGTACTGAAACAGCTAGTATGACCACTATGGCAAGTTGTCTAGCATTCCTGCAATTAAATCTTTTGTGTAAAAATGGGAATAATAACAATTCTGGTTGTGAAGGTAAAGTAGGGTAAATCATGTAAAACGTCAAGCACATGGGCAATTATTAAAAGTTATTTTTATAATGTTAAGTATAGTAATATGTCCTGTACTCCTGCAAACATTTCCTGGAGGGAGAAGCATACATCTTTCAATCGTAATCGTGCCCCTTAGAATTTAAAATGGTGCCCTTTTAAATTTGATACATCACTAGGGAGGACAGACTCTGGAAGACAGTTCTAGAAAAAGGGAGGGGGAGGAGAAAGGAAAGGTAATAGAGCAGGCGGAGGCGGGCCGCAGAGGCGGGGGCAGGGTGGGGGGGGCTTCTCCCTGGAGTCTGCCGAACAGACGTGGGAAATGCGCGCGCTTTAGAGCCAAAGAGCAGGTTTTCTGCAGAGCGGGCTTTTCCAAAGGAGGTTGTAATAAGAAGCGCAGCAGCATAGCTCAGCAAAGGTTGCAAGTGCCACCTGACCAAAGGAAGGGGACCCGGTAATGTGAGCATTTTTAGATGCACTGTTTGGCAGGTTCTAACTTTGCATTCTGACTTGGGTTCATTACTTAAAATCTGAAGTCCTTGGAACTTTTGCAAAACTTCCAGAGTGCCTCTGAACACCCGAACTGCTCTGCAAACCCAGCCCTGAACTCCTGCTCCTGGAATGCATGGGGGGGAAGGGGGCTTTCAAAAACTCAGCAAGCAGCCTCCCAGCCAACCATTACGTTTTATTAGCTCGTTATGGAGATTTGGGGCGCAAAATGGTACAGAACCAAGATAGTTCGATTCACTAGTCGCCAAATTCTAGGAGGGGAGAGTCGTGCTTACCCTGGACTACCCAGACATACTAGACTACCTTCGCTTTAGCACATTCGGATTGCTGAGGCCTCTGAGCTTCCCCAGTCCTATATATCCATCTTTTCCTTTGGGCAAGTCCACGTGCCGGATATAGAAAGTCTAGGTTTGGGCGGAGAAACACTGCATATACTTCACCACCTCCAGATCCCCCACCCCCCCCACCCCCAGTCCATAAACTGGCTTTCACAATCGAGCACAACCCTTTCCCCCAATCGGACACTCCGCCCTAGTTGAAAATAGTTCGGCTGCAAACTGGAGCCAGTTTTCCGTCCAGCACGTCCACTACCAGCACCGCGCTAGCTCGCACATACTCGACCTATTTTATTTATTTGTCCTGGCCGCAAGCGCGCCACCGTCAGGTCCCACCAACTCCAAATAGATACACTAGGAATTCTGATAGAGGGCGTGTTACCTGCAGAGCGCGTGTGCTCCTAGAACCTGAGGGGCTCACTGTACCGCTATATAAGGAGTGCGGCTCCCAGAAGGCGCCAGAAGAGCAGGAGAGCAGCCACTAGCTCCCGCTCTTTCCTCCACCCCACCATCACCACAGACCCCTCGGAGTCTGCAGAAGCGCGCAACTTCATCGACAGCACTTAAGATATGGAATTTCTTCCCAAACCCAGCCACTGTAGCACTAGCTACGGCAGCCTCGGAGCCAGCGAACTCGAGGAACAGCTATATGGTCAGTGCTTGGAAGGGGACAGGTGTCACGGCGAACTCCACCACAGAAACTTTTCTCTGGGAGACGCGGGGACGGGACGCTGCTACTCTTCTATAGTGACCCCATACCTCTTACCACGCGCCGCGGGCTCCAACGCCCTGGTCTTCCTTTTTTGCTTTCCTTCTTTCCCAGATGTGCAGCCGACGGTGGCCTCCGCGATTGGAGCAGGGCTAGACGGCGAGGAAAAGACACCATCCGAACCTGAGCAAGGAGCGGAAGCAGAAGCCGAAGGCAGCCTCCTCGCAGAAGCGCCCAGCAGCTTGGACGGCGGAAACCTGGAGGATGACGGCGGGCACCTAGAGCCCAGGGAAGGGCAGGAGGAGCCAGCCCCCGCGGCAGCGGAGGAGCCACTGCTCCCAGAGAGGAGGCAGCGCCGCGGCCGCACCACTTACTCGCAGTTCCAAGTGCAGGAGCTGGAGGCGTTTTTCCGTCGCAATCAGTACCCCGACGTTTTTGTGCGGTAAGTAGCTCGATCCGGAGGTTGCTCCAGTTCTCTAGGGGACTTTGATATCTCCGGGAGCCCTCTAGGCGGCGCGAAGACTCTGAGGCCCGCCCTTTTGCTGGCGGGCGGGGGGGGGGGGGGGGGGGGAGCTGTAGGACTAGAGGCACGGGGAAGTGCGGCACGGGCAGATCTTGTTTATATTTAAAACTTTGTGTTGTTTTTTTTCGCCATGAGTTGTTACATTAATTTTGGTGATTTTGAATAGTGCATTGAAATGTTTATCCACCCATATTACTGAGATTTTAGAGCCCTTTTTTTTTTTTGGTACAGAGGATCGAACTCGGAACCTTGCGCTTGCATGGCAGGAGGCAGCACCACTGAGCTAAATCGCCTGCCCTAGAGCCCTTTGGAGACTCTTATCTTGTCTCACGCCTTTCCAGCTCTGCCTTATGGGACGTTTTTTCCCAAGCAGGAGGCAAAGTTTTCAGCTCTCCAAAGTCCGGGACCCCTTCATGAGAGGCCCACATATTTTACAGTAAACCCAAGAATTTAAGGCCTTCGCGCTGACCTAGACCCATAGCTCAGCCCTATTTATTTATTTTTTTTCTTTTTTTCCTTTTAGATAAGGTTTTGCTATTTTGCCCAGGCTAGGATAGAAGTGCAGGCCTCTTCTGGCCCTGACAAGAATAAAGGACCAGCCTCCCAGGTGTAGGAAATGGGGATGCCTTTTCTTGCTCCACTGTATTTATTCTTCACCGGCCAAACAGCAAAAAATAATTTGCATCGGGTACATTTGGGCTGTCTTGGTTTGGTGTACACTCTTGAGAGTTCACTCTGGTTTATAATAAACATAAATGTTCTGTTGTGAAACAGTGCTTTGCTAGGCACATTGCTACATGCCTTTAACTAGAGCTACTCAGGAGGCTGAGGCAGAAACATTCCAAGTCCAAGGCCAGCCTGAGCAACTCAGAGAGAACTTGTCTCAAAATTTAAAAAGAAAGAAGTGCTGGAAATCTAGATCAGTGGTAGAGTACCTGCCTGACTTGGGTGAACCCCAGGGTTGAATGTGAGTACTGCTAGAGAGGGGGAGGGGGGAGGAGGTAGCAGTCTAGGATGTGGTTAAATGTGAAGGGCTTGGATTCAACCACCAGTACTGAAAAAAAGGTGCTTTAAAGGTACCTTGGGTTTTATTTGTTTGAGGCAAGGTCTCATATGTACCCTAGGCTGGCCTCAAACTCATGATCCTCTGTCTCAGCCTCCTGACTACTGGGATTACACGCAGGCACCACCACATCTTTCTGGCATTTTATTTTCCACGGAGGAACCTCCCAAGAAAAGATTTCTAGGGTTGTTCTCTGAAGTTCCACAAACAGAAAAATTGATTGAGTTATATTCAGCTAACAAACGTACTACTCAGACACTTTCACATGTATTCCCTTTTTTCTTATTTAATGAGTAAGTTGTCCATGGGAAACCCCTCTCTAACCCAAACCTCAAGGTGTATTACAGAAAACGGCATGAGGATATGATATATATCATGGGGATAGGAATAATGCACATCCATATATTTCATTTTAGCCACAACTTCAAACACTGATCATTTGCAATTTTCTCCCCCTTAGGGAGGAGCTTGCTGGATGCCTGAATTTGACTGAAGCCAAAGTGCAGGTCAGTAAATCGTTACAAAGCAATTTTGAGGGATAGCCATTCTGAAACACGTTTTTTGTCTAGGTTTTGTTCTGGACATTCTCAAGTTGGTGTATTTTTTGTTGTCTTTTCTATATTGGGCATTTTTTGTCATTGTTCTGGGGATTTTACTCAAGGTTGTAAGAATGCTACTTGCATGCTTGGCAACTGCTCTACTATTCCACCACACCTTTAGCCCTTCCCCAGGAAAATTTTAGTAGTTTTCTTCTCATTCTTTTGCCAATATAGTAGACCTGTTTTAAGAAATCAGACGTGGAGAAACTGACTTAATATGTGCCTACTCCCAAATCTGCTATCTTGGCTTTGGTTATATTTTGGGAGATTTTACCACTGGCACATTTAAATCTCTCCAAAATGAGCTCTCTTGCACCACTCTTCTTCACGTAATATATTTATGCAACAGAAAGACCCCACTCTTAAGGTGAGAGAGAGAAAAGCTATCTGGCAGGGAAAACAGGCCCTTTGTTTTAATTATTTGCAGTTTGGGAGCTTCCAAAAACATATACAATATAAGCTTCCTTATTTCGTATGCTAAAAGGATAGTAAAGTCTAATTGAGGACTTGACTCTGTTAATAGTTCATAAGTAGTTGGAGAGCAGCCTTTTTGTGACATCCTTCATCCACATTGCTGTTGAACACTTACCTAAAATGCAGAGTTGGACCTTCCTTCCTTAGCAATGAGTGATGGGATTGGGGTCCCCTGGTTAAGAAGTGGAACTGGCAGAACCTAGGGTGCCTTGCCACAGTGGGCCACAATGACCTCAATCCAAGAACTGAATGCACTGACCATGTCTTGAGTCCAGGAAAATTTGGAAGGTGGAGCAGATAGGAGTGTGTAAAATTAATAGTGGTGAAAATAGGGTGCCCAAATTCTTGTCTGCAAAGGATTGTAGAATCCTAGAGAATTTGGACACAGCTAAACTTTCATTAACATTAAAGGCTAAAATATCAAGGTGGAGTCCAGGGCTTCAGTAGCTCTCATGTCCCAGCAAGACAAGCCACAAGAATCCTAGGACAGCATGATCAGGTCTCCCATGATCAACCACCACTTGTTTATTTCTCAAGAGATTTCAGGGAAAGAATGAGCCCTTAGACATTCTAGGAGGAAACCTATCCAAAGAGCCAATATGCTTCTCTGTATTGGTTACTTCAGAGTGAAATGAGGCTTTCCTTTTGAAAAGGGAATTGTTCCCCTCAAAAAGATGAATTAAGCACCTCTTTTTTGACCATGCTTGGTTTCCTTTACAACTGGGCTGACATTATTCCTGGTGAGAAGGAGACAGGGACAGCTGGATAGCTGCTGATCCAACAGTTATTTACCCTGTTTATCAGACTTTAGAGTTAATAGCAGGAACCTTGTGTAGTTTATCAACACCTAAGACCTGGAAAAACTACTCTTGTTAATATCTTAATATTTAAGGAATATTAAAAGTGGAAGAGGAGAGATACAGTAATATGCCAAGCTCTGGACTAGGCTCAGCTCACTAAGACCTGGCTGATGGGAGAAATTGTTTACTCTCAAGATATTATAGCAATAAATAAATGGCTTTACCAGTTGCAGTTTACTTTTTATTTTAAAATTTCATAACCAAATAGAGAATAATAATGGTTAATAAACTGTGTGCTGTTATCTTCAAAGTAGTTACAGTACAAGACAGACAAAAAAATTCTGTCTTACAAAGAAGAGATAAGCAGTTATTAGCACAAAACTTTTTTTCAATGAACTAAAAGAAAGTGATATTATAAATGAAACAAATTAGCATATATATTAAAATATTCTAAAAACAATAAAATAGGTAATTCAGGGAATTATGTGAACTTCTCCCTAAATCTTCACATTTATTTATCTTCTATTTTGCTCTTTATTTGTATATATATAGATATAGATAGATAGATAGATAGATAGATAGATAGATGGTTTCTCATATAAGATAAACCATGTGATATTTAAGCTTGTGTGTTTGACTTATTTCATTTAACATTATGTTCTCTAGTTGCTCCATTTACCTACAAATTCCTCAAGTTTATGTTTCTTTATGGCAGAGTAGTACTCCATTGTATATAAATACATTTTATACATTTTCCTTACCCATTCATCTGTTGATAAACATATATGTTGGCCATTAGAGAAATGCAAGTTGAAAGTACATTGAGATCCTATCTTACCCCAGAAAGAATGACTATCATCAAATAATCTAATAAGAATGAATGCTGGCAAGGTTGTGGGAGAAAAGGAACTCTCTTACATTTGTCATGGGAATGTAAACTAATACAATCATTAAGGAAATCAGTGTAGAGATCCTCAAAAAACTAAAAATAGAGAAATTTCCTTTGACCCAGGCATCCTCCTTCTAGGTATCTTTTCAAAAGACTTAAAATTATCATATTACAAGAATATATGCATGCTCATGCTTATAGCAGCACAATTTATAATAGTTAGATCTTGGAAACAAGCATATATGTCTATTTTTATTTTTATCAATGCATGTTTGTAGTACATAACAATTACATTCCTTCTGGAGAGTTGATACTTGTACATAACACAGTATAATTCTTTTTTTCATCCCCTTCCTCTTCTTTCCCTCCCCCTTCCTCTATCTCTTGATTCCCTTCCCTATTTCCTATTATCTATTTTTTATTTTTTTCTTTATATCTTGGCTTTCTTATATAAGAGAAATAATGTGATATTTAAACTTATGTGTCTGATTTATTTCACTTTATTGTCTCAGGGTGCATCCATTTTCCTACAAATGACTCAGATTTATCCTTCTTTATGGCAGAGTAGTACTCCACTGTAAATAAATACAGTACTTCATTTTCTTCTTCCATTCAGCTCTTGATGGATATATAGGCCACATCCGAGATTTAGCTATGATGAATTGTACTGCCACCAACATGAGTATGCATGTGTCACTGTAACATGGTTATCTTAACTGTTTGGGGAAGAATCCTAGAAGGGGAATAGCTGTATGTCAAATGGAAGTTCCATTTTTAGCTTTTCTGAGTAATCTCCATACTGATTTCCAGTTTAAAATCTCAATGGCACATATAGTTAGTTGCATGCTGTGTTTTTTTCTGTTATGACATTCACTGTTCATTATACTAAACCAATACCTTTTTTCCTTCTGATTGAAGGTTTGGTTTCAGAATAGAAGAGCCAAGTGGAGGCGACATCAGAGGGCACAAATATTGAAAAATATGCCTCCTGTCTTCCTGGGCCCTGGTATGGGCATAATCTTCAATGGGCCCTTTAGTGCTGTACCTTTTGTGGATCCTACTTTGAGATGTGATCCTGTAATGCTACCACCCATTCGGCTCCCTGTACTACCTGTACCTGTGCCACTCAGGCCAACCTTGCCACATCTGCCATGCAGGCCGCAGATGATGTATATTCCTCCTGGGCCACGTGTGCCTCACTTTGACCTGGCCTCCGTAGGTATGCCACGGAGCTCCATCATCCAGGATCCTTTCATAGGCCCCATTTTGTAAAGCTTGGTCTTCGTAACAGTTTTTCCAAAGGTTTTCTGCCAGATATAAATTGTTGCACAGCACCTTAGAGTAAGTTGTTAAATACCTGTTAAACGAAGTGAACAGATAAAGTTAGTGCCTTCTTGTTTTTTGTAGACCACATAACTGTTCAATAAAGATGTGAATTAGCAGTATATTGATTTTCAGCGCCAAGTAAGGTTAGGATATGGGTGGGAATTGATGAGAGAATGGGATTTGAACAGAATGATGAAGAGGCCTACTTTCATAAGGTAATATCCCTATGTCACCATCAATAGGTCATTCACATCAAAGTTCCCTAAGTGCCTGTGGCAAGCATCTTCCCATCCTCCCATCCTCAGCCTCACCTTGCCCCTTTGGGACCACATACATATGCCAGAGGGGAGGGGGCAAGTCTCTACTGAGAGAACAGTTTCCAGGCAAGGCCAGGTTCCATTCATACAAAGGACCTCAGGCTAAACCCCGGCCTCAAAGGGAAACTTCCTAAGCAGCTACTCAGCTTTAAGGAAAGGTGGCCTCCAGACGCCCACCTAGTACTCTAATTCTGTTCATTACCCTCCATTTTGTGGAGATGGTAGGGGAATAGGAGCCACTTTGGTGCCAAGGCCTGAAATTTCAAAGAAGACACAAAAGGGACCTCCATCAAGGCTAGAAAAAGGCTCTTCTTCCTTTCCTCACACACGGGGCAGAGAAACCTATTTCTGTAGCTCCTCCAGCTCAAAAGCAGATGATTCCACCTTCAAGTGTATTTTGTCAACTTCAACATCCTTGAGAGAATCCTGGTTCCCGATTATTAAATGCTGAAATGGTACGTTTTGGTTTGGTGCTGCTCAAAGCAAGACATGGTCTCCTGAATAATGTTCTAGAATAATCACTCATTGAAAAGCAGTCAGCTAGATGTGGTGGCACATATCTGTAAATCTGAGATACTCAGACTGTTGCTGCAAGAAGATCCCAAATTTGAAGCCAGCAAGGTAACTCAAAAATGTTTTCAAAGGGTAGGTAGGCAGCTCAGTGGTAGAGCGCTTGACTAGCATGAATGAGGCCTTGGGTTTAATCCCAAGCACCACATTAAAAAAAGAAAAGAAACAGACCTTTGCTTTGTTGATGCTGTCTTCACATAAATTTTCCAGGGTAGAAAACAATCCAAAGCAAAAATAGGGTGTGGGGGAAGGAGGCCAGACCTACTATTTTTTAAATATACAACTTATTTTTAGTAAAACTTGCTTTTGAGCAATTTCTACCAATATATAGTAATTTTAATAACAGTGTACTATGAAATGATTGCAGCGGCTTCAGATAAGAGTGTCTTCGTTATACCAGAATTTCCTCTTATATAAGATGGGGCAGGTTGGGGGGCATATATCAAAGACAAGTTACAAGCCGGTGCAGTGATGCATGCCTGTAATACCAGCTACTCAGGAGGCTGAGGTGGGAAGTTCACATGATCCCAGTAGCTCAAGGCCAACCCTAGGTAACATAGAGAGAACCTGTCTCAAACAAACAAATTACACAGCAGTTACGTGCTCCCAGATTGAAAGGAGGCTGTTTTCTCAAGAAAGCATACAGGTTTTGCAGTGTTACTCAATACTTTTCATTCTTTCCTTTTCTCCTTTCACACATGTCAATGTCAGACATTAGCAAAGTGGTTCTATCTGATGTGAGACTTCTGCTACAAGTAAATCATCAGTACCACAGAGGCCTGGCCTCTTTTGAGAGGGAGAAACATCCAGAAATGCATCCGTGTGTGCCCATAGCCATCCTCACCAAGTGACTGTGAAATCCAACCATTCTTAATTTGTGTTGCTGAGTCCTTTCCTTCTTGATAAACATCAAGTTTCTCAATGCCTGAAGTCCTCTTAGAACTACATGGCCTGTACAAATAAAAGTTACAAATTGAGTGTGGTGGCTCGGGCCTATAATCCCAGCATTCTGGGAGTTTGAGGCAGGAGGATCACAAGCTCAAGTCCAGCTCGGGCAATTTAGTGACTTAGAAAGATCACATCTCAAAATAAAAAAGTAAAAAGAGACTGGAGATATAGCTCAGTGTGAATGTCCTGGGCTCAATCCCCCAGTACTCCCTCCAAAAAAATTCTAGGACCTCATCATGCCTTGCCACCCTCAGACTCAAGACAAACAACAGCCAGCATACAAATCCCATAATTAACTGACATATCCAGCTTGATACACACAAACAAAAAAGCTTCTTCATCTCAGGCTGCCTGGAAGAAGTAAAAAATGTGAGTATTCTTTCCAAAATCATATCTAAAAATCATATCTAAGCCAGGTGTGGTGCATGCTGGTAATCCCAGCACTCAGGAAGCTAAGGCAGGAGGATGGCCATGAGTTTGAGACCATCCAGGGCTACATATAGAGAGTTCACCAGCCTGAACTACATAAATGAGTCCCTGTCTCAAAAAACCAAAAGAATGGGCCAGGGATTTAGCTCAGTGGTTCCAGCGACTGCCTTGCAAGCGCAAGGTCCCGAGTTTGATCCCTGGTACCAAAAAAAAAAAAAAAAGAGAGAGAGAAAGAAAAAGAAAACAAAACAAAATCATATCTATTTTTCCAGGTGTCAGATGATTTAAGGAAGGTTGGTGGCATAGGAATGAAGGGACTATCAAAGCATTTCTGCAGATAAAATGTTCCCCTTGGGCTGGATCTTAAAAAGCAGATGTCTTCTAAAGTAATCCCACAAAGAATATCTTTTTAAAGTGCATTTCAAATATCCCTAAGTCATGGATCAGAAATTAATTATTCTAATACAAAGATTTCTTTGATTTATAAAACAACTTTAGAAACTGTTATCAGCAAATATGTTTACTTGTGATAGATCATCTTTTCTGATATTAGCTTTGGCCAAAGAATTATAAACACAATCTCGGAGTGCAGGAACTCCAGCCTTTTACAGTAATGTAATAATTCTGGATGTGCTCTCACTATAGAAAGTTGTTTCACAGTGAAGAATACATGTCTGGGAGTTTTCACTATAGTAATTTTTGTGGTCAAATCAAGCAAGGAGAAGGTAAGATATATTTGTATATTAAAATTTTTTTTATTAAAACAATTTGTATTACCTCGATCTTGTTTTAAACAGATGTAATCAGAACCACTGAGATTTCACTTGAAAATCCTTGAGAAAATTCTAAGCCATCATTTGGACTACAAGTACTTAGAGAAAAGGGCAAGAAAGGAAGAGGGATGAGAAAATTCTTTAGCTGAGAATATAAAGGTCACCATTGAGTATGAAAAGTGGCTTTTTGGACAAAGAGAGTAGTTGCTGTACATAAGTACAAAATGGAGGCAGAGAGTTTGATGTAAGTTGTTCACAAAAGAATAGACACGCTTGCCTGAATTCTGAGAAGGGGGTGCTTTACCCAAAATTAGGCATGCTCCTGAAAATGTGTGGATGTATAATTTTTCTGACCCATCATTCAGGGCTGGTGTGAATACTCTAGGAATTTTTGAAAACCTAAAGGTAAAATATGGCACCTAAATAGAGTTTTTCATTGCATTTCGTAATTGGTAATCCAACTTTGTCTAATTTGAATTCCTGTAGTCCAGGGGCACCTATTAATAGAAGAGGAGGAGTTGTACAAAGTGACCAATAGGAGTTGGACTGAAGTTTCCAAACCTTGAGGGGACACACTCAATGCAGGAAACTGACAACATAACTCTCATCATATACCCATTTCCTGAGAATGCTGCATGAAATTATTTTAGTAGGAAGATTCGTTTGAGACTTTCCTAATCCTCCCTCCCAATTAGTCAAGGCAGTAAGGTGTCTCAGAGATAATGAACGCTTGCCTCAGCTCCTCTTGCCTAGCAAGCACTTTCTCATTCTCCTCTGAAGTACCTTCACACATGCCCACCTTAATTTGGTGAGATAAATACTCATGAGTACTATGAGTACTGCAGTAAAAGGATGGAGACAACAATAACACAGTCTCATTGTTTCATGCCACCCTGACAAGCAATGTGCCTTTCTTTTTCTAGAAGGAAGGACTGAGGAGGTTTTCACAGTCATCTAGTACACTCCCTTAATATTCCAGATGAAGGAATGCAGGCTTGGAGCAGTGGAATGGCCTTTCCTGTCCAAAAGGGCATGCGAAATTCATCCCAGAGAAAGCCAGCCTCTGTGTGGCCTGCTCTCCTCTAGGGCCCAGGATTGCAAACATAGGGGCAGTGCACAGGAGACCAGGTACAGCTCCTCTTTGGTCCTTATCATCTTCATTTGCCTAGAATGCTTTCTTTCAAGAACTGTACTCTCAGTTCTCAGGGCTCTTCCCCAAGCCTTGGCACTGGGCCACTTTACCTCTAGGAAAAGTAAGCATCTTCCCTTGAAGGCCTGCAGTATCCTGGTGTCCACTCTCCAGCACAGAACAGCAGGGGCTTGAGAGAGTGATGCAGTTTGTACCCTCATCACAAAAGGCCAAGTGTGCTTCCACTACAATAACTCTCATTTCCCTCAATCCTCTTGCAAAGCTGTGCTTGCCAACTGGCAGCACAACACATGAGCAACAGCCAGCTCTGGGCTTGTGTTGAATTAACTTTTTTTATAAAGTAGGCTAATAGTTTGGAAATTTTCATTATGCAACTTGTATTCATTTTTAAATATGATTATTTATGCTTTGCCTCAATCAACATTACATTCTCTCCTTCTTAGGCATTAGTGCAATCTTATGGGCCAAACACCTAAGGTGCATTTGGTGTAAATTTAATTTTCAAATGCACCTCGATGGTCTGTATGCCTCCTTCTGCAAAGTGTAGATTTTAAGGAGACTGTTTGGATTCCCAACATTTACATGCAAATATTTTTAGACTCTAAGAATACAAAAGACTGCTTCTGAAAGCACATTCTGTTGTGCTTCACAAACAAGGGGACACAAGTGATTGAAGAAGTGGCACACTGGCATGGGCAGCATAATTGATACACCTGGTCCCTTTTGAAACACAGTCCCCAGAAAAAACTAGAGCCTCTATGACTAATTCAGAGTTGGAACACAATTTTCTATTCCATGCCCAGGAATCTTGGTTTAGAGAATAAATAAGAGACAGGGTAAAAGAAAAGTCACTGGACAGTTCCCCTTGAACAAAGGAGGCAGAGATAAAGCAGAAGTCACAAATGGAAGATCAGGCTGTGGCAACCCAGGAAAGAAAGAAATCCACGTCCATGGCTGGGCCCTGAGCTGTTGCTAGTGTCTAGGGAGCTGGATGGTAAGTGGGCACTGGCAATAGGGCTCTGTCTCTGAGAGATAGCCAGTCATCCTTAAGGAGGTGATTCTGGCCAATTGGGCTTTACAAAAGAGAACACTGGAAAAACTCATGTTCATATACAAATAGTCCCTAATATCCTTTCAGGTCCCCATCACTAGATGAAGGAATAAGGATGCCTTTCTCTCTTCCTCTCATTTCTATACTCCTTAAACTGAACTTATTCCCTTAAGGGGGTCTCACCAGGATTGAAATATTCACAAGGAAAGTGGGAAAACTAGCAGTGTGGGAGGGTCCCACAGTGCAATTGTCTCTGGCCAAAGGAATCATCCCTAACACCTCAGAAAATGCCAGGTTGCTTCTATTTCTTTATTTTAACCAGAAAGAATTTCCAAACATGTCTGATGAATTCCATGGGCCCACCTACCACATCAAAACCTCAACTCCAGCAGGAAGTCAGAAATATTACAAGGTGCTAAATGAGCTCTTTTGTTGTTCAGGGTATCTCCAAATCTGTTCTTCCATTGGATGAACATATTCTATAGTCTCAAACCTGTGCCTAATACTTTACTTAACTACTCAACAGTTTACCCTGAGCTTCACTAGGGCAGCATGTTTGCTTACATAATGACTATCCCGAGCGTAACTTGGGCAAATGTCATTTCAACCAGTCAATTCTTGTCCTGAATAAATTTCATAGAATTGTCTTTTTTATATTTCCTTTTATAGTGTCTTATAAAAATTAATGAAAATATGCAATTTTTGGTCATCTTTTATCTATATAATTGGACTGGTAAGTGGTTAAGAGAGTTAATTCATTCCAAACATAATTTTATCATTGTGTGAACTTCAGAGTGTACTTACCCAAACTAACATGCTGTGATGTTATAAGGCTACAGTCTTATGGGATTGCCATTTAATATGCAGTCAGTCCATCATTAACCACACTTTCATCATGCAGAACATCATTCTAATATAATACACCATACTCTCAATTAAATAGAATCACACTTGTAGGAAATACTGGTTCAACGGAATTATAATTTATTGCAGGAAAAGACAAAATGCATGAAATCATTTTTTCTTTTATCCTTTTCATGTCTTTAGTATTTTTCTGTTATTTTCATTGTGTTGTGCTTTGTATAGTCATTTAGAGAGAAGTTAGCACACATTCCATCTAACTGCCTACATCTTTTATAGCTATAGTCCTAGCAAGGACTTTGCTGTCCCAAATAATGACTCTGTGACACTACCACCTTTCAGCAGATCCCCAGAGCATTTCTAACCCACACAATTGTTTGTGCTGTTTTCTCTTCCTGCTTCCTCCTCCTGCTTCCTCCAGCTGAATCATTCCAGGATTGCCTGCTTCTATCCTGCTTTTTTCTTCTTTCCTTTCTCTGTCTCCTCTTTCTTCCTTTTCTCAATCTCACCTGCTCAACTGTGCTCTCCATTCCTGAACCTTGTAGACCTAAAATGTGTATCACTCATTTGACAAGAATCCTCATAATTTAAAGCTTCCCACTGAAACTTAACTGTTTGGTAGACGTAGATTTTGGATTCCTAAACTGCATAGAAAGTGGGGGAAGTTTCCATGTGGATGTTCTATTTTTCTTGTTCCCTCATTGCATCTGCGATGATACTGAACACTTAACAATAGTAAACAGTGATAATGCTAATAACTAATATTTTCTACAATGTGCCAAATAATGTGCTAAGCAATTTGCCTGAATTATGACTATTGCTATTTTACAGATAAGAAATCTAAGACATAAAGCAGTAAAATAACCTGCCCGAAATCACACAACTGACAAGTGGTTGTGACAGAACCCAAACCAGTTTTCATCATTGTGACTTATGCATATTTGAATCAAACATTTCACTTCCATTTGCTAGACAATTTAAACGAGAGGAAAAAGACTAATGAATGTTTTTACAATGTTTTCAACAGAAAATGCAAAAATACAAGATCATGGGTTTCTTGTTAATTTTGAATTCATCAGACATCAGAAAACTCCATTAAGAAGAATAACCCAATTTATTTGACATTCTGATGTATTACGGGTTTATTTCCATACATCATTATGTCATATATCTGGATAAAACATAAGCAGAAAAAACCACTGGATATCAAATTTGAAATTTTTTCAAATTTATTTTTCTACCTGAAAAAATTAAGTGAATTCTATTTTGTCTGATGTAAGCTTTTTATTTCTTTTTGACAATGCTGAGGATAGAACCCAGAGCCTCACACTAGGCAAGCATTTTGCCATTTAGTTACCTTCTTTAAAAAAGAATGTGACCTCCCTTTTTCGGGGTGAACATTTCTCATCATTGGAATCTAGAAGCCTCATACTTTAAAAAGCAAAACAAAACCATAACACAAATATGGTCAGCTCAGCTAATTTGAATCCAGTGTTTTCAAAGTATGCTGATTTGGGTGGGCATAAGCTATCTGACAATAATTATAAAAGTAGTTCATGAATAATATATATGGTCAAATGATTTACAACGAAGATGTCAACATCATTCAGTGGTGGGAAAACTAGATACCCCAAGAAAAAGAATGATATTGTGCTCTTATTTTACACAATGTATAAAAATTAACTCAAAATGAATAAAGGATCTAAAGTAACATCTAAAACTCTTAGAAAAAAATATAGGGAAACTTCATGACGTTGAATTTGCCAATGATTTATTATATATGACATCAAAAGCACAAGCGACACAAGTAAAAATAGACTACATCACTAATCATCAGAAAAACACAGATCAAAACCATAAGATTTCACCTTGTATTCACTAAAATATGCACTTAAAAAAAAAAGCCCATCGTTGTGGTTCACTCTAATAACAGCATTCTGGGAAGCTGAGGAAGGAGTATCGCAAGTTTGAGCCCAACTTGGACAACTTAAAGACACAACAAGACCCTATCTCAAAATTAAAAAAAAAAAAAAATTTAAAGGCTAAGGGTGTAGCTCCATGCGAAGCCCCTAGGTTCAATTCCCAGCACTGGAAAAAACAAAAACCAAGTGTCAGTGGTTTTGTGAAAACATTGAAACTCCTGTGTATTATTAGTGGAAATATAAAATGATGTGGCCACCATGGAAAAAGTATGGCAGTTTCCAAAAACTTAAAAATGAATTACCATATGAACCAGCAACTTCATTTCTGCATATATGTCCAAAAGAATTGAAAGTAGGTCCCAAAGAAATATTTGTACAAGACTCAGACAAGAATTATTTGCAAGCACAATAGGCAAGAGATGGAAAAAAAAAAAAATATATATATATATATATATAATGGATTATTCTTCAACTTTTAAAAGGAAAGAAATCCTGACACACAATATAACATGGATGAGCCTTGAGAATATTACATTAAATAGAGTAAACCTGTCACAAATACTATATGATTCCACTTATATGAGATACTTAAAATAGTCAAAATCACAGAGACAGACAATAAAATAGTGGTTTCCAGGGTCTAGGAGGAGGGGAGAATGGGTAGAGAGTTTCAGTTTTGCAAGATGAAAAACTTCTGAAGATTGTTTGTCCAATACTGTGCTTAACCCTATTGAGCTGTATCCTTAAAAATGGTTAAGATGCCCTACAATGGATGTGATCATTATGCATATCAAAGGTGTACTGAAAAAATTAATTCTAAAAAATGGTTAAGATGGTAACTTATATGCTGTGTATATTTCACTGCTATTTTTATTATTTTTTTTAATAAATTCTTTTATTGGTACATTGTAGGTATACAACACAATTACATTTCTCATTGGGAATTGTACCTTTACATAATGCATCTTGGTTCTTATTTTTTCCCCATTCCTAGCCCTTCCTTCATGGCCTCCACCCTTCCCTATTTACAAAGAGTTTATTTCCATTTTTGCCATTTCTCATCGTCTTTCCTTTCCCTTCCTTCCTTTCCCCTGCGCCTCCCACTACCCCTACCCCTTTGGACCTTTTATTCCTATTTTACATTTTCAATTATTCATTCTAATCATTGGTACATTTTAACTATACAATATAATGACATTCATCATTGGAAATTTGCATCTTTACATAGTCTCTCTTGGTTCTTATTTTTCACCCTTGCCCAGCCCTCCCTTCAACCCCTCCAGCCCTCCCTATTTACAAAGATTTTGTTCCTATTTTTCCATTTTCTCATATTAATCCCATTCCCTTCTATCCTTTCCCCTAGCCCTCCCACTTCCTTCCCCTTTGCCCCTTTTCTTCCTATTTCACATTACCTATTATACATTTTAGTCCTTATTTACACTTTCAGTTTCTCACACCAGAGAAACTATTCGGAATTTATTCATGTGTGTCCTATTTATTTCACTTAAGAGTATTGCCTCAATGTGCATCCACGTAGCTATAAATGTCTCTAATTTCTCATTTTTTATGGCTGAGTAGTACTCCATTTTATTAAAAAAACACATTTTCTTTATCCAGTCTCCAGTTCATGGACATTTGGGCTGTTTCCAAGGTTTAGCTATTACAAACTGTGCTGCTATGAACATGGGCGCACACATATCACTGTGGTATGATTCTTTTAATTCTTTGGGGAACATCCCCAGCAGTGGAATAGCAGGGTCAAATGGGACTTCCAGTCCTAGTTCTTTGAGGTATCTCCATACTGATTTCCACAGTGCTTGCACCAGTCTACACTCCCACCATTCATTGCTATTTTTAAAAGTAGCTCATATGGTGTTTGTTGCGATTTCATAGTTTTGTATTTAAAGTAAATCTTGTTCTTTGATTTTTAAAGAAAAATTAGTCTTGAATACCAAATGCCACAGTTCTACATTTAATATGCCTTCATTGTCCTTAAGAAAATAGTAAATGAATGGCATATTTATTATTAACATCTTCACAACAAAAGTTTTACACTCTAAACACTGCAAATAAAAAGCATCATAAATGGAAATTAAGTGATGTGAGGACAGAGGCCTGCTGTGTCTTACTTATGTTTGTAGCTATTTATTTTTTCTCTTTTTTCCCCTTTCCCACAGTAGATGTGAATCTATAGTTGTTCAATTGTATTTGGAATCTGTGACACCGTGATCCAATGGCTGTGCTCCAGAATCTGAGTTTTGTCCACTTTGGAACTCAACCTCCACCCTTTCCCAGTAGTGAGGGTGAATTTCATCACACTCAGCATTGCCTGTAGGATAGTGAGCCAACAGCCTCTTGCCCTATGGACATGATGTACAAGCAAAGTACTCAAATGCTCCATGCAAGTCATGTGCTGGCCTCTGCATTTTGGACCACCCCCTCTCCCTCTTTCCTTTTCACATACACATGCACTTGTGCACACACACACACACACACACACACACACGTACATACTCAAGATATTTAGCTTGAATATGTCCTGAAATAATCACATCAGTTCATTTGATTTTATCTTTCTTTTGTTATTCATTGTCCCCAGCAATCTTCAGCCATATTTCAATTTGTTGGCAGATGCAGCTCTCAAGCTGTTCCCAGTGAGGCCTTCTGACTGGGAGAAGGGGTTAAATAATCTCAAAGAGTCCTCCCCCCACTCCACAATTCTTGGAATGTGAAATAGTCAGCAAGACCATTGACTCTGATGAGTATAGTAAATGTTGAAAAAATACATGGCATCATAGTGCATCTAGAAGTGAGAGGAGAGATTGAGAATGAGGAACCAACACCCAAAGGCATCAAAGATAGGGGCATCTTTCCCAGCACACCCCAGCAGAAACCACAGGCTCATATGTGGCCAAAAGACCTGATCATGGGAGACCTAGGGCTGGTTCCACCCAAAACACACTTTTGTCCTTCCAGGTCTCCACCACAGGCAAGCACAAGAAAGCCACAGTCTTCCTTTCAGAGCTGGAACCCTATAGTACAGAATTTGACTGTCTCCAAATATTTCTTTAACCATATTAAGCTCATCTAAAAGTGAGAAATCTAGTTGTGAGAATCCCCTCCAATTTTCTAGTTTCGTTTTTTATTTAAAATGAGAGCTTTATTGAACTAAATTTGCATACAACACAATTTACAAAGTGTAAGATTCAGTAGATTTTATTACACTGACAGTTGTACAACCATGGCCACAGTCAAATTTAGATCATTTTTCTTATCCCAAAACAAAACACTACCCTTTTGATATCATCTCTCAATCCCTTCCCCCTAAATCTAGGCATCCAATTTTCTAGTTTCTTTAGAGACAGTAATGATTCCTCCAATGGGATAATTATTAATTCCTACAGTAAGTCAATGACTAGAATAGAAGCAGGGTCATTCCTCCAGGGCCCTGCCCAAGAATCTCCAATGTAAAAAGCTGTCAGAGGAAATTCACCTGGAGGGTAGTATCATTTCACCTAGGTCCCCACAAATATGCAGTATAACATCCCCAGGTTTCTGAAAACCCTAGGCTTTTGGAAAGTAGCATAGGGCCTTCCTTTTTGGCAATTTCTTGTTCATAGTGGCAGATATACAGCCAAAATATAACTACTTAGCATCAAATTATTACTTCCAGCTATGTAGTGTTGTAGTCTTAATACATGAAACTCATCTATTCATTTGTAAAGAATATATCCACCTGCAAATGGTTAGCTTGGTTTTCTATCCAAAGGAAGGAGGAAACAGTACCCTTAAGTCTGTTAGAGTTAGTCATTCTACTTTGAAATATGAAGAATAAATACACTTCACCATAAATAGGAACTAATTCTGCTTTCCTCAAAATTTATAAAGCCTAAATTCCTTACAAGCATACTACAACTATAATGAGCTCTTTATTTTATTATTCTGCAATCAAAAATATTAAGTAACTTGATGATACATTACTAATGGCGATTTTTCCAAGTATATTCATATTTCAATTGGTTTTTAGTGGACCAAAATATTCTATACCTCAGATTGATATGGCTATAAATATAATATGTACATAAATATATAACATATCTGTATGTATAAATATTTATATGAACACACATCAAATGTAATCATACACTTGCAGACATACATATGCACACACCTGTGCAGACATACAGATAGATATACATACAAGCACAAACACAGACATATTCACCAAAAACCAACACAGTAAGGAATGCTGATTTTATAGGAAAGGAGAATTAAATTCACTGTTTTTCTTATTTATATTGGCAAATAAATCTTTTCCTTCTATAATTAAGGATGTATCATATGTCATTGGTGATAAATCTTTTTTTGAATTTTTAGGTCTTTTTGAACTTCACAAATCAAATTCAGGTCAAAATGTATTAAGATCTGTTAAATTAATAATTAGAAGTTAGTAAGTAGAAGTGAAAGCTAATTAATATACTTAAAAATATTTTTTCTGTATGGCACTGTCCCATATAACATTAAGTCCAGTTGGAAAAAATAAGCTCTGCGGCTTCATACTGAAAGGTATGTACGAACTGATTCCAGATATGAAAGTGGTTTAAGCTCTTCAGATACAGGAGGAAAAAGGCATGAGTGAGTATATAGAGATATAAGTGGAAGGACTGTGCTCAAAAAGTGATAGACACGTTCTTTATTAGGCCAATTATTCACATGCTTATTTCCCCCAAAGAGAATACACCATGAATGAATTTCTCCTTAAACTTTTCCCATAATGTATAAGTTATAGCTAAATAAATGGCATATTTTCACCCATTCAAAATAGCTCAAGACTATGTCATATAATGCTGTCTAACCTATTCTATGTACTAAAGGTGGAAACAGGTTTTCCTAAAGGCAATTTTGTTCCATTATGTATCATGCTTTAAAATAACGCTGGGTTCGACCAAACAGATTGCAAAATTGTTTGTGTCTTTTCCTACCATAAATCATCATGACTGATTCACTTACAGAATTGATTTTTATATAACTTAAAGTTATAATCCATTGTCAAATATTAGGAAATATATAAACCCAAGTGTAGATTGCAAGAATGACATGCAATCCTACTACCAAGAGATGCAACTGTGACTAGGCATAGTGGTGCATGCCTTTATTATTTTATTTCGTTGCATTTTATTGTAATGCTAGGGGTTGAACCCAAGGCCTTACACAAGATAGACAAGTTCTTCTCCACTGGGCTACATCTCCAAGTCACGGTGTAAGCCTTTAATCCCAGCTACTCAGGAGGCCAAGGCAGGAGGCTGCTAAGTTTGAGACCATCCTGGGAAACTTAGTGAAACCCTGTCCTGAAATAAGAAGTTAAAAAGTCTGTGGATGTAGCTCAGTGGCCAGTGGTAGAGCACTTGCCTAGCACGTGTGAGGCCTTCAGTTCAATCATAAGTACTGCTAAAAAAGGAGAAAGTTAATGACTGTGAAAATATTTATGAATATCTTTCTAGTCTTTTAATCTAAATGTATACTTACATAAAAAAATAAAAATTAGATGTTATATGTTCTGTTTTGTAATATCATTTTCCCTTAATAATATATTATGAATGTCTTCATTCTATAGCAATAAGTGTGCATTTCAATCATTATGATTTTAGTGGCTTCATAGAATTTTATTTAAGTTTTGCCATAACGTATTTAATCAGTATTTCATTGTTGGAAATTTCAATTATCCCTGGTTATCCACAGATATTTAACATCTTTATATTAGATTTAACCATGGGTAATTGTCATTGTTGTAGGTAAAATGATCAGCTATCAGGAATTTCATATTATTTGTCTGAGTATATACATCTCTATACCAAATTCTTATTATCGTATTAGGATAAACTTTTAGAACTAGATTTTGAGTCGGGAAGGTATGTACATGTCAAAGCTTTAAGCATATTTCTAGATTCAGAATTGACCTTGATTACTTTTTTATTTCTGAAGCCTCTCTTTATCACTAAGTTTCCTTATAATATCATAGAAAGAAACACAGGCTAAAAAGTGTAAGATGTATTCATCTAATGTTTGGACAATTACTATGCCAAAAATGAAGTAGCATGTTTTATAGAGGAAAAATGGATGTTCATAAATGGAGTTTAATTCATATATATTTATTTTAAGAAAAACACACTTTTAACAAAATTTCACTGTAACCAAAGAAATGGGAGCCTTGTAATCCTCTCCAGTTGTTCAACCAGGACATTTACATTCTTTATTTGAAGTATCAGGTGAAAGCCCAATCTTAACTTTTGGAGTGAGCAACCCTGGTGTTAACCAAGTCATCCTAAATATTGTGTAGCCGGTAACTTCCATTTGTTTCGATTTCTAGAAAGCTTGTATTTTCCTGGAATATGCTTCTTGAGAATATGATCTTTTTTTAAATGAAAAATTTAGTCTATTTTAGTCCATTTTAGCCAGATGTGACAGAGAAAATCCAAGTGTGGGGAAGTAAATTCAAAATAAAAAATTTTAAAGGAGCACAGTTTTTGGTACAGTCTTTTAAAAAGAAAGGAAAAAAATTTTTGAATGTTTTAAGTGTTATATTCAGGGATTTGTATTGAATATTATAATACAATAGCACCAATTGTTGTAAGGTCTTTGAATAAGGTCTAGAATCTAAATAGGGAGAAAAAGAAGAAAGATTGGTATAGCATGCTATTTTAAATTATTGACACCAATTCTTCACCCCGCCTCGCATCCTTGTCCTTTGACCTGTGACTTTGCACTTTCTCCTGGTAGAGGCCAAGTATTTACCCTTTGACTTTGAGCTCATTCAGGTGACTTGCTTTGGCCATTGGAAATAGGTAGAAATGACAGTATGCTGTTTTCAAGACTAGACTTTCAGAGGCAAAGCATTTTTCTGTGCATTGTGTATGTGTATATAGAGATAATTTACATAACATAAAATTCATTCATGTACAGGATATAATTCAATGATTTTTAGAAAAAAGCATAGTTGTACAATGATTACCATAGTAAGTTTAGAATTTTTTCAACAACACAAAAAGGAGCAACCCATCTTATTGGCATTCACTTGTTCTCCACAGTCCCTGCTAACCAGTAGTCTACTTTCTTTCTCTATGAATTTGCCTATTCTGGATATTCTATATAAATGGAATAATACATGATCTTCTGTGACTGGCTTCTTATACTTAGCATAGTGTTTTCAAGTTTCATTCATATTGTGGTATGTCTTAGTTACTTTTCTCACTGCTGAGACAACATATCTGACACCCAAAGTTAAAGGAGGAAAGGTTTAATATAACTCAAACTTTGTAGAGATTGCAATTCATAGTTGGCTGGCTCCAAGGTAGGGTGGCATGGCAGAGGGGCATCACAAAGTGGGCAGGTAAAAGGAAGCAAACATCCAGCCACAAGCAACGACAGTGGCAGCCCTCTTTCTGCCCCTTATATTATATTCAGGTAGCACTCACACCAGGGTGGGCCTTCCCATTATCCACACTCAGAATTATCCCATAACAAGCAGTAGACTAATTTAGTAATTACACACCCTTAATCTCAGCATCATACACTCTAGATCCAGCCACCTCTGTAAAAGCTCCATCTATGACAACATGAGGCTTTGGGGGGGCATCTAGACACAAACCATAACATGGCATGAATCAATACTTCATTTCTTTCTGTGGTTAAATAGTATCCCATTATATAGATATGCCACATTTTATTTATCCATTCAGTAGTTAATGAACATTTGGATTTTTCCATATTCCCATGGTTATCATGAATAAGGTTGTTATGAACATTTGTGTGCAAGGATTTTGTGATGTATGTTTTCAGATCTCTTGGATATGTACCTAGAAGTAGAATTTTTAGTTCATGTGGTAAGTACATGTTTAGCCATTTGAAGAACTTCTGAATGGTTTTCTTAAATGACTGCATGGTTTTACATTCTTACAAAAGGCTATGACTTCACATCTCCATCAACATTTTATTACCTAACTTCTTGATTATTGTCATCCTAGTCTGTGTGAGCTGGTACTTTTATTGTGGTCTTGACTTTCATTTATCTAATGACTTAGGATGTTGAGCAGTTTTTCATGTCCTTGTTGATCATTTGTATATTACCTTTGGAGAAATGTCTACACAAATCCATTGCCCACTTAACTCTTGTGCTGCTGTCATGGACAGGAGAAAAACTTTTCTTGAGTGTCCAGTGCCTCTTCATTCTGAGCCCCACAGTTAACATACCTGGTCCAAATTAGAACAAACCAGAAGCAATATGCAACCTTGGTCAGACACCCAGCATGAAGCACAACCACCAAACCAAACTTTCTTGATCAGAAAATCACTAATTAATGTACAAGAAATGATGATTATACCACAGTGATATATGTGCACCCATGTTCATAGCAGCGCAGTTTGTAATAGCTAAAACTTGGAAACAGCCCAAATGCCCATCAACTGGAGACTGGATAAAGAAAATGTGGTTTTTTTATAAAATGGAGTACTACTCAGCCATAAAAAATGAGAAATTAGAGACATTTATAGCTAAGTGGATGCACATTGAGGCAATACTCTTAAGTGAAATAAATAGGACACAGATGTGTAAATATCAAATACTTTCTCTGGTGTGAGAAACTGAAAGTGTAAATAAGGACTAAATGTATAATAGGTCATGTAAAATAGGAAGAAAAGGGGCAAAGGGGAAGGAAGTGGGAGGGCTAGGGGAAAGGATAGAAGGGAATGGGATTAATATGAGAAAATGGAAAAATAGGAACAAAATCTTTGTAAATAGGGAGGGCTGGAGGGGTTGAAGGGAGGGCTGGGCAAGGGTGGAAAAACAAGAACCAAGAGAGACTATGTAAAGGTGCAAATTTCCAATGATGAATGTCATTATATTGTATACCTAAAATGTACCAATTATTAGAATGAATAATCGAAAATGTAAAATAGGAATAAAAGGTCCAAAGGGGTAGGGGTAGTGGGAAGCACAGGGGAAAGGAAAGAAGGGAAAGGAAAAAATGATGAGAAATGGCAAAAATGGAAATAAAGTCTTTGTAAATGGGGAAGGGTGGAGGGCGTGAAGGGAGGGCTAGGAATGGGGAAAAAATAAGAACCAAGATGCATTATATAAAGGTACAATTCCCAATGAGAAATGTAATTGTGTTGTATACCTACAATGTACCAATAAAAGAATTTAATACAAAAAAAAAAAGAAATGATGATTAATGTGTCCCACTGAATGTTGGCCTGGTAATTTAGCTACATATGAGTGATACTGGAGGAGCAAATAGGTGACACTACTAATTATAGGTAACAATATCTGTATAGAACTAGTAATAGCAGTTCTTTGCCTCCTACGCCCCCTCTGTCAATACATAGACACCCTTCATCCTCAGGGACATATCTGGTGGCTATTTGATTACCTTTTGAATAATCTCATCCCACATTTTTACCACATTTGTAGTTTTTCCTTTTAAGAAGTTCCTGAAGAGTCAAATTAATTCTATAATACAGAATTTTAAGTCACATAAACATACAATAACAAGGTACTTTGTATAACCCATTCAATATTTAACTATGTACTTATTGTGTCTTCGTTCTGCCCATTCCCACTTATGATTTACCATCCCTACTCCTTCAAAAAGAAGAACAAATCCTGAATGAGGAAAAGAAAATTCCTTTGTTTCTCTTTAAGTGTTCAAGCATGTTTCTACCAATCAAGAAAAATGCAAACAATGAAAGATTTTGTTAGTGTTTTCCATAGTCAAATGGACATTTATAGCAAGTCATTACAAAACAAGTCCAGGAATGTAGGTAATTTTACAAACAACTTCACCAACAGTTTCTCTTTCAATGGAAGGAGATTCTCTAAAACACTCTCCACTGCTAGTTTTACTTATTATCCTAAAATTACGACTCAATAAACTATGAAAAAGAAAAGACATTAAATAGAATGAGCAAGATGACATCAGTTACCGTACAGCAGGATGCTCATGCCATAATCAATGTAAACCTTCCAAGAGCTACCGATCAGGTATGTTGATCATTTTATCACCATTTTGGCTAAGAACTAGATGTTACTTACAAGTACAGAGTAAAGCAAAGAAATAAAGTGCAGTGTTATCTCATAGATTCTTAGATGGTATATGGGCATGGTATTTAAAATTCAATAAGTAAGTTAAAAGTAATTTACTGAGAGATAATTTTTTTCAGCCTCAAGATCACCTGTCTTATAGAACAAATAAAACTATCTGACAGAAAACAGGGCATGATAATATCACTCTTTAAACAGAGTTAACAAAATGAAAATACAATAGATACACATTACAAGATATATATAACATTTTTATTGCCCCAAATCATTTTAGATTTTCAGTCTCTATTTAAAAATTATCACCAACTAAACAAAGGCATCTTTAACTTTTGAGATGAATTATAAATATAAGTTTGTATTAAAGCCAGGTTGTTATCTCTGGGTGATAATATCTCATGGAAACTTAAGGAATTTTCATGAATTGCTGAAGCATAAACTTCAAGCATTCAAAAATCAGTATAATTACCAAATTAAAAGATAAAAACAAGAAATCATTTGATTATCTCAGTAGACACAGAAAGAGCACTTCATAAAATCAAACTTCCATTCTTGATTTTTAAAAAAACCTCTTAGCAATCTAGGAATAGATGATGATTTCCTTCACAATTCAAGGGCAACTCTAAAACCTACAGTTAACAGAACAGTAATAGACTGAATGTCTTCCTCTTAAGAACAGACACAAGGCAATAAGAAGTTGGGGGAATTGAAGCTATTGTCTGAATCTTCTCTACAAAGGAAATAACCTACTCTGCCTGTCCCCAGTTTTCACAGTCTATCATTCTGATACTATTCATAGATGCTGGAAAACTTGGAAGGAAATGAACCAAAAAACAGGTAGCTTTGAACAAGTAATATAAAAGCCACACATTTATTAAAATGACTTGAATTCTCCAAACATCACTATGCCAACTACAACACATGATATGCACCTAAAAGGTTTCTGCTTTCCTCAGGCAGTAGTTCTCAAACTTTGGTTTGCATTCAAATCACCTGGAGCTTATTAAAATGCATATGTCATGCCAAGCATGGTGATGGACAGCTACAATCCCAGCTACTCAGGAGACTGAGGTAGGGGGAATCACATGTTCAAGTCCCACCTGGGCAACTTAGTGAAACCCTGTCTGGAAATTAAAAATAAAATAAAAAAGGGATGGAGTGTGGTTCAGTGATAGTACACCCCCAGGTTTAAACCCTAGTACTGAAAACAAAATGCATATGCCTCTACTCCATTCCCAAAAATGCTAATTCAGAAGGTATAGAATGGGGTTTGGGAATTGTGAAACCAATTTTTTAAAAAATATTTCCCCAAACCTGATACTGATGCAGGTGGTTCCTAGACCATGCTTGGAGAAACACTACAATAAGGGCTTTCAGGCATCATGAATACAACAGTCAAATTTTGCTGAAAGGACTTGGATGACAACTCCATCTCCTAGTACTCATGTTTCCAAATCATCTGTTTAAATCACTATAGGCCACTGAGACACACCCTTCGCTATGGCCTAAATGTATCCTTCTAAAATTCTTCTTCTGGAAACTTGGTCCCCAATGTAGCAGTGTTAAGAGATGGGATGTTGGGGAGGTAATTAGGTCGTGAGGGCCATACCCTCATGAATGGGTTAATGGATATATCAAGAGCATTGTTATAAAATCAAGTTCCTTCTGGCTAGCTTGTTCTGTCTCACTATTTGATGCTCTCTGTCAAGTCATACCATATTATGAAGTCCTTACCAGATGCTGAGCAGATGCCTGTGACAGGCTCTTGGACTTCTCAGCTTCCAGAACAGGAAGCCAAATAAACTTCTCTTCTTATTAAATTACCTGGTCTGGGCAGGGCATTGGGGTGCACACCTGGGAGGCTGATGCAAAAATATTGCAAGTTCAAGCCCATTTTGGACAACTTAGTGACTTAGCGAGACACTGTCTCAAATTTTTAAAATAATAAAATACATTACCTGGTCGGTGATTATTCAGTTATAGCAACAGAAAATGTACTAATACACTCTTCTTTACACCTTCTCTGCCCATGCCTCCATACCATAAATTAGTTCTAGGCTTCCTCCCTTTTCTATGGATGCCTGTGAGACAATTTTGACCGAGACTGTCAAGACATGTGAAATTGCTGGAAGAAGGACATTTTGTGGATTCTTCCTCCTCAAATTATATTTGCTTCTGTTCCTCTACCTTCTCAGCCTATTCTTCCTCTGCTCAGCCTCTGAAGGAGTCTGATAGACCTGTGCCTGCTGTCAGATCATCTTTTATCAGCAGGACTGTGTATGTAGAAAACCAGGTATCATATTATATGTGTAATTAAAATTATTTAAGTCAAAACCAATTGTATGCAATGAAAAGATACACTGATAAACTGGTCTAAATTACACTGTTTTCATTCCCACTAATTTTCTTTGCATATGCAAAGTGCTGTTGAAAGATCAGCATGATATCTGACAGGCCCTAAAAAGCTGCACTTGGTGTAAGGAATTTAAATTGAGCACTATTATCGTTTATGGATTTAGAATCAATAAGTAGAAAAGTACTGAAAGCTTTAAGCTGATGCTAATCACTTTTTTTTCTTTTCTTTTCTTTTTTTTTTTTTTTGTACCAGGGATGGAACTCGGGACCTTGCGCTTGCGAGGCAGGTGGCAGAGCTAATCACTTTTAATTCAGTAACTCCTTGTAGTTATATTTTTCTTTATTTTGTACTTTAGTCATTGTAGTTTCTTGGACAGCGAAATATTTAAATGATCTTTAAATATTTTACAGTCTCTTCTCCCAATTACCAAATTTACCATCTATAAATTTGTTGTGACTGAAAACTTTAGTGAGACTTTATCACAAGTGTAAGGAGGAAAAAGCGCCAATACATATACACAGATCTTAAGAATAAAGGTAACTTTATCATGTCTTGATTACATACACATCTATCAATGCAGGCCTTAAGAATATTGTCTGTGGGCTGGGGATTTAGCTCAGTGGTTCCATCACCTGCCTCGAAAGCGCAAGGTCCCGAGTTCGATCCCCATACCACAAAAAAAAAAAAAAAAAAAAAAAAAAGAATATTGTCCTCAAGAAGACTCTTAGGGATCATCTAGTTTCATCTCCTTTTTCAAATGAATAAATTGAAGCCAAAACTGGAAGTGACTTCCCCAGCTCCTAGAACATCAAGCCCTGCCTTCCTTCTCTCAGTTTCTCCCACCTTTTATCCCTCAGTTGCCTCGGGCCAGCCTGGACTCTAAGGTTACCCATTTAAGTCATGTTACACCTAGAATCCTGGGAAACCCTGACCCTGTTCACCTACTTTGTGAGTTTCCAACCTGTTGACATGGTTTGCCAATCTGCAAACCCCAGAAAAACTCCACTTTTTGCATTTACTGAATTGTACCTGACTCACTCTCTGGGTTCTGCTCCAACCTACTACAAAATTTGGTGATTCTACTTTGGTAGTATTTTCCAAGTCAATCCGTACCTACCAAATTCTTACTGCCAACAATCAGTTTCAGGCATTCATTGCCCCTCCCCTGAACTGCTGGCATAGGCTCCTAACATTTCCCTACCATCACTTTCTCTGTGCCCAACCACATCTCCATTGCCACTCTCCATAAAGCTAGAGAAGTAACATTCCTAAAGCCAAGTCATTTTATAGCTTCTTGCTTGAAATCTGTCAATGCCTCCTTAAAATGGGCCATGTAAAGTCCCAACCCCTTGACCTGGTGTCCAAGTCCTGCTAGGAACTGATCCTTACTTATTTATCCAGCTTCAGCTTCTAGTCTCCCTGCTGTATCATACACCCCAAACTAGACTATTATCATATTTTCAGTTATACCTCATATTTTCCCTTACCCTTACCATCACCATTAATCTAAGGATCAGCTTAAATGTTTCCCCTGCCACTCAACACACTAGAAATTCTTTCTACTTCCTCTTTCATACCACTTAATTATAATACAGTTTTAGAAAGAAATGCCTGATTCGTATATTTTCCTAAGCTTCTTGACAGCATGACCTATCTGCCTAATCTCTGATTCAAGCAAAAGTCATAGTTCAGTGTTCAGCCACTGGAGCAGAGATATACAAGGGAAAAAATGTGAAGCGTATATGTAATTTAAAATTCTCTAGTAGTCACACTAAAAAGAAAGGTACAAGTAAAATTAAATATAATCCTAGATTTTAATTCTTCTCAAAATGGCATTTCCCTGGGCATGGTGACATACACATGTGATTCCAGCACTCAGGAGAGAAAGACAAAAGGATGGAGAATTCAAAGCAAGCCTGGGCTACATAGCAACATCCTATCTACAAAAATACAAACAAAAACACATTTCAACATGTAATAGTATTAGAATATTATTGAGATATTTTATAATCTTTCATAAAAAGTCTTTAAAACAAAATATGTATTTTATTAGGTTTATAGCACATATCAATTTGGACTAGCTGCATTTTCAAGTGCTCAATAGATGGCTGCCACAGTAGACTGTGAGAATCAGAAAGGAGTCTGTTTGCCATGGTCTAAAACCCAGATATCACAGCTAGTGATCTGGACTAATTGTTTAACCCCTCCGTGTCTCAGCATATCTGTAAATGTGGAAACAATAATAGTACCTGTGGCATAAAATTATGGTAAATATTAGAGGAGAGAATGTGAGCAGAGAGCATTTCCATGTAATTTACCACAAGACTTGGTATTCATTATTTTAGAATCATTATCTTTGAGCTACTTTGAAAGAACATTCATGGTTAGCAACTAGTGCAAGTTTATTGAATTGAATTAAATTCTCCTCAGAATTTCTCAAATAGTTGACAAATAATAAAGTAATGCTGAAAACGGTGCACCCATACTCTTGTTACCAGTTTTGGTTTCACATAGATATTCTTTGAATATTTTTTTTGTATCTTGAACAAAGAATTACACAAGACACACAGAAAAGGCAGGGAGGATTTATATTTATTGAAGGTGGAAAAGAAGTGTGCTCTGCAGAGTGAGAGTGGGACAGTCAAAAACCTTACAGAGGCCATGAGGCTATGGTGGGGGTCTTTTTTGTTTTAAGAATTTCAAACCTTTATTTTAAAAAATTCCTTCATTACAAGCTTAAACTCTGAAGAAGCTCTCCACACACACACACCAAAATGTTCATAAATACAGACTGCAGAGGAAATTTAAAACAGTAATTTTAAAGCAGGTAGAAAATGACATAGCCCATTCTCCAACATGCAGGATGCGGTCCTCAGGAGCCACAGTTGTAGGGTTAGTGTGGCTGCCTCTCCCTCTTGAATTCACAGGTAAATTTCCATACTTAATCGGGAGGGAGAAAATGGATGTGGTCCTGCAATATTGCTTACTGTCCTTTCTGGGTGGGTCCCTGAGTATTTTGCTTCACGTGACGCTGAGGTCTTCTTTCCTGTGGATTTTTTGGACTCATCACCATTATTGTCTTTTACCGTTTTTGAATAATTTAATGTAAATGATCTTTGAATATAGCACGATATTGGTAAGGAACCCCAGACATCTGAATTTTTCGGTTCATAATTGATTGAACTTTCAATGAGAATACCCCATGAGCGTACCAAGGGAGATTTTTGCAAAATACAGGCATGGCCAAGGTGGGCCTCCTGGCCCTGCTGGCTTCTCCCTCCCGGATTGATAGCACTGATCAAGCCCCCTGGTAGGGATCTTTTGCACAAGTATACCCAGTTCCCAGATTGCTTCTCCCTCATGCACATAAGGCATTTGGGATGGTTGTCTTATCAGAAACTCACATGGCCTGACATCTCTCTCAGTAAGTTTGTTATTTGTGTCCAGGAATGCCATTCATTTTTGAGTGTTGACTTTGTATTCAACTGTACTACTGAATTTGGTTATTAAATCTAGAAGTCTTTTGGTGGAGTTTTTGGAGTCTTCTATGTAGAATATCATGTTACCCTCAAATAATGATAATTTAACTTCTTCCTTTTCTATCCTTATTCCTTTTGTTTCTTTCTCTTGCATAATTGCTCTGGGTAATGTTTCCAGAACTATATTGAATAAGAGTGGTGATAGTGGCCATCCTTGTCTTGTTTCTGATTTTAGAGTGAAAGCTTTCAGTTTTTGATCATTTAGTATGATGTTGGTTGTTGGTTTGTCGTAGATGGCTTTTATCAGATTGAGATAAAGACCATCTATTCCAATTTTCCAAAACATTTTTTTTTATCATGAATGGGTGTTGGACTTTGTCAAATGCTTTTTCTGCATCTATTGAGATGATCATGTGATTTTTGTCCTTGGTTCTGCTTAATATGGTGTATTATATTTAGTGATTTGTATATGATGAAACATCTCTACAACCCTGGATGAACCCTACTTGATCACAGTGTATAAATCTTCCTGATATTGCTGCATTCTGTTTGCCAGTATTTTACCGAGGATTTTACATCTGTGCTCATTAGGGAGACCGGCCTGTAGCTCTCATTTTGGTTGGATCCTTCTCTGGTTTTGCTATCAGGACAATGCTTGCTTGCAGGCATGAGTTTAGGAGTATCGCTTCCCTTTCAATTTGATTAAAAAGTTTGAGGAGTAGTGGGATTAGGTTTCCTCTAAATTTCTTGTACAGTTCTGCAGTGAATCCATCAGGACCTGGGCTTTTCTTTGTTGGTACATTTTTTTTTCTTTTTTTTTTTTCATTAAGTTTGTTAGTCCACTTTAGGTATAAAATACAGTTACATTCATCATTGGGATCTTGTACCTTTACATGAGTATTTTGGTTCTTATTTTTTTTCCCCTTCCCCTACCCTCCCTTCACCCCCTCTACCCTTCCCTATTTCCAAAGAGTTTGTTTCCATTTTTTTCCTTTTCTCATATTTTTTCTTTTCCCTTCTTTCCTTTCCCCTACCCTTCCCACTTCCCCTACTCCTTTAGAACTAAAACCATTCTACAACACACATTTTGTTTTTTGTACCAGGGACTAAACTCGGGACCTTGCGTTTGTGAGGCAGGCAGCAGAACCACTGAGCTAAATCCCCAGCCCAATTAAATCTTCAATTTCATTGAGTGATATTGGGTTATTAAGAAGTTTCATATCTTCTACATTCAGCTGTGATGATTCATATGTATCAAGAAATTTGCCCATTTCTTGTATGTTTTCTATCTTATTAGAATACAGGTTCTCAAAGCAGGTATTAATGATCTTCTGGATTTCTGCAGGATTTATTGTCATTTCACCCTTTTCATTCTTAACTGCATGGATGTGAGTAATTTTTCCTTTTTTTATAAAGTTGGCTAAGGTTTTGTCTATTTGATTTAATCTTTCAAAGAACCAGCCCTTTGATTCATAGATTCATTTTATTATTTTCCTAGAAAAAGAAAAGCAAGTCAAGCCCAAAGCTTGTATGAGATAGGAATTTATAAAAATCAGAGCAGAAATTAATGCAATTGAGACTAAGAAAATAATAAAAGACCATTTCTACCTATTTTACAATATCAGTTATTCATTCTGATCTTTATTTACACTTTCCGTTTCTCACACCAGAGAAGCGATTCAGTATTTACACATGTGTATCCTATTTATTTCACTTAAGAGTATGGCCTCAAAGTGCATTCATTTAGCTATAAATGTCTTTAATTTATCATTCTTTATGGCTGAGTGGTACTCCATTATATAAAAACACATATCTTCTTTATCCAGTCTCCAGCTGATGGGCAATTGGGCTGTCTCCAAGTTTTAGCTATTACAAACTGGGCCGCCAAAAACATTGGTGAGCATTTATCTCTGTGGTATGATTCTTTTAAATCTTTTGTGAAGATACTCAGCAGAGGAATTGCTGGGTCAAATGGGGCTTCCAATCTTAGTTTTCTGAGGTATCTCCATATTGATTTCCACCATGGTTGCACCAGCCTGCACTCCCACAAACAATGGAGAAGGGTTCCATTTTCCCCACAACCCTGCCAGTATTTGTTATTGGTTGATTTCTTGATAGCAACCATTCTTTCTGGGGTGAGTTGGAATCTCAGCATTGTTTTCATCCGCATTTCTCAAATGACCAGTGATGTTGAACATTATTTCATGTTTATTTGCTGCTTTTGCTTCTTTGTCGGAGAAATGTCTGTTCATTTCAGATGCCCATTTTTGAATTGAGTCTTTATATTTGGGGGTGTCTGATTTTTTTGAGCTCTTTATGTATTCTAGATAGTAGACCTTTGTCTGAGGAACAGCTGGTAAAATTTTTTTCCCACATTGTAGGTTGTCTCTTAACTCTGTTGGTGGTTTCTCTTGCATTGCAGAAGTTTTTTTTAATAAGATGAGATCCCAGTTGTTGATTCTTTGTGCTGATTCCTATGCTACTGAGGTTTTATTCCCAAAGTCTTTACCTATGCCAGTATCTTCAAGAGTTCTACCTAACTTATCTTCCAGAAACTTTAGTGTTTGTGCATTAATATTTAGATCTTTAATCCACTTCAATCTTAGTTTAGTGCATGGTAAAATATAGGGGTCTAGCTTTAATCTTTGGCAAGTTGAAATCCAGTTTTTCCAACACCATTTATTAAATAGGCTATTTTTCCTCCAATGAGGGTGGTTGGCTCCTTTGTTAAAGATGAGGTGGCTGAGTATGTCTGGAGTTGTTTCTGCATCTTCTAATCTATTCCACTGATCCTTGGGTCTGTTTCTTTGCCTGTACTATGCTGTTTTTATCACAGTGGCTTTGTAGTATAGTTTCAAGTTGGGGATTGTGATACCCCCTGCCATGTTTTGTTGCCTAGAATTGCTTTTGCTATTCTAAGTCTCTTCTGGTTCCAGATGAATTTTTGGATTCTTTTCCTAGTTCTGAGAAATATACTGTTGGGATTTCAATCAGGATTGAATTGAATATGTATAGCAGTTTTGGAAGTATGACCATTTACACTATATTGGTTCTTCTTACCCAGGAACAAGGGATGTCTTTCCATTTTCTTATATCCTCTTCAATCTCTTTTTACAGAGTGTTGTAGTTGTCAATGTAGAGGTTTTTTGCTTCCTTCATTAGATTGATTCCTAGATATTTCATTTTTTTGGATGCTATTGTAAAAGGAATTGTTTCCTGAATTTCTCTCTCAGTGAGTCTGCTATTTGTGTATAAGAAGGCTATTGTTTTTTAATGTTGACCTTATATCCAGCTACTCTACTGAATCAGTTAATTAAATCTGGAAGTCTTTTGGCCGAGTTTTTTGGGTCTTCTATGTAAAGTATCATATCATCAGCAAATAATGACAGTTTAACTTCTTTTCCTATCTTTATTCCTTTAATTTCTTTCTCTTATCTAATTGCTGTGGCTAATGTTTCCAAGACTATATTAAACAGGAGTGGTGATAGTGGACATCCTTGTCATGTTCCTGATTTTAGCGTGAAACTTTTCGATTTTTGACCATTTAGTATTATGTTGGCTGCTTGTGTTTCACAGATAGCATTTATCAAGTTAAGATAAAAACCATGTATTCCAATTTTCTGAAGGGTTTTTATCATGAATCTGTGTTGAATTTTGTCAAATGCTTTTTCTGCATCTAATGAGATGATCATATGTCTTTTTCCTTGACTCTGTTCATATAGTGTATTACATTTATTGATTTATATATGTTGAGCCATCCGTGCATCCCTGGAATAAGTCCCACTTGGTCAGGGTGTATGATCTTCTTGATGACCCTGTGTTTTCTGTTTTGCAGTATCTTATTGAGGGTTTTGCATCTATGTTCATTAGGGAGATTGGACTGTAGTTCTCTTTTTGGGTTGTGTCTTTCCCTAGTTTTGGAATCAAAGTAACACTTGCTCCCAGGAATAAATTTGTAGGTATTGCTTCCCTTTCAATTTCATTGAAAAGTTTAAAGAGTAGTGGCAATACTTCTCTAAAAGTCTTGTAGAATTCTGCAGTGAAGCCATCGGGACCTGAACTTTTCTTTGTTGGTAAATTTTTAATTGGGTGGGTAATTCATATGTATCTAGAAATCTTTCCATTTCTTCTGTGTTTTCTATTTTAATATAGTACAGGTTCTCAAACTAGGTATTGATGGTCCTATGGATTTCTGCTGGATCTGTTGTGACTTCACCTTTTTCATTGTTAATTGCAGGATTTGAGCCTTTTCTTTCCTTTTTTGATAAGGTTGGCTAAAGGTTTATCAATTTTATTTATTGTTTCAAAAAACTAACTCTTCGATTCATTGATTTTTTTTGTATTGTTCTCTTAGTCTTCATTGCATTGATTTCTGCTCTGATCTTTATAATTTCCTCCCTTGTACGAGCTTTGGGTTTGTCTTGCTCTTCTTTTTCTAGGAGCTTAAGATTCAGCATTAGGTTGTTTATTTGATCTCGCTCTGTTTTCCTAGTGTGGGAATTCACTGCTATAAATTTCCTGCATAGAACTGCTTTCATTGTGTCCCATAGGTTCCTGTATGGTGTACTGGCATTATCATTTACTTGTAGAAACTGTCTAATTTCTTCTTTAATTTCCTCTGTGACCCCTTGATTGTTCAGGATAGTGTTATTCAATTTCCATGTGTTTGCGAAATTCTTGCAGTTTCTTATGCTATTGATCTCCAGTTTAATTGCACCATGGTCTGATAATATACATGGGATAACTTCATTTCCTTTGCATTTACTTAAACATGTTCTATGCACTAGTATGTGGTCTATTTTGGAGAATAACCCATGTGCAGCTGAAAAGAATGTGTATTCTGATTTTGTGGGGTGGAACACTCTGTAGACATCTATTAAGTCCATTTGTTCAAAAGTTTGGTTCAGTTGTATTATTCCATTGTTGATTTTTTGTCTAGATGATCCGTCTATTTGTAACAGTGGAGTACTGAGGTCCCCCACTACAATTGTATTAGTGCTTATTTTGTTTTTTATGTCCCTTAATTTTTGTTTTGTACAGTTGGGGGCATTAGTATTTGGTGCATAAATATTTATGATTGTCATCTCTGTCTCTTGGACTGTTCCCTTTACAAGGATGTAGTGACCTTCTTTGTCTCTCTTAATTAGTTTAGGGTTGTAATTTACTTTGTCTGGAAATGAGATAGCTACGCTTGATTTTTTCTTGGTTCCTGTCACATGGAGAACTGTTTTCCATCCTTTTACTGTTCAGTTTCTTTTTGAACTAGGTGCATTTCTTGTATACAGCATATTGTTGGATTTTGCTTACTAATCCATTCTGCCAGTCTGTTTCTTTTTTTTTCTTTTTTTTTTTTTTTTTTTTGGTACCAGGGATCAAACTCGGGTCCTTGCGCTTGCGTAGCAGGTGGGAGTCTGTTTCTTTTTACTGGGGAATTGAGACCATTAACATCGATGGTTATAACTGATATGCATTGACTTATCATTTTCATTTTATTTTTCTGTTGTTGACTCTTTTTTATTTTCCCCCTCTCCCTTTAATTTCTTGCCTTGCCTGATGGATTTGCTCTGTTGGGCCTCATGGAGTTGTGACCTTCATTATCTCATTCTAGTATATTGTTTAAAATTTTTTGGAGTGCTGTTTTGCTATTCATGAAGTTTCTCAGGTGCTCTTTGTCATGGAAGTATCTTATTTCCCCATCAATTTTGAAGGATAGTTTTGCAGGATACATCACTCTAGGTTGGAGGTTGTTTTCTTTTAGGGTTTGAAATACCTCACTCCAGGCTCTTCTTGACTTGAGGGTTTGTGTTGAAAAGTCTGCTGTGATTCTCATGGGCTTTCCTTTGCATGTGATTTGTTTCTTTTCTCTAACTGCTTGTAGTATTTTGTTCTTCTGTTGGGTTTCTGGAATATTGATTATTATATGTCTAGATGTAGTTTTTTTTTAAATCATGGCTAGTTGGATTCCTATATGCCTCACTTATCTGTAGGTCAAATTCTTTTGCTGTTTGGGAAGTTTTCTGTCATTAATTCTGTGAACAGATTTTTTTATGCCATTTGTACTTTCTCCTGCTTTTTTGTGGACTATCAGTCTTATATTATTCTTCTTTGTTTCATCTAGGAGCTGTTGGATTGGTTTCTTGTGGTCCCTCACTATTTTTAAGAACTCTCTGTTTTCATGGTCCTTAACTGCAATTCTGTCTTCTATATCTGATATTCTATCTTCAGATTTTCTCAGTCTCCTGTGTATACTTTTGATAGAGTTTTTAATCTCCTAGATATCTGTTTGAATCCATTTCATGGATTCCATTTCGTTCCTATGTTCAGCAATCATGGTTTCCATTTCTTTCCTATGCTGGGCATTCATGGCTTCCATCATAGTCCTGAACTCAACTATTTTTTTTAATCTGTTTCTGCTCTAGAGTCTCTAATCATGTCTTTCACTCTGCTCATCATATCTGTAGTTATCTGGGAAATTATTTCCTTTTTGAATTTTTCTACAGCCTCCTTTATCTGTTTTGTTACTTCCTGTGCTATCAGTTCAGATTATCCATGTGGTTGATTATCAGACTTTTGCACCTCATTTCCTCCAGAATTTGCCTTTGGTGAGCTGGAAGTCTGGGGTTGTGCCTTGGTTAGATGTCTTCTCATTTCTATTTTTGTTGTTGGTATTATCCTTGGTTAAATTCCTGGTTTGATAGATCAATAGTGCTTATTGTAAGTATCTTTGTTGCTTGTATTTAGAACTCTTATGGAATGATTGCTTCTCAGAGGTGTCTTCCAGATATAGCTGGTCCTTAGGTTTTGAGTCTCTAATGACTCCAGGGCAATCTCATTTTCATTATACCAGGAAGGATAATTGATTAGATCAATCACAACAGCTTAGCCCAAGTGATACAATTAGCAACAAGAATAGTATCAAGCACAGTTTAGAAAATGACAATTTGTGGTAGTTATTAATCTATAACCTTTAACCATGTGAATTAAATCAAAATTGAGGACCAGCCCAAAATACGTTTATGGTGAATAAACTCTTCAATATAGCAACCTTACCCTTCGGATGGGGACTTAGAAGGAGATGGGGAGGGAGGGATAAATAGGTAGAAGGATACGGAAAGGTTAGAAGTGTGGCCAGAGGACACAGGAAGATCATGCAAACTCCAGGGAACTGTTGAAGACATGAGGAAAAGACAGAATGAAAGAACAAAGACAAGAACAGAACAACCTAACAGCAATAGGGAAGCTAGAAACTGTAACAAAAAGGGAGATAAAGAACAAGGTGGAAGAGCAAGAGAGAAAGAGTGAGAGGAAGAGGAATAGAGAAAGAAAAGCAAAAAAAGAAAAAGAATAAAGGAAAAAATTGAAAAGAGTAGAGAAAAAAATTAAAACTTAAAATTAAAAATAAGGGAAAAATAATTTTGAAAATAAAAAAAATAAAAATGAAGGGCGTCCTTTAGGGTATGTCTCTGCTGTCACAATAGACAATGTGGGCCACAGTGTGCAGATTGAAGTCAACTAGTCTCAGCAAGCCAGCAGCAGACCCTTGAGATTCAGGCTGATTTCTTGTTGCAAGGCCCAAGGTGAGCTCCCTGACCTCCTGCAGGGTTGAACTCTGCAAGGTTCTACTGCAGGTTTCAGCTGCCTTTCCCCTGAAGATAGTCCAGGTTCTGATGGGAGGTGATGATCCTTCCAACTTACCAAGTACGGTGGTCTGGTGTGTCTTTATTGCAGAGATTCTCTTCACTTTTCCAGTGGGCTTCAATTTTCATCAAGGAGCCTGAGAGACGCCCTCTTTCTGTTTGTTCACTTCTGCTGTATCTTCTGGAGCTCAGAACAATGGCCTTTATGAGTCCCTGTGCCTCTGGGGTGTGGATCCAGGTAAAGGTGCAGTCTGGAGGCCAGAGGCAGGAGGTGGGTGCTGCAGGAGGTGGGTGCTGCAGGCGCCTGCCTGGCTGGCCCCACAATGCTCCACTCCTCACTGGACAGCTCCTGGCTGGGGGCATGGATTGATTGTTTCATGGTCCTTTTCTATTTTTAAGAAATCTTTGTTTTCTTGATCACTACCCACAAACCTGTCTTCTAGATCGAAATTCTGCCCTCATATTGGTTGATTCTGCTGCATGTACTTTCAATAGAATTTTTAATCCCCTGGATATCTGTTTGAATCTGTTTCATAGATTCCATTTCTTTCTTATGTTGGGCATTCATGGTTTCCACCATTTTCCTAGGCTCTCCTATTAGTTTATCTGTATCTACTCTAGATTCACTAACCATGCCCTTCCTTATGGTCATCATCTCTTTAGTTATTTGAGAAATTATTTGTAATTTGATTTTTTTTTCTAGAGCCTCATTCATATGCTTTGTTACTTCTGCTGCCATCATTTCAGAGACTTCAAGTTGGTTGGTTTCAAATCATTCCACCTCACTGTCCCCTGGGTTTGCCCTGGGTGAGCTGGAAGTCTGAGGTTGCATTTGCTTCTGTGTCTTCTCATTTTCTATTTCTTTAGTTTAATTTCTACATTGATGCTTATAAATTGCTTATGGTAGGTAGCTTTAGTGCTAGTATTGAGAACTTCTTAGGAAATGACTACCCCTCAGATGTCTTTCAGGTGTAGCTGGCTTTTGGGTTTTGAGTCTGTTGCAGAATCCTACCTCTTCAATTTATTATGGATGAGAAGTTGCTGGCTGTTTGACCTAGCAAACAGGCCAGAAGTTGCTGGCTGTTTAGCCTAGCCTGTTTGACACTACTCTATAGTATTGCATATGACCCTGAAGAAATCTAGATCTAGCCATACAAGGAAGAACAATTGATTAGAACAACTATGTCACTTTAGCTAAAGTAGTTTAATCAGTAATAACAGTAGCATCAAGCACAGCCTAGAAAATGACAAACTGTGGTAAATATTAATTTGCCACCTTTAACTATATGAACAAAATTTGTAGTTATATAATAATATCTATAGCAAATTAGAAAGCTGTATACAGTAAATGTCCCTTCAAAAGAGGGATTTAACTCTAATGGGAGAAAATTTAAAGGGGGAAAAGGAAAAAACAGTGATATAGAAGAATAGAAAGAGATTGGAAGCAAGGCTGAAGAACAAAGAAAGATTACACAAGCTTTGGGAAACTGGTGAAAAAGATAAGAGGAAAGGAAAGAAGAAACACAAACAGGAACAGAACAAAATAACAACAAAACTAGAAACAATGTTCACACTCATAAAAACAAGAACAAAAAATCAAGAAAAAATGAAAAGAAAGGAAGAAGAAAAAGAAAAAATGTCCACCTCAGGGCATGTCTTTGCTGTCACTGGTAAATCAAGTGGGAAGAAAGGGCCAAAATCCACGTTGGTTGATCCCAGAAATACTTCAGTAAAATTATGACAGGGTGGTGAGTAATCCCAGCAAGCCTGTGCTTTCCACCCCCACTGAAGTTCATGCTGATCCTGGTTTCTGGCTGTGAGGCTGGGACTGGAGTTGTATAGCCACAATTCTCCAGTTACTTCTTGCCACTTTGAACTCAGCTCCCTGACCCTGGGTGTCTCCCACAGCTGTGCCTCACCTTGACACTGGCAGCCACTAGATGCCTGCAACTCATGGCTGCTCTGAGTCCCAGGTTCAACTGGCCCCTTTCCAAAATGGTGACCAGCCATTTGCTCTCTCCTGAGGATGTCTGGACCAGAATCACTCACCAGCCACTACAGCCCACAGCATCTACTGCTCCACTCCACTGGTAGGCTTCTCCATGGAGGCCTCTGGAGTTACCCATAATCATCGTGCCTCAGTAGCTTCAAGCCACCTTTCTCACAGCATAAGCTGGGATTCAGGGAGAAAGCACTTTTTGCTACCTCTCTCTTCTGCATTGAAGTCCCTCTCTTTGCGCTCCAATTCTTGCTTCAGATCCTTGCTGGGTCCACTCTCTCCATCTCTTCCCACGTTGCTATATTCCAGTGCCTGGACTCCAAATCTTGGAGAGGCTGACTTGCTGCTGGTTACCACTCTGCCATCTTCCTGGAAATCTCCAGTATTATAATTTAAACTTCCATTCTGAACCCATCTTTTGCCTTTTCCTAGTTCAAACTGGACCCAAACAGCATTGCAATAGTAAATAAATTGACTTTTCTCAGATTGTCAGGGTCAAATTGTTTCTAATTTGTAAGGATATAACCTAATGGCAAGATTGCTGGGATCTTCAGGGTGTTTCCCATGGTGCATGGTGCGGCATGTGAGAGAGAAAACTAGATCTGGGTCCTTCTGAAGCCATCCCCACAGAAGGACGCAGACCCATAGGGCCCCAGTGCATTCCACCTTAAGATTCAAATTGCACTACCAAATGTCTCTGGCAAAGGAAGGGGTACTGTTGCCTTTTTTCTTATAACTCTATAGCCTTCAGCCCATTATAACTCCTTAATGACCAGGGTGGAGCACCTTATTGGCTCCATCTAACTACTTGAGAAACAATATCTCTCTCATTTATTCTGATAACAAAAAAGACTTTGGTAATTATTTTTAGGCAGTAGAGATAGAAACCTGTTTTTCAGCATTCAAGAGAAAAAAGAAAATAGTCTTAGAAAATGCCAAATGCAAAAATAGAGTCTATTATCTATTGACTAAAATACTCCAGCTCTACTTCTGCATACTCGATCAGTTGAGTTGACCTTTTTTGGTTGGTTCCCTTGTTCCACTTAAGCCCTTAAGGCACATTTCTAAATTACCTTAATTTCTATTAGAAGAAACAGGGAAGGGATCTAACTAGGTTTAGAAGAGAAGAAGAAAGGAGGCCCATACTTTCTCTGAAAGCTGGTATCCATGAGGTCAGTTGGGAAAACATGGCTGACAAACAAGGTGGAAAAGCATAACAGAAAGATAAATTGGGATAGCTCCCTGAGGTCAACTGAGGATAAAACAGTTGACAAACATGCAGAAAGGCTCCCTGAGGCCTTAAATATTCCCTGAGAAAGTAACTCCACTGAAGATAGCTAGAGATGAAAGGCCATCCAAGGGAAATGCACAAATGAGACTTTGAACACAAAAAGGGGAAGGCTGGGGTAGGTGGCTACACAAGCATGAGGTCAAGTTACTGGTGCCCTTTGCCCCAAAAGAGAATGAGAAAGTGAATAAATTATTGGAAAGAACAAAATTGTGAGAGCAAAAGAGGCGTATTAAACTTTAGGTTGCACACACATGGAATCTGTATGACTCATAAACATTTTCTTGTGCCCAGTGAAGCTTAAAATGGTCTGTTCTGTGACTGGATTTATAACAGATGCTCTGGTAGCTCTTAACTGACTTGTACCCACAATGAGTGACTGAAAATGGGAAAGAGAAAAAATAAAAAGGGAGATAAACTTGAGGCCAAAATTATCATAAGAATACTAGAATCAAATAAGATGGAGGGATGAAGCAAATAAGATGGAGGGATGAAGCAAAATAGCATTAGAGAAGTGACCTCAAGAGGTTCCAAAAAAATCTATAAGCAGGGCTCCACAGGTAGCCCTGAGACCCAGGAAGTCCATGACAGGCAGCAAAGTGAGACCAAAGTGGTGCCCTTCCCATGAGTCTGTGGGTCTATCCTACCAGCTAGGAAAACACAGCAGCCATGTACTTCCATGGTGGGACACACTAGGACACACTGTTCCTGGAGCCATGAGAAAGCTCCATGAGTCTCCCAGCTCTCATTAATTTCCTCCTCCACCTTCCAGCTCCCTGCTTCTCCCTGATAACTCATATCAGAAAACAAGTTAAAAGATTTGCATTTTCTGACAGATATGTAGCCTGAGTGGGCGAGAAGGGACAAGGATGAAATTGGGGCTTTCACAGGGGAGAGAGGTGAAAAAAAAAAAAAAAAGCAAACCAGTGGGTTCCTCAGTTTGAGTCCACAGACTTCACTAGGTCCTGAGGATAACATCAGTTATGACATAAATGACCACTTGAATCTGCATAGCTTAGGACATGTTTCCATCCACCCAACAAGGGGAGTCCTGGCATCAGGTGGATGAGCTTATGTCCTTTAGGGGAGAGAGAGAGAGAGAGAGAGAGAGAGAGAGAGAGAGAGAGAGAGAGAGAGAGAGAGAGAGAGAGAGAGAGAGAGAGAGGAACTTTGCTCAAAAGGCCTTACATCCGGGCTGTGCTCACCAAGAAATGGACAATACAGGTAGTGAGAATTTTCATTTATTGAAGGTAGAAAAGAAGTATGCCCTGCAGAGTGAGAATGGGTTGGTGGAAAGGGATCACAGTGGTCACAAGGATAATGGCAAGTATCTTTTGTATGCCCAGTTCCTAGGTGGCTTCTCCCTCATGCAAATAAGGCATTTGGGATGGTTGTCCTATCAGAAACTCACTTAGCCTGACATCATATTTAAGTTGTCCTATCAAAGACCTGCTTGGTTTTGCATCAGATGTAAATAAAGAATTGAAAATGGCATTTTTCTAATTGGTTCAGCCAGTCTCATGTACAGAGTTCAAGGACTTGCACAGTCATCCTGGATTCTGTGTTCTGTGCATGTGCCCTGAGTCTTCTCGACTGACAGGTCATGCTCACTTGCTTAACCAGTTTTGCCCTGCCCTAATCTCCTACCTCAGTCCCACCTACATGGTTGGCTGAGGTGGGAGGATCACAGGAGTCTTTGAAGCCAGCCTGGGGTATGTAGTGAGAACCCTATTTCTTAAAGCTGCGCACAGTAACACACCTCTAATACCAGTTACTCAGATGGCAGAGACAGGACAATCAAGTTCAGCCCAGACAATGTAGCAAGACTCTGTCTCAAAATAAATAAAAAAGACAAAGTATCTAGCTCAGAGGTAGACTGCTCCTAGGCTGGATTCCTAATACCACAAAAAAAGAATTAGCCTGAATTTATTTTTTCTTTCCTTTCTTATATCTGACACTTATATTCACTTTCTCTTTCTTTGTTTCTTTCACTCTCTTTCTTTTTCCTCTTCGTTCTCTCCCTCTTTCCTCTTCAAGAGAAGGTCTTGATAATTTGCTCACACTGGCTTTGAATTCCTGGTCATCCTGCCCCAGTCTGCTGCACAGCCGGGGTTACAGGCTTGCACTACTGCTCCCAGCAAAAAGAACTAATGTTTACAAAAAATTGCCTGTAAGTATAAGATCTATTAAAATACAAAGCCACAATGAAATATACTCATCTTTTTAATGTATTTATTTGCAGTCTCTCAGATTTTCTCTGTGTCTCTCTGGCCTGAAGAGAAAAGAACTTCTAGCACTCACTGGTATGCAAAGTTTGTTGAATGCTGTAGAAATTCCTCATCTAACAACTGATTTCCATTCCTAAAACTAGGTCATTAATTGGATTTGTTGCTAAATGAGAAACTGTATATAGCATGTACACTAAAATATTCAGAACAATGAAAAGGCCAATGGAAACCCCAACTTGATGGCTTTACTTTTATTTGCATAACTTACATACAGTATTAGAATGTATAACAAAACATAAAGCTACAGTAGTGTACTGTAGTGTACAATCAGCAAAAATGACAGTATGGTATAAATAAGGTATACTGTACAAAAAAGATATTGAGGTTCTGTAAATAAGATGCACAGAACGGTACAAAAAAGGCCTTCAAGCTATCATTTTAGTCATATCCTTCAAAGTCCTCATCAGTGGACTCATCATCATCAGAGGTATGATCAGGAGATGTAGGTTTGGGTAAGGGAGATGACAAAGTAGAACTGAAAGTAATAGAAGCTGTGAGTTTAGCTTTTAAGGACAATCTCATGAATGAGGTCTGTTTCTGTCCTTTTCTTTTTTCTTTCATAAACTTCAAAATGGCACTGTAAAAGTTCACTCATTTGCAGTTCCACTTTCCTGAACCATTCAACATTTAGATCCATAGCCTCAAGTTCTGCTGCATTCACTTTTGAGAACATATTGTAGACAGTATATTATAGACAGCATGCTCATGGAGAAGTATGTGGAGTTTTTTCCCACAGAATTAAATATGGAAGTAGAAGAAGCCATGAGGCTGCACTGAAGCCCACATTCCTGTGTTGTAAGTCCAAATGTGGGTCATAAGTCTGAACAGCATATCTTGGTCTTAAGTCTGAAAGTCATTAAACAGGTAGGTCATTAAATGAAGAATGTCTGTAATCACTTGGGCAAGATTTGTTTGTTTGTTTTATTTATTTTTTCCTGTGGCACTGGAAATTGAAACTGGGCCTTCACAGTGAGCTACATCCCCACCATATTTGGGGGGGAGGGTACTGGGGATTGAACTCAGGACCTTGTACATTCGAGGCAGGTGGTGGAACCACTGAGCTAAATCCCCAGCCCCACCACATTTTGTTTTTATTTTGAGACAGATAGGTCTTGCTAAATCCTTAAACTGCCAAGACTGGGCTTAAATTTGCAGTCCTCCTATCTCACCCTCCCAGAGTGCTTGGATTGTAGGAATGCACCACCAAACACATTGTTAATTACATAAACTTGCCTGAATTTAAGAATCACCTGAAACTTTTGTTAAAAATACCAATTTCTACCCAAGCCCCTCCTCCAGAGACTTTGATTCAGCTAGCCTAGGATTGGGCTCAAGAACTGACTCTGGAGGTTTTTTATTTTGATTTTGTGTACTAGGGATTGATTTGAACCATCTTCCCATTGGTCCACATCCCAATCCCTTTTTGAGTTTTAGAATTTTGAGATAGGGTCTCACTAAGCCTTAGCCTTCCAGAGAGTTGAGATTACAGGCACATGCCACCCCACGAAGCTACTTGAGCAATTTTTTAAAAATACCATTGCCTGGGTTCACTTACCAAGGATTCTGATTTAATTGGGGTTGAGTGAGGCTTGGCCATTGTTGGCTGTAAAAGCTCCTCAGCTGATGCTAATATGTGGTGAAGGCCAAAAACCCCTGACCAGATCACCTTATTTTGAGTGCCCACATCAGAATTATCTGAGGCATTTTTCTAAAAGGTAGATTCCTGTGTTCTACAGCAAGCACCAGTTAAAGTATCTGGGAATGTAAACTATGAGTCTACTTTCGTAACAAATTTCTCAGATGATTTTGCCTTTCTTGCATTCTTGTCACCCCTCCTTCTATATACATCTATCTTCCCAGCTACTGTGTCAGGGAATAGTCTCCCAACTGCACATGCTCAGTTAGCGGGTGGTCTATTTTCCTTGGTTTCTGGCCAAAGACTCCCTGCCCTGCTTGTTGGGTGTTAAGTACCTCCATTCAATTCCCTTCCTTGCAAACATGGCTGTTGTAGTTAAAATTCAACCTCACTGCTTTGACCCCTTAGAGGCTTGTTCTTCTATACCCCCAATTCGATGGCAGAAGGAGGGCTGACATCTGCTGGAGATGAAGCACATGAAATTAGACAAGGCTTCACAGAGGGAGCTACATCTGAGATAACCCTTGAGAGATAGGGCAGGATTTCATCAGGCAGGGATGGCAAAAAAAGCCACAGTTTGAACACGGATATAACTTACTATTAGAGGGTCAAAGCATAGGCTTGGGAATGAGTGGATCAAACTCTGATCCAATTTTTTATTAGCTCCATCCATGACCCCACCCATCGCATGGCAGCACCTCTTCCAGTCTTTATGCTTTAGAAAAATACATTAGCAGTTATACCTGCTCAGCTAGGTGCCTCTGCATCTTTGGGTAAAGAAAGAAAGCCCCCTGTATGACTGATGACAATTCTTCCTGTCTAGCCCTCCTCTCTCTGTATAGCCCTCTTCAGTTGCCTAGTGGCAGCCATTTTATCTCTTTCTTCCCAGTCCCCTGTCCTGACATGCTTTCAAATATCTTTCTCAAATATGGTTGCTAAGTTGTTAGAAATCATTACTCTGACCAGTGAGTGCCTAGTGTGATGTATTTGGTTATATATGGTTTATCCAGATCCCAGGTCTTGTAGCAACCTCAACTCAAATGAACAAACTCAACTGTAAAACCTCAGTCTCTGCTGCTCCTCAAGCATCTATCATCTTAAATTAGTGATTCTCAGTGTGGTCTGAGGAAGATAAACATGAGTCATGTGGAGGAGGGTGTTAAAATAGATTCCTAGTTCCCCCATAGACCTGTATAGAGCCTGAGGATCTAGTTATTTTTTCTTTCTCAATTGTAGATTTGTTTGGAGGTGGATAGAAAATGGGAACATGGAAGACAAAAAAGATGGTAGTGGGAAAAGAAAACTTTGATTATATCACTTTTTTTCATTTATCACTGTTCTGTTTCCCTTAAACTATGAAAAGTAGAGCCGAGGGAGTTGCACAAGTGTTACTGGTTGTTCTGGAGAGTCTTGCCCTGTGCTTAGGTTGCATAAATTTAAGACAATTTGACTAATCTTACTATAGTACTATATTAAGAGGAAGTAATGGAATGGTGTGTTCACTGTCTGATAGCCTATAAGCTTATAAACAGGGATTCCAGTAAACAAATCTTAAGTGCAGGAATGACCTATGATGGAATTTCAGTCCTGTAGCAGACTGGTGGTTAGGAGAGGGGACTACTGAGAGATGAGCATACAGAGAGAAGAGATAAAGGAAAACTGTAGAAATTCTGCTGGTATGATGACAACTAACACATCAAGTGACTCAATTTCTTTCTTTGTTTGTGGTGCTAGAGATTAAACCCAAGGCTACAGGCAAATGCTGTACCATTGAGCTATACCCCCAGCCCAATGGACTCAATGTCTATGTTGCTCCCTGGAAATAACCCTCTCAAGCCATTGGTGGGTACCACCGGGCAACATTCCTTGTTTAGCTTGAAACCCCTGGTCTAAAAAGCATGTTGTTCCTAGCAAATAGGTATTCCTGTACAGTGCTCTGTGACTCTGACTATGCTTCCAGGAATCCAGTTTGACCCCAGCAAGGCCACAAGTTGGTTAACAATTGCAATGGCTGGTGGCTGACCAGATATATTTAGTGACCCTGACATTCTTTCTTCTCATCTCTGTAGGCATTAAGTTAAATATAATGTGATAAATGATGGTGTTTGGGTGAGAAAGATTTATTCCGTTTTAATAATCATGAATGGCCTTACCTAAAAGAAGAATCATTTTAACTTTACAAGCAATGGTAATAGAAAACCATTACTATATGCTCAACAAGAATCTGCAAAGTACTTATTTTGTGTGAAGCACTATTCTCCAAGCTGTTTCTTTGACCTATCAGGTCTTTTACCAGGAATAAATGGCTGCTTCCTAATCTTGTCTTTCAGGTCAAAGCATAAATTTCTTCTCCTCAATATTCCCCATTCTAGAGTGACCTATTTGCCAATCACTCTCCATCAAATTACCTAATTTTTCTTCTTCGTATAATATTTTGACTATCTGAAATTATCCTATTTGTTTCTTTTATATCTACTTCTCCCACTTCTTCCCTAACTTCTGTGCTCATTCTTCTACCCTCTAGAATGTAAGCTCTAGGAAAGAAAATTGGTCTTGTATGCCTGGCTTATTTCTACATCCCCAATGAATAGCCACTCAAAACACATGTCCTGAAAAAATGAGCGAGGTAGTTGGAAGACAGAAATCTTAAGCCAGGTCTTGAAGGATGTGGTGATGGATCAGAAAAGGAAATAACTTTCTGGGTAAGGAGTGGAGCAGACCAAAATTTGCTGGGGGCCCGAGAGGAACAGCCAGTTCACAGCATAAAGGTGAGGTTATGCAATAGTAAATGCTATCATTGGAGGGATAAAAATGCTGGAAATATTGAGCCTCTGGAGAAGGCATTATTGTGTTTCCAGTTATATGTGAGATAGTTGTATTTTTTTAGGTGCAATTAAGAAGTTACTATTGCTGCTGCCCAGAAAGGAGCTACATGGTCATGCGGGCTCATGCCAGAGGCCCGCAATTCCATCCCTAAATGCAGGCAGATCCTGGGGAGCAGCTGTATGACACAGACCGGCCAGCTACAGGAGAATCCCAGCTGGGGGTCCGCCCTGACACAGGAAGCTCAGGCACACACTGCAGGCCAGGAGACTGCCCGGAGAGGAGCTGCATGGGCCCACAGGCTCCTGCTGGAGGCCCGGCATTCCATTCCTAAATGCGGGCAAATTCTGGGGAGCAGCTGTGTGGCCCTAACCAGCATGGCTGAGGGCGGATCCCAGCTGGGGGTCCACCCCCAACCCAGAGGCTCTGGCATACCCCACCAAGCCAAAGGCCCACCCAGAAAGGGGCTGCACAGGCACATGGGCTTCAGCCAGAGGCTGGCCATACCACTGGCAGCAGCCAGGGAGCCACCTGGAGAAGAGCTGTACAGGCACACAAGCAAAACCCAGAGGCTCACCCGAATACCATTGATAAGTGTGAGGAGACCCTAGCGAAAGCCTGTGCAGACAACAGAAACTGAGGTGCGCAGCCCCCAACCAAAGGCCCTCCCAGACAACAGCTACATAGGGGCCCCAGCGAGAGGCACACCTAGATACCATCCCAAGTGTGCTCAGGCACCAGCCAGAAGCCCAGACAACAGGTCAGCTCAGGGATCTAGAAGGCCACCACTCTGAACCCAGGAATTGGTATAATGGTGAGCAGCAGAGTAAAGGCTGCTCAGTGACTTGCTCAGAATTCAAGACCACTGGGTGAGCAAAAAGTCACCTCAACAAAGACACAGCAGGCTGCATCTGTTGAAACGAGAAGACATAAAAATAAGTCCCAAAACCAGACTTCCAGATCACCGAAGGGAACAGAAAAGGGCAATGAGAAGGAACAATCTGATACTCAACCACATGGACTCCCTGAAGTAGCAACGAAAGTTGACCTGGAAAAAATGAAATCAGAAATAATTTTTCATATAACACCAGAGATTGTGCCCATAGTACAAGACATGATTAATAAATCTAGAGTGGACACAGATAAAAAAAAATATAGAGGCTGAGGAATGTGATGGAATCCCAAAATAGGAAACAAATGGAATCCATAAAGCAGATGCAAACAGATTTCCAGGAGGTTAAAAACTCGATTGAGGGGTGGGGATTTAGCTCAGTGGTGCCATCACCTGCCTGGCAAGTGCAAGGTCCCAAGTTCGATCCTGAGTACCAAAACCCAAAAACCAAAACCAAAAAACAAAAAGCCTCGACTGAAAGTTTGCACAGCAGAATAAGCCAATGTGAGGACAGAAATTCAGATATAGAAGATAGCATTGCAATTAGTGACCAGGAAAAGAAAAACTGCTTTAAAATTGTAAGGGAACATGAGAAATCAATCCAGCAGCTGCTAGATGATTCAAAGAAGAATAATATCAGAGTGCATGGAGTCAAGGAAGAAACAGGAGAAAGTGCAGATGACATAAAAAACTGTTCACAGAAGTAATGGCAGAAAACTTCCCAAATAGGGGAAAAGAACTTGCCATAGAGATAAGTGAAGCATATAGGAATCCAACTACCCTTGATCAAAAAAATCTACATATAGGCATATAATAGTTCAGATTCCAGAAATCCAACAGAAGAATAAAATTCTACAAGCAGTGAGAGAAAAGAAACAAATCACATACAAAGGAAACCCCATCAGAATCACAGCAGACTTCTCAACACAAACCCTCAGGGCAAGAAGAGCTTAGAGTGGTGATTTTCAAGCCTTAAAGGAAAACACTCTCCAACCTAGATTGATGTACCCTGCAAAACTATCTTTCAAAATTGATGGAGACATAAGATACTTTCATGACAAAGAGCGCCTCAGGAACTTCTGGAATACCAAACCTGCACTCCAAAAACTTTTAAACAATATCCTAGGAAAAGACAATGAGGATCACAACCCCAGGAAGCCCAGCACCATGAATCCATCAGGAATGACAAGAAATTAAATGCAAAGATGGAGAATCCAACAAAAGGAAAGTCACGACAAGGATAAGTCAATACATATCAATTATAACCATCAATGTTAATGGTCTCAATTCACCAATCAAATTAAACACTGGCAGAAGGGGTCAAGAAGCAAGATCCAACAATATGCTGCATACAAAAAACACACTTAATTCAAAAAAAAATTCATAGACTGAAAGTTAAAGGGTGGAAAACAATACTCCATGTAACAGGAAACCGAACAAAAGCAGGACTAGCTATCCTCTTTGCAGATCAAGGGGATTTTAAACCAACTCTGACTAAGAGAGACAAAGAAGGACACTACATCCTTGTTAAGGGAACAATCCAAGAAGAAGAGGTGACAATCATTGATATATATGCACCAAAAACTAGTACACACAACTATATAAAACAAATACTAATGGACATAAAAAATCATATAAGCACTAATACAATAGTAGTGGGGGACCTTAATAGCGCACTCTCACAGAGAGATCAACTAGACAAAAAATAAACAACAAAATACTAAAACTCAATCCAAGTCTTGAACCAATGAACTTATCAGATGTTTACAGTGTTCCACCCCACAAAATCAGAATACACATTCTTCTCAGCTGCACATGGGTCATTCTCTAAAATAGACCACAAACTTGCTCAAAGAACATGTTTAAGTAAGTGCAAAGGAAATGAAGTTATTCCCTGTATATTATCAGACCATAGTGCGATGAAATTGGAGATCCACAGCAAAAAGAAACTGGAAAAATTTCATAAACACATGGAAATTGAACAACACACTTCTGAATAACCAATGGGTCACAGAGAAAATTAAGAAGAAATCAGACAGTTCCTTCAATTAAATGACAATGCCAATACAACATATCGGAATCTATGGGACACAATGAAAGCAGTCTTACGATGGAAATTCATAGCAGTGAATACACATATTAGGAAAACAGAAGGAGCCCAATTAAAAAACCCGAGGCTGAGCCTCAAGCTTCTAGAAAAAGAGTAGGGGAAACCCAAAGCTCATACAAGGAAGGAAATTATAAAGATCAGAGCAAAAATCAATTCAATGGAGACTAAGTGAACGATACAAAAAGTTAATGAAGCCAAGAGTTGGTTCTTTGAAAGAATAAACAAAATTGACAAACCCTTAACCAACCTTATCAGAAAAAGGAAAGAAAAGGCCCAAATCCATGCAATTAGGAATGAAAAGGGTGAAATTACAACAGATCCAGCAGAAATCAAGAGGATCAACAATACCTACTTCAAGACCCTATACACCAATAAGATGGAAAATACAGAAGAAATGGACAGATTCCTAGATACATATGAATTACCAAAGTTGAATGAAGATCTAAAAATTCTAAACAACCCCATATCAATCAATGAAATTGAAAACAGAATTTAAAAATTAACAACTAAGAAAAGTCCAGCTCCTGATGGCTTCACTGCTGAATTCTACAAGACATTTAGAGAGGAACTACTGCCACTACTGTTTAAACTCTTCAATGAAAGTAAAAGGGAAGCAGTACTCCCAAATTCATTCCTGGAAGCAAACATCACCTTGATCCCCAAAGCAGAGAAAGACCCAACCAAAAAGGAGAACTATAGGCCAATCTCACTAAGGAACATAGATGCAAAAATCCTTAATAAGCTACTGGCAAATAGAATGCAGAAGATCATCAAGAAGATCATACACCCTGACCAAGTGGGATTCATCTCAGGGAGGCAGGGATGGCTCAACATGTGCAAATCAATCAATGTAATACACTATATCAATAGAGCCAAGGACAAAAACCATATGATTATCTCCATAAATGCAGAAAAAGCATTCAACAAAATCCAACATGGATTTATGATAAACACCCTACAAAAAATTGGAATAGATGGTCTCTACCTCAATCTGATAAAAGCCATCTATGAAAAACCAACAGCCAGTATTATACTAAATGGTCAAAAAATGAAATCCTTCACACTAAAATCAGGGACAAGACAAGGATCACCACTCTTGCTCAGTATAGTTTTGGAAACATTAGCCACAATTAGACAAGAGAAAGAAATAAAAGGAATAAAGATAGGAAATGAAGAAGTCAAATTGTCACTATTTGCAGATGACATGATACTCTATATAGAAGATCCCAAGAACTCCACCAAAAGTCTTCTAGACTTAATAACCAAATTCAGTACAAATGAACAACAGACTGTGACCCACTCCCCAAATTTATTACTCAATAAGTCTGTGATAGGGCCCAAGAATTTGTACCCCTTAGAAGTTCTCAGGTGATGTTGATTTGCAAGTCTAAATGCTAGGACCACACCTGTAAAACCATTGTTGTACAAATATATACCAAAATCTAAAAATGGTTCCTTCTAATCTCTTAGTACAAGGTGTACATGTGTGCAAACTGCCACGCATTAGTGGTGCATGCCTATAATTGCCACACTCAAGGAAGTTGAAGAAGGAGGATCACAAGTTAGCCTAGCCTGGGCAACTTAGTGACTTAGCAAGACCCTGTATCAAAATAAAAATAAAAATAAAAATAAAAAGGGCTGGGAATGTAGCTCAGTACAATGGACTTCAGTTCAATATCTAGTACCAAAAAAAAGTGCAATCCACTAAGAAATGTAGTTGCATTGTGACACAGTAGAAAGAGAATTAGTCTACAGCTCCAGCAACTTGGATTTTCATCCTTAATTTGTCATCATTCAACAATATGACCGAAACACTTAACCCCTCTTAGCCTCGCTTCTCATATGCAAATAAGGAGAATGGTTTAATAATGAAAATAAAAAAGCACATAGTTCTCAAGCTTCCAGCTTATCAACTAGTTCTGATATATCATTTGATTAACAACTCTATAATATCTAACCCAATATTTAAAAAATATTAGCAAAAGGCATTTCTTAGAGTATGTTAGGATTGTGAATAAAAACTCTATTTTTAAATCTAAGCCAGAGCTCAGACACAATTGTACTATATGACATGATGATTCACCCAGACTAATCATACTGTCAAAATAATTCAGAAACTTTTCTTTAATATACATCAAAACAACTTGTTAGTCTACACATAAAATCTCATTACCTTAAAAATCACACCATATTGACCAAGCCCAGCAATCTCCAGGACTCTCATCCACTTTAACCACCAGACTCCATCAGACTCCATCAAATGACCCTTAATTATTTCCAAAAACCGAAGTTGCCCTAGACAGACAGTCTTAGTCATTAGGGAAAAGGAAAGTCACTTGAGACCTTGATAAAACACATTGAACTTTCTCCAGGAAAACACATCAGCAAACAAAAGTTTGACCAACAATTTTTATTCCTAGACTCTAGATTAGAAACTTCTGATCTAGAGAGATAAAAATTTACCACTGTTTAGAGAATCAAAACATGAAGAGGAATTTTTTTTAAAAAGCTTTTAGAACCAACTATTCTAAAGAAAGTAAATGTGTAATGGGAAAAGAACTGGACTTGGAATGTGAATAAGGTACCCTCAAGATTTGGATTTCAGGGTGGACCTGTGGCTCAATGGTAGCATGCATGAGGCCCTGGACTCAATCCCTGGCATGGCCAAAAACAAAACAAAACAAAACAAAAAAACCCTTTGGCTGTGATACTAACCAGTCTTGGGCAAAGAAATCACTTTTCTATTAGTGTAAATTTCTTCATTTACAAAATGAAAGCAAAAAGTGATTGTACTACATCAACAGTTCTCAAAGACTGTTCACTGGATAAGCAGCACCAGCATCATATAGGAAGTCCTTTAAAATGCAATTTCTCAAGCCAGCCCAAAACCTACGGATCTCAGAAACTTTAAGGGTGGGGCCATCACCCGTGCTTTCATAAGCCTCCTGGTAATTCTTTTTTTTTTCCTTAAATTCTTTTATTGGTACATTTTTAGGTATACGATACATTTACATTTATCACTGGGTACCTGTACCTGTACATGATGTATCTTGGTTCTTATTTTTCCCCATTCCCTGTCCTCCCTTCACCCCCTCCACCTTTCCCTCCTCTTGGGAATTCTGATGCACTGCTCGAGTTTAGAAACCACTAAACATGATAATCTCCAAAGTTCCTTCAAATGCTCAAACTCTACAATTTAACTATAAAGTACAAACTTTGGTAAAACACAAAACAAAAGCCAATACCAGTTACATCTGTTAAAAAAACAACATTTATTTTCTAGGGATAAAAATATTTTATTTGTTCTTATAGCCTCTAAAATATTCTCACAGAATTTTTTTATTAATTATATTGGTACATTTAAGGTATACAATATGACATGCATCATTGAAAATTTGCACCTTTACATAATCCCTCTTGGTTCTTATTTTTTCCCCATTCCCCTGCCCTCCCTTCAAGCCCTCCATCCCTTCCTACCTACAAAGACTTTATTTCCATTTTTTCTTTTTCTCATATTAATTCCATTCCCTTCTTTCTTTTCCCCTACCCCTCCCATTTCCCCTTCCTCTTTGCCCCTTTTCTTCCTATTTCACATTATCTATTATACCTTTTAGTCCTCATTTACACTTTCAGTTTCTCACACTAGAGAAACTATTCAGTATTTACACATAAGTGAAATAAATAGGTCTCACGGAATTTTTTATAAATACATCGAAAACTGTACCACATAGGCCAATTTTGGCTTTAAAAAATTACTGGACCCATAGATGGGACGGCAAGTACCTACTTCAATTTAACATTTGCTTCCATTCCTCCTACCAGCTACCCAAATTATTCCATGGCTTTAGTAACAAAATATGGACATTTTTATCTAAAAGCAGTAGACAGCTTACTTTCACTGAATATGTGTTCAAAACACCATAAGGACTTATAAGCAATATTAAAAATAATTTTATAATAGTGTCAGCAAAATATAGAATTATTTTGAAATTAATAACAACTTATGATTTTGATATTAAACAATTGGGTTTTTTTTTTTGGTACCGGGGATCAAACTCGGGACCTTGTGCTTGCAAGACAGGTGACAGAACCACTGAGCTACATCCCCAGCCTCAACAATTGATATTAAATAAGTATTTTAGATGTATGATCTTTGGAGGTACGATGGTATTATATATAAAACAACAGTATCCTTATCTTTTAAAAATCATATACTGAAATATTTAAAAATAAAATTCTGTCACCTAGAGTTAGCTGTACTACCATAAGGTGAGGTGAGGAGGTGGCTAGGTGAGGGTAACAGAAACAAGAATAACGTGGAGAAGAGTTGAAGTATATGTGAATTCATTTTACTGTTCTCACTACTCGAATTTTTAGTATTGCAAAGTTGAAAACACATAAATCCAGTTATCTGCTATTTTTATAAGAAACACAAAACTATATAAAATGTCTAACAGGATCCTGGTGACGAGTGGAATGTTAAAAACATTATTTACTCACTATGAAAGGACGTGACATTCTACCTAAATTATTACAACCTATTACTAAGAAACATGGATAATATAATATAAATATCCCACTTACCATGAGATCCAAACTGATGGTGAGAGGATGGAAGACTGGCAGACCCAAGAAGTAGTGATGTTCTTTTCACATTACAAGAATTACTGAAGAAACACCCTAAGGGAGGATTCTGAAATCCACACTTCTACTTATTTGTAAGCATAGTTTAATCTAAAAACGTATGTATTTACTTCTTTGTTGTAGGTATTATTACTTACAACTGTTTTTACATCGAATGGTGAACACAGAGAAAGCCGCATGGCAGTACTCTTTACAGTAACAACTGGAAACTGTGAGGCTTGAGGTATAGCTCAATGGTAAATCTTGTGCCCAGCATCCACTAGGCCCTGTTTCAATCCCTAGCACCAAAACAAACAAACGCACCTGAGACAATGCAACAAATTTCCCATAATATTCAAACAGTAAATCTTTTTCACTGTCAAATGAAATGATCAATATTTGTGAAATTTCTCCATTAAATGACCAAGTTCCTAACTTTGGCAGTGGGTTTAATGAAGCAGAAAAGGAGACACAGCTTGCTTTCTCTCATACCACCTACAACAGCTAACTGTGGGAAGCCACTGATACTATTCTCTAGTAAAATAATGATAATGGCCACTACAAACCTCTAAAGCAGCACTATCCACCAGAACTCTCTGTGATAATGGAAATATTTTACATCCTGTGCTTTCCAAATATAGAAAGTGGCCTCTAGCCAGCCATATGTGGCTACTGAGCATTTGAAGCACTGCTAATAGACTAAGGAACAAAATTTTAAATTTTATTTAATTCATTTAAATAGCTACATGTGGCTAGTGGCTACTATAAGGACAGTACAAGTCTAGAATACCTGAAAGAAACACACGTTACACACACGTTTCACTTAATATCTAACTTACATTTATTAAAAATTGAAGAATACAGAAAAGCATAAGACTGGCTTCATTAAACAAGCTTAATTAACTTACCTTTGACTATTAAATGAAAGTATTTAATACCACAAAAGGAATTTTGAGAAAAAGATCTATGCCACCTTCTGAAATTAAAAACAAAAGCAGCTAAGACCTTTCTCAAAGGGGAGAACAACCACAGACCTCCCTCTGGTGGCAAGAGATAAAGTTGCTGCTGAAAAGCTGAACTGATCCTGTATCCATTAAGCTGCCAGATATTTCTTTCATAAAGTCATAATTTAAAAAGATTTTAAAGCAGTCTTTAAGGAATCTTAAGGAAATAAATTCTTTTTGTCAACAAAAATAATGCCTAGTTTAGAGTTATTATGAATGCAAATGTCTTGAAATCTTATCTCTTCAGAAAAAATGTTTTGCCAATGACATATGGGAACTGAGGCTCTCAAAAAACAAAACAAAGCAAAACAAACAAAAAAGCACAACAGTTTATGGAGCCTTAACCAAACTGAGCAAAAGAAAAGAGGTTTATTTTTCTCTGTTGGTGAATGGTCTAGGATGAAGTATGAAAGGAGCTGATTAAGAAGTATAAAGAAATAAACAGCAGTAGGGTTTATAGAGACCCAAGGTACATCAAAAGAACAATAAAAAGGATGCTATTATAAGAATTCTTAATAACTAAAATGACACTTCTCATTCTGATATTCAGTTCAAAAGACAGCTCTGCCACATAGCCAGTTTTAATTACAACCATACATACATAGATTTAACAACTACTTTCAAGTACAAGAAGGAACTCAAAATACAAAGAAACTGTGTTGCAACTATTGTTATTCCCTCACAAATTCAGGAAAAACAGGCTTTATATACACTTTAAGTACAGAATGTACAGAAGACAGTTATATATACAAAAGTGCATTAATATAGTAATACATTTAGCAGGAATACAGGAACAATCCTGGTTAATGATCTGATATATTACAGTATTAAAGACTATTTGAAGATTCTCCAAACCACTCAACTTCCTACTTGCTTTGGTTATGATATTGATGCTACATAACTAATCTTTAAAACTAAAAACAAACACAAAAAACCTATGATTTGAAATTTTTAACCATCTTTGAAATGTTTTACTTATACTCATGTTTATAGTTAGTATCTCTTGACAACAGTCCTATTAGATTTCCAACACAAAGATTTAGAATGGATAGTATTTATATGTAAATAAAAGTACACAGGAAATTAAATTCACCCACTACATGAACAGACATTATTCACTCCATTCTTAAAAGCCTCAGCTAGATAACCTAATTCCAAAGTCTCAATTTTAATCCAACAGGTCACTTCTGTAAGAGTAAGCAGCTCTACAAAACAAGTTATGGCTACAGGCCACTGTTTCTTGAAACAATTCAGAATAGTAAGCATTAACTTGTCATTTATAGGTTAATTTTATGATTTCCTTTACATAGACAAAATGTATATGCATAATTAAGCAATTTTCCCTTTTTCACCCCTATCCCTCACCACAAAAAAAACACACATTTCCACAGGCTCCACTAACAACAAAGTTTTAACAGAACTTGACAATAAAGAAAAAGTATTATTGAATTCAGTGAAGACCAACCAATGTTTCTGAGTTTGAAATGAACATTAAATTAAAGTGTCATTTAACCTTACTTTAAAAGATAGAGAGGGAGCTGAAAACAAATACAACACTTTTAATATTTAAAAAATGAAAATAAAATTTTACTCAGTCAATTCAGATCTTCAGCTAAACCATGCAACTTCCTTACTCTTAATAGCCAGTTAGAAGGTACTTTTATGCTTTTTCAAATAAGTAAATTATTTTCCAAAGAAATAAGACAAAGACTCTAAAGGAATATGTTCCAGATACCTATGCTAACAGAGATGCCTAGCTCAAAATATCTCTTGGGTGGTTCTTACCCACTTTTACTATATCTTCATTTTTAAGATAAAATTTATCTTAGCTTATTTGACTTAAAACTAATCCAAAGTTACAACAATACATGTGTAGACAAATATTTCCTAATAGTTCTTTTCAGGATTAAATTTACCTCTAATTAGACATGTTGAGTGCCAGTGTACTCAACATCAACAGTACTATTTAATGCAATTGGAAATTTTACTATCAAATATCCCAAGCTATAAAGTGACTTTAAGTAGCCCCCCATCAATTCCAAACAAGCATCTTCTTGAAGCCTGAGGAGCTAAAAGATTTTTAAAGCAATGGTATGCAAATGAAATTCAAGGTCTGAAGGTTTTTCTTTTGATCTATACTCTATTACTCTTAATTTAATGGTTTTGTTTACTTATATCCAAACACCATAGGCATTCTACAAAACAAATTATACCATAATGATTATTTTTGAGTTTTGAAAAGCCTGATAATCACAAAAAAAGTACAGAGTTCACCACCATTAAGGCACATGAGGCTACAAAGAGTAAACCATGAACAAAGAGTCTACTAGAAAACACAAAACAAACCAAACTTCTACACTGTTTATGTACTAACATTTTTGGCTTAAATACAAAGGTATCTGATAAATTTCACAATTATTAAAGCTCACCAGAATCTAGATACCTTTATATAATAGTTTCTTGTAATTTATCCTTTAGAAAGGAATTTAGCACTTTTAAAAGCTAAATGAAATGAGGTGTCCACCCAATCTATAAAGAGTCACTGTTTATATGTCAGTTTTGGGATTAATTTAGCAGTGTCAAATTTACCCAAGGGACAAATGAACTGGACTAAATGGCTGTCATTTAACAAGTTTCATTTTTTAAAAAAAGTATTACTGTTACTTTAAGTTCTTGTTGAGATCCAACAAACTAGCCCTTTATATACACCCCAGTACACATTATAGTACACTGCCTTCCTTTAATCAGTTGCAAAACTGTAGAAAAATACATGCCAGTTTGTTTAACTTGAGGTTCATACTTTTAAAAGCTGTGGTAGGGACTGACATACTATTAAAAGACCTGTAGTAAAAGGTCTCTAGATAAAACTATGGGGACTTTATCATGATTTCAGTTAATAAGGTTTAGTTTTAAAGAAGAGACTTATTTGCCCCAATGTTAGTTCTATACAGATGGGAATCAACACAGAACAAATAACTCTTGCCTTTTCATTAATTGGTTAATTTTGGGTTTGTATCTAAGAAGAAAAAATACTGAGTTGGATTTGTTTCAAATGGAACTCAGAGAGATATCAGACTGAATAAATTAGTACTTAGTCCAAAAATTATCATTTAAACTTGAATTATCTACATGAGGTATCAATACACATAAAAATCACAGCAGAAGAAAAAAGATGTTTTTATTTGTTTTTGTGCTAGTTTCTTTGCTAGAGGGATAAAGACTTAAATCTCTCTCTTAGAGCATAAGCAAGCCCAAGTTGTTTGATTTTATTCTTTTAACCAAAAGAATTTTTTAATCTCCTCCAAATCAGTTTTATAGGCTGGCTCTAATTTATAGAACTATAAAGATAGTGGACCCCAAATTTACACAAAATTTCATGATGCACTTCTATGAATGACAGAACCTTTACCAACTTCAAAATCCGCTTTGTGGCACTTTGGTAAACTTATTCAATAGAGACTTAAGTTAAATCTAAGGTAATAAGACTATGTGATTGTTGGGAGAATAGAGGAGTTGGTTTTAAATTACAGTACATCATGATCCTGTTTAGGATTTCCTTTTAGTGATCACTGTCAAGTAAACAGTTTCCACGTTTGTGAGAGATAAAAATGCTACACTGCAGTCTCCAAATGTGGCCTATTTTACCTGAAGACTAGATAAAGAGAAGAGGCAGTCATTCTGCAGGATTTTGCTTTTTCTAAAAGTAGGTAGAGAATTCAGATGTATCTTTTCTTCTCTCCCTTCATTCTTGCTATATTTAAAAGGGAAAACTGGGTTGATCCTTTCTGACTTCCTCTGAGTCTATCCCAAACTCTTTTCAGCCCTCTGAGCTGGCCAGGAGTAGCAAGGAGGGGATAGAAGGAAAGTCAAAAAGCCTACTCCAGCTGAAAAACATAAATACATATGCTTTTATTTTAGTAAAATTTTAAATTCTGGATTTAATAGTCTTCAAAAGGTTACAATCATACCACAAACCTCGGCAAAGCTGCAATGTATTTTTATCCTCAGTTTCAGTCCTTAAACCTTCAAGGAACTGAAATGAAATCAAAATTTCCAAATACTTGATTGTAAGCAAGCTTTAAATCTATCAAATAAAAGTTTAAACTGTTAATATTTTTAACAAGCTAATGTTTATAAAAAGTAACTTCTGGACTCTAGAATTTTAAAAAGTATTGATTACGACTCTTTCTACAGAACTATGAGTACCTCCTTAATGTTATCCCATAATAAAAAGAAAATTATGAATGTCAGAAAGCAGCTTGATTGTCAGTAGTATCAATTACATCTTATTTAACCTATGTGAATGTTCAAAGACATGTGGTAGAAGAAAAGGAATCACTATATTTCTAAATTAACAAACTAAAAACATTTAAAGAAACTCCACAATTTCACATTTAAATTCAGAGTTTCATCAATAACTCATCAGCTAAGGTCTTCTGTATCTCTCACTGCTCTGTATTCTTAGAGCAATTTACAGAGCAGTTTAGCAGAATGCTAAGGGGTGTCATCAGTTAATTTTGAACATTAAACTGTTCACATCCCTAAACTTGTTATACCAAATATTTAAAAATTAAAGCTGTGTTGGATACAAAATGATCTTCAAAAAGAATGAGGGAGACAGAGGGAGAGAAGGAGGGAGAGAGATTTAAATTTTCTGTCTTTGAGATAATTTATAGCCTAAAATTTCAGAAAGAAATGGAAAAGTAGAATTGTTTTGCCTAAATGATTCCTCTATTTGAATAGTAATCAACACAGCATCAAGTCTAAAATTTATCAACTACTAATGTTATTTTCTCAGTAGTCATCACTTCCAGAAGGGAGTGATTTTATATAAATTTTAAAAAATCGAACTGAAAAAAGATTATTACCTGTTCTTATACCACAGAATTAATAATGAATGAAAACAGAACTAAACCTAATGAAGGCACTATTGTAAATAGCAATCCATACCTTGCACACATATAACCCTAATCTCTACCTCAAGAAAGATTTCTACCAGGTGAGAATTATTCTATGGCCCTTTAGAAAAAGCAAACTAAGAAACTGTAACATTAAGAAGAGAACTGAATTATGATCTCTACACACACACACACACATACTGACACAATAAATTATATGTCAGCAGTACCTTGAATATCTCCTAAACTGTAGAAGTACTAGTCTTTTAAAACGCCCACTTAATCACCATAAAGTTTCAACAGCCAAAACATTTACTTAAACTAGTAGTTCTTAAGCCAGATTGTGCATCAGAATAACCTGACACTGGTTAACATACAAATGCTGGGTCCCTCCCCTGGTGTTTCTGATTCACTAGGTTTAGAGTGGGTCCCAAGAGTGCACACTCCTAACAATTTTTCATGTGAGGCTGAAGTTGCAGGTCCTCTGAGAACCACTGGCCTAAATAATTAATGGTACATCAGCACAGCCCTAACCAAAATTTTGGTCAAGATGCATGTAAACCAATAAGGATAGAATAATGCTTAGAAAGAACGGAGATAAATTTATTCTTATTACATCAAAACATCCACATCTGCTTCATGGTCTTCCTCAGTCACTTTCAAGGACAGCACCTCTTCATTGAGAAAGAGCCCACTGAGCCTCTCCTTCCGGGCCTGCCTCTGTTCCTTCAGCTGCCTCTTGCGGAAGGCTTTCTGCTGTAACTTCCGCTGCTTGGATCGCTTCTGTCAAAGTAAAAAGTTCTAGATCAGTAAAGCTTATTCTTGCTGTATCTACATCAAAGTGTCTTATGGATCAAATTCTCTATTTTGTAAATTTTAAGACCTGTTCAAATTCTTCGACAGTATGATTCTTATAATAAGTGAGTAATTAACTTTAATTTGAAAATGATTAAGATTCTATTTTTATGATATTTAATCAATGATTCTTCTGACCAAGAACAATCATTTTAACTACCCATGAATATCTGATCCCACTGAAGTCTTATTTTAAATCAAATTAAGGTACACTGATGTCAATGCATAGAGAACATAAATTTAAGGGAATAATATGGAATACAAAATTTAGAAGATATTGCCCAAATCTCTAATACTTATTTTAGTACCCAACAGTACTAGCAATTTTAAAATGATTTAGAAAAAGGCATGCCTTTTTAATTAGAATCCTAGAGGATACTTCAGTCTTCATCACTGGTGCACTGAGGAATGAGCACATATCCAGAGAAATCCCTTGGCAACCAACAAAGCTGGCTATGCTTCTGCTACTTCACTAAGACACAGGGAAGGAATCACTGTGTATCCTCAAAGAACTACTGAGTTCCCAAAGAGGTTCTCTTTTCCTCTTTAAATTCGCTCCAGACTGTGCCAATACAAGGAACTGGACTGTTCTATATACACTTATAACTGCTTTTTAAAAAAAGTACCCTACAATATTATACAGAATATTTTTTAAACTGTGAAAAAAAGTAGACATAAATTACAGAATGCATTATTACATTCTAAATTAGCTAAGAAGTGGTATTCAAGATTAAAACATCCAGAAAACACTTAAGAGACAAAAGACCCACAACACTTTTAGGAGCTAATAGACAGCAACATCGGCAACATAGTGAGATTCACCTAGTAGTGAGTTGCAGTCAGTATTGCTATCTTGAGAATTACTCATTAAAACAGACACAAAAATAAGATAAAACTGAATGCAATATTGTTGTGGGTCAAAAGTACTTCAAAGCTCTCAGCCTTAAAAAAAAACCAAACAAACAAAAAAAAGCTCTCAGCCTAGAGTACTTTGTTCATCAGCACAGCATCCTGCTTGTTCAATTAAACCCAACACCCACAGGCTTCTAAATAGGACAATTTTTATTCTTCAAGAAATTTAAATGAAAGAGTACAAATATTAATACTGAAAGATAAAGTTTTATATTAATTAGACATTTTACTTTTGAATCCCGAATCCGCTCTGCTGCACTTGCAGACAGGTTGCTGTCACTGTGTGCTCGACTCATGTTGGCACTGGAGTTTGAAGCAGAGTTTCCAACACTGGACCCACTGCTGCTAGCAGAGCTGACCATGCTGGCACTGCTACTGCTGGCACTGGCACTGGCACCACTCACTCCACTGGTGCTTGTACAACTAAAGTTGCTTCTCTTCCAGGCCTCTCTTGCAGGCCGCTGGCGAAGGCTATGCTCCTTGATATAATTTCTGACCTTGGGACACGTGGACAAAAACTGGTTACTGTTGTACCTCGATGTTCTAGCCTTAAAGTGCTGGAGAAAAAAAAACTTGTCCTTAACCTGAAAGATTGTGTCAAAATGATGTAGATGTATAAATAAGGTAGAATAGAAAGGCCAGAGAAATCTAAATTCAGAAACGAGCACCAAAGAACCTTCAAAATTTAAGACTATAAGAAAAGAACATGTGGAAATAAAAGCTATCAACAAAATAAAATAGTTGAAATTAAGTATTTGTGAGAAGTCTCTACTTAAGATGATTCAAGTAAATTAGTAATTATATCTATGATTGGACATTTTTCCTAAATTTTAATTAGGAGCTAATGGTACCTGTCTTCAAATGCAAAGCATCAACATACCACATTAATGAAAAATGGGCTAACATGGAGAAAACTACAGTCTATGTATGTTGAGAAAAATACTGAAATTAGAGAAAATTTTCATAAATAATAAATGTAAAACAAAGCTAAAGTAGAACATAAAATCCTAAGTACTCATTTAGGTATGTACCAAGAAAAAAATAGCAGCAAAGACCATATTTAGAAAATATCAGAAATGCATATTTCAGAATGGCAGAGGGAGAATTCATTAGGATTTACCCTAGCCAGCCTCAAGTACTTCATAAGACTAATAAAATAACCTCAGATGTTTATAAAAATATAGTTCTAATTTATTAGTACAGTACTTCAATTCTGTCAATTCATCTCTTGTTAAGTTCATCAGAATAAATCTGTTATCTTAGTTTAACCATTCCTTAAGTGATTAAGTTTCAAAGCCTATACAACTGAAGATCAGGTTCTAGATCCACATTGACCAAAAAGGAAAAACTCTTAAAACAATGAATTCTCAAATATTACCTTCATTTTCCTCCCTCCCCTCCCTCCCCTCCCCTCCCTTCTCCTCCCTTCCCTTCCTTCCTTTTTTGTGTTGTTGGTACGCAAACCTAGGGCCTCATGGATGTGAGGTAAATGTTCTACCACTGAGTTATATCCCCAGGCCCGTCATTTTTTCAAATATTATTTCACAAAAGTGATTTTACTCTAATTCTCTATGGAGGTACATATCATTCAAGTTTACATTTTATAAGTTACAGCTATTTTTCAATAGGTATACAATCTGTATTTACTTTACATACCTGCTTTAGTTTTTCATCTGTGAGACAGTTAAGTTCAATAATAAACTCACTGTCTGTAGGGGAGATTTGAGCAGAAGGATCAATGATTTTAATAATATCAAGTTGCTCCCGAAGACCCATCTCAGTACTGACTTTACGACTCAGATACTCAATATATTCCACCTATGTGATGAAAAGTTACAACAAAATGTCAATGGTGAAACCTCTAATCTTTTAGTTTGTAAATTATGATGTTTTATTTACAGAAGCACTTAACATTGTTATCTGTTTCCTGAAAAAGTTACAGTTTGCTTATAGAATTACTATAAGCAATCCACATTTACTGAGTGGATTTAAATAGGTAATAAAATGTGCTTCATGTATTCACACATTCCTTTTTGGTTGGGGGGGTGTTGGGGTTTGAATATGCTAGACAAATGCTCTATCACTGAGCTACATCCTCAGCCCCACATAGATGATTTTAATTAAGAATGTAGACATCTTTACCTGCTCATCATTTGTCATTGCACTCCAAGGAAGCTCATCTAAATTCTGGTGCTTGTTTTTCTTTTTAGGAAGCAGGCAAGGTGAACTTGGTATACTTGGTATGACATCAGAAAGTACATCACTCCCACTGGCAATGTCACTGCCTGGCAACTTTATAAAAATAAGGAGAGAAAAGGTTAGGGAAAGCAAAATTTTTAAAAATACATTTTAAATACCACAATACATTTCACACATTGATTAAAAGTTACTTTAAAACTAATGGCAAATACAGAATCAGAGGATATTAATTGACCCATCCCTATTTTATAAAAAGCAGCATCAATATATTCTTTGGATATATTCACTTATTCAATAAATGATGTTTTCCAAGAGCTTAAAATAAACATCAAGACTTTTTGTAGTACTGGAGATTGGAACCCAGAGCTTTTGCACTGAAGTAAGCCTTCTTTTTTTAAGCTTTTATTTTTTATTAGTACATGTTATATTACATAATGATTACATTCCTTGTGGGGAGTTGGTACATGTAGATAACCCATCTCAATTCTTTTTCTTATCCCCTTTCCCTCCCCTCCTTCTGGCCTCCCTCCATCTCTTGATCCCCTTCCCATTTGAACAAAACTATCTCCCTATGTCTTATAATCTATCTTTTATTTTATTCTTTATTTATATTTTGGGTTTCTCATATAAGAAAAATCTTGCAATATTTAAGCTTGTGTCTGATTTATTTTTGAGACGGGTTCTTACTAAGTCACCAAGTCACTAAGTTGCCCAGTCTGGGCTAGAACTTGTGTTCTTTCTGCCTCAGTTTCCCAGAGAGCTGGGATTAGAGGCATGTACCACCATGATGAGTTAAAATCAAGATTTGTTAAAATGCTACCTAAGAGATAATTGTCACTAAAGTTTTAATTTATAGTGCCAATGTCACCAGGGCCCACAGAGCATAATGACAAAGAAGTACTGGTCTCTAGACCTGAGTGATCTGCCCCTAACTGGCTTTTTGCCATGGCACTAGATATACTGCCAACCTAAAGACAAATAAATCATGGTTAAGTTCATATTAATCTCAAGACAATTAAAATATGCTGTTGATATAAAACACTTTAAAGATCAGAAAGATTATAAAAGAAAGTTCAAAGAACAGAATATGAAGTGTAGACAAAGAGGAAATAAAAACAAGCCTAACACAAAATCAAATCAGGTCAAAATGAGACAAACACCAATACATGCCATTTTATATTGCCTACTAGTGGATTTGATTTTTAAAAGCCTTATTGATATATATTTGATAAACAAAACCCCACATATGCAAGTTGATGTATTTGGACATATGCATGTACCTGTCAATCTACAACCACAATTAAAGTGAGGAGCATAGCCATCATCTCCAAAAATTAGAATGGACTGTAATTTAAATAAATGTACTTAAGATATTAATTACCAAGTAGGACCTTTTCTTCTAAAGGAGCACACAACAACTTTCAAAGATACAGGTTCCATGTTTGTCTTGGTTACTTTGTCATTGAGACACAATACCTGACATCTACAACTCTAAGTAGGAAAGGTTTATTTTAGCTCACAGTTTGTAGAGGTTTCAATCCAGTCAGCTGGCTCCAAGGCAAGGCAGTGTGGCTGAGGAGCATGGCAGAGAAGGAACTGCTCATGGTATGATGGCCAGAAGCAGAGAGAAAGATCAAGGGAGGGGGAGGGAGGGAGATCAGGTCATGCCCACAGTGACTCACCTCCTCAGACCATACCTAACCTCCAAACATCACATCCAGCTATAAACTAGTCAGTGGACTGATCCACTGATAAGCATCAAGCCCCATGATCCAATCACCTCCCAAAAGCCCCATCTATGAATGCATGAGGATTTGGAAGGACATCTAAACATAAAACGTAACATTCCACCCCTAGCTTCACAAAAACTCATGTGAACTGCTTTATGCAAAATGTATTTAGCCCATCTCTGATATTTAAAGCAAACTCTTAGCTGTGAGCCCCTGGAAAATGTAAAGAAAGTTAAAACACTGCTGACATTCAAAGGCACAGGGTAAACATTCCCATTTGAAAAAGTACAAACAGGGGGATAGAAAGGAATGAGACAAAGCAAGACCAAAATCCAGCAGGGCAAACATTAAATCCCATAGTTCCTTGTCCAGCACTTGGGGCAATCTGTGGTGAGACGTGAACTCCAAAGGGCTTGGGCAGCCCCACTCTACAGCATTACCAGTGGTGGCTTCTCTCTTTGGCCAGGTTTGCTCTCTCCTTGCAGCTTACTCAGAGGGCCCATGTTCTTGGCTTTTCCAACATCCTGGGGTCCTCACTGCACTTTCAGCTTCACTCTCACAGCTTCATATACTGCCCTCTCTGGGGCACACTGCCCGGCCTCCCAAGCCTTCTTCTGAAATCTGAAAGGAAGTCTCCCTGACACCATAACTCTTGCATTCTGCATGCACATAAAATCAGCATCACAAGGATAACAGCAAGTTTTGATGTCAGCTGAAGCAGTAACTGAGCCCTTTTACATCTTGTTGATAGTTGCAGAGGCCTCTCTCTGAGTGCCTGGATGGCTGAACACGGTGAACTGAATCCCAGGGAATCAATTCCCAAACCCTAGGCTGCCACCATTGTGGAGCATGGTGGCCTGGGGCTCTCTTCACAAATCAAGTCTTTCACCTTGGCAATTTTGAGCCTGTAAAGGGTAGGGCTTTCCTGGTTCCTCACATTCTCTGAAGGCATTTTATGTATTGGTCACATCCAAGGCACTTGGCTTCTTTTCAATGTTAATCATTTCAGCAACCAAGCTCTCCTCTGCTCCATCCTTATAGTCCCCAACTATACAGGAGCTTCCTTTCTGGCCAAACTCAAAACTTTTTAAATCATTCTGCTGGGCTGTTTGCTCTTAATTCTCAATGTAGAGCTAGCTAAAATCCCCCAACAGTCAATACCCACCACAGCCTGAATATTTAGCTCCCTTAAAATTCCCTCCACCAGATTAGTCTGCCGCTTTTAATCTCAGTTTCCCAAAAAGTCTCAGGACTTTTGTGTGTATTTAAAAAAAAAAAGTCTCAGAAAATAAAAGTCTCAGAAAATTTGTGTGTATACGCAAAATACACACAAATTTTCTGCCAGAACAGAACACACATGGTCTGGAGTCCAACTGCCAATGGAGTCCATCCCAACTGATATCTCTTATGCTTGGTCTTTATTGACTGCATTACTGTCAACATTCTGGTCCTCTACGTTCCAACCAGAATCTCCCATCAAGCTCAGCTCACAGCATTCTAGGGTTACTTCTCCAGGTGGCATTTCCAAACTCCTCCTGTAAGCCAGTTCCAAAGGCTTCTGAACCACATGGTCAGGCAGCATCACAACAATGGCCCCTTTTCTCTGTTACCAAAATCTGTCTTAGTTATATTCTCATCACTGAGACACAATACTCAACACCCAAGACTTACAGGAGGAAAGGTTTATTTTGGCTCACATTTTGTAGGTTTCAGCCCATAGATGGCTAGCTCCAAGGCAGGGTGGCATGGCAGAGGGCTATAACAGGAAAACTGTTCAGGGCATGGCATACAGGAAGCAGAGAGTAATCAAGAGAGGAGGGAAGGAGATACATCCTTCCAGGATACACCTCCAGTAATCCACCTCTTCCAGACCAGGCTTCACCTCCCAACATCACAATCAGCTATAAACTCATCAATGGACTAATCCACTGGTGAGTATCATGACCGCCATGATCCAATCATCTCCCCAAAGCCCCAGCTATGAGTGCTTAAGGCTTTGGAGGAACACCTGGATATAAACCATAACAATATTTATGGAGTATAAAGCAGTACCTTTTCGTTGTTTTTTTGTTCTGTGTACCTCACAACTATATTGAACTCTGGACAATTTTTAAGCTTTTAAAAGTTTAGGCTTTAACTTAAAAGTTACCAAAACTATTGAAATCACATATATTTGAGCTATTACACACAGAGGACTAAAATATCTACAGAGGTCAAAGAAGTGTATAACTCACTGGCCTTACACAAAAACTTGATACTCCACTTGGGAAGGTAACACAATTATACACACATGCTATTATACAATATAGTACATGACAAATGCTAGGTCTGAGATGACAGGTCATCAATAGAAGTATTTAGCAATGGGTTAAAGTTGCAGGATTAAAGTATGAGAGAGCTATAGCAATTACATGTAGGCACTGGGGAGTCAGTAATATAGAAGAGATCAGTGATACCACAAAAACAGGACTAATCACTATGCAAGATGACCATGAAATTCAGAATTAAATTGTCTGTTATAAGATCATAATTTCTACATCCCTACAAGTAGCTACTACTCTTCAAACCTTCATCTTCACTGTGGCAGTCAATGATGAATCCAAGTGTATAAGTAGCTTCTGAAAGTCTGCATGATTTCTTTTAAAATCTCATTAACTAATGCTACTTGAATTGTTCATTCTTAGCCTTAACATTATTGAGTTAGTACTGTATAAGTATCACTGCGAAATGCACACTTAACAGCCATCATTTTTCCAGCTTTTGGTGGCCCCCTCCACCCAAAAAAAGAAAAGAAAAGAAAGGAAAGGAAAAGAAAATGATCTGCTATTTTTCTGTTGTTACTACATTAGCGATCTAGATAGAGGCCCTGGGTTCAATCCCCAGTACAACCAAAACCAAAACCAAGATATAAACAACATACACTTTCAAAATTTAAGAAAAATATTCATCAAAATCTTCAGAGATATTCTTTAGAAAATATTTGCTAGGTGCTAAGCTATAGGCTAGCCATTTAAATTTGTACCTTTAGTTCTGGGAGAGTGAGGGGATATAAAAAGGTAATGGTCCTTTGTCCATTTTTTCTGGGAAAAGCAAAAAAGAATCAGTCTTCAGTAAAACAGCAGATAAAGGTCACTGATTTTAAAAGACTGATAAAAGGTATACAAATGAGATAAGATGTTTTTCTTTTTCTCATCCCTTGCCAAGGATATGAACCATTAAAAAAAGGTAGCATAAACCCTTAGAGAATGTCAAATGGTAGAAAAGTGGCTGGGTTAAGTTTTCATAAGGTAGTGTTTCAGAATGACAAAAAGGGGAAAACTAAAGGCATTCAAGTAAGGAGAATAATTTAGTAAATCACAGATGAAAAAACAGGATAAAGTAGAAAACAGCATAATTAAAAACAGAACATCAGTGGTAGGGTTTTGAAAGTTCAACAGAAGAACCAGACACTGTCATTTGCCATATAAAAGTGGGCCCATAACATTTTCTAAGTGGAAAAAACTTGATGAAACTGGGCTTTGAGAATATCATTAAAAAGCACTATGGCAACAAAACAAGAGTGAGGTCAGATTTGAATTAGGATACTATTATTGTGATCCAGGCCTGGACTAAAATAAGCAAAAATGGAAAGAAAAATGGGAACATATGAAGAATTTTGAATGAAAAACAATTTACAAAACTATTTGATAAATGAATGGTTAATACAAAGTCAGATGTTGAGGCCAGAAGAAAAGTGGTAATATTTTGTGGTTATATAACCCACCCAGGATGATATAATTAAAATTATCAATTGTTACATGAAGAGAACTGAAGCAATGTTACAAATCTTCTAGTCTAACACCTCAATTTTACAAAGATAGGAAAAAAAAATGATGTCCAAAGAAAGTCATACAACCAGTGGCAGAATCTGAAGTAGGACACAAGTCCAGTGCTTTTAACTATACCAGCAATCTTCCTTTAGATATAGTTTGGAATGAGAGAAGAATTCAATGTGGGATATGCACAGTCTAAAGAGATAAGGGGAGATGTAAACACAAGTGTCATTGGAACAGACATAGTCATTTTTCACCATGCTGTAAGACACGTTACAAGACAGGATCTATTTTTTAAATGGAAATGCTGTACTGGAAGTGGCATCACTGAACAACAACTCAGTATCAGATAAGAGGTTAATAGTATTAAATAATGAGGTTATCCTTGTGGAAATATCAAACTGTCAATTGAATGTATGGGACTGATGCAGCAGTTGTACAGCAGAATTAATTGCATGGGCTCCTGTATATTTATTAGAACAGCAATTTTCTATTTCAAAGCTGATAATATATTTTAGAATAAACATGCTTAATGAATCCCATCCTATATTTTTCAGGGACAGTATTTGGTGTAGTTGTTTAATAACCAGGAACTGTGACACATACGGAAAATGATGTCAAAGCTCCACCATATTTTCCGCAGCATGTAGCAGAATTTTATGTGTAAACTCACTGCTATAACAGATTATGTGTAATTTCAGATTGCACTTCTAGGTTTGAAATGTGACAGTTGAATTACTCCTCAAATTTTCTAAGCTTTCCCACTCAACAATAGAAATAATTCTCAAGCTCTTCAGACTAGTCAAATATATCTTTAAGAATGAAAACAGGACTGCAAGCAAAGAAAACTATCAGCAAAGCAAAATGCTTTGATTCTACTTCAACTGTTAAGATGATTCTTCACTCTAAGGTTAAAATCATGCCTAATTAGTATTGTTCTTCCCAGAGATTCTGTGAAACATTTATATTTACTCTAGTAGTAACTGAAGCATGTATTAAAAATTTAAACAAATGCAGTTTTTAATCACAAAACACATGATAGAAATATTTTAACTACAGTGAATGATTTTTACTCTGTATTAATCCTAACACAACTTCTAATTATTCTCTTGGGTAATTACTGTTCATCACTAAAAGGTCCCACAAAGGCAAGATAGAATTTTTAAACTTTCAGCATATTTAAAAGGTAAGTATCCATGGTAACAGAGTACCCATACTCCAATTTGATAAGTGGGAAAGCACACTGCTAAGGCAGGCCAATTGTTCCAATGTTGAAGTCCCTTATATACATTAATAGTGAGTGGTTGGGGAAGATTTTCCATACTAACAACTCATGAAGTAAGTTAAGAAGTCAGTACTTAAAAAGTTAAAAAGCCTGCCACCATGTAACAATATAGATAAGAACTCTAAATAAATCATATAAAATACACCAAAAATTTCTCAAAATCATCAAGACTGATTACACTTTATTAAAAATTTCTAGGGCCGGGGATTTAGCTCAGTGGTTCCGCTGCCTGCCTTGCAAGCACAAGGACCCGAGTTCGATCCCCGGTACCAAAAAAAAAAAAGAATTCCTGACCCGCGCAAGCACAGAGGAGGTGAGCCGCTCCCAGCGCACAACAGGAGGCATCCGGGCCGCAATACCCGCTGTGAGCACAGAGGAGGTGGGCCTCGCGGGCACCAGCAGCACCCCCCTATTGAAATGAGAAGACACAGAAAGAAGTTTCAAAACCAGACTTGCAGATCACCTAAAACAACCCCAAAGGAAAACGAGATAGAACATTGTGATACTCAACCACCTGGACTCCCTGAACTGACAACAAAAGAGGACCTGGAAAAAATGAAATCAGAAATAATTTCTCGGATAACAACAGAGATTGTGCCCATCATGCAAGACATGATTAATAAATCTAGACAGGATACAGATAAAAAAAATAGAAGAGCTAAGGAACATGATGGAATCTCAACATAGGAAACAAATGGAATCCATAAAACACATGCAAATAGATTTTCAGGAGATGAAAAACTCCACTGAAAGTCTACACAGCAGAATGAGCCAATGTGAGGACAGAATTTCAGATACAGAAGATAAGATTGCAATTAGTGACCAGGAAAAGAAAAATTTCTTTAAAACTGTAAGGGACCATGAAAAATCAATCCAGCAGCTGCTAGATGATGCAAAGAAGAATAACATAAGACTGACTGGAGTCAATGAAGAAACAGGAGAGAGTGCAGATGACATAAAAAAAACTGTTCAGAGAAGTGATGACTGAAAACTTCCCAAGGAGGGGAAAAGAACTTGACATACAGATAACTGAAGCATATAGGACTCGAAATAGCCTTGATCAAAAAACATCTACACATAGGCATATAATTGTTAAGATTCCAGAAACCCAACAGAAGAACAAAATTCTACAAGCAGTGAGAGAAAAGAAACAAATCACATACAAAGGAAAGCCCATCAGAATCACAGGAGACTTCTCAATGCAAACCTTCAAGGCAAGAAGAGCTTGGAGTGACATATTTCAATCCCTAAAGGAAAACGGCCTCCAACCCAGATTGATGTACCCTGCAAAACTATCTTTCGAAATTGATGGAGAAATGAGATACTTTCATGACAAAGAGCACCTTAGGAACTTCATGAATACCAAACCAGCACTCCAAAAAATTTTAGACAACATCCTAAGAAAAGATGAAGATCACAACCCCAGGAAGCCCAGCAGAATGATCCCGCTGGGCGCAACAAGAAATTAAAAGCAAAGGGGGAGAATCCAACAAACAGAAAAAGTCATGACAATGATAAATCACTACGTATGAGTTATAGCCATCAATGTTAATGGTCTCAACTCACCAATCAAAAGAAATAGACTGTCAGAATGGGTCAAGAAGCAAGATCCAACAATATGCTACATACAAGAAACACATTTAATTCAAAAAGCAACTCATAGTCTGAAAGTTAAAGGGTGGAAAACAATACTCCATGTGACAGGAACCCTCCCCCCCCCAAAAAAGCAGGAGTAGCTATCCTCTTTCCAGATCAAGTGGATTTCAAACGAAAATCTAAAACACTCTGGTTCCCAAGAATTTCAGATAAGGGATAGTCAACTTGTATGCACAAATCTATTGTGAACATGTGTTTTCATTCCTCTCAAGTAAAATCTTAAGAACAGGACTGTTAGGGCTGGGGATTTAGCTCAGTGGTTTCAGCGCGTGCCTCACAAGTGCAAGGTCCTGAATTCAATCCCTCGTACCAAAAAAAAAAAAAAAAAAAAAAAAAGAACAGGACTGTTGGTTCTTAACAGTAATACAAGAAATTTCTACATTGTTTTCCAAAATGGTTTTGTCATTTTACATTCACATTAGCAGTATTAGAAAGTTCTAACTGGTTCACACCTAAGCTGACATTTGTTCTTTTAAAACTTTTAACTTAAAAAAGAAAAACCAAAACTTTTAACTTAAATCTCCCTAATGAGTATGTAATATGATCTTGTTATTGTACTGATTAGTATTTTTCTGATTCTAGATTTGCACACCTTTCCTTGTGCCGTACTGGCTATTTATCATCTTCCAGTGTCTACATTTTAATTGGGATGTCTACTAATGAGCTGTAAGAGCTCTATATATATTCTGGTCATAGGTTATATGCATTATAAATATGGTCTAAGGACTACTTTTCATTTTCTTAATGATGTCATTTAAAGTTCTAAATTTTGATGGAATCTCATTTATCATTTTTTTTCTTTTATACATCATGTTTTTTATATCCTAGGAAATTCTTGCCTACCCTAAATTCATAAACATTTTCCCTTATAATTTCTTCTTAAAGTTTTATAGTTTTAGTCTTTCATATTTAGGTTCATAGATCCTTTCAAGTTATTTTTATGTATGGAAATAAAGGGTTGAGGTTAATTTTTTATATATGGATACCAGGTGTTCTAGTGCCGTTTGCTGAAAACACTGTCTTTTCCTCAGCTCTTCAATTGAGTTTATGTTCTATAAAATGTTAATGTTAAATAATCTTTCAAAATTCAGTGGACCATATATGTGTGGTTCTATTTCCAGATTCTGTTTTATTCCAATGATCTATATGTCTTTCCTCATACCAACACTGCCTTGATTACTGTAGCTTTAGAGGAAGTCTTAAAATTAGGTACTAAATGTCTTCCAACACTGTTTTTTTTTTCTTTTGTACTTTTCTAGGTCCTTTGTACTCCTACATAACTTTTAAATTTCAATTTCCAATTCTTCATTTATAGCAAGTATACACAGACCTGAATTTTTATATATGCCTTGTGTTTTCTAATCCCGCTAAATTCAAATACAAATTCTAGGGTCTCCTAGAGATTTCTTAGTATTTTCTCCGTAGATGATCATTTCATCTAGATATAAAGATATTACTTCTACCTTGCCAATCCTATCCTACTTGTCATTTTATTGACCGACTATTTTGGTTTGGGCCTATGTTTCAAAGTTTAATGGACAGATGAAGAGTACGCATATCTGCCCTTGTTCCCCACCTTAGGGAGAAAGCATTGTATCTTCTCCATTTATATAAGGCATTTTTGCTGGAAGTATGGAGTACATGGTTTTGATCTGTTGAGAAGGTTCTGTTCTACTTCTAGTCTCCTGATAGCTTTTACCATGAACAGCTGTAGAATTTAGTCCAATACTTTTTCTCCAACTAGTGACAGGATCATATGGCTTCTTCCTTTCCTCTGTTAAAATGATGACTTTTGGGGGTGGATCTTCCAGTGCTGAACGAACACTGCCATCCCTATAATAAAACCACTTCCTACATGCTGCCAGATCTGACTTCTAATAGTTTGTTTTCTTAAACAAATTTCTATCTATGTTCATACATTTTCTTCTATTATCTTTATCCAGTTTTAGGATTAGCACAATGTTGATTTTCTAAAATGAGGGGGGAGAGGGCAGGGATTTAGCTCAGTGGTTCCGCTGCCTTCCTTGCAAGCACAAGGACCCGAGTTCAATCCCCGGTACCAAAAAAAATAAAATGAGGGGAGAAGTGTTCCTTCTTTTTTCTGTTTTAAATGTTTGATATAATTTATCAGTTAAAATGTACATAAGCCTGCTGTTGTCATATAGGTAGGTTTTCAAGCTAGGAATATACTTTCTTTAATAGGTGCTATTCAAATTTTATATTTCGTCCAGAGTTTCATTAATATGTCTTCCAAGGTACCTCTTAGAAGTTGTCAAATTTATTTAAAAAAGATTTTTGTAATATGCTTTCTATATCCTTTTAAATTCTGTAAAATCTGTGGTAATGTCTTCTAGATCTTGATACTGTAATTTTAAAAATGTATAATTGATAATTGTGTAATAGGAAGAAAAGGTCGAAAGGTGTAGGGGAAGTGGGAGGGGTAGAGGAAAGGAAAGAAGGGAAAAGAAAAATATATGAGAAAAGAAGAATAGAAACAAAGTCTTTGCAAATAGGGAAGGGTGGAGGGGGTGAAGGGAGGGCAGGGGAAGGGGAAAAAATAAGAACCAAAACACATCATGTAAAGGCACAAGATCCTAATGGTGAATGTAACTGTATTTTATACCTAAAATGTATCAATAAACGTAATGGGGGAAAAAAAAAGAATTCCTGTAGTCTGATTTAAACATGCACACTCAGAAAAATTAGGTACTAAATAATAAATGGTACCCACATAAAAATAATCACTGTTGTTATCTAGAATAGAATAAAGCTTGAAATGGATGTAAATAAGAAAATATTTTCACAAGTTCTGGCACGTCCAACAGCAGGAATATTATGCAATCATTAAAATATATTATGCAGATAATAAATTTTTATTACAAAATGTTATCTACAAAAGGAACACTTCCTAACTCTATGAGGATGTTATTACCCTAATACCAAAGCCAGACAAAGACACAAGAAAATCAGAGACCAATATCACTTATAAATATAGATGCAAAATTCCTTAGCAAAATGCTGTAAAACAGAAGCACAATAAAAGAATTAAATACCATGACCAGTTAGGACTTATTCATTCCAGGAATATAAGGGTGGTTAAATATATGAAAATAATCACTACAACACTCCTACTTCTAGTAGTAGATAGAAATTTATTCAGTTCTATTGATAGAATGAAGAAAGAAGCCACCCACAGTATATTACCTCAATAGATGCAGGAAAAGTACATGACAAAACACTATACCCTTTCCTGATAATAAAACATTGAACAAACTAGGAATAGAAGGAAAGTTCCTCTGTACCATATAGGGCAGTTATTGAAATATCTACTGTTAACATACTCAATGGTGTAAGACTGAAAATTCTCCCCTAAGACTAGGAGAAAGATACAAATCTACCCATTTTCACCATTTCTATGATCTTGCCAGGGTAATTAATAAAAAATGAAAGGCATCCACATTGGTAAAAAAAGAAGAAAAATTAGCTTTCTTCACAGATGACCTGATCTTAAATATAGAAAACCCTAAAGAAACTACCCAGGGGAAGAACTATTAAAAGGTAATAAAGTCCAGCAAAGATAAGGATACAAAATCAATTAAAAAAATCAACTGTATCTCTATATATGTACCAGCAATAAACAATCTAAAAATGAAATTTAAAAATAATGCCATTTACTAGAGCATTATAAAAAATAAATATTCAAGAATAAATTTAACCAAGAAATGTAGAAGCCTTTGACAATGAAAAATGCAAAATATCATGGAAGTAAATTAAAGATATATAAATAAAGCCTTTCCATCTCATATGCATGGACTAGAGTATTCAATATTGTTTTTTTCCTTTGGAGTTTTCAATAATGTTAAAATGGCATATTCCCCAAAGCAATCCACAGATTCAATGCAATTCCTATCAAGATTCCAACTGCCTTTTTTGCAGAAATGTACAATCTGATCTAAAATTCATATGGAATTGCAAGAGACCCCCCCGCAAAAAAAGCCAAAAAATCTTTATAAAGAAAAACAAAGTGGAAGAATTCATACTTTCCAATTTCACAATTTATTGTAAAACTATAATTAAAAGTGTTATACTGGCATAAGAAAGAACACACATATTAAGGGATAGAACTGAAAGTTCAAAAATAAAACCATACTCAATAAGGTGCCAAGACTCTTCAATGAGGAAAAACAGTCTTTCAATAAATGCTGCTTCAATAACTGGAAATCTACATGCAAAGGAACAAATTTGGACTTCCATCTCACATCGTAAATGAAAAGTAACTCAAAATGCACCAAAGACCTAAATATAAAAACTAAAAACTCTTAAGAAGGAAACAGGTGAAAATCTTCATGATCTTGCATTAGGCAATGCTTTTTAAATTATGACATCATAAACACAACAAAGAAAAAGATAAATTGGACTTCTCAAAATGAAAAATATTTGCATATTAAAAGACTTTCAAGTGAAAAGATAATCCAAGGGATGGGAAAATGGTTTTTGTCAATCATGTATCTGTAAAGGGCTTTGCAGACAGAATATAGAAAGATTGCTTACAATTAAAAAGAACACAAGTACAAAGTGGGCAAGGGATTTAAATAGTTGCTTACTCAATTAAGATATGCAAATTTCCAATAAGGACATGAAAAGATATTCAATACCATTAGTCATAAGAGAATTGCAATCTATAATTACAGTGACAGAGATACTACTTCACACCCAGTAGCATAGCTATAATCATAAAGTGTAGGCAAGGATATAGAGAAATAAACTTTTATACACTCCTGATAAAAACATATGAAATGGTGTAGCCACACTGGAAAATACACTGGCAGTTCTTCAAAAAATTAAAACATAGGGGCCGGGGATTTAGCTCAGTGGTTTCGCTGCCTGCTGCACAAGCGCAAGAACCCGAGTTCGATCCCTGGTACCCCCCCCAAAAAAAAAATTAAAACATAAACGCTATCGTATGACCTAGGATTCCAGTCCTGGGAAATGTCCAAGAGAATTAAAAATATGCATCCACATGAAAAGTCATATCTGAATATCCAAAGCAAAACTGTTGAAAATAGTCTCTCTTAGAAGTTAAATTTCTCTCAATAAATACTTTCCAAAAAAAAGAGCAACTCACTTTCTGAGCCCCCTTCTGTCTTAGATAGAAGTTACCTATCTTTCAATAAATACTTCCTGTAAAAAAAGTAAAAATTACATAAATGTCCATCAGCTCATGAGTAGATAAAGTGTAGAATTATTCACATAGTGGAATACAAGTCTGCCACAGAAAGGAATGAAGGACTATTACATGCTTCAACGTGGATAAATCTTAAAAACATACAAAGTCAGAGAAGCCAGACCAGTTGTTTCCAGGTGATAAGGGCAAAAGGGAAAAGTGACTACGTGTTTACAAGTTTGGGGTTCTTTTGGAAGTGAGATAAATATCCTAGAATTAGTGATGAAGTTTATACAACAATATTACTATTTTAATAATCTCTGATTTATAAATTTTATGATTAAAATGGTAAATTTTACCTCAAAAATTATAAAATTTTATCCAAATCATATTTATAAATATATATAACATAGAAGTTGAAATAGGACACAACGTAAGGAGACTGTGAATATTTTTCTTTTTAAAGACTACTCATTGTTTATAACAAAAAACAAGCCAACATAAAACCCAATTATTGGAAAACTAATTAAATAAATTATGATGCAACTATAAAAACTGAGATGTATTAGTTGAAAGAAAAGCACAAGACCAAACAGTGGATGAAGTATAATCCTATTTATATATGCAAACATGCTTGTATCTGTATAAACTCTTAACAGTGATAATCACAGGAGAGTGATTTTGAAGACTTCAATTTCAATTTCATGCTATTCGGTATTGGTACTTTAATAAAAATGAAACTAATATTTGATTCTTTTTTAGTACAACTTCAAGTATTTTGATGGTTTTAAAACACAGTAGAGGTACTCAAGTTTAGCTGTTTGAATAAAACATTTGCTATATACATGGAAAACTTCTGCAAATATTACTGTCTTTTACAACCAGAAAATGGATGTTGCAATAACATGATTTACATTTTCTGATAACACTCATAATGCAGCATTTTCAAACAATTTGCCACAAAGCCATTTTATAAGGTATATATGCCACGAGAAGAAAAATAATATCAGGCAAAAATATCTCTACATACAAAGAGAATACAAAATAAGATACTATATTGCAATTCTGATAACAAATCCAAAAATTACATATTCATGGTAATAGTGATTTATGGTATTATATACGTAACATGATGCAGATATATGGCCTATTAAAGACATGAAGGGTATTTATTACAAAGTAGGGAGAATAAGTATGTTTAGACACATGCATATAAAAGTACTGATTATTTTGTAGAAGAAAACCTATAAAAGGATATCTGTAGCACCAGAACCCTAAAAGGTACACTAGTCTGCTAATACACATTTCATCTAATTATTAACATTAAAACATATTGTCAAAGAATCTCCAAGTCTGGAGATACAAGAGAAACTTTGAAGTAGAAATGAAATATCAAAGGAGAAATTCATACTTCAACTTATATAGTAATGATGTCAATAAAAGAAAAAACCTACCTGCCATTCGAACTCACTATCTGACCAATCCCAGTAAGTGCTGATAGAAGAAGAGACATCACTGCAGACACTGCCCTCAGGGAACAAATCAAAAGAAGTGAATTCTTGATCGTCTAACAGAGAATAGCAATCATCTTGATCTCCAACAGAAACTGATGAAAACAGTTCCTCACTGCATTCTGAGCTGGCAACACTTGTTCCACAAGAAGTTAGGTTCCACCTTCAAAAACACAACACAAAAGACATCATAACATGAACTACAAAATTCACACAATTTGAAGATATTAATAGGACACATTTACAACATTTATGAGAAACGTATTTTAAGTGTAATGATAATGTGATTATTTTTAAAAAGCTGGGGCTGGGGATTTAGCTCAGTGGTTCCGGTGCCTGCCTTGCAAGTGCAAGGTCCCAAGTTCGATCCCCGGTACCAAAAAAAAAAGCCATTACCATTATTTTTTAGTAATATATTAAAATATTAATGAATAAAATGCAATGTCTGGGATTTGCCTCAAAATAATAAGGAAGGGCTTGGGGAATGGGTTAGGGGTATAAAGCATGATGACATACGTGAACAACTGAAGCTGGGTGATGGGTACACAGGGTTCATTACACTACCCTTTTCACTCCCAAAGCAGTTTCAAACTTTTTATAGTTTTAAAAGAAAGATATATTTAAATTAGGAATAGAGTAGAACTTTCATACATAAACAAAATATATAGTATAGTGGTTGAGTAAGTTCTGGTGCCATACCGAGTTCAAATTCTTGCTGTCACTTGCTAGTTATTTGATCTTAAGCAAATCCTGACCTCTTCAAGCCTATGCTCCCCTCTTTAAAATGGAGTTATTGCAAAGATTATATACATACAGAGAGCTTAGCACATATAAAAAGTACTCAATGTATGGCAGCTATTATTACATTAAAAGGATGAAAGCCGTTTCAGGAAAGAGAAAAAAGCACCATCAAAGTACACAAGTACAAGTTCAAGAAGTAGTTTATATATTTAAATAACTTTTATAACTATTATACACATTCACTGAAGAAATGATGGAATAAGAAAGGTGTGAAGATTAAAATGACCAATAATTCTATTATTCAGCAATAACTAATAGCATAATATTTTGGTCTATTTTTTTCCATGAGCATATATATTTTTTATAGAATAGGCAATCATTCTGTATATATCTATTTTAGTGCCCTGTTTTTCATTTAACATCATATAATGAACATTTTCTTAGGTACAGTTGAGTATCCCTCATCTGGAATGCTTGGGATTAAAAGTATCTCAAAAGTAAGATTTTTTGGATTTTGGAATATTTGCAAATACTTAATGAGATATCTTTAGGATGAGACCCAAGTCCAAATTGAAATTCATGTATGTTTCATATGTACCTAATACACAAAACCTGAAGATAATTTTATATAATATTTTTAATGCACATGAATTCTGACTGCAACCCAAAAAATAAGGTCAAAATGGAATTCTGCACTTGTGGTGTCAAGTTGGCATTCAAAAAGTTTCAGATTTTGGACTTCTGCATTTGGGATTCTCAACCTGTATATTACTTGGAAAACATTTTAATCACAATATATTCAACTTTCCCCACAATGACAGATAGGTAAGCTGTTTCCATTCTTTATTACATATAATACTGAGATGATCTTTTTGTTTATAATTATTTATCCAAATATAAATTCTTTAAGGATAGACTATTAAGTACTGAGTCAAAAATATGAAAACTTCCAAGGGTCTTCATTCATTTAGTCAGATACTTCTTGTTTATTTTTATTTTATGTCATTTTTTGTGTGTGTAATACTGGGGATTGACCTTCAAACCTTCACAATGAGCTGTACCCCCAGCACCGCTGCGCCCTCCCGGGGATTGAACTCGGCACCTTGAATTTGCCAGGCAGACATGGCACTGCAGAGCTACATCTTTGGCTCCTATTTTTTTTCTTTTGAGACAAGGTGTCACTAAATTGCCAGGCTGGGCTCAAACTTCCCATCCTCTTGCCTCAGCCTCTTAAGTGTCAGGGTTACAAGTGTGTACCACTTGCACGGGTCAGTCAAATACTTTCCAAAATTTTTAAAAATGTTCATCTCAGGCTGTGTGTAAAGCTAGGTGTTACAATATCTGCCTAGCAAGTACAAAGCCCTGGGTTTAATTCTCAGCACCACAAAACAAAAACAAAGCTCATCTCACCACAACCTTAATAGCACTGAAATTTTTATTGTAAAAAATTTTACCTATTTCCTAGAACAGAAATGTTTTATATAAATTTTTATTTTTGTGATTAGCAAGATCAAATTTTAATATACAAATTGGCTATATTTTTTATATTGTTTTTCTATGTGTTAATGTTTTATTTTTTATGAGTTCATACATTAAGTATATTAACATTTTGTAGTATTTGTTACTGGAGATTTGGGGGTTTTATTTTCAATCTTGAAATCTATCAATCTATTTTCTTTTGTAAGTTTCCACTAGTTTTATACTATTAATGATAAAATTTTCATTCCTCTGCCTGTAGCATAGGGAATTAATCCTTAAGGTAATGATTTCATATCTTTTTTTTTAAGTTTCTGTTTTCACTTTTTTATTAGTACATGTCTGCAGGACATGCAATTTACAAGCTTCTGAAATAATGACATCCTGCTGTCCCTCATCCTTCATTAAATCCAGGTTTTCTTGAATTATGTAGTTTTTAAAACTTCTTCCTTTACTTTTTGTCGTAATCTTACATTGAGAATTTAACAACTTACAACATATTGGCAACTTGAAAAATTTTGTGGTATCTTTTCCTTTGAGTTGAAGAGACAGCATTTTAAAGCACTAAACCACACACATTAAACTATTTTATAGTTCAGTAAATAAAAAGCAGGTATCAATATATTTTTATAAATCTAGAATTCATCTAAGAATTCCAGCATACTTTTAGTATTACTTAGTTTCATCACATGTTTGTAAGGGGGGCAGTATCCTCATTTTCAAAAAAATGAATAAATCTAGTGGAATAAGTCAAACTGCTCAGGTCTTACGATAAAAGCTCTAAATACCAACTATAAGTTCTGTCCCAAACACAGTAAACCACTACACAATATACAGAACAAACTTTTTCTCTTGAGTATTCAAATTTCACTTGACTTTCCCCTCTTTATTCATTCACTCATTCAGCAAATATTTAATCAGTATTTTCTATGTCCCAAGGAGAGTTTAAGAAGCTGTTAGATACTTGTTTTTAATTAGAATTTCTTTTCAGCATGCAAATGTTCATTGGAAATGTATTCCCTCCATGAGAAACAATGACATTCCTTTTTATCAAACTATGTCACATTTAATAATCTAACCACTACCAGATCACTGACAAGAGTCAAGAATTTGCTTGGTTTGATGCCTTTACATTAGGGTAAAATTAGTATGTTCTCAGTTTTTCAGATTCATGACTATATAAGAAAGTTTTAGATATTTTCAGAAGCTTCTAGGTTTTCTCTTTTATTATTAATGGCAAATAAACTAGGCTCATAGTTGAAACAAATCATTTACAAAATAGAAAAACAATACTTTTTATGAAAAGATTTTTAAAAGTTTTGTATCTTCTAATTTGAAAATATAAATTTTTTAAGGTAGTATGAATAAAACAAAGTAGGAAATACTTTTATTCATTTCTAGTGGGAGTGTAAGTAGACATAATCCTTCTGAAAAGCAATTTGTTAGTATATGTATACCGAGAGCTTCAAAAATGTTCATTCCCTTGAACTCAGAAATTTCTAAGAAATCTATTCCTTTCCCTGAATACATATTTGGAAATAAAGATGTAGGAACAAACATGTCCAAACAATATTATTTATAAATAGCAAAAAAGGGAAAATAAATGACTGCCAAACATGGGGAATAATTAAATGATATATCTCAATAATAGTATTTTATTATCATTAAAATCATGTTTTCAGACTATTGGAAAGCATTCAATAATGTTAAGGGAAAAGAAGCAGATCACAAATACCTTGATTTTTAAAAATTATACAGGTTGACTATCCCTAATCTGAAAATCCAAAATTCTGTTCCAAAATCAAGAAGGGCAACCTGACACAAGTGGAAAATTCCACTCTGATCTCATGTGATGGACTGCAGTCAAATACAGGCACTCTAAAAGTAATATATAAAATTACCTTCAGGCTATGTACATAAGGTATATATAAAATATAAATGAATTTTGTATCTACACGTCTTATTACGTAGATGCAAACATTCCAAAATTCAAAAAAAATCATTATGAAACATCTCTAGTTTCAAACATTTCAGATAAGGGATATTCAACCTGTATCTCTACACAGAACATTAAAGAAACATCAAAATATTGACAGTTGTTACCTCTAGGAAAATGAATCATACATGGTCTGCATAGTTTTTTTTTAACACCTTCTATTTTCTATAGTGAAAAATTTAAGGGTAATTCTTTTAGACTGTCCCAGCAGTTTCAAACTGTCAATGAATATCCATCCTGCATATGCTCAGCACTGAAGCATTAAGATGTGTTATGTTCATGTACCAATTCCCCACAACCAATGTAAACATTATGTACCACAATCGTGTACTAATAAAAAAATTTTTACAAAACAAATTTACAAGTCCTTCCATCTTATTCCAGTAAGAGAAACATCTCAACACTAAAATTCTAGCTGTAATTGTAATATTACTCTTAAAGGAAATTTTCCAAAACCTTAAAAGAAAAACAGTCACAAGAACCCCAACTGAAATGGTATTTAATTCAGTAACTAGGCTTGTTGCCTAAATTTTAATTTAAAAGGTAAAGCAAACATTTCCTTGCAAGGCTTTTCAGCAAGAATACACAGCCTAAGGACTTTCATAGTATTTTGATAAGTAGCCACTTTAATGTTAAAATTAAGAAAAACTAGAACATGATGTACATATTTCTCTGTAGCTCCTTCCTACTACAACTGGACCTAACAAACTGCCTCTTGGGATGAGAATAGTGCCAATGAGCACTTCTAAATAAAGTTATAACTGTCAAGCTGATGAAAGTCATTCCAAGTCCATGCTATACATTCATTCTTAGAGGGCTGGTCCAATCATAACTTTTATTCATCTCTGACTTCCTATCAGAATCCCCATGTAACCACCCTCACCTCCTCTAGAGTCCAATAGGCAAACCTTCAAGGTTTCAACATAAATTTTCTATTCTTCTCCCTCGTACCTCACTTGTCTTGAGATCATTATCCAAATTTTCTACCTCCTGTACTGTTTTGGAAGTAAAGAAATGTTTTGTGTCATTTCTAGGGCTAATTTTCCCTTTTGGGCTTCCGAGTTCTTCCCCACAATCTCCTCTCATCTCTAACACCCTCCCCTCTTCACTTTGAAACAGGTCTTGCTAAATCACTAAATTGCCCATGCTGGGCTCAAACTTGCCATTCTCTTGCCTCAGACTCCAGAGTGCAGGGATTACAAATGTGCTCCACCACGCCTGGCTCCAAATCTGTATTTCTAGCCTGGGAATTTCTCCAAAGCCTCAACACCAATTCTCAACTTTTTTCAACAAGTCCCTAAACCAAATTCCTTCAGTATGGTTCTCCGACCTGAGCCCCAAACTCTTCTGTACCTCCAGTTCTATAACTACATAGGAAAATTGTAGATGGTATAAAAGGCAAACAACAGAGGCTAGAGATATAGCTTAGTGGTTAACGTGCTTCCCTAGCATGTGTGAAGGCATCATGGGTTTGATTCCCAGTGAGATACACACATACACATACACACACACACACACACACACACACACACACACACACACTGACACAGAATGGTCTTGGGATTTTTCTGACTGATGATTGAATATAGGGTTCTAAAAATCTCATAACTGAGTAACTGATTTATTCACTAGTTTACTTCATACCCTCCCAATAGGGTATAAAAAAGTAAGGCACTGCCCTCCCACATACTTTTCATAGTTGTTTAATGTCAAGGTACTGATGCACTCCTGAAAGATAAAGAGAATAACACATCTGGTAGCTCATATTAACTTCTTTGATCTCACGGTTTAATCAAAGGACCTACCAATATCCTTAGAACTTTTCAATTTGCTAAAGTCATCCCTTTTTGGTGGTGGTGACGGTGATTGCAGTAGACATGGTAAGTATACAGACCAACCCATGATGGAAGTGCTAAGAGAAAATCTCCATTTGTATCAGAAAAACCCTGTCCCCAAATCCAAAAATAGTATCTTACACTCATACACTCACTCACATATATGTATATATGTATATAAATATATATATCTGACACTGATATTCAAGTTTAAGTGTATTAATTTTTGTCTTATTAAAATTTATTCTATTTTTCCAAAATTCTAGACAAACTCAACTAGATCATAAAATTCTAAAAGATACTCATAGGAAAATGTGATTCTTTTTTTTCTTTTTGAGATAGTTTCTCACTATGTTGCCCAACCAACTCCTGGGCTCAAGCAATCCTCCTCTCTCAGCCTCTAGTAGCTGGTGCTAGTACTACAGGTGTGTACCACTGCATTAAGCTGGAAAGTATGAATGCTTTAAAAACTGCTTATGTAGCTGGGCTTGGCAGTACTGTACATGTCTATAATCCAAGCACTCAGGTGGGCTGGGGCCAGAGGATCACAAGTTCCAGGCCAGCTTGGGCTATATATATACAGCCCAAGGTTATGGCCACATAATTTATTTTCTCCTGAACCTAAACCTATGTGGCAGGAGGTTCTAATATGAACACGACATGAATTTGGCCACAGAGACCATTAGTATTAGTACTGTAGCTTTCTTAGTTAAGAAAGACTGCAAATGTAGCCCAGAATCCAGCAAATAAGCAGGCACAAAGTTGTCATCATAAAGCTTTTATCAATGGCATTATCTAAACAATCTCGTTTTCTTATCTGATAACAGAAAAAGAGGCAAAATAAGGGTAAACCAAATATATACTCACTAATAACCTTTCTACTCGCAATAAAATTTGTTTTATAATGCAAAATTATAAAGCAAAATTTTATTATTCAATTTCTCATATCTGATTTTTGGACTGCTGCTTGAATTGGCAAATGGTGTGATGTGAAGGAAAAAAAAGTGACACACACAACCTCAAAATAAAATAAGCCCCTAAATTAACTTTACCCCCATATAATGATTTAGCTGTTTGCTTCTCCCTGAAAAGAAATGGCATAAAGAATATGGTTCGCTCAAAAATCATCTTGAGAAGGGATAAAAAGACAGTACATGCCAGGAGAAAAAAATTAAAAAGCAAGGTGGTCTAGGACAGAAATATCATCTGCTATAAATATTGCCAATTCAGCTTTCTGCTGAAAAGAATATAAAGCTTGAGCTCCCCTGCTCCCATTCCAAGCCTTGTGAAAAGTAGGGTAAAAAAAGGAGGTTTTAAAAAACCAGGGAGTAATTAGGAAAAATAATGTTTGACTTGGAAAAACTGGGGCTTAACAAGAACTTCCCCTTCTAGTGCTCCTCTCTTGTTTTGGGAAACCACTTTGACTTTACCATAGTCTTTAAGGAGAAGAATTTGAAGGAAAAAAAAATGGGGCAGAGGAGAAAGAACAAATTAAAGAGTAAGAATTATTCATTCCAGGGCTGGGGATTTAGCTCAGTGGTTCGGCTGCCTGCCCAGTACTAAAAAAAAAAAAAAAAAGGGGGAATTGTTCATTCCAGATTACCACCACTCCTTTTGGCAATGCTTAACCTCAACCTCTGCTCCTCACTTCCTTGCCCTCAATATCAGAGCAATTCTGAAGTCATTTAACTTTCCTGGGTATGCAACTTGCTCCAAAACTGTAAAACTTAAATACTAAGTATATGAAAAGATATTTTTTATATTATTTTTCAATGCAAATAACCTTAAACACACATGATTTCATTCAAGTTACATTCATGTTAATTATATCATGGGCTAAGTATGTATTTAGGCTTCTGTGAGCTAGTCTAAGAAACCAAAATGAGCATTAATAACATTGGTCCATTAGTTCTGATCCACGTTTTACCACTAGCTCCAGAGAGTAGCATAGGTCTGTCTAGGCCTTTGTAATAGATTACATGATCTTCAACTCAGTCTTTTCTCTTTGGTCCACAGCTTCATTTTTGTAATGAAGATGTGGAATAGTAAAAAATTTACTGCTGGTTCTTTTTGAAATGCGTTATACTGACGTTGTGAATGTATTCAACTAAAACATCTTGTTTCCACAGACTATAGCTTTCCGTTAGGTAAGAATCATGTTTTACATTTTCCTTGGGAGCTCAGTAAATTCAGCTTGATTCAGGGGGTGGGAGGATATTTGAAAAAGATACAAAAATGTGGAAGAATTTGATCAAACTTACATAGTAAACTTGGATCAGACATGAGAACTAGACTCCTTATCTCCAAAGTTTCAGTAGATGAATCCCTCCCTCTCCTACCTAGTCCCTTCTCCATACACTCTCCCAGCACTTTGTACACACATATCTTAAATATCTACCTACATTAAAAGTTAAGTCTATAACTGAAACATCTTCATATCCCCCACAACGTTTGGCATAAAACTTAAATGCTTGCATGAGAGAATTCTCCAGAAAGCTGTCTTTCAATGAAGCCAGTTAGAAAATGCATCCTCTGATAAATCTGTATAAACTAGCTCATTCTAAGCCTTGCTCTGACCCCCACCACTACAGGGGGTGGGGCAAGCCAAAGGACATGTTACAGGAAGAAATTTTCCAGATTTAAGCCTACACATTTTGGCAAGATCTAAAGCAGTGTTCATAAATGAGGGAAAAAATAAAAGAATGCACTAGTTTCCAAGAACTCCGCTAAAAAAACAGGGCGGCAGGGGGAACAGAGCTGTGAAACAGGTTTAAAATTGGGAAAGAGAAGGTCTAGTTTTAAAAGTGCTACCTTTCTAAAGATGTGGATGGATTCTGACCCACCAGAAATCCACAATACAGCGCACCAAAAATAGAAGAGGTTAAACTTTTGCAGGTGTATGGAAACAGGAGCGCATCGAAAAATCAAGGGTGGTGGTTTGGGATTCTCAAGGTACAGATGGGGGGCGCGTGGGGAGAAAAGGACAAGGTAGGGAAGGAAGGAATCGCTGTAACTAGACCCATGAGGAAAAGAAAACGAGTAAAAACGCCAGTGGAAGAAAAATCAGAGGGTGAAAATAGGGAGGGAAAGCAGGGAAAGAGCCCAGGAATGAGGGCTAGCAGAAGAAAGGTGGGGGAAGGGGCGAAGGTCCAAACAGGGCGGGGGCGCGACGCGTCGTTCTACAGCCCTAGGCAGGGTGTGCGAAGTCCACCCCTGCCCTCCCCGGCGGTACAGACCTGTTGGTATGGAAGCGGTGGAGCGGGTCGGTGCGATGGCAGGAGGAGAGCTGGCAGCCGAAATCGCTGATGTCCAGGCAGCCCGGCTCCTCGCTGTGACAGGTGCCCACTCCGCGAGGGGGTCCCAGGAGTGGGAAAGGTTCTTCGGGGGTTAGAAACTTCTCGTAGGAAGTGGTGGCCGACGCCTCGTCGGACATAGTTGGAGATGGCCTGACTCGGGCTCTTTCTCTGGCCTTGGGCTGCTCCCGCACCCGCCCCTGCGCCCAATCTAACCTGTATGATAGCGCCGCCGCTCAGGAGGTGAGCCCGACGCAGCTTACTGGCTCCCTAAGAGTCACGGCCCACTGTTGCCCAGGGACTGCAGGCAGGGAGTGCAGGGTCGTTCGAAGAAGCTGCTCGAGGGCACAGCGGCCCGCCGGTCACCGAGTCCACGCCTCACTGGCCTCTGCAGCCTACGCCGCAGCCGCCCGGCCCAGCCAGTCAGCGCAGCGCCGCCACCCGCACCGGCGGGCCCCACCCACTGCGCTCACTGCTTGCGACTGCCGCAGTCAGCCGGACGCCTGCCTGGAGAGGAAGGGTAGTAGGGAGCCGCTTCACCTGCCCCCTGCTGGAGCGGAGGAGGAACTGAGGCTGCAGCCCCATGTGCCCCGCCCCACCTTCTACGCATAGAATCAGGGATTCCGGCGTTGTAAAGGCTGACACCTTAAACCAACTTCGTCTCTGCTTTCCTGCTCGCACCTGGTTACTAAACAGCAACCACAACCCGGAGAAAAAAAGAGTTGGCCAAGGTCACACTGCGGGTGCGAGAGAAAGAATCCAGATGGACTTGTTCCCAGCACGCTCCATCACCCTCAGTTCAACAAGTATTTATTGAGCCTCTGCAGCGTGTGTGCCCAGCACTGAGCAATGAACTGAAGGAGAAACGAGCCCAGTAGGAAAAAAATAGTCCCTACCTCACCCTTAATCACTTCATTTCGAGAATGCTACTCTCCAGCCACCAGGCTACTGGGACGTGCAGGACATGTAGTGATCTTTTGTGCTGTTTTCACTAGCTCACATTATGCACTCTGTTTGGAATACCTTGCCATTTCTTTCCTGCTAATTTTTGAAGCCCCAGAGCAAAAGCTCCCTCCTAGGTGAAACCTTCCTTGACTCCCAGGGAGACTTGGATATTCCCCTCTTACTCCCTGAAAACCCACATTCCCCAGTTGAAAATGTGGAACTTAACTTGTTCAGTTCAAATCAACTTACTAGGTGCCATATACTGTTCTTTACTCTTACTATTCTTTTCTCTATATTCTAGACAAGCACTTCCAATCTCGGATGAATATTTTTTAAAAATATTCAGAGGAACTGGGGCCAAGGATGTAGCTCAGTGGTGCTGTGCCTGCCTGACAAGCCCAACGAAGGTCCTGAGTTTGATTCCCAGTACAAAGAAAGAAAGAAAGAAAGAAAGAAAGAAAGAAAGAAAGAAAGAAATTCAGAGGAAAACCCAACATTTTCAATTTCTCATTTTATAAAATGAAGAAAAACTTTAGCACAGCCCACTATTTATAATATTAAAACATTTATTTTCATATAAAATAAGGACATAGTCTTTCAATAAAACTATTTGAATTAAATATATTTAATTTTACAGAAAAACTCTTTACATTGATCCTAGTGAGAAGCATATAACTAAAATAGGTGGAAGGAAGTGGAAAGAATCCAGGAGCAAGAGGAGAAAGGGGGCACAATAAATGAAGAACTGTTACATAAATAGGCTGTACTCCAATGTTAAACTCTATGCCCTGCCCTATCAACATAACTTATAATGAAAACACCTGCTCTCAAATACTCCCTTTAAATTTATGTATAGTTATCCCTGGGAATCTGTAGAATATTGATCTGAGGACCCCTAAAAATAGGAAAATCTGTGGATTCTCAAATTCCTTATATAAAATGACATAGTATCTACATATAACTCATGCACAATTCCCCATATATTTAAATCATCTCTAGATTATAAGAGGCAATGCAATGTAAATACTATGAAAATAGAAGTTATACTGTTATTATGGTTTTGGTCTAAAATGCTCTCCCAAAGTCTCATGTGTTTGGAAGGGTGTATTCTTGTCACTGGCTCCTCCCTGTTCTCTCTACCTCCTGGCTGCCATGAGATGAGTAGCTGTCCCCTACCAGGTCCTTCAACCAGGCCATTTCTGCCTTGGAGCCAGCCAACTATGCACTGAACCCACTGGAAACAGTGAGCCCAATAAATCTCTCCTTTTGGGGCAAAGGAGAAGGAAGTGGGAGGGCTAGGGGAAAGGATAGAAGGGAATGGGATTAATATGAGAAAATGGAAAAATAGGAACAAAATCTTTGTAAATAGGGAGGAATGGAGGGGTTGAAGGGAGGGCTGGGCAAGGGTGAAAAATAAGAACCAAGAGAGACTATGTAACGGTGCAAATTTCCAATGATGAATGTCATTATATTGTATACCTAAAATGTACCAATGATTAGAATGAATAATCGACAATGTAAAATAGGAAGAAAAGGTCCAAAGGGGTAGGGGTAGTGGGAGGGGCAGGGGAAAGGAAAAATGATGAGAAATGGAAAAAATGGAAATAAAGTCTTTGTAAATAGGGAAGGGTGGAGGGCATGAAGGGAGGGCTAGGAATGGGCAAAAAACAAGAACCAAGATGCATTATGTAAAGGTACAATTTCCAATGAGAAATGTAATTGTATTGTATACCTACAATGTACCAATAAAAGAATTTAATACAAAAAAAATCTCTCCTTTTGTTATTCTAGAAAGGAAGCACCTACAAAAGTGCGGCCATGGAGAGCACAGTTGCTGAAAAGATTAGCATTCAAAACATGCCAGGTACTTTGCATTAGGACAATAGGAAACATTTGTACCAGCTATGGGAGTGTAACTAATGAAGAAAATCCATACCAAAGAAATGTGGTCCTTGCTGTGACTATACTTGAGTACGTGGTTTAGAAGCCTTTGGAAACAGTTTGTGGGAGTTTTAAATGGTTTGAAGATACTGGCTAAAGAAGCCCTGTGATTCTGCAAAAGTCAAGGAATGAAGTCACAAACCAAAGAAGGTTAGGAGAGTTCTTATTGGCAATAATAGGAAGAACAGCTCCTGGATTTCCAGGACGGTTTCCAAGTGGTTAGCCATTCAGCCTCTCAATCTAGTGATTTATAGATAAGCAAGCCATAGGAATTGCTTGTTTAGTGACCACCTATCACAGGTGACTCTGTGAAGTTAAAATTGACCAAATGGAACTCAGGCTGTCCTAACCCAGTTTTTTCACATGTAGGGTATACAGGAAACTGGGATATTAGGAAAAACTGGTTATTTCACATTATAATTTCCTCAGAACGCAGAAACTTAGCAGGGAGTGACTGCATCTCCCTTTAGGAGGGAATGGGTTGCATTCCATTTTGCCTAAGGAAGTTCATTCGTGGTCCAAAGTGCTAGTTCACTGTATATTTTTATTTAAATCCCCACAGGTATGGCTGATTACCAAACTCTATCTCAGGCCCTTACCCTTGCTAGCTGACTCACTCATAACCTAATTAAATAAACTGTTTTCTACAGCCCTACAGTGCTGTAAAGAGATCTTGACTGGAGATTCTTGTCAGAGTTCAGAAGACTAGGACACTCATAGAAATGCAGACAGTTGAAGGCCAGATTTAGGAGGTTTCAGTTGGAAACAAGGACTCCATTGGTATTTGGGCTAGGGGCCAGTGTGTTATATTCTGGCAGAAGATTTGTCTTCATTTGGCCCTTGTCTTGAGATTTTGCAGGGGGCTGAGATTAAGGGCAATGAACCAACTGTTCTGGCAGAGAAAATTTCAAATTGGGCCAATGTTCTGACTTGTGGCATTGGTACTGCTGGCTGCTTTTAGCCAGATCTATAGTGAGAATCATGAGCAAAAAGCAAATGTGGAAAGTTTGAGATTTTATCAGAAAGAAAGCAAGTGCCTGCAAAGGTGGGGCCATGCAAAGCCTGCTTGCTGAAATGATTAGCATTAAAAAGAACCCAGGTGGGCCAGGGGTTTACCTTAGTGTTTAAGCTCAAAAGCTCAAGGTCCACAGTTTGTTCCCAGGTACCAAAAAAAAGGACCCAAGTACTTTGCATTAGGAGATATGGCTTGAAGACATCTCAGGATTTGGCTAGACTCTAACCTCCACGGGCTCAAAGGTACAAAAAAGAAAATACCTTTGAAAGACTTTGCTTTGAGAAAAGAGCCCCAAGCCACCCTATTCTAGAAGGGTTGTCTAGGGAATTGGTTCCCTAAGATTTATTTCACAATGCCCAGCCACCCTGGCACTGAGAGGTTCCTACAGCCTTTACCCAAGGGCCCAAGCTACTGGTTGAGCTGGTAGTAGACCTTGGTGTTATCCATGCTGTGCTGGTTTTTAGACATACAGGATGCAAGAGTTATGGGGTCACAGAGGCTTCCATGAAGATTTCAAAAGAAATCCTGGGAGGGCGAGCAGCATGGCTCTGGGAGGGCAGCATGTAAAACTGTGAAAGTGAAACCAAAAGCAGAAGTATTGATTTTCTGAGGTTACTGTAAATACTTACTACAAACTTGGTAGCTTAAGACAACAGAAATTTATTTTCACACTTCTAGAGGCTGGAAGTCTGAAATCTCACAAGACCATACTCACTCCAGGGTCTCTAGAGGAAAAATGGTTTCTTACCTCTTTCAGCTTCTGGGTGCTGTCCTAGCATTCCTGGGCTTATAGTCTCATCACTTTGTGCCTTCATCTTCACATTATCTTCCCTGCACAACCATCAAATCTCCTTCTACCTTACTCCTATAAGGACTCTTATCATTGGATTTAAGGCATACCAAATTAATTCAGGATAAAGCCCTCCTCTCAAAACCCTTAACTTACTTAATCCAATATTTTGCCATTCACAGTAATAGTAACAGGTTTCAGGGATTGGGAAGTGGAAATATCTCCTGAGAGAGCTACCATTCAGCCCACTGTCTAAATTATTGCTATGCTCTGAACCTCATCATGTAGGACTTCTACTTTCCAAGCCTCTTATAAAGCATGAAATTAAGAGGCTCATAGAGAAGAAGAAATCCAATATTCCCATAAAGTAATTATGGTTTTAGTTCTTTTTGTGTGTGTGTGACTCATTTTTTTTTATTCTTAAGTTCTTTTATTGGTACATTTTATCAGAGTGCCTTTTTTCTTAATTTACCTACTGATAAATTATCTATTGATTCTTTTCCCTAGAGGACAAATTAATGGGCCAGAATGTGAGATGTTAGAGACAATACACAACATTTTTTTACAAAATATCTTAAGGATAATAATTTAACTCACCTCCAATGAAGACAATGAATATTATATCTAATTTACAAAGAAAGAATGGACACAACTTTTATAAATGAAAAACTAGAGATATAATACATGATACAGAAACATAATGCATATGTTATGCCACAAATATATAGGAAGAATATATAATATACTGACAGAATATCAAGAATATCAAGTAAAGATGAATTTCTTAACAACAGTCAAACACAGTTGCTAACTGATACAAAATATAATTGCAATACAGTGAGATACTAGGTCCAAAACAAATAGGCATAAGACTTCATAGTACCCATGTAAAGAAAGGACGGATTCAGCTTGGGGGGAAAGATTTGCGAAGATTTCACAGCAGCAACATTTGGCCTGAGTTTCTAGAAGAGAAGCTTTTAATTTGGCAAGAAAAGATGGTCATTTTAGATTAAACAGTGTGACACTGAAATTCTGAATCATTTCTGTGGTGAACTGATAAAATTTGAAAGATAAATGATAGACTTAGAAAATGCTTTTGATTAGAAACTGGTAAGTAATATTAATTATATAAAATCATAGAAACTCTTAAGGGTTGATAACAAGCAAAATTTCGAGAAATAGCAAAGAAGAGAACTATTATAATAACATTTACATATTTGTCCTCAGATAATTTTCTCATATTTGAAAAGGAAATAAAATATACTGCTCCCTTTTACAATTTTATACATTCTAATGTTTCAGTACCTTAAAAATTTTAATGAATTGGATAATTCATCATTTTTCAATTGCTCTTACCAAAACTTCACTGTCACAAGTAAATTAAGAAAGTTATATTTCATGGGAGGGGTAGGGGAAAGGAAAGAAGGGAAAGGAATAAATATGAGAAAAGGAAAAAAATAGAAACAAAATCTTTGTAAATAGGGAGGGGTGGAGGGGTAGAAGGGAGGGCAGGGGAATGGGGATAAAAAATAAGAACCAAGATATATTATGTAGAGGTACAAATTCCCAATAATGAATGTCAGCATACTGTATACCTAAAATGTACTTATAAAATTAATGAAAAAAATAAAGTTATATTTCTTCTTCAGTATACATGTGCATTAATATGACATTTTTCTTATATCACAGTAAAAAATATTGTACATAACTAAAACATTGCACATGATGAATATGTGGTCTACTAATGTAGAAAAGGGTTTTCAGAAACAACTAACATTTCTCAGATCTGTAGGAATTTTTAACATAAATGATATTTTCTTATAAGAGTATGTTTCAGTTACAAAATAAAAAACAATCACTTAGGGCTGGGGATTTAGCTCAGTGGTTGTGCTGTCTGCCTCAGAAATGCAATATCCCAAGTTCAATCCCTGGTACCAAAAAAAAAAAAAAAATCACTTAAAAGATCTTCCCTCCATAATTTGATTTTTCTGGGATAAGGAGATGATCAATATATTTTACTAAATAACAAAGCAAAGGAATTTAAATATTTTGTGGTATATAAATAAATATGCAAAAAACTAAAAATAATAAATAACAGACATAATTAAAAGAGATAATACCAAAAGGAATGTTTCCAAATAAACTCAAAAATGGGTTTTCAGATATGACTGGGTCCTTATTCAGGTAGAAATTATTTGAGAGAATAATTGCAATAAAATTATTGTGTTGGCTCTTTTATTGTGGGACAGAAGAATGGATTTAGTTAACTGAGATTAGTGTGGGTGGCTGTACAAGGGCCTATATAGTAGGATGTGTATGTTGGAGGAAAAAATTGAATGAGATGCCAGGTGCTACAAAATTTTCAACCTTATAAATGTGTAATTTTAAAATCTAGTCATTTCAACCTGTACTTTTTCAATCTTAATATTACTTTTAGCCAGTACCCATACATTTCCAAAATATTTTGACTAATGTTTATAAAGATATCTTGCTATGTTTTCAAATAATAGCAGAATTATTTACAGTGTATATTTTTGGTGTTTGCAAACTGGTAATCTGGTCTCTCTCTTTTTTTTTAACACTTCTGGGAAATTCCTAACAGGTATCCTACTTTAGCCTTATTCTTTGACTATTTTCAATAACAAAGAGCTTACAGTTAACAGAAGTAAAACAACCATTAAAACTCAAGCTATTGTAATAATTCTTGCTGTAGCAAGAATACTATAACAAAATATATCAGTCAGTGTTACTAGAGAATCACATATAATACAAGATATATAAATATATAAGAATTTACAATATTGGCTTACAATGGCCACCCACAGAGTCAGGTGTGGAAGAGTGCAAAAGGGCTGTCTGCACATTGGGGATCTGAAGGATCCCAATTGAAAGCCTGAAGCTCAGTATTGTGTCCCATGGGAGCCTGTATCAGGAGGCCAAAGGGTCTTCGATGGAAGGCTGAACAGTCTACACCAGAAAGCTGAAAGGTTGGTGCTGGAAACTGAAGAGTCAGTGCTGGAAGCCAGGAGATGATGTCAAGATGACTGACATCATCTGGATGCTTCTCTGAAAGACTAGAGCTTCTCTAAAGAAGATAGAAGCAATCCTTCCTTCTTTGTTTCCCTTTTATACTATTCTGGTGATAATTCTCCCTGGGGTGGATCTTCTATACCCAAAATGATGCTTAGCCAAGTTAGTTGAACATCATTTACTCAAGTTGGCACAATCGATCAACTATCACACAAAATAATTGTAATCCAACCAAATTTTTAACAAACACTATATAACTTTCTAATAATCATAAGAATTGTTCATATTCATAGTGAGAAGAATTACAATAAAGCATTAACATATACATCTTCATTTCTAATTTGACAGAATGTGGTATGTTAGCATCAGCCAGACAGGCTATGTTAGGAATAAGCTGGGCCTCATTTTAATTTAGCTTAGGACATATGTCCAACTTTTATTTGAGGGCCTTACCCGGTTGTACCTTAAGTGACTCCTGACATCCCCAGAGATGGACATGACTGCTCTGCCTGTAATGAGGGTGTACAGAAAGCCCTCTTTACATAGACCTCTGATAAACATGAAATGAGAATAAGCATTAGAGAGGGTTCTTTAAAAGCAGACCCATTGGGGGGGTGGGGCATAGTTCTTGGTTCAGAGGAGTGAGAGACGCAGAACAGGGCAGGGCTAAAACTAAGACAGCTGGAAACCAGCTTTAACATTATTCCAGGAGTTGCTCTGAAGTAGGGTTTGCACCAAAATATTGATCACTCTTGAAGCCAGGTGCCCTTACCTTGTATCTTGATCATCAGTCAGTCATTGGCTACAGGAATCAGGGTTTTACATGAGGTGGAGGTGTTATATGGTGATCTTGCAGGCATGGAAGTTTTTCTACATAGTGCAGTTCTCCACAAAAGGAAGCAGCTGAAGTTAGAAGCTAACACTCACAGCTGCTGAGGGATGGGTCTGTCTGCTTTGTAAAGGTGCCTGTAGACTACAGTATGTATATTATAGTAAAGAAACACTGTCATATATGCTAAGACTCCAGAACAGCCCTTAAGGAATGTATGACTGAAACATACTACAGAAAGCATTGCAGAACCTGAATACAACCCACTTCTGATCACAAGACTTTTGGGGGACATTTTAGATCTAAACCAAAATAATATCTTTGCCTTAGAGCCAGTTGATTATGGACTGAAACCATGAGCAACTTAAATCATCCACCTTTAAGTTGTGGTTGTTGAGTATCGTGTCTCAGAGATGAGAAAGCTAATACATATATCTCTGCCGTTTTCCATTGTAAACCTAACCACTTCAGAAGGCCAAGCCCAAACATGTGCTCTACTGTTGGGTGTTGAGGATTTTTAAAAAAGACAAGATTATTAATCTTCAATTCAAACCCAGAGGCTTTTCTGGGTGTGCAGGGCAATGAGCTCGGACATGTCAAGAAATGAAATGGGTCAGAGAGCTATAAAAGTGTTACAGAGGTGGAGACAAGGCAGTGTGCTTCATTTACGTTCGGCAAACTTGGGGATATACAGTGTCTTCTTCCTCTCCCATCCTTTCCTCATCACCAGTACTTCCCCGAAAAAAAACACCATGGAATGCCTGAGAATAAATTGGGAAGAAAGAACAAGTGGGTATGAACCAAGAATAACAAGATCCTCAGTAGACTCTAGGGAGAATAGAAGAAATTCCAGTTTGTTTTAATCTGAGAAAGAGAGGATTTTCTTTTTCTTTGGGGCATAAAACAGTAATGCTTGAATCTGGGAGCTGCTAATATGGAAATTATTACTACTTTGGAGTCAGAAGAATATATTAACAAGACACTTTAATACACATATAATAATAAATATAATATTAGTCTCTTGTCCTAAAATAAGCAAAATCTTTGATAACATCCATGTTTTACAGAATGTGGTGAGGTGAAGATCTTGCACTTTTATTCTTAGTAGCCTCAGTTTGAATAGGCAATATTGGGGCCCATGAGACACAAGGGAAGGCAGTAACCTGTTAGGATAACTGCTATTTTAGTCATCTCTGTTGCTGCCAGCCTTCAAGGGAGAAATGGTTGCTTCATTGGTGGCTTTTTCATGCTTTTGAAGAGAACACAATCTTCCTGACCATAATAGATATTGAGGCTGCTCTTGGGGGTTAAAAAAATGCTTGAATAGAATTTCCAACCTTCTTTTCAGTGATATTTGAGAGATACCAAGACATGTCTGAGCTTACATCTTGGCTCTGTTTACTACTAGCTTTCTGATCATGGGCAAGTTATTGAGTTAGCTACTATCTGGCTGATTTGAATTTTTTATCTGCTAAAAATAAAATAGGAGGTTAAGAAAGGATAATACACTTAAGTATCACCAAAGGGTTAATGTGAGGATTAAACAACATTAAAATGAAGATAAAGCACTTATCATAGTGTCTGATCTATACACCTTAGCCACTACTACCATTTATTAATTAGCCAGGACTTAAGTGAGAAGATATTCCATCAAAGGCAAGAATTATAATTTATATTTCAATATACTGCTTAACTCTGTGCCAGACAATGTTCTAAATGAAATTTTTATATTCTTATTACCACCCTGGAGGTAGCTATTACTATAGTATCATACCCATTCTACAGGGGATAAGAAAGGAATGGAACAGCATGTTTAAATTATTTGCCCCAAATCCCATGGTTATTCAAAGTCAAAACTCAGGATTCAAAGTTTGTGCTCTTAATTATATAGTTAGAGTAAGACTGAGCCAAACAAAAGAGGAAGGGAATGTAGAGTTACGTAGGTATGTAGGTTCACGGTAAATATGAGTTTGGGTTAGTCCATCAGCTTAAAGACAGCATCAGAAACTGTTCATTAACAAGTAAATGAAGACGATTTTAGAATGACTGATAAACTTGCAAGTCAGCCTATAAGCAAAGTGGGAAATGTTCAACATATGACTAAGCGGATAGGCCTGGTCTTTTACTTCTTTACCAGTTGAGTCACCTGGATCTCCTAACCACCTGTACCGTGTGCAATAAGAAGACCACGGGGTAAGGAACATGAAGATGAAGGGGTTAATGGAGCTGGGAGCTGGGAGCAGAGGCAAAGAGGATTGTGGGGGTTCTGCTTTCGTCCTTACCTGGGCTCCTGGAAACGTGAACTGTAGTGTGCTTCTTTATTATGGCCCACCTTAAGTGAGGGCTATGAGCCGAGCGGGTCCGGATCTGGCCACTGCCACCGCGGCTGCTCTCTGAAGCCGCAGAGCAGGGACTGTCGGCCACAGGACAGCAGACATGGCAGAGGTTTGTAACACTTCTCAAGGCTGAGGACTAGGCACGTCCTGCCACCAGCTGCGCCGAGGGAAGGGAACGGAAGTGAGAGGGGATGAGAAGTAGGGAGGAATTGACAGACGAACGGATCTGGTGGCGACACTTGATGGCGTGGCTGCAGGATTAAGTGGGCGTGTAACTATGCTGTGTGTGTCAATATTGAGATGTGTGGATTTTCGGGCTATTCGTGATTGGGAACCAACGAGGTCTACGGGTGAGGCCGCAAAATGATGAATGGAGGGTAAAGTCAGGGAGAAAACGTGTAGTCTGCCGGGCACCAACACACCTGAATCACACTATTACGGAATGATTTTATTGGAGTGAGTCAGACCCATAGTTTCCGGTTCTTTGAAGGAAATAATTAAGCTTTATTCTGGACATATACAGATTGCCATTTGCTATCTGCAGTTGGACACATGCAATTACAACGGGATAGACAGCGATACATCGTGTTTTATCAAAACCTACCACTGACCACAGACTCCTCTCAGGATAGGGTCTGGACTGCTCTTTGTTGTGCTGATTTAATGTATTTTGAAGAAAATAGCAAATGTGTGCAGTTTTCTTCTAGGCATATGCCCTCCCTTTTTGTCTAGGTGTTGTTGCTTGAAGGGCAGAGTAGTTCTTAAGGCCCAAACCACTTTATTTCTGGTGAGAGCTTTTACCCATCACAATCCCAGAACCTCTCTGACAGAATCAGTATTACCCGTGGGGAAGGTTGCTCTTTAAGCAGAGCCGACAAACTCTGGGCATGAGTGCAGTTCAGGATTCACACACAGACTTGCTAGCCTGACCATTTGAAACTTGTATGTGCTAGTTTTTTGGTTTTCCAGCAAACTGCATTCAGGACAGGAAATTGCACACCCACCAAAAACTTGGCTAGGCAATTTCTTAATGTTTCTGAATTGTCAAACCTGCTGTTTTATTGAAACAGCAATATAAGTCCAAGTTAGTGGTTCTCAGACTTTCCTAACTAGAGTGCATGTTAGAACACACATTGCTGGATTCCATTCATAAAGCCAGTCAGGTGTGGGCCTCCAAATTTACATTTCTAACAATTTCCCAGGAGATGCTAATATTACTGACCCTGGGACCACACTTAGTGGGACTGCTGGTCTAAACACACTTAACATAAGTAAACCTGAAGGGATATCTATAGACAAGGCTAGACACACTCTTAAGAGGTCAGATCTGAGTTAAAATACAATGGATATGAAATCAAATAGATTTTGTTTAAACACTGCATAGAAAAAAATTTCTTTTTGTACTAGGGACTGAACCTATGCTAAGCACTTACTCTGCCACTGAGCTACCCTGAACCCCTAGAAAAACTTTTATTTTAGTGTATTGACATATTTATGAGATACAAAGTGATGTCATATGTATATAATGTGGAATGATTCAGTCAAGCCAGTTAACATATCCATCAGCTGAAGCACTTTTTTGTGGTGTATTTGAAATTTACATTTAACAATTTTGAAATATAGAGTACTAGATCTCAAAACTTTTCTAACTAAAACTTTGTATATTTTGACCAACTTATCCACATTCCCTTCTCCAGCCTATTAACTACCTTTTTCTTTACTTCTACGAGTGATTTAGAATATGAATATCATATATATATATTATATATATATATGGTATTTATCCTTCTATGCCTGGCTTATTTCATGTTATCCAGGTTCATCCATGTTGTTGCAAGTGACAGAATTTTCTTTTCAAGGATGAAAAATATTCCTTTGTGAACATGTAAGATATTTTCTTTATCCATTAATCCATTGATGGACACTTAGATTGATTCCATAACTTGGCTATTGTGAATACTACTGCAATGAACGTGAGAGTGCAGTTATCTCTTCAGCATACTGATTTCAAATCCTTTGGATATATACCCAAAAGTTGGATTGCTGGATAATATTATAACCGGCAGGGCAAAATGTCTAACTTTTGCTATGGCTTGTATCTAGATGTCTCCCCAAAGCCTCATATGCTCATAGGTAGGGATTTTCAGAGATGGCTGGATCTAGGGTGTTTGGTAACTAAATTGGTTTAGCATAGTTCTGGGTATGGATAATGGGTGGCCCACCTTGGGTGTGGGTAGCACCAACCGATAGGCTTGCAGCCTCAGTGGAATATAAAGAGAAAGATGGAAGGCAGGCTGCTGCTGCTTTACTGCCTCTTGCCTGCCCTCCTATGGACTATTTCTCCTCTCCCATGGTGCCCTACCTTGGAGTCAACCAACTATGAACTGAAACATCTAGCAACAGTGAGCTAAAATAAACCTTTCGTCCTTTACCTTTTGGGCATCAGGTGTTTTATCCCAGCAACAGAAAAAAAGTAACTAAGACATCTTTAAAAGTTAGAATTTTTAAAAATAAACTGCTTCTCCATAGTTACCAGTCCAAGGACTTCACCACCACCATCCACCTCTCCTCCACTCAGATGAATGGACGGAATATTTAGGTGCTGGCCCCAGGAGATCAGGCTCCAATTTTGTTTCCAGAGTAAGAAAGGCAGTAGAAAAAGGCCAGGAGGGATGAAACAATTGTGGAGCTGTCTTTTGTCTAATTGTATTCTTTCTCCTCTCTCCTTCTTACTATAAAAGGCCCTTGCATACCTGAACACAGTGATATGGTGATTTGTGGCAATACGAGGCCCTTCTATCTCTTGTGAACTAGCTCTGAATATAAAGCCTTTTTCCTTTTCACTAAGCTAAATGTGTGGGGTGTTTTCTTTGGGGGAGGGGATGGAGGAAATAACAGTTTGGTAATTTTGTTTTTAGTTTTTTGAGGAACTGCTCTATAGTTTTCCATAATGACTGTACTAATTTGAATTTTTACAGTAGTGTACATAAATCCTCTTTACTCCACCTCTTCTCTAAGATCTACCTTTCATCCTATTTTCAGTGTTGGGGATTGAACTCAGCACTGTGTGCATGCTAGGCAAGTGCTTTATTGCTGAGCTACATCCCCAACCCCTCATCTGTTTTATAATAGTCATTCCAACTGGTATGACATGATATATCATTGAAGTTTTAATTTGTATTTTCATGATGATGTCTGTTGGCCATTTGTATGTCTTCGTTCAGAGAATGTCTATTTAGCTCCTTTGCTCATTTTTAATTGGGTTATTGGCTTTCTTAATATCAAGTTGAGTTACTTATATATTTTAGATATTAACCCTTTATCAGGTTTATGGCTTATAGGTATTTTCTCTCATTCTGTAGGCTGTTTCTTTGTTCTGTTAATTCTTTACATTGCAGAAGAGTTTTGGTTTGATGTAATCCTACTTGTCTATTTTTTCTTTAGTTTTATGAGCTTTTGGGGTCAAATGCATAAAATCATCAACTAGACCGATGTTATGTGGTTTTTCTCCTATCCTTTAATAAAACTTGTTCACATGTATATTTTGGTTGAGGGAGCAATGATCTTCATAAACTAAACAAAGCTGTTTTTCTTCAGTTGTAGGTGGCAGAATGCCTTGTACCATAAAAGTTTAAAAAGATGAAGTAGCTATTTTCTTTTAAAATGCCTTGCTAAGTTATATTCAGGTAGCTAGTTATTTACAATGGAATGCAAACCCCTATGTTGTCATCAATAATAAAAAATGGGCATTTCTAATTTCTGGTAATTAATTGTTTGAAATTTAAAAACAGAAGGTCAGTTGTGACAATCTAATTGAGAGATTTGTATAAGGAGTCGGAATTGCAAAAGTATGATAGGTAGTTTTCTTTTCCTGTCCATAATTAAAACCCTCCCTCCTAAAAAGAAATAATCATTTTATTCCATAACACAGAGAATCAGAAATCCTATTTGCTAGGGTGTAGATTGAAGCTTGCTTTTATAAATTGGTGCTAAACAGTTTTCTGGGGAGGTGGCAGTCCATACTCACCCTCCAAACTCTTCCATAAGCCTGAAAATGGCCAGTACACATTTGCAGAAATTTCACTAATCATCATCAAATCAACTGGGCCAGGGATTCAGCTCAGTGGTGCCAATGTCTGTCTGGCAAGTGCAAGGTCCTGAGTTCGATCCCCAGTACTGGAAAAAAACAAAAAAAAATCAACTAATAACAAATGCTGGTGAGGCTGTGGGGAAAAAGGAACTATTCTCCATGGTTGATGGAAATGTAAATTGGTACAACCAATATGGAAACCAGTATGAATATTCCTCAAAAAACTAAAACTAGAGGTTCCATTTGACCCAGCTATTCCTCTTCTTGGTATCTTACTGAAAGAGTTAAAAGCATCATACTATAGCAATATGTGCACACTCATGTTTATAGCAGCACAATTTGTAATAAGTAAATCCATATGCCCATCATCAGACACATGGATAAAGTGTGGTTTTTATATACATTGGAGTACTATTCTGCCATAAAGAAGGCTAACTTAAGGCATTTTTAGGTAAATGGATGCACCTTGAGACCATACTTTTAAGTGAAAGAAATTGGCCACACATGTTTAAATATTGCATTGTTTCTTTTATGTGAGAAACTTAAAGTGTAAATGAGGACCAAAAGGGATGATATATATTGGGAAATAGGAAGAAAACATTCAAATGGGAAGGGGAACAAGGCAGGGAGGAGGGGCAAGGCAATGAAAGTAAAAGGAATAAAGAGAGAATAGAAGGAAAAAATGGAAACAAAGCTTTTGTAAATACGATGGAGAAGAAGGACTGAAGGGGAGGAGAATGGGGGAAAAAGAAGAATCAAGATATAGTATGTATAGGTACAAATTCTCGATGATGAATGTGATCATTATGTATATCAAAAGAGTACCAATAAAATTAATTTTAAAAATTTCTTCCCAGACTGAATATAAAACATAACAAAAGAAATCCAAGACAAATACACAGTGCATAAAATTACAAAAATATCCAAACTGTCCTAGTTCTCAGTCTTTGCAGAGGATCAGCAAGATGCTATAATGACCAGTTCCCTATACATTTCAGAGGTCTGTTCTCAATCATACCCACATCTAGGGGAGTCAATGAGAAAGAAACAGGGAGAGAGAGACAGACACACACACACACACACACACACACACACACACACACACAGAGTTCTTGTAAATTAATAAAATTTGACACACAGTTTGTGAACTTCTTCCTGTTGCTCCTGCACTGATTTCTCCCTTGCACACTAATCCTCACTTGTGCCTAATCCATACTTAGTCCTACAGGCAGAAGAATTTTCTATTGAGTGTGAGGAGACAAATCAAGCCTATGTGAATTTTAGTTCTTCAGCTCTATGTCCTAAATGATTTCTAATTAGAAATGATGTAATTTTATTACATGAATATTTGTGGAGGCATTGGCCAGAGGTATTGTGGGACTGCATAACCTTTGTTCCTTTTCTCCAGCCCCATTGTGATTAAATGTGAGTTAATGGATAAAGATGCTTGTTAGTTTTGGGACACTAGATAAAAATCTGTAACACACCTAAAGTTCCAAAGTAAACTACTCAACTCCTTGTTTGCCCAGAACTGATGTTCCGGACACCACAATCTATAGAACAAGCTGCAAATGTCTGCTGACCATCAATACGTGACAGTCGACCACTAACCTTTGTCCCTTTTCTTTAATTCTATATGTTAACTTCCCCCTCAACCCCCTATAAGAACAGCCACGGACTCTGAGCCAGTTGCCTCTCTAAGCTATTTTGCTTTGGGAGTGCCGTCTGGCCAGACTAATAAAGGTCTGTTTTACTTTCCAACTTGTCCGGTGTGTTCCTTCCCGGGTGTTCTTCACTGCAGTCAGCTCCTCGGAGCGTTTGGTAAGGGCCTCGGTCTTACAGTATGTATCTCTTGGATATGCAGAGATAAGAGACTTTTGGAATCATATGCCCAAAACCTCCCAAAATGCATGGTTAGAGATAGCCCATGGGGCCACAAGTCCAAGTAGTATCAAACACACTGCCTTAAGGAATGAATGCTCTGGCCCTTGTCCTCCCCATATTCTGATTTATTACTTAAATTGGCTCTAAGGTCAGTCATGTAGCAGACCATCCTGACCTTCCGCTGTCCTTTCTCTGTCCCCTACATGAATTCCTGCACAGACATTGTCCTTCCTTTGTCCTTTATCCTTGCTTCTTGGTTCTGTCCATAAAAAGCCACAGTGGCTTTAGTTAGTCACTGCTCTTTCTGAGATTTTCTCACACTGAGGGGTCTTCCTTAAGGGCAGCCCCTCTGGGCTCTCTTGGAGTTTGAATTGGACACTGACTCCAAGTAATCTTTCATTCTTTGCACCATGCCATGGTCATGAGTTGTAACAAATATGCAATAATGTCAGTGGTCCTGAGAGTAGATGCATATCATAGAGAAATTTGGGCTATATCTGTCAAAGCAATAAACACATGATTACTCCAGAATTCAAGTTCAGATGGATTACTTTCCAATCCAAATTTTCTGTTTTACTAGCTGATTTCTTAAAGAACTTTAAATAAATGAATATGTGTCTCTAACTTGAAATGGAGTTTCTGATCTGGCAATAACTGCCAGGCTATGGAAGACAATGTTTTATTTGGAACTTCCCTTTCTTTCTGTCCTGGGGATTGAGCCCAGGCCTTAAGCATTATAGGAAAGGACTCTACTATTGTGCTATAGCTCTGACCTAGAATGGTCTTTCTGAGGATAAGAGTCTTTGCATCAAGTAAGTGAGAACTGTAAAGAAGAGGGCCCAAAGGGGAATTATCATAATTAATGTCACTTTTTTCTTTGCAAAATAAAATTAGGAGAAAAATTAAGAACTCACTAGTAGAAGAAGGAGATAGCTGCAGCATTATGTTCTAGAATCTGATGTCTGCAACTAATGAGCCAGATGTCCTGTGCATATCTATTGCTTTTTGCACAGCAGACATAAGCATCTGGGATGGCTGAAGCCAGGTTGCCTTAGGTTCTGTGACCATGCGGTGAATAGAACAGCCATCGCTACTGCTATCAGGGTAATCTTTTTACACTTAATAAGGTGACCAGGAGGAAAACTGAAGGACCAGAACTCATATAAATATATATTTTATAGGAGCATTTTAATAGCTCTGGTAATTTAAGGAATTTGTATAATTGTTTCCTAAGACTGAAGTGTAAAAGAGCCAAATCCAGTCTGATTGACTAAAAGATGGAGTTCACAGGATTAGAAATGACCTTGGCCAGAAATGTATTTCATAAATTTAAAGTTCATAGAGTAGTTGTCAGGGCCTTCTAGCCAAAGACCACCAAGACACCTGTGATTGAACAATGAGTTGATTACTCCTTGCATTGAAGGCTGTGGAGAACTATAGCGTGTCCTAGATTGTGTCAGAAAAGACTTATAGGGTTTGTACATGTGTGGGATGGTTTTGGGGAAGATTTAAAGAAGCAAGGCTTTGCTGTAGATTGGGTTCTATTAGGAAATGGCATCTTTTTGATGATTGGGTAGTGTGTGTGTGTGTGTGTGTGTGTGTGTGTGTGTGTTTCACTGGGCAATCAACCCAGAGCCTTCTCATTGAGCTACATGCCAACCCTTTCTTTATTTTTTATTTTGAGACAAGGACTTGCTAAATCACTAAGTTGTCCAGGCTGGGCTCAAACTTGTGATCTTCCTGCCTCAGTCTCCCATAATGCTGGGATTACAGGTCCCACCAGGCCTGGCACAAGTGACTAAGTATCTTAATAAATCTTATCTAGAAGAAGGATAGACTAGAAGTAAGCTAATTGTAAAGTACTTTAGCCTTTACTAATTGTGGTCATTTATGTGATTTGGTCAAATTTTGTGTTTTTTCTCTTCAGACGTGATTGTGCAGTGGTTTTACTTTTTCTTGGTCATCATAGTCATTTAATGGCCTTCTATGATGTTGTTGGGATATGAAATTGTTTCACCAAGGCTTAGCTGTGAGGACCAAGCCAGCTCCCATATGTCAGTGGCTGCTTTCCACCTCAGAATGATTAATACTGTGTCCAGCAGCCCATAGGAAACCAAATTCCTTCTCTGCTGGGAGCCATTGATGGCAGAAAAATGGTCATATGTGCTAAACAGAAAGTCTGGATGTGGATGAAAGCTTCTCCAATACATTTTAGGAGCCCCAGTTAAAATGTTAGTCTCCTGAGGTGATTTTTTTCCTTGAAAAAAATCAGATCAGAGTATATTTAAGCAAGGGAAGTACATGAAAGAATGTGGCCAATTGTATTTTTCAAAGATGACCACAATGCTACCTCTCATCTCACACTTTCTTCTATAATGTGACCTTGTCATCCTTCCATTAAGATGTAGGGTCAAATTTCCTTCTGTTTTCAATCCTGGCAGACTTTGTACTAACCAATAAAATAGGGGAAAATAAAACTGTGATATCCGAGGCTGGGCTATAAGAATCAATGCAGCTCTGTTGTACCTTTAGAGTCCAGAGATTCCATGTAAGAAGTCCAACTTCACTGAGACTTCCAGGATGTGAGAAATCCTAGGCCTATGCAGAGGGCATCTATATGTCCTCTGTTCAACAGTCCTACCAGAGGTTCCAGCTGCTAGCCAACATCAACCAATAACCTATCGATGAAAGCACTTCTAGACTCTTACAGCCCCTAGCCATCGAGTCTTTCAAACTGAAGCCCAAGATACTGTACAATGGAACAGAAATGAGCCATCCATGCTATGCCTTACCTTAGTTCTAGAACCACAAAAACTGATTGTTTTATACCACTAAGTTTTAGTTTATTACAAAACAATAGTAACCCAAGAAGGTGGGAAGTTTGGTTAACATAAAAGGAGCAAGGAAGGCATAGTTGGTAGAAGGAAAAAAGGCTAGCATACATGCTAATGATAAGGGGCTCTTTGGTTTCAGAGACTGCAGAGTGGACAGAGTGGGCGGTCAAGGGAAAAATGGAAAGAAGTTACCAGTATACTAACTGAAATATCTGTAGATAAAATTGTATATCTTTCTAAACTAAGATCTTGAATTATTTAACTCGCTTTTTATGGTGCTACAGGTTGAACCCAGGGCCTTGCAATGCCAAGCAAGCACTCCGCTGAGCTGCACTCCCAGCTCTCAATTATTTCTTTAACTTAACATTCTTGATTAACACTAACAGAGATGCATAGAGATTTTATAAGCAGAAAAAGTAGAAATAATATTAACACTGAGAAACTATTCAGTGAATAAAAAGATTTAATATTGTAGTTGTTTATGGTAACAAGCTTTTGAAGTCCCACTATTTTCAGTTATCAGGAGTTATCTATAAAAATGATTTCTACTTTATTGTGTTTACATGAATGTTTGCCTCTATATACCTTGTTTGAGGTGTTAGCATAATACTTATGCATATTGAAACTGTCTGTGAAGATTTTTAGCTCTTTAATTCTCCTTAGTAAGATTACTTACCAGTGGATAAGAGGATAAGAGATATTTGCTCATCTCTTTCTCATTGTATGATAGGAAAATACAGTATTATTTCCAACAACGTGTGTCGAAGTTTCATTATTTCACTCTGATAGAATCAAGTTCACTTTTAAAGTGTCTATATGTGTGCATATTTGGTATGTATCAATAGCTTCTGTGGGTAACTCTTTCTATCTGTAAATAAGAACAGAAACCCTAGTACAATTATTGAAATTGTTTCGTTAGTGAACACTCTAAGATATTGATTATAAATATTGAGTACAATCACCAACTGACTTCATGATTATTGGCCAAATTACAAAATATCTGTTGTTTCATTCATTGTAAAAATTCATGTGAATTTCTAAGGTTACAAAGAATTACATATGTCTTTTCTTCTAAGACTTTAATATTTTACATTAATGTATTTTGAGGCAACTTGGGCTTATGTTGTAAAGTCGTTGTAGTTCAACTTTTTTTCCAGGTAGATATCCAGTTGGGCTAGCTGCCAGTTGTCACAGCTTACTATGATTGCAAGGCTTCTGGTTTTCATGACTGACCAGGGGAGAGGGATATGGGAATAAGGCAAGTTAAATGACCACAAAGATCAGTGTTCTTGCTGTGATTCAATTGTTTTCTTGAATAAATACTCTTCAGGTTGTTGTTAGCTTTTTGACTATTTCCAGACTACTGAAACGGTTTATTTTAAAAATTTTTGCCAATATTTTTGTTGCCTTTTATTTCAGTATTAGGGACTAAACTCAAGGACTTTGCCTGTGGTACATCCACAGCCCTTTTTTATTGTTTATTTCGAGTCAGAGTCTCGCTATGTTGCTAAGTTGTTCAGGCTGGGCTTAGACTTGTGGTTCTCTTGCCTCAGCCTCACAGAGTGCTGAGATCTTGTTGATGTTTTAGAGGAGCAGATTTTGAGAGGTTCTTATTTTGTCATTCTCAAAGTCCTTAGTCATAAGTTTTTATTATACTTAGAGTATAATAGGTCTCCATATGTAATAATCTTGATGTGTATGGATATTTGGGTCAGAACTTCTTTTTTTTTGGTGCTGGGGATCAAACTCAGGTCCTTGTGCTTGCGCAGCAGGCGGCGAAACCACTGAGCTAAATAAATCCCCGGCCCTTGGATCAGAACTTCTTAGCAATGGGCAGGATTTAGACTAGCAAAGAAAATGCTTATAGTGGCCTCTGCCTGTGTATTCACTGTCCTGGGACTCAGGCTAGACTGTGTTCATGAGCAGACCAGTGTGTGAGAATTATGGGCAGTCAGTACGACCATATGGTTTTTGCCCCTGCCAGAATGTTTCTGTGTCCATAGACATCTGAAAACATCTGGGTATATGCTAAAGCCATGTTTATTTCCCAGGGACCACCAAGTCTCCTTACTGGTGACTGTATTCTCCAGAAATTTTATTCACTTGGACTTGGACTCTTTCTTGGAAAGAATTTAGAAGAGACTAATGTTAATAAAGAAAAACTGGAGAGATTGGGGAAGGCTTTCTGAAGGAGGCATGAGGGTTTTTTTTTTGTTTTTTCAGTACTGGGGATTTAACCCAGGGCCTTGAGGATGCTAGTCAAGTGCTCTACCACTGAGCAATGTCCCTGGAACTTTTATTTGTTAATTTTTTGAGACAGGGTTTCACTAAATTACCCAGGCTCACCTTGAACCAGTGATAGGTATATGTTTTGACCCTGGCCTGACAAGAATGGGTAAGAGTTGGTTAGTTGAAGAAAACAGACAGTAAATAAGAAGAAGTTAAATTTAACATAAGTCATTGAGATGGATGTTATTCATTCCCCTCACTGAGCCACTGCAAGGATACATCTCTAACTTATCTCTGGAAGAAAGCCAGAGAATATGCAATGATTAAAAATAATAAGGAGGGGAAGCGGTGCAATCTAGTGGTCAAAAAGTCAAGATCTGCTGTCAAACAACTTAAATTCAAATCCCAGATCTCCTTGTTAGCTATATATCCCTGAAGAAATTACTGTATATGTGCATCCCTGTTATCTTTATCTGCGAAATGGCAATATCTGTCCACCTTACAGATGTAGTGGAAGATTAAATGAAGTCATATATCAACAGTGCAAAGCACAATGCCTTGCACAAAATAAGTGCTTGTCAAAAGCAGCCATATTTTAAATATGAGTTCAGCCACGAACCCAGATACCAAACCTACAAATCCTGAAAACCATGTAAGTGTGGTCAGAATAGAAACTTTGTTTGTTTTTTGTATTTTGGGTGTGTTTTTTGGTGTTTTTGTTTTTGTTTTTTTTTTTGAGGCATGGTTTCCCTTTGTAGTTCAGGCTGGCTCCAAACTCACTATGAAGTTCAGGCTGCCCTTGAACTCATGGTGATCCTCCTGCCTCAACCTCCCAAGTGCTGGGATTACAGGCGTGCGCCACCACGCCTGGCTCGAAACTTTGTTTTGAGATATGGTCTCACCCTGTTGCTAAGGCTGCTCTTGAGTTCTTGGGCTCAACTGATCCTCATTCTTGCGCTTCCTGAGTAGCTGGGACTACAGGTGTCTGCCACCATGCCCATCTTAAACTGTTTTTGAATGCTTCCTGAAAGTGGTTAGTTTATTCATCCTGTTCTCCTTTTAGAATTTGGTAGCATCTTCTTGAAAATGCCAGCATATCTCCATCATGTTAAGAAGAATCACATCAGCCAGGCATGGTGTTACACACCTGTAATCCCAGCTAAAGCAAGAGGATTGAGCCCAGCCTGGGAAATTTAATGAGACTCTATTTCAAAAGGTACAATGATCTAGGGATGCAGCTCAGTGGTAAATCACCCTTGGGTTCAATCCCCATTAACACACACACACACACACACACACACACACACACACACACACAGAATCATAGGGCTTTTGTCTATATCTGACACAGAACATTAAAAGAAGAGTGCTTACTTCCAGAAGTGGATGGTGCAGGGCTACAGTAGAGCAAAGATCAAGCAAAGAGAATTCCCCGGAGTACTAGGTGAGATTTTAGGGAATAATGTTAAGTTCTTGTTCTGGTTAGTCCCCTACTACCTGAGCTTTGTTTTCTTCCTCCTCCTCCTTAGGAAGTCCAAGGTTTAAATTTATTCAATCATCAGATAGACATTAAAGTACTGAAGGTACGGTAGTATTTTTTTATGTACATATATAAGAGCATGGGTTAAACCTAACTATGCTTGAGTCTAGGCTCTACCACTTCCTAGCTGTAGGACTGTAGGCAATTTATCTAACCTTTCTGTGCCTCTTTTGTTTCATCTGTAGCATGAGGATAATATTATCTACTTCATAGATTTGTTATGTTAAATAAGATAATGCAAGTATATGTAAAAGACTTAGACAATTTTCTGACAATATTAGGTGCTCAACATGTTAAATATTAAAACTGGGTAAAGTGCATGCTTAGCATGTACTAGGCCGTGGGCTCAATCCTCAGCACCAAAAATGAAAACAAAAACATATATATGTATTTTTTAAACTATTTTATTTTTTATACTGGGTGAAAAGGTGGCTGTTTTAATTCCCTGTGTGCTAAATTCTTTGTTTACAACTTCAATTGGTTTTGCTCACCATGAAGTCTCCTGTACCTCAGTGTCTGTTCTAGCTGAGGCACTGACAAAATAAATTTGTTTGGTGAATGAATGCTCAGAGTTAAACAATTCTAATAGATGATATATTGAACTTGAGAACCAGGCACTTTGTAGGGCAGGAAGAAGAATTTGACTAACTTGAAGCAGTTCAGGGAAGAGTTAACAGAGAGGGGCAGTTCCCTTCCAGAACTTTCTAAAATGCAAGGTTAATGCAAACTCCTCCTAAGAAGTAAGTGAAGTGTTTGCTAAATGGCCACCAGGTGGTAAAATTACAGAGGGTGTCAATCTATAAGAGAAAAACAAAACAACAAAGAAACAAACAAAAGCCCTGTCCCAAACAAGAATCCATGTTTATGTTTAAATCAGTTTTTCTGTCCTGTTCACAAAAGTTCAGGCCATGATTCCTTTTCTTTTGTTCTTTTGGTTTTGTTTTTTGATTTTTTTCCTTAAATTCTTGTATTGGTACATTTTAGGTAAACAATACATTTACATTTATCATTGGGTGCTTGTACCTGTACATGATATATCTTGGTTCTTATTTTTTTCCCCATTACCTGTGCGCCCTTCACCCCCTCCACCCTTCCCTATTTACACAGACTTGTTTCCATTTTTTTTCTTTTCTCATAATTTTGCCTTTCCCTCCTTTCCTTTCCCCTTCCCCTCCAAAAAACACCCCTACTCCTTTGAATCTTTTCTTCCTATTTAAATTATCAATTATTCATTTTAATCATTTTAATTCTTATTTACACTTTCAGTTTCTCACACTAGAGAAGCTATTCAGTATTTACACGTGTGTCCTATTTATTTCACTTATGAGTATGGCCTCAATATGCGTCCATTTAGTTATAAATGTCTCTAGTTTCTTGTTCTTTATGGCCGAGTGGTACGCCATTTTATAAAAAACCACATCTTTATTCAGTTTCCAGTTGATGGGCACTTGGGCTGTTTCCAAGCTTTAGCTATTACAAACTGTGCCGCTATAAACATGGGTGCACATATATCACTGTGGTATGATTCTTTTAATTCTTTTGGGAAGATACCCAGCAGGGGAATAGCTGGGTCAAATGGGACCTCTAGTCCTAGTTCTTTGAGGTATCTCCATACTGACTTCCACAGTGGTTGCACCAGTCTGCACTCCCACCAGCAATGGAGAAGGGTTCCTTTCTCCCCACACCCCCACCAGAATTTGTTATTGGTTGATTTCTTGATAGCAGCCATTCCTTCTGGGGTGAGGTGGAATCTTGGTGTTGTTTTCATCTGCATTTCTCAAATGACCAGTGATGTTGAACATTTTTTCATATATTTATTTGCTGATTTTAATTCTTTGTCTTTGCTGATTTTAATTCTTTATTTGAGAAATGTCTGTTCATTTCATTTTTGAATTGGGTTTTTGAATTTGGGGGGGTCTGTTTTTTCAGTTCTTTATATATTCTAGATAGTAGTCCTTTCTCTAAGATACAGCTGCTAAATTTTTTTTCCCATATTGTAGGTTGTCCCTTAGCTCTGTTGGTGGTTTCGCTTGTGGTGCAGAAGATTTTTAATAAGATGAGATCCCAGCTGTTGATTCTTTGCGCTAGTTCCTGTGCTGCTGAGGTTTTGTAAATAAAGTCTTTTCCTATGCCAATATCTTCAAGAGTTCTACTTAACTTATCTTCCAGCAAGTTTAGTGTTTCTGTCTTAATATTTAGATCTTTAATCCATGTCAATCTTAGTTTCATGCATGGTGATAGGTATGGGTCTAGCTTTAATCTTCGGCAGGTTGAAATCCAGTTTTTCTGACACCACTTATTAAGTAGGCTATCTTTCCTCCAATGAGTGTGGCTGGCTCTGTTGTCAAAGATAAGGTGGCTGAGTATGTCTGGAGTTGGTTCTGCACCTTCTATTCTATTCCACTAATCCTCAGGTCTGTTTCTGTGCCAGTACCGTCCTGTTTTTCTCACAGTAGATTTGTAGTATAGTTTCAAGTTGGGGGATTATGATACCCCCTGCAGAATTGCTTCTGCTATTCTGAATCTCTTCTGGTTTCAAATAAATTTTTGGATTGTTTTCTCTAGTTCTGTGAAGTATATTGTTGGAATTTCAATCAGCATTGCATTAAATCTATATGGTAGTTTTGGAAGTATGGCCATTTTCACTATATTGGTTCTTCCTATCCAGGAACAAGGGATATCTTTCCATTTTCTTATATCCTCCTCGATCTCCTTTTTTAGAGTGCTATAGTTTTCAGTATAGAGGTTTTTTGCTTCCTTTGTTAGAGTGATTCCTAGATATTTCATTTTTTTGAATGCTATTGTAAAAATAATTATTTCCCTAATTTCTCTCTCAGTGAGTCTGCTATTTGTGTATAAGAAGGCTATTGTTTTTTGAGTGTTGACCTTATATACAGCTACTCTACTGAACCTGTCAATTAGGCCTAGAAGTCTTTTGGCCAAGTTTGTGGGACTTCTATGTAAAGTATCATATCATCAGCAAATAATGACAGTATAACTTCTTCCTTTCCTATCTTTATTCCTTTTATTTCTTTCTCTTGTCTAATTGCCGTGGCTAATGTTTCTAGAACTATATTGAACAGGAGTGGTGATAGTGGGTATCCTTATCTTTTCCCTGATTTTAGCATGAAAGTTTTCAGTTTTTGACCATTTGCTAAGATGTTGGCTATTGGATTTTCATAGATAGCCTTAATCAGGTTGAGATAAAGTCCTTCTATTCCAATTTTGTATAGAGTTTTTATCATGAATGAGTGTTGGATTTTGTTGAATGCCTTTTCTGCATCTATTGAGATGATCATATGGTTTTTGTCCTTGACTCTGTTAATATAGTGTATTACATTTATTGATTTACGATGTTGAACCATCCTTGCATCCCTGGGATAAATCCGACTTGGTCAGGGTGAACGATCTTCTTGATGACCCTCTGCATTCTGTTTGCCAGTATCTTGTTGAATTATTTTGCATCTATGTTCATTAGGGAGATTGGCCAGTAGTTCTTTTTGGGTTGAGTCTTTCCCTGGTTTAGGAATCAAAGTAACACTTGCTTCCAGGAATGAGTTTCGAAGCCTTGCTTCCCTTTCAATTTCCTTGATGAGTTTAAAGAGTAATGGCATTAGTTCTTCTTTAAATGTCTTGTAGAATTCAGCAGTGAATTCATCAGGACCTGGGCTTTTCTTTGTTGGTAAATTTTTTATTACATTTTCAATTTCACTTACTGTAATTGGGGTGTTTAGAATTTCTATATCTTCTTCATTTAACTTTGGCAATTCGTATGTATCTAGGAATCTGTCCATTTTTCTGTGTTTTCCATTTTATTAAAGTACAGATTCTCAAAGTAGGTATTGATGATCTTCCAGATTTCTGCTGAGTCTGTTGTGTCTTAACCTTTTTCATTCTTAATTGCATGGATTTGAGCCTTTTCTTTCCTTTTTTTGATAAGGTTGTCTAAAGGTATATCGATCATATTTATTCTTTCGAAAAACCAACTCTTTGATTCATTAATTTTCTGTATCATTCTCTTAGTCTCTATTGCATTGATTTCTGCTCTGATCCTTATAATTTCCTCTCTTGTATGACCTTTGGGTTTGTTGTGCTCTTCTTTTTTTAGGAGCTTGAGGTTCTGCATTAGGTTATTTATCTGAGTTTTCTCTGTTTTCCTAATATGGGCATTCAATGCTATGAATTTCCTGCTTAGAACTGCTTTCGTTGTGTCCCATAGATTCCTGTATGTTGTACTGGCATTGCCATTTACTTGTAGAAATTGTCTAATTTGTTCTTTAATTTCCCCTGTGACCCATTGGTTTTTAAGGAGAATGTTATTCAATTTCCATGTGTTTGTGGGAGTTTTGCGGTTTCTTTTGTTATTGACCTCCAATTTTATTGCACTACGGTCTGTTAATATACAGGGGGTAACTTCAATTCTTTTACATTTACTTAGACATGTCCTATGAGCTAGCATGTCATCTAGTTTGGATAATGACCTGTGTGCGGCCGAAAAGAATGTGTATTTTGTTTTTGTGAGGTGAAACACTCTGTAGACATCTATTAAGTCCATTTGTTCAATAGCTTGGTTCAGTTCTAGAATTTTGTTATTATTTTTTTGTGTAGATGATCTGTCTATTTATGATAATGGGGTATTGAGGTCCCCCACTACAATTGTATTAGTGCTTATTTGGTTTTTCATGTCCATTAGTATTTGTTTTGTATAGTTGCGGGCATTCGTGTTTTGTGCATTTATATTTAGGATTGTCATCTTTTCCTCTTGGATTGTTCCCTTCACAAGGATGTAGTGACTATCTTTGTCTCTCTTAATTAGTTTTGGTTTGAAATCTACTTTGTCTGTAAATAAGATTGCTACCCCTACTTTTTTCTGGGTTCTTGTCATGTGGAGAGCTGTTTTCCATCCTTTTACTTTCAGTCTATGAATTTCTTTTTGACTTAGGTGTGTTTCTTATATACAGCATATTGCTGGATTTTGCTTCTTGATCCATTCTGTCAGTCTATTTCTTTTGATTGGTGAATTGAGGCCATTAACATTGATAGTTATAACTGATAGATATTGGCTCATCCTTGTCATGATGTTTTACTGTTGTTGGTTCTTTTATTTCTTATTTTGTTTTCCCCCTTTCCCTTTAGTTTCTTACCTTGCCTGGTGGCTTCCCTCTGTTGAGCCTCATGGAGTTGTGACCTTCGTTGCCTTTTTCTAGGATATTGCTTAGAATTGTTTGGAGTGCTGGTTTGGTGTTCATGAAATTTCTCAGGTGTTCTTTTGTCATGAAAGTATCTAATTTCCCCATCAATTTTGAAAGATAATTTTGCAGGATACAACAGTCTAGGTTGGAAGTTATTTTCTTTTAGGGCTTGAAATACTTCACTCCAGGTTCTCCTTGACTTGAGTGTTTGTGTTGAGAAGTCTGCTGTGATTCTGATGGGCTTTCCTTTGTAGGTGATTTGTTTCTTTTCTCTAACTGCCTGTAGGATTTTGTTCTTTTGTTGGGTTTCTGGGATCTTGACTATTATATGTCTACATGTAGATTTTTTTTTGATCATGGCTAGGTGGAGTTCTATATGCCTCACTTATCTGTATGTACAATTCTCCACCTATGTCTGGGAAGTTTTCTATTATTACTTCTGTGAAAATTTTTTTTATGTCAATTGTACTTTTTCCTGTTTTTTCGTGGACTGTTGTCAGTCTTATGTTATTCTTCTTTGCATCATCTACCAGCTGCTGGATTGATTTCTCATTGTCCCTTACTATTTTGAAGAAATCTCTGTTTTCATGGTCCTTCACTGCAATCCTGTCATCTACATCTAATATTCTATCTTCAGATTCTCTTAGTCTGCTCTGTATGCTTTCAATGGAGTTTTTAATCTCCTGAATATCTGTTTGAATCTGTTTCATGCATTCCACTTCTTTATGTTGGGCGATCATGGTTTCCATTTCTTTCTTATGCTGCACATTCATTTCTTCTAGCACATTTCTGAGCTCATCTATTTTTTTTTATCTGTTTTTGTTCTAGAGCCTCTAATCATGTTTTCACTCTGTTCTCCATCTCTGTAGTTATCTGGGAGATTATTTCTGCTTTGAATTTTTCTAGAGCCTCATTCATCTGTTTTGTTACTTCCTGTGGTATCAGTTCAGTGTGTCCAGGTGGTTGATTATCAGACTTTTCCACCTCATTTCCCCCAGAATTTGCGTTTTGTGCGGTGGAAGTCTGAGTTTGTGCCTTACTTAAATGTCTTCTCATTTTTGTTTTTGGTACTGTCCTTGGTTTAGTTCCTGGGTTGATAGTTTGAAGTTGCTTATTGTAAGTATCTTTGTTGATGTGTTTAGAACCCTTATGGAATGATTGCTTCTCAGAGGTGTCTTCCAGATATAGCTGGTCTTTATGTTTTGAGTTTCTAATGGCTCTAAGGTTATCTCATTTTCATTATACCAGGAAGGAAAACTGCTTAGATCAATCACAACACCTTAGCCCAAGTGATACAATCAGCAACATAACAGCATAAAGTACCTCTTAGAAAATGACCATTTGTGGTGGTTACTAATCTATCACCTTTAACTGTGTGAATTAGATAAAGGTCAAGAACCAACCCAACATATTTTTTTAGTGAATAAACTCTTCAATATAGCAACTTTGCCCTTCAGAATGGGGAGTTAGAAGGAGTTGGGGAGGGAAGGATAGGTAGGTAGAAGGATAGGGGAAGGTTAGCAGTGAGGCCTGGGGACACAGGTGAGAGAAGGAAAGAGAAGAAAAGAAAAATAAAGAAGTATGAATTAGAGCCAGAACAGGAACACAAAAGGAGATGAAGAACAATGTGGGACAGCAAGGGAATGAGGGAGGGAAGGAGGGAGGGAGAGACAGAAAGAAAGAGAATGAAAGGAGAAAAAAAAGAAAAAAGAAAAATAAAAGTTTTAAAAGAGTAAAAAATGAAGGAAAAAATTAAAAATAAGAGCAAAAAAATAGTGGTAATTTTGAAAATAACAAATAAAAGATAAAAGTGAAGGGACTTCTTCAGGTATGTCTCTATTGTCACAATAGACAACATGGGCAGCAGTGTGTAATTATAAGTCAATGAGTCTCAGTAAGCCAATCATAGACCCGTGAGATTCAGGCAGATTTCTGGCTGCAAGTCCCAAGCTGAGCTCCCTGTCCTCCTGCAGGGTTGAACTTTGCAAGGTTCTACTGCATGTTTCCTTTCCCCTGAAGGAAGTACAGGGTCTGATGGGAGGTGATGACCCCTCCAACTTACCAAGTACGGTGGTTTGGTGTGCCTTTATTGCAGAGATTCTCTTCATTTTTCTAGTGGGCTTCAGTTTTCATCAAGGAGCCTGAGAGACGCCCTCTCTCTGTTGTTCACTTCTGCAGCTCAGGACACTGGCCTTTATGTCCCCCTGTGCCTCTGTAGTGTGGAACCAGGTAGTTGCACAGCCAGAGGCGGGGCGGCAGGGTGGGGGGACCCCTCTGTTGTTGTGGATGCTGGTGCAGCTCCACTGGGGGCTGGTGGGAGTGCCCGGGGTGTCCTTACTGGCTCCTGGTCGCAAGTGGGAGTGGCCGGCTCCTGTTAGCAAGTGGGCGTGGCCTCCGGGAGCTGGGCTCAGTCAGCCGGCAGTGCTCTGCCTGCGTGGCTCTGCTGGCAGCATTGTTCTTTTGGTTTTGGAGCACTGCCCTTATTGCCCAAGGCTGCCATGGGAGATGTCTGGTACTTTAACCAGTGATTAACAGACAGCGGAGAAAAATAATATCAAAGTATGTTCCAGTTATTCAGATGATGGGATTCTAATTCTCATATCACTGATCTGCTGTTTCTCCTGCTATGCCCCTGTGGGCATGAACATAACGGGGCCAGCAGAGAAGCAAAACTAACATTTTTTGAGGTATCAGGCACTGTAACCAGAAATTTTGCATAAACATTTCATTTAATTGCTACAAAATCCTAAGAGATGAAATTTGTCATTTATTTTATCACTCACACTACTTCAGCAACTATTAACATAGGAATTGTCAATCTTGTTTCAGGTACACGTTCACCCAACACCCTTGGATCATTTTTAGGCAACTCCCAGACAATATTGTATTCTAAAATGCTTTCTTATATACCTCTAAAAATACTTTCTAACACAATGGCAATGCTATTATAACACTAATGCCCCACACAATTCCTTAACATTATCAAATATCTATCCTGTGCTCAAATTTACCTGATTATCTCATTTTAAAAAGTTGCAATTGGTTTATTCAAAAAAGGCTTCAGATAAGGTTTATAGATTGCATTCATTTGATGCATGAGCTGTGAAATATTTTATGTAGAAACTGAAGATCAGAGAATATACTTTCAGTATTTAGATAATATTCTCTAGTGAACAAAACCTGGTACCAGATGTTGAGGATAAAAGATTAGGAAGACATAGCGACTGTCCCCAAGAACTCAGTCTTATGCTGTTATAATGCTCCATGAGTATACCTGTCACAGGACTTATCACATTATACAGCATCTGCCAAAAAATGTATACATCAGGAAAAGCAAAACTTGTATAAATATTTTAGTGCTCAACTTATTTAGACATCATGAGATTAATACAAGTTACCTTTGGCCTCTACTATTACAAGAGATGCTCAAAGTGGTGGCCATTAGTTTCCAGACATTTATTAGTACAGCAAACTGCTGAAGTATGTATACATTTTTTGGTGGACTCTGTATTTTTACTATGTACTTATGTATCTCTCTTTTCAGATAGAAAGTAAACTCATTAAAAAGGCAGGGGCCATTTTGTGATCAACATTGCATTTCTTATATTGACATAGTTCCTGGTACGTCGTAGGGAATAGAGTGATTTTTGTCTAAGTGAGTAGTAGGAACCAGTGAAGTTTACAATAGGGCAGTGACATGATGAGGTTTTCACTGCAGATAATAATAGCTTGGCTGTTGCTCTGGTGGCATGAGAGATTAGTGGCAGGGAGAAGACTATTGCAGAGTCCATGCTAGAGAGAATGAAGGTCAGAACTAGAGTGATGGCAGTGAGTATGAAGAGAGGAAACATTAGAGAATTACTGAGGATGTAAATTGGCAGGGTTTGGTAATTTCTTAGGTGGGGAGAATGAAGAGTTCCAGGCTTGGGTAATGGTGATGTCATGAACAGATTCAGAGTAAAGAAGAAAATCATATTTGGGGTGGAGAAGATGAGTTCATCTTTGAACATGCTGAAGTCTGGGTGCTGTTCAAGAGAGATCTGTCAGGATGGTTGAAACCAAAGCTCAGGACAGAAATCTGTAGTGAAGATATGGGAGTCATGAGCAGATATGTGGGGTTTAAAAGTGATGTCATTTCTCAGAGACAGTACACGCAGTAAAACACGAGATGAGTGAAGGATGGAACTCTGGGAAACATTTACAGAGGAATTGAAGGATGAGAAACCCATGAAAAAGAAAAGTAATAAGCAAGGATACTGCAAAAAAAAATTGGGAGAGTGTGGTGCCATGGCAGACAAAGGATAGAGTTCAGAAGAGAAGGAATGAGAGTGGTTGACACTTTAGAGGTGATTAGGGAGGTGATGATAGAGAATAGTTCAGTATGGCTGGGGTGTGGAGGTATTGTGGAGAAGTAGCAGGAGGTGAACCCAGAAAGGTCATTTTGGCCATTATCCAAAAGAGCTTTGGTCACCAAGCTTAGGAGTTAAGGCTTCATTTTATACGTAAGGGAGAATCATTCAGTGAATTCAAACAGGAATGACCTGTTTCGGTTGGGGTGTTTTAAAATGGTCAGGCTGAAGCACCATGAAAGATTCTATGGAGGAATGGGATTGTGACTAGATGGAGGGTCCTGTGGAACTTTTTTCCAAGTTCTTAGTGTATTGAACAAAGAATGGACAAGATATACAGAAAAGGTAGTGAAAGTGTACATTTATTGAAGGCAGAAAAGAAGCATGCTCCAGAGTGAGAGCAAGCTGGTGAAAAGGCTCACAGTGGCCCTGGGGATAAAAGAAAGTGGTCTTTTTTATCCAAAATTCCTGGGTTACTTTTCATTTATGTAAATAAGCCATTGAGAAAAATCATCCTATCAAACACTCACTTGGCATCACACCATGTGTAAATTACCCTCTTCTCTTTTGCTTCCTATTACTTGTAAATGAAGGATCAAAATTAGTGTCACTAGATTGATTATGACCAGATGCAAATGAAGATAAAAAAATAGCATTTTCTGATTGGTCCCTTGAACATCATCATATTCAAATAAAGAATTGAAGTAACAAGTTTCTCATTCAACCAAAATAGCACTTTTCTGATTGGTTCTGTGTACACTGATGATGGTGTCACTGTATTAGGAGTGTCCCTCTTCCTGGGAGTGTCCCTCACTCTATTGCTCAGTCTAGAAGTAGGGCTTATGGAAGTGAGATTAAGTGTTATTTGGGCTGTGGAGGAAGGGACAGTCTTCCAAGGTCTTTAGTAGATAAACTTGGCAGGCCCTGAAAATGGTAGCTAACATTCATTGAACTAATCTAAGTGCACACATGAATTATTTTGCTAAAACCTCACAACCAACCTATGAAATATATAAATATCATTAACATAATCTTATGCATGATGAAACAGGAATATAGAGATAAAGAAATCTGTGGGACTGATAGTAAGTAGCAGAGCCTAGACTCAAACTCAGATGGTTTATCTCTAACCCACACATAAAATCTGCACTGTTTTGCTTTGATTAGATAGGGGAAGTAAAGGGATTGTGAGTTAGGATTTAGTTCAGTTGTAAATTATCAGACAACCAAAATAACAGTGGGTTAAAGAGAATAGTAAGTTATTTCTCTTTCCTTAAGAGTTATTGTCCTATCATACTGACAATGTGACATTTGTCCTTGGGGTATAAGATGCAACTCAACCAGCACATTTATGTTCCATAACTCAAAATGCTGAGGGGACAGGGGAGAACAGATATTGAGGACAGTTAACAGTCTCTACTGTAAGACATACTGTAGGACTCTGACATTTGCATGGAGAATCCTATTGCCATCCATTAAAGTAGGGAATATAGAAAACCTATTAGACCTTTATTGTTTGTTTTTCTAGTGTTTTTCTCTTTGCTTGTTAGTAAAACCCTCTGTTTTGTTTGTTTGGTTTTTGTGTATACTACCTTTCTCCTGTCCAGCCATGCCATTTTAGTGAGGTATTTCAATCATAGTACCCTGTTTCCCTGGCCACAGATGATTTGATCATGTGAGGTGTGTCATGTGATCCAGGCCAGGATAATAAGAATCCTTTTCTCCCATTATTTTTCTGAACTTAATTGGGGGAACAATACTGTGTCCCACTCTTGTGACACAGCTGGGAAATGTGTTGCCAGAAACTGTTGGTGGCTCTGTTATAGCCACAAGTAAGAAACTTATCTAAAATAATGCAGTTTGTAGGATGAGCAGTTGAGAGATTCCTAGTGGTGTTCAGATCTCTGGTCTTACTTATCTTTGAGGCCCATCTACCTATGTTTATGTGGGATTTCTAATATATTCTCTCTTTTTCCCAAGTTTGAGTTGTCTTTCTGGTACTTTCAGTGATAAAAGTTGTGTTCTAAAAAGTAATTTTGGAATCCATGTGGATGTGTTTAGGATTTCCATGTGTATGACAGGGGTCATAAGAAATAGTAACTAGAAGCAAGGAAGCAATTTATGGGGCTGTTTTGATAGTCTATCTGAAAAAAATGCAATCTGAGCTAGGGCAGTATCAGAGGCTGCTATATGTCCTGGCAAGTCCTGTCATGCTTAGTTTCTTCTAGACCTTGAACCAGCTGTCTCCGTGTATAGGCTGGTCATCTTCCCATGGTTTTCAAGGCAACTGTTCACTATTCATTATGAACATATTTCCCCTTGTGTTCTTGGGCATAGCTATAAAAGCTACTTTAAATTTTTTGTCTGCTAATTCCAACATACGAGTCTTCTTGGGGTCAGTCTTCCTCAATCACCTTTTTTCTTCAGAATGGGTTACATTTTCCTGCTTCTTATGTAACCAGTCATTTTGACTCATCTCCTAGACAATGAGAGGACATGTTTTAGAGAATCTGGAATCTATTATATCTCTACAAAGAGTATTGATTTTTTTGTTTGTTTGTTTCAGCAGGGAGTTAAATGGACTGAACTCAAACTCTGTATTCAGTCCCTCTTGTGGTAGCAGCAACTGAAATTTTTATTCAATTCTTTTAGCCTTATCTGGAAAGTTTGAACATAGCCTCATGTGTGCATAGTTCAGAAGTTGGTCAGATTTGTGTGATTTGTATACAGAATTTAGGACTCTACCTTGAGGCTCTCTTTATTCCCCATACTTTCCAGCTGCTGTGAAAACTTTGAGCTCTATCCTCTGCTCTTCAACCCAGTATGACCCAATTTTAGCTATATATCAGGACACTGACTGGAGCCTGTTCCATGGCTAAAAGCTTTAAAAAATGGGAATCTTATCTAGTTTTGCGCCTTTCTTTTGTTGGTTCTCTTCCAGTTTCTACCTGCTTTGGGTTGCTCATCAATACTTATAGGTAGTGGTTTTTAATATTTTGTACAGGGTATATTCTTGTACAGCTGAGGGAAGATGGTTTGGATAGGAACTACTTGGTCATTTATGAGAACCTAGCTGGTCACTATTATAATAACCTGTAATATCTTCTTGATGACCCTCTGTATTCTGTTTGCCAGTATCTTGTTGAGGATTTTTGCATCTATGTTCATTACAGAGATTGGCCTCTTTTTGTGTTGGGTCTTTCCCTGGTTTTGGAATCAAAGTAACACTTGCTTCCAGGAATGAATTTGGAAGTATCGCTTCCCTTTCAATTTCCTTGATGAGTTTAAAGAGTAATGGCGTTAGTTCTTCTTTAAATGTCTTGTAAAATTCAGCAGTTAATCCATCAGGACTTGGGCTTTTCTTTGTTGGTAAATATTTTATTACATTTTCAATTTCACTCATAGTAATTGGGGTGTTTAGAATTTCTATATCTTCTTCATTTAACTTTGGCAATTTGTATGTATCTAGGAATCTGTCCATTTCTTCTGTGTTTTCCATTTTATTGGAGTAGAGGTTCTCGAAGTAGGCATTGATGATCCTCTGGATTTCTGTTGGATGTTGTGACTTCCCCTTTTTCATTCTTTCCTTTTTTTGATAAGGTTGGTTAAAGGTTTATCGATTTTATTTATTCTTTCAAAAAACCAACTCTTTGATTTATTGATTTTTTTGTATTGTTCTCTTAGTCTCCATTGCATCGATTTCTGCCCTGATCTTTATGATTTCCTCTCTTGTATGAGTTTGGATTCGTTATGCTCTTCTTTTTCTAGGAGCCTGAGGTTCTGCGTTAGGTTATTTATCTGAGTTTTCTCTGTTTTCCTAATATGAGCATTCACTGCTATGAATTTCCTGCTTAGAACTGCTTTCATTGTGTCCCATAGATTCCTGTATGTTGTACTGGCATTACCATTTACTTGTAGAACCTGTTTAATATCTTCTTTAATTACTTCTGTGACCCATTGGTTGTTCAAGAGGGTGTTATTCAGTTTCCATGTGTTTGTTGGGGTTTTGCAGTTTCTTATGTTATTGATCTCCAATTTTATTGCACTATGGTCTGATAATATACAGGGGGTAACTTCTACTCTTTTACATTTACTTAGACATGTCCTATGAGCTGGCTTGTGGTCTATTCTGGAGAATGACCCGTGTGCAGCCAAAAAGAATGTGTATTCCAATTTTGTGGGGTGGAACACTCTGTAAACATCTATTAAGTCCATTTGTTCAATAGCTTGGTTCAGTTCTAGAATTTCCTTGTTAACTTTTTGTCTAGATGATCTGTCTATTTGTGATAGTGGGGTATTGAGGTCCCCCACTACAATTGTGTTAGTGTTTATTTGATTTTTCATGTCTATTAATATTTGTTTTGTATAGTTGGGGGCATTCGTATTTGGTGCATATATATTTAGGATTGTCATCTCTTCCTCTTGGATTGTTCCCTTCACAAGGATGTAGTGAACATCTTTGTGTCTCTTAGGTTTGGTTTGAATTCTACTTTGTCTGCAAATAAAATTGCTACCCCTGCTTTCTTCTGGGTTCCCGTGGCATGGAGAACTGTTTTCCATCCTTTTACTTTCAGTCTATGAGTTTCTTTTTGAGTTAGGTGTGTTTCTTGTATGCAGAATATTGTTGCCTTTTCCTTTTTGATCCATTCTGCCAGTCTATTTCTTTTGATTGGTGAATTGAGGCCATTAACATTGAGGATTATAATTGATAGATATTGATTTATCCTTATCATGATGTTTTACTTTTGTTGGCTCTTTTATTTCTTATTTTTCCCCCTTTCCCTTTAGTGTTTTAACTTGCCTGGTGGCTTCCCTCTGTTGGGCCTCGTGGAGTTGCACCTTCATTGTCTTTTGCTAGGATATTGTTTAGAATTGCTTGGAGTGCTGGTTTGGTGTTCATGAAATTTCTCAGGTGCTCTTTGTTGTGGAAGTATCTAATTTCCCCATCGATTTTGAAAGATAATTTTGCAGGATACAACAGTCTAGGTTGGAAGTTATTTTCTTTTAGGGCTTGAAATACTTCACTCCAGGCTCTCCTTGATTTGAGGGTTTGTGTTGAGAAGTCTGCTGTGATGCTGATGGGCTTTCCTTTGTAGGTGATTTGTTTCTTTTCTCTAACTGCTTGTAGGATTTTGTTTTTCTGTTGGGTTTCTGGGATCTTGACTATTATATGTTTACATGTAGATTTTTTTTGATCATGGTTAGGTGGAGTTCTATATGCCTTACTTATCTGTATGTCCAATTCTCTACCTCTGTCTGGGAAGTTTTCCACTATTACTTCTGTGAAAAGTTTTTTTTATGTCAATTGTGCTTTCTCCTGTTTTTTCATGGACTCCTATCGGTCTTATGTTATTCTTCTTTACATCGTCTAGCAGTTGTTGGATTGATTTCTCATGGTCCCTTACTATTTTTAAGAAATCTCTATTTTCATGGTCTCTAACCATGATTCTGTCTTCTATATCTGATATTCTATCTTCAGATTCCCTTAATCTGCTGTGGATACTTTCAATTGAGTTTTTAATCTTCTGCATATCTGTTTGAATCTGTTTCATGGATTCCATTTCTTTCTTATGTTAGGCGATCATAGTTTCCATTTCTTTCTTATGCTGGGTATTCATGGCTTCCAGCATGTTTCTGAGCTCATGTATTTTTTTATCTGTTTCTGTTCTGGATCCTCTAATCATGTCTTTCACTCTGCTCACCATCTCTGTAGATATCTGGGAGATTATTTCTGCTTTGAATTTTTCTCAAGCCTCATTCATCTGTTTTGTTACTTCCTGTGCTATCAGTTCAGGGTATCCAGGTGGTGGGTTATGGGACATTTCCAATCTCATTTCCCCCAGGATTTACCCATGGTGGGGTGGAAGTCTGAGTTTGTGCCTTACTTTAACCCAAGGATGCAAGGATGGTTCAACATTCATAAATCAATAAATGTAATACACCATATTAACAGAGTAAAGGACAAAAACCATATGATCATCTCAATAGATGCAGAAAAAACATTTGACAAATCCAGCACCCATTCATGATAAAAACCCTACAGAAAATTGGAATAGAAGGTCTTTATCTCAACCTGATTAAGGCTATCTATGAAAAACCAACAGCCAACATCATACTAAATGGTCAAAAACTGCAAACTTTCATGCTAAAATCAGGAACAAGACAAGGATGCCCACTATCACCACTCCTGTTCAATATAGTTCTGGAAACATTAGCCACAGAAATGAGAAAATAGAAAGAAATAAAAGGAATAAAGATAGGAAAAGAAGAAGTTAAACTGTCATTATTTGCTGATGATATGATACTTTACATAGAAGATCCAAAAAACTCCACCAGAAGACTTCTAGACTTAATTGACAGAGTCAGTAGAGTAGCTGGATACAAGGTCAACACTCAAAAACCAATAGCCTTCTTGTATCCAAATAACAGACTCACTGAGAGAGAAATTAGGGAAATAATTCCTTTGACAATAGCATCCAAAAAAATGAAATATCTAGGAATCAATCTAACAAAGAAAGCAAAAGACCTCTACACTGAAAACTATAGCACTCTGGAATAAAGAGATTGAAGAGGATACAAGAAAATGGAAAGACATCCCTTGCTCCTGAGTAGGAAGAATGAATATAGTGAAAATGGCCATACTTCCAAAACTACCATATAGATTCAATGCAATGCCAATTGAAATTCCAACAATATACTTCACAGAACTAAAGAAAACAATCCAAAAATTAATTTGGAACCATAAGAGAACTAGAATAGCTAAAGCAATTCTAAGCAACAGAGACATGGCTGGGGGTATCACAATCCCCAACTTGAAACTACACTTCAAAGCTACTGTGATAAAATCAGCATGGTACTGGCAAAGGAACAGACCTGAGGATCAGTGAAATAGATTAGAAGATCCAGAAACAACTCCAGACATGCTCAGCCACCTCATCTTTGAAAAAGGAACCAACCACCCTCATTGGAGGAAAGATAGCCTATTTAATAAATGGTGTTGGTAAAACTAGATTTCAACCTGCTAAAGATTAAAACTAGACCCATACCTATCACCATGCATTAAACTAAGATCGAAGTGGATTAAAGATCTAAATATCAAGACAGAAACACTAAACTTGCTGGAAGATAAGTTAGGTAGAACTCTTGAAGACATTGGCACAGGAAAAGTCTTCATGAACAAAACCTCAGCAGCACAGGAACTAGCAGAAAGAATCAGCAACCGGGATCTCATCTTATTAAAAAGCTTTTGCACTGCAAAAGAAACCACCAACAGAGCTAACAGACAACCTACAATATGGGAAAAAAATTTTAGCCACTGTACCTCAGACAAAGGACTACTATCTAGAATATATAAAGAACTGAAAAAAATCAGACCCCCCAAATTCAAAGATCCAATTCAAAAATGGGCATCTGAAATGAACAGACATTTCTCAGACAAAGAAGTGAAAGCAGCAAACAAATACATGAAAAAATGTTCAACATCACTCGTCATTCAAGAGATGCAGACGAAAGCAACACTGAGTTTCCACCTCACCCCAGAAAGAATGGCTGCTATCAAGAAATCAACAAATAACAAATGCTGGCGGGATTGTGGGGAGAAAGGAACCCTTCTCCATTGTTGGAGGGAGTGCAGACTGGTGCAACCACTGTGCAAGTCAGTATGGAGATACCTCAAAGAACTAGGACTAGAGGTCTCATTTGACCCAGCTATTCCCCTGCTGGGTATCTTCCCAAAAGAATTAAAAGAATCATACCACAGTGATATATGTGCACCCATGTTCATAGCGGCACAGTTTGTAATAGCTAAAGCTTGGAAGCAGCCCAAGTGCCCATCAACTGGAAACTGGATAAAGAAAATGTGGGTTTTTTTATAAAATGGAGTACTACTCAGCCATAAAGAATGAAAAGCTAGAGTCATTTATAACTAAATGGATGCATATCAAGGCCATACTCTTAAGTGAAATAAATAGGACACACGTGTAAATATTGAGTAGTTTCTCTAGTGTGAGAAACTGATAGTGTAAACAAGGGTTAAAATGTTTAAAATGACTAATTGATAATTTGAAATAGGAAAATAGGTCCAAAGACGAAGGAGTGAAGGGAGGGGAAGGGGGAAGGAAAAGAAAGAAAGGCAAAACTATGAGAAAGAAAATGGAAATGAAATCTATGTAAATAGGTAAGGGTGGAGGGGGTGAAGGGCACACAGGTAATGGGGAAAAAATAAGAACCAAGATATATCATGTACAGATACAAACACTCAAGATAAATGTGAACGAATTGTATACCTAAAATGTACCCATAAAATGGACCAATAAAATTTAAAAAAAAAGAGATCATGAATGAAAAAAAATAACCTGTAATATATGTACCAAGAATGTTCTGGGGGTACAGTAAGGATTTTTACTTAGGATCTGAGTTTTTGATCCAGATGATATGACTTGATAAAGCCAGGTTTTATAATCAAGTAAGCTAAAGGTGGTTTATTTTAAGATAGCATGTTTGGAGATATGAGAAACTTGATAATCCCCTACTTGGGGCTTCCCATGAACTGAAATAACCCCACCACACAGGTGGGGAGTCCACTGCCACCAACTTGAATGTTACTCCCAATAAAGAGTTTCATTCATCAAATATCCCTTATCCTAGTAATCTCTGAATCATCTCTGCTTTTAAAAAAAGCAATATTTGAGCTTACTGTATTAAGGTCTAATTTCTCTGCAGTTTACAGATTAGACTGAGAGGCCAAGATTCCCACCCAATCCTCAGCTAGACCTACTACCTGGGATGGAAAAAAGTGGATAAATTGATTAAGATTTTTAGCAGATTGAATGGTCATGTATTAGTGATGAAGTGTATGCAGCGAAGTGAAAGAGAGGAGTAGAGTGAAGAATGATGTCCAGACTTCTGCTTTGATTATCCAGATGGATAATAAATACAGGATGGAAAAGACAAGAAAGCGAACAAGTTTAAGGGAAAATATGAATTTGGCTTTAAGTAAGACATCTATACAGAGTATATAGGATTTTGGAAGAGTAGAGAAGTATGGGATATATATATGTGTGTGTGTGTGTGTGTGTGTGTGTGTGTGTGTGTATCTTTATCTGTAGCTATATATATTTATATATCTATATAGAGAGATATAGATATATAGATAGATGGAGAGAGAGAGAGAGAGAGAGAGAGAGAGAGAGAGAGAGAGAGAGAGAGGGAGAGAGAACAAGTTAGTTTAGGAGGCTGAGAAATATCCAGAAAACTGAACGATAAATCAGGAAATGTGGTATACAGAAACCATAGAAGGAAAATAAGAGTTAGTGGCCAATAGGGTCAAATTCAGAAAAAAACAAGCAAAGCAAGCACTCAAAAATATCTATTGGATTTATCAAGTGAAAGTTTTTTTTTTACCTCAGAATTTACAGTTTCAATAGAGTGGCAGAGATTGTGATCAGACTGCAGTGGTTTGAGTGCATGTTGGTGGCAAACTGCAACATATGACTCCTATTAACTGTGGCCATCCCACTGTATAATCCCCTATTCTTGAATGTGGTGAACCCAAGTGGAGAAGCCCTGAGATGATCACACACACACACACACACACACACACACACACACACACACACACACACACACAGAGAGAAAGAGAGAGACAGAGACAGAGACAGACAGAGACAGAGAAATAGAGAACAAGATCCAGCTAAGCTAAAATTTCCAGGTATTCCCACTAAGGTGCCAGGAATATGAAGGAAGCCATGTGGGACCCTCAAGACCAATCCAGCCAACCAGCTGGATACCACTGAGTAATCGTATCAGAAGAATAGCCACATGGAGGAGAATTGTACAGTGAGTTTTGCCCAAATTCCTCACCCACACAATCATGAGTATAATAAAATTATTATATTGAACTCCAAGTTTTAGGGTAATTTATTGTTATAGTTCTACTAAACTCAGAAAGAGAATAATCTATTGACAGCTGGAGGATCACATAAGAGTGAAGGAGGATTTCTATAAAAGTGGTGGAGTTGAGAATATGCACATGCTGATGGAGAAGATATAGGAAAAAGAGAAAATTAGAGATGCAAAAGAGGGAAGAGATAATGCATGTGTTTCTCAGAAGGGAAAGGATGAGATCCAAACACTGGTGCAGGGTCTGATCTTGGAAATAGGTGTCTGTCCTCTTGGATCTTTAAAAATGTCATGCTTTCCCATGTATAATGTCAAGAGAATATATGAAGGCTAGTTGGAAAGTAATAAGTTTTCCAAGAATGGTTGGCTGAGACCTTTTCTCTCAATTACTGAGTTAACCCAGGCCAAAACATGACTGGAATCCACACCCTTGGACTAGCATCTAAGTAACCTTCTGCTAAAGCCATCATACATATTAAAACCAGGGTAAGCTTCTTTGGGCTCTGTGAGCTCTCAGACTAATATATACTATTGCCTCTGGGATAATTACTCAGAAATTATTTCCAAGAGAAAGAACTGGTGACCTTAAAACTCTGTCACTGTTCTACTTTCAACTGGGAGTAAGTACTAAATTAATGCCCCACAGGGAGACATTAGTGGATAGCTGTTTGCACCATAAAGTCACTTTGACTTCACTTTTGACAGCTACAGACTTCCACATACTGGTAAGGAAAACCTACATCAAGGAAAAGTAGACTATCAGTCCAATGAATCAATAAACCACTTTTCAAATCTTTCTATTGTGGAAAATTGCAAACACATATAAAGAGAGAGTAGTATAACAAACCCCAATATACCCATCATCCAGCCTCAACAATTAGCAATTGCTATTTATTTAGATGGTACACACACACACACACACAGACACACACCTGTGGTTAGATATGTGTGTGTCATATATATATATTATAGTTGATCCTCACTATTCACAGATTTCGTATTTGCAAATTTGCATATTTGCTAAAATTTATCTATAACCTCACAATCAGTACTTGCAGTACTTTCATTGTCATTCATGGACCTGCAGAGAGTTGCAACAAAATTGAGCTGCTAGGCATTCAGTGTTCAAGGCTGAAGTTAGATAAGGCTACACACTGCCTTCTTGCTTTAGCTAGTAGGCTGTCAGTGTCCTTTTCATGGGCTATTTAACGCCACAGTTTTGTTCCTTTTGTTGGCAATTTTACTGTTTAAAATGACCCCTAATCATAGTGTTGAAGTGTTACCTGTTGTTCCTAAGTGCCAGAAGGCTGTGATATGCCTTATGTAGAAAATATATGCATTAGGAAGGCTGAATTCGGGCATAAATCAGCCGTAAGCTCAATGTTAATGAATCATCAGGATGGTATATCCAGAAAAAAAGGGGGAAATTTGCCCATCTTTACATAAGGGTACTCTGGAAAGTGATAAAATAACATCTTTAATGTGTGATGAAGTTATGGAATAGATGGAAAAGCAGCTAAATTTATGGATTAATAAGATGATTACTGATTGAATAAACCATAGTGAATAACATTATTGGAAGACAAAACAAAACAAAAGATACAGTCAAGTTACCTAAGATAAAGTCCTTTCTTTGTATTTTAATACAGGCTAATCTGTTACAGTGGTATCTATTAGGGCAAGTTTAGAAATAACATATCATAAGACCCAATTTTGGATCTCCTTTTAGCCTAGAGAAAAAAAATCCATAGTTATAGTGTAAGCATAATAACAGCCCAAGTATTGACCCACAGTTAATATGGACTCAATATGATAGCTGTTTCTCCTGTATTGATGAAAAACAGCATTCAACAGTAATTTTATTAAATCAATTATCTAAGGCCCAGGGAGTTGGGGACCAAGTAATGTTAGGAGGGGGAAAGAAAAGAGAAAAAGTTTTGTAAAAAGTCTTCTACTCGGTGATATAGGAAGGACAAAATAGGAGGGGGGACAAAGGATCTTAATGATAGTAAAGGTATGTTATATATTTAGGTAGGGATAGCAGGGAAAACTGTACAAAATTGGTAGTGAGAAATGATGAGAAAAGATTCTATGACTGATATAAATATTAGAGAAAAAGTTAAAGTTAGACAAATGGAAAGGGGGAAAAGCAAAAAGCAAAAAAAAGAATAAGAAGCGAGAAAGAATTCAGCTGAAAATATATGGATAAATGTAGGTGGAATATAAAGGAATAAGGGAGAATTCACTTACCCTGTATAAACAATATTGGAAGAAAAAGGCAAGAGGAAGAGAAGCATACACTCAAAAACACAAATGCTCATAAAAGAAGAAAAGTGGAAAGTAATGGAATAAATATGGAGGAAAATGAACAGAAGGAGGAAACAGCAAAAAAAAATACAATAACAAAAATAATAGAAGAGTGTTTTCTATTGTTTTAGACATGTGGCTCTTCCTTAGCCTAGGATTAAGGAACAGAGGTCATAGCCAGGACCTATCTCTGTTGATGCTGAAAGTCTAAGGTGGCAGTCTGCCCCCAGAATGGTGTTGGATGCAAACCTGCTGGAGCCAGGCCCATGACTACCAGCTCCGGCTCTTCAGCCAGTCTCCCTCCAGCCTTCTGTCCAACCACTGGCTATCTCTCCTTGCTGTCCTTCCCTCATCCACTTTGGAAACTTGACTGTGTGGAGCATAGCTTGGAGCCAAGGAGCTGCTCTGGGACCCAAGTTCAAACACTGAGCCCTTTCCTAAAATGGTATTCCCACCAGCTCTTGTTCCACACATCAACTGTTGACTGTGGAAGGCCACTCTGGAAGCAGTATCCCATGTTTTCCTTGCTGGTTCTAACTGCTGGTGATCCTCTAGTTCTCTGTGAGCAAGTTTTTAGTTTCACTTTGTCTCTTGGCTAGCAGGTGGCCAGCCACTCTCGGTGGTGATGCAGTCTGCATGGGTTCTCCTCTCTCCTCCTCAGTGTGATCTACTTATTCTGTATCACTTAATCCTTTTTTCTTCTTCTTCTCTTTTGTCAATTTCCTCTTGCTTCCCAGGTAATCTCCTTTTCCTTCAATTCCTCTCCAATGTACTGTTTTCCAAAATAGACACTTTGTCCTGGAGAAGCTGAGTTGCTGGCACTCACTGCTCTGCCACTTTTTCTCCTCTCCAATTCTTTAGGTTGTTTCTTCACTCTATTGTTTGTTTCCTTTGCTGTGTAGAAGCTCTTTTGGCTCAATATACCAATTGTGATGCTTGGTACTATTTCTTGAGCAATTGGAGTTCTGCTCAAAAAGTCCTTGTCTATGCCTATGACTTAAAGAGTCTTACAGTTTTATCTTCCAGAAGATTGTTTCTGTTTTCACATTAAAAGCTTTGATCCATTTTTATTTTAGTTTTGTACATGTTAAGAAATATGGATCTAGATTCAATCTTCTGTATATTGATAGCCAATTTTCCCAGTATCACTTATTAAAAAAGCAATTTTTCCTCAAGTGCATGTTTTTGGCCCCTTTGTCAAAGATCAAATAGCTAAATTTGCCTGAGATTCTTTCAGCATCCTCTAATCTGTCCCATTGATCCTTTTGTCTGTTTTTGTGCCAGTATCATGCTGGTTTTTCTTTTTTATCATTGTAGCTTTGTAATACAACTTCCAGTCCTGGTATATGATACCTCCTGCTTGCTCTTGTTGTGCAGAACTGCTTTTGCTATTTTGGATCTCTGCTGGTCCCATATGAATTTTAGGATTATTTTCTCTAGTTCTATGAGGAACGTTCTTGGTATTGTGATTGGGATTGTTTTAAGTCTGTATATCAGTTTGGAAGTATGGCCATTTTGACTATATTGGTTCTGCCTATCCAGGAACAAGGGATACCTGTCCATTTTCTGATGTCCTTTTTGTTCTCCTTTTTCAGAATACTGTAGTTTACATTGTAAAGGTCTGTTGCTTCCTTGATTAAGTTAATTCCAATGTATTTAACTTTTCTTGATGCTATTGTGAATGGTATTGTTTTCCTAATTACTTTCTCAGTGAGTTCATTTTTGGAGTACAGGAACATTATTGATTTTTGTGTGTTGATGTTGTATCCTGCTATATTGCTTAATTCTAGGAGTCCTTTCATGGATGTGTTTTGGTCTTTTATGTAAAGGGTCATCGTGTGAAAATGGTGTTAATCTCACTTCTTTCTTTTCTATACATATCCCTTTTATTTCTTTTTCTTACCTTACTGGTCTTGCTAATGTTTCTAGTACTACGTTGAACAAGTGTGCTAATAGTAGACATCTTTGTCTTATTCTTGTTTTTAAAGGGAAATCTTTTAATTTTCCCTCATTTAATATGATGTTGACAGTAGGATTGTCATAAATGACTTCTATCAGATTGAGGTAAGGTCCCTCTGTACTTATTTTCTTCAGGGATTTTTTTCATGAATAGATGTTAGATTTTTGTCTAAGGTTTTTTTGTGAGTCTATTGAGATGATCATGTGATTTTTCTTCTGGCTTCTGTTTATGTGATATATTACTTTTATTGATTTGCACACGTTGAACCATCCTTGCATCCAATTTAGACATGATGTATAAGCTTTTTGATGATTCATTTTATTCTAATCGCCAGTATATTGTTGAGAATAATTGTATCTACATTCATTAAAGTCACTGGCTTATGGTTTTCTTTTTGTTTGGATCCTTGTCTGGTTTTGGAATCAGGGTAATAGTAGCTTCCAGAAATAAATTTAGGAGTACTCCTTTGCTTTGAGTTTTGTTAAATAGCTTGAGAAGTATTGGTGTTAGATCTTCCCTGAAGTTCTTGTAGAACTCATCAGTGACTCTATCCAGACCTGGGATTTTCTAAGTTGTAGTATGTTTTTTACAGCCTCAATTTTATTGTCTGTTATTCAATTACTCAGGGTTTTTATTTCTTTTTGGTTCAGTTCTGGCTGTTCATGTTAGTCTACAAATCTATCCATTTCTTCAGAATTCTCCAATTTATTGACATACATGTTTGTGAAGTAGTTGCTAATACTCACCTGAATTTCAGCAGTGTCCATTATGATTTCAACATTTTCATTTTTAATTGCATTGATTGGGGTCTCTCCTGCTTTTGTTAAGATTGGCAAAGGGTTTGTCTATTTTGTTTCTTCTTTTGAAGAAATTGCTCTTCATTTATTCTTTGTATTTTATAGTCTTAATTTCATTGATTTTTTCTCTGATCTTTATAATTTCCTTCCTTGTACTAGCTTAGGATTTTTTTGAGCATGATATTTACATATTTATTTTTAATTAATCTTATTGATACATACATGTGTGTGTATATATATATATAGATAGATAGATAGATCTATATAGATCTATCTATATATATCTCACATTCATTTCATTATGGAGAATTTTTACCTATACAAAACATATCTTGATTCTGCTTTTCTCCTCAATCCCTTCCCCTTCCTTCAATCCTTCTTCCCTTCCTTATTTACTTTGCTTTGTTTATTTATTTGCTTTGTTTCCATCTGTTCTCTTTTTTCCTTTTCCTTTCCTTCCCTCCCCCCCTTCCTGCCCTTCCCATTTGAATATTATCTTCCTATTTCCCAATATATATTATACCTTTTTGTCTTTATTTAGCCTTTTGGATTCTCACATCAGAGAAATAATACAATATTTAAATGTGTGTGTCCAATTTATTTCACTTAAGAGTATGATTTCAACGTGCATCCATTTACCTAGAAATGTCTCAAGTTTATCCTTCTTTATAGCAGAGTAGTACTCTGTTTTATTAAGAAACCACATCTTTATCCATTCATACTATTGATGGGCATTTGGGCTGTTTCCAAGATTTAGCTATTACAAATTGTACTGCTAAAACATGGGTGTACTGGGAGCAATTCTACATAATTTTGGGGAAAAATCATTTCACAATTAAAATTATGATTAGGCCTAGTTTTCCTGCCTACAGGCTAGCTATGGCATGTGGAGACATAACTCCATTTTCACCTCCAGTCACAGCTAAGGCCTCAATGGTCCCATGATGCTGTGATGCTCCAGGGCAGGATTATACCAGCTGAAGACATCCTGGGGATGGACAAATTCCTAATCAACATAAGTTCCTTATGACTTAGGATCTTCATATGCATAAGATCCTCATTGTTCTAGGCTTATTGCCACAGCCCTCTGGGTCATCTGTTACTCCTAAAGTACCTGAATAAAGGTGTGGCAAGCTCGGGGTCTTTTATCTTTGCTGCCTAGAGCAGCATTGACCAGGCCCAAAGCTCAGCTTCTTCTCTAAGTCTCATTTCTGTCTATATATTAATTAATTCTCCTTGTGCTGTCCTGGGTCACAAGAGACTAGGACTCATTGCAGGAGTTCTAGTAACATCCCCCTTCCCTGTTCCCTACATGGGTGTATATATATTGCTGAGGTATGATGCTTTTACCAAGAAGGGGAAAAGCTGGGTCAAATGGTCATCTTCTTTAGACTCACCAATAATTTTGTTTAATTGGCTTAATATCTTGTTACTTATATCTTCTATGATCTTGCCATTTGGCTTATTGAACTATTTTGTTGTCTCCCCTGATAGCATTTTGAATAATTTGGGTATGAGGCTTTTGATTTTTTTCCCCTTTCATGCCTCATTGATCAGCTTGGAAGGAGTTGAAAGTTTTTGGAGACATTTTGTTTGTATCTGTTCTCATGTTTCTATTTTTGTTAGTTTCTTTTGTGTTGAGGTTGCAGATTTATGTAGCGGAAATTTGTTTTTTCTGGTATGAAGATCTGTTTAGTTAATATCTACTTTTCCGTGGTGTCCTCTAAGTGTGGCTAACTACTTGCATTTGCTTATGTCCCAGAATTGAATCACCTGTTTCCTTGAGATGAGAGGTTTGCAGCATGTTTATCTCAGTACCAGTTCTCTCAGAAGAGACCACCACATTGTTAATGACCCCTACACAATCTAGATATTTGCATCTAAATAAAATCAATTAATAATAAGAACTATTACACTCTTGCTATAGTAACAAAAATCAGCATCTATTATAGCTCTAAATACAAACTGCATATTGACAAACACTTAAGGACCAATAATGCACCACACTTGTCCATGGAAAAGAGATGTATAATTATAGTATGAACACTAAGACAAACCGAATATTGACCTACTATTGACCTACACTAAACATCTACTAAATGGAACAACTTTACCTCCATTAATAATAGCACAGTATTCAACAGCAATACTGTAAAGTTTACTACTTATCTAAAGATGCATAGAGGTTAGTATTTATAGTAGTAAAGGTGGAGGGGTAGGAAACCAGAGAATGACAAAAGGAAATTTTGAAAAATTAATTGATAGTATATGTGCAGTAGGAGAGAAAATAAGATAGGAGGTCCTACTAAGGAGTAAAAGGAAATTAACAGTGATACAGAACAGTCATTGGAAATAATGAATAAGAAAAAAAAATGATAAACAGCAAAAACAAGAGATAAAAGAAAGAAGAATGAAGAGGAAAAAAGTTGGAAGAGAAAAAGATAAAAGGCAAAAAGAAAAGAGAGACTAAAAGAAAAGAAAAAATTGGGGGAAAACCCTGAAAGAAAACCAATGAAGAAAAATAAAAATAATTCAAAATAGAATAATCAAAAAAAGATTGAGTCAAAAAATTCCTGTGTTACTTAATGAGTGTTTCTTATCACACTGCAGTCTTGGGATCCAGCTAGCACAATTTTCTATGCGTAGCTTTAAGGCCTATGGGTCTTTGATATGCCCTCTATACTAGAGGCCTCTCTCTCTGTTCATTCTCTCAAGGCTGATGTTATTGTTCAAGTCAAGGTGTGTCCTTGTTCTCTTTGGTGGATGGAGAACACATTCAGCCTTCTGTTCTCTGCTGGATGTAGTTTGCAAGGTAGGGGTTCAAGTGGGCTGTTGGGCTCTGGTTGCTCCCTTCTCTCCTTAGGTATTGTCTTTGTCAGAGATTGTGTCAATTGGTTAGTCTTTGCCTCTACTGCCCAATGCTATGCTCCCCTTGGCTTGGGCACCACTTCTCTGTTGTGGATCTGCTCTCTCACATTGCCACTGCTCTGGCACGGGTCTGCTCTCTCACATGTGGGAGGCACTTCTCCTGTTCTCTTATGTTGTTGCAGAACACTTCTCCTGGGCTTCTCTCTTACATGGGGATGGGATGCTGCTCCTCCAACACAGGCCTGCTCTCTCATGTGAGGGTGGGGACACTGCTCCAAGTCTGCTGTCTAACATGGAGGGCACCACCAAGTGTCTGCTCTCTAATGTGAAGGCAGGGCACCACTCCTCCAGCTGCACTTCCGCTCTCACACATCAGGGAGTCCCCACTCCTGGCCTGCTCTCTCACATGGGAGTGTACTGCATGGGTGCCACTCCTTCATCACAGGTCTGCTCTCTCCTGTGTGTTTTGATTGGGGAGTTGATGTCATTTACATTGAAATTTATTCAGGAAAAATATTGACTTATTCCTATCATTTCATTACTTTTCTGTTGTTGATCCTGTTACATTTACCTGTTGTTTAACTGCTCATCCTACCTGATGTATTCATGCCTTCAGACTTTTTGGAATTTTTGGCTTCATTGTCTCTATCTAGGATATCCTTCAAATTTTTTTGGAATGCTGGTTTGGTGGCTATGAATTTTTTAAGGTGGTCTTTTCATGGAATATTCTTCTATCTTTATGAATTTTGAAGGATGGTTTTGCAGAATATTTTAATCTTGGTTGAAATTTGTTTTCCTTTAGTACTTGAAACACTTCACTCCAAGTTCCCTTCGACTTTAATGTTTGTGTTGAGAAGACTGTTGTACTCTTAATGGTTTTACTTTTATAGGTCATTTTTTGCTTTTTTCTGATAGCTTTTGATATTCTATTCTCAGGTTAGACTTCTGAGATTTTGAGTATGATGTGTCTGGTCACAATTATTTTGGATTCTGTATCCCTCACTTACATGTTTATTGGATTGTTTCTCCATTCTTGGAAAGTTTTCTGCTATGATTTCTGTAAACAAATACTTCTGTTCCATATGTGCTCTCCTTCGACTTTTCTCTGACTCCAATTAATCATGAGTTAGCCGTTTGGTATTTGCTTTCCTCTCCTTCAGTGCCCTTTCGATCGGCTTTGGGAGAGTTGTGTTTTTGGAGGCATTTTTATCAGTGGTGGCAAACCTATGGCATGTATGCCGAAGCAAGCACACAGAGCCCTCTCTGTCAGTACATGATCCAACTCATCCCAGCAGCTGAGCATCAGACATCAGTTATTTTTTCTAAACTGAAACCTCAATATTCATGTTTAATTGCAGTGTTGGCACTTTGTGATATATAAGTGGGTTTTGGGTTGTGGTTTGGGCACTAGGTCTCTAAAAAGTTTACCATCACTAACAGTGATACCTAGGTTGTAAAATGGCTTGAAGCTCAAACTTTGCACTACTCAAACAGCAAAGTTCAAACAAAGTCTACTTGGTGTTCATAATTTTGCTTGATAGTCAAACTGAAAATCTAACTTGAAAAAACCTGTTTGGGCCAAGAGTGAGCTACACATCACTTGCTATGGACACAAAGGGGAGATGCTTCAGTCTAAGTGCCACTCTCACCCAGACAACATACAGTGCTTGTGTTAGTGCTAAAACATTCATCATTGTCCTTTTTGGGAGGGGATTTATTTTTGTAAAATGTCGTAACTATAGTTCCAAAAAAGTTGGTGATAGCAGCAGGAAAGCTAAGAGGAAAACTCTGGGAGCCACAATAGAATTACAGAAAGAAATAATTGTGAAATATGTTAAAGTCCCGGAAAAATGAATTTATAAGTGTAATTTTGGGGCTTCAAAACCAATTATTTTGTTTTTCATTATTTCTTATGGGAAAATATGTTCAGTTTTCAAACTTCTTGGTGTAAGAACATGAATTTGGAATGAATTGCGTTTGACAAATGAGGTATCTGTCTATCTATCTATCTGTATCTATATCTATATATACATATTTGTGAGGGTTGGGGTCAAATAGAGTGAATACTTTTTAATTTTTATTTTATTTTTTATTTTTGTGGTACTGGGGATCGAATTCAGGACCTTACGCTTGTGAGGCAGGCATGGTGCCACTGAGCTAAATCCCCAGCCCGAGTGAATACTTTTTGTTGTTGATATGAAGATCTGTATGGTTAGATTCTACTTTCTAGTGATGTGATTTTGATTTTAATTATCAAGAGGTATTATCTACTCTTTCAGTGTATTCAGTTCAATGTTATTATACTTAGTCATAGATTCATATAAGAGGCATTCACTTTGGGTACATTCACACTCTTAACCACTTTGAGACTGGCTGCCATGCAAACCTCAATCATATCCTTTTAGTTGAATCTTATTTTTACACCATTGTCCATGCCTCAGTCAGACCTATGCAATGAAGCCTCCATGAAAACCCAAAGGATGGAGTTTAGAGAGCTTCCAGAAAGCTGAACTTATAGGGATTCCTGGAAGGTGGCTTACATAAGAGGGCATGGAAGCTCTATACCCCTTCACTCATAATTAACCATATGCATCTCTCCAGTTTTATCCTTCACAATATCCTTTATAATAAATTTGTAAATGTGTTTTCCTGCACTCAGTAAGCCTCTTAAGCAAATTAACTCAACCTGATTTATACTCAGTTGGTCAGAAGCACAGAAAAATACTCTGAGGTTGGGGCCAGGGATTTAGCTCAGTGGTTCCGCCACCTGCCCTGCAAGTGCAAGGACCAGAGTTCGATCCCCAGTACCAAAAAAAAAAAAAAAATACTCTGCGGCTTTTGAGTGGTATCTGATTGAGGGGAGAGAGTATTGTGACACTATCTTCAGGTGGTGTCAGGATTCATTTGAATTAAAGAGAGCTCAGCTGGTATTTGCTGCTTCCTTGCTTGTGGAGATAAATCCCCACTTGTTTTGTAGTCACAAATGTCTTCTGGGCTGACTGATGTGAGGTGACAGCGGAAGAAAAATATAACTTGTTATTTTCCAATACAGGATGTAATTTGGATTAGATGAGGTCAAGAGGGTGGGCTTCTCATGCTGGCACTAGTAGCTTTATAAGAAGACAAAGAAAGAAGCCCACTCATAAGGAGTGGAGCCCACTTATATGTCTAACAATGTGATGCCCTCTGTCATATTTTAATGCAGCAAAACATCCCTTACTACATACCACATGGATTCTGATTTCATAATCTTAGCCTTCTCATCCTCTAGAACCATGAGTCAAATAAACTTCTAATCTTTATAAATTACACTATCTCAGATATTTTGTTTTATGGCCACAAAAAGTGGACTAAGACACATAATTACAAGCAAATAATCAGATACAATAAAGTTAGGAAAAAAAATTAAATAACTTGGACCTCTTATCTCATTTCAAAGGGAGAAAGCCAAAGGAGAAAAAAGAAACTGCTCCTCAATTAGTTTTAGGAGACCAACAAGTCTTTGATATTCAGGTCTGACAAGGACATTACATGTATAGAAAAGTGCAAGTTAATACCCTTATAGACAAAGATATAAAAATCCAAAACAAATATTAGCAAGCTGAAACCAGTAATATATAACAATTATAATATATCAGGACCAAATTGAGTTTATTCCAGTAATAACTAGTTGATTTATTAATGCAAAGCCAAATAATGTAATCTAACATATTAATAGATAAAGGAAAATATATGATTGTTAACTCCCATTGAGGATTTAAAAAACTTATGGTAAATTAGGAATTGAAGGAAATATTATAAATCTGATAATAGTATCTACCAAAAATCTACCTGCAGCAAATGTCATGTTTAATATTGAATTTTTGAAAATGGTCCCCTTGAGTTCTGGAATGAGACAAAGATAAACTCTCTTACCACTTCTTATATTTTTAGTCCTAGCCAGTGACTTAAGTCCAAAATAATTTTACATGCTTTGAACAAAAAGAAGAAATAAACTGTTATCAGCTACTGATGATATGCTTGTGTATGTGGCAAACACTAAGGAAGTTACAAAAAATTTAGAATTACTAAAAGATTAGCAAAATCAATATACAGCATTCATATCAAAAGATCAATTATACTTCTGTCTACCATCAAAAAGTGCTTCAAAAATGAAATTTAAACAAATATTACATTTACAGTAGCATACAAAAGAAGTGCCTTGAACTAAATTTAGATAAAGGTATGAAAATCTTCATGTGCAATTATAAAACTTTTGACAAGGTCTAGTTTTTGTAAGGATGTAGACCAACAGAAACTCTCAAACATTTATATGTTGTAGTGGGAATTGGTATAACTCTCATATAGAGTTTGGTAATATCTACTGAAGTAGTGAAATTGAAAAGATTCATACTCTATGAGGTTTAAGGCTTAAATACAACATAGAATGGTGAGGGCAAGTCAGGTAATGATGGGAAGAGCATAGCAGGTTGAGCCTCCAATGATCTCCACTAAGAAGTTAGTGTGGCTCCAGGGGAAGGGGGTGCTTGCAAAGTGAAATTGTAGGGAGAACGGTAAAATAGAACAAGAGGCTAGGGAAAAGGTAGCTGATAGGGGTGATTTGGGGGAGAGAAGCACACCAAGGTAGGAACAAGGAATGCTGCACTGTTTCCTAGTACCACCTGGCTTCTATTCCTCCCTCAGGGCCTCTGCTTGCATCTCCTTTGTCCCTAATTGAGCAGGCCATCGCTTGCTAGCATACAATCTTGATACTCCTCAGGTATAGCCCAGGGAGAGGGCTCCAGGTGAGGCCTGGAGCTACAATTCCCAGCAGGCTTCCTGTTCCTATCCCTGTGGGTCCACTGGCCTGGTCATCATGTTCTCCTCCTTCCTGCTCTCCCCTACCCAGAAGGCTCTATGCTATTTGTTTTTGGCAGCTGCTCCCACAGCTGCATACCCTGTATTCTCATCCCACTAGAGCCCCTATTACCTTCTGGACAAACTGCTTCAGGTCTTTAGGGCAGAATTCATTCATTTCACTCTACTCCCTGCCTTAAGTGAAATCATCTCATTAGTCTTGTTATTTTTAGGTTAGAGACCTACAAGTATAAAAGATAGTTTAGTTAGTTACCTTATAAGTAGGCAGCCTGTAAGGGATGGGCCTAAGATAAATATAAAGAGTAGCACATACTCTTAGTTGAGAGCTAATTCAAACTATGCAACTAGTTAAGCTTAAAAATCTGAAAAAAAAAAAAAACCACAGGAAAAAGGATAATTTAGGATAAGGATGAGCAGATAAGAATTCTTCCTCCCAGAAAATGACTTCTTACTCAGAATGTGCCAAATTAGTTAACTTCTCCTTACCTCTGGGCTGGACTTGAGAAGCTGAGAAATGCAGAATGACCAGTTTCCTTTGAACTTGGTCAAACTGAATAACTGATTTCTTTAGACTATGTATTATGAAGTCTAACTCCCAATTGGTTATTCACCAATCACAGAGCCACCTATGATAGGTGATCACTAGATAGTGAAACAAGTTCCATACAAGACCAGGACAAAAGAAAACACAACAACAACATCAAAAACCACTCCAGCATACCACTTTCTGGAACCCCTCCTGGAAATCCAATATTATAGACAGCTAAGTTAGGTAGAAATATTATAGGCAGTCAGATAGGGCTCAGCCCTTGACGACATAGAGATTTCCTAGAGTCCTCTGCTCTAGCAGCTGAGCTATCGAAGCAGAGTCAGTGCAAAAGATGAAAACACATTACAATTGTAGCTGGAGACAAATCTGTTGAAGACCAGGCCTCAGGATAAAGATAAAATGACCAGGCCTGTATACTTCCCCAAAGGACAAGATAAGTGGTAACTCCTGGCCTAATAAAGTCTAGATAGACATCAGTCACCTCAGTGGGTAACCAAAACCTCCAGACCCATCATTTTCTAGAAAAAAATCTTTGATCTTTCCATGTACATTTGTTATGTTGACTTGTTCCCCCATTGGATCACTATTACCTAATAAACTATACTTGTAACCTTATTGGTTGTTCATAGCTTTAACCCATGTTGTACCTATGGGTTTTTGCTCTTCCCCTGAAAAGTGAGATCCTTGGCTACCCATTTGGGACCCCTCCTGCCTCTCAGGGGCTATCCGCTCAATAAACATTTCCTACCCTTAACCTCCATTGTTCCTAGAATTTATTCTTTGATTTTAGAGAACATGAACCCAGCATTTGAGACATCCAACTGGTTGAGAGTTATAATATGTCCCTTATATCATATTTAGAGGTCCTGATACCATTTCCTATATCACCACTCTCAGGTAAAAGGGCTGAACACCAAACCAGACCAGGACACAACAAGCCTTTATTAGGGGAATAGATCTGCCGGGGGCTGTCTCTGAACAAAGGAGAGACAAAAGCAATATGGCCGGGGCAGGGAGAGTCTTTTATAGAGACCGGGGTGGGGTTTGTAGGGGCTGAGGTGGGGTTGAGTGAGGTAGTGACTAGGGAATGGAGGAGCCGGTGATGTCACTAGGTGGTAGGAGGTGAGCGAGTATTAGTTTACTTTCTAGGCGGGAACAGGGGCATGCTGGGAAGAAGGTTTTATTCTTTGGTGGGAGCAACCATCTTGTCATGATGTCACACAGGGGAGGGGGCAAGGCACAATAGGAAGAGGGCAGCTACTATACTTAATAGCTGCTGAGGTAGTGGGAGACCTATCAACCACCAGGAGCTATTTTTTCTTATATTTGCAATAAACACCTCTCTTTTAACCTCCCTCCTTCCTATCCCCAATTTCATACTTTGCCTTTGTGAAACAACAAGTGCAGGTTTGCATTGTTTGTACAATGATAATTGTTTCACAAGGACCATGGGACCCTCAGCGATGAAGGTCAAATGTCATCATTCAACAACTTCTCGCAAGAAGATGGGGCAGGAGCAGGTGAGTTTTTCCAATATGAACAGAATAGAGCCTCTGGACCACTCATTTTCTAACCTCCTATGGTCAAATATCTCAGGATACATTCAAGAACACTGGAATATTATTAACTAGCAGATGCAGAATTTGGCTGTATGACCTAGGAGACAGGTCAGTTGTGATAACAGGCTCCTTGGAGAGATATTTGCCCATGCTAGCTTCTTTCCTTATCTCTAAATGAGATTGATAAAAACTCCACCTCCCATTATAGCTTCTATAGTTAATTTTATTTTTTTCTGATGTTCCTGAAAGTAACATTGAGATAAGATTTAAAAACTAAAAAGGGAGGGAGAAAGAAAGGAACAAGAGAAAAAAAGTGAAAATAGAAGAAAAAAATGGAAACAAAGCTTCTGTACATAGGGAGGGGAGATTGAGGGCCGAATGGGATAAAATAAAATTTATTTTTAAAAAACTAAGTAAAAAGAAGACAAGAAAATCAAAATTTAAAAATTGTACTTAACTGCAACTTCAAGAAGCAAAAGTTTCTCAACCCTTTTCCCTTCCAGAAAACATGCTCAAAAAAATCCCTAAAGGTCTTAAAGACAATAAATCTGTAAATCCTGGCTCTGGACCTGTCTTTTTCACCTGTAAATTGCACTTCATTCACTCGCAAGGGAGCAGCAATATTGGTAAACGGCATGTCTCAACATCAAACAGGTGTAGATGACTTGTACTGTAACCTGACAGACAGTAGAAATATACATCTTAGATCACCCATCTTGAAGAAACCCCCTTAAATGTACTCAGCTCTATCTCAGAATACATCTCATTTCTCTAAGTGCCTGCACCCCCACTCTTGAGTGTGTCCTAAAATCTCTAATAAACCTCTCTTATGTTTTGTACTGATGTATCCTAAAAATTATTTTTCCGTGGTGAGAGTCAGTGAACCTACAAACTTATGCTTCAAGAGTGGGATAGGTTCCTTATTTCAGCCACGGAGACCCTGAGACCCAGCCCATTAACAACTCTTGGTGTGTCAGCCAGGAGGTAAAAAGAAACATTGAGAGCAAGACTGAGTAACTGACCAAAGTCTGTCTGGCTGGCTGGCTTGCTTTCTTTTTTCTTTTCTTTTTTCTTTTTTTCTTTCTTTCTTTCTTTCTTTCTTTCTTTCTTTCTTTCTTTCTTTCTTTCTTTCTTTCTTTCTTTCTTTCTTTCTTCTTTCCCTCCCTTCCTTCCTTCCTTCCTTCCTTCCCTCTTCCCCAATTTCCCCCTAACCCCTGTCCCTCTGAAGTGCAATTTTCTCCCAACCCATTTTTTTTCTCTCCCAACCCTTTTGCCTCTGAAGCATAGTGTATCTTTTTTCCTCTCCCTCACTCTTTAGCCTCAGGGTCATTTTTGCTTTTCCAGCAGTTAGAGACTCCTAAACCACTAGAAAATAAGAGCTTGTACATCAAAGCACCAAAGACAAGAGACACTTGCTCTCTGGAGCCAGGAATGGAAAGAGATGTCAGGAAGCATTCTCCAGGACATGTAACAATCTTGCTAGGTGATCCTTTAGTGTTTACACACCCCATTCCTGGGTTAAATAAGGCTCAAAGCAATCTTGTCATCCAGGAAGAAACAAAGTAAGGATGAGGGCACATCCAAAGTCTTGAGCAAAGTTTCTCAGGCAACCAGCATGGGAAACTCCAATTCTGAAACACACTGGGGAGAATCAGTTTCTGAGTCACACTGGTGAAAGCAATCTCCACATGCAAACACACATACCTAAACATTTTGACTGGGAAAAGCCTCTAACCTGCTCTTTTGATACCTCTCTCTCTCTCTCTCTCTCTCTCTCTCTCTCTCTCTCTCTCATTCCCCCCTCTAAAAAAAAAACCTGAAGGGCATAAGCTTGGTCTGCCTGATGCCACAGCTCCCCATTTTTGTTGGGTGACTGGGAACTTGTCCTAAATTGTGCAGATTCAAGTGATCATTCAGGTGATAGCTAATGCTATCCATGAGACTTTGTGTAGTCTACGGACTCAGACCAAGAAGAAGCCCAGTGGTTTGCTATTATTTCTCCTCTCTTCCCCAAGAAAATTCCAATCACCTTCTTGTCCATTGTTCCCTATTCAGGCTTTCATCTGTCAGAAAACTCAAGTACTTTTATTTTTTTTCAGATATTAGTTATCAAAGAGAGGCAGGGAACTAGAGAGTGGAGGAGCCTAATGTGTGTGTACGGGGAGGGGGAGTGCACAGTCTCTGTGATTTAGAGGCCCGCAGCCCAGCAGCAAGGGTCCCACTCCAGCCCTTCTCAGCTCTCTGCTGCTACTTTGGTGGGTCCTAGAGCCATATGGAGGCTTTTCAAGTCCCAACTCTCTCATGTTTCTTCTCTTTCTAGCGCATTTCTTTCCTCCACTGTATTTGGTCCTGGTATTCTTATGATAATTTTGACTGTAAGTTTACCTCCCTATCTAAGTGACATCACCAGAATTTTCAAACCCTTTTGTGAGTTCCTTTCGTGTGTGTTACAGGTCTCTAGGTGCAACAATCTTTGGGGGAGATATTTGAGTAAAATTCAGCTCTTGTGTACAATTTCTCTTACTGCTTTCCTGATCTGTTGATAAAGGTTGGAATAGCTACATAAGCAGCAGATATCTCTGACTAGTAGGGACACCTAGACTAGTCAGTGACAAAAAAGCAGGGGAGAACCACCTTTCAAGAGTGCTTCCGAGTGGAGCTGCCCTCCTGGGGAATTCTGGTTCTAGAAAATGGGGCATGTGTACTTGGAGCAATACCCCAGCACTAGGCAGTCTGCACACACAGCCTAAACCCAGTTTGGGTGGCTTGCCACTGTGCAGCGGGAGCCTGGTTTGAAGCAGGAGGCCCAGGGTGCCTTACTTCAGGGAAAGATCCTGTCTTTTCTCTCTTTCTAAAAGTACACAAGAGAGATCTCAAAGGCATATATAGTAGATCTTACAGGATTATGAGTAACTCAATGTTTGTCCCCAAAACACTGCCTTCATGTTATATTTTTAAAATTTGAGACCAATTTAGGATAAAAGATTTTAAAAGGTTGATTTTTCTCCAAAGAAAAACTAAAGAGTAAAAAGACAAGGCCTCAGAGATCTTCTCTTTTCTCCCCTTCTGACTCTTATTGGCTATAAGTCTATAGTGTTAACTAATAAGAAAGGTACTCACAATAGCTTAAAGTATTAAAAACATTGTTATGACTTATATAAAAAAAGAGCTAATTAATAACCTGGGAAAAATTCTGACTAATCTGTTCATAGTTATCTACAACTATAAAAAGATTATAATTCATCATGGCCAAAACATCTAACAGTACATTTTAATTTAAGGTAAAGTTTTATGTGTTCTATATGTTAGCTTGTTGGTTTATCACCTATTAATCTCTTTTAATAATTGGTTAAATACATTCAAGTGCTTCTTAAAATTTTTTTTCAGTTCCACAATTTCTTTTTCTTCTGGTTTTCTTAGAGCTTTTCAAAAAAGAATCAATTACGCAGGTTTTGGGGGTGGCCAAACTCACTCAAAACCTTACAAAATGAGGGCTAATAGTCTCAAGGTTTACATGAGACTTGCAAATAAAAGCCTAAAATTTTGGTAACATAAAAATTATATATGATTTGGGCTATGTTACTTTCAGATATATATTATCCTCCAAAAATTCTATTTATGTTGGCCTAAAGAGAAATAGACACCCACATTGGCCCAAATATTTTTGTTTACATGGCTTAACTGTGAGTTAATAAGAGTAAGGAAGTTTTTTAAAGTTGGTGACATGTTTTCATCCAGGTCATTAACCAATCAAGATAATATTTATCAAAAATATGGATTTATAAATATAATGTCTATTGCATTTGGTGTACAATAACTTCTAAGATATCTATAGATATCTATATATATCTTAAAAACGGTTACTATAGTTCTCATGAGTTATCTAAAATAATGGTTAACCTGAGTATATAAATACCATTAAAATAGTATTTTAAAAAATTGTTCCCCCTAAGTGGGCCCTTTGTTCCTAAGGCACTACTGGAAAAATTTTTCCCCTATGGCTGACAAAGCAGCTGACTGAACCAATTTGTTTCAGTTTTCTCCACTGATGGGTGGCTTCTCCAGTTTTTTCCCAGAGCATTATTGTGTCCTACCCCAACAGATGCTAGTAAAAATTATATGTGTATATATGTTGGCTATAACTAAAAGGCTAAGTTTTCTATGTCTAATGCAAAGTTTTGTAAGGTATTAAATTACTCTTCATTAAACATAAAAACTAGATTAAAATACAAAGGTTTTACAGTATATTTTTTATGTTTATTTTTTATTAAGTTGATTTCTCACATTTTCCATTGTTAGTCTTTTGCTTACTTAAGAATCTGTGTTTCAAGAGTTAAAGATTATTTAATTGTTAACTTATAAAATGTTTTCAATAATCAGGTTATGATTGGTTAAATGAACAACTATTATCTTAGTTTACAACACATCCTATATCTAGGACTAGAGAAATATATGAATCTAAAGATGAAATTTTCCTTGAGTCTAAGCTTCAAAATTGAATTTAACATATATAAAGAAACTATGAGGGCTCTCTTTTATACAATATACATTATATCTAGACCTTAGACATATAAAATGATCAAAATTTTTGGCACCTCTTTAAATTTGGTCCTGCCATTTAAAATTTGATCTACATCTATTGGTCTAGATTAAACAAATGTTTTGTTATATAAATGAGATATACTTATATATTGAGTAATGACTCTATTTGTGGTCATTAACAATGTTTCCTAAACTTATAAGAGCTCTAAAAATGTTCTTTAATTCTTCTCAGTACAGTTACACCATATAACTTGTTCAAGGAATCTAAATTTTGCCTTAAAAATAAAACTTAAGTAAATATATGTGAAGATTTCTAAATATCTGTGACACTAATTATTGCTAATCTGATGGTATATTAAATGCATTTGTGTTTCCCAAGTGTACAGACTTTCTAGGATGCAAAACTTAGGAAAACATAGTATCATACTGGTGACCTCCAGACTAAATTTTTTTTATGATGATAGACTTTATCAGGTTTATGTTTATGGGATTCTTATATAATTGTATTATGATTGTCAAATATGCCTAAACAATATACAGTCCAGGCAATGTCACTCTAGAAATTAAAGACTGAATAATAGTTATTTATAAAGTACATCTGTAAATAAGTATAGTCTATATGAATTTGACTTTTAAGACAACTATGGTTGGTTAAAAAAAAAAGAGTTCTCTGGCCCTACTTTATATTTCAAAGTACTTGATATCCAGGTAAGATTATCATAGTTCAAGCTACTGTTCCCATTGCAATACTCATGTTACTGGACTTCTGGGTATTTAATAACTAAGAATTAAAGATCAAAGCTAAAAAAGGTATCTGGGCTAAGAGTACAACCAATATTTTGGCTCTTGCCCTCCAAGCTCCACCAGGACCCAGGATGTGATAGGACCCCCGTAAAGGATCTTACAACTCTGGTGAGTCACACAACACCCCAAGCAGGGAGATTGTTGGACCCCAGAGAACAGGAGTTAATTAGTGTATATTGTGCTTTTAGGAGAGTCAATAAAGAGGGAAATGTCCCCATGCTTTCAAGGATAGCCATACGATCAAGCAAAACCATAACCCATCCTGGAAGGCAGCACAACTGATGGGGAAAAAAACTTAAAAAGCTAAGAGGCTCTCCCATGGCCCTAAAAGTAATACCCTAAGGAGCCTAAAATAAATAAATAAATAAATAAATAAATAAATAAATAAATAAATAAATGATAGATTTAATATTAACACAGTCTTCATTTTATTTTTTTATTTTTATTTTTTTTGGATATTAATCTTTATTGACTCAAAGACATATGAACTAGTAGTGCCCAGTTTCTAATTCTTCCACATCTTCCTTTGTATAAGTGGAATTATTTAATACCAGTTTGATGGAGGACAATTAATCCATTACAAACACTAAGAATTTAGATTAAGTCATTGACTAGTGCAGAAAAAGAAAGTATAATGATGGGAAGCCTACACACTGAATTCAACCTTGAATATTTTTCTTCTATCTTTAAATAACATGTACTTAATTGTGAGGTAGCTATTCGGTTTTCAATAACCACATTTAGGAATACATTCATAGGACTGCTTAGATAGTCCAAGTGAAATAGTTATAGAAATAGAGGCAGTGTCATCTCAGAAAATTCATTTATATATCAAAATCTATTTTGATATCTAGAAGTTCACAAAAAAGCTGAATTCTTCATGCTAATTATGCTTTCTGTAACTCAAGCACTCTTCTCTTGGCAAGAACAAGCTGAAACATCCATGAAGGTAAAGGTGCTCAATGTTAAACGTTTCTTCTAAGCTTGGATTTGGATTAAGGAACAGACACCAAAGAAATCAGCATGGTCTTTCTACATTTTCACTAAGATTAAGACCCTATAGACTCATTCATCAACCATCTTTCTTAAAAATTTTTCTTGGCACTCAAGACTTAAGTCTATTTTACTTTGTACTTTTACATTTTCAAATGAAAACTTAAGGTTATAAAGTGTGTGCAAACATTCTGTAAAGTAATTTTGTCATGTAACTTATTTAGAGATGAGACTTTTACATATAAGGTATTATTACAATTCAAATTTCCTTTTAAAGTCAAATGACAGAAAACTCAAGTTTTGTGCATTTCTTAATTCTACCAAGAACATTTCTTGAGCCACCATCACTGACAATCTAAAAACTGCAAATTTTAGAGATTGGACAACTAGAGGAAAACATGAGTATTTCAAGTGTCTCATCTTATGAAAAGTTATCACCCTGTCACAGCCACTCCCTACTTGCCAGGTAATGATCTAGCATAAAACCAGTCCTGTCACTAGAGGAAGGAGGTCACAGTGATATTTGTACTATTAACACTTTATGCTTCTATTTTTCCAAGAATAGAAACAATTTGTTTAGCAATTCCTCTTATCCCTTAAACTCAATATTGTAAGCACAGAGTATAAGCAAATCCGGGATATTCTCCAACAGTTAAGGAGTATCATAACTTTGTTATTCTCAAAAAATACTGTCTAGATATTCTTTCCTATATAAGCAAACACTGGCCACATTTTTAACAGCCTGTATTAGTTGACATTACATGCATTTATTGTGCCACGAGTCCATCTAAGCTTTCCTTTAGGTATTTTAAATATGTCTAAGAGAAAAACACCTGCTTCAGGTTTATTTAGGGGTGTTAACCTATAAGGATGTCAACTTCATTTTTAATGTTAAACTCATTATAATATTGTTGGGCTTACTGAAGAAAAAGAACAGGAGAAAAAACTAAATCACAATAAACTTTAGGTCAATTGAAGTCCATTATCTCTAGCTGGGATATTAAAAAAATTTAATCTCACCAGCTCACACTCTAAATGTTAATACCTCTAGTAACAATAGCAGGAAAAGCAAACCTGTTGACAATCAGTCCACTCCTTAACAAAAAAGCAGTTTAACTCAAATACTTAGGCCAAAGTATAACACTACCTACCCAAACTGCCCCACTCATCAGCAAGAAGAGAAAAATCAATTGCTTTAAAAATATAAATAAGCTTAGTATTTCTTACAAGGATAACAATGGTCCAACTCCTGAGAGAGTGCTCAGAACAACTAAAGGTGGAGTGAAGGCAATGTCCAGGGATAAGCATCCCACAAATAGTCTTTAAAAATCCAAAGTACCACAAACACACTAAACTTGTCTAATCAGAGAAAAAGATATTGCTGCTGCTTCTTTTAGTCTTTTGAAATAATATTTGTAGGCTCTGTCCTTCAATGTGAAAGCAGGGCATTTTTTTAAAAAGCTAAAATATTTGAAATCATTTGATACTCAAAATTTTCAGGTTATACATCTTAACTATGAAACTAAATAGATCTTCCTTCAATCCAACCACCTCACAAAACTGAGAGAACTAAAACAATCCAAACATGATTATTTTAAAAAGTCCTTGAAATAAAACTTTTAAAGAGTCAAAGGGCAGGGGGAAAAAGGAAAACCAAGAACAAGTGAGCAAGGGGGGAAAGTTTAATAAAGAGGGCAGGGGAATTAATGGGTCTCTCTTTTTATTTGGTGACAAGCAAATGCGAGAAAGTTCATTTGTAATTCATTCAGTTGTCTGTCTTTTATGCATCTGCATTCTGACCAAAAGGGTCTTTGAGGATTTTCTGAAGCACATGAGCATCAGCAGGCTCTATCCTCTTATAGTAGTTCTTTTTTGTCTCAATAATCTCAAAACCAAACTTCCTGTAGAAGTCAATTGCTGACTCATTGCTGATCTGGACATGCAGATAGATGTTGTCAAAAGTGCCATCTTTTTCACAGATGTTTAAGACATGATTTAACATTTTAGTTCCTATTCCTAGCCTTTGGTAAGGTGCAAGACATCCTAGTGTCCTGATGTAAAGTCTCTTCTGATCCTGTGAATGATCCACCCTGCAGCATACTGTGCCTACAGCAATATCACTGAAATAGGCAAGTTTTGCTAGCTCACCAACCTCCAGCATATCCTTGTAGAACTTGTCATTATAGCTGACTGGAAAGATGACCTGGTTTAACCTCTTCGACTGCTTGATATCGTGTGGTGTTACATCTCCGAGATCGACTACCTTTCATCTTCCCCGCCTGCAGAGGCTGTCATTACCACCAGTCTCAACGTCATCGTCCTTGCCACTCAGCTCTCCGTGCCCTCGGCTTGGGCCACTCAACCCAAGCTGGTCTCCTCGCCTAGCGTAGGTAGTTGAGGGGGTGACAGAGGCTGCAAAAGTCTATCACGGCCCTGAACCCTGAATCTACGGAGAGGGTGGGGATGTCTCGCAGGTACTGCTGCTCCTCCACACGTGCACACGGGGCACTCTCCTTCCTCCTGCCACCAGCCAGACCTGCCACCGTGCTGTGCCACAGTCCTCATTTTAACTTGTTCTTAAACATCCAACAAGAAAGTATAACTAAAATATACATAGAAAAATATTAAGTTAAAAGCTAGGCTAAATATAAAATGGGGGCTCCAAAGAGTGCACTAGCCCCTGCTGGCAGTCTCCAGCTGCACTTATAACTTACAGAAATTACAAAAATCGATTACCAGTTTAATATATGTGCTGCCGAAGCGAGCACTTGATTACCAGTTTAAAATCAAAGTCAGACAATTTTTTAATCCTTAAAACATTCTCCACTGGGAGAAGTAATGTTTTGTTTGACTGTGCCCAGCAATATGCCAAAAGCATTAACAAAGATACATGCTGGGTTTGTAGACAGTTGTCCGCTTCTACATCTAGGCCAGCACCAGTCAACTACACCAGTCAACTAGCACCCTTTTGTTGGTAACAAAAAAATCATACTTATGATAAATAGTGTTGGCACCCAAAATATGGGAAGGATTCCTGCCCAGGGTTGTAGTCATACTATTGTGTTAAGAGAGACTGACTTGTTCGCTACTGACTGAAAGGCAAAAGCTGAAAATAGCTATCCAGTCCCAAACAGTACCTAATGGATCTTGGCACAAGCCTATGAACTTGATTGCCTCCAGGATGGATAAAAAGATATACATTAGGGTACCCATGGTCCAAAGGCACGGGGTTAAAACCATAGATCAAACAGATAACCTCCCAGTCTTGTGACATCAACAGACCAGATTAATTTTTCACTCATATGATCATCTGGCTACTATCTTTATTTCCCAAATAGGACTTGGAGATGTAATGTGGCACATTAAATTTCTTGCTAATTGTATGCAAAAGTTGTGACAGTGCAGAAGGTATTTCATTACTAAATTGAAAAAATAAAAATAAAAAAATTCATTCTACAAAACCAAATGGCTCTAGATATTCTAACAGCAGCAGAGGTAGAACCTGTGCCATTATCAAAACAGAATATTGTGTGTATATTCCTGATGACTCTGCAAATGTGTCTTCTGCATTAAAAGATCTACGTTCACAAATCAGTATAATATCAGACTCTGCTGTAAGCTTCATTGACTGGCTACCATCCTGGTTCTCTAAAACAACTTGGAGAAAAAGTTCTCATTTCTCTGGATATGATACTGTGTATTAAAATTCTTTTATGTTGTATGATCCATAGTTGTTGTGGGCTAATATTTCATATGCCCTTGCCCTCTTTTTTAGAATATTAAAATATAATGCTTCTTTAAAAGATGAAACCCAATTTTCTTATGTCTCCTTTAGATCATTTCTGTCCCTGGTTAGGAAAGATCAATGCTGCTCTTTAGCTTGAAGCAGTTACATGAAGTCAGACTGCTGGGCCTTCTGTAACCCCTTAAGAAGAAAATACTAAAGTCTGGGGGGAGATAGGATAGGATTAAAAATAACAAAAACTAAGTAAACAGGAAATTGAGATTTTAAAATTGTATTCAACAGAAATGATCTGAGGCCCAGCCAAAGGCCCACCCAGATATGATTGGTAAGTGCATGAAGATCCCAACCAGAAGCCCCCCCAGACACCAGCAACTGGGTTGCACAGCCCCCAGCCAAAGGCCCTCCCAGACAATAGCTATGTAGGGGAGGAGGCTCAAGCCAGAGGCATGCCCAGATACCATCCCAAGTGTGCATAGGCCACAGCCAGAACTCTACCTGGAAAACAGGGCAGTGCACGTATCCAGGAGGCCACCATTCTGAACCCAGGAATTGGCACAGTGGAGAGAAGCAGAGAAAAGGCCTCTTGGTGTCTTGCTGAGAATTGAAGACCACTGGATGAGCAAAAAGTCGCCTCAACAAAGGTACAGCAGGCTGCATCTGTTCAAAAGAGAAAACATGTAAACAAATCTCAACACCAGACTTCCAGATCACCCAAGGCAACCCCAAAGGGAAATGAGATGGACTTATCTGATACTCAACCACCGGGACTCCCTGAACTGGCAATGAAAGAGGATCTGCAGAAAAAGAAATCAGAAATAATTTCTCAGATAACAACAGAGATTGAGTCCATAGTGGAAAATATTATTAATAAATCTAGAGCAGACACAGATAAAAAATACCTAAAATATACCAATAAAAGAATTTAAGCAAAAAAAAAATAGAGCAGCCAAGGAACATGATGGAATCCGAACATAGGAAATGAATGGAATCCATAAAAGAGGTGCCAACAGATATTCAGGAAATTAAAAATTCCATTGAAAGTTTACGCAGCAGAATGAGCCAATGTGAGGACAGAATTTCAGGTATAGAAGACATGATTGCAATTAGTGACCAGAAAAAGAAAAACTGATTAAAAATAGTAAGGGACCATGAGAAATCAATCCAGCAGCTGCTAGATGATGCAAAGAAGAATAATAAGACTGATCAGACTCAAAGAAGAAACAGGAGAGAGTGAAGCTGACATAAAAATACTCTTCACAGAATGGCAGAAAACTTCCCAAGCAGGGGAAAAGAACTTGACATACAGATAACTGAGGCATATAGGAATCCAACTAGTCATGATGAAAAATAAATCTGCACATAGTCATATAATAGTTGAGATTCTAGAAACCGATCAGAAGAACAAAATTCTACAAGCAGATAGAGAAAAGAAACAAATCACATACAAAGGAAAACCCATCAGAATAACAGCAGACTTCTCAACACAAACCTTCAAGTCAAGAAGAGCTTGCAGTGAAGTATTTTGACCCCTAAAGGAAAACAAGCTCCAACCCGAATTGATGTACACTGCAAAACTATCTTTCAAAATTGGTGGAGACGTAAGATACTTTCATGACAAAGAGCACCTTAGGAACTTCAGGAATACCAAACTTGCACTCCAAAAAATTTAAACAATATCCTAGGAAAAGACAATGAGGATCACAACCCCAGGAAGAAGAGTAGAATGACGCCATCAGGCATGACAAGAAATTAACGCAAAGGGGAAGAATCCAACAAGGAGAAGGAGTCATGACAAGGATAAGTCAATACATATCAATTATAACCATCAATATTAATGGTCTCAATTCACTAATCAAAAGAAATAGACTGGCAGAATGGGTCAAGAAGCAAGATGAAACAATATGCTGCATACAAGAAACACAATTTATTCAAAAAGAAACTCAGACTGAAAATTAAAGGGTGGAAAACATACTCCATGGGACAGGAACCTGAGAAAAAGCAGGAGTAGCTATCCTCTTTGCAGATCAAATGGATTTTAAAACAACACTGATTAAGAGATACAAAGAAGGACACTACATGCTTGTAAAGGGGACAATCCAACAGGAAGAGATGACAATCATAAATATATATGCAACAAACTCTAGTGCATCCAACTATATAAAACAAATACTAAAGGACATGAAAAATCAAATAAGCACTAATACAATAGTAGGGGGGAACCTCAATACCCCACTGTCACCAATAGATAGATCAACTAGACAAAAAATAAGCAATGAAATACTAGAACTCAATCAAATTCTTGAACAAATGAACTTAACAGATGTTTTCAGAGTGTTCCACCCCACAGAATCAGAATACACATTCTTTTCAGCTGCACACAGGTCATTCTCCAAAATGGAGAACAGATTTGCTCATAGAACATGTTTAAGTAAATGTACCGGAATTGAAGTTATCCCCTGTATATAATCAGACCATAGTGAGATGAAATTGGAAATCAATAGCAAAAGAAACAGCAAGAATTTTATAAACACATGGAAATTGAATAACACACACCTGAATAACCAATGGATCACACAGGAAATTAAAGAAGAAATCAGACAGTTTCTACAATTAAATGAGAATGTTAAAACAGCATATTGGAATCTATGGGTCACAATGAAAGCAGTCTTATGAGGGAAATTAATAGCAGTGAATACTCATATTCAGAAAACAGAGCGAGCTCAAAGAAACAACCTGATGCTGAACCTCAAGATTCTAGAAAAAGAAGAGCAAGACAAACCCAAAACTCATACAAGGGATGAAAATATAAAGATCAGAGCAGAAATCAATACAATGGCGACTCAGAGAATGATAAAAAAAATCAATGAATGAAAGAGTTGGTTCTTTGAAAAAGTAAGCAAAATTGACAAACCCTAGGAAAACAGGAAAGGAAGGACCCCAATCTGTGCAATTAGGAATGAAAAGGGTGAAATTATGACAGACCCAGCAGAAATCCAGAGGACTGTCAATAACTACTTTGAGAACCTATACGCCAATAAGATGGAAAGCACAGAAGAAATGGACAGGATCCTAGATATGTATGAATTACCAAACTTGAATGAAGAAAACCTAAAAATTCTAAACAACCCAATATCAATCAAAAAAATTAAAAATGTATTTAAAATTAGCAACTAAGAAAAGCCCAGGACCTGATGGCTTCCCTGCTGAATTCTATAAGATATTTAGAGTAGAACTATTGCCATTACTGTTTAAACTCTTCAGTGAAATTGAAAGGGAAGCAATACACCCAAATGCATTCCTGGAAACAAGCATCACCTTGATCCCAAAAGCAGAGAAAGACCCAACTAAAATAGAGAATTGTAGGCCAATCTCACTAATGAACATGGATGAAAAATTTCTTAATAAGATACTGGCAAGTAGAATGGAGAAGATCTTCAAGATCATACACTCTGACCAAGTGGGATTCATCCCAGGAATACAGGGATGGTTCAACATATGCAAATCAATAAATTTAATAGACTATATCAATAGAGCAAAAGACAAAAACCATATGATCATCTCAGTAGATGCAGAAAAAGCATATGACAAAATCCAACACGCATTTATGATAAAAACAATACCAAAAATTTGGAACAGATGGTCTCTACCTCAACCTGATAAAAGCCATCTATGAAAAACCAACAACCCATATCATACTAAATGGTTAAAAACTGAAATCCTTCAAACTAAAATCAGGAACAAAACAAGGATGTCCATCATAATCAATCCTGTTCAATATAGTTTTGGAAACATTAGTCACAGCAATTAAATATGAGAAAGAAATAAAAGGAATAAAGACAGGAAACAAAGAAGTCAAACTGTCATTATTTGCAGATGACATGATACTCTATAGAGAAGACCCCAAGAACTCCACCAAAAGTCTCCTACACTTATAAACCAATTTCAGTAGAGTAGCTGGACACTAGGTCAACACACAAAAATCAATAGTTTTCCTGTACACGAACAACAACTCACTGAAAAAGGAACTGGAGAAACAACTCCCTTCACAATAGCATCTAAAAAAATGAAATACCTAGGAATCAACCTAATGAAAGAAATCAAAGACCTCTATTCTGAAAACTATAGCACTCTGTAAAGAGAGATTGAAGAAGATATCAGAAAATGGAAAGACATTCCTTGCTTCTGGGTAGGAAGAATCAACATAGTGAAAATGGCCATACTTCCAAAACTACTATATAGATTCAGGGCAATCCCAATTAAAATCCCAGCACCATACTTCACAGACCTGGAGAAAACAATCCAAAAATTCATTTGGAACCAGAAGAGAACTAAAATAGCAAAAGCAATTCTAGGCCACAAAGACAAGGTGGGGGGTATCACAATCCCCAACTTGAAATTATACTACAAAGCTACTGTGATAAAAACAGCATGGTACTGGCAAAGATACAAACCTGAAGACCAGTGGAACAGATTAGAAGATGCAGAAACAACTCCAGACACACTCAGCCACCTTATCTTTGACAAAGGAGCCAAACACCCTTGGTGGAGGAAAGATATCCTCTTTAATAAATGGTGCTGGAAAAACTGGGTTTCAACTTGCCAAAGATTAAAACTAGACCTATATGTCTCACCATGCACTAAACTAAAATTGAAATGGATTAGAGATCTAAATATTAAAACAGAAACACTAAACTGGCTGGAAGAGAGGTTAGGTAGAACTCTTGAAGACATTGGAGTAGGAAAAGGTTTTAAGAACAAAACCTCAGTTGCCCGTGAACTAGCACAACAATCAACAAGTGGGATCTCTTCCTATTAAAAAGCTTCTGCACTGCAAGGAAACCACCAACAGAGTGAAAAGACAACCCACAATGTGGGAAAACATTTTTACCAGCTGTTTCTCAGACAAAGGTCTACTATCTAGAATATATAAAGAACTTTAAAATATCAGACCTCCCAAATTTAAAGACCCAATCCAAAAATGGGCATCTAAAATAAACAGACATTTCTCAGACAGAGAAGTAGAAATAGCAAATAAACATATGAAAAAATGTTCAACATCACTGGTCATTTGAGATATGCAAATGAAAACAACGCTGAGATTCCACTTTCCCCCAGAAAGAATGGCTGCTATTATGAAATCAACCAATAACAAATGCTGACAGGGCTGTGAGGAAAAAGGAACACTTCTCCACTGTTGATGAGAGTGTAGACTGTTGCAACCACTGTGGAAATCAGTATGGAGATACCTTGAAGAACTAGGATTAGAGGTCTCATTTTACCCAAGTATTCCCCTGCTGGGCATCTTCCCAAAAGACTTAAAAGAATCATACCACAGTGATACATTTGCACCCATGATCATAGTGGCATATTTTGTAATAGCTTAAACTTGGAAACAGCCCAACTTCCCATCAACTGGAGACTGGATAAAGAAACTATGTGTGGTTTGTTTTTTTTAAATAAAATGGAGTACTACTCAGCCATAAAGAATGATAAATTTTATATATATACATATATATGTATACATATGTATACATATATATATGTATACATATATCTGAATGGATGCACAAAATAGGACACCCATGTGTAAATACTGAATAACTTCACTGGCATGAGTAACTGAAAGTGTTAATAAGGATCAAAATGTTTAATAGATAATGTGAAATAGGAAGAAAAGGGGCAAAGGGGAAAGGGAAGCGGGATGGGTAGGGGAAAGGAAAGAAGGGAATGGAATTAACATGAGAAAATGAAAAAATGGAAACAAAGTCTTTGTAAATAGAGAGGAATGTAGGGGTTGAAGGGTGGTCAGGGGAATGGGGAAAAACAAGAATCAAGATATATGGAAAGATATCCCTTGCTCCTGGGTAGGAAGAACGAATATAGTGAAAATGGCCATACTTCCAAAACTACTATATAGATTCAATGCAATGCCAATTGAAATTCCAACAATATACTTCACAGAACGAGAGAAAACAATCCAAAAATTCATTTGGAACCATAAGAGACCTAGAATAGCTAAAGCAATTCTAAGCAACAGAGACATGGCTGGGGGTATCACAATCCCCAACTTGAAACTATACTACAAAGCCACTGTGATAAAGATAGCATGGTACTGGCAAAGGAACAGACCTGAGGATCAGTGGAATAGATGAGAAGATGCAGAACCAACTCCAGACATACTCAGCCACCTCATCTTTGACAAAGGAGCCAACAACCATCATTGGAGGAAAGATAGCCTGTTTAATAAATGGTGTTGGAAAAACTGGATTTCAACTTGCCAAAGATTAAAACTAGACCCATACCTATCACTATGCACTAAACTAAGATCAAAGTGTATTAAAGATCTAAATATTAAAACAGAAACACTAAACTTGCTGGAAGATAAGTTAGAACTCTTGAAGACATTGGCATAGGAAAAGTCTTCATGAACAAAACCTCAGCAGCACGGGAACTAGCAGAAAGCATCGACAACTGGGATCTCATCTTATTAAAAAGCTTCTGCACTGCAAAAGAAACCACCAACAAAGCTAATAGACAACCTATTATATGAGGAAAAAATTTTAGCCACTGTACCTCAGACAAAGGACTACTATCCAGAATATATAAAGAATTGAAAAAAATCAGACTCCTCAAATTCAAAGACCCAATTCAAAAATGGACATCCGAAATGAACAGACATTTCTCAGACAAAGAAGTAAAAACAGCAAATAAATATATGAAAAAATGTTCAACATCACTGGTCATTCAAGAGATGCAGATGAAAACAACACTGCGATTCCCTCGCCCCACAAAGAATGGCTGCTATCAAGAAATCAACCAATAACAAATGCTGGCGGAGGTGTGGAGAGAAAGGAACCCTTCTCTATTGTTGGTGGGAATGTAGACTGGTGCAACCACTGTGCAAGTCAGTATGGAGATACCTCAAAGAACTAGGACTACAGGTCCCATTTGACCCAGCTATTCCCCTACTGGGAATCTTCCCCAAAGAATTAAAAGAATCATACCACAGTGATATATGTGAACCCATGTTTATAGCAGCACAGTTTGTAATAGCTAAAGCTTGGAAGCAGCCCAAGTGCCCATCAACTGGAAACTGGATAAAGATGTGATTTTTTTTATAAAATGGAGTACTATTCAGCCATAAAGAATGAAAAACTAGAGTCATTTTTAGCTAAATGGATGCATATCGAGGCCATACTCTTAAGTGAAATAAATAGGACACACATGTGTAAATACCGAATAGTTTCTCTAGTGTGAGAAACTGATAGTATAAACAAGGGTTAAAATGATTAAAATGAATAATTGATAATTTGAAATAGAAAAAAAGGTCCAAAGATGAAGGGGTGAAGGGAGGGGAAGGGGAAAGGAAAGGAGGGAAAGGAAAAACTGAGCAAAGAAAAAAATGGAAATGAAGTCTATGTAAATAGGGAAGGTTAGAGGGGGTGAAGGGCGCTCAGGTAATGGGGAAAAAATAAGAACCAAGGTACAAACACAGGTACAAACACCCAATAATAAATGTAAACAAATTGTATACCTAAAATGTACCAATAAAAGGACTTAAGAAAAAAATTATATTATGTAAAGGTACAGATCTCTAACGATGAATGCCATTATACTGTATACCTAAAGTGTACCAATAAAATTAATTTTTAAAAAGATTTCCTTAAGGTCTTAAAGACAAGCCTATAAATCCCCGCTCTGGACCTGTCCTTTACACCTGCAAATTGTACTTTCTCCACCCTCAAAGAAACCATGATATTGGTGGGTAGCATATCTCAACTTCAAATATATGTAGATGGCTTGCATTGTAACCTGACAGACAGTATGAATACATATCCTAATTTCCTTATCTTGAAGACAACACCTTACATATACTCAATTCACCTCAGAATGCATCTCAATTTCTGTCTGTGCTTGCAGTACACTTTTGACTGCATTCTATAATCTCTGTCTAATAAACCCTTCTCCTATCTCTTCCTGATGTTTCCTGAAAAATCTTTTTTCCACAGCAGGAGTCAGCAAAGCTGCAAACTTATTCTACAAGGGAGGGATAGGTTCCTTATTTCAGCCTCAGGCACCCTCAGACCTAGCCCAAGTGATAACATCACACACAGATATTAAATTAGATGCTTATATATAATTGGGTTTCTCATATGGGAGAAACCAGGTGATATTTCTATGTGAACCCTTTTCACTTATATTATGGTTTCAAAATCCATCTATTTTCTTACAAATGACTTGAATTTATTCTTCATTATGGCTGAATAAAATTTTATTATATATATCACTATATATATCACATTTTCTTTACCCATTTATAGAGAAATAAATAAATTTATAGAGTAAATTTCATTATACATAATATCACTATATATATCACTGTATATATATAATTTTCTTTACCTATTTATAAATAAAGAGTAAAATAAAAGGAAAACTTTTTGAGCAGGAATAAAGGATGAGGAAGGGAGAGAGAAAAGATAGGGAAAGGGAAGTTAGAGAGGGGGAATGGGGATAAAAAATGATCAAGATGGGCCAGGGATTTAGCTAAGTGGTGCTGCCACCTGCCTCGCAAGCTCAAGGTCCTGAGTTCGATCCCCGGTACCAAAAAACCCCCCCAAAACCAAAGATTAAGATAATTCCCCAAAATGAAAGTATATATTATGTATTGCAAACATATACCAATAAATATTATATATATATATATATATATATCGATTGACAGAGAAGCCCACAAGATGTATTGTTTGGTTAAAAAATACAGTATAGGACAGCTCTTATATTTGATCACTTTTATCTATCTATCTATCTATCTATCTATCTATCTATCTATCTATCTATACATATATACCTGAGAATACAGTGAGAGGGAAATAGCTAGGAATTCACCAAAAGTCTAACAATGGTTAAACAGCGATGTGACTTTTCAGATAATTTGTACTTTAGTTTTTGTATTTTTCTTTATTTTTGGAGGCTGAACAGAGATATTCTTTTCATAAACAGAATACAGTCACCAAAGCAAAACACACAGAGAGAACAGATCCTTAAGCAGGCAAAGGAAGGAGCAAGGATAGAGGGCAGGGCATCCCTCTCCACTGTGGTGATATGTAAGATGTCTTTTTCCTGCCAAAAAGAAATTACTTTGTGGATTAATTCATGTAGTTTGAAGCCCACCTCCTTTCTACTATTTTACCCATTAACAGACTATGGATACAGTTAAGAGTTCATTTAGGGATGGGTGTAGCAGCAACATAAGTGGCTCAGAGGGTTCCCTGTGTTCTCCAGGAACTTCTTTTGATATCTCTTCTCTATGTGCCAGCTCCTGCAGAATAAAAAACCTGGGCCTTGTTGTTGTTTTCATTGTCACAGTTTTCTTTTGAGTAGACCTCCTAGCTACTAACAATAGGTACAGTGGATTGTGTACTTTTGCCTCCTAGTTCTACAAATAACTCTAGGCTCATCATTCTTATGCCCAGAACCACTGGGGGAAGGAGATTGAGTCCTGGACTTGCTGACAGAATCAATAACCAACACTTGATCCTATGATCTGTTCCTGCCTCCAAAGGCTGGAACACCTAAGGATGAAAGGGACGATCCCCAGATTCTACCAGGATCACATCCTCATCTGAGTCATCAAGGGTATCATCTATTCCTATCCCTTATCATCCTGATCAACTCCAGGAAATTGAGAAGCTGCTACTGCTTGTTTGCATACATCTTGAGAAGATGCTTAAACCTGAAGCATCTGCCCTTGTTCAGCTCAGCCCCTACCAGGAGCTGGTGTAGGTGAGTTTAGTTTGTAACTTTCTCAGCTAGGGTGCCTGCCTGAATAGTATTCTGCAGCTGCCTCTAAGTGGACCACACAGAAGGTTTTCTCCCATTGTGCGTGCAGAGTGTTAAATTTACCATGAGCAGTCACACTTCTCTCAGACTCCCCAAACACCAGTTTCACTGCCTGCTAAAAGTTACCACATTTAGGTTGGGGTTGGCAGCCTGGAGCAAATGCATGACCTCTCAGGCAGGGCCCCTAAGGGTTTTCATTAAGGGCTTGAAATTTTGTTCTTTTGACATATTTCAATCTGGCAGGACTCTCTTGACTTGAGTCAGTCAGTCACAAAAGGTTTATTCCCCCTGAATACCACCCTACCAGAGAACAATTTCATGTTTCTTTCCGTCATATGGATTATTAAAAGACTGGGTTTCTATTCCAGACACCTCATCATGGAATGGGTCGATGGTGGCATGGCGATATTTGGCCACCAGGTGTTTCTCACACATGCAAGGATGCTAGCCACGCCTGAGCACAATAGGGCATCTGAACATAGGATGTTTGGTCTTTTTTTTTTTAGCCTAATATGTAAGCATACCCAAAGTAATGTTCCTGGGTTGTGCCTTCCCTCTGTTTCAGTAGGAACTGTAAGAGGGGAGAAAAAACAGGTCAAATCTTAATAGGCTGTGGGGGAACCCATCGGCTCTCAAATTCCCTACCCTCCTGAATACCCTGCAATGCATTTTATATCCACCTACTGCACTAAAACTGTCCCACAGGAGACTGGCAATCACCTGCCCACCTATTCTTCAGGAGGGGCAGCAACTGTTGCTTAGAATTCTTTGATGCTGATATTGAGCTCTCAAAATAGGGCACAATATGGTAAGTCTCACAGATTTATGGTAATAAGTAAGATCTCCATTAATCTCATGATCTTAGGTCTCAACCACACTCCTCAAAGTTTCCTTTATTTCTCAAATTCTTACAGAAGCTCAGAAACTAGTGCTCACCATTATTTCACTTTCAGCCTTTGCAACTGGTGCCCTCTATGAGAGAGAGCTAGGCTCCTGATGTGGTCAACCTCTGTCCACAGGAGGTTGAAGTTCAGGCTGCTCAAGCCATTGAGACTATGCCATAGCTGAGGGAAAGAGTTTATCATCAGAAGCAGCCTCATTCGTTACCCTGCTATCCCCCTCCACTGTGACCAGACAGAAAATTCCCTATCCCACCTTCTGGATAGAACCCACCATCCTCTTCATTACGTTTCCCATCGGGAAACCACTGGCCTGCCAGTTGTGCAATCAGCAGCACAAGAGTTCAAGTTCAGAATAGCTTTGGTGGGCTGTCACTGAGAAAGGGAATAGCATCTAGTCAGGCCCCCATATCCGTATTTCTTCCTGGGAAGAGAAGAGATGCAAAGGGAATTCAAAGCAGACAGCTTTCAAGTCTTCTCCCACCTCCCAGGAAATGCCCCCCTCCCCAATTCTGGCAAATCCCACCCAATGGGCAGCATCCACGTGAACTCCACCTCCCTCATCATCGGCGTAGCTGGACCATGGAAGTACTTCTCCTGCCTCGCAGTTACCGATTTTACAAACCAAGAACCGCTCCTAAACTGGTGGAGCTTCTCCCTACCCCACAATCGCGTCTTCCTTTCTTTACCTAGGCTCTGTAGGTGGGCGGCGGATGTTAGGGTGTCACGGATGCTTGGGCGTCACAACTGTGTTTCTCTTTCCGGTCTCTGAGGTCCTGCAGGGGAAAAGGATGGCTCCTCCTCGGTCGCGAAGCAAGCCAGGGCTGCCCCACAGAGCTAGCTCTCAACACCGCTGCCCAGCAATGGGTAGCGGAGTCCGGGCAGCGCGGTTTCCTGGGCAGCCACGACTCCCCCCGCCCTCCATTTCCTCCTGCCCAGTAGCCGTGGCTGCTTTTAGCCTCTGCCCATTGAGACAAAAGAGCTTGATGAGCCCAGTAGCCCGACCAATCAGCGGGGCGCGCGGGGGGAGAGGGGGGCTCCCTGCGCAGCCTCGCATCCCAATGCTAATACTAAGAGGAGAGGGGGCCGGCGGGGGCTGTGGCCGACCCTCGCGGGAGCTGGCGTGTCGTCAAGTGCAGCTTGGACGCACCAACCGGGCCCATTTTACTCGTGAGTTTATTGCTTTCCCCTCGCTTCCCTTCTTCTTATCCCCCTTCCGCTGCTGCTCTTTGCTCTTTGAGACCGGATGCGTTAAACGTGAGGCGGGACAGAAAACAAGTGAACAATGAGAGTTCTTTACCTTTGTATAGAGGGAAGGGGAAAAAGCTTTTGCTCAGCGTTTTCCGTGTGTGCAAATGCGCTTGCACGGACATCTCATTTATTCTCAGCAACCGTATGAAGGAAGTAACAGTTTGCCCATTTAACAGAGAAAGATTCATAAGCATCCAAGCAGTATGGTTAGGAAGTGCAGAGCCAAGTGCTCACACTCAAGTCATCAAGTCTGACTTCAAAGACTGCCCCAGGTAAGCACTCCTCTGTGGGGTCAGATTAAGGGTTAGCGGAGAAGAGCCAAGACAAGATGGGAGGAGCAACTTGGGGCCATGTAGAATTATTAAGCAAGGACTATTATCTCCTTTTTAAAGATAAGGAAACAACCACAGAAAGCTTGGCCATCCTGCCCTGTGTCCTACAGCAAATAAGTAACAGCATCTGATTTTGCACACTGGTCTCTTCTGTTGTTACCAGCTCTTTGCCCTACTGTGCTGTCTGAAGAGCATTTTACATAGGTAGTCTCTAATCATCCCAACAGCCATCTTGATGTGATGGTAGTGTTGAGGGAAGTATGAGACAAGAGAAAGGGAACCTTTATGGTACCCATTGTACAGAAGAGAAACCGAGGCACCTTTCTTTTCCATTTTATTCTCCTGTTTACACTATAACAAGCTGCCTGTTTATAAAAGTAACATTTCTAAACTGGGTGTGGTGGTGCACATTATAATCCCAGCACTAAGGAGACTAAGGCAGGAGGATCGCTGAGTTCAAGCCCAACCTGAACTACATAAGTGAGACCCTGTCTCAAAAACCCCAAAGAAATTTTTCTATAACCCATTATAATCCCAAAGAGATAAGGCTCAGAGAGGTGAAATGACTTATCTAAAATTACATGATGAACTCAAAATTTGAACTGAGTCTCTGAATCCAGAACTCATGCTATTAACTGAAGTGCTGGTACCAAACATTTTGGAGAATTTGTTAGAAAGGCAGATTCCTGAGCCCCACTTCTGGGATTTTGATTTACTAGGTGAGTGTGTTTTGTGTTTTTAACCATTGCTGTAGTTGATTCTGAGGTGTACAGAGGTTTGTGAACTAACTGTTCTAAACACCTTATCATTCTGAAGGTCATAAGTAAATGGGCCTGCCACCAGTGCATCTGTCCACAGCATATTTGTCATGAAGTGTAACTCCAGAGCAGTTTCCTATCTGGGCTCTTTTCTGAAACCTTGAACTCTGGACATTTTTCTGAGTCCATAGCTTTGTAGATGTTCAAATGAGTTTTTGGCCCCCAAACAGCTAAGAACCATTCTTCTATAAACTTTCTTCATAACATCTTCCTCATTCAACTCCTGCTTGACGAAGAAGTATGAGAAATGAAACACCATTTAACCTGACCCCCACACTACAGCTCTCTGCCACTGATATAGCTGTTTCATTTCCTGGCTCAAGGATAGGTTGCTAGGTTGCCCTTCTGTGAGCTCTTCAGGGGACTTCTCCTTTGCTGGACTTGGGATCACCGGCCCTAGAGAAGGAGCAACTCCATGGAAACGGCATGCACGGTTGTCCAGAGTAAATGGGCGATGAAGCCAGTGGCTAGAAAACCTGTTCCATTTTCCCTGACTTCAGGTTCTTAGAGAGCAGGTATTACTTCCTTTATATAGATGGTGGCTAGGAGGCCTCTGTGGGACTTCTTGACTCCCGATGCTTGGAAGTGAGTGAAGAGTCTGATGCCTTTCAACTGCTGTTGGGTTCATTTTCAGCCTGGTAAGGTAGTTACCTGTTCCTTTCTGCCCTCTTGTTTACAACCCCTGTACCTAGAATTCCTTGGAGTAAACAGTCCATATTTGGAGAGAGCATCTTCCGTCACAAGGTTGGGGCCTTCTTCTCATAGATGAAACAGAGGGGTAGTGGTGATGGAGGGTGGAGAGTGTTAAGAGGGACAGAGAAGGCCAATTGCTCACCTCAAAGTTAGGGGTGAGGCTGGCAATAGTTCTTGGTTCTTCTTCAGACTCTTGCTTCTGCTTGCCAGTACCATGGCATCTCATACTGGCCTTTCAGCAGAATCTTGTTTTATATTTGGATCATCACCACATTGCATACCTGCAGTTGGAGCTGGTGAGGATGGAATCAGATAGGACCAAAACACTGACAGAAATTCAGAGTTCTGATAAAAATACTGAAACAAAGTAGATTGGGTAAAGGTTGGGCCATTAGAACAAAGAAGGGTGTCTGAGCAGGACTGAGAGGAACATTTGCAAATTTGCAAGCTAGATCCAACTGGATACAGAGCATCAGCCCTTGTCTATGGCCCCATGTGTGGGTGTGTGACCTAAATGATGGCTCTAATGAGACCACGTTTTGCAGTTTCAACAAATAAAGCTTAAAAACTTGGAGGTTAGGAGATAAAGCTTTCAGATGAAACAATAATAGCTACTTTTGTCTGGCTGCCTCCTCTGTTCCAGGAACTTTCCATCTACTATCTCATTTAAGCCTCTGAGCAGCCTTGTTGAAACAGACATTTGACTAAGTTGTAAACATAGGAGGAAAATCTCAAGTTCAAGTGGTAACTGCTCAAGACCAACTCTAGGTACAGTCTTTGCTTTGGATTTCATGTTAAGAGGCTGGGCTTTCCTAGATTGTTTAAATTGCACCTTTGCTTTCATGAGAGAAAAGCCTTCCCTGCCTCCCATGGGAAGATAGGATTTGTTAAAGCATGATATTTCATCTGGTTTTGGCTGGCCTGAGTATCCAATAGGAGCATGTACTCTGTGAAGATGGATAGGGAGGATGGGAAGCATCTTTTTTTCAAACATTTTATTGAAGCCACCAAGTCATGGATTCTGAACTCTTTATCTTATTTTCTTATTAATCTTTACAGTAACCTTTTGTGTTAGGTCTTATTGTCCCCATTTTGTGGCTGAAAAATCTGAGACTGAATAAAAATAGTTTCTTATCTGAGCTCAGTAGGTAATGGAGGCAGAATTCAGTCTAAGAAGTGTCTGCCCCCAAAGCATTTTAACAGAAAAATACACAGGAGAACAGTAGATTTCCTTTTCTCTATAAAATAAAAAGAATTAGATTTATAAAATAAGGAGTTAGATATTAAGGCAAGGTGTTTCTAAATTATTATTCACCTTTAATTCCTCAACATAATTTGCATAAATGGCAAATCAGGGATAGAAAAGTACAATTCCTCTATCAACTGTTGCTCAGAATTACTTTACATCAACCCCCTAAAACATTATAAAGTTATGGGGATACTTACAGAGCATTTTACCCAGTCTGCTAATTTTATAACTGAAATAGATTCAACTCCAGTGAATTTCTAAAGGTCATATAGAAAGTTGATAACAGAACTGGAGCTTAGAATGCTAGTCTGCCAAATCTTACTAATTTTCATAATGCTAAATTGGTCTGCGTTGGAGAGTCTGTGAACATGTGTTTATAAAATGCTGAGGAGGGACTGGAACATTACTGCACTCTGAGGTGGAAGAAGAGACAAATATTTATCTCACTGCCTGTGCTTGTTTAGGCACAGGTATGATTTGAGAAAGAAGACCTTTGGTAGGAGAGCTGTTTGAGGCCTCTCTTAACTTCCAGACAATAGAAAGCTCCGAACTGAGCACTCATTCCTTTCTTTTGTTTTGAGATGGGGCCTAGCTCTATTGCTCAATCTGGTCTCAAACTCTTGGGCTCATGTGATCGTCCTGCCTCAGCCTTTTAAGTATTGGAACTACAGTGTGTACCACCATACCTAGCTCTTGTTTCTTTTGATCCCAAAGTTCCTTCATGTGTCCAGTCTCCAAGTTGCTTCTCACACTACCCCACCCACTTCCAGGCCTTTCTGGGATAAGAACAATAGTTTGGAGTCCTTGTACTGACATTTCGCCTTGTATTATGATTTTGAAACCAGAACAGTTTTGCATCTCAAAGAACAAATGGCTATGTCTGGAAAGATTTTTGATTGTTGCTTTTGATAAGTCTCCACTGGTGCTACTGGTATGCAGTGAGTAGAAGCCAGAAATGCCACTACACATCCTCCAATGCACAAGCCAGGCACTGATAATAAAGTATTATTCTGCCTAAAATGTTAATAGCACCAAGATTGTGAAAACCTCTGTCAATGCCTATGAGCCTAAAAGGTTAGGCTTGGAAATGCCAGGTGCTGAGCCTCCTGGCAATGAGCAGCTGCTCTTTCCTGCCCTCAATTTGGAGGAGGAGGTGGGACATTGCCATGACATAGGTACAATTTGATCTCAAATTTACAGAGAGAAGAGGGGGAAGATTTACCCCCTACTCAAATTTACTACGAATTTCTAGAGAAAATATTGCACTACAACTGCGGGGCACCTTTAAAAAACATTTTTGGAGTATGGAGTTATAGCTCAGTTGTAGAGTGCTTGCCTAGCCCCAGGTTCAATCCCTAGCACTGTAAACAACAACAGCAACAAAGTTTTGAAAAGGAAATGGAATTTACTGGATTAGTAGTTTACCAAATTTGATGTTTTATGTAATGAAAGTTGGATATAATGTACTTTGGAGTCCTCTTTCCCTGGTTTAATGGGTTTCAGTCATGATCCCTTGAATACTGGAACATCTGTTTGTCAGCAAAATACTGTAGAAATGTCTGTTAAAAACTGCCTTTACTTTAATTTAAGGTTGATTTTTTTGTAGTACTGGGAATTCAACCCAGGGGTATTCTACCACTGAGCTATATCCCCTGTCCTTTTTATTTTTATTTATTTATTTTTAGAAAAGGTCTTGCTAAGTTGCATAGGTGAGACTCAAACTTGTGATCCTCCTGCCTCAGCCTCCCTAAATGCTGGAGTACAGGCATGCACTATGATGCCTGACTAAGGTTGTTTAATTCATTACTTTGAAAAAAATTATTAATATATGTTTGTGATACATAATAAATACATTCATCATGTGGAATTGGAACATGAACATATGGCAACTTGATCTTTTTTTACTTCCCTTTCTCCCCTCCGATCCCCCTCTCAGATATTTTTCCCATCTACACAGTCCATCTCCATATTTCCTACTATCTATCTTTTATTTTGTTCTTTAAATTATTTATACTCCAAGTTTCTCACATATGAGAAAATGTGATATTTATGCTTGTGTATCTGATTAATTTCACTTATTAACATTATGGTCTCAAGGTGCACCCATTTTTCTATAGATGACTCAAATTTATTCTTAATAGTAGAGTAGTACTCCATTTTGTATAAATACCACATTTTTAATCCATTCATCTGTTGATGGACATATAGGCCACTTCTAAGATTTAGCTATTGTGAGTTGTGCTGTTATAAACATGGGTATGCATGTATCACTGTAATATGATGTCTTTAGCTCTTTTGTAAAAATACCCAGATGAGGTATTGATGAATTCTTAATGTCTTGAGAAAATGCCTCTTTCTCAGAAACTGGCCCACAGAGTTGCTTGTTTCCTTAGACCAGAGTTTCCCAGGGCTCTGTTTCTAACCAAGCAGTGAAAATGCTTGTCAGCAGATGTAAATCATCAGGCTAACCTCTTTTTCCCCCTCTTACCAGTTTGTTCCATCAGTCCCCAGTTGTCTTCAGCATGAAGGAGCAGAACCACTCTGCTGGGAAGGAACTTCAGCACAGGACACGAACAGAAGCTCCAGGAATGAAAAGCTGGAACTCCCAGGCCTACACTCTTGGGGCCATTTCCAACTTTATGTCTACTTTTCTGACTTTTCCCATCTATAAGGTTGTGTTCCGGCAGCAGATCCATGCTGTGGCAGTGTCAGAGGCTGTGAGACAGCTTTGGCATGAAGGCCCTCAATACTTCTACAGGGGAATCTACCCCCCTCTTCTTTCTAAGACATTGCAAGGGACTCTACTGTTTGGGACTTATGATAGTTTGCTCGGCTCTCTCTCCCCTGTTGGGCCACACTCTCTGAGACACCGCTGGGCTGCAGGACTCATGTCTGGTGTAGTGGAAGCTGTGGCACTCAGCCCCTTTGAAAGAGTACAAAATGTGCTCCAGGATGGTCGAAAACAAGCTCGCTTCCCCAGCACCTTCAGCATTCTCAAGGAATTCAACTCTTATGGGTTTTGGGGGCGGCTGTCACTGGGCTATTATCGTGGTTTCTGGCCTATCCTTGTCAGGAACAGCCTGGGGAGTGCTCTCTATTTCTCTTTTAAGGATCCCATCCAGGATGGCTTGGCAGAGCAAGGCCTGCCCCATTGGGTTCCTGCCTTGGTATCTGGTAGTGTCAATGGAACAATCACTTGCCTAGTTCTATATCCTTTGATTGTGCTAGTTGCCAATATGCAGTCCCACATTGGCTGGCAGAGAATGCCAACCCTGTGGGCCTCTGTGCAGGATGTGTGGGACACTCGGGGTCGAAAGGTACTCCTGATCTACCGAGGAGGCTCTCTGGTCATCCTAAGGTCCAGCGTGACATGGGGTCTCACTACTGCTATCCATGACTTCCTGCAGAAGAAGTCTCACTCCAGAAAAGAGCTGAAAGACTGATTAGCTGTAGGCAGTATGGTCGTGGCATCTTGGTTCTTCTAAATCTTTCCCGGTTGGTTCCTATATAGCTTCCTTCTTTAGGCTTGGTTACCTAACACAGGTATTCTTTAACATCTGCCAACTGTCATTGCATGGGAAAAGTTCCCAACTATCATCCTATTGGGCACAAACAAATCCTAACAACATTCCTTGGTCAGAAAGAGAAAGTTACTCCAGTCTATCTATCCAGAGCTTCAATAGCCTCAGAGCCAGGCGGCCCTTAAATAACTAGGAACCCAGATTAAATGCCATTCCTTTAAGGGATTCCCTAATAAAAGGAACCTTTATAAGGTGACCTTACTCAGGCATTTTGAGTTTTTGTACCCCTCCACGTATCCTCCAGACCAAACTGAGCAGGACTCCAATTTCAAAAAACTGTTCTTGACTCTGAGGACTCCATAAAACTTCTCAGATGGCTACATTTTCATGATGTTGTTCAGTACCCCTCTCATAATCACTCTCACATCTTCAGATTATAGGTCCTAGTTGCAGGGTAGCAGCTGTGACTGGAAATCCTAAATTTGGCTTGTTTCACTCATTGGGTGCCATAAGAACTGGTGGGGCTGGAGTTGGGAATAAGAAGAAATGTGGCCCCTGGATATAAAGAATAAAGACTTTGAAGCATGACATTTAATTACATGCAAAAACAGAAAATTTTTTTATAGATTGCTTAGTGTTATCTGCTAGGACTTTTTTGCTGGCAAGATTATTTCCTTGCCCAGAAACTGCTTCGGTTTCCCTAAGAAATCTGGAAGTGAAATGACCATATCGCTTCATAAATAACTGTGTATTTTGTTGATGTGGATATAGTTACTATGACACAAAGATTAGAAATCTTAAACTGACTTTCAGAGCTATTCAAAATATGGTCCGTCCCCATGTAATTTTCAACATATTATCACATCACTCCCACTCACATGGACCCCAGACATCAACCAAATTGAACTATTGTTCTCTCTCCAAATGTGCCATGAACTTATCCATCACAATACTTTGACTCATACTATCCTCTGCACTTGCACTGCTCCTTCTTTTGACCAGTCTGCCAAAATCTTCCGGTTCCCTAAAGTCTAGTCCAGATCCCACATTCTCTATGAGCCTTTTCTCTATTTTACCCAACAAAATGTTACATTTGTCTCTTACATCAACATGCCACTGATTCCATTATGTCATTGATCCATGTGGCGTTGTGTTCTTGATGTTTTTCAATACCTCCTAGTATACTGTAACAATCTTTGAAAGCAGGGATTGGTATATGCATTTTTAAATCCTCCATTGTGCCTAGGTGCTCAATAATGTTGGCAAATTTTGGAATTGATTATCAAGCTGTGATATGGTCTATATCCTCAGGGTGTTGTCCCTTCTACATGAAGATAATGTTACTGACTCATTGTCAGCAAGACATATGCCTTTGGGGGTATGTTTTGTTTTCTTTTAATAGTGGGTTAATTTTATGCTAATGATAATAATGCCAATAATGATAATACTAATAATAAAAATTAATTTCAACTGGAACATTTGATGAGTGTATTATTGATGGCACATTTGCTCTTAGAAGAACTTTAAGAACTGAAATTTCACAAACAGAATCACATTGCATAGCTAGTCCATTCATTTCAACATTGTAATTTTTAGTATTTTAAGTTGATATGTGTTGCAATTCTCCCCTTATAGGTGATATCATGAGAATCTGTTTGCACCTCCTTACTGAACCAAATTTGCCCTTATAATCAATCACCTGACTGGAGATCCAGAAATGAGAATTCCTCACTGAATGCTACAGAAATTAAGACAGAATTGGCCATCTGCTACCAGAGAGCTTTTGCCAAGGTCAACAGAAAATGGGTGTCCACAAGAGTTACAGATGAATCTGATATGTGCAGATTTAGGTGGGTTAGGACAGCACTGTCATTCCTCCCTACTTGTGGGTTCTGTAACTTTGTATTCAAACAACTGTGGATTGAAAATATCTGGGAAAAAATTACACTGTTCTGAATATGTATAAGTTTTCTTGTCATTATTCCCTAAACTACATAGTATAGCAACCATTTACATAGCATTTACCTTATATTAAGCATTATAATTAATCTAGAGAGGGGAGGTTATATGCAAATACTGAAGGCCATACTTTATAAAAGATCTGAGGATTTGCACATTTTGGAATTTATGAGGAATCATGGAACCAACACCCAAGGATAGAGGAGATGATTATACTTGTGAATACAAGGAAGTAGAACACATAGTTGGCAGATGGAAAGGAAAAATAGGACAGCAGATAGTTATATTTTAAGGCTAACTCTCAGAAGAAAATATTGTTTACAAAGCTTTGTAACTTAGCTTATGTCTTTGGGTTGTAAACTGAAGAGAATAAACTACCACTACACCTTTCCAGTTTTATCCAAGAGGTGCTTTTATCTCCAAGTACAATTTTTGATTTCCACTTATGTCATCAGTTCATATCCCTTTCTTTATTTTAACTTCCTATTTTAGAAATAATTTTGAATTTATGGTAACATTGTAAGTATAAATAAAGCACAAAGAACATCCATATAACCTTTACTCAGATTCACATTATTATTTACTTCATTTGCTCAATTATTTGAATGTACATTCTCTATGTGTACACACAAAATAATTTTCCTGAACCTAGAAGTGCATATATCAATTATTATATTTCTAGATTCAGTATTCGTAGATTCAAATTCTTTTTTTTTCTTTCATTTTTTACTTTATTAGTACATGTTTGCAGTATGTAATGATTACATTCACTGTAGGGGATTGGAACGTGTACATAAACATGTTTCACCTCTCTGATAATTGTATAGGGCTAGAGGTATATCTCAGTGACTGAACACTTGCCTAGTATACACAAGGTTTGATCCCTGGCAACACAAAGAAATACATAAATACAGACACTGTTATTACAAAGCATTATAAAATGAAAACTAATCTGGGTGTGCTGGTGCATGCCTATAATCCCAGAACTTGGGAGGCTGAGGTAGGAGGATTGTCTTGAGCTCAAAGCCAGCCTGGGCTACGTAGTGAGTTCAGAGCCAGCCTGAATTACAAAATGGGACCCTGTCTCAAAATACCAAAAAAAAAAAAAAAAAAACCAAACTAAAATGGTGGTTAACTTTACATTTTTTAATATTTGCACTATAATACATACAATTTACATTATATTATGTTGAAACTCAAAGCTATTCAATTATAAACAGATTTACAACTATAGCATGTTATAATTTAGCTAATTTTTACAAATTGGTCCTTATAAAAACCTAGGTAATGTTGTCAAATTATATAGACCTGTAAACTTTCCATTTAAATATTCTGAGTAAAGTTTAAAAGTGCAATCATTTTCTAGTAATTAATGTCAACATTAATCCTAGAGGTAACCCTGTTCTGACTTTTGTGATAATCTTTTATTTTTGCTTTTGTTTATAGGTTTATCTTCTTTATTAACATACCCAAACAACATACTTTAACTGATATTTGAACTTTATAAACTTGAAATTGTAACTATTTTCTTTCACTCTACACTGTAAAATTCATCATATTGTTGCAGATATCTGTATTTGGTTCATTTTTAATGTTGGACAGTATATGACTGTATGAATATACAATTTATCCATGATAACTTTGAGGGGAATTCTTGTTTTCAGGTTTTGACAGTAACAAAACATTGCTGCGATGAATATTCTTGGCAGTGTACATAACAGGGGTGTCTCTAGGGTATTTTCATAAGAATTGAATTATTGGTTTATGGAGCATGGACACTTTCAATTCAAGTAGATGATGCCTAACTTTTCCGAATGCTATGTACTAATTTACACCCTTAACATTCGTTACCAACAAGTCTCATTGCTCCACCTGCTGGCAAACACTTGGTATTACAAGACAAGTTTTGCCTGTTCAGTAGCTTTTTGCCTAAAATGGAATCTTATAATTAGATTTTCCTGATTATTATTAATGTTGATCATCTTTTCATACACTTATTGGACATTTGGATTTCCTATTTTATGAAATATTTGTTTAAGACATTTTCCATTTTTTTCTAGTGAGTAGTATGACTTTTTCAAATTAAGTTGTCGGAATTTTTTGTTCGAACTTTAGTCCCTTGTCCTTTACACGTGCTGCATATTTCTTTCCCCATTTGGTCATTTATTTTTTCATTTCATTGATGATTTCTTTTGATAAGCAGAAGTTCTATGATAATATAGTCAAAGTTATCAATCCTTTCTCTTTATGATAAGTGCTTTTCGTGCCCCCCAAAGGAATCTTTCTTTACCTCAACACCGTAATGATATTATAAGATATTAATGTTTAAATTTTTATAGTTTTATCCTTTGAATTTAGGTCTTTAATATTCTTGATATTAATTTTGTGTAGAATGTGAGAAATTCAATTTCATTTTTTAAATATCCAATTGCCCCAATGTCATTTGTTGAAAAGTCTTTCCCTCCCCATTTATAATGACAACTCTGTCAAATACAAAGTATTAATATATTCATGGGATTATTTCTGGCCTGCTTTTTTATTACAAGGGTGTATTTGTTTAATCTTGTGCCAGTATGGCATTACCTTATTACTGTAGATTTGGAATAAATCTTGATAGCTAATGGAGAAATTCTTTCCACCTCATTTTTATTTCTCAAGAGTTTCTTAACTATTTGTATTAGTAGCTGCAAAAAAGGCATTTTATTTTATACAAAAATTGCTGATGAGATTTTAATTTCCACAAAATATTGTTTTTAATGTAAACAAAAATAATGGTTGTAATTATAATTTTAATGTTTCTCAAAGTTTCATAATATTCCTCAGTGCTTAATAATCTGTTAGGTTTTTATTAGTTGCTTAATTTTTTTTTACCAATTACTGACAGCAAAGAGGACTATCATGCATAGGATTATAATGAGTTTCCTATAGATAATGATTTTTTTGTTTTGTTCCAAGAGAAAAATACACATTTCTTGAGAAATTGATTCATTTTCAGTGATCTCTTATGTTGACATGTTCAATATTATATACATTAATCAACAAATAGAATATATTATATCAAAAAGATGCCAGTAATTCATCAGGTTTTCAAAAAGTAAATAACAAACCTTAAATACATTTTGATAATGGAGAACTGTGAGATGGAGTACAAAAAAGCCCAGGATATCTGTATCCAACAGCCTACCTGAAATTTTCACTGGGATGTAGGCATTTTAAGCTTGGTATGTAAAGACTGAACATTTTATTCCCTCTATCAACTTATTCCTAGTTTCTGCACTTCCAGTTTTATCATTTTTTGGTATGTCAACCCAAGTATCCTAACATATCAGGGAATGGACTCCCTCATTCACTACTCTAGTTCCAGTACCTAGACTGTCTTATACATAAGTGTTCAATAAATATTTGTAGAATGAATGGACCCTATTCTTCAAAAATGTTCAATTAAAAATTGTTCAATAATATGTACAAAATGGTTTATATATTTTTTGTTGTTGTTGTTGTTGAAGCATTAAAACCTCCTACTGTTGATTTTATTTTTTTTCTTAAATTCCTTTATTGGTACATTTTAGGTATACAACACAATTACGTTTCTCATTGGGAACTTGTAGCTTTACATGACGCATCTTGGTTCTTATTTTTTCCCCATTCCTAGCCCTCCCTTCACCCCCTCCACCCTTCCCTATTTACAAAGACTTTGTTTCCATTTTTTCCATTTCTCATCATTTTTCCTTTCCCTTCTTTCCTTTCCCCTGCCCTTCCCACTACTGCTACCCCTTTGGACCTTTTCTTCCTATTTTGCATTATCAATTATTCATTCTAATCATTGGTACATTTTAGGTATACAATATAATGACATTCATCATTGAAAGTTTGCACCTTTACATAATCTCTCTTGGTTCTTATTTTTCACCCTTGCCCAGCCCTCCCTTCAACTCTTCCATTCCTCCCTATTTACAAAGATTTTGTTCCTATTTTTCCATTTTCTCATATTAATTCCATTCCCTTCTTTCCTTTCCCCTAGCCCTCCCACTTCCTTCCCCTTTGCCCCTTTTCTTCCTATTTCACATTACCTATTATACATTTTAGTCCTTATTTACACTTTCAGTTTCTCACACCAGAGAAACTATTCGGTATTTATACATGTGTGTCCTATTTATTTCACTTAAGAGTATTGCTTCAATGTGCATCCATTTAGCTATAAATGTCTCTAATTTCTCATTTTTTATGTCTGAGTGGTACTCCATTTTATAAAAAAAACACATTTTCTTTATCCAGTCTCCAGTATATTTTTAAAAGAACCAAAAGACATTTGTCCTTCTATTTCAATTATTAGACCCACAGTCATTGCTCAGTCCCTATTTATTTTGTACCTGAAATATTGCTACAAATCTTTTTAGTGGACCTGCTTTACATCTTCCAATGTGAATACCTTACAACATAAAATCCAAACCACTCAGCATATCATTCAAGGTTCTCCATAATTCAACATGAGGCTACCTTTCCACCTATTTTTCCTTACTTAAACATTATGAATCTCAATTTCCAACCACACAAGACTACTGGGTATCTCCTGAGTGTGCCTTACACTTCCCTTCCTTCTTATTTCTACTTCTTCCTAGAATCTCTTTGCCCTCATTGCTTTCCTAACCAAATGCGACCCATCCTTTATGACCCAATTTAAATGTTATTTTCTTTATGCAGTTGTCTTTGACTCTCCCAGGTAGGATTAGGTTTTCTTCCTTTCCATTTTACCCCAGTACTTATCTTGATATAGAACTTACAGTCATAGAATAATAATGTTAGATTTGGAGATGGTCCTTGTCATCATGAAGTATGACTTCCTCATGCTCTGTAAGGTCAAAGCAAGAAAACAAGTTTTTCAATCTGCCCTGCCTTTTTACGTCTTTAATGTGTGCATGCTAGGCAAGCACTCCACTGCTGAGATATATCCCTGGTCCTTACATATTTTTTATCTTATATCTGTCATGTCATTGGTACAAAGATAGTGTCTTATTCATATTGTGTGTTCCATGATGCCTAATAAATCTAGTACACAAGTGGAGATGCTATAAGTACTGTATTAATTGACTTGAGAATCAGAGGGATGGATAAAGTAAAGATATGATTCATAATTCTTACATTCACTGCGTGCATACTCTGTACCTGGTTCTATACCAATGCTTTATAAAAATTATCTAATTTATCATGCAATTCTATGAAATAAGCACTATTTCTCCTTTTAATTTGCCCAAGATTTTATTTCCAGTAAGTCGTAAACCAAAATTTAAATTTATCTCCAGATCCTTTGCTCTTCTTCACTGTGCTACAAAGCAAACAAGCTGGGAACTCAAACATGAGTTTAGAAGATGGTTGATAGATGAATTAGGCATGAAAAGCTTGCTTTAATTTCTTGGAAGATGTAGCTAGGTCTGAGAACACAACAGTGGGGCTAATTGTGGAAGAACTTGAATGGTATGAGAAATCATTTCCTCTCTCCAGCTCTTCATCTACACCAGTCTAGATCACCTGAGACCCAACTCAAACTCTACTTACTGTATGATATCTTCCATAATCCTCCAAGTCACAATAAACTGTTTCTACTCACACAGTACTTTATTCATATCTCTAATATAGTGCATTCTATTACTTTATTCATATTCTGTGGATGTGTCTGTCTTTTCCAGACTTTGTAAATTCTTTGAGGGCATGCATCCCTTTTAGTTTGTGGTTGTGTACCTCTCATTCCTTATTTAGCAACTGATAAGTAGTAGATGTCCAATAAATGCTAGTTGATATATAAGAGTCCAAGTTAGTTCATACTCTTCTTTAGTAAATCCTTGAGATATATGATATACCATAATTTTCTCTTGAGTTCACCATGGAGATTGGCACAATATTGGGCCATAGAAGTATCTAATGGATACTTTTCATGTATTACAGATATTTTACATCTTCAGCCTTCTACCCTTTTAAGGAGTTTGGCCTGATATATAAATGTTGTTTTGTCACTAACTGGAAGGAAAGTATAAGAGAAACACCAATTTATACCAATAGAATCATCTGGAGACAATACTATTTAAAAACACTGTAGCTAATAACAGCTAAAACCAATGCATCTTACCTGAAGACAATAACAGTCACACAAAACATTAAGATATTGAGCCAGGTGCCACATATATGGTCATCATTTGACCCTGCTACTGAGTGTTCAAATGTATTCTGAGGAGAGTGGCAAATTTCCTCTAACCTACTATACTTTCATGGGAGAGTTTATTCCCCTGTTCTACTTTGGTAAAGATAAAATTTTTACCAGACTTGCTGTAAGATGACTATACCATCACACTCTAGATTAGTGTTAGAGTTTTAAACTACTAGCTCAGAGTTTGCAAACTGAGTCTACTGGTGAATATTAGTATGGACCTTTTAGGGGGAATTAGGGCCTCTCAAAATTTAAAAACTGGGAAATTTCACACAAATACTCAGATTTCAGGGTTTTCTTCAAAAACTCAGAAGACCTGGCAATATTGGGCCTATATCACTAGGGACTTCTAACATTAAGAGGTCAGGAAAAATGTGAGGTGCCAGGGAAGGAAACTAAGAAAGAATAACTGATAGAGTAGGAGGAAAACCAGGAAAGTGTAATTACAGTGGACCCTCAAGTTATGATTGGTCTGATATATGAAAAATTGGGTTAATTAGGGCTGGGGATTTAGCTCAGTGGTTTCTTCACCTGCTGCACAAGCTCAAGGACCAGAGTTTGATCCCTGGTACCAAAAAAAAAATTGAGTTAATTAGGTTAATGGAAGATTCATTTGCCTCTTGTTATCTATAGCATGTACCCAGGTAAACATCCAGATCTTAACTGTATTAACTTACAACCAATTTGAGTTACAACCAGCCCTCAGGAACCGATCAAGTTTGTAAGTCAAGGGTCCACTGTATCTCGAAGTCAGATGAAGCAGTGGTTCTCAACCATTTTGGGATCAGGGATGGGTTCTGTGGCAGACAATTTTTCCATTGATGGGGTGGTGCTGGTGCTGATTTCAGGATCATTCAAGCACATTGTATTTATTGTGCACATTATTTCTATTACTATTACATTGTAATATTTAATGAAATAGTTGTACAACTCACCATAAGACAGAATCAGTGGGACCCTTGAGCTTGTTTTCCTGCAACTAGATAGTCCCATCTAGGGGTAATGGGAGAAAGTGACACCTAAAGTGTGTTTCTTGTGTCCTGTCTACTTCACAATCTCCTTTTGGTTGCTGTCATTGCAGAAAACATCACAAATATAGGATTTTGAAAATAGAAGCAGATATTTCAGTGCTTTTGTGGGAACCTCAGGATATTCTACCCTGACTTTAATCCAGAACATATAGGGATTTGAAGTTGTCTCAAACATACTTTTAAGGACACCATCATTTGCAATCTCAAGCAGTTGATCCTCTTTTACTATGGACAAAGTCAGTTCACCTGGTTTATTCACAAGTGGGTCACAGATCCATTCCTTCCAACTTCAGAAGTCTTTTGTGCTTGAGAAGTAATGATCAAACTCTTTTGAAAGCTGAAATAGGTGATCATACACTAGCTGAGAGAAAGAAGGCCCTGGCTCAGTCTTTTCAAAATCCCTGCTGTTTGAAATATGTCGAATATCCCAATGTTTACTTGTCACCCCCATAATTCCAGTTTGGCTTTGAAAGCTATCACTTTATCTGCCAACTTGAATACAGTTGTTCTCCTCTGACAGGACAGATCAAGTTTCTTTAGCAGGTTGAATATATCACAGGAATAAGCAAGTTTTGTGACCCATTTGGTGTGACTAACATGTGTTACCAGTGGTGGCTTTTTCTAAAAGGAATCTGAATGGCTGTCATAATTCAAAAACTCTGGCCAGTGATCCACCTTTAGAAAGTCATCTCACTTATGTATATAAGAGAAGATGTGTGTGCATCCATCTCCTCACAGACGTGCACGAACAGACATGAGTTAAGGGCTTGTACTTTAATGTGGTTGATAATTTTAATCACATCCTACAAAACATTGTTAAGTTCAGGTAACATATTTTGGCTAATCAGCATTTCTTTATGGATGACAATGCACAGACTCACATTCAGAAGCAACCTCCTTGACTCAGCACTGAAGCCAGAAAGCCATCCAGTCATAGCAGCTACTCTGTCTGTGCATCTACTGGCAAATGACCAATTCAGTTTTTCTGATATGTAATCATTCAAATACTTGAATAGTTCTGCAACTGTGGTGTTGGTTGGCAACACAAGTATACATAACATGTTCTCGTGCACATCCTCCAAATATATATCCAACCAAAACAAGCATTGTTGCCTTATTGTCAAAAGCAGTAGACTGGTCAACCTGGATTGGATACCATGGTGACTCATTAACAATTGTGCCTCAGTACCCTCTGCTTTTTCATCAATTTGTCTAGTGGTGGTACTAGCCAAAAAAGGAATCTATGCCATTTTTTTTAACTCCCACAGGTTCAAGAACCTTTGTATAAAGGCAGCAAAGAGAAGAAAGGAAATCACTTGCTTGAGCTTTAGTTTCTGTGGTATGGTAGTAGTGATAGAGAAGTGCTATAAAATAAGGCCCTTGCCTTGCCTCCATTTTTTTCCCCACAGAATGTTTTGTTTTGGAAATATACGTTTGTGCTTCTGGGCTTCTGCCCAGTGTATCAAAATGGTTTGTGACTGTTTGAACTGCATGACCTTCCAGTAATGTTCTGTTAAGCTCTGGCCCCCTCACAAGAAGATTCTGTTAAGCTCCACCCCCTCTCAGGCGAGGGTGACTGATGAGTGTGCTTGCTTCTCCTGACTGGACTCAGGAGAAGAGGTGGACTAAAACACTCCTTCAGGACATCAGGATACAGTAACCGCCCCCTGCCCTGGGGCCCAGTTTGAACCCAGTCAGGCCTGTGCCAGTGGACAGGAGAGTCTGATCACCTCTCATGGTCTTGAGTCAGAGAACTCAGTCAGGAATGTTTTAACCTCTGAGTAACTGGTGAATGTGTGAGTGAGTGTAACCAGACATGGTTCTCCATGACTGGTTTGTGCAGCTCCACAGCTTCGGTTATGGAATCTGATTGGGTCCTACCCTGTGGTTCCATGGTGACATTGTACGGGGAGGCTGACCAGGCAAGGGATTACCCACGCAGCTCAGCCAAAATGCACCTAAGCTCCTGTGAGGGACGCCAGCAGGTGGACACCTGTGTGGTCTCCTTTGGGAGGCTCCCATCCTTTGTCTGTGGCACCACCACTCAAGGGCACTACATACACTATGGATAACAACCATAGTAAACCCACAGTCCTAGACTGCATCATCAAAAATTTTAAGAAGGGATTTAGTGGGTAATATGGAGTTAGACTGAAGCCTGCAAGGTTTCAGACCCTGTGCAAAATAGATTGGTCCCAGTTTAATGTAGGGTGGCCCCCTCGTAGAACCCTGGATATTCAGACTGTGCATGCAGTTTGGAAAGTCATTACTGACAAACCAGGCTACCATGATCAGTTGCTCTATATTGATTCTTGGTTAGAGGTTGCCTAGACCCTATCCCCCTGGGTCCAATTCTGCATTGGTAGGAAGGGACAGAGTCAGGTTTTCATAGCCCAAAGTAGTGGCCATCTCTCCGAGACCTGGAAAAAGCCAATTCATCAGGGCCCACCAGACTTGCAGCCACCACTTTATCTCCATGAGCCACCGTTTGCACTTCTACTGCTGGCTCCTGTTCTTCCTGAAAGCCCATCACCTTCAAACTCCTCACACCAGCCCTGCCTGCTAGTCCACCTGCCAACTCGCCACCGTCCAATCAGGCAGGCCACTTATGAAGCCCCAACAAGCCCATCTCCATTTCCTGCCAGCCCTTGTCTTTATCCACCTCTCACAATTCTGGCCTCTAGTCCCTCCACCACCCCGAGTAGCAACAAGATTTTTTCCTCCTAAGACATTTCTTGTCAGCCGTCTACAGTTGACTCAAGCCCCAGCTGTTCAGCTGCCAGTCTGTGAGACCCGACCAATGCCCCATATCCTGGAAAATGACATCATCCAGCCTGGACCTGCTATCCCCTATTACTAACCCTTTACCACAGCTGATCTTCTGAACTGGAAACAACATACTCCATCATACTCTGAGAAGACCCAGTCTCGCTCGGATCTCACGGACTCCATTTTCCAACCCACTTGCACACTTGGGATGACTGCTGCCAGTTGCTCTACACTCTGAAGAGAGGTGTAGAATTATCACTGAGGCCAGAAACTGCCTCCCAGATCTGGCCCCCACTGGCCAAGATCCAGCAGATTAGGCCAAGGATATGTTTCCTGAGACTAGGCCACAATGGGACTTTCACACTACATGGGGACAAGAGGCCCTCCACAAGATACGATGAGGCCATCCTACAAGGAGTCTGTGTGGTTGTCAAAAGGCCAACTAACATGTCCAAGACTGTTTCTGTGTTGCAGAAGGCAGATGAGTTGCCTGGTGACTTCTACAAGCAACTCTGAGAGGCATTTCACATCTTCATGCCCTTTGACCTGGAGGCTCCTGAAAACCAGCACATGGTGAATGCTACTTTTATGGCCCAACCACTCCTGACACCCGCCACAAACTCCAAAAGCTTGAGGGGTTTGCTGGCATGAATGCTACCCAGCTGCTTGAGGTTGCCACAAAGGTCTTTGCTAACTGAGACCATGAGGCCCAATGAGAGGCACAAAGAAAAATGAAACAGAAGGTCTCACTCCTTGCAGCTGTGCTTGGAAAACGAGATCCCACTCACAGGCCAGGACCACCACACAAGGGGAGAAACTGACTACAAACCCCTTATGCCCAGACCAATGTACTTATTACAAAGAAATTGGGCACTAGAAAAATGAGTGCCCCAACCCGAGGCAAAGCACCCCAAGCAAAAAGTCTTCTGACTTCACCAGCTCTAACCAGCAACCTAAGCCTCTGGGACTCAGTCCACAAGCTCCCAACTGCGCTGGTTCCCATTACCAGCATGAGCCTCCAATACCTGGTGTGACTGGACTTGCAGAGATTGAGTCAGATTAAGAAAGACTGGGCTCCCTCACTCTAGGCCCCAGGGAGCCCAAGGTCAAAATGACAGTTTCATGGTTGACACAGGAGCTGAACACTCTGTAGTGACCACCCCGGTAGCCCCCTTCACCAAGAGGGACGCCACCATTGTGGGTGTAACTGGAGTTCAGATGTCATGGCAGTTTTGCCAAGCAAAGACCTGCCAATTGGGGCACGTGAAGTGGTCGACAATTTGCTGTATCTGCCTGAGTGCCCTATCCCTCTCCTAGGAAGAGGCTTGCTGACTAAACTTGGGGTGCACATAACATTTATCCCCAAGAGACCTGCTAACCTGACCCTAGATGCACAAAAAGGACTGACACTGTCTGTAACCATCCCCAGAGAGGACTAACGGAAACTGCACACTGCCAGTCAGGAAGAAATTAAACCCCCCAGAGTTGCTAGAGACATTTCCAGAGGTTTGGGCTGAAAAGTCCCCACCTGAGATGGCCAAGAACCAGCCTCCAATCCTGGTGGAACTTAAACTAGGGACAAAGCCTATCAGACTGAGGCAATATGCTATACCCAGAGAGGCACTACTTGGGATCCAGGAACACACCAGCAGACTGAAGCATTCAGGGATCTTAAAGGAATGCCATTTCCCTTGGAACAGACCACTGCTGCCAGTTAAGAGCTGGATGGAAATGGATACTGACCAGTACAGGACCTCTGGGCAATCAACAATGCCACAGTGACTTTACTTTGGGGAGTTCCAAACCCTTACACCCTACTGAGTCTACTCTCACCTCACACAGCCTGGGTCACCTCCCTGGATCTTAAAGATGCCTTCTGTTGCCTGAGGCTAGCTCCCCCAAGCCAGCCACTTTTCACTTTTGAATGAGAAGACCCCAGTGCAGGGGAAAAAACACAGTTAACCTGGACAAGACTTCCTCAAGGCTTTCTCAAGGTCCTTGTTCAGGACCCTGTAGCCCTGGGAGTCCTGACTCAGTAGGGCCCTGGCAGAAGCCAGTGGCCTACCTGTCCAAACAAGTAGACACTGTGGTAGCTAGATGGCTCCCCTGCCTCTGTGCTCTGTCAGCAGCTGTGACTCTTATCAAGGAGGCAGAAAAACTGACCTTGGGATAGAGCCTTCGAGTAAAAGTCCTTCCCCCCTCAGTTATGGCTCTGATGAATAGTCAAGGGCATAAATTGGCTTTCTATTGCCAGAATGGCCCAGTAACAGGGGATACTCTGCGAAAAATCCCAGGGTCACCCTGGAAACTGTCCGGACTTTATTTTTTCCCTTAAATTCTTTTATTGGTACATTTCAGGTATACAATACACTTACATTTATCACTGGGTACTTGTACCTTTACATGATATGTCTTGGTTCTTATTTTTTACACATTTCCTATCCTCCCTTCACCCCTCCACCCTTCCCTATTTGCAAAGACTCTGTTTACATTTTTTCCTTTTCTCATAATTTTTCCTTTTCCTTCTTTCCTTTCCGCTCCCCCTCCCACTTCCCCTTCCCCTTTGCCCCTTTTCTTCCTATTTCACATTAAACATTTTGATCCTTATTAAGACTTTCAGTTTCTCACACCAGAGAAACTATCCAGTATTTACACGTGTGTCCAATTTATTTCACTTAGGAGTATGGCCTCAATATGCATCCATTTAGCTATAAATGTCTCTAGTTTCTCATTCTTTATGGCTGAGTAGTACTCCATTTTATAAAAAACCCACATCTTCTTTATCCAGTTTGCAGTTGATGGGCATTTGGGCTGTTTCCAAGGTTTAGCTATTACAAACTGTACCACTATAAACATGGGTGCACATATATCACTGTGGTATGATTATTTTAATTGTTTTGGGAAGATGCTCAGCAGGGGAATAACTGGGTCAAATGGAAACTCTAGTCTTAGTTCTTTGAGGTATCTCCATACTGACTTCCACAGTGGTTGCACCAGTCTGCACCCCCACCAATAGAAAAGGGTTCCTTTCTCTTCACAACCTGTCCAACATTTGTTATTGGCTGATGTCTTCATAGCCATCCTTTCTGGGGTGAGGTGGAATCTCAGCTTTGTTTTCATTTGCATCTCTTATGACCAGTGATGTTGAACATTTTTTCATATGTTTATTTGCTGCTTTTACTTCTTTGTCTGAGAAATGTCTGTTCATTTCAGATGGCAATTTCTGGATTAGATTTTTAAATTTGGGAGGTCTAATTTTTTTAAGTTCTTTAAATATTCTAGATAGTAGTCCTTTTCTGAGACACAGCTGGTAAAATTTTTTTCCCACATTGTATGTTGTCTCTTAGCTCTGTTGGTGATTTCTCTTGCAGTGCAGAAGCTTTTTAATAAGATGAGATCCTAGTTGTTGATTCTTTGTGCTGGTTCCCGCACTACTGAGGTTTTGTAAATAAAGTCTTTTACAATGTCAGTGTCTCCAAGAGTTCTACTTAACATATTTTCCTGCAAGCTTAGTGTTTTTGTATTAATATTTAGATCTTTAATCCACTTCAATCTTAGTTCAGTGCATGGTGATAGATATGGGTCTATTTTTAATCTTTGGCTGGTTGAAATCCAGTTTTTCCAACACCATTTATTAAAGAGGCTATCTTTCTTCAGATGAGAATGGTTGGCTCCATTGTCAAAGATGAGGTGGATGAGTATGTCTGGAGTTGTTTCTGGACCTTCTAATCTATTCTACTGATCCTCAGGTCTGTTTCTTTGCCAGTACCATGCTGTTGTTATCACAGTGGCTTTGTACTATAGTTTCAAGTTGGGGATTGTGATATCCCCTGCAGAATTGCTTTCGCTATTCTGGGTCTCTTCTGGTTCCAAATGAATTTTTGGATTGTTTTCTCTAGTTCTGTGAAGTATATTGCTGGAATTTCAATTGACATTGCATTAAATCTATATAACAGTTTTGGAAGTATGGTCATTTTCACTATATTGGTTCTCCCTACCCAGGAGCAAGGGAAATCTTTCCATTTTTTATATCCTCCTTGATCTCTTTTTTCAGAGTGCTGTAGTTTTCAGTGTAGAGGTCTTTTGATTCCATAGTTAGATTGATTCCTAGATATTTCATTTTTTTGAATGCTATTGTAAAAGGAATTGTTTCCCTAATATCTCTCTCAGCGAGTCTGTTATTTATGTACAAGAAGGCGATTGATAAATTGAGTGTTGACCTTGTATCCAGCTACTCTACTGAATCTGTCAATTAAGTCTAGAAGTCATTTGGTAGAGTTTTTTGGGTCTTCTGTGTAGAGTATCATATCGTCAGCAAATAATGACAGTTTAACTTCTTCCTTTCCTATCTTTACTCCTGTTATTTCTTTCTCTGGGCTAATTGCTGTGGCTAATGTTTCCAGAGCTGTATTGAACAGCAGTGGTAATAGTGGACATCCTTGTCTTGTTCCTGTTTTTATTGTGAAAGTTGTTGGCTATCTGTTTTTCATAGATAGCCTTGAGCAGATTGAGATAAAGACATTCTATTCCTATTTTCTGCAAGGTTTTTAGAGTGAATGGGTGTTGGATTTTGTCGAATGTTTTTTCTGCATCTGTTGAAATGATCATATGGTTTTTGTCCTTGACTCTGTTCATATAGTGTATTACATTTATTGATTTACGAATGTTGAACCATCCTTGCATCCCTGGAATAAGTCTGACATGGTCAGGGTGTATGATCTTCTCAACGACCCTCTGTATTCTGTTTGCCAGTAACTTGTTGAGGATTTTTGCATCTATGTTCATTAGGGAGATTGGTCTGTAGTTCTCTTTTTGAGTTGGGTCTCTCCCTGGTTTTGGAATCAAAGTAACTTTTGCTTCCAGGAATGAATTTGGGAGTATTGCTTTCCTTTCAGTTTCATTGAAGAATTTAAAGAGTAATGGGGATAGTTCTTCACTAAATGTTTTGTAGAATTCAGCAGTGAAGCCATCAGAACCTGGGCTTTTCTTTCTTGGTAAATTTTTTATTACATTTTCAATTTCATTCATTGTAATTGGGGTGTTTAGAATTTCTATATCTTCTTCATTTAACTTTGGCAATTCATATCTATCTAGGACTTGCCATTTCTTCTGTTTTTTCCATTTTATTAGAGTACAGATTCTCAAAGTAGGTATTGATGATGCTCTGGATTTCTGCTGGATCTGTTGTGACTTCCCCTTTTTCATTCTTAATTGCATGGATTTGAGCCTTTTCTTTCCTTTTTTGATAAGGTTGGCTAAAGGTATATCAATCATAGTTATTCTTTCAGAAAACCAACTCTTTGATTCATTAATTTTCTGTATTGTTCTCTTAGTCTCCATTGCATTGATTTCTGCTCTGATCCTTATAATTTCCTTTCTTGTACAAGCTTTGGGTTTGTTGTGCTTTTCTTTTTCTAGGAGCTTGAGGTTCTGCATTAGGTTATTTATCTGAGTTCTCTCTGTTTTCCTAATATAGGCATTCATTGCTATGAATTACCTGCATAGAACTGCTTTCATTGTGTCCCATAGATTCCTGTATGGTGTATTGGCATTATCATTTACTTGTAGGAACTGTCTAATTTCTTCTTTATTTTCCTCTGTGACCCACTGGTTGTTCAGGAGGGTGTTATTCAATTTCCATGTGTTTGTGGGGTTTTGCGGTTTCTTATACTATTTATCTCCAATTTTATTGCACTATGGTCTGATAATATACAGGGGATAATTTCAATTCTTTAGCATTTACTTAAACATGTCCTGTGAGCTAGCAAGTTGTCTATTTTGGAGAATGACCCATGTGCAGCCAAAAAGAATGTATATTCTGATTTTGTGGGGTGGAACACTCTGTAGACATCTATTAAGTCCATTTGTTTAAAAGCTTGATTCAGTTCTAGAATTTCATTATTGCTTTTTTGTCCAGATGATCTGTCTATTTGTGACAGTGGGGTATTGAGGTCCCCCACTACAATTGTTTTAGTGCTTATTTGGTTTTTCATGTCCCTTAATTTTTTTGTGTAGATTTGGGGGCATTCGTATTTGGTTCATAATTATTTATGATTTTCATCTCTTCCTCTTGGATTATTGCCTTCACATGGATGTCGTGACCATCTTTGTGTCTCTTAATTAGTTTTGGTTTGAAATCTATTTTGTTTGCAAATAAGATTGCTACCTCTGCTTTTTTCCAGGTTCCTGTCTCATAGAGAACTGTTTTCCATCCTTTTACTTTCAGTTTATGAATGCCTTTTTGAATTAGGTGTGTTTATTGTACACAGCATATTGTTGCACTTTGCTTCTTAATCCATTCTGCCAATCTATTTCTTTTGATTGGTGAATTGAGGCCATTATCATTGATGGCTATAATTGATAAATGTTGATTCATCCTTGTCATGATGTTTTACTGTTTTTGGCTCTTTTATTTCTTATGCTTTCCTCCCTTTCCCTTTAGTTTCTTACCTTGCCTGGTGGTTTCCCTCTGTTGGGCTTCATGGAGTAGTGACCCTCATTGTCTTTTTCTAGGCTATTGCTTAGAATTGTTTGGAGTGCTAGTTTGGTGTTCATGAAATTTCTCAGGTGTTCTTTGTCATGGAAGCATCTAATTTCCCCATCTATTTTGAAAGATAATTTTTCAGGATACAACAGTCTAGGTTAGATTTTATTTTCTTTTAGGACTTGAAATACTTCACTCCAGGCTCTCCTTGACTTGAGGGTTTGTGTTGAGAAGTCTGCCATGATTCTGATGGGCTTTCCTTCATAGGTGATTTGTTTCTTTTCTCTAACTGCCTGTAGGATTTTGTTCTTCTGTTGGGTTTCTGGGATCTTGAGTATTATATGTCTAGGTGTAGCTTTTTTTTGATTGTGGCTAGTTGGAGTTCTGTATGCCTCACTTATCTGTATGTCAAATTCTCTACCTCTGTCTGGGAAGTTTCTACTATTACTTCTGTGAACAGTTTTTTTGTGTGTCATTTGTACTTTCTCCTGCTTTTTCATGGACTCCTATCAGTCCCATGTTATTCTCCTTTGCATCATCTAGTAGCTGCTGGATTGATTTCTCATGGTCCCTTACTCTTTTTAAGAAATCTCTGTTTTCATGGTCACTAATCGCAATCCTGTCTTCCACATCTGATATTCTATCTTCACATTTACTCAATCTGCTCTGTGAATACTTTCAATGGAGTTTTTAATCCCCTGAATATCTGTTTGAATCTGTTCCATGGATCCATTTCTTTCCTATGTTGGGTGATCATGTTTTCCATTTCTTTCTTCTGCTGGGCATTCATGGCTTCCAGCATGGTTCTGAGCTCATCTATTTTTTTTTTATCTGTTTCTGTTCTAGAGCCTCTAATCATGTCTTTCACTCTGCTCACCATCTCTGTAGTTATCTGGGAAATTATTTCCCTTTTGAATTTTTCTACAGCCTCATCCATCGGTTTTGTTACTTCCTGTGCTATCAGTTTCAGGGTGTCCAGGTGGTTGATTATGATATTTTTCCACCTCACTTACCCCAGAATTTGCCTTTGGTGAGCTAGAAGTTTGGGTTTGTGTCCTGCCAAGGTGTCTTCTAATTTCTAATTCTGTTGTTGGTGCTGTTTTATGCTTTACTTCCTGGGCTGATACTCCAATATTTCTTATTGTGAGTATCTTTATTACTGGTGTTTAGAGCCCCTGTGGAGTGATTACTTCTGAGAGATATCTTCCAGGTATAGATGGTCTTTTTAGGCTTTGAGTCTCTAATGACTCTTAGGAAATCTTGTTTTCAGTATACCAGGGAGGACAACTGATTAGATCAATCACAACACCTTAGCCCAATTGACAGAATCAGTATCAAACACAGCTTAGAAAATGACAATTTGTGGTAGCAGTTAATCTGTCACCTTTAACTGTGTGAGCTAGATCAAAATCTAGGGCCAGCCCAAAATATGTTTGTAGTAAGTAACCCTTTAATGTGGCATATTTACCCTTTGGAATAAGGATGTAGAAAGCGTTGGGGAGGGAGGGGTAGAGAGATAGAGGGAGAGGATTAGAGGTGAGGCTAGAGGACATGGGAAGATCACACAAATTGTGGGAATCTATTGAAGACAGGAGGAAAAGACAGAGCAAAAGAACAGAGACAAGTACAGAACAAACTGACAAGGGGGAAGCTAGAAATTGTATTCACCTTCCTCTAAAAGTAACAATCAAGAGGACAGAGAGAGAAAAAAAATTCTGAATGGGATAGGAACAGGAACAAAGAGTGAGAGAAATATAGAACCAGAAGGGATAGAGAGAGAAAAAGAAAAGAAAAAAGAAAAAGAAAAATATATAAAGCAAAACAAACAAACAAAAAAAGTTCTCCTTCAGGATATGTCTCTGCTGTCCTGGTAGACAATGTGGGTAGCAATGTGCTGCTCTAAGTCAATTAGTCTCAGCAAGCCAGCTGTAGTCTACTGAGATTCAGGCTGATTTCTGTCTGCAAGGTTCAAGTTGAGGTCCTTGACCTCCTGAAGGATTAAATTCTCCAAGGTTCTACTGCAGGTTCCAGCTTTCTTCCCCCCTAAGCGAGTCTGGGTTTCTATGGGAGGTGCTGATCCCACCAACTTACCAACCATGACGGTCCAGTGTGCTTTTATTGAAGAGTTTTTCTTCACTTTCCCAGTGGGCTTCAATTTCCATTGAGGAATGTCAGAGAGGCCCTCTCTGTTGTTCACTTGTGCTCTATCTTCTGGGGCTCATAACCATGGCCTTTATATTCCTCCAGGAACTTCTGCTGTGTGGATTCAGATGCCTTTAGTGGCATGGTCCGAAGGGGCATGGGCTGCTGGTGTCCATGGGGCTGGGCTCCAGCAGGGCTGTACAGACTTTAAACCCAGCCACCTTTTTGCCTGCTGAAAAAGGCCATCCAGACCATGAATGTGAAGAGGTTACTGATGAGCTGTTCTACAGCCAACCTGACCTCACTGAAGAGTCAAGCCTCAACCAGATGCTACCCTGTTCATTAATGGCAGCAGCTTCATACAAGAGGGAAAATGACTGGCAGGGTATGCAGTACTTACCACAGACCAGGTCACTGAGGTAGGCATTCTTACCAAAGGATGGTCAGCACAAAGAGAAGAGCTCTGGGCCCTCATTCAAGCCCTCTGATGGGCTTGAGGAAAGATTGTTAATATGTATACTGAAGCAAAGTATGCCTTTACCACTGTTCATGTTCACGGGGCAATATACAAAGAAAGAGGACTTCTAACAGCAGGAGGAAAAGAAATTAAAAACAAAAAAGAGATACTTCAACTCCTAGAAGCAATCTGGGAGCCCCAAATGGTGGCCACTATTCACTGCTGAGGTCACCCAAAAGGACAGGACTTTATCACAGAAGGAAACCAATTAGCTGACCAGGCAGCTAAAGAAGCTGCCAAACAAACCAGACCCAACATCCTCCCACCCTTACCGGTTTGAAAAGATGGTACACATCCAGATGCAGAAAACAATCCTGGCTGATGTTCACCAGAAGAAAATCTGTGGGCTCAAGAACAGGGAGCTCTCAGGGTTGGATCACCCTTGTATGCCTTGCCAGATACCTGAATCTTTATCCCATCGCACACTGCTTACTCTTTTGTTTGGAAACTCATGAAAAGACCCACCTAGGAAAAACAAAACTAGAAAATCTTTTAAGGAGATATTACTATATTTCAAGACTCCCCTCACTCTGTGCTTCAGTCTGTCAAAGATGTAAGACCTGCTCCTGCAATAATCCTCTCCAGTGGCTGCTGCTATTGTAGATATGTAAATTAATTAGATATCTTGTAGGCAATTAGACGGGGCCTTCCTTAAGGTGCCAGCCCTCCAGGACCCAAAATGGAGAACAATTGAGGCACATTCACTGGTTAGCATTATAAAAAGAAGAGGCACTACTTCCCATGGGGATAGATGGCAGTGACTGATATTCTAAATAAAAAATTCCTTATATGTGACTTGTTTTCCCATTTGATCACCATTTAATCATTATTACCTGGGTGATTGTACTTTGTAATCTTATTGATTGGTCATAGTTTTGTCTCACCTCATGCCCACCTTGTAAATTTCCATTGGGTCTTATAGTTTAGTCCTACTTTGTACCCACCTCACCACATGGCTTTTCTGTATAAAACATCTTTGAAAAGTGGGGTGAGTGGGCAACCCACTTTCTGGTCCCCCTTCTGTCTCTCTTAGACAGAAGCTTTCTTTCTCTCAATAAATTTTTCCTACTTTTAATCTTTGCTGTTCCTAAAATTCATTCTTTGAATTTAGGGAGCACAAACTCACGTTTTGGATATCTAATAGGTTTGGGAGTTACATCTCTTCCCCCTGTATCATTTTGGAGGTCCTGTTGAGGTTATTGGCTGGAGGTAAGAGTTTTCTTTCATAGGTAAATTTGGTCTTTTTGCTTCATAGATGGTAACTTTTTGTTTCATAGGCTCTTGACATTTGTTTCATAAATTCTGGCCTTTGTTTTGGCTTTTGTTTCAAAAGTGTCTTAATTTTAAGTTGTATTTTAAATGTTTACAAATTTATTGTTTTCCTTATGCATTGTCTTTTGTCAAAATTACATTTTATTCTTGTTTTGTGTGTGTTGCATTTGGACTGAGTTGCTTAAAAATGTTGTAAAATTGGTCTCTTATGAAATTGTCTCAGATAAAGACAGTTTGGACTTTTATCTGTACCTTATAAAATGCCAAATAGTGGTTAATCTGCCAGCTAGTAATTGCCTTTAGGGCAGCTGCCACTCTCAAAGCAGAGGACAGGTTTCTCCAGTTACCCTCTGGTGAATCCTCACTCCCATTGATGCCAATGGTGGGTGGAATGATGACCAGATAGGCAATTGGGTTCCTTTCAGAGACAGATCTCTGATTGCATGGAACTAGCAGAAACTGAGGTGACAACTGAGGGGTCATGGCCGGGGCTACTCTCCGGTGGATACCCAAAGGTCCCTTAGGAAAAACTAGCTCCCGACAGCCCATTTGGGTAATCAGCAGAAAATCTCCACATCTTGTCCCTATCTGGACTCCTCAGTGAGGTGAAAGGGGAATCTTTAAGTGATCATCAGATATCCTCTGTCTCAGAGTGATCTAAAACAATGCTGTCAGAGCCCTTTCTTAAGCTTCTATTAAGAGTTGAGCTACAGGTTTGGACTGTTTCTCTACTACTAATAAGACAGACCTCTAGACAAATGATAAAACCCCCAAATCTTTCATAAATTCAAAGCTACTTGAACTTTTTCTCCCCCCAGGCATGATCTTTATCATTGCTGAGTGTAGAAAAAAATACCTTTGCTGATAGGTTGTGGATTTACAGAGTGCTATATGGTGATTTTTAGGTGTTTGACCAGCTTGAGCTTTATTTGGACTTTTTCTCTCTGCTAGTGAGTTAAAAACTGCCCTTAAACTTTTCTCCAACTCGTTGGGAGTTCATTTGAGAATCCCTTGTAGTCAGACTGCTCCTCCTTCCAAAAAGTCAGACTAAGGCAACTTGCAACACCTGTTTTTTCTTACACTAGGAAAAATAGCAGTTACTTGCCTTTGTGTTTTTACATGCTAACTAAAATATGCAACTATTTTGCTCAGTCTTTCTCTTCATTATTGAGTGCATAGGAAGTTGGTAAGAGTGCCTTTACTATGTAGATTGTGGCCACTAGGAGGACCTATGAGTTTCAAATACTTAGTAAATTTTAAATGGACCTTTTTTTGTATTGCTGTTAATAAAAGTTGCCTAAATGACTGGATAGACAATAGAAATGTCTCAGCTTTCTCTGCCTTAGGGCCTAGGGCAGAATCTCTGATTTACCATCTCTGGAGGTGATCTATTTTGCAGAAAAAGTGCCCTAATTTGACTGCTGACTTATTTTCCTCTCTCTCTTTCAAGGAACTAGATAGCAGTGGTTTAAACCTCTTGGTTTGCTAACAGTACTTCCTTTTCTAAACATGACTGTTATGGCTGAAGTCAATTGTAACTTGTGTTTTAAGAACAGCTACTGGAATAAGGATATGACTTACCTGAGAAAGATAAGATCACTCGCTGGTAAAGGGTAGACAGTCCAGTCTGGTTTTATTTTCTAGTTCTCTCTCCAGATGGTAGCTATCTACCCTGGAGTGGTATAAACCTTGGGGGATGCCCTAGGGGGCACAGGAATCAAGCAGAGACTTATGGGATGCCATATTTGTTTCTCTTGTTTCAGATTAGGAACTCCATATCTAAACCTCTTACTCCTTTGGAATACATTAAGGAACGTTTTAGTATTTCTCTACACCCTTATATGGTGTGTCTACCTCCTAAAGCCAAGTACACAGAGAAAAGTACTGTGATGTTATCTCACAATTAAAATTATACTAAAAAAGAAAAAATGGTCAAAATAACCTTATGTTGAGATTTTCTTTACATTAAGAAGTGATTCTTGCTTGTGTTCAAATGTAAATGTGGGCCATAGAAAAATGAGAAACATCTCACCCTTAAGACATTCAGTACCTCTAAGCCTGAGGCTACTCCTTGCTCTAACCACCAGGTGCTGAGGGTAGAATTTCTAGGCCAGCCATAATTAATCTCTATGAGGCTATATACATCCTTAGCTAAGTTGTTCAAGTCCCTCAAAGACAACATCCCTTGCAAGAAGTAAATGGCAAATATGGGACTACCTGTGTTTACATGTCTTTTTCTCTCAGTGATCTAAGACAGATCAAGTGAGACCCAAGATTAAGTTTTCAGATGACACTGATATAATCACTCAGGTCTTTAGAGGACTTACTCAACCTATGGACTAGATTAAGAAGATGTAATGTTGCTCTTAAATCAAATATTGATTTTTAATGAGAGACAAGTAGTATTATAAGCTGCTGCTACATATAGAGACAAATATTATCTTAATTTTGGAACCTCAAAAGACAGGCAACCAGGGGAACAACTGGTTCCTACTGGAACACAAGCAGTTCCTATACAAGAACCGCACTGGCCTGCCAATCAGATAGGAGATTAAATAAAAGACATTTCTAGGGATGTATTCTTGAAGGTCTAAGAAACATGAAAACTAAGCACTTCAATTATTTTAAATTGTCAACTATTTACCAGGAAAAAGCTGAGAACCTCTCTGGATCCTGATTTGACAAAAAAAAATACTATAATTTTTTCCAAGTCAGTCTTACAGTATGTAGATGGTATGCTCTTATGTGCCCCCTCAGAAGAGCTTTCAAACCAATACATCTGGTCTGCTAAATTTTCTATAAGATGGAGGTAATAATGTTTCTAGATCTAAGGCACAGCTTTGCAGACTTGAGGTAAGATATTTAGCCCTTCTAAGAAAATCCAAAGACTGGGGAAAGAAAGAATTAAACCAACTCTTTCCTTTCCACAGCCCAAGACTCTAAAATATCTAATGAGATTCCTGGAAATTATAGGCTTTGTAGCATTCAGATAGCAAGATATAATGAGATTGTGTGACCCCCTTGATCAGCTTATAAAAAACTCAAGAGACACATACCCATATTTTAACCTGGGAACCTGATTCACAGACCACATTCCAGAAGCTCAAACAAGCAGTTCCAAGTGCCTGCCTACAGGACATCTCAGTTTATATGTTAATAATAGGTAAAACATGGCTTTGGAAGTATTTCTACAAGATCAGGGAGCTACTCAACACCCTGTAGGGTATCTAAATCATAAATTAGATATTATAGATTCAGAGTAATTCATTAAAAGGGTAAACCCTAAACAATATAGTTAAAACACTTTCATTCTCTTTCAAGAGGCAAAAAGCAGCCATTCAGGTTTTTGATTATTGGTTTGACTTTCTGCTTGGCAATTCAGTTTGAGTCAATCATAGCTTTTGCTAAGGATTACAGATCCACTCTGTAAAAGCTCCTGATCTTAATTGTTCTTCTACACCTGAGATGGATAAGATTTAGTGCTTGTGCCATACTTAAAGGCACTATTCTGTCCCTTTTGCACTGCCCTGCCCCTGAAAAACTAATACAGTTCTCAGCAGTGTTTGGTTCAAGGCACTTCCCTCTTCTGTGGCTGCTAGATTTCAAGACAAAGCTTCCAAAATGGTGAGTTCCCCCTCCCTGGAATCCTTCCAGAGTAAAGCTTACCTTCACTTATCTCTGGGCCATATAAAAAACTGGTCTAGGTTTAATTCTAAAATTCAAAAAATAAGTGTAAAAGTTTTAGTCCAAATTTATCTATCTTTCATCCCTCAGACAAAATTAGAGAATGGTAAAAATAGCTAACCTGGCTCTGCCCACGTCCTTGCACCTGTAGTCTGTTTCCACTGGCACAGGATGAGATAAAGTCTAAGGGACACCTTAGATTGGCTACAGAACAAGAGGGATAGATGGGGATGGCTTCTTTTCCTTTGTTTTTTTCAAAATGAGAAAAACTGTCATAGGTAGACATCTGCAGCACAGCAGGTTGGAGCCTTGGCAGGCCTTCTTCCCTGACTGTTTAAAATTCATACTTAGCTCCAAAGAGTATCACCTAGTCTCTTCCACATGCAAACCTAGCCTGAGCGCACCCCCCTGGAGATAGTTAAAATTACTTGTAACAGTCTGTCCCTTTAGAGAAAACAGTTACATGTGGCTATCAAACAACTGTGGCTATAAAAGCAACCATAAAAAGCCCATGTAGCTGGGTATTCCAGTCAGATAAACTGTCAGGTTAGGGCCCATCTTAAAATGGTCTTTGCTTTCACAGGTGCAGAAGATTTTTATTCCTTTTGATTCTTATTATAAGAGATATCGGTTAATTGATCTACAAAGTTCTGACTAGTCTTTTTTCATAATTATAAATCTAAAAATTATAAAAGTTATAATAATTCAACTTGGCCAAATAGATCTGAGTGCACTCTGGTTTATAAACAAGTTGTCTTATGTGTCTGTCTGTTCAATTTGTTACAACACGTAGAACTGTTATGTTTGAGCTTTTTTCTTTTGGTATTTTGGATTTTTTAAGATGTTTCCCTGTAACTCAAGTTGGCTTATAGATAAACATAATTAAAAACATGCTAGCTTGGGCCAGAGATTTAGCTCAGTGGTTCAGGCACCTGCCTCACAAGCACAAGGTCCCGAGTTTGATCCCTGGTACCAAAAAAAACCCCCAAGAGTCACGCAGAAAACACCGAATCAGCCCGCTGCAGACAGGCAGGTCTGCAGATGTGGTCCCAAGGTTACCAGTCATGCTGAAAACACCGAATCAGCCCACTGCAGACAGGCAGGTCTGCAGATGCCATCCCGAGGTCGCCGGTCACGTGGAAAACACCGAATCAGCCCGAGCCCTGGCAGCAATCCACTGCCCCCCCCCCCGCTCCTTTGGCCTCTTCTCTGTACAGTCACCTGTTTCCACATTACAAAGACACAGAGGACATCGGACCACCAGACCACTGCACTGGAGCTAATCAAGTTCTCAGCATTTAAAGAATTCCTGCCCAGAGGTAGGAGCTTCTGAGCTGCTGTCCCACTGCTCCTGGTCCAGAGGAAGGGGCTTTTGGGCCGCCATCCCTCCCACCCCTCCCAGCCCAGAGGAAAGGGCTTTTGGGCTGCCATCCATCCCGCTGCTCTCAGCCCAGAGGTAAGGCTTCTGAGCCACCTTCCCACTGCTCCTGGTCCAGAGGAAGGGCCTTTCGGGCCACCATCCCTACCACCACTCCCGGGCCTTGGCCCAACTCTCCCAGTTCAAAGGAGGTGAGCTGCGCGGACATCAAGAGCACCCCACCTGCCCCCCCCAGTTGAAATGAGAAAACATGTAAATAAGTCTCAAAACCAGACTTCCAGATCACCTACAGCAACCCCAAAGGGAAATTAGATGGAACACTCTGATACTCAACCACCTGGACCCACTGAGCTGACAACAAAAGGGGATCTGGAAAAAATGAAATCAGAAATAATTACTCAGATAACAGGAGAAATTGTGCTCCTAGTGCAAGAAATGATTAATAAATCTAGAGAGGAGCTGAGGAACATGATGGAATCCCAACAGAGGAAACAAATAGAATATATAAAACAGATGCAAATAGATTTCCAGGAGATGAAAAACTCCACTGAAAGTCTACACAGCAGAATGACCTAATGTGAGGACAGAATTTCAGATATAGAAGATAAGATTGCAATTAATGACCAGGAAAAGAAAAAGTGTATCAAAATTATAAGGGAACATGAGAAATCAATCCAGCAGCTGCTAGTTGATGCAAAGAAAAATAAAATAAGACTGATCGGAGTCAATGAAGAAACAGGAGAGAGTGCAGATGACATAAAAAAACTCTTCACAGAAATAATGGCAGAAAACTTCCCAAGCAGGGGAAAAGAACTTGACATACAGATAAGTGAGGCATATAGAACTCCAACTAGCCTTGCTCAAAAAAGAATCTACACATAGGCATATAACTGTTAAGATTCCAGAAACTCAACAGAAGAATAAAGTTCTACAAGTGGTTATAGAAAAGAAACAAATCACATACAAAGGAAAGCCCATCAGAATCACAGCAGACTTCTCAACACAAGCCATCAAGGCAAGAAGAGCTTGCAGTGACATATTCCAAGCCCTAAAAGAAAACAGCCTCCAACCCAGATTGATGTACCCTGCAAAACTGTCTTTCAAAATTGATGGAGAAATAAGATTCTTTCATGACAAAGAGCACCTTAGGAACTTCATGAATACCAAACCAGCACTCCAAAAAATTTTATACAATATCCTAGGAACAGACATTGAGCATCACAACCCCAAGAAGCAAAGCAGAATGAATCCATCTGGCATGACAAGAAATTAAATGTAAAGGGGGAGAACCCAACAAAAAGAAAAAGTCATGGCAATGACAAGTCAATATGTTTCAGTTATAACCATCAACATTAATGGTCTCAATTCACCAATCAAAAGAAACAGACTGGAAGAATGGGTCAAGAAGCAAAATCCAACAATATGCTGCATACAAGAAACACACTTAATTCAAAAGGAAATTCATAGACTGAAAGTTAAAGGGTGGAAAATAATACTGCATGCGACAAGAACCTGAAAAAAAGCAGGAGTAGCTATCCTCTTGGCAGATCAAGTAGATTTCAAACCAACACTGATTAAGAGAGATGAAGAAGGACACTACATCCTTGTAAAGGAAACAATCCATGAGGAAGTGATGACAATCATAACTATCTATGCACCAAACACTAGTGCGCCCAACTATATAAAACAAATACTAATGGACATGAAAAGTCATATATGCACTAATACAATTGTAGTGGGGGACTGCAATACCCCACTCTCACAAATAGATAGATCAACTAGACAAAAAATAAGTACTGAAATACTAGAACTCAATCGAACTCTTGAACAAATGAACTTAACAGATGTTTACAGAGTGTTCCAGCCCACAAAATCCGAATACACATTCTTCTCAGCTGCACATGGGTCATTGTCCAAAATAGACCACATACTCACACATAGAACATGTTTAAGTAAGGGCAAAGGAATTGAAGTTATCCCCTGTATATTATCAGACCATAGTGCGATGAAATTGGAGAGCCATAGCAAAAGAAACAAAAAATTTCATAAACAGCACACTTCTGAATAACCAATGGGTCATAGGGGAAATTAAAGAAGAAATCAGACAATTCCTTCAATTAAATGACAATGACAATACAACAAATCGGAATCCATGGGACACAGTGAAAGCAGTCTTATGAGGGAAATTCATAGCAGTGAATACGCATATTAGGAAAACAGAATGAGCCCAATTAAACAACCTGATGATGAATCTCAAGCTTCTAGAAAAAGAAGAGCAGGACAACCCCAAAGCTCATACAAGGGAGGAAATTATAAAGATCAGAGGAGAAATCAATGCAATGGAGACTAAGAGAATGATACAAAAAATCAATGAAGCCAAGAGTTGGTTCTTTGAAAGAATAAACAAAATTGACAAACCCTTAGCCAACCTTATCAGAAAAAAGGAAAGAAAAGGCCCAAATCCATGCAATTAGGAATGAAAAGGGTGAAATTACAGTAGACCCAGCAGAAATCCAGATGATCATCAATACCTACTTCCAGAACCTATACGCCAATAAGATGGACAACACAGAAGAAATGGACAGATTCCTAGATACATATGAATTACCAAAGTTGAATGAAGAAGACCTAAAAATTCTAAACAACCCTGTATCAACCAATGAAATTGAAAATGTAATTAAAAACTTATCAACTAAGAAAAGCCCGGGCCCTGATGGCCTCACTGCTGAATTCTACAAGACATTTAGAGAGGAACTACTTCCACTACCGTTTAAACTCTTCAATGAAAGTGAAAGGGAAGCAATACTCCCAAATTCATTCCTGGAAGCAAGCATCACCTTGATCCCCACAGCAGAGAAAGACACAACCGAAAAGGAGAACTATAGGCCAATCTCACTAATGAACATAGATGCAAAAATCCTTCATAAGATACTGGCAAACAAAATGCAGAAGATCATCAAGAAGATCATACACCCTGATCAAGTGGGATTTATCCCAGGCATGCAAGGATGGTCCAACATATGCAAATCAATCAATGTAATACACTATATCAATAGAGCCAAGGACAAAAACCATATGATTATCTCCATAGATGCAGAAAAAGCATTTGACAAAATCCAACATGCATTTATGATCAAAACCCTACCAAAAATTGGAATAGATGGTCTCTACCTCAAACTGATAGAGGCCATCTATGAAAAACCAACAGCCAATATCATACTAAATGGTCAAAAACTGAAAAAGACCCAACCGAAAAAGAGAAAAAGAGAACTACAGGCCAATCTCCCTAATGAACATAGATGCAAAAATCCTCAATAAGATACTGCCAAACAGAATACAGAGGGTCCTCAAGAAGATCATACACCCTGATAAAATCAGATTTATCCCAGGGAAGCAAGGATGGTTCAACATACATAAATCAATAAATGCAATACACTATATTATCAGAGCAAAGGACAAAACTCATATGATCATCTCAATAGATATTGAAAAAGCATTTGACAAAATTCATGACAAAAACTCTGCAGAAAATTGGAATAGATGGTATTTATCTCAACTTGATAAAGTCTATCTATGAAAAACCAACAGGCAGCATCATACTAAATGGTCAAAAACTGAAAACTTTCATGATAAAATCAGGAACAAGACAAGGATGTCCACTATCACCACTCCTGTTCAATACAGTTCTGAAACATTGGCCACAGTAATTAGACAAGAGAAAGAAGTAGAAGTAACAAAGATAGGAAAGGAAGAAGTTAAACTGTCATTATTTGCTGACAATATGATACTCTACATAGAAGACCCTAAAAACTCCACCAAAAGACTTCTAGACTTGACAGATTCAGTAGAGTAGCTGGATACAAGGTCAACACTCAAAAATCAATAGCCTTCTTGTACAGAAATAACAGATTCACTGAGAGAGAAATTAGGGAAACAATCCCTTTCACAATAGCATCCAAAAAAATGAAATATATAGGAATGCATCTGATTAGGGAGGCAAAAGACCTCTACATTGAAGAGACACGGCAGGGGGTATCACAATCCCCAACTTGAAACTATACTACAACGTCACTGTGATAACAACAGCATGGTACTGGCAAAGAGACAGACCCAAAGATCAGTGGAATAGATTAGAAGGTGCAGAAACAACTCAAGACATACTCAGCTACCTCATCTTTGACAAAGTAGCCAACCATAAACACTGGAGGAAAGATAGCTTCTTTAATAAATGATGTTGGATAAACTGGATTTCAACTTGCCAAAGATTAAAACTAGACCCCTATCTTTCTCCATGCACTAAACTAAGATCAAAGTGGATTAAAGATATAAATATTAAGACAGAAATGTTAAACTTGCTGGAAGATAAGTTAGGTAGAACTCTTGAAGACATTGGCGTAGGAAAAGACTTTATGAACAAAACCTCAGTAGCACGGGAACAAGCACAAAGAATCAACAACTGGGATCTCATCTTATTAAAAAGCTTCTGCACTGCAAGAAAACACCACCAACAGAGCAAGGAGACAACATACAATGTGGGAAAAAAAATTTTGCCAGCTGTTCCCCAGACAAAGGACTACTATCTAGAATATATAAAGAACTAAAAAAATCCGACCTCTCAAATATAAAGACCCAATTCAAAAATGCGTATCTGAAATGAACAGACATTTCTCAGACAAAGAAGTAAAAGCAGCAAATAAACATATGAAAAAATGTTCAACATCACTGGTCATTCGAGAGATGCAGATGAAAACAATGCTGAGATTCCAACTCACCCCAGAATGAATGGCTGCTATCAAGAAATCAACCAATAACAAATACTGGAGTGGTTGTGGAGAGAAAGGAACCCTTCTTCATTGTTGGTGGAAGTACAGACTGGTGTAACCACTGTGGCAATCAATATGGAGATACCTCAAAAAACTAGGATTAAAAGTCCGATTTGACCCAGCTATTCCTCTCTGGGTATCTTCCCAAAAGAATTAAAAGAATCATACCACAGTGATATATGCTTACCCATGTTTATAGTGGCATAGTTCGTAATAGCTAAAACTTGGAAGCAGCCCAAATGCCCATCAACTGGAGACTAGATAAAGAAAATGTAGCTTTTAAAAATAAAAATGGAGTACTACTCAGGCATAAAAAATGAGAAATTAGAGACATTTATAGCTAAATGGATGCACATTGAGGAGATACTCTTAAGTGAAATAAATAAGACACTTGCAAATAACGAATAGTTTCTGTAGTGTGAGATTCTGAAAGTGTAAATAAGGATGAAAACGTATAATAGATAATGTGAAATAGGAAAAAAAGGGGCAAAGGGGAAGTAGAAGTGGGAGGGGTAGGGCAAAGGAAAGAAGGGAATGGAATTAATATGAGAAAATGAAAAAATGGAAACAAAGTCTTTGTAAATAGGAAGGGATGGAGGGGTTGAAGATAGGGCAGGGGAAGGGGGGAAAATAAGAACCAAGAGAGATTATGTAAAGGTGCAAATTTCCAATGATGAATGTCATTATATTGTATACCTAAAATGTACCATAAAATAAAATTTTTTAAAAAGATAGAATGCAAGGCCAGTGATTTAGCTCAGTGGCACTGTGCCTGCCTGGCAAGCACAAGGTCCTGAGTTCGATCCATGGTTCAAGAAAAGAAAAGGAAAACACTTTGGAGAGATAGGTTTGGAGAGAAAGGAAATAAAGATGCAATGTAAGAGAGAGGTTGTAAGCAAGAAGAGCAGGAGAAGGGTTATGCAGATGTCATGCAATGCAGTAATGATCTCATGAGTTGTTAGGAATCATTCTCTTGTATAATATGGTTCATTCACTTATCTGTCCATTCAACAAAGAATGGAGAACTACTATACTTCCTATATGATCCAGTTACTGTGGGAAGTAAGGAGTGGTAAGTTGGGACACGATTCAGAGTGAAAGAGATACTATTAGGAAATACTCAGGAACAACAAGTAAAATCATGATATGGTCACCTGTAGAAAATGTCTGGAAATTGGAAATAAAAGTAAATATCCTCTTCTTCAACCTTCTTGTGCCCCATCTCATCTACTTCCACCCTGTTATTCTCCAATTATTCCATAGTGACAGTACATGATGAAAGAATAAGTCTATTATATTGTGTAATATATCAGGACCAATCATATTTGGGAGGAGCAGTGTACTGAAAGAGAAGTTTTCATCGTCCTACTTAATTTTTATCAGATACATGTATTTGAAAGTGTGGAAAAAACAACAGAATTATTAAAAATTGAAAAAAAGAATGTAAGATTCACCCTCGTTTTCTTAATTGGTCACCATCCTTCTTTGAAGATGATGTTAGATGGAGGAGGCAAATTCACTTACAGCTTATGATTCATATCCTTAATTTTCCACAATTAAAGGAAAACAAACAAAACTCCCCAAAGAAACAAATAGACCAAAAACCTAAAACCAAAACTAAACACTAATTTTTTCCTCAAGGAGTTGAAAAGGAAAGTGAACACCAGGTTCAGGCTAGGTCACCTGCTCACACTTTGAGCCAATGCCTGTGAACCAGGACCTGCTGGTCCTTCATCAGCTAAGCCAATAGAGAATAGGGCTTGGGCTGCTCTCATTAGGTGCTTCCAGCATTTCAGTTGCTGGTATATTGCTATAGTTATATTGGTATATTGCTGGAATGTTGCTATAGTTTGGATAAAGTTCCCCAAAGGCCCATATGTTAAAGGGTTAGTTTCCAGCCTGTGATTATTATTGAAATTTAGTAAAACTTTTGTAAGATGAGGCCTAGTGGAAAAAATTTAGATCATTTGGGGCATGCCCTTGAAAGAGATATTGGAATCCTATTCCCCTACCCTTTTCCTGGCCATATAAGATGAGTAGCTTTCTTTGCTATGTGGCCCTGCCACAATCTACTGCCTCAAAATAGGCCCAAAGGGAATAGGGCCATATGGCTTTGGATTGAAACTTCTGAAACTGTGAGCCAAAATAAACTCTTTCTCCTTATAAGTTATCTCAGGTAGTTTGTCACAATGACAGAAAGCTGGCTAACAGAACTGGAAAACAATAAAATAAATAAATCTCAATGAGTTAAATTAGTTACTTCTGCTTTGATGAAGCCTGAAAAAGGTAAATTTTTTTCTTCATTTAGCTATTTCTGTGTTCAGATCTTTGGTTATATGTTTAAATGAATTTCGTAATAGAGGTCATGTTGCAAAAAAGCTTTATGAGGTATATTTGTGCCATTAATAATATGTTCTTTGTTTCATGCATCTGGATTGTTATTTATAGCAGTAAACTATTCTCTTATGGGGTTTTAATCTTATGTGATTGTCTAAGTTATTTTTCTAGTTTCACAGACAAAATATCTGACACTCAAACTTAGAGGAAATATTTATTTTAGCTCACAGTTTTTACAGGTTCCAGTCCATAATCAGTTGGCTCCAAGGCAGAGTGGCTTGGCAGAGGGTCATCACAGAGAATAAACAGTCCTTGGCAAAGCAGAGCAGGCAAAAGGCAGCAAGCAGCAAGCAAGTGACAAGTGATGACTCTCTTTCTGTCCCTTATATCTTATCCAGTCTACCCACTCTTAGGGCAGATAGCACTCATGCCCAGAATGGGGCATCCTTAATCCTACCCAGAACTATGCCAAACCAATCAGTAAACTAATTTAATAATCACACACTCTTGAGCACAGCATCACATACTCTAGATCCAGCCACCTCTGAAAAGCTACACTTATGAATGCATGAGGCTTTGGGGGGACATCTAGACACAAACCATAATAGCAATATTACTTATATTTCAAGTAAGATTTCTGTATCATTGTTTAAAGATAATCTGTTCAGAATTTCTTATCATGCCTTCTTCAACAGGTTTCATTATAACATTATATTATTTGAAAAAAGGGGCTTTTATCTGATCACAATTTCAAGCCATCATATTAGAGTGGAATTACTTGATCCTTAAAAATCTGGCTGGAGACACCACTGGATGCCTTGGCCATTTGGCATAATTCTCATGATGATCTCTATTTCTTTAATTTTTTTCATCTGTAAGTCCTTGTTTGGTTCAATTTCTATAATTTATATTTTTTCTTCCATATATTTAAGAAATATTTCTGAATGTATTTTCATAGATCCTTGAAGGAAATTCTTTAAATTTAAAAAATATTATCTATTCCCTTGATTTCATCTTTACCCCCAAGGAGTTTCTTAGAGAATTATGTTAACATTAGTTTCCCCAAGCAGCTCTTATTTACCCATACTAGCATTTATTATATTTTTAGAACCTATATATTAGTAAGAAAACAATTTTACACTTGGTTGATGTTTAAGAATTTTTATATTTGTAACTATCACCATTTATCTTTATGTTCTGTTTGGAGATGGTGGTTTTGCCATTTCTACTTTTTCTGATTCACTAAGAGTTTGAGTTAGATATGGAGACAAGGGATGTATGACTATCCCCTTTAACATTCAGGAGCATCCTGCTGTCCATGTCAGGGAGTTTCCAGCTCAATTCAAGGTCAGTTATGGGGGAGGTGACCAGAAATTTTGACTTTAAGGAATAACAGATCAAATTATCCTAGAGTCATTTTACTGGGATAATGGATTATGATTAATGTGGTCAAATTTTTTCAATGAGCTAGAACTGAAATTTGCATACTTTAGGAAATTTTAGTGACATCTATTCAAAATCTTCACCATGAAGCATCAGTCAGCTGATGTGGTCCTGTGACCTTTTCTTCTCTGGGGTATCTTCCCACCTTTCTGTAGTAGAGACAACAGGATGATTCAAAGGCACAAGACATCCATGGTGATTGGTCAATGTGATGCCAAGCCAAAGGACTATACAGGCACACTGAATTCCCATGAGATAAGGAAAAGAGATGGCAGACAGGGAAATTATCTGTATCAGTCACTGTTTACTAGAGAAATAGATTTAACACAAGATATACTTACAAATGAGTTCTATTCCAGGAGAATTGTTTGTAAGTCAGATTCATTTGTAAGCCAACAAAATGAGTCTTATGCAGTACTCCTGTGAAAGTTCACAACTCAAATGTTTGTTAGTTGGGGACTTATTATATATGATTTTACAAGATTGGCTTTTAATGGCCACCTACAGAGTCAGATGTGGAAAAGTGCAAAAGGGCTGTCTGTGCACTGGAGATCCAAAGGATCCAGTGGAAGGCCTGGAGCTAACTGTAGTGTCGCATGCAAATCCATATCAGTAGGCAGAAGGGTCTGCACTGGAAGGCTGAAGATTCTGTGCTGAAAGCCAGGAGATGACATCCAAGGTAAAGGTGAAGACTGGAGGTCCTTGGAAGAAACAGAAGTGAGTCTTCCTTCCTCATTTCTGTTTTATTCTATTCATGTGGCAAGCCTATTTGTTGCTATCACTCACACCCAGGGTGGCTCTTCTGTTTTCAGTAAATCCCTTCAGTCACACCCAGAACTATGCTGATCCAATTTACTTGGGCATTTCTTACTCAAGTTGATACAATCAGTTAACCATCACTTCATCTAACCACGCTGTGATTGACTAATGTACTATCAACCAGAAGGACCATTCAGTCACAATGAGCACTCAGAAAGATTGTCCAGTTCACATTGAAGGTCTGCAGTGATTGGTTGGTATGCCAAGCCAGAGGACCATACAATCACAATTAGGCCCCTCCCCAACCTACTCCCTACTCCCACCCTTAACATTAGAAAAGAGATCTGCAATAACAATATAGACAGGAAGACATACCAAATATTGACATATAGTAAATATCTATTAAATGCAGCAACTATACCACAATTAACAATAGAAAAGAATTCAACAATAACAGCAGAGTCAGCTAAATATCCTAAAAGTAATAAAACTTAATACTAATAATGACAAAAATAGAAGGGATGGGGAAAGGGAAGAATGAAAAAAGTAAAATTTGAAAAGAAAGTAAAGTAAGGTGAGAAGGAGGAGGAAAGAAAAGTGAGATAAAGAATCCAATTAAATAATAAAACTAAGTAAATAGAATTAGGAAAAAGTAACATAAAAATAAGAAGGAAAGAAAAATATAAAAAACAGCAAAAAAGAATAAGAAAAATATCAAAAATTGAACAAATAAAAATATAAATTAGTCCAAAAAATTTCTCTACATGTTTATGTAAGTGATTTATTTCCAGGGCCTGTAGTGCTGGAATCCATCAAATATTGGAACAGATACTGAGTTACAATTAAGACCTATTTTATTTCTATACCCACATTTTGTGTTTCTTTCTGGGTGGGGTCAACCAATGATGTGGTGTTTTCCCTAGGACCATATTCACTCCAGCAGCTCTTAGTGTTAGTACCCTCTGGGCACCTCAAAGTCCTTGCAATCTTCAACTAGCTTTATGGTCTGTGGGCCTGTGAGGTGCCCCTATTGCTCCAAGGCTCGTCTGTCCATATACCCTGGGATGTGGCAACTGTCCAAGCTAAGGAGTATCCCTGATTACTTTGGCACATGGTGAAAGCAAACAAAAGACCAAGCTCTGTGCTGCAAGTATGTATGGGGGAAGGGTCAAGCAGTCTGCTGAAATTAATGCCAGCTCTTGCATGAAGAACCACCACCCTCAGAAAACCACACATAACTAGAATGGCTTCTCACTGCAGAAGTTGGTGCCACTGTGTCCTACCTGACCTAAGCTCACTGCTGCTTAAACTTCTCAGGGATTCTAGGACTAGCCCAACCCCTCTTTATGGCTGTCTTTGTGGCAGTCTTCCACTCAGTCACTGTAGCAGGGTGACCACAGAAAATCTGTTTCATAAGTTATGATTTCTGAAGCAGCTCAGTCTTAAACAAGTAACTCCCTCCCCAAATAGCTCCTGCATAATCACTCTCAGATATCACAGGCACTGTAATGGATTTCTTCCCCAACTCTCTCCTGCCATGTGGAAGAAGTCAGTCTGTGCAAATTTCCTATGATGAGTGCCATTATATTATATACCTAAAATGTACCAATAAAATAAAATTTTAAAAATGTAAAAGATAATAAAATGATCAAAAGTTTTTTTTAAAAAAAGAAGTCACTCTGTAATATCCCACTGTGTGTTTGCAGATTACAACAACCAGGGGAGTTTCTTGGGGCTAACAGTATTTCTCCCTGAAACTGCCTACTCTTTCCAGGCTTACCTTGTATTTGTGAAGACAGATCATTCTCCCTGGGAGCTAGGGTTAGCATTTCAGACTACTTTTCTCTCCATTGTCTTCACTTTCTACAGTTACTCTGTGATTTCTAGTTTTCCTGTCAGCTCTTTTTTTATTCTCAGAAGTCTTTTATTTCCCTCTTCACTAAGTTGTTTTTTCAAATTCCAGCTCTTAGAGGGGATACGATATGCTGCTGGCCTTTGCTCCACCATCATCTTAGCATTTTTTCTCACTGTAATAATTTTCTAAAATGTAGGCATTCACTGTATTTTTATCATACCTTATGTATCTCAAACAGTTTGTGGTGCAATATTGAATGAACCAGGAAGTATTATGTTCAAAGAGGAAATAGTTGGTAATTTTATGTGATTCAAGAATGAC